>NC_142874.1:9467500-11959824 GCF_051225735.1 Oryctolagus cuniculus | reverse complement strand
TCAGGTCAAACGCCTTCCTCTTTCTTCTGATTCATTTTTTAAGATTGAAAGTGTTAATTAATTAATTATGGATTTAGAGCAACATTCTGGAAAGACTTTAGCAATATGTAAATGTTTCCAAACCAAGGTCTTTGAGTGGAGGTTGTCATAAAAATTGCAAAATTCCTGTGTGCACCGTGTATTCTCTATACTTTGAACATGTGTTTTCCAGTCATCTAAATATATGATGCTGTAGTGGTTAATTAGTTCTTATGGTTAGTGCTTGGGGCAACATGCTCTGGTGACATATTTTGGCAAATCATGTTTTTTTTTTTTGACAGGCAGAGTGGACAGTGAGAGAGAGAGACAGAGAGAAAGGTCTTCCTTTGCCGTTGGTTCACCCTCCAATGGCTGCCACGGCCGGCGCTCTGCGGCCGGTGCACCACACTGATCCGATGGCAGGAGCCAGGTGCTTCTCCTGGTCTCCCATGGGGTGCAGGGCCCAAGGACTTGGGCCATCCTCCACTGCACTCCCGGGCCACAGCAGAGAGCTGGCCTGGAAGAGGGGCAACCGGGACAGAATCCGGCGTCCTGACCGGGACTAGAACCTGGGGTGCCGGCGCTGCTAGGTGGAGGATTAGCCTAGTGAGCTGCGGCGCCGGCTGGCAAATCATGTTTAAAATTCCTTCTCTCTGTTCCTAGCTGCATCAGTTCAAGTAATGATGGTCCAAGTCTCCATATCCAATGCCGAATACTTCTTTGCATTTTAGTTCTCTTAAAAAAGATTTATTTATTTATTTGAAAGGCAGAGTGACACAGAATGGGGGGGAGTAGATGGAGGTGGAGAGAGAGAGTGGAAGAGAGAGAGGGAGAGAGAGAGGAAGAAAGAGAGAAAAGAGAAAAGAAAATCTTCTGTCCTCTGGTTCACTCACCCAAATGACTGTAATGACTGGATTTGGGCTAGACTGAAGCCAGGAACTGAAGCCAGGACCCTGGAGCTTGATCTTCATCAGAGTCTCCCACACGGGTGGCAGGGGCCTAGTTACTTGGGCCATCCTCCTCTGCCTTCTGAGGTGCAATAGCCGGGAGCTGGATTGGAAGTGGTACACCCGGGACTCCAAGCTGCACTGATACGGGATGCTGGCATCTAAGGCTGTGGCTTAACCCACTGCACCACAGTGCTCACCCCTGCATTTTATATCTATTTGTCCAGTAATTTCCTTTTAAGTTTTACGTAGATATCTTGTTGGCTTCTTACATGCACTGTGTTTAAAGCACACCATTTTCTCTCAAATTCAATCTTTCTGTCCAATTCAATATAATAGATACAAGTCACACATGTCTATTGCATCTTGAATTATGGTGAGTCAAAAGTGAGTATGAGAGGGGGTGTTTAACAGAGTGCTTAGCACACCACCTGAGATGCCTGAATCCGTATCAAAGTGCCTGAGTTTGAGTCGCAGCTCTGTGCCTGACTCCAGCTTCCTGCTAATGGATACCCTGGGAGGCAGCGATGATGACTTAAGTACTGGGTCACTGCCACCTGCTATGGGACTCTCAGATTTATTCCTGGACCCTGGCTTTGGCTTGGCCCTGCTCCAGCTTTTGCAGAAATTTGGAGAGTAAACAGGTAGATGGAAGATTTCTGTCTGTATGTCCATATCTCTCTGGCATAAAAAATTATTTTAACAAAATGAGTATTAAACATACAATAGATTTGTGCATTAAGATAATAATATTTTAAATGTATTGAATTAAATATATTAAAATTAATTTTACTGAGGGAGCTGTTTGTCACAGCAGCTTAGTTGCCATTTGGGATGCCTGTATGTCTTTTCCAAGTGCCTGGTTCAAATCCCACCTCTGCTTCAGATCCTGCTTTGTGACAGTGCACATCCGGGGAGGTAGCAGATGATGGCTCAGCTATGCGGATCCCTGCCCTCCACATGAGGACCCAGATCAATTTCTGTGCTCCTGGCTTTGGGCTAGCCCTGGCTGTGGGGGTATTGAGGAGTAAATCAGCAGATGAAAGATCTCTCTCTGTCTTCTCTGTTTCCTTGCCTTTCACATAAAATGAAAATAAATTTTAAAATAATTTGATCTGTTTCTGTTTGCTTTTTAAATGTGACTGCCAGAACACCTATAATTAAGTGTATACCTCTCATAGTTTTATTAACTCTGCTTTAGACTTCCTTGCATATCTCATCCAGGATCAAAACTTGGTACCCTTTGGGATTCTTTTCAGTTGCTTCAAACCCAGTACTTCACTTATGATTTCTCTCAGGTTAAACTTACCCTTTCATTACATGACCAGTACTTAGCACTGCAATTGCTAAGTTGGATATTTTGTCTCCTGATTGTCATTCTTGCCCTTAATATATCTTTTTTCTTTTTCTTTTTCTTTTTAGACTGTAACAGCCAGAGCTGATCGAGTCCAAAGCCAGGAGGCAGGAGTTGCAGGCGGAGGATTAGCCTAGTGAGCCGCGGCGCCGGCCTAGGTGACAAATTCTTAACAATTTCTATTTATTATGAAAAGTCTTTATTTCACCTTCATTCATAAATGACAGCTTTGCAGGGAACAATAATCTGGGTTGATAAATTTTTTCTCTTGAGACTTTGACAATATCTTGACATTGTCTTCTAGCTTCTAGGGTTTCTGATGAGAAGTCAGCTGTGAATCTAATTGGAGATCCTCTGGCATTTCTCTCGTGTGCATTTTAGAACCTCTTTTTATGCTTTACTCTGAAGAGTTTGATTACTATGTGTCATGGTGATGACCCTTAATGGTCATATCTGTTAGTAGTTCTATGTTCTTCCTATACTTGAACCTTCCTTTCTTTGTCCAAGTTAGGGAGGTTTTCTGGTATTATTTCATTAAGTAGGCCTTCTATTCCCTTCTTTTTTTCCACTCCTTTAGGCACTCCTAAGACCCATAAGTTGGCTTGTTTTATAGTATCCCATATATCTCCAACACTGTTTTTAAGTTTTCTAATTTCTTCTTATTTTTGGTCTGACTGTAAAATTTCCAGAGATTTTTCTTCTAGCTTGGATATTCTTTCTTTGGCATCACCAAATGTGTTGTTAGGCATTGCACTACATTTTTTATTTGATCTATTGAATTCTTCATTTCTAGTACTTCATTTTGATTTATCTTTAAAATCTCAATTTCATGGTAAAATTTTTCATTGATATCATATATAGCTCTCTTTGTCTAATGGATTTTTTTCTGACTACTTTCAAGTAATCTTTTGATTGGTTTTTTGAATTCCATTTCTGACATTTCCTCAATCTCTTCATCTTCACATTATAATATCAAAATGTTTTGCACTCCTTTAAATAAGTCATAGTGTCTTCCTTATTCTTATTTCTTGAATTTCTACATTCATTTCTAGGCATTTGTAGAATGCTGCTTTTTTTTTTTCTTCTGATGGCTTTTATCTTTGAGCTATGCTTCTGTGGCTTAGTGGAATGTCTGCGCTTTCAGTGAATACCAAAAGCTGTGTGGTAGGTGTGGCCAGGGAGTTCTGGTCCATGCTCCAGGATAAGGCGCATTTCTGGGGAAACACCCATGTTGGGTGTGGCAGCTTTCCTCTGGTTAACCGAATGGAAAAGAATGATCATCTCTGTTGGTACAACTACGCCTTCTCTTCCTAGCTGAGGAGTGGCCAGGTGTTAGCCCAGTGTGTTCAGCACTCATCTGCACTGCTGTATGAACCACCCATGTAATCTGCACAGCCCTTCCTGTGAGCACTGTTCCTTATGCTCTAGGCAGCCAGGGAACTCTGAGAGTGCAGCAGCACCCTGTGATTGCCCAGAGCCCAGCCACACCCTGCCTCCTCTCACACAGTCACAGTGTTTTCCCAGTCTCAGCACCCAGGGCTCTCAGGGACAAGGAGTGCAAGTGGGGCCACTCCACTCCCCCAGCCCGTCCTGACCGCAGGTGGCCTAAGCGTGTGTTCCAGCCCTCTGGATTGAGTCCTGTCCTCCCAATGAGG
Organism: Oryctolagus cuniculus; assembly: GCF_051225735.1. Lineage (NCBI taxonomy): Eukaryota > Metazoa > Chordata > Mammalia > Lagomorpha > Leporidae > Oryctolagus > Oryctolagus cuniculus. Next base: position 11,955,850 of record NC_142874.1, on the reverse strand, counting down.
TTGGATGCCAGTGGGGTATGTGGGTTTTTCTCTCTGGTAAGGTCTCTGGATCACAGGCATCCACAATACCCATCAGCTGCAGCCTGCTCACTTCACAGTTGTGTTGTGCACTTGGGAGAGTCCTGTGGGCGGCACTTCCCTTCCATAGGGATGGTGCCTCCTCCCCTCTCATTGTTGGGTGGCTGCAGCTGGCACAGTGGAGACCGTCTCCGTCAGTTGTTCTTGCACTGCTGTGGGTGTTCCCACCAACTTGGTGGAGGGAGACTCCAAAAATTACTGGGTGCACTCACACAAGGTGAGCAGGCCACTATGTGCCTAAGTCCAAAAATGGTGCCAGCCCTCCCACCGCTCCCTGCAGGCCACTGTTGTAGGAGGGAGGAGGGGAAAGAGAGACTCACAATCCCCGCCCCCCACCCCCAAGTGAACAGTCACCCCACTGTCTTGAGGGATCCTGGCTGGACTGAAAAAGGTGCAGTTCACTAAGCTCTTCCTCTCGCTGTATTAGCATTCACTAAGCTCTTCCTCTAGGTGTATCAGCATCGGTGCAGGCCCGTGGAGTCGGATCTCACCTGGTGTGCCCGGGTGACCGCCTTCTTCCCCAGATATGAGCTGCTGGGACTTCTGTTGTCTTGCTGCTTCTTGCTGCGTGTCTGTGGCTTCCACACAGGTCCGGGCCCTTTATGCTTCTTTCTCAGGACCCCACTGCAGTTTCCCCCGCAGCTTTACCCTGAGAGCGTACTTCCTCCACTTAGTTTTATATTAATTTTGCCCAGCCTAAATCACACTGCCCTGTCACTCTTCTGCCATCTTCGAACCTCTCAAGCCAGCTATTAACCTTCTTATGGACATCATCGTCCACTTTGACTTGATTTAATTATACATCCTGGGCCCATTGTGGCCCAGTGAATTAAGCCACTGCTTATAACACCATCATTCCATAGTGGAGCACCATTTTGAGTCCTGGGTGCCTCTCTTCTGATCCAGCATCCTGCTACTGTGCTTGGGAAGGCAGCTAAGGATGGTCCAAATATCTGGTTCCAGGCTCCTGGCTTGGACCTGGCCAGACCTGTCTGTGGCAGTAATTTGGAGAATGACCCAGCGAATACAAGATTCTCTCTCTCTTCCTCTTTCTCTTCCCCTCCACCATCTCTCCTGCTCTGCCTTTCAGATAAATAAATAAACAGATCTTTTGAAAAAATTACACATGGTTTTGAGGACACACTATCAAGGACTTGTTGGCATCCAGTTACACTGCTTTGTTAAGTATCCCAGGTTACCTCTAGAAAATCGGGTTGGTCCAACACTAGTTATTATTCATGACGCACTGTGGTTTTAGCTATCACAGCTTTGTATTCTTGGGGTTTTTACCTGTTCCTTTTTTTTGTTTTTGACAGGCAGAGTGGACAGTGAGAGAACAGAGAGACAGAGAGAAAGGTCTTTCTTCCGTTGGTTCACTCCACAAATGGTCACTACAGCCAGTGCTGCGCTGATCCGAAGCCAGGAGCCAGGTGCTTCTCCTGGTCTCCCATGGAGTGCAGGGCCCAAGCACTTGGGCCATCCTCCACTGCCTTCCCAGGTCACAGCAGAGAGCTGGCCTGGAAGAGGAGCAACCGGGACAGAATCTGGTGCCCCGACCGGGACTAGAACCCGGTGTGCCGGCGCCACAGGCAGAGGATTAGCCAAGTGAGCCGCGGTGCCGGCCCACCTGTTCCTTTGAATAGGGAGCCCTCTCTTGGGATGAGGTATCTCAATTAGGGAATCTGGGATTCTCAGGCCTCTTTAACCTGTGATGAAGATGTAGGATAGGCAGCAATTTCTTTTTTGCAGAGTAGAGACCTTTCTATAGTTTTTTTTTTTTAAGATTTTATTTACTTATTTGAAAGATAGAGTTGCAGATAAAGAGAAGGAGAGGCAGAGAGAAAGATAAGATCGTTCATCTGCTGGCTCACTCCCCAAATGGCCACAACTGCCAGAGCTGGGCCAATCCAAGGCCAGGAGCCAGGAGCTTCTTCTGGGTCTCCTATGAAGGTGGAGGGGCCCAAGCACTTGGGCCATCTTCTACTGCTTTCTCAGGCCATAGCAGAGAGCTGGATGGGAAGAGGAGCAGCTGGGATACGATGGGATGCTGGTGTCACAGGCGGAAGCTTAGCCTACATGCCACAGTGCTGGTTCCCTATAGTTTGTTTGTTGAAAATGGTGTTTACTTTAAGACCATTCCCGAGACCTGGACTCTAAAGAGATAATTTGGTTCTGTTTCCATCTGAGTTTTATTTTCAGGAAAATCCCATGCTAAGATCAGGTGCTAATAAGACCTACAAAGCAGGGAAGAGGGTCTGGGGTTGTGGTGTAGCAGGTAAAGCTGCCTGCTCCCAGCTGCTCTGCTTCCAATCCAGCTCCCCTCTAATGGCCTGGGAAAAGTGGTAGAGACGGCTCAAGTGTTTGGGCCCCTGCCACTCCTGGCTCCTGGCTTTGGCCATTGTGGCCATCTGGGGAGTGAAGCAGCAGGTGTAAGATCTCTCTCTTTCTTTCTCTTTCTGTAATTCTGACTTTCAAATTAAATAAATAAAACTTAAAAAAAAAAGGTATGGAAGAGCATATGACATCAGGATCTGAAAGAAGCATGAGCAAATTTTACTTCATATGAATTTGTTTTAATTTACATGTTATGTTAAAAAGGTTCAACATTCGAAAGCCTCAAAGAGTACTCCTTCCTATTTTTCAGCCATCTGTTTATTCTCACTAAAGACAACGAGTGTCACTGGACGTGGAGTGTGTGTGTTTGTGTGTGTACTTCCAGACATATGCTGTGCATATATAAGCAAATCTGTAAGATGATCTGCCGTATTTTTGGCACAAATAGATTTTCACAATGTATTTCTATATTTTGAATTTCTATTTAAAGTATTTTAGAATTATTCTAAGACACCAATGCTTAGTCATAGTTATGAAGGCTTGTCCTTTTGAATTCCATATTAAAAATATTTTTTCATATCTTGTTATTGCTTGCTTTTAATACTAACATATTACTAAATTCATGTTATATATATTTAAAAATATCAAACAATATTTTAAAAATTAAGTCAACACTAGCCACTAGATGGTGCTGTCATCACAAAGAAATGAAACATTTAAAAAATAATTTGCACCCTAGAGAAAAACAACTACAATAAGACTGTAAGGTATAAAGCAGAATGTAAAACCTTAGCTTCTAAGTCGTATTCCCCCAAGGTTACAGAACATCAGCTGAGAGCTCTTTTTTCTTTGGCTCAGTAACTGCTGGAAACAGAGACCCTCCGAGCTGCACTGGGCAGTCCCCATTCACAGAGGAGGTGCGTAAGTGGTGAAGACAGACGGTAGGTGCATGTCGTGTGCCCCTTTCAGCATGGCTCCTCGCTGTGGCACTGGGCTCGAGGTCTTTATGGTTCAGACTTCCCAGGAAGTCGCCTCTGGTCTTTACTGTCACTGGGGAGAAGCAGTTTCCTGTGTTGGAGGAAGAGTTTCTGGGAGTCAAAATGTTGTCTTTTTAGTGACTTTCAACAGATTCTTCAGATTGCAGCTTCAATGACTGCAGAATGTGCTTGTCTTATCCTGAAGTCCTTACAGGGATGCTAAGTTCTTACAGGTGCATCTTGACTTTATATCTTTCTTAAAATTTTTTAAAAAGGATTTGTTTATTTATTTGAAAGAGTTTCAGAGAGTGAGAGAGTGAGAGACAGAGAACTTCCACTTCCTGGTTCACTCCCCAGATGACCGCAAAGGCCAGGGCTGGGCTGGCAGGGGTCCAAACACCAGAATCATCCTCTGTTGCCTTTCCCAAGCGACTAGCGGGGAGCTGGATTGGAAGTGGAGCAGCCAGGACAGGAACGGGCGCCCACATGGGATGCTGGCATCACAGGTGATGGCTTTACCTGCTGCACCACAGTGCTGGCCCCGTGACTTTCTCTCTAATGCCTGTCGTTATCCCTCCAGGGCAGCTCACAACGCACCACAGCACAGTCCTGGCTCAGGACATTTGGACTTACACCCTCTTCCATCAGACATCCAAACAGTTAGCTCCCTCCATTCCTTCAGTCATCGCTTAGTTGGGACTTTCTCACTAACACCTTTCCAGATCACCATATTTTAAAAGGGACCCCCACACCCATATTTCTCTCCATTCTTTGATTTTTTTCCCCATAGCCTTTATTCCCAAATAATGTGTGATAATCACACATATATATACATATATACATATGTATATATTAGAATATAAACTTCCTATAAGAAGATAGTCACCATGAGAACAGGCATTTTTACCTTATTTCACACTGTTTCTCCAGTGAATGGTACTTGGCAAATAGAATGATTTGAGTACTCTACATTTCCACTTCTAGTCATGTTATGCCAAACACTTTAGTAACATAATGAATGTTTTCACTTTGCTGTAACTTTTTTTTTTTTTTGACAGGCAGAGTGGACAGTGAGAGAGAGAGAGACAGAGAGAAAGGTCTTCCTTTTGCTGTTGGTTCACCCTCCAATGGCCACTGCGGCCGGCGTGCTGTGGCTGGCGCACCACGCTGATCCGATGGCAGGAGCCAGGTGCTTCTCCTGGTCTCCCATGGGGTGCAGGGCCCAAGCACTTGGGCCATCCTCCACTGTACTCCCTGGCTACAGCAGAGAGCTGGCCTGGAAGAGGGGCAACTGGGACAGAATCTGGCGCCCCGACCGGGACTAGGACCCGGTGTGCCAGCGCCGCAAGGTGGAGGATTAGCCTAGTGAGCTGTGGTGCTGGCTACTTTGCTGTAACTTTGTAACTATACTTGCTAGTGGCTACAACATGTGCCATTAAACTGCCATGGCTTGATTTGCTCATACATTCCCCTAATGCTGAGTATTCTAATGACCAGTTGTTTGTTCCTATTCCTTTACTGTTATATTCACTACCATCGATTCATGAATAAGTCTTTTGTATTCAATTCTAAATTGTTTGCCCCGAGACAGAGTTCCAGAGTTGATGTTATTGAGTCAAAGGTTATTTATCATTTTTAGGATTTGTCAAAGAGAAGTTTTGCCAGGCGCTTGTTAAAAATGGTAAGATAGATATTATTCAAGTTGTTGTAATAAGGAAGGAGAATTTAATATAAATCTGACCTGGACTCTGAATGTAGCAAATGTAGCTGGGGACCGTGGCAGGGTGAGGGAACAAGTGAGTGGACAGTTCCTGCAGAGTTTGATGAGATGTCAAAGGGGGGGCGGGAAGAGAACCTGATTAGATATCGAGGGGAGGGTGATGAGGAATTTCGGTAGTTATCAATGGTAGGGAGAGTCTCTCTCAGCTGTCTTGGCAGGCCTTTTACTAAAACTGGGCTCAGTAGGCCAAGGCCATACAGGCCCAGGGTGAGGCAGAGTCAAGCTGAGAGCTCAGAGAGGAGCTTACTGTTTGGCAAGGAGGGAACCCGTGCCAGACTCCTGGTGCACATCGCTAAATTCCACCGTAGAACTATAGTGTAGATATAGAAGGCCATTTCATCAGTATCATATTAATGAATTACAAAAAATAATTTATTGTATAAAAATGGTGCCACCCAAAATACTAATATCTGGTTGTGATACACGCTAGAACGCAGATGAACCTTGAAAACATTTGCTAAATAAATCAAGTCTGCCACAAAAACCACACACTATAGGATTCTGTTTACATGAAATTTCAAGAATTGACAAGTCTGTAGAGGTGGAAATCAGATTAGTAGTGCCTGTGACTGAGTGTTTTGATGGGAAATACTGGGTTTCTTTTTGGGGTGAGGAAAATATTCTGAAATTGACAGGTGATGGTTGTACAACTTCATGAATGTCATAAAATCTATGGAATTATATCTATAATTTAAATAATGAATTCTGTGGGCTGTGAGGTATATCTAAACAAAACTTACATAAAAATAGTGCCACCTTCTTGAGTATTTTTGGATTTATATTAATAATAAGGCTAAAATGTTTTCATCATTGCTTTCTACATGTAGTTCCTCTATGTAATTTTGAACTAATTTAAATAATGTTAATTAAAAATTTTGGTTTACAAATTTTTTTCTTTTAAAGATTTATTTATTTATTTGAAAGTCAGAGTTACACAGAGAAAGGAGAGGCAGAGAGAGAGGTTTTCTATCTGATGGTTCACTCCCCAGTTGGCTGCAACGGCTGGAGCTGTGCTGATCAGTTGGCAGCAACAGCCGGAGCTGTGCCGATCTGAACCAGGAGCCGGGAGCTTTTTCTGGGTCTCCCACATGGGTGCAGGGATCCGCCACAGTGCCGGCCCCTACAAATTGTTAAAATAAGCTGTTTAGCAGACTCATAGAATGGCAGATGTCCTAAATAGCACTCTGGCCTCAGAATCAGCCCTTAAGGCATTCGGATCTGGCTGAAAAGCCCATGAGAGTATTTTAGGCATGGAAAGACAAGACACCCTGGAAAAAAAAAAGAGGACCTAAATTAAAGATCTCTGCAAGTGAGATCCCAGTGGAAAGAATGGGGCCATCAAAGAAGGAGGTACCTTTCTCTGAAGGGAGGAGAGAACTTCCACTTTGACTAAGACTGTCGGAATAAGATCGAAGTCGGCAAACCCAAAAGACTTCCATAGCCTTGGCAACTCATGACTAGAGCCTAGGGAGCTTACTGACGCCATAAACAAGAGTGTCAAATTGTTAAGTCAACAACAGGAGTCACTGTGTACTTACTTCTCATGTGGTATCAGTCCTTAATGTGTTGTCCAATGTGAAGTAATGCTATAACTAGTACTGAAACAGTATTTTTACACTTTGTGCTTCTGTGTGGGTGCAAACTGATGAAATCTTTACTTAATATATACTGAATTGATCTTCTGCATATAAAGATAATTGAAAATGAATCTTGATGTGAATGGAATGGGAGAGGGAGCGGGAGATGGGAGGGGTGTGAGTGGGAGGGAAATTATGGAGGGGGGGGAAGCCATTGTAATCCATAAACTGTACTTTGGAAATTTATATTTATTAAATAAATAAAAAAAGAAAACAATCAAAAAAAGAAATTAGTTTGGGAAAAAAAAGCTGTTTATTGCAACCAATGCAAATGTTGGAGATGAGCCATTTTAACAGAAAAAATGCTATTGAAAAAGGAAGCACTCATTTCAAACACTGAATCTGAGCACGTTAGTTATCATGTAATGTTGAGGCTGGTTTTTTTTGAAAAAATACACCAGATTAAAGAGGCAACATCTAATAAGCCAGTTCAATAACAGTTATATCCGGGGCCAGTGCTGTGGCTCACTTGGTTAATCCTCCGCCTGCGGCACTGGCATCCCATATGGGCACCAGGTTCAAGTCCCGGTTGCTCCCCTTCCAACCCAGCTCTCTGCTGTGGCCTGGGAGGGCAGTGGAGGATGGCCCAAGTGCTTGGGCCCCTGCACCTGCATGGGAGACCAGGAGGAAGCACCTGGCTCCTGGCTTTAGATTGGCGCAATGTGCTGACTGTAGCTGCCATTTTTGGAGTGAACCAACGGAAGGTAGACCTTTCTCTCTGTCTCTCTCTCTCGCTGTCTAACTCTAGCTGTCAAATAAATAAATAAAAAAGAATTAAAAAAATAACAGTTATATCCAATTACAAAATGCCTTAACTTTGCGATGTTCTGATCCTTGAAGATCGTATTTTTAATTGAATCAATATTTTACAATGATATTTAATGTTAATTTTAACCTTTGAAATCTAAGGGGTAGCTTTTTTAAGAGGATTCTACAAAGTATTTATCAATTTTATACATGTGTGTGTTTAGAATATTAGTAGTGAATAAATATTACAAAAGATCAGACTCTGAGGATTATGGAGGGAAGGCCTTCATGGAGTGCAAGCTTAATCTCAGAGCAGCCTGAAGGAACCTAAAACGAAAGTATTTCTTTCGCCTACTTTGCGGGCTTGTTTTTTAATTTATTCATTAACAGTGTCATTAGAGGACTTTGAGGGATGACGTCTATCCAGTAATCAGCTGTTAACTTTCTTTGAGGTTCCCTTGGAAGTATGTGACAAACAACTCAATCTCCCGCTTTATTAGCCCACAGCCCTAGGTGACAACAAATCTCGGGCAAATCTCTTTCCATCCTTCTAGGGAATTTAAGACTTCATTTAGCTCAGAGAAATCAATGAAATAGGGATGGATACTTGCTTAACACGGGAATTCGACATTTTATTAGTGGTTTACCCAGGCAAATAAGCCTTAAGCAATTTGTGATTGTGTTATAATCCCAAGAGATAGTCACCATTCTCTGCCTGCCACACCCTGCCCCAGAAAGTTCAGAATGGTGGCTGTAACAAAGAATTCTAAGACAGCTCCCCCAAATTTCCCACCCCATTGGTGTACACGTGCTGAGGAATCCCAAGGACTGTGAACATGATGGATTCACTCCCATGTCAAGATTGTGTTGTTGAGGATGAAGAGTCTAGATTATCACCAGGGGGCTGACACAGGTGCCTGGTGTGCTTGCTTCCCCAAGAAGAGACCGAGACTGGGGAAGAGCAGCAGCTGTCTCACTGGAGAGCATCAGAGTCCAGTGGAGATTTGGCAGAGATAAAGCGCATGGAGAGCCGGCGCCGCGGCTCACTAGGCTAATCCTCCGCCTTGCGGCACCGGGTTCTAGTCCCGGTCGGGGCACCGGATTCTGTCCCGGTTGCCCCTCTTCCAGGCCAGCTCTCTGCTGTGGCCCGGGAGTGCAGTGGAGGATGGCCCAGGTGCTTGGGCCCTGCACCCCATGGGAGACCAGGAGAAGCACCTGGCTCCTGCCATGGGATCAGCGCGGTGCGCTGGCCGCGGCGGCCATTGGAGGGTGAACCAACGGCAAAGGAAGACCTTTCTCTCTGTCTCTCTCTCTTACTGTCCACTCTGCCTGAAAAAAAAAAAAAAAGCATGGAGATATTCAGTAGCCTGGTGAAAAAGGAGTAAGCACACATCATCTGTCATTTTGTGTCTCAAGATCAACCCTGAATCAAGAGGGACTTTGTTTGATAGAGAAAGGGTAAGCAGAAGGCCCCTGTCAATCCCTACTCTTAGCACAGACACCCGAGCCATTTGTTGCTGGAGAATGCAATGGCCCTTGCCGATCCTGAGCCCAGTTTGGGAAGCTGCCAGGTTACCATACCACTGCATTGCCCTGGAAAAAGCCCAGCCTATACTGTGCCCTGTCCCCAACCAGGCTCTTCCTGCCCTGACCCACCTTGAGACTCCACCCACCAGGGTTCTGTGAACCCTGCTCCCAGTGGCTCCACGGACCCTGTCCTGTTAAACAGAGGAGGCCCTACCCAGCCTCTCTCAGCTCTGACACTCACCCTGACAGACTCAGCCTGCAGAGGTCCCAGCGGAAGTTCTGTGGGACCGCCTACCCTCCTGCTGCCCAAGGAGTTGCTAGACAGCCTCAGCCCTGTTCCCATATCCTTGACCTCAGGGAGCAGCTAGATGGCACTGGCCACCCTCATCCTGCCCTAGAAGCAGCTGGATGGTCCACACACACTCCTTTGCCTGCAGGAGTAACTGGGTAACTAGTCCTGAGCAGATCAACCCACTGAAGCTCCTGGGAAGTAGCCTGTGTCACCATCAACTTTGCTGTCACAGGAAGCCACCAAGTGGCATTGACCACTCACTTTCAGCCCTAGAATGTCTGTAGCCAGGCAGCCTGTGATGAATGGCTTGACCTACAGAGGCACAGGGGAACAGATGAGCGCCCTAACTCCCTCCTCAACCCTGGAAAGCAGCCGTAAAGCCTGTCCTAAGTGGCTTATTCCACTGTAGCTCCCAGGAAGCAACTTGGCATTCTTGCCCATACTTCCAAGGCCCCCAAGAAGCAGTTGAACAGCTTGATGTCAGAAGCATGGCCCACTGTGTCCATGAAAAGCACACCTTGCCCTGCTCATCCGCCCTTAGCCTCAGGAAGCAGCTGAGCAAACCTCCCCTAGGAGGTAAGTGCACAGAGTCTCCAAAAAGTTACTCATGCATCCCTTAGTCTCTGACATGTGCCCCATCTGGGCTGACTGGTGTAGTCCAGCTCTGTGTAGCACTCGGACATAGGCTTAAGCTCCACCACATGCTACCAGGCAGGCTGTACTGCAGCCACATTGGCCCACTGAGTAGTGTGCCCTCATGTGATCCATGGAAACTGGCAGGAGCCCCATATCCTCAGCCAAGTGCACTGTACCTAGGTCGAGCTGCTGGCAAACCTATACCACCTAAAGGAGCTGTAATCCAGCTGTAAGCGCAGTCCCCTAACTCCTGCAGCCTGATGTGTGGCGATAACCTGTGATACTGGCACCTGTAGATTACAGGCAGCTGGGGAAGCCGCGTGAACACCACACTAAATATCCACCTGGAGTCAAAGCCAACACAGCATTTCCACCCAGCATCTTAGGTCGCCTCACCAACAGAAAGTCTTACAATGAAAGATAAAATTGGTAAAGGCAACTGACTCATATGGTGCACAAATACCAACATAGGAACAGAGGCAGCATGAAAAGATTAGGTAACATGATGCCTACAAAGGAACACAATAATTCTTTAGCAATGAACTCCAAAGAAAAAGAAATTGACAAGCAAATAAATGAAATAAGAAGGGAACACAAATAATCAAGTGAAATTAGAAGAGAGTGCATGACATGAGTGAGAAATTCTGTAGAGATAGATCTCATAAAACAAGAATCCATTGGAAGTCATGGAACTGAAGAGCTCAGTAAGTGAAGTGGAATAAATATATTTGAGAGTCCCGGCAGCATGATTTATCAGAATAAAGAATTTCTGAGCTGGAAAACGAGTATTTTGAAAAATTACAGCCAGATTTAAAAAGAAAATTAAAAAAGAAGACCTTTGTGAGTTATTGGACATTAAGAGCAAATATTTGCATTATGGGTGTTCTAGTAGGAGAAGAGATGGGAAGTCATAGAAAATGTATTTAATGAAATAATAGGTGAAAACTCCAAATCTTGGGAATGTTAAGAACGTCTAGGTGCAGGAAGCTCAAAGAACCTTAATAGATTGGACATCCTGCCCCCCACACCAAAAAAAAAAAAATTCCTCTCCAAAGATACTGTAGAAAAATGTCAAAAGTACATTTTAAGAGATAGTTCTAAAAAAGTGAGACATTATGAAGAGATTTCATTTTATGGTCCATTTTACTGAAACATGATTGTGTAGAATTTCATATTCTTAGAAAAAAATTAAGCACAGCAAAAGGACAGTGTCAACTCACTTCTAAGGGAATCCCTGTTGGACCTAAAAGAGGTTTATTGGTAAAAACTTTAGAACCCCGAAGAAAATGGGATGATAAGATGGTATTTCAAAAAGCTCATAGAAAAGTGGAATTAAACGTTAAGTTTATTTTGGTGCAAAAACAAATTTATGTCCATGAAGTTTTTTTTTTTTTTTCTTTTCCTTTTTTTGACAGGCAGAGTGGACAGTGAGAGAGAGAGACAGAGAGAAAGGTCTTCCTTTTCTCCCCCAATGGCTGTTGTGGCTGGCGCACTGCGGCCGGCGCTCTGCGCTGATCTAAAGCCAGGAGCCAGGTGCTTCTCCTGGTCTCCCATGCAGGTGCAGGGCCAAGCACCTGGGCCATCCTCCACTGCACTCCCGGGCCACAGCAGAGAGCTGGCCTGGAAGAGGAGCAACTGGGACAGAATTCGGAGCCCCAACAGGGACTAGAATTTGGTGTGCCAGCGCTGCTAGGCGGAGGATTAGCCTATTGAGCTGTGGCGCCGGCCTGAAGTTTTTTTGTAATACATATTTACATGAACTTCTTGAAGCCCCTTTGTATGAATGGATTCCATTTTTTTTTGTACTAAAACAAACTTATCTTTTAATATCATTTCCATGAACATTTTGAAGTGTCCAAAAGTCCTGAAAGAAAAAAAAATTCCAACCACGGGTACTATGTACATTCTAGTTCTCCTTCAGAAAGCAAGGAGAAATCCTTACCATGACAAGCGAACAAGGGACTTCACTGTCAGCAGACTTGCCTACAAGATTTGGGTGAGAAGTCCTATGCTGGAAGCTTGCAGGCGCTCCTGCCCTCATCGGTGACTTAAATGCTTGCAGGTTTAGCACACTTGTGTTTTCAGATTCGGTGGAGCAGGTATCATTTGTCCTCAGCAATGGCTCAGCCATTGGGTCTTCACTCTAGAAGTGTGACTATGAAGCTTTTGGACAGTTTTCAAGGATTTCTCAGGTGCTAGCAACATGCATTTAGGGATGCTTAAACTTTATAATTAGGTGTCATTCCCGAAAAATCAGTGAAAATATTTATGTGAAAGTGATTTTTTAAACCAAAGCAGCTATAGCAACCTAAAGTTGATATTTTTTGAGGGTATCACCAGTGGTTGAATTTCACATGAACAGATTTCTAATAAGGTGCTCTCATTCACTGATGAGTGCCGATGTTTAAAGGGACATTATTTTTAAGGCAAATATGCTGCTCCTGTTGCCTAATGCTGCTCTTAGTATTTGGAAGAGAAACAACTATACATGTATTCTAGGTGTTCTTGTAATATTCACTTGATTATTGCAAACCATTTCTGCTCCTTTCACTGATTTACTATCCTTCATTGATTCTCCTTTATTCATGACCTATTTTTTGTTTTTACCTAGGATGATATAAGGGTGATTCAGAAAGTTCATGGAAAACAGAATTTATTATCATGTGCAGTTTCCATGAACTCTTTGGAGACCACCTTTACTAGTTTGTGAGATCTTGGGATTTGGAGCAGAGCCCAATCTTTAATAGCAAACACTGCACTACAGAATAACAGGCATTTTCTATCACGTCTGCATTTATACATGGCCCTTCATCTATGTTTTGGCCGGTAAGATGAGCTTGGTGTATGCTTGGGGCTTATGAGAAGAAACCTAAGAGGGTTGACTCAGTTGTGAAATTCCTTTATTTTTGCCTTTTTCCTCCCCTTGTCAGTGCACAGGGAATGTGATGGCTGGAGCTCCAGAACTCCTAGATGCTAACTTAGATTTGGAGTCATAAGCTTGGATGCTGCAAGAGAAGGTGGGACCCTGGTTCTTAAAAGACCACAGCACCGCACTGACAGCCCTGCACTACCCCTCGCTGAATGTATTACGTAAGACAGAAACACTTTGTTCATCTTAAGAAGGCTCACATTTGGGTCTGTTAGATGTACTTATAGAGTGGAACTGGGATTATGCTTGAAAATGGAACATCCCATATTCCTTCTACTTTACCTGGAGACCTTCTACTCATACTTCACATCTGAGTGAAGTGTTCTTTCTTTTTATTTTTTAAAATACTATATGGTGAACAAATTTCATGTATTTCATAAACACGGGTTTAGGAGCATAGTGGTGCTTCCCACCATACCTCCCCCCCGCCCATGCTTCTACCTCCCCTCCTCCTTCCTTTCTTATTCTTTCTTTTAATTTATACAATGACATACACTCAGTTTATTTTATCATCACAAGATTAACTTTCCACTACGTAAAGAATTCCACACATAGTAAGAAGAAAGAAACCCTGTTCCTCAACACTAGGGACAGTGGCTGTAAACAATAATCAACTCTCAAAATGTCAATTTCACTCCCAAAATTACATTTTTGGTACTCTATTAGTTATTACAGATCAGGGAAAACATATGGTATTTGTCCCTTTAGGACTGGCATATTTCACCAAATATAATGGTTTTCAGTTGCATCCATTTTGTTGCAAAAGAAAGGATTTCATTCTTTTTTGTGGCTGAGTAGTATTCCATATTTTGTATATACAACATTTTCTTAATCCAGGTATGGGTTGTCGGACATCTGGGTTGATTCCATATTTTAGCTATTGTGAATTGAGCTGCAGCAAACATGGGGGTACAGATAACTCATATGCTGATTTCATTTCCTTTGGGTGAATTCCCAGGAGTGGGATGGCTGGGTCGTGTGGTAGGTCTACTTTCAGATTCCTGAGGAATTCCCATACTGTCTTCCATGGGGCTGTACTACTTTACATTCCCATCAAGTGGATCAGGGTACCTTTCCCCCAACATCCTCACCAGCATTTATTGTTTTTATTTCTTTATCTGAGCCATTCTAACTGGGCTGAGGTGAAACCTCATTGTGATTTATCTTTGCATTTACCTGATGTCTAGTGATCCTGAGCATTTTTTCAGGTGTTTGTTGGCCATTTGAATTTCATGCTTTGAAAAATGCCTATTCAAGTCCTTTACCCATTTCTTAAGTGGGATGTTTGTTTTGTTGTTGTTGAGTTTCTTGAGCTCTTTAAAGATTCTGGTTATTAATCCTTCTACCAGTTGCATAGTTTGCAAGTATTTTCTCCCATTTTGTTGTTTGCCTCTTCACTTTGCTGAGTGTTTCCTTTGCTGTACAAATGCTTCCTACATTGATTTAATCCCACTTGTCTATTTTTGCTTTGATTTCCCATGCTTCCGGGGTCTTTTCCAAGAAGTCTTTGCCTAAGCTAATTGCTTGCAGAGTTTCCCCAATATTTTCCTCTAGTAATTTCATGGTACCAGGTTGTAGATTTAGGTCCTTGATCCATTTTGAATTGATTTTTGTATAAGGTGTAAGGAAGGGTCTTGCTTCATACTTCTGCATGCAGAGATCCAGTTTCCCCAGCACCATTTGTTGAAGAGACCGTCCTTGCTCCAGGGATTGGTTTTAGCTCCTTTGTCAAAGATGAGTTGGTTGTAGATGCATGGATTGATTTCTGAGGTTTCTATTCTGTTCTGTTGGTCTACATGTCTGTTTGTGTGCCAATAGCAGGCTGTTTTGATTATAACCGCTCTCTAATATATCTTGAGATCTGGTATTGTGATGCCTCCAGCTTTGTTTTTGTTGTATAGGATTGCTTTAGCTATTCATGGTATCTTGTGTTTCTGTTTGAATTTTAGCATTGTTTTTTCCAGATATGCAAAGAATGTTTTTGGTATTTTGATTGGGATCACATTGCATCTATAAATGGCTTTCTTGTAGTATGGATATTTTGATGCTATTAATTTTTCAATCTAGGAACATGGAAGATGTTCCTGTTTTGAGTCTTGTATTTATTTAGTCTTTTGTAATTTTCATTGCAGAGATCTTTCACCTCCTTGGTTAAATTTATTCCAAGGGATTTAGATTTTTTTGTAGCTATTGTGTATTGGACTGATATTACAAGTTCTATTCTAGCCATGGCATTGTCTGTGTATACAAAGACTATTGATTTTTGTATGTTAACTTTATATCCTGCAACTTTACCAAACTCTTGTGAGTTCTAACAGTCTCTTAGTGGAGTCTTTTGGATCCCCTATGTATAGAATCATGACATCTGCAAACAGGGATAATTTGACTGCCTCCTTTCCAATTTGTATCCCTTTGATTTCTTTTTCTTTCCAGACTATATGGAGTAGCAATAGTGAGTGTGGGCATCCCTGCCTGGTTCTGCATTTTCGGGGAAATGCTTCTAATTTTTCCCCATTCAATATGACGTGCCTGAGGGTTTGTCGTATTTCTACCAACTGGGTGAACCTGCTTCCTCAGTGGTTGAAGTGCTTCCAGGCTACCTGTAACTGTCAAAATCGACACAGTGCACTGGGGTTCTTGACCATTACTCTTCAGAGGGTGAAGCTTTATAACTATGAAAATATACATACATTCATCCACTTATATATTTAATTTGTAATGCTTAAATAGTAACAGGCATCAGAGGTTTAGTGTATTCTACTTTCATCACTAAGTTCCTTGAACTTCATTTTTCTCTCAAATGAAGTGGGAAGTTAGTATTTGATCAATATGATGGATCTATTTTTAAAAGTTTATGTAGGGTATTGTTTTTCATTTAGTGAAGAAGTATTGAGTTCCTGTAATTTTCTTTAAAAAGTAGAGATGGGATGTTCATATATATATGTGTGTGTGTATATATATGTTATATTTATTAAATTCAAAAGAAACTCAAGTGGAAATATAATTTAAAAAAATTCCATTACCTGGCAACAAATTTCTGCTATGGTCAAGGCTACAAAGAAAACTGCAGGAATACTGTAAAAGGCAATGACATATACGTTGTTGGCTAAGAGGACTGTGGTCAGTGAGTACCACATTTGAGGGCTTTTTTACATATACCAAAGAGCAGCAGAACTGATCCACCTGAAATTAGCGCTGAGAATGTCCTGTGGGCACAGATCCCATGGTTCACCTGTGAGGTGACCTGGCAGAACAGCCTAGCAAGGGGGCGCCCTTGCAACTCCTATGACCGGGCGGCCGCACAAACTTCACTTGCAGACTCTCAGCCTCGGAAGAGCAGGCTTCTCAGGAAAGAAAACGGAAAACTTGAGATGTGAAGTCAGCGCCTCGGAAAGCCAAAAGGTGACGCTCTGAAAGGTCAGATCCATGCAAAAGCACTTTTCTTTGCAACGTTTTCTTATCAAGTCCTGTGGAAAGCTTCCGTTTTCCCCCTGAGCCCACCCATCAGTGCAGAGCGAATACGCGAGGAGGATGCTGATGAAAGCTGGCCTGAGCCTGGGGCGTCTTCAGCATGAACTCTTTGTTGTTGGTATCTCCATGAAATAGCTGCAGCTAACACGCATAAACATGCTACTTGGTTTATAAAGTGCTTGACATATGAACTCCCAGAGTTCTGAGGGGACTTCACCCTTACTTCATACAAACGCTTTTAAAGGTTAATCAGCAAATCCAAACACTGACAGCAAATTCCTGGGAGAATTCCAACCTGAACCCAAGCACAGCGAGTTCTTGTTGGATTTTGTTAAATGGAGTTCTTCTGTGCTTCATCTTCACGAAAGGTGTGTTTCATTCTTCAATCTAAGGAGGTTTCAGACTTCTGTGACGTGGTCTCTGCCCCACCCAGAAGTGGCATTTCTTACAGGTTCACAAGTAGTAGGCATGACCCAATATCAGCCTGCTGTTAGTACTTTCCTACTTACACAAGGTTCCTCACTGATATCATCGGAAGGGAACATCAAGGCATTGGATTTGATGACACATTACTTACTGCCAACTTACAAATGTGAAAGTAGTTCCCTGTGGGTTGGAAGCA
The DNA here is from genome assembly GCF_051225735.1 of Oryctolagus cuniculus. Classification (NCBI taxonomy): domain Eukaryota; kingdom Metazoa; phylum Chordata; class Mammalia; order Lagomorpha; family Leporidae; genus Oryctolagus; species Oryctolagus cuniculus. The sequence continues at coordinate 11,938,820 of NC_142874.1, read as the reverse complement.
AGCGATGAATGGAGGCTGAGGCATGATCTTCAGGCTGCCGTGTCCTTCTGGGAGAACCATCTGTGGCTGATTTTCAGAGCAAAGAATCTCAAAGCTGGAGTCTCCTGTGAGTAACTCAGGTTCTCTTTTGAAACTGTCGGAGGTCGCCATGTCAAATGCCGTAAGGAGCTAAGCAGGTAACGCAATGATGATGTGGGATAAGCGTAGGAATTTTTTTCCTCGAATCAGTCAATCCTCTTAGCAGCTGGAATTTCCTCACTTTCAATGGAGATGGCAGCGTAAGAAGGTTTGAGCTGTCCTTTCAGCTCTGCCCAGGGTCAAGCACGCAAATAGCATGACAACTGTCCCTGGACCCCTGGGCATGGAGAAGACAGTCCGGAATGAGCGTTCTGTGGAGATCTGGAGAGAACACTCCCACCTCCAGGGGGAGCCGCATGTCCTCTCAGCTGCTCCTTGTTTGCTACCTGGAGGGAATGTCAGTTTAGGAGATCTTTAACTTTTTATTTTGTTCTTTTTAAAAAGATTTATGTATTTATTTTATTTTTAAAGATTTATTTATTTATTTACGTTATACAGAGCGAGAAGGAGAGGCAGAGAGAGAAAGAGAGAGAGAGAGAGGTCTGCCATCAGCTGGTTCACTCCCTAGTTGGCCGCAACAGCCAGAGCTATGCGGATCTGAAGTCAAGAGCCAGGAGCTTCTTCTGGGTCTCCCACATGGGTGCAGGGGCCCAAGGACTTGTACCATCTTCCACTGCTTTCCCAGGCCATAGCAGAGAGCTAGATTGGAAGAGGAGCAGCTGGGACTTGAATCAGCGCCCCTATGGGATGCCGGCCCTGCAGGTGGCAGCTTTACTCACTTGCCATAGTGCCGGCCCCTATTTATTTTAAAGGAAGAGTAACAGAGAAGAGGCGGAAAGAGATGGAGATAGAGAGTGAGTGAGCACAAGAGAGGTCTTCCATCTGCTGGTTTACTCACCAAATGACTGCAATGACCGGAGCTGGGCCCATCTGAAGCCGGGAGCCAGGAGCTTCCTCCAGATACCCCTTGTGGGTGCAGGAGCCCAGGTGCTTGGGCCATCTTCCTCTGATTTGCCAGGCCATAGTAGAAAGCGGGATTGGAAAAGGCGCAGCCAGGACTCAAACTGGCACCCATATGGGATGCCTGCACTGCAGGTGGCGGCTTCACCTGCTATGCTACAGCGCTGGATCTGATCTTTAACTTTTTAAAAGGAAGCTGAAAATCGTAATTTTTATGTGAAGTCTTCTTACTTTCAAAAGCTTTCAGCTGCTGCAAAAATGTTAAGAGTGCTGTGCTGGCTCAACGAGCCTGCGGGCAGGGTTTGGCCGGGGGGTTGCCAGTTTACAATCACTGAACTGAAGCTTAATTTCTCTCTCCTGAGCTCCTGACACGGGCAATCAGTTCTACTAGACATGTCTGTTGGGATCAAAGTTCTCAGAAGTTCAACGTGTATAAAAATCCCTAGCCACCCTCCTCTTCTGCTGTTACTGCATTTAATCAACATTTCCACCACTCACTGCATAGTTCCAGCTCCAAACTGGCAGGTGCTGTAACTCTTTCCTAATTTGCCACCCACACCCAACATCAGTCACCGTTTTACCCATTTTTCCTTACAAAGCTTGGTTAGATACGCCCGCATTTCTCCAACCCAACTGCCATTGCCCTGTTCTTCTGTTCTAGACATGAGCAGTGGTTTCCCAACCTTCCACCATTCTATTTCGCTTTTCCTTGTATTGCCACTGGATGGCCTTCCTAATGGAAGTCTGATCCTGTAAGTGTCTGGCCTAAGAGCTTTTTAATGACTTCTGATTAATATTAGGATGGAACCCAAAGTATAACCGGATTTTTAGGGCCTCCAAGATCTGCCCTCATTTAATCATTCACTTGGCCAATATTTATTGTGTACCTGGAAGACTCAGTTTAAGCTCTATTTTTTTTTCTTTTTCATTTTTTGAATATTTATTCAAAATGCAGTGTGATAGAGAGAGAGAGAGAGAGAGAGAGAGATCTTCCATCTGCTAGTTTACTCTCTAAAGGCCCACAACAGCCAGGGCAGAGCCAGGCAGAAATCAGGAGCCAGGAACTCCGTTTGAGATTTGCAGTGACCAGACAAGCCATATCTGCCTTTAGTTCCTTGCTTAGGATGCCCATATTCCATATCAGAGTGCCTGGGTTTGAGTTCCCACCTCCACTTCCCGTGCAGTTTCCTGCTAATGCCCCTGGGAGGTAGCAGATAATGGTTCATGTACTTGGGCCCTGCTACCCATGTGGGAGACCCAGATGCAGTTCCTGGCTCTTGGTTTCAAGCTGGCCCTGCTCTAGTTGTTGTAGGCATTTGGGGGAGTGAAGCAGTGGATGGAAAATCTCTGTCCTCTTTCTCTGTCTCTCCCTCCCTCTCTGTTCTACTTTTCAAACAAAGAAATAAAGCATAGCTTATTTTGCGGGTGCACTTACCTACTGATTTTTTAAAATCAGGTATTCTACTTGCACTTCCGACCTGTCATGTCGCAGGTGGTTGTCCAGGTGCTGTGGAAACAGAAAAATAAGACACACCCCTGTGGCTTTTGTCCCCAGGACTGCCATTCATACCTGGGGAAGAAAAAGGGACCTTTCCATGAGCACCAATCCCACCATCATCAATGGCTCAGTCTTTTGATTTTTTTTCTGTTTCCTTAGTAATGTTGGAAAATCCAAGTGTTTGGATTTTTTTTTTATTTTTATTTTTTATTTTTTGACAGGCAGAGTGGACAGTGAGAGAGAGAGACAGAGAGAAAGGTCTTCCTTTGCCGTTGGTTCACCCTCCAATGGCCGCCGCGGCCAGCGCGCTGCGGCCGGTGCACCGCGCTGATCCGATGGCAGGAGCCAGGAGCCAGGTGCTTTTCCTGGTCTCCCATGGGGTGCAGGGCCCAAGCACCTGGGCCATCCTCCACTGCACTCCCTGGCCACAGCAGAGAGCTGGCCTGGAAGAGGGGCAACCGGGACAGAATCCGGCGCCCCAACCGGGACTAGAACCCGGTGTGCCAGCGCCGCTAGGCGGAGGATTAGCCCAGTGAGCCGCGGTGCCGGCCTTGGATTTTATTTTGGTTTTAGAAGTATGGTTTTCTAAAGCAAAAGAATAAAGAAAATACTGTTCAGACTTTGCAAAATGGCTTCGGCTTGCTAAAGGATATTGGTTGACTAATTGAAGTGAAGAAATGTGAAATCTGTGGGTGCTGTCCGAGCGGAGAAGCCTTGGAGCATTATTGTGCTACAGTCGTGGGCGTTTGGCTTATTCCAGGGCATTTGTCAAACTTCTTCACCTCCATAATTTATTTTTAGCTCCGCCATCCACACAGAAACTCCAGGCCTCACCTTGCCACTCATCCTGTTTCTTTTGTTCTAATGTGAGCTTATTTAGCACTTCATTCCGTGTGCATAGTATAGAAAGACAGGGATGGGAGCCTGGTGTTCAGGGTGATGATGAACATTTGGTGTAGACAGGGAGGTAGACAGAGAAAAGAAGTACAAAGTACAAAGAAAAGAAGTACAAAGGACAAAAGCAAAGTGATTAGGACCATTTGTGGAGACTGAAACCTGTGTATTTGAATTGGTCCTTAAAAGAGTTAAAGGATTTCCATAGGCATAAAAATATTATCATGTTGCTGGAAAATAATATTAGAGTAATAATTGGAAACCCAGGACAACTGAAGATACATTCTTCATTCAGAGGACAACAGTGTCTGGAGAGGCTCTTACATAGGCCAGTGAGGAATGGAGGAGGGGGGAGAAGCAATGCTGAACATAAACCATCTTATGAAAAGAGTGGAAAAGGAGGCCCTAACTAGGAGAAAGAGCAAAAGGTATATATTTTTTAGTTCCCAGGCTGATAAACCCAAGTAATTGAGTGTATCTGTTGCATGTCTGCAGGACCGGTATCTCCAACAACTGTGCCCAGCCTGCTGTTCTACATGAAATTTTTCTTTGTGAGCTACAGCGTTGTGCCAAGTATAGATAGAAAGAACAGGTGCCTGGAATCCTAGGGCCATTCCCACACGTGCTCCATGTGGAGTGTCCTATTGGTCTGACTGGTCGGAAGACTAGGCAGAGAAAGAAGGAGAAAAAAAAAGTGAATTTGCTCTTAGAGGATTCTAGGAGCATATGATTTGGCAGATTTTAAACAGTTTTACAATTTATAGCTTTAATAAAACTGATACAGTCTTTCCACCTTTTATGCAGTGAAATACGGTTTGATATTCACTGGAGATAAAGGAGAAAATAGCTTTGCTTGGGCTTCTGCTGGAAACTGCAATGGTTTTGTCTGCAGTGAATCCAAGGAATCATCTTTGGATTAGGATATGCGTGCGTTTCAGCAGATGACGAGTGGATTGAGGGTTCAAGCATGAAGTGGACAAATAGGAAGCAATTTAAGTCAGATGGTTACAGATGTTTTTCAGGTGCCATCGTGTAGCTTGGAGGAGCCTTGATTGTCTCACTGCCGCAACTGAGGCTACGCTGAGTCCCCCAGTACCTGACCCTGATTCTAATACGGCTCCGTGTTCATTTAGTTAAAACAGGGTATAAAACAGTGTACAATTTCATCTTCCTTTTCATCTCTCCAAGACCCAGTGAGAAGCAAATTTGCACATAATGACAGATCACAGGCATCTGGTCCCGAATGGAGTGTCTGGTTGTGATCCATCATCATGACAGTTCAGCTTCAGCAAACGTGGCTGATCACAGGGGCACACAGCACAGAAGTGAAATTGGAGGGAGCCCGTTTGCAGGGACCATACATCAACAGGCACAGGGATGAGGGAGGGCACTGCTGGGGTGCACCCTCCCCAGGGAGCAGCAGCACGGCTCTCACCTCCAGCTCAGTCGCGATTCCTTTCCATTGTCCTTTTTTTCCCTTTTAGAATGAACATCCAAGGATTATATGTCTTTGTCACTTGGGACTGCAGGAAGACTCTTAACATCAGATGAAATCTAAGTGTGTGGATGTTTCTCCAGACTGCTAAATCCCCCTTGGAAGGTAAATCAGAGATAAGGACATAGAGACTTTAATTTTGATTGGTTGGCTATAAAATCAAATGGAATTTCATTTTTTTTTATGTGTGAAGCTTTGGATTGGATTTGGATTGGATTTGGATTATCACTGAATCAAATTTGGAGAGAGAGTGCTGTCAGAAGAGGGTACTTCAAAGAGGTTTTGGTGTAAAACATTTTGGAATCTGTGTCCAGTTTTTCAGTGTGTTTTCCGTGAACTTTTTCAAGGCCTTTCCTATATCCTGGTTACCTTTTCAGGCAATCAGTCAAAATAGAATCATGACAGAAATTTACCAGTTAAGAAAAAGTGAAAGAAATTAAGGATTAGATAGGCCATCTGCAAGATGTTTATTCGAATAGTTTTAAAATAAATGCATACATATTAGATAATTGGCTTGATGGTTTAAAATTAGAAACAAATTAGAGGTTTTGAAGATCTGAGCGTAGAAAGTGCTTGGTGAAAGAACTTAAGGTAAGATATTGACTTTATTTGGGGCTGTGTTTAGCTTATTAGCTGAACCTACGGATGTGTAATTATTTGGGTCTGTAACACCCCAAGTTGCTCAGGTCATGGCTGCAGCCATGAGGAAGCTTGCCACTGCACTAGGGAGACAGCTGAGTTGGAATGCAGTACTGGTGGGTGTTTCTCCCCTAGGGTAAAGACCTGTGGAGACACATCGTTCAGTGTACTTGTCAGTGTGTGCGAGACAAGTCTGACATTCAGCGGAGGGATGATCACTCCAGTTTTTCTGGACACGTGCTGATGGGTTGTTCTTTCCAGGAGCTCAGCCAATAAGCGTATGCAGCCTCTCATTTCAGAAGGCAGGAAGGAGGTACACCTTAGCATCTTCCTCTTCTCGCAGCCTTCTCTCTGCTTTCTTTCCCACTGAGAATTTCCTACAGCAGCGGAATGGTCCTGTTTTTGCCTTGGATATTAGACGCTAATCAGGCCATGTTATCCTGATTATGACTTGAGAGGCAGCCATCTGGGACACGTTGGGAGCGTGACCCCCAGCCCACGCTCCTGTTCCCTGTACATGCTGCACAGTAGCTTCAGTGGCTCCTGTGATGTTTGACATACTCCGGGTATTTAAGCGTAAGCAAAGCCTCCGGAGTCCTTGCATGATGTTAATTAGTCTTAGAAAATGATGGGGTGTGGCGTGTGCTCCCAAGGACTGACAGAACGGGGGGAGATGCTTCCTGAGCTCCTTACGTTTCTGTTTCTGGTGCTTATGGTGGTGCGTTCCCCTCTCAAGGCAGGTTTTAATGCCTTTATATCCTTCAGTGAGATTTATATTTAGATTTGTGTTGCTTCACAGAGGCTGATTGTAATGAGTAATTCTTATTTTCTGAGAACCTCTGGCCCTCTCTTTTAAAAATAGATTGTCCTGAAGACATTATCTTAAAGTGAAATAAGCCAGACACCAGAGTATGAATACGGTGTGATTTGCTCATCGCAGGAATCTGGAATAGTCTCATGGAGACGGAAGGCGGAATGCTGGTTGTCAGGGCCGAAGTGCAGGAGGGAGTAGAGAGTTCAGTGGCACAGAGCTTCGGACTGGGATGAAGGGAACCTTCTGGATATTGGCAGAATGATGGTATAACAACATGAATCAGGCTGACGCTGCGGCTCACTAGGCTAATCCTCCGCCTTGCGGCACCGGGTTCTAGTCCCGGTCGGGGCACCGGATTCTGTCCCGGTTGCCCCTCCTCCAGGCCAGCTCTCTGCTGTGGCCAGGGAGTGCAGTGGAGGATGGCCCAGGTGCTTGGTCCCTGCACCCCATGGGAGACCAGGAGGAAGCACCTGGCTCCTGCCATCGGATCAGCGCAGTGTGCCGGCCGCGGCGGCCATTGCAGGGTGGACCAACGGCAAAGGAAGACTTTCTCTCTGTCTCTCTCTCTCTCACTGTCCACTCTGCCTGTAAAAACAAAAACAAAAACAAAAACATGAATCTAGTTAATGCCAGAGAATGGCACACTTGAAAATGGTCGCAATGGTAACTTTTATGTTACGTATACATGTTTTACCACAGCTAGAAAAAAAGGGCTGTCCTAACTCAGGCCACCTCCCCCTTGCAGGGATGATTCCTTGCTGGTCTGGTTTGAGGAATTTTCACTAGTGATTCCATATTGCATGAAATTCCTTTTTATTTAAAAATTTTAAATAATTAAAATCTAGTGTTCATTTTTATTTAAAATGGAGAGCGAGCGAGCGAGAGAGAGAGAGAATCTTTCATCTGCTGGTTCAATCCCCAGATGCCCACAATAGCCAAAGCTGGGCCAGGCCAAAGCCAGGAACCCAGAATTCCATTCTGGTCTCCCACACAGGTGGCAGGGGCCCAGGTACTTGAGCCACCGCCTGCTGCCTCCGAGAATGCGCAGTGGAGGGAAGCTGGAATCGGCAGCAGAGCTGAGACTGAAACCCAGGCTCCACATGGGATGTGGGTGTCCTAAACGGCGCCTTGACTGCTGTGCCAGCTGACTGCCCCCTTTAAAACTCTTTTAAATGAGCAATCTACAAACATTTATGAAACATGAATCACGCCGCATTGCTCCCTTTCATCCAGGTTAATTATTGATCCTTTTAGCCTAGAGTAGCATTTTCCAAACCACATTCCCCTGAAAATGAGATCTTCAAAGTGTTCAAGATGTCCTGGGAAAAATAAATAATTGAAAGAACTACACAGCTCGAGAAGCTGTGAATCGAAAAGACTAAAATGTTACTCTACCACTGGACTTCTCAGAAATTTTAGCTTCTTTAGAAATTTTCTAATGGGCATAAGACTTTTTCAACAGTGGAGCAGAGTACAACATTGCCCTTAGACTTCTGACCATAAAACTGCTCAGTCACAGATAATCCCTTGGGGCTAGATTTTGTGTTCTTGTTAATGGTTCACAAGTCTTTCTTGTCCACTAAATGTTAGGTTTCATGAGTGCAAGGCACAAGGTACTACATCTTGTTCATCTTTTCATTTTGCATAGCCTGCTATTCATTTCAAATAGGTGCTGAATATTTGTGTATTTATGAACTTGAACTTAATTACCAAGGAGCACCTATGATGTCTAGAGCTCTGAGCCAGGTTTAATTGGTAGCATTAAAAATATTAGTCACAGTTTCTGCTTGCTAAAAAATAGGAAAGCCAACATATGCAGACCTGTAGTAATTTTAGAAAAATTATAAAGTGGAGTAGCTGGTGCCAAAGGTGGGACAGAAATAGAATATGTGAATGCCGAAGCAATGAACAACTGAAAATAGACCTAATTTGGTTGAGTTGGGGACATCATTTGAAGTGACTTGCAAAGGAAATGGTGGGGTCAGGCATTCAGTGTCGTGGTTAAGATGCTGTCTGTGTTGCCTACATCCCATAATAGACTGCCTGTGTTCCAATCCTGCCACTCTGAGTTCCAGGTTCCTGCTACTGCAGGGAGTCAGCAGTCGATGGCTCAGGTCGCTGAGTCCCTGCCAGGCACGTGGGAGACCCAGAGTGAGTCCTCAGCTTCTGGCTTTGTCCTGACCAGCTGCAGCAGATTTGGGCATCGGAGGAGGACACAAGTGAATGAGATTCTCTCTCTCTTTCTCTGTGTCTGTCCCAGCGTCTCTGCCTTTTAAATAAAGAAAAATAAGTTTTAGAAGAAGTGTGGAACAGTGATGGACACGGCATACTGAAGAGAGTAGAGCTGCTGTTGGATGTGCTGTCGCCCTTCTTTATGCTGCCTTCATCTCTGCCAGTGTCAGCCACCACTCCAGTCATACTCCTTTATCAAAGATCCGCCCATGAATTGTGACATCTGTTAAGCTTTAGCCAACCACCTAGGATGACTGGGTTTTCCAGAGCTCAGCATTACGATACCTGTACAAGTGCTATACTTGAGCACCTGATTCGTGGTGCTATTTTCTTCTTCCATACTGGAAAGGGTAAAGAAATGACAAAGCAAAAATAATGAGGGCTTTTTATCTTCTAGTAATTTATAGTCTATCATCCACATGATATTCATGATGCAAACTATTGTTCATGAATCCTTAGCTTGACTTCAAGCTTAATGCCATGTTGATGTGGAATTCTGCTGGCAAAAATAGATACATTCATGAGTATTGGACTGTTAGCTATTTATATATTTACAGATTTCTAATTTTTAAGACCCCAAGAAAGCTTTGCTTTCTTGGAAACTAGCCCTGCTTTATGGAAACCCACCAAGGGCGTACGCCTGGATGACTGTAGACCCTCGCTTGCTTGCGCATCCACTACTTGGCCTTTGCAGGCACAGGCTGTTCCTGCCACTGCTGGCAAACAGGAGGGGACAGGTAATGCTATTTGGTGTGCCACAGGCTGTCAGTAGCAGGGGCAATGTCACTGGTGAACCTCAAAAGGGAAAATTGTTGAAAACAATTAAGGTGCCCAGTTGGCTAAATCGCATCACAAACATGACAGCATGATAAGGACATTTGGGCCAGGTCATCTTTTACCTCTTGGTGCTCTGAGAGATAGGACTGCATGTTGAGGACTGGCTGCCACATTTTACAAACCTGACACTGCCACCTCCCCCAGCCAAGCATGTGGCTCACCTGTTAAGTGGAAGGCCAGGCATGTCTGCTCCCATGACAGTCACTAAAGGAGAAGACTGGTTTTCCTTAACAAGCACAAACCACTAACACTTATTTCATTCAAATATTTCTATTGAATGAGACATTGGGACATTGCATTCCATCATATACTGCATGGGAAGGTGCTTTATAAGCAGTAAAGTAACTCCCAACAGCAGGGAATAGTATCTTACACTTTATGACATTCTTCCAACACTCAATTATGTGTGTGAGTGCTCTCATTTTCATGGTTTGAGGCAAAGCCTTGCATTAGAATTTAGATTTTCCCTGTGTTTAGTTTACAAAGTAGATCTGCTGTTGTCATTTGATACAGACGTGAGGCGCATCGGGCAGTGATGGTGGTTTTCTGTGGGGATGCGAGTGGAGAGGAGGACATGATGCCATTACTTATGTTTTTAATTTTGTTTATTTGAAATACAAAAAGAGGTAGAGAGACAGACTCAGGGAGACCTTCCATCTGCTGATTCATTCCTCAGATGCCCCCAAGAAGCTCCTGGCCATGCTGAGCCAGGAGCTGGGGACTCAGTGCCAGTCTGCCACAGGGTGGAAGGGAAGTCACCTGCTGCCTCCCAGGGTGTGCATTAGCAGGAAGTGGATCAGAAGCAGAGGGACGCCCAGAACCCCAGCACTTGATGTGAGTCGTGGGCATCCTAAGCAGAGTCTTAGCCACTGTGCCGAACACCATCCCCAGTATTGTAATTCAGTTGCTATGGTTTCTGTTAATACAGAGGAAATGGCAAAGCCTTAATGTCAGAACATCTTCGCACTGCACAAGTATGCAAAATGACAGAAAAGAGAAAAAGGGGATGGCAACATGCAAAATGAATGCAACTGATGAAATTGAGTGAATTGGCACTTTTTGTTTCAGAAGTAACTCTGCCTTCACTTACATACATGTCAACCTATTCTGTATACTTCTGGGCTTAGATTGTAGTGTGAGATATTATTTGTTGAGCCTTATTTTTTTTTCCCACCCAACTTATTTCCCACGGTCAATCAGAGCCTTCTAATTTGCTTCAAGGAGAAGAGGGAATATTATAAGTGGAATAAAAAGGACAAGGGACTAGCGTTAGTTTCCTTGATTTCTGAAACAAGTTTTTGAAATTGAAAAGGCAGGAACTGAAGTATGTAGGGAATAAACAGAATTTACACCATGCTAACAGCTCAAAGAAATGAGAGGAACTAGGCTGTGCTCGAGTAAGCTTGCCTCTATACTGCCTCCTGGTGGGAAGTTAGCTGAATGAGCAGCGTGAGTCTCCGGAGACTTAAAGCCTTAGCTAATGCTGGAAACCAAGACAATGTCCCATAGGCCACTAACTGCCTGCTGTAGAGTGTTGCAGCCTGTGGGGATAGGAAGTTGTGGTTTGTCTCGTCTTGGAGGTTGCCCTCAAGAACAGCTGTATGCATGAGGCTTATCTGTAATTTTGCAGAATAATATCAGACTGTACCTTAACTGCCCCATGTGGACACCATCCCATCCTCCTTCCAGTGGCCTATTACAAACTCCAAAGTTGAGTGATTTGTCTAAGGGGATACAGCCAGTAATTCATTTGCTAGGTTTCACTCCCAAAATACAGCTAAGATTCAAGCCCATTTAGGCTTATCTAGATCTAGAGCTATCTGTGAACCCATAAAAATATAGAAAACTAAGGAACTAAACCGTGAGAACTATCATGGCTCAGTGAATACAGAAACTGGAACAGTCTGCTTACAAAGGATCATTTCTATTAGGATTTCGTGAAAAATAAAAAAGGCTCCATATTTGGAGTGACTCCCTTTATATGTGTTGGCACTAACAAGCTCATGCCTTACTCATACTCTGACTTAAAAAATTATCACCAGCCTTCCATTTTTCAACCTTCTTCGAGGCTTGGGTTTTTTGCCTGGGAAATTAGAATGAAACACCCATCCTATAGGGTTACAAGGACTATGTTAGGTGACATTTCAGATACCAGAGCACTGAGGCCAGTGCCTGACACATGCAACAGTTATCTTCTCAGAAAAAAAAGAGGGGATGTTTCTAGGGCTACTTAGCATGGATTAACCACATAAAATGTCAGGCATCAGCATCAAGTATACATCATTCGTATTTAATGGCCACACTTCTCTATTTCCCTTAAAGACCTGCCCAAAGGCACTTGTTCTTAAGCCCGGATTCTGGGCCGGTCCTGAGGAGGGGCATCGGTTGTCTCATAGAAGGGACCGAGGGAGGTGGCAGGAGAGCCTGTTCACAGGATCCCGAGAGGCCTCTCACTCGATGAGTTAGAGTGCATGCGGGCAAGTGTGCCACTCAGCCCTTGAGTCTCTGCCTGATACTGCCCTGCTCATCCTTTAGCATTCAACCCATGCCCATCTTAGAGGGAATTGTATTTTGAGGTAAGGACTGACTGCCAAGCCCATGTTATCTGATTCCTTTAAAACTGATATACCTCTACAAAATCTTACTTTTTGAGAAACAATTTCTTTTTGATATATTTATTTATTTGAAAGGCAGAGTTACAGAGAAAGAGAGAGAGAGGGAGTAACAGAGCCAGATCTCCCATCTGCTGGTTCACTTCCCAGATGGCCGCAATGACTAAGCCTGGGCCAGGCCGAAGCTAGGAGCCAGGAGCTAGGATCCAAGAGCTTGTTCTGGGTCTCCCATGTGGGTGCAGGGGCCTAAGCACTTGGGCCATCTTCCACTGCTTTTCCCCGGTGCATCAGCAGGGAGATGAATTGGAAGTGGAGCAACTAAGCCGCAAACTGACACCCATAGGGATGCCAGTGTTGCAGAAGGAGGCTTTACCCACTGTGTTACAACCTTGGCCCCAAGAGTCAACGTCTTATCATTAGGAAATTTCATCGTCATTTTTATTTTCTTTGGTTGCAGCATTGAGGAGGCTAATGGGGGAGGGACCCTTAACTGGTGTTATATAAGGGATCATGTGGCTGTTGTTCCTTGAAAGGTGATGTGGAAATCCCATAGACAGACTTTGATGCCACCCATGCAGGCATTTTAGCGGTGAAGGGGAGGACCGTTGTGTGCATTTCTGTCTTTTTCTGTCTTTGTGCTTAGCTAGGATAATCACTTCTCATCACCTGCTGCTTAATTCAACTTTTCTAAGATTCAAGGACCGTATTAATCTCATTGAACACAATAGCTACATTCATTAGAAAACATTCCTTGATGAGTTCTTTGTAATTGTCATGCTACAGATAGTGTGGTAGAGATGATTTTGTTATGAAGCCCAGTCCTGTAGTCCTATCCTTTTTGTTGTTGTGATTGGGGATGGCAATATACTGCTGTTAAATTCTAATGTTCTCAAAGATCACTAAAATGACTGGATGTCTCTTATTTTGAGCTCTTTCTCCCTAGGGCACCAATTTGAGTGCAAAGTTTCTGGGAGCTAAATTTTGCTTGATGTCTTACTCTGTTTTGTGCTGCTGTAACAGAATTCTTGAGCCTGGGTCATTTATAAAGAGAAAGAAAGTGATTTCTTTACTGTTATGGAGGCTGAGAAAGATTGACGGGCAAAATTTGGTGAGGGCCTTCTTAATATGTTACCCCAGGCAGAAGATATCACATGGCCAGGGCCTGGGGTGAGGAGGAGGCTGAAACCATTGCTTTAAAAGGAAACCACTTCTGTGACAATGGCATTAATCCATGTCCTAAGGACCTATTCACTTCTTTCACTTATTTTTTTTTTAAGATTTATTTATTCATGTTGAAAGAGTTACAGATAGAGCGGGAGAAACAGAGAAAGACGGTTTACTCCGCAGATGGCTGTAATAGCCAGGAGCCAGGAGCTTCATCTGATCTCCCACATGGGTGGAAAGGGCCCAAGCACTTGGGCTATCTTCGGCTTATTTCCCCAGGCCATCAGCAGGGAGCAGTCAGGACATGAAATAGCACCAATATGGGATGCCGGTGTCATAGGCGGTGACTTTACCCACTGTGCCACAACGCCGGTCTCTACCTTGTCACCTCTTAACAGTCCCACCCCCAACATGATGGGGATCACATTGCCAACACATGAATTTTGGGAGAAACATTCAAACCATAGCATTTGATTATCTGTGATTGTTGAACCAAAACTATTTAAATGTTAATACAACTTTTTTCTTCCTGGAAGTGAATTTCCGAAGTTTGCCTTCTGTCCCCCACCTCCCCGGTCTGTCCTGGTTCAGGCACCTGTAAGATCCTGGTGAGGGAAACTGGAATCTTTTTAAAGATTTATTTTATTTATTTGAAAGACAGACTTACAGAGAGAGGTAGACACACAGACACACACACACACACACACACACACACACACAGAGAAAGAGGTCTTCCACCTGCCTGTTCACTCCCCAAATGGCTGCAACGGCTGGAGCTGGGCTGATTTGAAGCCAGGAGCCTGGAGCTTCTTCCAAGTGAGTCTCCCATGTAGGTGCAGGGGCCCAAGGGCTTGAGCCATCCTCCACTGCTTTCCCAGGCTATAGCAGAGAGCTAGATCAGAAGTGGAGCAGCTGGGACTTGAACTAGTGCCCATATGGGATGCTGACGCTGTAGGCCAGGGCTTTAACCTGCTGCACCATGGCCCTGGCCTACAAACTGGAATCTTTACTGGAATGGGAAGAGGTAAGCCTTGGAGAGGGTAAAGTCCTGGCGTTGATGTTGTTTTCCTTGTCTTTTGCCTTCCATGCTTTCCTTTCCAGAAAAACAGAATTCCAGCCTTTAGGAATATGTGATGCATGATACCAGTGCAGGGTTGGGGAGAGTCTGTCTTCTTTCTCTGCTGGCACAGACTTACTTACCAGAAAAATGTTGGTTTAGGAAATATGAACTTTAGGGCAACTGGTCTACCCATTCCCGAATCTTATCAGTCAGTATATTTCCTTTGTCTTTGCATTTTGAAGAAGCTATAAATTATATTTTATTTTATTCTAGAACGTCTCAAAAATGAAAGAGTTCATCTCCCTAAAGCCTAGCCACATCTTTCTTCCTGGAGGCAAGTTTATAATGTGGAGGGATTCGTAATGTTTCAGAAAACACGTGCAGGCATTGTTCTTTGAGTGGCGGAGGGGAAGCAGGGGGATCAGGGCACAGAAATGAACAGGAAACTGTGATTCTCCTTCCAAACACTGAATGTGTCCACAGACCTCCACAGGCCCGGCATTCCAGCTGCTTGTCGCTTGCCTATCTTCTGCACTGTTGTCAAGGAGCTGAGGTTTTGCTCATGCACATGAGTAAGCAGAGAAAACTGCTCCCAGAGGCCGGCAGGTGGGAATTAGCTTAGGTCTCCACATCTTCTCAGTTTGAACTTTACTAGGTGGGCAGTGAGGACCTTGGTGCCTATTAATTCACTGACCCCACATTAAACCATAAAAATTATTTAAGGAAATTTATATTTGACAATTTGAGGATGGTATATGACTCTCAATAGCAAGTTTTGCCATTTTTCTTCTTCTTAGCATTTATGCTTTCTTGCAGTTTTTAACTTTTCATCAGTCAGCAAACTGTTCACGAAGTTTCCTTTGTAGGTAGGGAAGGTCTTGGATTTACAGGTAACTAAGGCAATAAAGGTGCATGAAACATGGTTCTTTCTTGGAAGAGACTTTTTTTGGAGGTGAGGGGAAGTCAGGCCGCTACTGCAGAATATTAGTCATTCAGTCACTGCTTTTTTTTTTTTTTTTTGCCAGGCAGAGTGGACAGTGAGAGAGAGAGACAGAGAGAAAGGTCTTCCTTTGCCATTGGTTCACCCTCCAATGGCTGCCGCGGCCAGCACCGCGCCAATCCGAAGGCAGGAGCCAGGTGCTTCTCCTGGTCTCCCATGGGGTGCAGGGCCCAAGCACTTGGGCCATCCTCCACTGCACTTCCGGGCCACAGCAGAGAGCTGGCCTGGAAGAGGGGCAACCGGGACAGAATCCAGTGCCCCGACCGGGACTAGAACCCGATGTGCCGGCGCCTCAAGGCGGAGGATTAGCCTAGTGAGCCGCGGCGCCGGCCTAGGCATGGACTTCAAATTTTTCATATGGAATGTATCTTTTCTATCTTCCATGAAGTTTTTGAAGTTTCCTCACACATTCCTTTAATCAAAAAATCTTTTTCAATATCACAAAGTACAGTTTTTACTATGAAACTGGAGTAATGTAGGCAAGCAAAGGGAGGTTAGAGCCTCAGGCCACCTTCAGTGTGTACATGGCATCTGGTTTTGTTTAGCCACTCATCTGATGTCATCTGATTTCTCTCAGGAGTTTTTTAAATTTTTTTCACTTTTATTTAATAAATATAAATTTCCAGAGTACAGCTTTTGGATTACAATGGCCCCCCGCCCCCTCATAACTTCCCTCCCATCCCCAACCCTTCCATCTCCCACTCCCTCTCCCATTCCATTCACATCAAGATTCATTTTCAATTCTCTTTATATACAGAAGATCAATTTAGTATGTATTAAGTAAAGATTTCATCAGTTTGCACCCACACAGAACATAAAGTGTAAAATACTGTTTCAGTACTAGTTATAACATTAATTCACATTGAACAACACATTAAGGACAGAGATCCTACATGAGGAATAAGTGCACAGTGACTCCTGCTGTTGACTTGACAAATTGACACTCTTGTTTATGGCATCAGTAATCTTCCTAGGCTCTTGTCATGAGTTGCCAAGGCTATGAAGGCCCTTTGCTGACTGTCTTTCCTAATCCCCTCTACTCCTCCACCTCCAGCCCCAGCATCAGATAACCACCATTTACTTTTGTTATTGTTAATTTAAATGTGCATATATGTGGGGTACAGAATGATACTTTGAAACATGTATTCAAAATGTGAAGATCAAATAAGGATAGTTAGTATTTCCATCACCTTGAACATTTAAATATTTTATTAACATACATATTTATGGGGCACAGTATAATATTTCAGTAAATGCATACTGTGGGTACTGATGAAATCAGGGTAGCACTTCCCTCTGCTTTTCGTTACTTTTCTGCCTGGAGATTTTGAACTCTTTTCTCCTAATCATTCATAAAGCGTCTAGAAGGCTATTGTGAACTGCAGTCACTGAATGTGCTATACGATACTAGACTTCTTATTCCCAGAGGACTATGTTTTGGTGCCCATTGTACAACCTCTCTCAACCATCCCCGGCCCCAAGTTTCCCCAGTCTCTAGTAATCTACCTATGTAAGAGAACCTGTGGTCTTCATCTTTGTGCATCTGATTTGTTTCACTTAATAAGATGCCCTCCAGTTGCACCCATTGCACTATGAATTGTGGTGTATGTCTCTTGCTAGGGCTGACTACTGTCCACTGTGTGTACACGTAGACCACATTGTTTCAGCTGTTCACGTGCTGATTGCCATCTAGATTGATCCCATGTCCTGCCATTGTGATCACTGCAGCAGTAAACATGGCAGTGCAAGTACCTCTTTGATCTGCTCCCTTAATCTTTTTTAAAAGATGTATTTATTTATTTGAAGGTCAGAGTTACACAGAGAAAGAAGGAGAGACGAGAGAGAGGTCTGCCATCTCCTGGTTCACTCCCCAAATTTGCTGCAACAGCCGGAGCTGCGCCAGTCTGAAGTCAGGAGCCAGGAGCTTCTTCAAGGTCTCCTACATGGGTGCAGGGGCCCAGGGACTTGGGCCACCTGCTACTGCTTTCCCAGGCCATAGCAGAGAGCTGGATGGGAAGTGGAGCAGCCAGGACTCCAACTGGCGCCCATATGGGATGCCGGCACTGCAGGCGGCAGCTTCACCCGCTACACCACAGCACTGGCCCCACTCAATCTTCTTTGGAGGTATACTTAGTAATGGCATTGCTGGGTCATATGTACAGTTATTTGTAGTTTATGGAGGAACCTCCATACTGTTTATCATAATAACTGTATTAATTTACATTCCTGCCAACAGCACATAAGAGTCCCTTTCTGCAAATCTTCACCAACATTTGTTATATTTTGTCTTTTAGTAATAAACATTCTTTTTTTTTTTAAAGCATAGTTACAGGGGCCAGCACTGTGGCATAGTAGATTAAGCCTCTGCCTGCAGCACTGGCATCCCCATGTGGGTGCCAGTTCAAGTCCTGGCTACTGCACTTCTGATCCAGCTCCCTGCTGATAGCCTGGGGAAGCAGTGGAAGGTGACCCAAGTGCTTGTGCCCCTGCACCCATGTAGGAGACCCAGAAGAAGCTCCTGGCTTCTGGCTTCGGATTGGTCTAGATGTGGCCATTGTGGCCATTTGGGGAGTGAACCAGCAGATGGAAGACCTCTCTCTGTTTCTTCCTCTGTCTGAACTCTGCCTCACAAATAAATAAATAAATCTGAAAAATAGGCAAAGTTAGAGAGAGAGAGAGAGAGAGAGAGAGAAATAGCCACTCTGATGGGAATGGGATGATATCTCATTGTATTTTTGATTTGTTTTTCCCTGATGGTAATGATATTGACCAATTTTTCTTTTATTTGTTGGCCATTTGTATTTTTTTTCTCTTGAAAAATATCTATTCAGATCATTTGCTCATTTTAAAAATGGGACTTTTGTTGTCGTGGAATTTTTTGGATTCCTTATGTATTCTGGATTTTAGTCCTTTGCCAGGTGAATGATTTGCAAATATTTCCCCCCAGTCTGTCAAGTGTGTGCTCACTCTGATAGTTACTTACTTTGCTGTGTAGAAGATTCGTAGTTCTGTTTTTGTTCCCTGTGACTTTGGGGTCTTATTCCTAAAGCCATTTCCTATGCCGATGTCTGTGGGAGTGCCACTGGGTTCCTCTGTACTTGTGTGTGTGTGGCCTCCTGCACTTCTCCCCACAGTCACAGGAAGTGCTTCCTGTTCACCCTTCTTTCTCCCGCTCTATCTGTCCATCTCACTGCTTTCGGTAGCATCTCCCTAAATGTGACCTGGAATATGTTACCGGGACATCCACAGTCCAGCCACAGTCTCTTAGTGCCTCCAGCAGAGTTCAGTTCCTTCACATCTCACACAAGCACGCACCTTCTCCCGTCACCTTCCACTCTTCCATTTATATGCTGAGCTGTGCTCCTATCAAGCTACTCCATGTGTTGGAGACTTCGCCTCCCTCGGGCCCCTGTGCCCTGCCTCTGAAGCAGGTGCCATTCCTGAACAACTCCTGCTCAGCCTTCAAGGCTCAGCTCACCCCACCCCTTCCTTTCCCCATTGTAAGAACTACGATTATGTCTGTCTCAATATCTGTCGTGCCATATGTTGCAGTACAATTTTTGAAAGCATAAAGGTGGCTGCAAAATTCTCAAATAATATTGAAGTGTAAAGATAATCCTCCTTCCCAATTTCCCCAGCCCTACTCTTCCCCTAGAGGTAACTCCGAGTGAAGAGTCAAGTGCAGCTTCTAGACCAGTTTGTCTGCCTTTACAAGTGTACAGAAAGGTTGTCGGTGCCGCGGCTCACTAGGCTAATCCTCCACCTGCGGCGCCGGCACCCCGGGTTCTAGTCCTGGTCGGGGCGCCGGATTCTGTCCCAGTTGCCCCTCTTCCAGGCCAGCTCTCTGCTGTGGCCAGGGAGTGCAGTGGAGGGTGGCCCAAGTGCTTGGGCCCTGCACCCCATGGGAGACCAGGATAAGTACCTGGCTTCTGCCATCGGATCAGCGCAGTGCGCCGGCCACGGTGGCCATTGGAGGGTGAACCAACGCCAAAAGGAAGACCTTTCTCTCTGTCTCTCTCTCTCACTGTCCACTCTACCTGTCAAAAAAATAAAAAAAAAAAAAAACAAGAAAAACAAGTGTACAGAAAGGGATAAATAATGGAATCTGTCTGAGAATATGGCTCAGCCTCTTGCATTTTTGCCTTTTTCCTGTCTCCTGGGCATCTGTGCATGTCAAAGCTTAAAATCTACCACATTCTCTTCTTGGGAGTTGCCCTATCTTTAAGGAGAGATCAAGAAAAGGGACTGGCTTTTATGTCTCCAGGGTTTTTAGAAATAAGTTAGAGAATCTTCATTTAGTGCAGCAGCTTGACTTATTTCACCCCATTCTGTGTCATTGAATCCTGTGTCTCAGCTGTTTTTCAGGAGTAATTTCAAGCAAAATCTTACTGGCATTTCTGAATTGTCTGTATTCATTTACTCATCAATCTCATTTCTATCCCATCTTAATGCATACTTTTTTGTCCTGCTGGTCCCATGCCACCCAAATCTACAACCTGTTCCTCAGTTTGTTATATTTTAATGACACATTATCATCTTGCAGCAGTATTATTAAATTTGATTTTCACAGTGCCTCTGTGAGCTAAGAAGAAGAGCTATGAATACTAACTGATAGAATTAAAAAGAAGAGAATGATCCAGCATGGGAAGTGGGATACACAACAGACTCATAGAATGGCAGATGTCCTAAACAGCACTCTGTCCTCAGAATGAGCCCTTAAGCCATTCGGATCTGGCTGAAGAGCCCATGAGAGTATTTTAGGCATAGAAAGCCAAGACACTCTAGCAAAAAGTGACCTAAATGAAAGATCTCTGTGAGTGAGATCCCAGTGGAAAGAATGGGCCTTCAAAGAAGGAGGTACCTTTTTCTGAAGGGAGGAGAGAACTTCCACTTTGACTATGACCTTGTCTAAATAAGATTGAAGTCGGCGAACTCAAAAGGCTTCCATAGCCTTGGCAGCTCATGACAAGAGCCTAGGAAGATTACTGACGCCATAAACAAGGGTGTCAATTGTTAAGTCAACAACAGGAGTCACTGTGCACTTACTCCTCATGTAGGATCTCTGTCCTTAATGTGTTGTACATTGTGATTTAATGCTATAACTAGTACTGAAACAGTACTTTACACTTTGTGTTTCTGTGTGGGTTCAAACTGTTGAAATCTTTACTTAATATATACTGAATTGATCTTTTGTATATAAAGAGAATTGAAAATGAATCTTGATGTGAATGGGATGGGAGAGGGAGCAGGAAATGGGAGTGTTGTGGGTAGGATGGTGGTTATGGGGGGGGGGGATCCACTGTAATCCAAAAGCTGTACTTTGGAAATTTATATTTATTAAATAAAAGTTAAAGAAAGAAGAAGAGCTATGTTCCTGTCGTACAAAGGAGAAAGTCGAGGCTTACAGAAAGTTGCCTAGAGGCCGGCGCCACGGCTCACTAGGCTAATCCTCCGCCTTGCGGCACCGGCACACCAGGTTCTAGTCCCGGTCAGGGCGCTGGATTCTGTCCCGGTTGCCCCTCTTCCAGGCCAGCTCTCTGCTGTGGCCCGGGAGTGCAGTGGAGGATGGCCCAAGTGCTTGGGCCCTGCACCCCATGGGAGACCAGGAGAAGCACCTGGCTCCTGCCATCGGATCAGCGCGATGTTCTGGCCGCGGTGCGCCGGCCACGGTGGCCATTGGAGGGTGAACCAATGGCAAAGGAAGATCTTTCTCTCTGTCTCTCTCTCTCACTATCTACTCTGCCTGTCAAAAAAAAAAAAAAAAAAAGTTGCCTAGAGACACACTGAGTGTTCTGTGACATGACACCGACTGTGCCCCTGCCCATATCTTTCTGCTGTCCCCTGCCTGCTGAGGGCTCGCTATTCTGACATCCCATCTGATAAGCCCTGACTCCTTCTCCCTCAACCTTTGGCATGAAGGAAACCTAGTGCGCTTAGTTTTCCTTGGGTGAATTAGTTGGTATTAATATCGTCACACAAATAGTGATGTATTGTGTTATTTCTCCCACTTATTATTATAGGAATTGGTGAATTGATTGAAATAAATAGTAATCATGAAGGAAATTTTTGGAGACAATAATTTTAATGGGAAAAGGCTTTGATGTATGCTAAACAATCTTATAATGTCTCACATTGGGTCCTACCTACTGCCTGTGTGTGAGGAAGACACGATTAGCTCAACCATAGATACATATTTCCATTTTTTACATGTTCTTGGGTTTATTTTTTCATATTTTCCCTCTAATCCATCCCAGTTTTTCAAATAACCCTGAAAATAAATTCATATTTGCCTAGATTCTCTGAAAGCTTTTCTTCAGAATTGTTTAAAAAGTTTTTGAACTGTTGATATTTATCTTTCAAAATAACCCTTCATGAAAATAACCAAGATATTTTCATGGAGTGTACCAGTGGGACTTCCACTGTGCAATTGCTACCGGCCTCTGGAGATCTTGTTTTAATTCAGTGAATCTCAGATTTTTATTGCTAAAATGCAAATTGAAAAAAAAAATTAATAGCAATTTCCTCAGAGGTCTTTGAGTTTCTTAGGGGCCATTTCTTGTTTGTCTAAGATACTCTCCTCCTAGTTTGTGCGCGTTATTGTTTAGGGATCAATGAGGACCCAAAGAGAAATAAGCCTGCCCTTCGTAAAGAGTTTGCCTTTTTTCCTTGTAACTGTCTGGAAATAAGTCTTTTTTTCCCCAAGAAGGGTATCAGCACTGAAATCTCTAATCTTTATTCAGAAAGATGACTTTTTTGGAACAAAGAATTCAGCTGCATTTTTATCAGCCTCACTTTTTTCATCCCCATGGTGTCTTTAATACATATAGAGAGATGGCCAGTGACTCTGGGGAGAAGACTGTGTATTCTCGCGTGAAAGAAGGTCAGTACCACCTGCCCTGCGAATAGGAGAGAGGCTGCAAGCAGGAGAGGGCCTGGTTGAACTGATTAGCACATCTGCGAGCACCAGAAACCAGCGACTTCGAGTTTGCTGTAAATGAGATTTGATGAATTTCAGAACATAAACAAGAGAGAATCTCAGAATTCCTTAGAAATAAGTCTTTAGTTTCTCCTGTAATCTCAGTTTTGAAGCAATACCTCTTTACATTATTTGTGTTACAGTGTTATTTCTGTTAATAATAGTGTAGAGAGTCATCGACAGCATAGCTACCAGGAGCCATGCTGTGTGCTACACTTTGTTCAGCGCTCGCAGAGCCTTTGAGGTAGGCACCATGACGCTCACTCTACAGATGTGAACGCTGACTCTCCAAGTGTTAACAGCCTGCCAAGGAAGGAGAGCTAGTGAGCGCGGGCGTGGGAGTCACGCCAGGAGAGTCTGGCCCCGACGGTCCTCTTAACTGCGTGTGCTGGTTGACTTTTCCAAGCCTGTGGGCACAGCTGCCGCGTTAGGAAAAGGCGATGAGAGGAACGAAAAGCTGGAGCTACACATGAGGACCCGGCCAGGCTGCTGTGGCTGAACACTCTTTTCAGGATAAACAGCACTAACAACGAAGTGAATACGCCCGGGGCGACTGTGTGATGTTTGAATGTGCTCTTTGTCCTAAATTTAGTCAGCTAACTGTCATGGACACTCATTTTGTGAAACTGGCTTGACTGTTGTGGGCAGTTGCAAGGAAAATAGAGGATTTTTTCCTTACATGTTTTATTTATTTATATGGGAATGGAGAGTGAGAATGAGAGGGAGAGAGAGAGAGAGAGAGAGAGAGAGAGAGAGAGAGAGAACACCTGCAGTGGCTGTGGTGGTGGGTTAGGGCCAATATCAGTTGGAAACACGATCCCCTGTGGGTGACAGGACACCAGTGATTTGAGCCATTAAAACAGCCTGAGCCAGCCGGAAGCTGGAGTCAGGAACTGGAACCAGGTATTGAACCCAGGCACTCTGATATGAGACAACGGATCTCAACCATTCAGTCAGATGCCCACCACAGGCAGTGCAGGATACTTGATTGACCTTTGGAAAGTTGTACTGAGATGATGACCCTAGGGGATGCCAGGAGGGTAGAAGCACATAAGAAGGTAGGATTGCATTCATCTTCACATCTGGGTTGTTGATGATTTGAGTACTCTAGAATCAACATTGTATACCTCCGCCTTGTGGAGCCGGCACACCAGGTTCTAGTCCCGGTCGGGGCGCCGGATCCTGTCCCGGTTGCCCCTCTTTCAGGCCAGCTCTCTGCTGTGGCCAGGGAGTGCAGTGGAGGATGGCCCAGGTGCTTGGGCCCTGCACCCCATGGGAGACCAGGAGAAGCACCTGGCTCCTGCCATTGGATCAGCGTGGTGCGCCGGCCGCGGCGGCCATTGGAGGGTGAACCAACGGCAAAGGAAGACCTTTCTCTCTGTCTCTCTCTCTCACTGTCCACTCTGCCTGTCAAAAAAAAAAAAAAAAAAAAAAAAAGAATCAACATTGTATAAAGCAAAGCAAACAATTATCCAGTCGATTTCACCTCCATAAGGACATTCACTCAGACTTCAGATCACAAAGGTTACTTTGCAGTCGTTAAAATTGTTTGTGGTTCTCTAATCATTTTCCTTTCCACACACTCCCCAGTCCACCTCTCTGTTACCTTCCCTGCTCTCTGCATTTAGTTGCCCTAGTGGGAAAAATGCTGAACAGGAAGCAAGGAGTTGTGGAGTGTGGTCCCAGTGCCACCACTCTGTGACTTCAGGAAAAACACTCCAGGGCTGGGATGCAGTGAAGAGATGGCCACAGGTGCACCATCACCACCATCACCTGCACTGTGTGGTGGCCCCCTGCCTACAGACTTCATCACATTTGATGAAGTAGAGACGTGAAGTGCTCTCGCCCCCTTGGCTTGCCCCTCGGCTGCTCTGGGAGCGCTGTGACTCAGGTAAAGCAACCTTGTTGCCTGTCATCTTGGCCGGGCATCTGAGCAAAGCCATCCTTGGTCCCTCAAACTGCTGGCTGCCTCACCAGCGAGGCCGGCTGAACCTGCCCAGTTCATTCGCAGAATTGGAGCTAAATAAATGGTTGTTTCTGTAAGTCACTAGGTTTGGGGGTGGGTTGTTCACCGCCAAAGATAACTGATAGAAAGTCTAATTTAAAAATGATCAGTCACAATTTATGCACTGCCTTGGCATTGTTGGAAAGAGCATGTGAGATGAGGAAGTGACTGTGCCAGTGCAGGGCAAGGATCCTCGAAGAGCCTTACGTCTGATCAGCAGCCCAGTGTTGTGCACTGAACAAGTGAGTGGATAGTAAACTGTACAAGTGTTAAGTGCACAGTAGCTGCGGCAATGGACTAGCCAAGTGTTGGAAATCCCCCATGTGAGATGTTTCATTTTTCTCTTTCATTAAAGATTTTAACGTATCAGCTGGGTCACAGAGAATGGAAAAGAACAAGACGGCACCCTTGGTCACCTGGGCTGACGCTGACAGCTGGGTGACAGGACCAGCAGTTTCTGTGTAGCTCTCATCCCAGCCCACACCATCGCCTGGACTGGTCTCACTGCTACCAGGAAGGTACGGCCTGTAGCCCTGTAGCTTCCTTCCCCTTTGACGTTAACCTTTTCTCTGTTGTTCGACTCCCCACACCCCCCTCTTTTTTTGAACTCAGGGTATCTGCATTCTGTCTGAATATCACTTCCCGTAGGAATGGTGTTAGAGCCCATAATGAAACATTTCTGGGAGCTAGGAGACCCGGGAGAAGATTTCTGCTGTGGGACCATGAAGGCCTGCAAGGTCAAGGTCGTTCACAGGGAGCTATTAAAAGCAGCAGCAGTTTTCAGCTGAAAACACACTTGGCTCACATGGATGTACAGTTATGTATTTTGACTCATTTCTCTGGTAGACAATTTTTTAAAAAGTTGATGTTAATGTGAAGTCTAGCACACATAGAGAAGAGGGCATGAAGTGTAAAGTTACTGTTTATTGAGAACTATGAAGCAGACACCCAAGTAACCACTGCCCAGCTCAGACACAGACCACTGCCTGTGTACCAGAGGCTGCTTCCCGTTCACACCCTCTCCTCTCACACCTAATATTGACCACAACTGGGAACTTTATTTGCTTAACTTTATAGTTTTGCTACCCCTGCAGAGTGGAACCACCTATGTGTATATTCCTAAGTTTTAAAGTTTAATTTTACCTGCTTTTGAATTTTATATAAATGAAGTCATTTTGTATATATGCTTTCTATCTTGCTGCTCCTGGTTAAAGCTATTACGTCTTTGCATAACTGTAGTTTATTCATTTCCATCGATAAGTAGATAGTTTGTGTGACTATATTATAGATGCAATTTACTGTTGATGGACATAGGAGTGGAAACACGTTTCTACAAAGTGTCCCTTTGGCATTGTAAGGTAAGCATATCTTCAAATTAAGTTGAGGAAGTCAAACCAGTTTCTTATGTTTTAGGGCCATTTCATCCTGCACAAACAATATTTAAGTGTTCCCAGTGCTGTGTATCTTTGCCAGCACCAGTCATTCCCAGACTTCTAGTTTTTTTGGCAACCTGGTAGGTGTGCAGTAGAATCTTCTAATGATTCTGTTTTCCATTTTCTGGTTATTAACGAGGGAAAACACTTTTTCCATAGACTTTGTAGTCATCGGATTTCTTTTTAAAAATTGTTTTTACTTACCATATTTGAGTCAAAGATTCATGGTGGTGAGGAGGGATCTCGCATCTTCTGGTCCACTCCTCAAATGCTGGCTCACAGGGTACACACCAGCAGGAGGCTGGAATTGGAAGCAGAGCCAGGACTCCAGCCCAGCGTTCCAATATTGGATTTCTGGTGTCCCAAACACTGTTATACCACTGTGCCAAATTTCTCCAGATTTCTCTTTATTAAGAAAATTTTTTTTTATAATATTCAAGTCTTCTGTCCATTTTAAAAAATATGTCTTTTCTTACTACTTTGAACATCAATGGTTAGCTGACTTTTTGAGTTGCAATAGATTTTTCCACTTTGGGTTCCAGTTGTTTTTACTCTATTAATATGTACATTTTGATTAATTGTGTCATTAATTTTAGTATGTCACAGTATGTCCAATTTCTCCTTTTCTAGTTGCATTTCATAATTTGCTTAAGAAGACTTTTCCTACCTGGAAACCATGTAAATAGCCCCTAAGTCACCTTCCCCAGAACTTTCCAGATTTGCCTTTTACATTAGCCATAGAACACACCATGCACTGTTTCTTTTTTATTTAATAAATGTAAATTTACAAAGTGCAACTTTTGCATTGTTGTGGCTTTTCCCCCCATAACCTCCCTCCCACTTGCAGCCATCCCATCTTCCACTCCCTCTCCCATCCTACTCTTCATCAAGATTCATTTTCAATTATCTTTATATACAGAAGATCAACTTAGTATATACTAAGCAAAGATTTCATGGACTGCACCCACACAACCGCACAAGGTATAGAGTACTGTTCGACTAGTAGTGTTATCGTTAACACATTAAGGACAGAGATCCTATGTGGGGAGCAGGTGCCCAGTGACACCAGTTGTTGATTTAGCAATTTACACTCTTACTTATGATGTCAATAATCACCTGAGGTTCTTGCAATGAGCTGTCAAGACTATGGAAGCCTCTTGAGTTCACCAACTCTGACCTTATTTAGTCAAGGCCATATCACAGTGGAGGTTCCTTCCTCCCTTCAGAGAAAGGTGCCTCCTTCTTTGATGGCCTGTTCTTTCTGCGGGGATCTTGTTCACCGAGATCTTTCATTCAGGTTGTTTTTGCCACCGTGTCTTGGCTTTCCATGCCTGCGAGAGTCTCATGGGCCTTTTAGCCAGATCCGAATGCCCCAAGGGTTGATTCTGAGGCAGGAGTGCTGTTTAGGGCATTTGCCATTCTATGAGTCTGCTGTGTGTCCTGCTTCCCCCGCAGGATCATTCTCTCCCTTTTAATTCTATCCTTCATTATTTGCAGACACTGGTCTTATTTGTGACATCTCTTTGACACTTAACCTATCTTTTGTATCAGTTATGTACTTAAACTTATCGCTTTACTAAGTGCGCTGGCATTGGCACCTGCCTCCCTGATAAGATTGAGTTGAAATCCCCTGGCACATTTCCAGCTCTACCATTGGAGGTAAGTCCGAGTTAGCATGTGCCAACCTGTATATCTCCTCCCTCTCTTATTCCCACTCTTATATTTAACAGAGATCACTTTTCAGTTAAATTTAAACACCTAAGAATAATTGTGTATTAATTAAAGAGTTCAACCAATGGTATTAAGTAGAACAAAAAAAATACTAGAAGGAATAAAATAGTAAGTTGTTCCTCGACAGTCAGAACAAGGGCTGGTCAAATCATTGTTTCTCGTAGTGTCCATTTCACTTCAACAGGTTTCCCCCTAGGTGCTCGGTTAGTTGTCAGCGATCAGGGAGAACATATGATATTTGTCCCTTTGGGACTGGCTTAATTCACTCAGCATGATATTTTCCAGATTCCTCCATTTTGTTGCAAATGACCAGATTTCATTTTTTTAAATTTCTGTATAGTATTCTATAGAGTACGCATCCCATAATTTCTTTATCCAGTCATCTGTTGATGGGCATTTAGGTTGATTCCATGTCTTAGCTATTGTGAATTGAGCTGCAATAAACATTGAGGTGCAAACAGCTCTTTTTTTCCAGTTTAATTCTCTTTGGGTAAATTCCAAGGAGTGGAATGGCTGGCTCATGTGGTAGTGGTATATTCAGGTTTCTGAGGACTCTCCAAACTGTCTTCCACAGTGGCTGTACCAGTTCATGCACTGTTTCTTTAATGTGTATGCAGTAAAGATGCAAACTCATTATTTTCTGTATGAATACATACTTGTTCCAGAAGTGCTAATTGAGAAGAGCATCATTTCTCCACCACCCAGAAGTATCATCGGTGATAAAACCAAGTATTCAAAAATGTCTACACATGCATGGGCTTTGTTTGGTCTCCTTATTCAGCTCCATTGGTTTACTTGTCTATCCTTGCATTAATGCCACATTCTCTTAACTATCATGGCCCTACACTAAGTCTTCATATTTTTTAGAACAAGTCCTTCCGTATGGCTCTTTCTCCATACACTCTTCGCCCTTTCTGTTTTTTCATGCCACAGGAATCTTAGAGTGAGCCTTTGAGTTTCTGCATACACATAGGAATTCTTTGTTGCTGGCAAATATAGAAAATCAATATAAAATGTACAAAATCAGTTTAAAATGAATTCAAATAAATTGATTTTCTATATTTTAACAGGGAATTGGCATGATCATATGTGTTTTACTCTACGAACTTTAGAGGTAGCAGGGAGAGTAGACAGGAGGGAAGCAGAGAGGCAAGGTTGGAATCCATTGGAGTTGTTCAGGCAGGAGATGGTGAGATCCTGTCTCAGGTTCATGACCATGGCAGTAACGGAGGAGGAGATGGATCAGCAGCAGTGCAGGCAACAGCTGGAGAGAATGTCAAGTTTTGGCTTCAAAAGGTAGTGAAGAATAGACTCTGCAGGAGAACTATCACATGGACACACAAAAGGAAGAAACGGAGGGAAACGTCCTTAGAACAGGCTACCCACAGGCAAGCAGAAACTCTGGCAATTGTAAAGTTTCAGGAAGTTAAAAAATCAGAATAAAAATAGGAGATTGCAGTCGATATGAAGCCGTGATTGATGATAAGTATATTAACACAGGAATTATGCATGGCTCCAATTTGTTTAATAATATTTTTCAGTTTCTGACATTCTGAGCAATAAGTTTTTCAATTTCCCCATCTGGTGCCTTTCAGGTAACTTGATTTCGCTTTGTAATATCATAAGTCTTGCTGAAAATGCATTCAAATATTTCTCAGTTGATAGTATCTGCCAGGATGTGACTGAGCCTGTGTTTTCTCACGAATTCTCTTATCATTTTTGCTCCTCTGTTGAATTCTTTTTCTGTTGTGTTCTTTAACAAGTTCAGGAAAAGCAGATCAGACCATAATTCTGCTACTGTGGTTCAAGTTTATATTTGGTCCACTCCTATTAAGAGATTTTAATAAGATACATGTTACTTGGTGATTGCCAGCTGATTGTTAGGGAAATTTCATTTGCTCTGAAATGCATGAATATTTAATGTAATAATTGCACAGATATTTCACACTCAAGATCACACCTACTGACATTTCCGAGTTTTTTACTTTTGAAAGAAATGGGCCCTCTGGAGCATGACAAATTTGAATTAAAGATACATGCAACAGGATGCTATTTCATGTGTCAAAGCTAATGGAGCCCCTACGTTCTCCTGTCTAGTCTGGGACTCATGAGCTTGGGAACTATTGATGTAAATTCTATTCTAGGCATGTGGCATGGAAGATACCACAAAAAGAGGAGAGAAAAAGAAACTTTAAAAAACTCAAATAATTGCTCAAGAAATGTGGATTGAGGAGTCTGCATGGCCTATAATTAAGACATTTTCAAATTTAGTAAATTATAAGGTGGTTTTTGAAAAGCAGTGGTGGCATTTATGAAAGAGAAAAAAATAGGGATGATGGGATGTAGGAATAAATACAACTTAGAACTCAGATGTACCCAAACCTTGTGTGTGTGTGTGTGTGTGTGTGTGTGTGTATTTGGTCATAGAATGAGTGAGGAAGTTGATTCTGACTTTAAAATTCTTTTGAAAAATATATTTGGGAGGGGTGAGAGAGAGAGTGAGAGAGAATCTTCCATCTGCTGGTTTACTTCCCACATGACCACAAGTGTCGGGGCTGGGCCAGGACAAAGCCAAGAGCTAGGGGTTCAATCCAGGTCTCTCACATGGGTGGCAGGACTCCATACAGGCCTTCCTTGTGGGTGGCAGGGACCCAAGTACTTGAGCTATCCCCTGCTGCTTCCCGTGGTGTGCATTCGCTGGGAAGCTAGAATCAGAGCCAGGACTTGAACCCCGGCTTTTTGGTGTGGGATGTGAGGGTCTTAACCATTAGGCCAAAGGCTTGCCCCTCATTAACTTCCTAGCTGATAACTTTTCAGAAAGAAACATCAGGTCTCTGAGGCAGTGGTGGCAGGATGTACAGACAAGATTCCATGACTGTCCCCTAAGAATCTGTGACGTGTTGATAAACATGCTAGTACCAGATGTGAATGGTATCCCAGGCCAGGACAGAGTGAGTTGGAAGCTCTTCCTTGGTTATGTGTCTGAGTCATATTTGCTGTTTCCTGTCTGGGTTTTGCCTCCCACACAACAGGTGCCTCTATAGATAGATCGTTTGTAATTGCTTCTTCAGCACTGGATTGAAGGGAATTCTTTGATCGTCTAAGATCTGTTTGGTTTGAGATGCATCACAGATCTCTGTTGCTCTCTGCCAGTTATCCTGTCTGCTCACTTGTCCGCATCCACAACATGAGTGTTTCCCAACTGGTCGACCAGTTACACATTCACATGAGAACCAGAATCAGGGGTGGAGTCTGGAAGCCAAACTACGTCAAAGAGTGTGTGACAGTTTGGGGCTGATTGGAGAGAGAAACCCCATTAGGTTAAACAGGGGATGTTTAATCTAAAGCTTAAAAATGTAATTTAATTTTTTAAAAAAGATTTATTTGGAATGCAGTTAGAGAAGACACACACACACACATACACACACAGAGGGAGGGAAGGAGGGAGGGAAGGAGGGAGGGGGAGAGAGAGAGAGAGAGGGAGAGAGAGGGAGAATCTTTCATCTACTGGCTCACCCCTCAAATGGCCACAATGGCTGGAGCCGGGCCAGACCAAAACCAGGAACCAGGAGCTTCTTCCTGGTTTCCCATGTGGGTGCAGGGGCCCAAGGATTTGGGCCATCTTCTGCTGCTTTCCCAAGCCATAGCAGGGAGCTGGATCAGAAGTGGAGCAGCTAGGACTCGAACCCATATGGGATGCCAGCACTGCAAACAGCAGCTTAACCCCCTGCACCACAATGCCGTCCCCAATGTAAAAAAAAATTAACTGAAATAGAATAGTAACTGTCAGACACAGGAAATTGTGGATGGCACTGAGGACCGAGGGAGAGTACCTAAGAAAGGGCACATTTGGGAGAGGTTTAGATCTCTTGGATAAGGTGTGCTGTGGCTACCCAGTATCAGCAAAGACTCTGGGGTGGGGTTGTGGGCAAATGCTTAGACAATCTTCCAGGGGTCAGGTGGGGGCAGTGAGGAGCTGGGATGAGCAGGTGCTACAGGTGTGCCATGGGGTCTGGATGCTGTCGAGGGAAGGAGACTTTCACAGGACAGGCGGAAGAACTGGGGAAGAGGGTACTGGG
This sequence comes from Oryctolagus cuniculus, assembly GCF_051225735.1. Taxonomy (NCBI): domain Eukaryota; kingdom Metazoa; phylum Chordata; class Mammalia; order Lagomorpha; family Leporidae; genus Oryctolagus; species Oryctolagus cuniculus. The sequence goes on along the minus strand of NC_142874.1, from coordinate 11,907,313 downwards.
CAAATGCTCCCACGGGGGCTGAGGACAGTCTCGCCAGGCCAGGCTGCAAGGTTGCGGAGGGGTCATGTTCCTGATCCTGTGGCTTGGGCAGGCTCCAGCTTGGCTGCCGCCCTTCTCACCCCTCTACCTGTGCTGGAAATTTCTGGAAGCTTCTGCAGTGACCCTTCAGCTTGCCTGTGCTGAGGAAGGTTAGTGTTATGCCCACAGGAAAGGAGAAGGCCTTAAAGGAACTCGTGGTTTACCATAAAGCCTTATATTGGAGGGTGTGTTTGCACCTGTGAGACTGTAAGTTGATACCCGACACAAGGTCAAGTAGAGGGACACGGGCCAATATCAGCATTCCAGAAACGACGGATGGCTTTTTTACACCTGTGCAAAGAAAGGCTTTAAAAGGGTGCTGGACATAAGCTTTTTTTTTTCTTCCTGATGACAAAAGATTGAAAAACTCTGACAATCTCATCAATGTAGTAGGCATATTAACTTGTGCATTGCTAAATAAAGTACAGCATTTCTTCCGTGTGTATTCAAAAATAATTGAAAAATCTTGCGTGGAGCCACATTCAAATAAGCGTGTCCAAACACACAAAGATCAAGAAAACAGCCAGTCTCTGGAAGCCAATAAAGGAGAGGCACTTCATAAACCCTGGGGCCGGGTTCTCCTCCCTTCTCCCTCCTCTTTTCAAAGCCCCTTCATATTGTTTTAGGGGGGAGCTTTTCATCTCCGTGCCTCTCTGTTTACTCTCTCCTGTTTACTTTCCCTTTTCTTCCTTTGGCTTCCTTCTCTGCTCTTTTGTATTCTTAGGTTCACCTGTTCTCAGCCTATTTTCTTACCAGCGTGGCAAGAGTCCTTGAACCAGCTTGTCAGAGACAGACAGAGGCTGCAGGAGACGTGGGAGGCGCCCCTTCCCTGGGAGCGGAGGCTGGGAACGTGAGCAGATTAGAGGCCCTGTCCCCTTCCCACCTTCTCCTCATCAATCTTGTTGGCTCCTGCAAAAAAGTGTGGAGTATTCAATATTTAAATCTCTTTCTAGGAGCTTCTGGAATTTACAACCTTAAGGACACCTCGTTCTTCCTTCTCTGTGTTGAGCTGTACGTAATTTCTCGCAGTTCTCAGGGAAGGGCAGCCAGGTACAGCAGCAGCGCACACACACACGCACGTTCATTCTCCCTCGGTGCCCTCCGGGACCACTGCTCCTCCTAATTTGCAAGACTGTGCTGCCCAAGTAACCCTGCCCTCAGTTCTTTGTAGGTGTTCTGCTTGGGCAAGCCCGTGCAGGCCTGCCAGGCGGCAGCAGGTAGGTGGGCACAGGGATCCTGTGTGGGCTCAGCCTGGCACCCTGGAGGCACTGGGAAGGCACAGGATTCCTTGCAGAACCACAGAGCAGCTGTATTTACAAACCAGGACGATAAAGCTGCTGCTGTTTAAATACACCTTATCAGTTTATTGTTCTTCTAGGAAAGTGTTAAAGGAGTTTAACAGAAGTTTACCCTGCATACGTGGTGGTCAGTACTACTAAACGTTTCAGCTTCCTTTCTTCTCTGGGCATAGTAAGAGGATGTCTCCTGCAGACCAGGTGATGGGCATTTCGAGCCAGAGCATTGAATTGCTGGTGGAAACTTCCACGTATTCCTTCTGTCTTCTTGCGCGTGGGAGCTGTCTACATTTGAGATGGTGTCTGCTCCACCACTGAGGAAGATGGGAAGCAGAAAGCCAGCTCTCCTGTGGCACGTGGGTGAGAAATAGGCCGTGGTCAGCCGTTTGTTACGCGTGGCCAGCTCATCCTTGCCAACTCCTTCCTTGTGAACACTCCTGCTTGCCCCAGTGTTATGTCTGTTACCTTGGATAAGTATCCTAGTGTCGTATAATTAGCAAGGATTTGTTTTCTTTTAAAAAAATTGTATAGACCGGGGCTGGTGCTATGGCACAGTGGGTAAAGCTGCTCCCTGCAGTGCCAGCATCCCATATGGGTGTCGGTTTGAGTCCCGCCTGCTCCACTTCCGATCCAGCTCCCTGCTATGGCCTGGGAAAGAGTGGAAGATGGCTCAAGTGCTTGGGTCGCTGCATCCATGTGGGAGACCCAGAAGAAGCTCCTGGCTCCAGGCTTCAGCTCAGCTCAGCTCAGCTCTGGCCATTGTGGCCATTTGGGGAGTGAACCAGTGGATGAAAAACCTCTCTCTCTCTCTCTCTGCCTTTGTAACTTCACCTTTCAAATAAAATAAAAAAAAATACTCAAAACAATTGTATTTACCTTCCCATTTTGTGATACTTTTAACTTTGTTTTTGTGAAGAGAGGTGCATAGAATTATGTAAATTATGGGATATTTTGATAGCAAAAGGCCCCCACCATAGCCATCATTCTGAAGTGTTAAAAATCAGCCTGAAGGGCAAGCTTCTTGCTAATGTGTATCTCACCTGAGTTTCTGTTAAGTTCCAGGGGGCTTCCTTTATTTTCTCTGCATTCATGTATTCATTCATTTGTGTTTCTGTTCAGTAAGCTACACTGAGGGCCAGGCATTGGGCGAGGCTGGAGATGGTAGTGACCAAGACATGGTTCCTATATTAGCCTTATGATCAAGTTACTAACCCATTATTTTATTTAGTAGAAAGACTGAGAATAGTTAAAAGAACACAGGTGGTAATTTTCAAATCACATTTAAATAGATGTAATATCTTGTGCTTTCTGAACTAGTTTTGAGCTAAAATTATTTTTTTAAGGGAAAGGGTTTATTGAGGAAAACGAGAAAAGGGGTGAAGAAGGAAAAAGAGGGAGAAGGAGAGCGTAAGAGAGAGACAAAGAGACAGACAGAAAGAGAGAGAGATTGTGAGAGACAGCCACGTGTTCGGGAACAGCAGGTCCTCTTAAAACTTTGCAGGGGGTGGCCAGGGCAAGGAAGTAGGAACAATGAATCCCGTGAGGTTGGGGGTGGAGCTGACACTGGTGGTTGGGCCATTGGGTCACCTGGGCTTCCAGCAATGGTAGTTGGGGCTAAAGCCTAGGATGGCATCCAGGGTGTAGATAAGACTGCACCAGACTAAAATTATTTTTTAAAAGATTTATTTATTTATTTGAACAGCAGAGTTACAGAAAGAGGGGGAGATGGATGGAGGGGAGAGAGAGGGAGAGATAAACGGAAGGAAGGAAGGAAGGAAGGAAGGAAGGAAGGAAGGAAGAGGAAAAGGAAAAGGAAGAAAGAGAAAGAAAGAAAGAAAGAAAGAAAGAAAGAAAGAAAGAAAGAAAGAAAGAAAGAAAGAAAGAAAGAAAGAAAGAAAGAAAGAAAGAATCTTCCATCTGCTGACTCATTCCCCAAATGACTGTAATGGCTGGGACTGGGCCAAATTGACGTCAGGAGCCTGGAACTATATCCGGGTCTCCCACATGTGTGTTGGAGTACAAGGACTTGAGCCATCTTCCACTGCTTTCCCAGGCACCTTAACAGGGAGTAGGATTTGAAGCTGAGCAGCTGGTGGTACCCATATGGGATGCCACCATTGCAGGTGACAGCTTAACCTACTGTGTGCTAACCTACCGTGTGCCACAATGCTGACTCCTGGTTAAAGTTACTAAGCATTGTATGTTTCTTCTTGTTCTACCTACCTTTATTCCTTGCAAATTTAATATTAGCTTGAAGTACTCTCTGTGCATAATACTAGTTCTTATGGATGCTTGGTATATTTGAAATATTGATCTGCAGATATAATAGAGAAGCTGGTGAACTGGGCAGGTGGATGACTCCATTTGATAAATTTGATTCCTTTGGGGGTGCCAGATGAGAGGATTTTGTATATTTTCCCATACCTAGTGGTGCTTTAAAAATGCTGTCAAATGTAAGTGGAGCAATGGCGACCTCCGGTGGTTGCACGTCTTCATTTCAGAGTATGTGGCTCTCGTGGGCTCTCTCACAGATGTCTGTTCTCTTGTTTCTGATTGTTGAGTATTGTTTAGTTAAAAAGAAAATACCCACAGGTGATGTTTATCAAGATGAAAAATACAGATGATGGAAAATCGGCACAAAAGAACAGAACCTTCACAGATTTGGATCCTGGTAGGAAAGGCTGTAAAGATGAAATTATTAGCAAATACTTTCTGGGTAGTTAATGCTTTTTTTTTTTTGACAGGCAGAGTGGACAGTGAGAGAGAGACAGAGAGAGAAAGGTCTTCCTTTTGCCGTTGGTTCACCCTCCAATGGCCGCCGCTGCAGCCGGCGCACCGCGCTGATCCTGGCAGGAGCCAGGAGCCAGGTGCTTTTCCTGGTCTCCCATGGGGTGCAGGGCCCAAGCACCTGGGCCATCCTCCACTGCACTCCCTGGCCATAGCAGAGAGCTGGCCTGGAAGAGGGGCAACCGGGACAGAATCCGGCGCCCCAACCGGGACTAGAACCCGGTGTGCCGGCGCCGCAAGGCGGAGGATTAGCCTATTGAGCCACGGCGCCGGCTTAGTTAATGCATTTTTAAGATAAGACACGAAGTGGTTCCATCAAGGGTATGATGAGAAGTCTTTCCCATCAACAGCGTCCCTCCTGGCTGGTGTCCAGGGAGGTGCTTCTATTCCGGCTGACTTGCCCACCATCTCTTTGATGACAGTCTCACTCTCTCTTAACCACCCCTCCCCATTCTAACTCCCAGCTCCATGTCAACAATAATCCTAAACATTTCTGAATCATGACAAAATATATTCTACATTGTATGCCATACTTGAATGTCAGGCTAACATTTGGGTAGAAAATACCATTGTATCATAATATGTTGAAACCTTTGAATATAAAACAAAAGGGCTGGCGTTATGGCACAGTGGGTTAAGCCACTGCCTACCATGGTGGCATCCCATACCATGAGTGCCAAGTGCTGGTTCAATTTCCTGCTGCTCCGCATCCAACCCAGCTCACTGGTAATGCTCATGACAAAGGAGTGGATGCTGGTTCAAGTACTTGGGCCCCTGCTACCCACATGGGAGACCCAGACTGAGTTCTTGGCTCCTGGTTTTGTCTTGACCTAGCTCCAGCCATTAGGAAGCAAACCAGTGCATAGAAGATCACTTTCTCTCTGCTTCCCTCTCTTTGTGACTCTGCCTTTTAAATAAATAAAATAATGAGCTCAGGATGCCCCCAACTGCTTCCCTCCACACCTACCACTTTGCCCAGTTTCACCTGCATCACTCAGTTGAAGAGTCTTGCAAGACTTTAATTTATGAATTAAGAGAGTCTCCAAGACATAATTAAAATTAAAATTAAAAGTCTTGTAATGTCCACATTTCGGCAATGGTCACTGATACTCTTGGGAATGAGTTGGCCTATAGACACTGCAAAACATGTAGGAGTTACTCATTGTGCTCTTCCCGGCTTACTGTGTCACGTTAAAACACTCTACGTAACCTTACAAGTCTCTAAGAAGATAAATAAAAATGTGAAGAGTGGTGTTTAAAATATCAATTGATTTTGATGCAGACTTTTTTGGTGTTTTTTTTTCTTAGTACATGAAAAGTGCATGTTATGAAAATGCTATGCAATAGGTCTGAAGAAAAGTTTTGTACCAAGATAAACTCATACATTTTGTTTTTTAAAGATTTATTTCTTTCTTTACTTATTTGAAAGTAAATAGAGGGGAGGGAGAGAGAGAGAGAGAGAGAGAGAGAGAGAGAGACAGGGAGAGATCTTCCATCTGATGGTTCTCTCCCCAAATGGCAGCAATGATGGTCTGGGCCAAGCTGAAGCCAGGAGCCAGGAGCTTCTTCTGGATCTCCCAGGAACCTAAGGACTTGGACCATCCTCCACTGTTTTCCCAGATGCATTAACAGGGAGCTGGATTGGAAGTGGAGCAGCCAGGTCCCAAACCTTGTCACATATGTTGGGATATGGGATGCTGGCATCACAGGTGGTGGCTTTAACCCATTGCCCCACAGCACCAGCCCCAAGCTCATAATTCCATGTTTTTCACATAAACTATTTGAAAAACCCTCATATTTCCTGTGTTGGTTATGTACCATTTAAAAGTCAACAAATATTGACAGTTCCAACTGGGCAGAAGGCACTGTGTTAGGTGTTGGGATAAATTAGCAAGCAAACACACATGTGTTCGTTCCTGCCTTTGTTCCTGCCCTTGAGGGGGAGAGCCTGCCATCTTTGTCGTATGTATTCTGTCAGAACTTCAAAGCCAATCTCACATCTGCCCTTCCATTTTGAAACTTACTCACTACTGCTCCCAGCGCACTTCCTCTCCCACATATTTGCTATTTAATTGTATCCTGCATCTCCCACCTCCCATGGCACAGTGCAGGCCATGTAAATTGCTAACTCACCACTGCTGATTGATTGTTTTCTTCCCTACATTGTATTATTATTATACAGACAAATGGGACAATAAAAAGGATGGGGCTATACAGCAGGAAAAAAAAATCAGTGAAAATTGTGACATTTAGTAAAAATATCCTGATCCAAAACAGGAAAGGAAAAGAAAAAACCTCCTGCCAAAGTGGAGTTACAAAGGTTCTGTAAACTGGTATGATTTTATAAAAAAAATGGCCCTCTGCAATTTGATTTGAAAATTCCATATTTCTACCGGAACTGTATTTAGTTTAGTTGCATCTTCCGTGTTAGGAAGCAGACAGGATCTCTGGGTGTTATTCTTTTGGTTTTTTTTTTTTTTTTACTCTTTTACTAAAAATATCTGCTGTGAATTTATTTTCTATGCCCAAAGCAATAGTGAGATGTTTAAAAAAAGGATACCCCTGCCAAAAGAATCCTGGTTGGCTGTCCATCACTCAGATTAATTCATCTGAAAAGTGACTGTTTTTCATGTATTTCAGTAGTGCTCAGAGCAGGTGGCTATGATTTTACTTATTATTTATTTATTTTTGCTGGATCTTACGCTCATCAGCCCTCAGAGAATTTTATTTTGTTATAGAACATTAAAGACTGGGATTGATACTGTTTCATCATTATGCAATCATGCAGAGGATGAATTTCTCTTTTAGACAAATGGAGTTAAAAGGCTATTATTATTTTCTCATTTTCTTTCCCGACTAATGGTAATGGATCATTTAAAAGCCATAGGGGTATAACATCCAGAAAAAAAATTCAAGAAGCACTTTTAAGAGCCAGAGTCTGCTTTTATCTAATTTGTAGCCAAAAAAATATAGATAAGGTGTTTTTGTGGGCAGTTTTTGCAATACTGATTCTTTCCTTGCTCTTCCAAGGTGTGGTTCTTCTTCTTTTTTTTTTTTGGAAGTACCTTTAAAAATTTAAGTTTATTGCTATACATAAATTTGTTTAATGTAAAACAAATCCTTGACAAGGATTTAATAAGATTTTCAACATCTGTACAGATAAATGTACTTTATTCCTAAAGAAAAAAAGCTATTTGGAGCAAGAAACCCTCTTAATATTTTTGCTTAAAGTATGCATGCATGTAGGCAACATTGTTTCACATGTAAAATTTTATACTGAAACCAAGATGTCTTATACCTCTCATTTCATCCTCTTGCTCTCTTGATTTAATGCAGCTAACTATAGAGTAAAAAAATCTGACAAGTTTGTGTTAAGGGAAAAGCAACATGCAGAGTTTTGCAGGCCATCTTACATGCAAAATGAACAGTATAAATGATAGATTTGGTCTTTAAAACCAATCAAGCAATATGACTTACGGTGTTTTAAAAGTTATGTTATTGGCCGGCGCCGTGGCTCAATAGGCTAATCCTCCGCCTTGCGGCGCCGGCACACTGGGTTCTAGTCCTGGTCGGGGCGCCGGATTCTGTCCCGGTTGTCCCTCTTCCAGGCCAGCTCTCTGCTGTGGCCTGGGAGTGCAGTGGAGGATGGCCCAAGTGCTTGGGCCCTGCACCCCATGGGAGATCAGGAGAAGCACCTGGCTCCTGGCTTCAGATCAGCGCGATGTGCCGTCTGCGGCAGCCATTGGAGGGTGAACCAACAGCAAAAGGAAAACCGTTCTCTCTGTCTCTCTCACTGTCCACTCTGCCTGTCACACACAAAAAAGTTATGTTATTAATATTTGAAAAATTATCTATTCAACATTATGAAAGTTGTCTTCCCAGCTTGGTGGCAAATATTTTACTAAATATACTTTTTGTTGCAGATTTTTAAGTTCTCCAAAGATAGGCTTAGTTTATTGATGCTTTTGCTTTACACTGAAGTTGATGTATAGTACATGAAAGTGAATAAATTAAAGGGGACAAATAAAATGTCTTTTATTTTGCTTATTTAAATGTTGCTCTTGGGGCTGGCGCTGTGGCAAAGTGGGTAAAGCCAATGCTGCAGTGCTAGCATCCCATTTGGGCACCACTTCGAGTCCTGGCTGCTCCACTTCTGATCCAGTTCTCAGCCATGGCCTGGGAAAACAGTGGAAGATGGCCTAAGTCCTTGGGCCCTTGTATCCAAATAGGAGACCCAGAAGAAGCTCCTGGCTCCTGGCTTCAGATCAGCCCAGCTCTGGGCTGTTGCAGCCATTTGGGGAGTAAACCAATGGATGGAAGATCTCTTTCTTTCCGCCTTTCTGTAATTCTGCCTTTTGAATAAATAAACCCTGAGCAACTTTTTTTTTTATAAAAAAAGATTTATCTGATACACTTGGGTTATTCAAAGCTGAATATTTCTAATGTTTAAATTATTTAAAGATTATAATTATGAGGTATAAAATGCAGGTGCAAGCATTGTATAGAATGTACTTTGCTTACATATTTCATTGCCCATTTTTATTATTTATTTGAAAGAGAAAGAATGGGGGAGGGGAGAGAAGATATCTCCAACCCACTGGTTCACTACCCAACTGCGTCCAATGGCTGAGCATTATTAGGAAGCTGGAATCAGCACAGAGCTGGCACGTGAACCCACGCATGCCGACATGGGATGCAAGTGTCCCAAGTAACATCTTAACTTAGGCCAAACATCTACTCCTGGATGTGTGTTTAAAAAAATTTTACTCATAAAAATATTGGCCAAAGTACATGCTGACAACTAGCCCTGTGATTTTACAAATGGACTCTCCTTAATGCTGGCTTTGCACTTCAGTCCTCTCCACTCAGCCTCCAACCTCAAGTGTGGCTTCCAGACACAACGTAATTAATACTGTTAAATGAGATAAATGTAAGTTGTTTGGTGGTCTGTAAGCATTATTAAAAAAGGAAATTCTCTGGCCGGTGCCGTGGCTCACTAGGCTAATCCTCCGCCTTGCGGCACCAGCACACTGAGTTCTAGTCCCGGTCGGGGCGCCGGATTCTGTGCCGGTTGCCCCTCTTCCAGGCCAGCTCTCTGCTGTGGCCAGGGAGTGCAGTGGAGGATGGCCCAAGTGCTTGGGCTCTGCACCCCATGGGAGACCAGGATACGTACCTGGCTCCTGCCTTCGGATCAGTGCGGTGCGCCGGCTGCGGCGGCCATTGGAGGGTGAACCAACGGCAAAGGAAGACCTTTTTCTCTGTTTCTCTCTCTCACTGTCCACTCTGCCTGTCAAAAAAAAAAAAAAAAAAAAAAAAAAAAAAAAAAAAAGAATGAATGGAGGCTTAGAAGAAAAAAAAAAAGATGATTTGGTAACTGGGAGGAGAACTGAGAAACCACACACCTTTAGTCTCCACATTCTTCCTTTTGTTCAGTATACAAGGAGAAACCATCCAGAAGGAAGAAAGATTATGACTATCTATTAACTAACTGTTTCACAGAGACAGAAATGCTGATAATGAGTGGGTTGTGTCTGTAGTTCTCGGCTGTTCACATCAGCAAGGGACGAAGGAAAACAGGAACTCTTGATGTTTGTCTAAAGAGGTGGTGGTGTGACCACGGGCAGCAAGAGTTCAGCTGAAGTTCAGGGCAGCGGTTGCCAGGAGTTCACACTGCAGGAAAGTGAAATTGCTCCCGGAGTCACCTCCTCCTCTGGGAGCTCCAGGGTCAAGCTGTGCTGTGGCACAGGTGACGATGTGGGTCGGGAAATAGGCTTTGAGCAGGATGCCCCTCTCCCGGTTGCAGCCCAGCTCCTGGATAAAGCCGTACCAACAGATGACCAAGCCTGGCCCAGATCTGTTCCCGTAGCTCCGGGACTGGTCGTGCAGGTAGGCATGGTGGCTACATTCGTCACCAAATGAGGCTTCGCTTTCAACCTAGTGAATGATGTGCCCTTCCACAGCAACTGGTACTTGCAAAATAAAGTCTGGTGTTTTGTCATAACCCTTTGCACGGAGCTGATCTTCATCCAGAAAAGAAAGATTTTTCCCTAGACGCGAGTCTCTCAGCAGGACTTCATGCTCATGACCAATGGCATGTCTGATGCAGACCACCAGTGGTCCACAACAGCAGTTGTTCACAGTGCACTGACAGACCTGATATGCTAGAACTCCATCGTAGCATACTATTTATAACAGACTTCGAGGGTGGAGCTTCCCGTGTTCTTGGAGAAACCTCTCCAGTATAATGTGAGCCATTAATGAGGGTGCATAGTCCACCTCATTGGCTAACTCCAGGAGCACTGGGACAGCTCCATTCAGATACCTCTGGTAATAACTTTTTTTTTTTTTTTTTGACAGGAAGAGTGGACAGTGAGAGAGAGAGACAGAGAGAAAGGTCTTCCTTTGCCGTTGGTTCACCCTCCAATGGCCGCCGCAGCCGGTGCACCGCACTGATCCGAAGGCAGGAGCCAGGTGCTTCTCCTGGTCTCCCATGGGGTGCAGGGCCCAAGCACTTGGGCCATCCTCCACTGTACTCCCTGGCCACAGCAGAGGGCTGGCCTGGAAGAGGGGCAACCGGGACAGAATCCGGCGCCCCGACCGGGACTAGAACCCGGTGTGCCGGCGCCGCAAGGCGGAGGATTAGCCTAGAGAGCCGCGGCCCCGGCCTGGTAATAACTTTCAATTGCTTCCAAAGTATGATGATGTTTGACTTGTGTTCTTTTACTATGTTTCTGGTACTCCTGGGAGAAGATGCTCAGCAGAGTGGCCTGCGATTGACTGGGGAACCTCTGCTTCAGCTTCCTCAGGCTCTGCCTGGTGGCGGTACAGACACTAGGCACTGGGCTATCTCCTCGTACTGGGCTTTGGTCAGTATCATGTTGGGCCGGGGACCACAAGATGGGGGAGACAGGAGAAACACTTGGCGCTCGAGCAGCCTTCATGTCAGGCTGCGAGGGACTGGCACCCAGCCGCTCGGGCCCCTGGGTCCTTGTCCCAAGGTGTGGTTCTTCCACAGCGTTTACTAGAACCTATCCAAAGACTCGCTCACTTCCAGGTTTACATCAGGAGTTCTGCCCCTTTCTGATTGGAGGTTACAATAATTAAATCCATAAAGATAAGCCAAATTGCTTGAATTAGGATGAAAAAAAATTACCACAATTGTCAGAATTGCCCATTTTTTTAAAACTGTGTGGTAAAGACTGAAACTAGAAAAGATGATGTGGCCATTTAAGTATTTTCTGTCGCTCCCCCTCTTCGTGGAGGAACGACACAGGACCCTGCGCTGTTCTTTCGTCTGCTCGGCCCTCCCTGGGTTTGCTGCTGGTTCTTCCCGGGTTGGCTACCGACCCTTCCACCTCCGTAGAAGGGCGGTTCCCCCTGGCCACTTTCCCCACTTCCGCGGGGGAGCGGCACACCGCCGGCCGGCTCTCTCGGGGGCTGCACAGGTGTTCCTTCAGATAGATGTTCCCCTTAGATGTTCCTGGTGCATGTTGTCTCTCTCCTCCTTTGTAGTCCTCTCCCGCCAATCCCAACTCGGCTGCCCACACGCCGAGTACGCTGCTCTCCTCCAATCAGGAGCAAGATCAGCTCCTGGAGGTCAGCACTCAAGTTGGCAAGAGGCAGCTGCGTAGAAGCTGTTTTCTCCTCTCCCAGCGCCATAATGTGGGAGAGCAGATGCATAGAATAAGTCTTAATTCCAGTAACTCAGTCCAGTCCGGGTTGCTCCCCACATTTTCTAAATGAAATCAGTCATCTTTAGAACTATGCATGACAACAGAGCAATTCACAGTAGTGTTGAACTTAGTGTGTCTAAACACAGATAAAAAAATCAGCATTTTCCTGATGCCTTGGCTGTGTCACATGTGGTATACTTAATGTTTCCTAACTCTGAATATTTTTACTTATGAACATATAACTTCAAAGAGCTGTTATAAATACTTAAGTGGTTCAAAGTTTGCACCCTGAGGTCAGATGGTTGGATTTTTTTTTAAAGGTTTATTTATTTGTTTGAAAGGCAGAGTTACAGAGAGGCAGAGGCAGAGGCAGAGAGAGAGAGGTCTTCCATTCTTTGGTTCACTCCCCAGGTGGCTGCAGCAGCTGGAGCTGCGCCGATCCAAAGACAGGAACCAGGAGCTTCTTCCTGGTCTCCCACGCAGGTGCAGGGGCCCAAGGACTTGGGCCATCTTCTCCTGCTTTCCCAGGCCATAGCAGAGAGCTGGATCGGAAGTGGAGCAGCTGTGACTTGAACCAGGGCCCATATGGGATGCCGGCACTGTAGGCAGCAGCTTTACCCGCTACACCACAGTGCAGGCTTCGATGGTTGGAATTTGATTCTTGCTGCCTCTGAAGATTGTAGGAAACTATTCAACCTCTGTAGTGGATTTAATGGCAGTCCTCCCAAATGATATGTGCATGCGTTAATACCCGGAATCTAGGAATGTGACCTCCCTCAGAGAAGAGTCTTTGCGGATATAATTAAGTTACGGCTCTTGAGATAAATTGATTGTGGATATTTGGCCGATTCCTAAATCCAATGACAAGACTCCTTATAAAGAAAGGTGGAGAGAGATTTAAGTGAGAGGCACATTGAGGGGAAGGCAGAGTGAGGACAAAGGCAGAGGTTGGAGTTACGCATTCACAACCCAGGAAACATGGAGCCCCAGGAGCTAGAAGCAGCAAGCATTGCCCAGCCCTAGAACCTCTGTGGGGAGCATGACTCTGTTTTTTTTTTTTTTTTTACAGGCAGAGTGGACAGTGAGAGAGAGAGGCAGAGAGAAAGGTCTTCCTTTGCCATTGGTTCACCCTCCAATGGCCGCTGTGGCCGGTGCACCACGCTGATCCGAAGGCGGGAGCCAGGTACTTCTCCTGGTCTCCCATGGGGTGCAGGGCCCAAGCACTTGGGCCATCCTCCACTGCACTTCCCTGGCCATGGCAGAGAGCTGGCCTGGAAGAAGGGCAACTGGGACAGAATCCGGAGCCCTGACCGGGAATAGAACCCGGTGTGCCGGCGCCGCAAGGCAGAGGATTAGCCTATTGAGCCGTGGCGCCGGCCAACATTTAATGTTAATAGGGACAACTACGATGTCATTCAGTAAGTGAAAAGTTTAACTGATACATATTATGGAGGCAGCCAACAACTTGGACAAATCTCCAGGAAATTAATTGAATAAAAGAAGCCAATGAGCAGTATCACAGGCTCTGTGAGTCCATTTGTGGACTCATTCTTGAAATGAAAAATGGAACACAAATTAGTAGCTCCGAGGGTTAAGGCGAGTGTGGGGATGCAAGGGACGTGGGTGTGGCTATTAGAGGTTTCCAGGAGGGTCCCTGTGAAGGTGGAATTTTCTGTGTCCTGATCCCATCAGTGTCAATATCCTGCTCGGGACACTCTACTATGGTTTTGCAAGATGTTACTGTTGGGAAAAACTGGGTAAAGGTTACATTGGATCTCCCTGTACAATTTCTTACAAAGGAAGTCTCAAAATAAAAAAAAAAGTTTCATTACAAAATTAGTTAATGCTATTGGGAGGATGCAAAGAAAGAGAAAAAAATGCCAGGAAGTGGAGTTAGTTGCTTAGATACAGTCCCTGACTTCTTATCCATAAATAGAAGAGGGGATTGTGTTAACCACTGCCTTGTGGTTAAAACAATGTGTGTGAGGAAAACATTAGAGTGGGAAACTCAGCCATTTGATGATATTGATTCTGATGGAGAGAGCAGCTTTATATACATAGTTTCATCTGTAGCTGAAGCAAAACAGAATCCTAGCATGATTGAGTAGTGTCGTTATCATGCTAGCATGATTGAGTAGTGTCGTTATCATGCTAGCATGATTGAGTAGTGTCGTTATCACGTCATATTTCTAAGTTAGAGGTGTGTTCAGGGGTTTAAACCTCTGTCACTTCTGTTCTTCATCTTACGTAGATGAAGAATACTTCTAGTCCTAGTTACGAGGGAAAATCTTAGTTCACAGTAGCACTAACACCAAACCTTATACGTGGCAAAACGGAGGGGTAATTCTAAGAGACTGCTTCAAACTTGGGTCAAAGTATAATTCTGGTTTTATATTTATTCAAAAAATCCAAGTAACGGGAGTGATTGGAGCAAAGGAGGTGGGAAATAACATCCAGTCACAATACAGAGCACAGATGTGGGTGTTTGGCCTCATGGTTATGGTGCTGCATCCCATGCTGAAGTGCCCAGGGTCGAACCCCACTCCAGCTCCTGACTCCAGTTTCCTGCTGAGCACACTTTGGAAGGCAGCAGTGACGACCCCAGTAGCTGGGTTCCTGCCACCCACATGGGAGACCTGAATTGAACCCTTGCCTCCCAGCTTCAGTCTTGGTCTGGCCTGGGCATCATGGTCAATTGGAGAGTGAACTAGCAGCGGGGAGCATGTGGGAACATTTCTCTCTCTCTCTCTCTCTCTCACTCTCTCTCTCTCTCTTTCTCTCTCTCTGTCTGTCTGTCTACCTGTTTCTCTTTTTCTCTCTTCTTATCAAATAAATATTACTGCAAATATGCCTTCAACATAGAATCCCTAATGTTATAAAACTCTTAGTTCAGAGAAAGCTTATTTATGTTTATGAAAGTTTTTTTTTTTCCTAAAATAAAACCCCCCTTTGATTGGATTGCTCATGATACAGCATATGCAAACGTAAGAACATAGCGATGTCTGTACTAAGAAATAAATTTTCTTGGACTTCTGCAGCAGCTGTACCCCGTTTTGTTTCCTTTTGGTGAGCAATCAGTTAGCGTGCGGTTCTTTCTGGTGACAGTTTTATGTGTCACATATGTTCTTCTCAGCTGCTGAGACGCCTCACACGAAAAAGCAGGTCTGAATTGCAGGCTTATTTATGGCCAGGCACTGTGCTCCGTGTTGACGTGGATTATCTCGCTCAGGCCTCACAGTCGTCCTCTGAACATCACACAATTACTCTCCCCCTTTTTCAGACGAGGACATGATGGTGCTTCTGGCTTTGGGAGTGGGAACAAAGCAGCAGTGTCCCCTTGTCTGGTGATTTGAGGTAGTGACTTCTTTTCTTTCTACCTGTTTCTATATTTGTGAAGAAAGAGGAGTTATAGTTATTATTGCCTGGTAGTAATCTTGGGTGCACAGGACTGGACTGGAACCCAAATAGGGCAGCCATGCTCATTCTCATTTCAGATGGTGCCCTGAACCCCCAGAATGGAATGAGCTAGTCAGTATGTGGAGAGAGAATGAATGAGACAGCTCAGAACCGCACCTGTCATGACCATCTCTTACCTTGTTCTTATGAAGGGACTCTCTAAGGCCTTATAAAAATTTACAAAATAAAAAATTAGAGTTTTACTAGTATAAATGCTGGTTTATGTTGTTGGGGCAAGTCATTTGATAGTTAAGCATTTCAGTTTCCAAAACATTTAGAAGTAAAGGCTAACAGATGACTGTTTCTGACCATAATTTGGTATGTAAATATCTGTTTTGGGTCAGCTTGAAAAATTACTGACTGCCTGTGTGGACATCTGACTGAAATCTCTCCCAGCTCATTCAGATCCAGGTTCCCTCTTCTTCCAAGCCACATTCCACTAGCCTCAGAATTAGGGCTGATGTTTGGCCCAGCAGTTACGACCAAAGTGGACACACAGTGTGGCATTGTGGGTGGCATTGTGGGTTGAACTGCCGCTTGTGCTGGCATCACGCATCAAGCACTGGATTGAGTCCCAGTCACTCTGCTTCTGATCCAGCTTCCTGCTCATGCACCTGGGAAGGTAGTGCAAGACAGCCCAAGTGCTTGGACTCCTGCCACCCGTGTGGAAGACCAGGATGAAGTTCTTAGCGCGTGGCTTTGCCCTGGCCTAGACCTGGCTGTAGTGGCCATTTGGGAAATGAACCAGCAGATGGAACACTTTCTCTCTCTGTCTCTCTCTCTCCGTATGTCTCTCTCTGCCTGTCAAATAAAAAAAATAAATTCTTGGAGAAAAAAATAGATTAAATAGTCTCATGTTCCACGTTGGCATGCCTGGGTTCAAAGCCCTCCTGCAGCTCTGCTAAAAAATGAAATGAATCTTGATGTGAATGGAAGGGGAGAGGGAGTGGGAAAGGGGAGGGTTGCGAGTGGGAGGGATGTTATGGCGGGGGGAAGCCATTGTAATCCATAAGCTGTACTTTGGAAATTTATGTTCATTAAATAAAAGTTAAAAAAATAAAAATAAATAAAAGAAAGCATTAAAAAAAAAGACCCTGGGAGGCAGCAAGTGACAGAGCAAGTCACTGGTTCTTCCAATCCAGACTGGGAGACCTGCACTGAGTTCCAGGCTCCTGGCTTCAGCCTAGACCGTCAGCTGTTTCAGGGTTTGTGAAGTAAACCAGTGGATACAAATATAGTCTGTATCTCTTTCAACCTCATATAAATAAATAATAACCAACATGGAACATGTTGGTTTGGATTAGTGCATTGCTATTGTTGTCTCTTTGGTCAGTATTCTGAACTTTCTTGCCTCTGGCCAGTGTATGAGTTTGGAACACCCCGACGGTTGCACACCCTCTGAGCCATCCTCCTCGAAAAACCTCGTGTTTGAAATAGGGACTCTTCTGTTAGGTCTTTCAAGTGCCTTTGATTATTTCTCCTTTCACTGGAGCAAATGTCTCCTGTTCCTGTGAACTGCTTGGGGTGTGTGTGTGTGTGTGTGTGTGTGTGTGTATTTTACTGTGCTAAAGCACCAATCCTAACTCCATTCTGTTTATTCTTCTGCCCTTCCCACCACGTTTTTTTCAAAATCATGCTTATCTTTGAACACTCATTCCGAGTGCCCCATTTTCTTTTCTCAAACATTTTCTGGTGCTCTCAGTTGAATAGGAGGACTTTCTCTTTGAAACACACCCACCCACCCACCCACGCACCCACCCACCCACGCACCCACCCATCCTCCCACCTCACCCAGTCGACTTCACAGAATTGGTAAACTGAAGGCCAGGAATCCAAACCTCTGGCAGCCCAGCTTCAGGGACACCTTCCTCCATCTGCCTATCATATGATGACTTTGTCACACTTCTCGCTCCTTCTGGCTCTTCAGTTCTTCTACAAATAAACTTCCCTGACCCATGTCCGTCACCCGAGACAACTTCTTTGGTAAAGGACGAATAGATATCTGTAGAATCAAACTGAATTTCCTTCAATGGCAAATTTGAGAGCTTTTTGTGCAGGTGGAACAAACAAAACATCCCAAGCACCTACCAAGGGCAACAGTGCATCTGAAAGCACAGAGTTCAGCTTGTGCAGAAAGAATGACTTCTTCCACTTAATGCTCTCAGCTTTCCTGTCGCTCTCCCTTCCCAGTGTGCTTGGAGCTGTAAATAATGCCACCCTCATGGTCAGGAGGATGGGACCTTACCCACTGAAGCAAAGTGTCACCATGAAAGAAAATGTTCCCCGGTCATCTTTTGTCTTAGGTTGTTTTCTGTGAGAGCTGAGGCAATTGCACAGCTTTGGTCCTGCCCAGGTGCTCAGTCATCCAGCAGAACTGCATTTGGTGTAAAACAAAGTCAAGCAGTCCTTTCTTATCCCTATGCACCAGACGGCCTTGATCTCTGGCCGGTGTTTCTCCTCTCCCCAGGTTCTGAACTCTCACTTAATGAGCGACAGAGACGTCTCTGGCAGCCTGAAATTCCCTGCCTGTCTTCACCATCTGGCATGGCTTCCTGGAGATTGTGACAGATTTTTGAATGTCAGAGAAGGAAAATTGTTGCTTGCGAGATACTTCAGATGTCAGTCATCGTTAAAATAAAGATCTCAAGTGGCTTAAATCAATTCCCAGAAATGGAAGAACTCCTGCCAATCACTGCTAGTGGATGCGTGAGTCCAGTGCAAGGCAGCAGCGACTGTCCACCTGCGCAGGGTTGGCACCTGTCAGGCTCTCCCGTGACCTTTACCCTTGGACCCGCGCCATTGCAAAGCCTGATTAAAGTCCGGTGATGGATGGCTGTTTTTGCATTCACAGTGAATTTTCCAGTACCGCTGTCATTACATTTGTTATCAGAGAAATAGTTCAAGTACCTGGTGTGTCTGTGAAGCCCATAGCGGTGTCCAGTCCCATCAACTTCCCTCCTAAACTTCAGTCACGACGGAAGTCACTTCCACATCTGTCAGCACGTGATGAAAGGACGTGCCTGTCCCCAAAGAGGCGCTGCAGCTCCCCTCTCTGCTTGCCAGGGGGAATCCCCTATGCACAGACATGTGTGCTTGCTCAGTGTCGCTGGTTGCCTCTCACCACAACCACACATTTGGGGTCGCTTCCCCCAGGCAGTGGGGTCTTTTAGAGGAGTTCAAATGTGCGGGGGAAGATAACTATCATAATTTTGGAGGTTTGAAAGCGAAAGTCTAGGTCTTTCTTTCTTTCTTTCTTTCTTTTTTTTTTTTTTTCACAAACTATTTTGACTCCAGTTATTAAGAGGAAAATTCTTTAGGGCCACCCAGATCACTGATTGTGATTTCCTAAGAGAAGAAGAAACGTGGAAAGAATGAGGAAGGAACCAAGTGAGACCTGTTGGTACCAACATGTGTGAATTATGTGTGGTTTATGTTCTTGTTTAAAGATTTGATTCATTTGAAAGGCAGAGTTAGAGAGAGAGGAGGAGAGGTAGAAGTCTTCTTCCTTTGGTTCACTTCTCAGATAGCTGCAGTGGACAAGGCTGGGTCAGGCTGAAGCCAGGAGCCAGGAGCTTCATCTGAGTCTCCTACAGGGGTACAGGGCCCCGAGGACTTGGGCCATCCTCCTCTGCTTTCCCAGGTGCATTAGCAGGGAGCTGGATAAAAAGTGGAGGAGCCAGACTTGAACTGGTGCTCATATGGGATGCAGATGGCAGCTTAACCCACTTCACCATAGTGCTGGCCCCTATTTATGTTTTTTTTTTTTAAATGTCTTTTGATTTATTTGAAAGAGTTATAGCGAGAGAGAGAGAGAGAGAGAGAGAGACCTTCTATCTATCTGCTGGTTCACTCTCCAAGTGGCTGCAATGGTCAAGGCTGAGCCAGGCAAAGCCAGGAGCTTCATCTGGGTCTTGCATGTGTGTGGCAGGGCCCCAGGCACTTGTGCCATCCTCCACTGCTTTCCCAGGCACCTTAGCAGGGAGCTGAAAAAGAAATGGAGCAGCTGGGATGTGAATTTGTGCCCATTTGGGATGTCCCAGGTGGCAGCTTTACATTATTTGTGTTGAAGAGAATGTAAGTTCATGCCTTTGATTTGTATAAAGAAATTTTTTACAAAATAAACATGACGGTGGTTTATGATATCATGGTAATATGTTGCAAACTATTAAATTGTACAAATTTAAGATAGATCACACTGACATATCAATATACAGTAGATTTAAATGGCATTATACAATTATTTATCAGAAGTCTAATGGCTGATTAAACATAAAGATCTAGTCTTTTAGACTAGGGCTTAAAGATGCCCGCATCCAGGATTCCTGTTGTTGAATCAGCAAGTTAAGCTACCATTTGCCATGCTAGTATCCCATATCAGACCACTGGTTCAAGACCCAGCTGCTTTGCTTCTGATCCAGCTTCCTACTAACGTGCCTAGGAAGGCAGTGGAAGATGACCCAAGTCCTTAAACCCCTGCCACCCATGTGGGAGGCCTGGATTGAGGTCCCAGCTCCAGGCATTTGGGGGAGTGAACCAGCAGTCTGTCTCTTTGACTCTAATAAAATAATAATAATTAAAAAGCCGGCACTGTGGCTCACTAGGCTAATCCTCTGCCTCCAGCGCCGGCACTCCAGGTTCTAGTCCCGGTCGGGGTGCCGGATTCTGTCCCGGTTGCCCCTCTTCCAGTCCAGCTCTCTGCTGTGGCCCGGGAAGGCAGTGGAGGTTGGCCCAGGTCCTTGTGCCCTGCACCCGCGTGGGAGACCAGGAGAAGCACCTGGCTCCTGGCTTCGGATCAGTGCAGCGCCAGCCACCTCAGCCATTGGAGGGTGAACCAACGGCAAAGGAAGACCTTTCTCTTTGTCTCTCTCTCTCACTGTCCACTCTGCCTGTCCAAAAAAAAAAAAAAAAATCCTACATTCTCCCCATTCCCATACAGTTCTTAAGTTTTAGTTAGTGGACAGATAAAGACCAAAATTGTTTTTATAAATATGCAGTGCTACCTAATGTTGACTTATCCAAATGATCTCACAAAACTAAATTGAGAAACTGCTGTCTCCCAGCCACAATTCTAAACACCTGAAATGCACCCCTTTAATTCTATGAGAAATAGTCCCAGGAGGAAACTGAGACAAAGAAAGGTTGAGCATCACGCACAGGCACACGGCAGAGGTCATCTGACTCTGGGGACAGTGTTCTGACCTGTGCTAACATCCCAGGATGATAAGGAGTTTCAAAATGAAAGTGAACGTAACAGCTAGACACCATGGCCATATGGAAACTACTCTCACATGATATGTTGTTGACCAAGAACGCAGATGTTGGTCATTCCCACTGTTTGCATGTGGGTGTAGGTGAAGCTCAGCCTCCATAGAACATGGAGTTACAGCTCTCTGCAAACTTTAGTAATATACTGATTTTAATGTGTAAAAATGAAACATCATTAGAACCCACAACACAGGAGGCCCCTCTACCTTATGCAGAAAATGAAAAAGCGCTCTTGGAGAAAGGCCTTACACTTTTGGATCAGGTATTGGTTTACATGGATGATTGTCGCAGTCTGAGAGCAGCTATGGACACTTTTAAAGAAGGATTTCTAGTTCAGAGGAGAGGGACTGGTGTTTATTGTGTGACAGAGCCTGAGTTTAATAGTCTGCCATCTACAATGTGGATTCCTTTAAGAAGTTACTATGCTCTCCTAGTTTCTTACTTCTTCATCTGTACTATGGGAAGAATAATACTGAACTCCTAGGATTCTGGAAGCATTAAGTGAAATGGCCCACAAAGTACTCCTAGTAGGTGGTGGACTTGTACCAGGGACTCAATGAATGTGACTTTGCTCTGTTGTCTTCTTTGTAGGAAACATCTGTGACAATCCACAGTTATGTGATATACAGTATATTACCACGGTGGGTAATTTATCTTCCCTGATGTCAAGTTCTTGAAGCAGCCAGGCAGCCTGGGGAGCCAGTGTGTTGACAATAGAAAGGTCTTGCTCAAATACCACAATGAAAACACTGTGTGGTCCATGGCAAATGAGTCTGTCTCTCAGCTGCCTGAATTGTAAAAGACAGTGGGAGTCCTGATAACCTGTAGGCCCCTCTAGCTTTTTTTTTTTTTTAAATAAACTCATTTATGTAGTTAATTATTTACTCATTCTTAATGTAGGGTGTCAGAGGAGAGAGAGAGAGAGAGAGGGAGGGAGAGGGAGGGGAGGGGAGGGGAGGGAAGGGGAGCAGAGGATAGGAGAGGAGAGGAGAGGACAGGGTTGGGGAGGGGAGGGGAGGGGAAGAGAGGAGAGGAGAGAGAGAGAGAGAGAGGGAGAGAGAGTGGGAGGGAGGGAGAGAGAGAGGGAGAGAGAGAGAAAGAGGGAAGGAGGGAGGGGGAGAGAGAGAGAGAGAGAGAGAGAGAGAGGCCAGCCACACCTGGCCAAGCTGAGCCAGGAACCTGGAGCTCTATTGAGATCTCCCACATGGGTGGCAGGGTCCCAAGTACTTGGGTCATCTGCTGCCTTCCCAGGAGCGTTAGCAGAGAGCTGGGTTGGAAGTGGAGCAGCCAGGACTCCAGCTAGCACTCTGATGGTGTTGGATGCCAGCATCACTGTGCCACAGTGCTGGCCCCAGGCTTTCTGACTTTAACATTCCAGGGAGGAGACCCACTTTGGAAGCAGACAACTTTTTCACTAGTGGTTGGATGAGCAAAGAAATAAATGAGTATGTGCCTGAAAACTGAATATCAGTATTTCTTCTTGGAAAAGACTTATTTGTGTTTATGATTTTTTTTTTATTTGAGTGAGAGCGAGAGAGAATGTGAAGATGATAGGTACAGAGAGATAGATCTTCCATTTGCTGGCTCACTTCCCAAATGATTACAACAGCTAGAGTGAGACTGGACCAAATCCAGGAGATCCCAGAACACCATCCAAATCTCCCACATAGGTGGCAGGGACCCAGCTACTTGAGCCACTAACAGATGGCCTCCCGCTGTGCTTGTTAGCAGGAACCTGGAATTTGAAGCAGAGCCAGGACTGGAACTCATGGACTCTGATATGGGATGCAGGAGTCCAAAGTGGTATCTGCAACCTTGGGCCAAACGCCTGAACCTAGATCTGTGAAACTTTGAGCCAGTAGGTGTTGCTACACTGCATGGGCATTGCCTTTAGATAAGAAATGATTACCGATTTTCCAGATTTGACACCAAAAGCACTAGACAAATGGATCACATCACATTAAAAACTTTAGCAATAACAGAGTGAAAAGACAGCCAACAAAATGAGAGAAAATATTTGAAAACTATTTATCAGATACAGGTTAATACCCAAAATATATAAGGATATATAATCCAATAGTAAAAAATCCAAATGACCAAATAAAAAAAAATGGGCAAAAGACCTGAATAGACATTTCTCTAAAGATGTGCAAATGTCCAACAGGTATATGAAAAGTTATTCAACATTGCTAATCAGAGTAATTCAATTCAAAACCATAATGAGATGTCACCTCACATCTGTTGGATGGCTGTTACCAAAATAAAAGAGGTAACGTGTTGACTAGGATTAGGGAAAAGATAGTCTTTGTACCTTGTTGGTGGGAGTGTAAATTGGTACAGCCGGTGTAGAAGACAATATAGAGGTTCCTCACTGAAACTAGAACTAGGTATGATTGAGTAGTCCTGTTTCTAAGTATGTATAAAAAGAAAATCAAATCATAAGAGATATCTTAATTCCCATGTTCATTTCAGTGTTACTCAGAATAGCTAATATATGAGAACCACCAAAAGAAAATGGTGTGTGTGTGTGTGTGTGTGTGTGTGTGAGAGAGAGAGAGAGAGAGAGAGAGAGAGAGAGATCTTGTACCCTGTGCATCCTTTGGTTTACTTTCCCTGCTCATGAGCCTGGGAAAGATGCAGATGATGACCCAAGTGCTTGGTCCCTGGAACCCCGGTGGGAGACCCGAATGGAATTCTAGGTTCCTGGCTTCAGCTTGGCCTAGCTCTTTTTAGGAGAGAACCTGAAGATGAATGCTAGCTCGCTCGCTCTCTCTCTCAAAAAAAAAAAAAAAAAAAAAAAGAAGGAAATTCTACCATTTTTAACAATGTACTCAGAGATAAACCTGAAGGAAATTAGGCTAAATGAAATAAACTAGACACAGAAAGCTAATACTGCACAGTTATACCTGTATGTGGAATCTAAAACAGTTGATTTCATTGGAGGAGAAGTCTAAAAGTGAGTAGGAGATGATTGGTGTGAAAAGACCCCAGAAGAGTGTTTCTGTTTGGGGGATCAGTACAAATAAAGACATGCAGGTGTTACATAGGAATGGCAGGCTTGGAGGCTTAAGGTATGAGGCAATGAATGCTGCGTAGGGAGTCTGGGGAAGCAGATGGCTCTAGAACTCTGGGGGTCTGTGTGGTGGACAGGTCTTTTTTTTTAACTTTTATTTAGTAAATATAAATTTCCAAAGTACAGCTTATGGATTACAATGGCTTCCCCCCCCATAACTTCCCTCCCACCCACTACCCTCCCCTCTGCCGCTCCCTCTCCCCTTCTATTCACATCTTGATTCATTTTCAATTCTCTTTATATACAGAAGGGTGGACAGGTATTTTAAGTGACCTGCAGGAATGTTATGTGTGTGGGTGTGTGTGCGCGCACGTGTGTGTGTGGTGTGTATGTGTGTGTGTGACCTGCTGAAGCCTAAAGGGTAAGTTGACATTATATGTTAGCAGGGCCCTAAGACTTGGAATTGTTTGTAATAGGAACAAACATGGAAGCCAGAATACAAAACAGAACTGCTTTGTGAGAGAATGGGGGGATAAGATAGTGGAAATGGAGGGCGAGAGACATAGAGCAATTCATGAGATGAGAGCAGTGACTTACTTGCTCTGTGTGGGGACAGTGAGGGTAAGAGAAAGGGGATGTCACAGATATCAACAGCACACAGCTGATGGAGCCATCTGCCGAGAGCACTGGAGGAGAGCCAGCCTGAGGGAGCAGAGCAGGTACAAAGATTTGAACATAGTGACACATTTGCGGTGGGTGTGACTTCAGTGGCTCATTCATGGCCTTGTAAAAGATATGTCTGGGGCCGGCGCTGCGGCTCAACAAGCTAATCCTCCGCCTGCGGCGCCGGCACACCGGGTTCTAGTCCTGGTCGGGGCGCCAGATTCTGTCCCGGTTGCCCCTCTTCCAGGCCAGCTCTCTGCTGTGGCCCGGGAGTGCAGTGGAGGATGGCCCAAGTGCTTGGGTCCTGCACCCCATGGGAGACCAGGAGAAGCACCTGGCTCCTGCCTTCGGATCAGCGTGGTGCACTGGCCGCGGTGGCCATTGGAGGGTGAACCAGCGTCAAAGGAAGACCTTTCTCTCTGTCTCTCTCTCTCTCACTGTCCACTCTGCCTGTCAAAAAAAAAAAAAAAAGATATGTCTGTGTTCCAATCCCTGGACCCTATGAATGTGACCTCGTTTGGAAAAAACATCTTTCCAGATGTATTTAAATGGAAGCTCTCAAGCCGAGAGCCTCTTGGATTAGCTCAGTGGCCCCAAGTCCAATGACAAATGTTCTTAAGTGAAGACAGAAGACAAGGAGACATAGAAACAAATGAAATGTTTATGTGAGTATGGAGGCAGGAGTTGGAGCTATAAGGGCACAAGGCAAGGTGTATCTGGAGCCACCAGAGACTGGAAACGGTTTGAAAATGGATTTATTTCTTCCAGAGATCCAGGGGCAGTATATCCCTGCTGACATCTGGAGTTTTAACTTTCAATTTCCAGAACTGTGGGATAACAAAATTCAGTTGTTTAAAGCCTTCCAATATGTGATAATTTCTATAGCAATCACAGGACACCAGCAAGGAGATGTGGGGTTGACTGCAGGACTGGGGATGCACAGTTCAAAGAGAGTCAGGGTTGGGTATGAGTGCTGAAGTTTCAGTGTTCAGATCAGGAGAGTAGAAGAACCTAAAGAACAAGAGGAGGGACTTCCTCTGCCTGGAGGCTTCTTTCCCCAGATCTCCCGTGACACTCCTCACCTCCTTCACAACTTCGCTCACTTATTTGTCAATGGGCCTTCATCATGCACCTCATTTATAGTTGTTTTATAGTTGTGTTCCTCTTCACCGTTCCCTTCCTTCTGTTACTACTTTTCACTCCTGCATATTACTATTAACTGACAATCTGTATGATGTCTTATTTATTTACACTTATTAGGATGTGACTTTTTTTTTTTATTTATTTGACAGATAGAGTTAGACAGTGACAGAGAGAGACAGAGAGAAAGGAGAGAAAGGTCTTCCTTCCATTGGTTCACCCCCCAAATGGCCTCTACGGCTGGCGCTGTGCTGATCTGAAGCCAGGAGCCAGGTGCTTCCTCCTGGTCTCCCACACTAGTGCAGGGGCTCAAGCACTTGGGCCATCCTCTACTGCCCTCCCGGGCCACAGCAGAGAGCTGGACTGGAAGAGGAGCAACCGGGACTAGAACCCAGCATCCATATTAGAAGCTGGCGCTGCAGGCGGAGGATTAACCATGTGAGCCATGGCGTCGGCCCCAGGATGTGACTCTTTGAAGATAAGATTTTTCTGTTTGGCCACCCATGTCTGGTACATTGTAGTTGTTCAATAGCATTTGGTGAATTAATGAATTGTTGAGTGTGAATGTCAAGGACAAAAAGAGACTTCTAGAGTGGAAGAGACTAGAACACACCAGGATGTTAATGGGAAGGATCAGTAGAAAGAAGAAGATAAAAAAGTGGAGGACAGAAAGGAAGCAGCAATGGCCTGAGGTCTCTTAGAAGATAGGGAAGTTAGGGCCCGGCCCTGTGGTGTAGTGGAAAAGCCGCCACCTGCAGTGCCGGCATCCCATATGGGCACTGGTTCAAGTCCCGGCTGCTCCACTTCTGATCCACCTCTCTGCTTTGGCCTGGGAAAGCAGTAGAAGATGGCCCAAGTCCTTGGGCCTCTGCACCCACGTGGGAGACCCAGAAGAAGCTCCTGGCTCCTGGTTTTGGATCGGTGCAGCTCCAGCCATTGCAGCCAATTAGGGAGTGAGCCAGCAGATAGAAGACCTCTCTCTCTCTGCCTCTCATCTCTCTGTGTAACTCTGACTTTCAAATAAATAAAATAAATCTTTAAAAAGGTAGGGAAGTTGGAGACCTGGGTACAGGGGAAAGGCTTGGTCCTGCTAGGGTGATGACTTGCTTTTTGTTGTAACTGATGGAAGAAGCACAGGTCAGCGTGGGCCCTGGTGTTGTCTTTAGTTTTGGAAGTGTGCAGGAGAGAATCTGTGATGCACAGTGGCACCTGTCTGTGTGGTCTGTCAGTTCCTTCCCAATAGTGCCAAACAGCCTGGTACTGGTGCAGGGAGGGCAGAGCCGTCTTCAAACAGAGATGGGGCTTTACAGAGGAAAAAGAAAGAAAGGGAGCCGGCGCCGTGGCTCAATAGGCTAATCCTCTGCCTGCGGTGCAGGCACCCTGGGTTCTAGTCCCGGTTGGGGCTCCGGATTCTGTCCTGGTTGCTCCTCTTCCAGTCCAACTCTCTGCTGTGGCCCAGGAGTGCAGTGGAGGATGGCCCAGGTGCTTGGGCCCTGCACCCCATGGGAGACCAGGAGAAGCACCTGGCTCCTGGCTTCGGATTAGCGTGATGCGCCGGCCGGAGAGGCCATTGTGGGGTGAACCAAAGGAAAAAGGAAAGCCTTTCTCTCTGTCTCTCTCACTTTCACTGTCCACTCTGCCTGTCCAAAAAAAAAAAAAAAAAAAGGGATATTTGGTAAGAAAGTAGTTGTGATTATAGCCTAAGAACTTAGAGAAAACGGTTGAATTGAACACACCAGTGCAGTCAGTGCATTACCTCGAGCAATGGGATTTAGTGCAGATGAGAGTAAGGACAGAGGGAGAAAGTCCCAGGTCTGCAGAACAGAATGCTACTTCGATAGAATTAAAGAAGCCAGGAAGAAGAGTCTGTGATTAGAGAGACATGCTGACATGCTTAAGGTTTTTTTCAGGTTCCACATTTCAGTAGAGAGTCTGATGTTGACTTCGGGGTGTGTTGCTGATATGGGCTGCTGAAGGAGGTTGTTTTGTGTCAAAGAGCTTATTTATTTTGGGGAGAAAGAGAGAGAGAGAGGGAGAGGGAGAGAGTGCTGAGTCTCAAACCCAGGCACTCTGATATTGGATAGTGAAGTTCCAACTTCTGTCTTAACTGGTAGGCCAGATGGCCATCCCTGTATACTGACATTTAACCTCATTATTACGAGATATTAAGATGTGGAATATCTTAATAGGATGAATACATTCATCCAACTAGTGAATGAAGGAGCTAATGGGCTGCTTAGAGAGTGGGTTGGCTACAAAAGCCAGTTTGGCTGGGTTTCGCCCCATTTCCTGTCTCTCACTGTGCAGTGCCCTGCACTGCCTGGGGACTGCTGACAAGGCCATCATCACATGTGACCCCTCCACTGGGATCAGAATTGTGAGTCAAAACAAGCCTCTGTTTTCCATAGCTCTACACAGTACGTGATATTGTACTAGCAATATGTCAGAAAGAAAAGTGGGACAGGTTAGAACTGTGGGGCTGCCTCAAAGGAAGCAAGAATGAAGAGAGAGTGAGCGTGGAGGTCTGGAAGCAGCAGTGTGCCTGGAGGGGGACCCGAGTCCATTCAGATTCTCTGGCCTTCAGGGAGGAGAAGGCTGCTGGGGAGGTGGCCCCTCTGGGCAGGGCCAGGGAGTCCAGGGGATTTCCAGTGTAAATTTGGGGGGTGGGCGAGTTTGGAAACCCATGAGTGGATTCCCAGAGAAGATGGGCTCAGCTGGGGGGAGGAGAAGCCACTGGGGTGGGTGCAGCTGGACATGCTGTCTCTTTGGTCAGGGTTCTTGTTCACCACCAGACACCCTTTCCTGGTTTCTCCATGGGATCTCTGGGTTGTCGCCTGCCATGCTCCATCCTTACCTATTGCAGAAGTGTTCTTCAAGGGAACTTTGATTTCCTCCTCGGAGAATCTGCAGCTTCTTGTGAAATTCAAATTCCTCCTAGTCCCTTAACACCTTTCTTCAACTTGTATTTGAATTTTGATGCCTTGCTTGGATTAAATGATTAAATTTACAACATTTCAGAGTGACAGGAAAACTTGGTTATCATAATGACAAAAGGGGCACATATATCTCTCTTCTGCCTATTGGAGTGTGGTATCTTCCTCCCTCCCAACCCTCCCTCCCTCCCTCCCTCCCTCCCTCCCTCCCTCCCTCCCCACCCCCCTTCCTTCCTTCTTTTTTCTCTCTCTATTCCAGTGGTAACATTTTGGTATAAGGACTGCATTGCCCATGCTTGGCATACCTTTCTGATGGCTACCTTTCTACTCAACATGCTAAACATTTACTTCATCCCCTTTGCACAGTGTAGAGACTGATGAGGTACAAATCCTGCTTTGATGGAGTTTCGGCAGATGATGTTATTTCTAAAATGAAAAGGTGTCTACCCCTTATGGATGAACTTGAATTCACAGCAAAGATTCTGATTTGGGAGAGAAAGCATTGTTGAAATAACTGAGCGAAGTGGGGCTCTGCTATCAAAATGCACTGGCTCTTACAGAGGCAGCGTGACGATCTTCAGGAACACTTTCTGGTTTAGTAGACACAATAAATTCAGGTGGATTCTTGACCTCCTCTTTCTGATGTCTACACTCATGATATGATGTGTTCCACTTTCTAGAGAAACTTAAGGTGCTTGCATCCACCAGTGGAGTCTAGTATTATAAATCTTCATGGAAAATGTCTATTGAACAAGTTAATATTTAATAAAGCACTATGCTGGGTGTTAGGTCAGGAAAAAATACAATGGTGTAACATAGGAGAATTGTAGAAACATGTTTACATTTCTTTTCCTCATATAATCTTATCCTAGTTTTTGAATGTTTGGGATTTTAAAATGTGGAATATTTATCACTATATTTTAAGTAAAGACAGTGTACAAGAAATTCAGTTTTTTAAAAAGTTATCATTTCAACACGTCTTCTTTAAGACTTCTTAGCATATTAATGATCACATAAATAAGGAAATGCAAAAGATGTGTATTATAGACACACAAGGAATGTGAATGCATTTACTAACACAGAATATAAGATTATTGAGGCAGTTCTGTGGACATATTTCATGTTCTATATGTGAAGCATTAACTGAGCTGAGGTACTTCTTACTAAGTATTAGTAGTTGCCTCGTATAAATAAGTTATTTAATTTCCTTTCTAGTTTGGCTTGAAAGTTGTTCCATTAATGTTCAATTACTGTCGCGGGCAATTCCCTTGCATTTTCCAAGCAGTATTTCATTCCCCTTACGTTTTCCGTTTTTCAGGTTAAACACCCTTAGGTCTTCCAAGCCATCTGTTGATCTGGCACACTTTTCAGCATCCTGAAGAAACTTTTGTTAACATCTGATTTAATGCATGCAGCTAAGTACTATCCTCTTAGTAAGTCTGATTAATGAAGAGGGAGGTTTTACTTTTTATACTTGGTATACTCTATTATTACTAATTTAGTATAATTATTCTATAAATTGGCTTATTTTTGTCAATATGATATCATTTAATTTTATTTTGTTGACTGTCACTTGATCTCTTACAGTTTTAAACTCATGTTAATCAGTAATAACATCACAGTCATAGCTAATGGAATGTTTAACAGCTGACAAGATTTATATACTTTGTATCATTAATTCTTTTAATACTTTAGTAACCTTATGGATTAAGAATGTTATTCTTTTATTTTAAAAATGAGTGTATTTATTCATTATTAAACATTTTAAGATTTATCAGAAAAGCAGAGACAGTACAGAGATCTTCCATCCTCCAATTCACTCCCAAGATGCTCCCAACAGCCAGGACTGGATGAGGCCAAAGCCAGGAGCTGGGAACTCAATCCAGATCTCCCACCTAGGTGGCAGGAATCCATCTACCTGGAAAATCACCATTGCCTCCCAGGGTGTACCTTAGCAGGAAGCTGGATTCAGGAGCCAAGTGGGGCTTGAACCCATAAAGTCTGTTTTATGATGTGGTTGTTGTCCCAAGTGGTGTCTTAACTACTGCACCACATGCCTGAACCACAATGAGTAAATTTAATCCAAAGTCGTGCAGTCTATAGGTGACATAGGTGGGATTCAACATTGGCAGTTGGATCCCAACTCTTGTTGTTACTTGCAGGGCTTGTATTTTCTTTTTTTAAAAAGTTTTATTTTATTTATTAATTTGAAAGGCAGAGTTACAGGGAGAGAGAGAAGGACACACACACACACACACACACTTTCCATCTTGTGGTTCATTTCCCAAATGACTGTAATGGCCAGAATTGACCGGTCCAAAGCCAGGAGCCAGGAGCTATTTCTGGATCTTCCATGTGGTTGGCAGGGGCCCAAGGACTTGGGCCATCTTACACTCCTTTCTGCACATTAGCAGGGAGGTGGATTGAAAGTAGAGTGGCCGGGACTTGATGTTGATGCTGTAGGCAGCATCGCTGTAGGCAGCGGCTTAACCCTCAGCGCAGACCTCACATTGATCCTTCTTAGAAGAACTGATATACATGCTAAGAAACTATAGATCCAAATATTACTATTTTTAACTCAGTATATTATTTTGGAATAATTTTGTATTTATAGAAAAGTTTCAGAGAGATATAGAGTTACCCCATACACAATTTACTCTGTCTTAATATCTTACATGACCATTTGTAAAATCTAAGAAACCTACATTGGTGTGTTATTATCAACTAAATTCTGGGCTTTATTTGGACCTCACTAGGTTTTTGGCTAGTGTCCCTTTTCTGTTTTAGAGTGCCATCCACACAAATATATAAGTTTCTGTCTCCCCTGGTCAGCTGTTCATTGCTTTTTGTGACCTTGACAATTTTGAGGAGTACTGGTCAGGCATTCTGTTGAATGTTTCGCAGTGTAGGTTTGTTGACTTTGGTTGTCATAATTTAATTGGGGTTGTAGATTTTGTGGAAAAGACCCACAGAGGTGAAGTGTCCTTTTCATCATGTCATTCCATGACACCACGTGACTTACAGCCGTCCTTTATCTTTGATCACCTGCCAAGGTAGGAGTTGTTAGGTTTCTCCAATGCATAGGTATATTCCCTCCCCTTTCCATATCTCTCCCTCTTCCTTTTTCTCCTTCTTTTTGGAAAACATGTTTCATTGCACCAGCTCTGTGGAGAAATCACGAGATTCACTGGTTAAGCCCTTAATGGGCCCTCACATCAGCCTGGCTGCCCAGGCATGGTGTTTGGGGGTGCCGGGGAGCAGCAATCACAAGGGTGTGTGCCCTGTCATCTGGAAAGGGGAGATGCATTCACCCAGCCATGGTGGCGCTTGTGGGGGTACCACCTGGATTCAGACGAGTGTAAGGAAATGCGCTCCGAAGATACCTTTGTAGCTCTTTGTAAACACAGCTGCTAATTACTTTAGGAAAAGACAAAACAACAACAAAAAAATCAACCTTTTTTTTTTTAAACTCACAATTTGAAAAACAGTGAGAACGTTTCTGAATCTGGTGAATGAAGTCAGAGATCAATCTGGGCAGTATAGATTTAGTAAAATAAAAACCTGTAACCATAAAGTAAAAAAAATGTGTATGTGTGACTTAGTTATTTTTGATGATTATTCTAGAAAAAGCAGTCTAAAAGTTTTTGGCAGACTCACCTAAGTGGTCACATCACCTCTAAGATTTGAGAAGTCTTTGAATTGACATTTGAAAGATGCCACTGATGAAAGAATGTATTCATTTCGGATCAGACAGACAGGGATTTTATTCAAAGGGTGAAAAGGATAAGCCATGGAACAGCTGCCAGGGGTTTATAAACCAGATGCTGCCCTGGCCTGGGCCCACTGATTCCCCGAGCCGTGCCATGCTACCACGTTCCCTGGCGTTTCTGGCGTCTTCACTGTGGAATCCTTTTGCCTCAGCTCCTGGAAGATATGCCAGTGCGGATGTCTCTGTACTGGAGAGTTTGTGCAGGTGCATCTGTGCACATGTATATGTGCTTTGTCTTATTGCAATACCTACCTATGAAGTCTTTGGAAAACTAAGATGAAAAGACAATATTCAATGAATGCAGTGTACTGTGCTTTAAAAGAATAAAATCAAAAGTAAAAATAAATTGATGTTCCATATTCAGGGAGCTCAGAGTAATCGATGTTGAAGTCATGGTCTTGCATCGTGAGGCATCTCCTTGCAGCTCTAGGAGAACAGGTCGTTTGTCACATTTGTTGGCTGATCAACACTGTTTTCTAAAAGGACTTTTTATTACTGCCTCATTTTTAACTGATAAAGAGTCAAGGACTTAGAAAATGTCGCATTCACTTTGAATCATGCGATGATATTGACACTCCTTAGAACTGGAATACAAATAATTTTCACGTGGCTACAATGCTTTCAATGTTAATAATATTTAATGTCTTCTGAGCGCTTACCATCTGTCAGATACTAGGCTAAATGTATTATTTTATTTTGTAAAGTACTGTTCTATTTAAAAGCAACCTGAATATTTACTAATTTGCTTAAAAGACAGAGAGAAAGAGAGAGAGAGAGAGAGAGAGAGAGGGAGAATCTTCTAAATGCCCACAACCACCACAGCTGGGTAGAGGCCAGGAGCCCGGATCTCAGTACGAGTCTCCCACATTGGTGGCAGGAAACCAGATATTTGCATCCTTACCTGCTGCCTAATGGTGCGTACATTAGCAGGGAGTTGGAATTGGGAGTGGAGCCAGGACTTGAACCCAGGCACTCTGATACGGAATGTGGGTGCTCAAATGGTGTTAGGTGCTGTGACAAATACCCGCCCCGTTTCTGACACATAATAATTATCCATATTTATGAGGTACAACATAGTATTTTGATACATGTATACATTGTATAATGATCAAATAAAAGTAACTGGCATATCCGTCAGCTTAACATTTATTTCTTCATGGGGAGAATGTTCAAAATCCTCTCCTGTTTTGAAGTATGCATGCATTATTGTTAGCTACAGTCATGCTGTTAAATGCAAAACCCAAACTCATTCCCCTAAATAAAACTTTGTACACATTGGCCATGTATTATCTTTTGTTTGTTTGTTTTTATTTTTATTTTTTTATTTTTTATTTATTTATTTTTTTTGTCAGAGAGGACAGTGAGAGAGAGAGAGACAGAGAGAAAGGTCTTCCTTTTGCCGTTGGTTCACCCTCCAATGGCCGCCGTGGCTGGCGCGCTGCGGCTGGCACACCGCGCTGATCTGAAGGCAGGAGCCAGGTGCTTCTCCTGGTCTCCCATGGGGTGCAGGGCCCAAGCACTTGGGCCATCCTCCACTGCACTCCCTGGCCACAGCAGAGAGCTGGCCTGGAAGAGGGGCAACTGGGACAGAATCCGGTGCCCCGACCGGGACTAGAACCCGGTGTGCCGGCGCCGCAAGGCGGAGGATTAGCCTAGTGAGTCGTGGTGCTGGCCTATGTATTATCTTTTAAAATCTGAGTATTAAACATTATATGATCCTGTCTTAAACTTTATTTTATTTTATTTTTTAACGATTTATTTATTTATCTGAAAGTCAGAGTTACACAGAGAGAGGAGAGGCAGAAAGAGAGAGGTCTTCCATCTGATGGTTCACTCCCCAGATGGCTGCAATGGCCAGAGCTGCGCCGATCTGAAGCCAGGAGCCCGGAGCTTCTTCTGGGTCTCCAACATGGGCGCAGGGGTCCAAGCACTTGGGCCATCTTGTACTGCTTTCCTAGGCCATAGCAGAGAGCTGGATTGGAAGAGGAGCAGCCAGGACTAGAATCGGTGCCCATGTGGGATGCCGGCGCTTCAGGCCAGGGCGTTAACCCACTGCACCACAGTGCTGGCCCCTGATTTTATTTTTTTAAAGATTTATTTAGGTATTTGAAAGTCAGAGTTACAGAGAGGTAGAAAGAGAGAGAGAGAAAGAGAGAGAAAGTCTTCCATCCACTGGTTCACTCGCCAAATGGCTTTAATGGCCAGGGCAGGGCCAGACTGAAGCAAGGAGCCAGGAGCTTCATCCAGGTTTCTCATGTGGGTGCAAGGTCCCAAGCACTTGGACCATCTTCTGTTGCTTTACTAGGCAGAGAGCTGGATCAGAAGTGGAGAAGCCAGAACTTGAACTGGTGCCCATAGGAGATGCAGGCACTGCAGACAGTGGCTTAACCTGCCATACCACAGTGCTGGCTCCTGATTTTATTTTTAAAACAATTACTTCTAAATTTTATTTGAAAAGTTCAAATAATACATAGGCATACACATTTTAAGTGAAGACTGTGCATCTAATATCAGTAACTGCACACAATTTGATATATGAACTACTAGAAATTTTCACAGATATACAAAGGTAGATTTTAAAATTGGTGGGGCCAGCATCGTGTCACAGCATGTTTAGCCACCATATGATATGTGGATGTCCCATATGGATGCTTATTTGAGATGCTGTTTACCACTTCCAATCCAGCTCCCTGCTGATGCGCCTGGGAAAGCAGTGGAAGATGGCCCTGGTGCTTGGGTCCCTGCACCCATGTGGAAGACCTGGATGGAAGCTCCGGGCTTTGACCTGGCCCAGTCTGGATGTTACAGCTATTTGTGGAGTGAATCCACAGATGGAAGATCTGTCTCTATCTCTCCCTCTCTGTGTAACTCTGCCTTCCAAACAAGTAAATACATACATATATAAACACACAAATCCTTAAAATATTATTTTTAATTCTTATTAGTTTGTATTTTATTTAGAATTTTATTCCCTTTGAACTCTTTTATTTAAGGTACACAAACTTCATGCATTCCATAAATACAACTTTAGGAACATAGAGTGCTTCTTCCCGCCATACTCACCCTCCCACCCTCACTCCCACCCTTCTTTTGCCTCCCTCTACTATTCCCACTCTTGTTTTTTACTAATATCTATTTTCAGTTAACTTTATAAATAGAAGAATAATTCTATACTAAGTAAAGAGTTCAACAAATAGTATAAAAAACTATTCCTCAACAGTGTTTTGATTTCTCTTGATTTATTCCATGACCCACTTAGTAGCATGTTGTTCAGTTTCCATCTGTTTGCATGTGTTCTGGAGAGTGTTGAGTTGATTTGCAGCTTCATTCTACTGTGGTCAGAGATGATGATCTGGAGAGTTGAGACCATTTACATTCAAGGTGACTATTAATAAATAATGGCTTGGCCCTGTTGTGTTTCCATAAATATTCACATTGTTTACTTTGGATTTCCTTTATACTTTTACTGGGAGATTTTCTGTCTTCAGCTTCTTTCATAGTGGTGACCATGTTGCTGTGTTTCTGTGTGTAGCACATCCTTAAGCACCTTTTGTAAGGCTGGATGAGTGGTGACAATTTCTTTCAATTTCTATTTGTTATGGAAGGTCTTCAATTCACCTTCATTCATAAATGCGAGCTTTGCAGCATTCAGTATTCTGGGTTGACAGTTTTTTTCTCTTAAGACTTGCAGTATATCTTGCCATTCTCTCTTATTCTAGAGTTTTTGGTGAGAAGTCTGCTGTGGGTCTAGTTGGAGATCCTTTGAAAGTAATCTGGCATTTCTCTCATACACATTAGAATTTTTTCTATATGTTTTATTGTGGAGAGTTTGACTGCAAAGTGTCATGGTGAAGATCTTTTCTGGTCATGTCTATTAGGAGTTCTGTGCACTTCCTGTACTTGGATATCCCTTTCTTTCTAAAGATTAGGGAAGTTTTATGTTATCATTTCACTAAAAATACCTTCTAATCCACTCTCTCTTTCCATGCCTTAAGGAACTCCAAAGACCTGTATGTTGGTTGTTTGATAGTATTCCATAGATCTCTAACACTGTGTTTTTAATTTTCTAATTACTTCTTTTTTTTTCC
The DNA here is from genome assembly GCF_051225735.1 of Oryctolagus cuniculus. Taxonomy (NCBI): domain Eukaryota; kingdom Metazoa; phylum Chordata; class Mammalia; order Lagomorpha; family Leporidae; genus Oryctolagus; species Oryctolagus cuniculus. The sequence continues at coordinate 11,871,153 of NC_142874.1, read as the reverse complement.
TGGTCTGACTGTAAAATTTCCAGAGATTTGTCTTCTAGTTTATATATTCTTTGCTCTGCCTCACTGATTCTGTTGTTAAAGCTTTCCACTACATTTTTTATTTGTTCTATTGAAGTCTTTATTTCTAATATTTCGGTTTTCTAATGTTTTATTTGTTTATTTGAAAAGTGGAGAGCTACAGAGAGGCAGAGGGAGAGAGAAAGAAAGAAAGAGAGAGAAAGAGAGAAAGTCTTCCATCCGCTGGTTCACTCCCTAAATAGCCGCAATGGCCAGAGCTTAGTTGTTCCAAAGCTATGAGCCAGGAGCTTCTTCTGGGTCTCCTATGTGGTTACAGGGGCCCAAGGACTTGGGCCAACTTTCACTGCTTTCCCAGGACACAGCAGAGTGCTGGATTGGAAGTGGAACAGCCAAGACTCAACCTTATGATCAATTTTTGAATTTTGTTTCTGGAATTTCTTCAATCTCTTTCACATTCTAGTATTGAAGTGTTGTTGTATTCCTTTGAAGGCATCACACTGACTTCCGTATTCTTGTTTTTGAATTGCTGCATTTATTTTTAGGTGTTTGTGGAGATACTTGCTGGTTTATTTTTTTTCCCTGTTATGGCTTTTCTCTTTGGACTATTCCTTTGTGGATGAGTGGAGTATCTGTGCTTTCAATAAATACCCTGTGTGCTGGGTGTGGCCAGGGAGCTCTGTTCAGTCCTCCAGGGCGAGAGGAGTGTCGAAGGTGACTCCCAAATTGGGTATGGTAACTCTGTTTCTTTTTTTAAAATCAGATGGGAGGTTTGTTTAGCTCTGTTAGTGTAGTCTCACACTCAACTCCTCTCCTCCAAGGAGACCAATGCCTGGGTGCTATCCCCAGGAGGTAAAATATTCATCCATGCTGCCATAAGAACCACACAAAGGATCTGTGCAGTCCTCGGAGTGAGCACAGATCCTGCAGAAATGTCCCTCACCAGGGAATCAGGGAGCCTTGAGCGTGTGGAGCTGCCCAAAGACTCAGCCACACCCTGTACCCTCAAACCCAGCCATAGTGTTTCCACAGTCCATCACACAAGGCTCCCACAATCATTAGCACCCAGTACCCTGTTAATTTTCCCAGCCAGACTCAGGCATTTCCTCTTGCTGGTTGCTGGGTGTGCAGGCACAAGTCAGCACAGCTTTAGGTATGTCCAAAATGGTTCCTTCTCTCAGCCAGTTACAGGACACGGGTCCCAGGTGAGAGAAACATGCCCCCGTTTTTTCTTCTTTAGATTGGCAGGTACACTGTCCTGAACAAGGCTCTAAGTCAGACTCATGCCAGGCTCTTCCCGCAGCTTTATTGCCAGTGGTGTGGGCTGCTGCAGTGTGGTCTCGCTTCACTTTCCAAAGCTGGTGCTGAGGCTCTCGACTGCTGTGGTCCTGAGTTGTGCACATCTGCACCCTCCACGGAGGTCCACCGTGTCCTTCTAATTTGTATGGAGTTTCCTCCGCTGTTTTCTCTCTAACTCTTCCCTTAGATCGCACTCTATCCACATTTTTTTAATCTATCTTCCCCTCAACTAGAGCAGTAAGCTCCTCCCTATTCTGCCATCTTGCTGCCCTCTCAATAAATGGTATTTTTTTTAAAAATTTTTTTGACAGGCAGAGTGGACAGTGAGAGAGAGACAGAGAGAAAGGTCTTCCATTTCCCATTGGTTCACCCTCCAATGGCCGCCGCAGCCGGCGCGCTGCACTGATCCAATGCCAGGAGACAGGTACTTATCCTGGTCTCCCATGGGGTGCAGGGTCCAAGCACTTGGGCCATCCTCCACTGCACTCCTGGGCCACAGCAGAGAGCTGGCCTGGAAGAGGGGCAACCGGGACAGAATCCGGCGCCCTGACTGGGACTAGAACCCGGTGTGCCGGTGCCGCAAGGTGGAGGATTAGCCTATTGAGCCACGGCACCGGCCCGTTATTATATCTTTTAATACAATTTGCTCTTGAGAGAACTAACTCAGGATCCCTTAAGAACTTAACATTCCCAATGACCTAATCAGCTCCTACTTGGTCATACCTCTTAAAGGTCCCACCATCTCCCAATATCTCAATATCTCAGCATTGGAGACCAAGTCCAACATATGGACACTTTGGGAGCAAACCCCATCCAAACGATAGCAGGTATCCTTCCCCTCTGATTCATTCCTACTGCTCTCATTCATGAACTGGGCTGTCATAGGTGAAAACCCAAGTGGACAATGGAATTGTAGTCACAGGAGTCTGTGTGAAGGGAATCAGGTGTGGGGGTTAGGACTATGTTAAAGGTGAGTGTTGAGGAAAATGGAGTCATGTCTTTTGTGTATCTGAGAGAGTACTGCTGGAGTTCTGAGATTCTTTTTATTTATTTATTTTTAAAAGATTGACCTATGTATTTCAAAGAGTTACAGAGAGGCAGAGGCAGAGGCAGAGGCAAAGACAGAGAGAGAGAGAGAGAGAGAGAGAGAGAGAGAGAGAGAGTCTTCCATCTGTTGGTTCACTCTCCAAATGGCTGCAATGGCTGGAGCAAGTCCAATCCAAAGCAAGGGGCCAGGAGCTTCTTCTGGTCTCCCCCAGGGTACAGGAGCCCAAGGACTTGGGCCATCATCTACTACTTTCCAAAGTTCATTAGCAGGGAGCTGCATTGGAAGTGGAACAACTGGGACTTGAACAGGTGTCCATATGGGATGCTGGCTCTGCAGGCAGCAGCTTTACCTGCTATGCCACAGTGCTGACCCCCATCTGAGATGAACTTCCTCTGTTCTCTTCTCTAAATTCTTTTTGCCTGATTGTCCTGAACATTTATTTCAAAGATCACAGAGTTCTTAAAAAAAGAGCAACGTCTCGATTTCACTAATTGTTATCTTTGAATTATTTACTAACTCCAAGAAGCAAATAATATATTATAGCTTATTTTTTACTTTCAATATTTACTTTATCTACTGAGGAAGTTCATATGGATGCAAACAGTGCCATGAAATTCACTGAAAAAAAATAATCTCAGTGAAACCAACATGATTTCATTCAAAGTAGGTCCATTCTAGCAGAGAAAATTGAATTTTCCTCACAGTTTCTTCTTCCTTCTTCATGCATTCCTTTGCCTCTGGTCTAAAATAGTCACTTAATATCATTGGAGGAGGTCACTTTTTTAAAAGGAAAGAGTTATTTATTTATTTGAAAGGCTGAGTTAACAGCGAAAGAAAAAGGGACCGAGAGATCTTCCATCTGCTGGTTCACTCCCCAAATGTCCGCAACAGCTGGGGCTGGGTTACCCTGAACCCAGGAGCCATGAGCTGCTTCTGGGTCTCCTACCTGGGTACAGGGACCCTAGCACCTGGGCCATCATTTATTGATTTCCCAGGTGTATTTGCAGGAAGCTGGATCTGAAGTGGAGCAGCCAGGACTCAAACTGGCACCCCTATGGAATGCCATATGGAATCCCAGGCTGTGGCTTAACCTACTGTGCCTTTCTACAGTGACCCAGGAGGTCACCTTTAAGGGTCCTTTTCTCCCTCAGTCTGTTTTTATCAATCTCTGTTGTGTATTTATAGTATAGCAGTGTTCCACACCCTAAGTTACTTTGACGATTTAGTTCACTTTAATTTAATACGATTTCTCAGATACATTTCTTCTTAGTCTTGCCCTTCTTCATGGAGCACCCGGATGGATAAAAATTCCTGGAACCAATGTAAAAGAGCAGGATTTAGTGTCAGGAGATGTGGACCATGTCATATAACCTCTCCGAGTCTCCATTACCTCTTAAGAATCCCATGGTTAAAGAGAAAATGTTGTTTTAGCGGTTAAATTCACAATGCACCCCATGGTCTTAGAGTATATGATTATGATCCCAGGAATCATAGCCATGAAAATGAAAGCAGTTTTAAAACAAATGTTCCTTTGTTAACAATGAAAGTGTTTCTTTTAAATAGAAGGTGATTGTGTGCTGCTTATCAAATACATTTTTCACACTGGTGAAACATTGCTTTGTGTTGCTGTAACAGAATGCCACACACTAGGTAATTTATAATGAACAGAAATTTACTGGTTAATAATTTTAAATATCTTGAATGTTTTTAAAGATTTTATTTTTTGAAAGTCAGAGTTACAGAGAGAGAGAGACAGAGAGACAGAGACAGAGACAGACATATTGATTCCATCCATTGGTTCACTCCCAAAATACCCCCAATAGCCAAGCCTGGGCCAAGCTAAAACCAGGAGCCAGGAACTTAGCTCAGTCTCCCAAGTGGGTTGCAGGGACTCACGTACCTGTGCCATCACCTGCTGCGTTACAGGGTGCACATTAACAGGACACTAAGTGAGGAATGGAGGAGCTGAGACTTAACCAGGTGCTCTGATGTAGGAGGCCCTGTGTCCTGAGGGGAAACTTCACCGTAGGCCAGGTGCCTGGCCTTTGCCTCAGAGTTCTGGAATCTGGGAGGCCCACTACGAAGGTGCTGGTGTCAGCTTACGGCCTTCTTATTGGGTCATAATTGACGGAAAGCATCTCACGTTGGAAGTTCAAAGGATGGTGAGAGAGAGCAAGAGAGGGCCAAACTCTCACCTCGTAGCAGCACCAACCCCACCCATGAGATTGGCACCCTTGTGGCCTAATCACCTCCCCAACGTCCACCTTTTCTGTTGTTGCAGTGGTAATTCAATGTCAGCATGAGTGGAGGAGGGGACAGGTATTTGAACCATAGCACTCAGCTTTTTCAGAATTTGCCGCAGTACCCCTTTTTCCCTCAGCATTTCCATGATAAGGATACCCATCTACAGACCATGAATTATTTCCAAGAGCTTCCAGATAGTCCAATTGGATAATCTTATGTATACAAAATAAATAATTTTATTTATTAGTTATTTGTCAGTATTAGAACTGTTATGAATAAGCCCCTGTTCAGTTATGGAATTACTTGGTTGGCTGCATTTCTGCGGTTTATCAGCATACCAGTGAGTGCACATCTGTGTTAACACTAAAGAACTCTGACTAGACCTTTCTTACAGATGTCAGTGATACTTTGGAGGGGATCTTTTCTTTAGCATGAAAAAAATAACTGATGAAAATTAAGTTCTGTATATCTGTTTGTAAAGTATGGTGACTATAGTTAATAAGAATGTAATATATACTTGAAAGTTGATGAGAGTAGATTTTAAATGTCCTCAACAAAAAATATAATTATTATAATTAGTTTGATATAATGATTCTACAATATATTCAGGTGTCAAAACATCAAATTGTACTCCATAAATATATACAATTATAAAACAAGTACTTTATGGGTGGGTGTTGCAGTACAGCAGTTGAAGATACCGGTTGGGATGCTCACGTCTTGTATCAGATTGCCTAGGACTGAGTCTCACCTCTGTGATTGCCTAGGACTGAGTCTCACCTCTGTGATTGCCTAGGACTGAGTCTCACCTCTGTGATTGCCTAGGACTGAGTCTCACCTCTGTTTCCTATCCAACTTCCTGGTAATGTGCATTCTGGTAGGCAAGCAAAGGGTGGCTCAAATGTTTGGATACCTGCAACCCATGTAGGAGACCCCAATGGAGTTTCTGACAGGCTTTGGCTGACCCATCCCAGCCATTGTGAATATTTGGGGAGTGAACCAGCAGACAGAAAAAAATCAATCTCTCCCTCCATCCCCCTTCAAATAAATAAAATAAACATAAAAAAGAGATAGCATTGGAATTGTGGAAGCAGTCTCTTTTTAAAGAAAAATTTCCTTAAGTGATTCTAAAACAACAAACCAGGTAGTTGAAATGGTCAGCTTCAAGAGAAGAGACTATATCAGAAATAGTAGATGGGTTCTCTCAGCTATAGGAAAGAAACAAAAGTGAAGGCTGCCAAAATTTTTAGGGCAATTGCAACGAGAATTATGTGACTATAAAACATTTGGGTGTGTTTCACTCGCACTGGCGTTGCTTTCAGCAAAATTACTTTTTTTTTTTTTTAATTTGTTTATTTGAGAGGTAGAGTTACAGGCAGAGGAAGAGACAGAGAGAAAGTCATCCTTTTGCTGGTTCACTCCCTAGATGGCTGCAACCACTGGAGCTGCACCAATCCGAAGCCAGGAGCCAGGAGCTTCTTCCAGGTCTCCCATGCGGGTGCAGGGGCCCAAGGACTTGAACCATCCTCCACTGCTTTCCCAGGCCATAGCAGAGAGCTGGATTGGAAGAGGGGCAGCCGAGACTAGAACCGGTGCCCATGTGGGATACCAGCGCTGCAGGCAGAGGATTAACCTACTGTGCTACAGTGCTGGCCCCCAGCAAAATTTCAGGTTCCTGTTGAAGTGTTTATTGGGGAATCCTGGTTACTCAGCCTGGATCCCTCCCCCTTTTCCTTGTAATGGGGGTAACAAGACAGAATAATCCGCCTGACTCTCAGGACCTAGCAAAAGCAAAGTGAGTAAATACCCAGCAGTGGAGGGATTTCTTGTGTGCAACTGACAGAGCTGAAGGAAGAAACCAGTTTACTTGCAGAATGACAGCAGGGAGTGACACAGGGGACTGAGGTTAGCAGTGAGTGAACCAGAAGCTGCTGAGACGCAGAGCCACACTGCTGCGATTGCTTCGGTTTGCCTGGGACTTCACCTCCGCCCCCTTTGATTCCTACGTGGATCAGCACTGTGCCAAAAGCTGTGCTACACCGAGGACCCTGGGGCAAGTAGACAGCCTGCATTTTGAAGACCAAAACTGGCATGATACACTTCCTGGCTTGAAGAACAGTAGAGAGCCTGTACCTTTTTTTTTTTTTTAATAATTCCTTGTGACTATTTAACTCATATTCTTTTTTTAAAACTTTTATTTAATAAATGTAAATTTCCAAAGTACAACTTTTGAATTATAGCAGCTTTTCTCCCCCATAACCTCCCTCCCACCCACAACCATCCCATCTCCCACTCCCTCTCCCATCCCATTCATATCAAAAGCCATTTTCAATTATCTTTATATACAGAAGATCAACTTAGTATATACCAAGTAAAGATTTCAAAAGACTGCACCCACAAAGACACACAAAGTATAGAGTACTGTTTGGGTAGTAGTTTTACCATTAATTTGCATAGTACAACACATAAAGGACAGAGGTCCTACATGGGGAGCAGGTGCACAGTGACTCCCGTTGTTGATTTGACAATTGACACTTATTTATGACATCAGTAATCACCTGAGGCTCTTGTCATGAGCTGCCAAGGCTATGGAAGCCTTTTGAGTTCACCAGCTTTGATCTTATTTAGACAAGGCCATATTCAAAGTGGAAGTTCTCTCCCCCCTTCAGAGAAAGGTACTGCCTTCTTTGGCCCATTCTTCCTGCTGCTGGGATCTCACTCACACAAATCTTTCATTTAGGGTTTTTTTTTTTTTTTTTTTTTTTTTTGCCAGAGTGTCTTGGCTTTTCATGCCTGAAATACTCTCATGGGCTTTTTAGTCAGATCCAAATGCCTTAAGGGCTGATTCTGAGACCAGAGTGCTGTTTAGGGCATTTGCCATTCTATGAGTCTGCTGTGTATCCTACTTCCCATGAAGGATCATTCTCTCCTTTTTAATTCTATCAATTATTTGCAGACACTGGTCTTATTTATGTAGTCCCCTTGACACTTAATCCAATCTTTTTATCAATTATGAACTTAAACTGATCACTTTAACAAGTAAGATGGCATTCGTACATGCTACCTTGGTGGGACTGAATTGGAATCCCCTGGCACATTTCTAGCTCAACCATTAGGGCTAAGTCCGAGTGAGCATGTGCTGAACTGTACATCTATTCCCTTTCTTATTCCCACTCTTATATTTAACAGGGATCACTTTTCAGATTTAAATGCCTAAGAATAACTGTATGTTAATTAAAGAGTTCAACCAATAGTATTAAGTAGAACAAAAAGATACTAAAAGGAATAAAGTAGTAAGTTATTCCTCGACAGTCAGGACAAGGGCTGATCAAGTCACTGTTTCTCATAGTGTCCATTTCACTTCTACAGGTTTCCTTTTAGGTGCTCAGTTAGTTGTCACATATCAGGGAGAACATATGATATTTGTCCCTTTGGGACTGGCTCAAGTCACTCAGCATGATGTTTTACAGATTCCTCCATTTTGTTGCAAATGACCGGATTTCATTTTTTTTTTTTTTTACTGCTGTATAGTATTCTGTAGAGACTGTACCTTTTGAGACATTTCTCTATTTTCTGACTGGGACTTCCTAAGGGAGCCAGACTGCTAGACCCTGCTCACAACACATCGTCAATGGGACGGAGAAATACTGTTCATTGTGCTTGTTTTTGGAGACCTCATTCATAAATTAACTAAGGCTTTTATTTTTCTAGGCTCTATGAAAAGCAAGTCAGTATAAAATGTTTGCGTTTTCACCTTTTTAAAAGTTTATCTGGGCATATTTTGGTAGAGGGTGGACTTCTTTGTCTAGATAGAACCAAGTTGCATGGTTTCCTCCTAGCATGTCTTTCGCAGAGAGCAGTGTTATCTCTGGTGACTTTTTGAATTCATTGCCTTGTCTCCTGTTACCCATCCCCATTTACATACATATCCCCCCAGTTCCCATCACAGCTCAGTGATCAGTAGGTGATTGGATTTCATGTTGTGTAATTAATCTCCAGTGCAGGAGTTTATTAATCAATGCGATTAAAATGTGATTGCTCTTCTTTACACTTTGTCTCATTTGTCTAACACATTGATTATAGCAAACAAGCCAGAGCCCTCCTTATTCTACATAGGAGACATTCTGGCTTTATATTAACATAAAGGCTTTGCTGAGTTTAGAAGAGATAAAAAATAACTTCATGAAGAACATTACTGATGAAGTGGTACCTTGATATTATATTTTAAGAAGTTTGTACATTTGCTGTCATCAGTAGATAGGTGCCAAATACGTATTTTGTCAATATCCATAGTTATGTTTACTGATAATCTTGAGCACACTAGTTTGCTACTATTTAGATTTATTAGAAGGAACTATTATGTTTTAGTTTAAATTGTTAAAAAATTAAATTTAGTTTAAATAGTAAAGTTGAAGTTTCTGGAAACTTCCAGTTGAGATGTTTGGAAACTAAGCAAGCACCAGTCCTCAGTTTGCAAATCGAAATACAAGGATCTACACTCAAACTTTTGGGTCTCAAGTCTAATATTCTTTTCCACTGTCCAGACATTGAAAGATCCATCATCACTGGTGTCCAGTAGTACATGCTGGTTTGTACAGACCAAGGAGGCAACTTCATTCCATGTACTTTCCTCCTGGATACTAATGCCCAACTAGAGTAGGGACTATCTTTGAACAAGGCTGGAACTCTGCATGAGTTGAGAACTGTTCATCTCTTCATATCACGTGTTCTTCTGGTCTGTGTTCATGTAGACCTCTCTAAGGTATCGTCAGATGCCCTCCCAGTATCTTAGGAGGTAGCTCTAATCACCTGCAACCCTACAACACATTTTTTTTTTTAACAAATGAGGAAACTGAGGCTTTGAACGGTTTGTTTTCCCAAGATCATAGTTAGAAAATGAAGAAACAGGATTTTTTTTACACGTGGTTGTCTTCCTCTACTTTTATAGCTCCTGGCTATTTGTAGCTCAGCCATCATACTATGCAGAGAATGAGACAACACAGTAAATCATCTTTGGCCATTATCAAGTAAAACCCAAAATTAAAAATCAAATGAGCCAAAGGCAGGTCTTCAGCCAAAGGCAGTCAGCATCTTCTCCAGTAAGCTGCTCTCAAACCATCTGAGCAAACCTAAAGGAATCCATGTCAGTGGTAGTAAATGATTTCCAAAATTTAATTGTAATTTTTTAATGTGTATCTCCTTTCATCGGAAAGTTCTGTTGACCGGATTGTAGGTGTTCCAGTAGATCATCAATTCTAGGAATTGAAAGATAGTCTTGGAAGACTTTTGTTTTATCTCCCATTCTGCATTTTAAAATACAGGTTGAATTTTAAATGCAGCATTAGCTCTCTTTTTAATTACTGTATCAGAGGAGATCAATATTCCCTAGGTCTATTACTGCTTATCATTAATTCATATTTTCATTGGTGACTGACTGAACACAATACCACTATTAATTATTTTTCTATTTTCATGGCTTGATTCTTCTCTGAGATGGTAACTTAGACGAAATGCGAGAAAGTAACACTCTCCAGAAAAAAGAAGAATATTTTTTATTTACTCCAACTTGGATAGTCTGAAGTCTGTCGTATCTGGAGCATTAAAATATTATGTGCTTGACCAACCAAGAATGACAACCATTCAGCTACACATAAAATCTGTATGAAAAACCTCTTCTTTGTGGTTTTTATAAAGCACACACAGTACAGTCAATATCATTACAGTTCGATATGATATTTGTTTTATGTAATCAAATGAATGGCACATTTATCCAGAGAGTACTAATGTAATAGTAACTTTGTTAGCAAAGCAGAAGACACTAGTGTGGAGGAAATACTTTTATATCCATGATAGAATGTAATAATGTATGTGAAATTTCAATAATGACTTTCTCTGTCGGGAAAGAGTGGCCGTTAATTGAATTGGTTTCCCATCAGAGAGTGGTAATCATCGCTGTTTTCCAATGGTGTTGATTTTTACATGAACATGAAATACCGACCTATATTATTCTTAGTGACATTTTCAGTAATAATGGGGTATTAATTCAAGTTCTTCTTCATTCCCCAGATCTTTACACTTCCTGTTCCGTCACTCTGTTTCTGCTGTGAGGGGATATGTGGGCTTCCCCAGGGAGACAGATGTGAGGCAAAGGCAATGAGCTGGGGGCACTGACAGTCTCTTAAAGGAGATTAATGTGTCAATAGAAAACTGAAATGCAATGGATGAAGTCTTGCCTCAAATGTTCACCTCCTATTGAGCCTTCCACCAACCTCATCATTTTGTCAAAACCACCAGTAATATCCCCAAAGCTAACCACAAGGTGTTTGTGTCTCAGTCGGCATCCTTGGTGTGCTTTCCACCATGAACTATTCCCACTCTCTGTACCATCTTTTGGCTCTTGGTTCCTATGACATCCCTTAATCTCTTAATTTCTTATTTCTATGGTTATTTTTTTTTTTAATTTAAGATTTTGTTTATTTTAAAGGCAGAGCATCAGAGAGAAGGAGAGAGAGAGAGAGAAGGAGAGAGAGAGAGAAAGAGAGAGATTGTCGGCTCATTCACTCATGAAATGTCCACTGCAACTATGTTTGGGCAGGGCCAAAGCCAGGAGCCAGAAACTCCATACAAGTCTCCCACCTGGGTGGCAGGGGATCAAGCACTGGGCCATCATCCGCTGCCTTCCCAGGTGAGTTAGCACAAAGCTGGATCAGACGCTGAGCAGCTGGGACTCTACCCAGCTTTCTGTTACGGGACGCCAGCATCGCCAGTGTCAGCCTAACCTGCTGAGCCACAGCGCCCACCCAGTTTTACTTTTTTGTTTGTTTGTTTGTTTTAAGATCTCTTCTGTCTATTGCTTAGTGATATCATTTAATTTTGCACTTTCACCATTATTTTAGCCATCATCTTTGGAGTAGTGACAAAACATGAATAATGAGTGGTGAAGGTAGAAGGAACCGTGGGAATGGCAGCACAAGGGATGCCTGGAGAACATGGCCAGAGCCCTTTGACTGTTAGGGAAGGAAGATCCCATCAGGAGCCGCAGATGTGTCTCAGTTTATACCCATTCTGAGGGTTAAGAGGTCTTGAGTGACCTGAGTCTGACTACACTTTGCTTCATGATTTGGTTTGAAGCCTAGACCCTGACGCAGTGGTTGTCAAGGACTGGGACACCTGCTCATAAGATAAGAAGCTAGTGATGGAATAGCTAAGAGTCCTCACCCCCTGGTATAGGCAGGGAAGTAGCTAGCAGAGAGGGGACCTGAGGATTGCCAGCCGTGCAATGTGCCTGCATGCGACACAGCCCCAAGGGCCCTGCCCAGCACCTACAGTGTACATACATGTGACACACAGCCCCCAGTGACCTGCCCAGACCCCAGCCCTGCAGTGTGCCTGCATGTGACACACAAACCCCAATGCCCTGCCCAGCACCTACAGTGTGCCTGCATGTGACACACAGCCCCCAGTGCCTGCCCAGCACCTACAGTGTGCCTGCATGTGACACACAGCCCCCAGTGCCCTGCCCAGACCCCAGCCCTGCAGTGTACCCACATGTGACACACAGCCCCCAGGGCGCTGCCCAGACCCCAGTCCTGCTTTGTACCTACATGTGACACACAGCCCCCAGTGCTCTCCCAAACTCCTGCCCTGCTGAGTTTCACTGCGTAAGAGCCTGCATCAGTTGGAAATACCCATTATTAACACAGACTGGGTTCCAGCGAGGTCATTATAATAAAATTACCAAGCCTGGCACACCCACTTCTATCATACACCTGATGTTATAGTACTCTAAGATTTCCAGTAAAAGGGCATTTCCCTGCCCTAACCCCCACTCCATCCTTCCTTTAAACATTCAATTAAGCTATGAGTCAGACACCACCCTCTATCCTTCCTACAAAAGATGACCCCAAAGCGTCACTCTTCCTTGAGGTTGCATATACTCCCTCTTAGAGTATATGCCCCTCCCCCCCTTTTTAATACATCTAGTTTCTCTGCTCATTTTTATACATTATGTCCTCGAATTTTCTCTTGTGGAGACAGAACCTGGACCAAGTCTAACAAGGGCCCTCCCCAAAACGTCCCTTCATGCTTCTTTCATGACTGTAGTCAGGTAGATAGATTCGTGTTTCCTTCTATAAACCCTGACTTACTTTGGTGGAGAGACTGACCGTGGAGTCACCAGCCTGTTACCTCCCTGTCTATATCCTAAGTAAATGGTCTCCTTTTCTTGTCCTCAAATCGTTGTCCTCTGAGTCATGGGCTCCTCTTGTAAATGGTACCTAGTTTGAGGTTCAATAAGAACTTGACCTGATGTGCTACAGCCCAAGAGTGGAGAGCTGCTCCATGTTGCTTTCTTAGACATGCTTAGATACTAGCATTTTGTCTGATAGAAACTAGCCGTTTTTTCATCAAAAACTTTCTTCTTTGTATTAATGCTGTTCTAGAATTTAAGAATGCACAGTTCTTCTCTCTTCTTTCTGTCATAGGCATAGTACAGCATTGAGGGTGCTTCACATATTTGCAGAAAATAGAATGAAAATGAAGACTTATTTTGGTGCAAAACATTTTGGAATTCATGCAGTTTTTTTTTGTAAGATGTGATTCCCACAAACTTTCTGAAGGCCCCTCAAATTTATGTTGAAAGGAGATAAATTATGACGCATATTTTTCTCTTTTGATTGAAGCTTAAGCATAAATCTGTCGCCCAAATTTCTGTGAAATCAGCAACCACCATTGGGAAGAGGTGGCTCCCAAAGCAGGAGATTGAGTGAAACAGACAGAGTAGGCACCTTCCTACACGGGTCAGCATCTGCAAGAAGGGTAGTGTGTGTGTGTGTGTGTGTGTGTGTGTGTGTGTGAGAGAGAGAGAGAGGGATGCAGGGCTTCTTATCTTTCCCATTTAGGTGTCTTCAGTGAGAGGTGAGGAACCTGAGAGAATCCATGGCATCACACCCTTCTCACCTGCCCAGGTGAGAGTTTAAAACTTCTTTGAGAGATCATGGAATTAAAAAAAAAAATCATCTCACTTCCTATTATAGCCATGCTTGTTTGCATACAAAAAGAATCTTTCAAATAGCTTGTCAGAAGGGTGCTATTGCATTAAGTACCACAGTTGGAGAGCATGATCCCCTGTATTAGGCTGAGTTCTAGCTTTGAAAACCCAGCTTCACATGACCATAGCCTCCCAAAGGCAATACGTTTTTTTTTCCTACTGCTTTTCAGACTTTGCTGCGCAGGCAAGAGAGGTTTTGGTCTTGCCAAAAAGGCAGCAGGGTGCAAAGCCTTCTTTCCCTTTTGGTGGCAATTTTGATAAGTTCATCTTCTTGCTTGTGTTATATTGGCAGATTAAAATGGTCTTTGATGAAAGTCTCTTGTTGCTGTAAGGAAATCATATACCAATAAAATATTTTCTTCAGTGCCTACTATGTGCCAGGTATTGTCTGGAATCATTGTCGACTTTGCCAATCAGTTTTTAAAAGAACAAAGGCAACTGAAGATGTGAATTACTTTAATGCTAATGCTGTAATTTTAAATACACATAATTGTCCAAGAAAATGACTATCATTTGCACAAAAACTGCTCATCTGGTGTTCAAGCTTGCCTTCATTAAAGTGTTTTTGTCATGTACATTGAAGGTATTCACTTATTCTTTGTAGTCCTGGACCTAGCTGTTTAGTTTTAAAATATTACCTGATGCATGAGTCAATTTTCAGATTTTTTTTTTAATCGTGAGGTAAATAGTGGATATATTTTCCACCTGGAAGTTTATAGCTAAAGGGCAGGATCAGACCACCACCTGCCCCCAGCTACTCTATCCTACCTTTCTGTAGGGCAAGTTTTCAAATTCATTTCCCTTTTCACTATACATTTGAATAAAGGCAAGAGTCACACTCTGTGTTGAAATATCTCTGGTGTGACGCAGCGTCAGTCTTCCCGGAACTTCTAAGTCTCCTGTTGAGGACCACTACTGCCATGGTTTGTCACTGTATTTAGACCAAACCATGACCTCATCCATGTACATGTTCTAGTCCCAGTCTAAGAAATATCATTTACCTGCCTGGTAAATTCCAGACCGTCTCAGGGCTGGAATCCTCACACTTGTTCTATGCTGTTGGCGTGGACTTGGATGCTTGGAGGAGTTGGACCCACACTCTGTAAAAAGGAGAGCATAGCTCCCTTACGGTGTTGTCCCAGCGATGAGCAATGATTCTCAATATACAGAGCTTAACGCACTGTCTAGCACACAGAACACATGCACACACACACACACACTATTTTTATGATTATAGAATATAACATTTTCTTAGAATATTATATTCTATAATAGAATATAGAAAAAATTAGAAAAAACCTTTCTTGGAATTCATTTTGAACAAAGCTTTTGTTTTTGGGCATTGCAATTCTTTTTAGGTTTTCCTAAACATTACTTTCCAATCTCTCCTTCTTTTCCTCTGTTTTGCTGCCCCTCTACTACATATTTAGAAGTGCTATTTGGATAAACAGCCCACAGATCAGACCATCAGGTAAGAGCTAAGAAGCCTGTTTAAAAGCTTAGTGCTGCAACAAAGCCCAACACCTGGCCTAGTTCTAGCGTTTTTAATTCAACGAGGTTTTTTTTTTTTTAATGTGATTGTTTGGTTTATTTCAGTCCAGTATTTGCTGGACTATGAACTAGGAATGGTGTGTACACTGTCTTGCTTAATTCTCTCAACATCTTATGAGGTGCATTTTATTATCTGCATTTTACACATTTAACAAAATAATCCTTGGAGAGGTTGGTGGCTTACTGGAGAACTCACATTTAATCAATTGCTGACCAAGATGTGAACACAGGGCTTTCTGATTCAAAATCCCAAGATGATCTGCTGTTCGAGCAGATAAATTAAGGTATTTTCACAATATCAAATCATGAGCCTGATTAATTTGTTTTTATTTTATTTTTAAATTTTAATTATTTTTTCTGAGGGCTGGTGGCAAACAGGGCAAATAATAATGAAGACAAAAATGTATCCCAATGGGGGCTCTGCCACCTGAATGAGTTGTGGCGTCAGACTCCATCTGGGGTGAGCTGGTTTGGGAGGAGTCAGAGGGCAGTGCACTGACTCATTCCACTGAGCTGTGCTTCCAAGAGCTGTGTCAGTTTTTACTGGGTGGGTGGCATAGGCTATGGCTCTTGTCTGAGTTATACAAAAGGCTCTCCATGGTACTTCACAAAATGTTTCACAATAACATGTTCATGGTGGGAAGCTTTTAAAAGAAATATAGAGAGAAGTATTTTTTTAAAGTTGTATGTAAGTAATAGTGTTGGAGATATTTCTTTCCAGCTTTATTCAGCATCTATCTGTAAAAGTAAATTCATTCTTTGCTTTTTTTCATGCAACCATTGTACACCACATGCATTTTTAATAAGCCAAAGGTTTTTAATGCAATGGGTTTCAGTTTACCTTAAGATAATTTTTTCTAATTATATAACTGATGCATGTGTATTTCAGACACTTTATTTTTTTTTTTTTGCAATTTTTATTTTTTTTATTTATTTTTTATTTTTTTTTAAACTTTTATTTAATGCATATAAATTTCCAAAGTACGACTTATGGATTACAATGGCTTTCCCCCCATACCGTCCCTCCCACCCACAACCCTCCCCTTTCCCACTCCCTCTCCCCTTCCATTCACATCAAGATTCATTTTCGATTATCTTAATATACAGAAGATCAGCTTAGTATACATTAAGTATGGATTTCAACAGTTTGCTCCCACACAGAAACATAAAGTGAAAAATAATAGATGATTTTTTAAAATGATGATGAAATCAAAGCAGACCTATTGTCATGTTTAGTCCCAGTGAGAGTCAAGTTGGGAATTGATAATTTCTTTTTTTTTTTTTTTTTTTTTTTACAGAGGATCAGTTTAGTATGCATTAAGTAAGGATTTCAACAGTTTGCACCCCCATAGAAACACAAAGTGAAATATATTGTTTGAGTACTCGTTATAGCATTAAATCTCAATGTACAGCACATTAAGGATAGGGATCCTACATGAGGAGTAAGTGCACAGTGACTCCTGTTGTTGACTTTACCAATTGACACTCCTGTCTATGGCATCAGTAATCTCCCTATGCTCCAGTCATGAGTTTCCAAGGCTATGGAAGCCCTCTGAGTTCTCCGATTCTTATCTTGTTTAGACAAGGTCATAGTCAAAGTGGAGGTTCTCTCCTCCCTTCAGAGAAAGGTACCTCCTTCTTTGATGGCCTGTTCTTTCCACTGGGATCTCACTCGCAGAGATCTTTTGCCAGAGTGTCTTGGCTTTCCATGCCTGAAATACTCTCATGAGCTTTTCAGCCAGCTCCGAATGCCTTTAGGGCTGATTCTGAGGCCAGAGTGCTATTTAGGACATCTGCCATTCTATGAGTCTGCTGAGATTCTCACTTCCCATGTTGGATCACTCTCCCCTTTATTTACTCCATCAGTTAGCGTTAGCAGGTACTAGACTTGTCTATGTGCTCCCTTTGACTCCCAGTCCCTTCACCATGACCAACTGTGAACTGAAACTGATCACCTGGAACAGTGAGATGGCATTGGTACATGCCACCTCGATGGGATTGAATTGGAATCCCCTGGTATGCTTCCAACTCCACCACTTGGGGCAAGTCAGCCTGAGCATGTCCCAAATTATACATCTCTTCCCTCTCCCATTCCCACCACCATGTTCAACAGGGATCACATTTCAGTTAATTTTCAACACTTAAGAATAACTGTGCATCAATTTCAGATCTAAACCAGTCATATTAAGTAGAACAGATAAAAAAAACTACTAAGAGGGATAATGTATTTAGTTGTTCATTAACAGTCAGGGCTATGCTGATCAAGCCACCGTTTCCCATAGTGTTCACCTCACTCCAACAGGTTTCCCTCTTGGTGTTCAGTCAGTCGTCACCGATCAGGGAGAACATATGGTATTTGTCCCTTTGGGACTGGCTTATTTCACTCAGCATGATGTGTTCCAGATTCCTCCATTTTGTTGCAAATGACTGGATTTCGTTGTTTCTTACTGCAGTATAGTATTCTAAAGAGTACATATCCCATAATTTCTTTATCCAGTCTATCGTTGATGGGCATTTAGGTTGGTTCCAGGTCTTAGCTATTGTGAATTGAGCTGCAATAAACATTAGGGTGCAGACCTCTTTTTTGTTTGCCAATTTAAATTCCTTTGGGTAAATTCCAAGGAGTGGGATGGCTGGGTCGAACGGTAGGGTTATCTTCAGGTTTCTGAGGAATCTCCAGACTGACTTCCATAGTGGCTTGACCAATTTGCATTCCCACCAACAGTGGGTTAGTGTCCCTTTTTCCCCACATCCTCGCCAGCATCTGTTGTTGGTAGATTTCTGCATGTGAGCCATTCTAACCGGGGTGAGGTGAAACCTCATTGTGGTTTTGATTTGCATTTCCCTGATTGCTAATGACCTTGAACATTTTTTCATGTGCCTGTTGGCCATTTGGATTTCCTCTTTTGAAAAATGTCTATTGAGGTCCTTGGCCCATCTCTTAAGTGGGTTGTTGGTTTTGCTTTTGTGGAGTTTCTTGATCTCTTTGTAGATTCTGGTTATTAACCCTTTGTCTGTTGCATAGTTTGCAAATATTTTTTCCCATTCTGTCGGTTGTCTTTTCACTCTCCTGACTGTTTCTTTTGCAGTACAGAAACTTCTCAATTTGATGCAATCCCAATAGTTGATTTTGGCTTTGACTGCCTGTGCCTCCCGGGTCTTTTCCAGAAATTCTTTGCCTGTGCCAATATCTTGAAGGGTTTCTCCAATGTTCTCTAGTAACTTGATGGTGTCAGGTCGTAGATTTAGGTCTTTAATCCATGTGGAGTGGATTTTTGTGTAAGGTGTAAGGTAGGGGTCTTGCTTCATGATTCTGCACGTGGAAATCCAATTTTCCCAGCACCGTTTATTGAATAGACTGTCCTTGCTCCAGGAATTAGTTTTAGATCCTTGATCAAATATAAGTTGGCTGTAGATGTTTGGGTTGATTTCTGGTGTTTCAATTCTGTTCCATTGGTCTATCCATCTGTTTCTGTACCAGTACCATGCTGTTTTAATTACAACTGCCCTGTAGTATGTCCTGAAATCTGGTATTGTGATGCCTCCGGCTTTGTTTTTGTTGTACAAGATTGCTTTAGCTATTCGAGGTCTCTTGTGCCTCCATATAAATTTCAGCACCATTTTTTCCAGATCTGAGAAGAAGGTCTTCGGTATCTTGATTGGTATTGCATTGAATCTGTAAATTGCTTTTGGGAGAATGGACATTTTGATGATATTGATTCTTCCAATCCATGAGCATGGAAGATTTTTCCATTTCTTGGTATCCTCTTCTATTTCTTTCTTTAAGGTTTTGTAATTTTCATCGTAGAGATCTTTAACGTCTTTGGTTAAGTTTATTCCAAGGTATTTGATTGTTTTTGTAGCTATTGTGAATGGGATTGATCTTAGAAGTTCTTCCTCAGCCATGGCATTGTCTGTGTATACAAAGGCTGTTGATTTTTGTGCATTGATTTTATATCCTGCTACTTTGCCAAACTCTTCTATGAGTTCCAATAGTCTCTTAGTAGAGTTCTTTGGGTCCTCTAAATAAAGAATCATGTCATCTGCAAAGAGGGATAGTTTGAGCTCTTCCTTCCCAATTTGTATCCCTTTAATTTCTTTTTCTTGCCTAATAGCTCTGGCTAGAACCTCCAGAACTATATTGAATAGCAGTGGTGAGAGTGGGCATCCCTGTCTGGTTCCAGATCTCAGTGGAAATGCTTCCAACTTTTCCCCATTCAATAGGATGTTGGCTGTGGGTTTTTCATAGATTGCTTTGATTGTATTGAGGAATGTTCCTTCCAAACCCAGTTTGCTTAGAGTTTTCATCATGAATGGGTGTTGTATTTTATCAAATGCTTTCTCGGCATCTATTGAGATAATCATATGGTTTTTCTTCTGCAGTCTATTAATGTGGTGTATCACATTGATTGTCTTGCGCACATTAAACCATCCCTGCATACCAGGGATGAATCCCACTTGGTCTGGGTGGATGATCTTTCTGATGTGTTGTTGCATTCTATTGGCGAGAATTTTATTGAGGATTTTTGCATCTATGTTCATCAGGGATATTGGTCTGTAATTCTCTTTCAGTGCTGCATCTTTCTCTGGCTTAGGAATTAAGGTGATGCTGGCTTCATAGAAAGAATTTGGGAGGACTCCCTCTTCTTCGATTGTTCTGAATAGTTTGAGAAGAATTGGAGTTAGTTCTTCTTTAAACGTCTGGTAGAATTCAGCAGTGAATCCATCTGGTCCTGGGCTTTTCTTTGTTGGGAGGGCCTTTATTACTGTTTCAATTTCTGTCTCAGTTATGGGTCTGTTTAGGTTTTCGATGTCTTCCTGGTTCAATTTAGGCAGGTTGCATGTGTCCAGGAATCTATCCATTTCTGATAGGTTTCCCTGTTTGCTGGCATACAAGTCCTTGTAGTAATTTCTGATGATTCTTTTTATTTCTGTGGTGTCTGTTGTTACATTTCCTTTTTCATCTCTGATTTTATTGATTTGGGTCTTTTCTCTTCTTTTTTTAGTTAGTTGGGCCAATGGGGTGTCAATTTTGTTTATTTTTTCAAAAAACCAGCTCTTCGTTTGGCTGATTTTTTGTAATGTTTTTCTTGATTCAATCCTGTTGATTTCTTCTCTGATTTTAATGATTTCTCTTCTCCTACTAGATTTGGGTCTGATTTGCTGTAGGTTTTCTAGATCCTTGAGGTGAATTGAAAGCTCATCTATTTGGTGTCTTTCCAATTTCTTGATGTAGGCACCTATTGATATAAACTTTCCTCTTAACACTGCTTTTGCTGTGTCCCATAAGTTTTGGTATGTTGTGCTGTTATCCTCATTTACTTCCAGAAAGTTTTTGATTTCTCTTTTGATTTCTTCTATGACCCATTGTTGATTCAGGAGCATGTTGTTCAATCTCCATGTGTTTGCGTATGCTCTAGGGATTCCTGAGTTGGTAATTTCCAACTTCATTCCTTTATGGTCTGAGAAGCTGCATGGTATGATTCTAATTCTTTTGAATTTGCTGAGACTCGCTTTATGGCCTAGTATGTGGTCAATCCTAGAGAAGCTTCCATGTACTGCTGAGAAGAATGTAAAATCTTTAGCTGTAGGATTGAAAGTTCTGTATATATCTGTTAGATCCATTTGGGCTATAGTGTCGTTTAAATCTACTGTATCCTTGTTGATCTTCTGACTGGATGATCTGTCTATTTCTGAGAGTGGAGTATTGAAGTCCCCCAGTACTACTGTATTGGGGTCTAAGTCTCCCTTTAAGTCCGTTAATAAATCTTTTAGATAAACTGGTGCCCTGTAGTTAGGTGCATATACATTGATAATTGTTATATCTTCCTGTTGAATTGATCCCTTAATCATGATATAGTGTCCCTCTTTGTCTCTCTTAACAGTTTTTGTGGTAAAGTTTATGTTGTCCGATATTAAGATGGCTACGCCCGCTCTTTTTTCATTTCTGTTGGCATGGTATATCTTTTTCCAGCCTTTCACTTTCAGTCTGTATGGATCTTTGTTGGAAAGATGTGTTTCTTGTAAGCAGCAAATAGATGGGTTTTGTTCCTTAACCCAATCAGCCAATCGGTGTCTTTTAACTGGATCAGAAGAGGAGCAGCCGGGACTAGAATAGATGCCCATATGGGATGCCGACACCTCAGGTGGCAGCTTTACCCGCTACGCCACAGCACAGGCCCCACTGAGTTATTTTGAAGTCAGAAATTTATGCCTCTCAGTCCTGGTGGCTGAGAAGGCTGAGGTCAAGGTCTTGACGGATGTGGTATCTGGTGAGGGCCTGTGTCCTGCTTCATTGTGGGCAGCATAAGGATCTCCTTTGAGGGTACAAATCCCATTCACCAGGCGCTGTGCTCTCATGACCTAATCACCTCCCAAATGCTCTGCCTCCTGGTATCTTCACCTTGGGGGTTAGGATTTCAGCGTATGGATAGGGAAGTCTTTTTTAGATATTTATTTTATTTTATTTTTTTGAAAGGATTGGTGCCGGCGCTGTGGCCCATTGAGTTAAAGCCCTGGCCTAAAGCGCCGGCATCCCATATGGGTGCCAGTTCTAGTCCCGGCTGCTCCTCTTCCAATCCAGCTCTCTGCTATGGCCTGGGAAAGCAGTAAAAGACAGCCCAAGTCCTTGGGCCCCTGCACCCACGTGGGAGACCTGGAAGAAGCACCTGGCCCCTGGCTTCGAATCAGCGCAGTTCTAGCTGTTGCGGCCTTCTGGGGAATGAACCATTGGATGGAAGACCTCTCTCTCTGTCTCCATCTCTCTCTGTAACTCTGTCTTTCAAATAAATAAAATAAATTTTTTTTTTTAAAGACAGAGTTACAGAGAGAGGTAGAGACAGAGACACAGAGAGAGATCTTCCGTCTGCTGATTCACTCCCTGAATGGCGACACTGGCCAGAGCTGTGCTTGTCCGAGTCAGGAGCCAGGTGCTTCTTCCAGGTTTCCCATGTGGGTGCAGAGGCCCAAAGACCTGGGCCATCTTCTGCTGCTTTCCCAGGCGCATTAACAGGGAGCTAGATTAGAAGTGGAACAGCCGGAACTTGAACCAGCATCCACATGGGTTGCTGGTGTTTCGGGCCAGCACTTTAACCAGTTGTGCCACAACACTGGCCCCGGGAATTCTTTTTTTTTTTTAAACAATAAATAAACCCTTTTTCCCTTTACTTCTTTGAATAGATTTCCTTTTAATATTTAGAATGTGTTTCTAATAACTGCATTGGAATCTGATTCTTAGGTCCCAAAACTTGACCATCCTAGGCTTGGTTTCTGTGGACTGATTTTTGAAGCATTTTATCATTGATCAAATATTCTTTTTCCTTTTTGCATCCAGGGGTGTTTGGATTGAATATTGGAATATATGGAGTTCATGTTGTTCAGATTCTGGATTCTGTTTCATTCTGAAAAAAAAAATGTTGATTCTTGTTGCAGGAGGCATTTCATTGACTGAAAACTTTGAATTAGATTAAACTTGATTCTTTGCTGGTGCTTGTTGGTGGAAAGTGTAAGTGATTTCCTAAGCACCTCTCTCTTTGGAAACTCAGTCTCTGAACTGTCTGCTCTGCAGATCGTAGTAGGACGTGGATGTAGCTTTCTCCCATGTGTCTGAGTAGACTTTACTAGGGAATGGTCATTCTTCTGCGATGTGGTTTTTCTGCCCTGTCAGCCTCCTGCCAAGCCTGTTAACACACTCTTCATTCTGTTGTCCAAACTCCAGTTGTTTGTGGAGCTGCTCTCTCCCCAGCTCTGCTTTCCATCTAGTAACTGCTCTTCCTTCTTGCACAAAACAAGCTCTGCTGTGTGTGGTCTCACCCTAAATGTGACACCAACTCTGCTGTGTGTGGTCTCACCCTCAACTCTGTTGTGTATGGTCTCGCCCTAATTGATAGCCCAGCTCTCAGCTGTGGGCTCACAGGAGACTCCCTCCCCATAGACGTGCAGGCTGCCTTCCCCAACTGCTGTCTGTGTGCTGCCCTCGCCTGCAGGCTCCAGGGGCAGTCGGTGCACTTGTTCTCGCTTCCCTTGGACGCCAGCCCTTTGCACTGAGGTTGGGAACTTGCTCCCAGGTGCAACGTGGGGACAGAGAGCTGCTGTTTGAGGATTCTGCTTCTTCTTGGTTTGCACTGCCTGTTGCTGGCTGCCTGTAAACCATTGCCTTACCTGTTTTGTCCAGTTTCGAATTTGCTTTCTATGCGACACATATATATGCGATGCATATATCTGGAAGGTCTGTGGCATTTATTTGGATAAAATTCTCAATTCAGAGAAATCATCTGATGTTTCTTAGTTACTTTGCCAGCTCAAAAGAAAACCAATACCCTTATGTAGTTGTGGAAGTTTATGCTAATATTGTGTAATTGATATTAAACCTCAATGTTCCGCCCACCCTGTTGGTATAAAGATATTTTGAGCAGTCTGTAAACAAAAAAAAAATCATGCATTGTTAGCAAAATTGCCTAGTATGTTAAATTGCTCAAAATATGATGTTTGGTTTTATGCACTTTGTCGCTATTAACATTCTTTTTTTCATATAGATTTCAATAATTGAGTAATTTTAGAAGCATTATTTTAGGGATATATAGTTGTCACAGTAAACCTCTTGTTTTTCTATGTACATTGTACAAATTTTTCATTCCTTTTGCTCTTTGTGGTTGGGTTTAACATTAACTGTATTGTTTTGTTACATCAAATAAACATCTTCTGTGGACCAGGAAAAAAAAAATGCTCTTAACATCTCCACGAGGTAGGTTTGATTTTATCCCCACTTTACAACTGAGGAACCCGAGGTTACAGAGAGGTTAAGAAACCTGCCCGATGTCACACACCTAGAGAATGAACACGTCTGGGCTGTAGAGAGACCAAGATATAAAGTGCAGTCAGTGTGGCTTTCTTTAGTGAAAGGATCTCACCCCCCTACCCTGGTAACTTTTGAGCAAAATCTGATATCTACATCAGTATCTGATCTCAAACATGCACTTATCATTGTTGAAAACATAAGATTATATCACTAGCACATTCAGAATTACTCAAGTAGAGTACAGTCAGTTGCAGTGTGGGGCTAGAAACCACTTTAGGGGATCCTAATTCTTTCACTGGAAAACACCCCAGGGGCACACGAGCGCTTCCTCTGTTTGTCCAATGCTGCATCCTCGGGCTTAGAAAAGTGCCTAGAACAAATGTGCGTCCAAGAAATATTGGTTAAACAGTGAGTACTTTTTACAAAAGATTTATTTTATTTATTTGAGATTCAGAGTTACAGAGAGGCAGAGAGAGAGAGAGAGAGAGAGAGAGAGAGAGAGTCTTCCATCTGAAGGTTCACTCTCTAGATGGCTGCAACAGCTGAAGCTGTGCCGATCTGAAGCCTGGAGCCAGGAGCTTCTTCCAGGTCGCCCACGTGGGTACAGGGGCCTGAGGACTTGGGTCATCTTCTACTGCTTTCCTGGATCAGAAGTGGAGCAGCTGGGACTTGAACCGGTACCCATATGGGATGCTGGCACTGCAGCTTTACCCATTACGCCACAGTGCCAGTCCCAGTGAATACATTATATTTTATTTAATTTCATTGAGTATGGGACTATATTATGCTTCTGTTACTTAAAACACACTTTTATGTATCCCATAATTTTAAAGGATAACTTCTCTGTATTCTATATTTTTCATTTGCTGTAAAACTGCCCATCTTATTTTCATTTAATGCTCTTATCTTTTGCCTTACACAAACATTGCCTCTCATGTTATAATATACCAATAGCAAGACTCATTGAAGGATTATCTGATGTTTGCAGAATGCTAGAGACCTCTCATTGCTTAGTAATAATTCAGGTAGGGACACAAATGCACCTGGACACGTAGACGCAGTGTATTTACAAAATATGTGCCGCCCTCCACAAATTCGTCCATGTGACAGCTAGGAATGTGATTTATATTTCAGTAAAACAACCCATGCATTTCAGTAAGTTTTTCTCCTACATGTCATATCTTTTCAATGCAGTCTCCACGTATTATCACTGTTCCATGGAGCTGGATTGTGAGACTTTATGAAATCTTATTTTCAAAA
This sequence comes from Oryctolagus cuniculus, assembly GCF_051225735.1. Lineage (NCBI taxonomy): Eukaryota > Metazoa > Chordata > Mammalia > Lagomorpha > Leporidae > Oryctolagus > Oryctolagus cuniculus. Next base: position 11,845,890 of record NC_142874.1, on the reverse strand, counting down.
TATAAAATTCCAAAAGCTTCATTCTCCAGGGCTTAAAAGTACCCAACACATATTTCATGTAGTCACCAAAGAGAAAAATCTTGAAAAATAGTCCCATGAGTCCTTTTTGTAGTGGGGAAAAAATGGCCAGAGCAGCCAGGGCCTGACAGGGCAGAGAGGCAGGCACAGGCGACCCTGGAGTTGTTGTGCATTTGTCCCCACCAGAGTGGGGAGCCCTTTGCAGAAAAAGGGTGGCAACACAGTTTTCTGGACCACCAGTTTTGGAAGATATCATCCTGCTCGTCTTTCTTTAATGTCTGATCTGGAGAGAATGCATGTTCTTTTGTTTACTAATCGGGATGAAACCATCTGGTTTCAAATGGCCAAAGAGCAAATAACAGATGCCTGGCCAATAAATCAGTGGCATTAAAATGAGAGACACCTCTATTAATAGCAGATGGAAAGTTGTATACAACTTTGTGATGTTTTTGTGTAAAGTAAATAAAAACACATACTGAAAGAATAAACATTAAAGAAAACTCAAATATAACAGAGGCCTTATTGAAATGAAACAATTTGCCGGTGCCAGAGCTTACTAGGCTAATCCTCCACCTGCGGTGCCAGCACACCGGGTTCTAGTCCTGGTCGGGGCGCCGGATTCTGTCCTGGTTACTCCTCGTCCAGTCCAGCTCTCTGCTGTGGCTCGGGAGGGCAATGGAAGATGGCCCAAGTGCTTGGGCCCTGCACCCCATGGAGGAAGCACCTGGCTCCTGGCTTTGGATCGGCGTAGTGCACCGGCCGCAGCTTGCTGGCCATGGTGGCCACTTGGGAGGTGAACCAATGGAAAAAGGAAGACTTTTTTCTCTGTCTCTCTCTCTCACTGTCTAACTCTGCCTGTCAAAAAAAATAAATAAATAAAAAATAAAGAAATGAAACAATTCACAGAAAAAAAATCAAATCAAATCAAATTAAAACAACAGTTATCCATCTTCCTAAGGACAAACAGTCCGTGGCAATCTTTTTTTAAATGAAATAAGCATTTTGACAGCTAGCATTTTATTGCTATCATTCTTTTCCCTACCCTGGCACTCATTTCACAAAAGCCAAAAGCCTCATGAAGAAAGTGCGGGATAATGGCTATGCCCAAGGACTGGATGAACTTGGAAACAACCTGGACTCTTTTCACTCACACTTCACATCCAGCCTGCTAGGAAATCTTGTGGGGATTTTTCAGACCTGGTTGCTTCTCCTCACCATTGGCTGCTCCTGGGGTACCTGCGTCTCCCATCTGAGTGACACAGCAGCCTCTCTCAAGTCCCTCTGTCCATCTCTTCCCTACCATCTATGTTCAATGCAGTCAATGGAGTTATTCTTGGAAAAGCAAGTCACATCACATCACTCCTCTGCCCTAACTCTGCAGTGCTTCTCTCTTACTCAGAGTCAAACTGTAGTTCTGGGGCAGGCATTGTGGCACACCAGGTTAAGCCTCTGCCTGCTATGCAGGTATCCCACATGGGTGCCTGTTCAAGACCCAGCTGCTCCACCTCCTATACAGCTCCCTGCTTATGTGCCTGGAAAGCAGCAGAAGATGGCCCAAGTGTTAGAACCCCTGCCACCTGTGTGGGAGACCTGGATGGAGGTCTAGGCTCCTGGTTTCCGCCTGGGTCAGCCCTGGCCATTGCAGCCATCTGGGGAATGAGTCCATTGATGGAAAGTTCTCCCCACCCCTCGCTCTTGTAATTCTGACTTTCAAATAAATAAAATAAATCTTCTTTTTAAAATTAAAAATGAAACTATTGGTTAAAATGACTTCAAAAAAGTAACCTAATGCTTAAAAAATACTGAAGTTCTTTTTTTTTTTAAAGAATGACAGAGAGAGATAGAGATGATAGAGATAGAGATAGAGATAGAGAGAGAGAGAGAGAGAGAGAGAATCTTGAACTTCTTTTGTTAATATACAAGGTCCTAGACTAGGGGATCTGATCGCGGTTATCCCTCTGATCTAGTCTCCTACTGTTCTTTCTCTCTCCCTCTAAAGAACTACTCTTCCAAGGAGAGGAACTCTTTTTCCAAAAGGATGCTTTTTTTTTTTGAAAGGCAGATGTACGGGGATGGGGTAGGGGAGGAGGAAGAGAGAGAGAGAGAGAGAGAGAGAGAGAGAGAGAGAGATCCCATCTGCTGGATCGCTTCTCACATGCTGAGGCCAGGAGCTGGGAAATCAAACCAGGTCTCGATGTGAGTGGCAGTTACCCAATTATGTCAGTCATCACCTGCTGTCTCCCAGGGTGTGCATTAGCAGGAAGCTGGAAGGGAACGCAGAGCTGGGACCGTAACACAGGCACTCTGACATGAGATGCAGGCATCCAACCAGTTTCAACCACGAGACCAAATGACCACCTGTCCTTTTTACTCTTATTTATCGGAATGCAATTACTGCCTTGTGACTGAGTCAGTATAGCTGTAGGATAACATTCTAATGAAGGAGTCGCTGGATCAAATAACAAATGCAGTTTAATTTCCCACCTTGGAAATATTTCCAATGCGCACTTTCTCTAACAGTTTATGAGAATTATTAGACTAATATGCACACGGTGTGATATAAAATCCTTGGCTCTAATTAATCATATTTCAAACTGATACAGGCAAATGGTAAACAAATAAAATCACTGAAGTAGCATAGAAGTTGAAGTGATGAGTGGAAGCACCCAGGCCTTTCAGATCCCTCATTTGCAACTGCTGGAGATAACCATGGGCGGCATCTTGCATATCTTTTAAGATCTTATATATATACATACATACATATATATATATGATACACACATATATATATGATACACACATGTACCTAATTGTTATATATATTTGATATATATGTATAATACACATACCTAATTGTTTTATGCCCAAGTGTAAGCTTAATATAGTAATACTTGGGAACTTAATTTTATTAGATTGATGATATATGATGGGTATCTTTCTGGTTCTTACATATAATGTCATAACATAGAAGAATAGGTACCATAGTTTCTATTGATTTTTAATTTTTTTATTTATTTGAAAGAGGGGGAGAGGGAGCGAGAGCACTCTCTTCTGCTGGTTCAGTCTCCAAGTGTTCACAATGGCTGGGGCTGGGCCAAGCCGAAACCAGGAGTAAGAAACTCAGTCCAAGTCTACCTTGTGAGTGGCAGAGACTCAGGCTGCACATTAGCAAGAAACTGGGGGGAGGGACTGGAGGTGGGCATGGACTCCAGGCACTCTGCTATGGAAAGAATAGGTTGCATTTCAGTATTTTCTATTTACTTACTTACTTACTTATTTAAGAGATAGAGTTACAGACAGAGAGGGGGAGAGACAGAAAGAAAGATCTTCTAAGGTCTTCTGTCTGCTGGTTCATACTCCACATGGCCACAAAGGCCAGAGCTGGGCCAGACTGAAGCCAGAAACCTGGTCGCCCACATGGGTGCAGGGGCCCAAGCACTTGGGCCATCTTCTACTGCTTTCCCAGGCCATAGCAGAGAGCTGGATGGGAAGAAGAGCATCTGGAACTCAAACTGGTGCCCATGGGGGATGCTGGTACTGTAGGCAGAGGCTTAACCTACTATGCTACAGCACCGGACCTTTAATTTACTATTCTTTGGTGATGATACATTTTTTAAAATTTATTTATTTGACAGGTAGAGTTATAGACAGTGAGAGGGAGAAACAGAGAGAAAGGTCTTCCTTCCATTGGTTCACTCCCCAAATGGCTGCCGTGGCTGGCGCGGCGCCCATCCGAAGCCAGGAGCCAGGTGCTTCTCCTGGTCTACCATGCGGGTGCAGGACCCAAGCACTTTGGCCATCCTCCAATGCCCTCCTGGGCCACAGCAGAGAGCTGAACTGGAAGAGGGGCAACCAGGACAGAACCCGGCGCCCATATGGGATGCTGGCGCCGCAGGAGGAGGATTAACCAAGTGAGCCATGGTGCCGGCCCCAGGTGATGTTACATTTATAATGGAAATATGAAATCACAAGAGATATGGATTTAGAATTCTCATAGTTCCTTTTAAGTGATACCCTAAAAAGATTGAAATTGTTTATCAAATTAGATACTTTGCTTCTTTATGTCCTGCTATGTTTTTATATTACTTATTTGCAGAATCAGTGTCAGCTGATGTGAATGGTGTGTGTTCTGTGACGCGACATTGGGGAAAAGAAGAACCTTTCTTCTGCCACTGGGGATTCTCTGTGATTCTGAGACCTGCACAACGTACGGTGTGTAGCAAAATCAGCCCATTTCAGACCTCTGGAGAGGCCTGCTTTACGTTGGCTGCCTAGGAGGGAGTGGCAGCACAGCTCCTAGGCTACTGAGGTTCACAGAGAACGTTGTCACTTGCAAAATTTTGTACTCAGGTTACCCTCCTGCTGCAATCCCATATGTATCCTCAAATTCTTCATTGTGACTCAGGGTTGCTGTTATACCAAATGAGCTATCATGAATTTTGCATTATTGTGATCATGCACAAGCATCTTTGTGTGCCTCCTGTGCTCAGGAGACGGAACTATTTACATATATTTTCAATCTATTTTAAAAGGATATTTACGTGGTAACCCAATAGCTCATTTGTTTTGGTCCTGATAGGAAAGCTAGGCAAATGTAATGCAATAGTTTGCTTGTTGATTGCGAATATTCAATGAAATAAACCATAAAACAAATTACTATTTATAAAGAATTAAAGGTTGGCAGGCAAAAAAATCTAGAGAAGTTGTTGTTTTGCTTTCCTAGAAGTGAGCATTGTTTATTGAGTGTCTGTGCCTGATCCATTTGTCTGTTGAATGACTTAGTTTATTTTGGAAGTTGTTTCCTCTGCTGTTTTATAAGGAACAGCTATTTAAAGCACCTTCCATTGGTGGAAGTATCTGGACTCATAGGTACTTCTTATGACAACAGGGAAGTTGTATTAACAGGAATTCAAAGGATAGAGAGTAGAATCTATTATAAATACAATCTCTTTGTAATGCTAAAGACTGGGCGGTTATAAAATAGTTTCTGGGGGTTCAGTTCAGTGAGAGATAACTGATAAGAACTAAAGTTCCAAGGAGGATAGGTATCAAGATCAAATGACATGAGACAGGAGAATCAATGGCAAAAAGTGATTCCCATGGATAAGTGATCAGAAATCTATGATGGTGTTTGTTAAAACAGATTCCAAAATCTCATTTGGAGACTCCAATTAATAATGCCAGAGGGCTTATGAATATAGTACAAATCATCTTGCTGTAGAATTTTTAGCTACTGCATGTTGAACGATACCATAGCTAGAGTTCTCTCAGTCCAGTGGGTCAGAGCTTTAACCAGAACACATTTGTAAGCAGGGTTTCTGCACTCCAGTTCTACACAGAGGTTGCTCCTTTTATGTGGTTTAATTTGCTGGGGGATTTGAATCAATCTTGTTCATGAATCTGAGCTCTCATGGAGAGATAGATAGAGATATTAGGATACTACACATCTTCCACCCAACAAAGGTAAGATCAACCTGATAGTTTTACTTTACAGGTGCCGTTTCCCTCTGATGCTTGTGACTTGGAACCAAAGCTAATCTTTGGCAGCGGACACAATGTTCATTTTCACTCAGCTTTTTCTGTTTGGGAAGCTTCGTTGGTTTTAGGTCCACATTCTCCTGCCCAAAGCTTGTATTTGAGCTGCTTCTACTCTCTTCCTTCTTTAGACTTACCAAATTTACTTCCAGTTGAAAACCTGATCTTTTGGTTTTGCTTTTTAATAGGAATAAAGAATGATTTTAGTAGAAATGAAGAATTATTTTTACACTGAGGCAAAGGTGAGGTTAAGGGTTCCTAGTTTTCATGGGATTATCATTGATCTTCAGCAGGAAATTCAGACTTTGATGCCTCCAGAAGCTGTGTGAACCAGAAGAGAATGGCAGAAATATAGAAACTGGCAAGAAAACACGGAAAAATAAAATTGAAGAACCATCTTTCTTAGATAGTATTCTATGTGCCAGCCATTTGTTCATGCCCTTTACTTAAAGTCTTGCTTGGTCAAGTTGTAGCACCTACACCTGGGCTGGTGTAACTTCATGATGACACTTTGCTACTGGTGACATCATAGTAGAATGTTATGTGTACCTTAGGAGAAGATATGGCACAACTCAGGAATGTTGGGGTGTATTAGACCGAGAATGAGACAAAGAGGGAGGGAGGGAAATGCAATCTGTTCCCATTGCCTACTGTCCCCATTACCTTGAATAAACTATGGTGTTTCTCTGAGCCTCTGTTCTGTGTGTAAAATGGGGATATGATGTTTGTTTCAGGCAATTGCCTTCCAGTTAACAAAATATTGTATTTGAAAAACATTATGCAAAGCTTGATATATATATATATATATATATATATATATATATATATATATGTACAGATACCAGGCAATCAAGTCCTTTAATTTTATAGGGCAGAATAAACTTTAAGGACTAATGTATGTGCTTGGTGGTGTGCACTGCTGTGGGGGTGTCTTTCCCTCTCTCCTCTGGTCCTTTGTTCAAGGGTGAGCTGGACATGGTTCAAATGGAGATGGCTCACATCCGAGAACAAAAGATTACATTCTTTATGTGCTACATTCAGTTATATTTTCTGATTTCCCCCTACTTTTGCCCTTGTCCTGTCTTCCTGGGACTCCAGTACTGAAATCCATGTTATTCCTTGAGTTTTCCAAAGGAATCCCCCCCGCCCCACCCCTGAGACTATGCAGTAGCCGCTGCTCTGGCTGCTGGCAAAGGTGGGGAGAAGGAGTGGGGTTGCAGCAGCAGGAGGATTTGGGGGGGGGGCTTCAACAAGCATCTTAGATCCTCTCATGTGCCACACAGGGCAGGTCGACGTCAGGTTTCTCTGAGAGAACAGAACGTGAACTCTTCAGCTGTGGGGGCTTCCTTCATGTGCAACAGCTCCATGTCCAGATGACAAGTAGACAGTTGAACCCCCATTCCTCCAGTGTCCCATCCCTCTCTCCCACACAGGAGCTCTCCACAAGGAGTCACCAACAGGAAGACAGAGATAGTTACCGATTTATGATGGGGATGTCTGACTTTGATTATTTTGGGGAGATAAAGTATTCTTTAATCTCTCTCTTTTTTAAAGATTTATTTATTTGAAAGTCAGCATTACACAGAGAGAGGAGAGGGAGAGAGAGAGAGAGAGAGAGAGAGAGAAGGAGAGAGAGAGATCTTCTATCCACTGATTCACTCCCCAGTTGGCCACAATGGCCAGAGCTGCACCCATCCAAAGCCAGGGACCAGGAGCGTCCTCCAGTCTCCTTCATGGGTGCAGGGCCCAAGGACTTGGGTCATCTTCTACTGCTTTCTCAGGCCATAGCAGAGAGTTAGATCGGAAGTGGAGCAGCTGGGACTCAAACCGGTGTCCATATGGGATGCCGGCACTACAGGCGGCAGCTTTACCCGCCATGCCACAGTGCTGGCCCCATTCATCTCTTCTATTAATTAGATTCTCATTACTATAGTCTAAAAATAAATACCCGACACAGGCTCCTTATGAAGAGGAGTTTATTTTGACTCCGTTTTGGAGGCTCACAGTCCAAGCTTGGGCAGCCTCATTGGTGCAGCCATGGCAGAGGAAGGGTCAGATGATGGGCCAGGAAGCACAGAGTGGCCAGACCCAACCACTGGGCTTCATGGGAACTCCCTTGCAAGGGCATGCCCCAATGCCCTGCTGACCTAAGGACCTACCACCAGTCCCACCTCCTAGACACCATACATGAATCAAGTCTCCACTCTCCCAGTAAAACTAATTTATGATTTGAGGGATTAAATGTTTGAGTTGGGAAACCAAATCATGTTGTAATTATAGTATCTATCTATCTATTTAAATTAACAAGTAATATATTTACACTTAAATAAATTTATATTTTTTGTAAGAAAAAAAAAATGTTCCAGAACAGTACAGTAAGTGCTGTAAGCAATAGTCAATTCTAAAAATGTAAATCTCACAATTTTTATACTCTATTAGTTACCACAGATCAGGGAAAACATGTGGTATTTGTCTTTTTGGGACTGGCTTATTTCACTAAGCATAATGGTTTCCAGTTGCATTCATTTTGTTGCGAAATACAGGATTTCATTCTTTTATATGGCTGAGTAATATTCCATAGTGTCTATATAATTTTATATAATATAATTATATATAATTATTTATAATTTCTTTATCTAGTTGTTGGTTGATGGCATCTGGGTTGATTCTGTATTGTAGCTATTGTAAATTGAGCTACAATAAACATAGGGGTATAGATAACTGTTTCATATGCTGACTTAATTTTGTTTGGGTAAATTCTCAGAGTTGGTTGGGTGGTTCACATCATATACCTATCTTAAGCTCTCTGAGGAACCACCATACTGACTTCTACAATGGCTGTTCTAGTTTGCGTTCCCACCAACAGTGGGTTAGGGAACCGTTTTCCCCTTGTCCTTGCCAGCATTTGTTACTTAGTAATTTCTGTATGAAAGCCATTCTAATTGGAGTAAGGTGAAACCTCATTGTAGTTTTGATTTGCATTTTCCTAATGGCAGGTTATCCTGAATATTTTTTCATGTGTCTGATGGCCATTTGAATTTCATGCTTTGGTAAATGCCTGTTCAAATCCTTTGCCCATTTCTTAACTGTTAATGATACAAGTATTTAAAATTGTTCCATGCTACCCCTTTCATTCTTTGCATCTCATAAACATCATACCATGTCATTGTCTCATTGCTAGAATTAGGAAGTGGTGATAAGTACCTAAAATCAGTAGGTTCTGGTTCATAACACTCTGACTTTTAAAAATTACATGTATAAATCTGGTATCTTCCCAATCTCGTTAAGAACTTTTGGATAATGTCAGAAGTGTCATAATATTATGTGACCCACTCAGCCTGTTTCCACACAATGACAAATTAAAGTGCCCCAGAGATGAGCAAAGTCAAAAACAATTTAGAAAAAAAAAACTCACTAAAAATAAAGATCATGCATTTATATTTGTGTTTTGTTGTAAGGAGAATTAAAAATGTAAATGTGTATCTCTATCCATCTATCTAGAACAAGTTGGAGTCAAAGGCAAAGGGCAGAATGTGAGCCAGGAATAGGGGTTTTCAGGAGACAGCAAGCCATTAGCATGTTTTGACTATTTTTGAAATGTCTTGGTGATCCTCATTAAATGTTCGTTATGTTTGGAATAGGTTGAAATGTTCCTGGACTGTTGTGAAATGGCTAAAAAGTTGGATAATATATTCACCACATAAGCTAAGAAGGCCTTAGAGAAAGAGAATATGTCATTTTCCCTCACAGCTGAGTTTCTTGAATTAGGCTCTAAATGTCTGCAAGAAATTATTACTGAAAAATGAGATAATACCTACCCCAAATACTATATAGAATATATTGTCATTGAAGACAAACTTGCACATTTTATTCTTCCCTATGACACAATAAATTATGCCCTTTTTGTCAGTTAATAGCCCATCAGTGAGCTAAAATTTAATTAAAAATGAGAGAATTAACTAAATTTATTCTATTAGGGGAGTAATAAAGTGGAAATATGACCTTTCCGACTTAAAGAATTAAAAAGTTTTTATGTTCTTACTTTTGTCTTTCTAAGAGATGCACAACTTTTAGCCGTTAGTTTGTATGATTGTCATACCATTTTTGATCCTCTTCAAGAATAAGTTAACATGTCTCACAATTATGAATTTTCATGCATTTCTTCCAGATATATCTATATATGTGAGTGTATGTGTGTGGGAATATGTACCAGCTTCTACATACAAATATATTCATTTTATTTTACAGATATGAAACTCAGTATGGGGTAAACTGTGTTCAGCGTAGGGTGGGGCAGTGACTCTAAAACCAAACATCACTGCGCTGAGTTCAGTGAAAAGAAACAATGTGTACATCAGGGGAATAGGTATTTGGAATCATATGGGATTGTAGGTAATTAGTTTAAAATCTTTGATTCTAATTTTGTCTATACAAAAGCAGTTATAGAAAGATTTGATGAAATACCACATATAGACATATTGTATAATAGATAGTACATAAAGTTTGGTTCTCTTCCTTTACTATTTAATGAACCAGCTAATGGATATCATGCTGGTAGTTATATGTAAAATTTAAAAACGACTTGGTTGATTGATTAATTTACTCTAACTCAATGATTTTACTTAACAGGGAATTGAATAACTTCTGTAGACTCATATTATAGTCACTATGCTATAATTTTACAGCTTGAAGTACAGGCAAACTTAAGTACAAGACTTGTTTTGGCACCTTCTGTCTGTGTACTGTTTTACTCGTTTAGTTGTTTTTCTCATATCTTTACTTTTCGAGAGACTTACGTTATAGATTCACAGAAGCCTGTAGCAGGAAAGACTTTTAGATGAACAATGAGAAATTTTTATTCTGGTGTAGGAATTTGTTTTGCCACCTGCCTACCATCTTTACTTACATTCTTTAAACAGAAGTGAGTGGATAACCTGTGCAAACACACTTGTGTACGGAAGTGATAATTCTCCAAGATTCCTTTGAGATTGGATTTGTAATGCTTACTATGTTTATGCTAATGGAACCTGAGCTGAAATGATATGCACCATTTTCAAGTTAGAGATTTAATATACTGCAGCTCCCATTTGCCCTATGCTGTCTATGTTCTGTGAACCAGAATATGGTTGTGTCTACCATATAGTTTCAACCAGGAAGAACAAAACAAACAACCAAACAGATAAAACATCCCTCTGACCCCACAAACGTGGAAGAAACCTGGAGGACGGCAGAGAAACAAAGTTGAAGAAACCTGGCTTCTCAGTGGCAGCTGGCCTCTGTTCTGAGCACTCCCCCTGGAATGTTGTATAATGGAAAAGCAAACCTCTGTCTCCTTTGGGCCATTGGGTAGGTTTTGAGTGTGATAGCACACTCTGTCATCCTCCTAATGCACGCAGAGGCATTTCACTTTCTTTTCTCTTCTCTGGAGGAGACTGGTTAAGATTCCATTTATCTAGTTCTTGAGTGTGTAATAGAACTTTCATATAAAATCGTCTAAACTGACATATTCTTTGGTGTCTAAGATTTTAAGATATAAATTGATTTAATTAATGGGAATATGGCCAATCAGGCTGTCTATTTCTTCTTCTGTCAGTTTTGGTTAAGTCAGATTTACTCCAATAATTATTTTATTTTGTATAAAAATTACAATATATTGGCAAAGCTTAAAAACATTATCTTAATTTTAAAGTCCCTTTTATACCTGTAGCTATTGTCTCTTTTTCCATTCTTGGTGTTATTTATTTATGTTTATTTTTTAAAAATGCATTACACTAATTATATATGCCAATTATATCAGTCTTTTCAAAGAAGCAGCTTTTTCCTTCCTTCATTCTTTATACATTTTGTTAAATTTTTAGTTAGAAAGAGGGAGGGGAAAGAGGGAAGGAGAGAGAGAGAGAGAGAGAGAGAGAGAGATGCCATTTCTGGTTCATTCCCCTAAATGTCCACATCAGCCAAGCTAAAGCCTGAAGCAAGTAACTCATTCCAGGTCTCCTTTCTGGGTGGCAGGCACCCTGAGCCATCACTGCTGCTCCCCAGAGTCCGAGTAACCAGAGAGCCGAACTGGGAGTCCAGCTGGACCTGGAGATCGAGCATTCCAGGTTAGGATGTGATGTCCCAGATGTCTGCTTCTTTACTTAATTATTCCTGCTTTATTTCAGCTTTATATACATATAAGATATATATAGTATATATTTCAGCTTTAACCATATTATTTTATTTCCTCTCATGTATTTGGGTTTAATTATGTTCTTTTTATAAAATTTTATTTAATCAATATAATAATATAAATATAATATATAATGTTTATTATATATAATAATATTATATATATCATATAATATATATATACATAATTATGTGTAATATATACTATATAGCATATATTATATAGTGTATGTATAGTATATATAGAGTATATACAGTATATTATATACTATATATAACATATATAATATATATACTATATAGCATATATAATGTATATATTTATACATATATACAATATACAATGTATATATAATGTGTATATATTATATAGTATGTATAATGTATATATTTTTATATATTATATATAATGTGTATATATATAGTATATATACAATATATAGTATATGCAGTATATATATGATATATAGTATACATATGATATATAGTATATTATATAGTATATATGATGTGTACATATAATATATAATATGTATATATAATATATAGTATATGCAATGTATATATAGTATATATTACATAATATATAGTATGTTATATACTATATATACTCTATATCCTATATATTATACTATATGTAAAATACTATATATTATATACACTATATATAGCATATATACTCTATATACTATATATTATGCTGTATATACACTATATACATTATATGTACCATATACACTACATAACACTATATATACTACATTATATATAATATATCACATATTATATATAATACATATTATATATAGTATATATAGTATTATATATTGTATATAGTGTGTATAGTACATATAGTATATATAGCATAATATTTATATTATATTCCATATGTATATATATACTATGTATATACTATATATACTAAACATAATATATTGTATATAATAATTTGTAATATATATAATACATAATACATAATATAATAATAATTATAATAATATTTAATAAATATAATACACCATAGCATATATATATCATAATTTGTTCATCAAGTCATCTGTTGATGGACTCTGGACTCCATATCTTGGCTATCGTGAATTCTGCTACAATTAACATGGGGCTACAGATAGCTCTTTCATATACTGTTTTGTTTTGGGTAAATTGCCAGGAGTGGGATTGCTGTATCATATGGTAATTCTATATTCAGATTTCTGAGGTATCTCTTACTATATTCCACAGTGGTTGCACCAGTTTACACTCCCACCAATGGTGAATTTAGGTACCTTTTTTCCCACAACCTGCCAGCGTTTGTCATTTGTTGATTTCCTTATGTGGCCATTCTAACTGGGGTGAGGTGAAACCACATTGTGGTTTTGATTTGCATTTCCCTGATGGCTTGTGATCCTGAGCATTTTCTCAAGTGGATGGCTGTTGACCATTTAAATTTCCTCTCTTGAAAAATGCCTGTTCAAGTCCTTTACCTATTTCTCAACTGGATTATTTTCTTACTGTTGTTGAATTTCTTGAGCTCTTTATAGATTATGGATGTTAACCCTTTTGGATGTTAGCCCTCATATATCAGTTGTGTAGTTTGCAAATATTTTCTCCCATTCTGTTAATTGCCTCTTCACTTTGCTGATTGTTTCTTTGGCATTGCATAAGCTTCTTGGCTTCATGCAATCCCATTTGTAAGTTTTGGCTTTGATTGCCTGTGCTTCTGAGGTCTTCTCCAAGAAGCCATTGCCTATGCCCATGTCTTGCAGATTTTCCCCAATGTTCTCTAATGATTTGATTGCATTGGGATGTAGATTTAGGGATTTGATCCATTTTTAGTGGATTTTTTTAATAAGGTGTAAGGTAGGGGTCTAGTTTCATACTTCTGCACATGGAGATCCAGTTTCCCCTACACCATGTGTTAAAGAGACTGTCCTCACTCCAGGAATTGATATTAGCTCCTTTGTCAAAGAGAAGTTGGCTATAGGTGCTTGCATTGATTTCTGGAGTTTTTATTCTGTTCCGTTGGTCTACAAGTCTGTTTTTCTCTCAGTACCAGGTTGTTTTGATTATGACCTCCCTGTAGTTTGTCTTGAAATCCTGTATTCTGATGCCTTCAGCTTTGTTTTTGTTGTATAAGATTTCTTTAGCTATTCAGGGTCTCTTGTGTTTCTATTTGAATTCTAGCATCATTTTTCTAGATCTGCAAATAATGTCACCGAATTTTTTTAAAAGATTTATTTTATTTATTTGAAACACAGAGTTAGAGAGAGAGGTAGAGGCAGCGAGAGAGATCCTCCATCCACTGGTTCACTTCCCAAATGGCTGCACGTCTGGAACTGGGCAGATCCAAGGCCAGGATCCAGAAGCTTCCTCCAGGTCTCCGATGCAGCCGCAGGGGCCCAAGGATTTTGGCCATCTTCCACTGCTCTCCCAGGCATATTAACAGGGAGCTGGATTGGAAGTGGAGCAGCCAGGACTCTAACTGGTGCCCATATGAGATGCCGGCGCTTCAGGCCAGGGCTTAAGCCCCCTGCGCCACAGTGCTGGAACCTGTCATTGGTATTTTAATTGAGATCACATTGAATCTATAAATTGCTTTTGGTAATATGGACATTTTGATGATGATACTTCCAATCCATGAACATGGAGGATTTTTCTATTCTTTAATGTCTTTTTCTATTTTTTCTTTAGTGTTTTGTAATTTTCATTGTAGAGATCCTTGACATACTTGGTTACATTTATTCCAAGGTATTTGATTATTTTTAGAGCTATTGTGAATGGGACTGATCTTAAAAGTTCTTTCTCAGCCAGTTGCCCAGCTCCCCTAAGGTTTCCAGGCCAGACTCAAACCCAGTGCATTCTGCTGGACTCTCCCTCCAGCTGTCTCGACAGTGGCACGGGCCATGCAGTCTGACTCTGACCTCACCTTGCTCTCTGGGGTGGGCTGCTGCTTCTTTTGTTGTGTTCCTGCTCCATGCTCAGTGCTCATTGCTGTGTGTCTGTGCCTTCCCCTGAGGTCCAGGATGATTCCACTGCATTTGCAAGCTCTCCCACTGCAGTTTTCCCTGCGACTTTTCCCTGAGAGCGTAACGTCTCCACTTTTTTATTTCTAACTGCTAAGTTGGTGGAGCCTAGAGCAGACCTCCCTGTGCTATTCTGCCATCTTGCCTCCCCCTGATGATATTCTTTTTTCTAAGTTATAAAGTGAAACACTTAGCCAATGAATTCTCTGCTATGAATTCATGAGTTAGGTAAAATATATTTTTAAATTTCAAAATTTAAAAATAAAAGCTATTTCAAGAAATTATTGTCAACTATCTAGAAGAATATAGTAAAATATCTTATTCTAATGTTAACTTTGTTTTTGAGGTTCAACCATTTAAACAGTTTTCCTTTATGCCTTATGAAGTCATGTTATTCGGTACATATAGTTTAAAATAGTTGTAACTTCCTAGGAAATGGGATCTTTCCTTAGTGTGATTTTCTCAGTTTCTGTTGTGTTTTCCTCTAAAGTAAATTCTTCCTGATAATGTATAGCTCTTCCAAATGTACCTTCTGTAAACAGTGTACAGTAGACCTTTAAAATTCAATCTGAAAATCTTATATCTTAGTGAAGTAATTAAATGTCTACATTTCCCATTTAATCCATTTGGAATCATTGCTGTCTCTTTCTATTTCATATGCATTTTCAGCTTTTCTTTTTCTTTCTTGCTTACCTTCTTTTGGACTAAGTATTATTTTTATTCTATTTCCTCCCTCCACTGGCTTGAAAGCTGTACACATGTTGCTCTAAACATTTTAATTTGTATGTTAAAAACAAGTAAGTTTACATTTAATTAATAACTTTATCTTCCTTCAAATAATATTAGGACCTTCTAAATGGTCTAACATAAACTTATATTTTGTTTTGTTAATTTTACTTGGATTTCATAATATTTGTTTATATTTTTGATAACTTATCTTTTTTACATTTCATTTACTCTTTCTGTGGTCATTTTTTTGAAATCCTGAATATATCATTTAAATGTTTAGTGGGTATCTTTTAATCGTAATCTGTCATTTACTGTTCAAAGCACTTGTGCTGTTTTTGAATTCTCTCACTATCCATGGGGAATTTGTTCCAAGACACCTCACAGATACCGGATCTGTTTATGTCCAAATCTTTCATATGAAATGGCATTATCATTTGCATGAAGCATGAATACTTCTTCCCATTGCCTTTATTATTTTTTTATTTTTTATTTTTTTGACAGGCAGAGTAGACAGTGATGAGAGAGAGAGAGAGAGAGAGAGAGAGAGACAGAGAGAAAGGTCTTCCTTTTTGCCGTTGGTTCACCCTCCAATGGCCGCCACGGTTGGCGTGCTGTGGCCAGTGCACTGCGCTGATCCGAAGGCAGGAGCCAGGTGCTTCTGCTGGTCTCCCATGGGGTGCAGGGCCCAAGCACTTGGGCCATCCTCCACTGCACTCCCTGGCCACAGCAGAGAACTGGCCTGGAAGAGGGGCAACCGGGACAGAATTCGGCGCCCCGACTGGGACTAGAACCTGGTGTGCCGGCGCTGTAAGGCGGAGGATTAGCCTATTGAGCCATGGCGCCACCCATTGCCTTTAAATCATCTCTAGATTTAACACCTAAAACGATGTAAATGCTATGTAAATAGTTGTGTGTTTTCGTTAAGAAATAAAAAAAGAAAAAATTGATACATGTTTAGTACTGGTATAATTTTTTCTGAATATTTTTGTTCTCTGATTAGTTGAATCAGTGGATATGAAACCTGCAGATACAGAAGGATGCCTGTAATGCATTATTTTTCACCGACACCTTGAGAGTACAATTCAACCGTCTTCTAGAGTTGTTATTAAAAAGTTTTTGCAAATTCTTCCTATGTGGGTAGTCTCTCTGTTCTCTCTCTCTAGTAATTTCAAGATGTTCAGTCTTTGTTATATGCAGTTATGCTATGATATGACTTAATGCTTTACTAAGAGTTCACTTCATGATTTATGTTTCGGAGTATTTACTGGATATTTGTAGCCATTATATCTGCTGTATTTTCTTGATTCTCTTTCCATGGTGCTCCATGTGACTGCATGTCAGATTGGTTCACCCTTTCATTAATATCCCACCCAATTAGTCTCTGATAGTACCATTCACCCTCCATTTCTCTTACAGCCAGGAGATAGGTGAGAGATTCATGTGTCCAAAGATGAAGGCAAGATATTCTGTGCAAAGATAAAGGAAGCTCCTGCTCATTCGATGTATAAGCTCTTTGCCAGAATCTTTTCTTTTCTTTCTTTTTTCTTTTTTTATTTTTTGACAGGCAGAGTGGACAGAGAGAGAGACAGAGAGAAAGGTCTTCCTTTGCTGTTGGTTCACCCTCCAATGGCCACCGCGGCCGGCGCGCTGCAGCCGGCGCACCGCATGATCCGATGGCAAGAGCCAGGTGCTTCTCCTGGTCTCCCATGGGGTGCAGGGCCCAAGCACTTGGGCCATCCTCCACTCACTCCCGGGCCACAGCAGAGAGCTGGCCTGGAAGAGCGGCAGCCAGGATGGAATCTGGCGTCCCGACTGGGACTAGAACCCGGTATGCCGATGCTGCAAGGCGGAGGATTAGCCTAGTGAGCCTCAGCGCAGGCTCAGAATCTTTTCTTGATGGATAAATGTTTCTAAATCTGCATATGATTAAGTTTAGACAAAAGGTTGCAAATACATTTGTATCTCTTCTGTTTCATTTTGTTAGCTCCTGCTGTCATGTTTTTAGCAGCTTAGTCCCATACTTGTCCAAATATTTTAAAAGATTTATTTATTTGAAAGACAGAGCAACAAAGAGGGATGGAGAGACACAGAGGGGGAAATCTCCATCCACGGGCTCACTCCCCAAATGGCTGGAACATTCAGGGGTGGACCAGATAGAAAAAAGGAGCCAGAAACTCTATCCTGGTTTCCCATGTTGGTCATTTCTGCTGCCTTCCCAGTCACATTAGAAGGAAGCCCGATCATAAAAAGAGCAGCTGGGAGTCAAGTCTGTACTCTAATATGGGGTACTCCAATATGGTGCAATGGCTTAAACCATTGCACTCCACTGCCTGCCCAACTCGTCCAGTTTTGATGGTATCTGTACTCCTTGCTACAGTGAATTTTACTGACTTTCTTTGCTTGCTCTTATTGAAAGGGCAACAGTGTCACCTGCCCAGATAAATTGGGAGCAGAGGCTCCTTTGAATGACAAGGTGTCGTTAAGTTACACTGCTAAGGTCATCTCTGTGTTTTGTAACTATTGGCAACTCTACTTTGATGAAAGGCAAAATACATTTAGGAAAGCCCACATAGCCAACTGGAAATTTGAAATAAAGTGTTGCCAACATGTACATAGAATTCCATTTACTTTTTTCCTTCAGTGGTAGTAAATTCTACACATCTATGCTTTTTTCATATTTATTTATCTGAAAGGCAGAGAGAGAGAGAGAGAGAGAGAGAGATTGATTTTCCATCTGCTGGTTCACTCCTCAAATGGCTATAGCGGCCAGGGCTGGGCCAGGCTGAAACCAGGAGCCTGGAACCCCATCCAGGTTACTCATGTGGGTAGCAGGGACTCAGACACTTGGGCCATCTTCTGCTGCTTTCCGAGGCTCGTTAGAAGGGAGCTGGATCAGAAGTGTAGCTTCCAGGACTCGAACGGCAAACATATGGGATCCTGGCATCACAGATAACAACTTTACCCACTATGCCACAATGCTGTCTCCTCTTTGCTTTTTTAAATGACATGAAAGTTCTTTACTTTTGTTTTTGGTAATATTGAAGCTAACCAACTCATACTGTCTGATTTGGATTTTCTTAAAATGAGCAGAGATTGAATAAAGATGGTCCATGCTTTTCAAGTAGATTTATTTTGTTAGCCAGTGAGACCAATGAGAATGTATATTTCACCATTTACTCTCTGTTCTCGCTATTTCAAAGTTTATTATTAGATAGTTTTTTTTTTTTTTTGCCAGTTTCATGGTCTGGTAGAAGTGGTTCATGGTTCTTATTTACTAGACTTTCATTCACTAACATGGAAAACATCATGCTGAGTGAAATAAGCCAGTCCCAAAGGGACAAATATCATATGTTCTCCCTGATCGGTGACAACTAACCGAGCACCAAAAAGGAAACCTGTTGAAGTGAAACGGACACTATGAGAAATGGTGACTTGATCAGCCCTTGCCCTGACTGTTGATGAACAACTTAATACTTTGTCCCTCTTAGTATTTTTTTTGTTCTACTTAGTACTATTGGTTGAATTCTGTAATTAATACACAATTATTCTTAAGTGTTGAAACTTGACTGAAAAGTGATCCCTGTAAAATATAAGAGTGGGAATAAGAGAGGGAAGAGATGTGCAATCTGGGACATGCTCAAGCTGACTTGCCCCAAACGGTAGAGTTAGAAACATACCAGGGGATTCCAATTCAATACCATCAAGGTGGCATGTACCAATGCCATCTCACTAGTCCAAGTGATCAATTTCTGTTCACAATTGTTCATAATGATAGGACTAAGAGCCAAAGGGATCACATAAACAAGACTAGTGTCTGCAAATACTAACTGATAGAATAAAAAAGGGAGAGAACGATCCAACATGGGAAGCGGGATACAGAGCAGACTCACAGAATGGCAGATGTCCTAAACAGCACTCTGGCCTCAGAATCAGTCCTTAAGGCATTCGGATCTGGCTGAAAAGCCCATGAGACTATTTCAGGCATGGAAAGCCAAGACACTCTGGGGAAAAAAAAAAAAAAGAAATGACCTAAATGAAAGATCTCTGTGAGTGAGATCCCAGTGGAAAGAATGGGCCATCAAAGATGGAGGTACCTTTCTCTGAAGGGAGGAGAGAACTTCCACTTTGACCATGGCCTTGTCTAAATATGATCAGAGTCAGTGAACTCAGGGGGCTTCCATAGCCTTGGCAGCTCATGCCAAGAGCCTAGGGTGATTACTGAGGCCATAAACAAGAGTGTCAATTTGTTAAGTCAACAACAGGAGTCACTGTGCACTTACTCCTCATGTAGGATCTGTGTCCTTAGTGTGCTGTACATTGAGATTTAATGCTATAACTAGTACTCAAACAATATTTTTCACTTTGTGTTTCAGTGTGGGTGCAAACTGTTGAAATCTTTACTTAATGTATGCTAAACTGATCTTCTGTATATAAAGAGAATCGAAAATGAATCCTCATGTGAATGGAAGGGGAGAGGGAGTGGGAAAGGGGAGGGTTGTGGGTGGGAGGGACGTTATGGGGGGGAAGCCATTGTAATCCATAAGCTGTACTTTGGAAATTTATATTCATTAAATAAAAGTTAAAAAAATTAATGGTTCCTGGTTCTTATTTACTAGACTTTCATTCACTAACTATGCTCACATGTTTCTTAAACATCATGAGAATTAAATACCAAAACAAAACCCAGCAGGTATTTTAGAATATTTTTAGCCAGAGCTGTTGGTGGAGACTCGAATATGTGAGATGGCAGTGAATAATTTGACACAGGAAATGGCCCTATGTGACCCAGAAATGTAAAGCAGTCAAATAAACAAGCTGGCTCCAGTAGGCCCTGGTAATCTGTAAAGTCCGCTGTGCTTGTAGTCTTGACCGGGGGTAGAATTGCTTAAAGGAGTCATCCCGAGGGGAGTAGGTCTTGCCCAGAGAACGCAGCTTCCCCTCTCTGTGCCTTTGCTCTGACGCCCTCTGTAGACCTGCAAAGTGGGGGAGATGGGAAGAGACTCCCTGTGTTTTCAGTTTGCAAACAGTCCTCCCCTTGAGTTCCTTTGGTGTATGCGAATGGCTCAGATGAGAAGCAGAAAGCCAAGTCCCTTCACTCTGGGAAAGCAAAGTACTTTCTTAAAACAGTTAATCGGAATGCTCTGAAACACTCACCGATGGGAGGTGCGACCGGTGGTCATTACATGAACTGAAATGCCACACCGTACCCCGTGAATGTTCATTTGTATAATTATTATGTGTCAGCATTAAATCTAAAAAAAATAAGTTCAGAATATATTTGCATTCAGTGTTTGTCAAGAAGAGAGATTGATCCCGCGGGCCAAGTTGACATCTATAGCGAGTTTGTGATTCCCCATAAAGGTCACAGGTCTTCCTTTGTGGGCTGCTCTTTGCACGAAGCTTGTGTTTTTGTGTGTGTTCATCTTGTAGGGCTTCGCCGTGATCTACAATTCACACGTTGAAATGCTGATAAGAACAAACCTAGTCGAGAAAATACATTGTTTGGTAGCACTATTACAGGCTGGGAAGAACACTAATATATTCTAGGTGTTTTTCTACTTCGTATGTGGCTCCCTGCACCATGCTACTCCATTGCGTTTTATCTCCCCCTCCTTTTCATTCCAGTAGACTTCTCTTTATCTGCTCTCTCTAGTGCCTCATCTCCTTTTTTTTTTTTTTTTTTTTTTTTGACAGGCAGAGTGGACAGTGAGAGAGAGACAGAGAGAAAGGTCTTCCTTTGCCGTTGGTTCACCCTCCAATGGCCGCCGCGGCCGGCGCGCTGCAGCCGGCACACCGCGCTGATCTGAAGCCAGGAGCCAGGTGCTTCTCCTGGTCTCCCATGGGGTGCAGGGCCCAAGTACTTGGGCCATCCTCCACTGCACTCCCTGGCCACAGCAGACAGCTGGCCTGGAAGAGGGGCGACCGGGACAGAATCCGGCGCCCCGACCGGGACTAGAACCCTGTGTGCCGGCGCCGCAAGGCGGAGGATTAGCCTAGTGAGCCACAGCGCCGGCCTCTTATCTCCTTTCTACCTCCATTCTTCTAGGTACCTTGGTTTGTTTAGAGTGAGTTCTGTCCTCCTTTAAAATGCTCTGTGTCGTGGATCTCCACAGCAGGTTCTGTGTGCTGCTCCTGACCCACTGACATTGTTCTCAGTCAGAAGCCTGAACTGTGTTTTCAATCGCATTGCTGTAGGTTTGCCTACTAATTGATTTGGGATGTGAATTTGTTCTTTAAGTGAAAGACCTAAACAGGCCTGATGGAAAGCTTTTAAAGGGGAAGAAAGGAAACAAAACAACACTTTTTTTTTTTTTTTTCAGTTGCTCATTTCTGGAGCGGAGCAGGCGAGATATGTAAATAGCCGGGCTATTTATACCAGCTGTCACTCTGCTTTCTCTGAGCACTAACCCTGCAGTTCCTTTAAACAGTTCCGCCGTGCGTCTGTTTGGATGGGTGATAACTGTAAAACATTTTCAGTGTCAAGAGCTATACATTTTAATGCCATTTTTCATTTTAATGGAGTTGGAAGCCCTGAGAGCGGTCCTGATGGGAATCTTCAGCTGGCCCTGAGCTTGCTGTTACGTTATCCAGGGAAAGGCAGCGCAGCGGTTTTGCCTCGCACGTGCCCGGTCACATGCACAACCAATTTTTAATTGAGAGTGAAAGGAAAAAAAAATTAAGGTTTGGAACTGGTTAGACAGCTTTCCCAGTGGATAGAGGTTTTTCTTGCATTTGAAAATGCAAGCAGGTGTAGTATTTAAAGTAAGTGTGTTGCTGTTTTGCTAAGTATTTGTGGAAACATTTATTTGCTTTCCTAGTAACATTCTTTTCTCTGGGCAATCCGGTTCCTTCCTACAGTTTCTTTTCTCTTAGTCAACATTTTCACTGATCTGGTGGAGTCTGCACTACAGCACATATGTTTCTTATGGTTTTATGACCTCATTTCCTTTCTCCTTGTCTTTTACATTTTTTACTGTACTTGGAAACTCCAAAACACATTAAACTAGCTCACTGAATATGTATTTAAGGATAATGGCACTTAAAAACTGGATACTTAATTCTTTTCTTTGATAATTCTTTGTATTGAAAACTTTGTAAATAGCTTTTGTTTTCTTTTGTTTGTATTACACAGCTGGGTATTGTAAAAATTGATAACATCGTAAGCATTTTTTCTTTGGCTTTCATTCTATAGCTGTGTTTTATAAGAAGAAATTGATATTATGCTTGTATAGTAAAAGAAACTCTTAAAATCAAGATTAGATGTGCTTTGATGCATTTTTCTCCTTTTTTGAAGATTTATTTATTTATTTGAAAGAGTTAACAGAGAGAGAGCAATATCTCCCATCCACTTGTTCCCTCCCCCGATGGCCATAGTGGCTGGACCTGGGCAAGGCCAAAGCCAGGAGCTTCTTCCAGGTCTCCCACGTGGGTGGCAGGGGCCTTTCCCAGGCCACCAGCAGGGAGCTGGATCAGAAGTTGAGCAGCCGGAACTCAAACTGGCATCCATGTAGGCATCACCTGTCTGTTACAACACTGGCCCCAATGCATTTTTTGTGCCCAATGCCAGAGAACTATTCTGCCTCTTTGAAAGTCATGCTGTGGGGGCTTGGCACCCCAGGTGCTCCCCTTCAGATCCAGCTCCCTGCTAATGTACCTGGGAAAGCAGCAGAGGATGGCCCAAGTGCTTGGGCACCTTCTCTCAGAGGGTAGCCTTGGAAGATGCTCCTGGGGAGTGAAGCTGAGGATGGAAGACCTCTCTCTCTCTCTCTCTCTTTCCTTTTCTCTCTGTAAATCTGACTTTCAAATAAATAAATATTTTAAAAGATAAAATTAAAAAGCCATGCTATTAAGCTTTTGTTTCCTTTAGAAACACATGGCCAATCACTAGTAACACTTTAAGAGCAAGACTCTGGCCTCACACCCCCATGTGCATGGTCTGGAGTAGCATATCAGTTACCTGGGTTGTGTTTTCATCGATGGTAGAACCGGAAGCCATGCTTGCCTTAATAGGCAGGGTTTTGAATGGGTGGTAAGATCATCAGTGAAGAAGCATCATTCCTAATGCGTGAATCAAGGTTGTCTAAATTTGAAGATTTGCATGTGGTGAGTCAGCAGTTCCGTGGTGTGTGAAAGCCATGTGATGCAGTGGGGACGAACGTGAAGCCATTCGGCAATCCAGATGCAACAGTGCTTATTCTAGTCACCTCATGCACTTGCTGGTGAGGCTACTGGTTTGTTTCACCTCTCTGCTTGTCAGTCAAGGAAAGGAGATTGACTCATCTTATTGTACTACTGTGAGGTATATCCAGTACAGAAAGTGTGTTTATAACACTCACGTACAACACTGTAAGTGCTGCACATCAGCGTAATCATTCTATCGTCAGACCGTAGCCCCTGAAACTCATGAATCTAAATCATGCAATGGCATTGCTACACAGTGAGCAGGTGTAACTTTCCTGACCACTTATCCCAACAAAATGCTGTTACTTCCTTAAATAGTTCATTCAGATTCTCAAGAATCAATAGCAGTCAGTGGCATCTTCGTTATACATTTGTCAACTCCACTGCTTGACAATTTCATGAACCTAGAGAATTCACAAACCCATGGTCCATCCTTATTCATTGCTATATAAACAATCAGTCAAACAAACTATAAAAACACAAGGTAAATCATGATTCGAGAACATTCCTGGAAATGTCCTCTGATGGGGTAGGGGGACAAATCTTACTTATGTGGTCAATGCACTGCATTTAAAATCCTGCTCTTATGTCCTGTCAGAATCTGTGACAACGGGGTTGTTGGAAAGTGAAAGGAGATGCAGGGATGTATTTAAGGTCTCCAACAGAACAGTGAGAAGTGGAATTCTTCAGACCTGTACTGGGTTTCTTGGAAGTGCTGGGGGTCACAGTGAACTGCTTTATTCTCGTCCTATATCCACTCTCCTTGAAGCAGAACTCAGCCTCTTGCTTCATCCTCTTCCTGCACACCCCTCCTGAGCCACATGCAGTTTGTACAACTCGACTGCTCATGAGTAAGTAGACCAGATGTTAGAGAAGGCTGAACAGGGAGCAGGGAGATGTGTTTACATTGAATACCACCGATCCGAGCTTCCTAAGAAATCCCTTTCGGATATGCGCCCCTCAAATTTCTTCTCACTTCTACGACTGCGTCTCTTTCTTCTTTAATCTCCCACACTCCTCAGTACTCTTGGTCTTACCTGAATTTTCTAAAGCATCTCTCTACATCAACCAAACCTCTGCACACACTCTAGCCAAACAAAACCCCAGGCATAGAAACCGTGTCCTCTGACTATGAAAACCAGTTCCTTGAGTACAGAAGCCCAGCACACTGGGAGGTTTCATTCACCCTTCTGCCCTCACTCTGCCAACTTCCACCCCTGGGGGTTGAAAAGGGAGCACATAACTCTTCCTAACTAAATGAGATTTTTCTCCTTTAAGTAATCGTCAAGTAAGAAATATTTGTGATGAGTGTAGTGCATAGTGGTTCAGATACTCTGTTAGTACTTGTGATAATATAAGCACAGCAAAAACAATAGCGAACAGTACAACAAAATCAAAAACAAGGTCTGTGCCCTTATAGAGACAGTTGTCTAGTAGCAATGGTAGTCTCTCTTTAAAAATAATGCTTTATTTAGGCCGGCGCCGTGGCTCAATAGGCTAATCCTCCACCTTGCGGCGCCGGCACACCGGGTTCTAGTCCCGGTCGGGGCGCCGGATTCTGTCCCGGTTGCCCCTCTTCCAGGCCAGCTCTCTGCTGTGGCCAGGGAGTGCAGTGGAGGATGGCCCGGGTGCTTGGGCCCTGCACCCCATGGGAGACCAGGAGAGGCACCTGGATCCTGGCTCCTGCCATCGGATCAGCGCGGTGCGCCGGCTGCAGCGGCGGCCATTGGAGGGTGAACCAACGGCAAAGGAAGACCTTTCTCTCTCTGTCTCTCTCTCTCACTGTCCACTCTGCCTGTCAAAAATAAAAAAAATAAAATAAAAAAAAATAATGCTTTATTTATTTGAAAGGCAGAGTGATAGAGACAGGGAGAGACAGACAGGGAGAGAGAAAGACCTTCCATCCAGTGGTTTACTCCCCAAATGACCACAGCAGCTAGAGCCAGACTGAAACTACAAGCCAAGAGCTGCATCTGGGTCTCCCACATGAGTGTTGGGTGCCCAAGTTCATGAACCATCCTCCATTGCTTTACCAAGTACAAAGGTAGGGCGCTTGACTGGAAGCAGATCAACTAGGACTCAAACCAGCAGTCAGATATGGGATGCCAGCATCCCAGCAGTGGTTGAACATGGTGTGCCACAATATCAGTCCTGCACTGAGAGCCTCAACGAAGAGGAGACGTGAATGACCTGGTCTTGGCAGGCACTAGTATGCCATATTAAAAATGTTGGTCTTCAAATCTTGTGAGGTATTTTTAAAATGTTTCTTATTTAATTTGAAATTTAGAGCAATAGTGAAAAACACACACACACACACAGAGACAGAGAGAGAGAGAGAGAGAAAGGGAGAGAGATAGCACTCCCATTTGCTGATACACTCTCCAAATGGCTGCAATGACACATGTGGAGACAGGCCAAAGCCAGGAGCCAGAAACTCAACCCAGTTTCCTACACAGGTAGCTGAGATCCAATTACTTGAGCCAAAACCTGCTGCCTCCCAGGGGCTGCATTAGCAGGAATTTGGAGTCAAGAGCTAGAATTGCTTATTGAATCAGACACATGAGCATCTTAAACAGCACCCTAAGTGGTAGGCTGAACGCCCACTCCTGAAAGGTATCTTTCAAACTTGCAGGCATGAAGTCTGTTGATGACCTTAACAGGTGATATTTTGGTGGAGTGACCGGGTTGGGTTGCATTAGGAATGAATGGAGGAGCAGGAGAGGAAGAAAGAGGGACAATGTAGATAACAATAGCAATGCATGCGGGAGCCCTGGTGGAGGAAAAAGGAGGAGGGCGGAGAAGGAGCATGGGAACTGGAAGGAAATTGTGGTCAAAGAAAGGCTCCTGGAGTCTCCATCAAATCTGAATGACTGAGTTGTAGGGAGAGGATAAAGCCACGGAAGGACATGAACAAGGGAAATGGACCCTGCACTCAGATAGAAAAATAGATTTTACACAGCAGGAGAGGCAACCCTCCTATACCCACACATTCCCAGATGGGTGTGTGTGTTTTGCATTTGAAACATGTGCAGTTCCCAGCTATAGGTATCTATTCTCTCTATAATCTTTTTCAATGTGCACAATACAACATAGACTTACAGCAGAAAAGGAAGGAAATATAGCAGGAGCCAGATTGTGAAAGGCAATCATCTAGTTTTTTTTTTTTTTTTTTAAGGCAATCTGCTAAATAAAAAAGTGAAGAATTTAAGCAGTTGGAACAATGTAATCTATTTTTTTTTGCACAGTCATTCTGGTGGTAATATGGAAGGTTGTCTGAGAGACTCAGAGAAGGGAGATCAGTTAAGAGTTTAGCAACAGATAATTCTTGAAGTAGGGTGTGGGCATGTGAATGCAGACGAAAGGGTATAGTCAAGATCCATAGGAGGGTTGGAATCTGGTATACTTGCGTTCAAGGGAGTGCAGATGCAGGGGGCATGTGGGCAAGACCTGGCTTGGTGGATGGAAACACCACCAACAGCAATGGTGAGAACTGGCTAGGAAGCGGGTTTAGAGACAGTAATAATTCAGTTTATACCTTTGGTGTACTTTTAGGTGGGGGTTCACAATAAGCAGATTCATACAGAGCTTAGGAAAATGGTCTGTGTGAGTAATAAAGAATGATAATTTATTCATATTAGCTAAGAATGGTGATTAAAATCAAGAGAACAAATGAGGTTGCCTAGGGAGAGATAAATAATGAAAAAAGTAGAATCCAAAGACAGACTGTTATTTAAGTGGTTGGGAGAAGACAAAGATAAATGTAACAGTTAATAATAGTAGAGGAGAGCGAAGAGAAGCCAGGGAAGGAGTGACAAACATGGAAAATGGTGACAAATGTAAAACGAGATCGTGCTCCATGGGAATATAAACAAGGGCTAGAAACAACAATCAAATCACAAGATGTCTGTTTCATTCCTATACATTTTTTGTATTCTATATTAACTACTACATATCAGAGAAAACATATATTTGTCTTTTGGGATTGCCTTATTTCACCAAGCATAATGATTTCCAGTTGCATCTGCTTTGCAAAAATTAAGAAGGAATGATAGAGGGGGATTAAGAGAGGGAAAGGGGGGGAGTATGGTTATCTTCTTAGAATTGTACCTGATACATGAAATCTGTTCTTTATATTAATAAAAAAGTGACCATACAGTGATTAATTTTAGTTCAGTGGTTTTGAGAAGTATCATGTTCTAATGTCTCTATTTTTAGAATTCTGAAGGCAGATCTGGACACCAAAGATTGGGTAGGAAGAATATCACTAAATAGATTTTAATACATTGAAGGGAAAAGGCAAAGTGAATAAAAGAAAAAGCATAGACATGTTCAGATTTTATCACAGCCAAGATGATGAAAGGGTGAGAATATATAATGTCCTACAGTAAGAGCTTTTTTTTTTTAATACTTTATTTGCTAACAGGTGTCATATGGGTAACTGTGTGGTTCCACATGTCACAACATGTGGTGATTACCAAGAAAGAGAATATTCTAATAATTAAGAGCTTTCTAAAATAATATCCCTAGGAAGGGAATTCACTACCATAAGAAATGTTAGAGTCTGAATGGCCATTTTTCCCAGTACTTGAGAGTCTGATATCACTTAAAGGTCTTGAGAGAGTGTCTCTTTAACAGGAAACTCCATTATTTTACTGTCTTTTTTATTTACAGTGGCTGATAACTGATTTGAAATCACTTATCAAGGATTAAGATGGTGGAGTAGGTTGGAGTAGGGAGACAGATTGCTGCTCCAGTCTAGGAGAAGATAGTTTAAAGAAAGTGGACCAGCTCTCTGCTGTGGCCAGGGAGTGCAGTGGAGGATGGCCCAAGTGCTTGGGCCCTGCACCCCATGGGAGACCAGGAGAAGCACCTGGCTCCTGCCTTTGGATCAGTGCAGTGTGCCGGCTGCAGTGTGCCAGCCGCGGTGGCCATTGGAGGGTGAACCAACGGCAAAGGAAGACCTTTCTCTCTGTCTCTCTCTCTCTCACTGTCCACTCTGCCTGTCAAAAAAAAAAAGTGGAAAGAGTGCAGTCTCAGGGAAGAGTTATGGAGAAAATAGCAGAGGAAACTCTACACAAATTGGAGGGACACAGTGGACCTACATGAAGGGCAAGGCTGTGCACAACTTAGGATCCCAGCAGCTGAGAGCCTCCACACCAGGTTTGGAGAGTGAGGTGAGACCAAACTGCAGCAGCCCAAGCCACTGGTGAAAAAGCTGCAGGAAGAATCTAGAGGGAAAATGGCTTGGATAAACCCATTGGGGATAATGTACCTGCCAAACTAGAGGAGAAAAAAAACAACAAAGGAGTGGGGCACAGTTTCTTTCTCCCCGATCATCTTGCAACTGCATCCTTTTATAAGCTGACAGAGAGCAGGCACCATTTTGGACATATGGAACGGATGTGCCAACTCCTGTCTGTACCCAGCAACCAGCCAGGTGGAGACTCCTGAGTCTGGTAGGGAGAACAGAGGTGGGCTGGATGCTCATGACTGTTGGAGGCTTTTGTGCCAGGACTGTGAAAACACTGAGGCTGTGTGCCAGGACTCAGGGTGTGGCTGGGACTTTGGACAGTCACTGTGGGAGGCTCCACAGGATCAGGGCTCCCTGCTCACCTGGTGAGGGACATTGCTGGGGAATGTGAGCTTACACTGACGACTGCACAGATCCTTTATGTGGTCCTTGTGGCAGAGTGGACAGATACTGTACCTACTGGGGCTAGTGCCCAGGCACTGGTCTCATTTGAGGAGAGGAGCTCAGCTAAGTCTATGCCAACAGACAAAAAGAAATATCCACTCTTGTCACTCCCCGTCTTCGTGGAGGAACGACACAGGACCCTGTGCTGTTCTTTTGTCTGCTCGGCCCTCCCCGGGTTTGCTGCTGGTTCTTCCCGGGTTGGCTGCCGTCCCTTCCACCTCCGTGGAAGGGCGGTTCCCCCTGCCACTTTCCCCACTTCCGCGGGGGAGTGGTACACCACCGGCCGGCTCTCTCAGGGGCTGCACAGGTGTTCCTTCAGATATTCCTGGTGCATGTTGTCTCTCTCCTCCTTTATAGTCCTCTTCCACCAATCCCAACTCTGCTACCCACACGCCGAGTACGCTGCTCTCCTCCAATCAGGAGCAGGTCCTGCTGTTTATTGGTTGAACTGGAGGCAGCTGTGTAGAAGCTGTTTCCTCCTCTCCCAGCGCCATATTGTGGGAGAGCAGATGCATAAAATAAGTCTTAATTCCAGTAACTTAGTCTAGTCCGAGTTGCTCCCAGTTGCTCCCCACACACTCTGATAAAAAAAAGAGGAGATTTACCATGCTAAACCTGGGTGTGTCACATCAGGTACGCCGTTCACCAGAGAGCAATGAACAGAGCTTCTTGGCCACACCCAGCATATGCTTCTAGGTATTCCCTGAAAGCAGACAGTCCACTAATCCACACAGACATAGTCCAAAGATAAAAGCCAACACAGTGAAAAAACAAAGGAGCCAAGTTGTATCTCCACAAATGCCAAATAACAAACACACCAATTCAAGAAATAAGAATAATGAAGACAACATGATACCCCCAAAAGAACACAACAGTAAAGTACTAGATTGTGAAGATGATGAGATTGAAGAAATGCCAGAAATGAAATTCAAAAAATTGTTCATAGGATTACTTAGAAGTAAGCAGAAGCAAATGCATGAGCTAATGAAATTCATACATGACAGGAAAGATAATTTCTGCCATGAAATTGAGATCTTAAAGAGAAATCAAAATGAAATCTTGGAAATGAAGAATTCAGTGTAACAAATAAAAAATGCAGTGGGAAGCCTTAACAACAGAATCGGTGAAGCAGAAGAAAGAATATCTGACATAGAAGACAAAGCACAGGATATTATACAGTCAGGCTAAACACAAGAAGAAATTAGAAAACAAACAAAAAAACACTGTTGGGATTCTACAGGGTACTATTAAATGGCCCACCATAAAGTTTCTAGGAGTTCTGAAGTTGTGGAAAGAGAGAAAGGGTTAGAAGCCCTTTTTAGTGCCTAATTTGGAGAAAGAAAGGGACATCCAAGTATAGGAAGCACATAAAAATCCTGATAGACATGACCAGAAAATACCTTCACCACGACACATTGTAATAAAACTCACCACAGTTAAAACGTGAAGAAAAGATTCTAAAATGTACATGAGAAAAATGCCAGATTACTGTCAGAGGATCTCCAATTAGACTCATAGCAGACTTCTCATCAGAAACCTTACAGACTAGGAGAGAATGATGAGATATATTCCAAGTCTTAAGACCAGAATACTATGCCTTTCATAACTCTCATTTATAAATGAAGGCGAAATACAGACTTTCCAAGACAAATAGAAATTAAAAGAACTTGTTACCACCTGTCCAGCCCTGAAGAAGATGCTTAAGGATGTGTTGCACACAGAAACATAGAAACATGGTCATCACTATGAAGGTAAAGGAAGGAAATCTCCCAATACCAAGGAAATTCAAAGTAAAAAATAGGAATATTTATGTGAAAATGGCAGGGTAAAGTCATTGCTTATCAATAGTCACCTTGAATGTAAATAGTCTCACCTCTCCAATTAAAAGAAACAGACTGACTGAATGCATTAAAAAACAAACCCATGTATTTGCTGCCTACAAGAAACACGTCTCACCAACTAAGATGCATGCAGACTGAAAGTGAAAGGATGGAAAAAGATAATCCATGCTAACAGAAACCAAAAAAAGACCTGATGCAGCCATCCTAATAACAGACAAAAACAGACTTTAACACAAAAACTGTTAAAAGAGACAAAGAAGGGCACTATGTAATCATTTAAGGATCAATTCAACGGGAATATGCGACTATTATGCACCTAATTACAGGACACCTGACTATTTAAAAGAAATGATAAGGGATCTGAAGGAAAACATAGACTCCAATACAATAGCAATGGGGGATATCAGTACCCTACTTTCAGCAATGGACAGATCAATCAGACAGAAAATCAGCAAGGAAATAGCAGAGTTCATTGACACTATAGACCAAATGGATTTAACATATCTACAGAACTTTTCATCCTAGACTTGGAGAATACACATTCGTCTCAGCAGTGCATGGAAATTTTGATTGACCACATGCTAGGCAATAAAGCAAGTCTCAGCAAATTAAAAAAAAAATCAAAATCATACCATGCATTTTCTGAGACCATTTCTCAGACCATGCGGTAATGAAGCTGGAAATCATTAACTCAGGAATCTCTAGAGCATATGCAAACACATGACAATTGAACAACATACTCCTGAATGAACAGTGGGTCATAAAAGAAATCAAAAGAGAAATAAAAATTTTTTTGGAAATAAATAAAGATGACAATATAAATATCAAAACTTAGGGGATACAGCAAAAGCAGTGTTAAGAGGACCAAAAAATGAGCTATCAGTGCATCTCAAGGATCTATAAAAACAGCAGTAAACCAAACCCCAAATTATTAATTAATTCCTAAACCCAGAAAAGATGCAACAGAGAACAAGCACTACAGACCAAATTCCCTGAAGAACATAGATGCAAAAACCCTCAACACAATTCTATCCAATCGAATCAAGCTACACATCAGAAAGATCATTCACCCCGACCAAGTGGAATTTATCTCTGGTATGCTGGGATGGTTCAACATTCCCAAATCAATCAATGTGATATTTCAGATTAACAATCTGAAGAACAAAAACCTGATGATTATCTCAACAGATGCAGAGAAACATTTGATAAAATACAACACCCTTTCATTATGAAAACTCTAAGAAGCGTGGGTACAGAAAGAACATCCCTCAACACAATCAAGGCAATTTATGACAAACCCAGGGCCAGCATCCTATTGAATGAGGAAAATTTGAGAGCATTTCCAGTGAGATCTAGAACAAGATGAGGATATCCACTCTCACCATTACTATTCAACATACCCCTGGAAGTTTTATCCAGAGCTATTAGGCAAGAAAAAGAAATCAAAGGAATACAAATTGGGAAAGAGGAAGTCAAACTATCCCTATATGCAGATGATATGAATCTATATATAGGGACAAAAGACTCCACCATGAGACTATTGGAATTCATAGAAGCACTTGGTAAAGTAGCAGGATATAAAATCAATACACAAAGATCAAAAGACTTTGTATATATATGCAAAACCATGGCTGTGAAAGAACTAAGAACAATCCCATTCACAATAGGTACAAAAATCATATACCTTAGAATAAATTTAACCAAGGATGTCAAAGGTCTCTACAATGAGAATTGCAAAGCATTAAAGAAAGAAATAGAAGAAGATACAAAAAAATCGAAAAATCTTCCATGTCTATGGATTGGAAGAATCAATATCATCAAAATGTACATTCTTCCAAAAGCAATTTATAGATTCAATGTGATACCAATCAAAATACCAAACACATTCTGCTCAGATACAGAAAAAATGATGCTGAAATTCATATGGAAGCACAGGAGACCCTAAATAGCTAAAGCAGTCTTATAAAACAAAAACAAAGCCAGAGGAATCACAATACCAGATTTCAGAACGTACTACAAGGCAGTTATAATCAAAACAGCTTGGTACTGGTACAAAAACAGATGGATAGACCAAGGGGACAGAATAAAAATCAATCCAAGTATCTACAATGAACTAATATTTGGCCAAGGTGCTAAAATCAATCCCAAGAGAAAGGACAGTGTCTTCAACAAATGATGCTACAAGAACTGGATTTCCACAGGCAGAAGCATGAAGCAGGACCCGCGCTTTACACCTTACACATAAATCTATTCAAAATGGATTAAAGAACATGATCTACAACCTGATACTATCAAATTATTAGGAAACATTGGGGAAACCCTATAAGATATTGGCACAGGCAAAGGGTTCTTAGAAAAGGCTCCAGAGGCACAGGCAATCAACGCCAAAATTAACAAATGGGATTACATCAAATTGAGAAGCTCTGCGCTGCAAAAGAAATCCTCAGCAAAGTGAAGAGGCAACAGACAGAATGGGAGGAAATGTTTTCAAACTATGCAATTGATAAAGGATTAATAACCAGAATACATAAACAGATTAAGAAACCTAACAACAAAACAAACAATACACTTAAGAAATTGACAAAGGGCTTAAACAGACATTTTTTATTTTTTAATTTTTTAAAACTTTTATTTAGTAAATATAATTTTCCAAAGTACAGTTTATGGATTACAATGGCTTTTCCCCCCTATAACTTCCCTCCCACCTGCAACCCTCCCATCTCCCACTCCCTCTCCCATTCCATTCACATGAAGATTCATTTTCAATTATCTTTATATACAGAAGATCGATTTAGTATATATTAAGTAAAGATTTCATCAGTTTGCACCCACACAGAACATAAAGTGTAAAATACTATTTTGAGTATTAGTTATAGCATTAATTCACATTGGACAACACATTAAGGACAGAGATCCCACATGAGGAGTAAGTGCACAGTGACTCCTGTTGTTAATTAACAATTTGACACTCTTGTTTATGGCGTCAGAAATCTCACTAGGCTCTAGTCATGAGCTGCCAAGGCTATGCAAACCTCTTGAGTTCACTGACTTTGATCTTATTTAGACAAGGTCATAGTCAAAGTGGAAGTTCTTTCCTCCCTTCAGAGAAAGGTACCTCCTTCTTTGAAGGCCCATTCTTTCTACTGGGATCTCACTTGCAGAGATCTTTCATTTAGGGTGTTTTTTTTTTTTTTTTTTTTTTTTTTTTTTTTTTTTTTGCCAGAGTGTCTTGGCTTTCCATGCCTAAAATACTCTCATGGGCTCTTCAACCAGATCCGAATGCCTTAAGGGCTGATTCTGAGGCCAGAGTGCTGTTTAGGACATCTGCCATTCTATGAGTCTGCTGTGTATCCCACTTCCCATGTTGGATCATTCTCTCCCTTTTTTATTCTATCAGTTAGTATTTGCAGACACTAGACTTGTTTGTGTGATCCCTTTGACTCTTAGACGTATCAGTGTGATCAATTGTGAACTGAAATTGATAGACATTTTTTAAAAGAGGACATCCTAATGGCCAAAATACACATGAAAAAATGTTTAGGCTCACTAGCCATCAGGGAAATCCAAATCAAAAGCACAATGAGGTTTCACCTCACCCCAGTTAGAATGACTTTCGTACAGAAATCAACAAACAACTAACACTGGCGAGGATGTGGGGAGAAGGGTACCCTAATCAACTTTTGGTGGGAATGCAAACTGATATAGCCATTGTGGAATACAGTGTGGAGATACCTCAGAAATCTGAATATAGACCTACCATATGACCCAGCCATCCCACTCCTAGGAATTTACCCAAGGGAAATGAAATCAGCAAATAAAAGAGTTATCTGCACCCCCATGTTCATTGCAGCTCAATTCACAATAGCTAAGACATGGAATCAACCTAAATGCCCATAAGCTGAAGAATGGATAAAGAATTTTATGGGATATATACTCTATGGAATACTACACTGCAGTAAAAAATGAAATACACTCATTTGTAACAAAATGGATGATTCTGGAAAACTTCATACTTAGTGAAATCAGCCAGTCCCAAAGGGACAAATACTATATGTTCTCCTTGGTCTGTGATAACTAATAGAGCACCTAAAAGGAAATCTGTAGAAGTGAAATTCACACTTTGAGAAGCAATGACTTGAACAGGCCTTTTCTTGACTGTCATGCAACAGTTTTTTTCCCCCTCTTTTCATGCTGTTTGTTGAATTCTTTACTTAACAAAGAGTTAGTAATATGTGTATACAGTCAATTGAAAATAGATCTCGGTAAAAAATAAGAGTGGGAATAAGAGAGGGAGGAGGAAGTTTGTATCTGTAAAGCTGTATAGTTCTGCATACATTGCTTTGGACTTACTTCTATGGGTTCAGTTTAAAAAATTGACATGTGACCCCAAGTCCCATTAAGCTCCATGTAAAAATGCCATCTTAAGTGTTAAAGTCACCATGTAAGTATTAAAATGATCACATAGATAGGATTAAGTGTTAAAGGGATCATATAAATAAGATCAAGTGTCTGGTAATAATAGTAGAATTAAAAAGGAGAGAATGTTCCAACATGGGATGCAGTCTGCACAGCAGATTCATAGAATGGCAATCACTTTAAATAGCATTCTGACCTCAGACTCAACCTTTAAGTCATTCTGGTCAGGCTGAAAAGCCCATGAGAGCATTTCCAGCTTGGAAAGCCAAGACACTGTGGAAAAGAAATGTCCTAAATGAAGGGTCTGTCTGAGAGAGACCTCCGTGGAAGAAGTGGCCATCAAAGAAAATTGTACTTTTCTCTGAAGGGAAGAGAGAACTCCCACTTTGCTTATGGCCTTGTCTAAATGCTGATGGATATTGTGGATTCAAAAGACTTCTATAGCTTAGGTAGCTCACGTCAAGATCCTCCAGTGATCCTTGATGTCATACATAAGAGTGTTAATTGTTAAATTAACAACAGGAGTCACTGTGCCCTTAATTCCCCTGCAGGACTTCCGTCTTCAATGAGTTATATTATGATAATTAGCTGTAAAACTTTTTCTCAAACAGTGTTTATGTTTGTGTATGTGTGCAGATTGTTGAAATCTTTACTTAGTATAGAGTTGGTCTTCTGTATATAAAATTAATTCAAAATGAATCTTAATGGAGGGAGGAGGAGGTGGGGTGGGAGGGCAGTTATGGTGAGAAGAATCACTATATTCCTAAAGTTGTACTTAGGGGATTTATACTCATTAAATAAAAGGTTTCTTTAGGAAAACAAACAAACAAACATAAAACAACAAAAAAAAAGGAAATCACTTAAAACTCTAGATTTCAGGTTTATAAACTTCCTTTATATTTCTCTTCTTGTCTGTGCATGATGTCATATTGTTAAAACTTAGCTTATGTGTACAAGAAACTCTTTTATCTCTACCCCATTTTGCATAGCCCTGTGCAGTCTACTAAAATAGCCTCTTTTCTAGTCTGTTTTAACTTCCTTCCCACCTGAAGCCTTTGGAGACTAGCCTTAGTCAGGTTCCTGTCATGTTAGTGCTCCAGCCACTGCTTCCATGAATATTACTGGCATATGCCAATGCACAAGTCAATGATGCTTGACAGGATGTCAGAAAGTACACATGTGTTTGCTCATTTGGCTGGCAGCTGCTATCCTATATTAACATACCTTAGGTCCACTGAAAACTTCAACAAAGAAAAGATTGGCTTTACAAATAGGGACAATTAATTTGTTTACAATTTTTATGGTATGTTGTGTTTTCATAGGAAAAAAGCAATAATCAAATAAATAAATAATGGTAA
The DNA here is from genome assembly GCF_051225735.1 of Oryctolagus cuniculus. NCBI lineage: Eukaryota > Metazoa > Chordata > Mammalia > Lagomorpha > Leporidae > Oryctolagus > Oryctolagus cuniculus. Next base: position 11,808,929 of record NC_142874.1, on the reverse strand, counting down.
TGAGATGGGTGCAACAGAGATGTGTGGTTACTATTTTCAGTCCATTGATTTACATTAATTGATTCATCAGTGGTAGTCCTGAATGGTAGTTATTTCTCTTATATGTATATGTGAACACCAGTGCTCAGATTTTTGTGGTCCCCCAGGTGGTTGAGGGCTTACTTTTTTGAATTTAATAACTGCTTTGTCTTTCTGAAATATAGCGTGCATTTAAAATCTTTCTTAAAATGATATGTATAAATATAACATTTCATTGATTCTGAATTAACAGGGCAAGATCAATTAGTATACTTATCTCATTGAATTAATCATTCTATTTATGGAGCTCCTATAAGATACTGAAAACCAAGTTAAGCTCTGAATAAATAGTGTAGTGTAATAAAAAGGGTTGTTTGGGCCTACTTCCACTTAATGGTCAGAGATTACTGTGTTTTCAGGATTCTGTTTCAGACTAATTTGCTGTCAGGCTTCTGGTTTTGTTTGTTTTGGGAAATAGACCCACCTCCAAGCAACCCCTCCCCAACTTCTTCATTTATAATCCTTTGAATTTATTTTCCGCACATATCATAAAATGAGTCAGTGAGTTAATTATATAAATTAAATGTAAATCTGTTACAACCTCTCAGTTGAGTAACTGCATGAATTTTGGAGAACAAACATGTCGTTAATTTTTGGTGCTGTGAAGCCCCATGGATGTATATTAAGATGGAAATTGACTGCAGAAGGTAGTGCAAACTATAATTGATTATGTAGTTGCTATGGCTTCTTGTTTTCATTAGAATTGTGTAAGTATAAACAATATGTATTGAATAATAATCTCTGGATTCATATTTGAAACTTCACTTGTGTTAGCATTCTCCCATTTATTGGTTATAGTTGATGGCTTCATGTCAGTAAGTGAGATGGAGACAATTGTACTCAGAATTTCAGAGAGGTTGAGCTTGTTTATATAATAAATAGCTCCAGATAGCTCCCTGAGAGCCAGTAACGTTATACATCCCCTGGTGGGTTGTGAGCCATGTGGAGGGTGATGTGGACAGACTGTACCCAGCATAAGAGAGTAAGAGAGGAGGACTAGAACCACCAACATGGCAGAAGGCTGTGAGGTATGTGGGCTAATTGCTCGCCATGATGCTCCTTGTCCTCAGTAGCTTCACCTACTTCACAGAATTGGGCTTAATGTCTGAGAACCTGAGGAAATGCAATTAGGAATTCGAAGAAATCCTAGAGAGGGTGTTTCTGAACTCTCCAGGCTGTGATGGTTGTTGTTTCATCTAAATTTAATTTTTAGGGGCAAGAGAATCCCCAAATGATTATTTGGTTACATTTGAACAAGTTGACTTGGATTGAGCAGAACTTGAATCCTCAAACTCATACAGGTGTTTCAACTCTGAAATTTGGAGTCAAAGGGTGGAGCATTCATTAAGTTGTGGTGGCTAGGAGTGGGGACCAGTGGCAGGTCTTTGGGTTATTGGAGGCTTGCCCTTGGAAGGTAGTTCTCTGGAGAGGGTTGGTTATTCAAGCTGAGTTTGGTCTAGCTTTTCTCTCTGCTTCCTGGCTCACCATGCAATCATTCTCCTACACCTGCTCTGCCAATGGCCAGATTCTACCAGATGCCAGATGCATGGGGCTGCCAAATCCTAATCATAGAACCTCCAAACTGGGACGGCGCCACGGCTCACTAGGCTAATCCTCCACCTTGCGGCGCCAGCACACGGGGTTCTAGTCCCGGTCGGGGCGCCGAATTCTGTCCTGGTTGCCCCTCTTCCAGGCCAGCTCTCTGCTGTGGCCAGGGAGTGCAGTGGAGGATGACCCAAGTGCTTGGGCCCTGCACCCCATGGGAGACCAGGAGAAGCACCTGGCTCCTGCCATCGGATCAGCGCGGTGCGCCGGCTGCAGCGCGCCGGCCGCGGTGGCCATTGGAGGGTGAACCAACAGCAAAGGAAGAGCTTTCTCTCTGTCTCTCTCACTGTCCACTCTGACTGTAAAAAACAAAACAAAACAAAACAAAAACAAACCTCCAAACTGTGATAAGAATAATCCTGTTTCTTCCCAAGAAGTTCCTCCTGGGCATTTTAGTTAACATAAAGAAAAGCTTGCTAATACACAAGTAGAAGTGCAAAACTAAAAGACCAATCAGAAATCCTGTTCATGTCCTCTAGAATAGTTTTTAAACACAAGGAGGTGTAATTTGTAGCTCCCATAATGCTAGGTAGTACTGTCATTTTCTTAGTGTAGTATAAGTGTGTACTTTTCTTTTACTCCTATTAGATGAAGTTGGTATTTCTGGTCAGGGATGTACCAAGTTTACTATTCTCACAGGGCCTCACAGAACCTGGTAGAGTTCAAGGTAGTTATTTTTATTGATGGACCCACTAACTGAACTACTTCAGTCATGGGTTCTTGTTCGTGTAAGTGAACCCAGAAATGCAAGGGGCAAAGTCATTGACAGGAGTGTTGGAAATGGGCGATAAACAAATCGACAGAAATCAAAGGATATTGAATAATCTAGCTCTATATAATGGATTACCTAATCTATTTGAGAAAAATATCTTGGTTTTGATCCATTTTGTGACTTGTCATTTAGGTTTCAATAAGTAATGTATGTCATCCATCAAGCAAAAAGCAAAAAGCAAAACAAAATTCAAAAATCTATAGCTTAAATTAATGGAAAAAGGGAGGCATTTTAACATCAGTCTTCACTGTGGTCTGGTGGGATGTCAATAGAAACTAGGCCATTATTTCTCAAAAGTATGATCTCCAGACCACCTACATTATAATCACATGATGTACTTGTTAAAATATAATGTTTGAGGCCCCTTGCAAAATGCTAAATCAGAGTTTTGGGGACAGAGGGCTCAGGAATCTGCATTTTTAGTCTGCAGCCTAGGTAATTCTGATGTACTTCAGTTTGAAACCACTGCCCTAGAATGAAGATTTCTCTGTGGCTTCAGAGTTGATGGAAATGACCAGTATAAGTCATATTGGTCATAGGGATATTTGTGGGCAGCTAGGCAGGCAAGGTGGTGTGCATGAAAGTGGGCTTTATAGCAAAGCAGTCTAGGGTTTGAAAAACTGATGCCATGGGAGAGTCACTTATGTTGCCTGGTTGTGTTTTTCTTCCTGTAAGGTGTAAATAAGAGTACTCCTGTAGGGTCCTGCTCATGAGCAGAGATAGTTTGTGTAAAGGACACATAAGAGGGAGTCTTTAAAAACTTCATGGAAAATACATATTATGAACAAACTATTTATGGATTTCAAAATTTTATTGTACAACTATAAACTTAATTCCATTTCCTATGAAGTTTCTAAAGTTCCCTCATATTTGGTGCCTACTAAGTCATTGCAATGAAGGGTTGAGCCCTGAGAAAGATGATGGTACTGTGGTTAAAGTTTGCAATGCTGTATCTCAGAAAACTATCAGGAAGCCCAAAGATCCCACATTGGAAGACAGTACTTTGTAAAGAGGCCCCCTACTCCAACCCAGTCATCATCATACCATATTCATGGATTGCAAATACAATCCCAAGAGAAATCAATGGCCGGGAGGAAAAAAATGCAGTCTGTTCCAGGAACATGGTAAAATGAATAATTCAAAATTTCCACTGCTTTACACCAAGACATGATTGCAAAGGGGAAGTATTATTGATAAAAGAGTCAAAAGAAATCGTTTTGACTAAATGTGATGGGCTACAAAAGATAAACCCTGCAGATGACAAAGAAACAAAAATTAGAGCTCCAAGGAAGTAGGACATCAAGTTTTTGCTGTGTTTGTGATTAAAGGAGTTTTGGGGACAAGAAAACCTGAAGTGAGAAGACAACGAATGGCAGGTGAAGTTCGTAAACGTTCAGTGTCCCAGTAGCAAATTGGAGCATGTTTGTGCTAGGCTCTTTGAGGAAGTGACTGAGGCATTGATGTATGATGAAGACAGAAAGCAAGTTCTGGTTGAGCTGCAGCATGATTGCAAAAACCTCTGTGAAGGAGGCAGCCCACTGGATCCTTTGTCATGTCCAATTTTGGGTTTGTGTATTTGGATGATTTTCAGAGGCAGATTTTAGTTTTCACAGCTTGTTTTCAATTGGTGGTGTGGGAGTTGAAAAGCCAATGTTTTCCTAGAGAATCCTAGGGAATTATTTTCCAGTTTGTTAAGTGGTTATATTTCTAGTATTGAACCACCAGAAGAGAAATAGTCTGATAATGGTTAAACTAAAGCAACATGCAATTAAATTAGCTAAACAAGGAGGCCTCCTGGTAAATCAGTTGGTGGGGTTTTTTTGTTTGTTCATTGAATTATTATTTTTGACAGGCAGAGTTAGAGAGAGTTAGAAAGAGAGAGAGACAGAGAGAAAGGTCTTGTTTCCATTGGTTCACCCCCAAAATGGTCGTCATGGGTGGAGCTATGCTGATCTGAAGCCAGAGGCCAAGTGCCTCCTCTGGGTCTCCCATGTGGGTGCAGGGGCCCAAGCACTTGGGCCATTCTCCTCTGCCCTCCCGGGCCACAGCAGAGAGCTGAACTGGAAGAGGAGCAACCGGGACAGAATACAGTGCCCCAACTGGGACTAGAACCTGGGGTGCTGGCACCGCAGGCGGAGGATTAGCCTAGTGAGCCATGGCACCAGCCAAATTATTATTTTTAAAGTGAACAAATGTCATGTATTTTGTATGTACAGATAGATGTAGGAGCGCAGTGGTACTTCCCACCATATCCTCCCTCCTGCCTACAATCTCACCCTCCCTCCTCTTTCCTTTCTTATTCTTTCTTTTAATTTTTACAATAATCTACTTTCAGTGTATTTTATACTCATAAGATTATCCTATACTAAGTAGTGAATTCAACAAGTAGTGAGAAGAATAAAACACTGTTCCTCAACAGTAGAGACCAGGGCTGTAAAGAATCATTGAATCTCTAAATGTTGGTTTTTGGGGTCGGTGCTGCGGTGCAGCAGGTTAAAGCCCTGGTCTGCAGTGCTGGCGTCCCATATGAGTTTGAGACCCGGCTGCTCCACGTCCAAACCAGCTTTCTGCCATGGCCTTGGAAAGCAGTAGAAGATGGCCCAAGTCCTTGGGACCCTGCACCCATGTGGGAGATCTAGAAGAAAGAAGCTCCTGGCTCCTGGCTTCACGTTGGTTCAACTGCGGCTGTGGTGGCCATCTGGGGGAGTGAACCAGCAGATGGAAGCCCTCTCTCTCTCTCTTTCTGGCCTCTCTGTAACTCTGCCTTTCAAATAAATACATGAATCTTTAAAAGAATGTCAGTTTTGCTCATATACATTACATTTTTTGTATTCTTATTGGGTACTGCCTATCAGGGAGAATATATGGTATCTGTCTTTTGGGAACTGACTTGTTTCACTAACTATAATGGTTTCCAATTGCATCCATTTTGTTGTAAAAGACAGGATTTCATTCTTTTTAATGGCTGGTTAGTTATCCATAGGGTATATTTGCCAAATTTGCTTTGCCCTATCATCAGTTGATGGACATCTGGGTTAATTACATATTAGAAATTGTGAATTGAACTTCTATAAACTTGAGAGTACAGATAACTCATTCATATGCTGATTTCATTTCATTTGGATAAATTCATAGGAGTTGGATGGCTGGGTCATATGGTAGATTTATTTCCAGAATCCTGAAGTATCACCACATAGTTTCCTACAATGAATTTTCTAGTTTACCTTCCCACCAACAGTGGATTAGGGTACTCTTTTCCCCACATTCTCACCAGCGTTTATTATGATTTGTGTATTAGAGCCATTCTAACTAAAGTGAGGTGAATCCTTGTTATGGTTTTGATCTGCATTTCCCTGATGGCTAGTGTTTCTAACCATTTTTTCATAAGTCTGTGTGCATTTGAATCTCATCAAGGAATTGAAAAATTCCTATTCAAGTCCTTTGCCTATTTCTTTACTGGATTGTTTATTTTGTTGTTGTTGAGTTTCTTGAGCTCTTTATAGATTCTGGTTATCAATATATTAATCAGCTGCAAGGTTTGCAAATATTTTCTTCTATTTGGTTTCCTCTTCACTTTGCTGAGCATTCCCTTTGGGGTACAGAAGCTTCTTCACTTGAATGCCATTTGTATATTTTTGCTTTGATGACCTGTGCTTCTGGGGTCTTTCCCACAAAGTCTTTGCTTATACCAGTGTCTTGTAGCATCACCCCAATGTTCTCCCCTAGTAATTTGATGGTATCAGGTTATAGATTTAGATCCTTGATTCACTTTGAGTTTATTTCTGTGTTTGATCTAATGTAGAGGTCTTGTCTCATTCTTCTGCATGCAAAGATCCAATTTTTCCAACACTATTTGTTGAGGAGAATGTGTTTTCTCCAGGCATTGATTTCAGCTCACTTGTCAATGATTAGTTGATTGTTGATGTGTAGAATGATTTCTGGAGTCTATTCTGTTCCATTGATTTACATATCTATACTTGTGCCAGTACCAGGCTGTTTTGATTATAACTGCCCTTTGGTCTGTCTTCAAATCTGGTATTGTAATGCCTCAAACTTTGCTTCTGTTGTATAAAATTGCTTTAGCTATTCAGGATTTCTTTATTTTCCTTATGAATTTAAGCATTTTTTTTCTAGATATAAGAAGAATGTCATCGGTATTTTGATTGGGATTACATCAAATCTATAAATTGCTTTCAGTGGACATTTTGATGATATTAACACTTCCAATCCACAAACATGGAAGACTTTTCCATTTTTTGGTGTCTTTTTCTGTTCCTTTCTCTATTATTTTTAATTTACATTGTAGAAATCTTTCATCCCCTTGGTTAAATCTATTTCAAGTATTTAAATTTTTTATGGCTATTGTGAATGGGACTGATATTTGTGAGCCATGGAATAGTCTGTGTGTACAAAGTTTATGGGTTTTTGTGTGCTATTTTAATATCCTGCAACTTTACCAAAATTTATTATGAGTTCCAACTGTCTCTTAGTGAAGTTTTTTTTTTTTGTTTGTTTCCCATGTATACAGACTTATGTTATTGGCAAACAGGAATAGTTTGACTTCTTCCTTTCAACTTGTACCTGTTTGATCCCATTTTCTTGCCTAATGGCTCTGGCTAAAACTTTCAAGACTACATTGAAGAGCCATGCTGACAATCATCATCTTTATCTGGGTCTAGATCTTGGCAGAAATGCTTCCAACTTTTCCCCATTCAATGAGATGCTGGCTGTAGGTTTGTCTTATATTGTCTTGATTGGATTGAGAAATGTTGCTTCTATACTCAATTTGCTTAAGGTTTTTTATCATGAGAGGATGTTGTATTTTATCGAATGCTTCCTCTGCATCTCTTCAGCTAATCATATGGTGTTTATTCTTCAATTTTTAAATGTGATGTATGACATTTATTGATTTCTGTATGTTGAACCATCCCTGCATACGGGATAAATCTCGCTTGGTTCAGGTGAATCATTTTTCTGGAGTGTTGTTGAATTTGTTTATTTAATAGTTTGTTGACAATTTTTGCATCTATTTTCATCAGGGATACCAGTCTACAATTTTCTATCTTTGTAATAACCTTTTCTGGTTTTGGTTTTAAGGTGATCCTCATAGAAGGAGCTTAGGCAGAGTGCCTCCATTTCAGTCGTTTTCAGTAGTTTGAGAAGAACCGACATTACTTCTAGTCTAAAAGTCTGGTGGAATACAGCAGAGAAGCCGTTTGAGTCTGGGCTTTACGTTGTTACTAATTCAGTTCCCATCTTGGTTATTGGTCTGTTTTTCTATGTCTTCATGACTCAATTTCAGTAGATTGTATGTATCCTGAAATCTATCCTTTTCTTCTGGATTTTCCAACTTGTTGGTATATAGCTGTTTGTAGTAATTCCTGATGATTCTTTTTATTTCTGTGATATCCATATTTATATCTCATTTTTCATCTCTGATTTTGTTGATTTGGGTCTTCTCTCATATTTTTTTGATTAGTTAAGCCAATAGTATATTTTGTGCTTTTTTTTTTTCAAAAAAAAAAGTTCTCATTTCACTGATCTTTTGTTGTTTTTGTTTCAATTTTGTTTGTTTCATCTCTAATTTTAATGATTTCTTTCTTCCTACTACTTTTAGGTTTGTTTTTTTGTTTTCCTGGGTCCTTGAGATGCACTGATAGCTCATTTATCTGATGGCTTTTCAATGTTTTGATATAGTCAGTAATTGCTATAAGCTTCCCTCATAATTGTGCTTTTGCTATATCCCATAAGGTTTGATATGTTGTATTATCATCTTTGTTTGTTTTCAGGAATTTTTTTATTTCATTTTTGATAATTCCTATGACCCATTGTTAATTCACGAGTGTGTTTTCAGTTTCCATAAGTTTTCATACCTTCTAGAGATACTTTTTTTTTTGACAGGCAGAGTGGACAGTGAGAGGGAGAGACAGAGAGAAAGGTCCTCCTTTGCTGTTGGTTCACCCTCCAATGGCCACTGCAGCCAGTGCGTTATGGCCGGCGCACTGCGCTGATCCAATGGCAGGAGACAGGTGCTTCTCCTAGTCTCCCATGTGGGTGCAGGGCCCAAGCACTTGGGCCATCCTCCACTGCACTCCCGGGCCACAGCAGAGAGCTGGAATGGAAGGGAGCAACTGGGACAGAACCTGGCGCCCCGACCGGGACTAGAACCTGGTGTGCTGGCGCCACAGGCAGAGGATTAGCCTAGTGAGCCGTGGTACCGGCCTCTAGAGATTCTCAAGTTGTAATTTCCAGCTTCATTCCATTGTGGTGAGAACAGACACATGACATGACTTCAATTTTTTGAATTTACTTGCTTTATGGCCTAACATATGGTCTATCCTAGTGAACATGCCATGCACTGATGTAAATAATGTATATTCATCAACTGTGGGATTAAATGTTCTGCAGTTATCAGGTCCATTTGGTTCATAGTGTAGATTATCTCTGTTATCTCTTTGTGGTGATATTGCATGGGGTTCTAGTGGCACGGGCTGCCCTAGTCTGCTGTCACCTTGTTCTCAGATGCTGGTCTGCACTCCAACCCCCAGTGGGAGTCAGGTGCGGTGTCCTTGCTCTCTGCTGCATGTCCGCACATAGCACGCTGCTCCATGGCATCCCTCTTCCTTCTGTAGAGTTTCTACTGCAAACTTCTCTGCACTTCCTCTGCTTTTCTTCAGGTATTTCCCCTGTTCCGAATCAGGTTGTCTTTTCCTTATTCAGTCATCTTGGAAGCCCCTTGTTTGTTTTTGAGTGATACTATCCAGGAAATAGATTAAACAGTATTGTTCAAGAACTTTCATAATGTCTTTGTGTCTGCCCAGTGCTAGGATTGATGTTTAGCTTAAACTCCAACCTGTACGTCCTTGCGGAAACTAAACAAGCAGGAGAAAACCTTCCTATTGCCAGAAAGACACAAAGCCACTAACAAAACGAAAAGAGAGAAAGCTGTGGGATCATAGAACTCAAAAGGGAAGTCATTCCTGAGTTTATGCCAATCTGCAGGTCAACCAACCCTGCTGAATAAAAACTGAAGTTCTGTACAAATCAGTTCATGAAGACGTTGTTGCTTGTACTGTCAACATAAGGCAAGTCTGGTAAGTGCAGATTGCCTTCAGAAAAGAAAAGTGCAGGGCACTCAGAATCATTGGAATCAAAGAAAAAAGCCCCAGATTAGTATGACAGAAAACCAGTCACTTGATCATACTTCACCAAAATTTTCACCAGTTGCCAGGGCTCAAATATTTAGACGTTTTTAAGATTTTATTTATTTTTATTTGAAAGGTATAAAGACACATGCAGAGAGACAGAGACAGAGTTATTCTGTCCACTGGTTCATTCTCTATACGCCTGAGACAGGTGGAGCTGGGCCAGGTGGAATCCAGGGATTGGGGATTCAATCTGCTCCCCACATGGGCAGTAGGGCCCAAGTACTTGAGCTATCACCGGCCGGCTCCCAGGGCGAGCATTAGCAGAAAGCTGGAATCTAGAGCAGACCCAAGATTCAAACTCAGATGCTCTGATATAGGATGTGGCCATCTCAAGCAGTGTCTTTACTGCTGCACAGAACACCCATCCCTAGACAATATTTTCTAATGTATTATTAAGCACCTAGATTTTAAATGTTGTGGTACATGCTGGAGACCCAGTGATGAACTGAGACATAGACGCTCATCTCAAAGAGCTTACATTCTAAGGAACAAGAATTCACCATACATGTTTAAGAAATTAATGGAAGATGTATACTAGGAAAAATTATGTATGGATTTCAGAGATTTTCAGACAAAAATAAACATCATTTAAAAAAAGATTTATTTATTTGAAAGGAGAGTAACAGAAATGGGGGTGAAAGAGAAAGAAGGACTGAGGGATAGTATGAGCTTTCATCTGCTGGCCCACTCCATAAATGGCCACAATGGTCAAGAATGGGCCAGGCCAAAGCTAGGAGCCTGGAATGCCATCCAGGCCTGCCACATAGGTGACAGGAGCCCAAGCATTTTGACCTTCTACCACTGCTTTTCCAGGGATATTAGGATGAAGTTGCATCTGAAACAGAGCAGGCAAAACTCAAATAGGCACTGACTTGGGATGCCAGTGTCACAGGCTGCAGTTTAACCTATGGTGCCACAACAACAAGGCTCAAAATTTATCTTTTAAAAAAAGATTTACTTATTTGAAAGGCAGAGCTACTGGGGCTGGTGCTGTGGCGCAGCGGGTTAGCGCTCTGGCCTGAAGTACAGCATCCCATATTCGAGACCTGGCTGCTCCTCTTCCAATCCAGCTCTCTGCTGTGGCCTGGGAAAGCATTAGAAGATGGCCCAAGTCTCTGGACCCCTGCACCCACGTGGAAACCTGGAGGAAGCTCCTGGCTCCTGGCTTTGGATTGGCGCAGCTCTGGCTATTGTGGCTAATTGGGGAGTGAACCATCAGATGGAAGACCTCTCTCTCTCTCTCTCTCTCTCTCTCTCTGCCTTTCCTTCTCTCTGTGTAACTCTGACTTTCAAATAAATAAATAAATCTTTAAAAAAAAGAAAGGCAGAGTTACTGAGAGAGAAGGCAAGAGGGAGAGGGAGGGGAGGGGAGGGAGAGAAAAAGAGGGAGGAAGAAGGAGAGGGAGAGGGAGAGGGAGAGGGAGAGGGAGACACAAGAGAATCTTCCATCCATTAGTTACTGATTGACTCCCCGAATAGTTGCAAGTGCCCAGGGCTGGGCCTGGTCAAAGCCTGGACCCTGGAACGACATTTGGGCCTCCCACCTGGGTGGAAGGGGCCCAAGCATTGTGCCACCTTCAGCTGCTTTCCCACAAACTTTATCAGGGAGCTGGATAGGAAGTGGAGCAGCCAAGACTTGCATTGGAACTCAAATGAGATACTATCATTCGGTTGCCCCTCTTCCAGGCCAGCTCTCTGCTGTGGCCCAGGAGTGCAGTGGAGGAAGGCCCAAGTGCTTGGGCCCTGCACCCCATGGGAGACCAGGAGAAGCACCTGGCTCCTGCCATCGGATCAGTGCGGTGCGCCGGCCGCGGTGGCCATTGGAGGGTGAACCAACGGCAAAGGAAGACCTTTCTCTCTGTCTCTCTCTCTCACTGTCCACTCTGCCTGTCAAAAAAAAAAAAAAAGTTGAGATACTATCATTATAGGTAGTGGCTTCACCCACGGCACCACAATGCTGGCTCTAAAACTTATCCTTTGATTCTGCTTTTTCCATGAACATTTCCGGTTACCTCATATTGTTTGTGTGTATTCGTGTGTGAACTTGAGTTTTATAGATTGTCTGCTATATATTGTTATTTTGTGGAATAACCCATTCATTCTCTACTAATCTTTTTGGTGTCTTTCCTACAAACTCCTCTTAGACCATGATATTGAGAAATAGCAGTATAAAGTGATTTAACTTGATTATTCTGTTGGATTGCAGTGGCTTTTTATGGGCAGGCACTTGTTATAACGTCTGAGGAATATGCTTTAACATGACTTATTTGAAGTTGGAAGTGCTATACATGTTGAACAAAGGCAAATTATTCCTGTATAAAAGGGAAGACTCATTATAAATGGTTATACAGAAAAGTGATGTGAAATGCAATAGGTAAAATAGTTATTAACCTCCGTTTAAGAGATTTCAACAAGAATCCAAATTCTCTTTTTAAGGGGTGAATCCAACTTTTTCATAAAGTGTACCATTACCATACGTAATTCACTTGCAGAGAATGTCTTTTAACGGACATCAATGTTAGTGTGGCATTTGCATTTTTCCTGCATTTATCTGCAGTTCTGTTCAGAACTGTATGTTTCAGAAATGAATAAGGGGGAAAGTTGTAATCCTAATCTGTCTCTGAGTTAACAGAAACATCCACAGCTCTCTTATATAATTCCACTGTTCTATCCCAGACTAAAGCTTTCATATTTTTTATCTTCTTAGTCTTGCACAAATGAAATACATGAAATATGTTCTCTTTATATCAATAAAATTAGAAATAAGTAAATCTAAAAAATCACTTCTAACCATGCCATCTATCATTGCAAATGTTCTTGATTTTTGACATTTCTAGAGGAAGAAATGGACTGTTTTGACATATGGTATCATGATAATTTCCAAATAGGATGGACTTTAGTCAAAAGGCCTTGGCTTCTTCCTTCTAAGGCTATATAGTATCATAAATAAGGCAGCTGATTAAATATTCCACTTGACACAGGGAGGAGGAGCAGGAAGAGGCAGTTTGGCCACTTTATTTTTCACTGATATTTTTCATATCTCTCCCACCCCCAACACACACACATATATGCACATATACATGCATACACACAAATATATACACACCACTAGGAGATTTCAGAATTTCATGGAAAATTGAATTTAAATCTATTTGTTTTAGTAGATACTGAGAAGGCATTCAAGAAAATTTAACATCCATTCATGGTAAAAATATTGAATAAATTAAGTATAGAAGGAACACACCTCAACATCATGAAGGTTTTATATAGCAAGCCCACAGCCAGCATCATGTTGAATGGGGAAAAGTTGAAAAATTTCTTTTAATATCTGGAACCTTACAAGTGTGTTCACTCTCATTGCTCTCATTCAGTGTAGTATTAGGTGTTTTAGCCAGAGCCATTAGGAAAGGGAAAGTAAATAAAAGTGTTCCAGAAAGGAAGAGGGGATGTCTGCTATCTCTGCTTGTGGATGGCAGACACTACCAAGACACTATTTGAGCTGGTAAATAAATTCAGCAAGGTCTCAGGATATAAAATCAACACACAAGAGTCAGTATCATTTGTATATGCCAATAATGAACTCACCAAGAAAGAAATTATAAGAGCAATCTCATTCACAACAGCTATAAAAATATCTCAGAACAAGTTTACCCAAGGGTGTGAAAGATCTCAGCAATGAAAATTATAAAACGCTGATGACAACAAAATCAAAGAAGACACAGACAATGGAAAGATAACCATGCTCATGACTGGAAGAGTGAATATTTCTTAAATCTCTGTATTATCCAAAGCAATACACAGATTCAACACAATTCCCATCAAAATGCCAAGGATGCTCTCCACAGAACTAGAGAAAATAATCCCAGGATTCATATGGAAGCAAAAAAGAAAACAAAAAAACAAAAAACCAAAACAAAAACAAAACCTCCTACCTTTCTCTGAAGGGAGGAGAGAACCTCCACTTTGACTATGACCTTGTCTAAACAAGATAAGAATCGGAGAACTCAGAGGGCTTCCATAGCCTTGGAAACTCATGACTGGAGCATAGGGAGATTACTGATGCCATAGACAGGAGTGTCAATTGGTAAAGTCAACAACAGGAGTCACTGTGCATTTACTCCTCATGTAGGATCACTGTCCTTAATGTGCTGTGCATTGAGATTTAATGCTATAACGAGTACTCAAACAATATATTTCACTTTGTGTTTCTATGGGGGTGCAAACTGTTGAAATCTTTACTTAATGTATACTAAACTGATCCTCTGTAAAAAAAAAAAAAAAGAAATTATCAACTCCCAACTTGACTCTCACTGGGATTAAACATGACAATAGGTCTGATCTGATTTCATCATCATTTAAAAAAAAATCATCTATTATTTTTCACTTTATGTCTCTGTGTGGGAGCAAACTGCTGAAATCCTTACTTAATGTATACTAAGCTGATCTTCTGTATATTAAGATAATCGAAAATGAATCTTGATGTGAATGGAAGGGGAGAGGGAGTGGGAAAGGGGAGGGTTGTGGGTGGGAGGGACGGTATCGGGGGGAAGCCATTGTAATCCATAAATCGTACTTTGGAAATTTATATTCATTAAATAAAAGTTAAAAACAAAAACAAAAACAAAAACAAAAACAAAACCTCCAATAGCCAAAGTAATCCTGAACTCAAAAGAGCAAAGCTGGAGTATGTCAGGAGCAGATTAGGCTTATAAATTGACCCTTTGTCTCCTACCAGGTTTCAAGACATATGACAGAGTGACTTTAATAAAAATAGTACAGTATTGGCATAAAAGCAGACAAATAGGTTATTGGAATAGAATAGAAATCACAGAAATTTATTCGCTATTCTACAGCGAAACAAGATTTGACAAAGTTTTAAAAACATACACTGGTAAAGGTTAGTCTCCTTAATGAATGGTCAAAGTTGCTCCACTTCTGATCTAGCTCTCTGCTATGTCCTGGTAAAGCAGTGGAAGATGGCCCCTGCACCTGCATGGGAGACCTGGAAGAAGCTCCTGGCTCCTGACTTCAGATCAGCACAGCTCTGGCTGTTGCCGCCAACTGGGGAGCGAACCAGCGGATGGACGACCTCTCTCTCCCTCTGCCTCTCCATCTCTGTGTGTAACTCCAACTTTGACATGAATAAATAAATCTTTAAAAAAAGAAAGCAAAGAAGTATTTACTGATATTTGCAGCAAAATTGCTAGAACATTATGTCAAATGAAAAAGTCAGACTCAGAACGACATACAGTATTTACAATATGTTCTATGTTTTTTTTTAAAAAAATGTTCTGAACTTTTGGCAGTGATAACCTGAGGTTGGCAATGTTGGAGGGAGGGCTATAGGGAAAATTAGGTAATGGGTACCCAAACACTGGGGCCAGCACTGTGTTGCAGTGGGTTAAGCTGCTGAGGCTCTGCTTCCAATCCAACTTCCTACTGATGTGCTTGAGAAGGCAGTACTTGGGCTCCTGCCACCTGCTTGGGAAACCAGCATGGACTTCCTGGCTCCCAGCTGTGGCCTTGTCCAAATCTTGCTGTCGTGGCCACTTGGGGGATGAGCCAGCAGATGGAAGATCGACCTCTGTCTCTCTCTCCCTCTCTCTCTGTTGCTCTGCCCTTTAAATTAATAAATAAATGGATAGATAAATAGCTATTTTATAAAAAGCAGCTAAATCTTAGAAGTTCTAGTGCACAGTGGGGAGAGCATTTTTCACAGTAATGTATCATATATTATTATTATTTTTTTTTGACAGGCAGAGTGGACAGCGAGAGAGAGAGAGACAGAGAGAAAGGTCTTCCTTTGCCGTTGGTTCACCCTCCAATGGCCGCCGCGGCCGGCATGCTGCGGCCAGCGCACCGCACTGATCCGAAGGCATGAGCCAGGTGCTTCTCCTGGTCTCCCATGGGGTGCAGGGCCCAAGCACTTGGGCCATCCTCCACTGCACTCCCTGGCCACAGCAGAGAGCTGGCCTGGAAGAGGGGCAACCGGGACAGAATCCGGTGCCCCGACCTGGACTAGAACCCAGTGTGCCGGCGCCGCAAGGCGGAGGATTAGCCTAGTGAGCCGCGGCGCGGGCCTCTATCATATATTATTTAAAGAAGAGGAAGACAGGTGGATCTGGTAGACCACAAGCAAAAAATGTATGTAAGGAAATGGAAAGGCGAATTTCCTGGTTTTATTGGTTTATACAGTGTATATATGTTGCAATTTTACACTGTGCCCCCATAAAATGTGCAAATATTACTATTACATGTTAATGAAAGAGCTTTTTAAAAAGAAAACAAACAGGAGATTTGCTTTGGTGCCGGGTTTTTGATATTTGTGTATGCATTCTTTGTGGTGTGCATGTTCTGAAGGCTTTCTGGGGACTCTCATATGACAGACACTAACCTAGAGAGGAATAGTGTACACAGCTCAGAACAAACAGAAATGCCTGCCTCCTGTACCTTACATTCCGATGTAGCCTGGAAGCAGTGGAGCCATGGTTTGAATCCAAGAAATCTGGCTTTTGGGCTATAAATTTTGTCATCGACAGGTATCTAATGAGCCTTTTCTGGAGGCCCTAAGAATCTCCTAAATCCACTTAGGCCATGCCTCACTCAATGTGATCCCCGACATTTGGAAATTAAGCAGCCAGACTCCTCAGGATATTGGTCACTGCGTCCATGCAGTGCCCTCGGGTCTGATGTGAGCCCCATCCCTGCGTTTGCAAGGTCTAGTCTGCCTCTCCAGGGAAGGCCGACCCAGAGGCCCTCTTCTGTTTGGAATGGGTGATCCTCCCGGGCTCTTCCTCTTAACATTCACACATATGTATGAAACCAAAGCTTCTAGGAACCACGTGCACTTTCACGTGTACCAGTCCAAATTATAGCAAATTTAGTGACCTAAAACAACATCGATGTGCCGTCTTAACAGTTCTGTAGGTCTGAAGTCTGACGAATGGGCCCCTTCCTCTGTCTGTGATCATTCCTCCTCCTCCCCTGTCCCCTGACCTCAGATTCCAACCTCGGGCTGCAAAGCTTCCTTTTGGGAAATCCTGTGATTGGGTTGGGCAAACCTACATGGTCTTGGATAACTTCCGCATCTCAAGGACTATGCTATCAGTCACATCTGCATGTCCCCTTTTCCATGTAAGTTGGAACCTTCACCAGTCCTGGGTAATGGAACCTAGACATCCTTGCGGATGGGGGTTCTGCACACCACGGTCTCTCCCTTCAGGCCCTCAAAGGTTCATGTCTGTTCGACATGCACAATATATTCATGCAACCCCAAGGTCCTTGGTATTCTCTACCATAGTAATATCTTCTTAAAGTCCAAAAGTATCCCATTTAAATATCATCATCTTAAAATTGCCAAATCTCATCACCACCCTCCTATAGATCAGGTATAAGGGGGTTTTAAGAGACATTTCTCATATAAGTGTTTTGAAATATTCAGTGGCTGTTTTTTGTATAGTTCATGAATTTTATCAAATGTTTCCATTTGATGACAGCTTGCTGAGGCATTTTTACTGCAAAGAGCGTGAGTGTTTTATTTTCCATGGGTGTCCATACATCTTCTGTGTACCCTTTCCACCTTCCTCTTCTGGGTGCAACCCACAAGTCTAGGGTAGAGGGAGTCACATGCTTTTCCTACATTCATATATTCTAGATTAGTGTTTACCACATATGACATATTTTAAAATGTTCCATATGTTTAAAATCTAGAAAACATGCTAATTCATGGGTGGCTTAGGTTTTGATTTTCTGGATTAGCACTTTCAGCAAAGCTAACATCACACACACACTCACTCACTCACTCACTCATCTCATAGCAATGAGGATTTGAAAATTACAGTGTTTTATCTGGTAAGCTAGTCCAGTATCTCCAAGGCCTTAGAAATCTGCTGCACTGTTGTAGAAAAAGTACTACATGATTAAAATGCATTTGACATTTCTTGGCACTTCCTTTCTTTTAGTATGTTTACATTTGTCCTTCAATGAATTGAAATGCTTTCACTGTAATAAAGTTACTTTGCAGTAATAGGTGGGTCGTTCATGCTAACACATTTCAGAAATAAAGCATGTGGGGGTGGGGTCATGAGAATGTGCTTTATGAGAGAACTATGCATGGATTTCAAAGTTCTTTTCTTTTGCACTGAAATAAAGTGTTTTCCTGTTTTTCCACCCATGTTGTGAAGTACCCTTGAATTAACACTGTGAGTTACACTATAACTTCAAACAAGGTGCGCAAGACTTAGAATAAACCTGGCAGAGCGGACAGACAGCGGAATCTGGACGGCCAAAATGAGTATTCTGTAGATTAATAGAAAAGGTAATGTTTCCTTGCTGAGAACAATGGCAGTGCTTCACTTCAGAAATAAGGATAATAAAAAAGAAACTATGTTTATTTTGTTGCATTTTTTGAAATCCATGCATACTGCATAGTGTTTTTATAATATGGGTTTTCCTTAGCCTTTTCAAGACCATATACATATGCATATATATACTATTATATATACGTGTGTAATTTAAAAGTCTCCAATTAGGACTTTTCCCTTCAGATTCATACGTGTGGACTGGCTCATGCGTGCAGCACCTTGAACTTCTTTCCATAGTGAGTCATTGCTGAGCAAGAAAGAACCCCAGAATCCTCTGAAGGAGACTCCTTACGGCCTACAGTTAACACAACTTTTCTGACAAAGGCACCAGGCAGGAAGAGGGGAAAAGAGCTAACTTATAAGGGAACACACCTGCATGTGTCATAACCCCCAGCTAAGCTTCTCCTGCCTGTTTCTGATTTTCTCTGCTTGAGCTGAATAACCTCTAAACAAGGGAACTCTCTCTGGATATGATGTGACTGAGTGCGAGCCTTTTGGAAGCTTCTAATACAATTTCCCTCCTTTCTTTTCAAAACGGACCTTAAGACCATAAATTAGAAACGGCATAGATTTTCTGCTTTAATCCCATTTATTAAGGTCTGACAGAATAACTCCATCCGGTTAAATCTAGTTGCAGTGCACTGAGATTTATTAAGGAGAGGAATAATGCATCTCTTTAACAGCAGAGCCGGTACAGCTACTGCATTTGGAGTTTATGGTGATTTAGCAGAAATGTACAGGACATTTCTTTTTCCTCCTGACTTATTTTATGGCATTTTTGAAAACCTCAAAGATAATAAACTATAAAATGTAATTTTTCTCTCTAAAAGGTTGTCTTGTGGGTTTGGTGTTTCTCATGATCTAAAATACATACAGTAAAATTTTGCATGTACACACATCTTTGTTAAAGTGGGCACTTGGGAACAAAGAAACAAGTGGCAATTAAACCTATTTCCTGTGGCATTAGAGATGTCCCTCATTTACTTCCTGACCTAAATTGTCCTGCAAGAGAATGTAATCTCTTTTGCGTAATACAGTACTTGTAGAAAAATCATCTTACTGGTTAAGTCTTAAAAGCTGTAATAAAATCAGCGACGCACTAGTTAAGTGACTGAATAATGGGGGTACTAGAGATCACTGGTTGGTTAGGTTTTGTTTTCTTTTTGATTTTCCAAGGGATAAAAACTATTTTGGTTTTGCAAAAGTTATTTAGTCACAATGGTCATTCCTGTAGGAATACTTGGACATGCACCAAATATATATGTAATGCACATGTTAAAAAAAAATGTACTGACAGCCCTCTGGGACCATGAAGCATTACTTGCTTCTAAGTTATACAGAGGCTTTCTTCTCTAGCTCTTTTTGCTCCTTTATTGTTACAGTGGTTAATTGTTTTAACTCGGAAGCACTTGTGAGCAGGCAACCCAATGTTTTCTGTTTCCATAGGGCCCTATTCTACATGCTGGTATACAGTAGCCACTCATCTAAATTACTCCAATTAGTGATAGAATGATTTGAATAACCTGATATGAAATGTTTTTGCTTAACCTTTAGGCCTCTCTACCTATTAGCCTGCTACATAAAATAAGTGGTCAGTAATGTAGGAAGATGTAGTCATTTCAGTGGTTGGAAATGCATTCCTTTCCCAGGTCCTTATCTGAGCTGTGTGTCACTTGAATTTCGGACACAACTTTACGCTTTCTTCTGCACACAATACCCTTTGGACTTTCTTCTTCACTCCAGTGCTGTAGGAGTTAGTTTTCTTGTTACTGCTTCACATATTTATTAACTTTTGGAAATACCGGAGCTCATCCTGGTTATGTCCTCCTTTGTTAGGTTAGTGGAAAGTTAGCTGTATTTTTATTTCTTCTTTTTATTTTTGTATCATTTATTTTTATCCTAACATCAAAGGTAGGTCCTTTTTTCTTTGGAAGTAAAGTCTTCACTGGAATAGTGACATCTTCTGCTGCTTTTCCCAGGCGTATCAGCAGGTAGCTGGATCCGAAGTGGGGCAGCCACTTCCAATGGGAGGGACTCTAACCAGTGCTCTTTGGGATGCGATCATTGCGGGTGGTGGCTTAGCCTGCTAGGCGCCACACTGGCCCATGTCATCTTTTCTTATTTTCTCTTACCTGAATGTCATCATCTTCTCTGTCTCTTTTGCTGTCTGCATTTGACCCTTCAGTGTTGAGATGTGTGGTCTTTCCATTTATTACACATATTTGCCAGGCAGGTCTATGGCTTTGAATGCATTATATATTTCAGTTACTCCCTAATGTCTCTAACCCAACCTTTTTCCAGATTCATCACATGCTTAACATGCCATTTGGATATCTAATCAAGATCTCAAAATTTCATGTTTTCTCTCCCTGTTCTTGTGCTGGCCTCCTGAGGACATAGACCCAACGTTCTCTGAGTTACTTTAGCTATCCTTGACTTGTCTTGCTTCTTCACCCACTATTGTCAGTATTCTCCCCCAAATGCCTCTGCTCTGCCTGCCGTCTTTTCTGTCCAACACTGTCCGTCACTACCACCTGAGGTCAAGCTGCCTGAACTACTGTCATCATCCCCTCTCTGCTCCCCTGCTTCTGGTCTTGTCTTCCTACAGAGTACTTCTTGCAGACATCTATTTAAATTATTCCTCAGGATAGTCAAAGGTAAAAGTTTTTAAACCACAAGAACGCACTATTAAAAATAAGTATTGCTTTTCAGTCCATGACAAGTTTCAAGTTTAAATATAAACATTGTTGTTGATATCCCATAATTATTTTTTTTCTTTTTCTTTTCTTTCTTTTTTTTTTTTTTTTTTTTTTTTTTTTTTGACAGGCAGAGTGGACAGTGAGAGAGAGAGACAGAGAGAAAGGTCTTCCTTTTTCCGTTGGTTCACCCTCCAATGGCTGCTGCGGCTGGCGCACCGCGCTGATCCGAAGCCAGGAGCCAGGTGCTTCTCCTGGTCTCCCGTGGGGTGCAGGGCCCAAGCACCTGGGCCATCCTCCACTGCACTCCCGGGCCACAGCAGAGAGCTGGCCTGGAAGAGGGGCAACCCGGACAGAATCTGGCGCCCCGACCAGGACTAGAACCCGGTGTGCCGGCGCCGCAAGGCGGAGGATTAGCCTAGTGAGCCGCGGCGCCGGCCGATATCCCATAATTAATACAGCTATTTTGAAAACTTTCCAAAGAAACTAAGACATGGAAGAAAACGGGGAGAAATGCCTGCATTGTTTATTCTTGGAGAAATAGGTTTCAGATATTTTACATGCAAATTACATTTTTACTATGATTTATTTGCTCTGCAAAGTTGGGAAGCAAGCTTATGCTGATGGGTATTTACTCAAAGGCCAATAACGTAGCCCACTCACTCTAACAAATGTTGATGTATCACCATGACTGTGAATGAACAAAAAGCAAGACACCCGCCTGCAATGGTGGTGTTGCTCTGTTTTCATCTCGGTCCTATAAACACATCCAGTGAATTTGCCTGTCGCTTTCACGGTCTGACCTTGGAAATTTCAAACAGCTATAACGAGGCTGGCTTTTTTACTTTTGAATAATAATTTTTATAAATAATATGCTATTGTAGATTGTAGACAAGGAACGCTATTTGGCTCAGGGAAAGAGAAGTGGAAAATAAGGACATACACTCTACCTCCATGTGTGTCTTTGTTAGTTAATGCTTTATTTTGCTTCCTGAAATGTCTCGATTGATGTCAAATCATTGACCCTCAAACCATAAGAAAGCACACAAATCTGACACTTCTGAGAGAAAAAAATAATAGGGAACCGTATTCCAAGCATATTAAGAAGCAGTCATTAATTTGGCAATGATATGCAAATTAGGCAGTAGGGATTTGTAAGACTGCAATGTCATCTCCTCACGCACTGCCTTGTGGGTTTGTGGGTCTAGAAGGATCCACAGAGTCATCGTCCCTTCTTACTCCCTTCTGGCAGCACTCATGCATGAGATTCCCTAGAACTGCCTGTTGGTACATTCTGAAGTCTATGGCTCATTCAGTTTTCTCCATTCTCGAGTTCATCCCCTGTCCTGGTTTCTCATCTTCTCCAGACTCAGGACATCAGTAAACTGATGTATTTGCATTTACTCCACTGTAATCCCTCTATTAACTCTATTTTAAAAGGCCAGAGAAAGACAAGTTGAGAAAAACAAAGTGTTAACACTGTCGCTCTCAATTGATTGCATTTCTGAAATGTGAAATGAAAAGCATTTGCAAGCTGTGATTTGATTTCCCAAGACTGAGTTATGCTAACAATTCCTGAGCAATGTGTCTATTAAGTGAGGAAGACCTGTATTGCTGTCTCTTAGTAAACCAGCTAACTGGAAGGCAAATTCTTATCAAGGGTGCACAGTGTTTTACTAATAGAAGAGTTATTTTGAAACTGTGCTGACAATGGTAGATATTTAATATATTAAATGACATATACAATATTTATGGCTAACTTTGAATTCTTTAAATAAATTATTTCCTTTAGAAGTCTTTTTTTTTTTTTTTGACAGGCAGAGTGGACAGTGAGAGAGAGAGACAGAGAGAAAGGTTTTCCTTTTCCCATTGGTTCATCCTCCAATGGCAGATGTACAGTTCAGCACATGCTCCTTCAGACTTGCCCCTAATGGTAGAGCTAGAAACGTGCTAGAGGATTCCAATTCAATCCCATCAAGGTGGTATGTACCAATGCCATCTCACTAGTCAAAGTGATCAGTTTCAGTTCATAATTGATCATATGATAGGATTAAGTGTCAAAGGGATCACACAAACAAGTCTAGTGTCTGCTAATACTAACTGATAGAATTAAAAAGGAGAGAACAATCCAACATGGGAAGCGGGATACATAGTAGACTCATAGAATGGCAGATGTCCTAAATAGCACTCTGGCCTCAGAATCAGCCCTTAAGGCATTAAGAACTGGCTGAAAAGCCCATGAGAGTATTTTAGGCATGGAAAGCCAAGACACTCTGGCAAAAAAAATGACCTGAATGAAAGATCTCTGTGAGATCCCAGTGGAAAGAACAGGCCATCAAAGAAGGAGGTACCTTTCTCTGAAGGGAGGAGAGAACTTCCACTTTGACTATGGCCTTCTCTAAATAAGGTCGAAGTTTGTGAACTCAGGAGGCTTCCATGGCCTTGGCAGCTCATGACAAGAACCTCGG
This sequence comes from Oryctolagus cuniculus, assembly GCF_051225735.1. Classification (NCBI taxonomy): domain Eukaryota; kingdom Metazoa; phylum Chordata; class Mammalia; order Lagomorpha; family Leporidae; genus Oryctolagus; species Oryctolagus cuniculus. The sequence goes on along the minus strand of NC_142874.1, from coordinate 11,785,739 downwards.
GTGATTACTGTTGCCATAAACAAGAGTGTCAATTGTTAAATCAACAACAGGAGTCACTGTGCACTTACTCCCCATGTAGGATCTTTGTCCTTTATGTGTTGTACTATGTGAATTAATGGTATAACTAATACTCAAACAGTACTTTATACTTTGTGTTTCTGTGTGGGTTCAAACTGTTGGAATCTTTAGTTAGTAAATATTAAGTTGATCTTCTATATATAAAGATAATTGAAAATGAATCTTAATGAAGAGTGGGATGGGAGAGGGAGTAGGAGATGGGATGGTTGCAGGTGGGAGGGATGTTATGGGGGGAAAAGCTGCTATAATCCAAAAATTGTACTTTGAAAATTTATATTTATTAAATAAAAGTTGAAAAAAAAAGCAACTTGGATATTTTGGTCCCTACTCCTCCAGCGCTGATTAGAAGGGCCTGAATTGTTTATGACCTTTCTTTTTCAGAAGCAAATAATAATTCGTATTATTAGTAGCCATTGTAGACCTTTTTTGCCTTTCAATATTGGAGAGGCCCCTGAGGGCTCAAGCAGGGCAGTCATATGACCTGGCGAGATTTCTGTGTTAAATGTGCAGAACGGCAGCCGGTACATAGGGGAATCAAAGACAATTTCAGTGGTTCCAGGAAATTAAGTGTTCTTCTGGAAACTCTCCCTGTGTTATAGAAAAATGAACGTGGGAGCTCTCTACATCTCCAGCCAGGCAGGACGTGGTGGCTGAAAAAATTGACTTTCCTTATAATTGTGGAAAACTAGGGACTCCTGTGATCCTTTGAGAAAATCGTATATGCAGACAATTGAATCTCTCCTTTTTGATACATGTCCTTAACCTTCTCAACATATTACCGTGCTTTCTTTCTCTGTAAGATAACCCTTTGTTCTCTGTTCAACGCAGATATTTTTGTCATTTAGCTGTTTAGTTCTGTTGACTGTTCTTCTGTGGATAAAAATTCTCTTTGCCATCCTTCAAGTAAGTGAATTATAGAAATGACATTGTGTCTTACTGTAAGCAATGATTCCCAAATGCAGCTTGCAGAAGACCACATCAGGAGTCACAGAGGCATTTAATACACAGATCCTCCTCCTTCATGTGTTCAGCCAAGGATATGTATGTATGTGTGTGCACATATGTGCATGTGTGTGTTGAGGGAGGGTCCTGGTTCTCACCCCTGTTTCTCAGATGACTGTTAGAAGGAGCACTGTATAGAAATTCAGAATTGTAACTAATGCCACATTCTAACCTCCCTCACAGAACCCTGATAAAGCTGAAAATCTGCAAAATTACCTGGTCGTCCAGGCAGCCAACAGCAAAGGTTTGGATATGGGTTGTAAAGAGATACAAGTGTTATATTTGTGTGAGAATGTCCCTCTTTGGGGTTATTTTTCTTCTGTGGATCTTGTCTCTTTTACGGGATCTCTCTGCGGAATTGGCATGTGCAGATGGGCCAGGTCCTCTCCAGCTTTTGAGGAAATGGGAAGGCCAGGACCAGGAGGAAGTAGGCAAAGGGCAGCATCTAGGTGGCTTTTTGCCCAGGGAAGGTCTTGAGTTAGATTGGAAAGAGCGGGTGGGGTCCTTGTGGCTTTCATGAGGTTCAGGGTGCTGAAACCTAGCAGGTAGTAAAATATTTATTTTCCTTTATATTGTCTTTACTGTACATGCTCCTTGGGGAGCCAACTGATGTAGCCAGTATTGTGAAAGATTGTGTGATGGAATTCACAAAAAGAGTTCGAATTCTGCTATTATGTCCTAGGAGACACTATCAACAAGAATGCTATGGAGAGACACTGTGTATGCTATAGACAGCGGTAGAGTAAAATTCCTGGATTGCCTTCGAGTATACCATTACCCTGGGAGACGGTTAACCTTTTGATTCGACATATTAGATTAAAAAACAAATAAAAACAACATCAGCAAATCAAAACCTGTCATAAAAAAATCAGTGTTACCAGTGTTTAAAAGCCTTTCTAAAATTTTGTGCTTTTAATTCTAACAACCACCATGGACTATCGGCTCTGTAATTGCTAAGATAAAGCTTTATTTGCATTGCATATGACTTTGTGTTGTCTATGATGAGAGCCTCTGAACCATTCCCTCTCAAAGCAGGCTGCAGCTGCACCACAGAGGGAACCGAAGCCTGCGGCTCCTCTCCAGGGAGGCGTGCGTGGGCCTGTGAACTCTCACCGAGAGACAGTTTAACTTGAATTTCATCCTGTTTAATGTGACCATTTAAAGGGCTGACCTTTTTATAATATAGCAACTGAAACAGATTCCGTATCTCTTTTATGGCTGAACTGTTGTCTTTTCAACGGAATGTTTTTTATGTGTGAAAGGCATTAGATCAGATACAGAGATGCTCATAACACTAAAGGGAGCTTAATTAAAGTCAATGGAAAATTCACAGTAAGAAAATAAAAGCAGCAAGCAATAGAAACCGCATGGGCTGGATCTAGAAGCCTATCAAGGATAAACCCTGGAGGCTCAGTGCCTTCAGGACTATGTATCAGATCAAGGGAGAAGAATAAAAAGTAGAATCTAAGTTTAAAAGAGAAATCCCTCATGATAAACAGTGCTAACTCAAATTCTGCATTCCGAATACCTCATGGAACCAGACATCTGACAGGATCAAATTGTTTTTCTTTCCTCTTTCTATTTATGTTAGACTAGATTTTTGTGATCATGTGGCATGTTAGGGGGCCTGCCTCTAAGCAACCCTTTTTACAGGTTGATTTTGGTTCTTGATTTGGGAGCAGAATGGTGCTTTTGTGTCTAATAATCTATATGGCCACACAAGCGTGATTATGGCTGTGAGTGAAGCCATGAGAATCATCAAGCCCTTATCATATCTTAGGTCTACAGAAATTGCAGATTCTTTGGGTTACTAGCCCCTCTCGCATCACTAATGGCTTCTGTCCACCTTGTCACTCAACTCTTACTCTGCTTTATTTGAGAATTTGGTAATGGATATGGCACAGTGGAGCAAGGCTGATGAGAATAACTAAAGGGGTTGCATCTAATGAGGCATTTCACATTTAAAAAAATTGTCCTACAATTTCTAATTATGCTTGCCATTTGCTGATCACCTATGTTCCAAGGTCTAGGTTCTAAAAATAATCATACGGTTTCCAAATGGCCATTTGGCTTTAGGAGCCTTAATAGAGATCCCAACAGGTTCCCTTGTGTGTACGTTGGTCGCTGTGGGGATAGCACGAGCTTGCTGTCCTTTCAGTAGCGTAGCAACTATTCCAGGCATGACTGTTCCCAGCATGCGCTGTAGAACAGCTTGTTTACTGCTTTCCTCTAAAGCCTGAGTCTGACGAAAGCCTGTCCTTGGCTGATTTTGCTGGGCAGATGCTAATAACGTGCAGAGTACCCGAGCTGTGCTTAGGCGCACTCTTCTTGCTGCCTCATAATTAAAGCTGTGTTTAAAGCTTTTTGCTCTTACTGGTGTCCACACATGTGAAATGCACCTTACGATTTTAAGATAAATGTGTCCTCATATCTAATCGAATTTGAAGAGCAGCTCTACCGATGATGAAAAATCTCTTGCAGAATGAGGAGAGCTGTCCATTGGGAAAATCATCTGGATATTATCTTAGAGTTACTAGTTTAATTTGCTCCTGTCCCCTACATTAAAATAACGTATTGAAACAATAGCAAACAAGCAGTATTTGAGTATTCTTACTATTTGCTCAAACTCAACCAAACATTTCGTTGATAGTGATATGGTATATAAGTAAGCAGTTTGTTAAAGTTTAGATGAACTGGGATTTTCATACCCCTGCAAAGTAATGTTTGTTTCTTTAACTGTTGGCTTGATACATCCACCTTTCGCAGTATGTGCTTGTCTCATCCAGGACCAGGAAGCATGCTAAGATCCCACTCCGTGTATCACCCACTACTTCACAGAAAGCAGCTCAGAGTCGGGGAGAACTCTCTGACCGTGGACCACGCTTAGAGACAGTGCTCTCCATTTCCCTGCCTCTTTCCTGGGCAGCCCTCTGGCCCACGCATAATGGATTTGTCTCCATGTGAGGTAGTGGCCCACACACTGGCACATGCATCTATGTTTATCCATTCACTGTTAAATGCATCCTGTTCTTACTCATGCAGGTTACCAGCTCCATGTAGAATTTTTATCTTTGTGGGAGACAGGAATCTGGATGGGAATTAATCTGCTCATGCCCACACCAATAGCATCTGATGCTCACACACTCTTCAGACATAGCGTTATTGTCCCAGTTTTGCAGATGCAGAAACTGAAACACAGAGGAATTGTTTTATCAAAACCACGGAGATAGAAGAGGAATGTGAACCCATGTCTACCTGCCTCCAAGCCTGTCTGTCCGCCCTGCTGCTTTGCCAGGACTTGGCACAGGGCTTGGTGTTTGGGGTTATAATAAATGTTTGGATTGATTTGAACCAGGTTGATGAAGATATTTGGTTGATCGGGTTATAAAGTTGTGGAAGACATGCTGTTGCATTGTTTCTCCAGGCACTTTAAAAATGACGCTTGGAAATCTTTTAGAATCATCACAATCCAGGAGTGCAGTTTAAAACTCAGGAATCCTGGAGGGCACCGCGGCTCACTAGGCTAATCCTCTGCCTTGCAGCGCCGGCACACCGGGTTCTAGTCCCAGTCGGGGCACCATATTCTGTCCCGGCTGCCCCTCTTCCAGGCGCAGCTCTCTGCTGTGGCCAGGGAGTGCAGTGGAGGATGGCCCAAGTGCTTGGGCCCTGCACCCCATGGGAGACCAGGAGAAGTACCTGGCTCCTGGCTTCGGATCAGCATGGTGCGCCAGCCACAGCACACCAGCTGCAACGGCCATTGGAGGGTGAACCAATGGCAAAGGAAGACCTTTCTCTCTGTCTCTCTCTCTCACTGTCCACTCTGCCTGTCAAAAAAAATAAAAATTAAAAAATTAAAAAAAAAAAACTCAGGAATCCTACTGACGTGATATAGACAGCAGTAGTCTTACTCAGGACTTAATTCCCGCAGCCCCACATGACAAGGTGGCGGACAGGAGAAGCAAGGGGCATTTTGCTAAGGGATTTGATCGAGGTGGAAAGCAAGGAGAGGAAATGGATAAATTTGTTGTTGCCTCAGAGGTTAATGGAAAATATCCGTGCTTTGCTGAGCATAACTCACTGCATAAAAGATGTAGTAAAGTTGCTTAACAAGGTCACTCAGCTCTGGGGGATTTTTGATCTATGCTCAATCAAATCTTTCCACCTGCAGTGGCCGGTCAAACCTTGTATGAGGAGGTAACCAAATTAGTCATCTGAAATTCAAGTGGCTGGATTGCACTTTCTTAGCATTTAGGTCCTTGTCACTGTCACCACCTGGGAATGACACTTTCTAATTGAGTGTGTTCAGTAATGCCGGAGGGCTCTCTACGGTGAGCCCCAGAGGACACCTATTTATCTTAGTTAGATTCCAGCTATTCGCCCGGGAAAGGTACCCATGTCAGCAGAAGGAGACAACACTGGAAGATAAGGAAGATTTCCACACTGTGGGTATCAGTTATCACTGCACCCCCTTCTGGGTGATCCAAGAAGAAACAAAACAAAACAAAATTGGACCCAAACGTACGGTTAAGAAAAAAGACCAGTTTTTTTTTTTTTTTTTATTTCAGTTGCAACTATGGAATACCAGTGCCTTGACCAAATTGCAAGCTTTTAGTTTAATATTTCATTGCAAGGCACCCAGCAACAAGAAGAGATGTCAAAAACTTGTAATCATGGAGATGCTGGATTAGGTGAAGTCAGTCTCTTCTGCATATACTTGATCCTGTTGGGTTGAGCTGTGATTGATATGCTGATTCTGGTTCTGGTCATTAACTCCACTCTACTGGATTCTAGTAAAAGACCTGCTTCCATAGGGTAGGATCTGATGGCTTCATGTGGAGCAACAAAATTCTTCAACAGTGGTTGCCAGCATCTTGTGTTTAATTATTGCATCTACCATAAATGATAGAGATTGCTTTTGAAATGATCTTCCCAACACTTGTTACTCCCCACACCAATTATTCTCACTCATTGCTGAGACACAAAGTCACAGCTTTACCCACAATACTTTTTCCACACAGAATTCTGCTCTTATTGCCTAGATTAAGGATCCTGCATTGAAATACAGTGTTTTCTCCGTGTGCAGCATGTTACTTTTTCTTCCCATTTTGTTTATGCTTTTACAGTCTTTAGAAATTCCTGCCATCGCTATCTGTAGATGTGGATTTTCCACCTCAGAAACTATTTTTACATGAAATTTCTTTAAAAATTTATGTGAAAGGCAGAGAGAGAGAGAGAGAGAGAGAGAGAGAGAGAGAGAGAGAAGCAGAGGGATCTTCCATATGCTACTACACTCCCCAGGTACTTACAATATCCAGGGTTGCGCCAGGCTGAAGCCAGGAGCCTGGAACTCAATCCAGGTCTCCTGCATAGGTGGAATGGACCCAATTACTTGAGTCAGACTCTGCTACCTCCCAGGTTGCACATTAGCAGGAAGCTGGATTGGAAGTGGAGGAGCTGGGTTGGGCCAGGCACTCTGATACAGGATGTGGGTATCTCAAGTGCTATCCTAACTGCTGTGTGAAATGCCTTCCCCTCCATAAATTCCTGATTTTTTCAGGCAGATATATTTTCTTTCTCATATGGCTCCATAGTTCTTAGCAGATCTCTTGTGATAATTATTTTTCTTTAATTATTCTACCTTTAATATTATTTATAAACATATTATCTTCTTATATTATCAGGGAAATTTGAGGATTATTTCATTTTTGTCATCTTGCATATAGTATGATCTCAATTAAAATTTACTGAATTGAATTAAACTCTTGTTAATTAAATTGACTTAATTTCTTCTTTTTTTTTTAAATTTTTTGACAGGCAGAGTGGACAGTGAGAGAGAGAGACAGAGAGAAAGGTCTTCCTTTGCCGTTGGTTCACCCTCCAATGGCCACCGCGGCTGGCGCGCTGTGGCTGGCACACCGCGCTGATCCGATGGCAGGAGCCAGGTGCTTCTCCTGGTCTCCCATGGGGTGCAGGGCCCAAGCACTTGGGCCATCCTCCACTGCACTCCTGGGCCACAGCAGAGAGCTGGCCTGGAAGAGGGGCAACTGGGACAGAATCTGGCGCCCCGAGCGGGACTAGAACCCGGTGTGCTGGCGCCACAAGGCGGAAGATTAGCCTAGTGAGCCGCGGCGCCGGCCTTATTTTCTTCTGAGTCTCTTCTTTTTTCATTTCTGCCTGGGGAACAGTAAGTGTCATTGGTGATAATCTAACACTTTTAAATACTGATGTCTGTTGAATGTGATCCACTGCTAATGTTGAAAGCAAGTAGATTAAAGCTTGTGGGAAAGGGTTTCCTTTTTTTCCTAAATTTCCTCCTACCTTTGATTTTCTTCATCATCAAAGGAATGAGTTTTCTGTAGCATTTAAATATTATAACACTCCAAACTACTTGGCATTGCACAAAATGAGTAATACACTGTTATTGTTGAAGATGATAAATAAAACCAATTTTCTTGTGATTTTTGTCTACATTTGCTTTGGCAGGAACTTGAGAATGGAGATCATCCTCAGTTGCCTTTTTACACTTAATTGTTTATTGTTCTTATTAAATTATGATGTTGTCTTCTGCCATTTCAAGAACTTCAGAGACTAAACTGATGTCTGCAAATTAAAATGGTTTGTGACTATACTGAGACCTGACATAGGAACGTTGGCATCACAAACCAAATTACAATGAAAACAAATCTTAGTTTACACATATGCCTGAGAACATGTAATATTTATGATTCTGTGGCTAACTTATTTCACTCAATATAACATCCTGCCATTCTGCAAATGTCGGCATTTCACTCTTTTTAAGCTCTGAATTATAGTCCATATATAAACAAATATATGTACATATATATACACCCCACATTTTCTTTATCATCTATCCATGATCAATGGATACCTAAATCGGTTCCATATCTGATAGAATGAATGATGCAGCAGTGAACATGACAGTACAGCTATTTTTTGATACAACAACTTCATTTCCTTTGGATATGTAACTATTAGTGGGATTCCTGGATCACATGATTGTTTTGCTCTCAGTTTTTTGAGTAACCACCATACTGTTTTCCATAATGATATACTAACTTGCACTCCAATAACAGGGTATTAGAGTTCCCCTTTCTCCGCATCCTTACTAGCATTTTATTCTCTTTTTGATAATAAAACAAGAGTATAAAACCTTAATTTTTGGCTATCAGCTGGATACCCCTTTTCAGGATAGCAAACTCTGTGCAACTTGACAGTGAATTTATGTATAAATGTGTCTGTGCGTTATCATGGAGGAAAGAGTGCTTATAGCCATTACTGATGTTGTCAGTACTTGTGTGCTTGCCAGCTCAGTGCAATTTTGAGATGTTGGCATAATAGTATTTTTACAAGTATGATACATAGAGCTCTCAACTTCTGTGTGATTAATTTATCTTTGGGGAAAACAGCGGTGAATTAAACACTTTTTAAAAACACACATTTTAGGAAAATGTACTTTAAGCTGCTCAAGAAGTGTTTTACAGACTTCATGCAAGAAAACTGTGTTCCACTGAGCTTTGCTAGTCCAGCTTTCATCTCAGCATGTCAGGAGCTGCGTAGGTGCTGTCAGTCTCCTCACCACCTTGTGATGCTGTGGTGTACAGAAGGCTGGGGGCTGTGCTCACTGACATGTTTCTTGATTGTTAAACAATCCAGATGAAGAGGTGGAGAGTGGAGATCACCATAGTTAAGAGCCAGAAATTCCACCCAAATCCCTCACATGGGTGACAGGAACTCCTGCACCTGAACCATCATCTGATATGTCAGGGTTGCATCAAGAAGCTGTGTCGGACGTGCCGAGTAGCTGGGACTTTGGCTCTTTGTTATGGGGTACAGATATCCCAAGCATGACCTAACCTGCTGTATCACAATGTCTTCCCAGCGAATAAGTCTTATAACATGATGTTAAAGCATATTTTACAACCCAGAACTTTATTTCATCTGATTATTAAAATAAAATAGACCTTGTGGATCTGTTTAAACTAGAAGTTGGGGCCAGCGCTGTGGCTCACTTGGTTAATCCTTTGCCTGAGGTGCTGGCATCCCATGGGGGGTTCTGGGTTCTAGTCCCGGTTGCTCCTCTTCCAGTCCAGCTCTCTGCTGTGGCCCAGGAGGGCAGTGGAGGATGGCCCAAGTGCTTGGACCCCTGCACCTGCAGGAAGACTGGGAGGAGGCACCTGACTCCTGGCTTCGGATCGGCATAGCTCAGGCTGTGGCGGCCATTTGGGACAACTGTATCTTGTATAACAATATGAGTTATCTGGATTTGAAAGCCACTCCAGCTCCTCACTGAAGCTTCCTGCTAGTGCAAACCCTGAGAGGCAGTGTTGATACCTCAAGTAATTGGGTTCTTTCTATCCATTTGAGAGACCTGGATTAAGTTCCTGCCTCCTAGCTTCAGCCTCATCCAGGGTCTGTGGCAGGCATTTCTGGAGGGAATCAGCTACGGGAGCACTTGATCTCTCTCTCTCTCCTTGCCCTTCATATGTGTGTCTCTGTCTCTCTGTTTCTGCCTCTCCAAAATAATTTCCTATATACATAATAGACTGATATGACTAATTTTTTTTTTTACCTAGAAACCTTTTATTTAAGGCATGCAAACTTCATGCATTTCGTATGCTTCTCCTGGTCTCCCATGCAGGTGCAGGGCCCAACGACTTGGGCCATCCTCCACTGCACTCCCTGGCCACAGCAGAGAGCTGGCCTGGAAGAGGGGCAACTGGGACAGAATCCGGCGCCCCGACTGGGACTAGAACCCTGGGTGCCGGTGCTGCAGGCAGAGGATTAGCCTAGTGAGCCACAGCGCTGGCCGCTGTTGTTGGATTTCTTGAGCTCTTTCTAGATTCTGGATGTTAATTCTTTATCAGTTGCATAGTTTACAAATGTTTTCTCCCATATTGTGGGTTGCCTCTTCACTTTGCTGAGTGTCTCTTTTGCCATGTAGAAGCTTCTCAGCTTGATGTAATCCCATTTGTCAATTTTGACATGGATTGCCTGTGCTTCTGGGGTCTTTTCCAAGAATTCTTTACCTATGCCAGTGTCTTGAGGGTTTCTTAAATGTTCTCTAGTAATTTGATGGTATCTGGACATAGATTTAGGTCTTTGATCCATTTTGAATGGATTTTTGTGTAAGGTGTAAGGTAGGGAGGGTCTTGGTTCATACTTCTGCTTGCAGAAGTCCAGTTTTCACAGCACTATTTGTTGAGGAGACTGTCCTTGTTCCAGGGGTTACTTTTAGCTTCTTCATCAAAGATAAATTGGTTGTGGAAGATTAGATTGATTTCTGTTCTATTCCACTGGTCTACACATCTGTTTTTTGGTCAGACCCAGGCAGGATTGATTATAACTGCCCTGTAGCATGTTTTGAAATCTGGTATTGTAATTCCTCTGGCTTTGTTTTTGTTGTATAAGATTGCTTTAGCTATTTGGGGTCTCTTGTATTTCTATATGAATTTTAGCATCTTTTTTTTCTAGATCTGTGGAGAATGTCTTGTTATTTTGATTGGAATTTTATTGAATCTGTAAATTGCTTTTGATGGCATGGACATTTTGATGATGTTGATTCTTCCAATCCATGAACATGCAAGATTTTTCCATTTTTTGTGTCATCTTCTATTTATTTAATGTCTTAAAATTTTTGTTGTAGAGATCTTTGACATCCTTGGGTAAATTTATTCTAACATAGTTTGGGGACTTACTGTGAGTGGGATTGATCTTAGAAGTTCATTCTCAGCCATGGCATTGTCTGTGTATACAAAGGCTATTGATTTTTGTGTGTTAATCTTGTATCCTGATACTTAACCAAACTCTTTCACCTAGGTTATACCAAGTGCCACATAATGGATATCCTTGCCCACAGATTCTCATCCCATACTGCTTCCACTATGCTAGCCTTAGAGTGACTTTTATCATGTGCACAATTAATTATGTTCTCCCCTCATATAAAAATTCCTGAGTGATTCTTAAGTTTGAATGTAGCTCTAATGACTTACCTCAATAGGCCACACTTTCTGCATCTGGTCACTCTCTAGTTTTTGAACTTTGCTTTCAGCATACTTCTCTTTGTTTGAAGTACCACCCTAGTGATTTAAATTGTGACCTTCAAAAAGGTACTTAAATCCTAACCCCTATTACCTGTGAATGTGACATTTGGAAAAAATGGGTCATTCCGGACGTCATTAAAGTAAGGATTTTTAGGTGACTTCCTCAGGAATTATGGTGGGTCCTGCATCCAGTGATCAGTGTCCTTATAGGTGACAGCGGGGAGAAGACACAAAGATGCAAAGGCAGGAGGCCGTGGGAAGAAGGAGGCAAGATTGGTGTCCTGATGGCCCAACCAAGAAACACCGGGAGTCACTGAAGCTGGAAGAGGCAAGAGGGTTTTCTCCCCTGGAGCTTTTGGAGGGAGCACGGCCCTGCTGACACCTTGATTTTGGACTTACAGCCTCTAGAACTGTGTTAGAGTCAATTTCCATTACTTTAAGTCACTCAGTGTGTGGAGGCCCTAGGAGATGAACAGAGCCACCTCCTTAGGGAGCGTCTCTTAGGGGAAGCTCTGTTGCATTATGAATGCACATGAGGACTTCAGGCTCAGGCAGACTTGTGTATGAAATCCATTTTGTTAAAGAATAACTAAATTTAGTCTACATTACAAAACTCTCTAAGCCTCAGTTTGTCCATCTTTAAAATGACAAATGATGTGTGCCTTATGGGATTGCAGTAAGAATTAAAGGAGATAGTCATGGGAAATACTCATGTGATATATGAGATTAACAAATGAGTGGTGTCATTGTTCTGCTGATAATTCTCCATCCACTGAAAACAAAGGGCCCCCTTTTTGAGTGTTCCTATAGTGTATTTTACCTATATCTATTATAATGTTCATTATCATATAAACCCTTTATTTATTTGCAAATACTTTCCCTCAGCTGCCTATAGACTTATTAAAGGCAAAACCACGTTTTAGTGCCTGTCATCTGACAAGTGTATATGTAGTACAAAGCTAAGAATATAGCAAGAATTCCACAGTAACTGACTGAAGGGATGGTAAACTGCTAATAGATATTGTTTTTTGAAGGTGCAAGTACTCCACAGGACTCAGGTCTGTTAGACTTAGGACAAATTCTTGCAACGTATATGTAGGAGAGATAGCAACAGACTTATAGAAATCCATTTATTATTGTTTTAGTCTGATTTCTGAGTCTTAGTCTGACCACCTGAGACTGGGAAATATATAAAAAAGTGGAAGTGTGTTTAGCTCACAATTATGAAGGCTGGAAAGTCCAGGAGTGTGGTTGCCAACGTCTGCTCTGCATCACAGCGTGGTAGACTGCATCACGTGGTAGAAGGAGCCAGCAGCTGGCCAGGCCTCTCCTCATCTTCTTGTAAAGCCACTGATGTCATTGAGGTTCCCTACCCTCCCACCCTCATGCCCTCATCTAATCTCAATTACCTCCAAAGGACTCACCTCCCAGCTCCGTTTATAAATGAGTTTAAGGATTAAGTTTCCAACTTGTGAACTTTGAGGGGGAAACATTCAAGGCATTGCAGTTATTGATTTATTTTCCATTTTAATATCATAGGAGCTTAAAGTAATACAGTGCTGTCAATTCATGACTGCTACAGAATGTCTTCCCTCTGAAGTCTACGCCGAGACTCCCACCTCCCTTCACCAACCAAATTAGTCACTTTCTTGCCTACTTTGTGTGTGTTTATAATTGTAGTGGTAGAAATATATATGTAAAGTAGACAAGAAAATGACTAAGTTTCCAACTTTAAGGGCAGAATAGTTCATACTTATTTAGCAGTCTAGGCTACAAACTGTGGACAAGGTGCATGTATACTCACCTGTGTGTCCTTGGTACTTGGCAAGGTGCCTAGGCACATGACTAGCAACAATGAATATTTCTTCAATGAACAAAGAAATGAAGAATAGAATCCGGTTGTTTTTAGGTGGTAAGAAACACGATACAGAAATATTCAGTTGGTAATTATTTGAAAATTTAGGGTCAGAACCCAGAATGCATGACATAAAATCTTGTGCTTGCTGCACAAAATTGAAGGGCAAATTGTTTTTTGTCAATATCCAGTATCAATTCTAATGGCAGTGAACGTTGTATACCGAGCAATAAGAGTTAAATCACTTACCACTTCCTGTGTATCAGTCCACTGAAACCTGGAGCACAAAGGAATTGCAAAACCAGAATTGCTTGTCATGGACTAAACTCTTCTCTTCCCACGAGGTTGCTTTCCACTTAAATCATAATTCATGGGCTGTGCTTTTCTTGATGTAGGCTTCATGGAATGTCAAACATTTTTTATCATAGGGTGCATAATGCAACCAATTTATAGAATGGCATTGGGTATAATGATCTTTTCCGTAAGGCTAGCTCCACAGAGGGGCAGATTCTGTCATGGCACTTTGATGAAAGCTAATTATGTGCCCCATCCTTAATCCTTCTTCCATCATGCCACAGAATGACTGTCGGGGGACTGCCAGCTGGACCACTCTCTTTCACTCAGACACTGACTGTCAAGAACTTTATTTACCACCAAGATGGAAAGTATCTTCCCTCCTGCCTTAGGGCTTCTACATATAATTTTGACAGCCTTTACTTTATCAAAGAAATTGTGTCAATTTAAAAACTGAATCCTTCCTTACTGTGGTAGATTATCAAATTTTAGATGCAGAAGGATATCTTTAATGACAAATTTAAAAGGAAATTGAAGGCCAAATTAGAGAAGATTTATACTTTTGAGAGGCCATTATGGTTATAATCATCTCTCTAGCATTCCTTCAGCAAGATTTCCTTATATGGAACTTTCCCTACATGCCACTGTTGTTTAAAGACATTGACCGGTATGTGTCCCTTGTGCATGTCAGGATAGACAGGAAGATAGTGCCAAAAGTATGTGGAAAATGGAATTAAAAGCTAAGTTCATTTTGTTGCAAATTAATTTGGAAACCTTACATACAAAGAGTCTTCAAAGAGTGTGTGGAAAATGTGTAATACGAAAAAAAGTTGTATAAATTTCAAAATATTTTGCACCAAAATAAACATAGCTTTTAATTCCATTTCCATAACCTTCTGAAGTACCTTTGTGTGTGTGTGTGTGTGTGTGTGTGTGTGCGTACACTTTAAACACTGAGGGAGGGTCATAAGATCCCACCCTACACAACTTTATACAAGGCTGTTTAAAAAATTAATTAGTTAATTTGAGACATAGAAAAATAGAGGATGGGAAGAGGGTGCTCCCATCAACTAGCTTACTCCCCAAATGCCCTCAGTGGCCAGAACTGGGCAGGGCCAAAGCCAGGAGCCAGGAGCCAGGAGCGCAATCCAGTTCATTCGTATGGGTGAGAAGAATACACGTACTGGAGCCATCGCTGCTGCTTCCCCAGGGTCTGAACTGGTGGGAATCTAGAGCAAGAAGCCAAAGCTAAACGTGGAGCTTGGTCACTCCAGTATGGGATGCAGGTATCCTAACCACTAGGCAAAATGGCCATCTCTATGCAAGGATTTCTGATTGATTAGGTAGTTGGCAAAGAAACCTAGAGATCAACATCCCGTGAAATGACAGAGCCAGTGCTGCTAGTGTGCCTGGTCCCTTCCCGACAACAGCAGACATGGCCTTATAGAGCAGCCCTCACGTGTCTCTGTCCGTGGTATTTCTCTGGCTTTCTTTTCAATAATCGAGAGTTCTATACCCTGGTGCGCATTAGACAGTCTGTGAAGCTATTTTAAAAACTGATGATTGGTCTCCATCCTAGTCCAGTTAAATCTAAATGTACAGGGATGAGAACTAGGCATAGGTACTTTTAAAAGCTCCTGGAGTCATTTCTATTGTGCTTTAAAGTCAGATCCAAACTGAAGTTCTAACTTGCAGCAACATTAGGGGGGCTGACATAGTCCCCAGAAATGCATTCAAAACATCATAGCATGACCTTCCACTGTCAGTATGCTACCAAAATGGTTATAAATTGGGTTCGTTTGCTTCAGTACCCTCCCTGCTCACCCCAGCAAACTCCCTCCCCAAGGCATAGTTTCCAAACAACTACAAAATGCCAATTTAACTGAAAGGTCAAATCAAAGTAAGACCAGGGTGAACAGATGAGCCTTATGCTATGCCCAGAACAACTTTTCACTGGAGAGGCCTAAAAACACACTCACAGGACCAGAGGGAGATAAATGGCACAGCAGAAATATTCGAGGCAGACAGAAGTCCCTTTTTCAATATGAGCTGCTCATATTCCAGTTTAGTCTGGTCATCAGGCTTGTCCTTGTGCATTTCCCATAGATTTCTGCATCCAGGCTTCCACTGGTGCTTCTGCTTAACTGGTTGCATCGTCCCTGCAATCTGAACTCAAGGTAAAGTTACTAGGACAAAACCGTAGACATGTCCTGCGCCAGTTAGTACAGAGAAAAAAGCTTTGTGTGTTCAAATCAAGTCTTTTCTCTCAGCTATAAGCCTGCATACCTGGTCCACTATGCTCCACGGATGTCAGCTCGTGAGGCCCGTGTCCATCTCTCAGGCCTGTGGTGGGTCTGCCACCTGAATGGAATAGTATTTGGGTTGCTTCTTCCTATTTAAGATTCACTACTTGTGCTGACTCGAGTAGACAGATAGCAGCTGTGGTAAAACCTCTATTTGTTCCAGTTGGTCTTTCATTCCCTACTGGGCCATCTTGTAAATTGGCAGTTATAAGTAATGACAAAGAGGCCTGCCCAAGGTTGGCACGTGTGATGAGCAAGTAACACGCCAGCAGCTCACCTGCAGTAAAACAATTTCTCTGCTGTCCCCCCTGGGAGCTGGAGCAGAACTCTCCGCCTTCATCAGCTCTTCCCAACATAACACTGAGATCTTAGTTCCCTTTACCATGAGCTTTGAACTAGCTTGATTTAACTTCATGGACTATGCATCTGTTTTCTTGGTTTATAAAACATATGTGCTGTTTAAAAGGCTGTTGAATGAACTAGCATATCTGTTGACCTCATTTTGGTAGGCTAAATCACTCGATGAAAACCATAATCTGCCATGATAGAATCAGCCACTGATAGACAGCAGCTAGACAGACTAGCATTTCAAGTTGGTTTGGAATATGGCCACCAAATAAACAACCAGGAGTGGAACCCACCAAGTCATCATTGAGAAAAGAAAGCCAACTGTCTTACTCACTCATTGTGTTTTTAAAATTGAGTCCATTTCCTCAAATGGACATCTACTTATATTCAGTAGAATAGATTATGTATTTGTGTTTATTTTGCTCTATTTTGTGTATGACATCCAAGCTACATTGGATGGATTTCAATTTGATTTTATATAATTTATTTCCTGTTTGTTAGGTACTTATAACTGATATTCTGGACTTCTTAAAAATAAATTTAAATTGATGAGGGTTTTGGCTGGGGAGTATGATAATTCAAACTCCTTTGTTTTTTCTTTTGAGTGGTTAAGTTATTGGTCCTGATGTTTTGTTTATTTTGTTTGTTCTGCTTTGTATTACCATTATAGCCATGATTCTGGTATTAAGTTCAATAATAAATTGTCTTGAACAGCTCTGAAAAGCTCAATTAATTTATATATACTTGAGTTATTATCATAACTTTTTAAAGTAACAGCAGTTAAAAGGCAAGATTCAGTATTTTTGACCTATTATTAAAAAGAGCTATAATATGCTATTACGTCTATAAAATTGTTAGGGACTCTCTTAACCCAGTGATTATTCACCTGCTAGACAGTGAATGAGTCATACTTCTTTAGAAACATTGTGATTCGTCATCTTAATAGGAATTTGGGATGTTTTACGAATGAGATGGGCTATAATCTCAAGACTCTTTTCTGCTGTTGCCAGAATAGTATTCATCTGGAGAATTTATATAAAGAACAATTAGCAGTATGTTGCAATGAACGGCAGCTTTACTGCACAGCTTGCATTGCTTTCTCATTTTTCTTATGAATCCCTGTAGTATTGGGCCACTTGCAATAATGACTAGACTCCTTACTTTAAAATAGAAAAACCCCACCTCGTCTTGTGCCTTTCTCCTTGACTTAGAAAGTATATCACTGACATACCTGGTCACTATACTTTTTAATGAGAACATCATATCTTTATGGTCTTCTTCTTGTCCTTGGAACCCATTTCCAACTCTTGGAAACACAGAGTAGAACTGTGTCATGGCTAAGGACTAGGCATCGATTTCACTTATAAGAAAGAAAGAATCCTGACGTTCCTAGAAAACCATTGTGTTCCTCAAGCTTATTTCAACATCAGTGAACAGTGAACCTGCCACAAATTATGTCTCTTACTGAGTGTGGGGCTCTCTATTAAAGAGTGAGCTAATATTGTCATTGTCATTTACTTCAGATTCTGGAAGTGACTTGGAACAATGATCTGGATTGGTGTTAGATAAACAGGTCAGTCTTTCTGGGTTCAAGACTTAGAACTGTTAATCCTAGTATGCTCAGGAACAAAAGTTCCAAGTTTCAATAATACTTCAAATGGCAGTGTTATGAACATATGTGTCTTCCATGCATTGTAACAAGCAGTGACTTGTTCAAAGTTGACATTAGAGACAGAGGTATTTCTCATAGAGGGCAGCTCTTATTTGCTCTCCCTCTGGTAACAGTTTCGTTCTTCTTGAACAAATTAATTTGTTTCATCTTCTTGATCACAGGAGTAATGGTATAACACAAGCTAGGGGAGTTAGAGTCCTCCCCAGGATGTCAAATACAGTAGTGGGAAGAAAGCCCCATTTCCCTAAGTGTTGAAACAGAGAAAACGGGATTCCAAAATCTACTTGATTGGATTTTACTGTTTGACCACTCTATTTGATTCCATGGTTCCAGGCTTTTGGGGTAGCCAAAGCAACTACTCAAGGATTTTTTATAATAAAGCCAACATCTAAAGAATAATAGGTGTGGTGTTGGGTAGTAGTGGAGGGAGTGACTTAGCTAGAGGAATTCAAAAATTTTCTCTTTTTATTTTAATGAGTACAAGTCAATTAATTTTCCTCTTTTAGTCTACATTTTCTCAACTATGGTATTCTGATATATTTATAATATATATAATATATATAATTATATTATTATTATATTATATTATTATATTGTACAATATATTGTGCAATATATTGTATTATGTAATAATATATATTTTATATATATATAATACAATTGCAGTGGAAAGGTAGCATATGGGTAGCTGTAAAATGTAGGTCCCAGACATGTTAGAAGCCATATCCAGGATCAAAACAGGATGTGTATCCGTTAGGACCTTTAAAGATCTCCAGCTGCAGCTTTCTAAGACCACTGCAGAGTCCTTGGTCCCCTGCTATGCTAACCACACATCTAGAAGCAGGTTGATTGACAAGGCATACCTATTTATAGGAGAGCCTGACAGTGAAAATCAAGAGCAAGAAGCCTCATAGGCGGCTGAATCCACAGCTTCATTTTCTCACCATTCAGCACCTCCATTGTGGGTTTCCACCAGCAAAGGAACTGTTGCAGTCATAAAATGGTTTTTACCTGTTTCATGGTCATTGGGGATTTTGAAGTATTTATTCCTTATTACAAAATATGGAGATGAATACACATGAAGGAGTTAAAAATCCATCGCTTTGGCATATTAACTTTTTTTTTTTTTTTTTTTTTTTTTTTTGCCAGGCAGAGTGGACAGTGAGAGAGAGAGAGACAGAGAGAAAGGTCTTCCTTTTGCCGTTGGTTAATCCTCCAATGGCTGCTGTGGCCGGCGCACTGCGCTGATCCGAAGCCAGGAGCCAGGTGCTTCTTCCTGGTCTCCCATGGGGTGCAGGGCCCAAGCACTTGGGCCATCCTCCACTGCCTTCCTGGGCCACAGCAGAGAGCTGGCCTGGAAGAGGAGCAACCGGGACAGAATCCGGCGCCCCGACCGGCATATTAACTCTTTAAGTTGAAGACGCTTGGAAAACAGTAGTTGCAAGAAAATCACGCTGACTTTCGAGCTGCTGGAAGGAGAAGGGGTTCAGAAAGGAAACAGAAGAGGCATTGCCACGTGAAAGAAGGTCTGCCCGTGTCCAAGGAGAGGCGGTGTCTCTGCATTATGGAGAGAAGTTGGGGCAGAGAATATCAAACAGATCTTCTTAGAAGGACTTTTTCTTTTAAGCTTCCCCGCATACTATGGCCACATTTTCAGTTTCCTATTCTTTGTGCAGTTCACTAGAGGACTCCTGTGTTGGGCAAGGCGTGATGCTTTGCACCTGTTAATCTATCTGTACTGATTTTATTCTCAGAATTAGCTGTGACTTAAGAGGGTGGACACAGAGTTTCCTCAGCCATACATATATTATTTTCTAAAATTGATGTGATTTCAATGGAATCATTTTCTGTAAACATCTTGACATCACATTTGAACGGTTGGCCTGAAATGCCACTGGTTTATCAGGAGAGCCTCACTCCAGCTCCTGACCTCCGTTGAGAACAGAGGCTCCGGGATAGCAGGTTCACACACTCTGGTCTGAAGCAGGGATTTAATTTGATATTTTTTCCCTGAGAGAGTTTATATTAACAACAGAATATAGGCCAGCATTATGGCACAGTGGGTTCCACCGCTGCTTGGGAAGCCGGCACCCATTTAAGAGTACCTGTTGAAGTCCCAGCTGCTCCACTTCCACTGCTGCTCTCTGCCAATGTGCCTAGAAAAGCAGTAGAAGCTGGCCCAAGTGCTAGGGCTCCTGCCACTTATGTAGGAATCCCAGGTGATGTTTCAGGTTCCTGGTTTAGGCTTGATCCAGACCTGGCTGTTGCGACCATTTGGGGAGTAAACTAAGAGATGGAGGTCTCTCTCTCTCTCTCTCTCTCTCTCCTCCTCCTCCCCCTCCTCCTCTATGTCTTCCTCTCAAATAAGATTTACTTATTTATTTGAAAGGCAGAGTTACAGAGAGGCAGAGATAGAGAGAGAGAAAGGTATTCCATCTGCTGATTCACTCCCCAGATGGCTGCAATGGCAGGAGCTGTGCTAATCCAAAACTAGGAGCCAGGAGCTTCTTCTGGGTCTCCCACATGGGTGCAGGGGGCCAAGTGCTTGGGCCATCTTGTACTGCTTTCCCAGGCCATAGCAGAGAACTGGATCGGAAGTGGAGCAGCTGGGACTTGAACCAGTGCCCATATGGGATGAAGGTACTGCAGACCAGGGCATTAACCTGCTGTGCCACAATGCTGGCCCCTGAATAAATCTTCTTAAACATCAGAAAACAAAGCTGATTTAGTTTTTTATTTATCAAAACAAATTAAAGGAGAAATTTGTAACAATATTAAGAGGTATGTGTGAGTTTATCCAATTTAGCCATAAATATTGAGATACATTTTAAAATGTCAACACAAAGAACCACTGTCTCTTAAACTAATGTGCTAAAACCAAATGTTTTATTTTCAACATTTTCCTTAGCAATAAAAATGTTTATTTTACAAAACAGTTTTTATTTAAAATATTAGAGTAACTTAATTGTAAATATGAAATATGTGTTTTATTAACAGAAACAATTGGCCAATATGTTGAAGCAAGGAATTATGCAGGCAATTTAGTCTTCACTATTCCCGTCTTACTTAAAGACCACAATAATCAAGATGAAATAGTCCACCTTTTCTCTCACAGTTTCATTATTTAGAATGAGTAGACAACATCTCAAAGAGAAATGTTCATTTTCTTGCTGTAGAAGCAGTTGTTGTTGTTACAAGCTAGATTATCACCTCAGTTGCAGCTAATGGGCCGAGTACCGCCGTGCAGGCCACTTGGGAAGATTTTCTTTAAAACCTCGTCAGCCTCCTGACATTCATCATGGTTGGTGTTATGGAGCCACGTTTGTAACATCCCCATGTCTCTTGTGACTTATTGCCATGAGAGGTTTCCTTTCCATCACAGTGAGTGGAACTGAAGCTTGGGGTCCATCAGCAAAGGCCAGGTAATGTAACAAGGGGACTGAAGTCTCCACAGCCTGACAAGGTTTGGGAACTTTGGGCGGGAAGGACAGCTATGGTTGAAGCTGGGGGATTGGTCTAGAGGGATGAGA
This sequence comes from Oryctolagus cuniculus, assembly GCF_051225735.1. Lineage (NCBI taxonomy): Eukaryota > Metazoa > Chordata > Mammalia > Lagomorpha > Leporidae > Oryctolagus > Oryctolagus cuniculus. The sequence goes on along the minus strand of NC_142874.1, from coordinate 11,764,596 downwards.
AGGGAAGGATGAGGTGCCTTGGCGATAAGTCAGCCTGCGTCAGCTCATCAGTAAGGGCTGGGTGTTCAGCTGGGCAGGTTGTGGTTGTGAGAATCTGGAAGCGACTCTCAGGGACCCGGCTGTGGGAATACTGGGAGGAAGCAACCAGGAATACCAAAATAAACCTGGGTCCTGGCAGAGAATTTCCTCATTGGGAAGAACGTGCTGGCGTCTGGGTGACAGACATGTGACGTCACTGAGGACTTGGCAGGAGGCTCACATGGATTTGAAATACGAGTAAGGACCCAGCCGTGGGGTGCTTAGTCCACGCAAACTGTGATGCGTAGCCTGTGTGCTGCAGGTGCTGGATCATCCCCAACTTACAGACCGAAAATACGCTCACTGATACCAGCAACAGCAGCTAAGACCTCCTGAGGCCTTCCCATGTTCTAAGTATTCTTCTAGATGCTTCCACGTAGCTGTTCATTTAAATCGCACAGAAACACTATGAGGTAGGTTCTATCTTTATATACACTTCACGAGAAATCAAGGCTAAGTAACTTCCCACTGTTCTGTAGCAAATAAGTGGGGGAGCCCAGGTCCCAAGCAGGCAGTGTGTGGGTTTCCGAGTCTGGGATTGTAGTCACTTTGTGGGTTGTTACAGCACTGTGAGTGTTGTGGGAAGCAGGCTCCGAGATGTGTTTAGTTTGCAAGGTGTTTGTTAGGCAGTGCCCTTGAGATCAACACCTGCAGGAAAGAAGGAATATTTGGTGGAGGCAGAAGTCAGTCCCAGGGAGCTCAACAGCAAAGTGACCTGAGGGAATCCTACCGTGTGGATGAGATGCCGGGACTGCCTCAGGGGCACACGATCTTGGGCAAGGCAGCTCCCTGGAGCTGAAAGGGTGGCAGGAAAGCCTGCGTGTGCATACCACTCCCAGGACCCAGAGATCCAAGCCGGACTGCATCTCTGGGTCCATTGCAAGTACCCAGTTTTCTGCTATTCTTGCCTCTCGTAGAGTCACTTAAATCTTAGTTTGCTCAACACAGTTGAGGTTTACACATATGTGTGTATCAAGGACTTGGATTTCCATGGTGATTATTAATAGCTCTTCTTGTTAACTCCTTTTTTTTTTTTTTTTTTGGACAGGCAGAGTGGACAGTGAGAGAGAGAGAGAGAGAGAAAGGTCTTCCTTTTGCCGTTGGTTCACCCTCCAATGGCCGCCGCGGCCGGCGCGCTGTGGCCGGCCAGTGCACCGCACTGATCCGATGGCAGGTGCCAGGTGCTTCTCCTGGTCTCCCATGGGGTGCAGGGCCCAAGCACTTGGGCCATCCTCCACTGCACTCTTGTTAACTCTTAAAAGCATTCTTGGGGGGGGGGGTTTGGCCCAGCAACTAAGATGCCAGTTAAGATACCCCTAACCCATGGAAGAGCGCCGGGATTAAATTCTCACCTTCTGCTTCTAGCTTCTTGCTTAGGTGAACCCTGGGACGCAGCAGTGATGGTGTAAGCAGTTGTGTTCCTGCACACTGTGGGAGACTTGGACTGAGTTCCAAGCTCCTCCCTGGCTTTGGCTTCTAGAAGCACAGGCATCTGGGGAGCTACTCAGCAGATGGAACCTCCCTCTCTCCCCCCCTCCCTCTCTCTCTCCCTCTCCCTCCCTCTCTCTCTCCCTCTCCCTCCCTCTCTCTCTCTCTCTCCCTCTCTCTCTCCCCCTCCCTCTCCCTCCCTCTCTCTGTCTCTCCCTCTCCCTCCCTCTCTCTCTCTCTCCCTCTCCCTCCCTCTCTCTCTCCCCCTCCCTCTCTCTGTCTCTCCCTCTCCCTCCCTCTCTCTCTCCCCCTCCCTCTCTCTGTCTCTCCCTCTCCCTCCCTCTCTCTCCCCCCCTCCCTCTCTCTCCCTCTCTCTCTCTCCCTCTCCCTCCCTCTCTCACTCTCTCTCCCTCTATCTCCCTCCCTCTCTCTCTCTCTCCCTCTCTCAAAGTTTGAAAATGACAACTAAATATCTTTCTGATGCTAATACTAATGAAATATTATCACCCGTTACTAAGGCTAAGTTTTTTTAGTCTCATAAACTATGTAAGAATAAATCTTGAATTCCTGGTCACCTGAATTAAATAAATGTCACTTAAATTAAATAAAATCTATTGTGAAGCTTCTATAGGAATATTGTTTTTTTTTTTTTTTTTTTTTTTTTTTTTTTTTTTGACAGGCAGAGTGGACAGTGAGAGAGAGAGACAGAGAGAAAGGTCTTCCTTTGCCGTTGGTTCACCCTCCAATGGCTGCCGCGGCCGGCGCACCGCGCTGATCCGATGGCAGGAGCCAGGTACTTATCCTGGTCTCCCATGGGGTGCAGGGCCCAAGGACTTGGGCTATCCTCCACTGCACTCCCGGGCCACAGCAGAGAGCTGGACTGGAAGAGGGGCAACCGGTACAGAATCCGGCGCCCCGACTGGGACTAGAACCCAGTGTGCCGGTGCCGCAAGACGGAGGATTAGCCTAGTGAGCCGCGGTGCCGGCCCAGGAACATTGTTTTAAAACTGGAATGATAAACATTTTCGGTTCCCCTTAGTCCGTATTTAAGTGAAGTATCATAAGCATGAACGTCTGAGTTTGCTAAGGCCTCCCTGGCACTCAGTTTCCCTCACCTTGGAACGTAAGCATTTTTACCAGGTCTCCTTCTAGTATGTTTGTGAATGTCAAGGGCATACTCCCCATGCACTGCGAAGTCAGCCTCCACATAGCCTGCTGCTAGGGTCTCCTGACTCCACCCCTTTCCTCACAAGCCCTTCGGAAGGGCTGCCTGGCTGCCACGTGCTTTCTTATAAGGTCTGCTGCACCGTCCCTGCTGCTTACTGCCACCCCCTCCCCCCACCCATCTCCAGTGTGGAGCTACCTCTGCCTCTCCCAGGGCTGGAATCAGATGCAACTCTAAGTGTGAGCTTCATCAAGACAATCCTGCTGCTTGCCTGTATTGGTCATCACACCTAACGCCTCCAGGGTGGCCCACAGCCGACCACACATCGTGGTCACTCTTGTCCCTCTCCTGGCTTGGTCGAGGCATTTGAATCCAAAATGTCGAATTAATGCTCATGTTTACCCCACACTGACGAGCTAATTAGGTGGATGCCCAGAAAATTGCTGACTCATTAGTTTATCAGGATGCTAAGATACGCTTTTCACAAGGTTAAACAGGCAAATCTCTGGCTCAATGTAAATTCTAATAAAATATTTTAAAGAAGAAAATTAAATAATTAAAAATAATTACTTAAAGATTTCATACTTATAACATTGACATTGAGCTTTGACAAACCTGGATTTGAATTCCAATTTTAGGTTGTCAGTTATAGGACCTTATGTAAGATACTTAAACTAGGAGTCATTTCATTATCTCAAAAAGGAGAGAGGGCAGGCATTTAGTCCAGCAGTGAAGACACTGATTAAGTACCTGGGTTTGATGCCTGGCTCTGGCTGCTGATTCCAGCTTGTAGTTAGTGTAGACCGTGAGAGGCAGTAGACGAAGGCTCAGAATAGGCAGGTTCCTGCCACCCATGTAAGAGACCCAGATTACGTCCCAGTCTCTAGTCTTTGGATCTGTCACAGCCTTGGGTGCTGTGGCGTTTGGGAAGTTAACCACAGGATAGGAACATGTTCTCTTTCTCTCAGATAACATTTTTCTAAGAGGGAGATAATATAATTAAGTGTTATGAGCTAAATTTTGTCCCCTCTCCTAAAATTTACATGATGAAGTACTAGGACCCTTACTTCAGAATGTGATCTTATTTGGAGGTAGGGGCTTTGAAGATGTAATTAAGTGAAAATGAGGTTGGTAGCAAAGACCCTAATTCATTTTTTTAAGCAATTCACTAGCATGGCCAGTGATTCACTTTTTTTTTTAAAGATTTATTTATTTATTTGAAAAGCAGAGTTACACAGAGATAGAAGGGGATAGAGAGAGAGAGTGAGAGAGTCTTCCGCTGGATCACTCCCCAATTGGCTGCAATGGCCAGAGCTGTACTGATCCGAAACCAGGAGCCAGGAGCTTCTTCTGGGTCTCCTGTGCGGGTGCAGGGGCCCAAGGACTTGGGCCATCTTCTTCTGCTTTCCCACCCCATAGCAGAGAGCTGGATCAGAAGTGGAACAGCCCGGTCATGAACAAGTGCCCATATGGGTTGCCGGCACTGCAGGCAGCAGCTTTACCCGCTAAAGCACAGTGCTGCTCCCCTTCCCCCGCAAATCATTTTTTTTTAAAGATTTACTTTAGTTATTTGAAAGAGTTACAGAGAGAGGTAGAGACAGAGACAGAGGGAGGTAGAGACTATCCACTGGTTCATTCCCCGGTTGGCCGAAATGGCTAGAGGGGTTCCAATTCGAAGCCAGAAGCCAGGAGCCAGGAACTTTTTCCTGGTCTCCCACGCGGGTGCAGGGTCCCCAGGACTTGGGCCATCTTCTACTGCTTTCTCAGGCCACAGCAGAGAGCTGGATTGGAAGAGGAGCAGCCGGGACTAGACCCGGCATCCATGTGGGATGCCGGCGCTTCAGGCCAGGGCTCCAACCTGCTGTGCCGCAGCGCCGGCCCCACCCCCTCAAATCATTTTTAAATGATTTAAAAAATTATTTCTTTGAGGGGAAGAGGTAGAGAAAATTAGAGATAGAGATAGAGAGAGGTAGAGATAGAGAGAGACAGAGACAGAGATAGAGACAGATGAAGAGGGGCTCCCATTTGTTGGTTCACTTCCCAAATTCCTGTGCCGGCAAGTGTTGAGCCAGGGCTGAAGCTGGGAACCAGGAACTCATAAAGGTCTCGCATGAGGGTGGCAGGAGCCCATGAACTTGAAGCAGATTCTGTAGGAACAGGACACTGAGTCAGGAGCCAGAGGCAGGGTTCAAATCCAGGTCCTCCAGTGTGTGTTGTGGGCGTCTAAACCGCTTGACCAAACGCACACCCCCATGGGTCTAATTCAACATGTCTGCTGTCCTTACACAGACTAAAACAGGGGAGAAGCTGAGGTTAAGAACACAAGAAGATGGTGTTGTGTAAGCTGAAGAGAGAGCCTGGAGCAAAAGCCTCCGTTTCCAAACGTGGAGACACCTTGATCGTAGATACCCAGCCTTCAGGACTGTGAGAAAGTAAACACCTGTTGTCTAAGCCACCCAGTGAGGGCAGCCTTAGCAAACTAAACACTGGGGCTCCTATTCACCTGATAAATGGACTCTAGATATATGAGTAGTCATAACCTGTGTCTATACCGATAAGTTAGTATGTGCTCTGATGGTTGTTAACATTGGGAATATTACCCCCTGATAATGACTGCCATGTTGACCCCTGAAAACTGCCTGGTGCAGTGTCTACTATATAATAGGCGCTCAATAAATTGTGTTAGAAGTATTCATAATTTTACTGTTATTAAGCATAAGTTAAGTTGGCCACTGTAAACTTAGGCCAAATGAAACATCTTTTGCCAAGGTTACATTTGAGGAAACTAAATTGGAAGGGTATATAGGATGGAGTTACGTGGGAGGAAGATGGGAGTATTTGGTAAACCACATACCAACTGGCAATTCATTTTTCTTTTTTAAATGACTAGGACAGAAGAGAAAATGTATTTGAAAATTTTTAACTCTGTTCCTCTATGTAAAAAATTCAAACGAATTTTGATTAAGTAAGAAAAGTATTAGCTCTCCAGAGAATAAGACCCTTCATGAGATTATAAGGAGTTCCTGATTGCTCAGTGAGGAACTCCAGGGTGCGTTCGCATTACATTTTCAGCAAGACCATATGTTTCTGAAAAAAAGTCCCCAGTTCTACATGTGGTTAACCACATGGCACATAGCAAAAATCAAATCACTGGTGTTGCAAAGCACATTCTGAATGTTAACTAAAAATGAAAGTATTTTGTAAATGCACACACTTTGTGCATATAAACATTAAATAAAATGTAATTGTATGTGATACAGTATAATTATGATTATAAAGATATTTCTAGTTCCAGTGCAGGAGGGAATAAGAGCTTGCTGATCTTGTATTGGAAATAGCAGCCACTTGTGCCAGCTGGCTGTTCTCCAGAGCTGTTCCTGGCTAATGTTCCTAAATGTGCCACTATCACTTCCGCCCAACAACAGAACATTCTGCAGTGCTCCGAAACTTCTCAACTGGATCAAGCAAAACATAGTATTCTGACTCCTACAGGAGGGAGAAAGGGTCAAGTAATGATTGTTATTTATTTAAAGCTATCTGAAGGGCTATAGAAGTCTACTGCAACTGAGGGCAGTAGTTGTTGATGAGAAATTTTTCAACAGTTTCTCTAGTGAAAGGAATCTGCTGCTGCTTCCTAGGCTGTTTCTGCTAGCCCACATTTGTGGACATGTATTTATTATTTTCTAAGAATTTGGTCTAATTCTTTATATTTTTATATGGCTCATACATGGCACAAGTCTGTAGGTACAGCCCACTTGCTTCAGTCTGCACTAAAACTGACCCACTGGGGAAAATAATTGTTCACAGAATCTGCAGAATTTCTCTGGGAAGACACAATATGAATGTGGAATATTCATTATAGTGCGGACAGTCAACCCTTTGTCTTCTTCGGTTGTTGTGGTTCTGTAGAAAGGAATGTCCACTATTCTCTATTAAGAGGTTTAAATTTGGCCACTTCAAAGAATTTGAAATGTTTGGGAGTGTTGACCCAAAAGTATCTAATCCTCTCTACTTTTGGGGGCAGGCTTAATATTAGCCTTTTGTGATAGCAAATTTCTTTCTGCCTCCTAAATGTGTTATGAAATTTAGATCTGTGTCTGCCATAGAATTGGAGTACCTTGTGGAAAATCAGAGAAAATTAAACTTGTTAATATACTGTTGATTGGGCGCTCAGTAGATTTATATGAAAACCCAGACAATCACTCTTTTCTCAGATGTCACAGGTGGCAGCTTTTATAATGCACACCATCTGTATTTCTTTCTCATATTACATGGTAAAATTATTTCTTCTAGATCAAGGAGACCACAAAGATAATAGCTTATTGAGGCTACCTTGATCACATTGCAAAAGATAATTTAAAAAAAATTAGAGAGAGAGAATATTTGTCCACTTCTGGCTAACTTCCCAAATGGCTGCAATGGCCAGGGACAGGCCAGGCCAAAGCCAAGAGCCTAGAATTCCATACAAGTTTCCTAAATGGGTGGCAGGGGCCTGAGCACTTGGGCCACCACCTACGACCTTCAATAGCAGGAAGAATTGGAAGCAGAGAAGCTGGGCTCAAGCTGGCAGTCAGATAGAGGATGCCAGTGGGGATGTAGACATTGCAAGTGACCGCTTAACCTGCCATGCCACATTGATGGCCCCTTGTTTTCAGAGTGCTGAGCTTTTAGTCACACTAAGCAACTAGAAACTGTACGCATGTAACTGTGTACAACAGAGACAGCATGAAACATACACAGGATCAAATGCAAAGAGGAAATCCAGGTGAGATAGCACCACATGCACACGGGAAAACACTGGCTTTTGATTGAATGCCTCTATGAAATAGCACCATTTTTAACATATTAAAGAAATTAAAGGATTAAATCTGAAATGTCACATAATAAACAATACAAGAACAAAAGGAAACATGGGTTTATTTCTTGAAAGTAAAAACTGTAAACTGAGTATAGAACAGTTCTGCCATCGGGCTGAGAAATGTTTTGAGTTTCTCCGTGGTCCTTCTTGTCCACAAAATTTATATTGTATTCATCTAGAAATGGGAAAGAAATTTCTTAAATTTTGAGTCATAATTGCAAAGATTTACTCTGCTTAAACATTTAGCAGATTTTTCTAATTGGAAAGGAAGAGATTCAGTGACAGACACGTAGGCAGAGCTCCCATCCACTGGTTCAGGTCCCACACATTTGTAATTGTTAGGCTGGGCTGGTGCTGGTGCCAGTCTAGGTCACCCACAAGGGTGGCAGGAGCCCAATTACTTGAGCCATCACTTCTGCCTCCCAGGGTCCGCATTGGCAGGAAAATGGAACCTGGAGCTACAGCCGGGAATCAAATCCAGGCACTTCTGTCTGGGACACAGATGTCTTAACCTTTAGGCTAAATTCTTAATCCGACAGTTTTTTTTTTTTTTTTTGACAGGCAAAGTTAGACAGTGAGAGCGAAAGACAGAGAGAAAGGTCTTCCTTCCGTTGGTTCACCCCCCAAATGGCCGCTACGGCCGGTGCACTGCGCCGATCTGAAGCCAGGAGCCAGGTGCTTCCTCCTGGTCTCCCATGCGGGTGCAGGGGCCCAAGCACTTGGCCCATCCTCCACTGCCTTCCTGGGCCACAGCAGAGAGCTGGACTGGAAGAGGAGCAACCGGGACAGAATTCGATGCCCCAACAGGGGCTAGAACTGGGGTGCTGGCGCTGCAGGCAGAGGATTAGCCTAGTGAGCTGCAGCGCTGGCTCAACAGTTATTTTTAAAAGTACAAAATTGAATTTGTTTTGAACTATTTATTCTTGGATTCTAAATGAAATCTTAGTTAAAGCTATATAGCTAAGATATTCCATCATTCAAATGAGAATTTACATTCTCATTGTAAGTACATGTGAAAGAAATAAAAATATTTATTATATAGCGTGTAAATATGGAGAAAATAACTTACTTCTTCATTGGATTCAAATGCTTTAACATTCTTTTTATTTTTGTAACTGCTGATAGAGGACAGGTGAAATGAATTATGACATATCTTTGCAAGGGAATACTCTGTAGCTCATTCAAAACAATGGAGTAGATATATTTCTAGAGTGAAAGCAAATGGTAGCCAATGTGTACTATATAATACCAAGACTTACGGAAAGTTTTCAAAGACTTCCCTCTTCTAAGAAAAAAGAACAATTTATTTGTTTTTTGAAAGGCAGAGTGACAGAGAGAGAAGAAAAGACACAGAGAGAAAGCGATCTTCCATTTTCTGGTTCACTTCTCAAATGTCCATAACAGTGAGGGCATAACAGTGAGCAAGCCAAAGCCAGGGGCCAGGCACTTCATCCAGGCCTCCAATTTGTGTGGTAAGAACCCAAGTAGTTGGGCCATCATCTGCTGTCTTCCTATTGCATTATCAGGAACCAGGATTGGAGGTGGAGACAGGACTCAGTCCCAGGCATTCCCATATGGGATTCAGGCTTCCCAAGCAATGGTTTAACTCACTGCATCACAACACCCATCCCAAGGCTTGACTTTATATGAGCTTTATTTTTGTACATGCTAATATTTTCCTAGAAAGAAATTGAGAAATCTAGAAAGTTCTAAGTAACAGTGAAGCTGTGGGTTTCACTGGGGAAGATGCCATTTTAATTTTATATTTCTATATGTTTGATTCTTTATTCCTGTTGATGTTTTATTTTCATAATTGAAAAAAATGAATTTTATTTTCATAAAAGGTCAGTCAGTTTTCTCAGCCCTTGTTTTCTTAAAGTTGTACCCTAGGGCGGGAGGATTAAAGCAACAGAAAAGCTAAACTAGCTTATGCAAAATGTCACAGATATTTTCTCACTTTTCTGCTTTTGTTTCTGCTCTCCTGTGTGTGTTGGCTTCATTCCAATTTTTACAATGCTGGGAGGGAGACAACTCCTGCAACATTTAGCTGTACATCCTCCAGCCTGGATAGAAAGCGGCTCTTCTCCCCAGTTGCGTGGAGTGTCTCTGATTGAGCCAGCTGTGTCACATGCCAAAGTCCTGTGCCAATCAGATATATAAGAAGTGGCGACAGATTGCCACAAGATCCAAGGCTAATCACTGTGGCAAAGAAAATACAACTAGCATAAAAAAGGGAAAGCCTGTCTCACAAAGAAGGGAGAATACAGAGCAGGCAAAAACCTCAGCACGCCCACATGCACACCCATACCCACACATCCCTTACACACACACATATAGACACACGCACTCCCAGACACATGCATCTGTACACACATGCATATACACACTAGCACAAAAGACAGAAACACATATGCACACTCATACACATGTACACTAACCTATATATATACACACATATACACACTCACACTGATATACACACATTGACATACACACCACACACATGCGCATGCATACATGTATGCATATACACATGAACACAACCCCACATATACACATGTACACACACTCACATATACACAACCCCACATGTACACCCACACACATGTACAGAACCCCACATGTACACCCACACATATGTACACAACCCCACATGTACACCCACACACATGTATACAACCCACATGTACACATGCACATCCACACACATGTACAGAACCCCACATGTACATCCACACACATGTAAACAACCCCACATGTATACATGTACACCCACACACATGTACACAACCTCACATGTACACCCACACATATGTATACAACCCCACATGTACATCCACACAAATGTACACAACCCACATATACACATGTACATCCACACACATGTACACAACCCCACATGTACACCCACACATATGCACACAACCCACATGTACACATGTACACCCACACATGTACACAACCCCACATGTACATCCACACACATGTACACAACCCCACATGTACACCCACACACATGTAAACAACCCCACATGTATACATGTACACCCACACACATGTACACAACCTCACATGTACACCCACACACATGTACACAACCCACATATACACATGTACATCCACACACGTACACAACCCCACATGTACACCCACACATGTGAATACAACCCCACTTGTATACATGTACACCCACACACATGTACACAACCCCACATGTTTACCCACACATGTGAACACAACCCACATATACACATGTACACCCACACACATGCACACGACCCCACGTGTACACCCACATGTACACATATCTACATACTTGTACATACACACACACTCACCCCATTATGCATACATTATTTGGGATATGCAGTTAGATATCATTGTCATTGATAAAGGATAAATTCATTTCAATGTACTAAAATCAAAGGCTACCAATTATGTCATTATAGATTTTTTCAAACATTAGACACTAAGAATATTTTCTAAAATATTTTCTTCTTATACTCTGGTTTCTTTTCAGATCGTATAAAATATTTTCTTCTTTTTTAGCATTCGTGTTTGTTGGGATTAAATGGATTGGGAACACTGGTTGAGGTCTGTGCTAGGTTGTTAGCCGTACTCATGAGGAATGGGGACAGACCAGGGAAGAGATTTTAATGGTAGAAAGTGGAGGACTTAGAAACCTTCAATTATGGGGGCAGAGAAGAGGGAGGAGAAAAAATTACATTGTGCCAATAATTGGCAAATCATTTTAAAGACCGGAGTGCCCAAATATATGACGGTTAGCTATCAAATTCAGTGGCAGATATTTTTTCTTTCTGTTTTGTACTTAAATCACATTTTCTGAAATAATCCATCTTTGACTGTTGTCCATGTGAAGCAAGAAGCTTACTGCATGAGACAGCAAGTGGAGGCAAAGCCGTGGGACAAAGAAGTGAAGTAGGCAGCCAGTGGCAGGACTGGCTCTTGTGCTTGGTTTCTGCAGAGAACGTTCTCTGTAGCAAACGCTGGGTGGGTTAATCAGAACGTTTCTGGGAGAACAATACTGAGAAAAGTCCACTGGCCTCCAAGAACAAGATAAACTGATTTAATTGTGACGCTGTGTCCTGGTGCTGCTGTTTCCGTCAGACAGAGAGAAACTGCACTGGTAGCTGTGCACAGCTAAAGCGCTGAGGGAGACTGGGAGGACGGCGGGGAAACCAGTACATTTGAAACAGTTTTCACTGTAAGAAACACCAGCACAACAAAACATATTTTGACCAACTAACGGTCTGACATAGCTCTAAGGTTTCTGGAAATAATTTGAAATGTATTTTCTTGCAACAAAGGGAAAATCCATCTGTTCTCTAATATAGCTTAGTGAGTGCCTAGGCCATGTAAATTATGGTTAACTCAGTGTTCACTTGGAGAGAAGGAATCCTATTGAAGCACATTTGTCGCTCCCCGTCTTCATGGAGGAACAACACAGGACCCTGTGCTGTTCTTTTGTCTGCTCGGCCCTCCCCGGGTTTGCTGCTGGTTCTTCCCGGGTTGGCTACCATCCCTTCCACCTCCGTGGAAGGGCGGTTCCCCCTGCCACTTTCCCCACTTCCGTGGGGGAGCGGCACACCACCGGCCGGCTCTCTCGGGGGCTGCACAGGTGTTCCCCTTAGATGTTCCCCTTAGATGTTCCTGGTGCATGTTGTCCCTCTCCTCCTTTATAGTCCTCTTCCACCAATCCCAACTCTGCTACCCACACGCCGAGTACGCTGCTCTCCTCCAATCAGGAGCAGGTCCTGCTGTTTATTGGTTGAACTGGAGGCAGCTGTGTAAAAGCTGTTTCCTCCTCTCCCAGCGCCATATTGTGGGAGAGCAGATGCATAGAATAAGTCTTAATTCCAGTAACAGTCTTAGTCCGAGTTGCTCCCAGTTGCTCCCCACAACATTTTTTTTATTTTTTTCACAGAAACCTTTTATTTAAGGAATACAAACTTCATTCATTTCATAAATACAACTTTAGGAATGTAGTGATTCTTCCCACCCTACCCGCCCTCCCATCCACACACCCATCCCTCTTCCTCCTCCCTCTCCTATTCCCCTACTTATTTTTTTTACTAAGATCTATTTTCAATTAACTTTATACACATACAGTAAACTCTGTACTAAGTAAAGAGTTCAACAAATTGTATGAAACAAACAAACAGAAAAAAACTGTTTCTTGACAGTAGAGCCAGGGCTGTTCAAAGTCATTGCATCTCAAAATGTTAATTTTACTTCTATAGATGACCTTTTAGGTGTTCTACTGGATATCACAGGTCAGGGAGAACATATGGTATTTGTACTTTTGGGACTGGATCATTTCACTAAGTATGAGGTTTTCTAGTTTCGTCCATTTTTCTGCAAATCATTGGATTTCATTTTTTTTTACAGCTGTCTTGGTTCTATAATGTGCATATCCCATAATTTTTTTGTCCAGTCTTCAGTTTATGGGCATTTGGGTTGATTCCATGTCTTAGCTATTATGAATTGAGCTGCAACAAACACAAAGGTAGTTTATGTTTACTCTTTCATATGCTGACTTAATTTCCCTTGGGTAAATTCCCAGGAGTGGGATGGCTGGGTCATATGGTAGGTCTATATTCAGATTTCTGAGGTATCTCCACACTGTCTTCCACAGTGGCTCTATCAGTTTGCATTCCCACCAACAGTAGATTAGGGTACCCTTCTCCCCACATCCTCGCCAACATTTGTTGTTTGTTGATTTCTGTAGGAAAGACATTGGAACAGGGGTGAGGTGAAATCTCTTTGTGGTTTTGATTTGCATTTCCCTGATGGCTAGTGATCCTGAGCATTTTTTCATGTGTCTGTTGGCCATCTGGATTTTCTCTTTTGAAAAACGTCTGTTTAGGTCCTTCAGCAGCAAATAGATGGGTCTTGTTTTCAATCCATTTGGCCAGTCTGTATTGGAGAGTTGAGGCTATTTACATTCAATGTAACTATTGGTAAGCAACTACTTGGCCCTCCAATTTTTCTGTGAATATTCGTATTGTTTACTTTGGATTTCTTTTGTACCTTTACTGGGGGATTTTCTCTCTTCACATTCTTTCATATTGATGGCTTTCTCTCTGTGTGTAGCACATCCTTAAGCATCTTTTGTAAGATTGGATTTGTGGTGACAAATTCTTTTAATTTCTGTTTATTATGGAAGGTTTTTTTTTTTCATTTATAATTGAGAGCTCTTCAGGGTACAGTATTCTGGGTTGACAGGTTTTTTTCTCGTAAGATTTGGACTGTATCTTGCCATTCTCTCCTAGCTAGTAGGGTTTCTGTTGAGAAGTCATCTGTGGATCTAATTCGAGATCCTCTGAAAGTAAACTGGTGTTTCTCTTGTGCACATTTTAGAACCTTTTCTTTATGTTTTATTGTAGAGACTTTGACCTCAATGTGTCGTGGTGAATATCTTTTATGCTCACATCTATTAGGAGTTCTGTATGCTTCCTGTACTTGGACGTCCCGTTCTTTCTCCAAATTAGTGAAGTTTTCTGTAATTATTTCACTAAAAAGGCCTTCTAATCCATTCTCTCTTTCTATGCCTTCAGGAACTCCTAAGATCTCTATGCTGGATTGTTTGAAAGCATCCATTAGATCTCTGACACTGTTTTTTAGTTTTCTAATTTCTCCTTTTTTTATTTTTTGGTTTATAAAATTTCCAGAGATTTGTCTTCTAACTCGGATATTTTTCTTCTGGCTCTTTGAGTATGTTCTTAAGGCTTTCCACTGTATTTTTTATTTGTTCTATTGAATTCTTCATTCTCAATATTTTATTTTGATTTCTCTTTAAAATCTCAATTTCATTAACGTTGTGTATGGATTTCTTTAATTCATGAATTTGCTTCTGATTACTTCTAAGTAATCCTACAATCATAATTTTAAATTCTGTTTCTGCATTTTGTCAATCTCTTTATCTTCACATTCTAATATTGAAGTGTTGTCTTGGGGGCATCATGTTTTGTTACTATTCTTGTTCCTTGAATTGCTGCATTTATTATTAGGGGTTGTGTAGATACTTTTTGTTCCCCCCCCCCCCCCACGGTGACTTTTATCTTTGGACTATGCCTCTGTGACTTAGCCAAGTGTCCGCTCTTTCAGTGAATACCCAGATGGTGTGGTCAGGGAGCTCTGTTCAGTGCTCCAGGGTGAGGGGTGTCCAAGGTGACACCCATGTTGGGTGCGGCAATTTTTTTTTAAAGTCAGAGAGGAGGTTTGTTTAGCTCTGTTGTATGTTCTTATGCTCACCTCCACTCCTCAAAGAAGACCACTGCCTGGGCCCTAGCCCCCGTGGGTACAATTTTCATCTGCACTGCTACAAGAACTAAGGATCCATGCAGTCCTCAGTGTGAGCACGGATCCTGCAGCATGTCCTTCACCCGGGAATCAGGGAGCCCCAAGCAGGTGGAGCTGCCCATGGTGACTGCCCCAACTCCCAGCCACACCCTGCACATCCCACACCCTGCACACCCCACACCCTCCACACCCCATACCCTGCACACCCCACACCCTCCACACCCGACACCCTGCACACCCCACACCCTGCACACCCCACACCCTGCACCCTCCCACACCCTACACACCCCACACCCTGCACACCCCACACCCTCCCACACCCTGCACACCCCCCACCCTGCACACCCCATACCCTGCACACCCCACACCCTGCACACCCTGCACCCTCCCACACCCTGCACCCTCCCACACCCTGCACACCCCACACCCTGCACACCCCCACCCTGCACTCTCCACACCCTGCACCCTCCCACACCCCGCACACCCCACACCCTGCACCCTCCCACACCCTGCACACCCCACATCCTCCACACCCCACAGCCTGCACCCTCCCACACCCTGCACCCTCCCACACCCTGCACACCCCACACCCTGCACCCTCCCATACCCTGCACACCCCACATCCTTCACACCCCAAACCCTGCACACCCCACACCCTGCACACCCCACCCTCTGCACCCTCCCACACCCCACACACCCCACACCCTGCACCCTCCCACACCCTGCACACCCCACATCCTCCACACCCCACAGCCTGCACCCTCCCACACCCTGCACCCTCCCACACCCTGCACACCCCACACCCTGCACACCCCACACCCTGCACCCTCCCACACCCTCCACACCCCACACCCTCCACACCCCACAGCCTGCACCCTCCCACACCCTGCACCCTCCCACACCCTGCATACCCCACACCCTGCACACCCCACACCCTGCACACCCCACACCCTGCACTATCCCACACCCTGCACACCCCACACCCTGCACACCCCACACCCTGCACACCCCACACCCTGCACCCTCCCACACAACTGCAGTATTTTCACAGTCCTGGCACACAAGGATCCCACAGTCTCGAGCACCCAGCCTCCTTTACTTCTCCCAGCCATACTCTTGGCATGCAGACAGGAGCTGGCGCAGCTGTTATGTATGTCCAAAAGGGCACTCGGCCTCTCAGCTAGTACCAGGATGCCAGTGCTGGGTAGTCAGGGGATAGAAACGTGCCCCCATTTTTTCCCTCTAGGTTGGCATGAACACTGCCCCCACCAAGCTCTTCCTGCAGCTTTATGACCACTGGCTTGGGCTTCTGCAGTCGGGTCTCACCTCATTCCAAAGCTGGTGCTGAGGCTCTCGGCTGCTGGAGTCCCACGCTGGGCGCATCCACACCTTCCACGTGGGTCTACAGTGTCCCCCAGTTAGTGTGGAGTTTCCTCTGCTGTTTTCTCCCTAACCCTTCCCTGGGATTGCGCTCTCCTAGCTTTTTCTTTTAACTATCCTCCCCTAGACTAGAGCAGAAAGCCCCCTCGCTATCCCGTCATCTTCTGACTCCGTGAAGCACATTCTAATAAATATCTGGACAATGCCCAAGCTCATTGCCAGCATCTTGCTGGAAACCAGTTTCAGTCTTTTCTTGGCAAATTCTTTCAAGAACTGCATATCTTAGAATTTTAAGCAAAACCAACAAAAGACACTTTGGTGTCCCTTATTAGATGGTCTCCTGACTGCAGAAGCTGGGAGAGAAAAAGAATGTTTTAGTGAATTGGGATGGGGGGGGGGTCTTATTGTAAACAAATATGCTTTTCATGATCTAATTTCTGCAATTTGGTGATGTGCAGAAATATTCCAAGCATCATTATTCCTCACAATAGTAATAGCCAAGTGCAACTCAAATGTCAATCTGAAGTAGAATTGAATAGCAATCCACATTGATGGGAATATCAATTAATTAGTTAGTTAATTAAGCAGTATTGAATTATAAGCTAACTTAGAGGTATTGATTGCACAACATTTTGAAAGCACTTAATGCCACGGAATTGTTTACTTTAAAATGATTAATTTTATGTTATGTAAATTCCACATCGAAAAAAAACAAAAAAGAGAAAAAGAGCCAAGTAGCAGCAGGATTAACAGCAAACTTCAAAGCATAAAATAATAATAAAGTCAACAGAATAGTATGAATTTGCTCCACATTTTTCCATACTGGTTTCTATTTTATTATCTTTCTAGATAATTATCTTTCTAGATAATAAACAAGATAAAACTAGATAAGAAACAAGAGCACAGGCATTGCTACTTGGAGATGTGCACTACGTAGTTTAAATGCACCAAAACGTGACGCATAGGTTGCTTCAATAAAAGAATTAACAGTTTCTACTGCTGAGTAATGGACTCTCACATTTATTGAATTCTGAAAAGAAAAACAAATTGAGACATTGAAAAGCTGATGTGAGGCTTTATTTCTGACTTGGCAGTTAAGATGGAACACCTGCATTATGTCAGAGTGCCTGGGTTCAGGTTCCAGCTCCACTACCAATTCTGGCTTCATGCTAACGCAACACCTTGGGAGGCTTTGGTGATGGCTAAACTACTTAGGTCCCTGCCAGGGAGACCTGGATTCAGTGCCCAGCTCTTGGCTTTGGACTGGCCCAGTGCTGGCCATTTCAGTTATTTGGGGAGTGAAACAGTAGATGGGAACTCTGTCTCTCCCTGTTTCTCTGTCTCTTTTCTTTAAAAAAGGAAAAAGAGCTGATAGGAAATGCGTTACACATGGATTGTACCTTTAAAAGGAGTACGGTTGAGGGATACCTACTGTCGTATTGTTTTGCCTTGGGCTCATCAGGTTCTCTAAACAAATAGAACTCTCTAATTTAGCAAATAAAAGTGTAATATGCTTGCTTTCTTAAATTTTATTTTCAGATAAGCAAGGAGAAACGTTTTAGCGATGTCCCCAATTATTACCTGGGGACAGAATCACACTAAAAGAATTACTGATTTTTTTTTTTTTTTTTTTTTTTGACAGGCAGAGTGGACAGTGAGAGAGAGAGACAGAGAGAAAGGTCTTCCTTTGCCGTTGGTTCACCCTCCAATGGCCGCCGCGGCTGGCGCGCTGCGGCCGGCGCACCGCGCTGATCCGATGGCAGGAGCCAGGTGCTTCTCCTGGTCTCCCATGGGGTGCAGGGCCCAAGCACTTGGGCCATCCTCCACTGCACTCCCTGGCCACAGCAGAGGGCTGGCCTGGAAGAGGGGCAACCGGGACAGAATCCGGCGCCCCGACCGGGACTAGAACCCGGTGTGCCGGCGCCGCTAGGCGGAGGATTAGCCTAGTGAGCCGCGGCGCCGGCCTGAATTACTGATTTTTAAACAGAAATTCAAAATTATTTTTGGTAAAACCATGAATAATCCTCTTACATCCTCCTGCCTGGTGTGTAGGATCCTTGCTGCCAGCATTCTTAAACCTACTTATGCAGAAGTCAGTGGCTTCCATGATTTCTCCGTGACTTTTCAATTTAAATGCCTCAGTTTCTCGTACAGCTCCCTGCTTTGTGTCTTATTCTCCGCTAACAACACATTTCCAGGCTTTCGACTGGTTGAAGGAAGCCATTGCACAACGTCATTTTCAATCCACTTCAGAATTGTACATCCATTTTTTCGCTCTGAGTTTACACTTGCCTTTCGTCATGCCTTCTCCCCGTCTCCAGATGTACCTGTCATCCACACTTCCTGAGAGTTCAGGCCTCTGTCCGGGCACTAGTGTTTCCTCCTGACTTCTTCTGCAGTTTACGTAGAATCAGGTCGGTCTACTCTTCTGTGACAGTTATTTTCCGCATCTACAGCAAATCTATTTGGAGGGGGGACGTCTTCAACTTGTCTTCTTTAACCAGAAATCAGACCTAAATACCTTAGTATATTATGTCCAAAGAACAGATAATCATAGGTAAACTATGAGGGAATATAATTTTGTACTAAAAGTGCAGAAAAAAATATGCACATCCTTCCATTACAGATTTTTTTAACTAAAATCAAATAATTTATTTTAGAATCTTTACATTAAAATACTTTGATAAGCATCCTTGGCAAGTGGATTCACTGGAATTTGGTGTGGCAGCTAAGCCGCCCATGGAGATGCTCATCTCCCATGTTGGAGCGCTGGGGGTCAGTCCCAGCCCTGCTCCCGGTCCCAGCTCCCTGCTAACGTACCCCCGGGAGGTGGCAGGTGGTGGCTCAAGTAGTTGGGTCCCCTACATTTGCTGTTTGGGTGACCAGCTCTTCACTTTGGCCTGCACAAGTCGCCACCTTGTGGGGAGAGAACCGGCTCTCTGTGCAGCCTGGCTCTGTTTTCCTGTCTCTCTGCCTCTAAGAAAAAGAAATTCAGGAAGCAAGAAAAAACAAAGACGGGTGGAAAGAAAAATATATCAATATAATTAACCCAAAGGGTACATAGAAAGACAATATAACTGTACCACAGAGAAGAGGAGGCATCTGATGAAATTTCTCAGACCTATTCAAAATGAAAGCTCACAGAGAAGTAGGCATAGAAAGACAAAAGTAACCTGGATTCCTACCAAATACCAGACTAAATGCCATACTCATCTACCAAATATCCAAAGTTCTCCAGTTCATGTCAGGAGCTAGGGGAGAATGCTATCTTTGGTTCTAATCAAATTGCATGGGACATTTGAACCAGCCCAGTAGGTCAGGCATAATGAATAAATAGTGTGGGAATCTTTTACAAAGTAAATACAACTTTTGCTATTTACAGATAAAAAGATAGTCTACATAGAAAATTAAAAAATACAAAATTAAAACTACCTAAGAGAGCTCAGAAAATACACAGAAGTTAATCACAGCTTCATTAAATAGTAAAAAATAAAAGATATTATTTGAAAGTGTAATTTTTAAAGGACAGAAAATACACATATCTAGGTAAAATATAACAAATGAGGTCTTAGACTTTTATAGAGAAAATTTTTTTTTTCAATTTTTATGTGTTTATTTAAAACTTTAAAAATTACATAAAAATACATAATTCAGGGCTTTGTGTTTTATTTAGCTATGTGCTTTCTTTTTTTTTTTTTTATCTTTTATTTAATGAATATAAATTTCCAAAGTACGACTCATGGGTTACAATGGCTTCCCCCCCCATACCGTCCCTCCCACCAACAACCCTCCCCTTTCCCACTCCCTCTCCCCTTCCATTCACATCAAGATTCATTTTCGATTATCTTAATATACAGAAGATCAGCTTAGTATACCTTAAGTAAGTATTTCAACAGTTTGCTCCCACACAGAAACATAAAGTGAAAAATAATAGATGATTTTTTTTAAATGATGATGAAATCAGATCAGACCTATTGTCATGTTTAATCCCAGTGAGAGTCAAGTTGGGAATTGAAAATTTCTTTCTTTCTTTCTTTTTTTTTTTTTTTACAGAAGATCAGTTTAGTGTACATTAAGTAAAGATTTCAGTCGTTTGCACCCCCATAGAAACACAAAGTGAAATATACTGTTTGAGTACTCGTTATAGCATTAAGCCTCAGTGTACAGCACGTTAAGGACCGAGATCCTACATGAGGAGTAAGTGCACAGTGACTCCTGTTGTTGACTTTACCAATTGACACTCCTGTTTATGGCATCAGTAATCTCCCTATAAAACTCTGAAGATATATCAAAACGTGAATAACAGGAACTGTACAGTTTTGAATTGGAAAATTCAAAAGAACAACCATGTCACTTATCTCCTAACTAAGCTTAATTTTAATACAGTGCTACGTAAAACCCCAGTAGAATTTTTGTGATGTTTCGGAAGATACTTACTCACTGAAGAGTCAGAGAGAGCACTTTTTTTTTGACAGGCAGAGTGGACAGTGAGAGAGAGAGAGACAGAGAGAAAGGTCTTCCTTTTGCCATTGGTTCACCCTCTAATGGCCGCTGCGGCTGGCGCACCGCGCTGATCCGATGGCAGGAGCCAGGTGCTTCTCCTGGTCTCCCATGGGGTGCAGGGCCCAAGCACTTGGGCCATCCTCCACTGCACTCCCTGGCCACAGCAGAGAGCTGGCCTGGAAGAGGGGCGACCGGGACAGAATCCGGCGCCCCGACCGGGACTAGAACCCGGTGTGCCGGCGCCGCAAGGCAGAGGATTAGCCTAGTGAGCCGCGGCGCCGGCCAAGAGAGAGCACTTACATGTGCTTGTTCCCTCTACCGGTGCCCCCAGCAGCTGAGCTGGGCTGAGCTGAAGCTAGGAGTAGGCGCCATCCTGGTCTGCTCCGTGCGTGGCAGGAACCTAATTCCTTCAGACATCACTGCTGCCTCCTGAGATCCACATTAGCAGGAAGCTGGAGCCAGGATGTGAAGGAAGGTATCAAGCTGGGGCACTTGGGTGTGGGATAAGGGCAACTTATCTGGTGTCGTCACTGCCAGGCCAGATTCCATCCCAGTTTTTGTGACTTTATTTGAGAAAATAAAAAGTTGATTCAGAATTCTCATGTACCAGTAAAGGGTTAAGAATCACTGTAAAAATTTATTAATGTAATTGGTGTGGATTCATTTCAGCAGCTGGGAAGACTTGTGATGAAGCTGTAAAAAAGAAAGCAAATTGAATCACAGTTTGAACACCAGACTACCAAATAAACTAATATAACTGGTTGTTAAAAATAAGGCCAATTCGGCCAGCGCCATGGCTCAATAGGCTAATCCTCCGCCTGTGGCGCTGGCACACCAGGTTCTAGTCCCGGTCGGGGCGCCAGATTCTTTCCCGGTTGCCCCTCTTCCAGGCCAGCTCTCTGCTGTGGCCAGGGAGTGCAGTGGAAGATGGCCCAAGTGCTTGGGCCCTGCACCTCATGGGAGACCAGGAGAAGCACCTGGCTCCTGCCTTCGGATCAGCGTGGTGCACCAGCTGCAGCGCGCCGGCCGCGGCTGCCATTGGAGGGTGAACCAATGGCAAAGGAAGACCTTTCTCTCTGTCTCTCTCTCTCACTGTCCACTCTGCCTGTCAAAAAATAAATAAATAAATAAAAATAAGGCCAATTCACATGAAGAAACTTAATAACCTGTAGAGGTGTTATTACAGATCCATGGAGGACAGATGATTTATTCAACACGTGGTGCTATGATGATCGGGACAATGAAATTAAATCCCTGTCTCACAGTATACATAAATTAACTTCAGGTAGATTAAAAGCTTGAATGTGAAAAAGCAACCCTGTAAAACATTTGTGAAGTTATTGGAGAAAATCATGATTTTGGCATAAAGGAGTCTTTCTTAAATAAGGTACAAGAAGTTAAAGTGATAATTTACATTAAAATACACTTATACATTTCAGTAGATGTTATAATCAAAGACAAGTTGCACTTTGAGAAAAATTTCGAGCAGAATAGTATAGTGGTGTCTAGAATCTATAAACAATTAAAGAGAAGGAGATGCTGAGAGATCTTCCATCCACTGGTTCACTCGCCAAATGGCTGCAAGGACTGGGGCTGGGCCAGGCTGAAGCCAGGAACCAGAAGCTTTCTCAGGGTTTCCCACATGGGTGCAGGTGCCCAAGCACTTCAGCCATCTTCCTCTGCTTTCCCAGGTGCATTAGCTGGGAGCTGGATTGAAAGTGGAGCAGCTGGGACTCCAACATGCGCCCATATGGAGGCTGGTGTTGCAGGCTGGGGCTTTAACCCACAAGCCAAGCATAGGCATTTGAGGAGTGAACCAATATATGGCAACTATCTCTCTCCATCTCTCTCTGCCTTTCAAATAAATAAAAATAAATAAAACTTTTTTAAAAGTCTGGAAACATTAAATATTGAAGGGACAGATATTCTCATGGAGAGCATAGCTTAATACAACCATTTCGGAAAATAATTTGATCGTGTTTGCAAGATACTCAAATTTTCAACATAGAAATTTCCCTGCATAGATACAGATACATAAGGAAATAGGTGGCAATAATTTTTAATGAAACATTTTTTTAAAGATTTATTTTATTTGTTTGAAAGGCAGAGCTACAGAGAGAGAGGAGAGGCAGAAAAAGAGAGAGAAAGAGAGAGAGAGAGAGAATGAGAGAGAGATATTGATATTCTATCCTCCATTTCCCTCCCCAAATGGCCACAGAGTCAGGGCTGGGCCAGACTGAAGCCTGGAGCCAGGAGATACCTCTAGGTCTCTCATGTGGGTGCAGGGGCCCAAGCACTTGGGCCATTCTCTGCTGCTTTTCCAGGCACATTAGCAGGGAGCTGGATTGGAAATGGAGCAGCTGGGACTTGAACCTGTGTCCATATGGGATGCCGGCATCCCACATGGCAGTTTTACCATCTATGCCACAACTCCAGCCCTGAAGCAAATTTAATGAATACATGGTAAGAAATACAGTGGAAGCAAGGTTTTTAAAAGAGAAAAACTTCCTTGGGGGTAAATTAAATAAGCATATGAAGGAGTTATTTGTATTCTCATGTTTATAGCAGCTGAATTCACACTATCGATGATATGGGATCAACTGAAGACTGGATAAAGTAATTGTGCATATATAGTATAGAATACTACTCAGCCATACAAAAGAATGAAATCCTGTCTTTTGCAACAAAGTGAAAGTAACTGGAAACCATTATATTTAGTGAAATAAGCCAGTTCCAAAAAAAGACAAAAACACCGTATATTTTCCCTGATCTCTGGTAACAGAGTACTAAATATGTAATGTGTAGCAGTGAAATTCACATTCTGAGATTCGATGATTGTTTACAGCCCTTGCTCTACTGTTGAGGAACAGTGTTTTTTCTTCTTACTACTTGTTGACCCCTTTACTTCGTGTAGGATTAATCTTATGAGTATAAAGTAGACTGAAAGTAGACCATTGTAAAAATGAAGGAATAAGAAAGGAAAGAGGAGGGAGGGTGGGAACAGGAGCAGGAGGGAGGCTGGGGTGGGGCGCATCACTATGTTCTCAAATCTGTATATATGAATTATGTGAAATCTGTTCACCATGATAAAAAATTAAAAAATAAAAGAGAAAAAAGCTTTGAGAATATGAAACTTCATAATTGGATACTAGGTTGATAAATTTTATTTTCATACAATAGAATGCTATTCAGTGGTTAGAGTAAATGATAGTTTTAAGCACATCTACATTAATGATTCTCATACAGAATATAAAGAATCAAAAATGCAAATTGAGGGATAATAGGTACAATTTTAATGTACATTATACAATTTAAAACGATAAAATATTGTGGATATACATGTGTAGCACAATTATTAAAATATGTACAAGAATGGTGAATACCAAATTGAGAACAGAAGTTGTATCTAGAGAGGGGAGAAGGGAATGGATAAGTGTAGAGATAAACTGTAGACTTTAACTTTTTTTTTTTTTTTTTTGACAGGCAGAGTGGACAGTGAGGGAGAGAGAGACAGAGAGAAAGGTCTTCCTTTTCCATTGGTTCACCCCCCAGTGGCCGCTGCGGCCAGCGCATCGTGCTGATCCAAAGCCAGGAGCCAGGTGCTTCTCCTGGTCTCCCATGGGGTGCAGGGCCCAAGCACCTGGGCCATCCTTCACTGCACTCCCTGGCCACAGCAGAGAGCTGGCCTGGAAGAGGGGCAACCGGGACAGAATCCGGGGCCCCGACCGGGACTAGAACCCGGTGTGCTGGCGCCTCAGGGAGGAGGATTAGCCTAGTGAGCTGCGGTGCCGGCCGACTTTAACTGTTTTTGACATATATAATTGCTTAAAAACTCAGGAAAATATGCTAAAGTATTAAGGTTTAAAAATATTGTCATATACAGGGCCGGCGCCGCGGCTCACTAGGCTAATCCTCCGCCTAGCGGCGCCGGCACACCGGGTTCTAGTCCCGGTCGGGGCTCCAGATTCTGTCCCGGTTGCCCCTCTTCCAGACCAGCTCTCTGCTGTGGCCAGGGAGTGCAGTGGAGGATGGCCCAAGTGCTTGGGCCCTGCACCCCATGGGAGACCAGGAAAAGCACCTGGCTCCTGGCTCCTGCCATCGGATCAGCATGGTGCGCCGGCCGCAGCGCGCCGGCCGCGGTGGCCATTGGAGGGTGAACCAACAGCAAAGGAAGACCTTTCTCTCTGTCTCTCTCTCTCACTGTCCACTCTGCCTGTCAAAAAAAAAAAAAAAAAGAAAAAAAATATTGTCATATATATATCGAATTTCAATCATAAGAAACTATAGAATTAT
Source organism: Oryctolagus cuniculus (assembly GCF_051225735.1). Taxonomy (NCBI): domain Eukaryota; kingdom Metazoa; phylum Chordata; class Mammalia; order Lagomorpha; family Leporidae; genus Oryctolagus; species Oryctolagus cuniculus. Next base: position 11,739,568 of record NC_142874.1, on the reverse strand, counting down.
GTATATATAGAATATATATTTAGAAACTATAGAATTATATATGTATTATATATTACATATTATTTAAAATGATATATATAAAATTCTATAGCTTCTGTATGATTGGAATTTGCATAATACAAGCCTGAATGTTAAAGATTTAGTGATAGAAATAAGAGGCTTGAGAGGATAAGTTAAAATATTTGCTGTATCATATTCCTGGTCACTCAAAAAAGATGTCTAAGCTTTTCTCTTCACTTCTTATAGTGGGCACTTGTTCCTAAACTGCCTTTTTAGTGGAAGAAAACTGGTTGGTAGAAATTTCTGTTGTATTTTAAAAATACCGATCAAGTCTTGTCACAGCAAGTCAATGTGCCCATCTAAATGTCTTTTCTTCTTTAGCTAAAATGAGTATTTTAAATTTTTCTCATTTTTAATTGGTACAAAGAGAACTTGCTTTAAGTCATAAGAGGAATGATATTTCAGTAGGTTAGAGCATACTGATAAGTGAAAGAATAAATTTTTTTTTGGCAGTTGATGTGGCAATGGTGATGGCTATTGGGGGACAAATCTGACTGCTTTGAGGGATGCCGAGAGAACTGGTCAAGCCCTACTTCGAGGGATGTCTGTGTGGACGTTCTCAGAGGTGATTGGCATGGGGGTCGTCATGAATGGAAGACCTGCCTTCCCTGAGGGTGGGCATCTTCCAGTTGACTGGAAGCGTGGAGAACAGAATTTGGGAAAAGGGAGACCCCTCCCTCTTTTTCCAGAGTGGGATTTCTCTCACTCCTCACTTGGACGTCAGACTCAGGGGTCTTTGGCCTTTGGACTGTGAGACTGGCACCAGTGACCCTTCAGGGGCTATTGGACTCCTTGCTGTTCTGTTGACCTCCCTGCTTCTGATGCCTTTGGATTCTTGAACTTAACCATGATACCACATTTGCTGGTTCTTCAGATTTCACATAGCCACCATGGAACTATGGAACTTTTTAGCCTCTAGGAATGTGTGTGTATATGTGTATGTGTGTGTCTGTATGTGTGCACATATACACCATGACTCTGTTTCTCTGTAGAACCATAATGACAACTTTGGTATCAGAAGTGGGGTAGTTGGTATAACAGTATCTGAAAATGTAAAAGTGGCTTTGGACGTGGGTGCAGGGGCCCAAGGACTTGGGCCATCTTCCACTGCTTTCCGAGGCCATGGCAGGGAGTTGGATCGGAAGTGGAGCTGCCAGGTCTCGAACCTATGCTCGTATGGGATGCTGGCACTGTAGGTGGGGGCTTTACCCGCTATGCCACAGTGCCAGCCCCTTAAATGGTAATTTTTAATACAACGTGTCAGATGTCTTCAAGGAATTATAATTTATGATCTGGGTTTTTAAATGTGTACATACTTTACTGACATCTGTAGAAGGGTTCCATTTACATGGCGTTGGTTTCTGAAATACCTACAGAGCACACTTTCAGGAGGAAATTCATAACAGAAACCAGGAAGGAAAAGAGCATGCGTGCTAAGCAGAAAAGAGCAAACTGCAGGGAAAGGCATTTGAGAGTTTGGAAGGAATGACTCATGCGATAGTCATTTGGGATTCTCTTCACTCTACTTTTCCTCCAGAAGGTGATATTTTCTTCTCCAGAACTAATCAGAAGAATTTTGAGCTGTGAAAATACATGTTTTAAAATTGGTAAAAAAAAAAGATACATTGTCTTATGTTCAAATGAGTAAGTTGATCTAGCACTTTGAGTGAACAGCAGGACATAAAATCACTTGTGAACAGTATTATGAAGCGTTACAGATGCTTTCTTTGGACTAGCTGCTCATTTCCCAAATAAGATTTAATTGATAGCTTCTCTTGTTTAATCAAAGAATGAATTGGAAAAATATGAACAGATTGTGATAACCAAAAATAAATGAACTTGACAACCTGGAAGAGGAGCAATTGCCATTGCACTGAATAATAATATGGGAGAACCTTGGCATGCAAAATTTATGTATGAATAAGAAATAACATTTTTGACATTTGTGTTTTGAACATGCTGCCTAGAAGTGGATTTTGGGGAAAAACATTTTTTTCAATCTAAAAAACTAAGGTTCCATTCAAATACGTAGTTAACTATATTTTACCTAGTTATTTCAAATATTCTGTCTCTCTCTCTCTCTCTCTCTCTCTCTCTCTCTGTATGTGTGTGTGTGTGTGTGTGTGTGTGTGTTGATTCCTCCCTTCCTTTTCTCATTTCAAAATTATAAAAATGATATCCTGATGAGGATGACTATAGTGAAGACTATTATGTATATTATATATTTTAACTATGTTGATTTCTTGTTACTCATTGAAAGTGAGTTATTTAATTCCTTGTTTCAATATCTTAATGACAGTTGATTTCTCTGATAAAGGAGTTGTCTTCTTTTCAGAAAACTGCTATTTTCATTCTGGCTGTTTCTTATTACTTGTGTAATCTTGAGTTGGTTGTTTAATATTGCCATGCCTCAGATGCTTCATCCATAAGAAGACAATGATAATAGAAGAATGTTGTGATAATCAGATGAGAACAATACATCTGACAGTGTCATAAAAATACAAATTCTATTTGTTAAGCACAGTAAAGTATTTTACATATACATTTCATACATAGTCATTCTCGCATTGGAAATTTCTGGCACTGTATGTTACAGTGTCCAGGCAATTTAGTGTTTATTTTTTCATTCATGTATTTGGCATCATGTAGAAATATCCACACAGCCATAAATCAATTAAACAAGAATCTAGTTAAACATTTAAGAACCTTAAAAAGTTGGCCTATTCTTTTTGCATAGTAGCTAAAGAAACAAAAGTAGACATAAAGAGAGAAACCAAAGGACAAGGCAACAGCTCACGATTGTATCAGGATTTATGGATAATTTGTTCCAAATTCCTTCTCATGCTCAGTTTTTATGTTTCTATGCTGGCCTGATTTTCACAGGATAGGAATGGAAACAAGTGCTCATTGACTAACCAAGTATCAAGTGACTTGATAATTTATGTAGGCTCTTTTAAAGAACAAACATTTGTTGTTTATCTCCTGTGATAGGCAATGGAAACTTAAGATAAGTAGAGTACAATCAAATATGTATGAAAATCACTGCAGTAAATTGTGATATTCACTTTAGCAGAATTATGTGCAAATATTTAGCAATGAAACCAGGTAAGTCATGACCAGAGCAGATTTCCACAACAGGAAGTACTTGACTGTTGTTGAGGAGGAGGAGTTTGCCATGTGTCTTGTGGGGGGAGAGGTGGCACCTGCACATGTGTGTGCATTTATGTGGGGGTAGGTGATGGGAGTGGTTGAGGGACAACATCCTGAAAAGGCAATGTGTAGAGAACAATCATAAAACATGTTGTGTTTGTGAAGTAGCAGGGAGTTTCACCATTCGGGTATATGGGTGTGAGGGAGGGATCAGCAAGAGGGGAGTTGAAAGAAATGGGTGAGGTAGTACAAAATCAGTGCAATGGGCAAATTAGGATAGGGGGGAATCAAGAGAAAATTCCAGTACTGCAGCATGGGATACATACTGTAAAAACAAATAGATAACTATTAATGGATGCAATTATACAGATTCATCTCCCTGAAAGCTTGTGGGGTGTTATTATTTAGGAAAATCATCCTGGATTAGGATTGAGGAGTAACAGGTAGAAACTGGAGTGAATATGTAAGTTAGGAGACTGTGAGAGAAATGATGGGGATTTGATCTGAAGCAGTGGCAGCAGAGATGAGAGAATGTATGACAATAAGGAAGCAGGAATTGATATCCCCATACTGCAAATAAACAAACCAAAGTTCAGAGAAGCTAGGTAATTACCTCATGATCACACATCCAGGAAAGAGCAAAATCAAGATGGAAACTGGTCTTTACCAATTCCAGTGCCAGGACCATCTTCCAAGCTATAACTCCTTGAGTGAGGCCACATCCATCTAGAGGAAGGGAATTTTCAAAATTTATTTGTTTGTTTGTTTGTTTGTTTTGAAAGGCAGAGAGAGAGAAATAGAGAGACAGAGATCCCCTGTCCACGGGCTCACTGATGGACTGAATGATGGACTGATGGACGGTCCCCAGATGGACTGATTCAGCTAGGACTGTGCCAGACCTAAGCAAGGGCCAGGAATCTAATCTAGGTGTCTCATGTTGGGGGCAGGGACCCAACTACTTGTACTGTCACCGCTGCCTCCCAGGGTGTGCGTTACCAGGAATTTACAATTGGAGGCAGAGCCAATGATATGGGATACAGGCATCACATCTGGCAGCTTGACCAGTGTACCAAATGCCCACTCCATTGAATCATATTCTTAGTCACCTAAGGGCAGTTACCGAGCCTGAGAGGCATGCTCAAAGACAACACTGCTCGTGTGGAAGCACCAGTCCTTCTCCTGAAGTCTCAGTTCAGACATCTTTAGAAGTTTCATTTTTCTTTTGACAGAATTGCCGTAACAGTACTATTTTTTGGAAACACTGTTACTAATGATCAAGTAATATCTCTGAGCCAATCTGACTCTCTTAATGGGGAAAGGAAATTGTACTTTCAAGAAACTTAATGTTTGTACAACATTCCTTTGTTATTGAACAGGCTAGCTGATCCTTAGAATTTAATTTGTATAGGCTTTCTCTCTTCCTCCTTTCCTTTCTTTTTCCCTTCCTCCTTCCTTCCCCCATCCTCCATTCCTTCCTTCCTTTTATTCTTCTCTTTCTCTCTCTTTATCTTTCTGTTTTACTTACTAAGTGTTAGGAAATAATCTGTAAACATCATGCAGGTAGAAAAAAGTTAATAGAAATTTTAATAAAATAATACCTTGACTAGTTCTTAGAATTTTTAAAAAACTTTCATGTCAATCAAACTTATGTTTATTGTATTTATTTTTTAATAAAAGTGAGATGGAGTTTATTTTGAGTTTTCTCTCCCTTTTCCTGAATACTTAACTGTAAATAAGATGGTCACATTTAGATTTCATATAGAATTTTTTTACTTAATGAGAGGAAGCTTTGTTATTTAAATTCAAAGGGGAAAACAAAAAAAGCATTAACATCTTTTTTTACCCAAAATTGTACAATATTGAGTTGCTAATTCAGATAATTGATGGGATGCTTTGATTTTGTCAGACTTGTGTGGATAAATTTTAGATAGTACAATCTTGTTAGAAGAGGTGAAAAAATGCAGAATCTTGGTTTTCATGATGATGCAGAATCAGGCTGACCGTGACTCCTATAAACTTGTCCGTGGAATAAAGAAAGTCATCTTTCTACAGATGCCATCAACTCAGTACCTTGTGATTTGATTGCTCAGACAATGAGAATAAAAAGATTTTAAGAAATTATAAAAACCGAGTCAGGGATTATAAACTGTTTCAAAACAAATTTGACTAAAACTTCTCAGTTTTCTCATGTATAAATAAATAATAATAGCCATCTCTATTAGTCAGAGAGAGAGAGAGAGAGGGAGATGGAGAGAAAGAGATGGAGAGGGAGGGAGAGAGAGATTTTTTTTTTTTTGACAGGCAGAGTGGACAGTGAGAGAGACAGAGAGAAAGGTCTTCCTTTGCCATTGGTTCACCCTCTAATGGCCGCCGTGGCCAGCACACCACGCTGATCCGATGGCAGGAGCCAGGTGCTTCTCCTGGTCTCCCATGGGGTGCAGGGCCCAAGCACTTGGGCCATCCTCCACTGCACTCCCTGGCCATAGCAGAGAGCTGGCCTGGAAGAGGGGCAACCGGGACAGAATCCGGCGCCCCGACCGGGACTAGAACCCGGGGTGCTGGCGCCGCAAGGCGGAGGATTAGCCTAGTGAGCCGCGGCGCCAGCGAGAGAGAGAGATATTTTAAGAGTCTCATGCAATTGTGGAATTTTGGTGAGTTCAAAATCTGATGGACTAGGCTGGGGATTCAGGGAGGAGCTGCAGTTGGAAGTCAAACGTAGCCTGTTTTCGGAATTTCTTTTCCCTGGGAGAGGTCAGTGTTTGTATTAAGGTCCTCACCCGATTGGATGGGGCCCACTCACCTTAGATATCATCTGATTCACACAAAGTCTACTCATGAAAGTGCTGGTCTCACCAAGCAGTGCTTGCACCGTTTCTGCACAGACTGCCTCATCACAGCCCTGAGAATTGGCAACAAAGAATGTCCCACCTGTCAGAAAAAGCTAGTTTCCAAAAGATCACTCAGGCCAGATCCAAACTTTGATGCACTCATCAGCAAAATTTATCCGAGTCGTGATGAGTATGAAGCTCATCAAGAGAGAGTGTTAGCCAGGATCAACAAGCACAACAATGAGCAAGCCCTGAGCCCCAGCATCGAGGAGGGACTGAAGATGCAGGCCATGAGCAGCTTACAGCGAGAAAGAAACAGCAGATCAAAAATGGTAGTGGAGTAGAAGTGTAGTGATGCACCCACCCACAGCAACCAGGAAGCAGGCCCTAGTAACAAACGGACCAAAACCTCTGGTGATTCTGGCCTGGAGCTGGATAACAACAATGCATCAGTGGCCATTGATCCAGTGATGGATGGGGCTAGTGAAACTGAATTAGTATTCAGGCCTCATCCCGTGCTTATGGAAACAGATGACAGTGCACAAACAAGATACATAAAAACTTCAGGTAATGCCACTGTTGATCACTTATCCAAGTATCTGGCTGTAAGGTTAGCTTTAGAAGAACCTCGAAGCAAAGGAGAATCAAATCAGATGAACCTTGATACAGACAGTGAGAAGCAGTACACCATCTACATCACAACAGCCAGTGGCCAGTTCACTGTCTTAAATGGCTCTTTTTCTCTGGAATTGGTCAGCGAGAAATACTAGAAAGTGAACAAGCCCGTGGGACTTTATTATGCATCCACAAAGGAGAACAAATGAGCTTTAAAAACCATTTACGAGATGGAACTTTTTTATAGCCCATTTCTTCAATTTTTTTTTTTGACAGGCAGAGTGGACAGTGAGAGAAAGGTCTTCCTTTGCCATTGGTTCACCCTCTAATGGCCGCCGCGGCTGGCGCACTGCGCTGATCCGAAGCCAGGAGCCAGGTGCTTCTCCTGGTCTCCTATACGGGTGCAGGGCCCAAGGACCTGGGCCATCCTCCACTGCACTCCCGGGCCACAGCAGAGAGCTGGCCTGGAAGAGGGGCAACCAGGACAGAATCCGGCGCCCTAACCAGGACTAGAACCCAGGGTGCAGGCGCCGCAGATGGAGGATTAGCCTAGTGAGCCGCGGCGCCAGCCCCATTTCTTTAATATTAAAACTGTACCATCATTGCTTCTAAAAAAAAAGTGTTGGTCTCAACAAGGTCAAGGATAATATTTTATCGTGTTTGGACGTGATGGGCCAGCCAGCCGAACTGACATTAAGGTATCCACCATTCCTTCTCCAAAGAATGTCCTGAACATTGGATGATTTGCTATGTGATGGCCAGTATTGTGGGGCATGGATTAAGCCATTGCTTGCAACACAGGCATTCCATGTGGGGCTGAGTCCTCCTGGCAACTCTACTTCTGATCCAGCTCCCTGTTTATGAGCCTGGGAAGACAGCAGAAGATGGCCTGAGTTCTTGAGCCCCTGCTGCTCACATGGGAGACCTGGATGGAGTTCTGGTTTCTGGCCTCAGAATGACACAGTCTGTTTTTTTTCAGCCATTTGTGCCATGAGCCAGCAAATGGAAGATCTCTCTGTCTCTCCCTCTGTCATTATGCCTTTCAAACAAATAAATAAATCTTTAAATTTAAAAAAAAATGATTTACTATATGTAAAGCACTTTATATGTTAACTCCTATCATCATTGCTATTGTTCTTTTTTTATTTTTTATTTTTGACAGGCAGAGTAGACAGTGAGAGAGAGACAGAGAGAAAGGTCTTCCTTTTTGCAGTTGGTTCACCCTCCAATGGCTGCCGCGGCCGGCACGCTATGGCCGGCGCATCGTGCTGATCCAAAGCCAGGAGCCAGGTGCTTCTCCTGGTCTCCCATGCGGGTTCAGGGCCCAAGCACTTGGGCCATCCTCCACTGCCTTCCAGGGCCATAGCAGAGAGCTGGCCTGGAAGAGGGGCAGCCGGGACAGAATCCGGCGCCCCGACTGGGACTAGAACCCGGTGTGCCGGCGCCGCAGGCAGAGGATTAGCCTAGTGAGCCGTGGCGCCGGCCATGACCATTATTTTATTGCATGTATAGGGCACATTTCTACTATTTAAATGACGGGAGAAAAATTTTGATTAGTTGTGAAAAACAGCAGACTTGATGTAGATAAGAGATGTTCTCATTCAAGTTGAAACTCTGAAGAGAAATACATTTACCCACCTAAACCAAGGTAAATACACATAAAAAATTTTTACATTGCTTTCCTTGGAACTTTTAGAGATGCAACTCTGTCCCTTCCAGTGAATTTAAAAAATTCAATTTCACAAATCTATTCAGGAAAAATGGCTTGTTTTCTTCCAAAGTTAAAAAGTGTATTCTTTATCATCCTTTCCCCCTTTCTCTCTTTTGATAGTGCTGGAAAATCAGCATAAAACAAAGGCCTAACTCATAAAACCGTAGGCAGCTGCATAGTTACATTACACACACCTAGTTCAGCTGGAGAAGTTCATTACAACCGGCAAAGTCATGAATGATGTGCATTTCCCAAATGGATTTGGCCTTCCACACAATAAATCATTCATGAGTGTGCAAGGTTCTAGCCTCCTCTCTCCTCTCTGCACCTGCTTCCATGTCAGATTCTGCCTGGCTTTGGCACTCACACACTGATCTGACAACCAAAGCCCAGAGTTCAGAGATCAGCGCTTCCTGCGTTGACAGTGATGATGTTCTTCCCTTTGTCATTGGTTGTGAATTCTCTCAAAGATTTTTTATTTAAACCACAGTTTACAAGGAACTCTATATTCTCTCTCTCTCTCTCTCTCTCTCTCTCTCTCTTTTTCCAAAGTTAAGGAGAAGTTTATTCTTTTCCCAAATGACTTTTCTGACTTCTCATTTATTTTGTGATTGTTCAAAATCACTACTTATGATTATGAACACCTTTGGTTCTATCTATTGTTTTTTCCCCCATATACTCTGGTTTGCTTTTTTTTTTCCCTCCATGAGTCATATGAGAGTTTTTTCCATGTGCAAACAGTTTTGTTGCTTCTAGCATGCAGAAAAAACCATTTTTCTGCTGCTTCTCTGTTGTCCCAGGTGTGTTCTCAGCCTTATTAATATAGTTAACCTTATAAAGGCCTTGGCTTATATTGCAACTGTGGTAATCCTGAGTGTATAGTGTGTGACTCAGCTTGCTGGAGTTGAGAGTGTAAAAGTTAGGGTAGTCAATGTTAGCCTTGGGAAGACTGGGGAGATGAGACAAGGGTGTCTTGGGTGGCCCCTGTCCTTCTTGTTGGGTTCCTGCACCCCAACTGTTGATACTGTGCTCCTCCCCAGTCACTGCTCTTTAACGTCATGAATTAAGGACATCTCACCTCTGAGAAGCAAATTCTCATTTAAGGTTAAAGATCTTACCTTGCCTCTGAATTTTCATTACACGTCAGAGTTGTTTAAAGACAGCAATATCTAATCTAAGGAAGTATGAGTTGATGTACGCTCAGCCTCCTGAGATGGACAGTGTGTCTTCTAAACCACCTGACTTAGGTAATCTACTTGACTGGTGGGTCTTTAAAGAAGGTTCCCACCAAGCTGTAGAAGATGGCCCACGTCCTTGGGCCCCTGCACCCACATGGAATACCGGGAAGAAGCACCTGGATCCTGGCTTCGAATTGACGCAGCTCTGGCTATTGCAGCCATTTGGGGAGTCAACCATAGGATGGAAGACCTTTCTCTTTGTCTCTACCTCTCTATGTCTGTAGCTCTACCTCTCAAATAAATAAACAAAATCTTAAAAAAAGAAGGTTCCTACCACAATGTGGACAGTGCTGCATCCATGATAAACAGTAAATGTGATGGAAGTTCCTGGTTTCCCACCAAATCCTCCTTCCTAGACTGGTACAGCTCACAGTTTTGGCTGCTATCGACTCACATCTTATGAGCTGCACTCTTCTTTGAAGAATTCTCATCCATCAGTGGGACCCACCTAGCTTAAAAATTCTGGGGCAGTTACTCCAGCCCCGCAAACAGCCTCCAGCCACAGCCAGTGGCTGACAGATGTGCAAAAACAACATCCTAGTCACCTCTCCTGAAGCCCAAGTGGTGGGTATCAGGATTCAGAACCCATCGTGGCTCAGATTGAATCTGGTTTCCCAGGAGATGCACTTCTGTGCCCGGCTTCTTCCCTGGCCCTTCCATTCCCTACTGGTTCCTCTCAAGTGTACTGTCTGAAAGTCACTTGCACATGAATGCATCCTTTGGCGCTGCTTCTACGGGAGATGACTTCAGATCCTAAGTATAAGCTTAGGGAACAAGCATGACATGAAATGTAAAAGAAAAGAGGAAGATTTTTCTCAGAAACTGAAATACATCAAAGTCCTCACCGTGGAGAAAAATCAGAATTTTTTTTTTTTAAGAAATTGATAGTCTTTCTTTTGTGTTACACTTACCAGGGCATCTAATTTATTGAATGTTTAATTACTCTACGTGCCATAATTAAGCATTATTAGTGGGAATGGAAATGTATTTGATTTTTTAGTTTGTCATTAATTCAAAGTATACTTTTATGAATGGGTAGAGAAAATGTGGGATGCACACACACACACACACAACAGAATACTATTCAGTCACAAAAAGATGGGATCCTGTCATTTTGACCACATAGCTGAAATCAGAGTTATTGTGTTCAGTAAAATAAGCCAGATGCAGAATGACGAGTGCTGCATGATCTCAATTCTACGTGGAATCTAAAGAAGCTTATCCCATAGAAGTTGAAAGAAGAATGGTGGTTACCAGAGGCTGGGGAGAGTAGATGGTAGGGATAGGAGGGAAGAGGTTGATTAATTAATAATAAGTTACAGTTGGAGAGAAGTTGTACGTTCTGGTTTCTATTGCATAGTACAGTGAGTATAGAGGATGTATATTTCCAGAAGCTGGAAGATTGAATTTTGAATGCTTTTATCACAAAGATATGAGAATTGTTTAAGGATATAGATATTCCTACCTTGATTTGGACATTATGAAATGTGTACATGTATTGAAACATCACATGGTACTCTATAAATACTTAAAATTTTTGTAACAATTTAAAAAATGTTGTGTGCCTCTGTGTATTCATGCATGGAAAAACATACATAAGTCAGACAATTCATAAATGCAAGCATGTGGAAATATCATAAATACAAGTGAGTCTTCATGACAAGTGCCCTGGTGAATTGCTTCTAGTTGGCAACTCCACGTCTATTGAAATTATTTTGCTCTTGGTCACTCCAGGAGAAAGCTGTCGTCCAGAGAGGGGAGTGTGGATGAATCCAGTTGTTAATGCCTATTAAGAGAGTTCATGCCACTTTCCCGGTCCCATAAGGACTTCTTTCTAGAAACCTACCTTAAGGGCAGAGAAAATGCTAGCAGTTTGTTCTCTAAAGGCAATATCTTCTATTTGGTCAAAGAACTGTTCTGATTTAGATAATTCTCTTATTTGGACCATGCCTCTTCCATTTTACACAATCCAAACCATATCTACATGTGCTCAACTGCACATTTATGGCTGTTAGATTCACCAATGCAGGACACATTCTCTATCTATATGTTTTCTCTGACCTGTGGTAACTGATAGAATACCTAAAATGTAATGTATTGGAGTTAAATTTTCACTTGATGATTGTTTATGGCCCTATATTTACTATGGAGGAACAGCGTTTTGTTTTTCTTCTTCTTCATACTACTTCTTAAACTCTATACTTAGCGTAGGGTTTAATCTTATGAGTATAAAGTAAACTGAAAATAGATCTGCACAAAAAGTAATAGTGGAAATAGGAGAGAGAGGAGGAAGAAGGGTAGACGTATGGGTGGGAGAGAGGGTAGGTAGGAAGTATCACTATGTTCCTCAATCTGTATATATGAAATACATGAAATTTTTATACATTAAATAAAATTTTAAAAAAGAAATGACACCTTTTTGGTTCTCACTGTACATCTTCTACGATCTATGATTGTGCAGTGATTCACTGAAAGATTTTGTACCCCATCTCTGATCTGCTTATAGACTTTGCTATTTGACCTTGGTTTGATTCCCTGAACCTAATTTACTTCTTTCTTGCTCTTGTTTGAATATGATTTGTCCCCAAACTCATAAGTTTAATCTCCAAAGTCTCATGCTAATGTCATTAATGTGTTTAAAAACAACTATGATGTTTAGAGACAGGACCTTTAAAAGTGACTAGAATAGAATAAGCCATTAGGGTGGAGCCCCCATGATTGAACCTTGGTGACTTTATAAGGAGGGAGAGAGAATCACACAGACAGAGAGATACACACATGCTCTTGTCACGATGTGATGCAGCCTATGTTGGACCTATCCAGAACCTGCATCGAGCTGTCTGGACTTCCTAACTCTAGAAACTTGAGCCAAAATACAGCTCTTTAAAAGTAGCTCCCAATAGCTAAAATAATCTTAAAAAATAAAAACAAAGCCAGAGGCATTACAGTACCAGATTTCAAGAGATATTACAGGGCATTTATAATCAAAGCAACCTGGTACTGGCACAAAAATGGATATGTAGACCAATGGATCAGATTAGAAACCCTGGAAAATGACTCACACACGTGCAATCAACTGATATCTGACAAATGGGCTTAAATCACTCCCTGGAGAAATCGGATGGTCGGATCTCTGAATGTGGAAGTATGTAACAAGATCCCTACCTTACAACCCATACAAAAATCAACTCACAGCAGATCAAGATTAAACCTAGGACCTGAAACCATCAATTCACTAGAGTAAAACAAAAGGGGAACAAGGCAAGACATTGGCCTAGCAAAGACTTCATGGGTTTTACCCCAGAAGCAGAAGCAATAAAAGCTAAAATAGAAAAATGATATTACATCGAGCCAGGAAGCTTCTGTACAGCAAAGGAAACACTCAGTAAAGAGGCAATGGGAGAAAATATTTGCAAAGTATACATCTATGAAACCATGAATACCCAGAATATATAAGGGTCTCAATACGTGTTGTTCATTTCTCCTGACTTCCTAATGACTGTTGGCTGGAGACTGAGTTCATTTCTTGAAGGTCTTCCATGTGGGTCTACAGTAAGTTCACAGCAGGTCTGTTGCCTTTTGAAGGGCAGCAGAGGTGTCCCTCTCCAGTGTGCTGTGATGAAGCAACACACAATTTAATTTATAATAATTCAATAATAATAATTTTAATAATAATAATAATATTTCAAATAATAATAATTTTATTATAGCAGTGACATCCCACCACCTTTGCTAAATTCTATTAGAGGTAAATCAGCCACTGCCTACACACAAGGGAGAGGGGTTGCCTTCAGGTATTTCTGCCATGCCCTTAGGAAAATTCTTACAGGGCTGCTGATGAAGATTAGCAAAGCACAGGGCAGAGCAAAGATGCCTCCTGCCGCTGTGTGCTCCAGCAGCCATTTCCCTCCTCCATCTGTAAAATGTAGGGTGTGGGGGATGCTGTTTACCTACTTTGCTGGGGCAGGGTGACAATTTAGCCATAAAATGCTTTGTTACCTAGGCATGAAAGGCTCTTTATATACCCGAAGTATGGTTTTTCCCCCCTAAAAAGAAAAGAAAAATAAGAAAGAAGTCACCTGTTGCTAGGGAAACCACAACCTTTCACTGTGCTTATTTAGAAAAGAGAAAGATTCGAGACTCTTCACTGTAAGAACAGAGGTCTGTGCTTTATGTTGTTGAGAATAAACAAAGAAAAAATACTGTTCTTCTCAATTAAATATTTTCATTATCTTGGGTCTTGTTGAAAGTATTGTATTCTCAAGGGTCCAAATCAAAATATACCGCTAATTTTTCCCTGCCTTGCTATGTTTGTCTTGCTTGCATATGAAGCTTCTTTTTAGGTTTGGCAGAATCTTTGGGTCTGAGAAAAACATGAGACACTGAAGGGGTGCTGAATGAGCTAGCAAAACACCATGTCACTATGGTATGACCAGGAGGCTAGGGTATCTCCTCCTCTGTTCTTGTCGTATTAAGTCAAAAAAGTTTCTGAACATTCAAAAACAATTTTTAGTACATCAACGGATTCCTCCTGTTATTGCTTAAATGATCCCATCTTTGTATGGTAACTGTGGTCCAACTGATGCTTTAAAAAAGTGCCTGAAATTTTAGCTGAAAATGCATTGATAGAGTTGGACTCTAAAATCACTTTTGCAGACTGTTTAGCTCCATGTCTCCTTTGTTGCATAGTAGGATCTTTCCTCTAACTGTGGCCTGGTGAGCGAGATCACAGAGTTCAGATCTCTGGTCCCAAGTTCCAGGAAGCCAGCTTGCAGAATCTATGCAGGAATGTTTTACTTAGGAAAAGTGGAGGAGACACAGGACTGGACGAAGGGGACAGTTAAACTAGAGTTTTCAGACTTACAGAAATACTGTTATCTAACAACCACGTGTGACTGGGCTCACGATCCCTGGCTAGCCTCTGGAGAACCTGCTGTTCTGTGGAGGACATCACTTACAGTTTGCAAGGGAATGAAGCGCCTGAAAATTGAGGAGAATGTTATTTCAGACTGGGCTTTGTGTGTAGTCTCTGTGCCACTGGTTCTTTGGCTGTTATGTGTAGTAGAGCAAATATCCTCAAGTGGAATGTGTGTCTTGTCTTCCTAGGTCAGAAATCGCATGATGTTGGCCAGCTCTCTGCTGTGGCCAGGGAGTGCAGTGGAGGATGGCCCAGGTGCTTGGGCCCTGCACCCCATGGGAAACCAGGAAAAGCACCTGGCTCCTGGCTCCTGCCATCGGATCAGCGCGGTGCGCCGGCCGCGGCGGCCATTGGAGGGTGAACCAACGGCAAAGGAAGACCTTTCTCTCTGTCTCTCTCTCTCACTGTCCACTCTGCCTGTCAAAAAAAAAAAAAAAAAAAAAAAGAAATTGCATGATGTTGAGTGTTGGTCTCACTGACTCCTTCAGTAAGGGACTGGGTAGAGAGATGCTGACTGAGACAGCTGAGAGATCTGAAACCCATCTGCTGAACAAGCAAATCAGCACAGAGGGCTAGTAGGCAATGTGAACTATAGAGGTCCACTCATGAAAAGAGTAATTATCATAGTTCAAATGGCCTCACATGTCTCTCTCATACATGACTCTGTGAGTCTAGGTCTGCACTTATGGAATAATACTTTAGTCAGCATTGAGATGCCTCATTAAAGGTTACTCATTCAAATTTGGAAAAAAAAAATCTCAAATCAGTGCATTCACAGTTACAACTGATCTTAGGCTGAGAATCATAAATCCAACACACTGCATATTAGGAAAAGTAGATTATTTAGTTTAACATTAAAAAATTAACCTGTGATATTTAAAACAGTGGTTTGAATCATTATTTTGCTTAATCATATGCATCCCAAAAAGAACTATATGAACCACCCTTGTGTTATTAAACCTCATCAAGATTTAAATTTATAACTTTATACATGAATAAAAGCAGTTGTTTTAAACCCTGAATATGGAAATGTTACTTTATGTTAGTTGCATGGGTTACTGGAAGCTATGTGGAAATATTATCTGGAGAATCTAAGAAGGATAATGGTTTGAGGAAAGTGAATATGTCACTATACCCCCTAATTTTCAATATTTGTACTGATAACTGCGGAATTGTATATTTTAATTAGGAGCTAGGAGTGACAATGCTGATATTTCTTCTAATTATAAGTTATTGGCAGCATCACGTGTTGCTAATAGTACCCAACAGTTTGTTGGGATTCAGTAGTAAGAGAGAAAAGTAGTCACTCATTTTGATGTGGTTGCATACCAAGCAGGCATAGGTGTTTCTAAGCTCTTCTTCAAAAGTGAAACTGACAGGCAACTCAAAAAATATCTGCCCACGTTCTCTGCCTGATAGGTTTCTATGTTGCAGGGAGACAAAAGACATCAAGAAGTTAAATGAAATGGGCAGGAAGAGCCAGAATAATTAGAGATGCTTAGCTGTGTTTGGGCTGCTCTTCCTGATGCAGCAGGGTTTACTGGCCTGTGATGGCAAATTGACCCAACAGACTTGTTCAGTGGTGGTCCATCAGCTCACTATTTTAGACAGATTCACAGTCTATGTTACGCTTAGGAAGATGTCATTTCATAAATCAGAAAAAAGAATTACAGATCTGATGTAATTCTAGAAAACAATTCAAGAAAAAATTTTCTGGGTTTCAGAAAAACAAGCCTGTAACACCAAATTAAGCTTCATCTTAGAACACTCACAGATATTTTTCTTCTTTTGAAAAATTCATAGAAATTGAAACAATCGTTAGATTATTTAGAAATTCATTCTCTTGGATCAGATATCAAGCTGTTGCTATGACTTGCAGATTTAGCTGCTGTAGGATTTAGAATTCAGATTTATCAATCAAGAATTAAGATTTATCAGTCAAATTTCTTACCCAGCCTATTTTCAATAGGCATTAATGACTAAAATGGAAAAAAATTTCAAATATTATGAGAAGAGAATTCCCTAATCTTTTATATGGCCCAGATAATTCCATGTGACTTGTCATTAACTACTGGGATGATATAAAATTATAGACTCATCTCCACCTTGTTTTCCAGTGTGGAAGACACCCAACAAGTGTTTTAAAATTCCAAACTTATTTGCACAGATATAAAGCAGTTGTTACATTTTATAGTTGAAAGGGACCTTAGCAATCAATAAATGATACCTCTGAGACCAGGGAGGTGAAGCCATGTGCCTCACGTTGTGAAGGTGGATGGCATGGGAGTGAAGATTGCCTGGTTCCCAGCCCAGAACGTTTATAACCCACCACTGTGGCAGCAGAATTTGTTTCAATTGTGTCAAGTAGATGTAAAATGATTACATTGTGATTTTCAGCGCTATGGATTTACATAGGACACATTCCAAATGATTTTGGAAGTGTAAGATAACACCTGCTGCTTTTAAATAAATGAAAAACATCTTTATTCTTTATTAAAGTCTCCTTGCTTCCCTTGTAAGTGCTAAACAACAGTACACAATCTGTCTGTATCTCCATGAACAAAAATACAACATAAAGTAGTTTAAAATGTATTATTAAGGAAGGAATGAGCTGAACTAGTGCCAAAGTTTTGGCTCTACTTTCTCTGTTTGGATGCATTTATTTACTTATTTCCATCTTTTACATTCCCACAGATGCTACACTATATTGGAACATTGTAAAATTGACCCTGAAGGCACCAAGAAGACTAAGCCAGGGATTTACATAATTTTTTACTAAGGTTAGTGTTTTTGAAATGAAAGAAGAAATGCGTTTGGTTAGAGATTAATGTCTCTTTAGTGAATTATTTTAATAAGAGTATTGGCGCCAGTAGTCTTGAATAAATTTAGAAGAGTATGCAAATGCACAACAACATTATGTAATGGATCATAATAGATCATGGTCACTTGGAGCTAAGTAAATGAGGTTCATGCCAAGGATTCTAGCCCGTAGCTTTCCATGAAATAACAAACTCATTATTTGACAGTTCAAACATGAGTTCAAGCTTGCCTTGTCAGAGAGACTTGGACAGTTTGGTACATATGCTTCATTTAGCAAGAAATGATATTGGATAGAGCCACTAGATACAACAGAACAGTAGTTTGCCTGGCTTGCACTTCGCCTTCTCAAAGAAGGGTAGTTCTTTGAGGAACAGTTGTGAACTGTGAACTGTACTTGTTCAGCTTTGGGCATCCTTACATCAAGTGGTTTAGCTGCAAATCCCAAGTTGGACTCCGACTTGCTCAAATGTAGCCTCTTGCATGCCCTATAAATCTATAGTTATTTATTAATATTCTCTAATTGCAATTACATGCATGGTGACTGCAGTAATCTATAATCAAGGAAACCAACTTACAAAGCCAATGGTTTGGAAATCTTCAAAGTTCCCCATATTTGACTATTCAAATTATTATGTGTTTCCCTGTCATCTCTTGAGTATTTGTATGGCACAATATGTTTGTGGTGTTTTTATATCTGGGAAGTTATCTGTGTTTTATTAATTTCTTAGTAAGTGTTTTTTAAAGATTTATTTATTTGAAAGTTGGAGTTACAGTGAGAGACAGAGAGAATCTTCCAAATGCTGGTTCACTCCCTAGATGGCCATAATGGCCAGGGATGGGCAAGGCTGCAACCAGGAATCAGGAGCTTAATTCAGGTCTCCAAACATGGGTGCAGAGGCCCAAATATTTAGGCCATCTTCCACTGCATTTCCCAGGCTGTTGGCAAGGAACTGGATCCAAAGTGGAGCAGCCAGGACACGAACTGGCACCCATATGGGATGCTGATGTTGCGGGCAGCAGCTTCACTCACGATGATGTGACATCGGCCCCAGTGAGTCAGTTTTGCTGGGATATCAATCACCTTTCTTCAGTTTGATCACTCTGAAATTGTGATCTGGCTCAGTACAATAACAATTCAACTCAGACCTTGAAATTGAGTATATGTCTCTTCAGCTGAGTAACAATTCTCTCTTGCCTTGTGATTTGTGTAGACAGTCATTTTCTGTTATGGACTGGGTTGTAAATATTTTAAGCTTTCCAGGCCACACAGCTTCTGTCGCAGTCATTCAACTCAGCTGCGATAGTGCAAAAGTAGCTATAGACAGGTAAACAATTGATTGTAGCTATGTTTCAGTTCAACTATATTTACAAAATCATGTGGTGACTTTGGTTTGGCCCTCAAGGTGTAGTAAAGCAAACTCTGAATTATAGTACATTGCATGGAGTGAGAAAAGTGTTTTAAACTTCCCTATGCTTTGGGCCTGGTGTTGTGGTGTAAACGGGTTAAGCCACCACCTGCAACACCAGCATCCATTTGAGTGGTGTGGTTCACGACACTGACGCACAACCCTGACGCTCCACTTCATATCCAATTCCCTGCTGATGCACCTGGAAAAGCAACAAAAAGATGGCTCAAGTGCTGGGACCCCTGCCATCCGTGTGGGATGAGGTTCTAGGCTTCTGGCTTCACCCTGGCTCAGCCACGGCTATTGGGACCATTTGAGGAAGAACCAGAAAATGGAAGATATGTCTGTGTGTCTGTTTCTGTCTCTTTATAACTCTTTCAAATCAATCAATCGATCTTTTTAATAGAAAAAACAAGCCTCTTTGCTTTAAACGTCTTTTTAGTGGTCTCCTTGGAGAAAGATTCCATAGAATGAATTTTACAAAGCCAAGTATTTATACATTTATTTCAATTCATGGGTTCTATGAAGATATATTAAGTTCAGATGGTAGAAAGTGAAAGAAAAAACCTACTATTATTCCCTTCATTTAACAAATTACAAACGGGTCTAAGAATAACTCTTGCAGAGATTACAAAACAAATGTAACTGATTTGTCAATGCCAAAAGCTAGAAGTGATCAATTTAGATCACTACAGTCTGGAAGTCTACTAAATGGAATGAATTATCCAGTCCATTAACTTAGGAATTGGCTAGTGTTGTGAAAAGTTCTCTAGTTATTGATATTCTCATTTGCATCTTGGCCAATACGAAGATAACTTGCCATTAGAATTGACCTCTTAGAGATTGGAAGAAGAAAAACTAATGATAATTCCTATTTCTGAGACATACTTTTTGCCATCTGAATTTATTAAGAATTTCTAATGATGAGAATGACATCAGCAAGATGGAAATTAGGGATTTCCAGTGTCCTTCCCATCACAGAAACATCCGTCTGAGCAAAAGTACACTCGCAAAACACACCTTTGAAGAGCCAAGAAGCCCAGGTAAGAAGGATTGCAACACCGGGATTAGGAAATAAGAGAAGACACGTTGAGGATGGTAAGAAGCAGCTTCATATCTTCAGTACTGCATGTCCTTCAGGGCTGGGAAGCAAAAAGTAGAAAGAGACATCCTTTTGCAAAAGAGATCAAGAGGATTGTGAGGACCCAGCTCTGTCACATACCACAGTGCTAGGTCGTCCAGGCGGCCCCAGGTTCCAGGCCCACCCCGGGGCTAGTTTGGCCTTGTGGACCCCGGCTCGTGGCCTGCCCTAGCAACAGATCAGCTCCTGTGGATCTGGGATCCAGGGTTGCACTTCTGGACCAAGCCTCCAGGTACATTCCTGCAACTCAGGGTGCAGAACCATCTCCATGGACCCAGCTACCAGGTCCACCCTCAGAGTTCACCTCCATGCTGGCCCCCGGGGATCCAATATCCAGGTCTTTGCCTGAGGACTCAGCCTTCAGAGCTCCTCCCTGCACATATAGGTACCAGCTCATCAACCCCCCTTCTCTCACTCCCTTGCACTGACCTGAGAAACAGTCTGGTTCCTGGAGACTCAGATGCAGGGCCCATTTTCGCATGGACCAGACACAATATAGCCAACTCAAAGATTCCAAAGCAAGATGGCCTATGGCCTATGCATCCTACCACTGGCCTGCCCAGAATCTCTGGATAGGCTGACTGGTGAAAGGCTTTCTTTTTTTGAAGTTTCTTTTAACTTTTATGTAATAAATATGAATTTCCAAAGTACAACTTTTGTATTATAGCGGCTTTTCCCCCCATAACCACACTCCCACCCACAACCATCACATCTTCCACTCCCTCTTCCATCCCATTCTTCATCAAGATTCATTTTCAATTATCTTTATATACAGAAGATCAATTTAGTACATACTAAATACAGTTTTCAACAGTTTGCACCCACATAGAAACACAAAGTATAAAGTATTGTTTGAATACTAGTTATACAGTTAATTCACATAGTACAACACATTAAGGACAGAGATCCTAATGGGGAGTAAGTGCACAATGACTCCTGTTGTTGATTTAACAATTGACACTCTTATTTCTGACGTCAGTAATCACCTGAGGCTCTTGTCATGAGCTACCAAGGCTATGGAAGCCTCTTGAGTTCGCCAACTCTGATCTTATTAAGACAAGGTCATAGTCAAAGTGGAAGTTCTCTCCTCTCTTCAGAGAAACATACCACCTTCTTTGAAGGTCCATTCTTTCCGCTGGGATCGCACTCACAGAGATCTTTCATTTAGGTCATTTTCTTTTTTTTTTTGCCACAGTGCAATGGCTTTCCATGCCTTCAATACTCTCCTGGGCTTTTTAGACAGATCCGAATGCCTTAAGGGCTGATTCTGAGGCCAGAGTGCTGTTTAGGACATCTGGCATTCTATGAGTCTGCTGTGTACCCTGCTTCCCATGTTGGATTGTTCTCTCCTTTTTAATTCTATCAGTTAATATTAGCAGACACTAGTCTTGTTTATGTGATCCCTTGGACACTTAATCCTATCATTATGATCAATTATGAACTGAAACTGATCACTTGGACTAGTGAGATGGCATTGGTACATGCCACCTTGGTGGGATTGAATTGGAATCCCCTGGCACGTTTCTAGCTCTACCATTAGGGGTACGTCCAATTGAGCATGTGCTGAACTGTACATCTCCTCCCTCTCTTATTCCCACTCTTATATTTAATGGAGATCACTTTTCAGTTAATTTAAACACCTAAGAATAATTGTATGTTAATTAAAGAGTTCAACCAATAGTATTAAGTAGAACAAAAAATGCTAAAAGGAATAAAATAGTAAGTTGTTCCTCGACAGTCAGGACAAGGGCTGATCAAGTCATTGTTTCTCATAGTGTCCATTTCACTTCAACAGGTTTCCTTTTTGGTGCACAGTTAGTTGTCACCGATCAGGGAGAACATATGATATTTGTCCCTCTGGGACTGGCTTAATTCACTCAGCATGGTGTTTTCCAGATTCCTTCACTTTTGCAAATGACCAGATTTCATTTTTTTTCACTGCTGTGTAGTATTCTATAGAGCACATATCCCGTAATTTCTTTATCCAAGCTTCTGTTGATGGGCATTTAGGTTGATTCCAAGTCTCAGCTATTGTGAATTGAGCTGCACTGAACATTAATGTGCAGACAGCTTTTTTGCTTACCAATTTCATTTCCTTTGTGTAAATTCCAAGGAGTGGGATGGCTGGGTTGTATGGTAGGGCTATATTCAGATTTCTGAGGAATCTCGAAACTGACTTCCATAGTGGCTTTACCTGTTTGCAATCCCACCAACAGTGGGTTAGTGTCCCTTTTCCCCCACATCCTCTCCAGCATCTGTTGTTGGTAGATTTCTGTATGTGAGCCATTCTAACTGGGGTGAGGTGAAACCTCATTGTGGTTTTGATTTGCATTTCCCTGATTGCTAGTGATCTTGAACATTTTTTCAAGTGTCTGTTGGCCATTTGGATTTCCTCTTTTGAAAAATGTCTATTGAGGTCCTTGGTCCATCTCTTAAGTGGGTTGTTTGTTTTGTTGTTGTGGAGTTTCTTGATCTTTTTGTAGATTCTGGTTATTAATCCTTTATTGGTTGCATAGTTTGCAAAAATTTTTTTCCCATTCTGTTGATTGCCTCTTCACTTTGTTGACTGTTTCTTTTGCAGTACAGAAATTTCTCAATTTGATGTAATGCCAATTGTTAATTTTTGCTTTGACTGCCTGTGCCTCCAGGGTCTTCTCCAAGAAGTTTTTTCCTAAGCCTATATCTTACAGGATTTCTCCAATGTTCTCTAATAATTTGATGGTATCAGGTCGTAGATTTAGATCTTTAATCCATGTTGAGTGGATTTTTGTGTAAGCTGTAAGATAGTGGTCTTGCTTCATGATTCTGCACGTGGAAATCCAGTTTTCCCAGCACCATTTATTGAATAGACTGTCCTTGCTCCAGGAATTGGTTTTGGATCCTTGATCAAATATTAGTTGGCTGTAGACATTTGGATTGATTTCTGGTGTTTCTATTCTGTTCCATTGGTATATCCATCTGTTTCTGTACCAGTACCATGCTGTTTTGATTACAACTGCCCTGTAGTATGTCCTGAAATCTGGTATTGTGATGCCTCCGGCTTTGTTTTTGTTGTACAAGATTGCTTTAGCTATTCGAGGTCTCCTGAGTCTCCATATGAATTTCAGCAGCATTTTTTCCTGATCTGAGAAGAATGTCTTTGGTATTTTGATTGGTATTGCATTGAATCTATAAATTGCTTTTGGGAGAATGGACATTTTGATGACACTGATTCTTCTAATCCATGAGCATGGAAGATTTTTCCATGTTTTGGTATCCTCTTCTATTTCTTTCTTTAAGATTTTGTAATTCTCATTGTAGAGATCTTTAACATCCTTGGTTAAGTTTATTCCAAGGTATTTGATTGTTTTTGTGGCTATTGTGAATGGGATTGATCTTAGCAGTTCTTGTTCAACTGAGGAATTGTCTGTATATACAAAGGCTGTTGATTTTTGTGCATTGATTTTACATCCTGCTACTTTGCCAAACTCTTCTATGAGTTCCAATAGTCTCTTAGTAGAGTTCATTGGATCCCCTAAATAAAGAATCATATCATCTGTGAAGAGGGGTAGTTTGACTTCTTCCTTCCCAATTCATATCCCTTTAATTTCTTTTTCTTGCCTAATGGCTCTGGCTAAGACTCCCAGAACTATATTGAATAGCAGTGGTGAGAGTGGGCATCCCTGTCTGGAACCAGATCTCAGTGGAAATGCTTCCAAATCTTCCCCATTGAATAGGATGTTGGTTATGGGTTTTTCATAAATTGCTTTGTTCCTTCTATACCCAATTTGCTTAGAGTTTTCATCAAGAAAGGGTGCTGTATTTTATCAAATGCTTTCTCAGCATCTATTGAGATAATCATATGGTTTTTCTTCTGCAGTCTGTTAATGTGGTGTATCACATTGATTGTCTTGCGCACATTAAACCATCCCTGCATACCAGGGATAAATCCCACTTGGTCTGGGTGGATGATCTTTCTGATGTGTTGTTGCATTTTATTGCCGAGAATTTTATTGAGGATTTTTGCATCTATGTTCATCAGGGATATTGGTCTGTAATTCTCTTTCAGTGCTGCATCTTTCTCTGGCTTAGGGATTAAGGTGATGCTGGGTTCATAGAAAGAATTTGGGAGGATTCCCTCTTCCTCGATTGTTCTGAATAGTTTGAGAAGAATTGGAGTTACTTCTTCTTTAAATGTCTGGTAGAATTCAGCAGTGAATCCATCTGGTCCTGGGCTTTTCTTTGTTGGGAGGGCCTTTATGACTGATTCAATTTCTGTCTCAGTTATGGATCTGTTTAGGTTTTCTATGTCTTCATGGTTCAATTTAGGTAGGTTGCATGTGTCCAGGAATCTATCCATTTCTGATAGGTTTCCCTGTTTGCTGGCATACAAGTCCTGGTAGTAATTTCTGATGATTCTTTTTATTTCTGTGGTGTCTGTTGTTATGTTTCCTTTTTCATCTCTGATTTTATTGATTCGGGTCTTTTCTCTTCTTTTTTTTTAGTTAGTTGGGCCAATGGTGTGTCACTGTTGTTTATTTTTTTAAAAAAATCATCTCTTCATTTGGCTGATCTTTTTAATTTTTTTGTTTCAATTCTGTTGATTTCTTCTCTGATTTTAATTATTTCTCTTCTCCTACTAGATTTGGGTCTGGTTTGCTGTAGGTTTTCTAGATCCTTGAGGTGAATTGAAAGCTCATTTATTTGGTGCCTTTCCTATTTCCTGATGTAGGCACCTATTGATATAAACTTTCCTGTTAACACTGCTTTTGCTGTATGCCATAAGTTTTGGTATGTTGTGCTGTTATCCTCATTTACTTCCAGAAAGTTTTTGATTTCTCTTTTCATTTCTCCCATGACCCAGTGTTCATTCAGGAGCATGTTGTTCAATCTCCATGTGCTTGCATATGCTCTAGGGATTCCTGAGCTGCTAATTTCCAGCTTCATTCCATGGTAGTCTGAGAAGATGCATGATATGATTTAAATTCTTTTGAATTTGCTGAAACTTGCTTTATGGCCTAGTATGTGGTCAATCCTAGAGTAGGTTCCATGCACTGCTGGGAAGAATGTACATTCTTTAAGTGTAGGATGAAAAGTTCTGTAGATATCTGTTAGATCCCTTTGGGCTATAGTGTTGATTAAATCTACTGTTTCCTTTTTAATCTTCTGTCTGGTTGATCTGTCTATTGCTGAAAGTGGAGTATAAAAGTCAATAAACCAGTGCCCTGTAATTAGGTGTATATACATTTATAATAGTTAAATCTTCCTGTTGAATTGATCCCTTAATCATTATATAGTGCTCCTCTTTGTCTCTCTAAATAGTTTTTGTGTTAAAGTTTATTTTGTCTGATATTAAGATGGCTACGTCAGCTCTTTTTTTTGTTTGTTTGTTTGTTTGTTTTTTTGTTGTTGTTGTTGGCATGGAGTAGCTCTTTCCAACCTTTCACTTTCAGTCTGCATGCATCTTTGTTGGAAAGATGTGTTTCTTATAAGCAGAAAATAGATGGGTTTTATTTTTTAATTCATTCTGCCAGTCTATGTCTTTTAACTGGAGAATTGAGGCCATTTACATTCAATGTAACTATTGATAAGTAGTGACTTTGCCCTGCCATTCTCCCAAAGATATTCCTAATATATGCTTTGAACTTCCTGTGATCTTTTACTGGGAGATTTTCTTCCTTTACTTTCTTTTGTATTGATGGCCATGTTTCTGTGTTTCTGTGTGTAACACATCTTTAAGCATCTTTTGCAGGGCCGGATGAGTGGTGGCAAAGTCTTTCAATTTCTGTTTGCTATGAAAGGTCTTTATTTCACCTTCATTCACAAATGAGAGCTTTGCAGGATATAATATTCTGGGTTGGCAGTTTTTTGCTCTTATCACTTGGGCTATATCTCACCATTCCATCCTAGACTGTAGGGTTCCTGATGAGAAGTCTGCTGTGAGTCTAATTGGAGATCCTCTGAAGGTAATCTGATGTTTCTCTCATGCACATTTTAGAATCTTTTCTTTGTGTTTCACTGTGGTGAGTTTGATTACAATGTGTTGTAGTGAAGATCTCTTTTGGTCATGTTTACTGGGGGTTCTTTGTGCTTCCTGTACTTGTATGTCTCTGTCCTTCTCCAAACCCGGAAAGTTTTCTGCTGGTATCTCACTAAAAAGGCCTTCTAATCCTTTCTCTCTCTCCATGCCTTCAGGAACTCCTAGAACCCGAATGTTGGTTTTTTAAATAGTATCCTGTAGATTCCCAACAATATTTTTTAGATTTCTAATTTCTTCTTCTTTTCTTTGGTTTGACTATATACTTTCCTGTGCTGTGTCTTCTAAGTCCAATATTCTCTCTTCTATCTCACTGATTCTGTTTTTAAGGCTCTCAAATATGTTTTTAATTTGTTCTATTGAATTCTTCATTTCATTTTGATTTCTCTTCAATATCTCAATTTCATGTTCTACTAAATTTCTTATTTCATTTTGATTCCTCCTTAAGATTTCATTTTCACGAGAGAGATTTTCTGTCCTTTCCTGTATAGATTTCTGTAGTTCATGCATTTTTTTGAGAACTTCTAAATGTTCTTATCATAAATTTTTTGAAATCCGTATCTTGCGTTTCTTCTATCTCATCATCTTCATAATCTTGTATTGGAGTGTCATGTTCATTTGGGAACGTCGTGATGTCTTTCTTCTTCTTGTTTCCTCAGTTTTTGTGTTTGTTTTCTTTGGTTTCTCCCTTTTTTTTTTCCTCACTGTGGTGGCTTTTCTTGTTATACTATGACTCTAGATTAAGTGGACTGACTGCTTTTGGTGAATCTCTAGAGGCTTGTGGTGGGTGTGGCCAGAGAGCTCTATTCAGTTCTTCAGGGTTAAGGCTGTGCCAAAGGTGACACACCAGGTTTGGTGTGGTAAATCTCCCCCCCCTTTTTTTTTAATTCAGAAGGGAAGTAATTCCGCTCAGCTGAGCTCTTCTCCTTGATGGGGACCAGTGCCTGAGTGCTAGCACCTGTGGGTATAATATTCATCTGCTCTGTCCCAAGGACCACACAAAGGATCTGTGCAGTCCTCAGTGTAAGCTCAGATTCACCTGTAATGTCTCTCACTGGTAGGCAAAGTTACTGAGTATGTGGTGTCTCCCACCAAGACTACTCATGTCTCAGCCACACCGTGAGTTCTCCCATACGCCCTGCATTTTTTTTTACAGTCCTGGTTCATAAGCTCCCCACATTCACCAGGTCTTTGTCTCCTGTTATTACTTCCAACCAGAGTCAAGTTTTTCTGTTTGGTTGAGGGCGGGTACAGCCCTGAGCTGGCGCAGCTGTCCAAAATGGTGCCTGCTGTATTGTCTCCCACACCTTTGTAAGGTCTGTGGAGAGAGAGAGTCGTGTCCGTACCAGCCCTTTTGTTTTTTTTTTTTTCTCTCCTCTAGTTGGACTGATGTACTCTCCTGCACGGGGCTTCAAGCCTCGTTCCCTCTAGGCTCTTCCTGCTGTTTTTCTGCCAGTGTCTCGGGCTACTGCAGTTTCGCCTCACCTCCCTTTCCAGCGCTGGTGTGGAGGAGATGATTCTAGGCAGCCGGACTCCTGAGCTGTGGGCTCCCGTGTCCTCCGTATAGATCCTCTAATTCTGGAAGAGTTCCCTCTGCAGTTTTTTCCCTAACTCTTCCTGGAGACTTTACTATCTCCACTTTTATTAAACTATCTTTTCCTGGACTATCAGTGAGCTCCCTCCCTGTTCTGCCATGTTGGAACCACTCTGAAGTTTCTGAAAGACTTTCTACACCAAATCAGTTGGAAGAGGTTTGTCTACTTCCAATGTTCAGACACCAAGACACAGCTACACGGATTATGAATAGTCAGGAAAAATGAATCCAACAAAGGAACAAAATAAAGCAACAGTAACTGGCCCTAAAGAAATGGACATCCGTGGATTGCCTGTCAAAGAATACAAAATAATCATTTAAAGAAACTCAGTGAGTTACAAAACAAAATGGGGGGCCAGTGCTGTGGCATAGGAGGTGAAGCCACCACCTGGAGTTCTGGCATCCCATGTGGGTGCTGGTTCAAGTCCCGGCTGCTCCACTTCCGATCCAGTTTTCTGCTGTGGCCTGGAGAGCAATGGAGGATGGCCCAAGTACTTGGGCCCCTGCTCCCGCATTGGAGATCCAGGGGAGGCTCCTGGCTCCTGGCTTCAGATCGGCACAGCTCTGGCTGTTGCAGCCAGTTGGGGAAGTGAACCAGTGGATTGAAGACCTCTATCTCTCTGCCTCTCCTCTCTCTTTGTGTAACTTTACTTTCAAATAAAATAAATATTTTTTAAAAAAGAAAACTGACAACTAAATGAAATCTTAAAAGAAATACTTGCTCAAAATGAATTCAAGGAAAATGAAACCATAAAAAAACTGCACAGAAATTATGCGGCTGAATAATACAATGGCAAAACTGAAAGTTATCACTTTATACCTGTTGGGATTGCTATTATCAAAAAGCAAAAAGACTTAAAAGAAAGTCTTGACAAGGGTATAAAGGGAAGAAATACCTTGTTCACTGTTGATGGGAATGTAAGTTGTCAGAGCTATTATAGAAAATACTATGGAGGGTCCTCAGAAATTAAAAATAGAACTACCTTAGAACACAGCCATCCCACTGCTGGGTATGTGCAGAGGCAATGAAGTTAGTGTCTTGAAGAGACTGCACTCCATCTTTAATTGTGGAGTTATTCATGACAGCCAAGATAGGCAGACGTAACCTGAATGTCCATTGTGAGTGAATGGATAAAGCCAGGGATAAAGGATATATTTATATATCAGCATGGGTGAACTTGGAGGACATTATGCTAAGTTACATAAGCCCAGAAGACAAATACTGCATTTATATGTGAAATCTTAAAAAGTCAAACTCATAGACACAGAAAGTAGTATGGTGATTGCCAGCAACTGGATGGGTGGGGGAGATATGAGAGAAATGGGAAGATAGTAATCAAAGGTCACAGAGATCCAATTACGCAGGATGAATGGGTTCTGGAGGTCTAATGTAAAGTATGATGGCTATGATCAATGGCACTGTATTATATGCTGAAATATGCTGAGAGTACGTAGTCAACATTCTGACCATCCACATAGATGCACAAAAATGTAGCTAAGTGAGGTGATGGGTATGTCAATTAGCTTGAGACTGGTAATAACTTCACAATGTATATGTCTATCCAAACATTCCATAGTACACTATATATATATATATATATATATATATATATATCAGTAAAGTTGGGGATGTGAATTTATAATGCTGCATTAGCCAACCAAGCTGCTTTAGGGAAACCAGGTAGTCTGGTAAATAAAAAAATAAAAGAAACCTAAATAGGAAAAGTTAATTAATATTTCACTTGGTTGTCGGTTTCCATTTCGAACACACAAGATATAAAGTTATTGGTTCTAGTTACACTGTAACTGCATTTTTATAATTTAAACAACAAATAGATTGACCTGGTATGGGGAGGCATTAGAATTATGAATGGAATGGTAGTGAAAGTAATAGGACTGGTATGTTTGACTGCTAAATAAGAATCCTATAGATTCAATGATGCGTAGAAAATAAATAGGGAGTGTTTCATAAAGATGACAAGCAGGAATGCAAATCTGAGTCAGTCACTGTTTAAAGGATAAAATGTGGTGGTCCACCTAAAAAATGTGTCCCTTGCCTTCTGGTATTGACACTTTTGGTGTTTATACCCTCCCACAACACGTGAGTCCTGATCTGTGTGACCAATAAAATGTGGCAAAAATGAGAATAACTGACTTTTGAGGTTGGATGCTAAAGGACATTTTCCTGCCTTGCTTTCTGTCTTAGATTGCTCAGTCTGAGAGAAGCCAGCTGCTGTTCCAAGATGACATTCCAGCAGCACTTCACAGAAGCCCACACGTAGGCTCTCTCAGGCTCTTCCACTGAAAGTCAGCACTAACCTGTCAGCTACAGGAGGCAGCCATTTTAGAGAAGGATCCACCTGCTCCATTCAAGCCTGTAGGAGACCTCATCCCCAGCTGAAATCTCAAGGCTGCCTCACGGGACCTGAGCGAAACTCAACCACTTGGAGATTCCTGACCCACAGAAATTACAGCCAGGTGATAACTGGTTAAGGCTGTTCTCCTCGAGGCTGGCAGTAGTGCCCATTTAAAGATCTGGAATCAATGGGGGCCGGCGCTATGGCACAGTAGGTTAATCCTCTATCTGCAGTGCTGGCATCCGATATGGGCGCTGGTTTGATTTCCAGCTGCTCCTCTTCCAATCCAGCTCTCTGCTGTGGCCTGGGCAGTAAAAGATGCCCAAGTCCTTGGGCCCCTGCACCCACATGGGAGACCGGGAAAAAGCTCCTGGCTCCTGGCTTCGGATCAGCACAGCTCTGGCCGTTGCGGCCATCTGGGGAGTGAACCAGCAGAGGGAAGACCTTTCTCTCTGTCTCTCCCTGTCACTGTCTATAACTCTACCTCTCAAATAAATAAATAAATAAATAAAATCTTTAAAAACAATCTGGAATCAAGGAAAGTGCAGGTAAGTGGCTATGTAAGAATAAGTATTCATAGTAAGCATAGGACAATGACCACTCAAGCTAGGCATGCATGTTGACCAGTTTGACCTATTGCATGCTTGTTGGCCATACTAGACCTACTGATTGAGTGTGTTGTCGGTATGGTGAGAATGAAAGACAAATCATAGTCACAATCTCAAAAGTACTTGGCACAATACAAGAAAATATAAAATTCTGTGCAGTATTATTGTAGCCTATGTGTAATATAAAAGTTCAGAACATGGAAGTCACAGTAGCTCAAAGAAAAATTGTATAAAATTTTAAGAAGAGGATAATACTCAAACTGGCTTCAAGATAAATATGATAAGAAGGTAAAACAGGTTGACTAGAGTGTAGCCATCTAACATTTTAGAAAAGAGATATTTATTTATAAGGTAGAACTACAGAGAGGAGAGAGAGGGAGGGGAAGGGGGAGAAGGAGAGAGAGAGGGGAAGGGAGGGGAGGGGAGAGGAAAGAGGGGAGGGGAGGAGAGGGGAGGGGGGGGAGAGGAGAGGAAAGGAGGGGAGGGGAGGGGAGGGGAGAGGAGATGCTGGGTCACTCCCCAAATAGTACCAAAGGACAGGGCTGGGGCAAACAGAAGCCAGAAATCCCCTAGGTCTCCTGTGTGGGTGGCAGGGATCCAGGGACTGGGCTGTATTTTGTTACTTCCCCGGCGCATTAGCAGGCAACTGTATCAGAAGTGAAATAGCCGGGACTCAGACCAGCACTCCTTTGGGACACTGGCAATGCAGGGGTGACTTAAACTGCTGAGTCACAGCAGTGGCATCAAGACCTAGTATTTTATGGGAAAGGAAATTATCTCCAGTCCATAAAGAATAAAGAAAAACATGGGACAGTCGGAATGGAAGAGCTAGATAGAAGAGATGTGCATAGATATTCAGAATGTTTAGTTTTCAGTTTTGCTTTGGCCCAGAGCAGGCAGATGCAGCTCAGGTAGAGTCTAGGGTGCCCAAAGCCAAGGAGATTTGAATCCTCATAAAGTAAATCTTAAAAATTTAATAATGTCACTTTATTATGCATTTATTGGCTTGATATTGTTAGCTATTGACCTCCGACTATGGTAAATATAGATTCATCTCCCATTTTGTTACCCTTTTCTAAACATACATGGACACATAGCATGCACACTCCCTCTTTTTGTGGCACTATAATAGTATTTTCCCAGGCTTTGATTAAATTTAATTAGTGCTTACATTCTTAAGGTAAATGGTGTTCTCTGCTAAATATGTAGCTTTCTATGATTATATTTTTGTAGAATTTTGATGTGTCCATTTTTAAAAACATTTATTTATTTGAAATGGAGAGAGAGAGAGATCTTCTGTCCATTGGTTCACTCCCCAAGTGGGCACAACAGCTAGGGCAGGTCCTAGGCCAAAGCCAGGAGCCAGGAGCCCCCTTCAGGTCTTCCATTTGGGGCACAGTGGCTCAAGTACTTGAACCATCCTCCACTGCCTTCCCAGATGCGTTAGAAGGGACTCCAATGGTGCTTCACTTGGGCTGCTGGTGTCACAGGCAGCAGCTCGGCATACTAGGCAACAATGCGGCCCCTTGATGTCGTCCTTGATGCAGCGATTTTGTTTTGTTCTTTTCCCTTGCTGGAATTTCTTAGTTTCTTATTGCTGATTCTTTACTTCTTTGATTCTTCTCCTGGATGAGAACTGTATCTGAAGCCTATGTATTTATCTTTCTTGGACCATTCTCTCTTTGGGGAAAATATATTCTCTGGTGTCATCCTGAAAAAGGTAAAGGTGAGGTGGAAGTTTTGACACCTGTATATTTGAAAATGTCTTTATTTTGTCTTCATATTAAATTGACATCTTGTTTTAAAATAGAACACAAGCTTGAAATAATTTTGGGTTAGAACTTAGTCATTTTCTCATTATAATCTAGATCCTAGAACTAGTGATGAGATTTATAGTTCATTCATTCACCAAATAATTATTGAAGCTTGCTTTTCCAGACACTCTTCCAATGCATTTTGTGGGCTCTTCATTCCTTTGTGTGTATACTTTTTATATTTTGGAGAGCTGGTCTGCTGATGATTTATTCTCTTGACTTTTTTATGTTTGGAAATAAGTTTTGTTTTCTATTCCCTTTTATTAGAAATATTTAATGCTTGTTTTAAAGCCAGAGTTAATGAGGAAGGGAGGGTAGAAGGGAAGGAGAGAAGGAGGGAGGGAGTGAGGAAGGGGGGGAGAGAGAGATAGAGAGATAGAAAGAGAGAGAGAAGGAGAGGGGGAGAGAGAGAGGGAGAGAGAGAGGTCTTCCATCTGCTGATTCACTCCCAAAGTGGTTGCAATGGCCAAGGCTGATCCAGGTTGAAGCCAGGAGCTGGGAGCTTCATTTAGACCTCTCACATGGATGGCAGGGCCCAATCACTTGGATCATCCTCCAATCATCCATTACTTTTCCAGGCCATTAGCAGGGAGTTGCATCAGGGGTGGAACAGCTGGGACATAAACAAGGGCTTAAATGGGTGGCCAACATCACAAGAGGCAGCTTTATCTGCTACCGCACAATGCTGGCCCCTTCTGCTAGCTCTGTCTCTCTCTCTAACACCAAGAAACCTTTTATTTAAGGTATACAAACTTTGGGGCCGGTGCTGTGGCTCACCGAGTTAAAGCCCTGGCTTGAAGCGTGAGTATCCCATATCGGCGCCAATTCTAGTCCCGGCTGCTCCTCTTCCTAACCGGCTCTCTGCTGTGGCCTGGGAAAGCAGTAGAAGATGGCCCAAGTCCTTGAGCCCCTGCACCCACGTGGGAGACACAGAAGAAGCTCCTGGCTCCTGGCTTCAGATCAGCGCAGCTCCGGCTGTTGCTCCCATCTGGGGAGTGAACCAGCGGATGGAAGACTTCTCTCTCTGCCTCTCTCTGCAACTCTGTCTTTCAAATAAACAAAATAAATCTTTAAAAAAACCCAACCTTCATGCATTTCATATATACACATTTAGGAACATAGTGATTCTTCTCACCCTACCCTCCCTCCCGCATATACTCCCACCCTTCCTCCTCCTCTCCCTCCTATTCCCATTCTTATTTTCTACCAAGATCTAGCTTCAGTTAACTTTATGCACATAAGATTAGCCCTACACTAAGTAAAGAGTTCAACAAACAGCATGAAAAAACTGTTCCTCAGCAGACAAGAAAAGGACTGTTCAAAGTCATCGCATCTCAAAATAATCAATTTCACTTCTATAAATTACCTTTTAGGTACCCTATTATTTACCACAGATCAGGAAAATATGCAGTATTTGTCTTCTTGGGACTGGCTAATTTCCCTAAGTATAATGGTTTCCAGTTACTTCCATTTTGTTGCAAATGACAGGATTTTATTTTTTCTTTACCACTGTATAGTATTCCATGGTGTACTTAAAGCACCTTTATCCAGTCTTCAGTTCAAGGACATCTGGGTGTCTGAGCTGATTCCATACCGTAGCTGTTGTGAATTGAGCTACAATAACAAGGGGGTACAGATAACTCTTTCATATGCTGATATCATTTCCCTTGGGTAAATTTCCAGAAGCGGCATGGCTAGGTCGTATGGTAGGTCTATATTCTGATTTATGAGTTATCTCCATACTGTCTTCCACAGTGGCTGTATCAGTTTGCATTCCCAACAGCAGTAGACCAGGGTACCTTTTCCCCCACATCCTTGCCAGCATTTGTTGTTTGTTGATTTCTGTATGAAAGCCATTCTAACTGGGGTGAGGTGAAGCTTCATTGTGATTTTCATTTGCATTTCCCTGAAGGCTAGTGATCCTGAGCATTTTTTTACGTGTCTGTTGGCCATTTGGATTTCCTCTTTTGAAAAATACCTGTTCAAGTCCTTTGCCGAATTCGTAAGTGGGTTATTTGTTTTGTTGTTGTTGAGTTTCTTGATCTCTCTCTGTATTCTGATTATTAATCCTTTATCAGTTGTATATTTTGCAAATATTTTCTTCCATTTTTTCGGCCTCTTCATTTCACTCAGTGTTTCTTTTGCAGTGCAAAGCTTTTCAATTTGTTGTAATCCTATTTGTCAATTTTGGCATTGATTGCTTGTGCTTCTGGGATGTTTTCCAAGAAGTCTTTGCCTATGCCAATGACTTGCAGGGTTTCCCCATTGTTCTCTAATAATTTGATGGTATTGGGTCATTAATTTAGGTGTTGGATCCATTTTGAGTGGATTTTTGTGTAAGGTGTAAGGTAGAGGTATTGCTTCATGCTTTTGCATGCAGAGATCCAGTTTTCCCAGAACCGTTTGTTGAAGCAGCTATGGGATTGATTTGGGCTCCTCTGTCATGGATAAGTTGATTGTAGATATGTGGATTGATTTCTGTAGTTTCTATTCTGCTTCATTTCTCTGCATAGAATTCTAGCTGAGTTTTTCTGTTTTTCATATATGGTATCCATATTTGAATATATATGGATATCTTTCTTTGAGATACATTGTTTCTAACAAAACATCAGGTGTCATCTTTATCTTTCTACCTGTATATGTGAAGTATCTTTTAAGGTGGGAAAATACACTTTGAAGTTAACTCTCCTCCATCAGTAGATTTAACAAATTGGTTTATTATGTGCTTCTATGAAAGTTTATTCCTATGCCTTGTGCTTGCCTTTGGTGAACTTCCTTGATCCCAGGGGCTAATTTTTTCATCAAATTAAGAAAATGTCAGTCATTATTTATTCCGAGTTTTCTGTCTCTCCCTTCCCACTTCAAAGTTCACTAATGATCTGTTAATTTTTTTCCAGACTTACTGCTATCCATGCGCAATTTTGTATACTTTTTCCTACAGTGTCTTCATAATCATTAATCTTTTCTTAAGCAGTGTTTAATCTACTGCTACCTTCATCTAGTGCTTTTTTCTATCTATGTATTTTATTTATTTCAAGGACTTGGCTCTCCTTTTTTAAAAACATGTCCCATGTCTCTTGTTATGCGTTCAAGCTTATCTCTGCCTTCTTGAATACATGGAGTACATTTATAATAGTTACTTCGTTGCCTTTGCTAGTTCTATCATCCATATGATTTTTGGCTTTAGTGCTATAGTTTAATTTATCTGTTCATTGCACATTGTATTTTCCCTGCTTCTTCTCATATTTGCTCCTTTTGCTGGATGCTAGGCTAGACACTGTAAATTTTATTTTATTGGTTAGCATATTTTTGATTTTATATTTCTTTATATACTTTAGACTTAGTGCTAGGATAATGTTAAATTATTTGAAAGAAGAATTGGTTCCTTTCAAATCTTGCTTGTATGCTTTGTTAGATGGATCCGGAAGAGCCTTTGAACTTGGGCTAATCTGATCCCACGACTCCAGCACAGTGTCCTTCTAAAGACTCTGTCTGATGCCATGTGTGTTAGGAAGCTTTCATTCTGGCTCTTGGGACCGTGAATTGTTCCTGGTCCTTTTAGAACTGTACCTGCACCTGCTGCACTCTGGTGGTTCATTCCTTAGACTTGGGAGCTTTCCCAAGGCTCATGTTGCATCAGCTGTCATGTGAAGATTCACTTCTGCGGAGATTCAAGGGAACCCAGCTCATTGTAGCACCCTTCCCTGTAGGCCTCTGCCCTAACACTTCTAGCCACCTTGACCTTCCTGAACTCCAAACTGCGCTTTCCCGAGGAAGCTACCAGGTTCTTGTTGGGTCCCAGTTCCTTGCATTACAGTCTAAAAACCCTCTCAGGAAATAAGGTGGAACATTCTTAGACCACACCTTGTTTCTTTGTTTCTTCATGAAATTACCTGTTGTTTGGTATCTGAAAACTCTTGTTTCTTATGCTTTGTCCAGTCTCCTGTTTTTTTACAGTGGGAAGAGAGATTAATCTAGTTCCTGTTATTCCTCAATGGATGAAAATGGAAGTACTGGGACAGAGGTTTTCAAAGGATATAGGCAGAGATTTCCTTGTAATTTATTTTAAAAGTAGGACACAAGATATCTTATATAATGCAGTTTTTATTATTAAAATGTTTTTGACAAATATCTTGATTCTTCTGATTCTTGAATTTTATTTCTTATGTGAACTATTAGGATGATTATAATTGACAATTGTTGTCATCTTTATTTAGTTCAAATCCTCTCTTTTAGCATTTCCTTACAGTATTTGTTGCTTATTAAGGATGATGTGTTGCTTTTTTCTTTGTCTGTTTCACTTTTAAAATCCTATATTTTAAGGATTTCACAAGTTAAAAAATGCTTCAATTAATTGTATTTTGCTATCAGAAGCAGTTCCTTTAAGTAAAACCCATGCTTTTCATATTCTGAACCCCTGAAACTATTGATTTTTTTTTTTTTAATTTAGCTGTTACACTATAGTATTCATCTCTTCGCAGGATGTCTGGATCAACTGCGTGTAACCTTATGTCTCCCCAGATGTGTCCAGGAAATACTGTGCATTTATTTTTATGGCCCAGTTCTGATGGTTCTCAACACCACCCTTCATGTTCAAGCAGTGTCTGAAGCATTTCTCACCTAATCTCGGGGAATCCCCAAAGCCGTAGCTCACACATGCCTATAAATAAGTCTTACGCCACTGAATCATCTTCACACTGCCTCCATTTTTATGGTTTTTTCATTTTAAATAACTATAGCAACTTTAAGTTTTATTTATTTGTTTTGAAAGAGATACAGAGAGAGAGGGAGGGAGAGACAGAAAGACAGAGAGGCAGAGAAAGGGAGAACTTCCATCCACTGGTCCACTCCCTAGATGGCTACGATGGCCAGTGCTGGGCCAAGCTGAAGCCAGGGGCTTTATTCATGTCTCTCAGGGTCCCAGACCTTTGGCCATCTTCCACTGCTTTTCCCAGGTGCATTAACAGGGAGCTGTATGGAAAGTGGATCAGCTGGAACATGAATTAGCAACTGTATGGAATACCAAAGTCATGGGCTGTGGCTTTACCTGCTATGCCACAAGGCTAGCCATACTGCCACAATTTTTTGATACCTGCTGTGTATCAAGTAATTCCATAAACCCATATCTGCCCCTGGTTCCCAAGGCAGAAATACCACAGTCCTTGCCAAGGCCATTGTCTCATTCTTAGATTGGAGGCATGGTGCTGGCTGCTGGCTTCTGTGCAGAGGCAGGGAAATATACTTGGAATTTTCTCTCAAATTCTTAAAGGGTAATTTCTGGTATTCATTCTTCTGTTAGAATCTCATCAAGGATTGTACAAAAAATAGTTATATTGACTTCTAGACTTACTTCTGTAATGTGATTCAAAATGGCCCAAGAAATCCTGGTGGGTCCTAGATATAAGTCTCTGTTATCCTTTTTCTTTCTCTCCAGGGATATTTGGCCCAGCCAAAGTGCTGCTTTTTTTGTAGTTAGAAATAACCTCTTCTATATGTATTAAAGTGTATATGCATGTTAGGTCTTGAAAGAAAAAAATCAAATTGCCCAGATAAAAATAGATACCAGAGAAGCTTTGAACAAATGTTTTCCAATATAACATTTACAGTCTCTAAGAAAACATAGATAATTAAACACTATTTAAAAAAACTATTGTATTTCAGTAAATGGGTCATTCTTACATCAAGATTATATCTGGATGTTGAAATGGCCAGAAGGGATGAGGGGAGGCGTGGTGATGCTGGCTTCAGTATTTTAACACCCTTAGTTAAACTCTGTTCAGCAGAAGGTAGGGTGGGTTGGAGAATGACTTGTATGCTATAAACTCCATCTTTAACTCCCTTTAGCTATTTCCACCTATTTGAATCTAGACACTGTTTCTCTGCCCCCTGAAACTCTCTTGAAGTCATTTAATTTTTTTTTCTATCCTCTTTAATACTTTGTTAAATTTTTTCAGCTTCCCAGTGGGAGTCCAGTGGGGCTGCATCTTGAAATATTGTTGATATTAAAATTTCTTTTCAAGTCAGTTCATTAAATAGTCACTAAGTGTTAATGATTAAGTTGTTTTACCCTTTTAAAATTTTGGCTATTGTATTAAAAAATTACACCAAGGCAGCTTGAGAAATGACTTCTACAGATTCCTTTGTGAGGGACAGTTACCAGTTGTGGAATAATCTTTGTGTCTTATCCCAGTTTGAGACATGATATTGTCTTTTCCTTTGTGAGGAGCACAGAGCTCATATTTTCTGCCTGATAGTGCTTTTTTTTTTTTTTTTTTTTTTTTGACAGGCAGAGTGGACAGTGAGAGAGAGAGACAGAGAGAAAGGTCTTCCGTTGCCATTGGTTCACCCTCCAATGGCCGCTGCGGCAGGAGCCAGGTACTTATCCTGGTCTCCCATGGGGTGCAGGGCCCAAGCACTTGGGCCATCCTCCACTGCACTCCCTGGCCACAGCAGAGAGCTGGCCTGGAAGAGGGGCAACCGGGACAGAATCCGGCGCCCCGACCGGGACTAGAACCCGGTGTGCCGGCGCCACAAGGCGGAGGATTAGCCTAGTGAGCCACAGCGCCAGCCCTGACAGTGCTTTTTAAAAAAGATTTATTTATGTATTCAAAAGGCAGAGTTAGAGAGAGAGAGAGAGAGAGAGAGAGAGAGAGAGAGAGAAAGGGGGAGAGGGAAAGAGGGAGAGGGAGAGGGAGAGAGGGGGAGAAGGAGAGGGGGAGGGAGAAAGTGGAAGGGGGAGAGGGGGAGGGGAAGAGAGAGACAGGGAGGGGGAGAGGGGGAAGGGGAGAGAGGGAGAGGGAGAGAGGGAGATGGGGGGAGAAGGAGAGGGAAAAAGGGAGAGAGGGAGGGGGAGGGAGGGGGAGAGAGAGAGAAGGAGAGAGGGAAAGGGGGAGGGGGAGAGGGGAAGAGGGAGAGAGGGAGGGGGAGAAAAAGGAAAGAGGGAGGGGGGAGGGGAAGAGGGAGAGAGGGAGGGGGAGGGGGAGGGAGAGAGGGAGAGGAGAGGAGGAGGGGGAGAAAGAGAGAAGGAGAGAGGGAGACGGGGAGGGGGAGAGGGAGAGGGGGAAGGAGAGGGAGCGGGGGAGGGGAGGGGAAGGGGGAGGGAGAATCTTCCATTCACTGGTTCACTCCACAAATGATTGCAGCAGCCAGGGCTTGGCCAGGCCAAAGCCAGAGCCAGGAGCCTCATATAGCTCTCCCACATGGGTGGCAGCGGCCCAAGCACTTGGGCCATCTTCCCATCTTCTGCTGCTTTCCCAGGCACATTAACAGAGAGCTGGATAGGGAGTGAGCAGCCGGGACCCAAACTGGCTCATGTGTGGGATGCTGGCATTGCAGACAGTGGCTGAACCCACTGTGTCACAGTACTGGCCCCCTGGTAATGCTTTCAACGGTGCCATTCTTCCTGCAGGCTTAGTTTTCACTTGCTCTATAATTTATTGAGTCTATTTAGACACATTACTGAGTACTGGCCATTCTGGCCTTTTTCTC
Organism: Oryctolagus cuniculus; assembly: GCF_051225735.1. Classification (NCBI taxonomy): domain Eukaryota; kingdom Metazoa; phylum Chordata; class Mammalia; order Lagomorpha; family Leporidae; genus Oryctolagus; species Oryctolagus cuniculus. The sequence goes on along the minus strand of NC_142874.1, from coordinate 11,699,804 downwards.
TGCAATGCTTTTATTCTTAAGCAATTTGATGTGCTTAGGATAAGGTACCTGTGATTGCGTGTTTATAATCTTTTATGATTATAAGAAAAGTGATTTCTTTTGATGAACTGGATGGGCACTGATCTTCCATCAACTCCTGGTGACTTGTGTCGTTGGATGTTATAATTGATAAATGTATAACCTATATCAATATAACATCTCCATATCCATACTAAGGGTTGGATTAAAGGCGGAGGCTTGATACGATTAAGGTGTCTGAAAATAGGGCCTTTGGGAAGTTGATGGATTGTATGAGTCTGCTAGGCTGGGCCTTGATAGCATCATCAAGCCCCATGCGTGAATGGAATCATGGTGGCATTGTGAGGAGAGACCACACAGAGGGTGGAGGAAGAGCAGGCTCCCTGCAGCACTCCCCTTCCTGACTCGCCATCAGTTTCCCTCTACACACGGTTGCCATCGCCAGCCTCCACCAGAGGCAAGTGGGGCTGCCCAGTTTCAGGCTGTGAACCACCAAACTGGGAGCCAAAGTAAATCTCCTCTCTGGTATTAGAGTCGACGTAACGAAAAGCTGACTGATGCAACACGTGTACTCTGTCAGTGCGTGTGGCATGGAGATAGCCCCTTTCAAGAGAGGAGAGTGGCTAAGCCAACAGCCTCTTGTGCTGGGTCCAGGAAGCTCGTCCTTGTCCTACAGAGTGAGCTCCGGGTAATGGCTGAGCAAGACTGTGCAGCCAGGATTGGCTGTTTGCTCCTGTGTTGGATCTCCATTCCTCCGTGGGCTCTCAGAGACTGTGTCAAATCTGCATTGCTGTCTGTGGCTCCAGTTTCCTCTTACACTTTCAAGATTTCAATCCCCAATAGCCTCTAGTATCCTTGTCTTAGTCTCAGTATCTGGTTGCTGAAGTCAAAACCCAGTTGGTGCAGTGGAGTTGTAGAGTTCACCATGAGCTTTTGGTTTTCAAGTCATTCCTACTGGAAACGTCAGAGTTAAAGAGAAAAGGTAGCAGGATTCAATCTTCTTGGGGTAACTGCGCTAAGTGTGCATCCTCTCCGGGCCTTCTGGCTGTATGAAGGTGTCTATAAATACATCTATCCTTTCCTGGGCTGAACTTGAAATATTGCAAAATGAGGGTGGGGATTTGCAGGACATTAAACTCAAATTTAGACACCATTTTGTCCTTTTCATTACAACTGAAAAATCAAGCCTACATTTTCAGCTTGATAAAATAGCCTGCTGCTAATTGGTCATTTTCATAAAAGAAAGTGAATTGTAATCATCTAAGCTTCAGCTGTTCAAAAAACTGTTGCTTCAGTAACTGCTCTACATGCCTGCCCTGATGAACTCTCTACTTCTCTGGATGCTGGGAGATTCATTTGGGTCATTTAAAGTCAATTCTATGAAGTTTTAAATGTGCAAAATGATATTAGGACCCTATCCTATGGCTTCTGATCTTTAAAGTAGGGATGAAATGGTTTTCATTAGGTTAATTGGTTCAAATATGAAATTTCTAATTATCAAGCGAATGCAGTACAGAGGGGAAAAAGGATAAAATGAGGCTTTGTGCAACAAGATAAAGCTATTCACAGCTTCAGTTGGCTAACTTGAGGATTTAAAAAGTGTAACAGTGAGAGACTGAGGAAATATTCCTCTTGCTGAAATAGTTTTATTCTCTAGTTTCCTAAAACCATTATAGAATTTTAAAACACTGGATCTGAAGCTGATGTATCGAGATTTTTACTGCAAGCTGGTATGCAAAGATGTCATCATTGAACATGTCTTAGACTTGATGTTCTGGTCTCTAAAAATAAGGGTAATAGCTGGTGCCGTGGCTCACTAGGCTAATCTTCTGCCTGCAGCGCCAGCACACCGGGTTCTAGTCCTGGTTGGCACGCCAGTTCTGTCCCGGTTGCTCCTCTTCCGGTCCAGCTCTCTGCTGTGGCCCGGGAAGGCAGCGGAGGATGGCCCAAGTGCTTGGGCCCTGCACCTGCATGGGAGACCAGGAGGAAGCACCTTGCTTCTGGCTTCGGATCAGAGCAGCGTGGGCCATAGCGGCCATTTAGGGGGTGAACCAACGGTAAAGGAAGACCTTTCTCTCTGTCTCTCTCTCTCTGTCTAACTCTGCCTGTCAAAAAAAGGGTAATAGAAACCCTGACTTCTCCCCAAGACTGCTGTGACCATCAGATGAGAAGATGGACATGAAAAGATTTGACAAAATGTTTATATTGGTATAAAATGTTTTTTTTTTCTTTTATGAAACTGAGAAAACTTAATTCTATAACGAAAATTAGACAAACATTACTGTCACACTATGGTCCCTTTTGCAATCAAAAACAAAAGGATAGCTTGGAACTGTGCAGCGTGATTCTGACTGAAATGTGTGAATTTATATACATTTGAGCTTCATCTACAGCAGTATGCAGACACTAGCCTCCTTGCCCTACTGCCTTAGTAAGTATCCATGCCACTCTGAATTTGAAATACATACCTATATATGCATACATATCCAAAAAGTTCATGGAAAATGTGTATGACAAAATGTATGTTACGAAAAACTAAAGATTTCAATGAGTTTGCACCAAAATAAATGTCCTTGAATTCCATGTTCTCACACACTTTCAGAGTGCCCGCGTGTACGTATGTATTTGTGTGTATTCTAGACTTCCCTTTGGTTTTCCTGTGCTGTCCTCTTGCTCACACAGTCACATACATGCACATTCTGTTCTTCTCTCTTTCTGCTCCTCCACAGGTGCCTTCTTCTCGTCTTCGTCTTGGTTGTTGAGTTGAGTCCTGAGTGGCCACATCTGTCAAGTTACGCAGTGTGGAGAACCTTCCATGGCCTCTTGGGAAGGAGTTCTGTTCTTTTCCCGGCAGGGCTGCCTCTCCCCACACAGTGCCTTCTCTGCACCCCAGAGCTCACTTATCCAACTCCGCCATGTCTTCATGGCAGGACTGATGTCACTGGGAAAGGCAGTGACAGGATCTTTCTGATAGGCGCTTGCTGCCAGTAGGAATGTAGTATACAACACTCGGGTCTTCTACAGGAAGATCATCTGAAAAGACAAAGGAGGGTCAGTGGCCACATCACAGCAGCACATTGCCGTCAAGTCAACAAATATTTCTGAGCACCTACTATGTGCCAAGAAGTTTTCACTCGTTGCTGTCCTATTGTGGCTTCTCCACAAAGGGAAACAAAGGATACAGTCATGAGCCCTTCACTAATACATCTCATCTTTTCTTGTTTTAAAACAAAAATTAATACACTTACTTCATTATAATTTCAAACGTGTAACAAGCCTGGCATAAAATGGGAAATAAAGATCCTTTCCCTCTCCCCAACTTTCCTATTAACATTCCTCAGAAGTAACCACCATTAATAGTTTGTTGTGGGGTCTGCACTGTGGTTCACTTGGTTAATCCTCCGCCTGCGGCGCTGGCATCCCATATGGGCGCCAGGTTCTAGTCCTGGCTTCTCCTCTTCCGGTCCAGCTCTCTGCAGGGGCCTGGGAGTGCAGTGGAGGATGGCCCAATTGCTTGGGCCCCTGCACCCACATGGGAGACCAGGAAGAAGCACCTGGCTCCTGGTTTTGGATTGGTGCAGCGCCGGCCGTGGCGGCCATTTGGGGAGTGAACCAACGGAAGGAAGACCTTTCTGTCTGTCTGTCTCTCTCTCTGTAACTCTACCTGTCAAATAAATAAAAAATAAATAAAAAAATAGTTTGTTGTGCATCTTTTCAGAGTATGTATATATGTATATATAGTATATAGTGTATACATACATGCATATGTGTGTACGTGTCCTTGGATCCCTGTAATAAAATACTGTAGAATGATGGTGAAAGGAGTCACTTAGAGCAAGAATGGTTAAAGGTAGAGAGAACAAAGGGCTCCACTGGAAATGGAAAATTTTCTTATCTTAGCTGGGAAACTGGCCTGAGCAAGAAAGTAAGTATGATAATAAAGGCGACAGAAAGAATTCCATTGATTAGGAGGGAGAAAGTAGTCTTTGCTGTCAAGGTCGCACAGAAAGCCAGGTGCCTGGAGGTGCCTGTGGCCAGTCTAGGAGTGTGGTAAAGACAAACAGCTCCCATCCCCGGCTGGCAGGCCAAAAGATAGAACTTTGTTCCCGTCCTGTAAAAACAAGTCACCACTTGGGGCCGACACTATGGAACTGCGAGTTAAGTTGCCGTCTGAAGTGTCTGCCTCCCATATGGACGCTGGTTCGGGACCTGGCTGCTCCACTTCAGATCCAGCTCCCTGCTACTGCCCCTGGGAAGGCAGGGGAGGATGGCCCAGGTCCTTAGGCTTCTGTACCCACGTGGGAGACCTGGATGAAGCTCCTGGCTCCTGACTTTGGTCTGGCCCAGCCCTTGCTATTGCAGCCATTTGGCGAGTGAACTAGAAAATGGAAGACTTTTCTCTGTCTGCCCCTGCCCCACCCCACCCCACTCCTGTAGCTCCATCTTTCAAATAAATAAATAAATCTTTAAAAAATATAGTCACAGCCAAATGAGAGAAATGGGAGATACGAAGGCAGGCTGAGCTCACCACACAAGGGACAGTTTTCTTAAAGGACCTTGGACAAACTTTCCAATGGGTATAAAATCCCCAGATGAATCCCTTCAATGGCTTTTCCCTTCTGAAGTTGCTGCCTGCTTCCCCGGGAGCCTTCTCTGCTCTTTCAATCTCTGTGCCCTTTTCAATAAAAAAAAAAACTTCTCAAAATTGCCTTCTCCGTGTGTTTGTCTGCCTCATACTTCGTCGTGGATCGAACAAGCTCCTAGGGTTCCAATCAGCTGTAACATGTTGTATGGGCTGGAGATAGAGCCCTCCACCAGCGGCTGTAACAGTGGCTTAAAGAGCAGGCATTTGTTTCTCGGCTCTGGAGACAGGGAAGTCGGAGAAGATGAGGGCCACTTCCTGCCGTGGGGATGGCAACCCTTCCTCTGTTCTCACCTGGCGGAGTGATTTGTCACTGATCTCATGAGGCGGGAACCACCCTCAGCACCGCATCTAACACCAGTGACTCCCAAATCCCTCAACTACCACCAGTGCCGTCACCTTGGGCACAAGAGCTTCAATATATGAATTTGAAGGGACATAATTTAGTTCCCAATACGTGTTTATAAGTAAACACACAAGTGTGTATTGTGTGCACCTCTTCATGTATAAACCCAGAAAAAGCGGTTTGAATTATGTGATAACAATTGTTAAGCAAGGTAATTTTTCACTTGAGTAACTTTAACTAGGGTAATTTTATTATGTGAATAATGCAGTAACTCAAAGGGAAATTTGAAAAAGCTAAACATCACTAAAATAATGTACCCATATAGTTTCATTAATTTTATTTCCCAGTTCTTTTTTATATGAATACCTATCTTTATAGTTATAATCACAGTGTACATACTTGTTTAAATTCCACTTTCAAAAACTTACTTGGTGGAGCTGACCCTGTTGTGTAGTAAGCTAAGCTTCCACCAGTGATGCCAGTATCCCATAAGGGCACTGGTTCTAATCCCGGCTGCTCCTATTCCGATCCAATTCTCTGCTATGGCCTGGGAAAGCAGTGTAAGATGGCCCACGTGCTTGGGCCCCTACATGCGTGTGGTAGACCTGGAAGAAGCTCCTGGCTCCGAGATTTGGATTGGCTCAACTCTGGTCATTGTGGCCTTTTGGGGAGTGAACCAGTAGATGGAAGACTTTTCTCTCTGTCTCTCCCTGTCTCTGTCTGTCATTCAGTCTCTCAAATAAATAAATAAATAAATAAATAAAATCTTTAAAATTTGATTTGATGTATTTTTTGTGGTGATGTGATCTTAATAATTAGCTGTATAATGAATTGCAAGTATGCATATCTCTATTCCTTCCTTTTGATAGCTGATTTTTTTCTTATACTAGGACATTGGTTATACAATTGAGAATAAGTGATTTATATATTTATTAGTTTAAAAAACTTGTAACATTGGATACTTGGATGGCTGTTTGGCCCAGTGGTTAAGACATCTGTGAGTTTCTCACGTCCAATATCAGAAGGCCTGGATTTGAGTCCTGGCTCTGCTTCCAGTTCCAGCTGCCTGTTAATGCACACCCTGGAAGGCAACAGATGTTGTCTCAAGTGGTTGGCTCCATCCACACCTGTGGGAGACTTGGATTGAGTTCCTGGCTCCTAGCTTTGCTGTGCCCCAGCCACAGCCAATGTAGGCATTTAGGAAGTAAGCCAGTGGAGAGGAATTTCTCTCTGCCTGTCTCTCTGCTTCTAAAATAAAATAAATCAATAACAATTGTTAAAAAGAAAAAATATCAAAATCATATTTAATATAATTAAAATGTTCGACACAATAATAAACAAAAAAGTTGACAGACTATCAACCAAAAAGTGGAATGATTCTTGCAACGAAGCCCAATACATTACAGCTGTCATTCTTTTTGGGTAGCACTGTAGTAAATGAGGAGTACTCCAGGCATAGATGACTCAACTTTCCCCATTAATCAGAAACTTCATTGACTCACTCTATTGCTGACAGCTGTTTTGGTGTATTTACGGTAGGCAGTGAATGGATGATGTACAGAAGATATCATTCATGACAAGAGCCGTTTGATGCAGTAGACCATGAAGGGTTTCCCATACGGAGCAAAAAGCACGACACACCCAGGGCTGTATCTTTCGCTGATGATGAAATGAGAAGTCATTTTGCCTGAAATGCTGACATTTCAGAGAAATGAATGTCTTACTTGAAAGTCCTCCTAAACAAGCCATGAAAAACAGCATTAGCTGACCCTCAGGGTATGGGTGACTTTGTAACTCAGAACAGCAAGGCTGACCTTAGTTCAGTATCCATCAGTGGGATTTATGACCCAGTTGTGAAAGGCAATACCCAAAAAAGAATGAAATGCTAAGAAAGTTCGTGATGAAAAGAATCTCCACATGTGTGTACCTGCACACACCTGCTGGTGCTGGATGGACCTTGATTGTTGATTTTCCAGCAAGAGCTACTAAACAGCCTTCGGCGGATGGTTCTCCTGATCCAGAAGTGATGGAAAATGATGGGAAAAATCTATTTTGAAGTCCATCATGGACTTACCCCTCTTCTTGATACTTCTAATGGTCCTGAAAAATTCCCTTAATGTTTTTTTCATTGTGAGGAAAGTCTGAGTAGGTTGGATTTATGCATAATCATTTTATGGTTGAGCAAAATTTTATGTTCCTCTGCAAGCACCTAAGACAGACTGGGATTTCTTCCAGGAACTATCCTAGGCTTCATTAATTTTAACGCCACCTTCAACTATACATATCCTGGTTACTGGCGAAGAATTCTTATACCATAAGGACAAATAAAATTTCTATTGGATATTCAGATGGTTGGTTCCATGGCAAGTGTCATAGGAAATGCTTTCTGAAATTTTGGGGAGTGATACTACATTGAACGCATTCAGGGATGGAGTGCTCTAGCTCAGTAACAGTTCATGAGAAAATGTTTGAGTATCTTATTCATTCACTTTTTTTCCCCAATGATAAGACTTAAATAATGCCACCTTCAGTTTACGTAGAATCAAAAACAGAAACTTGGGTGAGTAGCAGACATTTCATAGTCAGTCTCCCTGTCTAGAGAATAATCACAAAGCAGCTGCTTTTATCTGTCTCCCAGGATTAAATAACAATGTAGGCTCTCAAGAGACGCTGGCTACTATTTTGATTTTCTTCAGCTCTTCCTTGTGTAACAAAAAATTCTTAAGAGCTAGAACAGATGCAGATAAGTTTGATTTGAATCCATTTTAAAATTTGTTTTTCACAAACGAAAATGTTTTATTTCTGTACCTTTCTGGGAGCAGAAGTTGGGTGTGCACATGTGTGTGTGGTGCAGCGATGCTTTTCTGGCATCACAGGCTCTGTCTTTTTGTCTGCATTGAAGTCTTACTTTTATTCTGTGGGTTGTGGCACTCCCTTTATTCCTCTTGGAGTCAATCTAAGCAAGAAATACAATAGAAAGCAATATAGAGGTTCCTCATGAGATCAAATATAGGACTACTATGTGACCCAGCCATTCCACTACTGGGTGTATACACACACACACACACACACACACCTCAACGAGTTTATGGAAGACAGAATTACAAGAAAAGTTTATTTGACACACACATACAATTTTAAAAGAGTATCCTTTTTTAAACTTTAAAAAGAAGATTTATTTATTTTTGGACGGCAGAATGATAGAGAAAGGGAGCAGCAGAGAGAGATCTTTCATCCTCTGGTTCACTCATCGAATGGCCACTACGGCTGAAGCTGGGCTAGGCTGAAGCCAGGAGCTACAAACTCTGTCTGGGTCTCCCACTTGGGTGGTAGGGGCTCAGGCACTTAATCCACCATCTGCTGCTTTCCCTGGTGCATTAGCAGGTGGCTGGATTAGAAGCAGAGCAGCAGGACTTGAATTGGTGCCCCACTAAGGGAAGCCAGTATTACAAGCAGTGGCTTAACCCCCTGCATCACAATACCACCCGCTCTCTGAAAAGTTTTGAAAACCACGGTTAGATGTTTTTCGTAAGAGATTTCCATGAACTTTTTGAAAAGCCCTGTTGTAGCCAAAGGAAATATATGACACAGAGATATCTGCACTCTCATGTTTATTGCAGCACTATTCCCGATAGCCAAGAAATGGAAACAATTTAGATATTCGTCATTGGATGACTGGATAAAGAAAATGTAGTACATATACACAATGGAAAACTATTTAGCCATAAAAAGAATGAAGCACCATTATGTGCAACCACATGGATGAACCTGGAAGAAATCGTGTTAATTGAAATAAGCCAGGCATAGAAAGACCAATAACAGCATGATCTCAGTCATATGTTGAATATAAAAAAGTTGAACTTACAGAAGTAGAGAGTGGAATGGTGGCTGCCGGGTCTGTGGAGGAGGAATGACATGGAAGAGGGGAAGAGGATGGTTACAAAATTATAGTTTGATAAGAAGAATTTCTGATGTTCTTTTTGAACAGTGGAGTGACTATGGTTTATAATCTTATATGGTTTATAACTTTTTATTTAATATTTCAAAATAGCTGATGGAGAGGATGTTAAATATGTTCACCACAAAGAAGTGATAACTGTATGATGGATATTTTAAATACCCTGATTTGATGACTATGCAGAGTGTACATGTATTGAAATATCACAGAACACCCCATAAATACAAGCATATCCAATTACTGTATATAAGTTAAAAACAAAACAAAGAGGTAAACATGAACTTAAGCCTCTTTTTCATTATGTGGTGTTACATGCAGTTACCTATATCAGGTGTCTGAACATGCAGCATCTTTAATAATAATTTGAAAAATTAAAAAAGGCTTTACTTTGCAACGTGAAAACTTAAAACTGAACGTCTGACATCTTTATTCTAAAATGTTTTCTTGCATGGTGAAAATTTGGGGAGTGTTCTATTGCAAAGGAGCTTGCTCTGTCTCTGTGTTTCTTTGTCTCTCAAATAAATAAGTTAATAAATTAAAATTTTAAAATAATTAGATTCACAAGATTCAATTGGTGAGACTTCAAAAACACTAGTAACAGTCCTCACAAATATGATTTGTCCCCAATTATTATATTTTTGGGGGTGGGGCAGGATCTTGTCCCTTTGTAAACCTTCAATAATAAAATAATGTAATCTGGAAGGAGCTGTCTGCATTACCAGTCTGAGAAGGCAATGTAGCTATTTATGGAAGATCTTTAAACAAGAGCGGTTTTTATTACTTTGAAATCACTTGCAGATGTTGTTCAATATTTTTGCAGTTACCATAAGATCAAAACTAAGACACTGCATTTGTGACAGCCATCTGTTTAATGCTCTGTTGAGAAAATTCATCCTTGTAGTTTTTTTCAGGAGTTGAAATTTCTGCAAGGGTGAGTGTTTAAAAGTACTGTGTCAACAAGTACCTAAGTCCTCACTTGTGGAGTCTGAAGTCTGTCTTCACTGCAGCACCAGATGAAGGCACGTGTCCTCGCTGTGCTGTCCCTGCTGTTTGCTCTTCATATGCCACAATGTCTTGTGCAAGACAGAATTTCAAATAATGTTCACCGACTGACTGAATGAATGAAATTTTAAGATGTGTTACAGAGGGGCTGGTGTGGTGTAGCTGGTAAAGACGTCTCCTTTGATGCCAGCATCCAATAAGGGTGCTGGTTTGAGTTTCCCCTGCACCGCTTCTGATTCAGATCCCTGCTAATGGCCTGGGAAAGCAGTGGAGGATGGCCAAGTGCCTGGGCCCGTGCACCCACATGGAAGACCCAGAAGAAGCTCCTGGCTCCTGCCTTCAGATGGGCCCAGCTCTAGCTGTCACAGCTATTTTGGGGGAGTGAATCAGCATAGGGAAGCTCTTTCCCTCTCTCTGTCTCTGTAAACTCTGCCTTTCAAATACATGAATACTTGTTTTTTGAAAAAAGATGTGTTACAAAATTAAAATGACAAAATATAACCTTATTTTGGATAAGGGAGCCAGGGTCTTACTATCTGTCTAGATGGCCAGTTTTCAAAAATAAAGGTGAAGTTTAATCATCATAAGGAATTGCTTTCCTGATGGTTGTGTCTCATTTTTACTACTCATATCATAGAAAATTACTGGTGAAGAGGACCACTGGAGTAACCTTCATCATTTGGACGCTTTTGTTTGATAGGAACATGCAACCTCCATGCAACCCTTACTTTCCCCTCCCCCCGCCAAAGCAGAACAGCGGAGATAAGATGGCGAACTCTCAAGCACTTGATCTTGATGAAAGCTACAGTCCACATTTTGTCTTAGCTTCTCGCTTTAAAAATGGAAGCTATAATGTGCCTACTCCCTGGTACCATTTCACATTTCCTAAGCTCTTGATTAATGCCCTTTCTTCTCTGTTCCTAGTTCCTTGCCTTCTTACTTCTGTCTCATCTCCCTCTTTCTTTTCTCTTTTCCTTTTTTGTTCAAAGTACAAAATGAAGTCCTCTTCATGGCTTTCTCTTTTTCTGTAATAATTTCTTAATCTACCATCTATTAGGTTGAAGCATATGAAATTGATTCAACATTGGTTTGGGGCCTGCAAATGGGAATTTATACCCTTCAAAAACAAAGCAACCAATTCAGATGAGCAGGGGAACATAATTAGTCACCCCTAGATGATGCTTAAACCATGATTTTGATTATCCTCAGTTCTCCATACGGCATCTTCCATTCCTCTCCCAGGCTGAGTAGTGCTGTGGCCAACATTTCATTACCATATTATTTTGCCTTGTTTAAAACACATTTTTTTCACATTTCAAAATTTTCCAAACTGGTATGCATATGACAACCTATAGAGCCTTGTAGCTGCTGTCAGCCATGAGTCATAAAGTAGTTATCATTGACCATGCACATATTGTCATCCCTGACACTACACATTTTGGGTGGATTGCAATTTGAGGAGTGTGAAATCTAATAATCTATGATTTGGTTTTAAAATTAAAAGTTTTGGATAAAGGCAGAGAAAGCAGTGAAACCTACTATTTTTTTGGACAGAAACCTACTTTTAATATTTTATTTATTTTTTATTTTTTATTTTTTTGACAGGCAGAGTGGACAGTGAGAGAGAGAGACAGAGAGAAAGGTCTTCCTTTGCCGTTGGTTCACCCTCCAATGGCCGCCGCGGCCGGCGCACCGCGCTGATCCGAAGCCAGGAGCCAGGTGCTTCTCCTGGTCTCCCATGGGGTGCAGGGCCCAAGCACTTGGGCCATCCTCCACTGCACTCCCTGGCCACAGCAGAGAGCAGGACAGGAAGAGGGGCAACCGGGACAGAATCCGGCGCCCCGACCGGGACTAGGACCCGGTGTGCCGGTGCTGCAAGGCGGAGGATTAGCTTAGTGAGCCGCGGCGCCAGCCTACCTACTTTTAATATTAATGAAACGGATATCCATCGTTGTAGGAACAGCCACAATTCCACTCTGTTCTTTTTAAGTTCTTATTTCTTTGAGAGACAGAGGGCTCTCCTCCTTTGGGTCATGGCCCAGCTGCCCCACACAGGAGCACTGGAGCTCAGTCCAGGTCTCCCATGTTGGGGTAGGAACAGAACTACTTGAAGCCCAGGGTCTACATTGGCAGCAAGCTGCTGTCAGGAGCTGGAGCCAGCTGTCACGCCCAGACAGTCAGAGGTGGGACATGGGTGGATGCTAAGTCAAACACCCCCTCCCCCACTGTTTTCTATGGGAGCAAATCCAAGTACTTTGTGGAAACTGAAGCATAGCATCTTGGCAGACTGCATGATTTAAGCTGAAGGAAGCTGAGAAGCAGGAAATGCCCTCTGACCTTCTCCTTCCTGCCCCCTCTCTCCTGACACTGGCTGTCGAATGTGAACCTCCCCTGCCCCTTCTCCCCCGAAGCAGGCCACGAAACCTGGGAATGCCACTCCCTGACCTTCTCTTTCCCCTCTCCCCTGAAGACCTGCAGGGGGCTGGTGTCCTGCCCCACACTTGGAGGAGAGGGCTGTCACAGGTAAGAGGAATCTGAGTGGTGGCCCCTACTTGGTTCCTCCCACTTTCCTTCCGCTCCTGCTCTCACACTGCTGCACGACCGCCCGTGGAACATGGAAACACACTTCTCCCTGGGTGCTGGGGCCTTCATTTCTGAAGCCTCCTCCGTCACCTAAACTAAACTATTGAATAAATAGCTCATGCTTTTATCTCACTAATCTGTTTTCTGTTGTGGGTCTTTTCCTTCCCTGTAAAATTAAGACTGATGGGTTCTTGGCCAAAGATGAAGATGTGATGTGTTTTCTTTTTTTTAAAATTTTTTTGACAGGCAGAGTGGATAGTGAGAGAGAGAGAGACAGAGAGAAAGGTCTTCCTTTGCCGTTGGTTCACCCTCCAATGGCCGCCATGGCTGGCGCGCTGCGGCCGGCACACCGCGCTGATCTGAAGCCAGGAGCCAGGTGCTTTTCCTGGTCTCCCATGGGGTGCAGGGCCCAAGCACCTGGGCCATCCTCCATTGCCTTCCTGGGCCACAGCAGAGAGCTGGCCTGGAAGAGGGGCAACCGGGACAGAATCCGGCACCCTGACCGGGACTAGAACCCGGTGTGCCAGCACCGCAGGCGGAGGATTACCCTAGTGAGCCGCGGCGCCGGCCGTGTTGTGTTTTCTTACTGAACTGTTTTCAGGATGATGACAGCTTTCACCAGGTGATGCAACCTAAGACAAGAATTTGTTAAAATCTTCAGATTACATTTTTTAAATGTCAATGCAAAGAGAGGTGGATGTGATGAAATAGCTATGTCAATCAATATAAAACAGAAAAATTATCAGTGGAAAAGAAACATGTTATAGTCTAATTAGTACTTATTTTTAGATAGCAAAATGATGGTATTATCATTCAACCAATATCTTCTTAGATTCATTGAAATAAGGCAAAATATTTCTTTTCGTTTGGCTTGTGACTGCGATTGAGGTGACTTTGTGCAAGATGTGTGGCCTCAGTGTTTCCCCTGTGAGATGACAAACACAGCTAGATGCTGTAGGCATCCCAGGCCTGTCGCTAAAAGCACCACACACGAGGTGGCATAAAGCAAGAGACTCATTGTCTTAAGAGTTCTGCAGGCCGACGCCGCGGCTCACTAGGCTAATCCTCCGCCTGTGGCGCCAGCACACCGGGTTCTAGTCCCGGTCGGGGCGCCGGATTCTGTCCCGGTTGCCCCTCTTCCAGGCCAGCTCTCTGCTGTGGCCCGGGAGTGCAGTGGAGGATGGCCCAGGTGCTTGGGCCCTGCACCCCATGGGAGACCAGGAGGAAGCACCTGGCTCCTGGCTTCAGATCGGTGCAGCACACCGGCCATAGTGGCCATTTGGGGGGTGAACCAACGGAAGGAAGACCTTTCTCTCTGTATCTCCCTCTCACTGTCTAACTCTGCCTGTCCAAAAAAAAAAAAAAAATAGTTCTGCAAGCTGGAAGTTCAAAAGCAAAGTCACAGTGGGGCCACGCTCCCTCTGAATTCTTCCTGGGAGGACTATTCCTTGAGTGTCCTGACTTTTGGTGGTTTGCTGATGTCCTTGGCCTTGCTTGTCTTGCGTCACAACAGTCTTGGCGTCTGTTTTCTCAAGGCATCCTCTTGAGCCATCAGATGGTCTTTGCCTCTTCTTATAAAGACAACAGTTGGCCAGCGCCACGGCTCACTAGGCTAATCTTCCGCCTGCGTGGCCGGCACACCAGGTTCTAGTCCCGGTCAGGGTGCGGGATTCTGTCCCGGTTGCCCCTCTTCCAGGCCAGCTCTCTGCTCTGGCCCGGGAGTGCAGTGGAGGATGGCCCAAGTGCTTGGGCCCTGCACCCACATGGGAGACCAGGAGGAAGCTCCTGGCTTCTGGCTTCAGATCAGCACGATGTGCTGGCCGCAGCAGCCATTTGGGGGGTGAACCAACGGAGGGAGGACCTTTCTCTCTCTCTCTCTCACTGTCCACTCTGCCTGTCAAAAATTAAATAAATAAAGACAACAGTCATATTGGATTGGAGCTCACCCCAAAAACCCCTACTTATATTATCTTTTGTGTAGATTACATCTACAAAGACCCATTTCTCCAAATAAGGTCACAGTCACAAGTACCAGAGGTTCCAAGTTCAGTGTATCTTTTGGCATACAAAATTCCACCCCTTAACAGACACTATTTATAAAACACAAAGTTAATGTAAATATGAGAAGACTTCAGATAGTTCATGGAAAATGTGTAATGTGCATGGATTTCAAAATTATTTTTACACTAATATAAATCTTTTAATTATTTCTGTGAGCGTTTGGAAATACCCTTGTATGTGTTCAGTCCACAGATCTCTTCCATTCTGGTAGCGAAGTACACACACACACACACACACACACACACACGTACAAGTGTGCTATCACAAGAAAACCTAGGGAAACATTGAAACTAAAAGGAAGAAAAGATTGCTCTTACAGAAAATGTTTTCTGACTGCTTCCATTCCAAGTAACACACGGAACCATAAACATGTCAGGGCCCAGCCTGCTGGAACACCAATATTCATTAAATAATCAACTGCAGTCATTAATGTTTAATGCATAATAGTATTCTACTCTCCACTAGAGATAACCTAAGAAAATATATCCAGAATGATTTAAATACTGATCACCATTTCCCATTTGATTGGCCAGTTGGGTCATACAAGGATTATTCATATTATGTAAATAGAAAAATGTCAAATATTACATGTAAGAATAAAATTTTTTAATTTTAATTTTACTCCAGGGGCTTGAAAGAAATTACATATTTTCCACAGCTGCCCTTTTTAAAATCAGGACTTTGTTTAGATGTTGCAAGTGGCCAGTTCAGCAGAGGAAATTAAGATGACTTTCCGTAAAGGTTCTGTTTTTATTTTGTTTAATTTGATGCTGTGAATAAAGCCCCTCCATGTACACAGAGGGGATGCAGATGCGTTTCATTTCGATTTTCTTCGGACAGACAGATGTGTCACCTTGAGGCTCAGTTCACACACACACACACATACACGTTGCTGCTGTGTGTGTATGTGTATAGTATGTGTGGGGTATATTTAAGGTGTTTCCCATCTTGGCTACATCTGTAAATTCCCTCTTTTGAGGGAATTTACTTCTTCTTCTTGCTTCTTGCTTCTACTTCTTACTACTTGCTTCTAATCAAGAGAATGTGGCAAAAGCTATCAGATATTGCTACTATAATATATTATTATATATACAGGATTTTCTCTGAAAGCAGACTTTTTTGAAAATAAAACATTTAAGGGCCGGCGCCGCAGCTCACTAGGCTAATCCTCCGCCTAGCGGCGCCGGCACACCGGGTTCTAGTCCCGGTCGGGGCGCCGGATTCTGTCCCGGTTGCCCCTCTTCCAGGCCAGCCCTCTGCTGTGGCCCGGGAGTGCAGTGGAGGATGGCCCAGGTGCTTGGGCCCTGCACCCCATGGGAGACCAGGAAAAGCACCTGGCTCCTGGCTCCTGCCATCGGATCAGCGCGGTGCGCCGGCCGCAGCGCGCCGACCGCGGCGGCCATTGGAGGGTGAACCAACGGCAAAGGAAGACCTTTCTCTCTGTCTCTCTCTCTCACTGTCCACTCTGCCTGTCAAAAAAAAAAAAAAAAACAAAAAAAACATATAAAACATTTAAAAAAATTGTTTGGGGGCCAGTGTTGTAGTGTAACAGGTTAAGCTGTTGCCTGTGATGATGGTGTTCTACGTAGGCACTTGTTCAAGTCCCAGCTTCTCCACTTTCTGATCCAGCTTCCTGCTAATGAACCTGGAAAGCAGCAGAAGATGGCGCAGATGCTTAGGTCCCTGTAACCATGTGGGAGAGCTGGATGAAGCTCCTGGCTCCTGGCTTCAGCCTGGTCCAGCACTGGCTGTTGCAGCCATCTGGGGAGTGAACCAGGGGATGGAAGATTCTCTCTCTCTCTCTCTCTCTCTCTCTCTTTCTCTCTCTCTCCAACTCCACATTTCAAAAACCTAAGTAAAAATATCAATATTTTTATTTATTTATTTTTTTGACAGGCAGAGTGGACAGTGAGAGAGAGAGACAGAGAGAAAGGTCTTCCTTTACCGTTGGTTCACCCTCCAATGGCCGCTGCGGCCGGCGCGCTGTGCTGATCTGAAGGCAGGAGCCAGGTGCTTCTCCTGGTCTCCCATGGGGTGCAGGGCCCAAGTACTTGGGCCATCCTCCACTGCACACCTGGGCCACAGCAGAGAGCTGGACTGGAAGAGGAGCAACCGGGACAGAATCCAGCGCCCCGACTGGGACTAGAACCCGGGTGCCTGCGCCGCAGGCGGAGGATTAGCCTAGTGAGCCGCAGCGCCGGCAGTAAAATATATTTTTAATAATCGATTTCTTTCACACACACACACACACACACACACACTCCATCTACTGATGCACTGTGCAAGTCCCCGCTTGCCCAAATAAAGCCCGCCCTGGACTGAGTCTGAAGCCAGGAGCCAGGAACTCAACAAGGTCTCCCACCCGGGTGCTGTGAACTCAGTACTAAGCCATCACCTCTGCATTAGCAGGAGTCAGAGTCAAGAATTGAACCCAGGTGCTCCAGTGTGGTCCCTGAGACTCTTAACCGCAAGCAAGCTGCCGTGAATAAGTGGCCATTCTGGGCAAGTCCATGTGACAAGGAACTGTGAGTGGCCCTTAGGATCAAGGGCTGTCGCCAGCGATGAACAAAGCTCTCAGACTTACAGCCATAAGGGAATTCATTTGCCAATATCCAGGGGAAGCTGGAAGCAGATCCTTGCCAGAGAAGCCTCTGTGGAGACCACAGCATAGCCAGGACCTAAATTACAGCCTGAAAAGAACCTGGAACAGAGGGCTAGCCAAGCTGTGCCCAGACTTCTGACTCATAGAGGTTATAAAATCGTAAATATTTGTTATTTTAAGTGACTTAAACTGTGGTTGCTTATTATGTAGCAATAGAAAACTAGCACAATGCAGGCAATATTACGCACTTCTCAGAAAGGTTGGCAATGGTAGATGAAAAGATGCATGTACAAGATCCAGCAATGGCTGCATCATACTGTGGACCTTAATCACATGGGGGCTTCCATTAGTTTCCTCTGCATCTAAAGTGTTTCATGAAGCTCTTTCATCACTGCAAGTAAAGACCATGGCAACAAATAAAGAGCACAGGGAAAGACAATGCATGGTGCTATATCAATATTAACTAAGTATATTAGCACTTGACTGGGTTTATTTATCTTTTAAGGAATACAAATTTCATAAGTAAAACTTAAGGAATATAGTTATTCTTTCCACCATACCCGCCCTCCCACCCACACTCCCACCTTTCCTCCTCACTCTCCCATTCACAGTCCCATTCTCCATTAACATTCATTTTCAATTAACTTTGTACACAGAAGACCAACTCTATGCTAAGATTTCAACAGTTCTCACAGATATGTGCACACACACACACACACAAAACTGAGAACAAGTTTTACAGTTAACTCTCATAATACAACTCACTGAGAATAGAGGTCCTGCATGGGGAGTTAGTGCACAGTGACTCCTGTTGTTAATTTAACAATTAACACTCTTATGTGTGATGTTAGTGACCACCTGAGGCTCTAGACATGAGTTGCCTAGGCTATGGAAGCCTTTTGAATCCACAAGCCCTGCCAGTATTTAGACAAAGCAATAAGCAAAGTGAAAGTTTTCTTCTCCTTTAGAGAAAAGTACATCCTTCTTCGATGGCCACTTCTTTCTTCTGGGGTCTCACTCACAGAGATCCTTCATGTAGAACATTTTTTGCCACAGTGTCTTGGCTTTCCATGCTTGATATGTTCTCATGGGCTTTCCAACCAGACCAGAATGCCTTAAGTGCTGATTCTGAGGTCAGAGTGTTATTTAGAGTGATTGCCATTCTATGAATCTGCTGTGAGGACTGCTTCCCATGCTGGAACATTCTCTCCTTTTAAATTCTATCTATTATTATTACCAGACACTTAATCCTATGTATATGATGACTTTTACACTTATGATACGTTCACTTTAACACTTTTTTTCAGGATATACAGTTCAACTTTATTTATTTATTTATTTGAGAGGTAGAGTTACAGACAGAGAGGGAAAAACAAAGAGAAAGGTCTTCCTTCCGTTGGTTCACTCCCCAAATGGCTGCAATGGCTGGAGCTGCGCCGATCTGAAGCCAGGAGCCAGGTACTACTTCTTGGTCTCCCAAGCGGGTGCAGGGGCCCTAGGACTTGGGCCATCTTCTACTGCTTTCCCAGGCCACAGCAGAGAGCCGGATGGGAAGAGGAGCAGCCAAGACTAGAACAGGCACCCATATGGGATGCCGACGCTGCAGGTGGAGGATTAAGCTACTGTGCCACGACGCCAGCCTCTATTTATTTATTTTAACCTTCTATTTAATTAATATAACTTTCATGAGTACATCTTTAAGAATATAGTGATTATTCCCACTATACCTGACCTCCCACCCCAACTCCCTTCCCACCTCCTCCTCCCTCTCCCATTCCCAATCCCATTCTCCACTAGCATTAATTTCAATTAACTTTATACACAGAAGACCAACTCTATACTAAGTAAAGATTACAACTATTTGCACACATGCATGCACAAACTATAAAAATGGTTTGAGAGCCAGATTTACAGTTAAATCCCATAATACATCTCATATAGGACAGAAACCTGCATGTGAAGTAAGTGTACAGTGACTCCTTCTGATAATTTAAAAATTAACACTCTTATATATGGCATCAGCGATCACCCAAGGTTTTTGACATGAGCTGCCAAGGCTATGAAAGCCTTTTGAGTCCACAGTCTCTGTCAGTATTTAGGCAAGACCTTAAGCAAATTGGAAGTTCTCTCCTCCATTCAAAGAAAAGCACATCCTTCTTTAATGGCTATTTCTTCCACAGAGATCCTTCATGTAAGACTTTTTTTTTTTTCTCACAGTATATTGGCTTTCCTTGCCTGAAATGCTCTCATGGGTTTTCCAGCCAGACCAGAATGCCTTTAGGGCTGATTCTAGGGTTGGATTGCTTTTAAAGTGATTGTCACTCTATGAGTCAGATTTGTGGACTGCTTCCCATGTTGGAACATTCTCTCTTTTTAATTCTATTATTATTACCAGCACTTGATTTTATTTATTGATCCATTTAACACTTAATCCTATCTATATGATCACTTTAACACTTAAGGTAGCATTTTTATCACCCAGATTAATGGAATTGGGGTCTTGTGAGAAGTTGTTAAACTGTACACTTAGTAGTAAGTCTGTAGAAATGTATGTAGAATTATGTGATTCTACAGTTGCAAACTTTCATTCCCTCTCTTTTTTCTACTCTTATTTTTAACCAAGATTTATTTTTTATTTGGCTTTATACACATATGATTAATTCTATGTTAGGTAAAGAGTACAACCAATTGTATTAAGAAAGAAAAAAATGATAAAACTGTTCCTCATCAGACAGGACAAGGGCTGTTCAATCATTGCTTTTCAAAATATCAGTTTCACTTTTACATGTTTCCTTTTAGGTGCTCTGTTAGTTATCACAGATCAGGGAGAACATATTGTATTTGTCCCTTTGGGACTAGCTTATTTCACTAAGTATGATGTTTTCTAGATTCTTCCATTTTGTTGCAAATGACCAGGTTTTAATTTTTTAGTGCTATGTAATATTCCATGGAGTACATAACCCATAATTTCTTTATCTAGTCTTCAGTTAATGGGCATTTAGGTTGATTTCATGTTTTAGCTATTGTGAATTGAGCTTTTTATTTGTTATTTTCATTTCCCTTGGGTAAATTCCCAGGAGTGGGTTGGCTGGCTCATATGAAAATACTTTATTCAGATTTTTGAGGTACCTCCAAATTGTCTTCCATAGTAGTTTTACCAGTTTACTTTCCCACCAACAGTGGATTAGGGTACCTTTTTTCTCAACATCCTCACCAGCATGTGTTGTTTGTTGATTTCTGTATGAAAGCCATTCTAACTGGGGTGAAATAAAATCTCATTGTGGTTTTGATTTGCATTTTCCTGATGGATAGTGATCCTGAGAATTTTTTCATGTATCTGTTGGCCGTGTGGATTTCTTCTTTTGAAAAATGTCTGTTTAAGTCCTTTGTCCATTACTTAACTAGGTTGTTTGTTTTGTTATTGTGGAGTTTCTTGATTTCTTTGTATATTCTAGTTATTAATCCTTTATTTATTACATAGTTTGCAAATAATTACTCCCATTCTGTCGATTGCTTCCTCACTTTCCTGACAGTATCTTTTGCAGTACAGAATCTTCTCAATCTGATGTTATCCCATTTGGGAATTTTGGCTTTGATTGGCTGTGCCTCTGGGGTCTTTTCCAAGAAGTCTTTGCTTATGCCAATGTCTTGCAGGGTTTCCCCAATGCTCTCTAATAATTTGATTGTATCAGGGTCCTAGATTTAGGTCTTTAATCCATTTTGAGTGGATTTTTGTCTAAAGTGTAAGGTAGGGCTCCTGCTTCATACTTCTGCATGTGGAAAACCAGTTTTACCTGTATCATTTGTTGAAAAGACTGTCCTTGCTCCAAGAATTGGTTTTAGCTCCTAGGTCGAATATAAGTTGGTCATAAGTGTTTGGATTGATTCCTGATGTTTCTATTCAGTTCCACTTGTCTATCCATATATTTGTGTACTAGTACCAGACTGTTTTGATTATAACTGCTTTTGTAGTATGTCTTGAAATTGGGTATTGTGATACCTCCTTTATTTTTATGCTATAAGATTTAGGTATTCCAGGTCTTCTGTGTTTCCAAATGAATTTCAGCATCATTTTTTTTCTAGATCTGAGAAGAGTGTCTTTGGTATTTCGATTGGTAGTGCATTGAATCTGTAAATTGTTCTCAGAAGAATGGACATTTTGATGATATTAATTCTTCCAATCCATGAACATGGAAGCTTTTTCTATTTTTTTTTTTTGGTATCTTCTTCTTATGTATTTATTTATTTTTTTTTGTAGTTCCTATCTCAGAGATCTCTGACTTCCTTGGTTAAATTTATTCCCAGGTATGTGATTATTTTGTTGCTATTGTGAATGGGATTGATCTTAGAAGTTCTTTCTCAACTGTGGCATTGTCTGTGTATGCAAATTCTGTTGTTTTTTGTGTATCAATTTTGTATCTTGCTACTTTGCCAAACTCTTCTATGATGTCCAATAGTCTCTTGGTGGATTCTTTTGGATTCCCTATATATAGAAAATCTACAAATAGGGATAGTTTGACTTTTTCCTTCCCAATTTGTATCCTTTGATTGCTTTTTCTTGCCTAATGGCTCTGGCTAAAACTTCCAGGACTGTATTGAATGGCAACAGTGAGAGTGGGCATCCTTGTCTGGTTCCAGATCTCAGTGGGAATGCTTCCAACTATTCAATAGGATGCTGGCCATCAGTTGGTCATAAATGCCTTGATGTGTTGAGGAATGTTCCTTCTAAACTCAATATGCTTAAAGTTTTCATCATGAAAGTTTGTTGTATTTTACCAAATGCTTTCTCTGCATCCATTGAGATAATCATGCTTTTTGATCTTCGTTTTGTTGATGTGATGTATCACATTAATTGAGTTGTAAATGTCCCACTTTGTCTTGAGTATGATCTTTCTGATACATTGTTGGATTCAATTGGCCAGAATTTTGTTGAGGATTTTGTGTCTATGTTCATCAGTGAAATTGATATGTAGTTCTCTTTCTCTTACATCTTTTCTGGGTTTAGGATTCAAGGTGATACTGGCTTTATAGAAAGAATTTGGGAGGATTCCTTCTCTTTCAATTTTTTGAAAAACTTGAGAAGAATTGGAGTTAGTTCTTTAAATGCCTGGTAGAATTCAGTGGTGAAGCCATCTGGTTCTGGGCTTTTCTTTGTTGGGAGGGTCTTTACTGCTGATTCAGTTTCCTTCTTGGTATTGGGTCTATGTAGGTTTTCTGTGTATTCATGGCTCAATTTAGATAGGTTGTATGTGTCCAGGAATCTATCCATTTCTTCTAGGTTTCCCAGTTTGTTGGCATACAGGTCTTTGTAGCAATTTCTGATGATTCTTTTTATTTCTGTGCTGTCTTATGTTATATTTCTCTTTTTATACTAATTTTATTGATTTGGGTCTTCTCTCTCCTTTTTTGTTAAGTTGGGGCAATGTTGTGTCAATTTTGTTTATTTTTTTCAAAAAACCAGCTTTTCATTTTGCTGATCTTTTGTAGGTTTTTTTTTTGTTTGTTTCAATCTTGTTGATTTCTTCTCTAATCTTAATCATTTCTTTTCTCCTATTAGTTTTGGGTTTGATTTTTTCTTGTTTTTCTAGAGCCTTCAGGTACATTTACAGTTTGTTTATTTTGTTTAATGATGCATTTCCAAATTCTTCATGTATACACCAATTGCTATAAACTTTCCTTTTAACACTGCTTTTGCTGTATCCCATAAGTTTTGATGTTTCATTATCATCTTGATTTGTTTTCAGAAATTATTTGATTTCTCTTTTTCTTCTATGACCCACTGTTCATTCAGGAGCATGTTGTTCAGTCTCCATGTTTTTTGATTCCTCAGTTGCTGATTTCCAGTTTCCAAGAAGATGTCAAGGTATGATTTTGGTTTTTTTGAATTTGATAAGACTTGCCTTATGGCCTAGCTTGTGGTAAGTCCTACAGAAAGTTCCATGCACTGGTGAGAAATATGTATTCAGTGACTTTAGGGTAGAAGGCTCTGTAGATATCTGCTAGGTCTATTTGGTCTATAGTGTCAATTAACTCTGCTGTTTTCTTGCTGATTTTCTGTCTGGTTGATCTGTCCATTTCTGACAGTGTGGTATTGAAGTCCCCCATTAATTAAGTCCCCCTATTTAATTGAGTCCATCTTTCCCTTTAATTCCATTAACACTTCTTTTATATAGCCAGATACCTTGTAATTAGGAGCATATAAATTTATAATAGTCACATCTTCCTGTGACTTGACCCTTTAATCATTATATAGTGTTCTTCTTTGTCTCTTCTAATAGTTTTTGTGTTAAAATCTATTTGGGAGTTCTGTGTGCTTCCTGTACTTGGATTGTCTTTCTTGCTGCAGATTAGGGATGTTTTCTGTTATTATTTCATTAAGAAGGCCTTATTATCCTTTCTGTCTTTTCATGCCTTCCGGGATTCCTATATCCTTAGTTTGGGTCACTTGATCATATCTTGTAGATCTCCAACGGTGTTTTTTAGTTTTCTAATTTCTTCATCTTTTCTCTGGTCTGACTTTAATATTTCCAGAAATTTGTTTTCTAGTTCTGATATTCTTTTCTTCTGTCTCACCTATTTTGTGGTTAAGGCTTTCCATTGCATTTTTTATTTGGTCTATAGAATTCTTCATTTCTAGTATTTTGTTCTGACTTGTTTAATATTTTGATTTCTTGTGATCATTTTTCATTTAGATCATGAATTTGTTTCTGATTGCTTCTAAGAAATTGACAATTAGTTTTCTGAATTCCGTTTCTGGCATATCGTCAATCTCTTTGTCTTCCCCTTCTTTTATTGATGAGTCTTAGTGTTCCTTTGGGAGGCTCATAGTCTTCCTTAGTGTTATTTAGGATTTTTCCTTTGCTTTTCAGCATTTGTGTATATGTATGCATATATGTATATTTTTTTTTCTGGAGAATTTCTCTTGTGAGGCTTCTGTCTGTTATGAGCTGCTGTGTGTGTGGGTTTCAAGTGGAAGCACAGAGCACCATCTACTGGAGCCCTGCTCACTTGTCAGTCATGGTGGAAGTAGGTAGGAGCTCCAGTGTTCTTAGCCCTGCCTCTGGGACCTGGCTGGATTCTCAGTGTTTGATGGAATGGGCTCGAATTTTTGATATTCAGGATTTTTCTTTGTTGCTCTGCATTTGTGGTGGAGAAGAACATCCAGGGGCCCACAGTTTCGCTCCTAGTCTGGACTGCTGGGTGACAGTGCCAGCCGCCCCAGTCAGCACCTATCCCACACTGCTGCTGCTTCCATTTCTTAGTTGCTCTTTCAGCATGGACCTGCCCAGTCTGTGTTGGCCTCCTGGGCTTCCGTCAAGGATTTCACATGGCTCTATCTCCAGTGTGTATCTTCTCTCCTTTTTAACTATCTATTTTCTCCACGTGACTTGGATTGTCCTGTTGCTATGCCTCCATCTTGAAGCTCTCTCCACTTTAATTCTTAATATGATCACTTTAAAATTTAAGATGACGTTTTTACCACCCAGCTTAATGGGATTTGGGATCCCATGACGGGTTTTTAACAGTAAATTAAGACTCAAAAGAAAACTGGGCAAGGAATAAAAAGATGATCATTTGGTGCTAGGAAAATTTTTTGGGTTAAACATCTCATTAAGTTCTGATGTTAAGGACCTTCAAATGTAGAAAGCACCAAATGCCCACCACCATGGAACCACATGTCCTCCTGGTGAATTTCACAGTTCCTGGTATGAAATATGAATGATGTAAGAGGCATCATTGAGATTTGATCAAGGATATTTTTAAAAAAGTTTCTGTTTATGTATCAAGGTAGAAATCATTATTGTGAAATAGTTCGCAGAAATTTTGCAAGATTTTACTTCAACATTGGCTTTTTAACTGAATCTTCATCTGACTACTCAAGGTCTCTTATTTATTTTGTACCTTTTTTATTTTCTTTATTTGACAGAGTTAGACAATGAGAGAGAGAGAGACAGAGAGAAAGGTCTTCCCTCCGTTGGTTCACTCCCCAAATGGCCCCAGTGGCCGGCGCTGTGCCAATCCAAAGTCAGGAGCTAGGAGCTTCCTCCTGGTCTCTCATGCGGGTGCAGGGGCCCAGGCACCTGGGCCATCCTCCACTGCCCTCCCGGCCACAGCAGAGAGCTGGACTGGAAGAGGAGCAACCGGGGCTTGAACCTGGCGCCCATATGGGATGCCGGTGCCGCTGGCAGAAGATTAACCAAGTGAGCCACTGCACTGGCCCCTGTACCTTTTTTTTAAATTTAGTTTTATATTTCTAAATTTTATTTAAGGTATACAAATTTCATGTGTTTTATAGATGCAGATTTAGGAACATAGCAATACTTCCCACTCCACCCTCTCTCCTGCCCATACTTCCAGCCTTCCTCCTGCTTCCTCTCTTATTCCCTCTGTTAATTTTTACAAAGATCTACTTTCAGTTCACTTTATACTCATAAGATTAACTCAACACTAAGTAAAGAGTTCAACAACCAGTAAGAAGAAAGAAACATTGTTCCTTAACAGTAGAGTACCAAAACTGTAATGTATAAGAGTGAAATTGACATTTTGATTCAATGATTGTATCCAGTCCTTGCCTTCTTGTACCTTTTAAAAAGTCTACTATTGATGACACCAAGAAATGGGAAGATTTTTACAACAAAAAGACATTGTGTCATTATTTATGGGGCTTTGTCTCCTGGATATCTCTCATAACTCAAAATTGGGCTTACAGTTATCATTGAATTCATTTGTAAAATTAAAAATGTATCATGTTAAGTAGTTATTTTCTCTTTTCAATCTGAACCTCTGCAAAGTCACTCCATTTTGACACTATCTTTACTGATATATAACACAAAGCAACAACTTTTTTACAACATTTGAACATACATTGGCATGTAATACATTTTATCATAATCTAAAGTCATTAATGACTCAGAATAATTGCTTTCTTAGATAATCTAATCCAGCGTTAACCAAATTATATTCCATGAAATGCTCCTATAGAATTCTGTATAAACGTAAGTAAGAGAAAATTTGACTGCAAATATAGTGCTTTGGTAAGGTACATCCCAAGAAAGGTACACACTATGCAGATTTTCAAGGTGTGTTATCATAGTTGCCTTTTATAAGGATGATAGTAATACACCATAGAATTAGAATTTATCAGCACCCATTTTGAGAAATTCTTCATCAGATTTTGCTACTGTGGAGTGCGGGTCACCTACTAAGGGGAGAAAACTCTGTAGCAGTTGTTTCTATTGGAGGAGGATTCAACTGTACTCAGAGAATTGAAGACTGTTCTTATGTGTATTATACTGTGTAGGCACCCAAATCAAGATTCAGAAAAAGAAAAGAATCAACCAAGAGGCCTATCATCAGGTGAATGGACAAAGAAAATGTCACACACACACACACACACACACTCACACTGGAATACTGTTCAGCCATAAGAAGAGTGAAATACTGTCATTTGCAGCAAAAAGGACGGAGCAGGATGACATCAGGTTAAGCGAAGTCAGTCAGACGCAGAAAGACAAATGTTATACATTCTCTGCCATATGTGGGAGTTAAAAAAAAATGCCTCAATCCAGACACAGCAGTTGATTACTAGAAGGTAGGAAGGGTAGGGGAGATAGAGGGAATTTAGATTAAAAAAGAATAGGGGGACCTGGGTGTGGTACCTTAATTGTGACAAATCTATCACACTAATATGAGATGTTAATTACAGAAACTGGGTGTGGCTTACTGATTTTGAGATACATTACACTAACAATGTTTTTAACAAAAGATTTACTTATTTATTTGAAAGGAAGAGTGACAGAGAGAGACAGACAGACACACAGATAGAGAGAGACAGAGACAGAGAAAACGCTTTCAGTCTGCTGGTTCACTCCCCAGATGGCTGCAAAAGCTGAGATTGGGCCAGGCCAAAGCCAGGAGTCTGGAACTCATCCAGGTTTCCCCTTGGGTCACAGGGGCCCAAGTACTGGAGCCATTGCTTGTGCTTTCCCAGGCACATTAGCGGGAAACTGGATTGGGATCAGAGCAGCTGGGACTCAGAATGGTGCTCTGGTACGTGATGGCAGCATCACCGTTGGCAGTTTAAACCCCTGTGCCACAATGCTGATCCCATCACACTAACATAAGATCTCAGCAGTAAGGGGGGCTCTGTGTGTGGTTCATGGGAACTCTTGTCTCTGTCTACAAAAACTCTTGCTTTAATTTTGTTCAAATTTGCATTCAATCTATTAATTTCAGGAACAAAGGAAAAAAATGACAATGCTTGAATTGTGAGGAAAAGTATAGACAATTCCTAAACTAAATCACGTGTTTACTCTCAAAGCATATCAAAAGCCCAGGGAAGTAAAATACACAATGGTTACAAACTAAACAGGGGGAATGGGGTAACAGCGACAGCCACGCTACCTGGGTCTCCCCATGGCTTCTCCAGTTGTGCTGCCCAGATTCAACTACTATTTTGACTTTTGTCCTGATGGCATGTGGCTCTAAATAGCAAATGCTTGCACTTTATCTAGTTTAAGTATGACCTCTTGACTTCCTGTAATAATGGAGGAGGATTTGTCCAGCTGCTTTGCCTTTCCTCTGCCAGTACCAGGTCACTGTTCCCACTGGCCACCCCTGCGCATTCAACACCTAAACCTCTTCCTTCCCCACTTCTCAACTGCTGTTCGTTGTTCTTTTAATTTTATGAGAACAGAGATCATTATGTTCCATTCTGTATGAGCAGTGCCTTGTGATTTGATTTAAAAGTAGAAACCAGAAAATGTCATTTGCATAATCGTTAGTTTTAGAGTCAAACCATGTACAACATTTATGTTCCTTTTCCTTTGCGTCCAGGGCCTTGTGCCTCTTAAAGAAGAATCCTAGTTGCATTTATATCAAAAGTATTTTCTCTTTCCACACTCCATCAGTTCCTCACTTTTAAAACATTCATTTATTTAATTTTTTTAGAGGCACAAAGACAGAGAAGGAAGGAGGAAAGGAGGGAGGGAGACAGATATGTCTCCCTGGTACTGGTTTACTACCCAAATGCTCACAACATCTGGGGCTGGGTCAGGCCAAAACCAAGAGCCTGAACTCAATCCAGATATCTCATGTGGGTGGCAAGGCCCTAACTACCTGAGACATCGTTTGTTCCCTCCCAGCGTGTGTTTTAGCAGGAAGCTGGAGTTGGAAGCAGAGCTGGAACTCCAATTCGGGATGCAGACATCCTAGTGCCTTAACTGCCAGGCCAGATGCCCTCCACTTCAGTTACTTCTCTAACAGGCTTGAATTTTTCTAAGTTCTCAATTGTGTATCCATCCTTCACTTCTGTTGTCCAAATGTTTATTTGTGTATTTCTAGTTGATAAATAAAAACGAAATATTTGATGGTATGCAACATGATGTTTTGATATATGTAGGAATAGCTAAATGAAGTTAATTAGCATGTCCGTTATCTCACACATTTTATAATTTTTTATGGTGAAAATACTTAAAATCTACACTTTTGTAATTTTCAGATATAATATATATTATTAACTATAGTCTCTGTGTTTTACAAAAATCTCCTGAATTTATTCCTCCTGTGTAGCTCTTCAATCCCCCATTTCCATCCCCGGCACCTGGTAACTGTCGTTTTATTTCCTGTGTCTATGAATTCAGCTGTTTAGGATTCCCCTCCTAAGTGAGATCCTGCAGTATTTTGTCTTTCTGTGCTGGCTTATTTAACTTGGCATGATGTCCTTCAGGCTCACCCACATTGTCACGAATGACAGGATTTTCTTCTTTTTAAAGGCTGAATAACATTCCATTTTATTAATCCAGTGTCAGTTGACGGGCACTTAGGTTGTTTCCATATCTTGGCTTCTGAATGATGCTGCAGTGAGCATGTGTGCAAATACTCTCTTCAACACACTGATTTCAGCTACTTTGGCTATGTACCCAGAAGCTGGATCATATGGTCGTTCTATTTTTAAGTCTTTGAAGACTCACTGCAATTTTCCATAATGACTATACAGATTTACATTCTTCCCAGCGCTGTGTAAGGTTTCCTGTTCTCCCCATCCTTGCCAACACTTGCTAACACATCTTTCTGGATAAGGGCCATCCTGACATGTGTGAAGTGATAAGTAATTGTCGTTTTAATTTGCACTTCCCTGATCATTGGTGATGTTGACCATTTGTTCACATACGTGTTAGTCATTTGTATGTCTTCTTTCAAGAAATGTCTATTCAAGTCCTGTGGTTATTTTTTCACTTGTTTATTGTCTGAATTGTTTTCTTGCTACTGTCCTGAGTTTCTTCCATATTTTGGATATTACCCTCTTATCAGCTGTAGATTTCATAGTGTTTTTTTTTTTTGCCATGCTATTGATTGATTGTTCTGTTGATTACTTCTTTTGCAGTTCAGACGATTCTTAGTTTAATGCACTCCTATCAGTCTGTTTTTGCTTTTCTTGACTAAATTCCTTGTTCCATGCTCAGCCTAGCTGAGCACTGCATTTGTAACTTTGATTCTGCCACCCACTGTGCAAAAATATGTGTGTTTAAGGGTGAGTGAAGGTCACCTACATAACTCATGTAGATTAGAGCCTGCTTCTTAGATTACAAACTTGCCTTTTTCCTTAATAATTTAATATTTTCCTCATATACAGAATTAACTTACCAGGAAATGATTTATGAAAATAAGCTTAAATCCTTTGAAAGAGTTGTTTTCTGCCTTTACTTTAATAATTTTGAAATGATATATTTAAGAGGCATCTTTTCTCAGAACTTTGGCTTCATTTACTTTTTTTTTTTTTTTTTTTTTTTGGCAGGCAGAGTGGACAGTGAGAGAGAGAGAGAGACAGAGAGAAAGGTCTTCCTTTTCCATTGGTTCACCCTTCAATGGCCACTGCGGCCGGTGCACTGCAGCCAGTGCACCGCGCTGATCCGATGGCAGGAGCCAGGTCCTTCTCCTGGTCTCCCATGGGGTGCAGGGCCCAAGCACCTGGGCCATCCTCCACTGCACTCCCTGGCCACAGCAGAGGGCTGGCCTGGAAGAGGGGCAACCGGGACAGAATCCGGCGCCCTGACCGGGACTAGAACCCGGTGTGCCGGTGCCGCAGGTGGAGGATTAGCCTAGTGAGCCGCGGCGCTGGCTTCGTTTGCTTTTAACATTCACTGTTGTTGATGACCAGTCTTATTTTTGGAAGCATTTCAAATGCCCCCTTCGTTTCTGCTGTTCCAAAGTAACAAACCATGTGTTCCATACTTGCTGTTTGTTCCATCTGTATTTATTTATTGGATATTGGTTGCCTTGAAATATGAAGGTCTGCGTCTTTTGACACTTAGAAATACTTATATTGTCTCTTATGATTTTCTTTATTCCTTTTAGAATTCCTGAATTCAGAAGATGTATCTCTTCATTTATTGTCTGTTTTATCTTACCTCACATGTTTCTTGAATTTTGACAAATCAAAAAATGTTCCTTTCCTCTGAAGTAGCAAGTACTAACGCCTTACAATCCTGTCTTCTGGGCTTTGTTTTGGATAAGGAGGTAAGTAGTTTGGGAGGTCACTGGGAAAGAAGTATCTGTGTGCTTATACAAATATACATATTCTTGTATATACTCAAAATAGTTTTAGTGG
Source organism: Oryctolagus cuniculus (assembly GCF_051225735.1). Taxonomy (NCBI): domain Eukaryota; kingdom Metazoa; phylum Chordata; class Mammalia; order Lagomorpha; family Leporidae; genus Oryctolagus; species Oryctolagus cuniculus. Next base: position 11,668,983 of record NC_142874.1, on the reverse strand, counting down.
TCAAGACACATGACCAGAAAAGATTTCACTTTTTAAAGTGATAAGATTAAGTACATAATTGATCAAAAAGGGTAAGTGTTGAAGAGATTTCACAAATATTTTTAAAATTTATTTGAAAGGTGGGGGTGGGCGATGGAGAGAGAGATGGAGATTTCCTATCATATGGTTCACTTTCCAAATGTCTTCAATAGCCAAGACTACATCAGGTTGAAACCAGAAGCCAGGAACTCCATCTAGATATCCCACATTGGTGGTAGGGAACCAGTAACTTTAGCCATAACCTGCTGTGTTCCAGGATGGCCATTAACAAGAAGCTGCATCAGAAATAGAGGTAGGACTCAATCCCAGGCGATCTGATGTGGGCACATCACAGGTGTCCCAGGTGGCAGCTAAACTAGCTGTGCCACAATACCCGACCACCCAAAACTTTTTGGGACCTTGGTTTGGCTACAGCTGTGGCTGTGCAGTGGGCAGACACAGACACAACTTCCTTTGTGATTGTGAGACCCCAGAATATGCAGCTGGAGCTTTGGTTATGCCCAAGGAAATCTCAGCTCTGGCTGAAAACCAAGGTGAAGACCCACTAGAAGATTCCAGCCTTCACTTAAGTATTAAAGAATTAAACAAAGAAGTTATGGCAAAAAGTGAAAAATTAATGAAGTTCCTTCATGAACTGTCACTGGCAACCTCTGGATTCAGTTGACTCTAATATTCCAGATAATATCCTATAGTGAGGCAAGGCATTCATTCAGTTCCCTAACTATCGTATTCATTCTTTTGATTTTTTGGGCGTGAGCAGGAGTTGTCTCAAGAATGTTCTGGATTCTATATGTAAGTATAAACTTCCTAGACCCTAAAGTGATTGACGTGATAGAACAAAATGTAAAATAAACATTGCCACTATAAAATAAATGTGGTATTTTAACCACTGTGCCAAATGCCTACCACTGGAAAAAGATTTATGAGCTCATTGTTGGTGACAATATGTGTCTTTCAAGAATAAACATGAGTTAATCATTAGACTTTGGTTTATAGGAGATAAATTGAATGGGTTTGTAACTCATTTTGAAAAGATGTTAAATTAGTTATGTTATCTGTATAGCCAAAATTTGGGTGAAGATAACTGAGAAATTCATATGTGGATGTGTGAGAATAAGTAGAAGTTACTTTCATATTAAGATAGTTGATCTTAGTGTGCTAGTGCATTAATATTAAATGGTTGTAGTTATACAAAATTACTGTAAATGATGTTATCCTACTTAATAAATTTCTGTGTAAGTTCCTTTTTTACGAGAACAACTTGAACTTTCAGAGTGTAAGAAAGCACCATGGTGCCCTATCCAAAATGCAAATCATGGCCGGCGCCGCGGCTCACTAGGCTAATCCTCCGCCTTGCGGCGCCGGCACACCGGGTTCTAGTCCCGGTCGGGGCACCGGATTCTGTCCCGGTTGCCCCTCTTCCAGGCCAGCCCTCTGCTGTGGCCAGGGAGTGCAGTGGAGGATGGCCCAGGTGCTTGGGCCCTGCACCCCATGGGAGACCAGGAAAAGCACCTGGGTCCTGGCTCCTGGCTCCTGCCATCGGATCAGCGCGGTGCGCCGGCCGCGGCGGCCATTGGAGGGTGAACCAACGGCAAAGGAAGACCTTTCTCTCTGTCTCTCTCTCTCTCTCACTGTCCACTCTGCCTGTCAAAAAAAAAAAAAAAAAAAAAAACAAAAAAACAAAATGCAAATCAGCAGAGTTCGGTAGTGGTTCTAACCATGATAAAGCACGAGGGTACCAAGTGCTCTGCTTCCTTCCTTAGGGGATTGTGAGAATGATATTTGCTTAGAGACATTATCAGGTCTCTTTCTCCACATTACTCAGCAAATACTTTACTCACATATGCTACCAGACAGCCTGCTGTAAAATTAATAATAAATCATAAATGACAAAAAATAGCAAAATTTTCTTTTTGTGTGTTCCAAAAATTAAATGTGATTTCTGGCTTTCAGAAAATCAGTACATTTTAGTGAAACATAATTTATTGTGCAAAGTATTTTCCCAACTCATTTTGAGACAAAGGAGCTAAAATTCAGAGAAAAACTAATTTTACCCTGTCACCTGTCTCACTCCCCAACTCCTTTGCCTTCTTAATATTTTCTTATTTCTGAGAGAATCATCTGATGGCGCCAAAAAGCAAGGGCTCTGAAGTCATAAAGTCTCTTTCTAATGTTTCCTAATTGTAATCCTGAAGCACTTAATGGTTTCTCAGCCTCAATTTGCCATCTGCATTAGAAGGGTAACTCTGATGTCATTGCGTTGCAGTGAGTATTAAATAGAAAACATATGAGTGTGCCAGTGCCCCACATTGGGCTAAGTTTTCAATGCAGTTTCGGAAGTGTAATTCATTTTCCAGACTAATTTTTGCTCTTCCTGTCCCGATTTCCCATATTGCAGTTGACATTTTGTTAAGCTCTTTGTCATGTCTTGGTCTCCATCCTCTTACCTAATTCTCTTTACACCTTCATCCTGAGATTGTTTGGATCCTTGGAAGGTATTAGCCCACCAACGCCAAGATCTCTTAAGCACATTAGACTCAGCCAGTCTTCTATGGACAAATTTTGTTATAGCCAGTGTCAAAGTTACATGAATTATGAGAGTTCTTTCTTGCAGAGAGAATTCTTGATATCTTCCAATGTATTTTTTCAGAAAGGATATTTTGGGGGGATACTTGTCATCATTTAAGGACATAACCAACCAAATCTTGCTTTTCTTGGGAATATTTTTTGAGTAGGAAATTATCCTTGTCCTTTAGTTCTCCTCCCTGTTTTCTCTGGCTCTTGGCTATTTTTACAGCTCATTAGTGCCTGCACCAGAGGATGGGTTGTGGAAATCAAAGAACATGAAACTCAAACTCAGGCAATACAGACGCAACATAACACAGATCTTCAGGGGTGAGGGAAAATCCCCCCGATTGGCTGAGGGAATCTTAATGACTGAATTGCACTCACTATTTGATTTAAGACTGTTATCTACTGAAACTCAATTCTCCACTTGACATGGTTGATTGGTACTCATTACTATGGAGATATACACCAGCTACCCTGGCCAACAGATAGCCTGAGTGATTGTCTTATTTGATGGGTGGCCCAGGTGTCCCCATGTAGCTTTCAGAGTCATCCCATTTGCCAATTTGCTTACCTATCCTCATTCTTCATTCACTTATTAGGACCTGGCATTGGTCAGTAACTTCAATTTGGCAGAAAATCTGTTAAGGTATACCAGTAGGAGCCAACACAGCTGCAAGGGAACAGGAAAGTCTGACCCGACTTTCCAGGCTGGAAGGCAGGACTGGTGTACATTCTTCAAAGAACGGTTTTGTCACCCATGGCCATACCACCCTGAACCCACCTGATCTCCTCTCATCAGAACAGTTCTGTCAAATCTTGCTTGCCAACAGTTTCCCATCTTTTCAGGGAGTTTTGTTTCTATATAAATATCATGGTCCTTACTGAAAATACAACCTTGACAAAAACTGACTTGCTTTCCAAAACGTCCAAAGTTCAGTTTATTACAAGCAGTCACACCATCTATACTTAGCTCTGTGTTATATTTTGTTAACACCTTTCATTCACAGATTTGGTTGTAGAACTGTGGATGTCTACGGATCGTAGGAATCCCAGTTTGAATTATTTTAAAAATATTTACTTATTTATTTGAGAGGCAGAGAGGGAGAAAGAGAAGGGAGGGAAGGAAAGAGAGATAGCGAGCGTGAGAGAGCGTTCTCTTCTGCTGGTTCATTCCACAGATGCCTACAGCTGGGTTGGCTGGGTGTAAGCTGGGGGCTGGGAACTCAATCCAGGTCTCCACGTGAGTGGCAGGGGTTCAGTCACGTGACCCATCACTGCCATCTCCCAGAGTCCACATTAGCAGGAAGCTTGAGTCAGTCAGATCTGGGCATCAAACACAGACACTGTGATAGGGGACAAAGGATTCTTAAATGGCATTGTAACTGCTAGGCCAAATACCCAACTCCTTGTTTTAAATTCTCATTAGCATGGGAATTAAGAGTGGGGTATGGTCACCTGAATGTGTGTTCATAAACTACTGTTTAGAAGCAGAGCTGAACTCGTGGCCAGAGATCTTTACCAACGTTTATCATAGACCTTAATAAACTTCCAAAACTACTTTAGAGTAAATGTTTCTCATTCAATTCAGTATCTCTGATGAGTCTTTTTCTCCAAGGAAATAGGATAGAAAGAGGCCAAAAGAATCTCAGACTCTCATTCAGCATTTCTTTATTTTTAATTTTATTTGTTTATTTATTAGAGATGAGGGGGAGTAGGCTTCCGTCTATTGATTCCCTTCCCAAATGCCTTCAGTGGCCCCATACCAAGGCAGGACCAGAGCCATGAGCTGGGAACTCAATGTAGATCTCATACATGGCATACAGTCATCTGAGCCATCGCCTGCTACCTCCCAACTACAGACAGAAGCAGAGCTGGGACATGAACCCAGGCACTAGGCCACAACCTGCCCCTCACTGGACGTTTCAATTGCCTGTTGATGTATTATTGTTCATTCCAGTGTGCAAATCTAACTCAGGTTTCAAAACCAAAATTGCACGTGCAAATTGTAATATTAAGCATTAGAATCTCCCCTGCCCCCAATTAGCTAACCTTGTCACAATTACCCCCTAAATTCTGAAATGACCCTTCTAAGGAAATGTCTCTTTGTGATGAAGCAACTAGGGCAAGAAGCCTTTTCTGGCCAGGCTCAGTTTTGCAGTATTTGGACTGAAAATATTTATGACAGAACACATTAATGAGGCAAAAGATACATTGGGCCAGGAACAAATGAGAGGAACAATGAGAATGGGGAACTTAGGTGAGAAGCAAAGAGCAATGGAACTGGAGTTTCCTAAATTTAGGGCTCTGTGATTGTGTTTGGTGTCCTGAAGTAAGGGAGAGAAGTAAGTCAGGTGCTAGAAATGTAATCCTTTACTACCTCTTCACTGTTGCTGCTTTTTAAAAGAAATTAGACCGAAGAAGAAGTGTGTGGAATATGTTGGCAAGGTATGAACTTCATTTCCTACTCATTACTGGTTTCAAGAAAGTGGCCCCAAAATCAACAGACCAAGTTACTGCATGGGTAAGGAGTAGTGAGCTGGTCTTCAGGGTGCTGTGGTGGAAATTCAAGGCAGTAGTGAAGTGAATTCTCTCTCTCCTCCATCTGAGCAAGGCTATAGTAAGAGTTAGAACCCAGCTAAGTTCTGTGGACCTGCAGAAAACAAGAAAGAGAAATACTTTTATATCCACAGATTGTCACATTCGTGTTACAAAGAAAATGGATGAAAAACCACAAATAAAGATCACACTTTTTCTTCCATATTGAGCATTTAATTGAGATCTTAGGTTGCTTTTTAGAAATGAAATATGGGGTAATTAACTTTCTTATCAGACAACCACCAGACTACAATGATTATTTAGATGAGTTATAAAGGGAGTTTGCCCTATAGTCAACATGACCTTTATCATTTATTATGTTGTTTATCTGACTGCTGCAAAAAGTTTTTTTCAGAAACTTTTCTTTTAACTACATGAGTAAATATCTTTGTAGTCTTCATTAATTGATTTTTAAAGTCACATTCAGAGTTCCACGCCTTGCATTTGCAAAGGTCAGAAATGTTTTGTGCATAAATGGCATTAGGGGTATTCTATAAATAATATTTCTGATTTCAAAAGGTCACATGGAAAGGGAAAAATTCGTCTTTGTACTGCATGTATCTCGTACACATCATGTGCTTTTGTAAATGAGTCCACTGCCAACATACCATGTAATATGCTCTTCCTAACACTGACTTTTCCTCCTCTTTTTATCGGGATTTCACTGTAATTGGGTTGGAAGGAAAGAGTATTGCTTCACAAGGCTCAGCAGTCAATATACATCTGATTAGAGGAGTCATTGGAACCATGAGCTTTTTAAAAGGAGAGAAATAATAAAGATTAGCTGGGTGCCGTCTTTCACTAAAAGGGACGTGGAAACCAGGCACGCCACATGTCTCTTCCCAATAACAGAATCAGGAGCTGGTGATGTCAGAAGGGACCTGGGACCCAGGTGCTTGGATTCCTGGTTCTGTGCTCTTGGATAATGTGACCTCAATGAGCTCCTGGGCAGTCTTCTTTCACTTGTTACCTATATAATTTGAGGGGGGTGGGGCGAAGTTGAAACCAGGAGCCAGAACTCAACCTAATCCAAGACTGCCACATGGGTAGCAGGAATCCACCTTCTGTCTCCCAGGGAATGCATTAGTTGGAAGCTGAAATCAGAAGTAGAGCCAGGATTCAAAGCTGGATACCCTGATGTGAGGTGCAAACCTTTCCCCATGCCTCCCTCACACTTGTTTTAAAAGAAAGTTCTTCATGAATCAATTAGCAAAAATAAGATGCTTTTTTTTCAAAGTTGAAAGGCGGAGTTACAGAGAGGCAGAGGCAGAGAGAGAGAGAGGTCTTCCGTCCACTGGTTCACTTCCTAGATAGCCACATTGGCTGGAGATGTGCTGATCCAAAGCCAGGAGCCAGGAGCTTCTTCTGGGTCTCTCACGTGAGTGCAGGGGCCCAAGGACTTGAGTCATCTTCTACTGCTTTTCCAGGTCATAGCAGAGAGCTGGATTGGAAGTGGAGCAGCCGGAACTTTAACTGGCGCCCATATGGGATGACAGCACTGCAGGTGGTGGCTTTACCCACTATGCCATAGCACTGCCCTTGATGCTATTTTAAGTTGCTTATTTTCTTTTATTCATATTTTATTTAAAATAAACCTTTCCTAAAGTATGATACAAATGCAGAAAGATGACAAAAATAGATTTATAAGTCAATGAATTATCACAAGATAAACACATTCATAAAACCAATTGCTCAGAAATCTTTCCTTTCCTCCTTTTGCAGTCACCACCCTTAAATCTTCCTCAAAAGCAATCCCAATTCTGATTCTAACACCATACATTCCCCTCACCCCCACCCATTTTGAAATTTATATATAGAAACATTATTCTGTATCTGGCTTTTTTTCCTTCAAAATTTTGTTTGTAAGATCTATCAATGTTGTTTCACATAATTTGTTCCTTGATGATAAGCTTTTCTGTTGTATGGAAATGCCACCATGTATTTATTTGCTCCAATATCGATAAATAATTGGATTGCTTCAAATCTTGAGCTATTATAGAAGTACTCTCTATGAATGTATTTTTTATAAAAAGATTTATTTATTTGAAAGGCAGAGCAACAGAGAGGGATACACAGGGAAAACCACACACACACACACATACACACACAGAAAAGTGAGAGAGAGAGAGAGACAGAGAGACAGAGAGAGACAGAGAGATCAAGATCTTCTATCTCTGACTCACTCCTCCAATAGTCACCCCAGCCCAGGCTATGCCAGGCAGAAGCCAGGGCACTGGAACTCCATCTGGGTCTCCCATGTGGGTATTGGGGGCCCTAGTAGATGGGCCATCTTCCCCTGCTTTCCATATACATTAGTAGGAAGCTGGATCTGGAGGAGAGCTGCTGGACAATCAATGCTGTGGACATACTGGCCCCCTGTGGACATACTTGTTCGTGTCGCTGGAGGCGCATTTTCACCATACCTCTCTGATGAGTCCTGGAAATGGAGTAGTGGAATGAGGTGTACATACTTTTGGAAGATGCTACCAGCTTTCTGAAGTTGCTGTGCCAGTTTACACACTCAGCAGCAGTGTGTAACTTGCACAACATCAGATCAATCTTGATATTGCCGGAATGTTTAACAGCTACTCCTTTGCATGGGTAGTGGGGTCTTATTTTGGTTTTGATTTGAATATACTTGATGATTAATTCATTTGAACACTTTTTTTTTCACACTGTTCCAGTCTTTTATAATCATATGAACATTTTTCTCTTGGCTTGTCTTTATTCTCCTTATTGGTGGATTTCGTGGTGTGTTTAGGCTGCTGTATTAAAATATAAACTGGGCAGCTCATAAACAACACAAAGTATTTCTTGTAGTTCTGGAGGCTAGGAAGGCCAAGGTCAGAGTGCCAGCAGATTCAGTGCCTGATGAGGGCAGGTCTGCTGGCTCACAGGTAGCGCCTCCTCTCTGTATTCTCACAGGGTAGAAGGAGTGAGGCACTCTCTGGGGTCTCTTTCGTAAGTGTGTTAGTCCTATTTGTGGCAGCCAAATTACATGATCATCTCCCACAGTCCCCATCTTGGGCATCAGGATTTCTGTGTGAACTTGTAGGGGGCAGGTTGTAACCATTTATAGCGTGCCAGGTGAGTATTTTATATCTTGTGGATGAGTTATTTTCCAGTGAAATATATTACAAGTAGGTTCTAATTTGTGGCTCATCTTTTCACTCTCAACTGTTTGGGTGAGAAGTTTCTATTTTTAATGTGGTACTACTTATCAGTTGTTTCATTTATGTTTAATGATCTTGTATTCTGTTTAAAAATATTTGCTTATCTCAAAGTCCAGAAGATATTCTCTTATTTTACCTTTTAGTTGATTCATCATTATACCTTTGAAATTAGATGTAATTAATTTTTTCACAGTGCATGGGTTTATATACAGATTTATTGCAAGGCTTCCTATTCTGTTTGACTTGTTTGTTGGCCCATGAGCAAATACCATACTACTTTAATTTTTCTCTATTCTAGTTTTTGAAATGGCTACCTATTGTATGTTGAGTCCTCTTATTTAATATGCCATTTCTATATTTTTTCAACTTTTTTTTTTTTTTTTGACAGGCAGAGTGGACAGTGAGAGAGAGAGACAGAGAGAAGGGTCTTCCTTTTGCCGTTGGTTCACCCTCCAATGGCCGCCGCGGCCGGCGCGCTGCGGCCGGCGCACCGCGCTGATCCGATGGCAGGAGCCAGGAGCCAGGTGCTTTTCCTGGTCTCCCATGGGGTGCAGGGCCCAAGCACCTGGGCCTTCCTCCACTGCACTCCCTGGCCACAGCAGAGGGCTGGCCTGGAAAAGGGGCAACCGGGACAGAATCCGGCGCCCCAACCGGGACTAGAACCCGGTGTGCCGGCGCCGCTAGGCGGAGGATTAGCCTATTGAGCCGCGGCGCCGGCCGTATTTTTTCAACTTTTTTATTTACATAAGGTGAACAGATTTCGTGTTTTTCATGTAAACAGATTTAGGAGCACGAGGATACTTCACATCCTACCCTCCCTCCTGTCCAGACTCCTCCCTTCCCTTCTACTCCTTTCTTATTCTTTCTCTTAGTATTTTTTTTACCAAGAAACTTTTGTTTATGATATACTAACTTCATTCACTTCATATATACAAATTTAGGAACATAGTGGTTCTTCCCACTCTACCCTCCCTCCTGCCCACACTCTTATCCTTCTTCCTCCTCCCTCTCCTTTTCCCATTTCTTAATTTTTACCAATATCTATTTTCAATTAACCTTACACACATAAAATTAAATTTACACTAAATAAAGAGTTTGACAAAGAGTATAAAGAAGAAAAAACTGGCCGGCGCCGTGGCTCACTAAGCTAATCCTCCACCTAGTGGCGCCGGCACCCCGGGTTCTAGTCCCGGTTGGGGCACCGGATTCTGTCCCAGTTGCCCCTCTTCCAGGCCAGCTCTCTGCTGTGGCCAGGGAGTGCAGTGGAGGATGGCCCAAGTGCTTGGGCCCTGCACCCCATGGGAGACCAGGAAAAGCACCTGGCTCCTGGCTCCTGCCATTGGATCAGCGCGGTGCGCTGGCCGCAGCGCGCCAGCCGCGGCGGCCATTGGAGGGTGAACCAACGGCAAAGGAAGACCTTTCTCTCTGTCTCTCTCTCTCACTGTCCACTCTGCCTGTCAAAAAAAAAAAAAAAAAAAAAAAAACAACAAACAAACAAAAAAAAACTATTCCTCAGTAGTTGAGACAAGGGCTGTAAACAAAGATTGAAGCTCAAAATGTCAATTTCACTCCAACAAATTACCTTTTAGGTACTCTATTAGCCACCACAGATCATGGAAGATATATGATTTTTGTCTTGTTGGGACTGGCTTATTTCACTAATAATGGTTTTAAGTTGTATCCATTTTGTTGCAAATGACAGGATTTCATTTTTTTTACCTCTGTGTCATATTCCATGGTGTACATATACCATAAAATATTTATCCAGTCTTCAGTTGACGGACATCTGGGTTGATTGCATATCTTAGTTTATGTGAATTGCGCTTATTAACATGGGAGTACAGATAATACTTTCATATGATGATTTCATTTCCTTTGGGTAAATTCCCAGGAGTGAGATTGCGGGGTATATGGTAAGTCTACATTCAGATTTCTGAGGTCTCTCCACACTGTCTTCCACAGTGGCTGTACCAGTTTACATTTCAACCAACAGGGGATTAGGGTACCCTTTTCTCCACATCTTCGCCAGCATTTGCTGATTTCCGTATGAAAGCCATTCTAATTGAGGTGAGGTGAAACTTTACTGTCATTTTGATCTGCATTTTTCTGATGGCTAGTGATCCTGAGCATCTTTTCAAGCATCAGTTCGCCACTTGAATTTCCTTTCCTGAATAATGTCTATTCAAGTTCTTTGCCCATTTCTGAACTGGGTTCTTTGTTTTGCTATTGTTGAGTTTCTTAAGCTCTTTATTAATCCTGGCTATAGGTCCTTTATCAGCTGCATAGTTTGCAAAGATTTTCTGCAATTCTGTGGGTTGCCTCTTCACTTTGCTGAGTGTTTCTTCTTCAGACAAGAAGCTTCTCAATTTTATGTAATCCCATTTGTCGATTTTGGCTTTGATTGTCTGTGCTTCTGGAGTCCTTTCCAAGAAGTAAGTGCAATATTCAAATGTCTTGCAGGGTTTCCTCACTGTTCTCTAATAATTTGTTTGTATTCGGCCATAGATTTAGGTCTTTGATCCATTTTGAGTGGATTGTTGTGTAAGATCTAAGGTGGGGTCTTACCTCATACTTCTGCATGTGGAAATCCAGGTTTCCAAGAACCATTTGCTAAAGATACTGTCCTTGCTCCTGAGGTTGATTTTAGCTTCTTTTTTTTAAAGATTTATTTATTTACTTAAAAGAGTTACACATACAGAGAGAGATAGAGGTCTTCCATCTGCTGGTGCACTCCCCAATTGGCTGCAATGGCCAGACCTGCGCCCATCCAAAGCCAGTAGCCAGGAGCTTCTTCTGGGTCTCCCACAGGAATGCAGGGGCCCAAGGACTTGGGCCATCTTCCACTGCTTTCCCAGGCCATAGCAGAGAGCTGGATCGGAAATGGAGCAGCCAGGACTCAAACCGGTGTCCATATGGGGTGTTGGCACTGCAGGTGGCGGCTTTACCTGCTACGCCACAGTGCTGGCCCCGATTTTAGCTTATTTATCAAAGATACATTGGTTGTAGATGAGTTGATTGATTTCTGGAGTTTCTATTCTGTTCCATTAGAGTACCCATTCTGTTTTTTGCCAGAACCAGGCTGTTTTAATTATAACTTCCCTGTAACATACCTTGAAACCTGATATTATTATGCTGCCAGCTTTGGTTCTGTTGTATAGTATTGCTTTAACTATTTGGAATCTCCTGTGATTTTTCTGTATCTAAGAAAAATGTTCTTGGTATTTTGATTGGTATTGCATTGAATCTGTAAACTGCTTTCTGTAGCATGGACATTTTGTTGAAATTAATTTGTCAATCCATTAACATGGAAGATTGTTCTTTTTTTGGTATATTCTTCTATTTCTTTTTAAATGTTTTTCTAATTTTCATTGTAGAGATCTTTGACATCTTTAATTAAATTTATTTCAAGTTATTTTTTTTTTTTTGTGGTTATTGTGAATGAGATTGATCGTAGAAGTTCTTTTTCAGCCATGGCATTGTCTGTGCGTAAAAAGGCAATTGATTTTTGTGTGTTAATCTTACATCCTTCCACTTTACCAAACTCTTGTATGAGTTCCCAATAGTCTCTTAGTGAAGCCTTTTGGATACCCTGTATATAGAATCATGTCATCTGCAAATAGGGACTTTTTAACTGCCTCATTTCCAATTTGTATCCCTTTGATTTCTTTTTCTTGCCCAATGACTCTGGCTAAAATTTCCAGGAAAATATTGAATAGTAATGGTGAGAGTGGGCATCCTTATCTGTGTATGGATCTTACTGAGAATGTTTCCAGCTTTTCCCCATTCAATAAGATGTTGGCCAGATTTTGTCATAAATTGCCTTGTCGGGGAATGTTCTTTCTTTCCTTTTTTTTTTTTTAAGATTTATTTATTTATTTGAAAGTTAGAATTACACTGAGATAGGAGAGGCAGAGAGAGAGAGAAAGAGAGAGAGAGGTCTTCCCTCTGATGGTTCACCCTCCAATTGACCACAGTGGCCGGAGCTGTGCCGATCAGAAGCCAGAGGCCAGGAGCTTCTGCTGGTCTCCCATGTGGTGAAGGGGCCCAAGGACTTGGGCCGTCTTCCACTGCTTTCTTCCACTGTTTTCCCAGGCCATAGCCAAGAGCTGGATCGGAAGTGGAGCAGCCAGGTCTTGAACTGGTGCCCATATGGGATGTCAGCGCTTTAGGCCAAGGTGTTAACCTGCAGTGCCACAGCGCCAGCCCAGGAATGTTCTTTCTAAACCTAGTTTGCTAAAGGTTTGCATCATGAATGGATGTTGTATTTTATCAAATGCTTCCTCTGCATCTATTGAGATAATCATATGGGTTTTTTCTTCATTTGCTAATGTGATGTCATATTGATTGATTTGCATATGTTGAAATATCCCTGCATACCTGAGACAAATCCCACTTGGCCCAGGTGAATGATCTTTCTGATGTACTGTTATATTCAATTGGCTAGTATTTTAAGAGGATTTTTGCACCTATGTTCATCAGAGAAATTGGTCTATAGTTTTCTTTCTCCATAATATTTTTTTCTTGTTTAGGAATTAAGATGATGCTGGCTTATAGAAGGAGTTTGAGGGAATTCCCTCCCTTTCAATTGTTTTGAATAACTTGAGAAGAATTGGAATTAGTTCTTTAATTGTCTGGTAGAATTCAGCAGTGAAGCTATCCGGTCCTGGACATTTCTTTGTTGGGAGGGTCTTTGTTACTAATTCAATCTCTGTGTTTGTTATTGGTCTGCTTAGGTTTTCTATATCTTCATGGCTGAATTTAGGAAGGTGGTCTGTGTCTAGGAATCTATTCATTTCTTATGTTTCCCAATTTGTTGGCATACAGCTCTTTGTAGTAATTTCTGATCATTCTTTTTATTTCTGTGGTATCTGTTGTTAAATTTCCATTTTGGGCCGGCGCCATGGCTCAATAGGCTAATCCTCTGCCTGCGGTGCCAGCACACCGGGTTCTAGTCCCAGTTAGGGTGCTGAATTCTGTCCCAGTCGCTCCTCTTCCTGTCCAGCTCTCTGCTGTGGCCCGGGAGTGCAGTGGAGGATGGCCCAAGTGCTTAGGCCCTGTACCCGCATAGGAGACCTGGAGAAGCACCTGGCTCCTGACTTTGGATCAGCTCGGTGTGCCGGCCACAGCACGCTGGCCGTAGCAGTCATTGGAGGATGAACTAATGGAAAAGGAAGACCTTTCAATCTGTCTCTCTCACTGTGCACTCTGCCTGTCAAAAAAATTTCCATTTTGTCTCTAATTTTATTGATTTGGGTCTTCTTCCTCATTTTTTTTTGCTTAGTTGGGGCAATGATATAACAATTTATTTTTTTCAAAAAAGCAGCTCTTCATTTCATGGATCTTGTATTTTTTGTGTTTCAATTTTATTTATTTCTTCTCTAATTTTAATAATTTCTTACCCCCTAATAATTTTGGATTCGGTTAGTTGTTGTTATTCTAGGTCTTTGGGACGCATTGATAGCTCATTTATTTGGTGCCTTTCCAATTTCTTCATGTAGACACCAGTTGCTATAAACTTCCCTCTTAATGCTGCTTTGACTGTATCACATACGTTTTGATATGTTGTATTGTAATATTCATTCATTTCCAGAAATGTTATTTCTCTTCTGATTTTTGCTATTGATTCAGGAGCATGTTGTTCAGTCTCCATATGTTTGCATGTGTTCTAAAGATTCTTGAGTTGTTAATTTCCAGCTTTATTCCATTGTAGTCAGAGAAGGTGCATGGTATGAAAACTGGTGTTTTTTTTTGTTTGTTTTGTTTTTGTTTTTGTTTTTTTAGTTTGCTGAGACTTGCTTTATGGCCTATCATTTGTCATTTGTTCTATCCTAGAGAAAGTTCCAAGCACTGGAGAGAAGAATGTGTATTCTGAAACTGTAGGATGAAAAGTTCTGTAAATATCTGTTAGGTCCATTTGGTCTACAGTGTCCACTAACTCTGTTGTTTATTTGCTGAATTTCTTTCTGGTTGATCTGTCAATTGATGAAAATGGGGTGTTGAAGTTCCCTGTTACTGTTGTATTGAAATCTATGTCTCCCTTTGGATCCATTAACATTTTTTATATAGCCAGGTGCCTTGTAATTGGGTGCATATACTTTTATAATAGTCACATCTTCCTGATGAATTGATGTATTAATCATTTCATAGTGCCCTTCTTTGTCTCTTTTAACAGTTTTTGTGTTAAATTCTATTTTGTCTGATATTAGGATGGCTACACCTTCTCTGTTTTTGTTTCTGTTTGCATGGATTATCTTTTCTAACCTTTCACTTTCAGTGTGTGGGTATCTTTGTGAGATTTGCTACTTGTAGGCAGCAAATATTTGGGTCTTGTCATTTAATCCATTCAACCAGTCTGTTTTTTACTGGAGAATTTACATTCAAGGTTACTATTGATAAGTAATAACTTGGCCCTACTATTTTTCCATAAATATTCCTATTGTTTACTTTGGACTTCCTTTGTACTTTTACTGGGAAATTTTCTGCCTTCACATTCTTTCATGGTGTTGACCATGTTTCTATGTTTTTGTGTGTAGCACATCCTTAAGCATCTTTTGTAAGGCTGGATGAATAGTGACAATTCTTTCAATTTCTGTTTGATGGGAAGTCTTTATTTCCCTTCATTCATGAATGAGAGTTTTGCAAAGTACAGTATCCTGGGTTGTCTGTTTTTTTCTCTTAAGACTTGTACTATATCTCCCCATTCTCTTCTAGCCTGTAGCGTTTCTGATGAGAAATCAGCTGTGAGCATAATTGGAGATCCTCTGAAAGTAATCCAACATTTCCTTTCTGGACATTTTTTTTATGTTTTAATGTGGAAACTTTGACCACAATGTGCCATGGTGATGATCATTTCTGGAGAGATCTATTAGGAGTTCTGTGTGTTTCCTGTAGTTTGACTTCTCTTTCTTTCTTCAAATTGGGTAAGTTTTCTATAATTATTTCACTAAATAGGCCTTCTAATCATTTTTTTCTTTCTACATCTTCAGGAACTCCTAAGATCCATATGTTGGGTCCTTTTATAGTATCCCATAAATCTCCTATACTGTTTTTAATTTTTCTAATTTCTTCTTTTTTGGTCTGATTGTAAAATTTCCAGAGATTTGTCTTCTAACTCAGATATTCTTTCTTCTGCCTCACTCAGTCTATTTTTAAGACTTTCCATCACATTTTTTATTTGCTCTATTGAAGTTGATCTATTGAACCCCTTGGTGAGGGGTTCTTTTTTTCCTTTGATGCATCTCATGGGAAGAAGTCCCTCCTCTAGAGAGTCTTAGAGTTTGCATTTGCAGATACCTTATTCACGCCATTAGGCTGGAGCCTATTTGATGTTAGCCTTCAACTCTTTTTTTTATCACATTCCAGTGCAAACTCCAAGTCTGTGCTGGTTTCAGGACCAAGATTTCTCAGTTGCTTTGTTTTTTATCCAGAACCCTCATAGATGCAGATCTTGTTATTCCTCAAAGACAGTGGAATAAAGATGTGTGCTTCCGGTGATATGTGGAATGTTGCAAAAAGGAGAAGGAGCATCACAAAGGTAAAGTGTTGTCACTGCTTAGTATTTCATGCAAAGGTGTGATTTGTGTGTGTTTTGTACAATGATGCCTGCAATAATAAACATCATTCATTATTACAAAGTCCGATTCAAAAGTTACAAGGAGGAAGTCTTCCTTCTATGCTGGACTGAGCATGGAATATTTGCACTGAAAGAACCCCTATTGGCTGGCGCCGCGGCTCACTAGGCTAATCCTCCAGCTTGTGGCGCCGGCACACCGGGTTCTAGTCCCGGTCGGGGCACCGGATTCTGTCCCGGTTGCCCCTCTTCCAGGCCAGCTCTCTGCTGTGGCCCGGGAGTGCAGTGGAGGATGGCCCAAGTGCTTGGGCCCTGCACCCCATGGGAGACCAGGAGAAGCACCTGGCTCCTGCCATCGGATCAGCGCGGTGCGCCAGCCGCGGCGGCCATTGGAGGGTGAACCAACGGCAAAGGAAGACCTTTCTCTCTGTCTCTCTCTCTCACTGTCCACTCTGCCTGTCAAAAGAAAAAAAAAAGAACCCCTATTTTACTTTTCTAAACCTATTTCCGGTTTTCTTTCTCCCCTCCACCCCCTGACCAGAGGGACACAACCAGTGCACAGGAACTGCACTAAGTGAAGTGCATGCTTCAGCGCCTGTGTGCCTAGCAAGTCCAGTGAAACAGAGGTTTTTTCATCCTATACCCTGTCACTCGCTGCTCCAGGATCTCAATCTCTTTACAGACACTTACAGGCAAATATATGCAGCGCACTGTGAATCATTCACTCTCTTTCAGATCAATGATCAGAAAGATTCTAGGCTTAGAAAAAAAAAAAAAAAACCACAGGATGAGAGAAAAAAAATCAAGATCAGTGTTGCAGTTAATTCATCTTTGTTAAGAAACTTCAGAAATATTGGCATTTCCAGCTTTGAGATTCTGAGAGGGAAAGGAAGAAACTCTTATTTTCATCCTCCTGGGGAAATGAGGTCTAAAAATGAATTGGATCAAAAAAAATAAAGTAGGCAGAACATTCTCATCTGACTGGTCAGATTTGTTTGTACAGCTACATATCTGAAACTTTTAACTTGCTCCTGAAAATAATTAAAAACATGGAAAGATATAAATTATAGGAGTGGGAAGAATGAAAATAAAACTAACAAATAGCTCTCATTTTCCCTCATTTTAATGATATACCACTGCATTTCTTAACTATTGTTTGAGTTTTTATTTCTGTTCATCCACTTTCCATTTGGGCTGCAATGACCAAGACTAACTCTACACTCTTGCTAATATGCCAAATGAGAATCATTTTTGGTATCCTCTTGATTTAAATGTGTCATCATTTACAAATTTTCTTTATTATTATTACTTATTTATTTGAGAAGCAGAGTTACAAACAGAAAGAGGGAGAGACAGAGATGTCACATCTATTGCTTCACTTCCCAAATGGCCACAACAGCCAGCGTGGACCAGACTGAAGTCAGGAGCCAGGACATGATCTGGGTCTCCCTCGTGGGTACAGTGGCCCAAAGATTTGGACCACCTTCCACTGCTTTCCCAGGCATGTTAGCAGGGAGCCATATTGTTGGTGGGGCATAGGGATTTGAACCAGTGGCCATATGGGATGCTGGTACTGTAGACGGTGGATTAACCCCTGAGCCACAGTGGGGGCCCTGGATTACAAATTGTCTTGAACTAGAAATCAACTTTTATATTAAAGAATAATTTTATTGTCTTTGGTATTATTTTAGAATTTTAGTAAATGGATGATTCTTTTTTAAAAAAACAGGTATATAGCTTTTGCTTTGTGTATATCTTTTTTAAAAATATGAATTATATTTCTAGTGGGTTTAAACATTTTATATGGGATATACTATGATTAATATTTTGCTCACATATTAGATCAAGATAGAGTTGGTCATAGGCAGTGCTAGAATGTGTGCTGTGGTTCAGAAGCAGTTTTCCCCCAACAGCTGCGTTGGAAGCTTGGTCCACATTGTGATGATATTGAGGGATGGTATGGAACCTTTATGAGTCAGAGCCTAGTTGGAGATTCTGAGGGTGCTGCCCTCACAGTGATTAGTGCAGTTCTTCTGGGACTCCATTTATCTCTCTTCAGAGTGAGTTGCTATAAAGAAGCAGCCTCTGCCCCTCCCAACTCTTTGGTTTCCTGTCTCCCCCTGTTGCCCATGATCTTACTCTGTGAGGACTTTATGCATCCAGGACCCCTCCCCAGAGTCAGACCAGTTCTAGCATCATGTCCCTGATGCTACACAACTGTGAGATTAACAAGCTTTGTTTCTTTAACCATTAACAGGACTCAGATATTTTGTTATCTCAGACAGACTTACAGAATGAAATTTATCAGGACAACAGCAAGAATGTACATTGTAAACCATCTCTCCTTTCTCTATTCCAAAATACTAGGTCCAGGTCAACTGACAAATGCTCTTGTCATTGTTATCATTCCATTCTCAACAGGAAAAAAATTAGTCTTGATGGAGATAGATGTTAGCTATTTAATATGCGATACAAATTAAGTCAAAGAAAGTACAGAAACAATTCACAAGTCCCCAAACATTGCTTGTTATTCAAAGCTTCACCAAATGCTAGAAATAACTTATTCTGTTGAGGTAACAACAAATTCAAATATTTAAGGACAGATACACAACTGGATGGGAGTGACAGCAACTCACATTTCAGATTAAACTTTATTGAATTTGCTTTTGTCATGTGGCTCAAGCTAAACATTGCGTGTAGGGAAATGCTACATTTCACTTGTCCAAGTCTGGTCACATGTCCACTCTTGTGGCTGGGCTTGAGGGACTGGTTGTTCTATGGGATATCTGTGGACTAATGATATGCATCAGTAGATTTTGTTCAAATAAAGTGCAGCAAATTATTATGATAGAAGGAAGAATGGATTCTCTATGATAAGAACAAAAAATAAAATGATCATGATTCTATAGTTCTAACATCATATAAGGTATCCCTTCAAAGGAAAGTAATGGTTTTAGGACAGAACCAATAAAAAGTACATACATGCCAGATACTAAATTTTATGGTATAGCTTGAAAGTGGTAGTTTTTTTTTTTTTATTTTTTTTTTAACTTTTATTTAATGAATATACGTTTCCAAAGTACGAATAATGGATTACTATGGCTTCCCCCCCATACCGTCCCTCCCACCCACAACCCTCCCCTTTCCCACTCCCTCTCCCCTTCCATTCACATCAAGATTCATTTTCGATTATCTTAATATACAGAAGATCAGCTTAGTATACATTAAGTAAGGATTTCAACAGTTTGCTCCCACACAGAAACATAAAGTGAAAAATAATAGATGATTTTTTTTAATGATGATGAAATCAGATCAGACCTATTGTCATGTTTAATCCCAGTGAGAGTCAAGTTGGGAGTTGATAGTTTCTATTCTTTTTTTTTTTTTTTTTACAGAGGATCAGTTTAGTATGCATTAAGTAAAGATTTCAACAGTTTGCACCCCCATAGAAACACAAAGTGAAATATATTATTTGAGTACTCGTTATAGCATTAAATCTCAATGCACAGCACATTAATGACAGAGATCCTACATGAGGAGTAAGTGCACAGTGACTCCTGTTGTTGACTTTACCAATTGACACTCCTGTCTATGGCATCAGTAATCTCCCTATGCTCCAGTCATGAGTTTCCAAGGCTATGGAAGCCCCTTGAGTTCTCCGACTCTTATCTTGTTTAGACAAGGTCATAGTCAAAGTGGAGGTTCTCTCCTCCCTTCAGAGAAAGGTACCTCCTTCTTTGAAGACCTGTTCTTTTCACTGAGATCTCACTCACAGAGATCTTTTGCCAGAGTGTCTTGGCTTTCCATGCCTGAAATACTCTCATGGGCTTTTCAGCCAGATCTGAATGCCTTTAGGGCTGATTCTGAGGCCAGAGTGCTATTTAGGGCATCTGCCATTCTATGAGTCTGCTGAGTATCTCACTTCCCGTGTTGGATCACTCTCCCCTTTATTTATTCTATCGGTTAGTGTTAGCAGGTACTAGACTTGCTTATGTGCTCCCTTTGACTCTTAGTCCTTTCATTATGATCAATTGCGAACTGAAATTGATCACTTGGACTAGTGAGATGTCATTGGTACATGCCACCTTGATGGGATTAAATTGGAGTCCCCTGGTATGTTTCTAACTCTACCATTTGGGGCAAGTCAGCTTGAGCATGTCCCAAATTATATATCTCTTCCCTCTCTTATTCCTACTCTTATGTTTAACAGGGATCACATTTCAGTTAAATTTCAACACTTAAGAATAACTGTGTATTAATTACAGAATTAAATCAGTCATATTAAGTAGAACAGACAAAAAAACTACTAAGAGGGATAATGTATTAAGTTGTTCATTAACAGTCAGGGCTATGCTGATCAAGTCACCGTTTCCCATAGTGTCCCTTTCACTTCAACAAGTTTCCTTTTTGGTGTTCAGTCAGTTGTCACCGATCAGGGAGAACATATGGTATTTGTCCCTTTGGGACTGGCTTATTTCACTCAGCATGATGTGTTCCAGATTCCTCCATTTTGTTGCAAATGACTGGATTTCGTTGTTTCTTACTGCAGTATAGTATTCTAAAGAGTACATATCCCATAATTTCTTTATCCAGTCTACCGTTGATGGGCATTTAGGTTGGTTCCAGGTCTTAGCTATTGTGAATTGAGCTGCAATAAACATTAGGCTGCAGACCGCTTTTTTGTTTGCCAATTTAAATTCCTTTGGGTAAATTCCAAGGAGTGGGATGGCTGGGTCGAACGGTAGGGTTATCTTCAGGTTTCTGAGGAATCTCCAGACTGATTTCCATAGTGGCTTGACCAGTTTGCATTCCCACCAACAGTGGGTTAGTGTCCCTTTTTCCCCACATCCTCGCCAGCATCTGTTGTTGGTAGATTTCTGAATGTGAGCCATTCTAACCGGGGTGAGGTGGAACCTCATTGTGGTTTTGATTTGCATTTCTCTGATTGCTAATGACCTTGAACATTTTTTCATGTGCCTGTTGGCCATTGGGATTTCCTCTTTTGAAAAATGTCTATTGAGGTCCTTGGCCCATCTCTTAATTGGGTTGTTGGTTTTGTTTTTGTGGAGTTTCTTGATCTCTTTGTAGATTCTGGTTATTAACCCTTTATCTGTTGCATAGTTTGCAAATATTTTTTCCCATTCTGTCGGTTGTCTCTTCACTCTCCTGACTGTTTCTTTTGCAGTACAGAAACTTCTCAATTTGATGCAATCCCAATAGTTAATTTTGGCTTTGACTGCCTGTGCCTCCCGGGTCTTTTCCAGAAACTCTTTGCCTGTGCCAATATCTTGAAGGGTTTCTCCAATGTTCTCTAGTAACTTGATGGTGTCAGGTCGTAGATTTAGGTCTTTAATCCATGTTGAGTGGATTTTTGTGTAAGGTGTAAGGTAGGGGTCTTGCTTCATGATTCTGCACGTGGAAATCCAATTTTCCCAGCACCATTTATTGAATAGACTGTCCTTGCTCAAGGAATTAGTTTTAGATCCTTGATCAAATATAAGTTGGCTGTAGATGTTTGGGTTGATTTCTGGTATTTCAATTCTGTTCCATTGGTCTATCCTTCTGTTTCTGTACCAGTACCATGCTGTTTTGATTACAACTGCCCTGTAGTATGTCCTGAAATCTGGTATTGTGATGCCTCCGGCTTTGTTTTTGTTGTACAAGATTGCTTTAGCTATTCGAGGTCTCTTGTGCCTCCATATAAATTTCAGCACCAATTTTTCCAGATCTGAGAAGAAGGTCTTCGGTATCTTGATTGGTATTGCATTGAATCTATAAATTGCTTTTGGGAGAATGGACATTTTGATGATATTGATTCTTCCAATCCATGAGCATGGAAGATTTTTCCATTTCTTGGTATCCTCTTCTATTTCTTTCTTTAAGGTTTTGTAATTTTCATCGTAGAGATCTTTAACGTCCTTGGTTAAGTTTATTCCAAGGTATTTGATTGTTTTTGTAGCTATTGTGAATGGGATTGATCTTAGAATTTCTTCCTCAGCCATGGCATTGTCTGTGTATACAAAGGCTGTTGATTTTTGTGCATTGATTTTATACCCTGCTACTTTGCCAAACTCTTCTATGAGTTCCAATAGTCTCTTGGTAGAGTTCTTTGGGTCCCCTAAATAAAGAATCATGTCATCTGCAAAGAGGGATAGTTTGAGTTCTTCCTTCCCAATTTGTATCCCTTTAATTTCTTTTTCTTGCCTAATAGCTCTGGCTAGAACCTCCAGAACTATATTGAATAGCAGTGGTGAGAGTGGACATCCCTGTCTGGTCCCAGATCTCAGTGGAAATGCTTCCAACTTTTCCCCATTCAATAGGATGTTGGCTGTGGGTTTTTCATAGATTGCTTTGATTGTATTGAGGAATGTTCCTTCCAAACCCAGTTTGCTTAGAGTTTTCATCATGAACGGGTGTTGTATTTTATCAAATGCTTTCTCGGCATCTATTGAGAGAATCATATGGTTTTTCTTCTGCAGTCTGTTAATGTGGTGTATCACATTGATTGTCTTGCGCACATTAAACCATCCCTGCATACCAGGGATAAATCCCACTTGGTCTGGGTGGATGATCTTTCTGATGTGTTGTTGCATTCTATTGGCGAGAATTTTATTGAGGATTTTTGCATCTATGTTCATCAGGGATATTGGTCTGTAATTCTCTTTCAGTGCTGCATCTTTTCCCGGCTTAGGAATTAAGGTGATGCTGGCTTCATAGAAAGAATTTGGGAGGATTCCCTCTTCTTCAATTGTTCTGAATAGTTTGAGAAGAATTGGAGTTAGTTCTTCTTTAAATGTCTGGTAGAATTCAGCAGTGAATCCATCTGGTCCTGGGCTTTTCTTTGTTGGGAGGGCCTTTATTACTGTTTCAATTTCTGTCTCAGTTATGGGTCTGTTTAGGTTTTCGATGTCTTCCTGGTTCAATTTAGGTAGGTTGCATGTGTCCAGGAATCTATCCATTTCTGATAGGTTTCCCTGTTTGCTGGCATACAAGTCCTTGTAGTAATTTCTGATGATTCTTTTTATTTCTGTGGTGTCTGTTGTTACATTTCCTTTTTCATCTCTGATTTTATTGATTTGGGTCTTTTCTCTTCTTTTTTTAGTTAGTTGGGCCAATGGGGTGTCAATTTTGTTTATTTTTTCAAAAAACCAGCTCCTCGTTTGGCTGATTTTTTGTAATGTTTTTCTTGATTCAATCCTGTTGATTTCTTCTCTGATTTTAATTATTTCTCTTCTCCTACTAGATTTGGGTCTGGTTTGCTGTAGGTTTTCTAGATCCTTGAGGTGAATAGAAAGCTCATCTATTTGGTGCCTTTCCAATTTCTTGATGTAGGCACCTATTGATATAAACTTTCCTCTTAACACTGCTTTTGCTGCGTCCCATAAGTTTTGGTATGTTGTGCTGTTATCCTCATTTACTTCCAGAAAGTTTTTGATTTCTCTTTTGATTTCTTCTATGACCCATTGTTCATTCAGGAGCATGTTGTTCAATCTCCATGTGTTTGCGTATGCTCTAGGGATTCCTGAGTTGTTCATTTCCAACTTCATTCCTTTATGGTCTGAGAAGCTGCATGGTATGATTCTAATTCTTTTGAATTTGCTGAGACTTGCTTTATGGCCTAGTATGTGGTCAATCCTAGAGAAGGTTCCATGTACTGCTGAGAAGAATGTATAATCTTTAGCTGTAGGATTGAAAGTTCTGTATATATCTGTTAGATCCATTTGGGCTATAGTGTCGTTTAAATCTACTGTATCCTTGTTGATCTTCTGTCCTATTGATCTGTCTATTTCTGAGAGTGGAGTATTGAAGTCCCCCAGTACTATTGTATTGGGGTCTAAGTCTCCCTTTAAGTCCGTTAACAAATCTTTTAGATAAACCGGTGCCCTGTAGTTAGGTGCATATACATTGATAATTGTTATATCTTCCTGTTGAATTGATCCCTTAATCATTATGTAGTGTCCCTCTTTGTCTCTCTTAACGGTTTTTGTGGTAAAGTTTATGGTGTCTGATATTAAGATGGCTACGCCTGCTCTTTTTTCATTTCTGTTGGCATGGTATATCTTTTTCCAGCCTTTCACTTTCAGTCTGTATGGATCTTTGTTGGAAAGATGTGTTTCTTGTAAGCAGCAAATAGATGGGTTTTGTTTTTTAACCCAATCAGCCAAACGGTGTCTTTTAACTGGACAATTCAGGCCATTCACGTTCAATGTGACTAATGATAAGTGGTAACTTTGCCCTGCCATTTGCCAAAGATAAGTTCTAATATATGCTTTGAATTCCCTGTGATCTTTAGCTGTGAGCTTTCCTTCCTTGGTTTCCTTCCTTTACCTTCTTTCATATTGATGACCGTGTTTCTTTGTTTCTGTGTGTAACACATCTTTAAGCATCTTTTGCAGGGCTGGACGAGTGGCAACAAATTCTTTCAATTTCTGTTTGTTATGAAAAGTCTTTATTTCACCTTCATTCACAAATGAGAGCTTGGCAGGATATAATATTCTGGGCTGGCAGTTGTTCTCTCTTAGTACCTGGGCTATATCTTGCCATTCCCTCCTAGCTTGTAGAGTTTCTGATGAGAAGTCAGCTGTGAGTCTGATTGGAGATCCTCTGAGAGTAATCTGACGTTTCTCTCTTGCACATTTTAGGATCTTTTCTTTATGTTTCACTGTGGAGAGTTTAATTACAACGTGCCGTGGTGAGGGTCTCTTTTGGTCGTGTTTATTAGGGGTTCTGTGAGCTTCCTGTACTAGGATTTCTCTGTCCTTCTCCAAACCTGGGAAATTTTCTGCTAATATCTCACTAAAAAGGCCTTCTAATCCTTTCTCCCTCTCCATGCCTTCAGGAACTCCTAGAACCCGAATGTTGGGTTTTTTAATAGTATCCTGAAGATTCCCGACAATATGTTTTAGATTCCTAATTTCCTCTTCTTTTCTTTGGTCTGACTGTATCCTTTCCTGTTCTCTGTCTTCTAAGTCCGATATTCTCTCTTCTGCTTCTCCCATTCTGTTTGTAAGGCTCTCTATTGTGTTTTTCATTTGATCTATTGAATTCTTCACTTCAGTCACTATCCCAGTTTCCTGTTGTACTAGTTGTTTCGTTTCATTTTGATTCCTCCTTAATATTTCATTTTCACGAGAGAGATTTTCTATCTTGTCCATTAAGGATTTCTGTAGTTCAAGAATTTGTTTTTGAGAACTTCTTAATGTTCTTATCAATTTTTTGAGATCTGCTTCTTGCATTTCTTCTATGTCATCATCCTCATAATCTTGAATTGGGGTGTCTTTTTCATTTGAGGGCTTCATGGTGACTTCCTTGTTTTTATTACCTTGGTTTTTGCGTTTGTTATTTGTCATATTGGAGATATTTGGTTTCTTCACTGTGGTGCTTTTTCTTGTTATACTACGACTCTAGATTAAGTGGACTATCTGTTTTTGAGGGAGCCTTAGGGCTTGAGATGGGTGTGGCCTGAGAGCTCTGTTTGGTGTGCCTAAGGTGACACTCCCAGGTTAGGCGTGGTAAACCTCTCTCTCTCTCTCTCTCTCTCTCTTTTTTTTTTTTTTTGATTCAACAGGGAAGTTATTCTGCACAGCTGAACAAAGTTGGAGGTAGTTAGCAGGCGAATGATATACCCACAGGAGCCAGAGATCAGAAGCTCTTTCCCAAGGACCACACAGGGAATCTGTTCGGCCCTTAGAGTGGGCTCAAATTCTCCTTCAGTCTCCCACTGGGTTGCCAAAGTTACGGAATTGTAGCATCTCTGGAGAGTGCTCACGTGAATTCCGTGAGTTCTCTCCCCCACCGTCTCTTTTTTCACAGTCTCAGTTCAGTAGCACCATAAATTTACTAAGTCCTAATCTCCTGTTAATTCGCCCCACCCAGAGTCAGGTTTTACTGCTAGGCTCAAGGCCGGTGCAGACCTGAGGTCGCTCTGCTTATGACGTATGTCCAAGATGGCGCCTGCTCTTTGTCTTGCTCGCCCTTGAGAGGTGAGCGGAGAGAGAGAAACCCGTGTCCATACCAGTCACCTTTTTTTTTTCCCCCTCTCTCTCTTCCAGTTAGCTTGGTGAAGTCCCCCCCGCCCCGGGGGTCGTTCCCTCTAGTCTCCTCTCTCCGCTTGCCTGCCGGTATCTTGGGTTATTGAGGTTTGGCTCACCTCGCGTTCCAGCGCTGGTGTGTTGAGTCTGCCGCTGATGTCCCGAACTGTGGGCTCCCACGCTCTCCACGCAGGTCTGCTCCCCTTCCAGCGCCGATGTGTGGACTCGGAGCCCTGGACTTCCCAAGTCTCCCCGCTGTTGCACTCCCCTTCGAGCACTTGCGGGCAGACCCTGCAGCTTGCGCAGCTCAGTCCCGCTGCTCGGCTTCCACGGCTCAGTCCCGCGGCTCGGTCCTGCGGTTCGGCTTTCGCGCGCGGTGGGCGACCTTGTTCTCCCAGTAGGTCCTCCGATTCACGCCCACTGGATCCAGAAGAGTTTTGTCTGCAATATTTTCCTGGTTCTTTTTTCTGAGGCTACCGTAACTCCCCTTTTATTAAACTAAATTTTCCCGGACTATCGGTGCGCGCCCTCACTATTCCGCCATCTTGGCTCCGCCCCGAAAGTGGTAGTTTTTAAGCAAGTATCAGAATGTAGTATGTATTTGTGAGTTAGTCATATATACATGATGCATGATAAACATCATCAATAATTACTGAATATGAAAATAAATACAGGGACTTATAATATCAGAGCATAATAAATTCCACATTGTACTAAACTGTTGACCTATCTTCTAGTCCAAGATTTGCCTCTGTCAGTTAACACTAAGGCTCTTATTTTTGTGGAGAGACAAAATGGTCAATACTGAAAGAATCAAGATTTTCTAAAATAACTGAAAACAATGTAACTCCCAGGGCGGTCACAGATTCTGAGTCAACAGTTGCAGCATTACTGTCTTTCCCAGTCAGTACCTCTCTTCCTGGCACTGTGGGCAAAGTTTGTAATATGGGACTTGTCAGACCTACTCAACCCATTTGCTAACACCCTTAACACAAGATTATTGGAAAATATTTTTCTTTGGTAGGAAAGCAACAAAATAAACTGAAATTCTGTAAGCATAAAGGTATATGGAAGCTGAACCCTCTCATGTCACCTGTGGCTACAGGTTAGATGCCTTTCATCTCAGCTTTTGTGTCTGAAGAGGTGGAGAAATTTTTTGTTTGTTTGTTTGTTTTGTTTTGGCTCTACTATGCCCTGGATATCAGAAAAGTACACATAATTTAACCCCGTCTGAAGATATTCTTTCTTCATATTAATCACCAAAAATATTTACATATATTGCACTTGGTTCTGTCCCCTTTGGGTGGTTACAATTTTGTTGTCCTTTTATTTTGCCATTTAGTGAGTGTCATTAATAGAAGATATTTGAGCTAAGCTTGACATGGCAAACTTTGAAAATAATGGATTTATCGTGGCAAAGGAAAGAGTGTTACCAGAAGTTAAGAAATGTATAGAATCCTTGACTTTGGAGTGCACTGTATCTGAGTGATCATGCGCCTATTAGTACTGATGCTTCCATCTGTGGCGCAAGAGTGTAGGATTTTGCCTACTGGAGAAAGAAGTAGATTATATTTATGTCTTAATTGTGTATAGAATTGCCACTCTATTAAAATGAATAAAAGATGAAAGATCTTTTCTTTATGGCCAAAGGTTCTAGTTCTCTGAGAGTTTTCTATGTGTTCACCATGGTTACATTTCTACCTACTGATGATAATATTTGTCATAATATGATTACTATTAAATATACCTGACACCTATCAAATGCTCAGGAAGTACAAGGAATGCTACCAACATTTAAAAATTATTTTAAAGGCAGAGTGTGTGTGTGTGTGTGTGTGTGTGCGTGCGCGCGCGTGCATGAGAGAGAGAAAGAGAGCATCCATCCTGTGGTTCACTTCCCAAATGGCTTCAATAGCCAGATCTGGGCCAGCTCTCCATCCAGGTCTCCCATGTGGGTGGCAAGGGCCCAAGCACTGGGGGCATCTTTGGCAGCTTTACCAGATGCGTTATCAGGGTGCCGTATCAGAAGCAGAGAAGTTGGGACTCAAACTAGTGGGCTGACGTGGGATGGCAGAGTTACAGGCAGCAGCTTAACTCACTGCACTGCAATGCTGGACCCAGCACTGTCTAAACCTTTTGCTCAGCCCAGAGTCCTTACCCAGGTGTTATGCTGTTTCTCTAACTGCCCCATGGATATTTCCTTTTGCTTGTTTTGAAGGCATCTTCGGCTTCAAAGTTTCTGTTGTGAACTTTGTAAGGTAGTAAACACACCGTCTACTCATCTCCTCAACCTTAGTTGAGGTCATCACGTTTGACCTCTTGTTCTGTATCCTCATGCTAATTGGCCAAATATCAAGCCTGAGTTCATGGAACTGTGAATTCTAGACTACAGATAGCTTTCTAAGCATCCCACCTTTCTTCCTCTCCTTGGCTGTCACCTGGTTTACTCTCCATCTCTACTACCCCAAGAGGATCTTGAAGGATTTCCAAGATAACCTTGACACTTTTATGCAATAATCTCTTCTATAATAATGATCTACCTTCGCATTGTGCCTCACCAACAGTCTCCCTGCCCCTCTATTTAGTCATTCTGAACATCAGCTCAAACTTTAGAAGACACTTCATCAGGGTAATTCCTTCGATTCCTCTCACTGGTTCTGGCATCTCTATCCCAAGTCCATGTACATTTTCCTTTTCTTTTACAGCTCCTCACACTTACGTGTATATTTACTATGTCCCCTAAAATAAATAGACTATGTCGCTCCCCGTCTTCGTGGAGGAACGACACAGGACCCTGTGCTGTTCTTTTGTCTGCTCGGCCCTCCCCGGGTTTGCTGCTGGTTCTTCCAGGGTTGGCTACCGTCCCTTCCACCTCCGTGGAAGGGCGGTTCCCCCTGCCACATTCCCCACTTCCGCGGGGGAGCGGCACACCACCGGCCGGCTCTCTCGGGGGCTGCTCAGATGTTCCTTCAGATAGATGTTCCTGGTGCATGTTGTCTCTCTCCTCCTTTATAGTCCTCTTCCACCAATACCAACTCTGCTACCCACACGCCGAGTACGCTGCTCTCCTCCAATCAGGAGCAGGTCCCACAGTTTATTGGTTGAACTGGAGGCAGCTGTGTAGAAGCTGTTTCCCTTCTCAGCGCCATATTGTGGGAGAGCAGATGCATAGAATAAGTCTTAATTCCAGTAACTTAGTCTAGTCCGAGTTGCTCCCAGTTGCTCCCCACAGACTATATGAAGGCAAAAATCCCATTAGTCATGTTCTCTATCATGTTTACATTGTAGAGCATTGTGTAGACTCTCCAGACATGTTTTTGAATACACAAATGCATAAAATCTATACAATTACCCCCAACCCAAGCCTAGGCTCTTTATATCATGCCATGTTGCTTTTAGACACATTTTTATTTAATTTTCATTTCATAAAAGTTTCATCTTTGCCTCAAGTATTCCCTCAAGTGGGAATACTCAATATATTCAATATAGACATTTACATTTTGTTTTCTGTTCAGTCAGTATCTCAGTTTTTCTTAGTAATAAATGCTCAGGCTCTTTTTGAAAGACTAAGTAAAAAGATCACAGAGGAATGGATGTTTCTGAGTAAAAGTGATTAAAGCACATTTTAAATAGTACTGGATTATCCAAAGGCAAATTAAAAATGTGCTTCAGGCAAGGGATTTTGCGTATTGACATTCTCAAAAAGAATAAAAGTAACACTGATAGGAAAGTGTCAGAAATTTGTTCAACATTCTAAAACTTAGCTTGCTGTTAACTGTTAATTTTATTTTGAATTATATAAGAAGCACAATAATGCTAGGCTCACTAAGGTGAGGAGGACTCAACTTTGAATTTTAGTGTTAGAGTATGATTTTTCTATATTTTCCTGAACCAGTAAACTTTCATTTTTATAATAATAATAACCATGTACACATTAGCACACGACAGGTATTTCACAGTCATTGTCTCTAATTCATGTTATCCTGAAAGCTCAGTGTTATTCTCCAAGTTTTCTGGACAAGGACAGTGAGAATTAGAATATTTGGGTAATATGGCCAGATCTTCCTGGCTCCCAAGTCCATGTTCTTTCTGGCACGTGTACCATCTCAGTCTGTTTGATGAGGGTTTTGACTTCTTACCCATCATATTCAACCTGATAAGACAATTCTAATGCATACGTTGCTCCAATCTGCTTAAATTGGCTACTGTGCAAAACTGAAGCAGAACCCTAGCAGCTCAATAGAAAATCTATATATTCCAACAGGATGCCCACAGGGAAGCAGCTGATCTCTAATTTGGAACAATCAGCACAGCAGGGAGTGTGGCAGCACTGCTTTGAAAAATACACAAGAGTTTCAGTCATTGCAGTTGACAGAAGAACAGAGATTTATTGTAGAAACCAAGCGTTTTCTTTAGAATCAGTCATGCCTGGATCTGGAATCAGCAGTGAGATTTCTTTTATCCAGGGCCTGACAATGTCACTTGCTAGCTAAATGATGTTATTTAGCATTCAGTATTCATAAAGACCTAAAGAAACTTTGACTAAACAAAATAGTTTCCATGGTAAAGCCAGTTTGATCCAATAAAGCATATTGGATAAATAAAATTTACTTGAGAATGTCTGATAGCGGTTAAGATGAATTGGGGAAATCTGATGGCTGTAATTTGTGACAGATCCTTCTTGAATAGGTAGTCTGCCTTGACTCCTTGAGTTTGGAATATATATATTCCATATATATATATATATATATATATATTCCAGGTAGCCTATATGTGTGTGTGTGTGTGTGTATATATATATATATATATATATATACACACTCTCTGTGGTAAATCTCTCTAATCTCTCTGTGGTAAATCTGTGAGGTGCAATAGGTCAAAGCCAGCTGTAGTACTGGGGGGCACTTGGATATCCTGATGCCAAGAATGTTGGCACTGGTTAGACCAAGGAGAATAAAAGGTATATTGTAGGTATTGCTAAAGAAATGTTGCCTCTGAAAGGTGGTAAGAAAAGTTAATAAATCATGTGGTAATTTAGTCAATGTAAATTGACTATTTAAAAACCAGTGCACTATTTTTGCATCAAAGGTAGGTTAATAATGGTTTCTCTTAGTTTTAATTTGCTACTAATTTTTCTTTTTTAAATAAAATTTTCTTTCTTATAATGCATGAACTTAAGGAAGCCCTCTCGTTTCCAAGCCTATTTCCTGGTGATTGCTCAACCCTACTTCATTTTACTAACACATTTGGTTACTGTCTGGGATACTACTTGACTAACTGACTTTCTATTCAATGGTGGTTTGCCTCTTTATGTGAATTTCAGTGGCTCACAATGACTATGCATATTATAACAGTTCAGCATTAGTCCTGTAGTTATAAATGCACCAACTTTCTCCACATCATGGTGCCCAGGTGTTAATAAGGCCAAGTAGACTGATTTACTTGCAGATCAACAGCATCACTAAGAGAAATATTCCACACTGAAGGTGCTGTTACAGACCGTATTTGTGCACATTATTGCAAATATGGAGATACACAGATTGCCATTGGTCACTTGATATCCATATTCCATTTAGTCTACAGTAAGAGGCTATGAACTCTGTGCATAAAAACTAACGAAAAGCCTAGGACACCACTTCCAGCCTCCTTTACTGCAAAATAAGGTTACCTGCCCAAAGCTGTCCTTCAGCGGGGGCAGTGATAAGCTGGAAGGCCCTTGAGTCCCTGCGGCTTTCAAGAAGGAGACCCTCGTTCTGTACTGTCCAGCTCCAGCCTGCCGTGAGAAAGACATTGACTCCTGTCTTGTTCAAACCACAATGTGGGCCGGCGCCTTGGCTCAATAGGTTAATCCTCTGCCTGCGGCCCCGGCACATCGGGTTCTAGTCCTGGTCAGGGTGCCGGATTCTGTCCCAGTTGCTCCTCTTACAGGCCAGCTCTCTGCTGTGGCCAGGGAGGGCAGTGGAGGATGGCCCAAGTGCTTGGGCCCTGCACCCCATGGGAGACCAGGAGAAGCACCTGGCTCCTGCCATCGGATCAGCCCGGTGTGCTGGCCACGGCGGCCATTGGAGGGTGAACCAACGGCAAAGGAAGACCTTTCTCTCTGTCTCTCTCTCTCTCACTGTCTACTCTGCCTCTAAAAACAAACAAACAAACAAAAAACAAAAAACACACACACACACAATGTGGGTTATTCTGGGTCGTTGGCACTCAGCAGTAAACGAATCCTAAGTAGACTGAATTAAGAACAAATAGTGTGGATATCTCAATGAGTTACTGTTTGTTCATTTAGAAGTTAAGTATTCAAAGTATTAGCAAAAACAATGAACATAGTTGAGCATAGTACTTAATAAGTGAGCATGCAAGATTTTTTTGCATTAACCAAACGTAGTAAATCATTATTCAGTGTTGTTGCTATGATTTGAATATGTTCATGTCTTGGAAAACTAATCCCCCATAGAAAAGAATTGAGAGGTGGGATTTCTGAGAAGTGAATAGATTACAATGGCTTGGCCCTCATGAATGGATTAGTGCTGTTGTGATTGGAGTAGGTTAGTTGTCATAAGAGTAGTTTCCAGTTGAAAGGTAGAGCTCAGCCCTACCCCTTCCCACCCATGTGGTAGAGCCATGGGATGATGAAGCAAGAAGGCCCTACTCAGACACAAGCACTTGATCTTGGACTTCCAGCTTCCAAACCCACCAGCCAAATAATTTCTGTTCATTATGAATTGCCCAATCCGTGATAATCTGTCTAGTAATACAAGTTAAACTAAGACAGAAAATTGTGCCAGGAGTTGTTGCTATAGCTGAAAATGTGGAAGGAGTTTGGGACTGGGCAATGGGTGGAGGCTGTAAGAACGTGGGAGGTCAGACTAGAGAAAGATGTTCTTGCGTGGAGCAGTAAGGGCAGCCCTGCTGAGGGCGCAGAGAAGAGGAGGGCTGCAAGGAAAGTCTGAGATCACATACGTGGTTGTGACCAGAACATTAGGAAAACGGACAGTAAAGGCAATTCTGATCAGGCCTCGCACAGAAATGGAGAACAAGGTATTGGGAACTGGAGTAAAGTCCACCCTTGTTACATAGTTACTAAAACATTTGTGGAATCATGACCATATCCTGTGGCTTTGTGGAAGCCAGAATTTAAGAGCAATGAACTAGGATATTTGGCAGGAAAAACAGCCAAGCAACAAAGCACTTAAGGTACTGCATGGCATTTTTTTTTGGGTGTTTACAAAATGGGAGAAGAGAGAAATGATTTATCTATTTTTAATGATTTTATATGCTATTTATTTGAGGGGGGGGGGAGAGAGAAAGAGAGAGAGAGAATATCTTCCATCTGCCATTTCACTCCCAGATGGCTGCACTAGCCAGCCCTGGGCCAGGGCAATGCCAAGAGACAGGAACTTCATCCCTGTATCCCCCATGGGTGCAGGGGCCCAAAACCTTGGATCATCAGCTGCTGCTTTCCCCAGGCCAGTAGTAAGGAACTGGATTGGAAGTGGTGCAGCCAGGACATGAACTAGTGCCCATATGGGATGCTGGTGTCAGCATTCTTAACAGGTATAGACAGCTTTACCTGCTACACCACAACTCTAGCCTTGAGAAATAATTTAAAGATGTAATTTATAAGTAATAGAGAAACAGAATGGAAACATTTGGAATACTCTCAGCTACATGAATAAAATGTTTTGTTCAACTTCAGGAGAGAATACTATGGGTTTCACAGAGATAGTGTTTTTTTTTTAATTTTTTTAGACTTTATTGTTTTAAAGGCAGGGCATTACAGAGAGAGGAAGAGACAGAGAGGGAGAAAGACATCTTTCATCTGCTGGTTCACTCCCCAAACAGCCACAATTGTTGGGGGTGAGCCAAGCTGAAGCCAGGAGCTTCTTCCTGGTTTCCTACATGAGTGCAGGGGCTCAAGCACTTGGGCCATCTTCTGCTGCTTTCCCAGGTGCATTAGCATGGAGATAGGTTGGAAGTTCAGCATCTGGGCCTTGAACTGGCGCTCCTTTGGGATGCTGGCATTGCAGTTTGTGGCTTTACCTGTTATGCCACATAGAGCTACTGATTGCTAATGAGATTTAAATGTATAGAAAGAAGCCAGTTCTATTTGTCAAGACCATGGGAGAATGTTGTCCAAAGCATTTCAGAGTTCTTTGAGGCAAATTAGGACTTTGAAGGCAAGCTTTCCCAAGAGGTGCTTACAGGAACTCAGCAGTGGTATAGTTTTGCTGCTTCAGGACTCTGCTTCCTGAATCCCAGTGTAATGGCCTTCAGCAGTCCCAGAGGTGGCTCGAAAGGGCCAAGCTGTGCTTGACTCGCATACACATATTGACATACACTTGACAGCATACACAGATTTGTCCACAAATTTGTCTAAGGGCTAAGGGGCCATGATGGTTTCCACATAGATTTCATAGGATGTTGTGCCAGCTTGGAGCACCAGGCAGAGATTTGCCACAGAGGCAGAGCCAGCACAGAGAGCCCATACTAAAGAAGTGCCCAAAGGCGCCACAGGAGTAAGGCCACCAAGGGAGTTCTCATTAAGACAGTGCTTAGTGGAGTTGTGCCAGTGAAGCTGTGCCCAAGATTCTACAACTATGGGGCCACTAGTGTAGAACACTACCTGGCATAGTTGCAGGCATGAATCTACAACATGTTAGACCCTACTGGTTGGATGTAGTCTAAAAAATCCATAGGTGCAGAGTTGGCTGATGTGATAGGTTGGAGGCCCAACCCTCACTCCCGTGTGCCAAGAATATGGGTACTTAGTCAAAGGAAATTACACTACAGCTTTAAGACTTAATGTGGTTTTCCCTGTGGGGTTTTGGACCTACTGGGGATCAATTACTCCTTTCTACTTGCTTATTTATTCTCTTTGAAGTGGGAATGCCCTTCTTATGCCTGTCCCATCATTGCATTTTGGAAGCACATAACTTGTTAATTTTGCATGAAATTTGGGAGACTAATTGTGGAACACCATGCTCTGAATAAATCCACCAAAGTTCATATGTTAGAAACTTAATCACCATTGCAATA
This sequence comes from Oryctolagus cuniculus, assembly GCF_051225735.1. Taxonomy (NCBI): domain Eukaryota; kingdom Metazoa; phylum Chordata; class Mammalia; order Lagomorpha; family Leporidae; genus Oryctolagus; species Oryctolagus cuniculus. The sequence goes on along the minus strand of NC_142874.1, from coordinate 11,633,965 downwards.
TTGTTGAGAGGGTGAGCAGATGGACCTTTCAGAGGTGTTGAGTTCATAAGGCCTCCGTCTCATCAGTGTGTTAAACGTTGTTATTGGTATGGTGTGTTGTTTAGCATGGGAGTGAGGGCCTCTAATAAAAGGATGAGTTCGGTCCTCTTCCACCATGGGATGACACATGAGAAGGTCTTCACTAGGTAGACTCCTTGATCTTCAACTCAGCTTGCAGGTTTCACCATGTGGGGATGTAGAAACTCAGTTTCCTTAAGGGTTGAAAAAGTGCAGAGAGAAGGGTCCAACTATTCCAGCCATCTCAGCTACCCGAGCCCTGACTGCTGCTGAAAACAGTTGTGTAAGAGAGTCGAGGTGAAAGCAGAGATCTGAAGCACGAGAACGCTAGATCGTTGCTGTATTTCAACAGTAGATTTCAGGGTGATCTGTTACTCAGTGCCAAATGACACATATGTTCACAATGCAGGCTTCTTTTCTGTGATGTATATTTGGATGGATATGAGTTACAATAAAGGATAGGATAAAAATAACTTTGCTAAGATTTAATTTTATCTTCAGAGTTTGATATAACTGTAGCAAAAAAAAAAAAGACTGTATGTATTGCCAGCTCTAAATTAGAGAAAAATATCAATTATTGAATTTGTGCACTGTGTGAGCTCTCACCAGAGACGGACACTTCGGTTAGCTGATTTAGGAGCCTATACATTTAACACATTTTATGATATTGAAAAGTACATTATAAGGCCGGTGCTGCGGCTCACTAGGCTAATCTTCCACCTTGTGGCCGTGGCACCCTGGGTTCTAGTCCCGGTCGGGGCGCCGGGTTCTGTCCCGGTTGCCCTTCTTCCAGGCCAGCTCTCTGCTGTGGCCAGGGAGTGCAGTGGAGGATGTCTCAAGTTCTTGGGCCCTGCACCCCATGGGAGACCTGGAGAAGTACCTGGCTCCTGCCTTCAGATCAGCGTGGTGCACCGGCCACAGCGCGCCGGCCGCGGCGGCCATTGGAGGGTGAACCAACGGCAAAGGAAGACCTTTCTCTCTGTCTCTCTCTCTCTCACTGTCCATTCTGCCTGTCAAAAAATAAAAAAAAAAGAAAGAAAGAAAAGGAAAAAAGAAAAGTACATTATAATACACTTTAAGTATTTTTATTTAGATTTCATGAACTTTTGAAAAAGTTAAAATATAAACTGATTGAGAGAGAGAGAGAGAGAGAGAGAGAGAGAAAGATAAATTATAATGTTAGTTCTATATTGAACAGGCAAATAACTGAGGAGCCTAACATAGAACTCGCCAGGTCATTTGCCAGTTTTAAGAGTTCCCTCTGTGTTTTTTTTTTTTTTTCCCCATAACTGAGAGACAGTGCATGGAGCCTGCTAGATGTTTCATGCAGATGGGATCCATTTGCAAACCAGTAAGCCTCAGGTTCCTGATTTGCGTGTCATAATTTGCTTTCTAGGTGAAAGTTTTCTTACTACTATGGGGTGAATTAGCTTTTTTAAAAATTATTTTATTTTATTTAAGGAATGCAACTTCATGCATTTAATATATACAGATTTGAGAACATGAGGATTCTTACCCCATAACCTCCCTCCCACCAATACTCCTCCCCCTTCTTTCTCCTCCCTCTTCCTTTCCAATTCTTATTTTTCAAAGAGATCAATTTTTTTTGTATATTTTTGGTTTCAGTTTTGCTCATTTCTTCCTTAATTTTAATAATTTCTTTTCTCCTACTAATTTGGGACTTGGTTGTTCTTTTCGAGGTCCTTGAGATGCATTGACAGCTCATTATTTTGATGATTATGCAGTTTCTTGATGTAGGCACTGATTGCTATAAAGTTTCCTCTTAACACTGATTTTGCTTTATCCCATAAGTCTTGATATGAAATATTGTTATCTTCATTCATTTCCAGGAGTTTTTTGATTTCTCTTTTGATTTCTTTTATGTGCCACTCTTCATTTAGGAGTATATTGTTCAGTCTCTATGAATTGGCATATGTTCTTGATATTTTGAGTTGCTGGTTTTGAGCTTCAATCCATTGTAATCAGAGAAGGTTCATGATATGATTTTGATTTTTTTTAATTTATGAGACTTGCTTTATGGCCTAGTATATGGTCTATCTTACAGAAAGTTTTGTTCACTGCTGATAAGAATGGGTATTCTGCCACTGTGGGGTGAACAGTTCTGTAGGTATCAGTTATGTCCATTTGTTCTATAGTGTCAATTAGCTCTGTTACTTCTTTGTTGTTGTTGTGTTTTTTTTTTTCTGTCTGTTTGATCTATCCAGTGATGAAAGTGTGGTGTTGAAGTCTCCCATTACTACTGTGTTGGAGTCTTTGTCTCCCTATAGATCTGTTAATAGTTCTTTTATGTAGCCAGGTGCCCTGTAGTTGGGTGCAAATACTTTTATTATTTTCATGTCTTCCTGTTGTATTGATCTCTTGATCACTATATAATGTCCTTCTTTGTCTCTTTTAACAGTTTTTGTGTTAAAGTCTATTTTGTCTGAAATTAGGATGGCTACACCTGCCCTTTTTTTCAACCATTGGCATGGAGTACCTTTTTCCATCCTTCCACTTTCAGTCTATGTGTATCTTTGTTGGTAAAGTATTTTTCTTGTAGACAGCAAATAGACGGATCTTGTATTTTAATCTGTTCAGCCCATCTTTATCTTTTAACTCAAGAGTTGAGGCTATTTACATTCAGGGTAACTGTTGATAGCAACCGTTTGGCCCTGCTGTTTTTCCGTGACTGTTCCTATCCTTTGCTTTGGATTTCTTTTGTACTTTTACTAGAGGGTTTTCTCTCTTCATTATTTCACGATGATGGCTATCTTTTCTGTTTATATGTGTAGTATGTCCTTGAGTATTTTTTGTAAGGCTGGACAAGTGGTGACAAATTCTTTCAATTTCTATTTGTTATGGAACGTTTTTATTTCACCTTCATTTATACATGAGAGCTTTATGGGTACAGTATTCTGGGTTGACAATTTTTTTCTCTAAAGACTTAGACTATATCTTGCCATTGTCTTCTAAACTGTGGGGTTTCTGATGAGAAGTCTGCTGTGAGTCTAATTGGAGATTCTCTGAGAGTAATCTGGCATTTCTCTTGTGCACATTTTAGAAACTTTTTTTATGCTTTACTGTGGAGAGTTTGATTACTATGTGTTGTGGTGAAGATTTGTCTTCTAGCTCAGATATTCTTTCTTCTGCTTCACTGAGTCTATTTTTTATTTTTTATTTTTATTTTTTTGGCAGGAAGAGAGAGAGAGACAGAGAGAAAGGTCTTCCTTCTGTTTGTTCACCCTCCCAAATGGCTGCTATGGCTGGCATGCTGCGCTGATCCAAAGCCAGGAGTCAGGTGCTTCTTCCTGATCTCCCATGCGGGTGCAGGGCCCAAGCACGTGGGCCATCCTCCACTGCCTTCCCAGGCCACAGCAGACAACCAGACTGAAAGAGAAGTGACAGGGACAGAACCAGCGCCCCAACCGGCACTAGAACCTGGGGTGCCAGCACTGCAGGCGGGATTAGCCTAGTGAGCCATGGTGCCGGCCAATTGTTAAGACTTTCAACTGTTTTTTAATTTGATCTATTGAATTCTTCATTTCTATTATTTCATTTTGATTTCTCTTTAAGATCTCAGTTTCATGGGAAAAATTTTCAATAATGTCATTATATTTTTCTTTAGTTTGTAAATTTGCTTCTGATTGTTTCTGAGTAATCCAGTGGTTAGTTTTTTGAATTCCATTTCTGGCATTTCCTCAACTCTTAATCTTCACATTCTAATAGTGAAATGCTATAATTTTCCTTTGGTGGGCTCATAGTGTCTTATTCTTGTTTCTTGTATTTTTGCCTTTATTTTTTGACATTTGTAGAATTTTTTTCATGCTGGCTTTTATCTTTGATCTGTGTCTCTGTGGCTTAGTGGGATGTCTACACTCTCAGTGAATACCAAGAGGCATGTGCTGCATGTGGCCAGGGTGCTCTGTTCAGTACAGCAGCATGGGGTGAATATCGATGGTAAGACCCCAGTCAGATATGTTAGCTCACCTCTGGTTAACTGGATGGAGAGCAATGGTCATCTCTGTTTGTGTGACCAGCTCTTCTCCTCCCAGCTGAAGAATTCCCAGGTGTTCTCGGCCCTCATGCACACCACTCTCTGAACTGCATATTTGATCCATGGAGTCTGTCCTATGAGTACGGTTTCCTCTGCTGTGAGCTGCCCAGGCAACTGAGGAGCTTGGAGAATGCAGAGAAGGGAGAAGCGCTCTGGGATTGCATAGAACCTAGCCACACTCTGCCTCCTCTTACACAGTCACTGTTTTCTCAGACTCAGCTCCCAGGGCTCTCTGGGTTGTAGAGTGCCAGTGGGGCCACTCCACCCTCACTCCACCCTGCTCGCCCAGCCTGTCTATAAGGAAACTAAGGTGTTCCCAGAGCTGCTGTCTGTTTGTGGTCCTCCCAGCCAGATTCAGTGTCTGTGAGGAAGGCAGTTTTCTCTCTCTGATTAGGACTGTGGTTCACAGGTGCACAAAGTACCCACCTGCTGTAGCCCCGCTCACTTCTCAATTGTGCTAGGTGCATAGAAATGGTCGCTATGGCCAGCATGCTGTGCCGATCCAAAGCCATGAACCAGGTGCTTCCTCCTGGTCTCCCACGCAGGTGCAGGGCCCAAGGACCTGGGCCATCCTCCACTGTCTTCCCGGGCCACAACAGAGAGCTGGACTGGAAGAGGAGCAACCGGGACAGAACTGGGCCCCAACTGGGACTAGAACCTGGGGTGCTGGCGCCACAGGTGGAGGATTAGCCTAGTGAGCCACGGCGCTGGCCTTATATTTGCTCTTTGAGCATGGGTCCAGACCATTACTACTGCTTTCGCAGGGTCTCTTAGTAGCTCTCCCACCGTTTTTTCCTGAGAGTGTACTTCTCTCCTTTTTTAAATATTAATTTCACCCCGTGTAAATCAGACCATCCTATCACTATTCCACCATCTTGGAACCCCTGAATTAGCATTTAGGACATCTAAAAACAAAATATAAACATCATCTATGTATATTTACATGCTATTTGTTTTATTATTTCAAAATACTCACCCCAACTCTGAACTGCGAGCATCTTTAAAATAAATGAATACATTTCCTCTTAATTGAGGCTAAAAATGACTCCAGCACTTTTACATAATATATTTTATTATAATTTTGTTACTTAGTTGATTTTTATAGGCATCCCAAGGTTTTGTTTTCACATTTTAAAAACTTTAAACTGCTGCTTAAAAATTGTACACATAAATGGAATGCCTGGTGATATTTCTATATATGGATCCACTAATTAATATTCAATCAGGGTAAACATACCTATATCCTCAAATATTTAACTTTTTATCATTGTGAAAACATTAAAATATCTTTCTTACAGTGTTTTAAGAGGAATATACAGTAGATTGTCATTATAATCACTTCAATGCACAATAGAACACCAAAACTATTTACTTCTATCTAGCTATAACTTAGTATTTATTAACCAGCTTTTCTCCATCCCTCTCTACCCAGCTCCCAGCCTCTGGTAATCAATATTGTACTCTTAACTTTTATAGGATCAGATTTTTAGATTTTTTAGACCTGTTTTAAGTGCTTGACTTATTTCACTCAACATAATGACACTCAGTTCTATCTATTTTGTTGCAGATGACAAGATTTCATTGTCCCTGTAAAAGAAATAACTGAGTAGTGTTCCATGGATATATAAAACAGTTTCTCATCCATTCTTCAGTTGATAGACATTTAGGTTATTTCCTTCTTTTTCCTATTCTGACTAGTGCTGCAATAAAAATTGGAGTGCAGAAGATCCTTAAAGAGACTGATAATATCTTTCTTGAATATATACTCATTAGTGGGATTTCTGGTCATATGGTGGCAATTTTTTTTTTACATTCAGAATATGATGTGTAAATTCTAAGCCAAAAAACCAGAATACTGAATTCTAGACTTACTGTTTATTAATATAAAGAGAAAAGATTTCATAATACAATTTTAAGATAATCATACTTCCTTCCCTTCCCTCAGTCCTCCTCCTTCATTCATTTCTTTTTTTCCTTTAATTTTTGCAATAGCATAATTTCAGCTTATTTTAAAATCACAGACTTACTTCTCCACTGACCACACTGTTAAACGAGGGAAAAGCAGAAAGACCACTGTTTTGCAGGAGTATAGATACAGGCTAAAAACAATAATCAAATCGTAAGATTTCAGTTCCATTCTAATACTTTTTCTGTAGTGTATATTAACTACCACATATCATCAAATAAAGCATGATATTTGTCTTTTGGGGACTGGATTATTTCACTAATCACTGTGGTCTCCAGTAGCACCCATTTTGTTGCAAAAGACAGGATTTCATTATTTTGATAGCTGAGTAGTATCAATATACAACTTTCTCTTTATCTAGTCAACAGATGATGGACGAATGAGTTGATTCCTTTTCTTAGCTCTTATGAATTGAACTGCAATAAATATGAGCATAAAAATAGCTCTTTCATATGCTGATTTCATTACCTTTGGGTAAATTTTCAAGAGTTGGCTGGCTGGGTCATATGGTAGATCTATCTTCAGATTTCTTAGGAATCTCCATTCATTTTTCCATAATGATTGTACTAGTTTACATTCTCATCAACAGTGTTATTAGGATATTTTTTCCTCCACATCTTTGCTAACCTTTATTACTTTTTGTGATTTTTGAGTAATAGCCATTCTAACTGGGGTGTGTTGAAACCTCACTGTGGTTTGTACTTGCATTTCTCTGATGGCTAGTTGTTCTGACCATTGCTTCATGTTTCTCTTGGCCATTTGCATTTAACCCTTTGAAAAATGCCTATATCCATCCTTTGCCCATTTCTTCCTTTTTAATTTTAGTGTATGTGCTGCCAAAGCAAGCACCATTTCTTCCTTTTTAAAACGTTTATTTATTTATTTGAAGGTCACAGTTACACAAAGGGAGTAAGTAATCTTCCATCTGCTGGTTCACTCCCCAGATGGCTGCAATAGCTAGAGCTGGGCAAGGCCAGAGCGAGGAGCCAGGAGTTTCTTCCAGGTCTCCCATAGATAGAAAGGGCCCAAGTATTTGGGCCATCTTCTGATGCTTTCCCCAGTTCATTATCAGGGATCTGGGTTGGAAATGGAACAGCCAGCACAGGAACCAGCACCCATATGGGATGTTGGCACAGCAGGCAGTGACTTTAATTGCTGTGCTGCAATGTCTGCCACCTATTTCTTAAACTGGATGTTTGCTTTGTTGTTAGTGGGTTTCTTGAGCTCTTTGTAGAACTTGGATTTTTTTTTTTTTTTGACAGGCAGAGTGGACAGTGAGAGAGAGAGACAGAGAGAAAGGTCTTCCTTTACCGTTGGTTCACCCTCCAATGGCCGCCGCGGCAGGTGCGCTGCGGCCGGCACACCGCGCTGATCCGATGGCAGGAGCCAGGTGCTTCTCCTGGTCTCCCATGGGGTGCAGGGCCCAAGCACTTGGGCCATCCTCCACTGCACTCCCGGGCCACAGCAGAGAGCTGGCCTGGAAGAGGGGCAACCAGGACAGAATCCGGCACCCCGACCGGGACTAGAACCCTGGGTGCTGGCGCCGCAGGCAGAGGATTAGCCTAGTGAGCTGTGGCGCCGGCCAGAACTTGGATATTAGTCCTTTATCATATGCATAGTTTACAAATATTTCCCCCCTTTCATTCAGTTGCCTCTTCACTGTTTTTGGGTGTTTTCTTTTCCATACAGAAGCTTCTTAGCTTGGTATAATACCATTAGTCTATTTTTGCTTTTATTGCCTGTGTTTCTGGGGTCTTTTCCAAGAAATCTTTGCCTATGTCAATATCTTGCAGAGTTTCCTAAATGTTTTCCTTTGTAAATTTGATGGTATCAGGTTGTAGTTTTAAATCCTAGATCAATTGTGGGTTGATTTTTGTATAGGGTGTAAGGTAAGGTCTTGTTTCAGAATCCTGCAGGTAGAGACTCAATTTTTCCAACACCATTCATTTTGTATTTCTGTACATGGAGATCTGATTGTCCCAGAACATTTCTTCAGCAATTGCTTTTAGTTCATTTGTCAAAGATTAGTTGTAGATGCTTGTATAAATTTCCAGACTTTCTACTATGTTTTGTTGATCTACATGTTAATTTTTGTGCCAATATCAGGCTGTTTTGATTATATCCTGTAGTATGTCTTGAAATCTGGTATTGATATAGATATGCCATTGTTATTGTTGTTTAAAAACAACTAATTTTGATTTTGTTTTTTCAGTAAGTTTGCTTTAGCTATTTGGGGTCTCTTATGTTTTTGTATGAATTTTAGTATCATTTTTAGTATCTTTTTTTTAGATCTAGAAGAATTTTCTTGGTATCTTCATTGGGATCACGCTGAATCTCTAAATTTCTTTGGGTAGTATTGACATTTAGATAATATTAACTCTTCCAATCCATGAACATGGAAGATATTCTCATTTTTTTGTGTCTTCTATTTCTTTCCTTAATGCTTTGTTATTTTCATTGTAGAGCTCTTTCATCTCCTTGGTTAAATTTATTCTAAGGTATTTAAATTTTTTGTAGCTATTGTGAATGGTACTGATCTTACAAGTTCTTTTTCAACCACGATATTGTTTGTGTATACAAATGCTACTGATGTTTAAATGTTGATTTTATAACCTACAACTTTGCCAGACTCTCTTTTGAGTTCCAATAGTCTCTTTTGGTTCCCCTATACATCTGATTATGACTCTTCCTTTCCAGTTTGATTTCTTTATCCTACCAAATGACTCTGGCTAGAACTTCTAGAACTATATTGAATAACTGTAGTGAAAATGGATATCCGGTGCTGTTTCTGGATCTTAGTGGAAATGCTTCCAGCTTTTCCCCATTCAATATGATGCTGGGCTGTTTGTCATATATTGCCTTGATTTTGTTAAGATATTTTCCTTTTGTACTCATTTTGCTTAAGGTTTTATCAGGAAAAGATGTTGTATTTTACCAAATGCTTTCTCTGGAACTGTAGAGCTAACCATAGATTTTCATTCATCAATTTCTCAATATGATGTATCACATTTATTGATTTGCATATTTTGAACAATCCCTGAATCTCTGGGATAAATCCCCAGGTAGGTGATCTTTTTGATATGTTGTTGGATTTGGTTGGCTAGTATCTTGTTGAGGATTTTTTGTCAATATTTATCAGGGATAGTGATCTATAGTTCTCTTTCTTTATTTTCTGTTGTAGGAATTAACATGATGCTGGCCTCAAAGAAGGAGGTTGGGAGTATTTCATCCCTTCCAGTTGTTTTGAATAGTTTAAGAAGAGTTGGGATTAGTTCTTCTTTGAAAGTTTGATAGAATTCAGCAGTGAAGCTATGTAGTCCTGGCTTTTCTTTGTTGAGAAGGCCTTTATTACATTAATGCTATGGATGTACAGATGATTTTATTTTTCAAGTATGTTTGAAAAATTATTCTTGAGGAACAAGCAAAAACAAAATTTTACTTCTGTAAAAGAAACAAGATGCAATGACACATTATTATAAGGATCCTGTGTTTAGTTGGGGACTTTTCCAAGGTCACAATGGAATTATTTAGCTTTTACCAGTGTTGATTAAACATGATGTGAACCTTTTTCAAGGTGACTTAAGACCCACTTTGCTACATTGCAACTATATCTGATTGTCTTGATAATATATCTTCTCATTTACTAGATAAAAGTGTTTATCACTCCTTCTGAATACTTTCTTTGTACAGAACACACTGAAAAAGTCCTAGAATCTACAGGAAAAATATATTGCAGACAATGTAATTTGCATGCTATCAATCCTATGCTTGACTTCAAAAACATTATTTGAATCATCTGCATGAAAACAAGATCTTTGTCTTTTAGAAGTTTATCTCCTTCTGCTGCTATATATCTTATAGTGGATTATGACTTCAAGCGAGGAATAAACAGCAGAAACAGATGAACTCTTACAAATAAATATCCTGTTTTCATGCAAATACCGCTAATAATTAAAACAGAGAAAAAAGACCATACATAAGTTCTTTGACAACATCCAAGAGTTTTTTTTTTTAAGTAAAAAAGGCTTTCATGTTGTGATTTAACGTTTGAAGTCAGTGGTGTTTGCATATGTTACTTTGATCTTGAAAGCCCCATGTGGTCTTGGTGCTAGTGACTTTCAATGAAGCCTCTTAGCTTCCCTGCAGTTCTCTTTCTCAAAAGGGCTTCAGGGAACCCAAACGTAATTGTTTTCATTCAGAGCTTAATTAGCAAACATTTTGTGAATTCAAAGATGATCATAATAACAATACATGCATATATACTCCTATACATATGTGCCTATGTTTACATTGTGTGTTCATACATATTCACACACAGTATATAGACATACATATATATGTCTATATACATATAAGCACATCTATGTATGTGTGTGTATATATATATATGATGGTTAAAGTACCTTAAATTATATGAAGGTACTTTAGAAAGTATGTAGAAAATGGAATTAAAAGATAAGCTTATTTTGGTGCAAAAAGAAAGGAAATACTTGCATATATAGTGGTATTCAGAAAGTACACAAAAATGTATATGATGAAAAAGCTATACACAGATTTCAAAATATTTTGCACTGAAATAAACTTTTATTTCCATTTTCTGTGAAATTTTTTGAAGTCCCTTGTACTTGATTAGCTATAGCAACTAAAATATGTTTCTCTGACAAAGAGTAGTTGTTTTCAGAGATGGAAATAACCTTTTGTTATTGAATAATTTTGAGTCCTTCCTCTGGATGACGCATTGCTTTTTTTCTGTTTATTCCTACTTGGGACAGTACATATTGTTTGCATGGATTTTTAAGCCTCCATTAATAGCTGGGTTTCCCCCTGCTCCTCTTCCCAAAGTTGTTGACTCATTCTTGACTTTGATTTGGTTGGTCTATACCGTATCTCCACATGGGCTGCTTGACTAGCGCTGGAGAATCTGCCCCCTCACCTGGTTGCAAAGTTGGGTGCTGGCTGGTGGCTGGCACCTAAGCTGGACTTTGAGCTGGAAACCTGATTTGCTTTCCTTGTGGACCTAAGGTCTTCACAGGCTTATTCAGAGCTCAGCATCTGGGTCAAGAGCGAGCATTCTGAGAGGCAAGAATGGAAACTGACAGTCACTGACTGCCTGGATCCAGAAATTGCCAAGACATCATTTCCCCCTTGCAGTCACAGGGCCCCTCCAGATTCAAGGGGAGGGAACATAGACACCCCCCTGTTAAAGTCTTTGCTATGGAACTTTTTAACCATACACAAAAACTGGGAGAATAATACGTTGAAGCTCCATACCCATTACCCAGCTCCAGCAATTATCACCATTTTTGCCATTGTTTCATTTCTTTCCCAAGGGACGCCAGCTCTTGGTAAAAAAGATTGTCAGGATTTTCCATCACTCTTTGTGTGCTGCTAGACCTGGATCTAGGTATTGGTACTCAATCTTTAGTTCATCCTTCCAATAGGACCCTCTTGTTTTTTTAAAAGTTTATTTATTTATTTGAAAGAGTGTCAGAGTCACACAGAGAGAGAAGGAGAGGGAGACAGAGAGGTCTTCCATCTGCTGTTTCTCTCCCCAGTTGACCACAACTGGAGTGGGGCCGATCTGAAGCCAGGAGCCAGGAGCTTATTCCAGGTCTCCCATGTGGGTGTAGTGGCCCAAGGACCTGGCCATCTTCTACTGCTTTCCCAGGCCACAGCAGAGAACTGAATTGGGAGTGGAGCAGCTGGGACTCAAATTGACAACCATATGGCCACAGCGCTGGCCCCCAAGAGGACCCTTATACTTTGCACCATCACTCTGGTATTGTGCATTCCTTCTTCCTTTGCCTTCCTACGCTGGGAACCCTGATAGGCGTGCACAAGAGCTCTGAAGATAGGCAAACCACTGCAGAACTTACTTCCGGGGATGCTCGCTCAGATAGCGGTAATGTCCAGGGGACTCAACCTGACAGTGACACTAGCCTGGTTCTCTCTGGTTAGAACCCTTGGTGACCTTCAGGTCTTCCTTGGGAATACTCTCAGATCTCCTGTGGCATATTGGACAAGCAGCATGGGGTGGTTGGGTAGGTAACTGCTGCAATAAAGGAAAGTGTGAATTCGGGGAAGGGCTGTTGCTTCTTGGCTCCTGAAATCTCTGTCATCCCTGACTGTCGCTCCCCCTCTTCGTGGAGGAACGACACACGACCCTGCTCTGTTCTTTTGTCTGCTCGGCCCTTCCTGGGTTTGCTGCTGGTTCTTCCCGGGTTGGCTACCGACCCTTCCACCTCCGTGGAAGGGCGGTTCCCCCTGCCACTTTCCCCACTTCCGTGGGGGAGCGGCACACCGCCGGCCGGCTCTCTCGGGGGCTGCTCAGATGTTCCTTCAGATAGATGTTCCTGGTGCATGTTGTCTCTCTCCTCCTTTATAGTCCTCTTCCACCAATCCCAACTCTGCTACCCACACGCTGAGCACGCTGCTCTCCTCCAATCAGGAGCAGGTCCTGCTGTTTATTGGTTGAACTGGAGGCAGCTGTGTAGAAGCTGTTTCCTCCTCTCCCAGCGCCATATTGTGGGAGGGCAGATGCATAGAATAAGTCTTAATTCGAGTAACAGTCTAGTCCGAGTTGCTCCCCACACCTGACCGTAAAGTCTTCCCTCTTTCCTGTATCCTAGACATGAAGAGCATTGATGTTCCTTTTATATTTGCGTGGTTGGTGAGGTTGCATGTCAGTATTTGAACGGGCTAAGAGGAGCCCAAATTAACAGCCTTGGGTCTGTGATTTAAGTAAGTGAAATGTTGTGATCTAGATGTGAAGACTTAAGGCTGACTTCCTAAAATAGTGATTTTGTAGTTTGGATGACTACGGATTGTATGCGTGTGTGCGTGATCACCATTTCAGAAGACAGCAGTACCCAGGTGTATGAGTGATGCTCGAGAGGAAATAGCCCTGAATCTCTTCCCCGCTCTCCACCTACTTGCATCCTCCTACCTGAAAACACGGCTTTTCCACCTGTCATCTCAGCTTACTAGGAAGACTCCAAAGCTTCTTCCTTCTCTTTTACTTTAACCCAGACTCTGGGCAGTTTGGGATACACAAGGTTACTTCAAAATGCCCCTGGAAAAATACAATTATGAGTTGTTTATTTTGATACACAAAAAATTTAGGTCTATGAATTTTTTTCATAATATGCATTTCAACAGACTTTTTGAAGACATCTCGTATGTATGCATTATGATAAAACTATGCATACATTTCAAAAATTTTTGCACTAAAATAAGTTTACCTTTTAATCCCATTTTCCATGAATGTTTGAACCACCCTCTGTGTGTATGTGTTTGCACATTGACTGTGACTTGGGATCATTATGTGTAGATGTAGATGTAGAAGATGGAGGAAATGAACTCAGTTTCTGTAAAAATGACCATTACCCCCATAACTGCCACTTCAGCCCTTTATAATTACACCTTCCTCTAAAATAGAATCAACCTGTGGGAAAAATCCGGAAAATATTACACTTCTCAATTATTTGGACTAAAATCAAGTTTATAAGAATGACCTTAAAAAAAAAAAAAAAACTAAATGAAAGATCTCTGTGAGTAAGATTCCGGTGAAAAGAACGGGCAACCAAAGAAGGAGGTACCTTTCTCTGAAGGGAGGAGAGAACTTCCACTTTGACTATGACCTTGTCTAAGTAAGATCAGAGTCGGCAAACCCAAAAGGCTTCCATAGCCTTGGCAACTCATGACTAGAGCTTAGGGAGATTACTGACGCCATAAACAAGAGTGTCAAATTGTTAAGTCAACAACAGGAGTCATTGTGTACTTACTTCTCATGTGGGATCTGTCCTTAATGTGTTGTCCAAAGTGAGGTAATGCTATAACTAGTACTGAAACAGTATTTTACACTTTGTGTTTCTGTGTGGGTGCAAACTGATGAAATCTTTACTTAATATATACTAAATCAATCTTCTGTATTTAAAGATAATTGAAAATGAATCTTGATGTGAATGGAATGGGAGAGGGAGTGGGAGATGGGAGGCGTGCGAGTGGGAGGGAAATTATGGGGGGGGAGGAAGCCAATGTAATCCATAAACTGTACTTTGGAAATTTATATTTACTAAATAAAAAAAAATACTTTAGTAAAAGCAAAAAAAAAAATGACCTACTCCTTTTTAATTAGTCAGTTTTACTTGTTCCCATCATATTTTATTTTTCTGACAAATAAATATACAGGAATAGGTTGAGTTTCAGTTGTCTCCTGGCTTATAACTCTCACAGTGAGGCCATTCACTATTCAATTTGTAAATTTGTCACCTAAATTCAGGCATGTGGAAAGACATACACATTTCTGTGATATCTTAGTGGGTCTGCTTTATCACAGCACAGTCACATGGACAGTGTAGGTTGCACTTGCCGGCTGGCAATCTGACCCTGAGAGTATGTCATCTTCTTTTGTTTAGAATCTCAGGTGCATTGTTAGCTAGTTCATTATAAGAATATACTACTTTTATATTAAACTATTTTTTACTATGAATGGCTGGAATAGAATGTTAACAAAGTATACATTAACGAGGCGGCTACCTTTGCTGACATTTGGGGCATAGCTCTTTCTTTCCTCCTAATCGTCTCCTTATCTCAGATATGCCAATTTTCTGTCGCTCTCTTGCTACACTAGTCTATTCATATTTAGGGCAAGCTATTTTTGCCTAAACTATTTTTTAATAATGGCAAGGCTTTAGATAATCATAAGAACTAAACTAACCTAACACCTTCTGTGATCCGACTCCTAAAATAAAGGAATTTTAATTAGGTGCCTCTTGGTGTTATAGATGTGGCTAAAGCAAGTAGGAAAAGCATTTCTTTTTCTAAAAAACCTTTACCAAATGAGGTACCTGATTGACCACTGGATGTTAACAAAGCCCTCCGGTGTGAGATACCTAATTTAAGAGACTGCCTGTGTGAACTACAAAAATGATATAAAAATATTTCTTCTAAGCTTTTATTATTTCATTAAATATCATATTTCCCCAATTAAAAAATTCTATTGGCTTTGAAAAGAGTGATGAAGACCAATGGGAATACATAATTAAAATTATTCTCAGTTGAATACCCATTTAAAAGTTCCCTAGAGGAGGAACACATTACCTCTTCACAAAACATTCTCATTCCTTTTTTTAAAATTAATTAATTAATTAATTTTATTTTTGACAGGCAGAGTGGACAGTGAGAGAGAGAGACAGAGAGAAAGGTCTTCCTTTGCCGTTGGTTCACCCTCCAATGGCCGCTGCGGCCGGCGCACCACACTGATCCGATGGCAGGAGCCAGGTGCTTCTCCTGGTCTCCCATGGGGTGCAGGGCCCAAGCACTTGGGCCATCCTCCACTGCCCTCCCGGGCCACAGCAGAGAGCTGGCCTGGAAGAGGGGCAACCAGGACAGAATCCGGCGCCCCGCCTGGGACTAGAACCTGGTGTGCTGGCGCCGCAAGGCGGAGGATTAGCCTATTGAGCCGCGGCGCTATTCTTGTTCCAAGCCAGACCATAATCTGACCACCCAATCCCATCTACTGTGTGTTCTCCTACAGGGCTACCTGATAACTGAGTAGATCTGAAGTATGTATAACAGGTACCTGTACATGTCCACTTAATATGCCTCTCCGAATACAATCATTCTATCAGCAAAGTGTTCCACGTGGCATAATGATTATTTTCCTGTGTGTATTTGACCGGATCCTTAGGTGCCCAGATGTTTGGTCAATCACGAGGGTGGTTATTTCTGTGAGAGAGTTTTTAGATGAGATTAACATTTATATTGGACTTCGAGTAAAGCAACTGGTCCTCCGTAATGTGAGTGTGTCTCACCCAGTCAGTTGAGATCCTGAATGGAAGAAAAAGACCTGCTTCCACACAGAGAAGAGTTCTCCACTAGGCTGTGTTCGGACTTCATTGGCAATGCCAGCTCCACCTCTTTGTACAGCAGGTGTGCTGTGGCCTGGGCTCTCCAAGCTCTCCTCCACGCTTTCATCTCAGCTTCAGTTCTCCTGCAGATCGTGGACTTGCCAGCCCCCATAATCTCCTCAGTCAATCCTCATAACAAAGCTGTTTCTGCATACACGTCTTGTTGGTTTTCTTTCCCTGGACAACCATGACTGATCCAAGTGGCTTCAGAGGGACCTCACCCATTAAATTGCTCTTATTACCAACTAGCAATCACTTATGCTTTGTCTGATTCTCTTAATTTCTGTTGAATATATTTAATTAAGTCTTTCTAAAATATTGATACTTGGAGTAAAATATTTATACACTACACACAGATGTCTAAAAAATTAGCTTTTTTTTTTTTTTGTCTATAAAGGTCCCCTTCTCGTTAATGAGTTGCCACTCCACAGTGGAACTTGTAATGATGAAATTATACAATAATTTCTTTAAGGTCATCTCTGTTTTGGATGATCACTTAATAAAATTCAAGATTTAACAATCAATCCTGTTCCTTTCCAAAAACGTTGTCCTCCCTGCCCGCCCTTACAGTTCTTTAGCTGTGGGAGATGGATTAAAGGACCCTGGAAAAGCTCACTTGTGTGCTGGTCCTTATGTGCTTCTCCTGGGCTCTGTGATGCGCCTTTGTCTGTGGCCACACTGCTGAGATGTCTAATACAGAGCATGATCTGCCCTTTCTGTCCTGGTTTTTTGGACCTTGCCCTCTACCAAGTAAAATCCCATTCTGGATCTGGCTGGCAGCACAGGCCCTGTCCTTCTGGCTAGGGCCTCCATTTAGTCCTGGACCTGGTGATTCTACCAGTGGTTTTGGATACAGGAGCATTCAGCTGACTGCCACTACTCCTACCCATTAGCAATCTTGCTAGCCAAGTACCATCTGCTTTGTTTCAGAATTTTACCTAGAGCTCCTAGGAGTCCGGATTCTTTTCTTTCCACATATGAACCCAGGGGGATATGAAATTCTGCCTCCTACCCAAATAGGCCTCATTGTCTGTTAATATCTCCTTGTGTTGATGTGGCGCACTTTCCACAGAGTTGACTTCTACGGGTGGAATCAATGTGTAGAAGAACCTCCAAGTCAGACGTTCGCTGAGGGATCTAAGTTTTCCACATAAGCCAGGAAAGGAAACGCAGGACATTTTTTTAGTTTCATCTTCACACAAATCTTTCTTTTAAATTTTCTGCCCTCTCAGTTTAGAACTTTTCTTTTTATACTACTATACTTTCTTGTTCACCTCCATGATAAAATAGGACCTAGGTAAACTGCCTTATGCTTTTCTAAGCAATAATTCTGCATGATGTAGGCTTAGTGGCATGAAGAACTATATGGGAAAGAGCTGGATTAATAATAAGGGAGACACATTGATTTAATTTTTAAAACATGCTTGCTGCATTCCAGTAGTCCTAATATTTGTCTTGGTCATTTAGCCATTATGGTATGTTCTTCGATAATTTATATTTTGAGATTCTACTAAAAGGAAATGAATTATTTCATCTTTAGGGCTTACTGAGAATTGAATCTCAGCATAGAAAAACAAAATAAAATACAATCAGTTGAGATGTAAATGTTTGGGATGCTCTGAAATATGGTTGCATTTTAATTTATTTACTTATATAAAGGGAACATATTTCATGTATTTCATATATACGTCTTTTTTATTTTTTATTTTATTTTATTTTATTTATTTTATTTTATTTTATTTTTTTTTGACAGGCAGAGTGGACAGTGAGAGAGAGAGAGAGAGAGAAAGGTCTTCCTTTGCCGTTGGTTCACCCTCCAATGGCCGCCGCGGCCGGCGCGCTGCGGCCGGCGCACCGCACTGATCCGATGGCAGGAGCCAGGAGCCAGGTGCTTATCCTGGTCTCCCATGGGGTGCAGGGCCCAAGCACCTGGGCCATCCTCCACTGCACTCCCTGGCCACAGCAGAGAGCTGGCCTGGAAGAGGGGCAACCGGGACTAGAACCTGGTGTGCTGGCGCCGCAAGGTGGAGGATTAGCCTAGTGAGCCGTGGCGCCGGCTCATACATACATCTTTAAGAACATAATGATACCTCCCACTGTATCCTCCCTCCATCCCTTACTTCTGTCTTCCTTCCTCCTTCCTTTCTTATGTTTCTTTTTATTTTTACAGTGACATACTTTCAATCTACTTTATCACATGAGATCGGGCCCATTCAGGGTTTTATGGACATAGACTCAATGTACTTTATAACCACAAGCTTAACCCTCCACTAAACATTGAATTCAGCAAATAGTAAGTTGAAAAACTGCTGTTCCTCGGGAATATAGACAAGGGCTATAAACAATAATCTAGTCTTAAAATGTCAATTTGCTCATACAGATCTCTGGGGGAGGTGTTTCACCTACAGTTAAGATACTGTTTAAGACACTTGATCTCACTGGCTGGCGCCACGGCTCACTAGGCTAATTCTCCACCTGTGGCGCTGGCATACCGGGTTCTAGTCCCGGTCGGGGCGCCGGATTCTGTCCTGGTTGCCCCTCTTCCAGGCCAGCTCTCTGCTGTGGCCAGGGAGGGCAGTGGAGGATGGCCCAAGTGCTTGGGCCCTGCACCCCATGGGAGACCTGGAGAACCACCTGGCTCCTGCCATTGGATCAGCGCAGTGCACTGGCTGCGGTGGCCATTGGGAGGTGAACCAACGGCAAAGGAAGACCTTTCTCTCTGTCTCTCTCTCTCTCACTGTCCACTCTGCCTGTCAAATAAAATAAAATAAAATAAAATAAAATAAAATAAAAAGACACTTGCATCTCACATTGTACCTGAGTTCCATTCCCATCATCAGCTCCTGAATCCAGCTTCTTGCTAATACAGACCCTGAGAGGCAGCAATGATGGCTCAAGCAGTTGGATTCCTGCCATCCACTTGGGAGACTTAGCCTGTGTGTCTGGTTCCTCACATCCAGTCATTATGGGCATCAGAAAGTTGACCCAGCCAGAGATGGCTCTCTCTTTGTCTCTACCTGCATCCTTTTGCCTTTCACATAAATAAATACTCAAAAATAATAATACATAACTTTATAAATTTTGGGGAGCATGATTTCTTATCACAACATTATCTTCAAAATAATTACAAAATTCATGTTATTTGGGGGCAACCACAAATCATGCCAATGGCTATTAACTTTGAGCTGATTATTCTATAATCTACCAATTTCTATCACTGTATATTCTGTGTCTGTGCATAATGGTGATTTGCATATTACTTAAAATATCTCAGAAATTGGAATAGGTTCTGTCATGGCTAACTACTTTAGAATTTTTTTTTTTTTTTGCAGTGTACATTACATAGAGTTAATGACGTGAGTAGGGTTTTCCCTAAGGAATATTCAAATCTGAACTCCAAGGGTTGCTGTGAAAAGAAAGCCTAGATTTGATAACTAGCATTAAAATGTGTGTCCAAGGAAGCATAGACCTCAGTTCTACATGGATCAAGTATTCTAACCTGGTAAATTAGATGCTGCAGTGGTCAAGAGTGGGTCATATTTGAGCTGAGGTGGCTGTGGGAAATCATCAAAAAGAAATCAGAGGCATAGGATTCCCTGTCTTAGAGGTAGAGGATTATTGACCATTATACATGATATCAAGTCCTCATCAGTTACACTGGAATCAGACAGGGCTGTAATCTTGTGCGAGGCAAGGAAAGCCAACTGGTAGTTTTCACTAGAGCTGAGATAATGTAGTAAGCATTAAAGCAGAGCCGTGGCATTAGAGAAGGGTGTGGCCAAGACATGCTTTCCGAGCATGATCCTAGTCTTGGAAGGATGATTAATTCATTCCACCTGCTGGCATGTAGGAGGCTAGAGCCAGTGCTGCATCAAGAATGAATGGGACTAAACACAAGAAATGAAGATAAATGCCTGCATCTGAGAAAGATGAGTGAAAATCAGAGACTAAGCTTAGATGTTTAAAATTTAGGTATTCTTCTAGCTCATTTAGTTCTTACTAGAAACATTGATCTTCTATGTTATCCCAAAAATACATGAAAACCATGCTATGTATCTCTGCTATGTATTCTGTAAGTTATTCATTCAACAAATGATTATTTAGCTCCTACAAGGTTCTAGACAGCGTGGTATGGGACCTAACAAAGCAGCCAGGGTCCCTGTCCTCTTTGGGCAACCTTGCTAATGATTGGATGGAGATAACAAGCAAGTAGATTAAAACAGTCTTTAAAATGTCATGTATTCTAGCCTCTGTGAAGGAAATAAACTGGTAAAATGACGAAACGATGAAGTGGAGGATAATTTGGGTGGACAGATAGGCATCTGTGAAGAGTCAACTTTTGAGCAGAGGCATGCCTGATAATCTGGGATCAGCCATTTATCTCGAGATGAGAGACACACCCATGTAAAAGACTCAATATTGGGTCTGTTTCTTTACATTGAGGAAGATTGTGAGGTCAGATCCTGGCGAGAGAAGGAAGATGAGTCCATTATGAGATCATAGAACCTGGAAAGCCATGTCAAGGAATCTGGATTTTATTCCGAATACGAAGGGGAGCTGTTAGAAGGTTTTGAGCAGTAGTGTAGCAGTCTGAATAACATTATTCAAAAATAACTCCTTGGAGGAGAGATGATTTTAACACAGGGAAGACTGCCAAATTCCTCTACTATAAAGTTACTATTTTCTCCTTTCTATGCATGATCATTTGTAATTGGACCACCCAGCCCAGTTTCACCTCCTGCATGTATCGTTCAAAATTATTTGTGACACTGTTTAAAAATACTGCCACTCAGATTCCCTGCATCTCCTTCTGTCATCGCCTTGTATTTGCAGATGAGGAAAGTGTGGCATAGGGTAGTCATGGTACTTTCTTAAAGATACCCAGATGGATTTGATGTGGATCAGGCAGTTCCACAGACATTTTGTTAAACCCCTAGTACACTTATTCCTTATTGAGTGTGGTTAATAAAAACAACTTGCAATACCAAGGAAAGGATAGAAACTTAGGGTTCCTGTCTTCATCCGTTCAGACAACTGTAACAACATACCAGTGATTAGGTGGCTTACAAAAGAAGAGAAATTTATTACTCACATTTATGGAGGCTGTGAAACCCAAGGTCAAGGAAGCCACTAAAATATTCAGTGTCTGGTGAGGGTCCAGTTTGTGCTGGGTCCTTATTGCGTATTCACATGGTACAAAGGGAGAACTCCAGACTCTGCAGCCTGTTATAAGGGTGCTAGTCTCATTCATGGAGACTCCACCCACATGACCTACTCAATTCCCAAGGGTCTTCATCTCTTAGTACTGTAACATTGATGATTAGGCTTCAAGCCATGAAATCTGGGGAGATACAGAAATTTAGTAAGTTTCCTACTTAATACCATTAAGAGGAAGAACAGAGAAATTATTCTGTTTATTGATGTTTATTGTATTCTTGGATAGCTAACCATTATTTTTGCATGATAATCACATATTCCCTACAGTTTAACATCTTTGAGGAATTGGAATTTAGCCAAGCAGTTAATAACCCATTAAGATACCCATGTCTGATATCAGAATATCTGGGTTTCATATCTGATTCTGTCTCCAGACTGCAACTTTCCACCAGTGTAGACTCTGGGAGACAGCAGTGATGGTTCCAGTAATTGGATCCGTGCCTCTCTCCTGGGGATCCTGGACTGAATTCATAGGCTTCAGGCTTCAGCTTGGTCCTATCCCAACCATTGCAGGCATTTTGGGATTGAATCAGAAGATGAGAAATCTTCTGTCTCTCCATCTCTCTGACATCAAATAAACAAACACATCAAATACATTTTAAACATCTTTGATGTAACTCAATCACTTACAACAATAGAGAATTAGAATAAAATACGGAAGAGATGTGCATTCTATCCTTTTGTGTCTGTTACTTTATCAGTTCTATTATAGCATTTTCAGTAATGGGTATTTTGACTTTATTTGTAGTTATTATGGTTTATGCATTAGGATATGCTTAAATAAACATAATAATCTGTAAGTATGGCCTATTCTACTTTATTTATTTTATTTATTATATCAGATAATTACTTATAAATGTAGAGAAGAATGTTTTTGTGATATTATACTAAAAGCATAAAATTTTCTATTAGTAAAAGTATATAATGGAGTGAGTATTTGGCCTAGTGGTGAAGATACCCATGTTCCTTATCAGAGTACCTGAGTTCAAGTCTCTACTCTGGCTTCCTGCCAAGGCAGGCCTGGGGAGGCTGAAGGTGATGGCCCAAGCAGTTAGCTCTCTTATGTAGGAGATCTGAATTAGGTTCCCAGCTACAGCTTTATCTGGGTCCAGCCCAGACTGTTGCAGGCATTTGTGGGTCAACTGTTGGGAGCTATGCCTGTCTGTCTGTCTCTAGCTCTCAAACATTTTTTTAAAATGCATAGGATTTGAAGTTTGTTTTTAGTGATCTTAAGAAAGAGGTCTCAGAGAGCCCTTTTGCTCTGTTTCCTTTGCGTAAATTCATAAGGAGAAGTCAGCCATCTTCAAACCGGGAAGATGCTCATCAGCAAAAATCTACATGCAAACACCCAATATTCACAATAGTGAATTTCCAGCCTCCAGAACTGTGGGGAATAAATTCCATTGCAAAGCCACCAATCCATGATAATCTGTTACAGCAACACACACTAAGACAAGTAATTTCATTAAAAACAGCTAACTCAGTGGTAGATCCAGGAAGTGAACGAAATCTGTATGATGTCAAATATTACACTGTAAAGTCATCTCCTCCACGATGAGCCCCTCTTGTTGAGATCTTGCCCCATTTCATTGAGATGGAAAGCAATTTTAAATTTTGGGAAGGATCCCTTGAAAATACTTTCTCCTTTGGTAGTCTTTTCTTTCCTCTCCCTCTTATCCTCCTCCAGCTCTCTTCTCCTCATTCCTCTTCTTCTTTTTCATCTTTTTAAATTAGCTAAAAGCTAAAAAATAGTGAAGAACTTTGTAAACAAGTAGAAAAAATTATATATAATTCAGAAGTAATGGCAATTTAATTAAATCCTGGCCCTGTTCTTTAAGTTTTATAGTTGAAAATGATATGGTCTTGGACTTTATTGTACCATAAAATTTTGATTCTAATTCCTAAAAATAGGCTTACTTTTTAAAGTTATGATCTGCCTGGCAATGGTTGAAGGTGACCATAATCACTGGACTTTATAGAGTGAGATATTCCGGAATGGGAACTGGAGCAGGAGAATAATTGTTATCTTGTTCATTGTTGGGGCTGACTGCCCATTTTCTTCCTAAAAATGTCCTTCTTAATATATATGAAGGCACTGTGCCATTCCTGTCAGTTGAGGCTTATAAAGTTAATAAAATAAAACACTACATCAAATATTAATGTAATGCCAATGTGCATAGCTCTATTGTGCAGTCTTGAGACCTAGGAGTGATTGGGATTCTTATCAACCCAAAATTCTGTGAGCCTCCCTCCAGGACCACAAATGCCCCAAATAAACATACAATCTCAATAGAGCAAGTGCTTTGGCAATGAAGGCTCAAGTCACATCCTCTCTGCTCTCCTTGCTTCTTCCTCAAGAGAAACTGCTCCATATCCTCTACAGAAAAACTTGGAACTATCATTGCCGTGGTGCACATTCTTGGGAAAAACAGATCTCTACACAGCATGGCAGTTTCCCTCATTGTATTTATGATGCAATTGAAAGGTAAACACATAGATTTGTGAAAAATAATCAGTGATGAAGTATTGAGTGAAGGACATAGAAGAGGTGTTGCAAGGACGATGCGAATTTCAGAAGCATTCAAAACAGGAGCCGAGATCCTCCACCAGACTGCAACGGAGGGCCTGGATCTCAGCCTTGGCTCTGCCACTTGCTCTCCATGTGACCCCGGGCTGCAGTTTTCTTCCCATCTCAGGATATTGTGAGGTCTAAATAAGTTAGTGCACTGGAAGTGGGTGTGTTAACTTACAGTGTTAGTCACCACTACTGCTTCCAGGAGAGACAGCCTCGCATTCAAATGTTCAGGATAGCTGTCTTGGAAAGAGGATACCTTGAACTGGGTTACATCACAAATTTGGATGGTAGGAACTTTTTTTTTTTTTAATCAAAAGACTAAAACAGTGTGTGTGGAAAAGTGCCTGTTGTTTGTTATTGCTCTGCTGCACTGAATTTTGTTTCTTTTATATTTCATCCAACCAGGGTTCCAGATAAGAGCTATTAATGACTTCAGTCAAGTCATAATGATGATATTTAGAGAATCATTGCTGATGAGTGTTTTCAGGACCCTTTAAGATAATATTGATATTGAAGATAACAGACTAGGGCAAGCACTTACAATGGGATGACATTGTTTTGTGCTTTATGTAAATAATAATTTGAATTTATTGCAAGAGTCACCCAAAGTGGTGTTATCTTATTATTATTACTTTAAACCGATTGTTGAGAGGCACAAGTTGGCAAAGGAACTTGCGTATGATCACTCAGCTAGGACATGGCTAAGACAGCATTGCAATACATGAAGTCAGTTTCAGACTTCATTGCAGTTAACGTTGATTAGGGAAGGAAATACACTTACAATTATATAGTGTAGGGAGATGTTTTAAAGCACACAGGATTTCATAGCTTGTAATCTCACTGTTTAGGCCTCTTTCTGATCTGCCCTTTGAAAAGTAAAATCCTGGTGTTGATAAACTAGGAAGTAGAATGGGCTCAACAATCTACTAATTCCAAACCTTTGAATAGATGTTTAGGTAGTTACAATAGTAAAATCCAGGAGTACATTCTTTATTATTAAAAGTTTCTTTAGTATGTTGTAATTGGTTTAAAAACTTGACTTCTGATTTTGGTCTTTGCATTTTACACACTCATATCCATGCATGTGTAAACTCAATTTACCAAATATAATCTAGAAAGTTTTCTTTGAAGAGTGCTTCCTTCTGTTTAGGTAGATACAAAATCTAGCCTGTAGGCAGAAGCATGAGCTAGACACCTGAGGCAGAACTTTCCAGAGCTCCGCGCCTTGGTTTTTATGGCAACCTGCTATCGGAGGGAGAGGTCACTCTTGGAATAACTTCCAGTAACTTCACACTCCATTTGTCATTCCGTGTTCTTGACCCGGAAAAAGGAGAAGCTATTTGGATGCAGTGACTGAAACTTTCACTAAGTAAACAAATAAAATTAATGGAGCACAGTGTGTGTCTGTGTTTGTCTTTCCATCACAGTGTCACGCACGGTGAATGATACAGGGAGCTCTAAGTAAAATGAAGCAAATAGAAAAGCAATTTGTAACACAACGTGTGGATTTCCCAACATGGGATGCTCTTGACCAGGAAGAAGTGAGGATAGTTCCTTAGCAGTGTAGAATGTTGAAACCAGATTGTAAAGGTTGTCTGTTTGAATAGCTGCAGTTACTCTCCAAGACTGACGCATATTTACTCTTGTGAACATTAGGGTACACTGCAAAACATAAGCAGTGTGGACACACGATCAGAAGGCAGAGGCTTCAGATTTTAGAAGATACAAATAGATGTACATTGTTTCTCATAGCCTACTCTTGCCATTTTACTTGGATTTTACTGCCATTTATTTTAAATATGCTTCTAGCATTTACTAAAACTCTAGGATAACATTGTCTCTCAAAGTCTGATCGTCAGTATTACCTGGAAAGATCTCTGTGTGGAATTTTGGAAATTATTACAATTCTCATTCAATGACATGAGGTGTTCAATCTAGATTATTTTATGATCACTAAAGCAGACATGGCTTCTAAGTTATTGCTTCCATAAATGATCTAAAAAGATTCCATAAACAGTGAGCAGAGCTCTGTCTTTCCAAAGCCCATTGGCACAGTTACTAGGAAGGAAGAGACAACGAAATACCAACTAATTTACTCACATTTAAAATATTAATCACAGTCAAAGAGGTTAAGCAAACAGCATTTGTTCACACAGCTGCTAGATAACAGAATCAGATTCTGACTCTTTCTATTATTCCTGCTACTCCTATGAAGCTGTGGTTTTGATTTCCCAGAGAGATTACAATTAATGAATTACTCTCTCTTTCAAGCATTTGTTTTCATATTTACATAGGAGATAGTACCTTATCTTATTAGAACTTGTGCTTAAATAGGATAAAACATTTGTAAGACTCTCAAATAACAGATGGCAAATATTTCAATGATCAATAATTATAGACTTGAAGAAGTGTTTGGGCTAGTGTACAACATGTGGTTAAGATGTCCCCATTCCTTGTTGGAAGGCCTGGATTTGAGTCCCACTCTGGTTCCTAAATCCAACTGCCTGCCAGTGTAGATTCTGGGAGGCAGGAAGTGATGGCTTAAGCGGTTGAGTCTCTGCAACTCATGTGGGAGATCTGGCTCCTGGATTCACTCTGACCCAGCCTCAGCTGTTGCAGTAATTGGGCATTGAATTAGCAGCAAGGAGAGCTCCCTCTCTCTCTTTCAAATAATAAAGTAAATATAAAAGTATAGACTAAAATGAAAAGCAAGTCTAAAGAAAAAAATTAATATT
The DNA here is from genome assembly GCF_051225735.1 of Oryctolagus cuniculus. NCBI lineage: Eukaryota > Metazoa > Chordata > Mammalia > Lagomorpha > Leporidae > Oryctolagus > Oryctolagus cuniculus. Next base: position 11,607,450 of record NC_142874.1, on the reverse strand, counting down.
TTATGGTACAAATAGACATTAAGCCTAATTTTTTTCTTTTTTTATTAGTTCAGGCATTTTGAATCCTGAACTAAGATTGTCTAGATATTTCTGTTCAGTAATTTCCTGTTATCTAAAATAAGTACTATTTTATTATATATGAATAAATTAAGCTACTTATTCAAATTTACACTGTTAGTATACATTACAAGCCAATGGGATTTTCAGTATTTCCAGTATTTAAATGCACTGACCAATATCCTGGAAATATCATATACAGATAAAACTGTAATTTTGCTCTTTTTTGAATTTGTTTTTAACATTAAGATGTCTTATGTCAGTCTTAACTGTGCTTATCATTTAAGTTCAAAATATTTTGTGATGGCTTGAAGTGTTTCTTTTGTTCTGATACTTTGGGATGTTAGAAATGAAAGACATTTGAGTCAGAGGAAAATATATTTTGGATGTTCAGAACACAGCCAGGATAGGACCCAGGTACAGGTCCCTAGGACTCTTCACACACGCAGCATGTTTACAACAGGAAAGAGCAAACTTGGGTTTGTATTTGGGGATTTCTCTTTGCTGCACAAAATCTCCTCCCTAAAGTTATTGATTTTCCTTTCATCGCTTTGCCTGAACTTTCATTGCTCAGGCTTAAATTATTTTAAGATTTGCATTTATATATGAATTTGCATGAGTCTAAGTATTTGAACAAATAAGACAGAAATGCATAGAAGAAACCTGAATGTCCTCTTTCAGACTCATTTCTTTGTTCTCATCAATTGCCTAAACTTGGAGCGTATTACTTTAGGGAGTTCTCCATATGTGTATTATTGTATAGGTTTACCCATTATCTTTGTGAATTTCCTTTTTTTTTTCTTTTTGTCACTGTTTAGGAAATTTCCCTAAGTCTCTAATATGGATAGATTTTAATATAATCAGTCTATTATAAACAGTGTTGCAATAGACAACTCTATAATCTATCTATATACAATCTATATGATTTATAAGTAAGTCACTGCTTGGCAAGGTTATGTGAATTTTAAGTATTAAAACATTACAAGATTGCTTTGTTATAATTACATCCATACTAATGTCAATAGAAATATTAAAAATGTTTTACAGTTGGCAAATTTAATGCCCAAAATGTTGATACTTCATTTTTTATTTTGAAGTCTGTTGATTCATAAAATATTAGTGTATTTTTTCATTTTTCTATTTATAGGCTATTTATATTTCTTTTTCAGGTAATTCTTTATTTGAAATATTTTGTCCATGTTAATGAATTTGTATTATAGAAATCCATCATTTGCCTACTATACAAACAGCATATTTGAGAGTACTCCAAAAATTTCAGAGACTGGAACTAAAAGATACATTTTTTTTAGATCTTAAAATTTTGAAATCCATGAGTTGTTGTTCTCATAATATGCATGCTTACGAATGAGCTGCGGATTCCTCACAAGCATGGTGTTGTAGATTGGATTCGGTTTGGGTGTCCCCCAAAGTGTCCTCCATTAAGGGTTTGGCCCCAAAGTCCTATGTTATTGGTAACAAATTAAGAATTGAGACTCAATTCAGTTAAGGTGTCTGTAGGTGAGAACTTTGGTAAGCTATTAAATTGGATTGACTTTCTAGGATGTGGCTACCATGGTTGAATCATGTGAGTATATAAGGGGAGACCACGTGGGTGTGGACGGGGTGCCTCCTGGCTCACTCTGTGATCCTCGGCTGCCCCTTATTTCCCTTGTCGTACGCCAGGCCAGTGGGTTTGCCCCATCTCGGATTCTGAACCTTCCCAACTGTGAGCCAACATGAACCTGCTTCCTCCATAGGTAACCCCTCTCAGATAGACAATGATGAAAAGCTAACTGATACACGTTGATTTCAAAATAAACTTAGCTTTCAGTGTCGTTTCCTACATTTTTGAAGTATTCTTTTAATGAAATCAGTTAATTTTCTCTTAAGACTGCAGAGAATCATTTAGAAGAGTTCTCTCTACCTAGAATTACACTAAAAAGTAGTTCCTACATTGCATTGTCATTATTCCGAATTTTTTTTTTACATTTAGATATTTAATCTGTCTGGAACTTATTAGACAATTATATGAAATAAATACCTAACTTAATTTTCCTGAACGTTTATCTAATTGTTTTATCTATTTTTATTTCACTGATCTACATTGCATTTTATCCCAATAGCACCTTATTATAATCAGTGTATTCTATACTACACTTTAATATATTGAAAGGCAAGTCTCTATCCTTAGTATTTTTGCACATTTTTGGAACATTCCTATGAATTCAACTTTCTACATTAACTTCAGAATCACAAGATTTTAATGGATCTTATTGGAATCCATTTAAGCTGAGATTTTAATTGTATTTGCATTGAATTTATAGGTCGATTTTTGAAGAATTTACACCTCTATCATATCGAGTCTTCTCAACCAAAAAATTAGCATGCCTCTCTACTGATTCTGGTGTTCATTTATGTCCATCATTAAACAAAGCATACTTTCCATAGGTGTTTACATTTCTTATTAATGTTATTTCCAGGACTAGGACTAGTTTTGGCTGAAAGCAAGAGACTCAACTAGCTGAGGGGTAGGTGGTTAAGCAGTAGAAGTATTTGTTAGGTCACCTCTTGCATCCTACATCAGGGTACCTGGGTTCAGGCCTGGTCCTATGCTTCTAAACCAGCTTCTTGCTAAGGCGAATCCTGGGAAGCTCAAATACTTGAGTCCCTGCCGCTTATGTAGGAAACATGGTGGGAATTCCTGGCTCCTGACTTCAGCTTGGACTAACGCTGGCTATAGGGGGCATTTGAGGAGTGAATGAGCAGATAGAAGATTCTCCCACTCCTCTTCCCTCTCACCTCCCCCTCTCCCTCTCCCTCTATCTCCCTTTCAAATAAAATGGAAATAAATACATGAATAATTTTTAAAATAGCAGTTACTTAAACATGCAGTGGTTTTATTTCTGTCTCAGGCTGCTGTGACAGCTCAGTCACCCAGACTTCAGGGCCCCAGGTTCACCTTGCTTGCCTAGGATGGCAGTTACGGTCTTGATGATCTTAGGGAACTACAAGGGTAGCAGCGATCAAATTCACATCCATGGAGCAAACTTAAGGGAAAGGTGAACACAGGTATCTTTCAAAGAAGTCTTTTGGAAACTGATAGAGAGTAATTCCAATTACCTCTCCCTTGTTTCTCATTGGCCAGAATAAGTCATCACATGACTACACCTAGCAGAAAGAGAGCCTGAGAAATTTTGCCTAAAGGCCAGAGGACATCAGTCAGCATTGTATTAGCATGGAATCCAGCATTTTATTAGCATGGAATAATAAGACAATGGACATTAGAGCACAGTTAGGAGTCCCACCCCAGGAAGCACATTTAGCGTTTGTTGCTATTACAAGCACACACTGATTTTCACATACAGTTTTCACACACTTTTCCTTATGGTTATCTGAAAATCTGACAGACAGTGCCCCTAAGATTCTACCTGATAAAATGTAGAATTATGTGATTGTGTAGTTAATAAAATGACCAACAGGTGATGTTTAGCCTAGCAGTTAAGCTGAATTTGGGGATGCCTGCATTTTGTTTGGCTGTACCTGAGTTCAAGGCCAAGCTCCACTCCCAGTGCAGACTCCGGGAGGCAGCATTCATGTCCCTGCCATTCTCATGGCAGACCTGAGTCGGGTTCCTGGTTCCCAGCTTCTTGCCCAGTCCTGGCCATTGTTGGTACTTCGGGGGGTGAAAAAGTGGATGGGAGCTCCCTTTCTCTCTGTCAAATAAAATAAATAAATAAATAAATAAATAAATAAATGAAATTTTAAATGACCGAGAATAGCCTATGCAGCAGTTAACAGAGTTGTGAGGTCAGGCCATGTGACCCAGTTCCGCCTTGCTGCTACCTGGGCACAGCTCTGCTCTCTGCCTGGCTAAAGCTTCCAGGCTCTCGGAGGAGAGAGTTCGAGAAGCCCTCAGGTCAGATGGCACCTTGTGGTTGGTCCCAGCAGGGTTGAGCCTGGGAACTCAGGAGCCACCTTTTCCTACTCTCGCTCACGCAGGGTTCTTTGCCTGCAGTTCCCTGTTCAGCAGCCTTCTCCTGTGTGCACCCCTCTGACAGAAGGTAAAACTTCAGCTCATTCCTCTGTTAGAACTGTGGCCCCGGGGGAAAAGGTTGCTATCTATGTTAGGTACAATCCCAGCCCATAAAAAGTGCCTGACAGTAGAAGTATTTTTTTTTTCACATATGCATGTTATACTAAAAATGAATAAAATAACTATGAAAAGTAAGGGAAAAAAATCACATACGACTGTCCATAATGAAATAAGTCCTACTGTTCTCTCCCTCTCTCCCTTTCCTTCCACCTTTTCCCTCACTTTATGTAAAATTCCAAGATATCTGTGGGATAGTGAATGGATTTATTTGCATATCTCTGCTGTTAAACGTTGGGTTCTGCCACCCAGAGTGTTCAAACCCAACCTACACCGTTAATCTCAACTGCTGAGCTGATGGGAACTGGACCCTGCAAACAGGTCATCTGCCAAAAAAGACGTCCCTCAGGCAAACACTTGCAATATGTCTACCTAGCAGACTAAGTTTTTGTTGTTTCTTTCCTAAACAAAAACAAATCAAAACAAAATCAACAATATGTTTTCCCCATAGACTGATAAAATTACCCAAAATGTGTTGGAATTGAGATGAAATAAATCACCTCTGGACATTTCAAGACTTGCAAAATCTATCACTAATATATATATATAGATATATATAGTCTAATACAACTGTAAATGTATAATCTAAAATAACTTTGGAGAAAATATGAAGCAGTAGATAAAAGATTCACTTGTACTTTGGTGTATTAGATGTTTCTACCTGGAGTTAGGCAAAATCATTTTCACATCTCAGCCTTCACAGTTGTTCTTACCTGAGGCCATTGGCTGCCCATATCTGTGGGCTCCACATCTGATGATTCAATCAACTGTGGACTGAAAACGCTTGCAAAAATTTTCACCTGTACTAAACATGCAGAAACTCTTTTTCTTGGCATTTTTCCCTAAACAACACAAAATGACAGCTATTTACATGTGACATTATAAGTAATCTAGATACAAATTAAGTTAATAGAAGGATGTGAGTAGGTAATATGCAAATGCTATGACATTTTAAGTAAAAGAACTGTGTGTCCTCAGATTTTGGTACCAAAGGGGCCCCTGGAATACTGAGGGATGACTATATATCATGTTGGTCAATGGACTCAGTAGTCAAACAGACCTGCCTTTTAATCCCTCCTTTACACATTATAGTCTTGGCTACCTTATTTGTTATTGCTAAGGTCAGTTTTCTCATGTTTTGATTGAGGGAAATAATAATACGTTCTTTTTTTTTATTTTTTGACAGGCAGAGTGGACAGTGAGAGAGAGAGAGAGAAAGGTCTTCCTTTTCCGTTGGTTCACCCTCCAATGGCCACCGCGGCCGGCGCACCACGCTGATCCGAAGCCAGAAGCCAGGTGCTTCTCCTGGTCTCCCATGGGGTGCAGGGCCCAAGCACTTGGGCCATCCTCCACTGCACTCCCTGGCCACAGCAGAGAGCTGGCCTGGAAGAGGGGCAACCGGGACAGAATCTGGCGCCTCATAATACGTTCTTAGTAGTGCTGTAAACATTCCATTAGATAATTCATACAAAGATTTTCGAAAATATTGAGACTTAGTACATATTGGCTATAACTACTCCTTTTGTGTTTGTATTATTAGCATTAATATCTTCACTCCTACTATGTGAAGATACACATCTAAATTCTGTAGACTCTAAGGAATGCAGGGTTAAAATGTTAACTCTTACTATGCTCAAAGTCTGGTTTGGGAGAATACACTTTTTAAAAAATTATATATTTATTTGAAAGGCTCAGTTGCAGAGAGGGAGGGAGGGAGAGGGAGAGAGAGGTTGCGGGGAGAGATTCCACCTACAAGTTCATCCCCAGATTGCTGCAATGGCTGATGGCTGGGGCTGAGCCAGGTTGAAGGCAGGATCCTGGAACTCCATCCAGTTCTCCCACGTGGGTGCAGGGGCCGAAGCACTTGACCATGAACTACTGCCTTCCCAGGAGCATTAGCAGGAAGCTGGATCAGAAGTGGAGAAGCCAGGACTTGAATTGGTGCTCATGTGGGGTGTCAGCCTCACGGGCAGTGGCCCAACTTGCTGTATCACAATGCTGGCCCTTGGGAGAACACATTTAATAAGTTAAAGCCATGTTTGATCGATAAAGTACGATGCCTCTTATCAAGGCAGGCATCACTTTGCTTTTCTGAGAATGGCCTGCAATGAATTACAAACACAGTCCTCTAGGGAGTCGCCCTGCCCCTGAACCATGCCCCTTTGCAACACGATGCTGTCATTTCTTCCATGATAGCTGGAGTCTCACTCTATATTTCTTGAATGTTGGCAGCCTTGAGACTTGCTTTGGAAAAGTGATGTTGTGTGGCTTGCAAAACGAAGCCGGAAGGTGTCTTGATATTTCCACTGTCTTGGAACAATGCAATCATTCTATGAAGAATCTCTTTCCAGCTTCCCGGAGGATGAGCGCCTACGAGAGAGAAAACCAAAGCAGCCTAAGTAGCACACAGTGCTAACTGCCTAGTACACGTTGAGCCCATCTTGGATCACTCTGTTCCACCCAAGGTCTTGAGTCACTGCAGCACATCGGTGACCTCTGGAGAAACCACCAGGGGAACCTCTCAGCAGAGCTCAACCAAAGTAGCTCGTGGGCAGTTACAGGGCTCTGGTTTTAAATCACTGAATTTTGGGGGGTTCATTATACAGGTAAGTGATCAAGTTATCCATATGATTTTCCATTATAGTCATCTTCCACTTAAACAATGTGAAGACTCAAGAGTTGTGTGTGTTTACATTTCTTTACAGCACACGTATTAGATCCTGGGACCAGGCACTTCAGCTTGCATTTGCTAAGGTACAATTCATAAATAGAGAAATTTTTCTTGGAAAGGTGGTAAGCTGTAGAACATAGTAAACAAATGGTCTAGCGAGCAAGAAAGCTTTTTTGTAAATTTCTTGAAATAAAATTTGTAAAAAAATGCCAATATTGCAAAAGTAAAGTAGAATATGCACTAAATGGAACGGCCAGAATTCTGAAAGGCTGTTTCCTTCACATGGCACTTGAAGCACTTGAGAATCTGGAGAAATGGAAACCCGAGTTTAGTTTGAGACTATTCTGTTGTAAAACTGTGAAAAAACTCTGTTGTAACACACAGGTGAGTCCTCTCTGTTTCTTACCAGCTGTTATTTATCGAGAAGTGTGTATACACATTACTCTTATTAGCTGTCTTCCATTTACTTTTACTCATTAAAATAAATTTTTACTTTAAGGTGTGTCCTCCACACCTTAAATCAATGACTCTTTTTAATAAGGTCCTCATGTTTTTCAATGAAATATTTTGCTCTATTTTTCCATAACTAATATTTAGAACTTGACAGTAGTGTGCATTTGATAAAATTCTCCCATCCCCTGCTATCTGTGTTCTAGCTTCTCCCATTGCTCTCGTTCGATTGCCTCCTTCTTTTGTCCTGTAAACACCGTGACACAAGCTGCTATTCTGTGGTGGCCACTCTTGGCTTCTTACTTCTCAGTCTCTCTTGTCAATCTTAGGCATTGTCCCACATGGTTTTTATAACACCAACAAGTAGATTACTTCTTCACTCACACTGGAAAAGGGCAAGTCCTTCATTCCTGCAAGTTTTCATTTTTATTATTTGTTTATTTATTTATTTGACAGGCAGGGTGGACAGTGAGAGAGAGAGACAAAGAGAAAGGTCTTCTTTTTGCTGTTGGTTCACCCTCCAATGGCCGCCGCGGCCAGCGCACCGCGCTGATCCGATGGCAGGAGCTAGGTACTTATCCTGGTCTCCCATGGGGTGCAGGGCCCAAGCACCTGGGCCATCCTCCACTGCACTCCCTGGCCACAGCAGAGAGCTGGCCTGGAAGAGGGGCAACCGGGACAGAATCCGGTGTGCTGGCGCTGCAAGGCAGAGGATTAGCCTAGTGAGCCGCGGCACTGGCCTTTATTATTTATTTGAGAAGGGGAGAGAGAGAGAGAGAGAGAGAGAGAGAGAGAGAGAGAGAGAGAGAACAGAGATGTAATACACACAGATACAGAGAGAAAGAAAGAGAGAGCTCCTATCCTCCTCTGGCTCACAGGGTCAGAACTGGACCTGAATGGAGTTGGGAGTCAGGAACAGGATCCAAGGTTCCCATGGAGTTTCAGGGGCCAGCGACTTGAGCGGCTGTGCTGCTCCCCAGGGCCTACATCCATGGGACACCGTGGCCAGGCGCTGGGAATGGAGTCCAGGCACTCCATATGGACCTGGGGCACCGTGATCACCGGGTGAGGGCTGCTGTGCTTGTGTTGCCCTGTTCAGCTCCTCGACAAATTGGACAACGCCCACTCGCATTGGGAAGGACAACCAGCTTTCCTCTGTGGATTCAAGTGCCAGTATTTGATGGAAACACTCAAAGACACACCCTGAAATAGTATTTCATGGGATATTTGGACCTCCTCTGCTCTAGGCAGGTTAACACATACAGTGAGTTATCACCATCACCTGTTGGCTAACATCAACTTCCTATGTATCTTTTATCTCCAATTAGAGTTCTATTTATAAAATGCGAATATAATAATTTTATTTATATATTTATAACATATTTATCTGTTTATTTATAATCTCTCAACCTCCATGGAATAATTTACAAACCCTTACAATGTGACTTCAAGGTACATTTTAACCTTATTTGCAGCCACTTCCACTTCAGTTAAGACTGCTACCACGGAACTACTCAGCGTCTCCTGGATAGACCATTCACTATCATCTTCCATGCCTTTTTTACTTGCTAATACATTTGCATGGGCATTTTCCTGTCTTCCAGATGGTTATGGAATATATTAAGGAATGAAACTCCTCGAGATGTAGATTCTATGTTATTTACATTGCTGTCATTGAAAATCTGTTTTCCCCATAGTCCTTCGTTAGTACTGTTACACAACACAACATGTTGAATTGTTGTCATTTACTTAAAAGTCAGCTTCAACTATCCAGTCTCTAACACAAAGATTAACTCCTGATATGGCTACTTGATATGCCAATCAGATAGTTTATGACTCAATGTCTGATAGCAATTGATTTTCTTGTGCCAGGCTGTCATATGCCTTGTTATCTTTGTAACAAAAATTCTTAGCTGAAATAAAAATATCTGACTTTGTAATAGAAATAAGAATGCTTGCTTATGTAATCTTTGAAGAAAATGTGCTTGCACGACTGACTTTAATAACAAGCGGTGACATCTTGATTACTTCTCTCTCTTCTTCTCCTCACCCCTAAGCTGGTCTGAATCCCTGGGCTACTGTATAATTCCCTTGGCAATGATGATTTTCATCTTGTTAAACGGGAATTATAGATTAGATTCAGCAGGGTCACTATCAATAAAGGTTCTTTTCATCTGATGTAAATTTCCACATTATGAATAATGTTTTCAGTTTATACTAGGACTGTGTACAGGCAGATTTACTTGGAGGTTCTGTACTTGTTGTTTTTTTTTTTTTTTTTTTTTTACAGGCAGAGTGGACAGTGAGAGAGAGAGAGACAGAGAGAAAGGTCTTCCTTTGCCGTTGGTTCACCCTCCAATGGCTAGCGCAGCCAGCATGCTGCGGCCGGCGCACCGCGCTGATCTGATGGCAGGAGCCAGGTGCTTCTCCTGGTCTCCCATGGGGTGCAGGGCCCAAGTACTTGGGCCATCCTCCACTGCACTCCCTGGCCACAGCAGAGAGCTGGCCTGGAAGAGGGGCAACCGGGACAGAATCCGGCGCCCCGACCGGGACTAGAACCCGGTGTGCCAGCGCCGCAGGCGGAGGATTAGCCTAGTTAGCCACAGCACCGGCCATGTACTTGGTCTTATAGACATCACTGAAAGCTAAATGCAATAATTGTCTTAAAACCTTTAAAGCTATAGATGATTTTTTAAAAAGCCTAGGATCAAAGAGTATATTGACTTTTTAATGTGTATTACTCAATTAAAAAAAAATTTTTTTTAAAAAATATGCTTTTATCTTGGTTACCAAGTACTTCTCAGTTCTATGGCACCCGCTTAAAGCTAGAATTGACTGATTTGATTTATTTTTTTACTGCATTGTTTTAAATGTCCACATTATTCCATTAAGTAAACAAACCATAATTTAATTAGATCCCAACATAAGGACATTGGATTGTATTTTTGTATGTTTGTTTTTGCTTTTTGCTATTACCAGTGATGCTAACATGAGTACTTTTTAACAAAAGTCTTTATGGACATGTGAAAAAAATAAGACACATTCCTAAATATAGAATGCTAGTTTTTATTATTTCTCATTTTTACGGTTTTCAATAGAAAATACACTTATATTTTTCAAACATGAAATATTATTAAGAAAAAGCATGTTATGAAAGATACTGTCACACCCTGTTCTGCCTCTCTCTCTAGTTCCCCCGATACACACATAGTAAATATGATATTAACTGTGTATTATTTGAGAGTTTCTTAATGTAAACAAAAAATAACATGAATATCACTCTCTTTTTACACAAAATTTGATATATTAAACACACTCAAGATGGCAAGTTAAGAAGCTCCTGTCCCATATCAGAGTACCTGGGTGCAGGAACCACCTGTGGTGCGGATTTCAGCTTCCTGCGAATGCAGACTGAGGTAGACAATGATGGCAGTTTAAATAACTGGGTCCCCGCCACTCATCCCTGTTACCCAAAAGGAAGTTCTGTGAAGAGTTTCTGGCTCCTGGCCCAGTCCCCGCCCAGTCCCGGACTTTGCAGGCATTTGGGCAATGAACAAGTAGATGGTTGCTCTCCTCTCTTTCATATTAAAAAAAAAAAAAAAAAAAAAAAAAAAAAAAACACACACAAAAAACAAAAAAACCCAAAAAACTAAACATATGCTTTCCCCTTGTGGTCCCGCTTTACTTTAATAGATCTTGTAAATATTTTCACATTAGTATGTTGAAGAGATTCTTCATCTTTTTCATAGATTTTCATTGCAGTCCATTGAATAAATTTTGGCTATTTCTTTGACCAGTAATTTATTAATGCAGTTTGGTTATTTCTCATTTTTTGATAACACATGTGATGTTGAATGACTGACTTAACACACATAGGATTTAACATTTGTGTGCATCTGTTTGCAGAATCCATTCCCCAAAGTGGGATTCCTGCTCTAAAGATTACATGTGTTGTTGGCAATATGTCCCAAATTTACACATCCACTGGAAATAAAAGAGAAGACTTACGTTAGATTGAATATTTCTTAATATTTTAAGGATCAATTGTCTTTTTTCAGTAAATAATCTGTTCTTGTTGTATGAGATTTCCCCATAGTTTCACAGAAACTTTTTTTTAACATACATCACTTTTTAAATGTACATTTTACCTATTTTTATTTCATCTTAATGGTCATCATTTATAAAGTTAAATCACTTTATGTCATTTGTCATTTGTCTTCATCAAAGATGTATCAGGATTCAACATGAAAATATTTTATAAAAAATAAGTTATTTAAGCCCAATTACAATTTTTGAAGTAAAAAATGCCATTAAACTCTCATATTAGCTTATTTTGTGTTTTCTGTATCCTGGTGTTGAGGCAGTTTAAAACATAACGTACTTCCCCTCATTGTGTGTATGTGCACATGTAGATTATACATATGTGTGCTTCTTTTGATTTTTAGGAAAATAGATATTTTTCATTATAGTGGTTATTGTGGGGGTAAAATTAAGAAAAACAGAAAACTCCATTATTATTTCATCACATTGGTTATGCACGTAACACTTGAACTTAGAAATGATGATATGTTAACAGTAATTGCAACTATTATTTGTCAGTTAAAATAAATGAATAAAAATATTTTAACATTTTCATTGACTATAAAGATGTGCTAGGAATTAATTTTTAACTATTTTTCAGATATATAGGAACCAGGTAAAGTAATATAAAGATCTCCCAGGTGTCATCACCCAGCTAAAACAAATATGAATATGTGGCAAAAAAATTTTTTTTTTTGACAGGCAGAGTGGACAGTGAGAGAGAGAGACAGAGAGAAAGGTCTTCCTTTGCCGTTGGTTCACCCTCCAATGGCCGCCGCGGCTGGCGCACTGTGGCCGGCGCACTGCGCTGATCCGATGGCAGGAGCCGGGTACTTATCCTGGTCTCCCATGGGGTGCAGGGCCCAAGCACTTGGGCCATCCTCCACTGCACTCCCTAGCCACAGCAGAGAGCTGGCCTGGAAGAGGGGCAACCGGGACAGAATCCGGCGCCCCAACCGGGACTAGAACCCTGTGTGCCGGCGCCGCAGGCGGAGGATTAGCCTAGTGAGCTGCAGTGCCAGCCGGTTCCATGGCTTTTGACAAATGTGTAATGATGATACTGGTTAGTTTTGCTGTCTCAATAATCTTCTGTGTCCTGCGTATTGATTCCTCCCCACCCCCAACCTCTGGTAACCTCTAATTGTTTTACTGTCCTCATATTTTTACATCTTCCACAATGCCATGCAATTAGAAACATACAGCATGTAGCTTTCTTTCAGTTAATAGTATGCTTTTATCTATTTTTCATGTGTTTTCCTAGCATGATAGTTCAATTACTTCTTTTTTTAACATATTTATTTTATTTATTTGAAAGAGTTACAGAGAGAGGTAGAGACAGAGAGAGAGGTCTTCCATCCGCTGGTTCACTCCCCAGATGGCTGCAACGGCTGGAGCTGTGCCGATCCGAAGCCAGGAGCTTCTCCCTGGTTTCTCACGTGGGTGCAGGGGCCCAAGGACTTGGGCCATCTTCTGCTGCTTCTCAGGCCACAGCAGAGAGCTGAATCAGAAGAGGAGCAGCAGGGACTAGAACCCGCGCCCATAAAGGATGCTGGCGCTCATGCCAGGGCTTTAACTCACTGTGCCACAGTGCCGGCCCCACTCAATTACTTCTTAAAAAGAGTCTCCTCTCCCTAGAAAATATTATCAGTTTGTTTACCTAAAATCCCAATTGATGAAGAGACTGGACAAAGTCATCTGATTTCTTCTAAACTCAATTCCCTGGGGCAATACGCCCTGGTGAAGGGAGTAAATGGATCATACATAGGTCATCTACTTTAACTTCTTCCCCAAAGTTATTGCTTAACTTTGGAGTAAAACTCACTCAGGAAGTATATACAGATACTCCCTTTTAAACTCAGTTGGAATAGCTGCTTTCTGTATGGCTCTGCCATTGACTTGACAAACAGATCTATTTGTTTCATTTTGCTTTACATTTCTAGGAACTGCTTTCTAAATTTAGTTTTGTTTTAAAGTGGCATGAAATATTTACCAGACCCTACATCAAATATATAAAACAAGGAATGTTCAGAAAAATCCAGCTTCCCTCCTCAGACACATCTCTTTTCTCCTGTGACAACTTTCTCTATAGGTTGCTCCTGGAGACATACATACCCTCACTTTCCTGAACAAACAGCAGTATTATGAATACATTTTTCTTTACTTCTCCTTAGTAACACATCCTGGAAATTATAGTATTCCACTGGGTGTACATACCATTCAACTACTCCCCAAGTGATAGACTTTTGATTACTTCTAATCCATCACTTTTACAAATAGTACGGCAAAGACATGCTACTTCTTTGGTATTTTTTCTAGTTCATCTTCAGCATATAAGCTAAAAATAGGATTTCCAGATCAAATGTGTATGTGTGTGAGTGTGTGTAATTTTGCTGCAGTTTTCTAAATCCAATTATAGCGTTAAATTTTGAATTCGTACCAGCTTTGAAGGATAGTGTCTATTCCTATAGATCCCCCAGAAAAGAATTTTATCCAACTTTTAGATTCTTTCCAATTTGAGAGAAGAAAACTGGTATCTCAGAGTAGTTTCAAGATTTCATTTGTCATTATGAGTGTTCAAGATCAGTGGGGCATCTTTTGTATGTTTAATGATCGTTTACATTTATCTTTCCATGTACTGTCTATTAATATTATTAATACTAATATTTACTATGGTAGATTATATAATACACATTGAAAATACTTCCTGGTTTTTCATTTTCAACTTGATTATAATAATATAAAATTTTTCTATACAGAGGCTTCACATTTAATTTTGTCTAAATTATCAGTGATTTTCTTATTGCATCTTTACTATAAGTATAGTTAGTGAAAGTTTTTTTTCTTCCAAGACTCAGGTTATAGAAGAATTTAGTCATATTTTACTTTTAACATTTAAATATTTTGTGTATTTAGAATCCATCATAGTGTACAATTTAAGGAACAGATTCAATTTTGTGTCCTATTTTGCTATCTAGTTATTTCAATATCACTTATTAAAATGTCCGTATTTCCCTGGTGGTTTAAACTGCAGTCTTTATCACACACTAAAATTTCAATATGGGATTAGTTCTATTTCTGCATTTTCAATTCTGCTTCCATGGTCTGGCAGCCTGTTCATGCATTAATGCTACACTGTTTCGATCACATAAGCCATATCCTATGTTTCAATATCTGGTACAGCCAAACATTTCCAAACTCCAATTGCTTTTCTTTTTAGTACTTCTCATCATACTTATTTATTTTTTTCTTCCAAATAAAATTCATATTGAGCTCATCTGATGGCAGAATAAAGAAGGGAATTGATGGTATGTCATTGTAAACATTTTATAGTTGTAAGTTAAATTAGTAGTCTTGGTTTTTTTGGGAACCACTTCCACAAATCCAACAGCACTACTGTTGTTGAACAGTGCAGTAACTCCCATGTATAAAAATCCAGTAGACAGTTCTCAGTTTTCATTTGATTTGACATATACATAGTGTTCAACATAATGCGGCTTTGACTTTTCTTTGAAATGCTTTCTTGAATTGGTTTCCAGTACACCATTATCACCCAGTTTATTTCCTCTTCTTCTCATTCCCCACTTAGTTTCTTCTTGTCTTTCAGAATGCTAGACCACAGAGTGTCCTAGGTCGCAGTATTTTGATTTCTCCTTCTATTTCTACCTAAACCCACATTTTCGTCATCTCAGGGTATCTTAAGGGTTGAAATAGCATCTATACTTTGATAACTGCTGACTTTATGTCTCCTGCTCAGGTACCTCTACCAGTTGCCAGTCTCTTACATCCAGCTGCCTCCACTTGGATGCTCTTCCACTTAGATTTCTAATAAGCAGTTAAAACTTGGTGTATCCAAGAGAAAATCCTGATCTTCCAGTCTCATAGATGTCATTCCC
This sequence comes from Oryctolagus cuniculus, assembly GCF_051225735.1. NCBI lineage: Eukaryota > Metazoa > Chordata > Mammalia > Lagomorpha > Leporidae > Oryctolagus > Oryctolagus cuniculus. The sequence continues at coordinate 11,592,149 of NC_142874.1, read as the reverse complement.
AGTTCCTTCTTCTTACCTACAAGTAACAGATTTCTTCTTTCAATTGTTCAGGTAGAAGCATTGGAGATATTGCTGACTTCCCTACTCTTAGTAGGAGTCATCATCTTCTCTTTCCCAGGGAGGTTTCATCTTTGCCTCATTTACTATATTCTCTAAATAACAGTTATTAATACACTAGTCAAATCATGTTACTGATCTGTCTAAATTTGTTTTCCCTTTGTAGTAAAATGAAAGACTTCATAATATTCAAATTATATCACCACATCTGGCCCCTCATTAATTCTTGGCCTTCATCCTAAACTACTTTTATACTCACTTCTTCTCCAATAGCAACTTGTGTACTACAGTGCTCTTTGTCAACATTATGTACAGTTCTGCATTGTTTGCCCTTAAGTCCTTGAGTCTTTAAAGAGATCATCTTTATTACAAACTCCCATGCCACAGTTTTTAAAATTGCAGCCATGCCCTCATTCCCTGACACGTCCAACCCAACTCACTAGATTTATTTTTACCCCTGGCACAACCATTTGATATCCTATTTATTATTTATTTTTGGTATATCCCTTTCAAAGAACGTGATCTTCAAGGAAAGAATTTCTTTTCTTTCAACTTCCAGACTCCTGGCACCTAAAACAATGCCAGATATTATTCCCTAAATATCTAGAGAATGAATGAAGAAATGCACTAAAATTGAATGTGTGCTTTAACATTACTTAGCTTATTGATTTTGTGAGGTGCTCAATGTTGAAAATGACTATACTAATGCCTAGATTATTAATTCATCTATTTTAAATGGATTTTAAGGTACTCCATTTTTTATTTTACTACATTTTTGTTTTATAAGGTTTTCCCCTTTCTTTCAATAAGGGATAAATAAAAAAGGCAAGTCACTTAAGTGAAAAATGCTATCAGCTTGTTTTATAAACATGTTGGCAAATTGAAAGACTGTTCAGATTTTAAGAACATATCATTTACTGCAACACTTTGTAAGGAAGTAGAGGTCAAGTACATGTTTTTCTAAGGAAATCAATGAATCCATTATTTTTCTTATTTCTCTACACGATACAATTACATACATAGCTACATTCTTGCCCTCATGTCCTATTTTCCAGTAGGAATGTAAGAACCTAGTTTAATGGTGAGATCTATATATCATCAATTTACTAGTGTTTGTTCAATTACATCTCTTCTGAAACAAAAATTGAAATACACAAACTTACAAGTATGTGTTAAGTTTATTGGGCTTATAAGAGAGATCATTTAAAATCAAAAGGGACTATCAGAAGATCTGACCAAACTGATAATCATAAAAGGTCAGATTACATCTCTTTCCCTTGTTGAAATATCTTCTTCAAAATTCCTCTGAAATGTGCATGTAGCTTAGGTCAATTACTTTACAAACTAAGCCAATAATGTTAACTTACGTTCCTACTGATTGGTCAGCTCCTACATTCTATGGTCTGAAGTCCATGAAAAGCTACTCTTTGATTGTCTCTAGTATACATATTTCTCTTCTCTGTCAATTCCTTAAAATTTCCATCTTTAAGCTTTGCTTTTAGCTGTCTTCAAATTGAAGGCATGTACTAATATGAAAGTCTTTCATAGATAATGTTAGTCTTTGTTAATTTCTCAAACTCTTATCTGAAATAAGATCTGGAGAAAATGGAGCATGGGACAAAGTAACTTTTTTTTTTAAAAAAAGATTTATTTATTTTTTGGAAGGCAGAGTTACAGAGTGAGAGAGCGAGAGAGTGAGAGAGAGAGATCTTCCATCCACTGGTTCGCTCTCCAAATGTCCACCAAGGCTGGGTCTAGGCCAGGCCAAAGCCAGGAACCTAGAACCCCTTCCGGGTCTCCCACATCAGTGTCAGGGGCCCAAGCACTTGGGCCAGCTTTCCTAGTGTGCCTTCCCAGGTGCATTAGCAAGGGAGTAAACCAGTGATGGAAGATTCTCTCTCTCTCCGTCTCTTTCTCTGTCCTCCCCTCCACCCCACAACGTATAAAACAAATCTTTTAAAAAGTACCAATCTATCAAGTAGATGACGAGCTGAATTTCAGTTACTTTCATTTTAATGTTCATGGTGGCATTGAATATCAAGCTAAACTGGAGATGACTGTCCTCTGGGCAAATGCTAATGTTCTCAACACTTCTGAAAGGGGTGTATATAAAAAGATGAAGAGAGGTTAATGAATTGCATCATGAGAAGATCATCCTTTAAGCTAGGATGTGCCTGCCAAAGCATCACATCATCTCTTGCGTGTGTGAGTTTCCCTGAATTGAAGAGTATCCCAATTAGAGTAGCTGTCAGTTTTGCATGACTTAAAGTCACAGCCTAATCTGTAAGCATGTGAGTAAATTCTTCTATCCGCAGGAAAAGTCATTATCTCACTCTGCCAGCATCAAGTGTGCTAAGAATGACTTGTCATCGTTTGAGTACCTCTGAAGAGAAAGAAGGGTGGGAAGGAATGTCTTCCCCCAGATGGTGCACTAGGCTACTGTGCCACTGTGTGCCACGTGACAGGGCCAGCCTAGGAGGTAGAAATTTCTCTTGGGCCGGCGCCGCGGCTCACTAGGCTAATCCTCCGCCTAGCGGCGCCGGCACACCGGGTTCTAGTCCCGGTCGGGGCGCTGGATTCTGTCCCGGTTGCCCCTCTTCCAGGCCAGCCCTCTGCTGTGGCCAGGGAGTGCAGTGGAGGATGGTCCAAGTGCTTGGGCCCTGCACCCCATGGGAGACCAGGAAAAGCACCTGGCTCCTGGCTCCTGCCATCGGATCAGCGCGGTGCGCCGGCCGCAGCGCTGGCCATTGGAGGGTGAACCAACAGCAAAGGAAGACCTTTCTCTCTGTCTCTCTCTCTCACTGTCCACTCTGCCTGTCAAAAAAAAAAAAAAAAAAAAAAAAAAAACAAAAACAAAAAACAAAAAACAAAAAAGAAAAGAAATTTCTCTTGCAGAACACACGTGTGCCAATGTCTGGAGGCTATGCTCTGAGAATCCATACTATATTTAGAATTCCTTACAAATTTACTTATTTTCTTTCAGTGATGATTTTTCTACTTCTCAGGTAAGAAAACAGGATGCACACTGGGGTGATAGGAGACATTTTTTTCTGTAATTCAGAACTGGAAGCACACTTTTCTATACTCATTTCATAAAAAACATTTGTAGAGAGACACTATTAAATGTGATGGAGAAAGTAAATTTCTGTCTTGAGAATTTTGTTTGAGCTGCAATTTTCTTTTTAATCTATCATTGATTTATCATATTACTTATGCAAGTTGACAGACACTAACTGAACTGTAAATAGTGAAATTCATACAACAAGAATAATTCCTTTACTCGTTTGTAATTTGCCTTGTATAACTGCTGCATGAATTTTAAGACTTTAAAGGTACACTAAAGAAACTCTTTTTTTAAAGATTCATTTATTTATTTGAAAGTCATAGTTACACAGAGAGAAGGAGAGGTAGAGAGAAAGAGAGAGAGAGAGAGGTTTTCCATCTGCTGGTTCACTTCCCAACTGGCCACAAAGGCCAGAGCTGCGCAGATCCGAAGCCAGGAGCCAGGAGCTTCTTCTGGGTCTCCCATGTTGGTGCAGGGGCCCAAGGACTTGCTCCATCTTCTACTGCTTCCCCAGGCCATGGCAGAGAGCTGGATTGGAAGTGGAGCAGCTGGGACTTAAGCCAATACCCATATGGGATGCCGGCACTTCAGGTGGTGGCTTTACCCACTAGGCCACAGGACTGGCTCCAGAAAACTCTTATGCCAGTAAATAAACACATAGATTTATTTTACCTAACAGCTTACCATATTCTTTGGATATAAAACAGATTCTCCCATTAAGAATTCTTTCTTACCTATGAGTGAGGTAACGATTTGGTTAATATATTAAACTGTCCAGAGTCTGACAGCCTTTTATTGTAGTAAAGTGACTGGTATATGACCTTGTGCCTAAATAATTGTTGCCTGTCATAGGTTATTATTTGTACCCAGCAAACTGTAGTATAAAACTTATCAAGACTCAACTTAGATCACTAATGGGTTCCTAGTTTTCAGGTAATTTCTTTATATATTTTTTCTTTTTTTAAGCAGGGAAGTTGCTGAGGCTGTGTCACTAATTCACTGAAAATCACAGGCACTGGGCAAGGTGGAAGGGCCGGGGTGGTGTTCGTACCGCATCTATTTCTTGGGAACATCATCTCAGAGCGAGGGGATATGAATATTTCAATATATACCGCCCTAGTTATTTATGAGCCCAGCCAACCAAATGCAAAAATTTCTAACAAATGGCTTCTGAAAGTCAGCAGGATGATTATTTTGGAAAGCAGATATTTAGCATGTAGAATAAATATATTTAGCATTTGAAAACACTGTCAGTCGTGTGTTAAACTAAGTGAGAGACATACCTTTGGTCTCTCCAAAAATTACTTTGCAGAATATCCTGGATAATACCACTGTGAATTTCATATAACGTACTAAGAACATTTTCACATGTCTTTTTAAAAGAGAGTTTTTGGTTATTTTGAACAAAGTGTTCCCAATGCTGCTTTGGCTTCAAAAATCATCCCCTGTAACTGTTTTTGGTGATTTGATGTTAACAATGAAAGGTTGATGTTTTTACTAAATTGACTAATTTTTAAGGCACGATTGATTGCATTCACTGATTGCTTCTGTGATGAGTAATGATAATTGATGTTAATAAATTAAGAATTCAAGGAAAAGCCAGCACTGTAGCACAGTGAGTTAAGCTGTGGCTTGTGATGCCAGCATCCCATATTGAAGTGCTCATTCAAGTCCAGCTGCTCTGCTTCTGCTCTGCTAGTGTGCCTGGAAAAGCAGCAGAAGATGGTCCAAGTGCTTGGACCTCTCCACTCATGTGGGACATCCAGGTGACATTTCTGCCTTGTGGTGTCAGCCTGGACCATGCCTGGCTGTAGCCATCTGGAGAGTGGACCAGCATGTCTCTCTCTCTCTCATAAGTAAATAAATCTTTCTAGAAAGAATTTTTTTTTAACTTTTATTTAATGAATATAAATTTCCAAAGTACAGCTTACGGATTACAATGGCTTCCCCCCCATAACGTCCCTCCCACCCACAACCCTCCCCTCTCCCACTCCCTCTCCCCTTCCATTCACATCAAGATTCATTTTCAATTCTCTTAATATACAGAAGATCAGTTTAGCATACATTAAGTAAGGATTTCAACAGTTTGCTCCCACACAGAAACATAAAGTAAAAAATAATAGATGATTTTTTAAATGATGATAAAATCAGATCAGACCTATTGTCATGTTTAATCCCAGTGAGAGTCAAGTTGGGAGTTGATAATTTCTTTTTTTTTTTTTACAGAAGATCAGTTTATTATGCATTAAGTAAAGATTTCAACAGTTTGCACCCCCATAGAAACACAAAGTGAAATATACTGTTTGAGTACTCGTTATAGCATTAAATCTCAATGCACAGCACATTAAGGACAGAGGTCCTACATGAGGAGTAAGTGCACAGTGACTCCTGTTGTTGACTTTACCAATTGACACTCCTGTCTATGGCATCAGTAATCTCCCCATGCTCCAGTCATGAGTTTCCAAGGCTACGGAAGCCTTTTGAGTTCTCCGAAGTAGGTTATGGCATAAGGTAATACTTTCAGTGGATTTTTCGGGATGACTTCTTGAAGGAAGTGCCGTTTGCACTGAGGCTGAATAAAATCAAGAAGATGTGTGGGGAAAGGACACTCTAGAAAGAGGAATCATTTGTGCACAGGTTCTGAGGGAGGAGTCTGCTTGGCTGGTGGGAGTAACAACCAAAGGCTAATATGGCTGGAACTGGCCAATCAGAGTGAGGGTGGTAACAGATGTTGTTGGAGAGTTAGCCACGATCAGGTTAGATTATTATAGAATTTAAGGGAGCCGGCGCCGCAGCTCACTAGGCTAATCCTCCGCCTGCAGCGCTGGCCCCCTGGGTTCTAGTCCCGGTCAGGGCGCCGGATTCTGTCCCGGTTGCCCCTCCTCCAGGCCAGCTCTCTGCTGTGGCCCCGGGAGTACAGTGGAGGATGGCCCAAGTGCTTGGGCCCTGCACCCCATGGGAGACCAGGAGAAGCGCCTGGCTCCTGGCTTTGGATCGTTGCAGTGCACGATTGTGTCAGCCACTGGGGCATGAACCAGTGGAAAGAAGACCTTTCTATCTCTCTCTCTCTCACTGTCTAACTCTGCCTGTCCAAAACAAACAAAAAAAAAAACAAACAACAAAACACACAACAACAAAAAAAAGAATTTAAGGGAGAGGACTTTTCCCCTCTAAGTGTTATGTAATCCTCTGGAGGAGACATGAACAAACCATTCATTTTTAATATATCGTGAGGATTAGTTTGGTGCCCTGCAGGGAAGAATAGAACAGAAGCAGAGAGCCATCCAGCGTGCTGTGACCCTGTTCTAGGGGAGGAACTGATGGATTAGAAACAAAGTAGGAGACAGTGGTAGAGGTTACATTATGCTTCGGCAGAATCTGTTGTGGGATACCCTAAAGAGTGAGACACCAAGAATGATGTGCAAAAATGATGGTGCTGGTTCCTGAAATCGGGAAGCCTGAAGGATGAATGCTGGTCCTGAGTATGGTTTGAGAAGACTATTCAAATGAAGACTTTCCCATCCATTCATCTGAAACTAACGGAAGCCTGCATCAGAAGTGAAATTTGAAACTCTCAGCATAAATATCTCATTTAAAAGACAAAGATGCTTGTACAGTTCTTTCTTTAGAAAAAAAAGTCAAGGCTGGAAATGTGGTATAGTGGGTTCAGGTGCCACCTGCAGTGCCGGCATCCCATATGGGTGCCTGTTTGAGTCCTGGCTGCTCCACTTCCAATCCTGCTGCTTGCTGATGGCCTGGAGAAAGCAGGAAAGATGGACATAGTGATTGGGCCCCTGCCACCCATTTGGGAGACCTGAAGAAGCTCCTGGCTCCCCACTGTGGCCATCTGGGGAGTAAATCAGTGGATGCAAGATTTTTTTCTCTCTCTCTCCTCTCTCTTTCTCTCTTTCTCTGTGTGTGTCTGTGTCTCCCTCACTCTGTGTGACTCTGACTTTTGAATTAATAAATCTTTTAAAAAAACAATCCTCCATAAAAATCCAGAGTTTGACATCAAATGCAGCTCTGTGAAGAGTGAAGATAACGCCGTATAGAAATTCTGTTCCTGATGGTCAGGCTCAGAGCAAATAAGAGAACGTGGCACCTTTCCATCATGTAAACTGTTGACACTAATTATGAAACACTTCTCAGCTCTCAGGTATCAAGGCCCTCGGATGAGCTTTGTTCAGATGTTGGAGTTCCTTCCATTTGTGTTCAGGTCCAATGGGGTGACTATGAGCGCGGCCGTCTTACACTCTGGGTTGTAGTGAAGCCTGACACATCACATGGCAACAGTCACGAATGTGCAGCCGGCTTCCACAGTGTCCTAGAGGCTGAGGTCTCAATGATGCCACTACACCAATCCCTTAAAAGGGATGATAACTGGCATATGATTTTCTGTTTCTTTCTCAATAATTGTGGTGCTGAGTGATGAGTTCTTTATATAGTAGAATTTAATGATAAGTTTCAGTGCTGGAGTTTGTGACCACTTAAATCAACATCATGAAGCTGTTTCACATGTTGTGAATTTCTCTTGAGAGGTTTTTCTATGTTTTCAATGCTAAGGAATAAAAATTGAATAAAACATATTCTCCCACCATACATATATGCACACAGACTTTATCCTGTATAATTTGCAACATAGAATGCCTGGTTCCTATTCTGGTGATAATGAACTCAAATCCTATGAAGATTAAGAGTACTTTCACCAAATTCTCTATTATTATTTTTTTCCACTGATATAATTCTTTTGTGGCAGATTAATGAAGACTACTTCCCAAAAGAAGAAAAAAATGGTTATTTATCAACAATAATTATCTAATCCAGAATCAAGTTTAGAAACGCGTGCTGGCGTGGGCATTTGGTACAGTGGTTCTTATACTGGTTGGAACGCCCTCCCATCCCTTATCAGAATGTGGGAATTCCAGTCCTGGCTCTGCTCCCAGAACCAGCTTCCTGCTAACCTGCTCTCTAGAAGGCAATGGGTGATGGCTCAAGTACTTGGGTCTCTGCCAACCACATGGGAGACATAAATTAAGTCCTGGCTTATTGCTTCAGCTGGCATTTGCAGGCATTTGGGGAGTGAATTAGCAGATGCAATCTCTCTCTCTCTCTCTCTCTCTCTCTCTCATTCTCTCCCTCCCCTCCTCAAATAAATAATATAAAAGCCACTAGGTAGTAAATTCAATGTACAAGTTAGAATTTTTTTCTTGTACATTGTGGAATTAGGCAGTATTTAAAGCTCAATGCAATACAACCTAATTAGGGGTGTATATTTTTCAGTTTAGTGTATCATGTAGTTTGAGGACAAATGTTTCTCATTCTACTGATATATCACCATAGTATAAATTATCTCTACTAAGTGAAACAGAAAAGCTTCTTTACAAAGGTTTTGAAAATTCATAATCTGATAAAGTGACTTTTAAGTTGAGCTATGACCCTGCCAAGAGTTAACTATAAAAGTCGTTTAATCTTTCAGGAAGTTTGTTTCTTTACTAGCCATGGTGCAAATTATTTCCAAGATTGTTCCAAGCTTAGCATCCTAAAATTTTATTAAGTCATCAAGTCATGTCTCATATTTATATGAAAAATAGTTAAAAAGGGTATTACAGTGATATCTCAGCCATTTATGAATAGGTTACAAATAGCTGTAATATCTAAGTGTAAACATTTATCAACTGAAATTTGTTCAGTGACTAGTATGCTGATCACCAAAAGCCTATTATTATATTTTCCCTTAAGAGGATTTAATTTTTAAAATAAACTCTCTCTTCTGTCATAAATCTAAAGATCAGATAACAATACAAAGCAAGATATGGTGCTTACATGAGATAATGCTCACCTGAGGGTAAAATACAATATCCAGATATCAGAGTAAACATTTTCCCCTTAGAAAATGACTTGTTTTAAAAGGAAAAGTATGTATATAGATTGACACTACCAATGTAAGTGTTCAGATTAGGAAGGACAAAACCCGCTCCTGACGGTTTCAGACTCTCACATGCACTTGGTCCTTTGCGCTTCACAGTGCAATGGTGACAGAAGCAGTGCAGATCTCACCCATCCTCCTTTAGAGATGAGAGAAATGAGAGAGGGATGTGCGTGTGTAAAGGGTCTCTGAGAATTCAAGTGCATCAGCCACTCCTCCTTTACCCCACCCCGCACTGTGCCTGCAGGCAGGAGGATTAAGAATAGGAAATTCAGTCTTGAGCAGGGGCGTCCTGCGTAGCTGTGCAGCTGTCTATGCGGTTGCTGCTCAATGAGGGTAACTTAGTTCCCTCGCCTCACAGATGGTAGGAGGGTTTGGAGACCCCTCAGTCTCACATGGCTTGGAAATTGCAAGAGGATGAGCGATCACTCTCTGCTTGAGGACTCCTTTTCCTGGAATAAAACATGACCTTCTTTCCTTGAAGGGTCATATTTACATTGCTCAAAATCATACACCATTTAAGTATTAGTTACTAACGCTGTTTTCCATGGTTATTACATGAGGAGTCCCCATGATTGAAGAGAGGAGTGCTGATTATCACCCACAGCTAACTATTTCTCCATTGTCACTCACCTCCACTCAGAGGCCACTTGGAGGTAGTTCCGACTCATCCCTCCTAGCTCCTTTCTCTCCCCAAGGAGAAAGACATCTTTTGGGGGTCTGGTTAATTCAAGCATTTAAGCTCAGTCTGAGGTTAAACGGAGCCTTTCTGCTCACTCATCCCTTGATACTGAAGGGAGACGGTGGGTTCCCTTTTGAAGAATAAGTAGGTTTTATTCCAATGCAGCCCCCCCAACTCCCCAGCAAGTGCAACTGTTACCTTCCTCCGTAGCCGCTGGGACATCTGGCCAAGGTGAACGTTAATGTTTTTCATAGACTTCACAATGTAATGTAGCATATTTGGAAAGCATATTGATACTACTAATGTGACTTACACTGTTCTGGCTTGGAATGAATAACCGACTTTGTCCTAAGGAAAGTTTGACAAATTCCATAACCTATATCTCATTAACTGAATCAAATGAATGAGTCATAATAAACCAGTATTGGAAGAGCCAACCAATTACTGGAAATAAGTTTTTATTAAGTTCATCCTGATGATCTTAGTATCTATGCATGCATATCTAGATGAATATATACTTTATAAAAAGGTGTGTGATATGTACACATTGTATTTATCCATATTTATAATGTCTGTATTTCCTAAGATATCCATATTCTGTTTTAGTGTTCACTATTCTATGTTGATTCTCAAAGGGATGAATCTGATTGGAGCGTTCATGTTAGCAGCTACTATGGAAGACCACCAGTGCTCTCTAAAGCTTTGCTTTTCCTTTCTTGCAATGAATCTCCTTGAAACTAGATGTGGCAGGGTGAATAGCTTTGAGAAATAAAATGTGATCAGAGCATTTCTGGGTGGAAGCACTTAAAAGCTAGTGAAGTTGCTTAATTTTTTTTATCTCATGATAAATCATAAAGGCTTGTATTGTTACAGTGACATTAAAATATAGCAGATGCCTGCCCCTTGCTAAACTTGTGTTGAACTTAAAGAGTAAGAAACATGACTTCATAATTTAAGGGTGAATTTTTGCATGTTTGTAGATATAACATTGCCTATTTAGACCATTATAGCAAAGTGTATCTTTTAACTTATTAAATCCTGTAACTTTGTTTTGTTTATAACCTTGCCATTCTAATACTATTTCATTGTACTGACAGTATTTTTATTTTTTACCAATACAGCTTCCTGGGTCTATTTTTATCTTTATATATACAAATTCTGCCACAAATCCTATGTTAACTTGCTATCTATTTACTTTTGTTTGAATTGTGAGAAAGCATTCACAATGCATTTTGAACAAAATGGCCAAAGTTTTAGTATTGCTACAGAGATTTTGTTATGAATATTTGAAAATATTTAAGGGTATTATAGGAAAACAGCATATAGGCAAATCTCTTAAGTTGTATTAATATGTGTTCATAATATGTATGAATTACAAAATAAACAGAATGTGAGATATTGGCAGAATCTGTGAGTTAAGTAAAGATAAATAAGCTGGTAAGCAGAGCATGTGTGAATTAAGTATAATTTTATAAAGAGAGTGAAAGACACCTAATATGATACATAAATATGCATGGGATGCAGAGTATTCATGAGCCACCAAATATATGTAAACCTTCAGAGGCTCATAAAAAATCTAATTCAGTCACTCATTGTAACACTCATTTTGCTTCCCGGAGTTGTGGCATAGCAGGTAAAGCCGCCACCTGTGATGGCAGCACCCCAAATGAGTGCTGGTTCGAGTGCCAGCTGCTCCACTCTGATCCAGCTCCCTGCTAATGGCCTAGGAAGAGCAACAGTGGCTTACCCAAGTGTTTGGGACCATGCCACCCATGACGGAGACCCGGATGAAGTTTATGGCTCTTGGATTTGGCCTGATCCAGCTCCGGTCATTGTGGCCATCTGGTGGAGTGAGCCAGCAGATGGAAAATTTCTCTGTCTCTCCTTCTTTCTCTGTAACTCTGGCTTTCAAATAAATAAATAAATATTTAAAAATAAATACAAACAAAATTGATAGCTTCTTCTAAGACTAACTGGTAAGTACTGTAGTTGGTCCTATTTACCTTTCATATCTCTGTCGGAGAAAAAGGTGTGTGCTACTCTAGGTCCCTCTATTGGGTTTATGTATTTAAATCTTAACTCTGACATTTGCAGCTATACTGCTAATAGAATAGTGTGGTTCAGAAGAGAAACATGGAGGGGTTGGGGAGGGGAGAGAGGGAGAGATAGAGGAGAGACACAGAGAGGACATACATCCAGAAGCTGGGCAGTGTAGTTTTCTATTCTTGTACTCTGTCTCAGGTGTGTTAACCCATGTCACCTTTTCCCATTGTGTCTGGCTATATATCTCAATGAATTGAATAAATCATGTTATTTAAATATTTTAATGTGTTCTATGGACCTTGATGTTCTGTGGCTGTGGGACCTTGCTTGCCAGTATAGTTGGAGTGTATCTTTGCATCAAAATAATCGACCACATGAAGGTTTCTTCATAATGGGAAATATTCTAGGGCAGGACTAATGGGCATTATAGCAAAATTAGTTTTGTTGACGTATGTGGTTATAAACCCTCTTAGCCAATGAAGTATAAAAATAAGAAAATGATGTTCTCTATAAGTTTTAGAGATTTGTCATTGTGATTGGTAATTTTAGTAGAACTGTATATGGAGAAGTAGTGTCTATGTTTATAAAAATATTTTCCCAGAAGTATTTTGATTTCAGTTAAAAACAATGAATGTTATCATTTTGATAGCCTATTCTAGATGGAAAACTCTACATTTCCACAAAAACAAAACAAAAATTAGGTAGGGGTATACAGAAAAGGTCAATGTAAGAAAAAGATCTTTTAGTCATAAAAATATTGATTAGGGTCCACTAAAGAGAACAGTTATATCTGTCCTGATACATCTGGAAATCCAAAATCAGTGTAAACAAAACCTCAGTCTAGGTAACTCAGAGATAGTAATATGGCGTTGCTGTCATTCCTGTTATTGCTGCTATAAGATCTGAGAAAACCATTAGCCTCCATGTAGAGTATCTTCATAGTTCTGACTGCTACTGTTCTGAACTAAAACTCAAGTACTGATGTTTAACTCGTCAGAGTGGGCAAGCATCTACCAAAAGAACATGCACAAATATTTGTGGACACTTGACAATAGTGAGTATTACTGTTCAAGTTAAAGCTCATGTTTCTCCGTAACGAATATTCCCTTAATGCTAGCACTCCATAATTCACTGCATTTGTTCAAAGTGGTCAAAGCTCTTCTGTTTTGATCCTTCATCATTTAAAACCTTCTTTTGTAAAATGCATATTGCATCAGACAGTTGTTAATACTTTGATGAAATATCTGAGGCATGCTACTCTATAAGTTGAAGAAGTTTGTTTATTTCATGGTTTTAGAGACTAAAAGTGAATGATTGGGCCCTCTATTGATTTCACCGTAGGTGAGGACATCTTGGGAGAGGGTATCACAGCGGGAATGCATCCAAGAGAGAGTGATCAAATTGCCAGACAGAAAGCTAGAGAGTGCCTGAAATCCTACAGTGTCTTCTCAGGGACCTCCTTCTACGCCCCACTCATAAAGGTTCCATACCACCTCCCAACACCACCAACCTGGAGACCAAGCTTCCAGCATGTGTATACGTGGGGTACAAATGCAAACCATATCAAAACCATAGCACATAAATACATTAGTTTCTGAAAAGTTACTAAAGAATGATGTTTGAAAATGTCATCTGATGAAGATAATGATTTCTGGTGTTCTACAGAACAGTGGGGTAACTCCATTATGCAATAAAGAAAATGGAAGGGCTAATTGCTTTGTGTGAGTGAAATATCTGTGAAAGTCTGTTGAAATATTGTATCATATCCTATAAAATATACAGGTAATTAATGTCAATCCAAAATTTTTTAAAAATGAGTAAAAAGTTCAAAAGAAATTCTGAATAGTACAAATCATCTTTCAGTTCATGCTCCTTTAAATAAATTGACACCCAAAACGTGTGATACTTCATTCCTAAACTATTTAAGGGGTTACTATGTATAATGCATTGTGTTTGATGATGTGAAAATCACAAGTACAGAGAATATATCATATCTGTTTTCAAGAAGCTAATGTGTAATACAGCAAGGAATGTCCATATAAAGTAAGGCAGAACAAAAAGTGTAAAATTGACTAAAGATAATAATAAAGAGCTATAGGAATTTAGAGAAAGGATCAAGAAGAGGGAGACAATAGAATTTTACCCAAAGAACCAAAGCAATTCTGAGCAAAACAGATCAAAGCTGGAGGCTTTATCTGATTTCAAAACATTTTACAAAGTGTTAGTAATGAAAACAGTGTGATGCTAGCATAAATATACACATCAACAATGGAATAGAATTGAGAGACCCCCCCCAAAAAATAAGCATTTATGGTCTACAGACTTTTTACATAGTGCCAAGAACACACAGTGGGAAAATAATAGTTTTTTTTTCAATAAAGGGTGTTGTGAAAATAGGTATCTACATATACAAGATGAAAATAGACTTTGTTCTCAAAGTATAGACAAAAATCATTATAAAATGGATTAAAGACAACAAATGCTAGACATGAAACTCTAAAACTACTAAAATAAAATGCAGGGGAAAACTACAAAGAGTTGATGTTTCTTAAATTTTACATCAAAGGCTCAGGCAACAATACCAAAAGTAGACAGGTTGAGATTAAATTAAAATAAAAACTTCTACACAGAAAAGTAAATAATCAGCAGAGAGAAGAGGCAACCTATGGGTTTGGAGAAAATATTTGCAAGCCATGCATCTGATAAGGGTTTTTTTTAAAATCATAGATATATAAGGAACTCAAAGAACTCCATATTAAGAAAACAACCTAATTACAAATGGATAAAGAGGAAGAACTTAGGGTCTGGGGATTTGGAAAAAGTTTTGTAAACTTGATATATCCTGGCTTTCCGTTGCTTCATCAAGCACAGGGAGATCAGTGGTCCTTAAGAAGAGTTGACTTACCTTTTGGGGGAATGGAAATATTCTTTGCATTTCCAGGAGGCTCACTCTTTTCCATTATTCCACTGACTTATTCTCACTACTAGAACATTTTCTTTTCACTTCGCATCTCCTCCAAAGAATGTATTTCAAAAAATAATTTCAAAAATGCTTGTCCTTATTATATAATTTAAAAATAAACCTATTTTTAAGGTTAAAAATAATATTAAATAAAATGTTTGGATATGGCAATTACAAAAAAGGAAAAGAAAAAGAAACGTACTGAAAATGTTTATAAATTCAGGAATGGAAGGTTTATGCGAAGACACAAATTTTACCAAGGAAAATCCAGCTGCTGACATTGGTAATTTACCCAATGCCTTTACCTTGGAGAAAATTTACCAAGTGTTAAGGTCAATTCACAATTTGCCCTATTTTTGAAAGCAGGAAAATAGAAGTAATATTAATAATTCTGCTATTATAGTACTGGCACAGTGAAAATTTATAGCTGTACGGTAAAATACTGATAAAAATGAGTGCAAACATCTTTGGAGTAAAAGTATATATTGACAGTGGAATTACCTTCCAGGGATCAAGATCATGTATCTATTCTTAAAATATTCTTTAAATATAAACTTCATGTAGTGCATAAATTATTCTTAAATAGAATTTATAAACATCAGTTTCAGTACTTACCAGTCTTGTAAATTCTGACAATTTATTATAAGCTCAAATATAATGAAAACAAATTAATTATTTATAAAACTAAGGAAAATGCCAACATGTAGTATACTTTTGAGAGCAGATAGAAGTGTAGGGATGATGCAGCATTGGTTTTCCCATCTCTTAGCCTGATGTATTTAGCCAGTATAATAATCTTGATTATTCTGAATGGAACGAAACCTCTGTGTTAATAATGCGTTAGTGGAATTAAATATGCATCTGTGTATATTTTCTTAAATTTCAGAAAGATGCTGGATTCAACTGTCCTCTTCCACCAAGAAGTCCCCAAGGATCAGGTAAGCCTGAGCGTCATCAGGCTGTACTGAGTGCTGTCCAGGGTACTGAACAAAGGCTTACTGGCCCAAGTCCACCATAGAATTGTGAGTGCAGTAAATCACTACTTGCAGAGCACTTACGTGATCACAGGAATTGCAAGTCCTCATCTAAACAACTGTTATTAGTTTCTAAGAGGTAACTCACCAATTAAAACCCATTAGTCAACCTTAGCGTAAGGCAGTGTCTCAGTCTTACATGAACTTCATAACTCATGGAAGAGAAATCTGGATAATAAAGTACACAATAGACTGATTTTTAAACTAGAATAAAGATTAACTAATTCTGCATAACAGTACCTAATGGATGTTCATTAAAAATATAATATTTCAGTGTTAAAATACTAATAGTTAGTCGACATTCTGTCATAATCTGTTTGTTTTCTCATATATATTAAGTAACGCAGGCATCATAACAGCCCTATAAAATCAATACTTTTATTGCTCTTATTTTAGAGATCAGGATATTGAAATACACATCTAGAAAGTTGTAGAAACAGAATTCAAAGTCAGGCTAATTAAGACAATACAAATGTCTTAATTATTACAAGTAATTGTATTGATTTTAATGATTACCATACATTATCTCTATGTGAGAAATGAAATGTTCTGCAGAGAACACTTCATAACAAGAGAGAAAAGTTACTGATTTAATTTAATGCTTAGAGGAAATTGATTATGATGGTGCATTTAGCTCATTTTCACACAATAGAAACATATTTGTATTCTATTGTCAAGGCAGTAATATGGGCCAGGATACTCCCTTATTTATAGTGCAGTATTTGTGTTCACTAATAATGATAAATTCCATTTGTTATTTACTTAATAAAGGAAAAATCACATGGAAACTAAGTAGGTAGAGAGGTTGGACTACATCGGTTTTAAATACTATCTAGGACATACACCAGCAGCTGCATGAATTTTGTAGCTTGCGTACCTTTTTCCATTTCTGTTTGCTTATCTAGAAACCAGGGAAAGCAATAAATACCTGCAGCATAAATTGTTTAGGTGATTAAACATGTCAAAGCACTCAGAATAATCTGGTACTCAACTCACCTCAATATGCATAAGTGTCATCGTTGTATATTTTCAAGGCATTAATTTGATCAGAATTAGGTTTTCGATAACCTTAGTCACAAAATATATTTGTGGTCAAAGGACATTATTCAAATATTTAATTTTCTTTCCTATTAATTAAATTTATTTTCTAGATATAGAGGTTTCATAGCTTTTCCATCACCTATATGCACCTTCCAGATTTAGGCAATAATCTGAGTAAACTAGAAGCAACATAAAATACTAATGAAGATGTTTACATAAACTTTTTTTCCACTGTGCAGCTAATTTAGAGTATATGATATTGTCAGCAAAAGACTAAGTGATATCAGTACTCATATATGTACCAACCTAATTAGTACTAACAGACTAATGGGTGTTTTTGGTACGTGTGGTTAGTTAATCATTATTGGACAACTCAGGCAATAAAGAATCCAGAAAAACACTGGCTACAATGAGATGGTCAGATGAAAAACTGTACAAATATCTAGCTACTGTTCAATCAGGAATATAAGAAAATGGACACCTCCGGAAATATTATAATGCAGCAATTCCTAATAGACTTTGTTTCATTTTAATGTTACAAGTGGAATCACTCTTTATAAATCATGAATTTTATTGCTAGATTATTCTATGTTTAATACACAAGGTAAAATCTCCATATTTAAAAATCTCAAAATATGTGAGAAAGATAAGCAAGTAAACAAATCATAATAAAGCAATATAAAGAAGTACACACAAACTGGCATTGGGGTGGTGGTGTTGTGATGAAGCAGGTTAAACTGCTGCTCAGGATTCCCGCATCGCCTATCAATCATGATCCACCTCTGCTTCCAGTCTTGCTTCCTACTAATGTACTCGGGAGGCAGCAGATTACTCAAGTGCTTGGGTCTTTGCCACCCAAGTGGGAGAACCCAGTTGAATAAGAGAAACTTGACTTTGCCTGACGCAGCCCCAGGTGTTTCAGGCATTTGAGAAGTGAACCAGCAGATGGAAAATCAGTCTCTCACTCTCTCTCAACCCTCCTCCTTCTCTGCCTTTCAAACAACAAAAAAAAATTAAAGTGGAGGGGAATAAAAATGAGGGAGATGTGCAAGGAAGTTTTCAAAGAATGTGTAATTTTTTTTTTAATTTCTGGACTAGCATGCTATTAGAAAATAAGCTTAGAATTTAAGAAATAGGTTTAAAGTCAGGTTTGATTTCAAGTCTTAATTTTTGAACTTGTATAAGCATCATAAAGTTCACATTAGAAATTTTAGTGAACATTAAATTAGAGAATGGATTTAAAGTACTTAACTTAAATTTTAGCCTATTGGTTTTCAATAAACTATTTCTATAATGAGAGATGAGAGAGTTTCCCATGAAAGAGATATTGAGCGTGGGTGGAAGTATTCAGAAAGAGGAGGAAGATCACCTAATGTGAAGATGTAGAGAAAGTGCTGCACGTAAGTAAAATGTAAGTGGCTATGGGTGAGCAATAGAAGAATAAACTGCAAAATTAACAAGCATATAGACTTCATTTTTTGCCTATGAAGACTATTTTAATATACATGATGGAAGATTCAATTGCCCAGGAAAGCACATAATGACAAAGTCAGTATGAAGTCAGTCATGTTTTAAATGAGCAGGCATTTAATCACAGTACTGTAATTTTTTTAAAAAAATAATAGTATATCAGATATGAGACTTTGATTTTATTATTCCATAGAAAATGTTTGGGTGCACAACTCTTTGGAAGCTACTGCCAGTGATGACAAGGAACACTGAGGATTTGGTTCAGAATTGCATTGTCAGGTTTGCTTTCAAGAAATGGTCCATCAAAGGATGTTTTCCATTGAATATAGACAGGAGTAAGGCTGCAGGCGTGAAATAATGTAGAGGCCTTTCCAGTGGTTTATAAAAGGGGTATGTATCACTGTGTCTTGATAGGAAAAAGAGGCATCAACCAACTGGGATTTAGTAAAAGACATTAAAGAAAATACAGATGGAGGTGTTGGTACAGCTAAAATAACCGACTGAGTAGGACTATCAAGAGCAGGAAGCCATTACCACCAGGTCCTGTGCAAGTCTGGCTGAGGGCTGGACTCATAGCGAAGCTGTAGTCATGACGTTAGGCCACTTTTCCCAGAACCACACTGAGGCAGAGAGTCAATGGGGAAACCACAAACCCAGCTCTCTTTCTTCCATCCTCCAGATGCTGTGGTGTCTTCAAAATCAGTCCAACCACAAGCCCGGGATAAGGAAAACATGAAAAAGGTTAGCTGTCCCAGGTACTTAGAACCAAAAATAAGAACACAGAATTAAACTTGGGGAGCAAACAGAAAACAGCACAACCTGAAAAGGGTCTATGTGAGGGCAGTGGTGGTGGACAGGGAAAACTGAACAAGTCAAGAGACTTTTGTGGCGTGGAAGCCGAAGGGCTTGGTGACTATGCCCTTGCATCCACAGGACTCTACAGATACATGTGATATGATATCTGGTGGGAAAGCACAGTGACTGAATCATCCTGTTGCCAGTCATGTTTTAAAGAACTGGAGTTTAATTAATCGAATAAAAATAGTATTATCTGTCTGTGTATATGCATTATTGATTATTCCAACACAGTGCAAATGAGGGGAGAGATTTTGTAGTGAACGTCAGTTTTCTTATTTGAAAATCTGAATGAATGGTGGAACTATTCATTGAAGGAGAAATTTTAAAAGAGGGAGCAGGGACTGGCGCCGAGGCTCAATAGGCTGATCCTCTGCCTGCGGCGCCGGCACCCCAAGTTCTAGTCCCAGTCGGGGCACCGGATTCTGTCTCGGTTGCCCCTCTTCCAGGCCAGCTCTCTGCTGTGGCCCGAGAGTGCAGTGGAGGATGGCCCAGGTCCTTGGGCCCTGCACCCTCATGGGAGACCAGAAGAAGCACCTGGCTCCTGGCTTCAGATCAGCGCGGTGCGCCGGCTGCAGTGGCCATTGTGGGGTGAATCAACGGAAAAAGGAAGACCTTTCTCTCTGTCTCTCTCACTGTCCACATTGCCTGTCAAAAAAAAATAAAATAAAATAAAATAAATAAATAAATAAATAAATATAAAAGAAGGAGCAGGAGGAAGTAGGACTGAAGTGGGAGTTAAAAAAAGGAAGTCATTAAGTTGCTTAAGATTCATTTTTAATAATTAGAATTGCTATTTCATTATATTCTAGTTGGGTTAACCTAGTTCTCAGAGGTTTCAAAGTTAATGCTATCACAAAGTTGCAGTATTAATAACTCACTTGGAGAAAGGGATAGCACACAGGGTCACAGTGGATGTAACAGTTTCACAGCTAGTCATCACTTACTGTGAAAAAAGACATCTTTGCAGTGAAAATTACCCTCCCACCTGGCTGAGGACAACTGCAGAGGAACTCCCCTACTTAGACATACAGCTTCAGGCCTCAGCTTCTCCGGCGGCAACTCCAGAGAGCTTGTTAATGTGACATCAGGAAGCTAAACTATGAATTTATAACACAGCCTGTTCTGTTAGGCTCAGCAGTGTGCTGAAAAGTCATGTGCTGGTCAGTCTAAATACATTTTTCACTTTATTTATTTGATGTTGCTTTATGACATCGTGACCCTGGACTTAAAAGCACTGGTTTTCCTTTCTTTAATATTATAAATTAATCTTTCGTGCACGATTTTGTGAACAAGTGTTTCCCCCCTACATCTCCAGTTATTTCTGTGTGGTGGATCCGAAGGAATCAAATCACTGTCTCAAAGGCTTTGGGAATTCTAAAAGCATTTGGCATGTGTTTCCAATGCTTTTTAGAAAGCCTGAACAAACATATGTTTATACCCACAATATATAAAATTCTTCCTTTGATTTCAAAACTGTTATAAGTTATAAAAGGCTTTACTTGAAACTTGAAAAAAATGTATCTCAATTTTTTTTTTTTTTTGACAGGCAGAGTGGACAGTGAGAGAGAGAGACAGAGAGAAAGGTCTTCCTTTGCCGTTGGTTCACCCTCCAATGGCCGCCGCGGCCGGCGCGCTGCAGCTGGCACACCGCGCTGATCCGATGGCAGGAGCCAGGTGCTTCTCCTGGTCTCCCATGGGGTGCAGGGCCCAAGCACCTGGGCCATCCTCCACTGCACTCCCTGGCCACAGCAGAGAGCTGGCCTGGAAGAGGGGCAACCGGGACAGAATCCGGCGCCCCGACCGGGACTAGAACCCTGTGTGCCGGCGCCGCTAGGCGGAGAATTAGCCTAGTGAGCCGCGGCGCCGGCCGTATCTCAATATTTTTAAACTTGAATTTTAAGCTTAGACTTTCACACTTATTTTTGCCATTGATGATTTGTGTGTGTGTGTTTAGTATTTTTCCTTCTTATCTACTAAGGTCTTTATAATTTTTATGATGTGTGTTAACTATATACTAAATGTGCCAACCATATATGTTGCAAAAACATACTACATTTTATTACATTTTAAATTTATATAAGCCTGTGTTCAGAAATTTTGCATATTATTTGATCAACTTTATTTCTATTTGCAATTCTTTAATTGCATATACTTTAGAGATCTTTTTTACGAAAAATTTATAGATGAATACTTACATATATGTTGTCAATTACTTTTTTATTTTTGTCATGTTTAACACAAAGCTTTCAAGGATTATTTTGGTTCATAAACCAAACTAAACAAGTTATTAAATTTCTTTGTGCATTACATTTCTCTCCTATAAAGTTGAGATAATAAGAGTACCTACCTTAAAAAGTCAGTCCGTACATACTTGACAGAGTGCTGACATGTAGAAGATACTGACTATATGTTAATTGTGATAATGGCCATTATTTATAATCATATGTACCTATTTCTAAAATCTAGCAGTATTTAAAGCATTGAAAAATATCACACTACCAATTTCTCAGAAAATGTGACCCAGCTGGCATGAGCCTCATTTTATCACACTTGGAGTAAGCGCTCATCTATGTAACTGCACACATTTATGGGTTTGTGTTCACGGTGTTAATTCAGACTACACTGAGAAAACTGTACAAAATGTAGTATGTACTCTGTATGCTCTTTCTTTAAAAAAATAATTTGTTTACTTTCTTCTTATTTGAAAGGCAGAAAGAGAGATATACAGATGGATGGAGGGAGACCTTCTGTCTTCTGGTTCACTCAGCCAATACCTGTAACAGCCAGGGCTGGGGTAGACCGAAACTAGGAGCCTGGAACTCAACCTAGGTCTCCCACAGGGGTGGCAGGGATGCACATTAACAGGAAGCTGGATTGCAAGCAGAGCAACCAGGATTCAAATGACGCACTCTGCGTTGGGATGTGGGTGTCCCAAGTGGTGTTCTAAACACTGTGCCAAATATCCAGCTCTATATGTGCATTTGGAAATGCAATGAATAAGGA
Source organism: Oryctolagus cuniculus (assembly GCF_051225735.1). NCBI lineage: Eukaryota > Metazoa > Chordata > Mammalia > Lagomorpha > Leporidae > Oryctolagus > Oryctolagus cuniculus. Next base: position 11,570,009 of record NC_142874.1, on the reverse strand, counting down.
GTTTTGGAATGCAACTAGCTCCTGAATCCAAAATTTTGAGCTGGAGTTTTCCCTTGGTATTTGTGTTTCCCCTGTACTAAAATCTGTGGCTCTCAAATCCCTTATGCGAAATGATACATTTGCATAGAACCTGTGTACATGCCCAATATACTTTAAATCATCTTTATAGTTCTTACAATTCCTAACACAATGTACATGCTATGAAAAGAACTGATATACTGTATTGTTTAGACAAGAAAGTCTGTACAAGTCCAGTACAATTTTTAGTCCTGGATGTTCTTTTGTTCCATTATTGGTTGAATTCATGGATATGGAACCCAGTAATACAAAGGGGCAGCTAAATTAGTTCCTGATCAACTGCTAAATAAGGTGAATCACTGTAAGTGTCTTAGTCTGTTCAGGGTACCATAATAAAACATTGTAAGCTGAGTTCTTAGAAACAACGGGCATTTATTCATTATAGTTCTAGAGTTGAGGAAGTCCAAAATCAAGATGCCAGAAAATGTGGAGTTTGGTGAGGGCTCATTTCCTTGTGGATGGCACCTTCTTGCTGTTTCTACATACAGTGGAGGCACAAGGGAGCTCTCTCTGGCCTCTTTTTTCTTTATCTACTTGAGAGGGAGAGAGAGTCAAAAAGACAAAGAGGGAAGGAGAGGGAATGGGAGAGAGTTGCAGAGGACGAGAAGGCGAGGGAAGAGGGGGAGAGAGAGAGAGAGAGAGCAAAAGAGAGCCCATTCATCTCCTATCCATCATCCATTGGTTCACTCCTCAAATGTCAACAACAGCTGGACTGGCGCAGACCAAAACCAGGAGCAAGGATCAGATCACAATGTAGGTCTCATATAGGAGAGCAGGAACCCAATTACTTGCGCCATCACTGCTTCCTCTCTGGACTCCACCAGAAGGAAGTTGGGGTCATGAGCCAGAGCCTGAAACTGAACCCAGGCACTGCATAGGAAGACACTGCTATCTTAACCACTAAATGCCCACTCCTCTCCTGCCTCTTTGATACGCCACTACTCACATTCATGAAGGTTCTTCCCCCAAGATAATTACCTACCAAAGGTCCCTCTCCCAGTATAAACACATTGATTAGATTTCAACACACAAATTTTGGAGGGTACACAAACATTCAGACCATAGCACTATGTGTTATTTTTTTTTTTTTTTGACAGGCAGAGTGGACAGTGAGAGAGAGAGAGACAGAGAGAAAGGTCTTCCTTTGCCGTTGGTTCACCCTCCAATGGCCGCCGCGGCCGGCGCGCTGCGGCCGGCGCACCGCGCTGATCCGATGGCAGGAGCCAGGAGCCAGGTGCTTCTCCTGGTCTCCCATGGGGTGCAGGGCCCAAGCACCTGGGCCATCCTCCACTGCACTCCCTGGCCACAGCAGAGGGCTGGCCTGGAAGAGGGGCAACCGGGACAGAATCCGGCGCCCCAACCGGGACTAGAACCCGGTGTGCCGGCGCCGCTAGGCGGAGGATTAGCCTAGTGAGCCGCGGCGCCGGCCAGCACTATGTGTTATTTTACATAATCATTGTAATAATTCAATCAGTCAGTCAATATTTTTCAGATGCATTTAAAGGTATTTGAGATATATCATTGATAAAATATTAATTTATCCTTCCTTCTTTGAGGTAATATCATATTTTGAGACTATATCACCATTGCTTGTAATTAGTAAAAAACCAATAAATAATAAACAAGCAATAAGTAATTCTACCACAAAAGTATGCCACAATTGTACATATATCTTGATTTCAAAAGCAATAAAATATATTGAAAAAAGAATAACTTTAGTTGTATTTTATAGGAGAAAGTATGTTCACAGAGATTAAGATACATTGATCAAGATATTGTAAATGTTCAAACTATGGTTAGACACTTGGCAAAGAACACTCTTACCACTGCTCCATTTTTTATATCTAAAGAAATGAGAGGGACAGGTGTTAGGGGGTCATGGCATAAACCACACTTGCGATGCCAGCATCCCCAGTTGGAGTGCAGGGTTGAGTCCCAGCCACTCAGGTTAAGAGGCCAGGAATAAAGAGCCTGTCTCCTGGCTTCAGGCTGACCAGTCCCAGATGTTGCAGTCATTTGGAAAGTAAGCCAGCGAGATCTCTCTTTTCTTATTCTCTCTCCCTCTGCCTATCACACAAACAAACAAGTAAATAAATATTAAAAGGGAAATGAGAAACATACCCAACAGAATAGATATTCCATTTTCCCTCCTCTTCTTCCTTCTCCCCTTGTTGTCTTGGTGACACAATGGGTCGTTCAAACACAGAGTGCCCACCAGGGCTATCAGGAGGCCATATTTCCATTGCGGTTTATTTTCTCAGAAAGCCCTCTAAAGTGGGAGATGCAGAAGGCAAATACCATTATTTTCTTTTTCCAAATGAGAAGGGTAAAGAGGCTAGTTTAAATGAACTCTGAAGTCAAAAGATGTCATTAAGGGAATTAGGACTAGAAGCAAGGTTGTAATACTGTGAGCTTTTGTCATGAATCCTCAGTGTACTTTGGGAGTGAAAGGTGACTTGGAAAATTGGGGATGTCTTTCAGGGTCATTCCTCAGCAAACGTATTTTTCAGGGTTTTCCTCTATGCCTGTTAAGAAGACATTGCTGCGGGGAAGTTGTATGCTGCAAAGATTAAGAACTATGACTCCAAAATCAGAAAATTATCTTCCTTTGGTGAGTATTTGATTCTGTGTTATCCTTAATTCTACGGCTGTGAGGTCAAACGAGATACTTGAAGCAATTTGAAGAAATATGTATGACCACAAGATCTCGCTGGGGATTTTGAAGGCAGAGCACCGATCAGTGTTTACTGCTGAATACCGTGAGCATTTTATTAAGAACAGTCTCAACTTTTAAGAGTCAGGGAATGATGCGTGCTTAGATAGATCGGCATCCCTATGTTTCACACACTTACATTTTTGGAGAAAACTGTATAAATACATGTTTTCATAGCCCACTTTTGCACAAGTAGTTTCTTTGTTTTCCTTTCCACAAGCAGTTTGTCCCCTTTGGAATGTGAGTTATTCTTTCTAAAGAAAATCTTCCTTCATCCTTTCCCCTACCTTTAAACAAAAATGATTCATATGTGATCACTTCCATGTCATGCGCCAGTGATATGCCCTACTGACAGAGTGTCTGGAAAATGAATTTAAGATTACAGGATGGACCCTCTATCCTGCAAAACAAGGCTGTTGACAGACTGAAAAATGTCCTAGAACCGAAGTAAGAAAAACATTAATATCTAGATAACATATATTCAATAGAAAATTTGCACGTGTTAACATATATTACAGATTTGCGGGTGCCGTGGCTCACTGGCTTGCTAGGCTAATTCTCCACCTGCGGCGCTGGCACCCTGGGTTCCAGTCCCGGTTGGGGCACTGGTTCTTTCCCGGTTGCTCCTCTTCCGGTCCATCTCTCTGCTGTGGCCCGGGAAGGCAGTGGAGGATGGCCCAGGTGCTTGGGCCCTGCACCCACATGGGAGACCATGAGGAAGCACCTGGTTCCTGGCTCCTGGCTTCCGATTGGCGTGGCACAACGCACTGGCCATAGTGGCCACTTGGGGGGTGAACCAACGGAAAAAGGAAGACTTCTCTCTCTCTCTCTCTCTAACTCTGCCTGTCAAAAAATATATATATACAGATTCCCATTATGTATTTAAATTATTTCATAAATGAGAAATCAATATATAAGCTGTGTTAGCTTATTAAAAATGTTAATCTGTTATGTGTACCTTTAAATCTTCATACAAATCCACTCTAATAACCCTGTTAACAGAGTTGAATAGCAGCCAGTTATCAAAAGTTAAGATAAAAATGGATTTTGAAAAAAATCTGAAACTTTCTGTTTAAAGAACTTCGTTATGTATCTCTGAGCTAGGAATATTACTATCTAGGATAAAAGTGTATTCATCCTTTGAGATACAATATGCAAAATGATATATTTTCCTTTTTAATATTCATAGTAGACAAGGAAATCTTCATTTGCATGTGTGTGTGATGGAATTTGCCTTCTGAGATCCAATGAAGGATTTATTGTAGAGAGAAGATAGTTACTGAGATAGTCTTTGTCTTTATTTAAATTAATGGTTTATAGCTATTTTTCTTTTTTATTGCATTTTACCATGATTTGTCTCCAAGTACAAAAATCACTATACCTTTCTTTATGTCTGAAACTGTTTATGGAGAGATTAAAAAGTAAAATTTATTTAGCAGCCTTAGATTAGTTTTCATCATAAATAATGTGGATGCATTTCATTAGCAGGGATAATGTAAATACAAGTCATGATGAATTTGGTAGCTGATGGAAGAGTGCAAAATAGCATATTATCTACCCCAAGAAATAGAATATGTTCATTTTCTACATACACACACAACAGACACAGACACACGCTTCCATTTTTTTCACACTCATGCTTCCATTTTTTCAGAGTATACACTATCCAAAAGTTGCAGGTGGCTGTGGCAAGACTATCATTAGGACAGGCTCTACGTCTTTAGGTTGCTAGACTCAAACCTTGAATCTGATGCTAGTCTAGTTGCCTGGACAATTTTCTGACCTCTGCTTCCTCATCTTCAAGAGCAGGAAATAGGAACTCTTGCCGTATGACACTGGAGTCCTAGGGTGATGTCAATATTCAGTGGATGAATGCATGGAGTCACTTAACACAGTATTTGGCACATGAGGACATAACATATCATTTTATTTATTATTTATCTATAGTAATAACTATAGTTAATACCTCATGTCTAGGAAACTTTATTTTTAAAAATTCATTAGCTATGAATATATCAATTCAATAGATCCATATTATAAAGTTTATATTTGACCAAATCTGTGAGAGAAAATATTAAAATGTGTTTTTCCCATCAAAACTCTCATTGTTTTGGGGAATAGAATCATGTATCAGTATGGAAACCATGTAGCAGAGCATCAGTAATTAAGGCAGAGATAATATGCGTACTCCAAACCTCCAATCCCAATGCTTAATGTATTCCCCATTTAAACAGGATTAGAATGGTATGTCTGTAAGAAACGATTTTTGACATATTTTTTTCTAAGAATTAGGATACCTTTACATTTCCTAATATAACATTTGGATTGGAGAGAGAGAGAGAGAGAGAGAGAGAGAGAGAGAGAGAGAATCTTCCATCGATTTTCCATCCATTGTTTCAGTCCTTAAATGGGCACAATGTCCTGGTCCAGCCAGCCTGAAGCCAGGAGCCAGGGATTTCATCCTGGGCTCCCACGTGGGTGCAGGGGCCCAAGCACTTGGGCCATCCTCCACTGCTTTCCCAGGCCATTAGCAGAGAGCTGGGTTGGGGTTGGATATGTGGCAGCCAGGACAGGACCTAGCACAGGTGGTGGCTTCACTAGCTCCAGCACACCGGCTCTCAAATAGTATGGCTTTTAAAATTTAGAAATAAACAAAAAACTTGCATTAGAAGCAGTAAACACAGGGCCGGTTCTGTGGCTCAGCGGGTTAAAGCCCTGGCCTGAAAGCGCCGGCATCCCATATGGGCGCAGGTTCTAGTCCTGGCTGCTCCTCTTCCGATCCAGCTCTCTGCTTTAGCCTAGAAAAGCAGTAGAAGATGGCCCAAGTCCTTGGGCCCCTGCACCCATGTGGGAGACCCGGAAGAAGCTCCTGGCTCCTGGCTTTGGATGGGCTCAGCTCCGGTCGTTGTGGCCATCTGGGGAGTGAACCATCGGATGGAAGACCTATCTACCTCTTCTGTAACTCTTTCAAATAAATAAAATTAAAATTTAAAAAATAGTATAGTGTCTGTAATTTCATTAAAAAAAAAAAAGTGGTAAACATCACTGACAAGGCAAGCATCTTGGGAAAAAGTTCTCCTGGACAAATAATGAGTTCACCTTGCTAAGACTGAGGGCCACAGTGGTAGTCACAGCAGAGTATTAATAATTCCCAGAGAAGTTCAGAATTACATAGCTAAAGACTTTACTATAGGACTAAGTGAATAATCACTTAGCACTGCATTTAATTTTCTTTAAATCAATACATATACAGGTTTTACTTTACTTCTTTAGAACATTGATTATAAAAAAGCTAAGGATGCATTTTCTGATCTTAATGGTTACAAAACTCCCCAGATGTGCAAACTTCTTCTTGTCTCCACACTTTGTGCATTAGTCCAGAGAATGCTGAAGAATAGAAAGACAAACAGAGGCAATGAAGATTGATGAGGCATCAAAGAACCAATCTAAGAAGGAGGGTTTACAACTTGACCTTCCGATATATTTACGACAGCATCATTAGCTGTTCTAATTACTTTTTCCCAAGCAACTGGATAGATTTCCTCTCTCCAAAGACTGTCACTCCTTACATTCCCAAATTCTTACCTCTCTTATTTTTCATTAATTTATTTTACTATTTTTATTTACATATTTTTAAAATAGTGATTTCTGAAAATTTTTCCATGCATTTCATGTGCCCTTTGGTGTTTTGGAGGGTAGAGTAAGTGACCATCCTTATAAATCTAAAAAAAAGAAAAACTTTAATAAAGGTAAGGAAATGGGCAACTATGCTAAATATAGATACTTATAGATAACTCATGTGATGCATTTACTCATGAGAGCTAAAACATCTCAACTTGAAAATAAGCACAAATTAACTCTTCTTACTTTCCTACATTATTTGCACACTGTGTGCGTGCATCCCAGCCTTTTTTATATGTACCTTTTTTTAAAAAAAAGTTTCTTATTCCGTGTTTTCACACTTAATCACTTCTTTCTCAGGAAGGTCCCATTGCATTTCACAATTTCATAAGGCATTGATAAGCCTGTCCAATACTTAGCGACGTGTAGCACAAATCCATAGCTCCGCTATGGGTTGAGGCAGTGCTGGGTCTCAGGTCGGATGTGCTGTGTGCCCCTATTTCTCTAATACAGCTTATAAAAGATCTTGAGCAAAAGAATTGACGTGGCATATTTATAACGTTTAAAAGCCCCTTGTAACTTGAATGGTTTCGTTGGGACAGCAGCCCTGGGGTGGTACCTGGTGCCAGGGCAGGTGAGCCACGCCAAGGCCACGGTGAATTTCTTCCCCCGGGGCTCCCACCCTGGGAGCTCACATTTAAAGTGCTGTTAGAGCTTCGCGGGGCACAGCGCGCCCCTTCCTCTATCACTTGAGCCCTTCGCCACTGCGCGGGCCACACACACCCTCAACTTTCTCACCGGACTAGGGCTCGGGAGGTTCCAGGAGCCTGGTCCTTCTGGCTGCAGCACATGCCCGTCGCCTTGATGGGGCGCGGAGCCGCTGTGGCCAAGAAACCAAATAACAAAACCCACTGCGACCACCCTCGCCCCAATCAAAAACCCCCAAAACTTTTTTTTTTTCTTTATCGTTGGCACCTGCCAGGAGGCTAAACGTAGGTCTAGGACTCTTTCTGGTAGCGAACGCGCGGTTTGCCCCCGCGCCCCTTCCCCACCGCGCCCACCTGGGCCCCACCCTGTCCGAGACCCCTATTCGGCCCTGTCCTCGGATCCAGTTCTGCCGGCCACGCCAGGCGCTGGAACTCCTGGCGGCTCTGCGGCCGCCTCCGCCCGCGCCGCGTGCGCGCGTGAGCGCTGGATTATTCCGGGCTCTGAGCATGGCAGATTTCCACCGGATGACATCATGGGAGCCCAGTGAGTGCCGGCTCGCAGAGCGGGGACGGGGAGGGGGCCGGGAGCGGCGCCAGAGCCGGGCTGCCTGCCACCCGGACGCACGGCCGCGAGCCTGGGAGGAGCGCTCCACCCGCCACTGACAAAGGATGCGAGGACGCCGGCTGCCCGCGCCGCCAGCCGCCCGAGCCACTCCGCAGTGAGCCGGTGAGTGATTGCGAAGACCGGCCAGGCAGCCAGGCGGCGAGTGCGCACTCCTCCGTCCGGGGCGGCGGATCCCTAGGAGGGCGCCGGCTCGGGAGCGCAGGCAGCAGGTGCCAGAGAGCAGGTGCACCCAGCGCGGGAGCGCGCGGCAGTGGGACCCTGCCGGTAGGCGGCGTGCTCACGAGGTGGGCGCTGCTCTGTTCGGGGTGGAGGCTGCCTGGCCGGCCGCGGCAGGAGTTCCCGGGCTCGGCGCGCGCGCGGGGTTCCTTCCGGGCGGTCCCCGAGGCGCGCGGCGCGCAGGGAGCGCCGGCCTCGTGCTGGTCCCCCGGCCGCACCCCTGCGAAGCGGGGACCGGCGCTTGGCAGGCTCGCGCGCTCCCCGGGAGACCGAGGGCAGCCTTTGTCTCGGGCTGGGCGCTGGGGCGCTCACACCTGAGGAAGGTTCGCTGCACCTGTGGGGTGCTGTCCCGCACCCTCGCACCCGTCCGTCCGTCTGGGCGAGGGATGCTCTTGTGATCTTCCGGAGGAGCCCACGGAGCTGGGCTCGGAGACGCCGGCTGGGTGAGTGTCGCGGTCCTGCAAGTGCGGAGGTAGCTCCGCAGCCCCCCGGGAGGAAAGTGTCCCGAAGAGGCGGAGAGACGCCCAAGTGCAGGCCCCCAGAGGCTTGGGGGAAAGGAGCGAACTTAGCGAGCTGCCTTGTGGCTTCCCCCTTTCCCCCTCTGGTTTCTGAAGCGCTTATCTGGGGGCTTAATTCGTGGCAGGTGCAGGTGGCCCGAGGCGAGCCCGGCGCGTAGTTGGAGAACACCACGTTTTTCCTGGAGATGGCTTTTGTTATTCCGTAGCTCCCGAAGAGGCTTTGCTTGCTCACAGTTTTTGGAGATCAGTATCTTCTCTGTTCTGGAGCTTGGAGGGTTTAAAAGAGATTGGGAACCTACTCAGGTGTTTCAGTTGAGAAGTGTAAGGTGGCCCGCGTACTAGCACCCGTGCCTCCTGGCGTCCTGCCCCTCGGGCACACGTTTCTATCGATGGATATTTTCTGTTTGGAAAGCGTCCAATTTTCAGTTGACAAGGAAGTGACAATATGCCCAGGGGCAATTTATCTCCAAAAGAAACACTTTGGGGAAAAGATGGGGGGCGGGAATGTGGAAGTTGCTGCTTGGCGGCTCAGAAGACACGTTTTCCAGTTTTCACCCACTGCAATATAAAATATGTAGGGTTTTGGGTGCTATCGCATAGTCGTCAGTTTAGTGTATAATAATCCCTGAACCCTGAGGTAGTCTTGGTGTATAAATTAGCAGCCGTCTAACATAATGCTAGGGTATAAGAAAGTAGCAATCACAGTTATCATTCAAATGCCCAATTATGCTTTATTTTTCTTTTTAAAAACTTGGTTTTCCTTTAAATTATTCCTTTTTCTTTAAAGGTAGGCAATCTTATGAAGCTTTTTCTAAAACAGAAGAGCAAAATAAATTTTCTTGATTAGTGATTGCTCTTCAGATAAAGTTTTATGGCTTTTCAGCCTGACGTGATAGAAAATTACTGGAATAATAAGTGATTTTGAAATAAAAAAGGAACTGAGTAAGGTATAGGAGGAGGTTTTGCTATATATGAACAGTGGGACTAAGAAGGTGTTAATAGCACTTTTGTTTATGGAGAAGCTTATTATAGCATATGCATGCTTGTTCCTCCTGTGAAGTGTATAATGAAATGTTTGATGATGTTATGCGATGTTGAGAGCCCTCTGATAAGATCAAAGTGAGCTTGTCTGTCCAGGACTTCTGGAGGTTAGCAGCACTTTCTCCTATGATCGGAATATCTGTGTGTGTGTGTGTGTGTGTGTGTGTGATCTGTTATTTGTTTCTTGACTTCTTGTTGCAAAAGGCTCTACCTGTATCTTCAGAAATTTTATTTATGTCTTTCTAACTTCATCGTACTCATCTTTTTATAGTAAGGCTTACAGGGCTGCATGGTAAGGTTCTTAGAGGACCTGTTGCTCATGTCGATGGCTTTACTCAAATACCGTAGTAGCAAACCTCTTGTTCTGACTAGTCCAGTGAACGTATGATCTGCATACATGTTTGTGTGACGAGGGGTATGCTATAGAAAAGTAGACATTTACATAGCATGTGTGTATAATTCTGAGCAGTCAGCCAGGCAGTACTGTGACGTTTGGCTCATGGTTTTCGGCAGCTCATGGTTTTCGGCAAATAATAATACCTCTTAGAGTAGGATCTTGAAACTCCTTTATGTGGAAAGTAAAAATGCATGTAACAACAGATTCTATGTTATATCAGAATCTATAATTTTATTTCAAATATATTATATCCAAAGTGGTCACAGATATTTCACTGCATAGGCACTAAAATATGTGAAGAAAGTCTTCAGGTAATATAAACATTTATAAATAGATACAATTTAATATATTTGATGAACAGCACAGTATTATTTTTAAATAGGGAGAAAATACTATTCTTGAATTAGAAAGTATCCTCTTAATATTCTTCAGTATATTTTATAAATACTTTGAATAATTTGTTACATGTGAATTTTCACTGGTAAGGATGAGGGATAAGAGGAAGAAGTGATTCAAAGGACAAAAATGAAGCCACATTATGTTGTGCAGAATAGACAATAGTGATGTTCCAAGATGATGGGAAAGAGTATTATGTCAGAACGCTAGAATGTTTCCGAGAGAAGGTTCTGCATGAGAAAGAAGTTTATACCATTTAATGGCTTTTTGCTTTCATTGTTCCAGTTGTTTAACAAAAATGCTAGGACACAATGAAATACCTTTCACCTTCCTCGAAGTGAAAATCTGTCTTGAACTCAGAAATTTGTCCAATGGGCTTTGCAGGATATAATTCAAATTCTAGCTTGTAGATGTTTTATGGATCACCAAACCTTGTGATTTTAACATTCGTATAGGTCTCTGATATGGAAACTGATTAGTAAAAGCTTGCCTGAGAGGTTACTTTTCTTCCAGTTTCTTCTGGAATTACAAGAGTGAGAGCCAACAATTAAAGGACTGTTGAATGTATTTAGGAGTGTGATGATATGCTGCTCAGGGGTTAGGATAATGTTTGTTAATAAGGTTTTTTAAAAAGGAAAATTTGATACCAATTATCCAGAAGCTGCAATTATTGGATGCATTTTATAATTTAGTGAACTCCTCTATGTTACTGTTAATTCATTTTCTATTTCCTAGGGACTGACTGATGAATACTAGGTAGAGGATATTCGTTCTGATTGTGAGGCTGTCACTTAATGGAGGACACGTTCTGAATCCCTTTGGACACTGATTTCACTTTACAAAAAATAAGGATGATAATATCTATCTTGCATTTCTCATAGGTGTAGTGCATATCCAGTGAACTAACATGTAAATATGATTTGGAAAAAGTAGAAAAAACAATCTGACAAATAATATAAACTAGTGATCTTTGTATCTTTCTAATTTCTAATTAGTCAACAAAAGAAGTCAATGTATAGAGGTAATTCTACTTTGATTTATATTTTAAATATCTGATATTTTTAATTTGTTGCATTCTTGAAATTTCATTTATTGTAATTTACTCATAGAAATTGTAAAGTAGCCATATCTTTCTTAAATTTTTTCTGCCAACAAATTTTCTCATCTTTTGTGTGTCTGAAAATATTTTCAGAAAGCTATAATTTTTACAGAATTTTTAATTTGGGTATAGGATTTTCATTTGGTTGTTCCCCCAGAAAAACTTCAGCTTGTTATTCTTTTGAATTCTAGCTTCCATGAAACTCGTCAGTCATATTATTGTTGCTTTCACAGGAATGTGTCCTTGTCTGTGGGTGACATGACAGTTTTCCATTTGTCTCTATTTGTCTTCTATTTTACTATCATGTTCCAGGGTGTAGTGTCCTTTGTATTTATACTCCTTAGAAATTGCAGGGCTTCTTGAATTTGTGGATGGATATCTTTCATCAGGTGAAATTCCGTTGTGAATTCTTGACTATTATCTAATCATATATGACTAGCCTTTAAAGGCTATTGAAAATTCATATTATGAAAAAACCTTTGCATGTGCTAAAAAAAAATTTTGCACCAAAAAAATCCCATTTTTCTGTGAACTACTTGAAGAGTATTTCCACTCTTCTCTTTCCCACAATCTTAGTTATGTCTTTACTAGTTTCTCAGTGTCCGATCTACCTGTTAGATTCCTTTTATTGTTTTTCACTCTTTTGCTCACTGTTCAAATATTTTTTTTTACTGTTCCTTCAGTTTATTAACCATTTTCTATACTATGTGGTCAGATTCATCCATAATTTTTTTTTTTTTTTTTTTTTTTGCCTGGCAGAGTGGACAGTGAGAGAGAGAGAGACAGAGAGAAAGGTCTTCCTTTGCCATTGGTTCACCTCCAATGGCCGCCGCGGCCAGCGCCCTGCGGCCGGCGCACCGCGCTGATCCGATGGCAGGAGCCAGGTACTTATTCTGGTCTCCCATGGGGAGCAGGGCCCAGGCACTTGGGCCATCCTCCACTGCACTCCCGGGCCACAGCAGAGAGCTGGCCTGGAAGAGGGGCAACCAGGACAGAATCTGGTGCCCCGACTGGGACTAGAACCCCGTGTGCTGGCGCCGCTAGGCAGATTAGCCTATTGAGCCGTGGCGCCGGCCATCCATAGATTTTTATTCTACTCATATTTTTTGTCAGTTTAAGTTGTTAATTACTTTCTGTAGACCCCAATGTACCTATTATTTCCGTCTTTCCATCTTACCTTGAACATATCAGTCAAAACTGCTTTGGAGTTTTTGTCTTCTAATACCTGTAACTATCGATGTGAACCTCTTTGAAGTGTCTGTTCTTGATTTGAGCCACTGTGCATAAACATTTTACAGACTTCAGGTGATCTCTCAATCCCCCACGGGATGTTAGCATTCCCCCTGCTAGGCAGAGGCAAGCAATCTTTGCAGTCCAGTCAGTGGTTGAAATGAGACAAGTGTTGTCAGGCTTTGTCCCTTTCAAGGGCATCCAGCTGCCAAGGCATTGGTACCCAGAGCCTACCCGTAGTGTCTTCACAGTTCCAGAACATAAGCCAGGTGAGACTTCTGAGGATCCTGCTCTTCTTTTTGCTCAAAATTTTAAAACTATTATCATTAATTTGAGAGGCAGAGAGATGGATAGAGTGCCCCATCTGGTGACTTAATTCCTACCTGCCAACAATGACCAGGAGCCATGAACTCAATCCAAGTCTCCTGTGTGGGTGGCAGGAACCCAACTCCTTGAGCCATGACTGCTGCCTGTCAGTATCTGCACTGGCAGGAAGCTGGATTCAGGTTCAAACCCAGACACTCTGATGTGGGTTGTGGACGCCATAACCAGTGTCTTAGCCACTCGGCCAAATTCCTGCACAGCCTTCTTTTCAGAAACTTTCTCCTTAGAGTCTTCACTGTCAATTCTGTGTGAAACTTCAGCCTTTAGTAAATGTCATGTAGATAAAATCATACATGCCGATTGTTTGTTCTGCCTTTTATTTTCATTCTGCCTTTTATTTTATTTACCTGAAATCTGGGCCCCTTTTATCCTAATTTTGTCTTTCCAGTTAACTAAGATTATCAAAATCTGTGCTGAATCCTCATCCCATAGAAGTGGTCATTTGCTCAGGCAAAACCCATATTTTCAGCCTCTTGATGGGTTTTCACACTGCTGGATGACCCCCACCCTCCATCCTAGAGGGTGGAAAGGTACCCTTAAACAGTCTTACCTGTTTAATACTTCTTCCAACTGGAATCTGTTTTTTTGGCATAGAAAAGGATTCATTAGGATCAGTAATAAAAATGCAAACCCAATAGGTAAAATTAATTTTTTATTTTAATTTTTAAAAATTTAAACAAATTTCATGTAATCCACACAGATTTAGGAACACAGTGATATTTCCCACTCTCTTCTCTCTCCTACCCACACTCTACCCTTCTTCCTCCTTCCTCTCTTTTTCTTTCTCTTAATTTTGACAATGATCTACTTTCAGTTTACTTTATGCTCATAAATTAACCCTACACAAAGTAAAGAGTTCAACAAATAGTAAGTAAAAAAAGATAGCACTCCTCAAAATAGACACGAGGGCTGTAAACATTGAAAATCAAAATGTCAATTTCACTCCTATACATTATATTTTGGAACTCTATTAATTTCCACAGATCAGGGTAAACATATGGTATTTGTCTGTTGGGGAACTATTTATTTCACTAATTGTAATCATTCCCAGTTGCATTCATTTTGTTGCAAAAGACAGGATTTCATTATTTTTTAAGAATGAGTAGTATGCCATGCTATCTATATGTATGTATAGCAGTTGATGGACATCTGATTAGATTCCATATCCTAGATATTGTGAATTGAGCTGCAATAAACAAGGTGGTGCAGTTAACTCTTTCATATGCTGATTTTATTTCCTTTGGGTAAATTCTCAGGAGTGAGATTGCTGTGTCATATGGTATATCTACTTTCAGGTTTCTAAAATATCCATACTGTCTTCCACAGTGTCTGTACCTGTTTAAATCCCCAAAAACAGTGGATTAGGGTACCTTTCCCCCCACATCTTTACCAGCATTTGTTGTTTGTTGATTTCTGTATGAGAGCCATTCTAACTGGGGTGAGATGAAACCTCATTGTGATTTTGATTTGCATTAACCTATTGGCTAGTGATGTTGAGCATTTTTTCTGTGTCTGTTGGCCATTTGAATTTCTGCTGTTGAAAAATGCCTGTTCAAACCCTTTGCCCATTTCTTTACTGGATTGTTTGTTTTGTTGTTGTTGAGTTTCTAGAGATCTTTAAGGATTCTGGATATTAATCCTTTATCAGTTTCGTAGTTTACAAATAATTCCTCTCATTCTGTTAGTTGTTTCTTCACTTTGCTGAGTGCTTCCTTTGCACTGCGGAAGCTTCTCCACTTGATGTAACTGTTGTTTTTGGCTTTAATTGCCTGTTTTGGCGTCTTTTCCAAGGATTTTTAACCTATGCCAATGTGTTGTAGAGTTTCCTTAATGCTATCTAGTAATTTGATGGTATCAGGTTGTAGATTTAGATTCTTGATCCACTTTGAGTTGATTTTTTGCATAAAGTATAAAGTAGGGTTATTATTTCATACTTCTGAACTTGGAAAACCAATTTTCCCAGCAGCATTTTTTGAAGAGTCTGTTGTTGCTCCAGGGATTGATTTTAGCTCTTCTGTCAAAAATTAAGTTAGTGGTAGATGTGTGGATGGATTTCTGGAGTTTCTATTCTGTTCCATTGTTCTGTATAAATACTTGTGTGCCAGTACAGCTGTTTTGATTATAACTACCCTGTAGTGTTTCTTGAAATCTGATCTTGTGATGTCTCAGGCTTTGTTTTTGTTGTTTAAGATTGCTTTAGTTGTTTCAGGCCTCTTTTGTTTCCAGATGAGTTTTAACATCATTGTTTTCCAGATCTGAGAAGAATGTTGTTGGTATTTTGTTTGGGATAACATTGACTGTGTAAATTGCTTTTTGTAGTATGTGCATTTTGATGATATTAAATCTTCCAATCCATGAGAGTAGAACATTTTTCCATTTTTCTGTCTTCTTCTATTTCTTTCTTTAATGTTTTATAATTTTCATTGTAAAGATCTTTCACCTTCTTGGATAAATTTATTCAAAGTTACTTATTTTTTTTGTAGCTATTGTGAATGGAATTGAACTTAGAAGTTCCTTCTCAGCCATGGCATTGTCTGTATAAAGGCCATTGACTTTTTTGGGTTAATTGTATATCCTGCTACTTTCCCAAATTCTTTTTCGAGTAGTCTCTTAGTGGAGTTTTTTGGATCACCTATATACAGAATCATGTCATCTGCAAATAGGGATAATTTGACTTCCTCATATCTAGTTTGTAGCCATTTGATTTCATTTTCTTGCCTAATGGCTCTGGCTAAAAGTTCCAGGACTATATTGAATAGAAATAGTGAAAGTGGACATCCTTATATGGCTCCAGATCATAGTGGAAATGCTTAAGATTGTTCCCCATTCAATAACAAGCTGTCTTTGGGTTTGTCATAAATTGCCTTGATTGTATTGAGGAATGTTGCTCCTAAACCTAATTTGTTTATGCTTTTCATCATGAAAGGGTATTACAGTTTTTCAAATGCTTTCTCTGCATATATTGAAATGATCATATGGTTTTATTTTTAAATTAATGCATTGTATCATATTTATTGATTTGCATTAAGTTGAACCATCCTTGCATAACAGGGATAAATCCCAATTGGTCCGGGTGAATGGTCTTTAAGGTGTGTTATCAGATTTGATTAGCTAATATTTTGTTGAAGATTTTTGCATCTATATTCATCAGGAATATTCATCAGTAGTTCTCTATCTCTGTTGTAACTTTTTCTGGTTTTGGAATGAAATTGATGCTGGCCCCAAGTAGTTTGTGAGAATTCGTTCTCATTCAATTGTTTTGAATAGCTGGAGAAGAATTAGAATTAGTTCTTCTTTAAATCTCTGGTACTATTCAGTAGTGAAACCATTTGGACCTGGGCTTTTCTTTGTTGGGAGGGTCTTTATTACTGATTCAATCTTCATATTGGTTACTGGTCTGTTTAGATTTTCTGTGTCTTCATGGCTCAGTTTTGGTAGATTGTATGTGATGAATCTATCCATTTCTTCTAGATTTTCGAATTTTTTGGTTTATATCTCTTTGTAATAATTTCTGATTATTCTTTTTATTTCTGTGGTATAAGTTACATTTCCTTTTTCATATCTGATTTTATTAATTTGATCTTATACCTCTTTTTTATTGATTAATTGGGCTGATGTTGTATCAGTTTTGTTTATTTTTTCATAAAAATCAGCTCTTCATTTTACTAATCTTTTATACTTTTCCTGTTTCAATTTTGTTTGCTTCTTCTCTAATTTTAATTATTTATTTCCTCCTACTAATGTTTGTTGTGGTTTTTCTAGGCCCTCGAGATGCATTGATAGCTCATTTATTTGGTGCCTTTTCATTTTAAAAAAGATTTATTTATTTATTTGAAAGGCAGATTTAACAGAGAGTGAGAGGCAGAGAAAGCAAGAGAGAGAGAGGTCTTCCATCCACTGGTTCACTCCCCAAAAGGCCACAATGGCTGGAGCTGGGTCGATCTGAAGCCAGAAGCCTGGAGCTTCATCCAGGTCTCCACGTGAGTGCAGGGGCCCAAGGACTTGGGCCATCTTCTACTGCTTTCCCAGACTATAGCAGAGAGCTGGATCGGAACGGAGCAGCCAAGACTCGAGCCTGGCACCCATTTGGAATTTTTGACCCTGCAGGTGGTCACTTTACCTGCTATACCACAGAACTGGCCTCTCCAATTTCTTTATTTAAGCATCAATTGCTGTAAACTTCCTTCTAACACTGCTTTTGCTGTATCCTATAAGATTTGATTTGTTATATTCATATCCAGGAATTTTTGATTTCCCTTTTGATTTCTTCTATGACCCACTGTTTATGCAGGGGCATGTCGTTCTGTCTCCATGTTTTCATATTTTCTAGGGATTCTTGAGTTGTTAATTTCCAGCTTCATTACATTGCTATCAGAAAAGAGGCATGATATGATTTCAATTTTATTGAATTTGCTGAAACTTGCTTTATGTCCTTGCATATAGTGTATCTTCGAGAAACGTCCATTAGCTGAAGAAATGAACGTGTGTTCTTCAACTATGGGATGAAAGGTTCTATAGATATCAGTTAGATGCATTTGGTCCATAATATAGATTACCTTTGTTGTTTCTTTGTTAATTAATTTACTTTCTAGTTCATCTGTGTGTTGATGGAATTTGGGTGGTGATATCTCGCATTATTATTGTCTTGGAGTCTATGTCTCCCTTTAGATCCATTAACATTGATTTTAAATAGCTAGGTGCCTTGGTATTGGAGACATATACTTTTTTTAAAGATTTATTGATTTACTTGAAAGAGTTACACAGAGAGAGAAGGAAAGGCAGATAGAGAGAGACAGAGACAGAGACAGAGACAGAGACAGAGAGAGAGGTCTTCCATCTGCTGGTTCACTCCCCAGCTGGCCACAATGGCTGGAGCTGTGCCAATCTAAAGCCAGGAGCCAGGAGCTTCTTGCAGGTCTCCCACGTGGGTGCAGGAACCCAAGGACTTGGGCCATCTTCCGCTGCTTTCCATAACTAGAGCAGAGAGCTGGATACGATATGGAGCAGCTGGGACTTGAACCAGTGCCCATATGGCATGCTGGCACTGCAGGTGGTGGCTTTACCTGGTATACCACAGCACCACCCCCTGGAACTACATACATTTATTATAGCCACATCTTCCTGTTGAATTGATTCTTTAATCTTTAAATAATGCCCGTCTTTGATTCTTTTAACAGTTTTGTGTTAAAGTCTATTTTCTCTGATAATATGGTAGCTACACCTGCTTTTTTTTTTTTTTGCTTCTCCTTAACATAAAATATCTTTTCCCATCTTTTCACTTTCAGTTTATATGTATCTTTGCTGGTGAGATGTGTTTCTTGGTGGCAGCAAATAGATGTTTTTTTAATCCATTCAGTTAGTCTGTATCATTTATGTGGGGAGCAACTGGGAGCAACTCGGACTAGACTAAGTTACTGGAATTAAGACTTATTCTATGCATCTGCTCTCCCACAATATGGCGCTGAGAAGGTAGGAAACAGCTTCTACACAGCTGCCTCCAGTTCAACCAATAAACTGTGGGACCTGCTCCTGATTGGAGGAGAGCAGCGTACTCGGCGTGTGGGTAGCAGAGTTGGGATTGGTGGAAGAGGACTATAAAGGAGGAGAGAGACAATATGCACCAGGAACATCTAGGAGGAACATCTAAGGGGAACACCTGTGCAGCCCCCGAGAGAGCCGGCCGGCGGTGTGCCGCTCCCCTGCGGAAGTGGGGAATGTGGCAGGGGGAACCACCCTTCCACGGAGGTGGAAGGGTCCGTAGCCAACCTGGGAAGAACCAGCAGCAAACCTGGGGAGGGCTGAGCAGACGAAAGAACAGCGCAGGGTCCTGTGTCGTTCCCCCACGAAGATGGGGAGCGACAATTTAACTGGATTATTTAGGCCATTTACATTCAAGGTTGTTGTTATAAGTAATGACTTGGTCCTGCTATTTTTCCTTAAGTATTCCTTTTGTTTGCTTTGTCCTTTTAGCCAGGAGATTTTCTGCCTTCACATTCTTTCATAATGATGACTATCTTTCTGTGTTTCTGTTGTAGCACATCCTGAATCATCATTTGTAATGCTGGAAGTGTGGTGACAAATTCTTTCAATTTATGTTTGTTATGGAAGGTCTTTATTTCACCTTCATTCATAAATGAGAGCTTTGCAAGGTACAGTATTCTGGATTGACAGTTTTTCTCTTAAGACTTGGACTATGTCATGCCATTCTCTCCTTGCTGTAGGGGTCCTCAGAAGAAAACAGCTGTGATTCTCAAATGGGATCCTCTGAAAGCAATCTGGCATTTTTCTTACGAACATTTTAGAATCTTTTCTTTATGTTTTACTGTGGAGAGTTTGACTACAATGTGCCATGGTGAATATCTTTTCTGATCATATCTATTAAGAGTTCTACATACTTCCTTACTTGAATATCCCTTTCTTTCTCCGAATTAGGGATGTTTTCAGTAGTTATTTCACTGAATAAGTCTTCTCATCCTTTCTCTTTCTCCACCTTCCAGAAATCCTAAGACCTGTGTGTTGGGTCGTTTGATATTATCCCATAAATCTCCAACACTGTTTTTAGTTTTTTAAATTTGTTCTTTTTTTTCTTTTCTTTCTTTTTTTTTCAGCCTCCTCACTTCTGAAGTGACAGATGACTCTTTTTTTTTTTTTATATGACAGGTAGAGTTACAGAGAGTGAGAGAGAGACAGAGAGAAAGGTCTTCCTTCCATTAGTTCACTCCCAAATGGCCGCCACGGCTGGTGCTGCACTGATCTGAAGCCAGGAGCCAAGTGCCTCTTCCTGGTCTCCCATGCGGGTGCAGGGGCCCAAGCACTTGGGCCATCTTCCACTGCCCTCCTGGGCCACAGCAGAGGGCTAGACTGGAAGAGGAGCAACCGGGATCAGAACCTGGTATCTATATGGGATGCCGGCACTGCAGGCGGAGGATTAACCAAGTGAGCCACGGCACCAGTCCTGTTCTTTTTTTTCATCTGAAAAATTTCTAATGATTTTTCTTCTAACGTTGATATTCTGTCTTCTGCCTCACCAAGTCTGTTATTTAAGCTTTCCCCTGTGGATTTTATTTTACATATTGAATTTTTAATTTCTAGTATTTCTGTTTGATTTCACTTCAAAGTCTCAATTTCAAGGGAAAGTTTTTCCTCCATGTCATATATGAATTTCTGAAGAATCCTATGATCAATCTTCTGAATTCCTTTTCAGGTATTTCACCAGTCTCTTCATCTTCACATTCTTATCTTGAAGGGTTGTTGTGTTCCTTCTGGGGAGTCATATTTGTCTTCTCATTCTTATTTCTTGTTTTCTGCAATATTTTTTAGGCATTTTCAGAAATAGTTCTTGGTTTTCTCCTCTGATAGATTTTATCCTTGAACTGTGCTTCAGTGGCTTAGTAGAGTTTCTGCATTTTCAGTGACTCTCCAGGGGCATGTGCTGGGTATGGCCCGGGGGGCTCTGTTCAGTTTCCAGGGTGCTGGAATATCCAGGGTGACACCCAAGCCGGGCATAGTAGGTCCTCTCTTTTGTCAGCAGTGGGGTGTGGCATGATGGCTTCTGTTGGCATATTCACACCCTCACCTCCTCTCTTCCAAGGTGACCCATGCGCGGGGTTATCTCAGTGGGTGCAACACTCATCTGTAATGCCACATGAACCATACAAGGGATCTGTGCAGTCATCAGTGTGAGCATAGGGCGTTCTGCACTGTCTCACTCTGGGTGATCAGGGAGCTCTGAGCTCTGGTGCTGGACACAGTGACCACCCAGAGTCTGCGCGACAGCCTGTGTCCTGTCATGCAGTCATGGAGTTCCCTCAGTCTCAGCACACAAAGCTCCCATAGTCATGGGGTACAGAGGTTCCACTCTGCCCTGGAGCCTGTCCTGCCCAGAGATAGCAGAGGTATTCCCAGAGCCAGCTGCCTGTGGGTCTTTCTCCTTGGCAGATTGAGCTCAGAGCCTGGGATATGTTGAGAGGCTGGCACCTCACAGTCCTACATGGGTACCCTGCCCCCTGTCAGCCCTCCCAGCCAGATTCAAAGTCAGTAGGGAACACAGACTTTTCCCTCTGGTAAAACACGCTGATCCCACACTTGCGCAAGAGCTGCCTACTACTGGTGTCATGATGGTTCCTCTCCCTGCTGGTTGCTGGGCCCCCTTGTGAGAGGATGGAGAGTAGGAAATGTTCCTGCTGGGATAGGTGGGTACCATGCCCCTCCTTAGGGCTCCAGGCTATATTCAAAGATGGCGTGGTCTGCAAGGCTCTCCCTCCAGCAGTATCACTAGGGGCATGGGCTGCTGCAGTCTGCTCTTACCCCGCTCTCCAAAGCTGGCATATCCTCTCCATTTGGAATCTTGAAGTACCTATTCTTGACTTATTCAAGAGTTGTCTAGTAGATGTTATTGAAAACTTTTTCTTGGGGCTTGCATAGCATTTGGGCACTGGTTCATGTCCTGGCTGCTCCTCTTCTGATCCAGCTCCCTGATAATGGAAAAACAGCAGAAGATGGCCCAAGTGCTAGGGCCTCTGCCACCCATTTGGGAGACCTGGAAGAAGCTCCTGGCTCCTGGCTTAGGTCTGCTCAGCCTTGGCCATTGCGGGCATTTAGGGAGTGAACCAGAGGATGGAAGCTCTCCCTGTCTCTGTAACTGTTTCTCATAAATAAACAAATATTTAAAAAAAGAAAAAGAAAAGCTACCAAAGGAAATTAAAGAGAGGTTTTTCCTTATAGCTGGCCTTTCTGGTTGTTTTTGGTGGCAGTGTTGGTTTGCTATGTGGCCTTCCACCAAAACTACTGGCTGAAATGGCTCATTGTTCCAATGATTACAAATACAGGTGAACAGAGATCCAAGACCATTACTTAATGGTGAAACCGGACGTAGTGGTTCTGGCCTACAGGCTCCTAGGCAGTGTAGCTAATTCCAAGACCATTTGATTTCTTAAGAGTAAGGTAATAAAAAGAGACCAGATTCTACCAAGCAGTTATATTAATGTGCCAATGATAAGAGAGTGTTTGCCTTTTTGAGGTAGATCTTAGCAACAATGAAGGCCAATGATTCAAGTAACCAATAAATTAGTTTTTGGTAACTAATAATAAATGGACAGAATCTTTATTTCTCTTAGAAGTGAGCACACAGAGAAACATATACACATAAGCATGTGTGGGAAAATAATGCTTTATTCTCAACAGAAGCAATGCATGATTCAGGGTTGAGCCTAGCTTTGAACAAATGCCATGTACGTGGAGTAAAAATGTGCAGAGTCTTGACACCGCCTCTTCCTAGAAATAACTTATGTTTTCAACTGTTCCTCTAAAAACATTGGACACATAATAATTTTTTGTATGCACATATTAGAGTTAACAGCTAGTAGTAAGTATATTCATGTCTTTTGTTATTGATGTATGTGTAAAACTCAGGATATATTTCTAAACTAATCCACAAAAGGATAGCTCATGCAGATCACACCTGATGTGTGTTGTTAGGATAAGATGTGAATGAACTGTGCTTCTACGGGTTGGCCAAAAAGTCCTCTTGTCTGCTTGGTGTGGATTGGTAAGCAAGGTGGACTGACATATGGTGCAACATATAAGTGATTATTCCAGATAACATTTTAGAAACCATTGACTTTTTGGGCCATAGTCAATTGGATGCTGCAGAATACCTCTGTGGGCCCTTTGACTGTCTCCCATTCTGTGTCCCTAAGTACATTAGGTTGCTCATTGATCCTTGCTGAAAGTGAACAGGTAGGTACTAGGGTGTTGTGCCACATTATTTGGGGCTGACGCTGTGGCAGCAATGCTTTGATTCTCCAAGATCCATCACACGCTGTCTACTTCCTGCTTTGCATGCTCTCCACCTCACTTCTGGTTCCAGCCATGGCAGTGGCAAACGCTGGACTCCATTTGTGCAGACCTTTTCCAACTTCGGGGTTGTGCTGAACCTCTGTGGCGTTCTGCTCTGTGACTCGGAGGTCATGTGTCATTTTTTTTCCCCTGCCCCTGGCTGATGTCCAGGCATCAGCCTGGCTGTGAGGAGGACCTACAGGGAACCCCTTATTGACTGGGAATGGATGGAGAGTTTGCAGAGGCTCCTCAGGTCGGTAGGAAGTGGCCTCAAATACCCATTACAGTGACCTCACTGCGGACATTTGCATTGCCTTTCACTCCTCCGTATTTCATGTCAACCAGCCCCTCTTCACTACTCCCTCAGACCACCTGTGTTTTTTGCACACACTCACTTAGTTCATACTCTGCTTCTGAAGGGAACCCAGTTGAAGATACATGGCAAATTGGATTCACTTCTCTAGAAGAAAACGAAAAAAAAAAAAAAAAAGAAAAAAAAGAAAAAATATTCAGGACTAAATCTGTAAAGCGACATCATTTATAATGAGAGAAAGATACCAAGGAAGACTCTCAAAGAATGCATTTCTCAAAGGTATTTGCAAACTGATCACGTTTCAAGTCACCAAATGAGGCCATTAATAATTCTCTTGGTAACTGGCGTCATTTGTTGACCTAGTAATTCATTCCTCTCCCATCTTTCTTTTTTACCACCTTTCTTTAAAATCTAGTTGGGGTGGACATTCAGCACAATGGGTGAGACCCTCTGTCATGTCTGTAGCTCCTGTCAGTGAGCATCCTTGAGTCTTGGCTGCTCTGCTTCCCGCCAGCTTCCTTCCTGCCTCTTGAGAGGCAGCAGGTGATGGTTCAAGTGCTTGGTTTCCTGCCACTGACGCGGGAGAGCCAGATGGTGTTGCAGGCTCTTAGCTTCATCCAGGCTCTGCCCTGGCTATCGGCAGACACTAGGGAGTGAACCAGTGGGTGGGAGATCTCTCTCTGTCTGTTTCTCTCTCTCTTTCTGTCTCTCTGCCTTTCAAGTAAAATTAGAAACACTATTGGCAGTTCACTCAAGGGTGATATAATGAGTAAAAAATGCAGACTAATCCTGCCTTTTTGTGACTTTGTTTTCTGTGAAGTTAATTAATCACACAAACAGATGTAAGCCAGAGTGAGGGCTGTGATGGACAGGTGCACACTCATGAGGAACCCCATTGTGCAGGATTTGACTTAGCCAGGGTGGTCTGAGGAGGCCTCCTTGGGGAAATGACATTTGAAAGAAGGAAAAGAGTTGCCTGGGTAGGGAGAAAAGAGAGTTTTTCTATCGGAGGTGTGAGTGGAGTGTGCTCATGTCCTACCACTGGGTCGGGGTGGGGGGGTACTTGAGAAAGTGGGGGAAGGGACTGTTGCAGAATGTTTGTAGGGGCAAGGGAGATCCGTAAAGAAGGACCTGACAGAAAAATCCAAGGTGATCCACTAGAAGAAAAGAAATATATGAAGTATCCGCGGAAGCATTTCCCATGAAATATGCAGACTAACACATATTAAGAGTTAGGAATGTTTGAAAAATTGAGATCTGCAGGAATTGATTAAATTAGTGAATTTTTCAAGGAAGCATTGGAAGAAAAGAAATGAGATTTTTTTTCATTTATTTCTTAACTTGTTTATCCTAGCACCTGATGATATCTTAATAATTGCATATAAGGCTTTGTTAGTTCTCTGTTTCTAAAGAGTATTACATAGTTGTAAAGTATATTTAATAGCTATTTATTATTTTTATGGTAGTAGAGTATATGAAGACTTTTCCTTTCAAAAGTAATTAAAATTTCACTTGAGATAGATTTTTTTAAAAGATTTTATTTATTATTTATGTGAGAGAGTTACAGAGAGGGAGAGGTCTTCTGTCTGTTGTTGCATGCCCCAAATGGCCACAACTGCGGGAGCTGGGCCAATCCAAAGCCAGGAGCCAGTATCCTCTAAAGGATCTCCCAGAGGGGTCAAGCACTTGGACTATCCTCTACTGCTTTCCTAGGCCATGGCAGCTCTCTGGATCAGAAGAGGAGCAGCTGGGACTTGAACTGGCACCCATAAGGGATGCCTGCACATCAGGCACAGGATTAGCTTATTATGCCACAGTGCCAGCCCCAAGAGATTGGTTTTAATAATGGAACACAAGATGGTCTATCTCAGAGGCCCCTAAAGCGTGGGGCATGGCCACATTTAATCATTCAGCCCCAAATCTGCTCTTGTATTTAGGTTTTAATCAAGTTAAATTGCCTATATACTGACACACGATTGAATTCTGATTTTGCTAATTTCTCCCAGATTTGAAATTTAATCAATTAGAGGCAAATTATTTTCCACTTCAAGCTATATTTCCTTTGATATTTTGTAGCAATTTTGCTTTCATAGAACCCAAGTTATGAGGCAGGCACAGTGTGAAGGAAGTCTTTAATGTTTCGCCTAATCTATAGAAAACTCTTGCTGGCTTCTTTCCATTTTTAGTGAGATAACTTGATATAGGGCATGCTTAAGGTTAATCTTTTATGAAATCTCTTAACCCTGTGAGTATATCTTATTTTAAAAATATTTAATTAACAAATGGATAAATATTTATTCAGCACTACCACATGAGAGAAAGAGTCTGTGTCATGAATAATGAGAGAGAATTAGAGGGACGTGGGGGAATTAATGTGACAGGTTATTAAACTGTTGAGTGACAAGTATAAAAGGCAAAGTCTGAGAGATTTTTTAATTTGTTCTTTATGACATTCATGGCAAAGTAAATGAGTCTTAAAAAGGCATAATGCTGTTTCTATGGGTTTTTAGTATGTGGGTGAACCATCATTGCCAGCTTGCAGAAATTATAAAATGTGATGCAAAAAGTGTTAAATTTCTTCTATCATGCATGATCCGCTAATACTGAAACACAAAGGGGTCTTCAAAAAGTTCATGGAAGTGTACATTATGGGAGATCTGTACATGGACTTCAGAATTTTTTTGGCACCAAAATAAACTTATCTTTTGATTGAATTTTCCACAAATTTTTTTGAAGTTCCCTCATAATTGATGTGTTTATTTCATAAATGAAACCATTTTAAAATGTTAATAGTGGTTATAGAACTATGGTTCATTTTGTTTAGTCTTATGTTTCTCTATTTTCCAAATACTCTTTAATAAGTATGAATTATTTTTCATTATACAAATGTAAATAAACCTTAAAATATAAAGTAAAATTTGAAAGCATAAAAATATTGACTTGTGTTAAATCTGGATAGTTTTTTAGGGTGAGTTTTTATACTTTTCTGCTTGCATATAATTTAATGATAAAAATTATATGTTGAGAAAAATGGCATAAAATCAGTCCACTGTTATACTCTGTGGCTACACATTTAAGGTGAAGATTTCTTTGAAAAATTTGCATCTCCACCATGTCGGAGAGAACATGTGGTACTAAATTGTTTTCAAGAAATTACTAATTATGCTCACCAACTTGTCCTAATACATACCACAGAGAGCCATTTACTATTGTCAAGTTTTATTTTTGTGTGTCTTCATGATGAGGGGAGAGTAATTTTCCTCCCACTGTTGCCATGAAGGTGACTCCTGGAGCTGCTGGACTCTGAATGCGTGAGCTCCTCGGTCCATCCTAGGTTCCTGTGCAGGTAGCACCTTGCAGGTGTATTTTAACGATGTGAATTTACCAGAGGGTCTTGGGGTCACCTATGCACCTTTAGCAGCAGAATGTTTTTATATTGGGTCTTCCTTGGCACCAGAAGAATTATCCCACTTCTCCTTGGGAAATTTTCCTTGTAGAAAGCAGGTTCCAAAATAAATTTTAAACGGGAACATTCAGTTTCCCTGTTAAAAGAATGAGAAGTGAGCAGTGTGAGGAAAAAGCTGACTCCAAACCACGTTGAGCTGTGTTGAACTCTCCACTGACTGCCAAGATGAGGGTCAAGAGGTAGGCGTGGTGACGCTGATTAAGTGCTTAACTTATCTGAATGTCCCATTCCTTATCTGCAAATAGTGGATGATAGTACTTTTCTAGCAGTGAGGTTATGGGATTAAATTTTTAAAAAAATTATTTTAAAACAGCAGAGCTTTTAAAAAATTTATTTACTTGTTTGAAAGGCAGAGTGACATAGAGGGGTGGAGACACACACACTCACGCACACACACACAAAGGGAGGGGGAGAGAGAGAGAGAGAGGAAGAAAAAGAGTTAGAGATCATTCATGCACTTTTTCACTCCCTAGATGGTTGCAATGACAGGGGTTTAGCAGGGCTGAAGCCAGGAGCCTAAACTCATCTAGGTGTCCCACAAGGCTGGTAGGGGCCCCAGCACTTGGGCCATCATTCAGTGCTTTCCTGGAGCAGATGAGCAGGGAGCAGATTTGGAAGCTGAGCAGCCTGGACTTGAACAGGCACTCAGGTATGAGATACTGGCCTTGAAATCAGCCACTCAAATCACTGCTCCTACTGTTGACCCCAGTTAGGAGGAATAAAGATAAGAAGTAGATTCCATAATAAATATGAGTATGTAATAGCAGCTCATGTTATCTTTAAAGCTAATATATGTTCTTTAAATTTTCAAGTATTTTAATAAGACATATGCTACACATTTTATACTCCGAATTATCTTGGTACATTTTAGATGTGGTTGAAATTTGAAGATATAGTTACATGAGAAACTAAAGAGGGTTGGCAACAGTGACCACTGTCACCAAATGAATGAATGGATGATATTAGTAATTGGCATCATTTTGTAATGGATGTTTTATTTTACCTCTTTGTCTTCCCATATCCTAAATTTTCAATAATGAGAGCCTATCTTTGTAATAATGTTAATATGACAGAAACATTTTTAAAATGAAAGAATCACATAGAGAGAAGAGAGTCAGAGAGAGGTAGGTCTTCCATCTGATGGTTCACTCCCCAGTTGACCGTAACGGCCAGAGCTGCGCCCATCCGAAGCCAGGAGCCAGGAGCTTCTTCCGGGTCTCCCACATGGATGCAGGGTCCCAAGGGTCCATCTTCCACTGCTTTCCCAGGCCATAGCAGAGAGCTGGATGGGAAGTAGGGCAGCCGGGTCTCGAACCGGCATCCATATGGGATGACGGCGCTTCAAGCCAGGGTGTTAATCTGCTGCGCCACAGCGCCAGCCCTGCAAATTTGAATATTTTGTTCCTTTCCTGTCCCTCAGTTTGTATTTTTAAAATGGACTTTGAAGAATTATTTGCACTGACTACTTACTATTTGTCATTTACATGCATTGAAAGTTCCTTCTTGCACATTATTCTTTGTTTTTAATTTTGTTACAATGTCTTTTACTATATAGAGATCTTGAGATTTTATTACTTTCAAGATTTCTCTTTTTTTTCCTTTATAAATGTACTATTTGTTATTTGAGCAATCTTTTCTTACCTAGGTATCATAAAGATGTTTGTCTAGTTTCCTACTAAATTTTTAACCGTGTTTTATGGTAAGATCTCTGGCCAGTTGAAATCAGTCTTGGAGTTGTTTATCTCTGCTTTTCTCACAAATACATAGACAATTTTCCCGGTGTACTTTTCTCCATCTGTTTTATTTGTTATTTATTTGTTTGCTTGTTTTAATTGTATTTAAAGTATACAAACTTCATGCATCTCATAAATACTTATTTAGGAACATAGTGTTTCCTCCCATCCTACCCTCACTCTGCCCACACTCCCATCCTTCTTCCTCCTCTATCTTCTATTCCCATTCTTATTTTTTGACAAATACCTGTTTTCTGTCAGTATTATAGCATTATACTCATATGATTAACCCTGCACTAAGGAAAGAGTTCAACAAATAGTATGAAGAAAAAAAAGCACTGGTCCTCAACAGTCAAGACAAGGCATATTCAAAATCATCACCTGTCAAAGGTGTCAATTTCACTCCTATAGATTACCTTTTAAGTACTCTATTAGTTACCACAGATCAAATAGAATATACGGTATTTGTCTTTTGGGGACTGGCTCATTTCACTAAGTATAATGGTTTCCAGTAGCACACATTTTGTTGCAAATGACATGATTTCATTTTTAACTGCTGTGTAGTATTCCATACTGTATATATACCATAATTCCTTTACCCATTCTTCAGTTGATGGACATCATAGTTGATTCCATATCTTAGCTATTGTGAATTGTGCTACAATGAACATGGGGGTAAAATCATGCTTTTATATGCTGATTTCTTTTTGTTTAGGTAAATTCTGAGCAATGGGATGGCTCAGGGTTGGGTTTATATTCAGATTTCTAAGGTACCTCCATACTGTCCTCCACAGTGGCTGGACCAGTTTACATTCCCAACAACAATGGGTTAGGGTACTTTTCCCCTCACATCCTTGCCATCATTTGTTTTTGTAGATTTCTATATGAAAGCCATTCTAAAAGAGGTGAGGTAAAACCTTATTGTGGTTTTGATTTGCATTTCCATGATGGCTAGTGATCATGAGCGTTTTTTCATGTGTGTATTGGCCATTTTAATTTCCCCTTTTGAAAAATGCCTGTTCAAGTCCTTTGTCCATTTCTTAACTTGGTTGTTTGTTTTGTTGTTGTTGAGTTTCTTTAGTTCTTTTATATTCTGGGTATCAATCCTTTATCTCTGTGTGTGTACATATATATATATATATACACACACATTTATATATCATAACCCTTTCTATGCAATTATTCTTTGATCTGCTTCACTGACATTATGCATCTTTTCCCTTAAAGATCTTGCTTAACTTTTGGAAGATTTATCCAGGATGATTGTTATTGTTTTTCTAAGTGTGAACAAGATATTTAAAAATATACATTCTTTAGATATTTATTGGTGATAGATATAGATTTATACGTGTTGATTTTCATTCCAGCAACCCTACAAAACCATTTTATTTCTTCAGACAGCTTTTCTGATGTTCTATTGAATAAGCTGCATAATCATTTTGTCTATGTATAATAAAAATAATTGTCAATGCTAAAGTTTATTGAGAGCTACTTTTTAAAAAATACATACTTTAAAAGCTCATTGACTCTTCAAATCAATTCTGTGATTCAGGAAAACTTATAGTCACACATATGTACATTGTTGGTTTACAGAGTAGATTCCATAGGTTTAAAGAATGTAGTAACTTGACAAAGGGAATGCAGCTTCTGATTGGCCGTTACTATCATCCCTTGCTTCCATGGACAAATGCCTGAGCACAGGTGTATCAATGACTAAAACCACAAGGCTAGTAAGTGGTAGGGTCGGAATTTGAACTCATCTATTCACTTCGGTGCTTCATTTAGTGTCTCCACCCCTACCCCCATTCTTTATACCTCTAGTTTATTTTTCTGGCTGCAACACTTTAGTGAGAACTGTAAAGCTGTAGCAAAGGGATTGCTGGAGACACAGAGAAGAATCACACAGACCCTCCCCTAAAAAAGGACTTGCTGCCCTGCTCAGGAGACTGTGGTCCGTGCACAGCGTCTAACCATCAAGTCTTTCGGGGTCTGCCTCAGGTGCAGGGGGCTACCAGGCCCAGCTCACCCCTTTCCTTGCCTGGGCCAAACACTTCAGAGAGAGCGAGCGGGTTGGTGTCCATGTCCAGCCACAGGACAGGTCTGGTGGATCTTGCTCCCAACTCCTACCTGACTGGCTCAGGCTTGGCTGGCTTTCAGTTCAGCCCAGATGCCTCTTCTGTCTGGGGAGACCCCTGCTTTCTGTCTAACGTGGTGTTCTCTAATCATTGCCCAGAGCTGCTTGGAGGCTCCAGCCTGCCACGGCATTGGAAGCCTGTGTCCTGGTCTCTTCCTTGATTTAAGCCAAACACTTCTAATTTACATCTCACATTACCAATTTAAAGAAGTTTACTCTTAATGTAGGAGTAGTTTTTTTAAATAAAGTTTTACAAATACAATTTTTTAGGTTTTAATCTGTTCATACTGCGAGCTACTGATTATAAAATTCCCTTGCATAGATTACTAAATCCTGGTGGATCATTGTATGTGCCTATTGCTAAATGTGGTTTTATTATTTTAAAATGCTTGTTTAGTTTTAGTGATTTGAAGGTGGGGTGGGGGGATTGATTTTCCACCTACTGGTTCACTCCCCATGGACCTGCAATAGCCAAGCTGGCCAGGCTGAAGCCAAGAGTCCAGAGGATAAAGCAAGAGGCCTTATCCAGGTCTCCTATGTGGGTGGCAGGTATCCAAATACTTGAGCCAACATCTGCTGCCTGCCTGGAAGATTAGCAGGAAGCTGGAAGCAGAGGCTGAACTCCAATGTAGATATTCCACACATGGGATATATATACCACAATATATTTACCACAATATACCACAATATTCCACACATGGACAGCCTAACTGCTACCCTGCCATGATGTCCAAGGCTAGCTATGGTTTCAAAGGTCCTGTTTAGAATTGGTTTAGCCACATCTAGAAACGAAATCTCACCTTTTCGGGTTTGGTATTGTTCATGTTTATTTTTGGAATTAAGGTTCTGTTTGCCATAGAAGTGAGTCTGGAACCTTTCCTTCTTTCTCTTTTCTGTGAAATAGCTTGTATTTCAAGAGTTTTTTTTTCTTGAATGTTTGGCAAAACTTGCCTGAAAACTCTCTTGAATTAGTGCATTTTAAGTTACTAATTCAAGTTGATCATTATGAATCTTTTTGTCTTCAATTTATTTGTGAGTCCTATTTTATAATATATTTTCCTAGAAAATTGGCAACTTCATTTTTATTCCTTTTTAAAGTGCTCAACATATGTAGGCCTTCGAAAGTTTCATGGAAAATGTGTATTATGAAAAAACCATTCACAGATTTAAAATTTGCTTTGCATCAAAATAAATGTCTTTTAATTCCACTGCCCAGGGACTACTTTATTAATTTGAGAGGCAGAAAGACAGAGTCAAAGCAAGCTTCCATCCACTAGTTCACTCTCAAAATGCCCACAACAGCTGGGGCTGGTGGGAAGCTAGGATGGGGAGCCAGAGTCGGGAATTGAACTCAGGCAGTGTGATGTGGAACAGGGGTGCCAACCAGTGGTCCAGACACGTGCTATTGATAGCTTCCATAGACTGTTGAAAGGTTCCTCGTATATCTTCCTGATTAAAAACAACAACAGCCACACAACCAAAAAAAAAACTCTACTGCTTCTAGAATTATGTTGTGTTTCATTTATTTCTAGTGATTTTCTTTGTTTGCTCAGTTTTCTAGGACTCTTTTTTTTTTTTTTTTTGGTTTGTAAGGAAAATCATGTTTTTAAAAGAAAGTACTTTTCTGTTTCCTGGTCTATTAATTTTTTCTTTCTCTTTGTCATGATTTTTCTTTCCAAATTTCTTGTATTAAATCTTTTATTTTGTTTATTTTAAATATTTTAATGTCAAATTCTTAGCTCCTTATATTTATCTTCTAATATACACTTTTAAGCCTATATTTTTCACATTAAGAAGTACTTTACTTTAGCTATGTTCCAAATTTTTGATATATAACTTTTTTTTTTTTTTTTTTTTTTTTGGACAGGCAGAGTGGACAGTGAGAGAGAGAGAGAGACAGAGAGAAAGGTCTTCCTTTTTCCGTTGGTTCACCCCCCAGTGGCTGCTGCGGCTGGCGCACCACGCTGATCCGAAGGCAGGAGCCAGGTGCTTCTCCTGGTCTCCCATGCGGGTGCAGGGCCCAAGGACTTGGGCCATCCTCTACTGCACTCCCTGGCCACAGCAGAGAGCTGGCCTGGAAGAGGGGCAACCAGGACAGATTCTGGTGCCCCGACCGGGACTAGAACCCTGTGTGCTGGCGCTGCAGGCCGAGGATTAGCCTATGGAGCTGCGGCGCTGGCTTTATATAACTTTTGAATACCAAAGCATCTCTAACAAGTGAATACTGGTGCCAAAATTCAGAAGAAATCATCAAGAAAAATAAATAGAGATATATGAAAATAATAAAGTATAAAGTAAGGTTAAATTACCTATTAATTCATCCAAATACCATTATGGACAGAAAATTCCCCAGTAGTCTTGATAGACTTTTGATGATATACAAATACATTTCTGATTAAAAACCATTAGTCAGATAACAGAAGGAAGTCTCTTTAGCATGCATAAGCTCATATCTATATCTAACTGATGTGTATTGTTAAAATTTCAGAATCTCTGCTTATAAGATATTAGGAGTCACAACAGAGTCTCCATGACCACAATCATTGTTTAGCACTTCGCTGGAAGTACTAGTCACAAGCTAAGGAAATGCAATATGCAGAAATTTAGACAGGAGTGGCAGGTTGGTCAATATTTGAAATATGACTGCACTGGGGTAGAGGTGCTGTCTGTGAAAACTCCCCCTCTCTGTGATGCACGCCCTCTGAACAGACGTCAGTTAGAAGTTTTTCTCCCTATGGTGGGGAGCCTGGACGCAAAGAAAGTGAAGAAACTCGGCTTGTGTTGTAAGCTAAATCATAGCTTTGCATTGTACAGTCGTTTGAATTTGGATAAAACTATATAGTTGGTACTTAGTAGTGACATAAGTTATGAGTAAATTTTTTGAATCAACTATTCTAAACACTTAGGAATAAAAAATAATCCCAATATTTATTATAAGTTGCAAGTAAGTGTAAATAAGCACATAAAATGGTTATAATATAAAAAGGCTTAATACAAACTTTTTTTAAAAGATGTATTTATTTGGGGCTAGTGCTATGATGTAGGGGGCTAAGCCTCCGCCTGCAGCACTGGCATTTCTTATGGGATCTGGGTTCCTGTCCCAGCTGCTCCACTTCTGATCCAGCTCTCTGCTTATCGCCTGGAAGTGCAGTAGAAAATGGCCCACATGCTTGCGCCCCTGCACCATGTGTAAGACCTGAAAGAAGATTTTATTTATTTATTTGAGAGGTAGAATTACAGATAGTGAGAGAGAGAGATAGCGAAAGGTCTTCCATCCACTGGTTCACTCCCCAAATGGCCGCAGTGGTCAGGGGCTGAATTGATCTGAAGCCAAGACCCAGGAGCTTCCTTCAGGTCCCACGTGGGTGCAGGTGCCCAAGACCTTGGGCCATCTTCCACCACTTTCCCAGACCATTAGCAGAGAGTTAAATGAGAAAAGAAGCAGCCAGTATGTGAACTGGCACCCATATGGGATGCCGGCACCATAGTTGGAAGCTTAACCTATTACGCCACAGTGCCAGGCCCTAATATAAACATTTAATATGCACCAAAACATACAAGGTATAGACTATGAATGAGATTGTATAGATAATCAGGAATATTAGACAGAAATTCAACAGCTATGATAGGTGATACGATTATGTTGTTACCTCATCTCCCCAGTTAAATACTGAAAGAAGGGTCTGTTACATGGCTGTACAGAAGAGTCAGCCTGGTACTGTAATAAAAGAGAAACTGCTATGTCCTAGGAACTTGAAAACACAGGCAACATAGGCAAAAGAAAAACAACAGTACAATGTTAACTTCCATGTGTGTTATCTAATGATCTAAAGGGCTATATGCAATGCCTTATTTAATTTCGTCATTATCACAATCTTTCAAATGTTGACCCTTCTACTGGAATGTAAGCTGCATGAAGAGTCAGACTGTGTTTGTATGAAGAGTCTGTAAAGAATTCATGGAATATGTGTGTCGTGAAAGAGTTGTGCATGGATTTCAGGTATTTTTGCACTCAAATAAACTCATGTTTTTATTCCAGATTCTGCAAACTTTGCGAAGCACACTCTTTAACTGTAGAACCCTCCGTATAGCTCGGCCACAATTCATTATCATGCAACGTGGCCACTGGACTGTTTGTTGGAGCAGGCAACCCCTACAGAGTATGCAGGAGAAATATTTTATATCTGCTTGGATGAGAGGCTTGTATGGAAAGGTTAATGATCTTGCCCTAATGTGTGTTAAGTCAGGCCTTGAACAAAGCTCTTCCAATTTGGTATTCCCTGTTTTGCTTATTGTGTCAACTTGTTAGAATTAACAAATTGATTCTAACAATGAAAGATATACAGAGAAGTCTGCAGTCATTTGTCCTCAACAGCTATTTGCAATGTGTGCCTTCCAGAGAGGAGAAAAATCAGCACTTGAGAAGTGCTGTAGGGGTAGGCACTAGATGCAGTGGCTGAGACACCATTCGGGATGCCTGCACCCCATGTGAGAGTGCTTGGGTTTCAACCTCAGCTCCACTCCGTATTCCAGCTTCATGCTAATGCTCACCATGGGAGACATTAGCGAGGGCTCAAGTAGTTAAGTCCCTGCCACACACGTGGGAGAACTGGATTGAGTTCCAGGCTCTTGGCTTCAGCCTGGCCCAGCCATGGCTATTGCAGGCATTTTGGGTGTGAACCAGTGTGTAGGAGTTGTCTGTTTGTCTGTACCCCTGTCTGTCAAGTAAATTGACGTTTTTAAAGGAAACTGATGTAAGCAAAGGCAAAAGAGGAATTAAAGGGAAATTGGAGAGTAAAAACAGATTTTAGATAAAAGCTCTAGAAGAGAAACCTCTGAGATGTTAAAATGAAGAAAATCAAAACAAGGATGGCAAATTTAATATGCATTCTTGTAAAATGTGTGTGCAGAGTTAAATCTGAAAACAGAAATAAATGAATAAATTTGTATTTTAAAAATGTAAAAGAAAATATTGTGCTTTGTGTAAGATGATAGTTTCCATTAATACTTAGGTTCATATGCTTGCTTAATGTACTGTTGCAGCCCACAGAATGAACTTTGCTTAACTGTGGACAAAAAGAATAATGGTTCTTATAATTAATATGATATAAGGAAACACCTGCTTTGAAAAGCAAGTGTGTTACTTGGAACAAAGATGGACAGAGGAGAGAATTACCTAACAAAACATTGGCAGAGGAAGGAAGTAGCATCATGTTTAGTCACGTGTTCATCAGTCCTGTATGTGAATGGATTTTCACAAGGGCCAGAGCTGTTGGATATCATTATTCATCTCATGTGTATTCACTAAAGTTAGCTAAATTGTAAATAGTGTATCTGGTTTACTATCCTGTGTGAGCTCAGATATTCCCCATTCATTTTTGTTCCAACTTAGGAATCCTCACAGCTGCACCATGTGGAAGACCCGAAAGAAGACTTTATTTATTTATTTGAGAGGTAGAGTTACGATAGTGAGAGGGAGAGATAGCGAAAGGTTTTCCTGCTGTTGGTTCACCCCCCAAATGACTGCAGTGGTCAGGGGCTGGGCTGATCAGAAGCCAGGAGCCAGGAGCTTCCTCCAGGTCCCAGGTGGGTACAGGTGCCCAAGACCTTGGTCCATCTTCCACTGTTTTCCCAGATCAATAAAATCCAACTTAGAAAACCTTACAGCTGTTATCATAGATAGATACACGAAAATGACAGCTGAAACAGAAATTGTAGTGCCCATCGTGGGGCGAATGGTTTGGGGGCCATTTACTGGAATGCTTCTCCATCGTGGGCTCCTGAGCCAGAATCTTCCAGATGGGCACTGCTACACACCAGCTCTTCAGATGGGGCTGAGAGGTCTTCCTTCAGTGAGTTCTGTGGGTGATAGCTATGCACACTCAGTCCTCCTGGAGTAGGAACACACACGGTGGCTACACAGCACACATTTTAAATTTTCTCCCAACCATGTCTCTCTCAAACCATTTTAAAATGAAAATTGTAATGGAGACATAAGAATCTGCAAATAGTGGGGGTGCCTTTAGAGATGAGAATTCACCTTCTCCACTCAACAGGGGGTCAGATGCCGAAGAGACCACCCTGCCCTGGAAACAGCCCAGGGTAGCCTTCTGTGTTAAATATATGGAATGATCTTGAAAGAATGAGTAGCGTTAACATATGAAGCTTGGCCAGCGCCACGGCTCAATAGGTTAACCCTCTGCCTGCGGTGCCAGCACACCAGGTTCTAGTCCAGGTCCGGGCACCGGATTCTGTCCCGGCTGCTCCTCTTCCAGTCCAGCTCTCTGCTGTGGCCCGGGAAGGCAGTGGAGGATGGCCCAAGTGCTTGGGCCCTGCACCCACGTGGGAGACCAGAAGCACCTGGCTCCTGGCTTCGGATCAGCATGGTGCAAACCAATGAAAAAAGAAGACCTTCTCTCTGTCTCTCTCTCTCACTGTCCACTCTGCCTGTCAAAACAAACAAACAAACATATAAAGCTTGTAAGAGGAAAGCCAATGACCCTGCTAAATCACAAAATCTTCCGTATGATGCTCCTGTTGATTACTAAAAGACAGTTAATAGGATGAAGTGGGCACAAGTGTTGCAGTCCTAAGTACCCAGTACTTGCCCAGCATGCAGATTGCATGGAGCATTCTTGGGGTGGGGGGTGGGGGTTGTACTCACATGGACTTCTAAAATATGACGCGTGGAAGTAACGTCATTTTTAATATAAAAAAATCTTTATCTGTGTTTCTCAGATTTTGGTGTGAATCACAGTCACCTGCAGAGCTGCTAAAAAATCCAGATTTCTGGGCCCTGTTCCCAGAGGTCTGACAGTTGAAATGAGAACAGCAGTCTCCCATTCTCCTCGTGGCCTGTGTCTGCCACACCGAGAGGGGGATTGCATGTAGTTAGCCATAATCACGTATGTTGCGGCGTGTCAGTACTTACGAGGCCATTTTCAGAAATAGACATTTTAACTGCAAAGAACTCTTATAATAGTAATAAACATCAAAATGTGGAAGAGGATGGCTTAGTTATTTCATAGCATAACTGGCCCAATTCATGTTACAGCATGAAAATAATTTGAATATTCTACTGCATTGATTGATTGAACTGTTCATCCACTTTACTATACATGCAATGTGAACTATCCACTTATGTGATTTGCATGCAGCATATAGGAGTAAGGATGAGCTTAATTATATCTTTTTTTTTGAGATTGATTTTTGAAGTCTGAGAGAGAGAGAGAGAGAGAGAGAGAGAGGTCTACCATCTGCTGGTTCGCTCCCAAGATGGCCACAATGAGCTGATCCGAAGCCAGGAGCTTCCTCCAGATTTCCCACATGGGTGCAGGGGCCCAAGCACTTGGGCCATCTTCTACTGCTTTCCCAGGCCATAGCAGAGAGATGGATTGGAAATGGAGTACCTGGGACTCGAACCGGCACCCACATGGGATGCTAGCACTGCAGGCGGTGGCTTTACCCGCTACGCCACAGTGCTGGCTCCTTAATTGTATCTTCTACATTTTAGAAAATGTCTGATTCCTGTAAGTAGAGGTGGCAGCCAAGGACTCTGCATTAGTGGGTAGCAGAAGTAGTAGCTTGATTGAAGGATCTCATTTCAGATACACCTGCTGAAACTTGTTAGGGCTTTTAAATTTGTGAGACAATGATATGGAAAATGGTGGACAAAGAGAGAAAGAATAAATTCTCCAGATATTGCTTCATGAAAAGAGTATAATCTCTCACAACCACACACACACACACACACACACAATGACACACATCACTGGAGACAACACAGTGCTGAAAAACACTGCACGAATGCCTGTGTTTCTGAACATTCTTCAACAGCTGGGAGCAAAGGAATAACATCACTTTCCTATTAAATACACGTCTTTTGCTGGAAATGTTTACTCTAAATCCTCAGAAGAAAATAAAACCCGAGTTTGTGTGATTTAAGGTTAGTTTTTTCTAGGGCAATAACAGAAACACATTTTTTAAAAAATGGATTGAGATGTTGGACTATTTCTTTTTTATAGTCTTTTTTTATTTAGTAAATATAAATTTCCAAAGTACAGTTTATGGAATACAATGGCTCCCCCCGCCATAATTTCCCTCCCATTCGCACCCCTCCCATCTCCCACTTCCTCTTCCATTCCATTCACATCAAGATTCATTTTCAATTCTCTTTATATACAGAAGATTGATTTAGTATATATTAAGTAAAGATTTCATCAGTTTGCACCCACACAGAAACACAAAGTGTAAAATACTGTTTCAGTACTAGTTATAGCATTACTTCACATTGGACAACACATTAAGGACAGATCC
Organism: Oryctolagus cuniculus; assembly: GCF_051225735.1. Lineage (NCBI taxonomy): Eukaryota > Metazoa > Chordata > Mammalia > Lagomorpha > Leporidae > Oryctolagus > Oryctolagus cuniculus. The sequence continues at coordinate 11,531,185 of NC_142874.1, read as the reverse complement.
CACATGAGAAGTAAGTACACAATGACTCCTGTTGTTGACTTAACAATTTGACACTCTTGTATATGGCATCAGTAATCTTCCTAGGCTCTAGTCATGAGTTGCCAAGGCTATGGAAGCCTCTTGAATTCGCCAACTTAGATCTTATTCCGACAGGGTCATAGTCAAAGTGGAAGTTCTCTCCTCCTTTCAGAGAAAGGTACCTCCTTCTTGATGGCCCAGTTCTTTCCACTGGGATCTCACTCGCAGAGATCTTCCATTTAGGTCTTCCTTTTTTTTTTTTTTTTTTCCCCAGAGTGTCTTGGCTTTCCATGCCTAAAATACTCTCATGGGCTTTTCAGCCAGATCTGAATGCCTTAAGGGCTGATTCTAAGGCCAGAGTGCTATTTAGGACATCTGCCATTCTATGAGTCTGCTGTGTATCCCGCTTCCCATGATTCATCGTTCTCTCCCTTTTTGATTCTGTCAGTTAGTACTAGCAGACACTAGTCTTGTTTGTGTGATCTCTTTGACTCTTAGACCTATCAGTGTGATCAATTGTGAACTGAAATTGATCACTTGGACTAGTTAGATGGCATTGGTACATGCCACCTTGATGGGATTGTATTGGAATCCCCTGGCACGTTTCTAACTCCACCATTTGGGGCAAGGATGTCAGACTATTTCATCACGTTGTCCCCCAAATAGTCTAAAGAAAAATGCCATCACTATAAAAATGCATGGGAAAAACTAGATGACATCTGTAGCTTCCTTTTACATTTCTATGTTTTGTATTATCTAGTTGTTAAAAGTGTAATATTATCAATATCCAGAAAAAGCCTATTTTTAGTACAGCTATTCTGTACCATTTCCTATTTAATACACTATGCCAACCTTAATCTAATATCCAGACACTATATTTCATTTTCTTTGGAGGATATTAATATAAATTCAACTACAGTATATTTAATATCCTGATGATATTATTCACTGCCTTTTGCTTTTAATAATATCTAATGATAAACTACTTAACCAGTTCTATCAATTACCATTCAGCAAGAAAAATACTATCTTTTACTTCCTTTTCATTCTGTTTGCATCCCCAAAGCAAAAACTATGTTGAAAATGTCATTTATTTTTGTAAAACTAATTTCAGATATCCTGTTTAGTAAGTTTCATTTTCAAGTTCTTGCTATTCTGTTTCTTAGTATTTTCTCTTAAACTGAGCCAAGGTTTCTTACATCTTCGTTGTCTGCTGCAAAGGAAATTTTCCTGGATGCTTCATAGTCAATGTCAGGTGGCCGCGTGCTTTCTTTTCTTTCTTTTTTTTTTTTTTTTTATGCCCCTACCCAATGCGTTGGCTTTCTCAAGGCTCCCTCTCCCTTAATGACCTCTGTGTCTAGGCATTCCAGGACATTGTGGGTCTGAGTCTTCCCCAGCCCTGGGCTCAGTCCAAGGGCAGAAGTGCCCCAGCAGAGGAGGACTGCCAAGGTCTGCTCCCTGTGGTTGAGGATGTGGACTGACTGTTGTAAGCGCAAGGTTTTGCTCTGAGAGATTTTCTCACCTTGGTGGAGAGTGAGCCGTATTGTGCTGCTCCAGGACAAATAGCTCAGTGTGTCATTTCTGTAGTCTCTCGTCTTTCTGATGTTTCTAACCCTGCCACCATGGCCTGAGCACTGGGGATCTTCCCTTCTGGGAGGAATCTGAAAGCCTGCCTGAGCCGGTCCCCTTCCGGAAGGCGGATGTTTGCTTTTCCTTTTGAGGTTTCTGGGAAAAATAAGCACTTCTAAAATACCTGTTTTGTGCTAATCCAGGATCTAGCTATATGTTTTATTTAGTCAATGTTGGGGAAGACAGAAAAAATGATGTTTGAGTTTTTATCGGTCACAGTGTTTCACCAATGGATATTTTGGTACTTGTGATAAAATCGTGACTCCCATTCATTTTTATATGCCTTAGTTTCTATCAGATTCTGACATTACTTCCTTCTGCATTGAAAACTGGTTGAGCTATTCTCTTAAGTGTACTTTATTACATGATAACTTTAATTAACTTTTTATGTGGCTATATGGGTATAATAGACTGAATAATGACCCTCCGTCCCTGAAATCTTCACTTTCTTATGCCCAGAACTTGTGATTATCTCTCTCTCTTTTTTTTTTTTGGCAGAAGGTACTTTGTAGATGTGATTAAGTTAAGGATCTTGAGCAGGGTGGGTGATCCTGGATTATGTGAGTCAGCCCATTGGAATCAAAAGATCCCTGCAAGAGGGAGTCAGGAAGAATCAGACTGAGAGAAAGAAAAGTGACAAAGTGATGGCAGGGGCAGGTGCAATACCAGAGAGAGCTACGCTGCCACCAGCAGTGCCAGCATCCCATAGCAGAGTGCTGGCTCGCGTTCTCTGCTCCACTTTCCACCCAGCTCCCCACGAGTGCACCTGGAAAGGCAGTGGAGGATGACCCAAGGACTTGTGTCCCTGCCACTCCGATGGGAGACATGGATGGAGCACTGGGCTCCTGCCTTCAGCCTGGAGCAGCACCAGCTGCTTTAACCATTTAGGGGGTGACCCAGTGGGTGGAAGCTCTCTGAAACTCTCCATCTTCCTCTCTCCATCCCTCCTCCATTCCTGCTCTGTTACTCTGCCTTTCAAATAAAAGATACATCTTTAGAAAAAAAGGAAGAAGAAAGAAATGTGTGATAGAACACACAGTGGTGCTGAGTGCTTTGAAGATGGAGGGACAGGGTCATGGCCCAAGGGTATAAAAGGGACTGGGAGCAGAGAAAGGCCAGGATATCAGTCCCCCTGTGGAGCCTCCAAAATCAGTCAGCCCTTCCTGCAGCGAAACTGAGGTTGATTCTCTGACCTCTAGAACAGGGAGCTAGAAATGTGTTATCTTCAGCCATGAAGTTTGTGGAAATTTGTTACAGCAGCAATAAGAAACAGATCCAGTAGGCAGAAATATTAACAGGAGTGAGATACTGGGCCCTCCCTACAGTTGACTGATAACATTTTATTGCACTTTGGCATAGGTAGCCCGATTGGCACACCTGCTTTTTAAAACAGGCTTTTTGCAAAGTGAGGGAGCGAGGGAGCGTGCATTTCTGTAGTACCCTGATCATAAAGGTAATAGTACCCTTTTCATCTAAGTGTTTGTGTGCTTGTTATGCATACAATTGTGATTTAAATGCGTTACAGGCATCACAGTTTAATCCTCATGGCTCTGGGCTCTATGTTCTGTCATCTCAGTTTTGTAATGAAGAAACTGAGGCTTGGACACAACTCATTGAACTGCTGCGTGAGAGACCTGAAATCCCGTCTTCTAATTCCAGCAGACAGATGTTGGTTTAGCTGTCCTGGTACATTGTCTGTCCTCCGTGTATTTGAAGTTGCTTGAGATCTGCTGAGTAATGTGAGATGATAAATTGAAATACTGTCGTGTCATGACTCTCGTGTCCTACCTGAAATGCCAAGGAACTATTTTCCCTCTTCCTTACTTCTTCCTCTGTTTATATTATTTTATAGGTAACTGCTATGTGCTGATACATCTCTAAATATTATGATTCTGATTATGATAGTCAAGCTCTATAAATTATACCATATTTGAAGTCTTATGAAGACTCTTGCTTTTTTATTTATTTATTTTTTTTTCATTTTTGCAAGGCAGAGTGGAAGTGAGAGAGAGAGACAGAGAGAAAGGTCTTCCTTTGCCGTTGGTTCACCCTCCAATGGCCACCGCGGTGGTGCGCCGCGCTGATCCGATGGCAGGAGCCAGGTGCTTCTCCTGGTCTCCCATGGGGTGCAGGGCCCAAGCACTTGGGCCATCCTCCACTGCACTCCCTGGCCACAGCAGAGAGCTGGCCTGGAATAGGGACAACCGGGACAGAATCCCGCGCCCCGACCGGGACTAGAACCCGGTGTGCCGGCGCCGCAAGGTGGAGGATTAGCCCAGTGAGCCACGGCGCCGGTGACTCTTGCTTTTTAAAGTAGTATTATTCTAGAACCATTCCCATAAAAGGATCTGAAAATCATAACTTGGACAGATACCTGAAAATAGAGACTTTAACAAGGACTTTTAAGGATATACTATTATATAGAAGATATATAAATATTATGTGAAATATAAAGAAGTATAAGATATATATTTGTATATATTTAAGTATTATATGTATAAGATGAATATATATCTTGTATATAAAGATTGACAGTTCTGAATGAGATTACTAATAGAAAAGTAATCCTTTAAAACTTAAGAGATGTGAGGGATGATGATTTGATATCATGAACTTTATGCTAAAATTTTTTGTATTTTCATTTTTTTACAGATTTATTCATTTATTTGAAAAGCAGAGTTACAGAGAGAGAGAGGGAGAGACAAAGGGAAAGAGATCTTCCATCCGCTGGCTCACTCCCCAGATAGCCACAACAGCCAGGGCTGGGCCAGTCGGAAGCCAGGAACTTCTTCTGGGTCTCTCACATGGGTGGTAGGGGTCCAAGCACTTGGGTTACCAGCTGTCTCTTTCCTAGGTCCATAGCAGAGAGCTGGATCAGACATGTAGCACCTGGGACATGAACCGATGCCTATAAGGAATGTTGATATAGCAGCCAGCCATTTAGCCTGCTACACCACAATGCCAGTACCTTCTCCTTTTATTTTAAAATATTTCAAATAATACAAAAAAGCATAAAGAAGAAAAGTTCAATTAGCACACATAGACTTAACAATTTTTAACATTTAGCTTATTCATTCATATGTAAACATTATATATATACACACAAACATGCATATATTATTTTCTGAAAGCAAGGATGGATATGTTAATGCCACGTATTTATGAAAAAAGATCTTAAAATGAGAAAAGACTGATATATTACTATGTAAGGGGTATAATTCAGTGAAGACAAATATATACCTGTTTACCAAATGTACATATATACCGAGGAATATTTTGTGAAGATATATTTGCATATTTGAAAGGCATAGTGACAGAGATAGAGTAAGAGAGAGGTCTTCCAGCTACTGCTTCACTTCCCAAATGGCTGCAGTGGTCAGAGTTGGGCCAGGCTGAAGCCAGGAGTGTGGAAGTCCATCCAGGTCTCTTGTGGGTGGCAGGGTCCCAAGCACTTGGGTCATCATTCACCCCTTTCTCAGCAACATTAGCAGAGAGATGGATTGGAAACAGAACCACCAGGACTCAAACCTTGAACTGGCACTCTGATATGGGATGCTGGCATCACAGGTAGTGGCTTAACCCACTGTGCCGCAACAGTGCCCCTTACATATATATTTTTTAACTATATGTATATATTAGCTTTCACATATGAGAGAAAACATGTAGTGTTTGTGTCTGGTTTATTTTACTTAGCATAATCTCCAATTGCATTTTTGTTGCAAATGTCAGATTTCATTTTTCATGGCTGAGTAATATTCCCTCATATGTGTGTTTGTGTGTGTGTGTGTGTATTTTTTTCTATATCCAGTCATCTGTTTATAGACATCTAGATGAATTCCATATCTTTGCTATTGTGGTTGGGTTTGCCATAAAGAAGGGAATGCAGGTATCCGTTACATATGCTGACTTTATTTCCTTTGAATGTAATCCCAAAAGTGAGCTAGCTGGGTCATAGTGTAGATCTACTTTTTTTTTTTTTTTTTGAGGAATCTCCATACTGTTTTACATTATGGTTGTGCTAATTTGCATTGCAATGAAGAGTGTAATAGAGTTCCCAGTTCTCCACATCCTCACCAGCATTTATTATATTTTGGCTTTTGTATAATAACCATTCTGACTGGAGTGAGAAGCTTCATTGTGGTTTTTGTTTGAATTTCCCTGATGAGTAGCGGTACTGAGCATTTTTCTCCTATGTTTGTTGGCCATTTGCATTTCCTCTATTGAAAAGTGTCTATTCATATCTTCTGCATTATGTCTTAACTGTGTTGTTTGTTTTGTTGTTGCTGAATTTCATGACCTCCTTATATATTTGGCTACTCATCCTTCATCATCTGCATAGTGGCAAATATTTTCTCCCATTCTGTTGGTCATCTCTCTGCTGGTGTTTCCCTGGCCATGTCAAAGCTTCTTAGTTTATTTTTGCTTTTATCTTTATTTTGCATGTGCTTTTGGGATCTCTTCCAAAGAAATTGCCTGTACCAGTGACTTTGGTTGTTTTTCCCATATTTTCCTCCAATAGTTTCATAATTTCAGGTCTTACATTTAGATCTTTGATACATTTTGAGTTGACTTTTGAATAGAAGAGGGGCTTTGTTTCGAACTTTTGCATGGGAAATCCAGTTTTCCCAGCACCACTTATTGAAGAGAATGCCCTTTTGTCAAGGAGTATTTTTAACACCTTTGTCAAAATTAAGTTGCTTTTAGATGCATGGATTTATCTCTGGGGCTTCTATTCTATGTGCCTATTTTTAAGCCAGTGTCATGCTGTTTTAGTCACAGTAGTTCTGTAGTATGTCTTAAAATCTGCTATTGTGATGCCTTCAGCATTTTTTTTTTACTGTTTAATAATTCCTTGGCTATTCTGAGTCTTCAGTGTTTCCATATGAATTTTAGACTTGCTTTCTTCTACTTCTGTGAAGAGTGTCTTTAGTATTTTGATGGGGGTTGCACCTAATCTGTAAATTTCTTGGACAGTATGGGCATTTGATAATATTAATTCTTCAATTCGTGAACCTGGGAGGCCTTTCCATTTTTTGTGTCTTCTTCAGTTTCTTTCATTAGAGATTTGCATTTTTCATTATGGAGGTCTTTCACATCCTACTTTTATGCTTTTTTGCATAATGCTGCTGGAGATGAATGCAAGTGCAGAGGTGTCCTAACACTTCTGTTTAGGAGCTGGAAAATACTGTCAGATTCCACAATCTGTCCAGCTCCTTGCAAAGTTGAATTAACTTGCAGGCCAACAGCACAGCTTCTAGAGGTCATACATTCTACACCTTGAAGGTAAACATGAACTTCTAAGTGGAGGGCGGATCTGTTTTGGTAGCTGACGGTAGGTTGATGGCCAGAATGGATTCAGCAGATTTGGTTGGGGAGTTGGAGGAGGCTTTCTTCTCTCTCACCATTACTGCACTCTGTTCCGTGTGCATCAGAGCTGTCTCTGTGTACCAGGAAGTGTAGAACCCCAGGACAGATGAGAGCCTTCAGGAATGCGAAAGCTTTTCTTAGCCTTAGAGCTTGAGAGCATTGTTGCTGACTGTGAGGTCACCGTCCTCCTTAGATCGTAGGGACCCTTGCAGGTCAAGCAGCTCGTATGGCTTAGTACCTTGGTGTCTACAGTGCCTGCAAGAGTGCACGCATTGCAGTAGTGTCTCACTGAATCTGGAATGTGTGAGTGAATTGTCCAGATGTTTCCTAATACAGTCCCAGATGACTAGAGACAAGGTGACCACATCGTTAGGAAAGAATCATGTCTTCTGTTTGCTTTGTTTCATAATGCTCGCTTCTTATTGGTATTAATTCCTTCTCTGCCCATTATTTTATTTCTAATCATGGTATCAGTATTAACTTCCATGGAATTCAGAGCTCGCTGGCTCTCAAGATCAGACTCGACATCTCATCATGGAGAGAATCAGTGTATTCTCTGTCATTTGGGTTATTCACGGGGAATCGAGGAAAAGGTCATCTGCTTATGAACTGTCTGTGACATATTCATGTCTCTGGCACCTGCAGGTCAGGGGAGCAAACCGCTACATTCAGAACAAGTTGGGATGAAATACATGCCAATGCTAATGAAGAACATGAAAGTCTTGTTCTTATAAGTAAACCTTAAGTTGCATCCTGATTATCACTCTGCTGCTCATTTCTCATTGCGACAAATCAGGATAAATACCCTCTCTTCTCTGTCCCTGTCCTTCCCCCCGAGAAGAAAGGAGCTGTAAATGCACTAGAGGCAGCTGAACAGACGCTATACTTTTAAGTAAGACTCATCGTCTACAAAGCAAATCCAACAGATTCTCTTCCTACCGGCAATTGAGGAAAAGCTCTGAATTTTATATTTCACATGTCTGCTTGCGTCTAGGGAGTTTCAGGAATATTCCTCTGTCCCAGCACAGGCAAATGTTCCTTTTTAATTTAATTGATGATTATTTAATTTATGATCATTTTATTCTATCTGCTCACCCTTCTCAGAATTAAAAAAAAATTAAAGTCCAATAGGATTCAGGAAAGGCTAACTTCTTAAGTATTATATAGAGACAAAATGAAAATATATAATAAATTACATTAAATGTCATGAACACAAACAATTTGTTTTCACATTAATTAGCTTTAAAATATATATTTGTCATTTTGTTCCTTTGAGCATCTTGGCTCTTATTTCCAGTTTACCCTGCTCTCTCCAAATTAATGTTCATGAAGTAAAAAAGAGCCCTCAGCCACTACAGAGCCCGTAAATAGCAATTTTCCTTAGTATTGCTCTCCACTAAACAGCTATCTAGGATTTCGACCAATGTTTCATTTGGGGACTAAGACTAAGAAGACGCTTTGATTATTGTAAGAAGCACATGGCAGTGCCGTAGAAATCCTAGAGCAAAGTAATTACCCTACTTTTGGAAATGGAACGTTGCCTTTTATCAGTACGATAAATTCAAAGAAATTAGAAAAATAGCTGAGATTAGGCAGAGGAAATACACATTAAGGTTGACATGACAGAGGAGGCCCAGCCGGTGCTTTGGTGTGCTGGGATGAGGGAGCACAGCTGGCCCTGTGGCCTAGGAGAGACGCTTGTTCCTGGAAGGAAAACAGCGCATCCTTCTCTTCGTTGTCCCAGCGTGGCAGGCCGTCTGTCAGCCCTGTCAGTCCCCAGAGGCCGTCCTGATCAGCAGAATTTGAAAGGACCCAAAAGTGAAACCTAGCATGGCTGTTCTTACTGAAAACAAGTTAAGTGTATTCAGAAGTGGGTTTCTGGGGCAGCACGTGACCTCTTCATTCAGCTTGGCTCCCATTCAGGCTGTCTCCAGCAGTTTATTTGTCTGTGTTCTCCATGTATTCCTTGAGTAGATGAGTACCTACTGTGTGCTAGATGCACCTCAGTGTTCTTGGAAAACTGGAAATAAACAGATACCTTTGCCTTGTTGACGCACGCTTGCTTGGAGGGTCATTCTAGTTATGAAGGCCAAGACAGAATGAATTTTAAAAACAATCTAGGGGGTGAGAATTGTGGTGTAGCAGGTAAAGCTGCTGTGTGTGACGCTAGCATCCCATGTGGGTGCTGGTTCATTTCCTGGCTGCTCCTCTTCTGATCCAGCTCCCTGCTAGTGGCCTAGGAAAAGCAGCAGAAGATGGCCCAAGTGTTTTCGCCCCTGCCATTCATGTGGGAAACCCAGATGCAGCTCCTGACTCCTGGCTGTGGCCTGGCCATTGTGGCCATCTGCAGAGTAAAGTAGCTTATAGTCGAGCTCTGTTTGTCTCTGTCTCTCTAACTCTTTCAAAAAATGAATAAATCTTTTTTAAAAGGACTAGTATGGAAAGCAAAATTTGCATATGAGTCTAAAAATGAAATTACTTTTCTTTTTCTTTCTTTTTTTTTTTTTTTTTAACAGGCAGAGTGGACAGTGAGAGAGAGAGACAGAGAGAAAGGTCTTCCTTTTCCATTGGTTCACCCCCCAAATGGCAACTACTGTGGGGAGCAATCCAGACTAGACTAAGTTACTGGAATTAAGACTTATTCTATGCATCTGCTCTCCCACAATATGGCGCTGGGAGAGGAGAAAACAGCTTCTACCCAGCTGCCTCCAGTTCAACCAATAAACAGCAGGACCTGCTCCTGATTGGAGGAGAGCAGCGTACTCGGCGTGTGGGCAGCCGAGTCGGGATTGGCAGAGAAGGACTATAAAGGAGGAGAGAGACGGCATGCACCGGGAACATCTATGGGGAACATCTAAGGGAACCCGTGCAGCCCCCGAGAGAACCGGCCGGCGGTGTGCCGCTCCCCTGCGGAAGTGGGGAATGCGGCCAGGGGGAACTGCCCTTCCACGGAGGTGGAAGGGATAGTAGCCAACCCGGGAAGAACCAGCAGCAAACCCGGGGAGGGCCGAGCAGACAGAAAGAACAGCGCAGGGTTCAGTGTTGCTCCTCCACGAAGAGGGGGAGCGACATAATGGTGCCGTGACTCGGATAGGAAACCTGACTCGGATAGGAAACCTAGCTCGGATAGGAAACCTAGGACGGAGATGAAACTTAGGAGGGAAGAAACGGGAAGAACTGGGAAATTACCGGAGAAAGAGACTAGTAAACAGCCTAGGGAAAAGCCGGACGAAAAAGGAGCCGGAAGAAGCTATTGAAAGCCTAGGCATAGACTCGAAACAGCCTAGGGAAAAGCCGGACGAAAAGGGTGCCGGAAGAAGCTATTGAAAGCCTAGGCATAGACTCGGATACGGACTACGGGGGGAAGCTGGGAGGAATCTCTAAGGTCGAAAGCGAAAGTGAAAGCTAGAACAAACAGACTCGGACGCGGACTGTGGGGAGAGGCCAGGAGAAATGAGGGAGGAATGTCGTTGGAGGAAAGCTTGGGGAAACATACCGGGTAGAGAAAAATGCTAGGGAAATTGAAGCCGCGGGGGGCAGGCCGAGGCGGAAACGAAAGCCACTTTGGGGTTCTCAAGTTAGCCCGGGAATAGGGGGCGAAAAGTTAAAACCAGAAGCTGAGACGCAAGCCAGATTGGGATCCGTCTGATTAGCCCGGGGAGCAAAGGACGGGAAGCCAAATCGTGGGGCGGAGACGTACGCTGGGTTGAATTCGCCAGGCTAGCCCAGGGAACTTAGATTGAATCCTAGTGGCGGAGACGCAAGCTACGCTGTGTTACTCGCGGAAGCCGCCGCGTGTAGAGAGAGCACGGGGCGTGAATAGATAGGGAACGCTGGCGTAGGCCGTGGTTCAGACGCGAAAGGGTTAAGCGTGGAGACCGCGGACCGCGCAAAGCCGGGAAGCTGCGCAGATGAGAGAGGCGCGCGGGCTGAAGCGGCGCAGAGCCGGGAACCCGCCGGCGGGGCGAGGTGCCGGGAAGCTGCGGGGATAAGAGAAACAGAAGTTTGGAAGTGAAGTAAAAGAGAAATGGGAATGCTGGAAGATAGAAGTGAAATGGGAGAGGTAGGAATGCCCGGAGATAGAGAAATAGAGAAAAATAAGGCCTCCCCTCAACATGCCAATTAGAAGGCTTGGATTCGGTCTGCCTAATCAAGTGAGGCGATGAGCACATGCGGGCAGCTAGCAGCTTATGCGCCGCAGGTCACCGAAGACAGGCACGAATTAACATCAGTAAGGCTTCCCCACAATACAACAATATTAAGCTTGGATTCGGTCTGCCTGATTTAAGGTGGTAAGCGCCAGCAAAGCTCGACCAGAGTATGAGCTGCAGGTCACCGAAGATAGGCACGCACCAACACTAATAAGTCTCCCCCACAATAAGGCAATGAGAAGGCTTGGATTCGGTTTGCCTGATAGGTCTTGTAAGTCCCCTGCAGGCAGAGCAGAGCATGCGCTGCAGGGCACCGAATACAGGCACGCATCAGCGCCTAAAAACCTCCTCACAATGGCGAAGAGAGGACCCGGATTCGGTTTTCCTGATAGGACTTGTAAGAGCCTGTGGCAGCTCTAGCAAGTAGAGCAGAGTGTGTGCCGCGGGACACCGAAGACAGGCGCGTATCAACGCCAAAAAAATAAAAAGAAAGGGGGATCTGTGGGGAGCAATCCGGACTAGACTAAGTTACTGGAATTAAGACTTATTCTATGCATCTGCTCTCCCACAATATGGCGCTGGGAGAGGAGAAAACAGCTTCTACCCAGCTGCCTCCAGTTCAACCAATAAACAGCAGGACCTGCTCCTGATTGGAGGAGAGCAGCGTACTCGGCGTGTGGGCAGCCGAGTCGGGATTGGCAGAGAAGGACTATAAAGGAGGAGAGAGACGGCATGCACCGGGAACATCTATGGGGAACATCTAAGGGAACCCGTGCAGCCCCCGAGAGAACCGGCCGGCGGTGTGCCGCTCCCCTGCGGAAGTGGGGAATGCGGCCAGGGGGAACTGCCCTTCCACGGAGGTGGAAGGGATAGTAGCCAACCCGGGAAGAACCAGCAGCAAACCCGGGGAGGGCCGAGCAGACAGAAAGAACAGCGCAGGGTTCAGTGTTGCTCCTCCACGAAGAGGGGGAGCGACAAACTACGGCCAGTGCGCTGTGGCTGGCGCGCTGTGCCGATTTGAAGCCAGGAGCCAGGTGCTTCTCCTGGTCTCCCATGGGGTGCAGGGCCCAAGCACTTGGGCCATCCTCCACTGCCTTCCCGGGCCACAGCAGAGAGCTGGACTGGAAGAGAAACAACCGGGACAGAACCCGGTGCCCCGACGGGACTAGAACCTGGTGTGCTAGCGCCGCAGGTGGAGGATTAGCCTATTGAGCTGCGGTGCCGGCCAGAAATTACTTTTCATTAAAGAATTAAATTATTTTTATTTACATTTGTACTTTTGTTAAGAGATTTAAAGAGGAATAGTGACTTCTGCAGGCATTGTGAAAATCACTACTGAAGCACGTGGCTCCTTGTACATCTGCATTGGTTCACTCACTGATGAGTGTAATCCCAGTGCCAGGTCCTGATGCTAGTTGTTCACAACAAAACTGTCTCTTAAGATGATCCAGTAAAATCTCTGCAGTGAACGGATAGTGTTTGTGTCTGAGCATCTGCACACAGAGATACAGGTTGAGGCTGTCTGCATTTGTCAGGACCTTCCTTACTGGGCGTCATACCACAGACGCAGCAGACAGAAGAACCCAGATCTCCTCAGCCTTTGGTTGAGCCACTAGATGTATTTTTTTTTTTTTTTACAGGCAGAGTGGACAGTGAGAGAGAGAGAAAGAGAGAAAGGTCTTCCTTTGCTGTTGGTTCACCCTCCAATGGCCGCCGTGGCCGGCGCACCACGCTGATCTGAAGCTAGGAGCCAGGTGCTTCTCCCGGTCTCCCATGGGGTGCAGGGCCCAAGTACTTGGGCCATCCTCCACTGCACTCCCTGGCCACAGCAGAGAGCTGGCCTGGAAGAGGGGCAACCGGGACAGAATCCGGCGCACCGACTGGGACTAGAACCCGGTGTGCCGGCGCCGCAAGGCGGAGGATTAGCCTAGTGAGCCGCGGTGCCGGCCTAGATGTATTCTTTAGAGACTACAAGTAAGTGAACAATGCAATTCAGGTGTATGTTCTCTTCTAGAAATGATGGGTTATAGAGAATCATAAAATCATATTTGATTTTAAAGGTACAAGATTTTTTAATCGTGTCAATGACTCTACCTATTCAATAAAAATTGACTTCTGTACACTTACATAAAATTTCAGTTATCTCAATATTTCTTTTGTCTCTTTATTACTAAAGCTGAGCTCCTAAGAGACTCATTTTCTATATCCTCATATATCTAGAGCATTATCGGTTTCAGCCTGCTTAGCTCATTTACTCAGAGCTAATGAGAACAGAGTCTCAACTCTGATACTCCAGGGAGTGTGTGGTCCTGACTACACATTTGCCATCTCAGCTCTGGCTGTAACAGCAGACTCATCCAGCAGCAGTCGAACCATCCTCCTGGTAAAATTCACGCTGTTAAAATGCACCTTGTCTTATTCATTTATTCAGTTAATAATAAGGCATTGAATTGGGGTTTAATATGAGGGTATTTCGAAAAGTTCATGAGAAAGGAAACTAAAGATGTTCATTTTGGTCTGAAAAATTTTGAAATTCATACATAATTTTTCCATATATACATTGTGCATAAAGGTTTTGAAAACTACTCATATATCTCTTAGTAAACCCTTCAGAGTTTCCAGTGTGTACAACATCTTTTTTGGCTGTAGAACCTGATATTACTCTAGGATTGGCAATAATGAGGGACATATAAATCACTTGAAAAAAATAGCAGCAGATGGCAAAATAACAAAACTTAGTTTAACTGGGAAACCACGACCTAATGTTAAAGTTTGTAATTCTGTAATGTTCACAGAAGGTCACATATCCATATGTTTGAATTATAAATAGGTTTTTAAGAGAAGTGAAAACATGTCCACTGGAAGACATACATGAATATTCATATCATTAAAATATTTATTTATTTATTTGAAAGACAGGATAACACATAGAGAAGGGGGAGAGCAGAGACAGTGAAACAAATCTTCCATCTGCTGATTCACTCCTCAGATGGCTGCAACAGCCAGGTCCAAGGCTATGCAGAGCCAGGAGCCAGGGTCTCCCTCCTGGCCTCCCACGTGGGTGGCAGGGGCCGAGCTCTTGAGCCATCATCTGCCCTTTGCCAGGCACGTTGGCAGGGAGCTGGATCAGAGTGTCGCAGCTGCGACTTTGAACGGACACTCTGATATGGCGTGCTGGCATCACAAGTGGTGATTTGATCTGTGCCACCACGCACACCCCTATAGGAACAATTTAAAGTGTGGCCTACTGATGGCAGATTTGGTAACTAGCATAGTGATTGGCACATGAAAACTTCTTAATCATTCTTTGCCAAGGGGAAAACTTAATTAATGAGTTTGTGAATGAATCGCCTTTGGTTATGAAAAATCAAACTTTTAAATACAGAGAATAAAAGACTTTTTTAGTTAATTTTCAGTTTCCTTAATTTGAAGTGTCTAGGTAGATCCGTTCAGCATGAGTGTGTTCCATGCTAGTTTTAGTCCTATTGTTGTATTTTTTTTTTTGAAGAAAGTCTGTTAAAGTTTAATAGACACTACAAAAGGTCAGTGGACTGATGCCCCACTACGGGTACATCATACACATCAAATAGCCTTGTGCCCCAACACAGCTCAGGCCATTCCAAACAAAGGGAAAAGGCTGGACTCCCCGACCCTGTAGGATAGGCCTTTCCTTTATAGCACACCATATCTTGGCTGCATCTATAGTCTTCTATTTTAACCAGGGAAATAAAAGTGTGTTAATGGTGCACAAAGAGGTTAGGTTTTGCTCAGTAATATGTAAGCAGCAGAAACAGGTGCAAAAATGATTCTTAATGTCAATCCATTAATACTACCTGTCTTGCTAGATCTAGTGTCTGCTTTTTATCACTTTGCTACATTCCCTCACCCAAGCAATCCAGGAGAGTGTTAGCATAGAAAATTAGATACACAGTGGGCCGTTGTTGTGGTGTAGTGGATTAAGCTGCACCCCATATCAGAGTGCCCTTTCGAACCCTGGCTACTCAGCTTTCAATCTGGCACTCTGCTAATATGCCTGGGAAAGCAGAGGAAGGTAGCCCAAGTACTTGGGCCCCTGCTACCAAAGTGGGAGACCTGGATGGAGTGCCTGGCCCCTGGCTTTGGCTTTTGTGGGCATTTGGGAAGTGAGCCAGCAGATGGAAGATATCTTTCTCTCTCTGTTTTCCCTCTGTTTATGAAACTCTTTCAAAGAAATAAATCCTTTGTTATAAAGTTTTTAAAAAGAAATTTAAGTACATAAGTTTTCTTCACTAATTATATCAGTGAGGAAAACTCTTCAGTGCTCAAAGCTGATAAACAACATACATGTACATTCTTGTTTTCTCAAGAAAATATTGGCCACTAACAAACTATTTTAAAAATATTTCCAGCTTTATTGAGGTATAATTGGCAAATAAAAATTGTATCATATATATTAAGATGTGCAATGTGATGTTTTGATATATGCATAACCACAATCAAGCTAATTAACATGTTCATCACCACAAATAGTTACTATATTATTTTGTGTTTATGCAGTGAATATATGAAATATATTTCAAACATTTTAATTAAGAAATATTTTGTTAGTTGGAAAGTTAGAGAAGCAGAGAGAGATCTTTCATCCTTTTGGTTCAGTCCATTGATGCCTTTAGCAGCCAGAGCGGTCCAGGCGGAGGCCAGGGCCAGGATCTGAATCTGGATATCCCACAGGGAGAGCTGGGCTCCGACTGCTGGAGTTTCCATGGCTGTGTCCAGGGGTCTGCCTGGACAGAAGCTGGAGTATGGACACAGGCATCTGAAGCAGTCGCTTAGTCACTATGCCACATGCCTGCTCGTCAACACATTAGGACTATTAGCATGTGTAGACACCACGCTGTACACTGAGTCTGCAGGACTTACTCATGACTGAAAAACTGTGCCCTTTGACCAACTTCTCCCCATTTGCCCCAGCTCCCAACTCCTGGTCAGTACTTTTCTACTATTTCTATGAGTTACTTTTTATATTAGGCATATAAGTGAGAAAATGAAATACTAATATTTGTTTTCTGTGCCTGGCTGAAGTCATTTAGCATAATGTCCTCCAGGTTCATCTGTATTGTCACCAGTGACATGATTTCCTTTTCTGAAAAATCATCCAAATGCCGTTGCACTGTGTGTGTGCGGGAGTGTATGTGCACGCATGCATACATAATCCTTTATCCATTCATCTGTCAGTTGACGCTGGGGTTGTTTCCATATTTTGATAGTTGTGAATAATGCTGCAATGAACATGGGAGTTCTCCCATTCTGTAGGTTGCCTTTATATTTTGTTGTTTTCTATGTTGTGCAGAAACTACTTTTTTTTTTAAGGTTTATTTACTTATTTGAAAGACACAGTGAAGAAAGGGAAAGTTAGAAAGATCTTCCATCTTCTGGTTTACTTCCCAAACAGCTGCAAAGGAGGAACTGGTCTGGGCTAATGCCCGAGCTAGGAACTCCATCTGGGTCTCCCATCTGGGGAGCTGGATTAGAAGCAGGGCACCCAGGACCTGAACCACCGGTTTGATACAGGATGCCGGCATCAAAACAGCAGCTTAACTTGTGCCACAATGCCAGCCAGCTCTACGCAGAAACTTCGTAATTGGATGTCAATCCACTTGCTTTTTTCGGTTTTATTGCCTGTGGTTTTGCCATCAGACTCAAAATATCATTGTCAACCAATGTAATGGAGTCCGCCCTCCTTTTTAAAGGGATTTTAGGGTTTCACATCTTAAATTTAAACTTTCAGTTGATTTTGAGTTGATTTTTATGTATGGCATAACATGAGGATCCAACTTAATTCTTTCCGTCCGTGAATGTTGATGATTCAGTTTCCCCAAAATATTTAGTGAAGATAATATTCTGCCCCATTGTGTATTCTTGGCACCTTTGTGAAAGATAATTTGGCAACATGTGTGAGTTTTTTTTTTTTGTTTTTTAATTTGGACTGTCCTGTTCTATTACTGTTTGTGTCTGATTTCTTTGAGTATCATGTTGTCTTAATTACTTCATGGTCACGCTTCTAGGAAGTGTGATACCTCCAACTTTGCTCGTCTTGCTCAAGATTTGTTAGTTTCAAGCATTGTTTGTGGTTTCATATAAACTTTAGGATTATCTTCTGTTATTCAGGAAAATATCATTGCAATTTTGATAGAGATCGCATTGAATCTGCATATCACATTTGGCAGTATGAACATCTGGACAAGATTAATTCTTTCAATTCATGAACATAGGGTATCTTTCCATTCCTCTGTGTTCTCTTCAATTTATTTCATCAATGTTTTATACTTTTCATTGTAGACATCTTTTACCTCATTGGCTAAATTTATTCCTAAATATTTTATTCTCTTTAATACTATTATAAATGGCATAGTTTTCTCAATTTCTTTTTCAAAACTATATATGAAAAGCATTGTATTTCTGCATCCACTAAGTCCTACTTAATCACAGTGTGGTATACCTTTAAGGAGCTGGCAAATATGACTTTCAAGTATTGTGTTGAAGATATTTGGATCTGTCTTTGTCTGAGATTTTGGCATATAATTTCTTTTCTTATAGTGTCCTTGTCTGTCTTTGGTAACAGGGTAATACTGGTCTAAGAAAATTAGTTTGGAAGTGTGCCCTTCTCTTCTTCTTCTTCTTCTTTTTTTTTTTTTTTTTTTTTTGGATGACTTGAGAAGTAATAGTAATTCAGCTTTAAATTTTTTATAAAATTCACCAGATAAGCCATAAGATCCTAGGTTTTTCTTTCTTGAAAGCTTTTTGATTACTGATTCAGTATTATTACTCATTCCTGTTTTGTTCAGATTTTCTATTTCAAAGTTTAGTCTTGGTGGATTGTGTGTTTCTTGTAATTTATCTGTTTCTTTTATATCATTCAGTTTATTGACATATAATCATTTATGGGAGTCTCTTTTGATCCTTTTGGTTTCTGTAGTAACAATTATAATATTTCCTCTTTGACATTTGATTTTATTTTCTCTGTTAGTCCACCTAAATGCTTGTTAATTTTATCTTAAATAAACACAACATTTGGAGTTGGGGTTGTGGCCTAGCGGTTAAGTCACCTGTTAGGCTGCCCACATTCCGCTCCGTACTGTGCACCCTGGGAGGCTGCAGATGCTGACTCAAGTGTGCGGCGCCTGCCACCCCTGTGGGAGACTGAGATGCTGTTCCTGTCTCGTGGTTTCTGTCTGGCACAGCTCTGGCTGTTGTAGACATTTGAAGGGTGAACCAGCAGATGGAGGATTGTGTATGTGTGCCTAACAGATATACATAACATTCTACCCCAAAGCATTGGTCTTTCTGTTGGTCTACCTTCAAAATAAATAAAAATATAATTTTTAAAAATCTTGGTTTCATCAATTTTTAATGTTTATTTAATTTTTGTGCCCTGATCTGTTTTATTTCTCCCCTTCTACTAACTTTGGAAGTAGTTTGTTGTTCATTTTCTAGTTCCTTGAAATATAGTTAGTTTATTTGAGATTTTTTTTCATGTAGGCATTTATCACTATCAACTTCTCTCTTACGTCTGCTTTTCTTTTTCTGTGTCCCATACATTTTAATATTTTGTATTTCTCTTTCCATTTATTTCAATATATTTTAAAGTTTCCACTTTAATTTCTCTCTGACCTAAAAGTTGTTAGGAGTATATTGTTCAATTCCCATATTTTTGTTAATTTTCCATGATTCATACTGTGTTTCATTTCTAGATTCATACCATTGTGATCGGATGATATGATTTCTATCTTTCTAAATTTGTTAAGACTTGTTTTTGGCCTAACATATGATGTATTCTGGAGAATAATCCATAAATCCATGAGAAGAATGGGTATTCTGTTGCTTTGGGGTAGAATGTTCTGTATATCTACTAGGTACACCTGATCTGAAGCATGCATCAGGCCTAATCTTTCTGCTAATTTTGTGCTCTAATGATCTGTAGAATGTGAGGTGCTGATCCCTGGTGCTATCCCCACTATTACTGTGCTGCAGTCTGTGCTCCCTTCAGGTCTTGCAGTGTTTGCCCATGTGTTTAGGGCCTCCTGTGATCAATGCATATATATTTATGGTGGTTAGACTCTCTTTATGAATTAACTTCTTTATCATTATAAGATTCCTTTGTTTCTTTTTACAGTTTTTGACCTAATGTCTATTTTGTCTGAATAAGTATAGCCAGCCCTGCTTCCTGTTGGTTTCTGTTTATGTGAAATATTTCCTTTTTTCCTCTGAGTGGCCGTTAAGGTGAAGTGAGTCTCTTCTAGGCAGCTTAGAGTTAGCCCCCCACCCCCAAAATCAATTTAACCATTTCATGCCTTTTGATTGGAGAATTTTACTCATTCACATTCAAAATAATTATTGATGGCTAAGAACTTACTAGCACGATTTTAAAAATTGTTTTCTGGTTATTTTGTAGATTCGTTGTCCCTTTCTTTCTCTGTGTCTTTCTTCCTTTATGGTTTGACGGCTTTCTATAGTGGTGTGCTTCTTTTGTTTCTTTTTGTGTATTCATTATCGGCTTTTGCTTTGTGGTTACCTTGGGGCTTAGATAAAACATCTTATACTTAGCACTGGCCATTTTTTATCTAATAACACTTTGATCACATATAAAAACTGTACTTTTACCACTTCTACCTTTTATTTCTTGGTTACAATTTACATATTTTTATTACTTATATACCTTAAAATTATTGGAAGTTTTTTTTTTTTTTTTTAAAGTCCTGTTTGTTTATTTGAAAGACAGAGAGACAGAAAGAGATCTCCCGTCCACTGGTACAAGCTCCAAATGTCTACAGCATTCAGGGCTGCGTCAGTCTGAAGCCAGGAGCCTGGAATTCAAACCCGTTCTCCTAAGTGGATGGCTGGGATTCAAAAACTTGGGCCACCTGTTGCTATATCCCAGGGTTCACATTAGCGGAAAGTTTCCATCAGAAGTGGCACCAGGACTTGGGCCAGGCACTTAGATATGGAATCTGTTTCCCAAGTAGTGTCTTAATCACTATGCTACACGCCAGCCCTGGTTGTTTTGAACAGTTTTACCTTTTAACTTTTATACCAGAGATATAGTTTATTTTCCCTCCACTATTATAATGTTTATATGCTTTGCACTTGACAGTATGCATACTTTTAAATATCACCAGTGAGTTTTATACATTCATGTGTTTTCATGCGACTATTTAGCGGTTTCTTCCTCCTGTTTGGACTCCCATTGGTATTCCTTCTAAGGCAGGTCTAGTGGTGATAAACTCAGCTTTTGTTTATCCTGTTAATTTAGAAAGACAAAGTTATTGTACATAATAATTGACTTGCTTTCAGGATTTTCATTTTATTATCCCACTCCCTGCTGGCCTATGGAGTTTCTGCGGAAAAACTTGTTAATCTATTGGGGGTTCTGTTGTTTGTAACAAGTTACTTTTCCCTTGCTACAACCAATACTTTCTTACTAACTTTTGATAATAATATTATTATTAGATGCCTTGGTATGAGTCTCATTGCGGTAATCTTATTTGGTGTCTTTTTGGCTTCCTGTGCCTGGGTTTTATTTCCTTCTCTTTTGTTCACTAGTCTGTAATTGAACTCTTCTGCTGAATTTTTCATTTTAGTTACAGTATTCACTGGTTCTGTGGTTTCTGTTTGGTGTTTGAAGAGCTTTCTCTATCTTTGTTAAAATTCTCTATTTGCTTTTGCATTGCTCTCCTGACCTTGGTTGGGATCTTTTTTTTAACATTTTTTATTTATTTGAAAGGCAGAGTTACAGAGAGGCAGAGGCAGAGACAGAGAGAGAGAGATCGTCCATCCACTGATTCACTACCAAATGACCGCAACGCCTGGAGTTGGGCTGATCCGAAGCCAGGAGCCTGGAGCTTCTTTGGGGTCTCCCACGTGAGTGCAGGAGCCCAAGGACATGAGCCAACCTCTGTTTACCCAGGCACATCAGCAGGGAACTGGATTGCAAGTGGATCAACCAGGACTTGAACTAGTGCCCATATAGGAAGCAGGCACTGCAGGTGGCAGCTTCACCCACTACCTCACAGTGCAGGCCCCTTGGTGGGCATCTTTATGACCACTGTTGTGAATTCTCTGGTAAGAAGATCACATATCTACACTTCACTTGGTCACATTTTGGATATTTACATTGTTATATTTGGAATATATTCCTCTGTTTCTTAATTTTCCATGACTCGCTTTTCATTCCTGTGAATTACATAATACACCAGTCTCTCCCTACCTTGTCAGCTTGGCTTTGAGTAAGAGAATGATGTCATACATCTACTGGCAGGCGATTTCTTGGTGTCTCTCAAATTTTTGTGTTTGTCCAATCTGTTGCTTCTACTTTAGTGGCCCATTGGAGATTGTGATTTACCATAAACTGTTGAGTACCTTGAGTCTCGTGAGGTGGAAGTTAGACTCTCTACGTGTAGCTGGAGGGGTTGAGGTGTTGGGTGCTTGGTCAGGTTTCCTCAGTCTTCATAATGAAGCTGATGTGAGCATTTGTCTGCCACTCTCTGTGCAGTGTGTATACCTCTGCCTACCTCCAGGCTGCACCCTCTGTTTGTGGGCAGAGAGCGGCTGACGGTGAACCCACTAGACATCCAACTCTTTGTCTTCTGTGGCTTAGGGGGTGACTCAGGAACACAAATCCCCATCAATTTCAGAACTAAGTTGTGAAGAAGGTTCATTGGCTAGGAGCTGTAGACGATCTGACACTTGGGGTGTGGCCAAACTCCTGTCAGGAAGAATGGGCAGACCTGGGTTCCTCACTAGGATGAGCTAGTCTGGAAATGCCTAGTCTGGTGCAGAGTCAGAGGGCTGCTGTCGCCCCCTTGAGCTTCCTGATGGAAGTGTGTCAGAATCCAAGCTATAAGTGGCAACTGGACATGTGTGTGGTAAGCTACTTCCGGAAAGGAACTAGGAGCTGCACATTCTAGTCCCTCCCCTATCTGCACTGCTGTAAGGGGGTATAGACCCCAGAATGGTGTGTAAGCATGTTTAAGACAACCCCTGTGCTCTGGGTTATGGGGAGACTCCTATGTTGGGTTCTCTTCCTCTCCAAGAGCTAGGAGGTGGATATATTCTGCTGAGAGGCAGCTGTGAAAGCTGGAGCGCTCTATGCATGGGAGAAACACTTTCTGTGGAAGAACACTGAGTGGTATGTTTATACCCCTTTCTCTGTCTTCTCCCAGGGGATGAAGTCTGTGCTAGTGCTTGTATAGCCTTATAAAACCATTGCTTCTTCTATAGTCTACAAAGATTCACATTTACTTAGTTCCATCTATCCCCAGAGCTAGGAAGTTGAATGTGCTGTCCCTTGGGTGAAATCTATAAAGTTAGGGCACTTGATGTGTGGACAAACTACTTCTTGGGGGAATTAATAGTCTTGTAGTTACTATTGGGCCAAGTCAGGGGAGAAGGCTCAGGAAATGCTGTCTGGCTTGTCAGGCTGCTGGCAGTCTGATACTTGCCTGTGCCTTTAACTCCCTGCTGCAATTAATTACGAATCAGACCACCAAACAGCCACTGGAAGCATGTGTCACTTACCCTCTCCCAGGAGAACAGGGAGCAGTGTTTCTAAAGAGTCCTGTGGTATGCTCGCCTAC
This sequence comes from Oryctolagus cuniculus, assembly GCF_051225735.1. Lineage (NCBI taxonomy): Eukaryota > Metazoa > Chordata > Mammalia > Lagomorpha > Leporidae > Oryctolagus > Oryctolagus cuniculus. The sequence goes on along the minus strand of NC_142874.1, from coordinate 11,508,408 downwards.
CCTTCTATAACTGCCGCTTTTTTCCTCTTGTCTAGAGAGACTCACATATATTTACATCCTTCTGCAACCAGAGTTGATAAATTAAGAACGAAACCATTGAGGCTAGCGATGTGGCGTAGCGGGTAAAGCCGCCGCCTGCAGTGCCGGTATCCCATGTAGACACTGGTTTGAGTCTCGGCTGCTCCTCTTCTGATCTAGCTCTCAGCTATGGCCTGGGAAGGTGGTGGGAGATGGCCCAAGTCCTTGGGCCCCTGCACCCATGTTGGGGGCCCTGAAGAAGCTCCTTGCTTCTGGCTTGGGATTGGCCCAGTTCTGGCCATTGTGTCCATCTGGGGAGTGAACCAGTGGATTGAAGATCTCTCTATGCCTCTGCCTCTTTAACTCTGCCTTTCAAATAAATAAATAAGTTCTTTAATAAAAAGAAGAAGAACCGAACCGTGGAGAATCTTAGCATTATGGCAGCTTATGTGAGGTCTAAACCCTTCTCTCCACAGGGAGGACCTGAGTGTTGGGAATCTTGTTCCTGATGTGATGCACGGTGCCTGGGGGGGTGCATCCCTGAGTGAGCCTCAGCCCCTCCCACCTGTGTGACGTGGCTGTTCTCTGGGTCGACTGTGGGTAGGAGCCTAACTGGTCTCTGACTTCTCCTAGAAGGAATTCATTCAGGAGCAGGTGCTTGTTTGGTGCATTCTTGTGTGGAGGGAGAGTTAGGAGTTTCAAATTCTGCCCCTCTCTCCTATTTCTGAAGGGCAGTTTTGCCAGGTAAAATATTTTTGGTTGGTAGAAGTTCTCTTCCCGCACATTGAATATATCATCCTATTCTTTCTCTGCCTGCAATGTTTCTGCTGATAAATCCATTGGTAGCCTTTGGAAGTACCATGCATGTGATGAGCCTCTTTGCTGGTTTTGAAATTTTCACTTTGTCTTTGAATTTGAACAATTCCTTCATTTCATCCATTGTACTTTTCTGTTATTCTAGAGTTTCTGGGGTTTTTAAAAATTATTTCTTTTAATGATTTATTTATATCTACCTCTTCTTGTTTTGTTTATGTATTGGTGTTCTGATTTCATTGAGCTTTTTTTTTTTTTAAAGATTTATCCATTTATTTATTTGAAAGTCAGAGTTACACACAGAGAGAAGGAGAGGCAGAGACAGAGGGAGAGGTCTTCCATTCACTGGTTCACTCCCCAGATGGCTGCAATGGCTGGAGCTGCGCCAATCTGAAGTCGGGAGCCAGGAGCCTCCTCCGGGTCTCCTACACGGGTGTAGGGGCCCAAGGAATTGGGCCATCTTCAACTGCCCTCCAAGGCCACAGCAGAGAGCTGGATTGGAAGTGGAGCAGCTGGGAATTGAACTGGTGCCCATATGGGATGCTGGCACTGCAGGTGGCGGCTTTACCTGCTATGCCACAGTGCTGGCCCCTCATTGAGTTTTCCATTTGTGCTTTCCTGGAGTTCAGGAAGCATCCTTAAAAAATTATTTTGGGGGCTGGCATTTTGGTATATATTTTTAAATTATTTTATTTATTTGAAAGTCAGTTACACAGAGAGAGAAGGAGAGGCAGAGAGAGAGAGGTCTTCCATTCCACTGGTTCACTCACTAAATGACCACAGCGGCCAGAGCTGAGCTGATCTGAAGCTAGGAGCCAGGAGCTTCCTCCAGGTCTCCCACGTGGGTGCAGAGGCCCAAGGACTTGGGCCATCTTCCAGTGCTTTCCCAGGCCACAGCAGAGAGCTAGAAAATAAGAGGGGCAGCCGGGACATGAACCGGCGCCCATACGGGATGCCGGTGCTGTAGGCTGCAGCTTTAACCCACTGCACCACAGCGTGTGGTATACTGAGTTAATAAGCTGCCACTTGAGGCACCAGCATTCCGTGTTGGAGAGCTGGTTCAAGGTCAGGCTGTTCTGCTTTTAATCCAGCTTCCTGCTGATGCACCTGAAAAGTGGGAGAAGATGGCACAAGTGCTTGGGCCCCTGCCACCCACGTGGGAGATCTGGATGATGTTCCAGGTTTCTGGCTTTGGCCTGGCCCAGCTCTAGGCGTTGTAACTATTTGGGTAGTAAACTCATGGAAGCAATGTCTCTTTCTCTCTGTGTCTCTCCATCTCTCTGACACTGAGACTTTCAAATAAATAAATTATTTTTAAAAAACAACATTATTTAGAATTATTTTTCAAGCAGTTTGTAGGTCCCTGTTTCTTTGATGTTGATTAATGGAGTCTTATTTTGTCCTCGTTTTGGTGTTATGTTCCTTGAAGAATTTCATTGCTGTCTTCATGTTTGAAGAAACTATCACCTTTGCTGGACTTGATTGACTGACTTCAGGAGTGAAACACCTTCCTCAGTAAGCCAGGCTAGGTATTCTGGAAACTTACACTGTCTGTGGATGAGTCTGTCCCAGCCCTCTCGTTCTCTCTTTGAGGGGTAGGGATTTTTCAGATTGTGTTCCTTCTCTTGTTATGCAAATACTGGACACAGGCTGAGAGTCTCCTTTTGGTTTTCCCTAGAACAGTGTCCTGAAATGCTAGATTTTGCCTATCTTCTCCTACAGAGTGGAACAGGCTGACTGTGTGATTGCAAAGGCTAACACTTGGTATCTGGAGTTGTCATGGGTAGTGGAGGTGGTTGAGATTTGTGGAGCATGGTTGATGTCCTTGGGCCACTGAAGGGTCAGTCTGTCTGAAAAGCATCAGATGTGATTGTGGGTGGACTGCCTGATGGAGCCTCTAGACTTTCTCCCTTGCTCCCAGCCTCTCCCCAGCCAGTACCACAACAGTCACCTCCGTGTTGGTGAAAGACAAGTGGGCTTCTTGAGTAGTGTTCCGCTTGGCTGGGGGACCCGTGTGCTCATTAACTGTGCTTTGATTTTCCCCCATCTGAGGAATCACAGGCCAAGGGCATCTCTCCTGACACTGAGCTGTTCACCTTGCATGAGGGGTCATCTGAGTCAAGTGACACTGCTTACCTTCTTCAGTGTGTTGTGTTCCATCAATGTTAGGGAACGTCTCCACCGGATTCCCAGGCTCCCACAGGGTGGCTGTCAAACTGATTGATTTGCAGGGGTTAGTGGTACCCAATGCCTATTCTGCTGTCTTGTTGGTGTCAGTACTGTACTAAGTACGAGGTGCTTAATAAAATAGCTTTCCAAGGTCTGCTTGTCTCTCTCTCTCACATGTGCGCTTGCACATACACACAAACACACACACATCCATGCCTCATTTCTATCCATAGTTAGGAGATTATTTTAATCCCATTACATTCAGTTAATAAATGCACCAGCACCTTGTACTACAGAGAAAGGTTTTGTACAAGCAATCCCTACAGGTTCTCCTTTCATGTGATGACACACTTCCTTTTCCTTTAATACTAACAAGAATGGAGCGAAGGTTTGCAAGCTGGTAGTAACCTTTGGAAAGGTTGTCTGCCACAGCTTCAAAAACTGATGCGAAAAAGGAACCTTCATGCTGATAAAATTTATAGCTTTTATTAAAGCAAGTGTATTTTCAACACAATTATACAACAGTTAAAAAATTTGGGGGGTGGGTATTTTCATTCAGTGGACTAACCCACTGCTTGATATGCCTACATCCCATGTCAGAGAGCCTGGGATTGAGTACTGCTACCACTTCCTATCCTGTTTCCTGGTGATGTGGACCCTGGAAGGCACCAAGTAATGGTTCAAGTACTTGGATCCCTGTCATGCGCATAGGTGACCGGAACTGAGTTTCTCACTCTTGGCTTTGGCCTGGCTCAGTCCTGGCTGCTGTGAGCTTTCAGGAAGTAAATCAGCAGGTGGAAGATTCATTCATTCTCTCCCTCTCTCTCTCCTCCCCTCCTTGCTCTCACTCTCTCTCCCTCTCTGCCACTCTTCCTTCCTTTTGTTTTTATTTATTTGACAGATAGAGTTAGACAGTGAGAGAGAGACAGAGAGAAAGGTCTTCCATTGGTTCACCCCCCAAATGGCCACTACGGCCGGTGCTGTGCCGATCCGAAGCCAGGAGCCAGGTGCTTCATCCTGGTCTCCCATGTGGGTGCAGGGCCCAAGCACCTGGTCCATCCTTCACTGCACTCCCGGGCCACAGCAGAGAGCTGGACTGGAAGAGGGGCAACCGGGACTAGAACCCGGTGCCCATATGGGATGCCGGAGCCGCAGGTGGAGGATTAACCAAGTGAGCCATGGCGCCGGCCCCCACTCTTCAAATAAAAGAAATAGTTTTTTATTAAAACAAGTTTCTGGAAAAATATAATTAAAAGCTGTTTATTTTGATATAGAACAATTTTGAAATCTATATGTAGTTTATATAATATACATTTTAAATCTCTGCTGAAGAACACATTATTTCAGTATATTGCTTACTGCTTGCAAGACACATTGTTTCAAAATATGAAAATTTGCTTTAAAAGTAAAGAAATCTTTGAAATTTGTCATATAATCCTTGCTGTGTATTATGAAGTAAATGGAGCAAAGAAACTAAATTGCATCAAAAGGATGGTAAGGACTTCTGCTACTTTTGAGGCTGGTAAATTTTTTTACAATGAGTCTTAGTACTCTGCCAGAGCCCCAGAGACAAAATCCAGTCTGCTTAATACTTGCTCTTTTTTTAATCTTATGCAAATGCCAACATTACTTTACCTTAACAGCAGCATTTCCTGCCATGTACTAGAAACTTCCCTGAGGCGTTCTCTTCTGCAGTTGTATTGGCGATGCGCACAGGAGTCCCTTTGGTTGCTCAGTCTGATATAGCAGGAAGACAGCATTTCCCTTGGGGAGGTCTGGGTAGGAAGTCTGCCTTTCACAGCTGCAAACCTCTGCTTCCGCGCTCCAGACTCAATAGCTAGATACTACTATCTCTCAATACAAAGAATTGTTCATTGACTCACACTGAATAAGTAACTTGTGCTTTGCACAACCACTTGTTTTTGGTGAAGAAAAATATTTCTTTTGAAAATACCACACAATAGTCTAAGATTGCCTGACTGATTATGGAAGAGGGAATAAATGTTCATGAAGGTCCTTCAAACAGTTTGTGGAGAAGGGCATTAACAGATAAGTTTATTTTGACACCAAAGATTTTTAAATCTATGCATAGTTTTTCCATAATAGGCATTTTCTATTACCTTTTTGAAGATCCCTTGTGTGGGTTCATGTTTGTATACACGATTGCAATTGTATAATATTTATGTTTATTTGCATCTATTTTTGTATCAAAACTGAAACATAGACTAGCAGAGAGGATCATCAATTGAACTCCATTGTTTCTGTCTCTCAGCCTTGACATTGATGGACTCATGACCAGCCTAGTTTCCTTTTTCTTACCCAATAATCCTATTCTCCAAGATTATATTGAAGCAAATTCCAGACACTTCATATTACTAACATTTCACTGTGTATTTTAAGATTCCGAGCTTTTAAAAAATTCACTACCTATAATATCACAATCTGACCTAAAAATTAGCCACATTAGAAGTATATTTAGGCCGGCGCCGTGGCTCAGTAGGCTAATCCTCTGCCTGCGGCGCCGGCACATCGGGTTCTAGTCCTGGTCAGGGAGCCAGATTCTGTCCCGGTTGCCCCTCTTCCAGCCCAGCTCTCTGCTGTGGCCCGGGAGTGCAGTGGAGGATGGCCCAAGTGTTTGGGCCCTGCACCCCATGGGAGACCAGGAGAAGCACCTGGCTCCTGGCTTCGGATCGGCACAGTGCGCCGGCTGCAGCGGCCATTGGAGGGTGAACCAACGGTAAAGGAAGACCTTTCTCCCTGTCTCTCTCTCTCTCACTGTTCACTCTGCCTGTCAAAAAAAAAAAAAAAAGTATATTTAACAAAGACAGCTCCTGAGCAACTGATTATGTTAAATATTTCCTTTTAAAGTTAACCTGAACACCCTCTTGCCCACAATCTTATGATGCAGATTTGGCATCTAAACTATATCACAGATGTTCAGTTAATCAAAATGCACTTAATACATGGTACTAGTTGTACCAAGTTTCAGGTGCTTAAATCTGCTTTTCTTGGCTGTGTTAAGAGTAACTCTGAATTCGTTTCGGAGGGCGGGAAAGCTGTTCTTCCCTATTCATCTCAGCCCCGGGAGCTCTCGCATGCATGTTGCTCTCAATACTGATGGTGAAACAACCAGGTTCTTTCTCTGCTCTGTGGTACCGCTCACTACCACACCAGGCTTAATTCTTAGTCTCGTCCCCAGCACAACGTCCTGCTATCTTGGAGGCTCATTTCCTGAGCTAAGTTTTAGGATAGAAACAACTATATTAATTTATATCAAAATGTATGAATTAGAAATACTCATTTTGTAAAAGCAGTGGTTTACTTGTTAGTGTTTTTAAATTTTAAATTTGTTTGTATTCATTTGAATGGTGGAGGGAAGGAGGGAGAGAAAGAAAGAGAGAGAGAGAGAGAGAGAGAGAGAGAGAGAGACTCTGCTGATGTGCTTTCTAAATGTTTGCAACTGGAATTTGGCCAGGTCAAAGCCAGGAGCCTAGAACCCAATTTAAGTCTCCCAGGTGGGTAGCAGGGACTCAGGTACTTGAGCTCATCCCTGGTGCCTACTGGGGTGCACATCAGCAGGGAGCCGGAACTAGAAGAATCCAGGCGCTCTGATCCGGGATGCAGGTGCCCAAGCAGCATCCTAACTGCTGTGTCGAATGCCTACCCACAGTTAGTGTTTTCAGTGACAGCCTTTGGCAGGCACAACAGATGATCAGGATAGGTGGACGCTGAACACACACAGCTGGGTAATACGGAAGCTCTGAGTGTCTTCAGAGTGACAACCACGGAACATAGCAGAGTCGTATTCTAGCATAATAGTGTGTCTTCTCTTTTTGTTTGCATGCCTATACTCTTTCCTTGTAATATCCTCTACAGGAACAGCTAACATAAGAGAAAGAATAAGTCAGAGGGGGAAAAATAGAATAAAAAAGACAGAGGTAAGGGGGAAACCCAGGAGTGAAGGAATGGTCCATTGGACATTGAACTCCATGGAATTGCAGGTATTTCCAGTGAACAAAACCACTGGAACTTGGACATCCATGTAGTTATTAAAATTAGTTTTAAGTGATAAGAACATGGGAATTCATTTTATTGTCTTCTCTTCATTGCATAGGTTTGAAATTTTATGTAATAAAGATAAGCCAAAGTTAAAAATATAACATTTTAGAAGACATGACAAAGGGGTTCAGAAGATAATGTATTCATAGATTTCTGCTTTACCAGGATATGTAAAATTTGTCCTGATAATGATAAATTATGTGTATGTACACACATATGTAGACACACATAGCACACATGTAATGCTGCATAAAGCTGTGAAAATCAGAAGGAAAATTGGGCAAGACTCAGATTTTAAAAAGAATGCACAGAAGTACACACTTCTGGTATTTTAGTAGCCTGAAGATACATTCATATATGTATGTAAAGCATGAGAGACTGAACAAGTGAAATTGGAATACCAAAATCCTGTTAGACAAATAAAGACCCTAACGTCAAAGGAGTGTACTTTATTTCTTTTCTAAAATCTTGTGATTTTACAGGTTGCTTTGTACAGCATTTGAAAGAATGCTTTTATTCACACTCATTTTCCTTTCTTTTCTCTCATGAGACTTCAATTTTTCACCATTATAGTTAATTATTGTATTTAATACTAAATTTTTATGTAACTTATTTTGAATGGGCTATGGTTTACTTTCCTATTTCCTGCCTCTAAAAAAAACTGTACAAAAAAAAATACAAAAAAAAAACCTGTACAATTATAATAAAAATAATGCTATTCACTCAGAACAGGAAGTCTTACTATTTTCTAAATAAAAAGGGATAAAGGAAATATTAACTAATGATTTAGAGGATTGATGACTATTTGAAAAAATTCTCATCAGGGAGATCGAATGTTAAATATCTCAGACTTTCAAGCATTTAGGTATCTACTGATATACACAAAAATGTAACTCTTTAACTCAAGAATGGTTGTGTTTTTGTGTATTTGCAAGTAACTTTCAAAAGCACTGTTATAGAACTGAATCATTATGATATGATTTTTTATTTTTAACAAATGTAGTATATAGGTTGCACATCTGTAACTCACAAATCCAAACTCCAAGTGCCCCAAAGTCTGACACTACAAGTGAGAATTCCGTATTTTACTTCATATCAGGAATCACAGTCACAATGCAGGCACACTAAAAATATTGTGCTAGATTATCTTCAGCCTGTGTTGTAAAGTATATATAAAGCATAGATGTATTTTGACTTGGGTCCCATCCCTCAGATGTCATGTTAGACATATACAAATATTCCAAAATCTGAAAATATCTACATCAAAATATCTCTGGTCTGAAGCATTTCTGATAAGGTATACTCAACTTGTAGTTAGAATGATTTTTGATTTTTTTTGATTTTTGGGGGGGGGATTTTTTTTTGACAGGCAGAGTTAGACAGTGAGAGAGAGAGAGACAGAGAGAAAGGTCTTCCTTCCGTTGGTTCAGTCCCCAAATGGCCGCTACTGCTGGCCCACTCCGCAGATCCGAATCCAGGAGCCAGGTGCTTCCTCCTGGTCTCCCATGGGGTGCAGGGCCCAAGCACTTGGGCCATCCTCCACTGCCTTCCCGGGCCACAGCAGAGAGCTGGCCTGGAAGAGGAGCAACCAGGACAGAACCGGAGCCCCGACCAGGACTAGAACCCAGGGTGCCGGCGCCACAGGCAGTGGATTAGCCTAATGAGCCGTGGTGCCGGCCAGTTAGAATGATTGTTAACAGTTTTGCTTCCCAAAATATGGTAAAATCCAACTACGGTATAATCCTTGATGTAAGAATTTTGTTTCTTAATAGTACTTTGTATACAGTAATCCTATCCTGTATCAAGTAATGTCACATTTTTGAAGGCCTGCGTGCAGAGCAACCATGTGTGTGTTCTTGAGTATGTTAGTGCAGTTGCTTCACACAGCTTTCCATTTTGAATGTCTTATTTTCTCTGTATTTGTAAGGGGAGTCCTTTCTGCCTGGTTTTTTAAAGGACAGCACCACTGGGGCCAGTGTTGGGGCGTAGCAGGTTGAGCTGTCATCGGCGACGCCAGCATCCTGCATGAGAGAGTTCAAGTCCTGGCTGCGCCACTTCTGATGCTGCTCCCTGCTAACGCTCCTAGGAAAGCAGTGGAATAGGTCCAAGTGCTTGGGCCATGCACCAGTGTGGGAGACCTGGATGAAGCTCCTGGCTCCTGGCTTCGGCCTGGCCCTGCCCCGGACATTAAGCCATGTGGAGAGTTAACTAGCAGATGGAAGATCTCTTTTTCTGTCTCTCTCTCCTGTCTCCTCTCTCCTCTCTTTGTAACTCTGCCTTTCAAATAAGTAAAAAATAAATCTTAAAAAAATAAATAAAGGACAGGACCTAGCAACTATGAGATTTGCAACTTGCACAGTTTGAACAGATAGAAATTTCATATTACAATAGGTTTATGCATGTGTGTGTGTGCATACGCACAGAGCTCTTTGCTGTTTAACCCAACAGCAGCTTGCCGTGGGAGATAAAGTGATGAAGGGTAAAACAAGACTTCTTTTCCAAACCTGGTCCTATAAATGAGTTTGATCATCTGTGGTAGGGGAAGGAGGCAGCAACCCAATAGGCTGTTTTTCTGTAAAGACTGAAGGCTTGGGGCCGGCACCGTGGCTCACTAGCGTAATCCTCCGCCTGCAGCGCTGGCACCCTGGGTTCTAGTCCTGGTCGGGGCACTGGATTCTGTCCCGGTTGCTCATCTTCCAGGCCAGCTCTCTGCTGTGGCCCAGGAGTGCAGTGGAGGATGGCCCAAGTGCTTGGGCCCGGCACCTGCATGGGAGACCAGGAGGAAGCACCTGGCTCCTGCCTTCGGATCGGTGCAGCGCCAGCCGTAGCGGCCATTTGAGTTGAACCAATGGAAGGAAGATCTTTCTCTCTGTCTCTCTCTCTCACTGTCTATAACTCTACCTGTCAAAAAAAAAAAAAAAAAAAGAATGAAGGCTCTCGAGCAGTCATGGTACTGCTGTGTTGTCCAGGCAGTGAAATACGGTTTGCAGGGCTAAGGGCCATTTCTCTTACCTTCTCCTACAGACCCTGAGGCCGATCAGATAGGTGTGGGAGCGGGTTGAGGAGGAGGATGTCCTTGGTGTAGATTTGCCATTCTTACAAAGAGGCTGTGCTCTGGTCACCCAAATGGAGGAGTGGGAGATAAAGAAAAAAGTGAGCAGATGTCGTCTGGTAACTGTAGCTGGCAGACTTTCCTGTGAGCAAATGGAAGGCATCTCTAATAAGACTCCAGGAACCATGGGGTGCCTCTGAGGAGGGATGGACAAGCTCTATGAGCCTGTGAAGTCTCAGAGCCATTGCCGTGTGGGCATTAATAGAAGCGTAACCTCCACCCCAACCCCAGCTCTCTTTCCTTTTTTAAAATTATATCCTGCAAACCCTGGAGCCTGTTGCCTGCTTTCTTGTCTTTTTATTTAAATATATACTATTTTAACAATGGATAGAAGAGGATCATAAATTATAAAAGAACCAGATGTCACAGCTTCTGTAAGTAAAAGATTATCACGGGGGTCAAGATTAGTTGACTTTAGCCAAATCACATCTGTTACTTTCTGATGATAATGAGGATCTTGTTTGGTTCTGGCAATTTTTAATCTTCTTCCAGAATCAAATGGCCATATTTCATCTTGGGTAGAAAATCACTGCTCCAATAATGAGGGGAAGTGATAGAATATTCAGAGATATTCCTATAAGACATTGCGTGCCCTTGAATTGATATTGTATTTGAAATACACTGATGTCCTACCAGGAGAAAATTCTCGACTGCGTGTTTATTCTGTGGCCAAGAATGCTTACACTAGAGATATTTTATGCTTTGCTATGTCTCCGCCCATGTGTTATGGTGTGAAATACATAAATGCACATTTCATTTTTTAAAAAAAGTGTCCCATTGGAGTTGCTACAGTGACTCAACTCTAAGCTTCCTCTTTGTTCTTCACACTTTAAGAAATAGATAAAGGCTTCCACTGAAATAAATGTTTCACATGGGGAAAACTTCCTTTAATTGTTTTAAGGTTTGGGAGTTTCTCCTTGTGTTTGGCACATAGTGTGTAGAACGGTATAAATAAATTTAAATCATAAATCTAAAGATTGCTTTTTGCTGTTTTCAAAGTCAAAAATAAAGATTTGCTATGATGTTAACATTTCAGTGCCTCTTAGAATATACCTAGTTTATTGGAGCAGTTTTTCCTTTATTCAGATATAAGAAAACAAACGTTATTAAAAATAAAAATCTGTGATTTGCTTCTCCAGATTTGCTTCTGCCCTCCTGATTCTGTCTGCTGTGAGGTATAGGATAATATATGAGGGCATTTTTAAAAGTTCATAGAAAGTGCGATTAAATGAGAAGTTTGTTTTGATCCAAAACATTTTGAAAACCTCGCATAGTTTTTTTTTTTTTTTTTTTTTTTTTTTTTATAAGACGCATTTAAAAGTCCTCTTGAATATCCCACATCATGATGTTGCAGCTTTGTTTCTCCAGCCCGAACATTCCTCCTGTCTCTGACCTGGTGCCTAACTGCTTGCCAAACAGTTGGATGTTGTAGAGACAATGAGACAACTCACACCCCATGAACCTCATGCTGGATCTTCTCCCCAAGCTGCCCTTCCCCCTGTGTTGATGCATGGCTGCAAGGCAGGCGTAGGCATAGTGGTGAAGGTACTGAGTTGGATGCTCAGGCCCACATCACAGTGCCTGTGTTCAGTTCCTGGCTCTGGCTCCTGGCTCCAGCTTCCTACTAATTTAGAGGACTAACTGGTTGGGTACTACTGACTATATGGGAGACCCCAATTTCTGGCTTCAGCCTTCTAGCCATTGTGGGCGTTATTGTTTAACACAAGAAAAACAGAAAGAAAAAAACAATTGCAGCAGTGCCAGCATCCTACCACAAGAGCTGGAAAGTCATTGTAGGTTCCCTTGTCTCCTGAAATTCCTCTATGAAATTAGAAACCAGTACTGGAGGTATTGGGTCCTTCATTGCTCTTTGCCTGTCTCCTTAATGACACTGCTTCAGACAGTTCTCCCTGAAACACTGTCCTAGCATTCTGTGGGACCCCTTTGCCTTCAAGGTTACTCTCCCCAGCACACCCTGGACTTGGGGCACAGGGGTGAATGGGAATGTCACCCCTTGACGTAAAAGCCTTTCACGATCAAACTCAAATTTCCAAGCATGCAGTATCCTCTGTGTCTGCTGCTACCCGTTCCACTGAGTTCACCATGTCTGCCTCACCACATTCTGCTCCTTGGTGTCCCCACCTTAGTTCCAGGTGTTAAAAAAAATAATACTTGCCATGTTTTCTCTCTCTCTAGATTTGATAAAAATAATCTATTTTCTTTAAGAGGAAGCAAGATGATTCTTTTTCAACGTGTATCTTTGCTCTCTTTAACACTGTAGTTGCCGTTCTTCTTCTTCATAGCCACAATTTTATTGGTAACTACCTGTAGAGCTGTACTTTCTCCTACTCTTTGATCACTACCTGTATCTCTCTAGGCATCCAAATAATCCTTGTTTTGTGAAATAATCTCTTTGATATATCACTTTTTTCTTTTATTAAATATTAATTTCTTTTTCTACGTGATGTAGACTGGCTGGGTGCCTGGATCCAAAGATAATCTAGATCAAAAGATCCAATCATTTTGCAGCTTGTTATGCTGTAACTCTGGGCATGTCCATCACTGCATTTAGCTCTGCCCAGGAACTACGTACTTCTATTGTTGTGTCCCCAGATGAGGATTCCAGTTCCAGTGGAGGCAAGAATTAAAAAGAAAAAAGAAGCAGTGGGAAACTTAAAATAATAGCAATCCTTTTGCAAAAAGACATTCATTTTAAATACAGAGCAACATATTGATAGATAGGTAGATACACAGAGAGAGAGAGAGAGAAAAGGAGAGAAGGAGAGCGAGCGAGAGAGCACTTCTATCCTGTAGTTTACTTCCCAAAGCCAGTGCTGGGCCCAGTTAAAGCCAGAAGACAGGAACTCCGTCTTTGTCTCCCACATGGGCAGTTGGACCATCATCTGCTGCTTTCCCAGGCACATTAACAGGAAGCTTGATCAGAAAAAAGAGCACCTGGGACTTAGATCAGCACTCTGAACAAGAGTCTGGTATTGCAAGTTGTAGCTTAACCTGCTGCACCACAGCACAGGACCCATCAAGCTTTATTTGCTGTCCAGTAAGACAATATGCTGGCTTGGGAGGTAGCAATGAGAAATAATATCGGGGCTGGCGCTGTGGTGCAGCTGATTAATGCCCTGACCTGAAGCGACGGCATCCCACATGGGCATCAGTTCTAGTCCCGGCTGCTCCACTTCTGATCCAGCTCTCTGCTATGGCCTGGGAAAGCAGTAGAAGATGGCCCAGGTCCTTGGGCCCCTGCACCCACGTGGGAGACCTGGAGGAAGCTCCTGGCTTATGGCTCCAGATCGCTCAGCTCTGGCCATTGCAGCCATCTAGAGAGTGACCTCTCTCTCCCTCTCCCTCTCTCTCTGCCTCTCCTCTCTCTGTGTAACTTTGACTTTCGAATAAATAAATCTCTTTTAAAAAAAAGAAATAATATCAATATTTTTATTATTAAGAAAAAATTTCAAACATTAAAACTGAAAGTTTGGAATAGATACAACAATCTAAAATAATAAACTGCCTTTAATACTTGCCACAATTACTGTTCCGAATACTATGTTTTATAAAGCTTAATGAAAAATATTATTTTAAATTTATCTTTGTTTCCCTTTGGCACTGGATATCAATTATTTCATGCATAATATTTTTATATAATATTATACATTTTAAATATGGTAGAGTCTGTCACATTTTTATGGATTCTAGATTTTTGTGTTTTGATCAATATGGTCTTATTTTAATATGTATTCTCTCAGCTTTTTGGTGTATCTTTTTGTATTGGTTTTTAAGTGAGTTTATTTTATTTTTGACAAAAATAACTGTTTTTAAATAGTTTGAAGTATATGTTGTTTATGGAGTAAAATAGAGTTCCAGTGAAATTTATTTTAAGTACATAGCAATTTATGCCAATACAGTTGTTTTTTTTTTTATGATTTTATTTATCTATTTGAGAGGTTACAGACAATAAGAGGGAGAGACAGAAAGGTCTTCCTTCCACTGGTTCACTCCCCAGATGGCTGCAACTGCCGGAGCTGCACCAATCCAAAGCCAGGTCTTCCGGGTCTCCCACATGGGTGCAGGGGCCCAAGCATGTGAGCCATCTTCCACTGCTTTCTCAGGGCACAGCAGAGAGCTGGATTGGAAGAGGAGCAGCCAGGACTAGAACCAGCACCCACCTGGGATGCCAGCACCACAGGCGGAGGACTAACCCACTGTGCCGCAGGGTGGGCCCCGCCAATACGGGTTTTTTTAAGATGTATTTATCTATTTGAAAGGGTAAGAGAGAGAGAGAGAGAGAATCTTCAATTTGATGGTTCACTCCCCAAATGGCCGAGGCCAGGAGCTGCTTCTGGGTGTTCAACATGGGTACAGGGTCCCAAAGACTTGGACTATCATCTGCTGCTTTCCCAGGTGTATCACTAGGGAGCTAGATTGGAAATGGAGCAACTGGGACTCCAACCGGTGACCATATGGGATGCTAGCACTGCAGGCAGAGGCTTAACCTTCTATGCCACATTGCTGCCCATGCCAATACCATTTGTATACAATTGAACCTATAAAAAATTGAATTGTAACTTGTATTAGAAAAGTCTGTTCATATGTGTATGTGTACACATAAATACACATGCACGCATATACATATGGTATAGATTTATTTACTTTTACTGATCTGTTTGTCTACTCATAGTGATTTTCTTATCTTGCAGTATCTTTTAGGTCAAATGTTCTCTCTTCCCAATATTATTTGTTATTGGACATCATTCTTAGATATTCATAGAATTTTGTTTTTCTATATGAACATCAATATTTTATTCAATTAAGATTTATTGATATTTTAATTTGACCCACATAAAATTGATATGCCTTTAAAACATTTCTACTTAGAATATTTAAATCTTACAAGGAAATAGAGTGTACCTCTTTTTCATCATCTCTTTTTTGAGTCCTTCCTAAATCATTTTATTATTTTCCTCATAGGATCCCATGCTTTTCTTAATAAATATATTTCTTATTTTATAGTTTTCGTGCTCTTGCAAATATTATTTTTCAGTTCCTTTTCAAATTATTCATTTTCTTTCAACTTCTTATATGCAGAATTTATCAGATTATAATATTAAGTATGCAAATTTTTATTCTTAAAGTTTTCTGAGTTTTCTAAGTAATCATATCAGTACAGCACATGAACTTTCATAAACTTTTTTCCAATATTTATACAGATCACATCTTTTTCTTCTCCATATTTACTAGAATCTTCAAGTCAATACTGTGATTCACCGTGCAACTCCTAATTATAATGGTAATGGCTTTAGTGTTTTAATATTTGGGAAACTATTAGTTGTTGATTTTTGAGTAATTGTCATTATATATCACTATTGTTCTTTTTTCTATTTTACTTAGAATTTCATTTATGATACACATGATACATGTCAAATGCTTATCCTACCTCTGATGTTTTGATGATGTGATTTTCTCCCTCTCTTTGTTGGTGTCTTTGACTATATTATTAGATCTCCTGAAATGAAATCAATCATAAGTCTTTATAGTTAATAATTCAGATTTTCTGCCTATACTCTATTTGGACCTAGAGCATTAATATTTTGAACATGATTTGATTGTGTGAGTTAGTATCTTATTTTAAATTTTGCATTGGAATAATTAAAATTGGTCTTTTAATGTTTTGATCTTTGTTAGGTTTTGACATGACAGTTATGCTGCCTTGTTAAAATAAATGGAAGAATTCTCCATGTAGTTCTACATTGAATATTTTAGACAACATTGGAAATGTTCATTCTTTCAAACTGAAGTCTATGTTGAGTTTTCTCTGTGTTCATCTAATCTGAGTTCGTTCTCAAATACTAGATCTTTCATCACCTTCCAGTCTCTTCTTGAGTAATTGATATGTACTAAGTCTTCCGCTTCTTCCTAGCTGGGGCCCTGGAACTCCATCCTGGTCTCTCATGTGGTTAGCAGGGGCCCAAGCACTTGGGTCATCTTCTGCTGCCTTGCAGGTGAATTCTCAGTAAGCCGCGTCAGCAAGAGGAGCAGCTGGGACTGGAACCAGTGCTCGTATGGGATGTCAGTGTTGTGGGCAGCAGCTTAACACATGGCCAGCCCCTTTGCTTTTTTATTCCTTGTGAATTCTCTTTTCCACTTTGATTTTAGTGAGTTTATTAAATAAGCTACAGTTTAGTTAGGTTTTCAGTTCAGATGACTGTATCTTTCAGTGAGAGAATGCAGCACATAATGAATATGAAGTTTGTTTCTTTCATAGGAAGCCACCATTGTGCCTCAAAGGAAGCTCTCCTTTCCTGTCTATTTTGTATGTGTGCATGCACACACATGCTCCACACACACACACACACACACACACGAAAGGAACATGGACTGTTTTCACTGCTCTTCCTATTCTTACTAGGCTTGTTATTATACTCTATATTCCCTGCATCTGCCACTCTCACTTTTGAAATAATAAAAGTTGTGGGCTTGTTGTGAGGATTAAATGCAAAAGTGTTTAAGGCATTGCTGTTGAGATGTAAACAGTCAGAAGTGTTGATTTCTGTAATTTTCACAGTTGCCTGTATTATCTTCCAGTTAGGATTTATCTGTTAATAAGTATGTTATAGGAGTCACTGATCACTGTGATTTACTCTCCACTTTATCTTCTTGATCTTTGGATCATCTGCACCCTTTTCAGTCCTCATTTGGTTTGGGTCACATGAGTGATATACTCTCAAACTCTGCAGAGCCTAGAAAACCTTCCTTTATCACTGCAAGATGAATGATATCTTATCTTGGTCCAGGATTCTTCACTTGTCCTTGAATTTCAATGATCTCTACATTTTCTGCCTTTAATTTTTTGTATCCGGTGTTGCAGGTACAAATCACATGCAAGTCTTTTTACTTATTCGATTGCTTATAGCTTATTCTTTGTATATGGAATAGAGTATGGTTTGCCTCCTATCTTCGGTGTTAGGGCACTTTGCCAGGGTGTATCATGATTTTTGAAAATCTCCTTGTTTTCTTTTATTGATCAATAACATTTTTCTTCTACTTGTTTTTTCATTGTACTAGAGCTCTTTTTAATTTCTTCTTATTTAAGAATCATTTATTTAATTTATTTGGAAGGCAGCGAGGAATACAGAGACATAGATCTCTGATTGCTGGTTCCCTCCCTGAATGCCCACAACAACCATGGCTGGCCCAGATGGAAGACAGAAGCCAGGGACTCAGTCTGTGTCTCCCACATGGGTGGCAGGGACCCAGCTGCCTGGGTCATCACCTGGTGTCTCCCACGGTGTGCATTACAGGGAGCTGCAATCTAGACAAAGCTGGAACTCAAAGTCAGGCACTCAGATAGGGGATGTGAGCATCCCCAAGTGATGGCTTAACCACTAAGCCAGATATCCACCCTTCAAAGATTTTTTAAACACACCACTGAATCATTTATTTTGCAAGTCCTAATTTTAAAAACCATTTTGCTGGGAAGTCCCTTCTTTGTTGTGAAATTGTATCTCCTCGGCTATTATGCAGTACCTTTTCATTTTTATTTATTTTTTGTTAATATATAATCCTTGTACACCTTTGTGATGCACAGTGCACTATTTCAGTCTGTACCTACATCGTGAACTGACCACATCAGGCAGTCAGCCTCCCCACCTCCCCACCTCCCCACCATTCTTCCAGTTGGGAGCACACCAGCTCCTGTCCCCCAGTCCTTTGTACAATGTATAGCACATTATTGTGAAAAATACTGAATATTGTTTTTCATATGCGCAAGTTAAAAGCTTGATCAGAACTTAGAGTAGTGATTGCTGGAGCCTGGCAAGGGTGGGAAAGAGAGCGGTTGAATAAGGGCTACCCACAGTAAGTTAGGAGTAATAGTTTCTAGTGGGGGGCCTGTATTTCACAGTAAGGTATTGAAGACTATAGAAAAACCTCATTAAATTTTTTATTAAGTCGTAACTATCTTCTTCCATGGTTCTGTGTCACCAACATATTTGCATTTGCTTTGACTTATCTGTCTTTCTTAGTTATTGGTTAGTCCCTTCTAGAAATACTATTTTTTTAAAGGTTATTTACTTGAAATTCAGAGTTATAGACAGAGATGGAGAGACAGAGAAAAATAGAGGGATCTTCCATCTTCTTGGTTCCAAATGGCGACAATGGCTGGGGCTGAGCCAGGTCAAAGTAAAAGCCAGGAGCTTCATCCGGGCCCCCTATGTGGATGCAGAAGCCCAAGGACTTGGACCATCCTCCACTGCTTTTCCATGCATATTAGCAGGGAGCTTGATCACAAGTAGAAGAGCCAGGACTAGAATCAGTGCCCACATGGGATGCTGGCATTGCAGGTGGTGGCTTATCCCATTATACCACAAGAGTAGCCATAGGCAGATATTGTCTTCTATCAAAGTAGACTCTGTTGGAGTAACCCATGTGGCAGTTGACATATTTGCATTGGATACTCACTGTTCACCAGATACTGCATTGGTCCTCACCCATGCTGGTCCCCGATGCTCACTCTATCTGTAACTGAGAAAACTCATTCCATTTCTCTACCTTGAGACTTTATCCAACACATCTCTTACATTGATCTGATCTTTGGCTCAGGAAAGTCAGAGAAACCAAAGCTAGGAATGGAGGAATCATGATGTCTGATGTCTATTGCCCCAGAACTCTCAGCTCCCAATCATATTTTACTTAAATGTACAAACAAATGTATATTTATGATTAATTACATATACATATATACACAAATATGTTCAAGGTTATTTCAGGAAGCCCATAAAAATTGAATCAAAAGCTAATTTATTTTGCTGAAAAACATTTTGAAATCATAGATATGAAAGGTCTTCCAAAAAGTTCATGTAAAATGTGTATTATAAATACACAGTGCATGAATTTCAAAACTTTTTGCACCAAAATGATTTATATTTTTACAAATTTGAGGGGCCAGCACTGTGGCACAGTGAGTTAAAGCCCTACCCTGAAGTGCCAGCATCCTGTGTGGGTGCTGGGTCTAGTCCCGGCTGCTCCTCTTCCAATCCAGCTCTCTGCTATGACCTGGGAAAGCAGTAGAAGATGGCCCAAGTCCTTGGGCCCCTGCACCTGCATGGGAGACCTGGAAGAAGCTCCTGGCTTCTGGCTTCAGATTGGTGCCGCTCCAGCTGTTGCAGTCAATTGGGGAGTGAACCAGTGGATGGAAAACCTTTCTCTCTGTCTCTACCTTTCTCTGTAACTCTGTCTTTCAAATAAATAAAATAAATTTAAAAAAAATTTACTTGAAAGGCAGAGAGAAAGAGAGACAAAGAGATCTTCTGTCCTACTGGTTCACTCCCCAAATGCCTGCAACCCTCAGGGCTGGGTCAGGCTGAAGCCACGAGTTTGGATTCAGTCTGGGTCTCCCATGTGGGTAGTAGTGATTCAGGTAATTGAGGTGTTGCCTGCTGCCTCTCAGGGTGCCCATTAACAGGAAAGTGGAATTGAAAGAGAGTTAGGACTCAAACCCGGGCATTCAGTTATGGGATGTGGGCATGTCAGACATCTGGCCCAAATTTTTCTCTTACTTCTATTTCCATATGTAACTCTAACCATATTTTAAGGGCATGTCCGTAATGTTACCTGAGGGAAGCTTTTGTTGATCATCAGTTAGAAGGGCCTGATTTTAAGCATCTGTGTCCTTGGTCTCTGTCGTGTTATAGTTCATCGACAGGGTTTTAGTTTTCAGTCTTTGCGTTTGCATTCGCATAGGATGCTCATGAAGTTGCTGAGATGGTAAAGGATGTTGATTCGTAGGTTTGAAGAAAGGAATGTCCTTAGAGGAGCTTGGACTTGGTTGTTGCTGGCTCTCGCTTGTGGGTAGAATACGGAAGCGGAGACAGGCTTGTCCTTTCTCCCGTGAGACTCCTGTGACTTCACCTTACCCACTGAATCTTATCATTGGGAAGTAATTCCTCAGATCTGTGTTCTGTGGGACTTTTCTCCCGTTAGAGCTTTTGGTGGTAATGTTTGCCCCGGGTACACAGTATCTGGGAGAGAATTCTGGAGTTCATCCCCTAATGGATGACTCCAGTGCACTGGAGCATTTTCATAATTCCTAGCAGATGAAGTAGAATGCTTCCCACCAGGAATATAGACACATTGTTTTGCTTCTATTATTTCTGCATCATCTAAAGTAGCATTTTACACATAATGGATGCCAGGATATATTTGTTAATTAGAAAATTTGGTTCAGCAATTCGCAGTTAGACACATGAATGTATGAAAAACATGTGATAGGGATCATCCTAGCTGGCCCAAAGCATAAAGTTGTGCATATATGCTCCCCTTACAGTTGTACATATTTTAATCTGAGAATGTCTAGAGAAATGTGGCATAAACTCTTTGAACTTAAAGATTTCAAATTTTCCTTGTCATTCTCAGTGATTATTTTTAGCCTAAGTTCTTGCATGTCAATTTACTTTTCTTATTCCAGGATATAAATGTGACCTAGACAGGTGCCATGCTTTGCATTGGTCACTCATAAAGCCTCTTACCTCTTCTGTATCGTCAAAATAAGACATCTGTTTGATTATGTGAATAAAAGTCATCTAAACTAACTAAGTAATATGAAAAGAGGAAAAATAATTCTCTAAAAATAAGGTAAAGCTTCAGGGACATACTTTTTCTTTCTTTACATTCCTATACCAGACATCCTTATCAGCGACAATTTTATTTAATTAACTAATTGTGACAGAGAAAGAGAAACAAATAGAGAGATTTTTCCATCTGCCATTTTCACTCACCAAATGCCTACAACAGCCAGTGCTGGGCCAGGCTGAAGCCAGGAGCCAGGAATTCTATCCAGGTCTTCCACTTGGGTAGCTTGGACTCAAGGACCTGAGCTGTCATGTGCTGATTCCCAGGGTGCATTAGCAGGAAGCTGGATCTGGAGCAGAGGTGGCAGGACTCAAGCTGGCACTCTGATATGGGATGTCGGCATCCTTAGTGGCAGCTTCACCTATCGCACCACAACATCTACCCTTGACGACAATTTTAAAGACATTTTACACCATGGACTTATTTCCAAAGAACTTTTATAAAGCCAAGTATTATTTTTCTTGCCTTTTCATGTAAGAAATATTACAGGTAGGGGATGAATTAGCCAGGTAAAGGCAACGTTCTGTTAGGGATGCTTCTTATTTTGTTTGCTCACTGTGGTGTCAGGATAGTGAAGTTGTGTTTTGTTGTCCACCCAGTTCAGTTGTTCAGGGAAAACAACCCAAAGAGGTTGTTGCATTCAGCACTGCATCATGATAGCCAGAGAAACTGAGTATTAGCAGAGGGCATTAGGAACGGAAGATGATAATTATGCGTTTATATAGTACCTGTGTTTTCACGTGTAAATATTTGTTCATAAAGGATATAGATCAGGGTTCTAGTTATGAACTTCAGTCTCTTCTACAAAAAAATACTCTCAAGGCTGTGTGAAATGCAAGGCTGCGCCTTTAGGATCCAGCATCTGCAGACTTTGCCAGCCTTGATTTTGCCCACAGGACGCTGAGCTCATTTGCTACAGGGCGCTCAGTAATGGGCGCACAGAATCCACCATCAGTGAACGCATTCCAGGCTGCCATGAAGGTGCTGCATAAAGTTCATGAAAAGTGGCATTAAAAGATAAGTTTATTTCGAAGTAAACGTTTTGAAATCTGTTCTTTTTTTTCCCATTTCCATGCACTTTCTGAACACCCCTGATTCTCCAGTCTCCATTCAAAGGCAGTTCTGTAGAATAACTAGCCTTGTTTTTCACTGTGCACAACTCGAAGCAATTTCTACTGTATTTACCACCTTTTTAAATGTCTGCCACCCCCTTTGTCCTGTGATGGGTTTCTCTTTCTTTGTAGGGTGCTATTATTCTCTGACATCTATCTCTGCATCCTTCCACATAATACCCAGTCATTTTCACTAAACTGTTTCTCAATTATTTAGCAGGGCCTCACTCTTCACAAAGGAATATCAATGACAGGTTGAGTAGGACAAAACCAAATTGCCCTCAGCACCCTCCCCTGTCCCACAGCCAACCCGCATTGCATCAAACTCTTCCCCAAGCTGTGGCTTTCATTTCTTGGCCATCACCTCCATGCTGGCAGGTTCTTCTCTAGTATCCTCTTCCAGAATACAAGTCTGCCATTGATAAAGCCTAATATTTTAGGGGGAAGAGTTATCACGCATAAGGACTTGTTAACAAATCCTTTGCATTTATCAACTCATTTAACCCTTTTATCAACTCTGTGAAGTAGATTCCATTACACTTATTTTTATACAGTTTGAACCTGGGGTCAACAAAAATGCTATATTTAGCCCAATTCACACTTTTAGTCAAAAGAGGAACCTTGAAAGACATTCAGGCCCTTGGGCCCCTTGATTACTGGTAAGCAGTGCACTTGTAACCATTATACTGTTCTGCTCTCAAGACCTTGAATTGTCACTGCTTGTGGAAGTAAAAGGAAAATGTAATTTCTGTCTTGTCAGTGACAAGTGGGGTCAGATTGGAATCCTTGATCCTGGGCAAACACAATCCTGAGTTGTATAGACCTACAACTGGAGAGTGCTATGGCTGATTACTACATCCCTGAATTTTCTTTCTTTTTTCTTAGCTTGACTGCACCCACCATGCCAGGAAGCTACAAGTTAGTGCACAGAGTCAAGATGTAGTCCACCTAACCTGGGTTTAGTATGGCGTCTCCCACATCCTTCGGTCCATGATGGTGTCACCCAGTCACAGTCAGGACAACCACACACCTGCCCACCTGCAGCAAGCCTCTCTGGTCTGCCTTTCTCTTCTGTTATCCTGTTCTGTTCTGCTATTTGAATTCCTTCCTTAGGTAGAATCTGCTGGTTTCCTCCCAGTATTTGCACTCCTTGCTTAAGTGAAAGAACTCCATCAATGAAGCTGTGGTGCTGGTGTTGTGTCTAACAGCCCTCTGAACCATAGAGAACAACACTCTAACAGCTGCAAAGTGAGCTAGAGGGGGTCTGGGTCTGGTTAAACTCTGAGCTTGTTTCCTGCAATCCTTTAAATACAAGAGAAATACATTGTAGTCCTGCTTAAGCAACTGTTATTTTGGATTTTGTTATATTAAGAAGTTGATATTAGTTGATGCATTCTATTAGTAAAAGTGAAGAGTTTTGAACAGTTGGACAAGAGGATAATGCAAAATTGGGGAAACAAGTTTATCATAATTTGTACTTAATATGATTTAGAGTAGATTCAGTTTTACCCATTTGGGAATATACATACATTTACTTTAGTTACATTACTTTTCACAAAAATATTATTTATCCAAAAAATGTCTTCAGGACAGTTTCCACTAGAGAGAAAGTATAGTGGTCAAGCCAATAATAAGATAAGTCTTAGCTTTAAGGTAGTATTCTTTTTTTTTTTAATGTTTATTTATTTATTTGAAAGTCAGAGTTATTTAGTGAGAGAAGGAGAGGCAGAGAGAGAAAGAGAGGTCTTCCAGCTGATGGTTCACTCCCCAATTGGCCACAACTGCCAGAGCTGCACCAGATCCGAAGTCAGGAGCCAGGAGCTTCCTCCAGGTTTCCCACGTGGGTGCAGGGACCCAAGGGCTTGGGCCATCTTCTACTGCTTTCCCTGGCCACAGCAGAGAGCTGGAGTGGAAGTGGAGCAACTGGGACTTGAACTGACATCCCTATGGGATCCCGACACTGCAGGTGGCGTCTTTAACGCTACGCCACAGCGCCAGCCCCCAAGGTAGTATTTTTTCCAATAAAAATTATTCTTTAGTTTTCTTATAGTTAGCTACCTTATACTTTTTTAACAATACTTTTTATCATTCTTTAATATATATGTACAGAATTTAGCTAGTTAAAATATTTTAGGCAGGCTTCTATTATTGTGTCATATTCTTTATTTTTAGAAGTAAAATATTGGTACTAATATGGAAACAAAACTTTCCTTACTTTCTAAGATCACTCATCTCCAGTACTTCTCAACCTCTTATGAAATTTTTACTCCTAAAAATGAATCAACTGAGGTCTGAATACTAATAGTTTGTGAGCAAATATTGTTTTTTGCCCTGAACAAGCAGTTGCTAGTGTGACCAACACATGCTTATTTTTACCAGACCTGTCTCTGCAAATCATAGCAGACGTCACACCCCTTGGCATGGCATGCTGCGAGTAGCAGGTTAATGAGCCCAGGAGCTGGGGGATAACTTCCAGTTCTGACTGTGGCAGCAATGAACAGAAGTACCTTGAGTAGTGATAATCACTGGCATTCGCCATGTGCCAGGCATGTGTCTTAGCACTCTCCATAAAGTAGCGCATTTCGGTTCACACACACAGCTGTCCGCTGGGGTGAATATTATTATGGCCTGTCATGTGTAGATTTGGAACTTGACACAGATAAATAATTTGCTTAAGGTCCTACAATTAGAAAGTAAACAAGGCAGACAATCTTAGCCTATTTACAGATCTTTCATTCTAAACTTCTACTCTGCACTACAAGTTACATGCAGAGGGTTTAGAAAGTTCATGGAAATGCTTATTATAAAAAAAAAAACTATGCATGGACTTCAAATTTTGTTGGACAAACTTAGTTTTTAATTCCATTTTCCATGATTTTTCAAACTACTGTTTGAAAATCATATCAATATTATAACACTACTTATTTAACTTTGAAGTAAGGATGATGCTTAGCTGATCCTCTTAATGGCTTATATTTCAAAAATCTGTGAATGGCAAAGCATAAATGGATTATTACTAGGTATGACCTAGTTGGGATCCACGTAACTATGTAACCAGAGATTGCCCAATACCTCCCAACATGCCTGCCAGATACTTTGTGAAAAATACTTGCTAAGGACAGTGAAAGCCTTCAGCTTCCTGATACAGGTCAGCAGCTACCCTGGGGCAGCTAAAGCAAATTCTAAATCATTCACCAAATGGACTATTAATTTAGACACTGGACAATTTTCTGGCCATGTGTTTTCTTCCTTGCCACAGTCTAGCAACGCCACATTGATACTTCTACTCCCCTTCCTTGTGATAACGTACTTGACTGGACCCTAGTGGGACGGAACATTGTTCTGCATCTTGGAGTTTTTTTTTTTTTTTTTTTTTTGCCTCACAGAATTAGAAAACTTTGATAAATTCATTGCTTATTGGTGTATCAAGTTCTAACGTTTCTGCTGTGTTTCCACGGTGGTTTGCTTACTGTTGTGTCAGGATGCTAATGAGTCTTCTGCATAGCTTCTACACTTTCCAGGAGATGGCATTGTAATTGAAAGTTAAAAGTCTGTGGAATTTAAGGTTAAATTAACCCAATAAGGAAGAAAGCTAAAGTTGGCTTTGGCTGCTCTTATTGGCATTGTTCACTTGGTTTTAATGAGATCTGAAGTGTTTTATGGAGCATAGACAAGTTTGGTGCTTCATGCATAAAATGTAGTTTGGCCATCTCCCATAGCATTCTGCCACACTCGAGTAAACTGTGGAATAGCTTTTCTCTGTTTTATTCATGTACTCTATTTTATATTTACTTGGCAATGACTCTTCAAATTTATTCCTGAAAGTTGTTGGATTATCACTGTTACATCTTAGAGTTTTTAGTAAGAGTAGCATATGATAGACTTTCCTATTTTTGTATTTTATTGGTTGGGCAAAAAGAAAAGGACCCACAGTTTTTCATTTTACTTAGTAAGTCTTCACATTTGAATGGTACTTCAAGACATTCATGGAAAAAAGTGAAATTAAAGGATACACTTATTTTGATATGAATAATTCTGAAATTCATGCATAATTTGTTTCATAACTCTCATTATCTGTGACTTTTTTAATCTTAATGAATGCACTGAACATAGAAGGAATAGGAGATGGTGATAAAGAAAGATAAGAACCACTTAATAAATTACTAACAAAGAACTGACAGTATTTACCTAAACTTTGCTTAGCTTAAAAATTGCATAACAATTACGTATTCTCCAGAATGTCCTACATTTCCTAAAGTGTATTGTTATTCATGTATTTTAGTTGGGTTGAATTTCTCCAGGGCTAATCTCTGGCTCCTATCCAGCACATGCATAACTAAGTATTGACTGAGAAAACTCCTGGTGCCTGCACTGAAGGCGACGTCTGCAAGGTCCACAAGGGGAATTAGACAGTCAATGACTTATGTACATTTGAGAAAAGGCTGTAGTTAAAATAAACAATGAAATGCTTCAGTCAAGCCCTTGGGCAGTGTGGAGAGAGAAGTGACTTTCTCTGGGGTAGTGTGACACAGAAGATCATTTCAGTTGATTCCAGCATTGGATGGATCTGTTGTGCTAACAATGAAGATCAAAGATAAGCAACAAATTGTGATGAAAACCTTATGTTCTTAATGGCCAACTACCACAGATCCGTACAGTTTTCAAGTCTGAACCTGATAGCTCCATCAAGTTAAATTTTGAACTTGAGCAATTAAATTAGTAGTTCCCCATCATCCACAATTTCACCACCTGCAGCCAACTGCAGTTTGAAAATTTAAATAGAAATTTCCAGAAACGCACAATTCACAAGTTTTAAATGGCATGATGAATTCTCAAGCCATCCTGCTCCGTCTTGCCCGGTATGTGAATCATCCCTTCATCTGGTCTGTCTGTGCTGGATTTGCAAGCCGTGCTTAGTCACTAGAGATGTCTCAGTGATTGGTTCAGATAACCCTTATTTTACTTCATTTTGGCACCAAAAGAGCCAGCCTGGTGGCACAGCTAGTTAAGTTGCCTATATATAGCATCAGGTCAAGTTCCAGTCACTCTGCTTTTGCCCCAACTTTCTGCTCATGCTCCTGGGAAGGCAGCAGAAGATGGCCCAAGTGCTTTGGTCCCTGTCACACCCGTGGGAGACCAGGATGCAGCTCCTGCCTCCTGGCTTGGGCTTGACCCAAATCAATTGTTGTGGTCATTTGGGGAGTGAGCTAGTGTAGGAAATCTCTCTTTTGCTCGCTTGCTTACTTGTTCACTCTGTGTTTTAAATAAATAAATTGTTGCATCTATTACAAAAACCAGTGACAGTCATGCATGAATTTTATTGAAAATGAGAAGTAAATGAGAGGCAAGGCAACTGATTGGGACTGGCCACCGATCGGAACCAACACTCCTTACCAGAGTGCAGCCCCCAACAGCGGGTTACACAGCTTTTTATAGTATTCTGTCCACTAGGCTCACAATTTCAAACCGGACCCCTGGTATGCAGTGAACAATAAAAAGGAAAACCAGAATATGGTTGTAAGATAACAGCTAACAATTACAAACCCAATAACAGATCCAAGTTATGGTTGTAAGATAACAGTGAAGGACACATTTCAGTCAACCTAGTTCCTGGGAATTGGGCCCACAGAGTTTCACAAGATACACCCTTAACCATTAGCAAGCAAAGCTAATATGTACAGAAGCAAGAGATCTGCAGTTAGCTTTTACCCACACTCACTCCATTTTGATTCTGATTCTACAAAATGAGTAACTAAATAAATCTTAAAATATATATATATACCCTAAAATTCAAGAGTAGTGGTGATGGCATTTCAGATATGCCAAAGAGAAGCTCTAAATTGTTTTCTTTAAGTGAAAAGGTGAAAATCCTCAACTTAATAAGAAAAACATGGTGTGTTAAGGTTGCTAATAAGGCTGGTGCCGTGGCTCACTTGGCTAATCCTCCACCTGCGGTGCCAGTACCCGAGTTCTAGTCCTGGTTGGGGCACCGGGTTCTAGTCCTGGTTGCTCCTCTTCCAGTTCAGCTCTCTGCTGTGGCCCAGGAAGGCAGTGGAGGATGGCCCAAGTGCTTGTGAAATTGGACAAGACCCCCTAAAATTTACCCCGAAATGTGGCCCCTTAAAGTTCCATAGAACTGCTATCCGGGGTGCCACATGCGCTACCGGAATTTGGGGTGCCTTATGATTTCACCACGGGCTTATTACTAAATCCCTGATATTAATAAGCCCGAGAGGGTTCTTGCCTAATATTTAGAGAAGAATTCTAAATACCGGCACAGATAGACGAGGCAGCATGGTACATTTTAGGCTTTTATTTAGTGAGAAAGATGCATAGGAGAGTGAGAGCTTTATTTAAGGGAGAGAGGTGAATAGGGGTTCATACAGAGCACCAGGAACCAGCCACGTGGAAGAGCATCCATGCCAGGAAGCCTAGAGCACATGGCCCAAAGGCCATGCACCCTGGAGGTGCAGGGCTACAGCCAGCCCCTTCCTAGCAAGAGGCCAGGGAAAAAGAGCCGGCTGGGCCAAGCCATGGCCCGGCTTTTAACCCACTTCCAAAGGGGCGTGGTTAATTAACCTGATTGGCCGGTGGGCACTCAGGTATGTCCAGGTAGGGGCGTGAGATCACGCAGTGGCATGGTGAAGGCATGGTCTAACAGCTCACAAACTTAATCAGTTCTAGCCTGTATGCCTCCCTTCTGCAGGTTAAGCCTCTGCCTTCAGTGCCAGCATCCCATATGGGCGCCAGTTCGAATCCTGGCTGTTTTATTTCTGATCCAGCTCCCTGCTCATGGCCTGGGAAAGCAGTGGAAGACGGTCTAAGTGCTAACACCCCTGTACCCACCCGGGAGACCAGGAGGAAGCTCCTGGCTTCAGATTGGCCCTGCTCTGACCACTAAGACCTTTTGGGGAGTAAAACAGGAAATGGGCGTCCTCTCTCTGTCTCTCCCTCTCTCTGTAATTCTGCCTCTCAAATCAATCTTCAAAGAATCAGACTTTCTGACTTGCATAGGGAGAACTGAATCTTACATGGTCATTACCTTTTATTTTGGGATTATCTTTTATTATGGGTTTTTGAATCTTGGAGATAAAAGAAAAATGGAAAAGAAAATCAACCCAAAGTAAAAGATAAGAAAATCATTTTTCAAAGAATTAATTAGAAAGTCACAAAGCTTCTTTCCACTTCAAGAGGAAATTTATGACGTGTCATTAGATTGTTTACTGTCTTTATTATGTAATGCACTTTTGTTGTCACAAGATATTCCTCTGGACCTCCTCTCTGGAACAGTGGGTTCAGCCGCCATCTGCAGCACACTCCTCCTTTATGGGCACTGGTTTGAGTCTTGGTTGCCCCACTTCTGATCCAGCTCCCTGTTAATGTACCTGGGAAAGCAGCTGCCTGGCCCACTGCTGGCTATTGTGGCCATTTGGGGAGTATGCCAGTGGATGGAAGATAATCTCTCTCTCTCTGATTTTCAAATAAATAAATACATATTAAAAAAAAGAATTCCTAATGTTCATTTAAGTAAGCACTTCTTAAATGAAATGCCTGCGTAATTCTTTGGGAGTAGATGTAGTACAAATGGCATTGCAAGTCCTCCACAAAAGGTATCTGATCAGATTGTGGCATCAAATGGTAATAGTATGACTCAAGATGCTACTTGAAGCCATAATTTTCCCCTTAATTCCATAGCACATAGGAACTAACCACATGGATCTCTTTATTTTTTTATTTTTATTTTATTTTTTTTTAAAGACTGATTTTATTTATTTGAAAGACAGAGTTACAGAGAGAGGTAGAGACAGAGAGAGAGGTCTTCCATCCACTGGTTCATTCCCCAGATGGCCGCAACAGCCAGAGCTGCACTGATCCGAAACCAGGAGCCAGGAGCTTCTTCCTGGTTTTCCCACGTGGGTACAGGGGCCCAAGGACTTGGGCCATCTTCTACTGCTTTCCCAGGCCACAGCAGAGAGCTGGATCAGAAGAGGAGCAGCTGGGACACGAACTGGCGCCCATATGGGACGCCGGCACTTCAGACCAGAGCTTTAACCTGCTGCGCCACAGCGCCAGCCCCAAGGATCTCTTTTTAAGTGTCTAATTGCTCCTGAACATTCAGACACATGGTTTGGACAGATGGCCAGTGAAAAGTTTCTTGTAGAATTGTTCAGTGAGTAGTGATCTTTAAAAAATAAGTGTTTCCTTACAAGATGCATAGCAGAGTCATTGGTTGGTTGTATATATCTGATTTTGGGACTGAACTCAATGTATTTAACTTTATTTTCATATTAATTCACAAACCCTAAGAAGATATTTCTGTAACTGAGATTTATAGCTTTCTTTTCTGCCTTGGCATTCCCCTGGAGAGTGGTTGAGAACTTATTTTGGAGCTATGGAGCTGACATTCTGTGTTGGAGTGCTGGCTACTCAGCTCTGATCCAGCTCCCTGCTACAGTGGAAGATGGCCCAAGTATTTTGACACCTGCCACCCATATGGGAGACAGGATGAAGTTCCTGGTTCCTGACTTTGGCCTGCACCAGACTAGCTGTTGCCACCACTTGGAGAGTGAATCAGGGGATGGAAGATTCGCTGTCTCTCTGTCTCTCTGTCTCTGTCTCTGTCTCTCTCTTTCTCCCTCCCCCGTCTTTTCTTTTTCTCACCCTTTCCCTCTTCCCATGTCTCATTCTCCATCCCCCTCTCCGTCTCTTCCTGTCTCTGTGACTTCCAAATAAATAATCGTTTTAAAAAAGAAAATCGTGAATGTTACCAGTAATAATTTTCAGGATAATAGCTCAGTGTATGTTGGTCTGCAATTTAGTAACTAAAAAGAGTGACTGTTTTGACAGCACTCACCTGTTAGCGTAGGAAATACATGATGAGGGGTAGCTTTACCTTCTGTGGAGGCAAATGCGACACTGAGAGTGCTTTTGCAATGCTTTCACTTTTTACTCTCCTTGGGATTCTTTCAGATGTATTCTAAGGCAAATTGTCATAAGAAACAAAGTGCTTTCAGCGAGGGCTGAGCATTCCAAATGAGAACTAAGTTTTCAAAATTGAATCTGTTTCAGTTTTCAATGTAGCCCCACGAATCACCAAGTGGAGAAGAAAAGTCAGTATATTATCATTCTCTGTTACTCTTAGAAAGTTTCTAAACTGTGTGTGATACATTGTATTTTTATATTTTCCCAATTATCTCATTTGATTTTTTCTGTTTCCCCATGTATTTTTGTTGTTCTGCTGTATGAGTTAAAATTAAGAAGCTGTGCACAGTAGCTTTCAGCGGCTGTGTAATTCCTCCTAGAGCACATGGCTGCACGTGGTAAGGAAGCACCACAAAATAATAACCATGTTAGCCACTGTAGTCAATACATCTCATCTTCTAATAAACACAAGCATCTTCATAAGCAGAATGGTTTTGATGATCCTTTGAATAAACATGTTTTTAAAATAATTTCTTCTAATAGTTCAGTAAAACCCCAATTCCTTTTTTCCTAGTAATTTATAAAATGGCTTAAAAGGGATATCATTTTATGTACTTTTTTGAATAAAAATGATTTTCTGTGAAAGAGAATTCTTATATAAGTCTCATTTGTTGTTCTTTATAAGGGAGCTATGGAGCATCAGAAAAAAAAAAGCAATATAATTGCTATTTCTATTCACTCTTATGTTATGTTAAAGTTGTAACCCAAATAGGGTAACTACTGCCTGGCCTGCCCAGAATTCCTCAAGCATATTCAATTGTCTAGTTATATCTGTTTCCTCCTTTAATATCTTTGAATACATTTAAAAATATTTATATGTTTGAAAGAATTACAGAGAGAGAGGGAGAAACAGAGAGATCTTTCTTCTGCAGGTTCACTCCTCAGATAGCTGCCATGACCAGGACTGGGCCATGCAGAAGTCAGGAGCCTGATATTTTGTGTAGATCTCCCTCTTAGGTGCAGGGGCCAAGCACTTGGGCCATCTTCTGCTGCTTTCCCAGATGCATTAGCTGGGCGTTGGATAGGAAATGTAGCAGACAGGACTCGAACCAGCACCCATCTGGGATGCTGGCATTGCAGGCAGTGCCTTGACATGCTTTGTCATAACAATGGTGCCGATATCTTTGGATACTAACTTTTGGGTAAAATGTATTATATTCTGTTGAACTTAATTCAATTCTGTGACAAATTGCTGGTTGGTTGCTGTGTTCTTGAACTATTACTTTGTTCTTGAACTAAGGGTAGAATACAGAAATGGAACAGAAAGACATGGATTGCCCTTGTCCTTAAAGCATTGATAATAATGTTAGCAGAGTTGGGTAACCTAATAGTGGCTAAGACACCACTGTTTTGGAGTGTCTGAGTCCTGACTGTGTTCCCGATTCCAGCTTTCTGCTAATGCACACCCTGAGGGGATGACTCAAGTTCTTGTCGCCTTCATGGGACACCTGAATTTAGTTCCTGACTAGTGGGCATTTGGGGGAGTGAACCAGCAGATGCAATCTAGCTCTCTCTGTAATAACTAAAATAAGGAAAAGTTTAAAAAGTGGAAGTCCCATTTTGTTGATTTGTATTTCACACCCAGCAGGTGTTAAATACAGTATTACTGCTTTCCGCGCAGCAGCCTGCTGGGGGTCGCTGTGTAAATGCTCGTGGTCCAGAAGTGAGCATTTGATCACCAGGTTCCACTGTAGGTTTGCATGCAAGTCTTGAGGGGTTCACAGGAAGGGTTTCATCAATAGAGTACCATTCTCATTGCCTTTCTGAACTGGTGGGGAGGCAGGAAAAACAGGGCATGCACACACAAAGGCAAAGCCATGATATACACACTCATACACAGACACAGAGTGTAATATATACACTTTTACACTTACACACACATACATACTCTATTTTAAAGATTTATTTATTTTACTTGAATGTCACAGTTACACAGAGAGAGAAGGAGAGGCAGAGAGAGAGAGATCTTCCATCTGCTGGTTTACTCTCCCAATTGGCTGCAATGGCTGGAGCTGCGCTGATCCAAAGCCAGGAGCCAGGAGCTTCCTCTGGGTCTCCCACATGCGTACAGGGATCCAAGGACTTGGGCCATCCTCCACTGCTTTCCCAGGCCATAGCAGAGAGCTGGATCAGAAGTGGAGCAGCCGGGTCTCAAACCGGTGCCCATATGGGATGCCAGTGCTTCAGGCCAGGGTGTTAACCCGCTGCACCACAGCGCCAGCCCCACATACATACTATATGTACACACACTTTTGTACACACAGATCCACACCAAGTACTGCTTATAAATTAACCAGAACTTTTAGCTTCCTGGGATTATAGAATAGAAAAGAACTAAAATTTTTCACCACATATACAAGTGGTAAAAGACCTTATTTAAAAATATCAAGGCAGGCCTTTGGCATCACGGTTAAGATACCTGCATCCCACATCAGAGTGTCTGGGTTAGGTTCCTGGATCCTGACTCCAGCTTCTTGCTAATGCATTCTCTGGGAGGCAGTGGCTCAAGTAGTTGGGTTCTTGCCACCCACATTGAGTTTCCAGCACCTGGCTTCAGCATGATCTAGTCTCAAACCCTGAGCAACTGCAGAGTGAGCTAATGGATGGGAGCTTTCTTTCTCCGTGTCTCTCAAATAAGTAAATAAATGCATAAATATTTAAAAAATATACAGTGCAATTAATCCTCTTTAAATCCTGTTTTAAAGTTTACTTATTCTTGCAGCTTGATTTATCTTTTTTTAAATTTTTTAATTTTTTATTTTTTTATTTTTTTTGACAGGCAGAGTGGACAGTAAGAGAGAGAGACAGAGAGAAAGGTCTTCCTTTGCCATTGGTTCACCCTCCAATGGCCGCCGCGGCCGGCGCACCGCGCTGATCTGATGGCAGGAGCCAGGTGCCTCTCCTGGTCTCCCATGGGGTGCAGGGCCCAAGCACTTGGGCCATCCTCCACTGCACTCCCTGGCCACAGCAGAGAGCTGGCCTGGAAGAGGGGCAACCGGGACAGAATCCGGCGCCCTGACCGGGACTAGAACCTGGTGTGCCGGCGCCGCTAGGTGGAGGATTAGCCTAGTGAGCTGCGGCGCCTGCCTTGATTTATCTTTAAGCCTAAATTGACCCTCTCTTTGCAAAAAGACATTTTTTGTTATATATCTAGCCATATGTGTTTTTCATTCTATTTTTGTTTTACTCTTATAAGTTGTTTTTATTTTGATAATCTATGTTCTGTTAAGCAGTATTATTTTTTATCAAATTGCCAAGTTAGTGCAGCTCTTTTGGAGCCTAAGTTGAAGACTGCAGAGAGTGCAAAAGGAGCTGAATTTCTGAATAAATGGTGACACTCACAGGTCAGGAACTCCACTGGGTATGATCCAAAATCTGTGTTTTCCACCAGTGGTAGCAAAGCTGTCACTTAATGGTCTCTTTGTCCTGTATACAGAAGGGAAAAGAGCAGCTCAGTTAGTTCCCGGCTCTGTTTGTATTTAATTCCGTGTGAGTATGATATCTAAGTTAATGTTTGCTGATGCCCCTCCAGTCCTGTGCCGGGTTTTAATGAAATGTCAAGATCCTCCATGAACTATGTACAAATCATAAGCATCATTATGATTTTCCCCTTATATAGAATGAAGTATATCAAGTTCAGTTTAGTGGTTTTTGAACTCATTGCTCTTGATAGGCAGATTTTCTGGTTCTGTCATTCCGGCTTTTTCATAAATTGCTCTATATTCATTAGTGTACAGCTACTCCATCTGTACATAGACAGAGTCAGTGTAGCTACAAGATGACTTTATGATTTGACATGGTTAGTAGTCTCATAGGGTCAGTAATGTGAATGAAGACGTAGACGTTTACAGCACAGTGGTTTTGAAAACTTGAACATTAGACTCATACATTCTTCCTGGGAGGAGGAGGCACGTCCGGGCTTCTTGGTCTTGTTCCACTGCACAAATTGCCTTGTATTTCTGTGTGCTTTAGTTGTGTCTGCAGTGTGTCTCCTAACTGGAACACTAGGAACGCAAACTTCCTTAGGTTCATTTTCACCTTTGGCACTTGCTGTAGTTTCTCATGCACAGGGTGACAATTTCAATCTACAAGCAAAAAAAATTTTGTTACCGAATTTAACATATAATGGTGTCTCTGTTCCTTGGAATAATAAAATGAAAAGTTACCAGTTTCCGATGTTTCCTGGAGGTGATGCCTGGGAGAGAGGAGACAGGGAGGTAAGACAGAAATCTCCAGTGCTGGAAACAGAGCTGTCTTGGACTTGCCGACCACATAGTCACCTACCAGCCATTGCCACATCCACTGTTTCACCTCAACCTCCGAAGATTCGCTGTTGATGGATCCTTTCCTCCTTTGCTCACAGCCCGCTTAGACCATCTCTTTAACACATTGGAATACACTTGGCTGCTCCCTTACTGTTTTGGGTTGTAGTACAATTGGTGAGGCTTTGTCTGCCTACTCACTGAGGCTTCGCAGATCCCTGGGTAGCACAGCCCATTGTTCGCTGCTGCTGCAGATTCATAGATGTAACTGAAGGTCCTGCCCTCTGCGCAGAAAGTCTCTATCCAGTTGGGCAAGGGACGAGGCATGAGTAGCAGGGAGTCCGTGTTCTACTTCTCTTGTGTTCACCAAATACTTTAGATCTTTCATTCAAGCAAGAGTTTTTCCTATTCCTCCAGGATTCCTGGTTTAAAATTAAAAAGTCAGAAGGGAATCATTACAACCTAGCGTTCACAATGTAAGAAAATCTAGAGTGTGTAACAGTTCCAGATCCTGTTGAAACACTTGAGGATGATCAGTTTATGGTATGTTAATTCCTGATTTGTAGTCATCATATTTTGTGTAAAAGGCTAAATTAATATTCTCTACTTTCTTAAAGATAGCTCTTTGTTCTAGATGGGTGATTAATGAACACAACAAGGCTAGTTGTTTTAATTCCTACAAGTTTTACATGTGCATTGAATTCGGTTAGGGTGCTGCTCATTTATCTTTTCAGCATGCTATTTGTTCATCTTAGCTTGGGATGGAATATCTCACCTTTTATCATTGCACACATAGATCAGGATATAAGATAACGACTCTCAGAGGACAGCCTATGAAAGACCCTAAACTTGCTGACTGCTAATGATTTCCTGAAATAAAATAGTTTTATTGCAATGAGAAGAGAATGATTTGAAGTTGAATTTTGTGCAAGAGATTGATGATTTTGAGATGGTTAAGTTTAGCAACCACAATAAAAATTAGCCATGACTTTTTTTTCCAACTTGGAGTGTGGCTTTCGATTAGTCACTTTTTCCTTCAGCAATCCAGTTTCCTCTCTAAAAAAATGGAGTTGATTTAAGTAGAAAATTTCTCAAGATTTAATAGAAGTATATTCTTTTTTTTAAAAAAAAAGATTTGTTTTTGCTTGAAAAGCATAGTGACCCACAGAGAGAAGTGTACAGAGAGATCTCCCATCCACTGGTTCATGCCCCAAATTGTCATAAAGGCTGGGGCTGGGCCAGGCTGAAGCCAGCAGCTAGGAACTCCATCCCTTGGGAGGTAGGGATCCGAGTAATTGGGCCATCATCTCTTGTCTTCTCAGCTTATTACCAGGGAGCTGGACAGAAGCAGAACAGCTGTGACTTGAGCTGTCAATCCAGTATGGGTTGTCAGTATTTTAGGCAGCAGCTTATTCTACTGCACCACAGTGCTGGCCCCAGAGGGTTAAAATTGTAATATAGGGCGAAGAGATTCAGCTGAAGAAAAATGCTATTGCTATTGATGAGTTAAATTGACTAAGTACAATGATTATAATGTTTCCAATATATTAATGAAAGATGACCAAATCTGGGCTATGTAATCCTCAATTAATTTTTTTTTTATTTTTGATAGTGGTAAATTGTGGTGAATTAATATCCTAGCTATATTTATTTTTCTACTTTCATCACATTTTATTCATATATATATATAATTATATGATTTCAGTTGATGATAACCATGCCTGGAATAGATGTGTATTACATCAGACTCATAGAATGGCAGATGTCCTAAACAGCACTCTGGCCTCAGAATCAGCCCTTAAAGCATTTGGATCTGGCTGAAGAGCCCATGAGAGTATTTTAGGCATGGAAAGCCAAGACACTCTGGCAAAAAAAAAAAAAAAACACCTAAATGAAAGATCTCTGCGAGTGAGATCCCAGTGGAAAGAATGGGCAACGATCCCAGTGGAAAGAATGGGCAACCAAAGAATGAAAGAGGGAGATACCTTTCTCTGAAGGGGGGAGAGAACTTCCACTTTGACTATGATCTTGTCTAAATAAGATTGGAGTTGGCAAACTCAAAAGGCTTCCATAGCCTGGGCAGCTCATGACAAGAGCCTCGGGTGATTACTGACGCCATAAATAAGAGTAGCAGTTGTTAACAACAGGAGTCACTGTGCACCTACTCCCCATGTAGAGACTCACTTTAACTTAAGAAACATAAAGATTGAA
This sequence comes from Oryctolagus cuniculus, assembly GCF_051225735.1. NCBI lineage: Eukaryota > Metazoa > Chordata > Mammalia > Lagomorpha > Leporidae > Oryctolagus > Oryctolagus cuniculus. Next base: position 11,471,029 of record NC_142874.1, on the reverse strand, counting down.
AGAAAAGATTTGGTAAAAAGATGTTCCATGTGACTGATAACTAAAAGGGAACAGGAATGCCTATTCTTGTGTAAGATAGAGTAGATACAAGGTAAAAAATTCTAAGAAGAGATGAAGGTCAATATATAATGGTAAAGGGACCAATTCACAAAGAGGATGTAACTATTTTGTAGTCATGCACTGTAAAATGACCTTTCAGTTCGTGACACCATATTTCTGGTGGTTGCCTCCTAAGAGTACCATGGGCCTGAAAAATTCTTACTGCCTGGTGATGTCATAGCTGTTATATCATCAGAGTGGAAAGCATTACCATGTGTTTGTCATGATGCTGACATAAAGAAATCTAGTGCACTGACAGTCATATAGAAGTATAGCAATAGAATTATGTACAATACATAATTGATAATTATAATAAAATGATTTAATGGTTTATGTATTTATTATACTTTTTATTATGTTATGGCTTATTCTTTCTACTTATTAAAAACATTTATTATAAAACAAAAAAGAAACAGATGTGTATTAGTGACATAGGAATAATCAATAACAGTATCTTAAATGTTCATGGAATTGCCAGCATTGTGGCATAGCAGGTAAAGCCACTGCCTGTGAGGGTGGCATCTCATATGGGCATTAGTTTGAGTCCTGGCTGCTCCACTTCTGATCCAGCTCCCTGCTCATGACCTTGGAAGAACAGCAGAAGATGGCAAAAGTACTTGGGCTCCGCCACCCAGCTCCTGGCTTCAGCCTGGCCCAGCTGTGGCCGTTGCAACATCCAGAGAGTGAACCAACAGATGAAAGATATCTCTGTCTCGGTTCCTACTCTTGCTATAATTCTGACTTTCAAATAAATAAAACAAATATATCAAAAAAAGTTCATGGAATTATGAAATATTGAAGTGGTTCATTAACATTCAGCAGTATTTTATATGTACATGTATATGTGTGAGTGAGTGCACATGTTATTTAGAAACTAACTGCATATCAAAAACATGCACAAGTTTTCTTTTTTTTTAACTTTTATTTAACGAATATAAATTTCCAAAGTACAGCTTATGGATTACAATGGCTTCCCCCCCATAACGTCCCTCCCACCTGCTACCCTCCCCTTTCCCACTCCCTCTCCCCTTCCATTCACATCAAGATTCATTTTCAATTCTCTTTATATACAGAAGATCAGTTTAGCATACATTAAGTAAAGATTTCAACAGTTTGCTCCCACACAGAAACATAAAGTGAAAAATACTGTTTGAGTACTAGTTATTGCATTAATCTCAATGTATAGCACACTAAGGACAAAGATCCTACATGAGGAGTAAGGGCACAGTGACTCCTGTTATTGACTTAACAAATTGACACTCTTGTTTATGGTATCAGTAATCACCCTAGGCTCTTGTCATGAGCTGCCAAGGCTATGGAAGCCCCCTGAGTTCACCGACTCTGATCATATTTAGACAAGGCCATGGTCAAAGTGGAAGTTCTCTCCTCCCTTCAGAGAAAGGTACCTCCTTCTTTGATGACCCATTCTTTCCACTGGGATCTCACTTGCGGAGATCTTTCATTTAGGTTTTTTTTTTTTTTTCCCCCAGAGTGTCTTGGCTTTCCATGCCTCAAATACTCTCATGGGCTTTTCAGCTGGATCCGCATGCCTTAAGGGCTAATTCTGAGGCCAGAGTGCTGTTTAGGACATCTGCCATTCTATGGGTCTGCTGTGTATCTCACTTCCCATGTTGGATCGTTCTCTCCCTTTTTTATTCTATCAGTTAGTATTTGCAGACACTATTCTTGTTTATGTGATCCCTTTGGTTCTTAGTCCTATCATTATGTTTTCATTATTAGTCTTGGTTAACAAAGTATTGAAATTTATACAAATTAAACACTTCAAATAACTATAATAATTTTTTTCCCAATGTTTGAGGCAAAGATTCCTCATGAAAGCAGGGGTTTTTGGCCTGAAGCCTGCGTTCCCCACTTCCCACTTGGGTGCACTGTTCGTGCTGGAGTGGGCCCACGGTTCTGACGTCACATGCAGTGCCCTCGTGGGCACATGGGTCATCCTGGCTCGCTTTCCCTTCTTGCCTGCGAATGTCCTTTTCCTGACTGAGTTGCTATCACCTTATTCTAGTCCCCATTTCTCCTTCACTGGGTGTCAGACCGCTGCTGAAACACCCTTTCTCTGCAACCCACCGTTCAGCAGTCTGCCTCAGAGTGTCTGTGCTTTGCTTTTGTATGTGTTTATGCTTATTCATAATTTCTGATTATAGAGCTGTTGCCCCTCTTCCAGGCCAGCTCTCTGCTGTGGCCCGGGAGTGCAGTGGAGGATGGCCCAAGTGCTTGGGCCCTGCACCCACCCCATGGGAGACCAGGAGAAGCACCGGGCTCCTGGATTCAGATGGGCACAGCGCGCTGGCCATAGCGGCCATCTGGGGAGTGTACCAACGGAAGGAAGACCTTTCTCTCTGTCTCTTTCTCTCTCTGTCCACTCTGCCTGTCAAAAAAAAAGAGCTATGCATATGCCACATTTGTTTTGTTTGTGTCTGTCTTCCTAACGGAGACCGCCTATTTGAGGGTAGGGGTGTCACCTGTATTTGGTCACTCTTGTTTCCCTGAGCCTAGCGCCATGTGGGTCGCGGAGCATGCATTCACTTACCATGACAGCGGTGTGCTTGGGGTTTTTCTCAGATAGTGTTGGAAACTTCTTAGACTGTGTCTACTTTTGGAAATCTGTTTGATAAAAATATTCAGATTTGTCAGATTTCTGAAAAATAAAGCAACTGCTATAAAAAATAAATACAAGTGGACTTTTTAAAAATTATTTTTAACATTATATTCTATTTAACACCTGTTTCCTCCCAAAACAAAATGAAACAAGCAGAAAAGCCCTGTGGGCTCCACAGTCGATGGCACAGCCTCTTTTGGACATTTATGACCTTAGTGAAAATGTAGCATGTAAGCCTAGAGGGGCAGCAGGAGTGCAGGATTCTGATGTGAGTACCAGGAAGTTAGCAGGAAGCACTCAGAGGTTACAAGATCAAAGGTGTTTCCAGTGTAATTGGGGAACCAACTGATGCCTTGTCTAGTTACCGTGACACAAAACATTTCCAGACAGTGTACTCACACTACATATCCTTGCTGGGGAACTCGGAAAAATTATATTAATTTTCAGAAATCACCATTGGAGAATTTTGAGCCCAATCTGACTCCAAGTAGTTTCAAAGTGGGTAGAGATTGGGACCAGTGCTGTGGCTTAGTGGGTAAAGCCTCCACCTGCAGTGCTGGCATCGCACATGGGCGCTGGTTTGAATCCTGGCTGCTCCGCTTCCAATCCAGCTCTCTGCTGTGGCCGGGGAAAGCAGTAGAAGATGGCCCAAGTCTTTGGGCCTGTGCATCCTCATGGGAGACCTGGAAGAAGCTCCTGGCTTCAGATCATTGTGGCCAACTGGGGAGTGAACCAGTGGACGGAAGATGTCTCTCTCTCTCTCTCTCTCTCTCTGCCTCTCCTCTCTCTGCGTAACTCTGACTTTCAAATAAACAAATAAATCTTTTTAAAAAATGAGTAGAGACATGATGGATGGAGAGGGCGATACACTGGGGATCGTGTATGACTTCTCATTTCTTCCAAAAATGCACTTGTAGTAGATGTAGAGGCTCCTAGCATTCAAGTTGCTAATACCACTCTCTTTTATGGGCTTTGTTTGCTTCTTTAGAATTTAATAGTCTGTTGCCAGAGGCCTCACGGTTTGCATTTCCTGGTCCCTTCCCTCCTCTCCCCACCCCAACCCAGTAACTTGCTCTGTGTTCGTGGATTATCTTCAGGGACATCCATTCTTGTTTGCTTCCCTTTGGTTATAACTAATGATATAATACAGTTTCTGGCATCTCTTCTGCAGTCTCCCACTTAGGATCCTAATTGCCAGTTTCTGAACTATTTCATAGCTTCCAGTCTTTAGGGATTAATTCATAATTTGATTGTTTTCAAGAATGTATTTTGAAATGAAATAGCTTGCAGGAGTCCATTCAGAAGGGATTGAATGATATTTTAAATGCCAGCAGTGGATGGGACCAGGAACTTGTGCCGAGATCTGTCAGTCTGCCAGGGTTGTTGATTACCCCAAAGATGCTCACAGGGCCTGTTAAGTTTCTTTCTGCCTGATAGCAACTAAGAAAATGAAATGTCTCCTTGTCTGTCATGAAGTTTCAGTTAATACCGCAGAGCTGAAGTGCGAGTGTTTGTGTGTGCGTGTGTGTATGTGTGTGTGTGCGTGTGTATGCACATGCACACGTGTGGAGGGGCTGGGGGCTGAGGAACTCAGGATGTGTGGTGATTGTGATAGTGAGGGTGTGTTGAGAGAAGTCAAATGCCAAGAGCCATCGCGTTGGCTCATATTGCTCCTTCCAAGGTGGTACACAAACCCTTAGAGGGTCATGCCCACAACTCCACGCAGGAGCAAAGGCAGTAATTTGTTGATTGCCTACTTCATGCCAGGCATGAAGTCTACACAGACAATCTCACTTATTCTTCATTTAATCCTGTGGGGGTGCCAAAGGTGCGAAGGTGGAAACAGAGCTCCGAGAAGTGAAATCACTTGTCGAAGCCGGCCCAGGGTTTTAGCTGTTTGTCTTCTGATAGCTTCTGTGAAATGTTGTTCTCACCACAAATGTTCTTCATTCCTTGAAGGCAAATGTGGACTCTTAGATAAAATCCAGTTTCTTAAGTTTATTGTATAGAAATAAATCTTGCAGTTTGGTCACAAATAGAGAAGCCTGCTGAGTTCTGCAGGTCCCAGTATTGAAAGAAAACAAGAGGGTGAACTGGCACAGAAAATGTGTGTACTCCCATTTTGTTAGGATTTACCCGACCAGAGGGAGAACGGAGCCAGCTGAGCACAGTGTGGGACGATGGAAGTAATTGTGTCCAACCACTACGAAAGATCAAAGCTTCTCCATGATTCCAAAGATCTCTTTCAGCAGCTTGATTATTGTAATCATGAAAATATAGCAGGAGTCTTCAAAAAGGTCATAGAAATGCATATGTATAAAAAATTGTGCCGATGTCAATTTTTTTGTACCAAAATAAACTTATCTCCTAATTCCATTTTACATGAACTTAAAAAAAAATGATTTGTTTTATTTGAAAGGCAGAGTTATACAGAGAGGGAGAGACAGAGAAAGAAAGAGAGAGAGAGAGAGAGAGAGAGAGAGAGAGAGGTATCTTCCATCTACTGGTTCACTCCCCAGTGAACTAGGGCTGGGCCAGGCCAAAGTGAGGAGCCAGAAGCTTCAACCGGGTTTCTCACATGTTTGTTGGACCCACATGCTTGGACCATCTGCTGCTGCTGCTTTTCCCAGGCACTTTAGCAGGGAACTGGATCAGAAATGTAGCAGTTGGGACTTGAACTGGCAACCATATGGAATGCTCCTGTTGCAGGAGACAGCTTAACCCGCTGCTCTACAACACTGGCCCCACCCATGAACTTTTTAAAGTATTCTCATGTAATTTTGTCTAATTGAACTCCCTCATTGGGCAGATTCTGTTCTTCCACCAGGCAGTAGTAGAGTTCTAACTAGAATACTCTTTATAATAGCTTTTCTAAGAAGTGTATTATTAGGCTTTTACTTCCAGTCTTGCCCTCCATAACCAAGTCTCAACCTTTTAAGGACTTACGGTGCCAGAGTTATTAAGATTTGACTTTTCTCAAATAAAAAAAAAGGAGATTTGGAAAATTTAGATTTGTTTTAAGATTCCAAGCTTGAAAATTATAATTTTAATTTAAGGCATGTTAAATTTGAAATGTTATTTAAAATTCTTACTTGCGGTGGACATTTGGCCTAAAATGTTGGTTTGTATGGCTGTGTCTCATATTGGAGTACCTGGGTTTGATATCTGAGTTTTGGTGCCTAACACCAGCTGCCTGCTCATGCAGACCCTGGGAGGCAGAAGGTGATGGCTCAAGTCACTGGGTCCCTGCCACCTATATGGAAGACTTGTGCTGAGTTCCTGGTGGTATTGAGTTCTTAGCTCAATCCAGCTTGAGCATTTGGTAAGCAAACCAGTGGATGGGAGCAACATGCCCCCTTAACCCTGGCCAACCTCAAATTAATTGCTAATTTAAAAAAAATTAAAATTTTCACTGTAACTTTTTTTAAAAAATAGTGGACTAGTATAGCATATATAAATATTTCGTGAATCAGATACCAAAGAGAAAATAATCTCTCAGAAACTTTATTGGTTGGTTTACCCAGAACATCTTTTATAAAATCTTTGGAAGGAGGAGAGAGCTCTTTCTGTTACACAGGGCTCAGCCGGAAGCATCACTAGTCACAGTTATACACTGTATTTGCCATCACCGTTTGCAAACACTAAGTGCTACTTCAGTGTGCTTCTTTCAGCATGCTATGTATTTGTGCTTGTGTACTGTAGATTTTTTGTTTTCTCACTTTCTCTTCCCTCTTCTCAGCTCTTTCATATCCTGTAATGTTCATTTTAAACATCACCTCTTGTTTGTCACTTCCCAGATGCAAGCAAGACCAATGAGTAAATTCTCCCTCTTTTATTACTTTTATAAGTTTACGTGTGCATATCTGACACCCTGATGCCATTATTGTCTGCAAACTAGCCTTACTGTTTGTTTTATGCATGTCTTCCTCTTCCAGTGATGAAACAGTTAGTTCAGGGAGTAGAAATTTTTCAAGAGACTAGGAAATCACAAGAAGGAAGATTCTGGGGTCTTGGAGGGTAAAATATTTTTAGAATGTCAGGTTATATTGAGGTAGGCATCGATAGATTACAAGGCTAACCATGGGTTTTAGAACCCATCTATGTCTTAAAAGCTCTTTGTGGCCAACAGGAAACCCTCATCTGTATATGCCAGTTGGCCTTCGTCAACCTAGTAGATAATTCCTTGAGATACTGCTTCAGCCAGAGTGTTCCCTGTGAAGAAGAGCTGAGACCAATCACGAAAGCAGACTTTTGACAATAATAAGAGTGAAACACTACAGTGGGAGAAGTAAGGAAGGAGGAGAAAGCAGCGAGCACTTTTTCTTATGGAAGTTTTCTGTCCCAGGAGAGAGCGAGTTTAAATATCTTTTTGTGAAAAGATTTATTTTATTTATATGAAAGACAGAGTTACAGAGAGAGAGGGAGAGACACAGAGAGAGGTCTTCCACGCCATTGGTTAACTCCCCAAATGACCACAACTGCCAGAGCTGAGCTGATCCCAAGCCAGGAGCCAGGAGCTTCTTCCGGGTCTCCCAAGTGCGTGCAGGGGCCCAAGGAGTTGGGCCATCTTCTACTGCTTTCCCAGGCCACAGCAGAGAGCTGGATCAGAAGAGGAGCAGCCAGGACTCAAATTGGCGCCCATGAGTTTAGATATCTAAAGTTTGACTTATTTCCTTTTTCTTACGGATTCTAGGGCTATGTTGAGATTATATTTGTTTAATTTGTATAATTTCCTTCTCCTGAGCACATTTGTTACTAGAATTGTGCTAGGTTATTAGTTAGTCCTCCTGAAAATTGAAATATTTTATTTTGCACAGGTGTAGTTTGTGAACTATTTTGTTAAATGTGATTTAATTTATAGGCAACACTGCATAATTCATCCTTATCCTTGTTTTAGGAAACTGAATGCTGTGTAAAGCAAAATCACCATTGGTACCACTTTCCTAATTATGTTTCTCAGTTAGTGTGCAATCAAGGATTGCGTGGTCCAAGCCTGTCAGAGCTAAAGCAGCGCAACTATTGTTCAACTTTAGAACATTGTGGGTTGGGAGATATATCTGAGCCAGTCTTGTCTGTTGCACCCGATAGAAAAACTCTGTACTGAACCTCTGAGGTCCATGCAGCCTCAACCAGAATGCTTTGACTAAGCTTGTCGGGCATAATTTAGTGGGCAAAAATCCAGCTTTCTTAATCTACCCCCAATTATGCTGTGTGTGCTTAGGATTACTGGATTCCTCTTCCTTAAGCTAACATTGCAGTTCAATAATAAAGGCAATTTCTACGTTTCCTTCCTGCTATTTAAAGCCTGCTGCTTTCAGATGAAATGAGTTCCTTCCGTGGCAAGTTTTCTAAGATGTCCATTTACCATTTTGAAGCTCCCAGGACTTTTAGTGCTAGACTTCTTTTTGTCTTCTATCAATCATAGATTTCAGGACTATAAATACTATGGACAAGTAATGGGTTGGGTCTAGGAGGCTGTCTTATTGGAAAGAGCGTGGCTCTAATGGAGTGAACACAACACTAGCTCCTCCCACAAAGATGGGCGTACAGTGGGTGCTGGGTGAATACTGTTGGATGAGTATCAGTTTAGTACTGTGTTCTTTTTCTGTAATGTTCCAATGTTGCCACAGTGTTTGAGGGAGGCACATCTGGCACAAAGGCTGGCAAACCCAACATCACAGCGTGAACCATAAAAGGATGTAATGCTTGTTTTTTAACTGATACTTTTCATAGGCATTTTATTAGAGTGAACTTTTTATGAGGAATATGATGTGAGATGTATGAGTGCATACTTTAAGATCTTTGTTTGAAAATGTCATGTTTTTAAAGGAAATGCACTTGAAACACTCCTCTACTACACTTCCTTTTTGTCCTGAAAAAAATATGTCCTTTTACTCTTCAGGGTGTACCTGAAAGGAAAGTGAATTATCTTCCCTCCAACACTTAACTCCCTCTAACCACAGCAGCTTATCCCACCTGGCTTCACTCTTTGTATGGGTTTAACTTGCAGGTTAATAAAATATAATCTTCTTTCTAGAGATATTCTCAGAAGAGCAATTCTTTCCAGTAACTACTGTGCCATTTGTCCACAGAAGCAATAGGGTATGATACTGCCCACAATGTTAGAGTTAATATCTCTGTCTGCATCCTAAGCTCTGATGGAAGTTGTGTATAACGCTCTAGAAAACAAACTTGAAAAGCTGTAGAGAAACCATCTTCCAACATTTTAAAGATAAATGGAAATCCATGCAGAGGTGATGTACGATGTCTTACTATGTGAAGCAAGATGGCAAATTGTTAAAAATATGCACAAGGCAGTTGTGCCCATTCTGGAGTATAAATCAAATCTTTGTATGTTGCTTTCGGAGAATTTGCTGCTCAGATCTTGAATAAGATAACCTGTTCGGAAAGATTTCAGAACCATAGGGTGTTTTATTTTATCCTGCACCTAAGAGAAGTGCTAATTTCATGTAAATTAAGTTGCTCAGTACACCCATCCTCTCACCCTTTCCTTAGCAATACAAAACGTCTCTGGAAGGGCTTTAGCTTTTTAACCTATTTCTATTTCTTATTTTACATTCTCTTTAGGTACTTGTTCTGTACTTGAATTTGCCATAAACATTCTACTTAGTAGTGGACAGTCCACAAGGAAAAAAATGCATTTTTTACTGAAACATGTAAAAGACCCTAATAAAATGGGCAGGGGCTGGTGCTATGGCACAGTAGGTTAATCCTTTGCCTGCGGCAATGCCGGTTCTAGTCCTGGCTGCTCCACTTCCAATCCAGCTCTCTGCTATGGCCTGGGAAAGCAGTAGAAGATGGCCCAAGGGCTTGGGCCCCTGCACCCACATGGAAGACCCGGAAGGAGCTCCTGGCTCCTGGCTTCAGTGCAGCTCTGACTGTTGCAGACATTTGGGGAGTGAACCAGTAGATGGAAGATCTCTCTCTGTCTCTCCCTCTCTCTGTAACTCTACCTCTCAAATAAATAAATAAATAAATAAAAAATCTTAAACAAAAAAATAAAATGGGAGTTATCTTAAAGCTCTGCTTGAGTCTTGTGTTTTACCTTCAGCATTTGGCATGGTGTTTAGGTATTTTACTAGATAGGATGGATGTGGAATAAACTCTGCCTTGCTTTGTGCCTGTTAGAATAAAATATTTAGAAATCAGAGTCGGTGAACTCAGGGGGCTTCCATAGCCTTGGAAACTCATGACAAGAGCCTAGGTTGATTACTGAGGCCATAAACAAGAGTGTCAATTTGTTAAGTCAACAACAGGAGTCACTGTGTACTTACTCCTCATGTAGGATCTCTGTCCTTAGTGTGCTGTACATTGAGATTTAATGCTATAACTAGTACTCAAACAGTATTTTTCACTTTATGTTTCTGTGTGGGAGCAAACTGTTGAAATCTTTACTTAATGTATGCTAAACTGATCTTCTGTATATAAAGAGAATCGAAAATGAATCTTGATGTGAATGGAAGGGGAGAGGGAGTGGGAAAGGGGAGGGTTGCGGGTGGGAGGGACATTATGGGGGGAAGCCATTGTAATCCATAAGCTGTACTTTGGAAATTTATATTCATTAAATAAAAGTTAAAAAAAGAATAGAATGTGAGATCATATGATTTCAAATTGAATAAATTCATGGTATAATTTAATGTTCATGTAAGAATATTAGGTAAATTGAAGCACATAGATACTATATTTGTTGGACCCAGCTAAACTTTTTAAACAGTTTTATTTTGGAATAGTTTTAAATTATTTTTATAGAGAAGTTGAAAAGATAGTACAATTTCTGTGTACCCTTCATCCATAATCAAGCTACGCTTATGAAAACTAAGAAACCATTAGTTCTTATTAAAATAATAGTAATTGAACTCCAGACTTCATTCAGCTTTGACTGGTTTTCTCCCTACTGTCTTTTTCCTAGTATCATGGTCATATGCAGGATACCACATCACATTTACTCTTCGCGTCTCCTTGGTCTCCTCTGGCTTATGGCAGTTTCCCACTCTTTGCTTGTTTTTCACAATTTTAAAGTTTTGTTTGTAGTGTGTCTCTCCAGTGGGTTTAGTTGGGTGATCTCTTGATGAGTTGAAGAGGGAGAATATTACCTGTGTGGTCTGCCCTTCCAGAGCCTCATGTGAGGGGCACATGCTGTCAGAATGCCTCATCACTGGCAAGGTCAGCATCCGCTGGACAGGGTCATGTTCCCCAGATTATTCTCCTGTGAAGGTATCTTTCCCAGCTCTTCCCACACTGTTCTGTTCTTTGCAAATAAGTCCTTAGGTCCTGCCTGCACTCATGGGGCTCTCTCTGTTTCTTCAGTGTTTTCCTTTTTTAACCTGATACGCTAAACATGACATAACCGTTTTGTCTATTTGTGCTACAAACCTATGATAGCAAGATTATTATTTCATTTTTCAGTTGTGGAAACTAAGTCAAGGTTAAGCAACTTGACTAAGATGACACAGATCAAAATTGTGAACTCAGGTCTGTTAAATGCCAGGGCACTTGCGCTTAACCATTATACTACACTGCCACCTTGACAGACATCCCAAACCTTACCAGTTTAGTGGTGAGACATTTTCACATATCCTTTGTTTTGACTTGTTAGTTTCATCTGAATTCAGAGGTGCATGTTTGGGGTAATTACTTGTATATTAAAAATTATATGAAATGGCCAGCGCCATGGTTCACTTGGCTCATCCTCTGCTTGTGGCGCCAGCACACCGGGTTCTAGACCCAGTTGGGGCACTGGTTCTGTCCTGGTTGCCCCTCTTCCAGTCCAGCTCTCTGCTGTGGCCCAGGAGTGCAGTAGAAGATGGCCCAAGTGCTTGGGCCCTGCACCCCATGGGAGACCAGGAGAAGCACCTGGCTCCTGGCTTCAGATTAGCACAGCGCACCAGCCGTAGTGGCCATTTGGGGGACGAACCAAAGGGAAAAAGGAAGACCTTTCTCTCTGTCTCTCTCTGTCTAACTCTGCCTGTCAAAAAATATATATATATGAAACTTAAAAACTCACCTTTTCTAGATAACATATTTCTATGACAGATGCTATAGGTAAAGTAGATAAGGGATCTGAGCATTACAGAATGAGTATTTATATTCAAGTACTTAAGTATTAAATTATAGAGATTGAGCTCTACTGGGAGTCAAAATTTCTTTGGCCATCTTGGAATATTTATGTTGTGTGTTAAAAAAATCAACAGCAGTGAGAGAAGCAGAATTTTGATATGTCTTCACAAAGCCTCAGCGTATTGATAAGTTAACTTACAGCTGATTATTGACTTCTTGACAAGGTTTCAAGTTTCATGAAAAACTATTAGTGTCATTAGTTATTACTTTTAAATTTAAGATGAAATTTTCTGTTTGAGAATTTAATAGAGTGCTTTGTGATGATCATAAATAATCTAATTATAAAAGAATGTGACTGGGATTTTGTGTTTAAGAGAGTTCTGTTTTGCTTTTTTTTTTTTTTTTTTTTTGACAGGCAGAGTGGACAGTGAGAGAGAGAGACAGAGAGAAAGGTCTTCCTTTGCCGTTGGTTCACCCTCCAATGGCCGCCGCGGCCGGCGCGCTGCGGCCGGCGCACCGCGCTGATCCGATGGCAGGAGCCAGGAGCCAGGTGCTTTTCCTGGTCTCCCATGGGGTGCAGGGCCCAAGCACCTGGGCCATCCTCCACTGCACTCCCTGGCCACAGCAGAGAGCTGGCCTGGAAGAGGGGCAACCGGGACAGAATCCGGCGCCCCGACCGGGACTAGAACCCGGTGTGCCGGCGCCGCTAGGCGGAGGATTAGCCTAGTGAGCCGCGGTGCCGGCCTTCTATTTTGCTTTGACATACTAGATTCTCTCTTTTAATTGGTTGGTTGATTTTGTGTGTGTGTGTGTGTGTGAGAGAGTGAGAGAGAGAGAGAGAGAGAGAGAGTGTTAGAGTTGTTTTGGCTTTTGGATTCATCCTCAATTCCTCTTCATTGTACAACACTATTTGTCTAATCCATTATAGAGTGTTACGGAAGGAAGTAATTCTCAGCTGTTCCCCATCTCCCCCATCCCTTCTGCATGAGCGTAGGTCTTCTGTTCAACAAATGCAGCAAGCTGCTTAGCACCGTTCTTCCTACTTCTGTTCCCCTGCTTTCTTTTCTCCTATGAGAAATAGCTTTCTCGTGTTACCCTTAGGCTCAGAAATTCCAGTTCTCCTTCTTAATTGATGGTGAAAGACATGTGCATTAGTTGCTTAACCATTTGAAACCTATCCAATGGTTCTACGTTGTCACAGCCACTGTCCCGTTGTATATTACAGACCCATAACATGAAATCTAGTTTAAATAAAATTTTGTGTCTTTATCCTTCCATGACTTTTTACATGTAATTTACTTTGGGAAATGGACTACTTCTTCAGTTATTATAGGAATATGTATGGATGCCAAAGGGATTCAGAACATGTCATCCCAAAATATGCCACTGTGGCATAAGAATTGGTGAAAAATAACAGGTGCAAGAAAGTGTTAAAATCTCCTCTTTCATCTCTAAGTGTGGGAGATTAGAACTTCCATGTGAAAGATGTCCACCTGGAGAAAAGAAACTTTTTAGCAGGAAGCCATAGCCATGAGAATTCTGAGCAGACTTTGTGAAAATAGTCCTTGCAGGATGAGTGTTCCGTCCTGTGGTTAAGCAGCCAGCTGGAACGCACGCACCCTGCTGCAGAGTGCCTGGGTTCGAGGCCCAGCCTCTTCTGATGCATATCCCTGGAGGCAGAAGGTGAGCACTCACGTCCTTGGGTTCCTGCCGTTCATGAGGGAGTCCAGGATTGAGTGCTTGGCTCCTGTGTCAGCCTGGCTTAGTTGCGGTTGCTCTGGAAAGCAACACTCTTTCAAATTAATTATTTACTTACATTTCACAATAATGATGATGATTCTTATTTTCCTTTAGCCTCTCCCCATAGTGTATTTCTCTAAAATCCTCTTTTCTGTTCGACATATAAGAAAAGTATTTACAGTTTCCTGATTTCTTCAGGTCTTCATTTCCTACATAACAAGAGTACCCATGTTACATGAAACTTAAATCCATTTGTATACTTTCTCCTGTTGATCTGTCTTATGCCAAATTAACTCTCAGGCCCAGTCATAGTCCCAAGAGAGTAGAGGTAATTTTTGACTCCCCTAAGATAGTACTGGGTTCGAAGAAGTCTATTCATTCTTTATTTGTAAAATGTTCTGACTCTATGACTGTATTGTCTAGAAGTTCAATCAGTAATAAAATTGAAATATATAACATTTGCAATGACTATATCTTTTTTAAAGATTTATTTATTTATTTAGTTTTATGTTTGTAAATGGATATTTTTATTTTTATTTACTGAATATAAATTTCCAAAGTACAGCTTATGGATTACAATGACTTCCCCCCCATAACGTCCCTCCCACGCGCTACCCTCCCCTTTCCCGCTCTCTCTCCCCTTCCATTCATATCAAGATTCATTTTCGATTCTCTTTATATACAGAAGATCAGCTTAGTATACATTAAGTAAAGATTTCAACAGTTTGCACCCACATAGAAACACAAAATGAAAAATACTGTTTGAGTACTCATTATAGCATTAAATCACAATGTACAGCACATTAAGGACAGAGATCCTACATGAGGAGTAAGTGCACAGTGACTCCTGTTGTTGACTTTACGAATTGACACTCCTGTTTATGGCATCAGTAATCTCCCCATGCTCCAGTCATGAGTTTCCAAGGCTATGGAAGCCTTAAAGATTTATTTATTTATTTGAAAGAGTTACACATAGAGAGAAGGAGAGGCAGAGAAAGAGAGAGGTCTTCCATCCACTGGTTCACTCCCCAACTGACTGCAATGGCCAGAGCTGTGCCAATCTGAAGCCAGGAACCAGGAGCTTCTTTTGGGTCTCCCACATGAGTTCAGGGGCCCAAGGACTTGGGACATCCTCTTTTGCCTTTCTAGGCCATAGCAGCGAGCTGGATCAGAAGTGGAGCACCCAGGTCTCGAACCGGCGCCCATATGGAATGCTGGCACCGCAGGTGGCAGCTTTACCTGCTAGACCACAGCGCTGGCCCCTACAGTGACTATATCTTAATTGTGTGGATATGCAAAACTATTCTGGATTTGAGAAGATTTCATAAAGGAGGCAGAAAAGAAAATGACTGTAAAAGAAAAGAAGGACGAAATTTAGAAAACTTGAGGAACCAGGTGGTTTATGTAGCATGTAGAAAAATACATAGTCTAGCATTGGGACAGCAAATCAGTCTTATTTGTAGATGCACCTGCAGTCAGTTGCTGTATCTGAGTGGCCTATGGGTGAGAAGGACTGTGGGTCCACAAAAGGACTCAGAAGGAAAGAGTGATGACACAGATTTGTAAGGCACCGTGTGGGCATGGGAGGAAGGATGGGGGCCTCTGAGCTTGGAGGGTGCCAGCTGGAACAGGAGCAGTGGTTCTCAGGCTGTTCTGTTGTCGAACTTGCATTTATGTGGGAATACTGCTTGAGTGGAAGCATAAACAAGATTGTTTTCAGGCTACACAATTTCCTTTGTGCCCTAGATTCTCATCATTAATCTTGACAATCAGATTGAGAATTGCCGATCTGCAGCAATGGGTCTCAACCAGTGGGCCTGTGATGGTGGAAGGGCAGGGAGCAAATGTAAGGGGATTTTCATGCCTTTAGCACAGCGACCTGTCATTTGAAATAATATTTCATTCAATTATATGTACTAGTGATTTCAAAATATGCATATTAGTTATGATGATAAATAAGACCATGTTTATCTAGATCATCTATTTGAGAAGCAGAGAGAGACACAGAGAGAGGTAGAGACAGAAAGAGAGGAAGGGACAGGGAGAGAGAGAAAAAGAGAGAGCTCCCATCTGCTGGTTCACGCCACAAATACTCAGGAATGCTGTGGCTGGGCAGGAGCCAGGGACACAGTCTAGGCCTTCCACATGGGTGGTAGGGACCCAAACACTTGAGCCATCACCTGCTGCTCCCCAAATTCTGCATTATCAGGAAACTGGAGAAATGAGTTGGAGAAAGGCCTTGAACCCAGGAACTCTGATACATGACACGAGTGTCTTAAATAGCATTGCACTTAGTAGGCTACACGCCTGCCTCTAAATAATATTGTAAATTCTTCATAGTTTCTTTTCTGAGAACAGCTTCTCAGTCAGTGTATGCTAAATTATAATTGTTTCAAAAGGAAAACTTCAGGAACATTTAATTTAGCAGAATTTATCTGGGCAAAGACTGATTCCTGAATCCAGTACCATGGAGAATCAGAGTGCTCCATTCAGCTCCATCATATTTATATTCAGGTGATATTTATATTCAGACAAAGGAAGTGGTATACAGAAACCAGCGTGATTGGTCAGCGTTTGCCTTATTTGTCAGTGGGTAGCCTGTGTCTGCTGAAGCTTATCTGCTCTGATTACCTCAACTATTGGTTATAAGAATATAACTTTGGTTAGATATTTGAGATACATAGGTAGCTTGAGGCTAAATTTAATTTTTCAGTTGCTGTCATATTTCAGTTGCTGTCATGTGGGATTTTTTTTAAAAGACTCATTTTATTTATTTGAAAGACAGAGTTACAGAGAGAGGTCTTCCATCCACTGGTTCACTCCCCAGATGGCCACAACGGCTTGAGCCATGCCAATCTGAAGCCAGAAGCTGGGAGCTTCTTCTGGGTCTCCCACATGGGTGCAGGGGCCCAAGGACTTGGACCCTCTTCTACTGCTTTCCCAGGCCATAGCAGAGAGCTGGATCAGAAGAGGAGCAGCTGGGACTAGAACTGTTGTCCACATGGGATGTCGGCACTTCAGGCCTGGGCGACAGGGCCGGCCCTGAGATTTTTTTCATTTCTAAGTGGTTTCTTGTATTCAGAAACAATGAGAGTTATTGGTTAAAAGAGGCAGATGACACATAGTGAATTAAATATGTTTTTCATAGTTATTAAAAGAGTGACAAGGTGGTCAAATAATTGGGTGGATGAAAGAAATCTATGTAGTGGTCTGAAGTTTGTAAGATTAGTAGACTGCTTTAGAGAGGCGTGCCAGTGATATAGTAACACATAGGAAAGGTGATTTTCCTAACAATTTTTAATGATTAAAAGTATGCACAATCCTTATTTTATTATCATTAAAACATATATTGAAAAAAATGAGCTACTGACATTGATATGAATTCATGGCCTGGTTTTCATCAGTTGTTCAGGTATGCACACTTTACACATTCAACGTTTCTGAAATTGATATGCAACTTTCTCATGGTGGTCGTTTATGATGATTGATTGCCGTTCAGGAGCTGAAGGAGACGCAGTGTATGTTGACGTCACGTGAATAGACTTAGCTGTGAATCCTGTGGCCTGACATTGCAGGGACACTTTAGCATCAAAGCCGTCCATGTGGGTGTCAGAAGCTTGGAGACAATACTGGGACTCTGTTACGAAGTGCTGCTTCCATGACGGCTGTGCTGATTAATGGTGCCACCAGCAGTGTGTAAGAATTCCACTTTTCCTTGCCGGCGCCGCGGCTCACTAGGCTAATCCTCCGCCTTGCGGCACTGGCACACCGGGTTCTAGTCCTGGTCAGGGCGCTGGATTCTGTCCCGGTTGCCCCTCTTCCAGGCCAGCTCTCTGCTGTGGCCCGGGAGTGCAGTGGAGGATGGCCCAAGTGCTTGGGCCCTGCACCCCATGGGAGACCAGGAGAAGCACCTGGCTCCTGCCTTCGGATCGGCCACGGCGGCCTTTGGAGGGTGAACCAATGGCAAAGGAAGACCTTTCTCTCTGTCTCTCTCTCTCACTGTCCACTCTGCCTGTCCAAAAAAAAAAAAAAAAAAAAAAGAATTCCACTTTTCCGACATCTATACAACATTGTTATATCTTGGCTTTTTGAAAATAAACATTTTCATTGGAATTTGTGGTTTTGTTAGTATTTCCCTAAGGACTATTGATGTTGAATATTTTTTCATGTACTTGTGGGCCGTATGTGTGACTTCTTTTGAGAAATGCTATGCCTTTTGCTCATTTTGGGCAGACTACTTTTTCTTTATGTTATTGAGATGTTTGAATTCCTTTTATATTCTGGATGTCAACCTCTGTCACATGCACAATTTGCAAATATTTTTCCCGTTTTGTAGGTTTTTTTTTCACTCCATTAATAGTTTCTTTGGCTGTGCAGAAGGTTTTTGTTTGGTGTAATTCTGTTTGTCTATTTTTGCTTTTGTCGCCTGTCCTTTTGGAAACTAATCCAAGAAAATTCTTACCCAGTCCATTGTCACTGAGTATATTCTCTGTTTCCTTCTTACAGAAAATAGTAATGAATTTCCTCAGAAATTAAAAAATGGAACCACCACATGATCTGGAAATCCCAAGACTGGGTATATACTCAAAGCAAATAAAATCAGTAAACTGAAGAGACACTTGTACCCCCATGTTTGTTGCCATCAAAATAGCACTACTCACAAAGGCCAAGCCAGCACCACTTCAGTAGTGAAGACACGAAACTTAACTCCGTGTCTCTCATTAGATGAATGGATAAAGAAAATGTGCTATGTATGCACAGTGGAATATTATTCAGCCATAAAAGATGAAATCCTGTCATTTGCAACAACATGAATGAACCTGGTCAACATTATGTTAACTTCAAAAGACAGAGAAACACAACTCCCATATTATCTCACTCGTTTGTGGAATCTAAAGAAGTTTATGTGGTGGTGAGAGTAGGGACTGAGGAGGAGAGGGGAGAAAGAGAGGCCGATCAGTGCCCACACAGTATGGTTAGACCGGAGGCGTATGTTCTAGTGTTCTATGCTTCAGAGGGGTCAATGCACTTATCGATATTATACTGAATATTTTGAAACAGCTAAAGGAGAGGAGCATTGTAAATGTTGTTATCACAAAGAAATGATGAAATTGTGATAATTGATATGGGAAATACTCTGATTTTCATTATTAGACAATGTATATGTGTCTCAAAACATAATTTCTACCTGGGACATATGTATATTTATTATGTATCAGTTTAAAAATGGCATATTCATCTGTCTTATAGCAAAGTATCCGAGTGTGATACCTGCTTCTGGTCCTGATTACTTTGAATGGTAAAGTGTTTCAGAGAAATTAGACCAAGATAATTAAAAAGGTTTTGAAATATCCTTTAGCCTATTTTACACATATCTTCTAATAGGCATTATGTAAGTCTGAAAGAGTCCTTTTAATAAATATAAATAAATAAATATTCTCAGAGGTGTCAGAGCCTTAAATAATAGTATTTTTCTTCCTTATTGGCATACTAAATAATGAAGCATTTGTAATTTAAAGCATCTTAAATTCAACCTAAAAGATGAGACATCCCTATTAAACAATATTATGTAAACCAAAATTCACTGTTAATTGGTACTTGAGCAAAAATCTATAAAAAACAACATCAATGATATTTATTGAATGAATAAATTATAGTAAGTATAAATAACATCAAAATTCCTGAGAGAATATAATTAGACATCTAAAATGTCTAATATTTAATTAAGTTCAAATAAATAGTTGTATTTTATTGCATATAAAATGGTACTCCAGACATTAGACTGAACAAATCAGATTAATTTAATACTAAAACAGCCATTCTGCGCAGTGGTGGCTTAAGGAACATTTATTCCATTTAAATTCATAGCACTAGAAAAGACTTGCAATGAACAGTTTTAACTATGCTTGTATGTAAGTTAAAATATATTACATTAGATGTTTCTCAAAAAAGTTTCTTCTTCTATTATTATTCAATCCAAATTAATTTGAGAGGTGCTGTTTTATGGTCTTGATCTTTAAAATCAGAAATGAAAAGTATAACCACTACTTCACAAATTCTCAAGCATGTAAAAGTTAAAATCTGGGAGTGGGTATTTAGCCTAACACTTGAGACACCTGTCTCCAGTATCAGAGTACTTGGGTTGGATACCTAGCCCCAGCTCCCGACACCACTTCCTGCTAATGAAGTCTCTGGAGGCTGCAGGGTTGTCTCAAGTAATTGAGTTCCTTCTATCCCATGGAAGACCTGGATTGAGTTTCTGGCTGTGAATTTGGCACTGGCCTCGTCTTGGTTGTTGTAGACATTTGGGAGTGAACCAGTGGATTGAAGTGCTCTCTCTCTCCCCCTCTCCCTCCCTCTCTCTCTCTCTCTCTCTCTCTCTCTCTTTCTCTGACAGTCTCTCTCTGCCTCTCACGTTTTGAAAAGATGATTAGAATCTGATAACATGTTTTGTCAACAGCCGTATTAGTTCTCTGTCCCTTATATTCTCTGGAATACTGAATGCTTTCTAAGCTTTCAATTTAAGGATAATAAATATTGTAGTACGACAGAGAATCATATTAAAGTCTCTTATTAAAAATTAAGAAATTAGAACATATAAACACATGCAAAAATTTCATTAAAGTGTTTTGATTGCCCAAGTACTTAAGTTTTTTAAATTAGTATTTTTCAGATGTAACATTTTAGATTGACATTATAGTCGAAGGCTAATGACACACTAAGTAGAGTTCAACAAGTTAAAAATAAAAGACCACAAAATAAGATATTAGTAGCGTGTTTGTAACTAGTTATTTGAACCTTTTTGATCCTTGCTTGAAAACCAAGTATCTATTCCCAGAAGTTAAATACCAATGAATTTCAAGGATGGTTTATCATGATCTTTATTTTGTGGACTACCTTTTTGACAGTTTCATGTATTTAACATAAATTCTTAGCTTTCACAAAATGAAGTAAAATACAGCTTTCACAAAATGAAGTACAAATACTTTTCAAATTATTTTATTTAGAGGCATTTCCTTCATTGAATTTTATGATTAAATATTAATTTTTCTGTACATTTGATCCTAAAACCACATAGTTGATCTTCTCACTTAACATGTTAATAGAAGAAAGGAATTAATAAGAAATTAATAATATTTAGGGGGGGGCATTTTTGTGTTTTTTTTTTTTATTTGTCTAAAGCTATCTTTTTCTCAACCATGTATCTAATTTAATGACATCACAAGTGTTGTAAAACAGAGAGGATTACATTTGGACATGAAGAATGATTATAAATACAAGTGCCTCACTTTTTCAAAGCAGAACGTTACTAAACCTCAAGAATGTAAATGACATTTTTATATGCTGTATCTTTCTGTTTGTCTCAATTGAGAAGGTAGTGTTAGAAATAATGAGAGACCTCCTTGATTTTTTTAATCTAATTATAGAAACCTTTCATTATTCATCCATCCATCCATCAAACTTGCACTGCATGATTGGCATGTTCTGGGGATTATTCACGGTTCCTAGAATACAAGATGAATAAGATACAGTCTATTTGACTTGAAAGAGTGTATTTGTTACTGAGGAAAATAGACATGCAAATAAACATTTACAATCCAATGTGTGAACGCTATTATAGAGATTTTAGGTATTTGTAGGTACTTCAGGGCAAAGGAAAAGAAATGTGTGTGTGGGGGGGTGTTGGGGGTAGAGGATACAAGAGAAAATTGAAGAAGAGGTAGAGGACATAAAGGGCTTCATGCAGCCAAACAATTATTAAGCAAAAACAGGCCAATTAGTGGTGGCTGGAGTACACACTTTAGTGACCACTGGAGTTGCAGGGATATGGCTCAAAGGATAGTCTGAGATTGCAATAAAATAAAGCTGAGTGTTTGGACTTTGTTCCTATCATGCTGATAAACCACGTAAGGATACAATGCATATGACCAGATTTTTGAAAGGTTCTCTAAGGGCAGGATGGAATAGGGGATGGTAGAGCGTGATTAGAGACCCAAGACAGACCGGCCAAGGAGAGCTCTACTGATGCTGAAATCCCTGGAGTGATATCTGCCAGAAGCTCACGAGACCCCCACCTTCTGCAAGACCTTCCCTCCTTCCATTCACAGAAAAGCCCTCACATCAACAAACCTGTATTTGCAAGTCCTATTTCCTAATGATCACAAATGCCCACATGATGATCAGTGTATTTCAGGTTCATCTTGAATAATCTTTCAAATCCAGATATCAGAAAATCTAAAACCATCCATGAGGGGAATTCAGAAGTTTCATGGAAAAATGGAATTAAAAATAAATTTATTTTGGTGCTAAACTCCTTTGAAATCATGCATTTTTTATTGATAGGCAATTTCCATAAATTTTTGAGACCCTTGTAAAACTGTAGAATATTAAAGAACAAAAGTACACTAGAAATTCTTGCTGAACTACAGCAGGGATCATACCTACAGCTTCACAGACCTGGGACTGATAGCCAACAGCATTAAGAGTATCATTGATTGTTCATTCATCATTAGACCCTAGTACATATCTAAGGTAAACAAATGAGCACATTAACATAATTGAGATAATTTGAAACTTACTGAATTTCTTAGGGAGGAGGGAAGAGTATAGTAAACATCATAAAAACAGAAAACATTTGATCTGAAATATGCAAAGTCTCAAACATTCAAGATTTAAATACTTATCAATTCTTTTTTTTTTTTTTTTTTTTTTTGACAGGCAGAGGTAGACAGTGAGAGAGAGAGAGAAAGAAAGGTCTTCTGGCTGGCGCTGCAGCTCACTAGGCTAATCCTCTGCCTTGTGGCGCTGGCACCCCGGATTCTAGTTCCGGTCGGGGCGCCGGATTCTGCCCTGGTTGCCCCTCTTCCAGGCCAGCTCTCTGCTGTGGCCAGGGAGTGCAGTGGAGGATGGCCCAGGTGCTTGGGCCCTGCATCCCATGGGAGACCAGGAGAAGTACCTGGCTCCTGCCATCGGATCAGCGCGGTGTGCGGGCCGCAGTGCGCCGGCCGCAGCGGCCACTTGGGGGGGTGAACCAACGGCAAAGGAAGACCTTTCTCTCTGTCTCTCTCTCTCTCACTGTCCACTCTGCCTGTCAAAAAAAAAAAAAAATTAATTAATTAAAAAAAAAAAAAAAAGAAAGGTCTTCCTTTCATTGGTTCAACCACCAAATGGCTGCTATGGCTGGCACGCTGCACCAATCGGAAGCCAGGAGCTTCTCCTGGTCTCTCATGTGAGTGCAGGGCCCAAGGACCTGGGCCATCCTCCACTGCACTCCCGGGCCACAGCAGAGAGCTGGCCTGGAAGAGGAGCAACCGGGACAGAATCCGGCGCCCTGACCGGGACTAGAACCCGGTGTGCCGGCGCTGCTAGGCGGAGGATTAGCCTAGTGAGCCGCGGCGCTGGCCAACACTTATCAATTCTAACAAGTGGTAGAAACAATTTGGGTAGTCAAGAATGAAAAAATTTTTGGTAATAGGATTTTTTGTAATTCTTTTTATTGATTGAGATATACTTCACTGACAAGTGAAGTGCACAAGTGTTAAATGATTTCTGAGATTAAGCCTAGAAAATCTTCACCTTTAATATGAATTTTCCTTGGACAGAACAGATCTCTAGAAATATGCTGAAAGATGAAAATTGGGCTGCACTTAACAATAACTATAACTGTAGGAAAATACAACTGTTGAATATGAAGGAAATATTATATTATATTGTTAATTTTTACTGTGGTATCTCATTTAGCATGATGATTGCCTTTATTTTCTCATGGCATCTCACAATTAGTTTTCATTCGTTCTGCTTTCACACCAGGAAATTCTCACCCTGTTGATTTCCTCGATGGGATTTTTTCCATATAGAGACTCCGTTCCTGATACTTTTCAACAGTAGAGTGGAGTCGCCATCATTTGCAGGAATCTTTGTGATCCCCATGGTTGTCACTCACAGCCCTGGGAGCAGTTCCCTTTCCTTCTCTCCATTTCTTGAAATTAATTCCAATGGGTCCTCCTCTCCAACACCAACTAAAAATAACTCATTTTGAAACCACAAATCTGACTTTCAGTGTATTTCAAAGCATTTCAGTTGTAAAGCATGAAAGATTTCTAGCTCTTGTGGTAAGCCTCTTTTTGCACAGTGTTAATGGCTTTTGAAAATATTCTATATATTAGAAAGGGGGAGAGAGAAAGGGAGGAAGAGAGAGAGCAAAAGAAGGAGGGATGGAGGGAGGGAGGGATGGAGATCTGTCTATCTGCCAGCCAATGATTCAAATGATTCGATGACCCAAATGTCTTCAATAAGAGCTGAGACCTCAATGCAGGTCTCCCGCATGGTGACAGGAACCCAACAACTCTAGCTGCCACTGCTGCCTCTCAGGGAGTGCACTAGCAAGAAGCTGGATGTAAAGCCAGTCACTGGGCTATGGATTGTGGGCACCCCACCTGGCAGCTCAGTTTGCAGTACGCACTTCCCAAACCCTAGGGATGCTCAGACCTCCACACTGAGTGTTTTACCTTGGGGACTGGAACCCGGAGTTCTCAGCCATATGGATCATGGATTTAAGCCTTGCCTGTGACATTTCTGTTTCCTTCCCACACCCACACAGTATTTCTTTTTTAGATATTCATAGGCTTAATTTAAATTATATTTTTATGTTTTGGGGCCAGTTTATATTAACAGTTGTAGAACTTATTACAGTGTTCTGATTGTTAGCTTCTCTGAGAAATGCATTGGTATAATCTAGTGGTATTCTAAGCAAATTGCTAAGAAATTTTATTTCCTCATGCAAAATCTTATATAATCAGGAATTAACTATTCTCAAGTGACCTTGTGGAATTTCCTATGAAGACAGACACGAGTTTAGCTTTCACATCATGGAAGCACCACTTCTACCAATTGAATGAAATGGGTATTTTCCTTTTGTACTTGCTGAAGTAAGAGATTATGTGAAGACCTTCAATTTTGGATGCATGATTTCTTATTTAGATCCTGCTAAACTTGCACACAAGATAATCTGGAAGAGAGATGTGGTCTTGATGCCTTTTTATTCCTACACTTATTTCAAAGGATGGGAAGGAAGGAGGGAGGGGGAGAGAGTGAGAGGGAGAGAGCGAGAGAGCCAGCAAGCAATATTCTGTCTGCTGGTTCATTCTCCAAATGCCTGAACTGCCAGGGCTGGGCCAGGCTGGAGCCAGGATTCTAGAACTCAATGCAAGTGTTCCACATTGGTGGTAGGGCCCAACTGCTTGAGCCATTATCTGGTGCCAAACAAGGTGTTGGAGGACACCAGAGGAAACACTGACATGTTCTGTTCAATCAAAGCAAGAAACTGGATCAGAAGAGGAGCCAGGATTGGAACTCAGAGACCAAAGTATGGAATTCTGGCATGTTAAACGTCTGTCCCTTGAGGCCTTTTCAAAAATTTGGCCTACTAATTCTAAGGAGTACCTTGGGGTGTCTTCTGTTAAGTAGCGTGCCAGGTTTTGAAAGTGAGAGCTTGGTTGAGGCTGCATGAGCCACTCAGCGTGTCCTGCAGAGTAATAGGTCAGGAGCCAAGAGCAGAAACGATGACAGGTGATCCCCCGCTGCCTGGGCTTGGAAGGAATTCTCCTCTATGAGGAGGGGTTGTTTTGCCCCTCGTTCCACTACAGTGGAGTCCTTGCCATATCCCTCACTGCTGAAGACAGTGGACTTTGCAGAACCCATGACCTGAGGGATGAATGACCTTTAATGTAGATTTCATTTTGTTTCAGAGAAACCTCCAGCACTGATTTCTATACTCTTTAAGCATGGCACCATCTGTCATGGTTTTAAGGAAATTGCATCAAGATTCTCTGTCCCTATAATTTTACGTTTTCTGAAGAAATACATCATTCTTGGCGTGTAATCAGAATGAATGATCCAGTAGTTGCAAATAATACGGTAATTGGCACTAAACATTGCCAAAATGTGTTAATAGAATTTTAAGTGACAGCTAGTTTCAAGAATGTTGAGAATTACAGAAGAAAAAAATTATTGATTATTGGATTCATTTTTAAGTACATTGTTGCTCATGCAGGAGAGAAATATTTGACTTTCTAAAAAAATGTTGCAAGAGGTAGGCACTGAGTTTAGCTATTAAAACGCCCACATCCCTTATTAGAGGGCCTCGGTTTGGTATCTGGCTCCACCTCCTAATACTGCTTCCTCTTCATGGACACTCTGGGAGGCGACAGTAATGGCTCAATTACTAGGCTCCCTGACACCCACGGGTGAGACATGGATTGAGTTCCTAGCTGTGGCTTTGTGCAGCCCAGCCCTGGCTATTGTGGACGTCTGAGGAGTGCATAAACTGAGGGGAGCTTACTCTGTCTCTCTTCTTCTCTGTCTCCTTTTCTTTCTTGCTCCTTTTCTCTCCTCTCTCTGCCTCTCAATCAAGTAACAAAAATAATAATAATTAGTAATAAATTATGGTGTGTACTGATCTTATGTATAGGGTTGCCAAATAAAATGCAATATAGGAAATTGGTTACATTTGATATTTAGTGTAAGAATGCAGTATTTGAGGCATATATACTAAAATATTTCCCTTGTTGTCTGGAATTCAAATTTAGCTTGTGTCTAGTGTTTTTATTTGTTAAATCTAGAAACAGCACCTAAATATGCACATTTGTTCAAGTTACTGTTTGATCCTGGCAGCCAATTTGCTTGCCTGTGAGATGTGTGTACGGATACACTTTCTGTAAGATTCATAGGTGGACCTTGGTTGAGATTCCCAAGTCCCTGCTGAGCAGGTTCTGATGCAGCAGGTGAGAGTGAGGCCCAGAGTCCTTATTTTTAACAAGTGCCTGAGTCACCTTTTACAACCGAGACCATCTGCACCCAGCCTTAAAGGGGCTCTGCCCGGAGGTCATCTTCCAACTAGCCCCTCTCTCTCCCATCATCCTCACTGTTTCTCTCCAAGCCATAGGTCTCTTTTTCTTTTTTTAATATTTATTTGAAAGGTAGAGTTAGAAAGAGGGAGAAGCAGGTTGTGGGGAGGAGAAAAAGAGAGAGACAGAGAGACAGAGAGATTGACTGATCTTCCATCCTCTGGTTCACTCCCTAAATGGCCACAGTGGCCAAGACTGTAAAGGACTGTGACAGGCTGGAGCCAGGAGCCAGGAGCTTCATCTTCAGGGCCCCAAGTACCTGGGCCATCTTCTATGCTTTCCCATGTGCATTAGCAGGGAGCTGGATTGAAAGTGGAGCAACCAGGAGTCAAACTGGCATCCATGTGGGATGCGGGCACTGCAGGCAGCGGCTTAACCCACTGTGCCACTGCACCAGCCCTTCCATAGTGTTTTGGTGTGTTGTATCTCCAGTCTCCATCACTCTGGAGCTTATGCCCTGGACACCAGAGGGAACCACGTTGTGTTGTCTGTGTGAAGCATGGGGTCCGTGGAAATGTGTGCCATGCACAGAAGGTGTGGTGTGACTTCTCCCCAACTCTTACTGTGTTATCCGGGAGGTTTGGTCTTCATAACTAGGGCTGTATAGCTTATTTTATTATTATCGGTGTTATTGTTACCATCATTGTTACAGATGGTCTCTTGACTTACAGGTTTTCAATAGGTTACCTGCCTGTGTTTAGTGCAGATTCTTCCCTCAACACATGAAGAATTCAAAATGCAGCATAGAGGGCTACAGAAGAGCAGTATTTATGGAGATGAAAGCAAAAGAGCAAACCCAGAAACTAAGGCCAGCATGAGAGGGAGAGAGAGAGAAGGACAGAGAGAGAGAGAGACCCCAAACAAAGAAAACCCTCAAACCAAGGGGGAAAATCTCTCATAAACAGCAGCACACCCTCCAAGTCGGGGGTGGGGACTGTAACAACCAAAAGCCCCAGAGAAACCAATCCCACCCCCAAACATGGGGAAGACTTCCTTTTGTGGGGAATCTTTTTCTGCCAAGGGCAATTTGAATATTTATAGCATCCTTCGCAGTCCACACAGAATAATTAACTTAAAAATTAGCCTACTCTGGGCTTCTTGATTTTTGAGTCCCAGCTGTGGCTGCCTTGGCAGGACTGGACCAAGTGATTTTGCATGATCTGAAGACCAGACAGTCCCCACCACGGCTCAAGGAACACAGGGTGTGATGTCCAGAGTGGAGCTTAACTGGATATTCAAAATATGGCAGACTTTGGGATGCGTGGCTTATGACTTAAGAACCGTCCATGTGTAGGCCTCTTTTTTTGTTTGTTTTTATGATTTATTTATTTGAAAAGCCACAGAGAGAGGTAGGGAAAAACAGATCTTCCATCTGTTGGTTCACTCCCCAAATGCTGCAATGCCTGGGGCTGGGCCATGCTAAAGCCAAGAGCCAGGAGCTTCATCCGGGTCTCTCACGTGGGTAACAGAATCCTAAGCACTTGAGCCATCTTCCACTGCTTTCCCAAGCATGTTAGCAGGAAGCTGGATCAGAAGTGGAGCCTTTATGGGATGCCGGCATTGCTGGCAGTGGCTTATCCCACTGCACCACAATGCCGGCCCCTATGTGCTTCTTTTGGAACATATCAGAAGTGTTATGGTGTCAGGTACAGGAATGGTGTGGGAATGACTCTCATGATAATTTTATTATAATGATATTATGAAGCCCTGTCTTCAAGGGGATCATCCTGCAGTGATATTGGTTATTTCCACCTAGCTCTGGTTTTAAATTTGCAGCATTGTGTAAACTGTGGTTTCGGTGACACAGAGGGAGGGGAGGAGAGAGAGGGTGAGTCTTGGTGATCCATGAAGGCAGGCCTGGGTGGTGCATGGGGAGGCCATTGTCACGTGGGCTGGGCCGGGCTGGGCTGTCATGCAGGCCAAGCCGCAGCGATGCTACGGTGGGGTCTCCAGCTACCCACACTGCTATGCTGGTGGCCTTGGGGCTGTCCATCCGTGGTAGCCTGGGGCTTTCAGGCCTCAGCCTCTCCCCTCCTCTACCTTCTTTCCCAGAACCATAGCATTCCGTTGAAATTGTACTTCCAATTTTGAATATTGATTTTCCTCCTGTGCTGACAATATGTATTTGCTTTTTTGTAGACTGTGCAGCATCAGTAGCCTCAGCTCCCAGTTGGTCTCAGGATCAAGAGGGTGAATATCTGCACCATGTAATTAAGCTGCCAAGTTCAGTAGGTTAGGGGTACTCAGTGCATTTGCCAGGTAGAATGGGTTTATGGGGTTGTGTCCCACTGCAAGTCAAGGAACATCTGTAATTTGTTTCTAGTATTTGTTAGTATGTGTAATCATTGAATCCAGAGTTTAAACCACAGTCCACTTAACTACTTGGTGGCAGTGTAGCTCATTGCTGCCTATAACATTATAAAGATGATAATGAAATCTCACGCTTGGAAGAGCAGTGAGCAAAACAGTGTGGCATAGAAGAGATCACATGGGAGAGATGAGAGTTGTTCCAGAAGTTCGTGGGACAGTGCATATTATGAAAATGTGTGCATGGGTTTCAAAACACTTTGCACCGAAATCAACTTATTTCTTAATTCCATTTTCATGATTATTTTGACATACCTTTGGATGTTTTATAAAGCTTCCCACTTAAAAATATTTTCGTATTTTTTATTTATTGTATAGGCAGAGACAGAGCTCCTCTCCCTTGGCTCAGTCTCCAGATGTGTTCAATAGTCATTGCTGGGCCAGGCCAAAGCAGGGAGTGGGGATCCCAATCCAGCTTCCTCACAGGGGTGACAGGGACCCAACTACTTGAGCTATCATCTGCTGCCCCCCAGGGTGTGCACCACTAGGGAGCTAGAATTAGTAGCAGAGCCAGTACTCCAGCTCAGGTACTCCAGTACGGCGTGCTGATAGCTCAACCAGTATCGGAACCTCCTGGACAAAAGTCCATCCCTGTCAAAAGCTTTTTAGATGTTATATTTCCAGATATTAAGTGTTATAATTTTACTATATGTTCACTGTTTCCTAAACATAAGAATAAAATCAATAGTGTGAACAAACCCACATGTGTGGATCCATCAAACCTACATTTGCTATGCATTTTATGGTGTGATACTGCTTTTTGAAAGTGTTTATTTTCATCTATTTGAGAGATAGATAGAGACTTCTTGCATAGCTTGTTCACTCCCAAAATGCCCACAGCAGTCAGAGCTGGGCCGTGCTGAAACCAGGTACCAGGAACTTCATTCCAGTCTCCCGTGAAGATGATCTGTGCCTCCCAGGAGAGGGATGTGAATTGGATGCATAGATCCTGGGTCTCCATCCCAGGTGCTTCAGGGTGGGATGTGGGTGGGCGTCCTGGGAGGCCCTTAACCTGGCATGCTGCAACACCTGCCCTCATACTGGTTTTTAATGTCAGTGTTTTCAGGATAGATGGAGAGTTCCACTTGAAATTAAGTTTTCTTAAAAATCAAGGTGACTTGAGAGAGAAGTTATTTCTCGATGAGAATCAAAGGAGAAATGTACTGTGGTTTTTCAAAGAAATGAAATAAAATTTTTAAATTATACAGAAAGAGGGAAAGACTGAAAGTTCAGTTGCACTTGAAATAGAAATTAATGGTCATCCAAGAAACATCATGACACTGCTGTGATTCGTGTCCTTGCCTGTGCGTTGTGGCTCTGTGGGAAGACACAGGATAATAATTGTTAAATGGCGAGTGGTATCCAGCATTAGTTTGTTAACCTAATTCAGACAGTATGTTTTGTGTTAGTATTTTTTTTTCATTCATGATGTTCATTCTTGGTTAATCATGTTAACTTGTCCTAAGTCTTTACAAATAATAGGTATATGAAAATACCAAGTTGTATTTTTTAGTGACATACAATAATTGTACCTATTCGTGTTTAGAGAGTTTTATTTTAAGGATAAAGGCAAACTACACATATCTTGTTTTTCTTTCCAATAAAATATTTTAACATATATATCAATATAAAACAAAGGAGATAATACGTGCAAAATACAAGGTACATAAAAATGATCATGGGGATTGGAATTGAAAGATAACTTTTTATATTGCAAAAAATTTGAAAATCTATTAGTAGTTTCTTGTAACAGGTATTTTGGTGTAATTTTTGCAGATCATATATATATATAATTTCAATTTTTTACATCAGCATAAATTTATGTGAGTTGAATTTCAATGAACTTTTTGAAGTACCCTTATGCTTCAAGGAAACTATCACCTTACACTGAGAATTTGGAAGTTAGATAACAATGGTGGTTGTTTCTGTTACTCACTTCAAGAACTTTCTGATACAATTTTGTAGAAATTGCACAGCCAGCATTTACGAATGAATTTTCCCTTTATCTTTTGGGCATTAAACAGAGTAGACTGTATTTCTAATATTGGAAAAAACATAGCAGTTAAAGATTTTGGGTGGGGAGATGCTATGGCGTAATAGGCCAAGCCTCCGCCTGCGGCGCTGGTATCCCATATGGGTGCTAGTTCATGTCCCAGCTGCTCCTGTTCCAATCTAGCTCTCTTCTTATGGCCTGGGAAAGCAGTGAAAGATGGCCCAGGTGCTTGGGCCCCTGCACCCATATGGGAGACCCTGAGGAAACTCCTGGCTCCTGGCTTTGGGTAGGACCAGCTCTGGAGATTGTGGCCATGTGGGGAGTGAAACAGCTGATGGAAGACCTCTCCCTCTGTCTCTTCCTCTTTCTTTCTGTAACTCTACCTCTCAAAGAAATAAATAATAAAATCTTTAAAATATTTTTTTGGAGGGGAGTGGGGGAGGGTGAAGAGAAAAAAGGGAGGGTGAGAGAGGTGGACTTTGTTGGAGGGATACTTATGGAATACTTTTCTGTTCATAGCAATTACATTTTGATTTTTGTTAGTATTTCTTTATTTTATTTGCATGCTTTTTCCTGTGCAGGAGCACTGATAGGGTTAAGATGAGACATAAAGTAATCTAGGTTGCTACTTTTTAATGAGAAGTTTTCTTGGGAAAAAGACATGATATTAACTATTAAAGTTATTTAATAAAAAGCTGTGGCTTCAGTTTAGCCTCTTTAAATAAACACAATGAATTTCAAACAATTAGTAGGATTTGCAACTTAAAAAGTAAAATCGAAGATGTTTACCAGTAAATAACAGTTTAATTTTTAGCTACTTTTTCAATATAATGGCAATAATCATTTCTGGTAATATATCTTACAATTGTGCTTGTTCTGAATCTCTAATAGTTCTTACATAATCTTATGTTAAGCAGCCAGAACCAGCATGCTCAAGTCTTTAGTTTCCTAGTTGCCATTGGTATACTATAAAGGCGTGCGGGTGTACAGAAACCCTGAAGGGCATCTTACTAACTGTAGGATTTTTCTACTCCGATGAGCCGAGCCAGACCAACTATCCCTTCTTCTTTTCCTGCTCCCACAGCCTTTTTTCTCTCCCTCTCTTCCTTCTCTCTTTAGCCAAAGGACTGGAATAAAGGCAAGTTGTAACATCTTGTAAATGTGTTTCCACTTGAGTATATTTGCCTATACAACATAATAATCAAATCATTAAATTATCCAAAATATAGCCCTGCTTCACATCCAGATCAACAATGCACTTTGGTTTGTTGAGTTTTCTGTTAACTAGGTGATTTGAATAGCCATCAAAGCTTCGGAACCTGTTTCCTTACTCTAAATATTTTTTATCTCCAATTCATTACTTAAGTCCCTTTGATTAAATTGACTTGAAAGTATCACAAAATCAATATCACAACTTGATTATAGTCATTGAGTGCAGATATCTTTTTCAAATCAGTCTGCCTCGTGCTTAACAGTGCACTTAACAAGTGTGTCTGAACTGGGCGCAATGGCTGACACTTCTGTTTTATGACAAAATGCCCCGTGGTTACAGATAGGCTATAGTCAATTGAATGAGAATCAAAATCAAACTCATTGTTGAAAAGTCTTGTTTGTTGTGGTATCCCCACCCTGCGCAGCCTCCATATGTATGCCTCTGATTTTTGTCCTATCTTCCCATCTTGGTCTTCTTTGCTGACATCTTTTAATGTCCCCTTTGCTGCCTCGATTCTGCTTTTTTCTTATGTCTGCAATCTACAGGTGATCTATTTGGCTAAAACGTCTTCCATGGCTATGCATAGACTGATGAGTTCCTGCCACTTTCCTGAGCTACCTGCACTGCGGGAAATCCTCTCTTGGAGCCTCAGCAGGATTCCCTTGCTTTCCAAATCCCCCCACACCCACCCCCAGGCCCCGCTGTGCTTCATCTCAGTTAATGGCATCAGTTTCCCAGGCATCTTCCCTGAGAACAGGCAAGAAACAGAAAGACTTTGTGATGAAAAGGTGCCACACTGTCTCTGAAGTGACTTATGTGTGCTGTGAATATGGGAGAGGAGGTGTGTTTACTACAGGTATTGCAAAGGGAGGAAAAAGCCCAGAGAGTGAGTAAATGGAATTACTGAATAAAAGTAGTAGTTTGTTGGGCAGTATTGAATATTCATTTGGGTTTCTCTGTTTCTAAACTTAAGTTGAAAGCACTAAGCTAGTTAAGTGATTTTTCTCTTTGTACAAACAGGTGAGATTGATGCCCAGTGGGGATTCGATCAGGAGTGGTGTTTTGCTTTTTAATAGTACCCCATTGTGTGAATCGGATGGAGCTGCCAAGCCAGCACTCCATTTTTGCCACCGCAGGGGAAATCTTGAAGTTGGCCAAGGCCAATGAGATTACTCGAGTGATAGATGTAGAGATGGGCACATACTGCAAGTAGGGTCAGAGTCATTTGCAAGTGATTGATGCAGTCGATGAATCTTCTTCTTTATAAGGTGTTTTTTTTA
This sequence comes from Oryctolagus cuniculus, assembly GCF_051225735.1. Classification (NCBI taxonomy): domain Eukaryota; kingdom Metazoa; phylum Chordata; class Mammalia; order Lagomorpha; family Leporidae; genus Oryctolagus; species Oryctolagus cuniculus. The sequence continues at coordinate 11,437,734 of NC_142874.1, read as the reverse complement.
TTTTAAAAGCCAAGTCTGGTGTTATCAGGGAGTCATTGTCACTGCTTGGGACTAGTGATCAGACAGAATGAAATAGAGCGAAGAGATGGCTGTGATCATTTTGAACTTCCAGAGCCCACTGTGCTGAACTCTGAGACTTCCAAATAATGAGGAACAAAAGAAACATTTTACCTTTTTGTTCAGACAACTGGCAGTAAAAAGTACACTGGCCAAAAGAGCTGTTAAGCGCTTCTGAGGGAAAGAGGGGTGAGGGAGTTGAGAGTGTGTCGGGAGGGGGTGTTTATGATGAGGAGCCCTAAGGGAAGAGAGGAAAGAATGAGGATGGGAATTGAGCAAATGCTTCCTGTGGACACCTTGGCAGGGTTGATGCTGTGGAAATACTGTAGCAGGACAAGGGAAGGTATAGGCAGTAATGTCAGCACACGCTTTCTGGTGACAGCAAGGCTGCAGGTGTGGTCATGCCAGTAGCGGGCTGCGGTGGACAAAGGTGAGGCATTTAAAGCAGGCACAGGATGAGGAAGCTGAGAGAGGTTTTGACAGAGTAACCATAGTGAATTGGAACGCTGGAGAGAATGTCTGTGAGAAGAGTGGTAACCCTGGATGGCTTGAGTATGGAAGATGACAGGGATTGTAGGAGAAAAGGGTCAAAACGATTTGGAAGTGGTGTTTGGGAGCAAGGAAGATCTTTCCATGGGAGAGGAAGTGTGAGGGTTCAGGGAGGAAGAATCTGTGAATGGGATTCTGTGAGTGTAGGAAAGTGAAGATGGTATTCCCAGAGAAGATTGGTTTATGAGCGATTTTATAAGTGAGACACTTGGAGGTGCCTAAGGTAGAGTGAAAAGGCGAAGAAAGGAAGCTAAACCAAGACCCTGGGCCCGACGAGGAAGTGATCGCTGTGGGTATAAAGATCTTGATGGGAGTTGAAAGCTGCCCAAGTACTAGACTTTTGGGTGCAGCTGAGGAGGTGGCAGTAGGGGAGATTTGGGGATTAAACAAAAGCATATGTTAGAAGTAGGTGGACAAAAGTAATCTCTGCCCCTGTAGTCTGCACTGATGGTGTATGTGATGTGGAGAGTCGACACTGCTGGGTTATTAGACGGAAGATGGCTGAACTAGTGCCAAGTCAACCTTGTCATGTTACACTACCAATACAGTTATCAATTTAACATTTTGTTAGGATCACGTGTCCTGGGTGACCCCACACAATCTTTTATTCCTATCAGAGTATTAAAAACATTACATCATCTTTGACTTTTAATGCAAACTCTTTTTTTTAAAAAAATTGATTTGTTTATTTGAAAGGCAGAGTTCCAGAGAGAGACAGAGATAGAGAGAGAGAGAGATTGCCTATCTGCTGGGTTGCTCCCCAAATGACCTCAACAGCTGGAGCTGGGCCAGACTGAAGTCAGGGGAGAGGGACCTCTTCCAGGTCTCCCACATGGGTGGCAGGGTCCCAAGGACTTGGGCCATATCTGATGCTTTCCCAGGCACATTTGCAGGGAGCTGGATCAGAAGTGGAGCAGCCTGGATTTGAACCAGCAACCATATGGTATGTCTGCCTGACAGGAGGAGGCTTTACCAGCTACGCCACAGTGCCACCCCCGTGAATGCAAACTGTTAATGGGAAGCAATATGACTAGAACGCGCAGCCTTTAAGAGGGGCTTGTGATAATTATTAAATTATTATTAAATTTATGGTGTGGATGAAATGAACAAAGGAAAAACTGTCGTACATTCAGTCTTCTGCTTGACTGTTTGAGATACTAATATTACCACTCTGTCACTGACGCATTTCTGCTCCATAGCGATGCCTGTGTACCTGAAGATAATGAAATCTAACGTATGCAGTGGCATAACTGAAACATTGAGAAACACCTGAATCAAGATTCTTCCTGAGTATTTAGCTTAATCATAAAAATCATATTTTCTTGACATGATCTGAATTCTCTTTTAGAAGACATCCCATTCGGATCTTCTTCATTCTCCAAAATACTGTATTGCTCAAGGATTCTCTTTATAATCACCAATCAGGGCTACAAAATTATAGTCACTATGTTCATATCCATGTAGAGTGAGCATAAGGATGGGAAAATAGAAATAAATGTGATGGTCTTACCCAGTGGTACTCCCACTATCTACCTATGTAGTATAATCTAATAATAGAAAAAATAAATTTTAAGAAATAAGAAATATAAAAGTAGAGGACTCAATTTATATAAAGTACACTATCACCCATAATGTATACTTATTTCTGAAATGTACCTGAATTTATGAAAACTATGCAGCTTGCTATTTTCTGGGCTAAGCTGACATATGTAATACATTTGGTTTCAATATTTGAACATAAGTCTATAATCCATCTGGAGTTTATTTTGGTTTATGTCACAAGGTGGGAATCACTGTTATTCTTTTTCCAAATGGTTAGCCAGTTGTTTCAACACCTTTTCCTGAATAATTCATTTCTTTCCACTAGTTTAAAATGTCACATTTATGATATACTAACATAGTAAGGTTTATTGCTACTCTTTCTATACAGTTCCTTTGATTTTCTGTTCTTGTGTTGGACTATATGTGGGTTGTTAAAGAGTTTAGTGCTTGAAGACATGTGGATGTAGGTTCATGTTTCAGTTTTGAACTATACTGTGTGCGTGGCTTTGAGGAAATACTTCTCTCCCTTTAAAAGGTTTAATTACTTATTTTTATTTGACAGGCAGAGTTACGGGGAGGGGGGGAGAGGGGGAGAGAGGGGGAGAGAGGGGGAGAGGGGGAGAGGGGGAGAGAGGGGGAGAGAGGGGGAGAGGGGGAGAGAGGGGGAGAGAGGGGGAGAGAGGGGGAGAGAGGGGGAGAGAGGGGGAGAGAGGGGGAGAGAAATCTTCTATCTATTGGTTCACTCCTCAAATGGTTGGAATGACCAGAGCTGTGCCAGCCCGAAGCCAGGAGAGGGGGAGAGAGAGGGAGGGAGAGAGGGAGAGAGGGGGAGAGAGGGAGAGAGGGAGAGAGGGGGAGAGAGGGGGAGAGAGGGAGAAGGGGAGAGAAATCTTCCATCTATTGGTTCACTCCTCAAATGGTTGGAAAGGCTAGAGCTGTGCCAGCCCGAAGCCAGGAGCTGGGAGCTTCTTGTGGGTCTCCCATGTGAGTGCAGGGGAGCTGGCACTGGGCCATCTTCTGCTGCTTTCCCAGGAACAGTAGCAGGGATCTGGATCAGAAGTGGGCTCTAACTCGTACCCATATGGGATGCCAGCATTGCAGGTGGCAACTTAACCCACTATACTACACCACAGTGCCAGCCCCAAGGAGACGCTTCTTCAAACCTGAGTTTACTCATTACTAAAGTGAATATAATAAGTTGGAAACTACAATAACATCTTTGATAGATTGCTGAATACTAGTTGAGATAATCTATGTATTTATATCATTCATGGCATATTTAAATATCAATGAATCATTAAATCTCATAATGATATGGAGAATTATCAATATGGTAAGAATATGATATGGGATTCAATTTGATGTGGAAAATTATCCTTCAATTAACTTCTTTTTTTTTTTTTTTTTACAAAAAGATCTATGTATTATTTATTTGAAAAGCAGAGTTATTACAGAGAGAGCGACCGCGAGAGAGAGAAATCTTCTCTCTGCTGGTTTACTTTCCAAATGACTGCAAGGACCAGAGCTGGGCAAATCCGAAGCCAGGAGCTAGTATTCTTCTGGGTTTCCCGCCTGGGTGCAGGGGCCCAAGCACTTAGGCCATCCTCTCTTGCATCCCCAGACACAATCAGTAAGTTACTGGATCAAAAGTGGGGCAACTGGGACACGACCAGGTGCCCATATGTGATGCTGACACTGCAGGTGGTAGTTTAATCCACTGTGCCACAATACTGCCCCCCCTTCAATTAACTTCTCTCATCAAGTTTAGTTATTCCTATTGTTTCACCTATATTAACCTCTCTATTCACATTTTAACTTGTAGTATGTGTTTCATTTTAATTGCTTTTCTAATTAAGTTTGGTGTACTTACCTAAAAATGTTTAGTTTATGAATAATTAAATTTTATTATTAAACCTCTAAGGGCCAGCACTTTGTCACAGTGGGTTAAGCTTCCACTTGTGACACAGGCTTCCTATGTCACAACACCAGTTAGGGTCCCAGCTGTTCTGCTTCTGGTCAGGCTCCCTGCTAAAGCACCTGGGAAGGCGGTAGAAGCTGGCCCACGTGCTTGGGCCTCTACTGCCCACGTGGGAGACTCAGATGAGGTACTGGGCTCCTGACTCTACCTGGGGACCAGCCGTGGCCATTTGGGGAGTGACCACACCTCTGTCTCTCTCTCTCTCTGTTGCTCTGCCTTTCAAAATAAACAACAAATAAATAATCTTCTAAATTCTCTGCTTTTCAAAATAAAACTTCTAGATTGAGTTTTTTTTTCAGTTTAAAAAAGTCCATTTGTGTATGTAATATCTTTGTATTATTTATTGATGCATATTTTCATCCTGAAAGAGATATTCCTATTTTTCTTTCAAAAAAAAAAACTGTTACTTGTATTAACTCACCAATTCTGCTTCCCTTTATCTGCTACATTAATTTACATATTCATCTTTAAAAATTCTTCATACTCTATTTTGTTGTCTTTCTATTACTTATTTAAATTTATTGAATTCTGTTTATTTATTTGGAAGGCAGAGAGACACATACAAAAGGAGAAATAGATAAAGTTCCCATCTGTTGGTTCACTTCCTAAATACCCAGGATAGTTGAGACTGGGCCAGGCAGAAGCCCAGAGCTGGAACTTAAACCCGGTCTCCATGTTTGGTATACCCAGCTACTTGTGCCCATTACGTGTTGCTTCCCAGGGTACAATTAGCTGGAAGTTAGAATAAGAAACAGAACAATTGCATCCAGGCACTCTGATAAGAGATGTGGGTGTTCTGAAGGCCTTCCTAACCATTGTGTCAAATACACACCCTCTATCTATAACTTTTTCAATGATTAGTTAATTTTTTTCCATTAAAATATTTTAAATATTGTATAAATTTCCATCAGGTTAGAAAATTCAAAACATCTCTTAATTTCTCCACTGACCTTTGAAGTATTTAGATAGCAATGTGAATCTTGTATGGATTTGGAGGCAGATATGGTATGGTGTCTTAAGCCACTTGAGAACACTGGCGTCCCATTTTAAAGTGCTGAATCAAGTTCCCATTACACTGCTTGAACTAGCTGATGGATGGTCTCTCTCACTCTCTCTCTCTTCCTCTGTTTCTCTCTTCTGTGCCTCTTTCTCTTTCATTCTGCCTTACAAATAAATACACAAACACATGTACAAAATAAATAAATCTTAAAACGAATCTGTACTGATTTTGGATAACCATTTAAATGCATAACAATCTTCAGGTTAAAGAAAAGATTGATCAGTAGTGAGCAACACCATAAGTGGGCCTGATACACTAGTAGCTGTGTATTTATGTATTTACATACACGGATTTTGGTAATATCTGCATGCTTCTTGGTGGGTTTAGTTTTTCCCTTCCCAGCCCATTGAGGGTGTAAATCTTGGGGAATATGAAAATATGATGATTTGGTGGTACAAGTTAACAAGCTACCTTAAGTCTTCATAGCTGAGCAGGTATTTGGTTTTAACTGGCTCCTTCCTTTGGTATAACAGATTGACTCTTCAAAGGATTTAGCCTGTATTGGATTTTGTCATGTATGTTGGAGTTCCAAAATCCTTTTCTCAAAATGGGAGATCCAAAAGTACTTTATCTTCTGCTACTCAGAAATGTTTTATTTCAAACGCATAAGCAGAGGTACTGCTGTTAGATCTTCAGTGAAACACATTGTGCTGCGCCTTCCAGTCACGCTGAGCTGTGTTTGAATGTTTCAAGGTCAGCTCTAGCATAGGTTAACATTATAGCATTTAACTCGGGAATTAGTTCAGCAGCGAATTTGATTTATGGGCAGATGTTTGATATGTGACGTACGTTGGTGAATGCTAAGTCAAATTGTAATTTTGTTGGTCAAGTTGATTTAGTGGCTTGGCAGAAGATTTTAATAAAATCACCCACTGATTGTAGAATTTGACACAATCCGGCAGGTATCTTGTCTTGCTTAGTTTCTGTTTCCTCCTTAACCCTTTTTGCTTATTGATTCAGTGCCGCCTTTTTCCTGGTTGTTCCCCTTAATTGGAATGTAAGGTGCATGTGAATTGGCCGGTCTTCTCGATGTGGTACCTGTTATCCTATTTAAAGGTACATCAGTTCTAGCTTTTCCTCATTCATTCTGGAAATCCTATTGACTACATGGAAGAGCTAGGTACTGCCCTAGACACAGGAAATATCATTGGTGAGCGAGAACAGAATTCTTGCTTTCTGGGTAATTGCAATAAAGTGTTGTATCCCATACTTCAATACTGAAGTCACGCATATTGAAGCACATATGTGAACCTCTAATAAATGGGCCAGGAGCTCACAGAAGGACTGCTGGAGGGACTGGGTTTTCTGCTGGGATCAAAAGTTGAACAGGGCTTAACTAAGGAAAGTGGCTGGAAGACCCTGTAGACAGGAGAAGGAGCACATGCCGAGGCTCAGAGATGCAGGGAAACAGTGTAGACGGGTAGGGTTATACCCTAGTAAGCCTTTCGTATGTCGACAGTACCATAAACTGAAAGTACATTTAATATTCCTAACAACGAGAATCTTAGTTTAGCCTGGCCTACTTGAATGTGCTCAGAACACTTAGTCTACAGCTAGTACAATCACAAAGCCTGTTTTAGAATAAAGTGTTGAATTTCTCATGTGATTTGTTGAATACTGAAAATGAAAAATAAAATAGTTGTATTTAGTGTTGTTACACCATCGTGAAGTCAAAAAAAATTGTAAGCTTAACCATTGTAAATCGAGGGCCACCTTGTAAAGAATTGGAGAAAAGTCTAATGTGGCTTAGATGCAGAAGCTGATGGCTGATGGGAGGGAGAGGAGCGGAACTGAGGCTGGGGAGGGGGACCGTGCCTGCATCCTCAGGGGCCTCTATTGTACGAAGAGAACTGTTCTTTCAATTGTGCAGTGTGAAGCAAGTGGAGTGCTTTAAACAGCGGATGCGATTTGATTGAGTGTATTACTCTGCTTATCAAACTTGAGTGCCTACAGGACAGATATTTCTCTAGCCATTCCAGATGTGGCGGAGACCAAATCAGGCAAAAATCTCTGCCTTTGGAGCTGATATTTAGCCTCGTGGTTAGGGTGTGTGCATCCTGCGCTGGAGTGGCTCTGGTTGGTTCCTGGCTCTGGATGCCCGCCACCGCAGACCCAGAGAGGCGGCACTGAGAGCTGAGACATTGGATCCCTGCTACTCGCTGAATTCCTGTCTCCTGGCCCTGAGCCTGGCTCAGCCCTGGCTGTTACAGACCCTGGGGATGGAACCAGTGAGTGGGAGTGCGCTCGCTCTCTCTGTCTCTGTCTCTTTCCTTTCTCTCTCTCTCTCTTTCCTTCCCTCCCTCTTCCCTTCTCTCATGTAAATTAAGAAAAAGTGAAAATGAAATCCCTCCTTCATGCACTTACCATGGACTGCGATGTTTACTGCCTCACAGAAGGCTTTATAGAAGTGACTTGTAAGTGGGAACCTGAAGAAACGATGGAAATTTAGAGAGGAAATGAGTGATACAAAAGCCCTGTGGAGACAAACAGAACAGAAGAAATGATGGTTGTCTTGACTATCAACACTCAAACTCAGAGGAGACCCACGTGTTCTCTCTCTCCATATATACATGCATGCATGCTTGTGTGTGTGTGTGCATGACTGTATAATATACAGTGACTTAAGCAGTGAACACAAATAAAATAAGAAGTAGAAGTAGTATGCAGTGAGAGGAGAAGCATATTAAAGTTTGAGAAAAGCCAAGATTGTTTGACTGGTTGGGAAAATGTGCACTAACTCTGTAGTAACTCCGGCTCTCATTGCAGCTCCTATCCTGTCGGTCAGCTTCTGCATCTAAGCCACATAAGGCTTTTCTTCTGTCCTTTTTGTACAATCCCCAAGTTACAGGGGTTCCACGTATGCTTGTTTTTTGACTTTACTGTGGTGCAAAAGCATACCACATAGCCCTTCTGTTTCTCTCTTTCTGTAAGTACAGTATTCAACAAGTTCCATGAGATATAGCAACACTGTTATACAATAGACTTTGTGTGTGGTAATTGGCGGAACTCAGGGAAAACTATGGAAAAAGAGGTGGTGGTTCCGTCGTTCAATGCTCCTGAAATGTATGGATAAGAACTTCAGCATATTCTTTTAGAGGTTAGGGACTGGAGGGTTACCACAGCCTGTTTGGGAGGAGTGACTTTAGAATGGAATAAACAAGAAATGTACAGTGTGTTCATGGATGATTTCTGCAAAATTTTTTCTAACATATGAGTAGAAGAGAGATTAAATGATACCAGAGGCCGGCGCCGCGGCTCACTAGGCTAATCCTCCACCTTGCGGCGCAGGCACACCGGGTTCTAGTCCTGGTTGGGGCGCCGGATTCTGTCCCGGTTGCCCCTCTTCCAGTACAGCTCTCTGCTGTGGCCAGGGAGTGCAGTGGAGGATGGCCCAAGTGCTTGGGCCCTGCACCCCATGGGAGACCAGGAGAAGCACCTGGCTCCTGCCTTCGGATCAGCGCGGTGCGCCGGCAGCAGTGCGCCGGCTGCGGCGGCCATTGGAGGGTGAACCAACGGCAAAGGAAGACCCTTCTCTCTGTCTCTCTCTCTCACTATCCACTCTGCCTGTCAAAAAAAAAAAAAAAAAAATGATACCTGAAAGAGATTGCTGAATTGGGGGAATCTTTAAAACAGGATAGACTGTGGCCTGTGTAGAAGGTGATAAGGTTGAGATGGAGGCCTTGACCCTACAAAATACGGAGACATTAATAATACTAATCACAATAATTATATATAATGATTAAAATTAATTAATAATAAGGGGCTGAGTTCGTGACCTTGGAGAATGTTCTGACTACTATGGAGACATGACTACAGAGAGAGTGTCTTTCCAGTTGTCACAGAGTTATCAATTTGTTTATTCTTATTACTTTAAATGCGGTTCTCCCATACCAACTCATCTCTTTTAAATTAATGATGCTGCTTCTTTGGGCAAAGGCATAATGCTTTTTTTTTTTCTTTCCTTTTTCTTAGTGTAGGATTCGCCTTCAATGATTGACTGTCTGCATCTCATTTCACAAGAGATGAATGAAATCTACATATAACATTCATTTACAGTGCTTGACAATTTATAAATAACTAAGTTCTTGGAGCTAATTTTAAGTACCTAAGTAGAAGTTAATCAACCACTCATCACTTGCTCACTTCTTGGCTATTTGTTAAGTTGATGTCAAGGGACAAGGAAAAATTATCCAAACATTGAGTAGAGCAATCATCATTAAGTACTAACACATATCGGGAGGGGTTTTTAACCTTTTCTCCTCTTGAAAATTATTCTAGTGTCAGAGTGAAATAAAACATCCCTGTGGCAGTCCTTCTTCTAGGTTGAACATTCATCATAAGCCAGTTAGCTCTGTCCAGGAGGTGGGTATCAGTCTATGCAGCTGCCGCAGAATGGCAGTACAGGAAATTTCTAAGAAAACTGTTCCCATGTCCTATTTTTACGGTGTTTTATTTGTGACATAATTAATGATCGATCCTTTTTTTTTAATATTGTATTTATTTATTTGAGAAGTGGAGTTGCAGACAGTGAGAGGGAGAGACAGAGAGGTCTTCCATCTGCTGGTTCACTCCCCAAATGGCTACAATGGCCAGTGCTGAACCGATCTGAAGCCAGGAGCCAAGAGATTGCTCCAGGTCTCACACGTGGATGCAGGGGCCCAAGCGCTTGGCCCATCTTCCATTGCTTTCCTAGGCACTAGCAGAGTTGAATTGGAAGTGGAGCAGCCGGGACTAGAACCAGCGCTACAGGTGGAGGATTAACCTACTGTGCCACAGCACCAGCCCTGACCTATCCTTACTCTGTATCTCTTTGCTTGGAATTATTTGTTGGTATGCAGTTCTCCTGTTTATACCCAGACAAATGATCGCTTCCCCCTATCATGTTATGACAGCTACCTGAATAGTATCTGAAGCACATGCTGAGTGCCACGTGGAGAGTTAATAAATCCTGGCCCATGGTGATCTTTCAAACCTAATCAACACTAGAGATCGCTACTTACACAAATAGGAGTATCAGGAGATTTGGGAATGATCTTTCTTACATCTAATATAGCTGTCAGGTGATGTTTATTTTTAATATTTGTTTTGCTCGCTGATCCATAAGAATCTCTCTTATTAAAACAAACATAAAAACAAAACAAAAAATCTGTGGGCCATTGTAGTGATGCAGTGGGTTAAGCCACAGTCTGGGATGCTGGCATCCCATGTGAGTTCTGGTTGCTCAGCCCCGGATCCGGCTGCCTGCCAATGTGCCTGAGAAGGTAGTAGAAGATGGCCCAAAGGCTAACTCTGCTTTTAAGTAAATAAAACAAATTCTTTAAAATAAGTAAAAAATATGAAAACACTATCCAGGATTTGCTAAAGAACCAGATAACACCTTATTAATCATTTGGCGAAATGTTGCAGGCTTCAGCAAGTTTACATTAGAGATTGCACCCACTCTCTGCGGAAAGCAAACTCGACAACACAGGTAAGGCTCTAGGCTTCGTCTTCAGGAGCTGAAAGAATAGATAAGCTGCATGCACGTAAGGTGGGGTGTGCTAACCACTTACACCGGCAGTGAGCCCCAAGTAGAGTAGAACCTGGAAGACAAGACACTTTTTTTTTTTTTTTCAGGAAAGAATGATTTGCCATCACTGTCTGGTTAAATTGTAGACTAAGTATATTTAACTCTATGATTTATTGCTTATGACATTTTCTTCAACACTGTAAAGACAGTGTCAAAAAATGATCTTGGAGGGATGGGATCCTTTGATCCATTACTTGTAATTCAGGCAATATACACTGAATATTAAGTTCTCTATTTCTTTGCTAATTCCTTGAAAATAAACTTTCATGGCCTTCACTTGCCTGTCTTCTTCCTTATTCTCATGTACAATTCTAGCGGTTTGTCTCACTTCTGTGAATAAGTTGGCATGTCTCCAGAAATTGATTAAAAATGCCACCTATAGAGTTTCATTAAATTTTAATTGCTGTGAATAGGGAAATACATACATCTCTCTGACTGAAGAGAGTTGTAGTAATAATCCTGTTTAAGGTTAGCTACTGGGGCCGGCGCTGTGGCTCACTAGGCTAATCCTCTGCCTGTGGCACCTGCACCCCGGGTTCTAGTCCCAGTCAGGGTGCCAGTTCTGTCCTGACTGCTCTTCTTCCAGTCCAGCTCCCTGCTGTGGCCCGGGAGGGCAGTGGAGGATGGCCCAAGTGCTTGGGCCCTGCACCCACATGGGAGACCAGGAGGAAGCACCTGGCTCCTGGCTTCGGATCAGCGTAGCTCCAGCCATGGCAGCCATTTGGGGGGTGAACCAACGGAAGGAAGACCTTTCTCTCTGTCTCTCTCTCTCTCTCTCACTGTCTAATTCTGCCTGTCATAAAATAAAAAAAAAAATTAGCTACTGGATTTTTTTATTTTATTTTTTACAATTTTTATAGAAAGCTTTTATTTAAATATAAATTTCATAAGTACAACTTTTGAAAGATCTTTTTTTAAGACCTTGTACAAGTTGCATTTTTTTAAGTGGTTAGACTCTACCTTGTAGCTAAGCAATTGAATTTTATGTCTTAGTGTACATGGTTTACCACTTTCTTATTGTTCTTTAGTAAGAATCCTATGAACATATTTACTTGTATTTTCTCTGAGTTTAAATCCAGCATATGCCTACTGCATAAAAATTGCAATGCAAATGATCAAAATGCATTATTATCACTAATTCGATAGCTATTTTGTATATTGTTTAGTATTTTATATTAAATATTTGCATATATAATGAAGAACATGAATCTACAACTTTGTAACACGTACTTAATCCATACTTAACAAAATGTGTCATATATTATCACTCAGCTGGGTTGTAACTTATTTCTCCATTTCTTTATTGTGTGCTCTTTAGAATTTTTCATCATTTTTATTTTTTCATTTTTATTGCATAGTTAAGACATACAAAATACATAATTTAGATATATGTTATGTAAAGATAATGCTAGAACAAATGCTGGTGAACTCACTACTTGACTTAAAAAAATAAAACTCATAATAAATCACCCAATTTAAAAATTACAAAAAATTCCAGATAATTTATCAAAGAAAAATATATGAGTGCCTAATAAGCACATGAGAAGATGCCTGTACAGAACGGAGTTAACATAGCAAGTTTGAAAGTGCTTTCCTTGCAGAGTTGTGCTCACAAGTTTGGTCCTGTGTTGCGAACTTGTCTTGGCCGGGATGGCTCCCTGTGCCTGAGCTGCTGTACAAGCACTGGGGTCTATGCTGAAGCCCTGCTTTTCTGCTGCGACTGCGAGTGTTTGGTGCATGACGGGCAGATGGTGCTTACACGCCTGACCACGGTGGAAACCCGGGAACTGGGTCTCTGAGCAGCTCTCCTGGCAGACAACATTTCATGTTTCTGCTGTTGGAGCACATCGTGAGTGACTCCACTGTGAGAGGCCTCCTTTTAAAATTTTATTATTTTAAACTTATTTTTAGCTTTTCATAGATTCAGTAGAGCTCATAGATGAAATTCTTAGAACAGCATGGTAGAATGATATCCTCTCTCTCTTCCCCCTCCTCTTCCCTTCTCTCCTCTCTGCCTCCCTGCCTCCACACCTTCCTTTCTCTTCTATCACAATGTTGTAAGCATTTCTTTATTTTATTTTAAAATTTTATTTAAGATATATTAACTTCATAAATTTAACACCTGCAGATTTAGGAACATAGTGATATTTCTCACCCTACGCTCCTTACCACCCATACTCCCACCTGTCTTCCTCCTCCCTTTCCTATTCCCACTCTTAATTTTTACAGATTTATTTTAAGTTTACTTTATAGTCATAAGATTAACCCTACACTAAGTAAAGTGTTCAGCATATAATATGAAGATAAAATTGCATATAATATGAGACAAACTGCTCCTGTTACTCAGGAGTAGAGACAAGGGCTGTAAACAATCATCAAATCTCAAAATGTCAATTTCACTCCAACATGCTATATTTTAGGTACTCTGTTAGTTATACAGATCATGGAAAACACGATATTTGTCTTTCTGGGACTGGCTTATCTCACTAAGTATAATGGTTTCCAGTTGCATCTATTTTGTTGCAAAAGACAGGATTCCATTTTATTGTATCAGTGAGTAATACTCCATAGTGTATATATATCTTAATTTCTTTTCCAGTTTTCAGTTGATGGACATCTGGGTTGATTCCATACCTTAGCTATTGTGAGTTGAGCTGCAATGAACATGGTGGTAATAACTGTTTCATCTGCTGATTATGTATTTGTCTCCAAGTAAGCTTGTTTTGGCTAAATACTAGCAAAGAAACTGCTGGTTTATGACATATCCATATTTACATATTTTACATACTTACATATTTTATAATGCAGTATTTTATTAAGTGGCAAACAGTTTACATTTCCTCAGCAATGAAAAGGAATTAAAGAATTCTGTTATTTCGGACTTTTTAACATTCATCAGGCTGGTTGGTGTAAAACAGTATATCTGGGTGTTTTTAATTTGCATTTTTCTGCTTGGTTATGATGTGGCAGCCCTTCATCTCCTGTTTCCTAGCTGCTTTTCTTTCTTTTTTTTTATTAATTTTGTTCATCTTTCCATTTTGTTCTCTCTTTCCTCTTGATTTTTTAAAAATTTTTTAAATTTTATTTTATTTATTATTTTTTATTTGACAGGTAGAGTCAGACAGTGAGAGACAGAGAGACATAGAGAAAGGTCTTCCTTCCATTGGTTCACTCCCCAAATGGCCACTATGGCTGGTGCGCTGCACCAATCCCAAGCCAAGAGCCAGGTGCTTCTTCCTGGTATCTCATGGGGTGCAGGGCCCAAGCACTTGGGCCATCCTCCACTGCCTTCCTGGGCCACAGCAGAGAGCTGGACTGGAAGAGGAGCAACTGGGACTAGAACCTGGTGCCCGTATGGGATGCCGGTGCCACAGGCAGAGGACTAACCAAGTGAGCCACAGCGCCAGCCCTTTCCTCTTGAGTTTTAAGAAATTCATATTTGCATTCATATATATTATGTATTCATAAATAGGCCCACTCATTAATTTTATATATATATGCAAGCATTACAGTTTATGATATGTCCTATTTTATATCTTCAAAATTGGGAACCTTCGTATTTTAATGTAGCCATATATACATTTTTCTCTTTATTGTTTGTGTTTCTTCGTTTCTGTGGCCTATCAAAGGTCACAAAAATTGTCTTTTGTTTTTTATTTTTAAACTTTAAGCATTTTGCTGAAATTTACCTTGAATTCATTTTATGGTGTGAGATAAGCATCCAGTGTAATTTTTCCTATATAGGTAACCAGCTGTTCTATTGCTGTTATAAAAAGTTACTGCAAAGTAGTTTATAAGAGCACAAATTCATCATCTTACAGTCTTTACAAGGTTAGAAGTCAGCCATGAATGCCAGTGGACTAACATCAAATTGTCTGCAGGGCTGTGTAACTTCCCCGTGGCTCTTTGCATCAATTTCCAGCATTTCTTACCTCATGGCTCATTCCTTCTACCTCAGAAGTCAGTAATGTCACATTTCTCTGATCTTTATTTCATTTTCACAACTCTCTCTGGACCCAGGGTGGGGAATGTTCTCCATTTTTAAAAAAACTCACGTGATTAGATTGGGACCACTTAGATAGTCTGGGGAAAACTCTCCTCTCAAATTCTTTATTCTTTTTTTGACAGGCAGAGTGGACAGTGAGAGAGAGAGACAGAGAGAAAGGTCTTCCTTTGCTGTTGGTTCACCCTCCAATGGCCGCCGTGGCTGGCGCGCTGCGGCCGTCAAAGTCTTTATTCTTAATCCCATCTGATAACTCCTTGTTTCCCTATTGAGTAACATATTCACAGTTCCCAGATTTAAAGTTTATTTGAGGGCCAAACTACAATATTTGCACACGCGTATCCGTTGTTCATGTATTTGCTTATTGATTTGTAAGGACATCCCAGTTAGTTTTCAAATTTTAAATAGGCATTATCTCTGTACTTTATTCTGTTTTTCTACTCACATATTACGGTACACGTGTTTCTTAGTACAGCTTTAAAATTAGCATGTGCCTCAAAATCTCCTCAACTGTCATTTTCTTTCGCATTTTTGGACTATGTTTGCCCTTTTATCTTTTTAAAACATTTTGTTGAATTCTAAAGAGAATTCTGCTAAAGTTTGACAGGAATTTCATTGAATTTAGAGAAAAACTGATACTGATACAATTTTTAGTGTTTTAGGCATAAATATGGTCTACTTCCTCCTCTTTTCCTACATGCACGTGCGTGAGAACTGAGGTTTACCGAATGCTGTTTCTGCCTTTGTTGTGGTGGTGAAGTGGTAAGACTCTCTTACTTAGCTAATCTTATGAATTACATGTAAGATTGTTGTAACTATTGAAACTGCCTTGAATTCATGGGATAGCCCTATCATATGATATTTGTTCAACAAATATTTACTGAGAATACGTTATATAACTACTTTAGGAGTATGACAGACACAAGTACCTGTTATTATGAATTTTACATTCTAGAATGTGGAGACAAATGGAGACAAATGATAAATAAATGCACATGTATATTTACAGGTTGCCAAGGATGATAGTAACATAGAGGCTTTTGAAGTAGGAGGGAGTTTAGAACCAAAGACTGGAATTATAAAGGGGTGATCAGGAAGGCTTCACAAAGAACGGTAAATTTGAGCATGGACTGTGGGGGAGCAACTCGGACTAGACTGTTACTGGAATTAAGACTTATTCTATGCATCTGCTCTCCCACAATATGGCGCTGCTGCCTCCAGTTCAACCAATAAACAGCAGGACCTGCTCCTGATTGGAGGAGAGCAGCGTACTCGGCGTGTGGGTAGCAGAGTTGGGATTGGTGGAAGAGGACTATAAAGGAGGAGAGAGACAACATGCACCAGGAACATCTAAGGGGAACATCCATCTGAGGGAACACCTGTGCAGCCCCCGAGAGAGCCGGCCGGCGGTGTGCCGCTCCCCCGCGGAAGTGGGGAAAGTGGCTAGGGGGAACCGCCCTTCCACGGAGGTGGAAGGGACGGTAGCCAACCCGGGAAGAACCAGCAGCAAACCCGGGGAGGGCCGAGCAGACAAAAGAACAGCGCGGGGTCCTGTGTCGTTCCTCCATGAAGAGGGGGAGCGACATAATGGTGCCGTGACTCGGATAGGAAGCCTAGGCAGGGTTTAGTGTCGTTCCTCCGTGAAGAGGGGGAGCGACAATGGACATGAAGGACATCAGAGTGCAATCCCTGTGTTTATGGAGAAGAAAACATGCCAAGCAGAAGCAACAACAGTGTCAGGTATCCCGAGGTAGGAGCATGCGCGAGTGTTTATAGAATGCCAAGGAGGCCAGTGAGATCATGGCAGAATCAGCCGCAGCGGAGTTTGGATCCCAGCAGAGTACATGCATACCAGATGGGGAAAATCCCTCAGGCTATTGTAACACATGACTTTTATCCTAAACACTGCGAGAAACCATGGCTTGGAGCAAGACTGGCATAATCCGCTACATGTTTCAAATGCACACGCTCCCTTTGGCATTGAGAACATATCACAGGGGCTCCAGGTGCAGAAGCAGAGTGACCACTTAGGCAGCTTTTGCAGCAAAAAGTTTCCTGAGATGACCAAGTGAATAAAAATTCAAGAAAAATAGATGATCTGAATATTTTTGTCTTCTCCATTTGGATTAGCATATTAAACTCCGCCCCCCCCCCCCCCTTTCTGGAATCTAAAGGAAAACTAAAGACAAAAGTCAAGCCATAGACATCTGAGACAGTTTGACAGGAGAGTCCTGGCAAATGCACAACAGTCATTTAATTGTGTTCTTACAAAAACTCTTCCACAGACAAGAATATGGGATACGCCACCAAACTAATATTGGTATCATATTCACATTCAAGTTATAATAGCCCAACGCAAAGAAATTATAGACCTGTGTTGTTCAATAGTATTCTACCAAATCATTAGAAAATCGTAATGAGTAGAGAAATACAGCACATTCTAAAGAACATGACAGACTTATCACAAATTCTAACCTTTGCTGGGCGTCCACCCCCAGTCTGTCTTTCTCGTAAATAGCAGGTCCTTCTATTACGGTCTTGAGATTCCTATTGCCTGTTTCTATGGTGACATTCAGACCTGGGCTACCATAACCATTCGAACCCAAACAGTTCTTGTATTTTTATTTAAGAAGATCAACATGTTGCTTTTTCATATTTTTCTGGATGATTTTTTATTATTTTAATATCGGTCAACGCTTGATCATGAGACAGAAGCTACTCTATATATCTTAATAATCAAGGTTTAATATTCATTAGGGGAACAGACATCAGGGAAGCCGTAGAAAAGATCAAAGGAGCCCTGTTTTTTTTTTAAATCAGAGATCTCAGCCTGACAGAGCAGAGTGTGGGCATAAAATCAGAGCTTATGGGGATTTCGGAAGAGCCTATAATCTCTTCCAGAGCGACAGCAGGGACTTAGGAAGTGGCCTGCGAACCATCACGTCTGCCAAACTCACTGTGTCTAATCCTCCCATCTGCTGAACATGAAGACCCCCTCTTCAGATTCCACTTTCTGCTCTCGTGGGAGTTCCTCCCATTGACAAACTCAAACCTAGGACACAGCTCCAATACCTGGGAGGTGGCTTTGGGTGACACACCGAAATGGGAGTGGCCGTGGTGTTGGTGGAAGTTGGCTTCTCTGTTCACATTTGCATCCTTCTTTTATTTTCTGATCATGTTCACATACGTAGGAGGCTGTTCAAAAAGTCATGGAAATGGAACTAAAAAATAAATTTATTCTGGTTCAAAAATTTTGAAACCCATGCATATTTTTTATATTGTGCATTTTTCCATGAAGTTTTTGAAAACACCCTCATATTTTGTCTTCTGTACCTAGGAACACAGATACTTGGAATATCTTCAAGTTTGCAGCTGCTGCCCGTGTTTCTGCTTGTTCTCATTGTCTAGTTTCATCATCTGCCTCCTTATGTTGTCTAAGAAGCTCTTGGCCTTGAAACAACCTATGGGTTTCTTGGTTTGAGGGGTATTTCTCCGGAGACATTTTATTTTGTTTCTACTAGGCATCTTGGACTGTTACCAACTGGAGACCAGTCTGAATTAAATTCTCAGCTTGCAGGTTTGGGAGCTATGCTGATCTTGTGAATGCAGGCTGAAACCTGCCTAGCTGCTGGATTCTGGCTGCACACTCCACAGGGAATATTTCTTCCCTCCACTCAGAGGGAAAGAAATGGGAAAAGTTACTTACTGACAGAGTTTATTTACTGTATATTTTTTAGGTCACACTTTTACCAAGTATATGGCATTTATATGAGAACTTCAAAGCTGGTTTGGCACTTATGTAAATCCTGGTTCTATCTCTCTCCCCTCTCTTTCTTCCGGAATGACTTAAGATGTTGGCTGTTGCCACAGTCACCTTCAAGTTTATAGGAGTGGGGGAGGGGAATTCTTTACCAAGGCCAGTCACATGGCCTTTGGCTAATTCAGTTTTTCCGCAGTTTGTTGGACTGAGGCCCAGGAATTTCTTGATATGAGTTGGCCTGAAGCAGTCCTCAATGTCTGTCTATATACATGGACCTTGGCACTGGGCAACTCACAATAGGGTAGCTGGTTTTATCCAAGTGAGCCACTGAGAAGGATAAAATAAGAGAGAGAGAGAGAGAGAGAGAGAGAGAGAGAGAGAGAGAGGGAGGGGGGAGGGAGGGAGAGAGGGAGGGAGAGAGTGCACATGCAAGCAAGCAAGCGTGCACTATCACAGTATTTTATAACCTAGTCTCAGAGGTGGCATCTCATTACCTTTGATGTATTCTATTCAAGAGGAACAAGTCCCTGGAACAGCCTACAGTCATGGAGAGGGTGTTACATAAGGCCATGAATAAGAGGAGGTAGAAATTATTGGAAACCATGTTGGAAGCAGCCACAACATTTTATCCAGATATCTTTTTTTTTTTTTTTTTTTTGAGAAACACAAGGAGAGAGAGAGAGAGAGAGAGAGAGAGACTCCCATTCACTGGTTTACTCTCAAATGCACACAGTTGCCCCAGGCAGGGAACTCTGAACACAGTGGAGGTTTCCAACAAGGGAGGTAGGAACCCAGTTACTGGAGCTGTTACTGCTGCCTCGCTGTCCGGAAGCTGGAGTCAGGCGCTGAAGGCGGGAATTGAACTCAGGCTCCCCTGTGTGAGATGCAGGTGGCTCAAGTGCCAGGCTAGACACCCACCCCCAGAATATATCCTGTTCAGTTCTTTAAATATGCTCTCCTCTCTAGGAGAAATAAACTTCCTTTGATGTATTTCCTTCTCGAGTTTTACTCTAGTTCTCTTATCATGTACAGAATTCTGTTACCTATTTGTGTTGCCTCGATTCTCCATCGACTTTGAAACTCCATGAACCACCAAACCTTATAAACTTATTCACTATTAAGCATATAACAGGTTCATAAGAAATATTTGGATTGAATTAGTATCTTATGTTGTTTCTTAACTATCAGGCAAAAGGGTTTGTCACTTCTTTTTGAAAAAGATTTATTTATTTAAAAGATAGAAACAGAAAGACACACACACAAACACACACAGAAAGATCTTCCATTTGTTGGTTCATTTCTCAAATGGCTGCAACAGGAGAGGCAACTCCATCCTGGTTTCCCACGTGGATGGCAGGCACCCAAGTATTAGGGCCATCATCTGCTGCCTACTCAGGTGCATTTGCAGGAAGCAATATCAGAAGGGGAGGAGCTGAAATTTGAACTGGCGTTCTCCTATGGGATAGAGACATTGCACGTAACAGCCTAGCTAGCTGTGCCACAACGCCTGCCCCATGCCATTTCTTTATCTTCATGACCAGTTTCGTTAAAACTCTTTTTGTTTCATGTTGTTTTTTTAGACCAGAATACAAATTTTTAAGGTAAAGCAAATTCTCAGTATTGATTTTAAACAGTAGCCTGGATAATGGATAATAATCCATTATTTTCATATTGCAAGCGTTCTCTCAAAAGGGTCGGTATCAGAGGGTCCTCATCAATCCTGTTGCCTTTTATGAACTACAAAAATAAACGTTTAATTTGAAATTTTAGAGAAGAAAATCTGAAAATCAGTGCTAGTTGGGTTATGAGACTCATTGTTGCCACTAAGAGTACTAGGCCCAAGTAACTTGGATTTGAATCTCAGATATTTAGATATTTACTGGCATTGAGAATGTGTTACCTGCTAGTATTTTTGAATTGGAAATATAGTTGGTTTCTAATAAAAGCAATAATAACCACATCTACTTTATTTTATTTTCCAATGGCATTTCATGTCAGACATCTCATTCGATCGTTAGTTTGAGTTGGGCAAGAGAGAGATGCTATTGTCCAAGGTTTCTAAAGAAGAATCTGAAGTTAAATGAGGTTCAGAGAGTTTTCAAAGTCATGTATCCAGGAAAGCATAGGCTTGGGCTAGCTCTACAGCTCTCACTAGTGAGTGGTGTGATACACCATGCAGCTTTCGTTATCCATTTAGTACTCCGTCCTAACGAGAGACAACATCCGATCATTCACTTATTATTTTTTAGCACTTATTGTATCTTCCAGACACTCTTCTGAGTGTATGCAGAGTTTAATAAAACAAGCATGCTCTCTACCTTTATGGAATTACAGTCTTACGATTGAGACAGATGTTAAACAATGAAGTCTTCAATTATTTTAAAATTACAAATATGATTAGATATTGGAGACCCTACAGATTTTCCTAATTTAGTTGAAAAGGAAAGGCAGTTAAGGAAGGACCTCCCTGAGTGGTTCCATCAGTGTCATTTAAGCTGAATTATGATAGATGATTAGTAATTTGTCATAGGAGGAACAGTGTAGCATAAGGAAGAACAGGCACAAAGGCCTGAATCTGGGAAAATTTGTCTTGGTCTAAGAACCAAAGGATGTCAGAGTGGCTGAGTCCAAGTGAGGGTGGGGAACGAGCTGTTGGATGCGCCAGGAGACTTCAGCAGATGCTGTATTGTCCAGGGTACTGCAGGCTTTGCTGAGATTTGAGATGATAAGGCAAACACACATAATAGAAGAATTTGTTGTTAAGGAGTAAACTCATGATTCATTAAACATCTACTTCTAAACAATTTTTGTTTCAACACATGACTTAAACATACGTGACTTTTATTTTCAACAGCAGGTACATATCTATTATTAGGTATGGTCCTTAGCTACCTTGAGGGCTATATTCTAAATTGGCACAATTTCTTCAACAAAGAACCCACAGAGTGTTCATAACAGTGTCATCTGGTATTTTATAAATTCCTCTTACATAGTTTTAACTAGATTTGAAATCAATATTTCAAAAATTTTAGTTACTATGATAAAGTTAACATATGGTTTTACCTTAAGTAGTTTTGGCAAAGTCTGAATAGCAGGGGTGGATTAGGCCGATGTTTAGAATGCCCACATCCCATATTAGAGTGCTGGTTCAAGTTCTGTCTATGCCACTTCCAGTCTAGTTCCCTGCTAATGAGCCTAAGAAGTCGCAGATGATAGCTGAAGTACTTGTGTTCCTGCTACCCACTTGGGAGACGTGGACAAAATTCCTGGTTCCTGGCTTGGCCTGGACCAACCCTGGCAGATGGAAGATTTGATTCTGTCTGTCCCTTTCACTGTGTCACTCTGCCTTCTGAATAAAGATCACAGATTTATACTCAAGAATTATGAATGAGATTTCTGAAAGGAAGATGAAAATGTATTCTGTTGTGGTTGTACCCAACATACAAAGAGTATGAATAAATTGTTTATCAGATTTAAGGATGTGAGAGAAATGATTAGGAACATTTCTACAATGTGAAACTTGATTTAAGAGTAGCTTTGGCTCCATAGCTATGACAAAAATTACAAGTTGGTAATGGAGCTTAAACTTTGATTTTGACAGTAACTATCCTTCAGTTTCTCTATCAGTAGAATAGAATGAATAAAAGAAATGTGGTTTTTCTATTATTCAACTGATAATGAGTGTATTTTAATTTTCAATAAATATTTTACTAAGTTGAGCTGCCTCATCCAAATCTTGGTATGGTTTCTAAAATTTTAAAAATAATTGAAAACAATTTAAATCATCTCTCTCTCTATCTATACATAGTCACAAGTATCAAATGTGATTTGATAGTTTCCATTCACAATAATACAAAGTAAAACCTTTAAACATTCCCTTTGAGCTCAGTGGTTTCTGTGTTCCTCTATGTGTGTGTATCTTTTGTCCCAATTTTTCTTTTTCAGTCTCTCCTCATCCTCCCAGGTTTCCCTCTGTCTGCTACCTCTTGCGCACTAGCACACATCACAAACACAGACGAAAGAACACACAGGTGCACACTGTGACAAATACTCTCTTCTCTTCCTCTTAGCACTTCCACTGTGCCTTTCGTAAAATCAGCCTTGGTGAACCCTTGCCTTCTCATCCTCTCTTCCTGTTCCCTGCCCTCCTGCCACCATTATTAACTTATCTCTTACACCAGACAGAGGAAATAGATACTCGTATGTATTTGTCCTGCTATGTCCTGACCATTACTAGATCTTTGTGTTTTCTGTGGATGAGAAGGATGATATTTGTCCATTTCACTCACACTGCGTGTCCACTTCTTTGTCTTTCTCCTGTGATGATGGGAGTTTGTAACTGTCACGGTGACCAACACTTTAGCATCATGCACTGGGAAAAAAGGAGGGCTTTGCCAATCAGAGTTCCCAGTGCACTGCTCGCTGTTGGTGCCACAGTCTAATCCCACATGAACTCTACACCCTGAAGAAATTGTTCTGAGTGATTTCCACTTCTTTGACCTATTACTTGAGCATCTTGTTCCTCTTCAAAAAGACAAGAATGGCTTCTCAGGCTTCACTGTTGCTGAGTATAACTGGGAGCTCAATATTCCCGTGTCATATTTCAAACAAACGTATTCTCAGTGCCCAAAGTTCAACTAAGTCCAGCGGTCGTCATTGTGTTTTTTCACTCACGCTAGGTCTTCAAAATGGGAGGAGATTGGCTTCCTATTCAAACAGTAATCTCATTTCTACCAGGTGTATGGTTGGGAAAACATCAGTTTGATTAGACATCCAAAATGTGCCATGCCTGATTTGTATTAGCAGAACGTGATGAAGCAAGAGTCTTGTTTTGATAGATTGAGTTGTATTTTCCTCCCATGTCTGCACATAGTCACGCAATTCATATTAACAAGCACTGGCTATCTACCGGGCACTATTCCAGGCCCTGGGGATATAATCCCCTACGGGAAGGTGAAAAAGCTAAATAAAACCCTTTGTCACATGCAACACGTCCTTCCCATTCTAAGGGAAAGGAAGAGTCAACAGGAACTTGATCACTTAGAAATAAAGTACCAGGTGGTTATAAGAATGATGACAGAAATAAGACTGTGTATGAATGAAGCTTACAGTTAAGGAAGTCTTTACTGGGGAAATAATATTTGAACGGAGACCAAACACTTGAAGGAGTCAGGTCTCTGAAGCGTTGGTAGAGAAAATATTCCAAGTAGAGGGAATGACAAGAGCACAGGACCTAAGGTGGTAAATTCAGGATGACTAAGGGGGAGAGGATGTCAGAAAGATAGGGCTGAAATCATTTAGAGCTGGGACTGAGGGTTTGGATTCCATTATGTGGAAAGGGAAAGCCACATGAACACTCTAAGCAAGGGGCTAACATGATTTGCAGTAAGCTTTTGAAAAAACATCACTGAGGGGTGTTTGGTATAGCAGTTAAGATGCCTCTTGGGATGCCCACATTTAGAATCAAAATGAATGGGTTCTAATCCCTGCTTGGCTTCCTGTCCGGCTTCCAGCCAGTGTGCACATTTGGGGACTGCAGGTTACATCACTCAAGGAGTCGGATCCCTACCACCCACATGGGAAAACTTGATAGAGTTACAGGCTCATGAGCTCGACCTGGTCCAGCCCCAGCTATTGAATGCATTTGGGGAATAAACTAATGGATGGATGAGTTCTCCTTCCTTGTCTCTGTCTGTCTCTGTCACTCTGCTTTACAAATACATAAAATTAAGTAAATAAAAAGTCACTCATTGGAGAATTGCTGGAGTGGGTTGAGAATGTATGGTTTTGGACAAAGCAGGCAGTCTCTCCTCATCATTTCTTCGTATCCAGATGTAGGAAATGTAGTGCCTGCCTCATCAGATTATGTAGTACAGGAAGTTTGTGATGAAGTAGAATCAGTCAGTAAATGTTCATTTTGATGCCGAAAATGATTTTAAATCAATGCATAGTTTTTTCGCCATGTGCCTTTTTCACAAACATTTTGAAGTACCCTAGTGTTCTGTTCCCAGGGCTTTGTGCAAAGCACCACAACCTGGGTGCCTTAACCAACCAAAATGCATTGTCTTGCAGTTTTGTAGATGAGGGGTCCAATACTAAGCTGCTGGCAGAACCACGTGGCCCGTGATGATGCTAAGGAGGGAACTGTCAAGGACCTCTGTCCTTGCTTTGGGTCGCTCCCTGGCTGAGGCTGCATAATGTGTCTTCCCTGGCATTTTCCTGTGCTTCTGTCTCTGCATCCACAGCTCCCTTTCAATAAAAGGACAGTCATACTAGGAGAAAGCACCCTAATACCTCTTCTCAACAAACTCCGCCTGTCATTTCTAGATCAGGTCACATTCTGACATAGTGGGGATGCGAGGGGAATTTCACATAAGAATTTAGGGGAGACATAGTTCAACCCGTAACCTGAACGCCGTGTGCAATTATAAATGTAAAAAATCAAGTAAGGTCACTTTGAGATAGGACACTCAACCTATTTATCTTACCATTATTTATTGATGCCCATATTTTTGCTGTATCTGGAAGCTGTTTCAGGTGTGTTATCTTTGTTGCCTCCATGGCCAGCTGATGGCAAAGGGTTTTGTACGTTCCAGATGCTGAGTATTTGAGAAATGCTTTTTATTCCTTAGATAAACTGTTACACAATCGCATTCTGTGGGCCTGAAAAGGTGTTTCTGTGTCTAAATAAAGTGACAAGTGTGTAGTGCACAAATCTCTAGAGTGAGGGGAAGTGCTCTGGGGGGAATTGTCAGCGTGCTTTAGCTGACTTCAGCTGTGAGGCATGCTTGGCTGGTCAAGAGAAACATGGGAGGCCCCAGGAGCACATGTGGTGAGTAAGCACACCAGGCGAGACCATTGCCCAGGTGGCGGTGCCTTGTACAAAGCCTGGGTGAAGAATACTAGGGTATTTCAAAATGTTTGTGGAAAAGGCATATGGCGAAAAACTATGCACTGTTTTAAAAATATTTTTGGTATCAAAACAAACATCTATTGAGTCTACTTCTCCACAAACTTCTTGAAGTATCTTTCTATACTATGTCAATTGATAAGGCAGGCACTACGTTACTTACATTTGGATATGAAGAAATGATGAGGAGAGACTGCATGATTTGTCCAAAACCATATATCTTGACCCACTCCACCATGTTCTCCAATGAATGACTTTTTATTTACTTAATTTTAGATATTTGAAAAGCAGAATGACAAAGAGAGACAGAGACAAAGAAGGAGAGATTGTCCATCCATTAGTTCACTCCCCAAAGGAAAGTATGCCAACAAGAACGAGGGAGGAAGGGAAGGAAGGAGAGAGCAAGAGAAAGGGCATAGCATTAATTTTACCATTTACTCAAGTTCAGAGTGATCCACAAATTCCAAAAACTTTAAGTAGTCTTAAAGGATATGTCCTTGACAGATTTATCTTATCGTCTCTTACTTTGTCTAACACTGCTTCAAAACAAAACCATTTATTGAACCCTATAGTCTTATTATTGCAGGGGGTTTATCAGGTTAAAATACCAGGTTTTGGGAGTAGCACTGAAGTAGGATGTGAGCTCTTTAGCAGCACATGAGTCTGAAGCTTGGGGACTGATGACTCTGAGTTAGAGGAGAATACAGATTTCTATTAGAATTTTCTTTCTTCATCTCAAGAAGAAAATAATTCACCTCCTAATTTCTTGTTAAAACAAAATCAGTCATCATTCTTGATTATGCATTCACATCACCCACAGATGCCAATGCTGAGCCTGCTCCAGATTAAATCAACATAGAGGTGGCCTCCAACAACCAGCATTTTTTTAGAAAGGTTTATTTATTTGAAAGGCAGAGTGACATATAGAGACATATCACTAGGAAGAAATCTTCCATCTGCTGGTTCACTCTCCAAAAGGCCACAATGTCAGGAGCACAGAACTGCGTCTGCGTTTCCCACATGGGTGGCATGGGCCCAGGGACTTGAGCCATCTTCTGTTGCTTTCTCAGGCACATTAGCAACAGAGCTGGGTCAGAAGAATAGCACCAGGACTTGAACCCGCTCTGTGATATGGGGTGCCTGTGTTGCAATTGGAGGATTAACCCATGTGCCATAATGCCTTCCCAGCATCCAGGTTTGTGAACCACTGCTATAAAGAGATTTTTCTTGGTGACACCAGTTAAGATAATGACTGTTGTAGGATCCGCAAATTATGGAAAGGCGACTGGAAATGTTTCAGCTTGTCTCTGTTAGTGGCATCTAATCCTTGGAGATTCCAGACACTGAGCCTGTAAATGAATTTCAAAGGACATAAAAAAGTTGTGGGTATACACCTATCTCAGGGCTCACAGCGCAGGGCTAGGGTTCTGGTACAGCAGGGTAAGCTTCTGCTAGTGACTTCAGCATCCCCTATCAGAGTGCTGGTTCCAGTTCCTTCTTTTGATACAGTTCCCTGTAATGTGCCTGGGAAGGTAGCAGAAGATGATCCAACTACTTACGCCCCTAGCACCCATATGGGAGACCAGGATAGAGTTCGGGCTCCTGACTTCAGGCTGGCCCAGCCCTGGATGTTTTGGCCATTTGGGGAGTGACTCAAGGGCTGGAAGATCCCTCCCTCTCTGTTTGTCTTTGTCACTTGGGCCTTTACATAAATAAATAAATAATCTTTTTTTTTTCTTAAGGGTCACATGGGCTGGCACTATGGCATAGCAGGTAAAGCTTCTGCCTGTGATACCAGCATCCCAAATGGTGCCGGTTTGTGTCCTGGCTGCTCCAGTTTCCATCCAGCTCCCTGCTCATGTCCTGGAAGCAGCAGCAGATGGCCCAAGTACTTAGACCCCTGCTACCCATGTGGGAGACCTGCGTGAAGTTCCTGGCTCCTGGCTTTGGCTTGGTCCAGTGCAGGTCATTGTGATCATTTGCAGAGTGAACCAACACATGGAAGATTTCTCTCTGTGTCTTCCTTTCTCTGTGTACCTCTGACTTTCAAAATAGATAAATAAATCTTTAAAATAAAAATAATAGAAAGAGGTATCAAAAGGTTTCCCATTCTCAAAGAATGCCAAAAGCTTGGAAGTGTAGACTTCTGAACTGTGACTTGCCTAATATTTATTGCGTGTGTGTATCTGATTTAATCATTTTAGAACAACTGACCCTGATGGGTAGGTCAAGCCCAAGGATGCTATGAAGTTGGGAGAGGTGTTATCGGCCTCCTCACCATGGAAGGTTAATCTCAGTGAATTCAAAGTAACACAGATGAACTACTTACTGCTATATCTTAAAAAAAAAAAAAACATGGTTTCACCTTTAAATATTACAATTACAATGACTATTGTACAGGAACTACTTGTTTTTTTAAAAATGAATTAATCCATTGACATAAATGATGAGTAGTTTTTCAGTAAGTTAGCTTTATAATCTTATTTATGTTGGTACATAAATGTTGAATACAGGCTCCCAAAGTGAGTATTTGCCTGTGTAGTTCTGAAATGTCATTATCTTTTCCTCATTAATAAAATCATAAACTCTAAAGATAACAATTCTGCAGAAAAATCAAATTGAAGCTACTAACTGAGCCATAAGAATGATGAGAATAAATTCAAGTATCCTTTGAATACTGCCTGTCAAAAGGATGCGTTTTATTTTGTTGCTCAGAATGGAAATGTGTTATAGAATGTCTGCATAAAATGATCAAAACGTGAGCCCCCAAGTATATTTCTTTGATATTTTAATTCTTTACACATGGTAGAAACTCATTTTAATAACTGCTTCAGTGGAGAAGAACTCCAAGACTCAGAGGTAACATCAGCTACAGTCTCTAGGGAAGAAACTGGCTAAGGCTCTGAATTAGGAAGCGGGAGTCATTCCCTCATTAAGAGTGAAGCAGAAATGGGGACTCAGACATCCGGGCTCACCGTGAGGTGATGGTTCCCTCTGAGCCCAGATCACTTTCTCTGCAGAAGTTTTCTCTCTTGCTCACTCTCTGGGTCTGAATCTTACTCTCATTCTGGCTTTTGCTTGTAGTATTCAAAACATTAACAATCTGGTAGTTAGAGAAATAAGTGTCCACCTTTGGAAAGGTAAGAATCAAATATAATTTGTTGATGTCTTCCTATAATTGTAGCAGTTTTTCTTTACATATTTAAAGACTATTCTATAAGGTTCACAAAGATTTGTGATTATTACATAATTTGATATTTTATTATTTATACAAAATTATGCATGTACATGGATACTGTGTGATTGTTTGATACATCTATATGTTGTACACTGTCCATTAAGAATACATGTATCTTCTCAAACATGTAACATGTTTTTCTGATGAAAAACTCCAAAATTCTTTATCTTCTCATTTATTAAAATAGGGAAATACAAACTATGTTAACATTATCTCCAGTCATCCTGCTGTACACTGGGAACCATTCTTTCCAGGTATAACCTGGTACCCATTAATCAACCCATTCCTTTCCCTTTCCCTCCTGGATACCAGTAACCACCATTTTGTATTAACTTCTTTGACTTCTTATTTTTTTTTAAACCGCACATATGAGTGAGATCACCTGATACTTGTCTTTGCCTGGCTTATTTCATTTAACGTAATGGCATTTGATCCATCCATGTTGTTACACAAAACAAGAGTTCCTCTTTTTATGGTTGAGTAGTATTCCATTTTGTGTATCTGTCATGTTTTTATCCAGTTGTCAGCTGATGGGTTCTTAGATTGTTTCCTTTCTTGCTTGTTGTAAATTGTTTTGCAATAAACATGGTAGTGCAGATGTTTCTATAAAAGAGTGATTTCATTTCCTTTGGATATATATATATGTGTGTGTGTGTGTGTGTGTGTGTTTGTGTGTGTATAGTAGTGGGATTACTGGTTCATATGGTAGTTCAATATTTTTCTTTTGAGGTTACTTCATACTGTATCCCACAATGTCTATACTAATTTATATTTCTGCTAACATTCCAATTTAATAATTTAAAAGCAATGAATGTATTTTATTTTGCTTAGTCTACTTTTATTTCCCATCTTTTTCGTCTCGTATTCCTCTATCATGTGATTTTAGGTGGGTCTGTCAGAAGCGACATAAGTTTGTTCCTGTCTTCTCTGATATTCTCCATGTTTAAATTGGTGAGCATATCTCATTTTTATGCATAGTGTTACTGAAGACATTGGGTTTATTTCTACTGTATATTTTTTCTTTTCTACTTTTAGTGATGCTTCCTTGACATTTTTCTCAATTTCTTATTCTTGTTTGGCCATCATATTTTACCCTTCACCAGCTTGCCAGCCGTGTTCTCTATTATTTTACTTAGATTCTTGTTCCTGTTGTTTCTGAAACTTTAAATTTTGTGATAATTATAGACTGGTGAAAGTCGCAAAAGCAGTACAGAAAAATTAATGTGCCTATCACCCAGTATTCTTAAATGGCAACTATAGCACATTATCAAAAACTGAAAAGACTGGCATTGGTATATCTAGCTTAAACTACAGATTTTACCAGTATTAGCATGATTTCATTCGTATATGTGTATAGTCTTACATTTAACACATGTGTAAATTTGTATAAACAACACTGCAACGAAGTAACAGACTGCTCCAAAAAGAAGCTAGTGCATGCCTCCGTGTCAGTTGCTCCCCTAAACACATTTCCATCTTTAGGTTGTGTTACTCTAAGAGTGTTATCTGAATGGGGCAGGCTTTTGCACAATGCTTCAGACCCTGCTTGGGACATAGCACATATTGGAGTAGCTGGGTTTGCGTTCCAGCTCCACTTCAGGTTTGGCTTCAGCCTGGTCCTGCCCTGGTTGTTGTGGGCATTTGGTAAGTGAACCACCAGATGCAAGATCTCTATCTCTATCTCTGTCTTTTTTTTCTCTGTCAGTGTTTCTCTGTCTTTGAACAAAGTGAGATGAGATGAGATAGATAGATAGGTAGGTAGGTAGGTAGGTAGGTAGATAGATTGATTGATAGCATCATGTAGCATGCAGGCCTTTTTTTTTCTTCCTTGTCCTCAGTATCTAAATTTTGTCTTTCTATAGTTTTGTTTTAGTGCTGAGTTTTACGTCATTACCTGGATAACCTAGCTTTTGTTTCTCCATCCAGTCTTGAAGAACTGTTATGTTGTTTTTAGTTTAGTGTTTCACAACATGTGATTCAAGTTCTGTGTGAAATGCAGTTTTAATTTCTTCAGAATAAATGCCCAGGAATATGCTACAATTTGAACATAAAATTTGTCACACAAAATATACATATGTATAGAAACAAAGCCTAGTTTTAATCTATATGTATTTCTTAACACAAGCGTAGCAGTGTACTGAATATATTAAATTGACTGCATTTTTCCTATAATCCACTACCAGCCTCCTGTTTTGTGAAATCTTAGTTCTGATAAGTTATGGAAAATGTTTTGTGTAACCAGTATTTATTTAAATATTATATATGATTTTATTTTATTTTAGATTTTATTTATTTATATAACAGGTAAAGTTACAGACAGTGAGAGAGAAACAGAGAGAAAGGTCTTCCTTCTGTTGGTTCACTCCCCAGATGGCTACTACAGCCCGAGCTGCGCCGATCCGAAGCCAGGAGCTAGGTGCTTTTTCCTGGTCTCCCACGCAGGTGCAGGGGCCCAAGCACCCAGGCCATCCTCCACTGCCCTCCTGGGCCACAGCAGAGAGCGGGACTGGAAGAGGAGCAACTGGGACTAGAACTGGCACCCACATGGGATGCTGGTGCCGCAGGCGGAGGATTAAATCAGTGCGCCATGGCACCGGCCCCCAAAATATTATATGTGATTTTAAACATTTATTAGCTTTACCTTTTCTTTTTTTTTTTTGTATTCTTTATAATTGTTTTTTTTTTTCTTTTTGGTGGAATCTAGTTTTATTTTAAAAAGGTTAAGTGAATACGCTAATGTTCTGGTTCTCAAATGTCTGCAAATGTCTACATTGAGGCCGTTTCTTTTGAGTGAAAGCTGGATTATTAGAGATTTCTATATTTAAATTCTTTTCCCACCATGTTTTCAAGATAAATTTGCAAATCGCAAGACTTGAAGTATTGTATTTTCTACATGTTAGAGTGATCTATCATTCCTATTTGAATGCTTTTAGGGTTTTTTTTTAATCTTATCCTCATTGTGTTCAAGTTTCATTTTGTGCCTGTTATTACACATCTATTGTTTTGTTTTAATCTTTTTCGCTTTGCATTGTGCTTTCCAAATAGATAATTTACCTGGCCCCTTTTATTCACTCTCACGCTTGGAACGTTTCTAGGCATTAGTCTTTGAAATATTGATTAATATTCTCACTTATATTATTTCCTTTCTTCTCCTCTGAAACTCATGAAAAGTAGATTTTGGAACTTGTGATTTTATATTCCTCATCACTCTCCTCAGTCATCTATTGTGTTTGCTTAATAACAACTTTTTCTTCATTTTTAAAAATATATGAAGAGAACTTGTTTCATGTGTGCGTTTTTAAGCACATAATGATACTTCCCAACATTTTTGCTCCAGCTTTTTTCCTCCCTTTCTTTTTTTCTTTTAAGTTTTGTGATAACATGCACTCCATGTACTTTATAGTCGCAGGATTAATCCTCCACTAAATGAAGAATTCAACAAGTAGAAAGACTGCTGCTCCACAGGACTGCAGACAAGGGCTGTAACTAGTAATCAGATCTCAAGATGCCACATTTTAATCATTTTTATTGCTATTTGATTTTGTCATATGAATTTCAGTTAAGCAGCATTTTTTTCCTTCCTCTGTGGATAATTTATTTATTTTAATAAGGTGGCATTGTTTATTCTTGTCATGTCTAATATTTTTAGTGTGAAAAGTTACTGATTTGTTTTTACAGTCTTGGACTTTCTCAGGTGTTTGGCTCTCAAATGGCATTGACTTTGAGGTGTAACTCCTTAAGCCAAGGCTTCTGCTATGGTTGGGTATGGTTTGAGTGTCTTCAAGGCTTTATATTTTGAAATGCAACCCCCATTGTGAGGCATTATGGGAGGTGAAAAACTATGCAACTCTGGTGTTTGGAAGTTAAGAGCCAGGTCATTAGGGTGCAACATCTGCGATTGATCCCAGTGGTTTTATAAGCAAGGGAGAGAGAGGACACAGAGACGCACCCAGATGCACAGGCAGTCCCTGCTGCTTGCCCTGTGATGCCTGGGACCACCTGGGACTCTTCCAGCAAGAAGCTCATGACCGGATGTGGCCCCTTGTCACTGCACCCTCAGACCGGAAATCAAAATAATCCTTGCTTCATAAAATAGCCTGCCTTGGGTGTTTCATAATTGCACAGATGATAATGTGCCTGGGAGAGCAGTGGAAAATGGTACAATATTTGGGCCCTGCCACCTTAAGGAGAGACCTGCATGGAGTTCCGGGCTTCTGGCTTCAGCCTGGCGTAGCCCTGGCTGTCACAGGTATTTTGGGGAAAGAACCAGTGGATGGAAGATCTGTTTCTGTCACCCTCAGTCAGTCTCTGTGTCTTTCTGCCTTTAAAATACAGTGAAAATAAAGCAGGAAAATTTAAAACATGAAAATGAAACATGTCTGTCCTATCTTTTCTACGGTTTAGTGTAGGAGGGGAAGAAATCAGCACATGCTTCAAGCCAAAGGTTTAGCTGCATTCAGAGTAACACTGGCTTCAATTGTACGTACTTCTATAGTCAACTCGATTATATCGCTTAGATTATAGAGGCTAATCATCTCTTTTGGTGATTTTATTTTGCATCCTATTTTGGCAGGATAAAAAAATTCTAACTCATTTCAGAATTAGTAATCATATTACCACTAACTTGAAATCTACCTCCTCTACCTCTTTATTTTGTGATTATTTATCTAAGCTAAATCTTGACTTCTTAAACAATAAAATAATTTTAAAAAATCTATTGGTCCTGTGTGCCTTCTTTTTTGAACAAAAATTATTCAATTACTTTTTATATGCCTTCTT
Source organism: Oryctolagus cuniculus (assembly GCF_051225735.1). NCBI lineage: Eukaryota > Metazoa > Chordata > Mammalia > Lagomorpha > Leporidae > Oryctolagus > Oryctolagus cuniculus. The sequence goes on along the minus strand of NC_142874.1, from coordinate 11,404,289 downwards.
TATCATTGAGCTGTCAATTCACTGTTTTGTCAGTTGTGAAATGTCTGCTTTTTGTTTCCAGGTTGATTTCTACCTCATTGAGATTTTATTTATTTGCACACAGCTATGATATGCTGCAGTTTTATATGGAGAATTCTGCTGGAAGTGTTGGTAAGGCAAGACAGAAATGGCTCCATTTAAAGCAGGTCTTGAATTTTTTAAATCCCTGTGAATTATAAAGGAAGCAGTAATAAAAGGTTTTGTTTTATGGATACTACACGGAGCAGTTTGCCTTTCCCATCAACCTGGTGCTTAGATGCGGAAGCACATCTGTTCACATCTGTAAAAGAAGAACTTAAAATACCGAAGTGATCATTGTTTCAGTGTGAATTTCCTTTGGGCATCTGCGGGCCGAGCAGGATTTGAGTAGGAGAGTTGCCAAGAAAGGGAGGCTGCCAGGCAGGCATTGTCTTTCACTGCACCCAAGCATCCGCAAGTGTTCTCAACCTCATAGCCTATTTTTTTTTTCTGTTTATCATCTTAGAAGTAAAACATTGTGAGCTTGAATTTGGTAAATATAATTATATATTCTGTGTTTAAAATGGGACTAAAGAAGAAAGGACTTTATGTCACGTTAAGCAAAGAGCAAATTCAAGCAGGTGTTTTTGTGGGGAGGGAGCGTGGAGAACATTCAAGGGAGCACATTGATCCAGCTTCATGGTGAGTTCTTCAGCTTGGCACCGCGAGCCACAGCTTTGGGGCCCCCGTGGCGGCAGATCTCTTCATACCTGTCATTGTGGTTGGTCCTGATGCCCGCCCCCCCAGCTTAGCCAGAGCCCCATTTGTCTTCCAGGTTCACCTGCAGGAAGGTGACACTGGTGCAGGTCTTCCTGTAGATCTGGCACCTCAGCCGGGCCTCTCCCTTGATGATGTAATCAGGGACCCCCATCTTCCAACACAGGACAGGCAAGAAGACAACCAGTTTAGGGGACTCCACATCACGCCCAGTCGCCACCAGCTGGGCCTTCCTGTTCCCTCCCCAGGTAGTGACAGTGTTGACACCTGCTCGGAGGACGGGCAGTCTTGGTGAGGACTTCCCCTTTGCTAGCATCTTTATTCTCAGCCCAGGTCAGCAGCCTCTGCCTGTTCTCTTGTTTCATCTCTGGCCTGTACTTCAGGTGGCTCCAGCGTGGAGCGGTTGTCTGGAGGTCCAGGGCCTGGGTGGACTGGTTGATGACAGGAGGCGTCTGCAGTCGCTTGTGCAGGATGGCCTTCTACCTCTGCAACCAGAAGCAGCAGGGCCGTCTGACGAAATCAGCGAGGTCCCTCCTGGGCTGTCTGTCTCTTCCAGTGCCAAAGTTCTTAGGCATTTTCGCAAACAGAGGATATACCACCTTCTGGACCCTGACTCTTCATGACGGCAGAGCCCTGGGCCACCTCCTTCCCCTCAGCCCTCTTTCCTTTGGTTCAGTCCGAAGCCTCTGTGCCAGGCACAGCAAGATTCTCCCACCGCAGGGTGCAGTGAGGGTGCTGTGTAGCTGCCCAGGGAAGAAGATGGCAGCAGGTGGAGCCCAGATCCAGATGGCGCATCATGGGCCACAGACTCCTCAAACAGGTTTTATTAACGAAATGCATTTTAGAAATTTATGACAGAGAACAGAACAGAGTGCTAATCCTAAATATTTCATTGTACACAGTGACATGCATCTGGGGGAACATTCTATACAAACATAGCTCAGAAAGTTTGTAGAAATCCTGGCTATCCAACAACACATCAGAAATGTCATTCAATCGGACCAAGTGGAACTTATCTCTGGGTTGCAGGGATGGTTCAACATATATAAATCAATAAATGTGATTCATCACATTAACAAATTCAAAATATAAACCATATGATTATCTCAATAGATGCAGAGAAAGTATTTGATAAAATACAACAACTATTCGTGATAAAAGCCCTAAGCACACTGGGTATAGAAGGAACGCAGTCATGTCAATATATGACGAAACCACAGCCAGCATCATACTGAATGGGGAAAAGCTGGAAGCATTTCCACTAAGGTCTGGAACCAGACAAGGGTGCACACTCTCACCATTACTACGTTGGAAGTTTTAGCCAGAGCCGTTAGACAAGAAAAAGAAATCAAAGTGATAGAATTGAGAAAGGTGGAAGTCAAATTATCCCTGTTTGCAGATGACATGATCATTTACTTAGGGGAACCAAGGGACTCTGCTAAGATTATTAGAACTCATAAGAATGGTAAAGCTACAGGATATAAAATCAACACAGAGAAATAAGTGGCTAGATCAATTCTATTCTCAATAGCTACAAAGAATTTAAATACCTTGGGATAAATTTAACTAAGGATGTGAAAGATCTCTAGAATTAAAGTTACAAAACATTAAGGAAAGAAATAGAAGAAACAAAAAAATAGAAAATCCTCCATGTCCAGGGATTCAAAGAATTAGTAACCTCAAAATGTCCATACTACCCAAAGCATTTACAGATTCAGGATAATCCCAATCTAAATTTTTCTCAGATATAGGAAAAAAAAACCTAAAATCTGTATGGAATCAAAAGAAATCCTGAATAGCTAAAACAGTCTTAAACAATAAAAGAAAAGCTGTAGGCATCACAACACCAGATTTCAAGACATTACAGGGCAGTTGTAATCGAAACAGCATGGTACCAGTACGAGAATAGACATGTGGAACAATAGAACAGATACCCCAGAAATTAAGCAACTGCAACCAATTGTTCTTTGACAAAGGATCTAAAATCACTCCCTTGGAAAAGGACAATTTCTTCAACAAATATTGTTGCAAAAATTGGATCTCTGAATGCAGATGTGTGAAACAAGATCCCTACCTTACACTCTACAAAAAACCATTTACAATGGATCAGGGATTTAAATCCAAGAACTGAAGTCGTCTAATTACAGAGGAAAACATGGGGGAAACACTGCAAGACATTGGCATAGGCAAGGGTTCTTGGATAAGACCCCAGAATCACAGGCAATACAAGTATAAATAGAGAAATGGGATTACATCAAGGTGAGAAGCTTCTGTACAGAGAAGGAAGTGCCAAAGTAAAGAGGCAGCTGACAGAATGGGATAAAATATTTGCATAATCAATTAGCATCCAGAGCAACAAAATAACCCTGTTAAGAAATGGGCTAAGGATATGAACAGGCATTTTTCAAAGGATGAAATACAAATGGCTGATAGACACATGAAAATATCCTAGGGATAGCTAGCCATCAGAGAATTGCAAATTAAAACCCTCAGAAGGTTTCACTTCACCCCAGTTTATAACAGCTATCATCCAAAAATAAAAAAAAAATTACAAATTCTGGAGATGATGTAGGGAAAAAGGTACAATAATACCCTATTGGTGAGGACATAAACTAGTACATCCATTATGGAAGACAATATGAGATTCCTCAGAAATACGAAAATAGATCTATCATAAGACTCAGCCATCCAACTCCTGGGAATTTACTCAAAGGAGATGAAGTCAGCATATGAAAGAGTTATCTCTACCCCCAAGTTTATACCAGCTCAATTCATAATAGCTAAGATACAGAATCTACCCAAATGCCCATCAACTGATAACTGAATAATGACATTGTGGTATATTTATACATGCTAGAATACTACTCAGCCATAGAATGAAATCTTGTCTTTCACAGCAAAAAGGATGCAATTTGAGATCATTATGCTTAGTGAAATAAACCATATATAAAAAGACAAATATCATATATTTTCCCTGATTTGTGGTTACTAATATACAGAGTACAAAAAAATGTAATATTTGAGTGAAATTCACATTTTTAAATTTGATTATTATTTATAGCCCTACTAGTTTATACTCCTGAGAAACAGTGGTTTTTCTACTTACTATTCATTGAATTCTTTATTTACTAGATTTGTGGTTATTAGTAAATTGATAATATGTCATTGCAAAAATTTAAAGAAAAATAAGAAAGGAGAGAGGAAGGAGATGGGAGTGTTAGATGAGAAGTATCATTATGTTTTTAAAGCTGTGTATATATGAAATATTTGAAATTTGTCTCTTTTATATAAATAAAAATTGTATTGATTTTGGTACAAAATAATTGTGAATTCAATGCATAGTTTTTTTTAAATCACAATATGCATTTGCCACAAACCCTTAATTTGTTAAATCCTTACACTAGTAATAATTGTTCAGTGTAAAGTATTTCTTGATCATTTTTGTGGGTCTATTAGATGTCAATAAGAAAAAAATTATCACCTTAGTATTTTCAATGCATTATCTTCAAATGAAAACAAAACCAAAAAAAAAATAGTGGGGAATCATGAATCAGCTCCATTTGAAATAGGGGACAAAAGTGCAGCTGTGGAGACTCTGGTAGGTGGGAGTAACTTGATTTAATCATTGTCTTCTCCATCTTCCTTTTGCATTGTTTTCCTCTCTTTTTATTCTGGTCAGTATCATTAAAATGCTTTATCATTGGGGCCAGTGCTGTAGTGTAACAAGTTAAGCCACACCTACGATGTTATCACCCCACATCAGAGCACTGGTTGGAATTCTGCCTCTTTGCCTCCCGTCTAGCTTCCTGCTAAAGCACCTGGGACATCAAGATGATGCTTTTGGCCTGGCCTAGGCCCCTTCATTGCGTCCACTGAGAAAGTGAACCAGTGAAAGGAATCTCTCTTTCTCTTTCCCTGCCTCCCATTCTTGTCTCTTTCTCTATCACTCTGCCTTTCAAATAATTAAAAATAAAATTTTTAAAAAATCTTTACCATCCCCTTTCTATGGATTCAAGTGTTTTTTAAAAAAGATTTATTTTGTTTATTTGACAGAGTTACAGAGGGTACACACACACACACACACACACAGGTCCTCCATTTGCTGGTTCACTCCCCAAATGGCTGCAACAGCTGGAGTTGAGCTGATCCGAAGCCAGGAGCCAGGAATCAGGAGCTTCTTCCAGGTTTCCCACACAGATGCAGGGACCCAAAAACTTGGGCCATTTTCCACTGCTTTCCCAGGCCACAGCAGAGAGCTGGATTGGAAGCGGAGCAGCCGGGACTTGAACCAGTGCCCACATGGGATGCTGGTGCTGCAAGCCAGGGCTTTAACCCGCTGTGCCATAGCCCCGGCCCCTGAAGTAATTTTTTAAAACTTGCATTGCTATACTTACAACAGCTAATATGATTGATTATTAAACAATTTAAGAAAACAAGCTAATTTTTCATGTTTTGTGAGATGTAGGATGAATTATTCAATTATTTAATTAACCTGAAATAATTCTAGGATGAGAAATACATTGTCAAAATATAATTAACCATGGTTTTTCTACTTACTACTTGTTGAATTATGTATTTATTGGGAGGTTAAGCTTGTGTCTATAAAGAAAATTGAAAGTATGTCCTTGTAAAAATTAAAAGAAAAATAAGGAGGCGGGAGAGTAGCAGTGATGGAGAGAGGGATGGTATGGTGAGAAATATCATTATGCTCTTAAAACTGTATGTATGAGATACACGAAATTTGTTCCATTTGCATAATTTAAAGAGGTAAAAACATAAAAAGTACCACCACATTTTTAAAACATAATGTATGTGATAAGTGGAAAATCATCTAAATTTATTCATTAGTTTACACAATGAGATCAAAATAATGCTGACACTACTTGGTCTGTATCATACGATACAGAATTTACCTCGTCTATCTTTCACAGTCTGAGCATCTTCTTGGCTGTGTGAGAAAAAACCTGATAAGTTAAGAAATAAAGATTTGTAAGTTGTGATGATTCATTGTACATCTGGTCTGAAACACGGTTGCTTTCTGTTTTCGTTGGTCCTCCCTTCCCCTTACTTCTCTCTGTGTTGTCTCTTCTCGTTTGATAGGCTAGAACCTTCTACCTTTAACCTTGCATATGATGCAGCTGACCCTCTCTTGGGTGCCCCAAAATTAGTACTAGATACGACCAAGGAAAATTCACCAAAATAATTTCAGATAAATTTCAGGAAGCAATTTGCAAACTGGGGAGGTGCAGCCTTTGGTATAAAAGGAAAGTGTGCTTCCAAGATAGAGAGACAGGCTGCCTTAGACAGAAATCTCCTGACCAGGTTCTCGCTGCTGTCCACTATGCAAATCGGAGACGCAAGCTTGTGGGAAAGCAGTCAGTCACGATTGGTGCTTTTTAAAAAACTGAATGCAAGTCACTGTTCATTGGTCGGATTGCTGAAAGGAGATGTTTTTAAGGCTGTCTGTCTTGGAAGTTGAAACAGAAACTTGTCCAGGGAAAAACCACAGAGTGTTTATGCCAGGAATATAAAGCATAGCAGAGTATGTGTGTGACCTCAAGTCAACAAATGGAAGTCTGCTGTGTTCAGTTTTGAGCTTTTGGCACAATTAGCCACTCTGGAGCCATACTGAAGTTTCAGCTTTTTCAAGGGTTGGCAGTACCATTATCTAAATTTTACTCTTCTTCCTCTAGCTTAGCATGACAAACTGAACCGATTGTCTTTTCTGGACCTGACACAGCTGGGATCCTAGGCAAATTCCTGACACTGCCCCCGTCTCACCAGCTTTAGCTGTAAGTGGTGAAATGAGATAACATGAAGTGCATATATTTAGAATTATGTATGCTGGGCAGGGTAACTGCCTGTTCTTATGGCTGGTCCTTCCTTCTCTGCTCTCGTTTCCCCAGGATTTCTACTTCTTTATAAATTCTTATTTATTTACTTTCATGTTATTTGAAGAGAGAGAGAGAGAGAGAGAGAGAGAGAGAGAGAGAGAGAGAGATTCCATTTGCTGGTTCACTTTTCATGTGCCTACAGTAGCCAGTGCTGGGCCACACTACAGTCATGATCTTGGATATTAATCCGGGTCTCCTACATGGGTGATAGGGATTCACATACTTGAGCCATCACCTGCTGCCTTCTAGGATTCATATCAGCATGAAGCTGGTTTGGAAGCAGAGGAGCTGGAACTCAAACCCAGGCACTCTTGATACAGAAGAGCCTGACACTGGCTGGAAGAGTTGCTATGTGACCTCCAAAACTGGGTCTACTGGGTTGATGCACAGAAAGCCAATCACTGACACTGGGTGGCAGAGCAAAACTTATGGAGTACACGGAGCAAGGCACCAGGCAGCTGCCATTTAATTCCCAGGCTTCCCAGGGGCTAGGAATGAATGTTCTTCTGGGTTGAAGTTGGGATGAGGGGTGCATGTTTAGCAGGTATCCAGGTTGCTGGTTGGTTGGTGATCTTCATGGCCTTTCTTTGATGGATGATACCATGTTTTTCCTGTGATTTTTATGATTGCTAGGTGTGTTTCTGTCAGCCTGGAGGCTATGTACAGATGTTAGTTACTTTCAGAACTGGAATTCTATTAACACTAACCCTTTGAGACAATACCTATCATCAAAGTGTTATCTGTTGAAGGGTATGACTTCATGTGTCTTGTGATTACAATCTTGTAGGGCCAGCTGTACCACTTCCTCAATTTGTGACTTAATTTTAGTAAGTGTTTGATTTGGCATCAAAAGAAAAAAAAAAGGCAGAGCAAGGACATTTTAAGTGAAGGGATGAATGCTAGGAAGCTGGGACATGATGGTACCTAGCACCTGCATTCCAAGTACTGCACGAGAATTTGGTTTCACTCTGATATGGGATGTAGGCATCCCAGGTGGTGACATTGGCCTCTCTGCCAAATGCCTACCCTTGCTTCGTATTTCTGTCAAGGGAGACGTCATCCAGTCACCAAGTCTTCATTTTTCAGCCTGTTCTCTTCCTTGCTTTTGCATTAAATCAATGAACTCCCACCACATATATATATATTTAGGTAAAAATATATATATTATAATATATGTTATATATATTTTATATATATAATTCTGTCGGACTTTAGCTTAAGATCTAATTGGTTGGGTCATGTCATAGCTGGTTTTGAATGTTGTTCTTGTCACATAGCTCTTCCTTGATTTTTCTGTATTCAGAAACACCTCCTGAAATGTAGTTCTGCTGTATGCTTCCTCTTCTAATTAATTTTAAGGGATTCCTCAATAACTACACACTGAAGTTCAACTTGTGTGATTTTCTATCCAGATCTCTCCTTTCTACAAAACTGTCCCACCCATCACACTGATCTCCTTTGGTTGTTCATTTTTATGATACATGTTTTCCTTTTCCAAGGTCTTTGTGATCTTCAGCCAGGATCTCAGAATGTCGTTCTCCTAGACCAAAATTGAAACCATAGCTCAAAGCTCTCAGAGCCTTGCCTTCTCCGAGTGATTTTAAGTAATTCAGTCCTGTCTTCACTACTGTCTGCCTTGTGCTTGCGTGAGCTATGTCTGCTTTCCCTGCTAATTTTTCAGTTCCCTGGGGCAGCTTCTACATTTTCATCTTAATGCCAATCCAGGGATTATAGACACAGCTTTCCATTAAAGACTTCATGATAATTGATTGAATAAGCACATGGAGATATATAAATGTGGTTTTACTCATGGGATTCCCAGAGGATTCAAGAAAACTGATGAAGATAGAATTAAAGAACATAGTTATAAAAACATGTGCAGCCTTTGATAGAGTATATTTTTAGTAAAATGAAAATAATTTCAACATTGTCCACCCATTGTTTATAAAATGGATATGAAATTTGATTGAAAATGTTCTATTGTGATTCTGAATTCTTCAGAAATTTTAATATATTTATTTGAATGGCAGAGAGAGAGAGAGAGAGAGAGTTGGAAAAAGAGAGAGGGACAGAGAGAGAGAGAGACAAAAATCTTCCATCAATAGTTCCCTCTCCCGTGTCTGCAACAAATGGGGCTAGGCCAGGCCGAATCCAGGAGCCGGGAATTCAATCCTGGCTTCCATGTAGGCGGCAGGGACCCAAATACTAGACATATCACCTGCAGCCTTTAAGGATGCACATTGCAAGGAAGTTGGAATGGCGAGTTTAGCTGAAGCTTGAACCCAGATATTTCAATGCAGGATGTGGGTTGCAGGTGTCCCAAGGAGCTTCTTAACTTCTACAGCAAATGCCATGCCAAGTTTTTAACTTGTATTCAGAAGAATTGAACTAATTGCGTCTTTTTTTATTTTTTATTTTTTATTGTTTGACAGGCAGAATGGACAGTGAGAGAGAGAGACAGGGAGAAAGGTCTTCCTTTTCCGTTGGTTCACCCCCCAATGGCCACTGTGGCCGGCACACCATACTGATCCGAAGCCAGGAGCCAGGTGCTTCTCCTGGTCTCCCATGTGGGTACGAGGGGCCCAAGCACTTGGGCCATCCTCCAGTGCACTCCCGGGCCACAGCAGAGAGTGGATCAGAAGTGGAGTAGCCGGGACTCAAACCAGCACCCCCATAGGATGCCGGCACTGGAGGTGATGGTTTTAACCGCTAATCCACAGCGCTGGCCCCACTAATGGCATTTTGTAAGCTTTAGATTCCAGTAAAAGATTCAGGAACAATTCCTTTGTTTTTTTTTTTTTTTTTCCAAAAATATTTATGAAAAATGATAAAGTTTTTAAGACACATAAGTATAATGGTATGTCCTACTCAGTAAAACACATCATAGGAATGGAAATATCTTCGTTTTTGTTAATACTTGATTCATGGACAATATTCATTTTTGAATAATAATATCAAATGGAACTGGAATTTTTCTGATTTTAGTGCCAAATATATTCAAATGATATTGTAGGACTGTTAAAAATTCTTCTTCTTCTTTTTTTTTTTTTTTTTTTTGACAGGCAGAGTGGATAGTGAGAGAGAGAGACAGAGAGAAAGGTCTTCCTTTTGCTGTTGGTTCACCCTCCAGTGGCCGCCGCGGTCGGCGCGCTGCGGCCGGCGCACCGTGCTGATCCAATGGCAGGAGCCAGGTACTTATCCTGGTCTCCCATGGGGTGCAGGGCCCAAGGACCTGGGCCATCCTCCACTGCCTTCCCTGGCCACAGCAGAGAGCTGGCCTGGAAGAGGGGCAACCAGGACAGAATCCGGTGCCCCGACCGGGACTAGAACCCGGTGTGCTGGCGCCGCAAGGCGGAGGATTAGCCTAGTGAGCCGCGGCACCGGCTTGACTGTTAGAAATTCTTAACAATTTTGCTGAAATTTTTTTTTTTTTTTTACATTTTCTACTTAAGTAGGTTATGTGATTTTTGAGATAAGAAAGTGTTCAGAATTAACTGTTCTCAAGGTAATTTTATGAGATACACAACCGATTATAGTAGCCAATATGCTTAACTTTGTTCTTGAACAAATGAACATATGTGTATTTGGAACTGGTTCTGGAAACTTAGCCAGACACCAATTTACGTTATGAAAAGCCATCTTCTTTCAAAGTGGAACCAAATAAAACAAAGTCAAGATACTCCCACATGCTGGAGTACTTAATGATCGTTTCTTGTGAATGGTTTTCTACTGAAATTCTATTGGGAAAACCTAGAACTTACGAGCTGAAAGTGAACCTGAGGAATCTCATTGAGAAAGCAATCTTAGAGAACAGCAACATGCCAATCCCACTGGACTTGGATCCTGGTCTCCTGGGTCTTATTAAGTGTGCTTGAGAGGACTAAGTCTGTCTTACCCATCCAGTAAGCCCAGTGTCCACATCAGTGCTTAGCACTTATAAAGTACTTAAGAAGTGTGGATTGAATTCATGAATTTCTGAGTGTTTAAATTGAAGATTATTTCCTGCTATACTTATTTTTTTTTCTTTAAAAGAAGATAGAAGAACAGAGACAGAGGGACAGATGGAGTTCTCATCCACTGATTCACTCTCCAAATGCCCACCAGTGCCAGGGCTGAACCATGCAGACAGAGACAGCAATTCAATGCAGGTCTCCCAAATGAGTAGCAGGAACCCAAGTGCTTGAACTGTTGCCTGTTGTCTCCTGGGGCGGACAGTAGCAGGAAGGTTCATTTGGGAGTGGAGCTGGACTTGAACCCCTGCACGTTAAACTGTGACATGAATGTCACCACTGGCATCTTCACCACCAGGCCAAATACCTACTCCTCTTGAAATATACAATCACGCACTTATCATTGTTAGAAAAAGAAGTAAGGCATTGTCAGCAAGATTTTCATCAATATGAAACCAACATTAAGCTCTCTAAGATTGCTAAGGAGGTTACAGAAATATGAAACAAACATGACGTATAGACACGTTACTTTTCTTTAAAAAATTCTGTGGTGGCACAGTGGATTAAGCTTCTACTTTGGCCACTCACATGCCATCTTGGAGTGCTGGTTTGAGTTCTAGCTACACTGTTTCTCATCCAGCTTCCTTCCAAAGATTCTGAGAGGCAGCAGATGAGGGCCCAAGTGCTTGGATTCCTGATGATCATGCAGGAGACCCTGATGGAATACTGACTCCTGGTTTTGGCATTGCCCAGCTTTGGCTGTTTTGGGCATTTGAGTAGTGAGACAGTGGTGGAAGATTTCTCTCTTCTCTGTCTTTTCCTCTCTCTGTCACTTTATCTTTCAGATAAAAAGATCTACTTTAAAAATATTAAAAGTTATAAAAATTCTCTGATTAAAATTTTTAAGAGGTTGTCTTTTTACATGAGTACTTAACAATGCTCGGGGGTTGTTACTGAAAATGTTGTCGGCTCATCACATGGATGGGTAACCAAAGTCTTCAAGTACAGGACATTTTCAAATTTTGTGGAAACAGTTACTCTTACTCAAAGTGTGCTTGAATTGCTGGTAATGCACTGCTTCCTGACAGAGCAATCAGAACACTGTGTAATTCAGCAGGAAAATCAAAGATGCCAAAGACTGTCTACCTAGAGTCCTGGCAAACCACATGATCAGGAGGACCTCCAAGGATACTTCTTTTTCTACACACTGCAGTTGAAAACGTTACAAAATACTGAATGTTTCATAATGAAAATTGGACTGTAGGTTGATTATGGGTAAAGAATGTGTTTTAAAACATGTCATGGCTCAGTTACCTAAATGGACAGAAACCAGTGAATAAGCAAAATTAGACCTTTATCCAAGCAAAATAGGTGTCCCACAGTTTCTGCGGTAAGCTACAGCACTTTGATCATGTCATAGCCAGCTTGTCTCTCACTTAGTATGTACTCACTATGCCTTGATGAACCAATTTAGATAGAACTTGAAGCCACAAATTATGAAAGATAACAGGACAGCCTTCATCATAAATTAAACATAAATGGGAAATGGTAGTGGAAACATAAGTGCTAAGTAAACAGAGTAAGAAAAAAATAAACCCTATAATCAACAGATACATAGGAGAAAATAACAGTAGTTCATAGTCATTTGCTGCAGAAGGCACAAGCTCAGATGTAGGAGCCTTGAGACACTAATTCTACTAAAACTTAAGAAGTGTCTCTATGAAGTTTTCCAAATTATCCAGACATCAAATATATTCTTTGCATGCATAAAAAATTATAAGACAAAGAAGTCTTAGAAATGTTTCCATCCAAAATGGCTTAATTTACAAAATGTTTTGACAGTAGTAGAAAATTCTTCAGGGATCACATAAACAAGACTAGTGTCTGCTACTACTAACTGATAGAATTAAAAAGGAGAGAATGGTCCAACATGGGAAGCGGGATACACAGCAGACCCATAGAATGGCAGATGTCCTAAACAGCACTCTGGCCTCAGAATCAGCCCTAAGGCATTCGGATCTGGCTGAAGAGCCCATGAGAGTATTTCAGGCATGGAAATCCAAGACACTCTAGCAAAAAAATAAATGGCCTAAATGAAAGATCTCTACGAGTGAGATCCCAGTGGAAAGAACAGGTCTTCAAAGAAGGAGGTACCTTTCTCTGAAGGGAGGAGAGAACTTCCACTTTGACTATGACCTTGTTTAAATAAGATTGGAGTTGGCGAACTCAAAAGGCTTCCGTACCCTTGGCAACTCATGACAAGAGCCTAGGGTGATTACTGAGGCCATAAACAAGAGTGTCAATTGTTAAATCAACAACAGGAGTCACTGTGCACTTACTCCTCATGTAGGATCTCTGTCCTTAATGTGCTGTACATTGTGATTTAATCCTAAACGAGTACTTAAACAGTACTTTACACTTTGTGTTTCTGTGTGGGTGCAAACTGTTGAAATCTTTACTTAATATAATCTAAATTGATCTTCTGTATATAAAGATAATTGAAAATGAATCTTGATGAAGAGTGGGATGGAAGAGGGAGTGGCGAATGGGATGGTTGCAGGTGAGAGGGTGGCTATGGGGGGAAAAAGCCACTATAATCCAGAAGTTGTACCTTGGAAATTTATATTTATTTAATAAAGTTAAAAAAACAAATTTGACTGGAATTTAGTTAATTAAGATGTTTTTATATGTTCATAAATACACATTATTCATTAAAGACAATTTCTCTATTGTAAAACACTCATTTGGCTACTGTTTTCTAGATTCAAATGTAATATTGCTACTATAAAATATTTATTAACTATATTTTGCTAAATCATGAAAGAAGATAAATGGAAGGTTTTTTTTTTAACTTTTATTTAATGAATATAAATTTCCAAAGTACAGCTTATGGATTACAATGGCTTCCCCCCCATAACGTCCCTCCCACCCGCAACCCTCCCCTTTCCCACTCCCTCTCCCCTTCCATTCACATCAAGATTCATTTTTGATTCTCTTTATATACAGAAAATCAGTTTAGCATACCATGATATACATGGTCAAAGTGGAAGTTCTCTCCTCCCTTCAGAGAAAGGTACCTAATTCTTTGATGACCCATTCTTTCCAATGGGATCTCACTCACAGAGATCTTTCATTTAGGTTTTTTTTTTCCCCCAGAGTGTCTTGGCTTTCCATGCCTGAAATACTCTCATGGGCTCTTCAGCCGGATCCGCATGCCTTAAGGGCTGATTCTGAGGCCAGAGTGCTGTTTAGGACATCTGCCATTCTATGGGTCTGCTGTGTATCTCACTTCCCATGGTGGATTGTTCTCTCCCTTTTTTATTCTATCAGCTAGTATTTGCAGACACTAGTCTTGTTTATGTGGTCCCTTTGATTCTTAGTCCTATCATTATGATCAATTGTGAATAGAAATTGATCACTGGGACTAGTGAGATGGCATTGGTACATGCCACCGTGATGGGATTGAATTCGAATCCCCTGGTATGTGTCTAACTCTACCGTTTGAGGTAAGTCAGCTTGAGTATGTCCTGAATTGCACATCTCTTCCCTCTCTTATTCCCACTCTTATATTTAACAGCGATCACTTTTCAGTTAAGTTTCAGTACTTAAGAAGAATTGTGTATTGATTACAGTATTCATCCAAAAGTATTAAGTAGAACAAACAAAAAATACTAAGAGGGATAACATATCAAGTTGCTCATCAACAGTCAGGGTGAGAACTGATCAAGTCACCGTTTCTCATAGTGTTCATTTCATTTTAACAGGTTTCCTTTTTGGTGCTTAGTTAGTTGTCACCTATCAGGGAGAACAAGTGGTATTTGTCCCTTTGGGATTGGCTTATTTCACTCAGATAAATGGAAGTTTTTAAAATTCTTATATTGTACATGATATTTAGCTTCACCTGTACTCTATAAAGAAGGATAAAATACATATCTAAATATAAATTTATTATATTAGTGGTCAAAATATAAGACCATCAAGGTGTGTCCTCCTTTTGGGCTGGTCAGGTCTTGACTTGTAAGTCATATAAATAGGATTTTGCATATATATGTACAAAATGTGGAATTTTCAGTATGAAAAAATCTAACTAGTTGTTGATTGAACTTTCTAATGAATTTATTTTTGGTTTTCCCAGTAGATTTTCTTATTCCACCAATTTTAATCACTGGGGTAGAGAGAAGTGGTTACCAAAGTGCCCTAAATTTTCTCCTGAATTAAACTCAAGAGATATTCACTCACTGAAATCACTTTTAATAAAATCTGTTGGAATCTGTAGTCTAAAAATTGGGAAATTTCCATTGTCTGTGTGGACATTACTAAATTAATTCCATATGAATTTCAACCTAGAGCTTATAAAAACAACATTTTAATAGTGTTTTAGAATCATTGAACTCAGTTCAATTGTTTTTTAAAGTAGAAATAATGGGGCCTGCGCCGTGGCTCAATAGGCTAATCCTCCGCTTTGCGGCGCCGATACACCAGGTTCTAGTCCCGGTCAGGGAGCCAGATTCTGTCCCGGTTGCCCCTCTTCCAGGCCAGCTCTCTGCTGTGGCCACGGAGTGCAGTGGAGGATGGCGCAAGTGCTTGGGCTCTGCACCCCATGGGAGACCAGGAGAAGCACCTGGCAAATGGCTTCAGATCAGCATGGTGTGCCAGCCGCAGTGCGCCGGCCGTGGCGGCCATTGGAGGGTGAACCAACAGCAAAGGAAGACCTTTCTCTCTGTCTCTCTCTCTCACTGTCAAAAAAATAAAAATAAATAAATAATAGTTATCTGAAGATAAATCAATATCTTTAAGGCTTCCTGAATATTATTTAAAATATGGAATTGGCTCAATTTTAAAATGAGCCAGTTAAGGAATGTTTTTTAGTCTTTCATTAGTGGAGACACTAGTTACATTTTATTCTATTTAAGAGTACATATTCTGGGGTGTGTGCGTGGTGTACAGTGGTTAACATACCACTTGGGATGCCTGCATCCTGTATCAGAATGCCCAGTTCAAGTCCCACCTCCTCCACTTCTGATCCAACAGTCTGCTAATGCACATCCTTACGGGTAGAAGGCAACGGCTCATGAACTTAGGTTCCTGCCACCCATGTGGGAGATGCGGGTGGACTTCTGGGCTCCTGGCTTCAGTCTGGTGCAACATGAGTGTTGTGTACATTTTGGGAAGTGTTCTGGAACACCTCTGACACTGGAAAAATTGCTGTAGAACCCTAACAACTGGGTTGGCTTACCAGTGAGCCAAATGCCAGGGTGGTAAAAAAAAAAAAAAGCTGTATTTATTGCAAAGTGCTGAGCGAGGAGCCAGGTATCTATCACTTAATTCCAGGGCTTTCCAAGGCGTTAGGGGTGAAAGTTCTTTTAGACTGAAGTTGGAGCTGAGAGGTGCCTGTTCAGCTCATGTCCAGTTTCCTGGTCGGTGTGCAGTGTTCACAGCTCTCCTTGGGTTGGTTGGCAATATCATGTCGTTTAGGGAATTTAGATGATGGCAAAGTAGGCTCTACTTACTCTGGAGGCTGGGTGCAGGTGGCAGTTAATTTTTGCTCGGAGTTTGGGGTTCCTGGGAAAGAAAGCCCTCAAGACTGAATGCTAAGATATCATGTTTAAGGAAAATAAATGACCTCATGGGTCTGGTGATTAGGAATGTTGTACAGCCAGCTGTATCATTCCCTCAATTCAGTGAACTAATTTTAGTGAGAGGTTGATTTGCAATCATAAAAGCGGGAGAAGGAAACTTTCAGCTAAGGGAGAGAGGCTGGGAGATTGTGGGAGACCAGGACCTGATGATGTCAACCATCTGTACCCCATACACTGCACAGGGGTTTGGTGTCAGAGTCTCCCTCTCTGTCCGTCTCTCTTTCCCTTGCAGAGATCACAAAAATAAAAAAAAATACATTTTCTTAAATAAATTTTCTTCTTTAACACTACTAAAAATCTGTGCATGAAACTCATCAGCTTGTTCGTATTGTAGATGGGCATCTTTTTAAGCCTGTCCCTATGTCAAGCACAAAGCACTGAGCGGCGTTTTGGAGAGGTTCTTCCAACTGCAGAAAGTAGTACTTTTTGATTGATGTTATTTTTTAAAAAGAGAGAAAAAGAATTGAACAGAATAAAAAAGCAGTAACTGTGTTTTGCAACTAATAAAGAGAAGAATTCTGTTGTAAATTTCCATTTCAGTTATTTCCATTGTGTGTGTGCATGCATGTATGTGTATTAAGTCATATTATAAAACACATTTCTCGTGGGTTGTGGTAAAAATGCTGCAACGTCTCTGGTCTTTAGAAATACCTACAATAGAGTGGAAAAGAGAAAAAGAGGAGACTTAATACAGAGAGAGAAACAGAAGGGGCAATGTCAAACAAGAAAAGTATGGTTTATGGAGTGACCAAAGGTATCACACAGTGAGAGTAAGTGCTTCACGCGTAACTAAGATTTAAAGAAAGCCATCAGAATTGATGGCAATGAGGTGTTTGTGTCAGTAGAAAAAAAATAGAAATTTAATTAGGTTTTGGATGTAATAACCAGATGTTTTAAAAAAGAACTGGGGCTGGCCAGCGCCGCGGCTCACTAGGCTAATCCTCCGCCTTGCGGAGCCAGCACACCGGGTTCTAGTCCCAGTCGGGGCACCGGATTCTGTCCCGGTTGCCCCTCTTCCAGGCCAGCTCTCTGCTGTGGCCAGGGAGTGCAGTGGAGGATGGCCCAAGTGCTTGGGCCCCTGCACCCGCGTGGGAGACCAGGAGGAAACACCTGGCTCCTGGCTTTGAATCGGCCATTGGAGGGTGAACCAATGACAAAAGGAAGACCTTTCTCTCTGTCTCTCTCTCTCTCTCTCTCTCTCTGTAACTCTACCCGGGGGGGGGGGGGGGAAGCATGAGCTACTAGGAGTGACAAGTATTGACTGCAGTTTCAAAGAATCCATACCTAAAGGTACTATTAAAGTGGAATATAGATAATCCTCTAAATATTTCTCAGTCTGTGTTTTATTCTGTAGCAATAGATCTTTTACAAATTAAAAGGTTTGATAAATATAAGACTAATACTTTTCTTTAGCCAGGGACTTGGAAAACTATCAGCTTCTCTATTAAAGAAATAGTCTGATTATCTTTCTACCAAAACTCAAGCTTATACAAGTTTTCTAATAATTCATTTAATTGTTATGGATCTTTCAGATAATAAGCCATTAAGAGTGGTGTGTTGAAATGATTTTTAAACAATATTTATAAATATTTTGAAGTGATTTTATCATCTTAAATATATGATGACTTATTGGTATGTGCATTCTCTCTATTATATCTTTAGTACAGATTATCTTTAAAATTTGATCAATATTAGAAATATTTCCTTACTATTTCCTGAGCCATGTATTTTGTTGGCCCTGCTGTCCATCTATCTTTCATATAAACATTTCAGAAATAATGTTTGTATCATCAGCTAGGAAACCTTGTAGCAAACAAAAGATACTGTGGAGCAAGGGAAGGAATTGTGGAATAAAATGTTGAAGAACAACATTCTAGTATCGAGGCCTCTGGGGCTCACCGAAGAGAAAGTCACCTGGTCAGTTAGTGACCATTCTCCCTATTACGTTATGGGACCCAACAGATATTTAAAATAGAATAGCTCCTCCTGAGAAATTAGCAGAGAGGTGCAGCTGTGTGTCAGTCTAACAGGCATTTAATAAGCCCAATAAGGTAAGGTGAAATATGTTTGTTGTAAATCAGGCAAAATTCCCTTGAGTACTTGGTGAGGCCTGTATGACCCTGGAAACATTAAAACCATGGTTTGATCCGTAAGCAGAAAGGAACTGAGTGAGTTGCAAGCCAGGAGTCTTGGGATTAAAACCAGGCTTTCTGATGAACAAACACATATTTATAGACTTTACTTTTAGGGAAGTCATATGTATTCATTAAGTTTCACCGAAGTTCTGGGAATGGTTATGCATATTTAAAAGGGACATGCCTGCCCAGTAAGTTATCCTATTTGTTATATATGTTGCAGGTTCCATTGGCAGAGGCAGGGTGGAAAGGAGGTAGAAACTTCAATATTACAAAGAGTTTTTTTTTCTTACTTTCTGAGTCAGAAGGGTGAAGTTGAGGGTGGAACTGTTTTTATTTATCTATTTATTTTTTAACTTATGTAGTAAATATAAATTTCCAAAGTACAGCTTATGGATTACAATGCCCCCCCCATAGCTTCCCTCCCACCCACAACCCTCCCATCTCCTGCTCCCTCTCACATCCCATTCACATCAAGATTCATTTTCAATTATCTTTATATACAGGAGATCAACTTAGTGTATAGGAACTGTTGATTATTTGTATTAACTTGGAGAATCTTTAACCTACTTCAGCCATTTCAGGTGCATTTCTTATCAAGGGGAGTTCAACACAAGGGTGTGTTTTTGTGAGATCAGTTGTGACTCTTGTCCACTTAGATTCCCCTATGTTTCCCCTTAGAGGGGGTTGGGGATCTACTCAACCAGGAAATTGAGCAGTGAAAAGACTTTTGATTCGTAAATGCTGGTCTTCTTCTGTATTTCTGCCCTCATTCAAGCAGAATACCAGAGACCCATCCAGTGAAGTTACCAAGCAAAGAGAGGAATATTGATGTGTGGTGGTTTCCTCCTTCCATCTCACAAGAATTCCCATTTTCTTTGGCATCTTATACACACATAGGCTAATGACTACCTAGCTGCCTTAACACTCTCCCCTCAAGAGAAGTAACTCATAATCTTATGGGGGTGGCAAGGATCCAGGTCCCTCGCATGTATTTTTTTCAAGGCGGCACATGGGTGTTCTCTCCTTGCTGTTTGTTCTATGGTGTTTGAGGGTAGCCTTGGAAAAGATGGTCTCGTGTGTCCCACAGCAAGCAGATCATCCAACAGGATGGACTGGAGGCCCTGATTCACAGCCATCTGGAACTAGACAGCTTTTATTCTGTTGGAGACAAAATGTGAACCTTTTGGTTCACTAAAGACAAATGGCATAAAGAGGAGTAAGAGTAGGGGAGCCCCAGGCCAACAAGAGGACAACAACTAGGGTCTCCACGATCTAATACTGGGTTAAAAATTCCAACCATGCTTGCCCTGACCCTTGGGTTATCTGGCCTCATCCAATAAATGGTGAATATGGTTTGATACCTGTCTAGTTTGACCCACAACACGCGTTCTTCAAGAACGTGAGAGAGAATGGCACATAGACCCCATTTGGCAGTAGGTAGCTTATCTAACTGCTTGCCTGTTTGGAAGGTCTGGGTTCAGCAGTCCTAGTGCAAGGGCCCTAGTCATCACAGCCTTCAACCGAGCGAACACTGTATTTTGTTCTTTCCCGAAGGTGGAGTCCCTGTGCTATTTTGCTTTTGATTACCTGTATCAGAGCTTTGCTATTTCCCTGTGCTTAGAGATCTGTAAACTGTTAGTCTGAGAAGTACCTAAAGCTGTCTTAACATTGCAGGGGTAGGAATTTTCTGCATGACTTGTAATTTCTCTGGGACCAGACTCTATTTCCCAAATGTGAGGATGAGCCCTAAACAGTTTACTTCTTGAGAGAGCAGTTGTGATTTTTCTTGGATACCCAGCAGTTCTGTTGGGAATTTAAGGGTATTAATTTAATGCCCAAGACTAGAGTCTCATCAACACAATGAATTATAGTCCCACCTACTAAAGACATAGATCATTTAAGTTCTCCATGAGCCTGCCCAAATAGGTGCAGCACTGTCCAGGTTAGCTCTTGCTTTACTTCCTGTTCCCTAACCCTTTTACATGTAAATAGGGACTGAAAGGAGACAGGGAGTAGACTTAATACAATGATAGACATTAATGGATAGTCAGGTTTGTGTGAGGCCCAGATCTATCTCTTCACATGGGGTACTGCAAGAGACATTACAGGGGAGCTGCGAACCTCTTTATGGAAGGCACCCCATTGACTCCAGTTACCTGGATGGACTGGGAGGAGAGCTGACCTCAACAAGAAGTTGTCAGGGTAGGTGACTACTGCCCCTAAAAGAAAATTCATGGTCCCCAACTGCTATATGTCAGCAGTGAACCTTGACTCTGTCCCCTCTGTAGTGGTGGTTGGCTTTGGAAGCTGGATGGAGTGAAGTGCTTTCTCATCTTAGGGCCAACAGGGCCTCTGATTCTGACATGGGGGAGCCTTCAACCCCAGGGCAGTTCTGTTTTTAGTGACCCAGATTTTGACTGAGCTAACAGGGCTCCTCAAAAGCTGGCTTTTTCTTTCTTTTTTTTTTTTTTTTTTTGACAGGCAGAGTGGACAGTGAGAGAGAGAGACAGGGAGAAAGGTCTTCTTTTGCCGTTGGTTCACCCTCCAATGGCTGCCGCGGCCGGCGTGCTGCAGCTGGCACACCGTGCTGATCCGATGGCAGGAGCCAGGTACTTATCCTGGTCTCCCATGGGGTGCAGGGCCCAAGGACTTGGGCCATCCTCCACTGCACTCCTGGCCACAGCAGAGGGCTGGCCTGGAAGAGGAGCAACTGGGACAGAATCCGACGTCCTGACTGGGACTAGAACCCTGTGTGCTGGTGCCGCAAATCGGAGGATCAGCCTAGTGAGCCACGGTGCCGGCCAGAAGCTGACTTCTGACACAGCAACCATTTGTCCAATGTCCTGGCTCCCAGCGTGAGAAACAGGTTCTATTGAAGGTGGGCTGGCCGTGCTGGGTGTGTTTGACAGCACATCAGTGTGAAAAGCAGCTAATAGTTGGCCCTGCCACCCATCCTTACATTGCTCATTTTTCCACGCTTGTTCCTTCTCTCTGTTAGACTGTGATACAGCCTTTAGAATGTCAGTGAAGGGGGTGCTTGGTCCCTTCTCTGACTTTCCGTTTCCCTCTAACATCAGGGGTGGCCTGAGCTAGGGATCTGGAGTCTCAGTCACGTGCTGACTATTTCTTCTCTGTGAGTTAAGACAGTGACCATGAGAACTGTGTCTTTCCAGGCAAGATCCAGTGTGGTGACCACTTGACACAAGCTGTCTAAAAGTTTTGAGGTCATCAGTGAAACTTCCTATCTGCCCCTTTATTTGATTTGAAAGGGAGAGTTCTGCCCATTTACTGGGCTCACAGCCAAGTGGATCTTAGCTGCAAAATCATATCACAGTTTCAGCTCTAATTTTCTGGCTATGCTTCTTGGTCCTCTATGTTGTGGTCAGGCATTATTACAGAAGAGTGGGTAGTCATTCCTTTTATAAGATCTGGGGACCAAACTAGTGGAGAGTATCAGGAAATAGAGTCAGTTTCGCATCTTGAAGAGTTTAGAGGAGAAATGAGGCATTGGGTGAGACCTCTGTGATTGTTTCCCCCTTGGGAAAGAGCATGTGGCCTTCCCCTGGGCTGTCAGATTTAACTGGTACTCACCATATAGCCTCCTTCCTGGGCTGTCGGACTTAACTGGCGCACGCTGTGTAACCCAAGCTCAGTCATCTCAAAGTCTCTTCTCACAGGCCTTCTCCTAATGTGCCAGGGGTATGGTCACCCCTTAAACCTGGTTTCAAAGGCAGTGGTGGACCCCAGTGCCTTTTTAAGGTCTGGGGGTCAAGCTGTGGCCAATTTTAATGAGGGCCAGTGCACCTTCTGAAAGAGAATCAACTGTGACAGATGTCTCTGCCATTCGAAGAGGGAGAACTTGCTCCCCTACTTCCACCCCCCCTCGTGAAGAACTGTCCTGAAGCTCTTCATTGGGCTTCTGGAGTTTCACCATGTGGCCCAGCAGTTGGGGGCCGGAGTTGCCGGGCTTAGCTGGGATCACCATGTAGCCCATTCCTTTATGCTAGAGCTTGCTACATAACTCAAAACTGAGTTGCCATTCTTATGGAGTAAGTTCCCCGGCACCCAGATTATCCCTGTGTAGCTCGTGAATACTGGAGCTTCCTTGGGCTTCCGGACTTCCACTGTAGAGTCTCTGGGTTATGATCAATCCTGAGTTTCTGGGCCCAGCTATACCCTATGGTTTTGTTGGAGGAAAAAAAAAAAAAAACAGAGAAGAAATTAGGCTCACAAGAAGTAGACTACAGCTCGATCCAGCATGGTCTGAATCTTCAGCTCTTTTTCATAGAAAGAGGCAACAGCAGGACTAAGTTTCAGGTAAGGTTTAGTCATTTTTCTGAAATGTGTATACTTTTGTAAGGGATCTAAAACTTTAGAACAAATGGGAAGTATAAAAGGCAATGTTGTAAAGATTGAGTAGATATTTTCTTTATTTTTTGTGTAGCACCATCTGGGACTCTGAATTGGAGACACAGGGCAGTAGGGGCTATATCCACTACACTGTGTGTGAAGACAGAAACCAGGCTGCAAATAAAGAAGAGAATTTTCTTGGATAGTTTACCATTTGCATATGAGGAGAGGGTGATTTGGAAGAGAGAAAAGAGGAGCTCAGGAAAAAGTCTAGGTTAACCATGATTTACAGCATGTGAGAGGAAAAAGATGTAAAGGAAGGAAAATTAAACAGTAGCAGAGCAGTAGAATATAATATAACAAGGTATGCATCCTTAAGCTTGATTTAAGCTGTAATAAAATTTCTTTTCGTATGGGTTCACTTTTTTCTCTTTATTAGGTCCTAACAAAGACTGTCAGAATCTGCTTAACTCAATAAAACTAGGACGAAGAAATTCTGTTACTGAACTAAATGTGGATCCTGGTATGGGTAGTTTAAGTGGGAACCTTTCCTATTTTAGCTTCTATTATTGAAAATCTTTCTTAAAGTTTTGTTTCTGTCTTTGATTTAAGATCTTATAGCAGCTATAAATCTTATCATTTTCATAGTATATTTCTGTGGATTTAAGAGATTAGGAAGAATTAGTTTTGATACCAGGGTATAAATTGAAAAGCTTATTGTAAGACAATCCATTATAAAATTTCATCTTTGTCTTTAACTGCTCCCCTTAGAAGTACATTAAAGGAATGAATATTGTAAAGGGAAAAAGGAAGAAAACTGAAACCCTGCATTGGTCATTTATTCATCAGAGACATTTCAGTAGATTAATTTCACTGAATAAAACAAAGTAATAAAGTTTTCATGGTTGTCTTCATGGTTGCGTCTTGTTCAATGTTGCTAAAAAATTCCCGCAAAATAAATCATAGAATACATACATACACACTGTGTTATATCTTCATAAGAACTTGCCATAAATACTTATGTAGTAGCAGTTTTGCAGCATGTGTTTAAATAGATCAATAAGACTTATAAAGAGGTCTTAGAAGTTTTCAAATTAAGTATTCTTATATTTGTCCAATGTTAGTCACTCTAACTAAACCATCCTATAGTGTCTAAAGAGGTAACTGTTGTCCTTCATAGTAATTTTAGATAGGTGATAACTCCTGTGTGTGTTTCCCAGCAGTTCTTCATGTCATCTAAATTCAAAATATCAAAATAGAACTCAACTGATGGAGACAAATCCAGAAAATATGGGGGGGAAGATATCAAGTCTCATGCAAAAAATATTTGAGAAATAGTTTACCATTTGATTTGAATTTCAATTCATAATATACTTGTGACCTGTAAACTATGAAAAAAATGGCTTTCTTGTAAACTAAAATATTGTAGAATGGCTTTACAGAGATACATTTGGATTTTGTGTTACCATTTTCTTTCTTGGTGTTGGTCACATATCCTTTAAATTTCACTAAATCACTTCCATGATTAAATTTGAAACGGGATTCCGACCTCGGTTTTTTACAGCTTAAGCTGACAAGTCGGTATCCGAGGGTCTGCTTTCCTAGCCTGGGCTAGGAAAAGAGAAAAATGGCCAGTTTGGAAGGATAGTACTTGCAGCTTGGAGACCAGTGTGGAGGGAGTCTGTTCAAGGCATGGTTTGTATTGATGTATTTGTTTTAAAAGTATGTTTGTTTATTTGGCAGACAAATACAGAGGACAGATAGATGGACAGAGATTCCCATTGATTAATTTACTTCCCATATGCCCAAAAGAGCTGAAGCTTAGCCAGGGCAAAGCCAGGAGCCAGGAATGCAATGTAGTTTTCCCGGGTGGGTAGCAGGGGCCCAACTGCATGAGCCATCTCTTGTTGCCTCTTAGGGTAAAAACTAGCAGAAATTGGAATCAGGAGTGGAGCTGGGATTGGAACTCAGGCACGTTGATAAGCAATGCTAGTGTCCCAAGTGGCATCTTAAGCACTCTGCCAAACACTTGCCCCAAAGGGGTTGTTTTTAAAGGCCTAGGCACCTGTCCCGTGGTTGGCCAGGGAGAGTGCAGGCCAGGATGATCCTGTAAGGAGAGGCAAACAGAGAAATGTCCTGACGGATAAAGTAGCTGGATGCGAAGTCAGATACACAGTCGTGCAGGCAAACTTTAGTTCCTGACAACCTCCTAGACTCTATAACTAAAAAGAGAATTTCTAGGGTTTTAGATATTAGGGGAAATGACAGGCCTTGTACATGGAAGGACTCTCATTGGACAGGGTAGTAAGAGAAACTCCAGAAGACTTAGAAAGATGGTGATCTAGTTATCAGTACACTGATAAAAGGATCATGTTTCTTTAAGTAAGTACAAACCCTGTTACGATAGTTGTTCTGCACGGAGGAAAGTAGATCTGTGGATAAAATTTATTCACTTATTAAATTTACTTTAGGGATATGACAGAGAGGGATAGTGACAGAGAGAATTTCAATCGGCTGGTTCACGCTTCAGATGAACGCATCAGCCAGGGCTGTGCCAAGCTGAAGCCAGGAGCTTCCTCTGGCTCTCCCTCGTGGGTGGCAGGACCCAAGCACATGGGCCATCTTCTGGTGCTTTTTCCAGGCCATTAGCAGAGGGCTGAGTTGAAGTGGAGCAGCCAGGACAGAAACCAGTGCCCATATGAGATGTGGCATCAAGACAGCCACTTTGCCCACTGCACCACAATGCCAGTACCGCATGCTGTGTAAGGATTCTGAATCCAAGAGTATTACTCTTAGATGCTTAAAACCCTCTTGTATGGTGTCAGGATTACTTGGAAGACAGAGGCAAACCTGTAAGTGGGGTTTAATCGGTCTTGTAGAGGCAGAGGTTGCAAAGGGCCTGAGAGAGGTAGTGACTCGCAGTGTGGAGTGAAACTAAAGCTGACGATTCAATGTTTCATGAAATGGGAACACATGTTCACATATCTCTTGTATGTGTGTTGTGTGTGTGTGACTGTTCATCTATGTTTGTGACTGTTCATCTATGTTTGTATCTCGCTTTGAAACTTAAGGATATACCTAGAATTGTAGTTATGTAAGTTTTTTTGAACTTAAATATTCTTTGGCCAACCAAGCAAGCAATAATTTATTTTAATGTCACAATGCAGTATGACACATTAGAAGATATTTTCTGATATTATATCCTTCAAGGTATGAAGTTTTAAATTTAGTATCATAGGCATATTATTCATGACCCAAAGAAATAACCACTTGTTAATAACTACTTTATCAAAGAACCTATCAGTCAGTTGGCAGCTGCAGATAGGCTAAGGGAGAGTTTGTAGTTGGAGGAATAGTACTTCTAACCCTCAAAATAGGAGAGACTGGAAATTTGCATTTTAACTTATTGGTTATAATTCATTGAATATGTACCTGATTCCTTTTGCATGCACTTCCGTGTCATTATATAGTCCCCTGCCACTGCATGAGACATTATATACTCCTTGTCATTCATTATGTGTCTGTATTGGTATAATACATCTTCTTTTTTTAAGATTTCTTTATTTATTTGAAAAGCTGAGCTACAGAGAGGCAGAGAGAGAGAGAAAGAGAGAGAGAGGTAGAGAGGTCTTCCATCTGCTTAATCACTCCCCAGATGGCTACAAGAGTCAGAGGTGCACCGATCTGAAGCCAGGAGCCAGGAGCCTCTTTGCTTCTTCCAGGAGCTTCTTCCAGGTCTCCCACACAGCTGCAGGGGCCCAAGGACTTGGGTCATCTTCTACTGCTTTCCCAGGCCATTGCAGAGAGCTGGATAGGAAGTGGAGCAGCTGGGACTCAAACCGTTGCCCATATGGGATGCTGGCACTGCAAGCAGCTTTACCCACTACGCCACAGCACCAGCCGCACTATAATACATATTTATAATGACAAAGACAATAAGTAGATCCAGTTGCAGTGCCAGGAATATTATTTCAGCATTATGAGGATTCTGGGAGCGTGTGTCTTTTATAGCGATAGGCATAAATGTAGTGTGATGATTCTTTATGTTAACCTTCAACAATTAGCAGTCACTTTTGTACAGCGTTAGTAAAGACAGTGATTAGAAACCAAAAGATGATGAATGGAAATGATGCTGCTTGATTAAAATTACGTTTCACCAACATTAGTGCTGACTCTGTTCTTTGTGATCTAATCAAGCTTGTCAGATGAGTGGCTGCCTTCTTTTCTTTAGAACAGATTCTATGCAAATGATATATAACATGATGGTTCAATTCTAGAAGTTGTCACTGGTCAGTCATCCTTTTAGGCATTTTATAATAATATATTTCTGTGAGTTAACTGAGTACATTTATTGGCCATCTCACTAGGCGGTTCATTCAATTAGTTTCATTTTAATCTCGTTAAATCTTGTAAGTTGTCCCTAATCAGTCGTGAGGACTTGGAAGTCAAATTGGTTATAGGTGTAAGGACTTATTCTTGTGTCAAAATGTGTTAGTCTTATTTGTGACTTTGGGTCTGATCTACAGTATTAAAGTTTGGGAAATTTGTATAAAAGAAGGAACTTTTTGGGGGTAATTTAATGTTGGTTACTTATATCTAATTTGGGCTGAGAGCTAGGAGCAAAAGACATGATGCGATGGTCTAAAGCCATGAATTTTTGTTCCCAGTTCATAGTCCCCCACTACATATTAAAATACTTACCTTTATTGATAACTCTATAATCTCTTGTTCCCAATGAGGAATGTGCATGCCAAGCACTTCAGGGTGTCATTTTAATGCATCTATGCTAAAATTAAAAGATGGTTTTATGTATCTTCCAAAATTTGAACAATTTGTATGCTGTATATGTTCCATTTTGACACAGCTTGCAAAAAACATGCCCAATGGGAAAAGGAGATTATAATCTACCAAGAATCTAACAATTGGGCTTTCTAAATCTTAGCATGTTGTATAACAGCAAATTGTTCTCCATCCACAGAACCCCAAAAGAAGAAGCCGTAATATGACATATCAGGAATACTGTGGAAGAAATTTCTCGGATTCGTACTTTTCTTCTACATCAAAATGCTTTATTTATTATTTATATTATGTATTAAATATTTATTATTTTTCTTCTTTTAGAAGTATTTTTATGCTTTGTTTCCCCTAAGAAACAAGACAGAATTAGTAACAGAAACAGAATTCGCGAAGCTGATGAAAATGTATCAGTTCTCTTAATTCCTTTCTTAAAGGTCTGAGCTTTCATCTCAGTCCACATCCCGTTCACTGTCGCTCCCCCTCTTCATGGAGGAACGACACAGGACCCTGTCTAGGCTTCCTATCCGAGTCACGGCACCATTATGTCGCTCCCCGTCTTCGTGGAGGAACGACACAGGACCCTGCGCTGTTCTTTTGTCTGCTCGGCCCTTCCCGGGTTTGCTGCTGGTTCTTCCCGGGTTGGCTACCGTCCCTTCCACCTCCGTGGAAGGGCGGTTCCCCCTGCCACTTTCCCCACTTCCGCGGGGGAGCGGCACACCGCCAGCCGGCTCTCTCGGGGGCTGCACAGGTGTTCCCTCAGATGTTCCCCTTAGATGTTCCTGGTGCATGCCGTCTCTCTCCTCCTTTATAGTCCTCTTCCACCAATCCCAACTCTGCTACCCACACGCCGAGTACGCTGCTCTCCTCCAATCAGGAGCAGCTCCTGCAGCTTGTCAAGTTGGTGAGAGGCAGCTGGGTAGAAGCTGTTGCCTCCTCTCCCAGCGCCATATTGTGGGAGAGCAGATGCATAGAATAAGTCTTAATTCCAGTAACTCAGTCCAGTCCGGGCTGCTCCCCACAGTTCACCAACGGGATTCTGTGAAGAGAAAGTAGAATTCCTTAAGCATTTGCATATCTACTGTTGCCAGATTTGTGGGCAGCAATGCTTTCAGAAATGGGACCATTCTGATACTATCGAGTATACAATTCCAATCTTTTTTTTTTTTTTTGAAGATTTTCTTTTATTTATTTGTTTGAGAGGTAGAGTTACAGTGAGAGGGAGAGACAGAGAGAAAGGTCTTCCTCCTGTTGGTTCACTCCCCAAATAGCTGCAATGGCCAGAGCTGTGCTGATCCGAAGCCAGGAGCCAAGTACTTCTTCCAGGTCTCCCACGTGGGTGCAGGGGCCCAAGCACTTGGGTCATCTTCCACTGCTTTCCCAGGCCACAGCAGAGAGCTGGACTGGAAGAGGAGCAGCCGGGACTAGAACTGGCACCCATATGGGATGCTGGTGCCGCAGGTGGAGGATTAAGCTACTATGCCACGGCACCGGCCCCTACAATTCCAATCTTAAACTTAATTATTATCTGTCTCATAATTTAGTGCTCTGCAAAAAAGAAGAAAATACATATTTAAGTCCTTTCATAAAAGGATAGTAACAGCATAGACTAGTTTTTTATTGCTGCATAACAAATTATGTATAGATTTTGCAAGTTAAAACAACTCAAGAGTGATTTAGCTACTTGGTTCTTGCTAAGGGTTTCTAATGCAACCACGGTCTAGTGGTCAGCCTGGGCTACAAGTCTCTGGAGCCTAAACTGGGCCAGGAGGCTCCACTTTCAAGAAAGACCACCAACATGGCCATTGACACAAAGCCCCCAGTTCTTTATCTGGCATTGGGAGCTGGTCTCAGTTCCTGTCTTGTGGTCCTTTCTGTTATCCTGACGCACATAAACTTTCCCAAGAATGCATTATCCAATGAAAGAGAGCGTGAAGGAAGTGACAAAGCCACAAAGATGCATCTTAGAACCTAGTCACTGAAATTATAACAAAGCAGTTGTACCTTATGCTGTTCGTGGCTAAAACTGCACTAATCTAGCTCATATTCAAGGGGAGCATAATCCGATTTCATCTCTTTCAGAGGAGGAGCATCAAAGAATTTGTAAGCATTTACAAACTATAAGATAGCACTATTATTCACAATATGTGGTGCTATGGTTTGAGTGCTGGCATCCCTCCAAAATTCACGCTGAAGCTTCATTACCCATGTAACCAAATAGAGGTGGCAAGTTATTGAGTCATGAGCATTCCTTCATCATGAATGGGATTAGCAGCCTTCTAAAAGGACTTGTGAAGGGACAGTTTGGCCTAGTGGTTAAGATGCAGGTTGAGATGCCCAAGTCTCCTACTGGGGGACTTGAGTTATAGCTCCTGATTCCAGCCTCCTGCTGATACGCATCCTGGCTGCTTCATTGCCACCCACAAGGGAGACCAGGATTGAGTTCCTGATTCCAGGTTTCAGCCTGGTCTAGCTCTGGATACTGTAGCTCTAGTACTGGATACTGTAGGCATTCGGGGAGTGAACTAGAATTTTGAATTCTCTTTGTCTAGCTGTCTGTCTCTCAGCCTCTCAAATAACTATATATATGTATATATATGTATATATATGTGTATATATATATAACCAACAATAAGGTTACTTATAATAACACTCCCCCGAATCCCATTTGGGCAACTTGTGTTTAATTCAGTCTGTAAATGTTCTTTAGTAGACTTAGGGATTTTTTCAGTTCTTAGGGCCAAATTCCAAGGAAAGGTAGTGATGGCAAAGCCAATTCTACCCTTTCCCACCCAGGGGAGAGGCTCTACCTCAACTAAACTGAAGTCTCAGGGGGACCCAGACTAAAGAGCTTAGTGGATTCAAATATATATATATATATATATATATATTTGAAAGGGAGAGAGAGACAATCTTCCATGTACTGGTTCACTTCCCAAATGGCCACAACAGCTGGAGTTGAGCCCATCCAAATCCAGGAGCCAGGAGCTTCTTCCAGGTCTCCCACATGGACACAGCAGCCCAAGGACTTGGGCCATCATCTGTTGCTTTCCTGAGTGCATTAGCAGGGAGCTGGACCAGAAGTGGAGCAGCAGGGACTTGAACCAGCACCCTTAGGGGATACTGGTGCCATAGGCGGTAGCTCTGCTCGGTATACCACAGTGCCAGCCCCATGATTTCCCTTTTTATCTCAAGTTGTCTGATGCACACGGATGCTTCCACTTCAACATCTACTCATGAGGCTGAGGTGTTCCTCTTTCCCATGTTTTTTTGTTTGTTTGTTTATTTGTTTGTTTTTATGTGTCCTTTTCTTAAAGATTTATTTTACTTAATTTGAAAGGCAGAGTTACAGTGAGAGGGGGAGAGACACACAGAGAGATCATATAAAAGATCTTCCATCCTCTGGTTCACTCCCGGGGGGCTGCAGTGTCTAAGACTGGGCCAGGCTAAGGCCAGGGGCCTGCATCTCCACCTGGGTGTCCCATGTAGATGGTAGAGGCCCAGCGCTGTCTGGTGTGTTAGCAAGGAGCTGTATTGGAAGTGGAGCGAGCAGCTGTGATTTGAACTGGCACTCAGATAAGGGGTGCTGGAGTCTCAAGTGGTGGCTTAACACCCTGCATCACAACGCTGGCCCCTCCTTTACTGTCTTGATCTAAGCACCAACTTTTCTTTACATATTGCTTTTATATGGTCTTATAATGTGATCTTCTTTCACATATCATTCTCTCTTCTTCCTCATTAAAAACTGGAAGTTTGTCTGCTAACTCCAGAAATGTTTGTGTGTCTTTCTTGAAGCCAGTAGAAGGGCTGCTATTGAGAGACAGGTTAAACTGCTACTTAAAGGAAGTAATCTTGGAAGACCCCTCTCTGTCTCTGTATCTCTTTCTCTCTCTCTCTCTGCTTTTGAAATACATATATAAATAAATCATTTTTTAAAAGCAAGCTAATAGATTTTCATCATTTGGTTCACATAAGTAGAAACTTCTCAAACAACCCTGAACAAAGGGGCTAGAAAATAAAATTGTATCTCTGGAAGTTTAATATCTGAAGGCAGGTAAGTGTGAAGGGCCATGAATTCTAGCAGATGTTCTTATTTTAATAACTTTCAGAAATGAGAAATAGTTGAACAGACACGTGGAGTTCATCCTTCATGGATGCATTAGGATCAAGGAAAACTTTTTCTCCCTCCCAAACCTTAGTAGATTTGACCATGAATCGATTTGTGATTTTGGAATCACCTTCGTAGTAAACCAAAGAGTTCCACACACAGATGAATGGCTTAAATGAGCTTTTGATAATTAGCCAACAGTAAGGTTACTTATAATAACACTCCCCCGAATCCAATTAGGGAAACTTGTGTTTAATTCAATCTGTAAATGTTCTTTAGTAGACTTAGGGATTTTTCAGTTATTAGGGCCAAATTCCAAGGAAAGGTAGTGATGGCAAAGCCAATTCTACCCTTTCCCACCCAGGGGAGAGGCACTACCTCAACTAAACTGAAGTCTCAGGGGACCCAGACTAAGGAGCTCGGTGGACTCATTGGCGTGGAAATTCACAGAGGAGGAAGTGGTCATGCTGTTATCAGTGTCATCACCAATGTTGTGATCCATTAGCACTTAGAACTTTTTATGTGAGGAATATTTTTGAAATATTCTGTAAGTTAACGTATTCACAGAAGAAGAAATTTGAGATTTAATCTGTTCATTGAGCAAATTTGCCTTAAATTCTACTTTTTAAGTGACATTCTCTTAAGCAGTGCTACAAAACAAAAAATGTAATTTGGTACAGGCTGTGTGAGACAATTATGCAATTACCTGTGTTCCAAAGTAGACTCTGAACGTACCGTGTCGCTGTGTGTCGAGAGCCCTGGGTGGGTAGGCAGGGACAAGGACATCTGTTACGGGGAATTGGGGAAGTCTTAGTGACTGCAAACAAAACCATTTTGGCCCTGAAGAGTGCATCGGTTTCTGTATGTTTGTTCTGTTTTGATTTTTATTCATTTAGTTAGCAAGTAATTCTAGAAAATTTGAAAATCCAGGTGCTTGAAAAAATGCCACCTAGTTTCCATCACCTAAATAAAACCATAATGAACACGTGGGTATATGTTATGATAGTCTTTCCCTGCTTTGCATTGCTTCACACATGTGACAAAGGACTATGCATATAGTTTTATATTCTTTTTAAAATTAATATTCTGTTAAATAGTCATACCATTTTAAAAAATTCACTGTTAGTCTAGTGTTAATGGTTTTTTAACTCAACAATTCTAGCTATTCTAAATACTGAGAAGCTCTTTTAATAATGTATTTAGTTAATGTCTT
Source organism: Oryctolagus cuniculus (assembly GCF_051225735.1). NCBI lineage: Eukaryota > Metazoa > Chordata > Mammalia > Lagomorpha > Leporidae > Oryctolagus > Oryctolagus cuniculus. The sequence goes on along the minus strand of NC_142874.1, from coordinate 11,371,429 downwards.
TAGTTTGTTATTATTAGTCATGTACTAGACCTTCTTTCATACAAAGCAATTTTCTATATTTCAGGTGTTTTTTTTTGTTTTTGTTTTTGTTTTTTTTTAATTTTTGACAGACAGAGTGGACAGTGAGAGAGAGAGAGAGACAGAGACAGAGAGAAAGGTCTTCCTTTGCCGTTGGTTCACCCTCCAATGGCTGCCCCGGCCGGCGCGCTGCGGCCCACGCACCGCGCTGATCCGAAGGCAGGAGCCAGGTGCTTCCTCCTGGTCTCCCATGGGGTGCAGGGCCCAAGCACTTGGGCCATCCTCCACTGCACTCCCTGGCCACAGCAGAGAGCTGGCCTGGAAGAGGGGCAACCGGGACAGAATCTGGCACCCCGACCGGGACTAGAACCCCGTGTGCCGGTGCTGCAAGGCGGAGGATTAGCCTAGTGAGCCGCGGCACCGGCTATTTCAGGTGTTCATAGGGTAGATTAGTAGGGGAGAGACTTCTCGATCAAAGCTTGTGTATGCTTCCATGCTACTGGTACTCAGGTAGATGGGTGGAAGACACAGTAGGATTGGAGGTAGAGCTATTTGGAAAAAGAAGCGAATAAAATAATAAAACAAGTAAGAGATCAGAGCAATGTGGAGAGCACCTAGTTCTCCATTTTGACTGGAGGGTAGTGTGTGTGTGTGGAAGGATTCTGTAAAACACAGTGCTGTAAATATCCGAAGGCAAATTTCCTGAACCGGAGTTTCAGTTTCAGTGGATGATAGTAGGTAATCTAGAGAGTTCTGGGTGCAAATGAATCAAAGAGTATGATAATTAAACAATATAATCTAATTTAAGCAGGGTTTTGTGGAAAATTTCAGAACCCTCAGTAGGTTAATGTGAATCATTGTTCTCTTAGAGGACAATAGAATATGTAGGTTTTCCTAAAAATGTTTTACCAAGAAACACCTTTCTAAAGGAATAGGGTTGGCACTTCATGAATCATACTTTGGAAAATGGTAGGAAATGGCAGCGAAATTTTGAGTCCTAAAGAATCTGAACTCAGTTTGGTGGGCTTGAAAATCCCTGGGGAGGACAATAGTAGATTTTTTAAAAAATGATTTATTTTATTTGTTTGAAATACAGAGTTAGAGAAAGAGGTAGAGACAGAGAGAGAGGACTTCCATCTGCTGGTTCACTCCCCAGATTGCCACAACAGTGGGAGCTGCGCCAATCTGAAGCCAGGAATCAGGTGCTTCCTCCAGGTCTCCCACATGGGTGCAGGGGCCCAAGGACTTGGGCCATCTTCTACTGCTTTCCCAGGCCATAGCAGAGAGCTGGATTGGAAGAGGAGCAGCAGGGCCTAGAACCAGCACCTATAAGGGATGCCAGGGATTCAGGCCAGGGCTTAACCTGCTGTGCCACAATGCCGGCCCTGGACAATAGTAGATTACACCTAACAGTGCAAGAAGGCGTTGTGAAATGAGAGCCTGTCTGTTCACATTAACAGTATGGCTGACATCTTCATGTTTGGGTCTTCTTCCTACATTTAAAGCGTTGGATCTAGAACATGTAAGTGTCTATTGCCTGAAGAATGATCAATATTTTCATTTGCATCTTCAATTCAGTTCATGTTATTGCATTCATTATTCAGCTTTTCAGCTTCCTGGTGCCTACTGAAGCATTGCTCAAGTTCTCCCATTTTGCTATTAGTAGCCTCAGGTGTCAACACACACATGTATTTGCACCGCAGCTTCTAGCTAATGCTTTCACTATTTTGGTTTGATTCCGAATCATATCATAAAATCACATATTTCTTTTGCTGTTGACTTTTTGTTTTTCTAAAACTTCTTCATTGGTGCAACTCTAAATATCCCCTTTGAAGGCTTCTCTCAGATCTCCTCACATATTTTATCATTCCTCTTATATGAACTGGCACAAGCCCTTTATCAGTTACTGTCTGAGATCATGACACTCGTAGCATAAACCCTGAATGATCATCATTGTTTGTGAAACTGCCAAATCTACAGTCTGTCCTTCCTCTTTCTGATTGGTCTTACACGTTTGTTGTAAATGAATTCTCTCCAATTGTAGAGCCTGCAGCTCTGCCTACATGAAAACATGGGAAATTTGGGCACAAGGTAGCTTGTGCATGCCAACAGGACTTATCATTTTGTTATCTTCAAAAATGTATCCTAATAATCCCTTTTTCTCTTTAGGGAATTATTTTACCTATAGCCCAGTCTGTATTCAGTCTTAATATAATAAGTACATATTTTTGCACACACCAGAATTCACCCCTTTTTTTGTGAAGGCTTTTTGAAATACTCCTGATAAATTATTTTCCTCATACATATAAAGAATAAGAAACATGACCGAAATGAATGGAAAGTCAGAAAGAAATAAAAAGACATGTAGTGATTTAAAATCTAAATTGCTAAAAATCTCAGCTGCTATTCTAAAGAAAAGAAAAGTGTTGGCAGGTGGTATTGGAGCACATTTTTACTAAAATGACAGCAAAACAGTTCACATTTATATTTCCAAAGAGAATATAAAAATAAAATGCACCTGCCTAATAGATTGCATTAATTTGAAAGGAATCTACATTGTGAAAACCAACTGTGTGTCGCTACCTCATAGAGTCGATTTCTGGAGAATGTCAGGCAGAAACGAACTGTGGTTGTCCCTTCATCTTGTCCCACTGGGTTCACATTTTTTCTTTGCCAACCGAGCTCTGATTTCTTTGGATACTGGAAGATATCCCATGAGCTCCAGGAGGGGAATTCAGAGAATGAATATAACTGGTTAAAGCCAGGCTGGTGATTAATCTGGGAGTGGACTTGTGATCCATCCCTGACCAATGGCATTCAACTGGAGACAGCTGGCCCGCAGAGCCCGTCACCTTTTTCTCTTTTGCCTGTAACACTGATGTTTAGAAGCGAATCAGTAGCTGTCTCATGACCACAAAGCAGCATACAGGAGTGTAAAAATCCACAAAATATTGATGGAGGAAAGTGAGAAAGCTCCTGTATTCCCGAGGATCTCATGGGCATCTGCATCATGCTTGAATTTTGATCTCCAGATAACGTTGTGTGTGTGAGAAAGAAAAAGCATTGCTTGTTTCATCCTCTGTAGGTAGTTGGTTACTATTACTTCCAATGAAAATTATTTCTAGAGGTCAGCATTACGTTGTAGTGGGTAAAGCCGCAGCCTGCAATGGCAGCATCCCATATGGTCACCAGTTCAAGACCTGGCTGCTCCACTTCTGATCCAGCTCCCAGCTAATGTGCCTGGGAAGGCAGTGGAGGATGGTCCAAGTACTTATGCCCCTGTATCCATATTGGAGACCCAAAAGAAGCTCCTGGCTCTTCACTTCAGATTGGCCCAGCTCCAGTCATTGTAGCCATTTGGGGAGTGACCCAACAGATAGAACATTCTCTTTCTCTTTCTTTGTAATTCTGACTTGCAGATGCATAAATAAACCATAAATTTGTTTCTGATTGATTCAGTTATGGTATGTCCTTAGTTTTGTTTAAATATCTTTTCTACTAATATAAGGAACTCAATACTGTTAGTTGTATGTTTTTTTTCTAAATTTTATTTTGTATTCTGCTTTTATAAATCTGAGTTGTTCTTTCTGATTGTTTGGGTTCTTATACAACCAGTGTCATAGAACCACACCGTTCTTCTGATAATTGGGAGTTTATTTATGTAATTCTTTACTTACTGTCTGCTTTACTCTACAACTAATAATTGGAGCACTGGGACACAAGATAGTCCATATTCTCTTCTATAACTTAAATTTAATGCAATAATTTATAAAACTAGTCCCATATTTTCTTAAGGATAGTTTCAACATGGTGATGTCATTATTGTCAATAATTCACCAGCAGTTTCCAAGTTCATAGATTATTTTACCATAATTCATGAAACCACTGCACAAAATGTGACATTTCTTATTTGTGTGTCTGTATGGTGTGTGTCTATAATACTGGGATACATAGCTTCAAAGATCAATTTTGAATAATCCTGTTTTGAATGTGAATTCATTTTTTCCCCTTCATTTTCTTCCCTATCTCCATTAGAAGGAGAAGAAGAACAAACAAATCAAAGTGTTTTGACGTAGGAAAAGGAAATTGCCCAAATGCTCCAAATGCCTTAAAAATGTCATCTGCTATTTTATTTTTGTTAAATAATTGAATTTCATTTCCATTAAGTGATGTGTAAATAGGATATAATATAATTCTAAAAAAGTTTTCAATATTGTACATACATAATTTAAAAAAGCTAAAAATGTAACACTCATAAGATAATAAATGTGATTTGAAATGTACTTGAGGAATGTTGCTATTAATAGTTAATTTAGGAAAACATTAAAAATGTTAAAATAGGAATGCTTGGATAGATGTATACAAAGTTGATGATTGTCTTACATAGCATTATCAACTTTGGGGATATCTTCTCTACTTGAAAAAAAAATCTCTATGTTTGGGGCTGGCACTGTGGCATCTTAGGCAATACAGACATCCCACATGGGTTCAGGTTCATATTCTTGGCTGCTCCACTTCTGATCCAGCTCCCTGCTGATGGCCTGTGGAAAGCAGTGAAGGTTGTCCAAGTCCTTGGGCCCCTGCACCCATGTGGGAGACCTGCATGAAGCTCCTGGCTCAGCCCTGGCCATTGTGGCCACTTACGGAGTGAATCACTGGATGGCAGTTTCTCTCTCTCTCTCTCTCTCTCTCTCTCTCTCTCTCTTTCCCTCCTTCTGTAACTCAGACTTTCAAATAAATAAATAAATCTTCAACAAAAATATTCCTAAGTTAACATTAGCTTCATAGTTTCTGAAATCAAGGCTACAATTAAGTATTAAATGGCAAAGTCAATCACTCTTAGAGATTTGAATAATCAAATATGTTTGTTAAACTGTGTCCTAGTGTAACAGAGTAAGGAAATTTTGCCAATATTTTGTGGTATTTTGTCTAAGTTTTAATGAAAGGGCTAATGGATGTAATGTGTGGTTAACCATTAAAAACTTTTACAGAGGGGTTGGTGATAAAAATACTGCTTGGGTCTTCATATCACATTGCCGAGTTTGAGTCCATCCCAACTTCCAGTTACATCTTCCAGTTATCTAGAACACTCTGGGAGGCAACAATAATGGTCCAGGATGTTGGTCCCAGCTTCCCATGTGGGAGGCACAAATTGAGTTCCTGTCTCCTGGCTTCAGCCTCTCCCTGCACCAGCTACTGTGGGCATTCAGAGAGTGAGTCAGTGAATGGAAGATCTCCATCTGTGTCTCCTGTTCGAATAAATAAAATAAATAATTTTGCAGTATGTAGAAGTATTATATTTTAAATCGCTTACTTTGAGGGTCAACAGCTCATGTTTCTTAGATGTAGCCAGATGCTACCACCTGCTTTGTGTTAACATTTCATCAGTGATATTGAGTTGAAATACTGGATAATCTGTCCCCATGAGACTCTGAAAATAAAAATATTGGGTCAACATGAGTGTAAGACAGTGAATTTTCAAGTTTTATATAATAAGATATAATTAATGCTTCATTATCACTCAAATTGTGAATGTTCTTTATGTTATAAAACATTTTGTTTTGCAAGAAAATTCCAAGATCACTGGCTTTAGTCTTGCAGTTTAACAAAATATACCTGTACTTTAATACTGTTGTTGAAAATGGATGAGAAGCAACTAATGAGTGGTTATTAATGGATCTTTGATTTCTGAACTATTTTTGTTGTTTAACCACTGATAAGGGTATATATGAATTTGACTAAATTTTAACATTAATATTCTACATGAGTAATTCTAACAAGATACAACACCACTGCACTTTCCCTAAGGAACGCTCAAGCTGGGAGAGTTGGTAGGAATACTCCATGTACAGGTGACTTCAAACATGCAAAGCTCATATGAATCAGCTGTGTGTGTCATTCTCAAGAATGAGCTAATAGGGGAAAGTATGGAATAAACTAATAGCCAACAGTAACTGGAATCAAAACTGTGTACAGATCCTTAAGTACTCCCGTCTCTGTGAGTGCTTTTACATTAATAGCTAAATAAAATGGCTCATGACCAATTTTCCTGCAAGGATTCTCTCGTCATCCTCCACAGTTGTGTCCATTAACTAACCCTCGTTCTGGCTCATTGCTTCATTTCTTGTAGCTCCTACTCTTTCTCCTCTCACTTCATTGTTCATCAATCTGATTTACGTAACATGGTTAGCGTCGACTTTTTTCTGAAGGTTTGGGAGTAAGACAGTGAGATTGACAGCACAGAAAATAGCAAGAATATGATTTCAGTTTAAAATACTCCACCCTGTAATTCTTGGACTTCCATGACCCTTACACAGTAGAGAAGACTGTATTTTATTAGCTATCTTTAGTAAGGTAACTCCATCATTATAGGTACTATCGTACAATTCTACAAATGACAAGAACTTATTTTCTTCTTTCTGACATCCCTTCCTCAAAGTTGTAATTTTGTCCGCCTTATTATTCAGGGGAATGTAGTATATTATCTAAATGTTTCCTTCAAATCTTTATCTAGTGATCCTTGCTTTATTCAGTTTTTAAAAAGACCTTAAATATATTCTTAAAGAAAAAAAAATTCTGAGAGTCCTAGAGTGAAATACTCTCTCTCCCTTTAGATAAGTAGAACTGAGGCCTTTTGTTAGTTGAGAATAGTCAGGATTTTTTTTTCCTTTGTTGCTCTTCCTGTTACAAAATTATACCTCCAGAAAACAAACAGCTACAACCACAAAAAAACAGAAACAAAAAAACCCACCACAACCACCACCAACAAACAGTACTCCCAGGGTGCGAGCAGTGTTCTCCCAGCTTACTCTGGAAGGTTCTCATTGTTCATGCAATGGCAGGGGAGTTTGCGAGTGGGCAACGCCTCTCAGGCTTCGGCTTGGCCTCTCAGGGATGGACGTATTCTGCAGGCAGGATTAGCTCTTCCTTCTCATGTTGTATCTGTTTGATAGGTTTTGAAAATGGTGTGGGGGCCTGGCGCTGTGGCAGAGTGGGTTAAGCCACGGCCAACAGTACTGGGATCCTACATGGGCTCAGGTTCCAGCCCTTGCTGCTCTACTACCAATCCTGCTCGCAGCTAACTCACCTGGGAAAGCAGCAGAGGATGGCCCAAGTGCCTGGGCCCCTGCCCCACATGGCAGACCCAGAATAAGCCCCTGGCTCCTGGCGTTGGTTTGACCCAGCTCCAGCCATTGTGGCCATTTGGGGAGTGAACCAGCTGATGGTTCTTTCTCTGTCTCTCCCTCTGTAACTCTGTCTTCCAAATAAAATAAGTTAAGTCTTTAAAAAAAGAAAAAGAAAAGAAAATGGCCTGGGACACAGTATACAGCTTGCTCCAGTGCAGGAATAGCCCATCAGTGCTGGCATTTTCCGAGTGTTTATCACTGATGGTGTCGAAAGTTATTCACAGGACCATTGTCTTTCTTTATGCCATTGTAGTTATTTAGAAATGACTATTTGGGGAAAAATCATTTTCCTGTCCTAATAGACCATGTAAAATCCTTATTAATACTATCTGGCATTTTCTCAAAAACCATAAAGCTTTTAGCTTTTGCTGGGTGCATGAATGAAGAAGTGCACAGACCCAATGTTTAGTTTGTTTATTTGACAAGTATCTTAAAATGCTTGCTACATTTATGTGAAGTCTTATTTTATTGCAGGCAAAATCAAGTAAAGCCTACATAAAAAGCCCAGTTAATTGGATATAAGCCAGTGATATTTGTTCCAAAATTGTTTTGAGAAGTTGTCTGGTCTAATTGAATGAGCATATCAGGAAAAAAGTAGCCAAATCCTAAGTAAATTGTGATTTAGTAATAATATTTAGTCCAAGGCAGCTGATTCTGTTCAACAGCACAGATCATGGGCAAGCAGTTGAAACACTGACAAACTGTATTCTTTAATAAATAAGAGTGAAATCTTCTTGCTACAGGAGTTTTCACTTCCTTAGCAGTTTTAATTCGATATGGTACTCAGCTGAATTTACTTTCACATTATTGTTAAAGAAATATCTTAAAGTACTGTCATAGACTATTTGCATAAATAAACTTGATAATTTTTAATCACACATGTTTAAAAATTAATAGTTAAAATATTCTTATCCCACAGTGGTTAATGACATTTGTAGATCTCAGAGAAAGCTAGAAATGTTATGATCTTTTTAAGTTAGAAATTGTCCCTGCAGCAATGAAGACCCTTGGAGAGTTCTGTTCTCACATGGTTTTCTCAAGAAATGAGACAACTAGACGCCATAAATAAAACTGTTTGAAAATGGTAAAATTATAGTTTCAGATTTGTGTTCTGTCATTAGGCTCAGAATAATGAACTTTGAAATATTTTTCATGATTAATCTAATCTAAGAAATGACTTTATTAATAAAAAATAACTAAATTTTATAATTGATTCATTAGAAATTGGGTTCCAACTAGTTACATTTTCACATAATTGTTTTTTCAGTCTGCTGCCATTTATTGAGTATTTTTTTTTCCTTATTAACACCACGTACCTTTTCACCTTAAATTAAGAGATTTAATGAAGTACTAATGAGACTTTTGGATTCAAAAGAATGTTAACAATGCTATTTTCCAAGACATTTAGAATAAAAGCTGTAATTGCATACCATTTTTTACCTTGGCTACCCGACAGTTTCTCCTAAAAGACATCCTTATTTCTAAACAAATGAATCAACTGCCAGCATTAATACTTACAGTGTGTTTTTGGATTAAAGGTCAAGGGGGAGAAAATGGCAAAACCCTAAAGGGAAGTGTGTTCATGTGTTCAAAAGGTTAGTGTCATTATAAACACATTTCTTTTTTTTAGAGACTTCTAATGCAACTTAAGTGTGTTCTATACTAGGGAAACAATTCTTATATTGCTAACTCCTTGCAGAAGTGAACCCATGTCTTCCCTGGATATATAGGCCTTATATGACAACCAACTTCAACATAAAAATAATATATACTTTCCAGCATTTCCTCTTTGATCACTTCTGACTATATTCCAATAATTTTATGTATCGTTCAAAAATAGAGGGAGTGAAAATATAGGGCAGTTTTTTCCCTAACATTGATTGAGGATTATTTTCACTATTATTATTGCAGAAAAGTATACTCCAACTTCATGACTCGTAGCAGGTGATGTTATACAATTTCTTAATTTGTTTTAATCTTCTACTCCTGGTTAGCCTCATCTTGTCCTCCTCAATTCCTTTAAAGTTTAATTTCTTTCTCAGCTGTGCTTAATTTTGTTGTTTAAAGTTCTTGATCAAATGCATCATAGACAAATGATTTCCAAAGCCAGAAATTATGGGGAAATGTGATCAAGGATTAGGACAAGAGGAACTGATGGGAGCAGTGATGAACCATAAAATGTATGCCTCACATTACGCGCATTCATGCATTGCAATTTTACATGAGTTACATTTTTTTTTTAATTTTTTGACAGGCAGAGTGGACAGTGAGAGAGAGAGACAGAGAGAAAGGTCTTCCTTTGCCATTGGTTCACCCTCCAATGGCTGGCGCGCTGTGGCCGGCGCACCGCGCTGATCCGATGGCAGGAGCCAGGAGCCAGGTGCTTTTCCTGGTCTCCCATGGGGTGCAGGGCCCAAGCACCTGGGCCATCCTCCACTGCACTCCCTGGCCACAGCAGAGAGCTGGCCTGGAAGAGGGGCAACCGGGACAGAATCCAGCGCCCCAACCGGGACTAGAACCCGGTGTGCTGGTGCCGCTAGGCGGAGGATTAGCCTAGTGAGCCGCGGCACCGGCCTATGAGTTACAATTTTTAAAAGTATATTTTGCCCACCTAACAAAACAGACCATTAGATAGAAGTGTGATCTGTCTTCTAAATCACAAAGAATCAGAAGATCACAATTTTAAGTACCTTGTCCAGCGACATAGTACTATGTTGGAGGGGTGACTTGGACTAGGTTGTCACAATGAGTTTGTTTATTTATTTATTTATTTTTTATTTTATTTTTTTGACAGGCAGAGTGGACAGTGAGAGAGAGAGACAGAGAGAAAGGTCTTCCTTTGCCGTTGGTTCACCCTCCAATGGCTGGCGCGCTGTGGCCGGCGCAACACGCTGATCCAAAGCCAGGAGCCAGGTGCTTCTCCTGGTTTCCCATGGGGTGCAGGGCCCAAGCACTTGAGCCATCCTCCACTGCACTCCTGGCCATAGCAGAGAGCTGGCCTGAAAGAGGGGTCACCAGGACAGAATCCGGCACCCCGACCGGGACTAGAACCCAGGTGCCGACACCACAAGGTGGAGGATTAGCCTAGTGAGCCGCGGTGCCGGCCCACAATGAGTTTGATCTTCGCTTGATATTAGGTTATCATGCCGTAGCAGATGTTTAATATGGAGACATATTTTATTGAGGATAATGGTGAGTCAGTGGATGAAATTATATGGACAAATGTGTGTTTCAGCAGGAACCTTCATTTATACTTAAAAATGGATTGTAGACTTGCAAGTACAACATGACTGAATATTAACCCGATAGGAAGTTATTAGGAATTTGTGTACCAAACTCCCATAAATGTAGTAGCTTGAAACAAAACCATTTGTTATCTCATTGTTCTATAGATCAAAAATCTGAGTGATCATTCCCCAAAATTACTGCTGTGATTTTTTTTGGTAATACTAAAATATCTATATTTTAGAGCTGGTATTAAGTACCTTATTATCTCATTCGAGTCTCATAGCAACAGTGTAAGTTATTAGTATTGTTTTAAAGATGAGAAAGCTGAATAGCAGTGGTCATTAGAAATGATTCCATAAGCAATTGGATGTTATCCCATTGTGTGTGTGAGTGTGTGTGGTGTTTTCCATTCCTCACTTCTAAGTCAAAAGCAAAGAAAGTCTTCCAGGATAAAGAGAAAAGTAGAGGTTGCCACTGTTACTGAGTTATCTCCTCTCACTTGCTCTGATATGTTGATGATCTTACTTTAACTAAATACCACTGTCTTCTCCTTCTATGAAATGTTCAAGAGCAACCTTCATGGAAAATACCACAGTGTAGGGGCTGGCGCTGTGGCTCACTCCGTTAATCCTCTGCCTGCGGTGCCAGCATCCCATATGAGCGCCAGGTTCTAGTTCCAGTTGCTCCTATTCCAGTCCAGCTCTCTGCTGTGGCCCAGGAAGGCAGTGGAGGATGGCCCAAGTCCTTGGGCTCTGCACCTGCATGGGAAACCAGGAAGAAGCACCTGGCTCCTGGATTTGGATCAGCATAGTGCTGGCCGTGGCAGCCATGTGGGGGTGAACCAACGGAAGGAAGACCTTTCTCTCTGTCTCTCTCACTGTCTGTAACTCTACCTGTCAAATAAAAAAATAAAATAAAATACCACAGTGTAGGAATCATTGTCCACACACAGAAACTGTTTTTTCATACCATTAGAGCAAATTTGTTTAAAACATTTTGGAAGAGTTGGAGGAAGAAGGAAATTGATGTATCGTTGATATTCATAACTGGAAGCTCTTTTCATCAGAGGAAAGAGTGAAAGAGGAGTGAGGTAGAGACTTCTGCTGTTGGGGCTCTTTGCTGAAATTCAGAGGCCACAAGAGTCTCTGGCCACACACTGATGACTACTGCACTGATGGAAATACCCAGGGAGCAGGAGAACATCAGCAGTTTCTTCCAGTGATTTTCTTCTAGTGCTTTCCATCCATAGAGCTCAAATGAGATGGGAAGGTGAGCCTAGAAAAATATAACTATTAGATTTTCTATGTCTTGAAATTAAATGCAGAACAGAAAGGGAGAAGAAGGTGGCTACAAGGAAATAGGAAAATGCAAGACACACTGGAGACAAACGCTCTGGGCAGTTGCTGTAGCTCCTGAAGCTCTTTGTCTCCTTCTCACACATGCACTGCTCTTCTCATTCATTCTGGGGTCCTTTTTGGTGGATTGGAGGTTTTAATGGCAGGAAAATGTCCATTGCTTTTCCATTTATCCTGTGTTTGCCCCGTGTTGAATTTCAGACCTATCTGTAATTGCTGGAGTCCTCTTTCTTCCTAATGCAGTCCAGTCACTTCTTCTGATTGACTCGCGGTGTCCACCTACTGCTGTGAGCTTCTTGTTTTTAATTTGGAAAATGACAGTAATTCCTGGAGTTAGTTTTCATAACATCAGACCTTATTCAAATATTGAATCCTGGAATATTCAGTTATAGTCTTATACATTTTCTCTTGCAGCTTTAAAATTTTAGCTGTTACATTTAGGACTATGAACAACTTCAAAATAACATTTTTATATAGGGTGAGATTGTTGTTAAATTTCATTTTTAAACTTTTAATTGCATAAAAGTTGTACAATTTATGGGGTAGAAGATGTTTGGATAAATATATATATTATGTAATGATCAAATAAGAAAAATTGGCATATCCATCATCTCAGATATCTATCATTTCTTTGGGGTGAAACCATTTAAAATCCTCTCTTCTTGTATGTACTTTGAAATATATATTATTATTTTTAAAATAGTGCTATTTTTTAAAATTTTGAGGATAACATATATTCAGTTTACATTATAGTGGAAGACTTAATGTTCTACTTAACAAAGAGTTCAAAAAGCAAAAGTCTATATTTCCATGGCAGCACAGAGAAGGGCCATAGACAATCCAATGAAGAGATGTCAGCTTCACTCATCTACAGTAAACTTCAAGGTAGTTACACATTTTCAAAACAGTAGTAAAATATAACTCCCAACAATTTCTCCAACAAAGATTCAAAACAGAGCTTGATAAAATCCTATATTTGCACTCAATCTGATATATTCTGGCATTTTTTTCAATTTTGGTTTTGTTTTTTGATTTTATTTTTTCTTTTAATTTTAGCACCCCTGTATAAAGGGAGAAGTTGTGGAATTTGTCTTTCTGTGTCTGGGTTATTTCATTCAACATGTACTCCAGTTGCAACTGTTTTGATGCAAATGATAAAATTTTATTTTATTTTTTTGCTGACTAATATTTCGTTGTGTGTGTGTGTGTGTGTGTAGCATCTCTTGTAACATTTCATATGGTAATGGACACTTTGGATGGTTTCATATTTTAGCTATTGTGAACAGTATTGCTATAAACATGGTGGTGCAGGTATCTTTTTTATTCAGTATATTTAAGTCTTAAGGATGTATACCCAGTAGTAGAATTGCAAAATCATCTGGCAAGCCTATTTCCACATTTTAAAGAAATATCTACACTATTTTCCACAGAGGCTGCAGTAATTTACATTCCTACCAACAGTATAAGTGATCCCCTTTCTCTAAATCCTCTACAGCTTTTGTTACTCTGTCTTTTGGATTTTAGCCGTTCTGACAATGGTGAGGTGATGTCTCATTGTGGTTTTGACTTGCATTTCCCTTATTGCTAAAATACTGACCATTTTTTTCAAATATGTGTTGGAAATATATCATTCCTCTTTTGAGAAGTGTCTATTGAGGTCCTTTGCCCATTTCTTAACTAGAGTAGTTGTGTTTGAGATTTTTGATTTGCTGATATATTCTGGATATTAATCCTTTATCAGATAGTAACTTGCAAATTTTTTGTCCTTTCTGTTGGATGTTTCTTCACTCTATTATTTCCTTTGATGTGCAGCAGCTTCTGAGGTTTATATAATCCCACTTGTCTAGTTTTGCTTTTGTTACCTGTGCTTCTGGATCTAATCTAAGATGTCATCACCTGTACCAATGTCTTGGAGTGTTTCTCCTCCATTTTCTTCCAGCAACTTCATAGTCTCAGACCTTGAATTTAGGACTTAGATCCATCTTGAGTTGATTCTTGTGTGCAGTGAGTGGTAGGGATCTAATTTCATTCATATATATATATATATATAACTGGAGATATATGTCCAGTTTTGCCAGCATTGTTTGTTTGTTTGTTTATTTTATTCATTTGACAGAGAAAGTGAGAGAGAGAGACAGAGAGAAAGGTCTTCCTTCTGTTTGTTCACTCCCCAAATGGCCACTACGGCTGGCGCTGCACCGATCCGAAGCCAGGAGCCAGGTGCTTCTTCCTGGTCTCCCATGCAGGTGCAGGCACCCAGGACTTGGGCCATCCTCCACTGTCTTCCAGGGCCACAGCTGAGAACTGGACTGGAAGAGGAGCAACTGGGAGTAGAACTGGTGCTCATATGGGATGCCGGCACCACAGGTGGAGGATTAACCAAGCGAACCAAGGCGCCGGCCCTGCCAGCATTGTTTATTAAAGAGATTATCGTTTCTCCAATGTATGGTATGGGCACTTTGGTCAAAAATGAGTTGGCTGTATGTATGTGAATTCATTTGTGGGCTCTCTATTCTGTCCCATTGATCCATGTATTTCACTTTTTTTCTCCCAGTACCATGCTATTTAGTTATGATAGATTTGTACCTTGCTTTGAAGTCAGGTCATTGTGAAGCCTTCAGCTTGACCTTTTTTGCTCAGCTGGGTCTTTTGTGATTCCATATGAATTTTAAGATTTTTTTTAAATCATGAAAACAGTGTCATAAGCTTTTTGATAAGTATAATGTGAATCTGTAGATTACTTTAGTTAGAATAGGCATATTAGTAATATTAATTCTTCCAATCCACAAGCAAGGGATGTTTCTCTATTTCTCATGTCCTTGATGATTTCTTTCATCAATGCTTTATAATTTTCTTTGTAAAGATCTTTCACTTCTTTGGTTAAATTTAAAAATTATTCCTAAATATTTAGGGTTTTTTGGTGACTATTGTGAAAGTGATTTCTGTTTTTATTTCTCTTTTGGCAAGTTATCATTATCATATTAAAAATAACTAATGTTTTTTGTATGTTGATTTTGTAGCCTGCAAATGTACTGAATTGGTTTATCAGTTCTAACAGTTTTTTAGTGTAGTGCTTTGTTTTTCCACATTCAACTTTATGTTGCAAACATGGATATTTTGACTTCCTCCTTTCTTTTTAATTTTGATGCCCTTTATTTCTTTTTTAAAGCTTTTATTCAATGAATGCAAATTTCATAGATACAGCTTTAGGAATATAGTGGTTCTTCCCCTATATCCATCCTCCCACCCCCACTCCCATCCAACCTCCTATTCTCACTCCATCCCATTCTTCATTGAGATTCATTTTTTAATTAACTTTATATACAGAAGACCAACTCTATACTAAGTAAAGGTTTTAACAGTTTGCACCCACACACACAGAGAATAAAGTACTGTGTGAGAACAAGTTTTGCAGTTAATTCTCTCTCTCTCTCTCTCTTTTTTTTTTTTTTTTTGACAGGCAGAGTGAATAGTGTGTGTGAGAGAGAGAGAGAGAGAGAGAGAGAGAGAAAGAGAAAGGTCTTCCTTTTGCCGTTGGTTCACCCTCCAATGGCCGCCACGCTGGCATGCTGCGGCCGGCGCACCACGCCTATCCGAAGGCAGGAGCCAGGTGCTTCTCCTGGTCTCCCATGGGGTGCAGGGCCCAAGCACTTGGGCCATCCTCCACTGCACTCCCGGGCCACAGCAGAGAGCTGGCCTGGAAGAGGGGCAACCGGGACAGAATCCGGCGACCCGACAGGGAGTAGAACCCGGTGTGCCGGCGCTGCTAGGTGGAAGATTAGCCTAGTGAGCCGCGGCGCCTGTCGCAGTTAATTCTCATTGTACAACTCATTAAGGATAGAGGTCCTACATGGGGAGTAAGTAAGTGCACAGTGACTTCTGTTATTAATTTAACAATTAACACTCTTATTTATGACGTCAATGATCACCTGAGGCTCTTGCCGTGAGCTGCCAAGGCTATGGAAGCCTTTTGTGACCACAAACTCTGTCAGTATTTAAGCAAAGTGGAAGTTCTATCCTCCCTTCAGAGAAAAGTACATCCTTCTTTGATCGCCCCTTTTTCCCACTGGGGTCTCACTCAAAGAGATCCTTCATGTAGGAGATTCTTTGCCAAAGTGTTTTGGCTTTCCATGCCTGAAATGCTCTCATGGCCTTTTCAGCCACATCCAAATGCCTTAAGGGCTGATTCTGAGGTCACAGTGTTACTTAAAGTGATTGTTTTTCTATGAGCTGCTGTGTGGACTGCATCCCATATTGGACATCCCCTCCTTTTCAATTCTATTATTATTACAGACACTTGAAACTATTTATGTGATGTCTTTAATAATTAATCCTATCTATATGATCACGTTAACACTTATGATTATCACTTTAAAAATTAAGATGGCATTTTTACCACCAATTTTAAAGGAATTTGTAGTCCCATAAGTTTTTAAACTATATCCTTTTAAGTAAGTCTATAGGAACTTATGCGGAACTATACAGCTTTATAAATTTCTTCCTCCCTCTATATTCCCACTCTTATTTTTTACTGAGATCTATTTTCATTTGACTTTATGTAAATATGATTAGCTCTCTGTTAAGTAAAGAGTTCAACATATAGTATAAAAAAGATAAATAAAAAATAACTCATCCTCGACAGTCAAGACAAAGACTGTTCAAGTCAATTCTTCTCAAAGTGCCAATTTCACTTCTACATCTTTCATTTTAGGTGTGCTATTAGTTCTCACAGATCAAGGAGAACATGTAGTATTTGTCCTTTGGGAATGGCTTATTTCACTAAGCATTAAGTTTTCTAGATTGATCCATTTTGTTGCAAATGACTGGATTTCATTTTTTTTTACTGATGTGCAGTATTCCATGGTGTGCGTATTCCATAATTTCTTTATTCAGTCTTCCATTGATGGGCATTTAGGTTGATTCCTTGTCTTAGCTATTATGAATTGAGCTGCAATAAACATGGAGTTGCAGACAGCTCTTTTGTTTACTGATTTCATTTTTTGGGGTGGTAAATTTCAAGGAGTGGAATGGCTGGCTCATGTGGTAGGTCTATATTTAAATCTTTGAGGTATCTCCATACTGTCTTCCATGGTGGCTTTACCAGTTTGCATTCCCACTAACAGTGGATTAGATTACCTTTTTCCATACATATTCTCCAACATTTGTTGTTTCTTGATTTCTTTTTTTTTTTTTTATTTTTTTTTTATTTATTTATTTTTTTTTTTGACAGGCAGAGTGGACAGTGAGAGAGAGAGACAGAGAGAGAAAGGTCTTCCTTTGCCGTTGGTTCACCCTCCAATGGCCGCCGCTGCAGCCGGCGCACCGCGCTGATCCGATGGCAGGAGCCAGGATCCAGGTGCTTATCCTGGTCTCCCATGGGGTGCAGGGCCCAAGCACCTGGGCCATCCTCCACTGCACTCCCTGGCCATAGCAGAGAGCTGGCCTGGAAGAGGGGCAACCGGGACAGAATCCGGCGCCCCGACCGGGACAAGAACCCGGTGTGCCGGCGCCGCAAGGTGGAGGATTAGCCTATTGAGCCACGGCGCCGGCTTTCTTGATTTCTGTATGAGAGCCATTCTAATTGGGGTGACCTGAAACCTCATTGTGGTTTTGATTTGCATTTCCTTGATGGCTAGTGATCCTGAACATTTTTTCATGTGTCTATTGGCCATTCGGATTTCCTCTTTTTGACAAATGACTGTTTAAGTCCTTTGCCCATCTCTTAACTGGGTTGTTTGTTTTGTTGTCATAGAGTTTCTTGATCTCTTTGTAGATTCTGGTTGTTAATCCTTTATCAGTGCTGTTGTTTGCAAATAATTTCTCCCATTCCGTTGGTTGCCTCTTCACTTTCCTGACTGTTTCTTTTGCAGTACAGAAACTTCTCAATTTGATGAAATCCCTATTGTTAATTTTGCCTCTGACTGCCTGGTCTTCTGTAGTCTTTTCCAAGAAGTCTTTGCCTTTGCCAGTATCTTGCAGGGTTTCCCCAGTGTTCTCAGTTACTTTTATGGTGTCAGGTCATAGATTTAGGTCTTTAATCCATGTTGAGTGGATGTTTGTATAAGGTGTAAGGTATGGGTCTTGCTTCATACTTCTGCATGTGGAAATCCAGTTTTCCCAGTACCATTTGTTGAAGAGACTGTCTCTGCTCCAGGGATTGGTTTTAGCTCCTTGGTCAAATATAAGTTGGTTGTAGATGCTTGGATTGATTTCTGGTGTTTCTATTTTGTTCCATTGGTCTATCCGTCTATTTTTGTACCAGCACCAGGCTGATTTGATTATAACTGCCTTGTAGTATATCTTGAAATCTGGTATTTTGATGTCTCTGGCTTTATTTTTCTTGTATACGATTGCTTTAGCTATTTCGAAATCTCCTGTGCCTCCAAGTAAATTTCAACATCATTTTTTCTAGATCTGAGAATAAATGTCTTTGGTATTTTGATTGGTATTGCATTGAATCTGTAAATTCCTTTTGGAAGAATGTGTATTTTGATGATATTGATTCTTCCAATCCATGAACATGGAAGATTTTTTTCATTTTTTTGTATCTTCTTCTATCTTTCTTTAATGTTTTGTAATTCTCATTGTAGAGATCTATGATGTACTTGGTTAAATTTATTCCAAGGAATTTGATTTTTTTTTTTTACCTATTGTGAATGGGATTGATCTTAGAAGTTATTTCTCAACAGTGGCATTGTCTGTGTATACAAAGGCTGTTGATTTTTGTGTATTGACTTTATATCCTTTATATCCTTTGATTTATTTTTCTTGCCTAATGGCTCTGGCTAAAACTTCCAGGACTATATTGAATAGCAATGGTGAGAGTGCACATCCTTGTATGATACAATATCACAGTGGGAATGTTTCTAACTTTTCCCCCTTCAATATGATGCTGAATGCCCTTTATTTCTTTCTCCTCTCTAATTACTCTTGCTAATACTCCCAATATCATATTCAATAATAGTGGTGAAAGTGGACATCTTTGTGTTGTTCTGTATCTGAAAAGAAATGCCTTTCTGCTTTTTTTTTCAGGATGATATTGGCTATTGGTTTATCATACAACTTTGAATTGTGTTTCTTATGTATCTGAAATATGTATTATTTTCAACCATAGTCATCGTATCGTAAATAGAACACCACAAGTTATTCTTCCCACTTAATTCTAACATTGGACCCCTGACCAATCCCTTCTCAACCTTCATCTCTAAGTCCTCCCAGTTATTTTGTAGCTACTCTTCTGTTCTCTTCTTCTAGAGATCAATGTTTTGTAGATTCCACATGAGGGAGATCATGTGGTATTTGTCTTTATTATTTAGCACAGCATCAACCCAGGCTGATCATCCATGTTGTCACACATAACAGAATTTCCCCTTTTAAACTATCCCATTGTGTACATACAGCACACTTTATGTGGCCATCCAGGGATAGACCTTTAGTTTGCTTCCATGTCTTAGCTATTGTGAAGAGTGCTGAAATGGTCATGGGAGAACAGATTTCTTACTACATCCCAGTGAACTCTGAAGATTCCTACTCCTTACCATACCCTTAAATATTGAGGTCCTTTGGGCTCAGTAAACACATTTACCCACTCATTTCATACTGTTTTCATCAATACTCATAATATCATACACTGTCTGCATGCCAAGGAATTCTAAAATTTATATCTCCAGATGATTCAAATCTTCCGAGTTCCAGCCATGTCTATAACTGTCTATCTGACTTTCCCGATTAGGTAACATATAGGTAATCTCAAACATAATAAACTGAACTATTGGTTTTTTCCCATATCTATTTATCTTCCAGTGTACTGCATTTCAGTTGATAGAATTTCATTCCTTCAGTTGCTCATGCCGGAAACTGTGTAGCTGAATCTGCTATCTCTCTTGCCCACCTTCCAATTTAACTGCCATGAAGCTCAGCCAGTTCTACTTATGAAATGTTCTGTAGCCTTAAGGCATCAAATTCTCTTCATTTTTGCAGATGCTGATAAATGATCCAAATTCCCTCACTACTAGGCAAGTGGTGCAGCTTCTTACCAGTCTTTCTGTACATTCTCACCTATTTTCAATCAATACTGCATATGATGGAGTAATTTTTCAGTTTTTATTTACGTAGAAAAACTTTCTTTGAACTGCTGAAGAACAACAATTTTTTTAAAAAAAGTATAAAATATTTAATTATTTGTAACTTGCCTAACCAAGTTGTTTACTCAAACAGCTTACTTCAAAGTCAGTAAGGCCTGATTATTCAATGTTTTCACCATATTTTAATACTTTTTTCTTCTTCATTAATTCTAGACTATATATGCCTTTTATGATATCAAAATTTTCTTCTAGAGCCTTCAGTAAACTTGAGATTTTTTTCATGTAATAAAATGTACTTTTTTAAAAAATTATTTATTTACTGGAGAGACAGAGTTACATACAGCGAGAGGGAGAGACAGAGATAGAGGTCTTTCACCTACTGGTTCACTCCCTAGATGGTCACAATGTCTGGAGCTGGGCCAGTCTGAAGCCAGGAGCCAGGGGATTCTTCCAGGTCTCCCACATGGATGCATGGGCCCAAGCACTTAGGCCATGTTCTACTGGTTTCCCAGGCCATTAGCAGGGAGCTGGATTGGAAGTAGAGCAGCCGGGACTCAAATTGGTTCCCAAATGGAATGCCGATGCCACAGACAGATACTTATCCTACTACACAACCGAGCTGCTGGGCCAAAGTATACTGTAAAAATTGTTTTATTGTTTTTTTTTTTTTTTGAAAGCAGAGTTACAAACAGAGAGTAATAGGTAGAGACAAAGAGAGAAAAAGGGACAGACAGAGATATCTTCCATCTGCTGGTTCACTCCATAAGTGTTGTTTTTTTTTTTTAATTTATTTGACAGGTATAATTATAGACAGTGAGAGGGAGAGACAGAGGGAAAGGTCTTCCTTCTGTTGGTTCACCCCCTAAATGGCCGCTACGGCCGGCACTGCACCGATCCAAAGCCAGGAGCCAGGTGCTTCCTCCACTGTTTTCCCAGGCCACAGCAGAGAGCTGGACTGGAAGAGGAGCAACTGGGACTAGAACCGGCACCCATATGGGATGCCATCGCTGCAGGCAGAGGATTAACTTAGTGCACCAGGGCACCAGCCCCTCACTCCATAAATGCTTACAGCAGCTGGGACAGGGCAGGTTCACAACCAGCAGCCTGGAATTCCATCTGGTTCTCCCACAAAGGTAGCAGGGGCCCAAGCACTTGGGCCATCTTCTTCTGCCTTCCTAGATGTATCAGGAGGGAACTGAATTAGAATTTGGGCAGCCGGGACTCCAACCGGTGCCCATGTGAGATGCCAGTGTCACAGGTAGCACATCGCAGATTAACTACTGTGCCACACAGTGGGTCCCATATCGATCAAATAGTGTAAGTATACAGCTGCATACAGTAGGAAGAGGATTGATTCTAGGAGCAAAGGAATGAGTCAAGGAAGGGGAAAAGCATTTTGTATCACTATATTTATGTAATGGAGACAGTTATAAACATTGGTATGATTAGAGGTGTATTGTTTGTTTTCATTTTTGTGCATTCCTTATTTTGCATAAATCGGAGTCTCTTTACCCAAACATCAGATGCTTTGCATGGCAGATTTTCCAGAAATCTATGTCCTATTGTACCCTGTGGTGTCAAAGACCATGTGGCCTGTGACCAGTCCATCTCATTTTCTGCCTGGGCAGAGAGATGGACTGCATTTTCCAGCTGCCTTGCACTTGGGTCTCACTGAGTGAGTGAGTGCACTAGCCAGTGCACTGGGCCACAGAAACTGCTTTTTTCCAAGGCTCATGTTCCTTGTTAGGTTTGATGACAATGGGCATGAAGATCTTGGAAGCCACATTTTCAAGATAGCAGAGTCAAAAGTTGGAAGAAAACTACCCCTGAATGACCCTGTAAGGGAGAGCCCTCTGATCAGGAAACTATTATGTTAGGCCACTGAAAGGTTCATGCTGTAAGATGTCAACCAGATTCCCTTGCTTTGCTAGTTGAAGTATAGGAGACAGCTGCTGCAGGTGCAGCTTCTGGTGCCCAGGGCTGTCGGGTCCCTCCTCCTGAAGAGCACTCTCTCCTCTGATATTACCTGTAAGGAATCTCCTCTTTTTCTCTCCTGCTTGATCATATGTTCAGGTTGACAAGGATGGCAGCTGTCCCCAGACTGACTTGTGTGGGAAACCCAAGACAACACACAAAGATTGCAGCATTTTCTTGGAAGACGTCTTTAGATGGCTCCTAAGTTACTCCAGGAAATGCGACCTTCATCTTCCGCAGGGTGTCCATGAACCTTCAGCTTCAGGTTCTTGATCCTCAAGGCTTGGCGTTCAGTAAAAGTCTTATTTTCCCAGTTTGCAATAGGGATGGGGGAAGACAGAATCTAGCTCAGATCTGTGTCACAAGAAAGGGTCTTTTAGAGATATCACTTAGACCCTGTGTCTGCCCTGTAAAGACCCTCCATTTGCCTTTCATGACACTTGGGTCAAGCTCCACACTCGTGATAAGAACCGCCAGGCTTGGATCTCCAGTCTCTTCTGGGACATCCTCTATCGTTTCCTTCGACGCCAATGATTTTCTTCCCTACGACGAGGCTCTTTGATATCAGAGACTGACATAGGGTCTCCTCTATAGCAAGATCGTCCCTGAAATCTTTGCCTGGACTCCCCTTCCTTGAAGGCTCTGTATAAATATCTCTTACCCAGTGAGGTTTCATGACTCTCCATCCCCTTCTACATTGCCTTCTTTTTTCATGTTTTCTTAATAAAATATATTATTCCCTTATGGACAATATTGCAATATGCATTTGTAAATTTACTTTTGTGGTGATTTGTTGAAACACTGCCTGCTTTGTTCCCGTCTGGATTCATTCCCAGTACCTGTAACACTGAAGAAATACTTATCAAAGGAATACATGAATTCATTTAAGATAGAACATTAAAAGTTTATCAGATTTATTGGCCTGCAATTGACTGAGCTTTCCAAATTGGCAATGCTGTAACTAGGGTGTTGATGTTACATAAATGTACTAGGAAATGATGTTTTTCTGCATTCTAAAACACAAAATGATGATTTCTTGCTTGGAACATTTTACTGTTCTTCCATTTTCTTATTAAATACTTCTGTTTTTCTTTCCTCTCCAACAAAAAAAAAGTAAGAAAAGAACTTTCTGTTGTTAAAAGAGTTTATATGATGTGCTTATATACTGCCTATATATAGCAAACTTTCAGTAAATGTTAGCTTTTATTATTGTACCTTCATACTTAAATTTTTTATTTATATATGAGGTGACTTCAAAGCACTTGTGAGAAAAAGGAGCCAAAAGATAAGTTTATTTTGATGCCAAAGCATTTTGAAATCCATCCCCAGGTTTTTTATAATATGCATTTTCCATGATCTTTATGAAATTTCCTTATATATGGTAAATTTTAACTTATTACAGTTTTTATTTGACATTATGATGCTCATAATTTTAAACAGCATTTCTCTCCACTGTTTTTCAGAGTTTTTTTTGCATTATTGTTAATTTATACTCTTAACTTGAGCAATTATTATATACAATTATTGAATATATTGACTGTTATAATTAAATATATGCACATTGTATGGTTACTTGCATAAAATAAGTTTAACCTAATTGTCAGTAGTATTTTTTATAAAGACAGAGGCCTTAATTCAAAGGTAGCTTCATGATCTTTGAAAATGAATTACTGTTCCTTCTTTATTTGCATCAAAGATGAGTGTTGATTCTGTGCTATAGTAAGTCAGTAAGCAAACATTTTTTCCTTCTTTGAGAGACAAAGCTACAGACAGAGAGAGAGGTTTTCCACCTGCTGGTTCACTTCCCAAATGGCCGCAATGGCCAGAGCTAGGCTGATCCGAAGCCAGGAGCCTCCTCCATGTCTCCCATGTGGATGCAGGGGCCCAGGTGTCTGGGCCAGTCTCCACTGCCCTCCTGGGCCACAGCAGAGAGGTTGATGGGAAAAAGAGCAACTGGGACATGAGCAGACACCCATATGGGATGCAGATGCTACAGGCAGAGGGTCAACCTGTTACCCCATTGCACTGGCCCCTCCTTCTTTGTTTTCTAAAGGGGAACTTATTTATTTATTTTTATTTTCATTTTATTTAAGAGACAGAGAAAGATCTTGCATCCACTGGATTGGTCTCCAAATGTGTGCTACAACCAAGATGGGGCCATGTTGAAGCCAGGAGCCTGAAACCCAACGTGGGTCTCCCTCCCACATGGGTGGCATGGCAGGAAATCAAGTACTTGAACCACAGCCTGCTACCTTCCCTGGTGCCCACTGGCAGAAAGGTGGGACAGGAAGTGGAAATGGGTTTAAGCTCGGGCACTCTGATGTGGGATGCAGGCATCCAAGGGGCGTCCTAACAGCGAGGCCAAACACTTGCCCCTGTTCTTCCTCCTTTTTCTTTTTTATACTTAGATGTATGCCTGAATATATTTTTCATTTTGTCAAAGGTAAGTGGGAGTGGGAACATGTTCCTGCTTTTCATTTTCAGAAGTAGAAATCTAAGAGAATGGAACAGAATAAGTAATTTACAGTTTCAAGCTTTGAACCTAATTTTTATATTTTACACTATTAAAGTTTTGTGTATTGTTAATGGTCATTGTTGATGAAATTTGAATTGAGTTATACTTCACTTAGAAGTCACTATTGTGAAATGTATCATTCTGAAACATTTCATCATATTTTGTAATTTGGATTCATTTTTACCATTTGTTAATTATCTTACAATCTGATTTTCACTATCTTCTTTATTGTTGTAGTGTTATTTTATGGTGCTCTCCATTAAACGAGAATCAAGTACATTTTTTTTTTAAATGTAGAGTGTTCAACCTCATCTTGGGATACCAAGAGTAGAGAGATCACAGAAATATTTCAAATTTCTATTTTTCTAAGAAAACAGACAAAACCCATCACTTTGTACTATCACCAAATCTCATAAGGACAGACAGGTGAAAAGCTTGGCTATTCACTTTGAACACTTTTAGTAATTTTAGGTAAATGGACTCGTGAAAGTCTTTCCTCTCACTGCAGAGCCAGTTGAAGGAGGTGACGTGACTGTGTGTTTCCCATCACTTCATCCTCCTGCAGGGGAGTTGGAGTAGAGCACTACTTCCTGCTGGACGTGGAAAGGTTCAAGGTCAGGTTCCACCAAGTAACTGTGGACAGCTTATCTTTTTTTTTATTTGACAGTGAGAGAGAGACAGAGAAAAAGGTCTTCCTTCCGTTGGTTCACTCCCCAAATGCCTGCTGCGGCCGGCGCACCACGCTGATCCGATGGCAGAAGCCAGGTGCTTATTCCTGGTCTCCCATGGGGTGCAGGGCCCAAGCACTTGGACCATCCTCCACTGCACTCCCTGGCCACAGCAGAGAGCTGGACTGGAAGAGGAGCAACCGGGACTAGAACGTGGCGCCCATATGGGATGCTGGCACCACAGGCAGAGGATTAACCAAGTGAGCCATGGTGCTGGTCCCGACAACTTATCTTTAAGAAAACTTATTCTAGTTTATCATCAATTACAGATGACAATAGTGTGTTATCACTGAGTCATGTAGATTATACATAAAATAATGAAGTACAGTTCTTTGCACAGAGTATATATTGGCTGCTTCATAAATATAAGTATATAGCCAGCTTTTATATACAGATCCTTTGGTGATTGCCATGAAATTCTTATATGTGGAATTTTTACACAGAGTTGAGAATAAAGTATCTATACATTAAAATTAAAATAACAACATAGGATTTTAAATCACCTAAGTTGAAAGAATAAAAACAGTAAAAGTAAAAATTGAAACATTTTCTTATAGAAAATGGTTATTGAATCTAGCTCTCTTTAGTTTAAAGATGAATGAACATTGGTTTATTTCACTTTATGTTAAAAGAAATTAGATTTCTTGATTGTGCAGAAACAGCAAAATACTGAAATGGCAAGAGAGTATTTCACATTGTACATGTAAAATTAAATATTAAGTGCTCCCATTTAAGGTACACGTCTTTGGGGAAGTTACCTTCCGCTGAGAGGGAACGAGGCCAGAAGTGTCGCTGCAGAGAGATTCCCTAGGACTGTTTTGAATCATCTTCTGACACTCTCAACATTACCTCTGACATTCTTTTCACAGCCTCAACCATTACTGGCTTTCTGCCTGTCATCGGATGCATTTTCAGGATTCCAGGGTTTCTGAATCAGACAGGCTTCTTGCATATTTTATGAGGCACAAAGTTTTTAACACAGAATGGTTAGATATAACTGGGTCACTGCTGCTGAGCAGTGAATGACACATTTAATGTCATTTTTCCCTGGTAAAACCTGCTCTGTACTTACAGTGAAATGTGACTCACACACAGTGAAAAGCTCATAGTATCTTTCCTTTGCCGGAGTGTCTCAAAGAGAAAAAGTGAAAACGTGATTTTTAAAAGACAGGTTTCTTTGTGGTGGCTTGTGTTTAAAGTCTACAGAGCACCATTACTCATCCCAATTTTTCTAAGTAAAAAACAGGTAGTTTTTCAAAAAATTTACTATTGTATGTTGATTTCTAATGTTTCTTCTTCTAAATATGTTCAAAATGGGACCTGATATGGTTAATCATCATTGACTTTAAGGGAATGACATAAAATTTGGGACTTCTTTTTTTTTAAGCTTTATTTATTTATTTATTTGAGAGTTAGAGTTACATAGAGAGAGAAGGAGAGGCAGAAAGAGAGAGGTCTTCCATCCACTGGTTCACTCCCCAGTTGGCCAAAATAGCTGGAGCTGGGCTGATCTGAAGCCAGGGGCCAGGAGCTACCTCTGGACTTCCTACACAGGTGCAGGGTCCCAAGGACTTGGGCATCTTCTACTGCTTTCCCAGGCCATAGCAGAGAGCTGGATTGGAAGTGGAGCAGCGGGACTCAATCTGGCGTCCATATGAGATGCCAGCACTGAAGGAGGAGTTTTTACCCGCTACGCCACAGCACTGGCCCCGGGACGTTTTTACTTTACTGAGACTTCGTGCTACAAGCATTTACTTAGAATCTATCAACTGCCTGGGCACATAAAGGATAATAGAGCTTGTTCCTCCTAGCCAGTGTGGAAAGAAGAGATTATATCCAAGCGATTTCAATAGAGGGAGTAAGTGCTGGTGAGTTGTGCATGAAGCATTATAGTGAGCTAGAGATTTTAGAATTATAAATAAACATATCTGTCAACACATAAGTATTAAATTAGTTTACATGCGGATCTGTACTTACATTTTACAATTGTAGTGTATCTCAGTTACTTCCAATTTCTGTTTTAGACTCAACTTTCCTACCCCCAATCATGTCTACTCTCATGTGTGAGAGTTATTTTTTCCCCAGTGTCAAAGTTGAACGCAAGACAGATCTCTGCTTTGTCACCTCTGGTCGTGGTTAATTTTTTATGTCCCTTTGGCTGAGCCATGATGCCCAGATATTCGGCCAAGCGTTTGCTGGATGTCTCTGTGAAGGTATTTGTTGGCTGAGATTAGCACTGAAAGGGGTAGACGTGTTCATGAAAGCTTTTCTCGTTTAGCTGGGTCTCATCCAATCAGTCTTCAATGAAATGAGACTGACCTCCCTAGAGTGAGAGGGGGAGAGACCAGAGATAGCCTCTGGACTTGGCATGGGGCAGTTCAGGGAATCTCCAGGCTACTTCTCCCCTCCACATCAGATTTTACCAATCCTCCACAACGGCATGAGCCAATTCTTTACAACAAATCTCTCTCTCTCTCTCTCTCTCTCTCTCTCTCTGTGTGTGTGTGTGTGTGTGTGTTTTGCTTCTGTTTTTATGGAGAAGCCTAATACACATCCCTCAGCCAGTTCAAGTTGAGACTGAATTTTATATCAAGTCACCCTCGGAGCAGAATCCCACATGACCATTCTACAGCCATCTTTCTGTCTCTTCTCCAGACATTACTATAGTCCCGAAGGTTATGTTTCCCTCCCTCCCTCCCTGCCTCCCTCCTTCCCACCCATTCTCTTTCCTTTTCCTTCCTTCCTAACTTCCCTCCTCCTACCCCTCTGGCATCCCTGCCTTCCGTCTATTTCTCTCTTTCATTTGTTTTCCCCAGCCCTTTACTGTCTTTTTGCTGAGGGTCTAGAAAAACTGCTTTGTTATATTGCGTTGTCCCTTCCCTGTAGTGAATGTTACAAGCTCTCTGCTTTCAGTCTATGAGTCTTTAACACATGATTCTTACAGAAAGGCTCATGCTGTCCTAAAAATCCCATAGATTAGTATTTCATTATAAGCATTAAAGTCCAAGACTTTCATAACCATTGTTCCTATCAAGAAGGGAAAAGAAAAATCAACTAAAAAAATCACAAACTTAATGTGCCTTTTTGTTTTCTATGTGTGTATCATGCCCGAGAGTGCATATATGCCTTTGTGTGCCTTTACTGTTTCTGTTCAATGGTGGATGAATATAGGTCCACAGGAACTGAGAGACTGAACATTACGTTCATACTTAACAATATTCTTTCACTACGGTTACTATAGACTGGGAGAGGAATTTCAGTGGAAAAAAATCATGTGACTTTCAACCATCTTGAATAATGCTTTTATATTTTACAAATTGTCGTAAGCAAACAGTTGGAAGTATTTGGAAACTATGATTACTGTTCTGGAGGTACAGCAGAAGAATTTAACAGGACAGAAAGCTACAAGATACGGTAGAAAGGCATGACCCTCAGGCACACCAAATTGGCTTTAAGTCCTGGTTCTAACACCAGCTGTGTGCCTCAGACAGATTTGTTCAACAAGCTTAAGCTTTGATTTTTTTCCACATCTTTAATAGGATAATAACTATCTACTTGATAAAGCCGTTTGAAATATGAAAATGGTATGCATTGTTTAAACAATTCAAATCAGTTTACACCACTCTTCTGGTTTAATTATTTTATGTCTTTAACAAAGCTTACAACGTGCTGCGAAACCCCTTCCTGCCTCTACAGCCGTATTTCCCTTAGTGCCCCAGCCTTTTGATCCTTACCTTCTGTGATAGCCTTTTGGATACTTTCTAATGCATAAAATCTGCATTTTTTCATCTTTGGATTTTGGTAGACTCTGTCCTTTCCTGGAACACTGCTTCAACAATCTCCTTAGCTATTTATCCTTAAAAGTATCTGAATGAAATCACACTTCCTTAGGCATCTTTTTCTGAGCCCTCACTAAAGGTCAGCTCCCCAAGGTATTGGCTTCTGTAACGAAGCGTACCTTACCTAACCCTTGCAGCACGTAGAATGGTCTGTCTGTCGTATGTCTCTCTTCTCTCCACCTTGCAAATTCCAGTAGATTGAACATGTTTTTGCTATGTTCACCACTTGTATCCCTAGAGTCAAACATAGCCCCTGACTCAAGTGCTATTTAGGCATTTGAATAGAAACGTAAAGTACTTTATTCACTGGATAAAATCATCCTTAGTGACATTTCCTCTTTCTTTGCTTAATATTTTGGGATTATATTATAAAAAATTAAAGCCTTCTTCATTAAACTGAGCAACTTGGACACTGAATTCAAACTACCGTTAGTATAAACAAAATTCTGAGTTTTTGTCCCCTAAATGTGTCCTTTGCCCTTTGTTCCTCATTGAGATGATACCACCTGCTATCCCTCTAATTGATTAAATCAGAAACTGAGTTATTGCTTTTGCTGATTTTTTCCTTTGTTCACATGCAGTCCATTAGCAAGTCCTTTTGACTCCACCTCCTAATTCCGCATCATTCTCCTTTTCCCAGCCAGTGACTTGTCTCAAGTGCATGGCTGCAATAGGTTTCCTCCTTTTCTCCTACTAAAACCCCATTTTCTCAAAGCAGCCTTTTAGAATAAGTCAGAGAGTATGCTGAGAAGTCTTCAATGTCTTCCCATCACGCTAAGGTAACAATCCAAGTGTGTTTTTCGTGGTTTGTAGGGGCAACATGGACTTCTGTTTTCTTCTGCCTTGCTTTCCTTTGGGTCATTTTCTTTTTCTTTCTGAGAGATAGAAAGAAAGAGAGGAGATAAAGGCACAGCGGCAGACAGAGACACACAGACAGAATCCCCATCTGCTAGTTCACCCACCACGCGTCTGCAGACTCCCTCAGTCTGGAGCTGGGAACTCAAGTCAGCGTCTTGCATATGGTTACAGGGACCCAACTACGTGAACAGTCCTCCGCTGCCTCCCAGGGTCTGCTTAGCAGGAAGCTGGAATCAGGCGCTGAGCCCGGGTTTGAACCAGGCAAGCCAATGCGGAATGTGGGTGTCCAAACTTCTGTTTTAACTGCCAGACCAAATGCCCGCCCCTGGCTCCCTCTTTCCACGTAGCTGAGCGGGCTTTGTGTCTGTCTGTTTCATTTTTTCGGTCCTGTGGCCTCTTCTCTGGCTGCTCACTCTGCCTGGGCTGTTACTCACCAAGATGCTCCACCATCCCCCTCCTTGGTCCTTCTCAGTGAATGTCTGGTTACTCCCTAGAACACCACTCTCTATTCTTCCCTTCCTAGTACTTTGTCTTCTCAGAAAGTCTCTATTTTGCTTACTTATTTTATTATTCACTTTACTCAGAAATAAAGCCTGTTAGCCAGGAATTTTCTTTCCAAATTACTACTGAAAACTCAATGCTTGTGTCATGGATCATTTGATTTTTTTAGACTAAATTATGGAAAAGCAGCATAGCAGCTTTAGAAAATTAACGTGGAAGCAATTTAGTTTGCAAATATATATTGGCCAGCGCTGTGGCTCACTTGGCTAATCCTCTACCTGCAGTGCCAGCACCTCGGGTTCTAGTCCCAGCTGGGGCGCCAGATTCTGTCCCGGTTGCTCCTCTTCTATTCCAGCTCTCTGCTGTGGCCCGAGAGTGCAATGGAGGATGACCCAAGTGCATGGGCCCTGCACCTGCATGGGATACCGGGAGGAAGCACCTGGCTCCTGGTTTTGGATCGGCACAGCGTACCAGCCATAGCGGCCATTTTGGGGGGTGAACCAATGGAAGGAAGACCTTTCTCTCTCTGTCTCTCTCTCTCTAATTCTGCCTGTCAAAAATAAATAAATAAATAAATTAAGTATCTGTGTATCTGACAGCAGGCCTTTATAGAAAACAGAAACATGATCATAAAAATATTATAGAAATATACATTAAACAGTTGGATTCAGGTTGGGGGACGTGTGTTGCACTGGTTAACATGATGCTTGAGATGCCCACATCTCATATCAGACTTCCTAGGTTCACCTCTTGACTCCTCCACTTCTGGGCCAGCTTCCTGCTAACGCATACCCTGGGAGGCAGCAGGTGGAATCTCAAGTCCTTGGGTTCCTACCACCCACATAAAGGACATGACTTGCGTTCCAGATCCTTGACTTCAGCCTTGCCCAGTCCAGGCTGTTACAGCATTTTGGGAAATGAATCAGCAATGGAAGATCTTTCTGTGTCTGTCTTTCTGTCTCTGTCTCTCTGCCTTTCAAAATAAAGTGAAAAATAAATTTGAAAAAAAGGAAAAACACAATTGAACTAATTGATTAGAGGGATATGCATAAAAATAGGAATACAGTATGTTTAGAAATGATGCTACCTCTGAGTATATTTCAGATCACAACATCTTAGAAGGTGGGGAAATAAATATACTTTAATTTTTTACTTATTTTAATCATATTGGGACTGATGTTATCTTTGATACTTCTTATGGAATGCACCTCAAATGATTAAAGTTCCCAGTGATATCTTACAGACAGTAAATAATATGATAGATGTTAGGAGTACAAACACAGTATCAGGAAGTCATTATGGAGAGAGAGCCCGGTATGTAATAAATAATGCAGTGTCATAGGTGCAGTGATAAAACCATGATTTCACGCACAGGGACGTGGAGAAGATGCACTTCCCCAGCCCCAGAGTCACTCTAGATGCCTCCTGCAGAAAGCAATATCTTAACTGATTCTTGATGGAAGACAACCAAATGCAGCCAAAGACGGCAAGGAGATCCCAGGAAAGCCGTCCAAGAGCAGAGGAGCATGGTGGGAAAGTATGGAACCTTCTTAGGCGCTCCCAGCAGCTTGAGCTGCTGGACCATTCAGTTGGCAGTCCTGTGCAATGGCAGAATGACTGAGACCTGCACAGCCACAGGGCACACAGTGCCACATGTATCATAATAGGATCATCGGGAAGACATCGGGAACCTTGAGAGGAATCAGACAGTCACATCTGCACTGCACAAGTGTCATTTTGGTGTCAGTACAGTGGATGGCTTTGTGGGAAGCAAAGCAACGGGCTAGAAGTGACAACCGGAAGAAAAACTGACAGACGGTGATGGCAGGAAGATTGTACGGAGTGCAGATGTTGTGGAGTGGGTCCAGGCTCTTGTCTCCGACACAAGAGGGAATGCAAATGTGAGATATAGGTAAAGGTCAGTAGAGAAGCTGCATTTATTTGTGTCCCAAGTGAGAGTATGCACTCGAGGAGTGAAGGAATGCTCACGAAGGCGCTGCACTCGACAAGGTTTGGATCCACCCTTTTGTGTGATCTGTAGGTATGGCCGATAGTGTCTGGGCCAGTGACCAATTAACTATTCAGAGGGTTGAATTTGGGGTGGGGATTGAGAGCTACCCATTTCCTTCTCCGTTTTGAAATCTTGGAAAGTGTCATAGTAGGAGGTGCATGATGGGAGTGGGAATGCCAGCCATGGTAATTTTATTATAATGAATTTAT
This sequence comes from Oryctolagus cuniculus, assembly GCF_051225735.1. Taxonomy (NCBI): domain Eukaryota; kingdom Metazoa; phylum Chordata; class Mammalia; order Lagomorpha; family Leporidae; genus Oryctolagus; species Oryctolagus cuniculus. The sequence goes on along the minus strand of NC_142874.1, from coordinate 11,338,922 downwards.
AATTAGCTAAAGGTCACTGCAGGGTGACAGCCAGGGTCATGCTGGCTACCTTTAGCTGGTGCCAGTTGTAAACTGTGGAAGCTGCTGTTTCCCCCACTGCATGGAGGAGTGACCTTCGTTGGATTGTTGAGATCCATAAAATTTTTACTGCTGGGGTCTGGGATATTTTACATCTACTATTTCTTATTTTGGTTGGACCTAGTGCTCATATCCTTATAGTAAAGGGTTCAGGAAATGTCATTCTTTTTGTAGAGAAATTTCACCTTATGATTTTGATACTCTCTCTTTTGGCTGTGATACTAGCTATGACATGGGGTATGTCTATTCTTAACTCACTGATGGGAAAAATGAGGCCCACAAACCAGTTTTTACCAAAGCCTTCCAGGATTTTTACTGATGGAATTATGTGTCAGACACAACTTTCCTGTTGTCTGTGTTGCTAATTCTTCTTAATAGACCACTATATTAATTTATATTTTTTCCTGAACATTTTCCATATATTCCATATGCCCATAAAGAGTTTCCTTTAGGAAAGTATTATTTACCAATAGAGCATACTCATTAAATATGAGACTACATGACTAGTACCTTACCCCCCAAAAAAATCTCTTGTAGTTTTTGTGTAAGAACTAATTAAAACCTGAGATCCTGTTTTCTTCACTTATTCAAACCAAAGATCTCAGAAAGGAGAAATTATTTCTTTATAAATGAATATAAACGTATATGGCATTTTACTTTTTTTCTCTCTCGTTTGACATATCTGAAATTAGATAGATGTTCCAACATCTGAGGTCACATTGAGACCTAACCCTAACTCCAACCCTAACCCTAACTCCAGAAATGGAAAATTGATAAAGTTTTCTAAAAGTGGTGAAGGATTTAGCTCTCTACAGGATGATTGTGCCATTTTGTTTATTCTTCCATGTGAAGGGAAATCTCACTAGATATGTTTTTTTTGTTGTGTTGTTTCCTGTCTATGATGCATATCTTTAGGTGACTTAAACCTGGAGTATATTGGGACAATGCAGCTGTCCATAATCTTTAAATTGGAGCAGTCTGGTGGGGACTTGGGAAGAGCTGTTCACTGTGGATGGTGTGAGCAGAGTTCCTCATCATCAAAGTGGACATCGTATGTGATTTCTTCTCTTCCCCACTCATAGCCTCTTCCTGCAATGTGCTAAGCTGAGTGTTTTTGAGCCTGCCCCTTGCTGCGTGTCAGTCCTTCATCACAATAGTGGTCAATATTACTAGAATCATAGCTTTCTAGAACAGTTCACTCATCCTCCTCTTTCAATTATCACTCTTATAAGCTAAGGAAAAGACACTACAACTTGGGACCCAATACTTGCCCCTGTTTCCTAGGTAAATAAATTCTGTGATTAAAAAATGAGTAGGGAAAAATTTACAGTGAAAATTTTCCTGAAAAGTTAAGTTTACAGAAAACTTGTTGTTAAAAATTTGTAATATAATTTTTAGAAAAATAATATGTTTTATACTTGATGCATTTTAAAATAATGATTTATAAGCTTAAACAAATTCAGCATAATTTTAGTTTTAATAAGAGGAGCAAATTATTTAAGTCATGCAAAATCATTCACAGAACCAAAAAAGGATACATGATAGTATTATGAATATTCTAGTTTTTGGGAAAATGGTGTAGAAAATACATATCTTGACCTCAGAGATTACGTGTTTACAGGATTTTTTATTTAAAAACTGGACAAGTATGCATTTTATTTTATTTTATTTTTTTTTTTTTATCTTTTATTTAATGAATATAAATTTCCAAAGTACGTCTCATGGGTTACAATGGCTTTCCCCCCCATACCGTCCCTCCCACCCACCACCCTCCCCTTTCCCACTCCCTCTCCCCTTCCATTCACATCAAGATTCATTTTCGATTATCTTAGTATACAGAAGATCAGCTTAGTATACCTTAAGTAAGGATTTCAACAGTTTGTTCCCACACAGAAACATAAAGTGAAAAATAATAGATGATTTTTTTTTAAATGATGATGAAATCAGATCAGACCTATTGTCATGTTTAATCCCAGTGAGAGTCAAGTTGGGAATTGATAGTTTCTTTTCTTTTCTTTTTTTTTTTTTTTTTTAACAGAAGATCAGTTTAGTGTACATTAAGTAAAGATTTCAACAGTTTGCACCCCCATAGAAACACAAAGTGAAATATACTGTTTGAGTACTCGTTATAGCATTAAGCCTCAGTGTACAGCACATTAAGGACAGAGATCCTACATGAGGAGTAAGTGCACAGTGACTCCTGTTGTTGACTTTACAAATTGACACTCCTGTTTATGGCATCAGTATGCATTTTAACAAGTAGCCATCATTATACACTAGAAGATACAACTAAATCAAATCAAATAACAATAAAATTATTAGTAATTTGTAATTAAAAATAATTTGTTGAAGTAATTGAATGCTATGATCTTACCTAACAAATAATTAATGATTCCTGTATCAGTCAAAGGCTCTTGCCAATGTATCAGTTACTAGAAAATTTCAACTGTATTCATGTTGAATATTCAGCATCCATTGATGTCTTTATTTTTAGAATGGAATTGGAGGAATCAATAAATTCTAATAATGAACTAGAGTAAGTTGTTACTGTCAGATACACTGCTCCCCAGTCCCTCAAGTTATGTAGTATGTAAAGATGAAAGTCTAACAAGTTTCAGTAAAAACTCAAAGCACATTTAGATTTTTGAATTAAGTCAGAACCCAATGCGGGTAGAACGCTAAGGTGACCAGGAACTTTGGGCCCATTTGAAGTGTCACTGCCCTATTTCTGTAGAGTTATGTTGCTGATCTACATGACTTTCCAGGTATATTTTAGTTACAGAATTATCTCATTTCATAAATCATGAGAATATGAGCATGGGTGGTTGAATTCTTGTTCTTGGGCATAAGCTAGAAAGTAATAAGGATGAGTTCAGAAACTGTACTTAACCTAGAATCCTTCTGCTGCACAGAAAAATAAATTCCGGTTTGTATTTGTCATGGAAAATTATTTGGATAGAAAGATTTTGAGATACAGATGCATGTATCTTAATTAGTTTGACTGTTTTACTTTATTACTTTGGTTGGAGTGTTTCTAACATCCTAAATATATCACACATCCCATGAAAACATTTCGCTCTTTAATCCTTTATTGTTTATAGTATAGTAGCATAAGAATTCTGAAAATTTACATTTAAAATTATATTTGGGAAAACATTCTCCTTTTATTCGTACAACAAATATATGCATGCTTGTTACATTGAAAACCAATTGGTAGGTACTGCCGGAGAATACAGAATGTTAATAGAGTAGTAAAGACTAAATCCTCTCTTCAAAGAACATGGAATAAATGAGTGGCTATAACAAAACTATTTGTTCGTTTCAGAGTCAGCAGTTTTCAGTCACAAATGAATGTGTGTTAGAGACTAATAAAAGCTATAGTTTTCTTCTTCTTATAAAAATCCATCAAGCATGTCATAGAAGTTGGCCTTAACATTTTTTATATTAGTACTGTCCTGTTAAATCTTACTATAAAATGACAGCATATAATTAAGAGATGTAGACTGTGAGTGTGAAAAGTTAATTAACTGCAGGATTTTGATAGACACTAGATAATTAAAATTAAAATAGTTTAAAAATTTTAATGATGTTTTATTTCATATTATGATGCTAAGAAACATGAAAGGGTATGTTTTCTAGTAGCTGGGTTTGCTCATCCATCATGGATGTTTTCTCATTGTGCCCCCAGTGAAGTGAGAATGCACTTCCCACCTGCAGGGCCCTTAATCTGTTTCTGAAAGTAATTTTAGAAATTAGAATACTGCTGTGGTGTTAAAGTTGGCAATTTAGGCAGAAACTCCTGAAAGAAAACAAGCCACGCAACTGAAACTAAAATGATGTTTCTTCACACTTTTCTCACAAAGGAAAGGACGGAGCTTTTGTGTGATTTAGACATGAGGAAAAATGTCTGACCCACTGTAGCAATAGGAGCACTATACCTTATAGTCTCTGTACCTCTGTTTCCTGATATCTCATTTTTTAATGATGATTCTGATCAGCTACACTCATTTTTCAGAGGGCTCATCTTTGTAAATAACGGACTGTGGTCAAGAAGACCTCTAAAAATGAGTTTTGGCCTGATGCATTCTGAAAGCTTAAGACTGGCACAGCCACTTATTTAAAACTTCTGACCAGAGATAGAAAATCTGGGGGGATATATATGCAGCAACATGTTGCGTCCTGGACACATTTAGTTTCTTCCAAGGCTCCCTGGTGATGATCTGAAAACATAGGACCACTGGTCTCAAGGTTACAGTTCCCATCTGCAGTGTTCTAGCAGATTCGTGGCATGACTTCATCAATCACCAAACTCATTTTAAAAATATTTATTATGTGACAATTATTATTTCAGTGAAGATGAAGTGGTGAGCAGGCAAGGTAACTGCCCTCATAGAGCATCCACTAGATAGTCGATGCTTAGGAGGCCGGGAGTCACCTTGACAAGGAAATTTTTTTCATTTTTATAATATGAACAGAAATAAGAATGCATGGAAAACATATCCTCCCTCTACCATTCTCAGAAACTCAACTTGTCTCAAACTCTTCCTGGAGAATGCTCTTCCATAAGTGTATGGCAGAAAAGAAAGGTCATGAAAGAGGTTATATGTCCCTATGTGGGCTAGTGCTCTGCAGGGTTTCTTGAGGAGAAGAAGAGCTGTTACTAAGCCAGGGTTTGAATATACTTCTAGAAGTTTTATTAAAAGTTTTACATTTCCTCCCTTCGGAGAAAGGTACCTCCTTCTTTGATGGCCCCGTTCTTTCCACTGGGATCTCACTCACAGACATCTTTCATTTAGGTCTTCTTCTTTTTTTTTTTTTTTTTTTTTTTTTCCCAGAGTGTCTTGGCTTTCCATACCTAAAATACTCTCATGGGCTCTTCAGCCAGATCCGAATGCCTTAAGGGCTGATTCTGAGGCCAGAGTGCTGTTTAGGACATCTGCCATTCTATGAGTCTGCTGTGTATCCCGCTTCCCATGTTGGATCGTTCTCTTCCTTTTTGATTCTATCAGTTAGTATTAGCAGACACTAGTCTTGTTTGTGTGATCCCTTTGACTCTTAGACCTATCAGTGTGATCAATTGTGAACTGAAATTGATCACTTGGACTAGTGGGGTGGCATTGGTACATGCCACCTTGATGGGATTGTGTTGGAATCCCCTGGCACGTTTCTAACTCCACCATTTGGGGCAAGTCCGATTGAGCATGTCCCAAATTGTACATCTCCTCCCTCTCTTATTCCCACTCTTATATTTAACAGGGATCACTTTTCAGTTAAAATGTAAACACCTAAGAATAATTGTGTGTTAATTACAAAGTTCAACCAATAGTACTAGAACAAAAAAAAAAAATACTTTGACTATGACCCTGTCGGAATAAGATCAAAGTCAGTGAACTCAAAAGGCTTCCATAGCCTTGGCAACTCATGACTAGAGCCTAGGGAGATTACTGACACCATAAATAAGAGTGTCAAATTGTTAAGTCAACAACAGGAGTCACTGTGTACTTACTTCTCATGTGGGATCTGTCCTTAGTGTGTTGTCCAATGTGAAGTAATGCTATAACTAGTACTGAAACAGTATTTTACACTTTGTGTTTCTGTGTGGGTGCAAACTGATGAAATCTTTACTTCATGTATGCTAAATTGATCTTCTATATATAAAGATAATTGAAAATGAATCTTGATGTGAATGGAATGGGAGAGGGAGCGGGAGATGGGAGGGATGCGAATGGGAGGGAAGTTATGGGGAGGAAAAGCCATTGTAATCCATAAACTGTACTTTGGAAATTTATATTTACTAAATAAAATTTTTAAAAAAGTTTTACATTTCAAAATTTTACATATTTTCCTGCAGGTTTTTGTTACTTTGTTATTTTTAAAATGTTTGTTATTAAGGACAGATTTCATAGATATGATTCTAAGAAAATAAACATACATCGCTCTTTCCCTCCTTCAGTTACCCTCTTTCCTGCCTTTCTTTTGTTTTTCTTCACTTTTTGCAATAATATGCTTTCCTTTTTAATGTTTTAAAAAGATTTTGTTTATTTGATAGGTAGAGTTACAGACATAGATATTACAGACATTGATAGGGAGAGTTACAGACATAGAGAGACAGAGAGAGAGGTCTTCCGTCCATAGGTTCACTCCCCAGATGTCTGCAATGGCTGGAGCTGCGCCAATCCGAAGCCAGGATCCAGGAGCTTCTTCTGGGTCTCCCACGTAGGTACAGGGGCCCAAGTACTTGGGCTGTCTTCCAGTGCTTTCCCAGGTTATAGCAGAGAGCTGGATTGGAAGAGGAGCAGCTGGGACAGGAGAACCTGTGTCCGTATGGGATGCCACTGCCACAAACAGAAGCTTAACCTGCTGTGCCACAGCCCCAGCCCCAGCCCCAATATATTTTGTTTACTTTATAATCACAGGCTTAATGCAACATTAAATATTATATCTAACAAGTAAAAAGTGGAAAGACAGCTGTTCCACAGAAATATGGACAAGGGCTATAAACAATAATCAAAATCATAATCTGTCAGTTTCATTTTTACACATTCTTCATATTCTGTATTAACTACCATATATCAGAAAAAAGATATTTGTCTTTTTGTACTGTTCTATTTCACTAAGCATCATGGTCTCCAGTTGCATACATTTTCTAGCAAAAGGCTGGATTTCATGCTTTTTATGGCTGAGTAGTTTTCCATTTTTTCTTTACTGGGTCTTCAGTTGATGAATGTCTTAGTTGATTCCATATCTTGGTTGTTGTTTATTGAGCTTCTATAAACATGGAGGTACAGATAACTCTTTAATATATTGACTTCATTTCCTTTGGGTAAATTTGAGGAGTGTGATGGCTGGGTCATATGGTAGGTCTATTTTCAGTTTTCTGAGGAATCTCCATATTGTCTTCCCTAATAGTTTGCTGGTTTACATTCCCACCAATAGAGCATGAGGATACCCTTTTCTGTATGTTCTCACTAGCATTTATTATTTTTTCCTTTTTGGATGATAGCCATTCTAACGGGTGAAGTGAAACCTCATTGTGGTTTTTCTTTGCATTTTCCTGATGGCTAGTGATTCTGAGCATTTTTTCATGCGTCTGTTGTCCATTTGCATTTCATCCTTTGAAAAATTAGTATTCATGTCCTTTGCCCATTTCTTACCTGGGTTGTTTGTTCTGTTGTTGAGTTTGTTGAGCTTGTTATATATCTTTGATATTAATACTCTGTAAAATTCACAGTTTGTGAATCCTATTATGTAGATTGCCTCTTTACTTTGTTGAGTGTTTCCTTTGTAGTACAGAACCTTCTTAGACTTATGTAACTCCTTTTGTCTATTTTTGCTTTCATTGCTAGTGCTTCTGGGGTCTTACCCAAGAAACCCTTTCCTAGGTCAATGTCTTGCAGAATTTTCCCAATATTTTCTTCCTGTAAATTGATGGTGTCAGGCCACAGATTTAGATCCTTGATCCATTGTGAGTTGATTTTTATATAAAGTGTTAGGTAGGACTCTTGTTTCATACTTCACGTGGAGATCCAGTTTTCTCAAAACCATTTGTTAAAGAGACTGTCCTTTAGGCCGATGCTGCAGCTCACTAGGCTAATTCTCCGACTGCGGCACCAGCACCCCAGGTTCTAGTACCAGTTGGGGTGCCAGTTCTGTCCCGGTTGCTCCTCTTCCAGTCCAGCTCTCTGCTGTGGCCCGGGAGTGCAGTGGAAGATGGCCCAAGTGCTTGGGCCCTGCACCCCATGGGAGACCAGGAGAAGCACCTGGCTCCTGGCTTTGGATCGGCGCAGCGCCAGCCATGGCAGCCATTTAGGGGGTGAACCAACGGAAGGAAGACCTTTCCCTCTGTCTCTCTCTCTCACTGTCTAACTCTGCCTGTCCAAAAAAAAAAAAAAAAAAAAAAAAAAGAGAGAGAGAGAGACTGTCCTTTCTCCAGGGAATGGTTTTTGTTGGTTTTAGATGCATGGACTTATTTCTGGGGTTTCGATTCTGTTCTGTTGATCAAATGTCCATTTTTGTGCCAGTACCAGGCTGTTTTGATTATAACTGCCCTGTAGTATGTCTTGAAATCTGGTAATGCTATGTTTCCAGCTTTGTTTATGTTGTTTAACATTGCTTTAACTATTCATTGTCTCTTTGTTTTCATATGAATTTTCATATTGTTTTCCCTAGATCTGAGTAGAATGTCCAAGATATTTTGATTGGTCACACTGAATCTTTAAGCTACTTTGGATAGTATGATGTTTTGATTAGATTAATTCTGATCTTTGAACCTGGAAGATCTTTCCATTTATTTTGTGTCTTCTATTTCTTTCCTTAATGTATTGTAATTATGATTGTAGAGATGGTTCACATCCTTGGTTAAGTTCATTCAAATGTATTTAATTTATTTCAGCTTTTGTGAATGCTGTTGATCTTATAATTTCTCTCTCAGCCATGGCATTGTTCATGTACATAGACATTTTTGATTTTATGTGTTGATTTTATATCCTGCAACTTTACTGTCTCTTAGGTGCTCCAATAGTCTCTTCTTTTAATTTTTTTTTTTTTTTGGACAGGCAGAGTTAGACAGTAAGAGAGAGAGAGAGAGATATAGAGAGAGAAAGGTCATCCTTTACCATTGGTTCACCCCCCCAAATGGCCGCTATGGCTGGTGTGCTGTGGCCAGCGCACTGTGCCAATCTGAAGCCAGGAGCCAGGTGCTTCCTCCTGGTCTCCCATGTGGGTGCAGGGGCCCAAGCACTTGGGCCATCCTCCACTGCACTCCTTGGCCCCAGCATAGAGCTGGACTGGAAGAGGAGCAACTGGGACAGAATCCGGTGCCCCAACCAGGACTAGAACCCGGGGTGCTGGTGCCACAGGTGGAGGATTAGCCAAGTGAGCCATGGCACTGGCCCCAATAATCTCTTAGTGGAGTCATTTAGTTCCCCTATATGCAGAATCACGTCATCTGCAAATGAGTATAATTTGACTTTCCGCTTTCCAATTTGTGTCCCCTTGATTTCTTTTTCTTGCCTAGTGGCTCTGGCTAAACTTCCAGAACTCTATTGAAATGTAATAGTGGCAGACTTCTTCCCAGAGTGAGGTAAGAGAAATCTGCAGAAGCCAGTGCTGTGCTGGTGGTCTTGTCTTGGGGACGACTTCGCAGTCTCCACTGACTGATTCCAGTGGGCGAGTTGGTGGGGGCAGTTTGTGCTCTTAACTCTGTAGACGGACAGCACGTTGCTTCCTTCCCCCTCCAAGGCACCCAGCTACCAGCAAGGGAAGTGCATCTCCTTTGAATAATGCCAGAGGTGGCTGAGCAGCCCACGTGCCCCTGGTGGATTTTGTCAGTGGGTGAAAAATGTGTGGTCTCCACTGACATTGAATCCAGGCTGACGAGCTGGCAGGGAAGGGGATGACCACCTAACTCTGCATGGCCGTCACATTGCTTCCTTTCCCCCCGTCCACCAAACTGCCACGTGACCAGCAAGGGAACCCCATCTTTCCAGAACCAGGCAGGTGGAGTCTGGCCTGGAGAGTTGGCAGGGGCCACGATGCTTCCCTCCTCCTCCAAAAGTGCCGGACTCAGCCTGGCAGAGTGTAGTACTGACTGAACTCTGCTAGGCAGATGGCTCCAGGGAGGGTGGCTGTCTTTGGACAGGAAGGTTCTTAGGGTAGCATGGATCTGCAGCTTCTGAATGCAGGAGCCACCTGGTGACTGTTTGATGGACTGGGATGTTAATAAGGACATGGAGTGTGATTGCGTCTTTGGGCAGTTACTGAGCCAGACTCCAGAAGCTCATGATTTCCTGAATGTTGAGATGGACATTATGCAGGGTTCTGTGCTTACAGTAGGGAGAATGTAATTCTTTGTGTGGTTCATGCACCTGAATGGGTTGGGTGTGCAGTCACAGAGGGGTTCGTCTTGCCACAGAGAAGGGCGGAGGGAGTGATAACAGCAACCAGGACACTCATCCACACTCCCCTACAGACTACACTGCTCTACCACACATAACTTGGGTGTTAGCCTAAACTTTTGCACGACCAGCAAACACTGGCTGGAACTCCCTGGACCCAGCCAGCACACACCTGTGAATGTCTCCTGCAGGTGCAGGCATCCCACTCCTCCTAGAGGCACATTTCCAAAATCAAAGACTTCAGAACAAGTGTTTCTCAGATACATAAAAATAAGCATAGAACCACAAAAAAAAAAAAAACAACCCATGAACAAGGAAGACAGTATGATTCTCCAAAAGAAACACAATTATACTTCATACTTACACTTTGAGGATGAGGAACTTGATGAAATGCCTGAAAAGGAATTCAAAAGAATTATTATAAGATTCTCAAAAACACGTAAAAGCATTTACAAGAATTAAAGACATTTTGAGTGACATGAATGAGAAATTCTGTTGGGAAATAGAAATATTAAAAAATCAAACTGAAATATTAGAAATGTATAATTTAATATATCAAATAAAAAATGCAATGGACTTCCTAAACAACAGACTTGGTAAGGCAGAAGGAAGAATGTCTGAGCTGGAAGACAGTTTTTGAAAAATCTTAGTTAAACCAAAAAAGAAAAGGAAAGGATTAGAAAAACTGAAAACAATGTTCATGATCTATGGGATACCATCAAATGACAAAAAATATGTGTCTTAGGCATTCCTGAAGGAGTGGAAAAAACACGATGACTTAGAAAACTTATTCAGTGAAATAATAGCAGAGAAATTCCCTAATCTGGATATGTAATGGGATATGGACATCCAATTACAGGAAGCAAAAAGAACCCCAAATAGACATGATCAAAAAAAAAATCTTCAGTACAATGCATTATATTCCATCTTTGAAAAGTGAAACACAGGGGGCAAGTGCTGTGTTGTAGCAGGTTAAGCCACAGCCTGCAGGGCCAGCATCCCATGTGGGTGCTGGTTCAAAGTCCAGCTGCTCCTCTTCTGATCTAGCTCCCTGCTAGTGTGCCTGGAAAAGCAGCAGAAGAGGTGGCCCAAGTCTTTGGGCCCTTGCTTTCACATGGGAGACCTGGAGGAGGCTGTCTCTCTCTCTCTCTCTTTTTCTCTCTCTCCCTGTAACTCTTTCAAATAAATAAATAAATCTGGCCAGTGGCTCACTTGGCTAATCCTCTGCCTGATTCTGTCCTGGTTGCTCCTCTTCCAGTCCAGCTCTCTGCTGTGGTCTGGGAAGGCAGTGGAGGATGGCCCAAGTGCTTGGGCCGTACACCCGCATGGGAGACCAGGAGGAAGCACCTGGCTCCTGGCTTCGGATCGGCACAACACGCCAGCTGTAGCAGCCATTTGGGGGGTGAACCAACGAAAAGGACAGACCTTTCTCTCTGTCTCTCTCTCTCTCTCACTGTCTAACTCTGCCTGTCAAAAAAAAAAATTAAAAAATAATAAATAAATAAATAAATCTTAAAAAAGTAAAACAAAGAAAACATCCTGAAATGTTTAAGAGAGAAATGTAGCATTACCCTTGAAAGATGTACAATTAAATGGACAAGTCTCTTATCCGAAGGCTTACAGGCTAGGAGAGAAGAGAGATCCAGAACAAGCCTTAAAGAAAAATACTGTTGACCCAGAATACTGTAACCAGTAAAGCTGTCAATTATAAATGAAGCTTAAGACCTTCCAAAGCAACAAAAATTGGAAGAGCATGATACCACCTGGCTGCCTTACAAATAATACTTAAGGATGTGTACTGTACATCAAAATGAATAAAGATAATCAGTGTCATAGAAGAACGTGAAGACAGAAAACCTCCTAATTGTAATACCAAAGAGATCCAAAACACTAAAATGGCAGAACTAATCATTGCTTATCAATAATAACCTTGAATGTAGATGGACTAAGACATTCAATTCAAAGATACAGAGTGACTGAATGGATTAATAAGTAAGATCTATCTATATATGGCCTACAAGAAGCACACCTCACCAACAAAGATACACAGGGATTGAAACTGAGAACATGAAAAAAGATAGTCCATCCAAATGAAAATCAAAAACAAGAAGGAGTAGCTATCTTAGAATTGGACAAAATAGACTTTAAAACAAAAACTGTTCAAACAGAAAACATTATTATGTAATTATGAACTTAACAGAAAGATGTGACTATAGTAACTGTATATGCACCCAATGCTCTATCACTCAGCTATTTAAAACACATGTAAATGGATTTAAAGGAGACATATGTTCCAGTAAAATAATAGTGGGGGACTTCAACACCCCACTTTCATCAATGGACAGATCACCTAGGCAAAAAATCAACAAAGAAACAACAGAGTCAATCTACATGATTGATTAAATGCAACCTATTGATGTCTCACCAAATTCAGAAAAACTGAAATTGTACCATGTATCTTTTCTGACCACAGTGGAATGAAACTAGAAATTAAAACTCTAGAAGATATGCAAACATATGGAGACCAAACAACCTGCTTCTTAATGAACAATGGGTCAAAGAAGAAATCAAAAGGGAAATTAAAAATTTCCTTGAAATAAATGAAGATGACAACACAACATATCAAAACTTATGGGATTCAGCAAAAGCAGTGCTAAGAGGAGAGTTTATAACAATTAGTACCTGTATTAAGAAATTGGAATGAAGTCTTATAATGCATCTTAAGGACCTGGACAAACAAGAACAACATAACCCCAAATTAGGAAAAAATATATAATAAAAATTAGAGGAGAAATAAATAAAATTGAAATAAAAATACATAAAAGGTCAGAGATATGAAGAGCTTCTTTTTAAAAATAAATGAAATTTATACACCAATGTTCCAGTGAACCAAAAAGGGGAGAGGGGAGAACCACATGAGTAAAATCAAGATGAGAAAGGAAATTTATAATGGATGCCATTGAAATAAAAAGAATAATTAAGAATTATTACCAAGGGCTATATGCCAACAAATTGGAAAATCTGGAAAGATTTGATAGATTTCTGGACACATGCAGTTGGTCAAAATTGAATCATAAAGACACAGAAAGCCTAAATAGACCAATAACCAAGATGGATCTGAACCAGTTAATAAATACCCTCCCAACAAAGAAAATCCCAGGACCAGATGGCTGTACTAGAAGAACTATTCCCAATTCTTTTAAAACAATTCAGAACAATTGGCAAGGGGTGGAATCCTCCCAGACTCCTTCTATGAGGCCAGCATCACCTTAAATTCAAAACCAGAAAAAGACACAACAAAGAAAGAGAAGTATAGATCAATATCCCTGATGAGCATTAGCTCAACATACGCAGATCAATAAGTGTGACACATCACATTAACAAACTGACAAAACCACATGATTATCTTAACAGATGCAGAGAAACATTTGATAAAATACATCAAAAAAAAAAAAAACCAAAAACACCTTAAGCCAATTGTGTATAGATGGGACATAACTCAACATGATCAAGGTGATATATGACAAACCCATAGCCAACATCCTATTGAATGGGGAAAAGCTGGAAACATTATATATACCTAGGAACCTAATATCTATAGAAGTGGCTCCAGGCCGGCTCAATAGGCTAATCCTCTGCCTTGTGGTGCTGGCACACTGGGTTCTAGTCCCAGTTGGGGCGCCGGATTCTGTCCCGGTTGCCCCTCTTCCAGGCCAGCTCTCTGCTGTGGCTAGGGAGTGCAGTGGAGGATGGCCCAAGTGCTTGGGCCCTGCACCCACATGGGAGACCAGGAGAAGCACCTGGCTCCTGCCATCGGATCAGCGCGGTGCGCCAGCCGCAGTGTGCCGGCCGTGGCGGCCATTTGTGGGTGAACCAATGGCAAAAGGAAGACCTTTCTCTCTGTCTCTCACTCTCTCACTGTCCACTCTGCCTGTCAAAAAAAAAAAAAAAAAAGAAGAAGAAGAAGAAGTGGCTCCAGCTACTTTGAGAATGACTGATGAGTTTTCAATTCCTTTAATAAATTTCCAGGATCAGAGCATGTAACTTGCCACTTGAAGTAGTTGGACAAATGAAGCCTCATATAATTCTATTATGTCCTGAGGTCCCCAATGAACATTTGAATGATATAACCAAGTAGGCTATATGTGACTAACTTCTTTTTTTTTTTTTTAAGATTTTGTTTATTTATTTGAAAGGTAGAGTTACAGACAAAGAGAAGGAGAGACAGAAAGGTCTTCCAGCCGGTAGTTCACTCCCCAAATGGCCACAATGGCTGGAGATGGGCCAATCCGAATCCAGGAGCCAGGAGCTTCTTCAAGGTCTCCCATGCAGGTGAAGGGTCCAAGCACTTGGGCCATCTTCTGCTGTTTTCCCATGCCATAGCAGAGAGCTGGATTGGAAGAGGAGCAGCCAGGACTCAAACCAGCGTCTATATGGGATGCTGGCGTCGCAGGCAGAGGATTAACCTACTATGCCACAGTGCTGGCCCCAGTTTTCTTTTTTTTAATTTAAGATTTTTAATTGAATTAAAAGAATTTACATGGAATTTCAGCACATACCACAATGAAAATTAGCATTGTGATCCAGTCACTAGCAGTGATGTTTTTCTGTTTAGTGTGCTAAGATAATTTGTACAACTCTTCTAATATATCTTGAAGGCAGCTCACCACTAAGGGGAAAGACAGTTTCTGGATTGCTTGAAATTAAAGAAACAAAAGCAACAATAAAAAGCAATTGCTGACTTGAAGAATAAGATCTGTGATTTGCAGGGGAATGTCCAATTAGCTATTTCGGTAAAAAGCCTGAACCTATTGCTTCAAGGCTGAAGGGCCAAGATTTCTTCTCATGCTGGTATATTAGGGTTTTATATGAAGAAGAAACTAGGTGGTTAAGAGTGTGTGGGTGGGCATTTGCAGAGCGGCTAAGGTTCCCCAGGAGATACCCGGCCAGAACCACTGTGGGCATTTAAGTAGCAAACTCTCACATGGCGACTCTGTTTTGTCACACACTCTCTCTTTCAAATCGTGAATAAGATGTGAAAAAATAATCAGATTTTGATCTCCTATACTATCCTTTAACCCAAGAGAAAACTTCTAACCTTTTAGTTTTCTGTTTGCTTGCTTTTGGATAAGGATCGGCAGTCAACCCGGGAAGGACCAGCAGCAAACCTGGGAAGGGCCGAGCAGACAAAAGAACAGCGCAGGGTCCTGTGTCGTTCCTCCACAAAGAGGGGGAGCAACAATCTTAAAAAAAAAGAGTAGCAGAGAGACTCCATCTTCTGGCTCGCTCCCCCGGTTCCTGTAATAACCGGGGACCATGAGTGGGGAATGAGTCCGTATATTGCACACGGGAGGCAGGACTCAGTCACCTGACCATCACTGCTGCTTCCCAGAGTCTGCCTTTCTCAGGGAGCTGGAGTCAGGAGCGGAGCCGGGCGGGAAAAAGCAGGCTCCAGTGTGGGACATGGGCTCCTAAACAGCCGGGCCAAACGCCCACACCCACATTTCTAGTCTCAAGTGTGCCTTTGTGTCCGAAGGAGTGCTGAAAATACCCCTGGTGAGAAATTACGGGCAAACACGCGGAATGTCTGTGCTAGTCTATTCTGAAGGACTCTGCAGTGCCAGAAATGACTGCCATTTACAATAATTTGTGTTGGGAGATTCGCTTTTCCAATTTGTAGCATTAAAGGGCCAGGAAAGATATGCGAGCTGACATGCAATACAAGCTCTCTACCGAGAAGGCAGAATCCATGCGTGTCGATGAAAATAGTTACAAACAAAAAATTTAATTCCTATAATTATAAGAAACCGTCTTGACTGATAATTTTTACAGGCTAGGATTCATTTTCATTGTGAAAGATTGCACTGATTCCTTTTCATTTGCCTACGGTCGGGGTCCACGTGGTAGACCCCAAGCATCCGCAAGTGTTGCAGCTGTGAGCCCGGCTTGCCAGGCGTCCGTGGGTTGAGCCAGCGAGGACATAACAAACAGAGTGATTTAGGCAGTTGATTTCTCACAGCATAGCGGGTAGCCTGAGCTTCCTGTTCACACTATTAGTGGACATCAGGGGTTCTGGGACTATTAAAGGATAATCAATCTCAAATGGGAGTCGTTCAAAGGAAAGCTTTGTGTACTTGGGACTTGAACGGGAGACACCGAGAAGGTACAGTTCCTTAAAGACGTTGTCCTCCTGAGAAGCAGTTTGCCAGGGCATTTATATCTAGCATTAAGGGACTGTCCAGGATGTAGAAGAGGAGGAACCGGAGGGCCTTTCATGCTTATCTTGTACATCTTTATATATCATCTGCTTTTAACCATCCCTTGTTTTAGTAGTGGTTTCGAACCTGACAGTGGTGGCAAGATAAGGTTTCCTGGAACATCTTCAGAAAACCACATTCAAGAGAGCCAACTGTTTTCAGACATTCTCTCCGTGTGCGTGTGGCCTCTCTTGCTGAAATTCTGCACTCACGGTTACAAAGCTGCCCCCTACCCCAGGCTGTACAGGGGAGATAGAGAGAGGCCCAGGTAGATACTTTGCCTGTTGTAGGTCTGAGCCACAGCTGCAGACATCCCTGAGCACGAGGATACCGCAAGCAAAGTTGCATATCTTCCACCCAAGATTGATGTTATTCATATTATTCTGGTCAGGAAACCAATCTCCCCAACACGGAGGGATACAGATCCTTGTGTATCACCCCAAAGTGTGTCCTGGAGAGGGGTGGAACGACAGCTTTATTCCCTCCGATGCATTAGCAGATTTGCTGTCTGCCCCTGGCGATTTTGCAGCATGCTTGACTACAACTGTCAATGCCCTCTGCCCAGAAGGTGTACAGAAATGCCTGACTTTCAGAGCATGGCTCCTAGCATACATGAGTACCCAGTGCCCATGTGTGATGTGTGAATGCTGAGAGTTTGAGCACGGTGAGAAGACAGCATGCATTTGCACTCATAAAGTGATTGCTGCTGTCATAGTCTAAGGCAACTTGATGCTGTCTCAAGTTGTATTTTTAAATAAAAATTCATGTTTTGATTTCCATGCATGAAACCAAATCTGGCGCCCTTACCCTTAATCTATAGGACAAAGCCTTTTGGTGTATTCCTGCTGAGAATTGGGATTTAGCTTCATACCCTCATTGTCCTGTCCACAGCTAACATAATTGAAATTATCCCTTATATATAAGAAGGAAACCAAGAACAGCCAACTAATTGAATGGTACAAACTCTTATGAGTCTTAATTTAGATAAAAACCTGAGTCCTTAAATAGCTTAACATTGCTTCCAAACCTCTGCTCATGTCAGCCTCCCCTACTGGGAAAGTACAAGAAGACAGATCTGAACAAATCTGTTCTTAGCTAGAGGTGGAAGAACTTTTTCTTTTTGCCTTGGAGCATACTGTTTCTAAGAATATGTCAGTAGGAGCAGGTAGCACCAAGGGTCCTTTGCAAACAGGGGCCCAGGAGGTGTAACTGGCCCATAGACTGTATCACTGCCAGTTGGGAGCAGACAGGAGTAAACCATGAATCTGCTCTCAAAATTTCTCACAACTGGGCCACGTAGAGTATGGCTAAAAATGATAGAAATTGCTTGGGGATGACAGATTGTTTGAAAGAGAGAGCCATGCACTAATGTGACAATTGAGGCAATCTTCCGACTCTCCAGAGTGCTTACACCAGTACGAGGCATTACTCACATGGGTGTTTGTAGGGTTTGGATTACTGCATAGTTTTCAGAGATTACTGGAACAGAAATCAACATTAGTCCTGTTAAACCCTCAATAACATCATGGACAATTGCACCCAGCTTCAGACACCAGCCTACTTCCTGCACTGTTGAAGGAATGTCAGTGCTTACTTGGGCAGAACATGAACCACTTACATTTTATAAATCATCTGGGTATGTTGTTATCTCAACAGGAAAACTTATTTTTTAATCTCCCTAGAGTATGCAGTAAAGATTTGTGTAAATAGTTCTTCCTTTAGATAGAATCTCACAGCACATGAAACAAACATGACATTTAATTGTTGAACTAGGTTGTTTGTCAACGATTTATCTGTATGTCTCAAAGTATTTCATGTTGTTTCGTAGTGCAGATGATTCTGTAAAACCTGTCGTGCTTGTACATAGCAGGACATGTATTAGATGAGGTGTTTTTGCTGTGCGCAGAATTGTGACTGGTTAATCCTGGATTAAATTTTTCTAATGATATTGGATACACTAATTACAGTAGTGTTGTTCTTTAAGTAACAGCTACATTCAGGAAAAATCACCATTTAGATGTCTTGTGTGTGCAGTTACTTTGGTCATGAAATGTTAGTATCAGAGCCTGAGTGAGAATGAATGCAATATGCTAACACAACATGATGCAAATACAAACAGAAATAAGCCTCATTGTAGGGGCTTAACTGGGTTTTTTTTTGACTGCCCTTAGCATCCATCCTGAGTATCCAAATGTAATTTTTAAAGAATTTTAGAGGGCAGTAAATGGATTTGTTTAGACTGACTAACTTCATACTGTTGAATACCATTTTTACAGTTTTGTTTTCCTTTTTCAGTTTAAATACTGTGGTAGGAAACCCTATAAAGCTTGCTCTATTACCCTTACAGTTCAGTGACATTAAGTATATTCATTTTGTTGTGCCAGTATCACAACATTCATCCAGAGAACTCTGCTTGCATGTCCCCTTCTCCTAAAGGTTTTTGTTTTTGTTGTTGTTGTTGTTTAACCTCCTTCTAGACTCGACTCTTCTACACATGTCAGTAACATCCTGGACTTTATTTATCACAAAACTCACTGTGCTTTATTTACATCTGGGTTATGGTTGGCTTCCTTCTCTACTGTATTTGTATATTATGATGACAGTAACCTGGCGGTCTTGGCAATGTCCTGTGGCTCAAGAATAGGCCTGGCACATAGCAGCAGCCTGGAATACATTTGGCTTCAAAGTTAAAGAGGCACATGTAAAAAATAATAAAAGTGGTGGAAAATACGTAGGGTATTTCCTTTATGACTTTGAAGTGAGAAGGCTTTTCTAATTGATTCAAAATTGAGAAGATTGTTGATTTGGATCCCATAAAAATTAGGAACTCCTATATAGCAAGAAATCACATAAAAAATCTAAAGAAAAATAACAAATTGGGGAAATGTTTTCTACTCTTATCGCAGACAAAGGGCTATAAAGAAATAGGCCAACAACTAACTGAGTGGATCAGAGAGCAAAACAAATAGTTCTCGGATATCGCTTTCTACTGAGCATTGGTAAAGATCTAGGGTTGGTAACACTGTTTTTGTAAAGGCTATGAGGTGATGGGTTTCTTCATAACTTAATGATGTGGATGTATTTCTGAACATACATAGGATATTTTTCAGATGACTTTCACAGTTGTGAATTGACTCTGTTAATCCTATTTTGGGAATTTAATCTGAAGAAACATGGCTCAGTTGAAGAATGATATGCAGTAAATTATTCATCTTAACATTGTTTTTAAGAGCAAAAGATTAGAAATAAATTAAATATTCATCAATTGAGCACTAGTTAAATAAATTATAGTGCATCCCTACAATGAAGTACTGTGTTTGGGATCTTGAAAAGCTCTGTGTTTTAAAATGAAATGATGTCTGTGATTTATTATTTAAAAAAAAGTTTTTAAAATTATATATACAGTTTAGTACTTTTTTTGAAAGATTTTATTTATTTGAGAGACAGAGGGAGAGACAGAGGGAAAGTTCTTCTATCCACTGGTTCGTTTCCCAAATGGCAGCAATGACCAGAGTTGGGTCAATGAGAACCCAGGAGCCAGGAGCTTGGTGCAGATCTCCCATGCAGGTGCAGGGGCCCAAGCACTTGCGTCATCTCCTCTGGCTTTTTCAGGCCAGAGCAGAGAACTGTATCGGAAGAGGAGCAGCCAGGACTTGAACCAGTGCTTATATGGGATGCTGGCACCACAGACAGAGGCCAAGCCTGCTATGCCACAACGCCAGCCCCTACAGTATAGTACTATATGTTAAGTATAACAGGAGTAACTCCACACTCATATCTGATAATTTTTGTATGTAGCATTTCTAGGAGAACATAAAAAATTTAGAAATGTGATTTCCTGGAGTGAATAGATTGGTACTGAATGAACGGAAACAGAAATTGGAGTTGAGATTTCCAATTTTCACTGCATTTTAGAATTAATTTTTTATGATTTTTATGTATTTTAGAGAGTGAGCTACAGACAGAGAGAGGGAGAGACAGAGAAAGGTCTTCCATCTGTTGATTCACTCCCCAAATGGGCCTATCCAAAGCCACAAGCCGGGAGTGTCTTCTGGGTCTCCCACATGGGTGCAGGGGCCTAAGCACTTGGACCATCCTCTGCTGCTTTCCCAGGCCATAGCAGAGAGCTGGATTGGAAGAGGAGCAGCTGGGACTAGAATCAGCGCCCATATGGATGCCAGCGTCACAGGTGGAGACTTAGCCCACTCCACCACAACACCGGCCCCAACTTTAAAAAAAAAAAAGGAGGCCGGCGCCGCGGCTGACTAGGCTAATCCTCCGCCTAGCGGCGCCGGCACACCGGGTTCTAGTCCCGGTCGGGGCGCCGGATTCTGTCCCGGTTGCCCCTCTTCCAGGACAGCCCTCTGCTGTGGCCCGGGAGTGCAGTGGAGGATGGCCCAAGTGCTTGGGCCCTGCACCCCATGGGAGACCAGGAAAAGCACCTGGCTCCTGGCTCCTGCCATCGGATCAGCGCGGTGCGCCGGCCGCAGCGCGCCGGCCGCAGCGGCCATTGGAGGGTGAACCAACGGCAAAAGGAAGACCTTTCTCTCTCTCTCTCTCTCTCACTGTCCACTCTGCCTGTCAAAAAAAAAAAAAAAAGGATTGTAAATTTTCATTTTTATTTCAAATTGCAGAGAGAGGGAGAGAGAAAGAAGAGAGACACAGAAAGAGAAAGGCACACACAGACAGAGAGACAGAGATCATCCATCCACTGGCTCACTCTCTAAATGCCCACAGCAATCAGGGTTGGGCCAGGCTGAAAACAGCAGCCCAACCCCATCTGGGTTTCTCACTTGGGCAGAAGGAATCCAAATACCTGAGCCATCGTTTCTCCCTCTCCGGAATGCACATTAGCAAGAAGCTGGATTAGCAGCAAAGTAGCTGGGCCTTGAATCAGATACTCCAGTAAGGAGTGTTAACTTCCCACGCGCAACTTTCCCCTTCACACCATGACCACACCAGCTTTTTAACTTTGGAATCCTGAAGTCATATTACCTATTAAAATTCAGTGATCAACAAACTGAGAAAGGAAACTGTTGGATGCCCTATCATTTACTATGTAAATGACGATACACTCTTTCCCAACTATGATCATTGTCATGAATCCCTCTCTGTGATATTAACATCTGTTTTCAAGAAAAATAATACATAAGGGTATGTGTAAAATATCTACTTTTCAAATGAATGTGGCAAAATGTTTAAAAATTATAAAATATCTTATAATTATTATTTACCAACAATTTTACACTTTCAATATCCTTAATTTATGAAGATTAAAGAAGAAAGTTATACAAATAAAAAGTGTGAGGGAAGTATAGACAGTAGGATTTGTTATATCCAGATATTGTCTATCACAATTAATAATATCACACAAAGCAATGTGGGCTTAAATGTTTAAGTAAAAATAAGAAGTTGGATTCATGGGAATTTCAAGTTACCCATTTCTGTTGGCAATCATGACTTAAACATATTGGGCATTACTATGCATTTGGCTCTGGGAGCTACTTCTATATTAAATTTAAAATTAATTTTATTTAATTTTAAATAAAATACATGATTGTTGTAGTATCTCTAGCCCTGTGAGAGTAAAGTTAAGAAAAATGACTCCAACTACTTCATTTTCACTCTCCAAAAGTAATTGTAACATTGTGAGTGGTTTTTCTTGCACATACCTCAGGTATTTCTATAACTGTGTGATGGTACTTCAAAAAGCTCATAAAAAAACTCTATAGTATAATGAGAACTATGCATGGATGTCAAACATTTTTGTGCCAAAGTAAACATCTTTTAATTTTGCTTTCTATGATCTTTACATGTACATCCTTGTACATTTTGCAAAATAAATGAATCTATTTATACTTCTTTGCAAACTGCACTTTTTCCTAACAAATTTGGCTTGTTTAATTTCCCTAGTGCCTAAACATCTACTTCAGGAAATGTGTTCCATATTATTTTTGCTTTTTGACTTCAAGGTAGATAATTTTATTTTTGAAAATATTCTATAGGAATATTAATAGAATAAAATTTACTATAGATCTATTAGTAAAATATATATATTTTTCATCTTTTTTTCTGAATTTTTCTACCTTTATTCACCTTATTGATCTGTGGCAGGCTGTCAGGGATATACACTGAGATCTAATGAGAGCTGGATGAGGTCCGCATATTTATATCTTTATTAGAGACTTACTATTTCAATGCTAATCATTGAATTTTCAGTGTAGTTATTTTGGGATTTATTTCGTGTTCATCTTAATGATTTTCAGAAAAATATACCTTTTACCTGAAGTACTAATCATGCAGCATGTATTGTATATTATAGGTTATATGCATGATTTGCATTCCATAAAAAATACTTATTCTAAAACATGGTTTAATTTTTGTTTATGTTGAGGGAATTTGCAATTTGATACTAAAAACAGAATTTCCAGAAACTTTAGCATATTCTTCATCTAAGTACATTAATTTGATGCTAGATTAAAAATAACCATGGTTCATGAATTGTGTTGCAGCAATGTGAAAATAAGTTCATAAATCTTTGAAATAATAATGCATTTTATCAAAAGAACATCTTTTTGATATTGACTATATTGTCATGTTCGATGTGACCAGAGAAGATGCATGGTAGGATTTTGATTTTTTGGAAATCGCTGACTTGCTTTATGGCCTGCATATAGTCTGTTCTAGAGAAAGTTCCATGCACTGGTGAGAAGAATGTGTATTCTGCAACTGTAGGATGAAAAGTTCTGTAGATATCCAGTAGATCCATTTACTCTATATTGTCAATTAACTCAGTTATTTCCTTGCTGATTTTTTGTCTGATTAATTTTTCCATTGCTGAAAGTGGAGGATTGAAGTCCCCCATTACTATTGTATTGGAGTCTGTATCTCCCTTTGGATCCCTTAACATTTCTTTTAAATAGTTGGGTGCCCTGTAATTAGGTGCATATACCTTTATTATAGTCACATATTCCTCTTAGATTGATGCCTTTAACTTTGCATAATGCTCTTCTTTGTCTCTTTCAACAGATTTTGTATAAAGTCTGTTTTGTCTGATATTAGGATGGCTACACCAGCTCTTTTTTGATTTCTGTTAGCATAGAATATCTTTTTCTATCCTTTCACTTTCAGTATGTATGTATCTTTGTTGGTGAGATGTGTTTCCTGAAGGCAGCAAATAGATGAGTTTTGTTTTTTAATCCATTCAGCCAGTCTATGTCTTTTAACTGGGGAGTTGAGGCCATTTACATTCAAGATGATTATGATAAGTAACAACTTGGCCCTGCCATTTTTCCATAAATATTCCTATTGTGTACTTTGGATTTCCTTTGTACTTTTACCGGGAGATTTTCTGCCTTCACCTTTTTTCTTATGATGACCATGTTTCTGTGTTTCTGTGTGTAGCACATCCTTAAACACCTTTTGTAAGGCTGGCCTGAATGACGACAAATTCTTTCAGTTTCTGTTTGTTATGGAAGGTCTTCATTTCACTTTCATTCATAAATGACAGCTTTGCAATACAGTATTCTGGGTTGACAGATTTTTTCCTCTTAAGACTTAGAATATAACTTGTCATTCATTCCTAGCTGTAGGGATTCTGATGAGAAGTCAGCTCTGAGTCTAATTGAAGATCCTCTGAAAGTAATCTGGTGTTTCTCTTGTGCACATTTTAGAATCTTTTCTTTATGTTTTACTGTGGAGTGTTTGACCACAGTGTGTCATGATGATCTTTTCCTGTCACATCTATTAGTTCTTTGTGCTTCATATACTTGGACATCCCTTTCTTTCTCCAAATTAGGGAAGTTTTCTGTATTTATTTCACAAAAAAAAGGCCTTCTAATCTATTCTGTTTATAGGCCTTCTGGAGCTCCTAAGACCCATATGTTGAGTCGTTTGATAGTATCTCATAAATCTCCAACAGTTTTATTTTTAGTTTTCTAATTTCTTATTCTTTTTTTTTTGGGGGGGGGGGAGGGATGGTTCTGCATGGTTTAAAATTTCCAGAGATTTGTCTTCTAACTCAGATATTCTCTCTACTGCCTTACCAAATCTGTAGTTAAGACTTTCCACCACATTTTTTATTTGATCTATTGAATTCTTCATTTGCAATATTTCATTTTGGTTTCTCTTTAAAATCCCAATTTCATGGGAAAAATTTTCATTCATGTCATGTATGGAATTCTTTAATTCATAGATTTGCTCCTGACTTCTTCCAGGTAATCCTATGATTAATTTTATGAATTCCATTTCTGGTATTTCTTGAATCTTTTCATCTGCACATTCTAGTATTGAAGTGTTGTTCTGTTCCCTTGGGGACATCATTTTGTCTTCCTTATTCTTGTTTCTTTGATTTGTGGAGATACCTGTTGGTTATTTTTTTTCTGGTGATAGCTTTTATCTTTGGACTTCTATCTATGCCACTGTGGATTTGTGGAGTGTCTGAACTTTCAGTGAATACTCAGAGTTGTGTGCTGGGTGTGGTCAGGGAGCTCTGTCCATTGCTCCAGGGTGAGGGGAATGTCCAAGGGTGAGGGGAGTGTCCCAGGTGACATCCAAATTGGCTCTGGTAAATCTTTTTTTTTAGCAGAGAGGTTTGATCAATTCAGCTGGCATAGTCACATGCTCAACTCCTCTCCTCCAAGAAGACCAATGCCTGGGCTCATTGTGTACAATATTCAGTGTGTACAGTATTCATCTGCGCTACTGCAAGAACCACACTAAGGATCTGTGCAATCCTCAGTGTGAGCATGGGTCCCACAGCAATGACCCTTACCAGGGCACATTGAGCCTGTGAAACCGCCCACAGTGGTTGCCCAAAGACTCAGCCACACCTGCGCCCTGCCACGCAGCCACAGGGCTTTCACAGTCCCAGCACAGAAGGCTCCCACAGTCATGAGCCCACAGTTCCCTGTCAATTCTCTCAGCAAGACTCAGGTGTCTCCTCTCAGCTGATTGCTGGGCACACAGAGAGGAGCTGGCACAGCTATTACTCTCTGTTACAGAGAGAGCACCTACCCTCTCTCTGCTGGTTACAAGATACCAGAGCCAGGTGTTCAGGGAGAGACAAACGTGCCACATTTTTTCCCCTTGAGTTTGGCAGGTTCACTGTCCCCCACAGGGCTCCAAGTGGGAGTCATGCCAGGCTCTCTCCACAGCTTTATTGCCAGCGGCTTGGGCTGCTGAAGTCTGGTCTCGCTCCTCAATGCTGGCACAGAATGTCTCTGCTGCTGGGGTCCTGAGTTGTGCGGGTCTACATCATCCATGTAGATCCAGTGTCCCTCTAATTTGCATGGAATTTCTTCTGCCATTTTCTCCCTAAGTCTTCCCTGAGATTGCACTCTCTCCACTTTTTTTTTTTTTTTTTTAACTTTCTTCCACTAGACTAGAGCAGTAAGCGCCCTCCCTATTCCGCCATCTTGGAATCCTCCTGTCATGTTCTAAGCAGCATTTAACACATCTAGTTGAGAATGTTAAAATGTAGTCACTCAGGGTCAGTGCTGTGGTACAATCAATGGGTTAAGCTGCTGCCTTATAGAGCCAGCATTCTATGTGGGCACCTGTTCAAGTCCCAGTTACTCCACTTCTTATCTGGATCTCTGCTCATATGACTGGGAAAGCAGTAGAGGATGGCCCAAGTGCTTATGCCCTTGCCACCCACATGGAGAATGAATGAAGCTCCTGAGATCTTGATTTGGCCTGGCTTGGCTTTGGCCATTGTATCTGTCTGGGGAGTAAACCAGCAGACAGAAGATCTGTCTCTTTCTCTGTCTCTCCTTCTCCCTCTCTCTCTGTAACTCTGCCTTTCAAAGAAACAAATAAATCTTTATAAAATAATATAATCTACTTACCAAATAATTTAGCACTATTCATTATAGAAAGGTCACTGAAAAACTTTCATGAAATGAGTAAATTGGAATGTGATTATAGGTTGAGATTCTATTTTGCATGAGTCTAAAATTATCTTTTGATGCATCTATATGCTCTAATTGGAGTCCTTTAATTTTGGTCATCTATTCTCTACTATGAAATCAATTGTAGTTCTTTTACATGGTTGATGCAACTTTTAATTACTGGGCCTTTGTATGTTCCAAAAAGTTTACATATATATGAGAATATTAGGATGTAGTTTACACACACTCCCATATACACACGCAATTATATGCACCCGAAATAAGTGAAATTTGGGGATATTAAATAAATTTATGTAAAATGCATATTATGAAAAACCCCTTGGGTCGGCACTATGGCGTAGCGGGTAAAGTCACTGCCTGCAGTGCTGGCATCCCATATGGGCACCAGTTCAAGTCCTGGCTGCTCCACTTCCTATCCAGCTCTTTGCTATGGCCTGTGAAAGCAGTAGAAGATGGCCCAAGCCCTTGGGCTCCTGCACCCACATGGGAGACCTGGAAGAAGCTCCTGGCTCCTGGCTTCAGATCGGTGCAGCTCCAGCCATTGCTGCCAACTGGGAGTGAACCATCAGGTGGAAGGCCTCTCTCTCTCTCTGCCTCTCATCTCTCTGTGTAACTCTGACTTTCAAGTACAATAAATAAATCTTTTTAAAAAAGAAAGAAATACCCCTGAATTAATTTCAAAATTTTGAATCAAATTAAGCATCTTTTTATTCCATTTTCCACGAACTCTTTGAAGTCCTCTTAAATGTACAAAAAAGACACAAAGATGATTTTTAAAAGTAGATACACAAAATCATAAAAACCTTATAAAGGAAATGTTTTACCTCATTTGGGTGCTAAAATGGGTGAGTAGGAGTTAATTAGTCAAAGCAAGAGACTTCTGGATTCCAGGCAAGGGAAGTGTCCGAGCGTCCAGTGGTTAACGGGAAAGAGAAACCCAGTGGCTGACCTGGAAGACACAGAGGCACACAGGCTTGTGGGAGCTTACAGACCGTCACCTGATCTCGCTTTTTTCCCCACGAGCAACAGGACTCTGGAATAGGATATTCAGTCAGGAAAGGAGATGATGAGGATTTTGAGTGAATTTCTTTGAGTCCAGGATTGAAAACAAGTTTTAGGAAAGCGAGTGGTTGTCTCAGACAGATGTAAGTGGCCCAGTGAGAGGGTGCTGCTGCATGCAGGAGCTTGGTGCTTCCTGGACCAGAGCAGGGGCAGGTGGACATGGCTGTTGTCGCACTTGTCCCCTAACTTCTGACTTCTATGTTGGTGTCAGTTTTGTTGTTTAGTCATTTGCTAAATCTTAACTATTTTATAAGAATCACTTATGAGAAATTCATAGAATAGCTTATCCAGGAATTAGGATGCTGGAACTCATATGAGGGTGCTTTAAAAAGTTTGTGGGAAAGTTGAATGATGTTTATTTTGCTGCTAAACTTCTTTCTTGAAATCCAGTCTTTTTTATGATATGCATTTTCCATGATGATTTTCAAGATCTATTGTTTTTAACTCTCTTAAGTAAATAACATTTTGGGTATCTGTTTGAGGATGACATATTACTCTCTTATGCTCTGTACCCTCACTTTCCTTATAAAAGAAAGGAGCAATATTGTAGTTACCATGCATCAATAAAACATAAGCTTTGAATTATTTTATTCTTACAAAGTTCTATATACTTATTGCACCCAGTGTAACTGATTTATAATTTAAAAACTATTAGATAGACATCAAATAGACAGAATACTATTAAATTGCAATTTCATGTAAGTGACCTTCTTGCAAGGTTAGTTGCACTAATAAAATTTTTCATTTTAGGTAAGAGTATTTCACAAACATGCACATAAAAACTTGAAGTGACACAAAATAGTCTTGAAATTTAGCACATACTGAATTTATTTAATAAATTTATGTTCAATGCATCAAATATCATTTTCACCAGGGCAGTAGCCATATTAAATATAAATTCACAACTTAAAGAAGATGTATAGGGGCAAAGTTGTGGCACAATGGTTAAGGCTGCCCCCTGCCGTGCCAGCATTCCACATGGGCACAAGTTCAAGTCCTGGCTGTTCCACTTCTGATTCAGCTCTCTGCCGATGACTTGGGAAAAGCAGCGGAGGATGGCCCAAGTGTTTGGGCCCCTGCTGCCCATGTAGGAGACCCAGATGAAGCTCCTGGCTCCTGGCTTTGGCCTAGCTCAACCATGGCCATTGCAATCATCTAGGGAGTGAACCAGAAGATGGAAGATCTCTATACCCCTCTCTAAGAAAATGAAATGTACAAGCATGTGTAGAATCATGAATTTTTTGTCAACTTATCATTGGAAATTTTTCATTTGTCCATTTAATTTAGTTCTATCACTGTTGAAGGATGTAACCTTTATCAGAGATCTGAGAATTTATTCCAGAAGCATTTATTCAGCATTTATGATGTATAAATATTGGGGATGGGTGGAAATTCACTGATGATTGAGTCAAAATGCCCAAAATGCCCAATATCAAGAGTTTTATTATCTAGTAATGCATTTGTATTTATTTTTTCTAGTCTATCCTTGCGTTAAACAGTCCATCAGTATTCTAATTCTTCTCCCTCTGAAAATTCTTGACATGTTCTTTTATTAAGATTTATTTATTAATTTAAAAGTCAGAGTTACAGAGAGAAAGAGAGAGTCACACACACACACACACACACACACACACAGACAGAGTGCATGAGAGAGGTTGAGGGGAGAGGGAGAGCACTTCCATTGGCTGGTTCACTCTCCAGATGGCTACAGTGGCTAAGGCTGGGCCAGGCCAAAGCCAGGAACCATGAGCTTCTTCTAGGTCTCCCATGTGGGTGGTAGGAACCCAAATACTTGGGCCATCTTCCTTCTTTTTCCAGACCACTATCAGGGAGCTGGATGAGAAGTGGAGCAGCCAGGACATGAACCTGTGACCATATGGGATGCTGGTGTCACAGATGGCAATTCATTCACTGCACCACAACACTGGCCCCTGAAATAATCTTAGACTTGCAAACCTTGCTTCTCAGTATTTTTCCTGACCTTTAATCTCATTATAAATCACAGGCTATCAAATTGTTTTTATGCAAATCAAAATTTTCTTTTGAGAAAAAAGTCTTATAGATTTTACCAGATGGAGAGTAATTAACTGCAAATGAGAAGATGTATCAATAGTGTCTTATAAAAAGGACATTTGAGATATTAGCCTGTAGAAAAAGAATGAATATGCAAAGATTTCTCATTAAAGCGACCTTTATGGCCTGTGTATGTATGTGTGCTTTAATTCCAGGTAATTACTTTCTGCAGCTGACTTTTATGTCATCACTGAACATTAATTAGGAAATTGTATCTTTTAAAATTTTCATATGACTTGGGGACATGTTACGACTTTGAAACTGTTCAATATATTAGAATAGTGTCTTCTTTACTAATTGATATAAATTTGTAACTTTTTCTCTTTATTTGTGCAAGTGGTACGTACTTGGCCATGAAAGCACAGCTATGAAAAATTGATGCTGGCAGAGATTACGATACAGGGCTAGTGACAAGAGGAGCTTATTAATTCTTAATAAATTTAGCTTAGACTTAATGAGAGTTTACTATGTGGAGGATTTATGCTGAGTGATTTCCCTAAAAGGATTTTTATTGAATTCTGTTAAAAAGCTGTGACTTTCTTCTTACCCTGTCACTTGGTCCTGCTGCTCTCTGAGAAACCATTTCTGGGAGGCCGGCGCCGCGGCTCACTAGGCTAATCTGCCACCTGCAACACCGGCACCCCGGGTTCTAGTCCCGGTTGGGGCACTGGATTCTGTCCTGGTTGCCCCTCTTCCAGTCCAGCTCTCTGCTGTGGCCCAGGAAGGCAGTGGAGGATGACCCAACTGCTTGGGCCCTGCACCCCATGGGAGACCAGGAGAAGCACCTGGCTCCTGGCTTCAGATCGGCGCGGTGCGCTGGCCATAGTGGCCCTTGGGGGGTGAAGCAATGGAAGGAAGACCTTTCTCTGTCTCTGTCTCTCTCTCTCTGTCTAACTCTGCCTGTCAAAAGAAAAAAAAAAAAACATTTCTGGGGACAAAAGACTCTTACAGGCAGTATCAGGAGAACAAAAGCTCTTCCCTAAACCACACTGCCAACCAACATAGGAAGTTTGTGCTGTGTGGTTTTCTTTTTTGTAAACTCAGGACTTGAATGTCTAGGTGGTTTCATCTCATGTCTGGGGAAATAAAACCCTCTGTGATGCAATATTTCCATTCATAGGTGAAATGATTTTCCATTTTTTAGTAGTTCTTATTTTATAATACTGCTTATCTTCTTATCACAGTTTAAGCTTTAAAATCTAAATCTATATGCCTTTCTCTAATAGTAAAATGAAGCACCATTTTTGGAATCAAAATTTTATGATTATAAACCATAAAGCTTCATGTATATGTATTTGAGAGGCACACAGAGAGGGCTTCCATGCACTGGCTCACTCCCCATTCACCCCCTAAACACATGCAGGGACCAGAGCTGGGCAGGGCTGCAGCCAGGAGATGGAAGCTCAGGGTCTCCACATTGAGTGGCAGGGACCCAAACACTTGAGCCATCCCTTGCACGTCAACAGGAATTTGGAATCAGAAGCAGATCTGGGGATTGTACTGGCAGATAGAAGATCAATACCTCTCTCTCTCTCTCTCTCTCTCACACACACACACACACGGGGGGGGGGAATCTGTATATATGATGGCACTTCAAAAAGTATGTAAAAAATAGAATTAAAAGATGAATTTAGGAGCCAGTGTGGGTGCTACTGGGTCAGGCCTCTGGAATCTTCCCATATGGACACCAGTTCAAGTCAGGCCCTACCACTTACAATCCAGCTCCCTGCTAATGGCCTGGTAAAAGCAGCAGAAAATGCCCCAACCACTGCGGCCCCTGTCACCCACACTGGAGGCCCAGATGAAGCCCTTGGCTCCTGGCTTCATCCTGGCCCAGCCCTGGCAGTGGGAGCATCTGGGAAGCAGATGGAAGATCCCCCCCTCGCCTTTCTTCTCTCTCTCTCTCTCTCTGTCTCATTTCTTCTCTCTCCATCTCTCTCTCCCTCATTTCTTCTCTCTCTCCCTCTCTCTCTCATTTCTTCTCTCTCTCCAACCCTCATTTATTTTCTTCCTCTCTCTTTCCTTCTCCCTTTCTCCCTCTCTCTCTCTCTCTCATTTCTTCTCTCTCCGTCTCTCTCTCTCTCTTTCTCATTTCTTCTCTCTCTCCACCCCTCATTTCTTCTCTCCCTCTCTCTTTCCTTCTCCCTTTCTCCCTCTCTCTCTCTCTCTCTCATTTCTTCTCTCTCTGTCTCTCTCTCTCATTTCTTCTCTCTCTCCACCCCTCATTTCTTTTCTCCCTCTCTCTTTCCTTCTCCCTTTCTCCCTCTCTCTCTCTCTTTCTCCTTCTGACTGTAACTGACTTTCAAATAAAATAAATAAATAGTTAAATTAAAAAACAAGGTAAGTTTAGGGACAGGCATCATGGCACAAAGGGTTAAGCCACTGCTTGCAATGTCAGGGTTCTGTATTAGAGCTCAGGTGGGAGTCCTGGCTGCTCTGCTTCCAATCCAGGTCCCTGCTAGTATGCCTAGGAACGCAGTAGAAAATGACCAAAGTGCTGGGCCTCTGCCACCTATGTGAGAGACTATGGTGAAGTTGCGTGGCCCACACCATTGGGGAGAGTGGGGCGACAGGGTTCTTCCACAAAGAGCACCGGGGACAGGCTTCAGTGAGCATGTCTGCTTTTATTAAAGACCACGTACACTTTTAAAGGGTAGGCAGAAGGGGCGGAACTAATTCAGGCCAACACTAACTTTATAGGACAGAACTGACACTGGCGCCAATGTGCCTCTCCAGTCAGCTTGGAGGTCACACAGCTAGGGTAGCTTTCCAGGTGGTCCTGGGCCACACTCTTGAGCAGTTTACCTGATTGGCAGAAGGCAGGTGTAGGGGGAAATGTGCCTGCGGCTCCCGCCACCTGCCAGCAGTCAGGCTAACTGCATGGGTTAGGCAGGGAGTCTCATGGGATTACCCACAGTTCCTGAGTCCCATCTTCAACCTGGCCCAGCCCTGACGGTTGTGGCCATTTGGGGATTGAACTAGCAGATCGAAGATCTCTCTCTCTCTCTCTCTCTCTCTCTGTCTCTTTCTGTCCCTCTCTCTCTCTGTTGCCTTGCCTTCCAAATACACAGATCTCTAAAACAAGTAAGTTTACTTGGATACAAATTTTTAAAATTCATTTATACACAGTATCTTCAGAAAGTTCATGGAAAATGCAAATTATGAGAAAACTGGACATGGATTTCCAAATAAAGTTTTTTAGATTTGTTTATTTAAAAGGCAGAGCAACAAATACAGAAGGAGAGACAGAGATCTTCTACCTGCTGGTTTACTCCTAAATGGCTACAATGGACAGGCCTTGGCAAGCCAAAGCCACGAGTTGGAACTCCATCTAGGTCTCCATGGAGGTGGCAGGGGCCCGTGTCCATGGACCATCATCTGTGGCCATTCTGGTCACATTAACAGGGAGCTAGATGAAACGGAAGAACTGGAACTCAAACCAGTGGGGGGATGCCAGTGTCACAAGTGATGAGTTAATTAGCTGTACCACAGTACCAATGCCCCTGTATTTTTCATTTTTTTGTTGATTTTTATATTTATTTGAAAGACAAAAAGGCAAAGGAAGACAGTGAGACAGAGGGAGCACTCCTGTGTACTGATTTATTTTTCAGTGTCCAGTGGTGGGCCAGACTGAAGCTGAGAACCTGTTTTCCCACGTGGGTGGCAGGGATGTGAGTACTTGAACCGAAGTCACCTGCTGCTTCTCAGAGAACATATTAGTGGGACAGCAGATCAGGGGCAGAGCTAGAATTCACACACCCAAAGCGGCATCTCAACCCCTGCGTTAAGTAAGCCTGTACTTTGGATTTCAAAAATTTTTGCACCTACATACACTTATCTTTAAATTTTATTTTCTATGATGTTTTTGAAGTGCCTTCATATGAGAATGCCTGTCTCTTTTGGCCACAGGGGAGTTACATGTGTGAAATAATGCAGGTGAAATTATGCATTCATTGAGTCATTTGATGAGGGGTTTATGAGTTGCTTCTATGTGCACGCATTGTTCCAGACGCCAGAGAAGAAAGGCAGGAGACAACAAGACGAAGTTCCACTCCTCTCTGCATTCTCTGAGGTACACCTGCAACTCTTCAGTGCTATAGGTAGGAAGGTATTAGCATAAATGAACCCGATTGCACATCATTTGTGTGCGTATTCATGAAGCCCACTAAATTAAATTGTTGGTGCTATTGGATTAAGAGGCAGACTTTGATTATGTTATATACTCTGCAAAGTACATATAGTGAGGTTTGCAGATATATATCAAGTTAAATTTAAGAAAAAAAGTAAAGGAAAATTAAAGAATGAAGTTAAGCAGTTGAAGGCTTGCGGTCAATTACAGGGTAATTGACAGGGTAATCTTGGGTTGCTTTCTGAGAGATTTGATTAGTTTTATAGAGGCGGCTATAAAATTAACATTTTGCTATTGGATCTTTTTGAAGCAGTTTATTTGAAGGGCCAGCACTGTGGTAGAGCACGTTAGGCTGTGGCCTACAAACTGCCATCCCAATTGGGCACTGTCTCCAGTCCCAGCTGTTCCATTTCTGATTCAGCATCCTGCTAATGCATCGGGTAAAGAGCAGAGGATGGCCCAAGTGCATGGATTCCTGCCGCCCACGTAAGAGATCTGCATGGATCCCTGTGTTCCTGGCTTTGGCCTGGTCCAGTCCCACTATTGTGGTCATTTAGGGAGTGAACCAGTGGCTGGATGGAAAATCTCTTTCTCTGTAACTCTGTATTTCAAATAAATAAATCTTTAAAAAAATTTAAAACCATTTGAAAGAGAGACAGAGACATAAAGATTGAGGTTTCCCATCTGTGGATTTGCATCCCAAATACTCACACAGGCCAGGAGTAGCCCAAAGTAAAACCTGGGAGCAGGAATTCAATTTGGGTCTCCCACATGGGTGGCAGGGACCCAACCACTTGAGCTATCACCTGCTGCCTCCCAGGGTGCTTTTAATCAGGGAGCTAGGACCAGGAGCAGAGCCAGGATTCAAACCCAGGCACTCAGATATGGGACACAGGTGTCTCAAGAGGCCCCTTCACCTCTTTGTCAAATGCCCACCCATCACCACCGGGTCTGAGATAGCTACATGGAAGAATTAATAAAATTGACAACAGAAACATTAGCTGTGTCTGTGAATTACATCCTTCTCAGACAGGCTTTATCTTGGATTCCCAAATCCTTATGGCAGGGATATATTAATTCTGGTCATGATTTGTTTCTCTGATTTCATCAGCCAATGAATCTGAATCTGTTTTTTTTTTTTATTTTTGTCCTTAGGGAGTTAATTATTTTAGGCCAGTTAAGTATTAGGATTGCTAACAACACTGACATTACCTGGAGGCATTTAAAAATGGATGACTATCTGTTTTCCCTTGGAATATGCATCAGTCTACACTGAAAATAATCTGTTGCAAGATGTGTATTTGTACCTTCAGGTAGTGCTGAACAATAGTAAACTTGAGGCTGTTTTGCCTCCGTGTCTATGCATCAATGACTAAGTATGGTTAACACTTCAGAATAGTTAAACCATGTGCAAAATGCAACCCCTGAAGTATTTTCACTATGACTCTTTTACATTTATTTTTAAGCTTATTTTTTATTTATTTACTGAAAAAGTGAGAGAGTGAGAGAGAATCTTTCATCAGCTCATAATACACAGGGCTGGGCCAGGCTGAAGCCAGGAGCCAGGCACCCCATCTAAGTCCCCTACCTGGGTGGCAGGAACCTAGGTATCATCTGCTGCCTCTAAGGCTTATTAGCAGAAGGCTGTGTCAGAAGCAGAAGGCAGCCTTGATCCTCAGTAATTCCACATGGCATGTAGGGAACCCAAGGGCAGCCTAACCCCGGTGTGGCAAAGCTGTTCTGTAGTGACTTTTTCTCATCATGGTTGCCTTAGTTACTTTAGAGATTTGAGGTAGGGGAAATGTTATGATGGATAATCAAGTCATAAAATTCATGTCTCTAGATATTTTAAAAAAACTCGGTCTTCAACTTATTGTCCTTCTATCCATCTGGGTCTCCCGTGTGGGCGGCATCATCCACTGCTTTTCCAGACACCACAGGAAGAAGACAGACCCCAAGCGGAGTAGCCAGGACTCTAAGTGACACTGCAATATGGGATGTGGGCATTGCAAGCTTTGGCTTAACTGGCTGCACAGCGATACTTGCCCTGAGAGAGAGAGACTTTAAGGAATTGGCTGGTGATTGTCAGGGCTCATGTGGTTTTCTCTTGTGGCCTGCACCTTTTTGGACGAGGCTCCCACAGTGTCGAGGTTTTTCTGCTTTACTCACGGTCTCCTGATCCAGGTGTTTATCAGAAAGGTAAAGTAACTTCACAGCGACACCCACACTGGTAATTGACCAAACAAGTGGGCACTACAGCCCAACCAAGTGGGCACAGAAAATGAAACCACCACAGTGGACAGAGTCTTGGAAACATTAATTTTATTACTCACTTTATATGGCCTTGAGGGAAAGAAGGGGCAAGGTAAATATTACTAGAAGACCTAAGTTAAAACTACTTATACAGACACCTGTAAGAAAATATGATACAGGATTGTGCGGACCAGTGTCTAGCTTCATACCTTGAAGGCTTGACTTTTCTCGGCTTCTATAAATGTAAATAAATATTGCAGAGTCTTGTAATAACAGCATAATAATTGTAGTGAGATTGTTAGCCATTATATCAAGTATTCCATAGTTACTAACTCATTTCATTTGCACAAATCTGAAGTAGATGCTAATATTATCTCAACTTGAAAATTGGTGCTCAAATTGTGCTTGGTCACAAAAATAGAAAGAAATAGAACAAGGATAACTGTAGCATATATTAAGAATTTTGTACTCCCATTGCAGTTCCAAGCGTATTTTAAATGGGGGCTCTACAGTATTCTGTCCTTATATCCACTGTCCAAATGGAACTCAGGTATTTTATAACCAATTTTTATGAAGGAAACTCAGTTTCCTGTATCAGGGGTTGGGAACATCTGGCCCACGGGTGGAATGAGGCCCATGAAATCATTTTGTCTTCCCTGACAACACAACAGCAACAAATTCAACAGATCGATGGCTGGCTGGTTTTCAGGTTGGTAATTGTGTATGGCCCACAAATGATGTCATAAATGTCCAAATGGCCCTTGGCTGAAAAAAAGTCTCTCACCTCTGCTTCAAAATTAGCTAACTAATATCGACTTCTAGAAAGCATGATTCTTCTTTATTCTATTAATTACATGCAATAATTAATTTTCAGAGTCCATATGTTTTAGAAGATCGTGTGGGTATTATGTACTGGTATAGAACTATTCACTATTGTTAAGTAGTGTATCTGACTTCAACACTATAGGACAATTTAAGATTACTTTCACTTTGACATTTAACCAGGTGGGAAAAAAATAAGTGCTATCAACCTAATGAAAACAGTTGGGAGTGCATGATGGAAAAAAGTTTCAGTGGATCCAAAGCCCAGTGGAGCTTGTTCCTCTCATCTGCCTAAGTCGCAGCATTCCCCACCTCCTGCTCCTGACCACTCTCACCCAGGAAGCCTTTTTTGTTTTCTGAACAGCATCATGCATGCATTTCTCATGCCCAACACGGTGTCTGATGCACAGTGCTTAATAAATAATTCTAGAAGGGGGTCAGGAAGGGAAGGATGCTCCCTAGAAGTCCTCACTGTTGAGCCCTGTTCTTCCTTCAGTCACTGCCATTGCTTATGCAGCTCTCCTTTGCTTGCGTGATGGGAAACCAGGAAGCTGTGAGGCCAGGGGACCTTTCTCAGTGCTGCCACAGAAGAATTCGTCATCATTTCAGGGCTTTTCTTGTATAGCTTTTATGTGTCTCCCGCTATGGGTTCACCACATGTAAAGCCCACAGTTGCGTATTTCAGTCTTAGCATGTGTGCCGAACCGTTGTGCAACACACGTCTATCTTTGAACTTCCTTATTTTCATGCAGAAGGAAATACTGACCAGATTTCCTAATGGGCACTTTTAGAAGGTTGGTTGACACTGCAGTGTCAGACAATTTCTGCAGAATAATTGCTTTTTAAAAAATCTCTCCAGTTATGCTCCCTCGCTAGAGAATGACACTTGTTCTAAACTTAGGAAACATGTTTTAAGGATGAGAAAGGACAGAAATTGCATCTGCCATGATTGTTTTAATCTAACAGTTTGTCTTGTCTGCTGTTGTCAAAATGATCTCTTCTCACAACATTCAGCCCAAGAAGTCAACCTTCAGCTTGAGTTTGAATGTAATAACTAGAAGAACTCGTCATAATAGGATGCATTTTAGACCAAATAAAATTGGGCAGCTAAAATTTTCATCAGTGATTAACTTTATTGCTTGTATTTTAAATTGATTCATATTCACCATTTTTGCAACACAAAAAATAAGTTCTCTTAGTACATATTTCAAGAAAAAATTACTTTTCGGATTGAGATATTACTCTGTGCTAAAATCTGTATTTAAATTACCCCAGGAAGTCTAAATGGAGATTTAAAAGCTAAACCTAAATATTTGGAAATAATTATTTGGTTCCTGTTTTCCTCCTAATGTGCACACTTGTTCTTTGTCAAGATTTCATGCCACTCTTTGGCATAATGGTTATGGTGACATCTTAAAAGGTGTGCTTTATATAATCCATGCAACACAAAAAATAATAATAGTACTTTTTAAATCTCCTAAAATCAATGAAGATATTCGCATATATGTTTGTATGTAGAAGCACACACACACGCAGACACACACACTCACACAAAGTAAAACCTACACGTTTTCTTCAGAATGTGTTACGGTGTGTGGGAGATAATGAAATTATGGGCACCTGTTTATGGAAAAGAAAGTGTCATAGCTTCGTATATAACTTGTACATTGCAAGAATCTGTCTTTCATGATCTAGTTGTCTTTCTGGATAGAAATTACAGACTTGCAACAGGCAAATTCACTCTTGACTGAGAAAATCTATGTTGTGTTCCCTTTTGGGGATTTATTATTAGAACATTGATGAAGAAAAATCTTTAGTGAACTCAGTGAGCTTATAGTATTCTGAGATGCACACGCAAGATCCTAAATTCTTTTTCTTTTAAAAAATTATTTAATTATTTATTTGAAAGGCAGAGTTACAGAAAGAGGTAGAGATAGAGATAGAGATAGAGATAGAGATAGAGATAGAGATAGAAAGAGAGCGAGAGCGAGAGAGAGAGAGAGAGAGAGAGAGAATGAATATGATTTTTCCCTTTTCTGGTTCAGTCCACAAATGGCTGCAGCTGCAGGAGCTGGACCAGGCCAAATCCAGGACCCTGGAATTCCATCCATGGCTCTCGCACGGGTGGCAGGGGCCAAGCACTTAGATAATCTTTCACTGCTTTCCCAGGCACATTGGCAGGGAACTGGATCAGAAGCAGAGCAGCCAGGGCTTCAGCGGCTGCTCAGGTAGGGGATGCTGGCATTTCAGGCAGTGGTTTAGCCTGTTGATCACAATACTGGCCCTATACTTGTTGTATACCTTTTTCCTGGTTGTTCAGTTATCCATAGTTTGAACTTAATCGTGATAATTATTAAATAAAACAATTATTTGTTTCTATAAAAGAGTAAATACTTTTCCCACATCTGAGATCTCTTAGTAATCAACCATCATTAGTGGGGCTAGCGCGGTGGTGCAGTGGGTAAAGCCGCTGCCTGCAATGCCGGCGTCCCATATGGGCGCCGGTTTGATTCCCAGCTGCACCACTTCCGTTCCAACTCCATAGAAGATGGCCCAAGTCCTTGGGCCCCTGCACCTGCATGGGAGACCTAGAATAAGTTCCTGGCTCCTGGCTTCAGATTGGCCCAGCACTGGCCATTGCTGACATTTGGGGAATGAACCAGTGGACAGAAGACCTCTCTCTCTCTTTATCTCTGCCTCTGCCTCTCTGTAGCTCTGCCTTTCAAATAAATAAACAAATCTTTTAAAAAACAATAATTATATCCTTAATTAATTCCATCTGATTTTCTTTGGCACCTTTATGAGAGCACAGAGGAGTTGTCAGACCTGCCCGTGGACACGTGGGGCCTAGGGACGTGAATACAGTGTCCCTGACCCTCCGTGCGTCATGCTCATGGCTGCCCCATGCTCAGCATCTCATCTCTTCTCAACCCCAAAGGGACCTGCTCCATCCGTTCTGAATACACTTTTTCTTCCCTTTGGCTAGCATGTCTTTCAGACTCTATTTTAAGTGTAGTTTCTTCTAATCAGAGTTAAATGACTGTCCAATTCTGTTCCCACAATAACACTGGCAGATGCTTCTCTCACAGTTGTCACTAAATGTATCACCTTGTGGGCCAGGACTGACTGGGCCACCCCAACAGACTGCACATGGTTCGAGAGAAGGGACCATAAATAAGTTGGGATGCCTGGCCTGGTCACATACTTTGTCTCACTTAATCTCTACGTTCATAGTTATTGTGGAAAATCATGATGTCATAGCTCCGGGTTTAATACCACTTGTTGATAATATGAGTGTTCTTCAAAAGCTGTTAGAAATGTGCATTTTCAAAAATTATATGCATATTTGAAAGGATTTTTCGCATCAAAATAAGCTTATCTTTTTATTTCATTGTCTGTGAAATTTTGAAGTACCTTCATATTATTATTTCAACTTTTATTTAATAAATATAAGTTTACAAAGTACAACTTTTTAACTATAGTGGCTTTTCCCCCATAATCTCCCTCCCACCTGCAACCATCCCATCTCACACTCCCTCTCCCATCCCATTCTTCATCAAGATTCATTTTCAATTATCTTTATATACAGAAGATCAACTTAGTATATACTAAGTAAAGATTTCAACAGTTTGCACCCACCCAGACACACAAAATATAGAGTACTGTTTGAGTAGTAGTTTTACCGTTAATTTGCATAGTATAACACATTAAGGACAGAGGTCCTACATGGGGAGTAAGTGCACAGTGACTCCTGTTGTTGATTTAACAATTGACACTCTTATTTATGACGTCAGTAATCACCCAAGGCTCTTGTCATGAGCTGCCAAGGTTATGGAAGCCTCTTGAGTTCACAAACTCTGATCTTATTTAGACAAGGCAGCCCCGATCTTATTTAGACAAGGCCATAGTCAAAGTGGAAGTTCTCTCCTCCTTTTAGAGAAAGAGTATCTTCATATTATTAATGACAGTAATG
Organism: Oryctolagus cuniculus; assembly: GCF_051225735.1. Taxonomy (NCBI): domain Eukaryota; kingdom Metazoa; phylum Chordata; class Mammalia; order Lagomorpha; family Leporidae; genus Oryctolagus; species Oryctolagus cuniculus. The sequence goes on along the minus strand of NC_142874.1, from coordinate 11,298,468 downwards.
ACATCCCCAGTGTGCCTGAGAGGATATGAGCTAAAAATAAAGTCATAAACTCCACCATCCATTTATCATAAACTCTAAGGGTATTTTCATTAAAGGTAATTAAAGGCAGTTAAATCCTCTTAAGCTTCATAAGGAAATATAACTGAAAAATGTTCAAAGGCTTTTTGTGACCATTACAAAGTAGTTCATTTCATTATGTTCCTTAGTTGACACAGTAAATTCTTCTTCAAAACGTGTTTATCATTTTCATCAAAATTTGAAAATTACAATTTTCATGCTAAGAGCTGCTTCCTATCCATGGGACCTAAAATGCCATCCTTTCATTTCCCCCCTCATTTTGGTTTTCCTAGACATCTTCCTGTGTGGGAAGATAGTGAGCGTTTTGCCTTTCACAACACACCTGAGTCCAATTAGGCAGGCTGAAAATACTAGGAGCAGTGAGAGTAAGGAAATTGGCCAGAAATGACATTTGAGTTGCTGTTGTTAAAAGAAAGATAAAGGCATATTTTGTGGAGATGATGGATATTTAATTTACCAAGTAGTTTTAAATTGCTTAGCTATGTTCTCTGGCTGAAAATGATGTTATAGGTTATTAAGGGAGTGAGTCATTCTCACAAGTAAAAATGGTTTTGTGGAGAAAGGTTGGGTTGCTGACAGGTAGCCCACAGTGCAGTAACACAGCACCAAGGTCCAACACTGGTGGGCTGCTATGCAGTTTTGCATAATTTGTCATCTTTTCAACAAATGCTGTATGTTAAATATGTTGAAAGCTGTTTTTTATAATCACTTGTTATTATATAACTTAAAACATATAACTCATATTTCTTCTTTGGGGTTTTCTAAATTGTCATTATCCCTACAGAGCACATTTTAAAATGAAGCATAACTTTAGAGGCTGTTTTCTTGGGCATTGATGAGCTGTCTTTTAAAAACACTCAGCATTTTGATAGAAGATTTTTTTGATAACTTGATTATATAAGTGAGAAAATAATGAAAAGCCTTTAACTAGCTTCACACTTCATTTGTGCTGTGATGAAATTTTATTAGACTGAACAAGCTCACCCAACATGCCTATATATTTATCATCTTGTGCATGAAATAGGGTGCCAGAGGAGAAGGCATGAAGAGACAAAGGGAGCACTTCAAAGGCAAGAATCCTGATTAGACTGATGGAATTCTATCCCCAGGTTGATTTTTGATAGGCATACAATTCTTTGAATTTCTTATCCCAAATTCCAGTGAGAGTCTGTCTTGTTAAAAGCAGAGCCTATCAATCTCTGTTCCTTGCATGAATTAGTTTTTAAGAATTCTCTGAAAATGACGCTGCATTATTTTCTGAGAATATTCACTTTCTGTACTTTTGTATGAGAATCAAGCAAATGAGAATGGAAAAAAGCAACTGGTAGGATGCTTCACTCTACTGTTTCTGATCAGTGCCTGCGATGATTCTGCTGACCCATTGGCAGGTTGGTATACTGGAGTGAAAAAGGCAAGAAAAAGGGGTGAAGTTTAACTGATAGTCTCAAAGGATTTAAGATCATTGGACAAATCAGGACTAAGTTTTAGCTTATACTCCTTCCAAACCCACCTGTGTATTGGCCCAAAATGCAGAGCCCTTAGGCTCAAGAATATTTTGTTTTTGTTTTACAAAAGATTCTTTAATGTGTAGGCTACGTTCTCCAGGAACTGCCTGCTTAATGGAGTGAAAATAAACAGTATAGGTATCTTAGTTCTAGCTGACTGGGTTGTTGAAAGAACAGAAGTTTATTATTCACAGTTCTACAGGTAGAAGTCCAAATCAAGAAGCCAACACAAAGTGGTTCTGGTGAGGACTCTCTTAGTGTAAAGAAGACCACCTTCTGGCTGTGTCATCACACATTGGAGATAGGAGGATGAGAAGGGAGGGAGGGGGGTTGGAGAGAGGAAGGAAGAGGAGAAGGAAGAGGAGGAGGAGGAAGAGGAGGAGGAGGAGGAGGAGGAGGAGGAGGAGGAGGAGAAGAAAGTGGTGGAGGAAGAGGAGATAGAGGAGGAGGAGGAAGAGAGGGAGAGAATGAATACTTTATGTCTTTCCCTGTAAGGACACTAAGCTTATCAGATCAGAGCCCCATCTTTATAACTTCACTTAACCTTAATTCCCTCCATAAAAGCCCTATCCCCTATTATAGACACTTCAGGAGTTGAGGCTTCAATCTATGAGTTTTAGGTGGACACAAATACTCAATCCACAATACATATAAAATAGTTGTTGCTGGCACAAGGCCTTTACCAATAAAACTGCTAGAACCATAGCTCACTGATTTCTCTCTCCTGTGGACAGAATCTTCGGACCATCCAACATGTACCTTCTGCACATACAGGTATCTGATCCTCTTCTGTTGGTTCTATCCTGCCTTCTCTACATTGCACTGACATTGATGAACCCAGCTCTAGCCTCATGCTGGTATTATTTTGATTCTAGATGTTTTCCTCTCATGGCTGAGGAAGTCAGAGAAAGAGGGAATTGGAGGTGTTCCTGCTTTCCCATTATTATTTTCTTATTAAAATTTTGTTTAAATAATATTGCTACCCATCCTCAGATATATTTCTTTCACTTTATGACTTCATATATTTACATGGTACAGTTATTTTTAAATGAGGCTAGGAACTTCTTCCAGATCAATGTAGTTAGAAAATAGTGCAGTTATGATTCAACCCATGTCCAAATGCATTCTGCTGCCACCCAGGGTGTGTGTATACAGGAAGCTGGATCAGAAGAGGAGTGGGATTTAATCCCAAGCACTTCAGTATTGATTGCAAGAATCCAAAGTGTCAGCTTCACCTGTTGTGCCACAACACCCACCCCTGATAAGTGAAATTTAACCCCAATGTCAATCAGGATCATTCTGAACTATATCTTACAAACACCACAGGGAATTTTTTAATTATGTTATCTCTAGTTATTCTGTCTTTCAGTTGTATGCCATTTTGTTTTGTATTTTGTTTTGTATTTGTGTCATAGTTTTTAATCTCAATATTATTTTGATAATTTTATAAAATATTTTCCTCACGTATCACCACATATCTATCAATTTGCTTGCATTTCTTCTTGCGTCTTCGATCTTCTGTATGGAGGAATTTTTTTTTCTTGGCCTGAAGTACTTTCTTACCTATTTCAATCAAGTTATCTACTAATGACAAAATTTGTTTTGTTCTGAAAATTTTCTTACTTTGTCTTTATTATTTAATTTCATACAATGTTATTCACACATTTTCATTTTCTAATTTATTCATAATATACAGAGAAGTGAAGATAATATTTCATATGAACTATTAAAAGCCAAGAGTTAAGTAAAACTGGTCCAGACACAATCCATATCAAAAGGAGACACTCATGAGTAACATCTAGGTTCAGTGCTGTGGCATAGCAGGTAAAGCTACTGCCTGCAGTGCTGGCATCCCATATGGGCACTGGTTCAAGTCCCAGCTGCTCCACTTCTGATCTAGCTCCCTGCTATGACCTTGGAAAGCAGTAGAAAATGGCCCAAAGTCCTTGCATCCTGTACCTCTGTGGGAGATCCAGAGGAAGCTCCTGGCTCCTGGCTTCAGATCGGCCAAGCTCTGGCCATTGTGGCCATTTATGGAGTAGACCAGTGGATGGAAGACCACCCCCCACCTCTCTGTAACTCTGCTTTTAAATAAATAAATAAATATTTTTTTTTAAAAGAGTAAAGCTGAGGTGGTTCTGCCTAATTCAGTGTTTTTCTTATTCTGAAACAGATTTGACCAAAACTCGATGCCAATTTACTGAAAGGTGTTGGACTAGGCACCAACAATAGTAGGCCATATAATTTCTACTTAGACATGTATTTTCTAGAGTAGGTCTAAAAGTCTTGGGCAGATTCAGTTGTCAGCATCAGGACACATGGGAACATCAGGACCCTAGAAGGAGGGTTCAGTTCCCCAGGGTAATATTCCCTAAGATCTCCTTTTCTAAATGTGCAGTAATAACTGACTATGCCAGTTTAGAGTCAGGATGAAAACTAGGAATGCAAGTGTACATACAGGAAAGTCATCACCAGTCTCCTTTGATCCTGAAACCTTGAGTTGATTCTGGAAACAAGAAGTAGGCTCATGGCCAGGACACTCTGCAGCTGGCAAATCAAGGTAGGAAGGGAAAGAATAGTTTAGAAGGAGGGGGTGGGGGAGAGCACTGCTGCTGTGACGGAGCTGGCTGATCAACCTGGGGGACTCTGTGCAGGGTCTTAGTCCGCCCAAACGAGGATGGACTTGGTCTGAGAAAAGGGAAGTGTGCCACTTGCCCGTTTCCCAGCCTCCCAATCCTAGAGACAGTCAGACGTGCAAAGACTGGAAGGAGTGGTTGGGTTTAACGGCCTCACCAAGGAATGCTGGGTTAGGAAACTAGCATCATGAATGATATTTTCACTGAGTATAGAGTATGGCACATAGAAGATAGTGTTCCACTGTTTTCTGACTTCCATCACTGCTCTTGAAAAGTTGACTGTTAATAAAACTCTCGTGGCTTTGAAGATGTGTTCTGTCTGTCTTCATTCATGGAAGCTCTGTTCTGTTTTCTTGTATGACGTTCTTCATTGTTTGGCTAAATGCTATTTTCTTATTTAGCCTGCTTTGAATTCCATGGGATTTTGTGTCTGTCTTCTATTTTGGAAAATGCTCATCCATTTTCCGCCTCATCAGCTTTACCCTTATCTTCTAGAACCCCAATTACAGACTGCTCCAGATTTCCTTTGTCCCCTCCTCTTTTGCTCTTCCCAGAGAAGAAGCTGTTCATGGCTGGGTCAGTGGCCTTCCTTGTCTCGGTCTTCCAGATGTGTTCGTGTGGGATGAAGCACACACAGCAGATCAGGGTGAGGGAGGAGAGGAGATTGACTTGAGGCACTCGCTGCACTTGCTCCCTCATTTCAGGATGATTGGCCCTTTGCTGAAGATCATTGTCACTGTCAAACCTCCCTGTCCTCCTAGCTGTCCTTTCTCAGTCCTGTCAGTAGACCTTCCAGGCCTAGGGCAGAGGTGCTCTCCACACCTTCTAACCCAAGGACAAGGAATCAGGTCATCTAGTTTTCTTACACTATGTCTAGCACACTCCTCAAACCATGGAGCAGTGTTCACTGTTCGCCAGTGGACTCCAGTGCCACTGGTGACCATGAGAACTTCTTAACATGTCCTCTGGGGTGATCAAGTTGCCTTTACTATTTGCTGCCTCTCTGTCTGTCTCTGCTATGTACTATATAATTTCTTCTGGTTCAGAACTTCTTGCCTGGTTGCTTTGTGATGAGTTTTACAGTTTTTGAATTCTAGAAGTTAGATTTGATTCTTTACCAAATCTGGTAATTTATTATTGTCTGTGGTTTTTAGTTCATATTTTTCCTTCCTGTTTTACATCTTGAAATATGCAGAACCAATTTATTTTACATGCTGGTGATTCCTGTATTTGAAGGCCTCCTTAGTCTGATCTGCTCATAGCTGTGCTCACTGGTTCTTGCTTATACTTGGCTTCCTTCATCCTTCTGTGCTTCTTTGAATATGAAGTTACATTTCTTGGAAGTAGTTTATGGAAATTTTTTGTCCAGAGATGGGTTCTTCTAAAGGATTGAGTTTTCTTCTGCTGGATCCCTTAATGAACTCTACATGTCCAGGGCCATTGTAAATTCAATGTGTCACTGTCATTTAGATCATATGAGAGGTGATTTATGATTATGACTTTGTCTTAGCAGCAAAGAAGTTGTATCAAATTTACCTTTATGCTATGTTTCTAGCTGTTCAGTGGTTTAGATATCTAGAATGATTTTATTCTTTCCTGAAACAGGCCCCAGGATTTTTCTGTTAACCTATAAGCTACATCAGGCTATGAAGACAGAAATTCAAGTTTATGAGATCTGACAGTTAAGATAAGATAAAATGTTCATCAGCACTTCATTCTTGGTTTGTACTTTGACTTACATTTCTGGCCTGACTATTATTAGTGTTGTTGTTTTAATATCACACACAGAGATTTTTAAGAATATTCTTCAAATTTTATCCAACACTGGTAATTGGTTTCAGTTGGATGATCACTTATTGTATCTTGTCAGACAAAATACTAGAATCAAAAACCATCATTTTGTTCCTATCTTTTTGTCACTTCACATCAGGTATATCTTTTGTAAAAAATGTAGAGTTGATTTTTCTTTTATTGAATCTGAGATTTTTGTGTCTTAATTGTGAGTTCTGTCTTCTGTTATCTTATTACATGCTTTCTGATCTTTGAAATTCCTTACTTGGGTTAATCTTTAAAGTTTCATGGAGAAGAAAAGCCTTAAGCTGAACTATGATGAAAGTGTACCTGTCAGTTGGAGGCTTGTAATGAGAGCAGGAGGAGAAAGCAGTAGCTGCCAGTGGTTGAATTCACATATTCATTTTGGATCACGCTGTTTCTCTTATTTTAAAAGTAGCGCATAAAAGAATATATCCAAAGTTTTATAAATTAGCTGCTTTTCTGGTAATGGATGTTTTATAGTGCTTTAAAGGTAAAACATTTTCCATTTTAGCTTGATCCTAGCCAAAAGGCCAGGAATTGATTCATTTTCTAATTTCAATATTCACATAAGAAATCTAGTCAGATTTTAATAGTGAAATTTTAGTACATATTTGCTAATATAGACTTTAAAAAGTAATAAAGGCTTCAGAATCCATCCATACTTAAAGTGGCTAATAAAATTAATAAATCTTGGTGAGTGTTGTGGCATACCAGGTTAAGAAACCACTTGGGATGCCAGTGTCCCATATTAGAGTGCCTATTCTGAGTTCTAGCTACTCCTTACATTAGGTCTAGCTTCCTGTTAATGAATCTTGGAGGCAGCTATAATGGGAAGTTGTTGGATTCCTGCTTCCTGACTGGGAGACTTTAATGGAGCTCCTAGTTCTTGGCTTCAGCCTGGCTATTTGGGGGATTTGGGAAGTTAACCAGTAGATGGAAGATCTGTTGCTCTCTTTCTTTCTGTCTGTAACTCTACATTTGAAATCTTCAAAAAACTCATAAATCTTACCACTTAGCAATAAATGAAATAATAATAGAGACTGAGTATAACACTACGAAAATGCAGAAATGGATGTTTAACCTAATGGTTAAGATGCTCATGTCCCACATTGAAGTTTGGTTCTCTGGCCTGGCTCCTAACTCCAGCTTCCTGCTAATGAACTCTGGAAGGCTCCAGTTATTGGGGTGCTGCCTCCCATATGGCAGATCTGGATTGTGTTCTTAGCTTCATCCCCAGCATAGCCCTGGCCATTGCAGACATTTGAGGAGTGAACCAGCAGTTAAGAGTTTCTCTCTCTCTCTCTCTCTCTCCTTCTCTCTCTCTCTCTCTAATGTGTATAAATTGAAAAATGCTAAGGCTAGTTCCTCATTCGATAGCAAGATTATTCATAAAGGTAAATAGTGCTGGGGCTGGTGCTGGGGCATAGTAGGCGAAGCCTCCGCCTGTGCCACCAGCATCCCATATGGGTGTTGGTTCATGTCCTGGCTGCTCCCCTTCCAAATCCAGCTCTCTGCCTATGGCCTGGGAAAGCAGTGAAAGATGGCCCAAGTCCTTGGTCCCTGTATGCATGTGGGAGGCCTAGAAGTTGTTCCTGGTTCCTGATTCTTGCGTCTATTTGGGTAGTGAACCAATGGATGGAAGACCTTTACCTCTGTCTCTCCCTCCCTCTGTCTGTAGTTCTTCCTCTCAAATAAATAAATAAAATCTTTTTTAAAAAAGTAAATAGTGCTTTACAAAGATATTTTACAGGTCAAAGCACTGAAGGTCACCTGTTTATCCACAATGATTAAATTCAGTATGTTTATGTTACAGATGGGGAATGAGGTCCAAGAAGAGCCACAGGTTACCAGGATTGGACAGCTCTTGAGTAGCATATAGAGGTTTTAGACATAGCAATGACTCTAAATCAAGTCCTCTTTCCAATATGCTATATTTCCTGATGTCTGATATTTTTCCATCTCTAATAAGTTCACTCAAAAAATATTTCATTGATATTTCATTTATAGCTCTTTTATATCAATATCACAAGCTTTCCTGCACACCTTTACAAATACCACCTGAACCAATGCATAAACTAAAATGAGAACATGAAGCAGTGATCTGCAACACTCTAAAGCCCTTTTGGTTGCCTGCGGTGAAGGAAGTCCACATCAACTACTTTCCTCATCATTTCCAACACTTTTCCAAAAAACTATCGTTTGAAGTAATCTGCAGTAACAAAAACCCTAGTGAATTCATTCAGTTTTCAATTCTTCTGTGTTTCTTTCCTATGTTTTCTATTAAAAAGAGCATCACATAGTTTATGTAAAGAATAAGTGAAAATAAATTTATAATTATCATTTACAAAGTAGTCTTTGATGGAGAAAGGCATTTATTATGTTGTGCAATTATTGAACAGAGATACAGTGATTATTTGTGAAACTATACCTAATACCCAAAATATCCAGTTAGCTCTTTTTTTAGCATAAACTATATATACAGTATTTAATCCCTTTATTAGCTCTATGAATTTAGTTACTTTATGATCTCCATTTTATACAGTAGGGAGCTATAGCAGCTGAGTCTTGGAGAGAGAAATAATTTTGCTACAGTCACGTGAGTCAATCATGAAATTGATCTAAGTCTACCTAACTGCAGAGACTGTGTCCTTAACCATAACACTGTTCTGGAATCTCAAATGCAGTAACATGTGGCAAGAAGCATCAATATTTCTGGCCATCCACATGTAAAATTTCTGAGTACTGTGATTATTATGATACGCAAGTCTAGGAGGAGGAGGATGGCTAGAGCACAAACAGTTGAGGAGCAGAGGTCAATTAAACTGAATCTTGAAGGAAAAAGAAAAGGGCACTCCTGGTGGAGGATGGTTGGCAACAAATGTCAGAGTTGGAACAGGAAACACAGGAACAGTCCTCAGCAGAGTAGACATATCGCATCGTGATCAGTGAGGTGACAAGACTGGAGTTAGAGTCTTCATTCACTTTTTACATACCGTGTACTTGGTTCAAATTTTCTGTGAAATGCAGATACAAACACATATAGGCATTATCACTTTATCCTCACCAACACTAGACTTATAGCTCTTGGCCACAAAGTACAGCACTTATCTGATTAGCTGTTGAAAAATAGCAGCAACAGTGTCTTTTTTTAGCCAATTAAAACCCAGACTTATTTCTAAGCTTGCTGCTGATTAACTGTAAATTGAAAGAACAAGAACTTGCTGTATCTTTCGGGTCTCAAATATACCACCAATTACGTGTAAACACTTTCCCTGTATGTTGCTGATAAATTTAGCCAAGTGAATGAAGAAACAACTACTAAGAATAGGAATCACTGAAGAGTAATTGAAAACAACATGGAACACAATGTTGAGAATTAATGTTGAAGATTTTGTTTTACTGTGTATGTTACAAGGAGAATCATATATGCTCCCTTACTTGTGAATCAAAAGATATGTTGTAGTTATAAATCTGGGTACCTTGAAATTATTTGGAAATTAGGTTATTGCAAATGTAGTTAGTTAAAATGAGGGTATACTGGAGTAGAATGGGCTCTAATTTTGTTTTTAAGATTTATTTATTTATTTGGCAGCATGATAGAGAGAGAGGGAGAGACCGAGAGTGAGAGGTCTTCCTTCTGCTGGTTCACTTCCAAAATGGTTGCACTAGACTGGGCTGATCCAGGCCAAAGCCAAGAGCCAGGAGCTTCTTCTGGGTTTCCCACATGGGGAATGAATATGGTTAGAAATTATAAATCTAACAACAGCTGTCCAACCAAAGAATTCTGACTATGGTTGTGAACAGTGAGAGCCAATAAACCTGAATAATTAGGAATGCACAATTCCATAAATAAGTCAAGTGTAATATCATCAGTGGCTAGGGAATTCAGGAAGTTGGGTGTGAGTGAGAAAGGACTAGTTTTCCTACATTTGATAAAGGCACTAGGTGAAATAACATAAAAATAATTGAGGGCAGCATTCAGTGGCTTTGTTGCATGCAACAGTTCCCCCTGGGATAGGTGAGGCTGTCTCTTGCCACTTGGAGGAACCCTTGGGGCAGATGATGGCACTGAGTTTCAGAGTTGGCTGTGATGAGCGCAGCAAGGCTCAGAAAAGGAGCGTCTGACCCTCAGTTGCACGCAGGTCTTCTAGAAGAGCTCATTTTTTTCTGCCTGAAACAAGTTCTAGAAGGAAAATACTACTCCAGCCAAAACTCTGTTGTTCATAATATAGAAAGCTGTCTCTATTTCCAATGTTTCAGTCTACACAATTTTGGGTAAAAATAGTCATGCCCAAGGACAAAGATTTTCTACTCTGCCACCAGCCAAATGATGACAGGGATGGTGGAGTTTTCATCTTCAATGTTGAACTTCAGAGGGAACCGATGAGTTTCTATAATGTTTTTGTACCTGGAACTGTCTTAGCCCTCCTGTTTGTCATTGCCTTAGTTTCTATTGCTGCTATAACAAATTATCACTGACTTACTGGTTTGAAACAAGTCACACCTGTTTTCTTAGAATTCTGGAGGTCAGAATTACAAAATGCATTCCACTACGCTATGCCTTAAGTTAAGGCCGCATGAACATATTGAGGAGACAGATATTTGCCTACCAGATCATGTATTTTCTTTATGGAGAACTGAGCTTTTCTAAAAGTGAATCAACTTCTAGAAAGGAACAAGTGTACTTTTACGTCTGGTTGGAGTAGCCTAAGTTTAAGACAGTGAAGGATCTATACTCTGTGCTCTGGTCAGTCCATCTCTCAGAGAACAAGCTTGAGGTGTTCCTAGTGCAGAGCCATGCTCAGAGTTCTCTGAGCACCACAGCACCAGCGTGTGGCAAGGTCAGAGAAGTCACAGGACTTGGCTGCTCTTTTGACAAATGCCTATTCAATGGCATTCCTGGTAAGGCACCTATTAGACTCAGGAAACTCAAATAGGGTTTTGTATTCCCTGTCTTTTGGTACATTCCCTGTAGCCAGTGGAAGCATTGGAACAGTGGGGTAGACTTGAAACCCATGCTTTACAAGTTAAAAGCCCAAAACACTTGAGGCACTCCAAAGTTTTTAGAAAATCAAGTTAGTAGCAAATCACTTGAAATTCATTAGCATCTTTCAGGTGAAATTTAATAGTGAAATTTATATGTTTGACCTTTGTGACAGATTCTAAATAAGAATTAATCTCTGTAATTAACCTGTAATGGGATTTCACTTTCTAATTGTGTGCAAATAAAACCAACAGTTCCTCACTTTTTTTAACTTTTTGGGCAGTGACTGTTTCATCACATTGTTTTTGAAGCGATAATATGGTGTCTAAATCGAAAACTCAGACTTCAAATAATTTATTCCATTGAATAACAAAGGGTTTCCCATCAATGCATCAGGCTATTTTTCATGTGGACTAGACCCAAGTGACTCACTTGAAACTGCAATAAAAAGCTGTGATTAATGATGTTTAACTGTCAGAAATCTGAAAACCTGATACACATTTATTAACTACACAGAAACTCATAAGATAATGTATACTTCAAATAAGCAGTTTGAATTTGTTTACATCACCAATATCTAAGTATACTCAGGATTCTTCTAATTTTTTTGGCTTCTAATATGTCCAAAACTATGTGAACTCACAATATTCCTGATCAAAAACATGAATTTTCACTACTGACCCAAATCTAAAGTGCCTGGTGTTACTAAAAGAGTCCTTGAATCTGTTGCTAAGGAACCAGTTTTGGAAAAGGAAAACAACATATAATAAAAAAAATCATCTATTGGCTAAAAAGGAGAAAGGCTCTGAAAAGCAGCCATCTCTCGGGAAAGCTGATTTATAGTGAAAATCCCTCTCAGGGCCAGTCCATCTCCTGGTTGTCACACCATAAATACATCTTACTGTGCCCTGTGAACCGTACATTCCATGTCCTGATTGTTCCTAAAGTGTCATCTGTTGGATTTTATGAGTACAAAGATCTCAGAGAAGATCTGGAATCCCAAACCATGCCAAGCACATCTGATGCATTATCCTTGCCTACAGAAAAGGAATTATCAGGTTAGAAGATGACAAACTCACACCCACATTCATAGGAAGCAATGACATTGGTGTCTGTCCATGTTAATCATTATTCAGGATGCAAGAGCAGAGAAAGCAACATTTCTCAGTATCTTCTAGTATTATAGCTTTACTACTATAGCTTTTTTATAATTTTATTATTATTCATCTGTCTTTTAAAACAAAGTTATTCATTATGACACATTTTCTTCATGCTATAATGACTCCAGCCTCAGCCAACCATCTAACTAGATGCAATTGAGAAGGAGGTCTGCTCACCTAAAGCTTTCTATAGACAAAAAACTTAGAGGGAAACCAAATTACAGATGATGAAACCAGGAGAGGGATAAATAAATGGTAAACTGGGATAATGATCAATGAATAGAAAGATGGCTGGCCATCGTTAGCAATGACAGGTTATTTAGTCAGGGCCTGTGACTCCCGAAGAGTCTGTGTTATCTGTTGTCGTTAGCCAAGTAGTGTTTCTTTTAACATGGACTCATTTGGGGATTATATCAAGAAGTTTTCAGAACCATGACCATGTCGCCTGGCAGTTGTACTTAGAGTGTCTCCTTTTTTAGAAAAGAATGGTTACAATACGTGGGACTGGGCCAGGCCAAAGCCAGGAGCCAGGAGCCAGGAGCTCCTCCTAGGTCTGCCACGTGGGTGCAGGGGCCCAGGCCCTGGGCCACCTTCCACTGCTTTCCCTAGAACATTAACAGCAGCTGAAAGTGGGCAGCTGGGACTCAGGCTGGTGTTCTGATAAAGGATGCCAGCATTGCAAGTGGTGGCTTAACCTGCAGTGCCACAACGCTGGTCCCGTCCATCACCTTCTTAATCCTCTCTTACATAGGTTGTCCTGGTTAAATTCATATGCATTTAGGATCATCACAACACAGTAGCTGTTGCCATAGGCTACTTTTAGCCATAGGGAATTAAGAGGACTGTTAATTCTCAGAAATGACTGTTTATTTTCTAATATCTCAATGGAATTTAAAAACGTTAAATATGAACATGCTTTTTGTTTTACCAAAGTTGGATATTTTACAGTTTATTCTTTTCTATTATATTTATCATGTCTTAATTGAAATATGCACCTGTTGTATAATATAACTCTTAGTAACCTGTTGTATAAATCCAGCTAATAACATACAGTGGGTCTTCTAATAGTTCATGGAAAGTGTTCACTGTCCATTTCCCATGAGCTGTTTGAATTATCCTTATATTCATGCCAAATTATTTTGTCAGTATAATATTCACTATTTGAGTAAATATATGGGACAACCAGGATTATTTCTAAATGTGATTTAAAACAGTAATTCCTCACTGTATCTTTGGGAGAGTGTCTGAGGATTTTGTCTTTTACCAAGCTTGCTTGCCTGCTGCCAGTTGAAATGATACACCCTATGGTATAGCTGGTAGGGTTACATTTTTTAAGATTTTATTTATTTATTTGAGAGTTAGAGTTGGTGCACTCCCCAAATGGCTGCAACCACTACAGCTGGGCCAGGCTGAAGCCAGGAGCCAGGAGCTTCTTCTGGGTCTCTCATGTAGGTGAAAGGGCCTAAGGACTTGGGCTGTCTTCCACTGCTTTACCAGGCCATAGGCAGAGACAAGAAGTGGTGACCATACTGGATGTTGGCATGCAGACAGAGGCTTAGCCCACTGTACCAGAGTGCTGGCCCGGGTTGCATTTTTTTATAAAGAGAGAGATGATTATGTTGTAAGGTAAAGTTTGTGAAAACATCACAAACTGGTGAAGGAACAATGAGAGTGTGATTTGGTGTGGTTTAGCACAGACTTAGTGGAGAAGATGGGGGTCCTGTACATAGACAAGGTTCTTCACAGGGCTCTTTTCTGTAAGCAGTGGCCCAGAGACAGCTAAGGAGAAACTTTGCTGTGGTAGGGTTTTAGGTGACACGCATAGAAATCCTACCACTTAGCACAAAAGGAGCCAGTAACTGCTCCAGACACACACCGTAGATCTTAATGCTGTTATGGGCAGAAGAAGCTTCTAGAAGCACCCGTTTGTTCAGAATGTCAGCTGTGGAGTGTATTTGCTGGAAAACAAGATAGGAAGTTATTGTTGCCTGTTAGTACAACCAGGAAGAGTATTTGGTGATTAATTCTCTCCAGTTTTCCCTTTCGACTTAAAGATAAGCTCAACAAGTGACCCACTGCTAGAAGCTAATTTCAGATTGAGAACTCAGTATCAGGTTCCTACTATGATTAGAATACAGGGTCCTGCTATTCAGAGGTCTCCTCAATACTTGCAGTAGCAAATAGGGCTTCACGTCTTTAAAAAATATATTTATATACACACACACATATATATCTATATATAAATATATATGTATATATATTAATCATATATGTATATATATATATATGAAAGAGCAATAGAGAGAGAGGAAGAGAGAGAGAGAGAGAGTGCTTCCATTCATTGGTTTACTCCCTAAATGGATGTAACAGCCAGGTCTGGGCCGGGCCACAGCCAGGAATGCAGAACTTCATCTGTTTCTCCCACACTGGTGACAGAGGCACAATTACTTGGGCCATCATCTGCTGCCTCCCCAAGCACATTAGCTGGAAGCTGGATCAGAAATACATTAGATGTGACTTGACCCACCACTCTGATATCGGATGCTGTGTTGCAAGCAGTGGCTTAACCCACTGCACCACAATGTCAGCCCCAGGTTTCAATTCTATCCCTCCTGCATTGTTAAAGACTGCTTGCAGTACTAGCCTGCCAAAGTTTTCATGTTCAGGTTGTTGACTAAGCATGTTATGATTAATTAAGAATGTCCTTTGTGGGTGAGGATTTAGGCATTAGGTGTAGTGAGACACTGTTAATAATTAGAGTGCAGTTGGTATCTAGGGCTTATTTCACCTGGATATAGACAGACAAATGTTGATGCTATTAAAAGTCCAAAAAGCCTAGTTAAAGGCTGAATCCAGAAGTGGAAGTCTTAATTTCTAAAATTAATTGAGAAAATAGAGTAATTAGCATGCTCTGTTTCAGGGGACTTGTGGTACAAGGGTGAACTGAAAGACACTATCACTTGCCCAGAAATTCTACTTAGTGCTGCTATTTTCCTAGTGGTTAATAAAGCTCATAAGATACTCAGATATTATAAGTGTACATTATTTATATTATTTATAATAGCCATTACTTCAAATTTGTGTTACGTGATCTTTACATTTTAGTTTTCTAGCCTTGGTTTTCCATTCTGCTTAGCATCTTTGGGTTTTGACCAAAAGACATTCTCTGGTCCTGCTCGGAATAGGTCCTGCTCAGTGCAAGGATGAGCAGCTGCACTTCTCTGGTTTTTCTGTTCCTGCCCAGCAGGGACATCCTCTCTTCCTTTGCAGGCCCCCTTTGAGAGAGGAGGGGGTAGCATCTTGCACACCCCTTGTCTCTCTTTGGTTCTTCTTTGTGTAGGCAGCTCACGGGCTGAGGATCAGTATTTGAGAGGCATTTGACAGCAGACAAAATCACTAGCTGTTGAATATCAATACATCCCACAGGAAAAGGACTGAGTAAACAAATTTGAAATTTTGAGAAACTTTTTGAAGATCCATGCTTCCAGGGCCGGCGCTGTGGCGCAGTGGGTTAAAGCCCTGGCCTGAAGCACTGGCATCCCATATGGATGCTGGTTCTAGTCCCGGTTGCTCCTCTTCTTATCCAGCTCTCTGCTATGGCCTGGGAAAGCAGTGGAAGATGGCTCAAGTGCTTGGGCCCCTGCACCCTCATGGGAGACCTGGAAGAAGCTCCTGGCTTCTGGCTTCTGATCAGTGTAGCTCTGGTCTGCCTGTTGAGGCCATCTGGGTGTGAACCAATGGAAGGAAGACCTTTCTCTCTGCCTCTCCCTCTCACTGTCTGTACCTCTACCTCTTAAATAAATAAATAAAATTTTAAAAAAAGGTTAGCAAGAATTTTAAAAAAAAATCAATGCTTCCTACCTAAGTTTGCACACAGAGAGCTGGAATAATGTCATTTTCTGAAGCCACATTACTGATTCGCTCTAAGATGTGCTGAGAAATCAGGAAGACGGCATTTCCTCTGACACTTGTTTTTCATGTGTGTTTATCATTGTGAATTATCGGGTTCTCTGAGACTTTCTACCTGTTATCAATCGACTAAGTTTCCCAGTTTTGAAAAATAACTGCTCACTTTACTATAGACCATACAGGGTTCCCTCAAATAAACTTTGTTGTAGTAGGACAAGAAATCAATTATTATTTTAATGCTCGTTTTACAGATGCAGCGTTTAATTTCAGAAAAGGAAGTGAGTAGTTGGAATGAGATAGCTAAGAATTAAATTCTGGATAGAGTGTTTGGGACACCTGCCTGAGTTGGTACCTGGCTCTGGCTCCTGTCTCCAGCTTCCTGCAAATGCAGGCCCTGGGAGGCAGCAGATGATGACGTGGTGACGTGGTAGTTGTGTCCTCACCAACCACATGGGGACCTGGAATTAGTTCATGGTTTCCAGCTTCAGTCTGGCCCAGCCCTGGTCATTATTGTAGGCATTTGGGGAGTAAATCAGCAGCCCATCTCTCTCTCTCTCTCTCTCTCTCTCTCTCTCTCTCTCTCTCCTTCTCTCCTTCTACCTCTCTCAAATAGATAGATAGATAGATAGATAGATAAAACCAATTTAAATTAAATTCTGGCTGATTTTTGTTATAATGTGTGATGGTGTTAATCTATGCCCTACCAAGCCAGAATTTCAGGAAACATTTTTTTTTTTTTTCAAAATAATGTTATCCATAATGGTAGCTTTGCTGTCTCTTCTTGTCTACATAAGAAGTCAATCCTGTCGGATGATCTTACTGAGTAATGAGAGCATGTCAAGGACGGAGCTTTCACTCATGGCCTCAGAAGGAGCCTCCACACGAGGTCAGGCAAACCAGGTCTTCTCAGTCTCTAACCCTTGTGAGAGCCCATGGCAAGCTGAGTAGGGGTGACAGCTGCTCTCCATTGGCACCAACAATGCTCTTCTCAGCCTGTGCCAGGCCACCTGTGGTGCAGCCCTGTCTTTTCCTTAATTTTCCCAAAAATGAGGAACATACATTTTCAAATTCGGGGTAAGTATTTTCTATCAGTTTAAGGATGCTTAGAGATAGAAGGACAGTGCAGTGATGACACATAGCTCTGGTAGAGTTGATTCCCAAAAGAAAACAAGGACTTTGAACCCAGAGAATCAATTTTAGAGGTACATCCAAGTTTCCCTCCTGGTGTACCCCCTGTTCTGGCAAATGTGCCAAGCCTTCTACTCCTGCAAGTTTCCCAAGAATACCTACACCTCAAAGCCTGGGCTCTACTTGTCTATCTCCAGGGTCAGGCCTTGCTCCATGACTCCAGTTTCTGGTGAGAGGACCTAACTGTTCTTTCACTCCCTGATACTTGGAGCCCCTATGTCTTCCATGTCCCTTGCAGAGAAGTCACAGGTGCACATTTTTCTAATGCAGTTTGGTTGGCCTTAGTAGCACCACCATTAGCACATCAGCTTTATAGTGCAGATTGTTCTTATTCAAGCCCAGATTATGTTGTTAAAGGTGTCTGTCTTTCAAAAAAAATCCTTAAAAAAGATCTAGTTATCAAAGCATAGCATGTAAATGTAATACATTTTTTCTCTTTCTACCTTAAGATCCTTGTCTTGAATCCTTCATACTGTAATATTAATATTTGTGTTTTCATGAAAAACTGGTATATATGTCTGTATCTGATGTCTACATTTGAAGTGGATGTGGCAAAATGTTAAAAAATGTTAAGATGGAAAAAAAGGAAAATATCTAGTCTGATGTCTTAGGGGATTCAGCTTAGATTTTTTCGAGGATAATGTCTCAGAAGGGACACGGACACAGACAGACACGTGCGCAAGCAACCCTCTAGTGTTAAATTAATACAGAGCTAAGAAGAACTGCTCCTAAGGAATCTCTCAGGATACTGTTTTCTCCATGGGCAATGAGAGTCTCTTCAAATTGAAATAATAAAGAGCCAACTCAAGTCCCTTTTCAGAACTCCAGAGACTCATTGCAGAGAGCCAACCAAAAATGCAGCCCAAGCTTCCCACAGTGTCAGGTGAGACCTTCTCTGTGGGTTTTGCCCCTTAGGGTTCAAGCAACCAGCCAACCAAAGAAATAAAAAGGATCCTTTTACACTTGGGCTTTGGCTGGTGGTTAATTTAGCTGTTAGCAAGAATAGAGACTTGCCTGGGCATTCTATACAGCACTCCCTCTGTTGCTGTCTTTTTAGTTATTTGGGTACCTTCTCTGTTTTTGTACTATCTTATAAATAATGCACTTGGATACAAAGATTTTTGTTATCTTTGTGACCCTCTCCACAACACTGCATTATTTTTTAATTAATAAATTAATTAATTTGAGAGGCAGAGAGACACTTAGGGAGAGGCCAGGACAGAGAGAAATTTCCCATTGTTGCTTTAATCCCTAATGTCCAAAATGGATGGATCTGGGCCAGAGTGAAGCTGGCAGTGAGGAAATCAATCTGTGCCTCTTACATGGGTGGCAGGGGCCCAGACAGTTGACCCATTGCTGCTTCCTTCCAGGGTGTTCATTAGTAGGAACATGAGTCGGATGTGGAATCCGGGTACCCCAATGCAGGATATCATAACTCCTAGGCTACCCACCCACCCTTACGCTACTGTATTCTGCACTTGTGAGATACAGCATCATTTTTGATGGGCAGTTGTCTCTAAAGCTTTTGGGATATGGCCTTCAATGCTCACAGCTGCTGATGTGAGGTCCTGAGAGGTTAAAGTCAGAGGCTGGGCAAGCTGTCACCCTGTGCTCTACTTTCCTCATCCGTGAAATGAGGCTGCTAATGGCAACCTCCTAATAGGAAGTTTTAAGCTTACCTGGAATTAATGTATGTAAAACTTTTAGAACAGTTTCTAACACGTAGCTCATACTCAAGAAACCTGGGCATTGCATTGGCAATATGAAAGATTTGTATCTCTTTGTCAAACTCAGTGGGAAGAACTAAATTTAAAAATGCACATCTTTCCAATGTTACTGAACATTTAGTTCTGTGGTATATATACTGCCAAATGTATGTAGACCAGAATATATTTTGACACAGGTTCAGTTTATATTTGGGGATTTTCATTTTTTAGGATTAAAAAAATAAAGATTAACATTACAGATTACATCAGATACCACCTTAAAAAATTAACTGCATGAAGAATAAACTGGTAAAAGAAAATTTCTTAATTGGTCTCTGAAGTCCTCTTATAAATGTTAAATAGCCCCGCTCCTTCCCATAGTTCCTGGCTGCCTGGTGACACTGGGGATTTGATCCTGGTCATCGCCATGGTGCAAAACACCTGAGAACCTCAGAACTAAGGAGTAAAGCAATGACTGTAAATGTCAGAACCGACCCCAGGAAGGTACACACTTCCTAATCCCCATCTTCTGCTTTCCTCTTGTCATCTTCTCAACAGTACTGGACAACAAGTCTGCCATCAGCGCGTCTTACCAGCTTGTAATCATCCGTGTGTGTGTGTGTGTGTGTGTGTGTCTGTGTCTCTGTGTGTGTGTGTGTGTGTTTTACTTTGTTCTGTGCCTTAAAGGTTTCAGTGCTCTTGTAACAAGAGAAAATATTCCCCAGAGACCCGGAAAAGGTATATTTAATCATTAGATACAAAGCTGGAATTTACTCGTTCAATATTAATGGTGTTCTTTGTAAAATGTAATTCTCCAAATTTAGTTATTGAGTTTGGTTTTTGTATGTGACATGTTTTACACGAAACACATATTTTATATGCTCTTTAAAAAAAAACAAAAAATATTTTGCACATTCTAAGTAAAAAGCTATTGTTATTAGATTGGGGTTCAGTGAGCCTAATCCTTAGCATTTGGTTGAAAAATATGAACTTTACTCCCCATTAATATTGTGAAAGCAGGTTGATCGCTGAATTTTTCTTGAAGCTATTAAAACACAATCACTCTGTTGATGTTGCATGAAAGATGTCCCTGTATATTTTATCATCACGTTTCGCCTGTCATGTTCTATTATCATAATATCATGGAAATATATTAATAAAATTATTCCTCAGAATAATCCTTCTTTTGACATATTCTGTAGTCGCAGTCTAGTCAGTGACAAGCTTGTCTCTTAGGATGAAGGAAAGTCTCCAAGTCTGACAATGTTGAAGCTAGAAAATGTATCAGGATTAATATAAAGTAGATACTAATGACAGAAGTTACAATTATACTTAGGCAAATAGTGAAAACTGGGAAACTTGAATTGGCTGGAAAGATAACATTCAAATGGCAGTATCTTTTGTTAACATAAAGCATCATGTGGGTAAAATTCCAAAAGTGTCTTTTTTGGATCTGAGTAAATTAATAAACAGTCCCTTTCATTCATTTGGAACTTAATAAAAGTTAATAATAGAAGTCTTTCTAGTTAACCATCCTTCTCAGACTTATAAATATGGAATTGGAAATGTGGTGTATCAGAAGTTTGCAAAGCCGTAGAATGGCATTTTTTTTAACGTATAGCTAACCTTCTTTCACAAAGCGATATTCTCAACACCCTTCTATTCCATGCCACATAGATTATTTTATTTGATAATGATTACACCCGAGGGCCTGTGTGTCGCTCCCCGTCTTCGTGGAGGAACGACACAGGACCCTGCGCTGTTCTTTTGTCTGCTCGGCCCTCCCCAGGTTTGCTGCTGGTTCTTCCCGGGTTGGCTACCGTCCCTCCACCTCTGTGGAGGGGCGGGCCCCCTGCCACCTTCCCCACTTCCGCAGGGGAGCGGCACACCGCCGGCCGGCTCTCTCGGGGGCTGCTCAGATGTTCCTCAGTGTTCCCCTTAGATGTTCCTGGTGCATGTTGTCTCTCTCCTCCTTTATAGTCCTCCTCCACCAATCCCAACTCTGCTACCCACACACCGAGTACGCTGCTCTCCTCCAATCAGGAGCAGGTCCTGCTGTTTGTTGGTTGAACTGGAGGCAGCTGTGTAGAAGCTGTTTCTCCCTTCTCAGCGCCATATTGTGGGAGAGCAGATGCATAGAATAAGTCTTAATTCCAGTAACTTAGTCTAGTCCGAGTTGCTCCCCACACCTGTGTAGCTTTTTCTTTTTTTAAGATTGATTTATTTTACTTGAAAGGCAAAGCTACGAGAGGGAGAGGCAAAGGCAGAGAAAGAGTGATCTTCTGTTTGCTGGTTCATTCCCCAAATGGTCTCAAGGGATGGAGCAGGGCCAGTGTGAAGCCAGAGGCCAGGAGCTTCTTCTGGGTCTCCCATGTGAGTGCAGGGGCCCAAGGACTTGGGCCATCTTCTACTGCTTTCCCAGGCACATTAGCAGGGAGCAAGATGGGAAGTAGAGCAGCCAGGACTCGAACTGGCGCCTATATGGGATGCCAGCAGTACATGTGGTTGCTTAACCTGCTGCACCACAGCGCCAGCCCCTGAAACAGGCAACTTCTACAAAGGTTTGAGTGATAGCTTTTCTCAAAGAATTTCCTAATCCCTGTCAAGTATAAGGAAAAAGAAACATGGTGTTTGAGATAAATAGCTTAACCCCCTATGCCACAGCACTGACTCCACACATGTAGCTTTAATAATCCCAAATAACTTCTCGGTGGGGTATTGATGTGACCTAGGTGAGCACCCAATGCCATATACAGCACACCCATGACTTGCTCTCACAGAGAGAAGCCTGACTGTGGCTTGCACACAGTCTAGTACAGCTTGCTGCCTTTCTGCTGCTTGGATCTCCACTCTGAACACTGATCTTCCATAACTACTGTGGTCTTTTTGAGGCACCCAGAAAGAGAGAGAGAGAGAGAAAGAGAGAGAGAGAGAGAACTCTTCCATCTGTCGGTTCACGCACCAGATGGCTGCAAAGGCCAGAGCTGGACCAGACTAAAGCCAGGATCCAGGAGCTTCATATGGGTCCCCCACGTGGCTTTCGGGGACCCTGATATTTGGGGCATCTTTTGCTGCTTTTTCCCAGGTCATTAGGGAGCCAGATCAGAAGTGGAGCAGCTGGATCATGAACTGATGTCCATATGGGATGCAGGCATCGCAGGTGGTGGCTTTACCCACCGCACTGCAATGCCAGATTCAAGTATATGCTTTAAAATTTACAGAGGGTCTCACGTTGAAATACTCTTGTTCCTAGTTTGATAAAGATTCAGGAAATTATTGTGATATTACTAGGAAGAGAACTTCATTTCTCTTCATTGTTAGCTGTAAAATTTATGTCCAAGGACCAACTGGAATGAAAGAAACAAATCAACTGTAACCCATTTACCAAGAACTGTGTGTTCCACATCATCATCTTTCATTATACAAAAAGCAAATATAACTTGGAAACTATAATTTAAAAAAAAATTGTGCCAAGCACAGAGTAGTGTAGTACTTCACCAGATCCTCCATTCCCACTCCCTTTAAGGAGTGATCAAATTGTTAATGATGTTCAATCAGAATTTTCCTAAAGAACCTCGTCAAAAAAGAGGTTTTCTTAAAAAGCCTTAAAACACTGAAGAATTCTTGGTCCACAGAGAAATGCTGGAAAAGTAACACTAGATGAGCCACCTGCTGCACTCTAATAAGAGTCAATAATTTTTCAGCAAGATTTGGGGAAAGTATGTAGCTAATATCTCTCAGTACTCTGTCTGAGGTAAGTTTTATTTTTGGTGAGGTATATGTGTGGGATTCAAAAGGTTAAAGGAAATGGAAATAAAAGAAGTTTATTGAGTGGACCATATTTTGAAATATATTCAAATTTTCATAATACACATTTTCATGAAACGTTGAAAATTCTCTGGTACATTTATTTATATTAATTATTTACTGATTTTATGAAGCATGTATCATCAGCTAAGACCAAATAATTTTTTTTGTCTTAAAGTGCTAAATTAACTCTTCCTTTAAGTAGTAATTAGGCATTAAAACCTTGATTAGATGGAAAAAAAGCACATGGGCTAAAATCCTGATGGAAATAGTTGATGTGGTAAAAAAAAAAAATCATTGCATAAATAGATGTCTTTTGAAGTGATTTTCATACATAAATAGCAACCCAGAGTTACCTGATTCTAGCTGAAGTTTCTTGACTCAGTCTCTCTCTCTTGATCTACTAAATGTTATTAGATGATATCCGAAACCTGTTAAATGTGTTGGAAACATACATCTTGAAGACTACACATACAGAGTCAGATGGCTATGAGACTGACTGTTTACCAAGTCTAGAATGGACCTGAGTGATACTCAGCGTTTAACATCCATCATTGAGAAGGCACTAGAAAGAGCAAGTGTGGTCAGTGAGAAAACTCTAAGCCCAGTCATACTCTGACTACACTTAAATTTAAATGTGCATCACATTCAGAATCTGTTTGCATGGAAATAAGCTTTTAATTCCATTTTGCATTAACTTTTTGATGACTCCTCATCCATGACCTTGGGACAGTAACAGGATCTGTCTGTAACTTTTCCCACCTTCCTTCTTTATCAATTTCATTTTATTTGAAAGACAAAGAGACAGAGAGAGATGGAGTTCTTCTTTCCTCTGGTTCCCTCCCTAAAAGTCTAACAGTCGTAGGAGCCAGGAACCCAGTCCAGGTCTCTCAAGTGCTTGTGCCACACCGGCTGCCTCCCAGTGTGTGCGTTAGCAAGGAGCTGGAGAAATGTGGCGGCCAGGACTCAAACCAAACTCTCCAGTAGAAGATTTGGGTCTCCCAGGAGATGTTTTAATCGCCATGCCAACACCCACCTCTCACTCTTATTTTCTTCATCTGCAAAACGTTCAGAAGCTAAAGCTCCATCTAGATTTCCTCCACTTCTTGACATTGTATTGGATGCAGCTTTTTAGAAAATTATATTAAATATGAAAATGGAATTGTTTAATGTTTTAAAGTAAAAGTTTTATTTTTATCAATGTAAAAAGAACAGATTTCATATACTTCATAGGTACAGGCCTGAGAAAATAACCATACTTCACTCCCTCCACCTCCCTCTCTCTCTCTTTTTTTATAAAGATTTTTTTTATTTGAAAGTCAGAGTTACACAGAGAGGAGAGAGAGAGAGAGAGAGAGAGAGAGAGAGAGAGAGAGGGAGGGAGGGAGAGAGAGAGAGAGAGAGGTCTTCCATTTGATGGTTCACTCCCCAATTGGCTACAACGGCTGGAACTGCGCAAATCTGAAGCCAGAAGCCAGGAGCTTCCTCCAGGTTTCCCACATGGGTGCAGGGGCCCAAGGACTTGAGCCATCTTCCAAGGCTTTCCCAGGCCACAACAGAGAGCTGGATTGGAAGTGGAGCAGTCGGGTTTCGAACCAGTGCCCACATGGGATGCCGGGTGTTCAGGCCAAGACGTTAACCCACTGCACCACAGCGCCAGCCCCATCCACCTCCCTCTCTCAATCCCCCTCCTTCCTTCCTTTCTTGTTTTATTTTAAATTAATGTATAATACTTATTGACTCTATAAAGCTAAATTAAACATATGATCCACTTTTTTCTAGTTGCTAATGAATGTATCATGATAAATTAGAACTAAGTATATTCTCATGTAAATTGTTGTACTTCCTTCGTAATTTATACTATTGGATAGACTTGTTAGATATCCAGTAATATTCCTTAGTGCGGAAGTTTATTTTTATACAGTAATTTCAGTATTGGCTATGATTAAGTTTCCAAATACATGCATATCTCTGCCCTTTCTAGTCATTCCTGTATATTTCAATGTATGTTATGCTTCCAAATGGATATCAGTGTTTATTACAGGGCAACTCAATATTTTCAGTGAGTCATGGTCATGATTATTTTAGTTTTTATTTTTAATTTTTTTTAATTGAGGTGTAATTCACATACCAATGAATGTACCCTTCACAAATGTGCTCTCCAGTTAGTTTTAGACTGTTCACAAGGCCGTGAGGCTGTTGCCACTACTGATTCCAAAACATTCTCATTTGCTTTCCAGGGAAATCCAAAATGACCTTCTTATTTTTTAAAGATTTATTTATTTATTTAAAGGGCAGAGTTACAGAGAGGCTGAGATAGAGTGAATGAGAGAGAAGCGGGTGGGTCTTCCATCCTATGGTTCACTCCCCAGATGGCTGCAATGGCCAGAGCTGAGCTGATCCGAAGCCAGGAGCTTCTTCCCGGTCTCACACACAGGTGCAGGGGCCCAAGGACTTGGGCCATCTCCTCTGCTTTCTCGGGGCCACAGCAGAGAGCTGGATCAGATTTGGAGCAACCAGGACTTGAACTGGCACCCATTTGGGATGCTGGCACTGCAGGCAGTGGCTTTACTTGCTGTGCCACAGCGTCGGCCCATACAATGACTTTCTTTTGATTCCATTAATATAAAATTGTAATTTTTTGATATATATTTTACTTCTGCTAGATTCAAATTCTTTTCATCTCATTGAGGATGGGTGGATCCACTCCTACCTCAGAGTTGAGGGAGTAACATTACCTGTCATACTGGAAGAGGAGAGAGACAGCAGCTAATTAGACACAGGTACTTCAAGTCCAGGAAAAAGACTACTGCATCTCAAGCAAGGTCACACAGGGGTTGTGCTCAGAGCAAAAAAGACCAGGGACTCTGGGAGATGGACTTCATAGTATCAAGACAATGAGGTATCCTGGTTCCTGTCCACACACTGTTACACTCTGTAGAGCATCATCTCTCTCATTTTTTTGCTCCAGCTATGTGCTGAGACTTCTGTAGCGGCCTCTCTTATTCCCACAAAGATATTCTTTAAAATATTATATGTTTGTTTATTTCAAAGGCAGAGCTATAGAGAAAGAGAGATTGATTTTCCATCTTCTTCTATTCTCTTCCCCAAATGGTTACAATGACCGGAGTTGAGTCAAGGACCCCGGAACTCCATCAGGGTCTCCAAATGCGAGTGCAGGGGCCTAAGGACATGGGCCATCTTCTACTGCTTTCCCAGGCAATTAGCAGGAAGCTGGATCAGAAGTGGAGCACCCCGGACTTGAACTGGCATCCAAATGGGATGCTGATGTTGAAGGTGTGGCTTAACTTGCTGAGCCACAACCCTATCCCCCTCCCCTGTCCCAACCAGAGGTACTCTTGTGCAGGTGTTTTTCAAAGCAGCACAAGCTGGAGTGAGGATTGCAGAAAATTCCTCTCCTGCCCCCCTGCTGACACTGCCTTCTCAGTCATGCTGTGCTTAAACTGACACTAGTCTGTACAGGACAAAGAAGCAGTTGAAAATAAAAATTCCTGATGGTGTTATGGCTAAGACACATTCTCCCCCGGAAACAGATGCAGTCAACCATTCTTCAGCTATTTGTTGGGAGATTTAACTCAAGAAGAGGAGAATGTTATTTTTTAAAATTATTAAAATATTTTTATTTATTTGAAAGGAAAAGAGAGAGAGAGGGAGAGAGAGAGCAAGCGAGAGAGTGAGAGAGAGAGAGACACAGAGAGAGACTCCTGTCTACTGATTTACTCCCAAATGCCCTCAACAGCTGAGCCCAGGCAGGCCAAATTGAGGAGCCAAAAACTCAGTCTGAATCTCCCACATGTGTAGCAGAGACCCACGCGTTTAAGCTTTCATCTGTTGCCTCACCAGTAACAGGAAACTGAAATTGGAGTCAAATTCAGGCACTCTGATATGGAATGCAATTTCTCCAAGTGACGTCTTAGCCACTGCACCACATGCACACCCCATGGGAAATTTTCTGAAATGAAATCAGGGCTCTGATACATTCATTCTCTTGATCCGAGAAACCAACGGTTTTTCTAGAATTCTCCCAAGACATGGTAGAACCTCATCTCATAGGAATATTGTTCTCTTGACAGTAACAAGAAAAATCAGATAATCACTTGAGGAGACATGTAGCACACTGTGCAAGGATTCAGTACACCAAACAAGGAATCAGGAAGTCTGAAGAGAACAGGCCTCTGAAATTCTAGTTGTGCCTGAGTTTATTTTATTAGGTTTAACTTAAAAGTTGAAGAGGGAGCTGGTGCCATGGTTCACTTGGTTAATCCTCCACCTGCAGTGCTGGCATCCCATATGGGCACCGGGTTCTGGTCCTGGTTGCTTGTCTTCCAGTCCAGTTCTCTGCTGTGGCCCGGGAGTGCAGTGGAGGATGGCCCAGGTGCTTGGGCCCTGCACCCACGTGGGAGACCTGGAGGAGGCACCTGGCTCCTGGCTTTGGGTCGGCTTAGCTCCGGCCATAGCAGCCATTTGGGGGGTGAACCAACGGAGGGAGGACCTTTCTCTCTGTCTCTTTCTCTCTCACTGTCTAACTCTATCTGTCAAATAAAAAAAAAAAGTTGAAGAGAATTTCTTTCATAAAAAAAAGAAAGAAAGGATGATATTATGTCTTCCAATTTCATGTTTAGAGATAGTTTTAATTGGTTTTATTAGTGGATAAAAATTTAAAACCTGGAGGAGACAGGAGAAAAAAGGTGGCTCAACTGAAGCATTGAAAACATGTAAAATGTCATTTATTTTATGAAATAAAATCATTTTATGTCCCAGAGATGTATAGGGGCATGAATATATATTACATTTCCCTCTGACTTTATTGTAATCACTACCTGCCACCAAACCTTCTGAAAAATAGCCTTATCTGGATGGCTTATATAGCCACATTCAATGCTTTCAGGAAGTCCCTTCATGCAGGCAAATGAATACTAAAACGTAGTGTGCTCCAAAAAGCTGATATTTACCAAATAACGATGCTTTTATCTGCTTCTGTTTAAGAAATTGACATGACTTATTTCTCAAATCTCTAAGTCATCTTCATTGACTTGTGATGAATGTGTACCTATGACATTATATATAGACGCCTAAGTATAATGGTATCAGCATTTACATTAACAGTTTATGCACTTAAATATGTATAGGATATGTAGTCATATGTATTCATCTATAAGTTTCTAAGTATTTAAAATCAATCATTTCAATGATAGAGAATTTTTTTTTAATTTCCTTTAAAATAATTTTGCCACCATATAGAAGTATATTATGTTTTAAATGTATATTGTCTGTTTTTGATCTTCCTTGTATGTATTTGAAAACATATGTGGTCTTTTCTCTCTTAAAGGTTCTGATGTCATTACTTTAGGACTTATGTATGAAAACTATGGGCCTTTAAAGAATCTAGATGTCTAGAGCGGGCCTGTAAGCATTCTGACTTCATTGAGACTTCAAGAGGGATCAAGCATCTGTATTTCAACGTTTACTTTACTTATTTAAAAGGGAGGGAGGGAGGGAAGGAGAAAGAGAAGAAGGAGAAGGAGAGGAAAAAGAAGAAGAAGAGGAGGAAGAAAGAAGGAAAGTATGAAAGGAATGGAGGAAGGGAGGGAGGGAGGAAGGAAGGGAAGGTGGGAGGGAGGGAGGGAGGGAGGGAGAGAGGGAGGGAGGGAGGGTGGGAGGGAGGAATAAATGGAACTGAGGGCTTAGTCTTGATCTCCCACATCCGTTGCAGGGGCCCAACAGTGCGAGTCTCACTGTTGCCTGCCAGGGGTCTGAATTAGCAGGAAACTGGATATAGGAGCCAGGACCAGGAACTGAGCCCAGACCCTGAGATGTGGGATGTGGGCATGCTGGCTGCTGTCTTACCACCTGGCCTAACTGTTGCCTGAGTGTCTGCATTTTTGACAAGAAATGCCAGTGATTTCCTCGATCAGATTTTTGGGTATCACCTATTCAATATCAAATGCAGTTATGTGTTAAATAACTTACCTTTGTTGGTGACTTAAAAACACTTAAGCAGGTCCTTCCCTGAATTATTGGCTGATTCACATTCTAAGACAAAAGCAAAATCTAATAAATATACTGATTTATATTTCCATCTCTAATGTCTTCAAAATGGAAGGCTTCTCTGCTTTTAATTGAAGTTCCAGTTCCTATCCAATATTTCTGATTTAAATGGAAAGGAGGAGACTTGGCATAAAAGAAGATACAAATAGTCCGGTGAGAACTGGAAGCACTGTGTCTTTTTATATGAATAAAAGGCCTTGAAGACAATGATCAGAACAGATCCTGAGTGCAGATCCTGCACAGTTCGTAAGAACATGTAGAGGAACTGTCATGGACATGCACTGCTGACAAGTGCTATCCAGATGTGGATCAATTCGCACCATCAGGGCAGCTTATTCTATTCGTTAGTTGCTTAGCAAAATAAAACTTGGGATGTTGGTTTTCTAAGACTGATTCATTGACCAATTCCATATGTTTTTTATGGCTGGAATCTTCCATTTTTTTTCTGAATAGCTAATGTATGCCTATGCAGAAACAGTTTCAGACAGAGAAAGAGAGACTATGCCTGTCTTGCTTTTGGTCACAACCCTCCACGTCTCCTCCTAGAGGAAACTGGCAGTTGGATGTTTCTGTTTCTTATGTGTAATTCCACAGTGTGTTGAAGACTGGCATAGGGGAGGGAAGGAATGTAAGTAAATGCAGGTCAGGAATCCCCTTGATTCAGATTAGCAGGAGCCTTGCAGTAAAGAATGACCTTAGTAGCCTAAATGAGTTTTTATCACTAACAGGCATGTTTAACACCAGAGAATGATGTGGGTGCAAGAGAAAATATAATATATTGTGTTTTATAAAAATGTTTTCTTATTTGAAAAGTAGAGTTGCAGAGAGAGATGGAGAGAGAGAGAGAGAAAGAGAGAGAGAGAGAGGTACTCATTCACTCTCCAAACGTTGGCAATAGTCGGGGCTGGGCCAGGCCAAAGTCAGGAGCCAGGAAATTCTCCCGAGTCCCCCACATGGGTCCAGTGGCCCACGCACTTGGGACACCTTCAGCTCCTTTCCGAGGCACATTCACTGAGAGCTGGATTGGAAGTGGAGCAGCCAGGACTGAAACTAGCACCCATCTGGGATGCCGGCACCACAGACAATGGCTTAACCCACAGTGCCATGACGGCGGACCCAAATATAATGTATTCCTTAAGTGAGCATCCCTCCAGCAGCCAACAGGAATATAAATGAGAATGCAAGGTGGCATAATGAAAATTGCCTGAGTTTTAAGGTAACCCTTGAGATGGTAGAAACACTGGCAACCAGTCACTTGTTCTGGCAGAGTAACATCAGTGAGCACCCTTTTGTAGTAATATGTTTAGAAAGCAGTTTGGAAGTAAATAGAGAAGTTGCTTCCTTAGACTCATTCATGAAATTTGTTGGTAATGTCCAACTGGAAAGGTTTTAGAAAGATCAAGAATAGAATGGCCCCAAAGGGCAGAAGTCATAACTGACTATTGAGTAGGGTGACTTTGTAAACAAAGCTTTGATTGAATACCTGGTACTTGGAAGACACTATGGCAGGGTTACAGACACCATTGAGTAAATTTCATTGTAGTTAGGAAGTGATATGTATGTGAAAAGTATAATCTTTACCCTATACAATATCCATGTAGAAAATGAGACAGTATTAAGTGGACCTTGTAAATCAGATTCTCTTCAGATGTAAGCTAGTATTTTTAAATTTTTGTCCATGCAAGGTGCAGTGGCTCATTCTGGTTAATGAGAAGACCAGTGGCAGCTGGCAGGTGGATAGGCAGTGTCCACTGCTGAGAAGAGCCAGAGCTCTGTTTGTACTTAATCAAATTTCAATTCTCTTTTAACCTCTGCTTCTATTTATTTGTTGGTGATGTTATCATTAATTGATTAATCTGAATTAGAATTCCTGGAGATTGTAAATATTTCTCTGTTACAAAAATTGCATTCCTGTTATAATTCTATATATTTATTTGATTTTATGTTTGGGCTTATAATTTAGTGTGATGAGATGTTTATTTTAATTGTTCTATAAGGGCTGGCATTGTGGCCCAACAGGTTTGTCTGCAATGCTGGAATCCCATATGGGTGCCTTTTGAGACCCAGCTACCCATTTCTGATCCAGCTCTCTGCTAATTCAACTGGGAAAGCAGTGGAAGATGGCGCAAGTGCTTGACCTCAGACACACACATGGGAAACCAGTATGGAGTTCTTTGGCTCCAGGCCTAGCCATTGTGGCTATTTGGGGAGTGAACCTGTGGATGGAAAATCTCTCTCTCTCTCTCTGTTGGAGGGAGGGGGGGGGTAGGTGTGTCTGTCTGTCTCTGTGTGTGCCTTTCAAATAAATATATAATATATATACATATATCTTTTAAAGCAAAACAAAAATAAAAAAACAGTTCTATAAAGAGTTTTTAATCCAGTAAAATGATGCTTATCTTCCTTGTGCAAGTTCACAACCAATAGAGATATAGAAGTCATGATTCCTAGAGATCAAAAGAGCAGAGTCATAGTTGACAGAAGTAGGTTGGAGCACTTGACTTAAGTCCACTGCCATCTCGGGCTTGTACTTAAATAAGCAGATTTTCCCCTCCAGTCACTGGACTGACTGGGCCACCACGGTCTTCCCCCAAGGAAGCAGGCCCTTTACTGCAGGGATGAGAGCACCCAGAATGTGCACATTCTGCTAACACCTGCCTAAAAAGACCCAGAGCCCTCAGACTGAGCCACATGTTCTGTCTCTTCTCCAAAATTAGCTTATTTCACTTCTTTTGCTCAAGAAGTTGATTTTAGATCCAGGGCGACTATAGTACAAGTTGTACCTGGGGTGCCTTATTGTGCAAAGAAGCTTAGTAGCTAATGGGATCATGTCAAAAAGAAAAACAACCTAGCCTGAAGATGTTCCTACTGGATAAATATGTGACATATTGAGTGCTGAATAAAATACTGCCTAGATGATCATTATATATATATATATATATATAGTCTAAAACATTCATGAACCCTATTAATAATAGATACAAAAATAAGTACATACATAAATGAGAACGTGGAAAACGAGAAAAGCATTTTTATAAAAGGTGCACTAGAGTATAAAAATACAGGGAAAGGTAGAACTAGAAACTCAGTATTTAAACTAATTCAAGTATCAGTTGACAGTGAAGACTAAAACCATTAGGTCAGTGGTCACTGGGGAAATGGGTATTCAAATGTTGGCAAAGGAATCCACCACAGATTGCAAGGGGGAAGATGTCACTAACCACAGCCAGAACTGGCAGTCAGTGTCTTCGTTGGCTATCACTAACAGGGAGTGTGGATGAGTTTTTGCTATTTCACCTGATGCAATATGAAGAAAATCATCTATAATGTAGTCTTGATACGGTAACATGATAAACATAATAAAGCATCTATATAAATGTCAATTTATGGGAAAAAAGAGAGGAAAAGTTACATGATTTCATGAGTAGAAAATCAATTACATGAAAAAGGTAACATTAATTTGTGTGTAGGAAATCAGGTATTCCACAAGAAAACAGGACAGGACACTATTTTTATAGTGATTATTGTAAAAAGAAAAGGGTGAATCCTTCTAAGCTTTAAAGGAGACAAAACTATTACAAATCAATGTAAGATATAAACCTTGTGTTATTCTAACAAAAGGGAAAAAATGAAAGAAGGTTTGGAGAGAAAGAAGGAAAGAGAGTTAATGTGTCATTCTAATTCTTTTTTTTTTTTTTTTTTTGACAGGCAGAGTTAGTGAGAGACAAACAGAGAGAAAAGGCTTCCTTCCGTTGGTTCACCCCCCAAAATGGCCACTATGGCTGGCGCGTTGCACCAATCCAAAGCCAGGAGCCAGGCGCTTCCTCCTGGCCTCCCATGGGGTGCAGGGCCCAAGCACTTGGGCCATCCTCCACTGCACTCCTGGGCCACAGCAGAGAGCTGGCCTGGAAGAGGGGCAACCGGGACAGAATCCAGCGCCCCGACCGGGACTAGAACCCCGTGTGCCGGTGCCGCAGGTGGAGGATTAGCCTAGTGAGCCACAGCGCTGGCCCATTCTAATTCTTTACCACAGCAAATTCTCTCTCATAAAGTGTGAACCATTTATATTAGTATTCCTTAGGTAGACAGAGATGTTAGTTTATTTCGTGTGTTGGCTGTTCTGTGAAGGGTTTCTTCTACTCAAGTGTCTATGTTTTTCAAGCAGTAATTCAAAAGTTCCTATTTATATGTGAGAATTTGTAAGTGAATATTCCCTTGTAATTCTCCCAGTGAGGACCAGTGAGTGAAAGCATTTCTGGAGGATGCATCTGCCTTTCAAATAGACATTTGCAAGGCACAGATCACATGCTGTCAATGCACAGACTTCGTGCAAGATATTGCACTTTATGGACAGCTAGTTAATTCACTGGGAGTCTTTCAGGAGCTACAAAGGGGTGGCTTTTCTTTTAAGACTTATTTATTTGCTTGAAAGGCAGGGTGACAGAGAGAGAGGGAGAGACAGAGATGGAGAGATCTTCCACCTGCTGGTTCACTCCCTCAAATGGATGCGACAACCAGAGAGCTGGGAATTCCACTCTAGTTTTCCACATGGAAGCAGGGATCTAAGTGCCAGGCCCATCTTCTGCTGTTTTCCCAGGGACATTGGCAGGGAGTTGGATTGGAAACAGAGGACTCAATCCAGTGGCCTAACCTGCCACTCCACAATGGCGGCCCCAGCGTGGCTGTTTTATAGTATGTACATAAGCTACTCCAAGTGCTGAACAGAGGAAAAAGTAGCAGACACAGCAAACAGGGTGATCAGCACAGAATTTTTAAAAGTTTTCTCTTCCCTTTGACGAATCATGTGTTTCTAGCTTCCCATTTTAGGACAGAGTTTCCTATTCTTGAATACCTGTAATCATACAAAAGGAACATATAAATTCACATTAGTAAAATAGGATATTATTTTTTTGCAATCAGTTCATAGAAACTGTTTCCTTGAAAAGCATTATCATGCCATTATAAAACTGCTCTCCCAAATTTTAAAACAAATTAGGTTTACAATTATGGGCTTGTGTTCCCAAATGCCAAATGTAGTTTGCTCTGACAGGAGGATTTTTTTCCTCGCAGACAAATGTTCAAGTTCTTCCATTGTTTATGGCAAATTAAATAGAAAACTTCTCATTTTGTACCTGCATATACTTTATTTAGCCTCCTTCCATCTGCTCTGCAAATGCTCTTATGAATCTGTATCCCATGGCAACCCCTAATGGCATTTCAGCTCCCTCTCCCCTGGCTGCGTGTATTTCTCACAGGGAAACCACCTTACGACTTCAGGGAGGGGACTGTTTCACTAGTGGAGGGGGCTTGGTTATATATGCATTTCTTTATAGTGATCAGAAAATGCTTGATTTTCACATGGTTTGTGAATCCTGTTTAAATCTTCAAGAGAAGAATGAGTCACGTTATTTTGTAAAATCACTACCCTCCTGTCTACAGACAAAGACCTGTCAGATAATCATGTTTACCAGTGTAGGAAAAGTCTTCTAGAATCTGATGAGATTTAGATTGTTAATGGGAGAGAAACATGCAGACACATTTATTGTATAACACATAATTGCAACATTAGTTTGTTAATTTGTGTGGAGGGATTGTGTACTGGAAAGAACAGTGAACCAAAATCAGCAAGTCTAGGATCTGTTCCCCAGGGGACAACTTATGGCCATGGGATTTAGAGAATCCATTTAGTCTCCTTGAGCTTTGGGTTTCCAATTAAGAAAATCAGTTTAACTTCCCAGGGTGTTGTGCTGAGAGAATAAGATTCTTATAACAACTCTTTGTTAATGACAAACTGCCATTCAGTGCAGGAAATATTATTATCCTTCTAACTTACGATTTTATTATTGTGCATGGCATCTTTACACACACAAAAAATGGGTGCTGGCATTTAGCCTGGTGGCTAAAACACTGTGCAAGACACTGCATTCCACTGGAGTACTTGGGTTTGAGTTCTGGTTTTCCTCTTGATTCCAGCTTCTTGCTGTATGACCCTGGGGTACAGTAATGGCTCAAGTCGTTGGATTCCTGCCACCCATGTGGGAGACCTACATACAGTTCTTGGCTCCTGGCTTCAGCCCAGTCCCTGCTGTTGTGGGCTTTTTAGGAGTGAACCAGCAATTGGAAGTTCTGTTCATCTTTGTTTTTTCTCTCATAAATAAATGAATAAAGAACCCAATGATGCAGATTTAAGTAGACTTATCCAAGACAATGAAATGAAATCATGGTTGATATTTGGATCTTGAGTAGTGAAAAAGGACTGGAAAGTTGCATTCTGCGTGATCTGTTCCTCCTCTAGAAACCAGAGTGCTCCACTGTGCAGCATGAAGTATTTGAATTTAAAATTGCTTTTGTACCTTTGCAGGTATATTCAGCTTTTAATAACCATTTTATTTTTTATTTTATTTTATTTTTTTAACTTTTATTTAATGAATATAAATTTCCAAAGTACAGCTTATGGATTACAATGGCTTCCCCCCCATAACGTCCCTCCCACCCACAACCCTTCAAAGCATATGGAGAATATGTTAACATCCTATTATGAGAATCCACTAGGCGGAAACTAAAATCTGTATGGTCTTGTGGATGCTTCTGTTTACAATGCTTTATCCATGACTCCCTGTAGATATTCCTCATGTTTAGAATAATAATCTTTATAAAACTAATGTTATTTTTATAAATCTTATTCAAAATATTATTTTAATTTATTGCATGTGCTTTTTCAAAATCTCAGTCATAAGTTACAAACACACTTGATCAACCTTGAGAGAAACTTCCCAAGTAGGCATTTATTTAGGACAATAATGTTATTAAGAAAATTGAATACTTGATTGTACTCACAGATGTGGAAGAAACCATGGAGAAAAATGTGAGCCAGTACTTGCTATTGAACTGTTGTATATGATAAAATCTTATATTCAACAACTCAAAAAAATTAGTATTAGTAGTTGGGAATGCTCATTACTGTGCTTTTCAATGACCAATTCTCTGAGACTGTGCTGTTCAGCTGATTCTCAGATTCATTCTGGTTTTAAAATTAGAAAGCTGCTTGAATAACCTCCTATTTTTGCTTAACTAAAACCATACAAAGTAGGAAAGTATAAATTCATACTATAAAATATGGTAATTTAAATTTCTTAATCAGTTCTTCAAATTATGCTTTCTTAAAGAGTATTATCAACTTGTCATAAAACATCTTTTCCAAGTTTGAAAATAAATGAGATTTACAGTTATGAAATTATATTTTCAATGTAAAATTGTGCTTGAGGTCACAAAGGTTTCTTCTCCTACATTAGTCATTATTCTTCAACAGAAAGAGAAACACCATGAAAACCCACACTTGCAGATGAACTAGTTCGTTCAGCCTCTCTGTGCCAATTATTTCTCCTTGGAGAGTGATTTTGAGAAATCAAGACCTCGGGAGAGTTGTATCTCAGCAGGCTAAGCTGCCCTATGGGATGTCCACATCCCATTGCAGACTGATTTGAGTCCCAGCTACTCCACTTCCTACCCAGCTTTCCGCTGTTGTACATAGGGAGGTAGCAGATGATGGTTCAAATACTTGGGTTCCTGCCATCCATGTGGGTGACCTGGATTGAGTTCCCGGCTCCTGGCTTCAACATGACTCAGCCCTGGCTACCTGGCTGTTGTGGCTGTTTGGAAAGTGAACCAGTGGATACAAGATCTCCCTACCCCACCCCCCGACATAAAAACCTTGCTTTGCCTTTCAAATAAATAAACCTTTAAAAAAGTCAAAATCTGTACTTCTTGTTGTCTACTTCTTCAATTTCACGTTCCTTCTCTTTATAAACAGTCCCACTCAGAAAAGAACCAAGCAAAGTAAGCATTTCTCTTGAGATGTGTGAAGGGGTAGTTTGGGCTATGGGATAACATATTGGGTGTTACCCAAGAAGGCAAAGAGGGAGTCCACATGTTGGGGTGTTGCCTTGTGTGAGACACTGGAGAATGGCAAGATAATCAGAGCGGCTATACGATGGGGGGAATCCAGTGCTGGATTTTGGAGCTCCCTGATGTGGAATCCCACAGAGGGATGCAGATTAGTGGAGACTAGCCAAGTTGTGTCATGTTTGCACATGCAAAAGATTAGGGTTTGGGGTCAATGTGTGAATCCAGTACTTACTTTGAGGGTTCTTTCTTATCAATAATATGTATCTGCAAACATCATTTCTGTACAGCTTCGCCAAATTGTGTTCTCAATATTAAAAAAAAAAAGTGACAACCTAAGGCCTAAGAAATGGTATCTCAGGGTACTATTAAGTTGTAATGATTATCATTATTATTGTGAAAATATGAGCAGCATTTAATAAATATAAGCGTCAAGTATATACCTTTGAGGGTTCTTAATTCACATAATTGATTGTTTCTGTGGGGTTTTATATTTTCCCCACTTATTTGTTAGAATGTTATCAATATTAATTGCTGTTCTCCTGAGAGCTTATAATTTATCTTTTTCCCCAAAGAAACCTTCTATTTAAGGGATACATACTTCATGCATTTCATAAATACAACTTTAGGAATATAGTGATTCTTCCCACCATACCCACCATCCCACCCCCACTCCCACCACTCCTCCTCCTCGCTTCCCCATCCCCAGTCCCATTTTCAATTAACTTTATACACAGAAGACCAACTCTATACTACATAAAGAGTTCAATAATTATCACGAAAAAAACAAAACTGTTCCTCAACAGTCGAGACAAGGGCTGTTCAGAGTCATTGCATTTCGAAGAAAATCTAAATTCTTTTTTTTTTTAAACTTAACTTTAAAAAAGCAACCAAGAATGATACATTTTTTGTGAGCACTTAGATATAACTATAACTTATGAGACACATAAGAATATCTTCCATTTAACACATTAAAAGAAAGTACTTGAGAATGAGTTTTATCATTAATTAAGGAAACAATTTAAAAAAACAAGCAATGGAGATGGAAACTTAGGCATAACTAAAACTTCTGAGAAATAAGAATATCCTCCACTTAATACACTAAAATGAAATAATCTTTGAGAACAAATTTTATTGTTAACTCTCATAATGGAACTCTTTGAGGACAAGGGTCCTGCGTGGGAAGTTAGTGCACAGTGACTCCTATTGTTAATTTAACAATTAACACTCTATGTATGATGTCAGTGATTACCCAGGGCTCTTGACATGAACTGCTTAAGCTATGGAAGCTTTTTAAATCCACAAACTCCTTCAATATTTAGACAAGGACATAAGAAAAATAGAAGTTCTCTCCTCTCTTCAGAGAAAAGTACCTCCTCCTTTGATGACCACATTTTTTGCCACAGTGTCTTGGCTTTCCATGCCTGAAATGCTCCTGTGGGTTTTTCAGCTTTAAGGGCTGATTCTGAAGTCAGAGTTCTACTTAAAGCCATTATCATTCTGAGTCTGCCATTCTAACTGGGGTGAGGTGAAACCTCACTGTGGTTTGGATTTGCATTTCCCTCATGGCTAATGATCCTGAACATATTCTCCTGTGTCTGTTGGCCATTTCCTCTTTTGAAAAATGCCTGTTTAAGTCCTTTGCCCGTTTCTTAACTGGCTTGTTTGTTGTATTGAGTTTCTTAATCTCTTTATATATTCTGGTTATTAACCCTTTATCAGTTGCATAGTTTGCAAATAATTTCTCCCATTCTGTTGGTTGCCACTTCATGTTCCTGAGTGTTTCTTTTGCAGTACAGAAGCTTCTCAGTTTGATGTAATCCCATTTGTTAATTTTGATTTTGATTGCCTGTGCCTGTGGGGCCTTTTCCAAGAACACTTTTCCTTTGCTAATATCTTGCAGGGTTTCCCCAATGTTCTCTAATAATTTGATTGTATTGGGTTGTGGATTTAAGTCTTTGATCCATGTTGAATGAATGTTTGTGTAAGGTGTGAGGTAGGGATCTTGCTTCATATTGTGCATGTGGGGATCCAGTTTTCCCAGCAGTCTTTGTTGAAGAGATGGTCCCATTTGCATTTAAAGTGTTTTGCCATTTAAAAACATGTGGTACAATTTATTCTATGTTTTGCCATTGGATTTTGCTCGATTGTAAGAAATTCATCCATGATTTCTCTTTTACATTAATGTGTTCTTGCTTTTATTTTAAAAATAAATTTATTTATGCAAAAGTTGGACAGAAAGAGAGAGAAAGTGGGGTGGGGTTCTCTCATGTGCTGATTTGCTCTGCAGATGGCTGTAATGGCCAGAGGCTGAAGCTGGGAACTAGGACTCTGTTCAGGTCTCCTACATGAGTGGCAGGAACCTGATTAGCTGAGTCATCGCTGCTATCTTCCAGGGTCTGAATCATTATGAAGCCAAGATTAGAAGCTGGATCTGGGAATGAAACTAAGGCACTCCAAAATGGGACACAGGTTCCTATTCCACATTTTATCCACTAGGCAAGCACCTGACCATTTGCTTTTGTCTGATTGACACAAGGTAATTCTAGCTTGTAGTGTTACATTAATATCTAGTCTATTGATTTCCAATAGCTATACATTTATCCACACACTTTTATTTGAAAATTTAATTTTCTCTCATAATGCTATCAATTAGTCTAACTCTAGAATTTGAACTCTGTGTCTACTCATGGGTCATTACTATTTTGTTTCAATTATAGAATATTTATGGTATATTTTACTAATTATTAGGGCAAAGAGCTCATTTCTTTTCTGTTACAGGATTTGCTCACTATTTTCAGTAGTTAATTTTTGTACCTCTGTGTTGGTATATCTGTCAAACTTTAGAAGGAGAAAAAAATCTCAGCATTTTGGGTAGGTAATTTAAAATGTATATGTTACCTTGGTTAAAATTATGATTTTTATGTTTACTTTGCACTTTTATAAATGTCTCAAAGTTTTTTATACATATTGTCCTCTTTATAAATTTATTCAATAAGCATTTGATCTTTTGATTTTTGTTGCTTCTATTATGAATGAACTATTTCTTTTATTCAAATTTTATTTAATAAATATAAATTTCCAAAGTACAACTTTTGGATTATAGCGGCTTTTCCCCCCATAACCTCCCTCCACCAGCAACCATCCCATCTCCCACTCTCTCTCCCATCCCATTCTTCATCAAGATTCATTTTCAATTATCTTTATATACAGAAGATCAACTTAGTATATACTAAGTAAAGATATGAATGAACCATTTCTTCTCATTATGTCTTCTCTCTCTGGACATATATTTAAAGATGATTGACTTTGAATGTAAAAAATTTTACACTTTTCTATGATCCAAATCCGTTGTCTTAACATTTGGGTTACCATGGTTCTAACTTGTGTGGAATGCACACAAACCATGTTGTCATCTGTGAATAGACATAACTTACCTGTTTCTTTTCTGTGCTTATAGATCTACTTATTTTCTTTTGTCTGATTGCTTTTGCTAGTGAATTCAGTAATAATGACACAGTGAGCAAGGCTGTCTTGTTCTAATTCCTTTCGACATGGGTCACCTTAGGATTTTCCAAATTTTTAAGTTCTGCTTGCCTTTCGATGAAAATTCTGTCTTGCATTATACTGTCATCATTCAAGAGAAGTAAGGCCACACCTCCAGCACTTTGCTGAGAAATGACTTCAGCCAAATATTCATTTCCATCACTCACAAAGTCTATCTTCCACAAAACACTTGGACCCAAAAACAGTTCAGCCAGATTCTTTGCCAATTTATACAAGGATGGTCTTCTTACTTTGGTTCCTGATAGTGTGTATCACATTTCCTTCTGATTCTTCCTCAGAAGGGCCTGTACATCCAGGGCTTCTGTTTAGAATTACTCAAGTGCTCTCCAGGGAGATTGGGACTTTCCCTGCAACTCTTCTCCTCTCTGAGCCCTCAGGGAATTACTTTAGCAATCTGCTCACAGCAATGTGGGCCGTTTCCACCATGCACCTTAGGACACTTCCAGCCTCCTCCTGTTATCCAGTTCCAAAGCCATTTCACATTTTTTCAGGTGTTTGTTACAGCAGAACCCTCACTTCTTGGACCTGTTATTCTGTCGTAGTCCATTTGGATGTCTGTAACAACACGCCACAAGCTGTTCATTTGGGGGGCTGGGCGGTCCAGTGCCAGTGTGCAGCAGATTCGGTGTCTAGTGAGGCTTTGCTTTCTGCTTTGCAGATGGCTCCTTTTTCCTTTTGCCATCTAACAGACATATAAAAATACACATATTTACATTTTATGGGGTATTATGTGCTCTTCCTTTGCATGTATATATTGTGTGATGTCGCATCAGAGTAAATATCTCTGTCTTTTGAGCACTCCTCTTTATAGTTAAAACCTCCAAAAATCCTGTCTTCTAGTTGTTTATAAAGAAATGCACAGTAATTATCACCTCACACCCACTCTTCTCAAACTCTAGTAATCACTATTCCAAGTTCAGACCAATTATTTTTGTAAACTTCCACAAATGAGAGAGAGAGAAAGCAAACTATGTATATTTCTGTCAGGTTTGCTTAATTTAAACTAATGATCTCCATTTTGCTGTAAATTACAGGATTTTTTGGCTTTATGATATATATATATATATATTGTTAGATAGATAGATAGATAGATAGATAGAATATTTCCCTTTTTCATTCATCCACCAGTAGACATTTAGATTGATTCCCTATCTTGGTTATTATGAGTGCTGATATGTGAACATGGGAGTACGGTGTTATTTTCATATCCTGTTGTCATTTTTGTATATTTATATTTAGCAATGGGATAATTGTGTTACATGACATACCTGTTCTTACTTTTTTGAGGAGCCTCCATACAATTCTCTGTAATGGCTGTGCTAATTTGCATTCCTAATAAAGGTATAATAAGAATTTCCTTTCTCTACATCCTCATCA
The DNA here is from genome assembly GCF_051225735.1 of Oryctolagus cuniculus. NCBI lineage: Eukaryota > Metazoa > Chordata > Mammalia > Lagomorpha > Leporidae > Oryctolagus > Oryctolagus cuniculus. The sequence goes on along the minus strand of NC_142874.1, from coordinate 11,256,765 downwards.
TCATTTGTTTTTTTAAAAACAAATTTTTTAAAAAGATTTATTTATTTGTCTGAAATACAGAGTGATAGAAAGAGAAGCACACACACAAACAGACACACACACAGATCTTCTATCCACTGGTTCATTCCCCAACTCCCCAAATACCTGCAAGACCAGGAGTGGGCCACTCCAAAGCCAGATGCCAGGAACTTCATCCAGGTCTTCCACAAGGGATGACAGGGACTCAAATACCTAAGCCATTATCCACTGCCTCCACATAGATCAGCAGGAAGCTAGATCAGAAGCAGAGTAGCCAGGACTCAAATCAGGCTCTCTGAGGTAGGATGTGTTTGTCCAAAGAATTTGCTTAACCAGCTGAGCCTTGTCTGCCCCAACATCTGTTAATTTTGTCTTTTTGATAATAACCATGCTAAGCAGAGTTTGGGTTTGATTTTCATTTCCCTGATTGCTAGTGATACCGAGCAATTTTTTTGAGAAGTGTCTATTCAGGTCTTTTGCCCATTTCTTAACTGGATTATTTGTTTTTTTCTTGTTGAGCTTCTTGAATTCTTTATGTATTCTGTATATTAATCCTTTCAAAGTCCATAGTTTACAAATATTTTCTCCTATTCTGTGGGTTGTCTCCAGTCGGTTGATGGCTTCATTTATTGTGCACAAGTTTCTTTGTTTGGTATTACCCTATTTGTCTAGTTTTCCATCTGTTGTTCGTGCATTTTGAGGTCTTTTCCAAAATATTATTGCTTATGCCAACATTTTGAAGTGTTTCCCCTATATTTTCTTCTGTATTTTCATAGTTTCCAGCCTTACATTGAGATCTTTGGTGCATTTTTAGTTGGTGAGGGTGCTTTGTCAAAGGTCAGTCTTCTATGTATGGATGTATAGTTTCCCCAATACCAAATATTAAAGTTACTGTCTCCAGGGTATGCTTTTGGCACTTTTGTCAAAGTCATTTAGCTATTGCCATGTGGGTTAATTTCTCAGATCTCTATTATGTTTTATTGGTCTTTGAGTTTGCTTTTATGCCAGTGCCATGCTGTTTTGGTTGCTATAGTTCTATATGTCTTTTTTTAAAAGATTTATTTATTTATTTGAAAGGCAGAGTTACAGAGAGGCAGAGGCATAGAGAGAGAGAGAGAGAGGGAGAGAGAGCGAGAGAGAGAGAGAGAGAGAGAGGGAGGCCTTCCATCCTGTGGTTCATCTCCCCAGATGGCCACAACAGCCAGAGCTACTCTGAACCAAAGCCAGAAGCCAGGAGCTTCTTCTGGGTCTCCCACATTGGTGCAGGGCCCCCAAGGTCTTCCGCCATCTTCTATTGCTTTCTATTTCCTATCCAGAGGGCTGGATAGGAAGTGGAGCAGCCAGGACTCGAACCAGCACCTATATGGGATGCTGGCACTGCAGGTGGCAGCTTTACCCGCTACATCACAGTGCTGGCCCCACTCTGCATGTCTAGAAATCTGGTATTATGATGCCTCCAACTTTGCTCCTCCCGTTCAAGATTAGTTTGGCTGTTTGGGGTCTTTTGTGCTTCCGTATGAATATTTGGATCATTTTATAGAGTTCTATGAAGAGTGTCACTGGTATGTTCATGGTGATTTCATTGAATCTGTAAATTGATTTGGGTGATACGAACATTTTAGCAATAATAATTCTGCCAATCTATGCACATGGGAGGTCTTTCCATTTTTTGTGTATCTTCTTCAGTTTCTTTCTTCATTATTTTGTAAGTTTCACTATAGAAGTCTTTGATATCCTTGGTTAAATTTATTCCAATGTATTGTATTTTATGGTTATTTGAAAGGTACTAATTGTATAATTCCTTTCTCATAATGAGTTTATTATTATATAAACATGCTACTGTTTTTGCACATTGATTTTGTATTCTGCAATATTACTGCATTTATAAAATTCAGTTAATACTCTTTTGTTGAGTTTTAAATCTCTCTATATAGAATTATGTCTTCTGCAAACGGGGTTATTTTACTTGCCCCTTCCCTATTTTTATGTCTTTTATTTCCTTTCCTTGGCTATTGGCCCTAAAACTTCCAGTGCTTTTTTGAATAAAGACTGTGACAGTGAATATCCTTGTCAATGTGATTTTGTCAGATATAGCCTTAATTATGTTAAGGTATATTGCCTCTATTCTTAATTTGTTCAAGGTATTTAGTGTTGGATTTCATCAAATGCTCTTAACATATATTTTCATAATTTGTATCCTTCATTCTGTTGACATGAGTTAGTATGTTTATTGGTTTGCATATGTTAAATCATCCCTGTATCCCTAGGATAAATTCCACTTGATCATGATATATAGTCTTTTTGGTATGTTGTTGGACTTCATTTGCTAGTGTTTTGTTGAGAATTTTTACATGTAGCTTCACTAGAGGTTTTGGGCTATAATTTTCTTTTTTGTTTCCTTATCTAATCTTGGAGTGAAGGTAAAACTGGCTTCATTGATTGAGTTTGGAAGGATTCCCTCCCTTTCATTTTTGTGGAATAGTCTAATAATTTAGTTCTTTCTTTTTACGTGTGTACTTGTTTATTCATTATTATATAAAGTATACTATAAACCAGAAATCAGTATGTTGTTGAGCTATTGTTTTTTAAAATGTTTATTAATAGAAAGAGAACAGATTTCATGTATTTCATAGGCACATTTCTTAGAAGATAACCCTGCTTCCCTCCCTTTCCCTCTCCGTCCTTCAATTCCCCTCCTCCCTTCATTTCTTTCTTTAATTTTGACAAAGGGATAATTTCAGTCAACTCTATCATCATAGGCTTAATTCACCACTAACCACAATATTCAATGAGTTAAGCCTTAAAAGTTGTGGAGAATTCATCTGTAAATTATTGTTTCTGAGATTGGATTACTAATTCAATTTATGTTGTCATTGTTGGTTTGTGCATGTTGTCACTGTATTCATGGCTCAGTTTTGGTAAGTGATTTGTACCCTGAAATTTATCCATGTCGTCCAGGTTTTCCGCTTTGTTGGCATACAGTGTTCTCAATGCTCCACAATTTCTTTTGAATATTTTTGGCAGGTGTTCTAGCAACTCCTTTTTAATCTCTGATTTTATTTATTTTCATCATCTCTCTTGTTTGTTAGCTTAGCGTATCATTTATTGTTTTGGTATATCTTTAAAAAACAATTTTCATTTCATTAATTTTTATATTTTTATTTAATTTTTATTAAACATATGATTGAATTTTGGCATGCATATCCATAAATACATATATATAAGTGAGGTTTTTTTGTCCTCTGCTCACACCCATGTTAAGATAAAATATTGCTAGTACTTCAAGAGTTCTCACTATGCTCCCTCCATTTCTTTTCTTGTGTGTTGGAAAGAAGAATAAATTGTCATTTACATGATATGATTCAGTAAAGCAACATTTATAACTATATAACAAATAGTAAGAGATCCATATAATTTTTATACTCTCTCTGTATATTAATTACCACAAATAAAAGAAATGTAATATTTATCTTTTGGGTCTTGCTTATTTCACTTGATAATTGTCTCCAATTTTATCCATTTTGATGAAAGTGTCAGGATTTCATTCTTTTTATGGCTGAGTAATATTCCACCATATCTATCTATCTATCTATCTATCTATCTATCTATCTATCTTTCTATCTATCTATCTATCTATCTATCTATCTATCTATCTATCTTTCTATCTATCTATCTATCTATCTGTCTGTCTGTCTGTCTATGTGTGTATAAAACACCAGACTTTCTTCATCCATTTATTAGTTAATGGATATCTACATTGATTCCATATCTTGGCTATTATGAATTGAGCTGCTGTGAACAAGGGCTTGTAGGTAACTCTGCCATATGATGATTTCATTTGCTGTGGCTACATTCCCAGCAGTGGAATAACTGGGTCATATGGTCCACCATTCCCAGAGTCAGAACAGAGTTCATGCGGTCTAGGGAGCAGAGGAGTGGGGAGGAGTATGGTCCCCATTTCCGACAGGACAGGCCTCATATTCCCAGTCCTACCAGGATTTCTATCCCAGCTGCCCTGAACCCGCTGTCCACTGTGCAGTGGACACCTGTGTGGGCCTGTGCTCTGGGCCCTGTGTGGGCCTGTTGTCTGGGCCCTGTGTGGGCAGCCCTATGTGGGCCTGTTGTCTGGGCCCTGTGTGGGCAGCCTTGTGCGGGCCTGTGCTCTGTGTCCACTGCTGCCTTATAGGGCCCTACTAGTTCTACTGGATGGAGTCCACCTTGCTGGAATGCAGGAATGTCTTTCTAGACTGGACATAAAGCCAGGAAGGACTAGAACTCGCTCATAGACAAGGCCGCTGGTTTGGGTTGCTGTGCAGAGTTGTGGCATCATTTCACTTTATTTGGTTATTTATTTTTTACCAGCAAGATGGGGAACAAGTGCCAGTGCCGGCAGCCACGTCGTCTGCTTCTGCTGGTCTGTGGTGTTTCTGAGTTGTTCGGGCAGTATTTTCCGCAAATCCTCAGCTGTGTGAATGCGTTGTGGTGTGTAAGGATCTGTTGTCTGGGGGGATGGCCATCAGAGCGTCTTACGGCTGCGGTCCATGCTCCCTGTAGTATTTTAAAAATTTTCTATTTCATTTATTTCTGCTCAGATGTTTATTATGTCATTTCTTCTACTAACTTCGGGTTTGGCTTTCGCATGTTTTAAGTCTTTGAGAGCATTGTTAGGTTGTTTATTTGTTGTCTTTTTCTTTATTATTTTTCCTTATGTAGCCATTCATTGCTATACACTTCCTTGTTAGTGCTGCATTTGCTGGATCCCTTAATCTGTTGTATTTCCATTTCTGTTAGCTTTGACGATTTTTTTTTTACTTTTAAAAAAAGATTTATGATTTATTTTAAAGGCAGAGTTACAGAGAGAAAGGGAGGGAGGGAGGGAGGGGGAGAGAGAGAGAGAGACAGAGAGAGATCTTCCATCCACGGATTCACTCCCCAAATGGCCACAGTGGCAGGAACTGGACAGATCTGAAGCCAGGATCCAGGAGTTTCTTCTGGGTCTCTCTTGTGGGTGCAGGGGCCCAAGCACTTGGGTCATCCTCTGCTGATCTCCCAGGCACATTAGCAGGGAGCTGGATAGGAAGCCGAGTAGCAGGGTCTCAGATCGGCCCCATACAGGATGCTGGCATTGCAGATGCCAGTTCTACTGCTATGCCACAACACCAGCCCCAGATTCAAGGAATTTCTAGAAAAAGTTTACATTTGAGGGTTGGATAGAGCAATAGAGAGGTCCAGTTTGTTGCTTCACTTCCCAGTGGCCATGACAATGCCATTAGGGTTGGGCCAAGGCAAAAACCGAAAGCCTGGAATTCAATCCAGGTCTCCCAGATGGTTGGCAAGAACATACTGCTGAGCCATTACCCTGCCTCCCTGGGCCGACATTAGCATGAAGTGGGTATTTACCTGGACTGTGCAATGTGGCATGTGCATATCTTAACCAGTAGTCCAAATGCCAACCAATTCAAGCATAGAAAATTACCTCTGCGTGACTCTGGTTTCCATCTGCATGGAATACATGTTCCCATCCTTTCACTTTGTCTTTTTAGATGAAGTGAGTTTTTTGTACAAGTCTGTCAGTGGGCCTTGTTTTTTATAAAGATTTATTTTATTTATTTGAAAGGCAGAGTTACAGAGAGACTGAGGCAGAGAGGATGAGAGAGAAAGGTCTTCCATCCACTGGTTCACTCCCCAGATGGCCACAATGGCCTGAGTTGGGCTGATCCAAAACCAGGAGCCAAGAGCTTCTTCCAGGTCTCCCATGTGGCTCAGGGGCCCAAGTACTTGGGCCATCTTCTACTGCTTTCCCAGGCCACAGCAGAGAGCTGGATTGGAAGTGGAGCAGCTGGGACTCGAACCACTGCCCATGTGAGATGCTGGCACTGCAGGCAGCAGCTTTGCCCGACCCCAAACTTATATCTTTTTTTTTTTTTTTGTAAATCAAATTATATTTTGTGTTACCTGATTATATAAAAACTGTAAAGTGAAAATGATCCATAATTCTTTTTAACATTCCTAATAAACAGTTCAGCAGGAGATATGAGGCACAAAATCTTAGTAAAATATGACACAGGAAGAACAATAATGTAATTATCACTTAAATTTAACTAGTCATAATTTGTTATTAATATACAAAGACAACAAACTTTTAAAACAAACTTATATCTTTTAATTGTGGAATTCAATCTATTTATATTCAAAATAATTGATAAGTAGTGACTTAGTTCTGTCACTTTGGAGGTGTTGTGTTGTCTTTTTAAAATTTATTTACTACATCACTATATGTACATTTTTGCATCTGATGGATTGATAGTTTGTAATACTTTTAACAAACAGCCTTTGTAGTTAAAAAAAAAAAGTTTTTTCCTAAAGATGGGTCTTCAGATGTCAGTTTGTGTGGGTCTGTTTTGGTAGCAAGTGGTAGATTCTGTGGGTGCCAGCCTTCAGCCGGCTGTGGCTAGGATTGTGCACCCACCCATCTGGGGTCCTGGGGTGATCACTTAGGTACATTGTTTAGCAGAGTGTAATTGAGGCTGTGGCAACAATGACCTGAATTCCTGCAGGGTGACATGCGACCCTACAGTGCCAGCACCAAAGTTCTACCTAATGTCTTGGCACCCACCTAGCTCTTCTTGTCCCAAGCAGATGGTTACCTTCTTCAGGTTGTGATGTCTGGAGTGAACTGGCCTGCCTTCACCAACACTGTAATGCTGGGTTACATCCAGGATCCACAACCTTCCAAGGCCAATACAGCATTAGGAGGGCTGAGGCCCATCTTGCCATGGGCTTCGTGCCACTGAGGTCGACCTGCAGAATGAGACTGTTGTCAAAATCACTGGAGGAGGCTGTGGTCTCGACTAGGGACTGGAGCAGGTTCGAGGGCTGTGTCTGCAGGCACCGGCCTGGTGACAAGAAAGTATTCATATCTGCTCAGTGATGGTTTTACCAAATCTAAGATACGGTCCTGTGTTCACTGTGGTGCCCTACTCTGGGTGACTGAAGCCTGGCTCTCTGTGCGTGGTTGGTGAAGGCAGTCCTCTGGCCGCCCAGGCTGACATCTGTATGGGTTGCATCTGGATTTGCAGCTACAGGGACTTGTACTGTCTTGTGGGCATGTACCAGACCTGCAAGAGGCTAGAACAATACACTCATTAGGTCTATCAGGGTGCCGATCTCCATGGTTCCCAGCTACAACTAGAGGCTTTGTCTGCAAGTACTGACGTGGGATTCAGGGTCTCTATATCCGGCGCCAGGCCTCTGGGGCTTGAACTGAGTTTCAGATCAAAGTCCTGAGCTCACTTTCTCTCCCTACTCCCCTGCGGATGAATCTTACTGCTCACTGGGCTTGTGAGGTTGGAGAGGGAGTTGGAGGCAGTTCGTTGGTAGCCAAGGTGGTGCCAACCCAGGGTGTCCCTGAGTCACAGAGTTACTCAGCTCTGCTCAGGCTGCACTGCTGGCGGTGATATGGGTGAAAGAAGTGAAGTCCATGCCACCAGCTGATTCCACGGCAGAGTCAGAGGCTACATCTATGAGCAGTAGCCATCGGAAAGAGACGTTTAGGCTTTATCTGGTGCGGGGTCTTGCCATGGCATATATTAGTTCAATTATTTCTGTTTTGTCCACTACTTTACCTACTAGTCCTTTTTTTTTAAATATGTTTTTATTTATTTGAAAGAATAACAGAGAGAAAGAGAGAGAGAGAGAGAGAGAGAGAGATCCTCCATCTGCTGGTTCACTCCCCAGATGGCTGCAACAGCCAGGACTGGGCAAGGCTGAAGCCAGGAGCCAGGAGCTTCTTCCGGGTCTCCCACATGCATGCAGGGACTCAAGCACTTGGGCCACCTTCTGCTGCTTTCCCAGGCCCATTAGCAGGGAACTGGATAGGAAGTGGAGCAAACGGGACTCTAACCGGCACCCATATGGGATGCTGGCTCTGCAGGCACTGGCTCCAGCCACTATGCCACAGAGCCAGCCCCCTACTATTCTTCCACGAAGAATTCAACCTAACTTTTTGCCTTAGATTCACAAATAAACATCCTCAATGCTTACCACTAATTCTTATTAAAATTTCTGTCGTCATCTTTTAATTAGCTGAAACAGACTGTCTAGGGAATGGCTCGCAAGTACAGCATCCTCTGAGTTTTTGAAGTTCTGTATTGTTTTTTTCTTTTCTTTTTTTTTTGACAGGCAGAGTGGACAGTGAGAGAGAGAGAGACAGAGAGAAAGGTCTTCCTTTGCTGTTGGTTCACCCTCCAATGGCCGCCGCAGCCGGCGTGCTATGGCCGGCGCACCGCGCTGATCCGATGGCAGGAGCCAGGTGCTTCTCCTGGTCTCCCATGGGGTGCAGGGCCCAAGCACTTGGGCCATCCTCCACTGCACTCCCTGGCCACAGCAGAGAGCTGGCCTGGAAGAGGGGCAACCGAGACAGAATCCGGCGCCCTGACCTGGACTAGAACCCGGTGTGCCGGCGCCGCAAGGTGGAGGATTAGCCTAGTGAGTCGCGGCGCCGGCCGAAGTTCTGTATTGTTTCTGAGGCCTGAGACTTAAACATGATTTTTATGTATATAAAATCATACACAGTTTATATTTTTATATCTATGTGTTATTTATATATATAAAATTATGTTTCATAAACAAACATTGACATTTCTTTACTGTATTTTTTTTTCAACTTGATTAGATTGGCCCCATGAGCCAATCATTTATTTTCCAAAGTAACATGGAAGAAACAATTCTGGATCAAGTACAAGAAATTAAAGAAACAAAATATAAATAGTTTAATTATACGGAGGGGCAAAACTAAAAGAATATAACTTTTCAAATACAAAGAATTTCACCTTTTTTTTTACTTTTTCTTTTCTTTTTTTAACTTTTATTTAACAAATATAAATTTCCAAAGAACTTCTTATGGATTACAGTGACTTTTCCCCTCCCCATAACTTCCCTCCCAGCCACAACCATCCCATCTCCTGCTCCCTCTCTCATTCCATTTGCATCAACATTCATTTTCAATTCTCTTTATATACAGAAGATCAATTTAGTATATATTAAGTAAAGATTTCAACAGTTTGCACCCACACAGAAACACAAAGTGTAAAGTACTGTTTAAGTACTAGTTATAGCATTAATTCATGTTATACAACACATTAAGGACAGAGATCCTACATAGGGAGTAAGTGCACAGTGACTCCTGTTGTTGACTTAACAAATCGACACTCTTGTTTATGGCATCAGTAATCTCCCTAGGCACTTGTCATGAGTTGCCAAGGTTATGGAAGCCTTTTGAGTTCACCGACTCTGATCATATTTAGACAAGGTCATAGTCAAAGTGAAAGTTCTCCCCTACCTTCAGAGAAAGATACCTCCTTCTTTGATGGCCCGTTCTTTCCACTGGGATCTCACTCGCAGAGATCTTTCATTTAGGGTTTTGTTTGTTTGTTTTTGTTTTTGTTTGTTTGTTTGTTTGTTTTGCCATAGTGTCTTGGCTTTCCATGCCTAAAATACTCTCATGGGCTCTTCAGCCAGATCTGAATGCCTTAAGGGCTAATTCTGAGGCCAGAGTACTGTTTAGGACATCTGCCATTCTATGAGTCTGCTGGGTATGGTGGAATAGGAAGGGAGCACACTGATAGTCCGGGAAAAGACAGTTTAATAAAAGTGGAGATACTGTAGTTTCAGGGAAGAGTTAGGGGAAAAACTGCAGAGGAAACTCTTCCGGAACTAGTGGGACACGGTGGATCTACGTGGAGGGCATGGGCACCCCTGGCTTGGAACCCCAGCCACCGAGTCTACACACCAGTGCTCGAAAAGGAGGTAAAGCAAAACCTCAGTAGCCCGAGACACTGGTTGGGAAGCGGCAGGAATTGCCTAGAGGGAACGAGGCTTGAAGCCCCTTGGGGGAAAGTTCACCTGGCTAACTAGAGGAGAGAGAAAAAAAATAAAAGGGACCAGTATGGGATACACAGCAGATTCTACTGTATTCTTATCTTGTGTGTTTCTTTGAAGAACTCTTGCCAATTTTTATTTTCAGTCAAACTTTTTTCTATATTCCCATGATATTTTTTCTGTATCTCAAAGAAATATAATAATTTTATTAGGATATGTTTTGGAGTTGCTGTTTTCCCAAGTTTCGGTCAACCCTATCATACTGAAAAAGAGCTGCTTTAGCTTCTGGTGGCTAGTCTTAAAGTGTCTTTGCAAATATTATTTCTATTCCACTATTTGCTGGTTGTTCCTTCTTTTAATGACTTATGTCATATGAGTTGGGGCTTATTTATCTCTACTTATCTCATTGCTCAAACTTTCTTTCTCTATACCTATGATTGTAAACTTTAAATGCTGTTTCCTGGGTTCTGTCGTCCTTAGAGCCCCACCCCCATCCTGTGTATGGACTTCAGTGCTGATCTCAGATATTATTCATGTGTTAAGTGTGCATATTAGAGGTTTTACAGTAACTCGCATAGCAATGCTGTAGGATATTGGTGATTTTTATTTTGCATCATTGTTGATCTCTATTTATTGAAGGAGGCATGTAGATATTTAGGTTCTGGCCACCGAAATTTGATGAAGGAAATCAAGGATTCACAACTCTCTTTGACAGTTTCAGTACTTCTGTGCTGTAAGTTTGAATTTTGTGTATTCAAGTTTGGAACATTTGACAGTCTTTTTACAGACAAGTTGCTTCTAACAATTTTAGCTTTGAGAAGTTGCAGTACATTTGGCAAAGGGTACTGAGAATATTGAGTATATTCTTGGAAAAAATTTTGAAAATTTGCCAAGTTAATACTGTAAACATTTTACAGTACTTTCATGAATATGATGCTGTGTTTTAAAGAATATCTTAAAATATCTTATTTTAAGAATATCTCATAATTAAGGATTAAGAATCTTGAATTCCCGATAGGGTGATTCCTCATAAGTACACGTTATTACTGGGTTTAGTTAATAGTAATCGGAAGTGTCACTTAGCTTCTTTTCCTGTTCACCAAACTGCATGCTAAAACATGTTGTGCATAGTGTGTCCATGGGCCAGAAGTCTCAGCACCTCCTAGAAACTTGTTAGACATATAGCATTTATTGTCCAATCCAGACCTACTGAATCAGAATCCACATTTTTTTTTTTTTTTGGACAGGCAGAGTGGACAGTGAGAGAGAGAGACAGAGAGAAAGGTCTTCCTTTGCCATTGGTTCACCCTCCAATGGCCGCCGTGGCCGGCGCACCGCGCTGATCCGATGGCAGAAGCCAGGAGCCAGGTGCTTCTGCTGGTCTCCCATGGGGTGCAGGGCCCAAGCACTCGGGCCATCCTCCACTGCACTCTCGGGCCACAGCAGAGAGCTGGACTGGAAGAGGGGCAACCGAGACAGAATCCGGCGCCCCGACCAGGACTAGAACCCGGTGTGCCAGCGCCGCAAGGCGGAGGATTAGCCTAGTGAGGCACAGCGCTGGCCCAGAATCCACATTTTAAAATCTCCCTAGGTGAAGGGAAAGGGGAGAGGGAGTGGGAGAGGGGAGCGTTGTGGATGGGAGGGAAGACACGGTGGGGGGGAGGAGGCTATTGTGGTCCATAAGCTGTACTTTGGAAATTTATGCTCATTAAATAAATTAAAAAGAAAAAAAGAATCCTCCTGAAAAAAAAAAATCTCCCTAGATAGCCTGTATTCCTGTGAAGTGAGATAAGCCTTGACCCAATATAAAGACAAAGGTATGTTTTTGTGTCATAGACATTGATTTGACAAGCTGATATGGATTTTCATTTTGTATAAAGAATACTGACAGTTGAATTGATAGTCAACTAAATTAATTTAAATTCTGGTATTATTTACATGGTAGAAATGAGCATCAATATCATTTGATTCATTCTTGCTTTGAATTTTTCCTGATATATTTAAGGGACACACACCCCACCCCCTTCACAGAACACACACACACTGTTTTGTTCCTGAGTAGTTTTTTCTAAAACAATAGACCTTTCTGAAAATGCTTTTTGTGTGTGGTGTTCAGTACGGCACACAATGACTGAATGTGGCTACTGAGTACTTGCAGTTATTGAAAACCTTGAAGTTTTTAGTTTGATTGAATTTTAACTACTTAAATTGTACGTGCAGCTTTTGAGAATGGCGACTGTAGTCAGTGCATCTGGGAAACTGAATTTTTGATTTGATTTAATTTGATTGAAATTTAAATTTGAACATATCTGTGGTATTAGACAAAGACTAGAAAAACTATGGCCATCTTTTATTTGGCCCGTGAAGTAAGAATGAAGTAAGAATGGTATTTTTTCTGCTTTTAAAGGATTCTAACACAAACACATAGAAGCACACACTTGTATGGAAACCCTAAAATATTTATTACATGAGTCTTGGCAGGTACCGTTTCCAGATGCCTTCCCTAGAATGTTATATTTTTTAGAATAGCATGCAGAATTAGGAAATAAATTTAAAAGTAGATATTTTGGCAAGTATTTTGTTCTAGCATTCCAAAGTTTATATATTTCCTATAATATATTAATGCCATTAGTTTCTAAAAACTTTTGCATAACTGAATTTTTAGTAGTATAAAGACATCACCTTAACTTTCTTATTAAATATTTGACAAATTCTCAATATCATCTGAAGCTTAATGAAGTGAGGGGAAGCAAATATATAGATTGTAACCCTCATAAAATCAATTGCGGTCAAAGATTTTGTTTACCATTTCATGTTAATACTTAGAGATTCAGCAACACAATTAAGTTTAGAATTCCTTAAATTTCCTGTTGAGTATGTTTTAATAACATATGTAGTTTTCTAGGTATGTTTATGGTATCCATAGTCACAAATATCATTTTGAGTTACCTACTGAAATCAGTTTCCCCCTAGATTCTGGATAAAAGTTCTATCCTATTTCATCTTCTGGATAAATTTCTCCAAATTGCGTTTATATAGGACTATTAAACTTGAGTCATCAGATTCAGAATAACTATAATTTGTTATATCAAACTTACATCTTGAGCTGTATCTAAAATTATTTGAGTAACAAATTATTTTCTTTCCTTCAGCATAACTTGATTCATTGTTTCTGTAATCAATATATTCAGTTTTTATAAAATGTCTTACATAATGTATGTTACTTGATGCCAATGTTTGTAACATGAGTAAATATTTTTCACAATGTTATCAAGTTTTACTATGGTCTCTGCCAAACCCAGAAAATTTCCATTATCACTCCCATAAACTTTCTTGGATAATCTTCTGAACACACTTCCCTTGCCAAAATCAGAACTGTCTATGTGTTCAACACCATGCCATCTTTGCATTTAGTCACTGTTCTTGAACAAAAGACTTATTTCTGTAAATTGGATTTTAATTTTACATATCTAACCCTGTGATTGCTGTTCACTTTATTCAGGTTTCCTCCCTCCTCATGACTGATGTTTTTTTCATCTCTGGGGAAATGTAGACTAATTGTAATATGCTTTGTAAAATCAGAAATGTGTAGTGGTTTTACACCTGAAAAATTAGAATATAAAAGAATTCTTAAGCATCTTCCTGTTGCTTTCTGTAAAATCAGACTTTCTTTCATTGGATAATTTCACCAAGAAGGGCTCATAGCTGAATATTTAAAAATATGTCCACATTCTGGGATTTTAAAGGAGTACTTTTGTTTGGCTTGTCCTTTTGTTCTTCAAGACTTTTTTTTCCTCAAGATTTTTGAGAGTCAGTAGTTGCTGTGGAGGTGGACGATAATTTCATTCTCTATCAGTTTTGATTTCTACTTTATTCTGCTGCACTAATTACTAGGAAGGCTTCTCCTTTGCCTTTATGTTTAGTCACTCACTGCTCTATCTCCAGAATATTTTCAGTGTTCAAAATTATTTGATTTGTATATGTATGTGTACCTGCGTAAGATTTTCTATTGTGTATTGTCTTGTCTCAATAACATTTATAATAGACTTAGTTTGTTCCAAAATTATCTTCTGATAATTTTATTTAAATTATATTATACTTCCAGTACTTGGGAAATTATAAAATATAGCAAAATATGATATACTACATAGCTCATATTTGGTAAAAATAGCAAATACTAGCACTGTATTTAACAAAATAAATAACACAGCATTAATAAATAAAGTTAATGGATCAAACTTCCAAACTGAAAATTTAAAATTCCTGTGATATGATGGATAGGATATTATATAGTAATCTCTAGTTTAACCTTGTGCTAGTATTTAGTATTATATTATTAATAGATAATTAGTAATAGCAGTTACATCATGATTTATCTTTTACTTTAAGCATCTTTTACCTAAGTACCAAACTCAGTAATACCTTTTTGTTAATGTAAACAAAAAACAGATTATGCGAAATGTAGTAAAAACATATTACATATAGTCAGTGTGTTTCTATCAATAAGAGATTTTAAAACTTTTTTTGTGGACAGGCAGAGTGGACAGTGAGAGAGAGAGACAGAGAGAAAGGTTTTCCTTTTTCTGTTGGTTCACCCCCTCATGGCTGCTGCGGCTGGCGCACCACGCTGATCCAAAGCCAGGAACCAGGTTTTTCTCCTGGTCTCCCATGCGGGTTCAGGGCCCAAGCACTTGGGCCATCCTCTGCAACCTTCCCGAGTCACAGCAGAGAGCTGGACTGGAAGAGGAACAACCGGGACAGAATCCAGAGCCCCAACTGGGACTAGAACCCAGTGTGCCAGCGCCGCAGGCGGAGGATTAGCTTAGTAAGCCGTGGCACTGGCCGAGATTTTAAAACATTTTGCTCAATATTCTCATGTGAATGTGTGTATATACACAGAATAGTAGACTGTTTAGATAAATCAGAAGACTGATTTATCAGTGGGTAGATTGATAGGTAGATGAATATATTTGTTAGTATTTGTATTATTATGATTATATATTGTATTATTATAAATCCATTGATATTTCACAATACTTAATATTTGAAACTCAGAATGTAATATCTAAATTCAATTTAAATTATATAATCAGTAAAAATGGATCCTGTGAAGACAAAAGTTTCAGTGTACTCAATTGAATTTAAAGAAAATCAAAGGTAGCCAGGGTTATCGACAGATGACAACAATTTGAGTATTCTGAGTTAAAGAAGAATATCATTTTTTACTTTCAAAATAATCCATTTACAATTGTTTAAGGTATTTGTTAATATTCTACTCTTTCTGACTATCCAAAAATGTGATAGTTATTTATAAATGATAATCTGATTCTACAAACAGGAATGCCTTTAATTTGAAAATATGTTTTTCTATAGCTTCTCTACACATTTTTAAGAATGATAAATAATAACACGTATTAGTTCATTATGCTAAAATATCATCTTGTGATTTTACTACCTGCATGTGGAAAAATGCTAAACTATGGATACCAGCTCATTGCACACACAATTGGGATTTTTAGCTTTTACTAAAGACAGGCAAGGCAGTGTAGTAACTGTGTGTATCTTCTGTTGCAGTGGGGCTTATAAAAAGAGAGAAGTTGAATAGTTGGTGTTGTTTTATGCATGAGGAGAGTAGAGGCAGTCAGTTGCAGGGCTTGTGAATTTTCCCCTTGATCTGTGCTTATAACATAAAAGGAATCCAAAAAATGAAACGGTTGCTTACTCTCACTTACATCTTCCTTTTTTTTTTTAAACTAGAAACCTTTATTAAAAGTATGCAAACTTCATGCATTCCATATTTGCATCTTTCTTTGCACACTCTTCAGGTCTTTCGTCTTTGTTTGCACCTTTATTATGTTTGAAATACTCCATCAAATTCAGAAGCCTCTTTCGAGAAAAACTTGACCATATATTTTAGTTCTCTTGCCTTTTTTTTTTTTTAGTTCCTCAGCATCTTGCCGTGTCAAGCAGCACATAAAGGACATAAACAACCTTTCCAATCTTATGCCAGAAGAGATCATTTTGGAATTTTGTATGTGAAAATAAAGTATCATTGACTCCTTAATATACTGGAGAGTGTAGAATAAACTGGAATAAACTGATATGTTATCTCTTATGAGCTGCTTGTTGGCAGGAATGAAATAAGAATGCGCTCTATTTTGTTTAAAACACTACATAGATGGGTGCAATTTGTAGAATATTTGTGTGTTCTTTCTGTTATGGAAATCATAGTTTAATAATGGTTATTTTTTAAAAACTCAGCCTTTTATTTATTTTCATTTTCTTTTCCAGAAAATGCACTCTAGAAGATTTCTGAAGGTGTTTACTCACTTGTCCTGCTGTGATTAACCAAGGCACTGCTATACTTTGTAAGTTCATCTATTTTTATCTTAGAGAAGACTTGCTGCTGCAGAAAACCCCTCTTTTTGTGGAATGGGAGTTAAAATTTGTTGGAACATTTTTTAAACTGTATTTTTCAAGTTTGATTTTATCTAATTTTATTCAATTTCAGCGAAGAGTGGAAAGAATATTTCTTTGTTACATTAACTCTGCTTCCTTATATCTATTAGCCAATTTTTAATGGCCTGTGATTAAAAACTTAATTTAATTGGTAAGATCATTTAAATGAGTAAGGCTGTCAATGATGCTGATTCAGCCTGAGCAAATATATTGACAATTATACTTAGTCTGTTTCAGTGAGCAAACATATTAATTTTAACTGTAGAAATTGCCCTAGGTGGCCTTGTGACTGTAACTGTTATTGACTGTCTTTAGGAAACAGCATGATTGTTGCCTTGTTACTGGTATTTACATTTGACATTCCAGGACTGTAGCATTCATCATGATGTGATTTGCACTACATGACTTTGATGTATTACAATCTAACATTCCTTTAGTTCACTTGACAGAAAGTAAGCCAACAAAGGTTATTGTGTGGAGACTCATGAATGACATTAAATTGGATGTTTCCTGAACCTTCAAATTTACATATTTTCTGATGATCTCAAAGTTGAAATTTTGCTATTTTACAGTTTCTGAAACACAGAATAAAGCAAACAGATGTATACCTCTTTTATAAATTGCCTTCTGATATCAAGATAAAATGGTCTCTTTACCCCAAATTAATTTTCAAAGGCAGACTCAG
Organism: Oryctolagus cuniculus; assembly: GCF_051225735.1. Lineage (NCBI taxonomy): Eukaryota > Metazoa > Chordata > Mammalia > Lagomorpha > Leporidae > Oryctolagus > Oryctolagus cuniculus. The sequence continues at coordinate 11,239,724 of NC_142874.1, read as the reverse complement.
TGGATTCATAGAATAAATTAGTATCCTTTATTTTTGACATTTACAACGAATTTGTTGGCTTTTCAGTCAAGCAGACCATTTCCACTAAACCAGAACAAAAATAATATGATCTCTCCTCATAATAAATCTATGGGGTATCAACTAGATGAAAAGATGTATCTCAAGATCTGAATTTAGTGGCATGGTGGTCATTCCAAGTGCTCTTTGCTGAGGTGTTTTGGTACCCCAGTATTTTTTTTTTTTTTGACAGGCAGAGTGGACAGTGAGAGAGAGACAGAGAGAAAGGTCTTCCTTTGCCGTTGGTTCACCCTCCAATGGCCGCTGCAGCCGGCACACCGTGCTGATCTGAAGCCAGGAGCCAGGTGCTTCTCCTGGTCTCCCATGCGGTGCAGGGCCCAAGCACTTGGGCCATCCTCCACTGCACTCCAAGGCCACAGCAGAGAGCTGGCCTGGAAGAGGAGCAACTGGGACAGAATCCAGTGCCCTGACCAGGACTACAACCCGGTGTGCCAGCACTGCAGTTGGAGGTTTAGCCTAGTGAGCCACGGCACCAGCCATGTACCCCAGTATTTTGAAACAACTTAATTAGTGCTGAGTATGGTTAAGCAAAGAACACATTTAAAGGTGAGAACAGATTTCAGAAATGTATATAATAATTTGGAGGTCATAAATTAGTTTTAAAAGATCTTAAAATTGACAAAGAGCCACGTACAAAAAAGGCAGGAAGACTAATATTAACATCTCTCATGATGAAGTAAAGACTTTGTAGGAAATTTTATAGTAATTCTTTATTTTCAATTCAAATTAAGGTTCCACTTTTTGTCAAGCCTTATTTATTTATTTAGATTATTGTTTTTCTCCAAGGAAACCATATAGCTGTTCTCCTGGAAGTTTTTTATTTTTCTACTTTTACTAAATAATAACTTACCTAGATATGATGTATCTATTTCAAAAATGCAAGGAGAAATAAAACGTGTCACTAAATATTCTGGATAACAACGTCCATGATGAAAAATAATGTTAGGGAAATAGAATAATTCCATTTGAAAAACAAAAAGTAGGTAATGTTTTTATGTATATGAAAAGAGCTTATACAATGGTGACAGATTCTTTTTTGCAGTGGGTAAAAATAAATTTAATGTATACTAAACTTGACTATTACCAGTGCAGATTTCTAAGTTGTGTGAATTTTTAAGCACTAGAATAACTGAAAATAAAACTTTGTAAGTTAGTTCTTTTTGAGAAACTTTTAAAAAAAACTTATCTTGAAGGGAGTAACTGGGAATGTGGTACATATTAGACTAACATATAATCTTCCAAATCTAGGGTTTAATGGTGTTTTACTGAATAGGACATTAGCTTCATCACTTCAATCAACATTGGTTTTGCTTTTCTGAAATCAAACAGAGGAGGAGGTAACTGGTTTGAGAAAAATCTACTCAGCTATGGTCCAAGTTGAATGATTGTCCAAACACAATTAGAGAATTAGTACATCTTTCTTTAAAGGTTTAAGGATGATCAAAGTAGATCAGTGCTTTTGGAATAGGAGTTGCTCAAAGAGATAGGCTAATGTCATCTGGCTAGAATTCATCCATACAGATGTTTTAATGAGAACAATAGAAAACAAATTACAGTTGTCTTTATGCTGTCCATTAAAAGCCATTACTTTAAGAGAGAATTATATGTCACAAGGGAATACCTATCAAAAATCTGATTTACTGGTATTTTTATGAATTATTTTAGCTCAACAGCAACTCTGTCTTCTGACATAATGCTAGTGGTATATAGAATTTATTTTTCTAGGAAATTAGTACAGATGAGTTCAACATTATTTTTTCCAATCTTTTAAATTTATATAATCCAATCTAATGAATATTTATACTAAGACTCTAGAGAATAAAATAAAAATGCAAAATATGACCTCTCCTCCTAAATTGCCACAATCTCATTTTGGAGAAAATTCATTTATATAATAATTAAATGTGGAATCAGAATGCATAATTTAAGTATATGATATCCATCAAAACTTGTCTGTCCTTTGTATGTCATGTGTAAATTCAAACCAATGAGTAAGTGAATGAATAAAGTGTTACAGTTGTTCCAAGAAACAGTATAATTTATTAAGTGAAGTAGGAGTACAACTTGAGTGAATAATAAAGAAGTGTATCAAAGACACAATAAAATAGAATGGGCTAGAGTTTAGTTTTTGAATAAAGAATTTAAATTTACGTAAGGGGAGCAAATGTCGCGTATTTCATGTGTACAGTTTTGAGAGCACAGTGATATTCCCCAGCCTACCCCCCTTACTCCCACTCTTTATCCTACTTCTTTTATTTTAATTTTTATAATTGCATACTGTCAATTTACTCTATAATCACAAGCTTAACCCCCAGCTGAGTAAATAATTCAACAATAGTAATCAGAAAAACCATTATTCCTCAAGTGTATAGACAAGGGCAATAAACAAGAATGAAATTTCAAAATGTCAGTTTCACTCACACACATTGCATTTTTTGTACTCTGTATATTAGTTACCACAAATCAGGTAAAACATGATATTTGCCTTTGGGAACTGGATTATTTCACAAAGCATACAGTTTCCAGTTGTATCCACTTTGCTACACAATAGGATTTCATTACTTTTATGGCTGAGAAGTGTTCCATGGAGTATATATACCACAATTTCTTTAACTGGTCATCAGCTGTTGGATATCTGGGTTGATTCCATATCTTAGCTATTGTGAGTTGAACTGTAATAAACATGGAGGTATAGATAACTCTTTCATATGTTGATTTCATTTCCTTTGGATAAATTCCCAGGAGTGGAATGGCTGGATCATATGATAGATCTATTTTCATAATTCTGAAGTATTTCCGTACTATCTTCCATAATGTTGTACTTAGTTTACATCCCCACTGATAGTGTATAATTGTGCCTTTTCCCCCACATCCTTACCAGCATTTGTTGTTTTTTGATTTTGGGAAGATAGCCATTCTAAATGGGTGAGGTGAAACCTTCCTGTGGTTTTATTTACGTTTCTCTGATGGCTAGGGATCTTGGGCATCTTTTCGTGTGTCTGTTGGCCATTTGTATATCATCCTTTGAAAAATGCCTGTTCATACCCTTAGCCCATTTCTTAACTGAACTGCTTGTTTTGGTGTTGAGTTTCTACACCTCCTTATATATTCTGGATATTAATCCTTTATCAGATGCACAACTTTAAAATAGTTTTTCCCACTTTTTTGGTTGCCTCTTTACATGGTTGAGTGTTTCCTTTACAGTGCAGAACTTCTTATCTTGATGTAATTCCATTTGTCTATTTTTGCCTTTATTGCCAGTGCTTCAGGGGTCTTATCTAAGAAGTCTTTGCCGATGCCAATGTCTTGCAGTGTTTCCCAAATATTTTCCTTTAGTAATTTGATAGCTTCAGGTTTTAGATTGAGATCTCTGATACATTGTGAGTTGATTTTTGTTTAGGGTATGAGGTAATAATGGTCTTGTTTCATTCTTCTGCATGTGTAGATCCAATTTTCCCAACACAATTTGTTGAAGAGACTGTTCTTTCTCCAGGGAATGACTTTTGCTTGCTTGTCAAAGATTAGTTGGATGCAGATGTATGGACTAATTTTGGGGGTCTCTAATGTGTTCCATTGGTTAACACATCTATTCTTGTGCCAGTACCTGGCTGTTTTGATTATAACTGCCACAAAGTATGTCTTGAAATATGGGGTTGTGATTCCTCCAGCTTTATATGTATTGTTTAAGATTGCTTTAGCTATTCATGATCTCTTGTGATTCTCTATGAATTTTAGGGTAATATTCCCAGATCTGCGAAAAACATCTTTGGTATTTTGATTGCAATCACATTGAATCTATAAATGCTTTGGGTAATATGGACATTTGGATGATATTAATTCTTCCAATCCATGAACATGGAAGATATTTCCACTTTTGCGTAGTGTTTTCTTCTATTTCTTTCCTTAATGCTTTGTAATTTTCATTATAGAAATCTTTTACATTCTTGGTTAAATTCCAAGGTATTTATATTTTTTATAGATATTGTAAATGTAACTGAGCTTACCGGTTCTTTCACAGCTATGGCATTGTTTGTGCACACATGCTATTGATTATTTTGTGTTGATTTTATATCCTGCAGCTTTGTCCAACTCTCTTAAGAGTTGGAATGGGAGGGGGAGTGGGAGATGGGAGGGGTGCGGGTGGGAGGGAAGTTATGGGGGGGCAAAAGCCATTGTAATCCATAAACTGTACTTTGGAAAATTATATTTACTAAATAAAAGTGCTAATAATAAAATAAAAAAAAAGAGTTCCAATAATTTCTTGGTGGAATCTTTTGGTTCCTCTATACATAGTAGCAGGTCATCTGCGAACAGGGATAATTTAACTTCCTCCTTTCCCATTTGTATCCATTTGATTTTTTTTTTTTTTTTTTTTTTTTTTTTTTTTTTTTTTTTTTGTCTAATGACTCTAGCTAAAGCCTCCAGAACTAAATTTGAGTAGTAATGGAAAGAGTGGACAACCTTGTCTAGTTCTGGATCTTAGTGGAAATGCTTCCAGCTTTTCCCCATGCAACATAATGCTGGTTGTGAGTTTGTCATGTTGCCTTGATCATGTTGAGGCATGTTCTTTCTATAGCCAACTTGCTTTGGTTTGTATCATGAAAGGATGTTGTATTTTATCAAATGCTTTCCCTGCATCTATTGAGATAATTAGAATGGTTTTATGCTTTAATTTGTTCATGTGATGTAATACATTTATTGATTTGCATAACAGAGATAAGTCCCACTTAGTCTGGGTGAATGATCTTTTTGGTGTTGTTAGATTCTATTAGCTAATGTTTTGTTGAGGATTTTTGCATCTATGTTCATCAGGTATATTGATCTATAGTTCTTTCTCTTTTGTGTCTTTTTCTGGTTTTGGAATTAAGATAATGCTGGCTTCATAGAAGGAGTTTGAGAGGAGTGCCTCCTTTTTGATTGGTTTGAATAGTTTCAGAAGAATTGGAATCAGTTCCTTAAAGTTTGGTAGAATTCAGTGGTGAATTCTGAGCTTTTCTTTGTTGGGAGAATCTTTATTACTGATTCAATCTTCTTATTTCTTATTGGTTTAATTAGGTTTTATATATCTTCATGACTCCATTTTGGTATGTTGCATGTGTCCATAAATCTTTGGATTTCTTCTAGATTTCCCAATTTGTTGGCATACAGCTGTTTGCAATAATTTCTTATTATTCTTTTTGTTTACATGGTATCCTTTGTAACATCTCCTTTTTCTTCTCTGATTTTATTAATTTGGGTCTTCCCTCTCCTTTTTTGGTTAGGTTGGCCAATGATATATTGATTTCATTTTTTTGTTTTAAAAGGAGTTCTTCATTTCACTGATCTTGCATTTTTTGTTTCAATTTTGTGTATGTCTTCCGAAATTATTATTATTTCTTTTCTCCTACTAATTTGGGGTTTGGTTTGTACTTCCTTTTCTAGATCCTTGAAATGCATTGTTAGATCATTTATTTGATGCTGTTCTAATTTTTTTATATAGGCACCAATTGATATAAACTTTCTTTTTAACACTGCTTTTGCACTATCCCAAGCATTTTGATGTGTTGTGTTGTCATCTTCATTCATTTCCAGGAATTTTTAATTTCCCTTTTGATTTCTTTTGTGACCCCTATTCATTCTGGAGCATGGTGTTCAGTCTCCATTATTTCTCATATTTTTTTTTTGTTTCTTAATTTGCTAATTTCCAGCTTTACTCCATGTGGTCAGAGAAGATACACGGTGCAATTTCAATTGTTTTGAATTTGTTAAGAATCATTTTATGGCATAACATATGGTCTATCCCAGAGAATGTTCAGTGCTCTGATGAAAAGATTGAGAATTCTGCAGCTGTGGAGTGTTCAGTCAATATCAATTAGGTCCGTTCGGTTGGTCAGAAGTGTACATTATCTCTATTGTTTCTTTGTTGATTTTTTTTTGTTGAATTGATCTGTCCATTGATGAAATTGAGTTGTTGAAGTCCCCCATTGTTTCTGTATTGGAGGTTATGTCTCCCTTTAGATACATTAGCATTTAGTTTAAATGCCAGCCACCCTGGTATTGGGTATATAAACATTTATTATAGCCGCATCTTCCTGTTGAATTGATCCTGTCATCATTATATAGTGCCTTTCTTTGTCTTTTAGCAGTTTTTGTGTTCAAGTCTATTTTGTGTGATATTAAGATGTCTTCTACTGCTTGTTTTTGTTTTCCATTTGCATAGGATATCTTTTTCTTAGGTGTTTAAATTTAACTGAAAAGTCATCTCTGTTAAATATAATAGTGGGAATAAGAGAGGGAGGAGACGTACAATTTGAGACATGCTCAGTCGGACTTGCCTCAAATGGTGGAGTTAGAAACATGCCAGGAGATTCCAACACAATCCCATCAAGGTGGCTTGTACCAATGCCATCTCACTAGTCCAAGTGATCAATTTCTGTTCACAATTGATCATAATCATAGGTCTAAGAGTCAAAGGGATCACACAAACAAGACTAGTGTCTGCTAATACTAACTGATAAAATTAAAAAGGGAGAGAACGATCCAACATGGAAAGTGGGATACACAGCAGATTCATAGAATGGCAGATGCCCTAAACAGCACTCTGGCCTCAGAATCAGCCCTTCAGGCATTTGGATATGGCTGAAGAGCCCATGAGAGTATTTTAGGCATGGAAAGCCAAGACACTCTGGCAAAAAAAAAAAACAAAAACAACAACAAAAAAAAAACACAACAAAAACAAAACAAAACAAAACAAAAACCCTAAATGAAATAAATGAAGTCATCCAGTTTTTAAATATAATGAACTTAAAGATTCTTTATTACAATGTATATTTTTATTTCAAATTCATTTGATTTTTATGTTATTGGCATTTGATAGCAAATCAAAAGTTTAGCTTATATTTATTTTCATCTTATAATTCCATTGCCTCTCTAGTTTATCAAAAGGTGAAATTTTAAGTGAATAAACTTAGGAGTTCTTGAAATATGAGAAAAATATTACCTTAAGTTGAAGTAGTTTTTCTTCATACTCAAAATATAGGGTTGACATTCCAGGGTAATTGTTGCTTCACTAAATGCATCAGTTTGTTTTATAGTCATAGATATCTTGTGGCAAGAAAGTAGGTTCCATTTTTCATTTCACTTGCAAATATCCTTATTTTGTTAATGAGAGAAAAGGGGGAGAGAGAGACCCTTCCCATCTCCTAGTTCTCTCTCCCAAATGCCCACAATAATCTTGGTTCAGGCCTGGAAACAACCTGGAATCAGGAACTCAACCCATGTTTACTCCTTGTGGTTGATCAGAACCTAATTACTTGGGCCATCACCGCGGCCTCCCAGGGTCTGCGTTAGCATGAAGCTGGAGTCAGGAGTGTAGCCAGATATTGAACCCAGAAACTCACATATTTGGGCATCATAGCCAGTGTCTTAACCAGTAGGACAAATGCCTACCCCTACTTTCACTTTCTTAAAAGGCATAAAGAAACTTGATTATAAAGAGATAACTATAAAATGCTAACCTAAATACTGAGCTGTTGATTTTTTCATTCATTAATGGCATCTATTTATGATATGACCAAAAGTAAGAAAGATAAAATTATGCTTGTCTTGATATTCTAAACATTTAACTAGCTAGTTAAGCAACATTTGTAAAACAAACTTAGCCTCTGTGACAAATGCAGATGGATGGGAAGTCCGGAGGAAGTTGACATAAAAGAGTGACACTAACATATCACTGTGTATCATGATTGCCAGTGTGCTGCCTGTCTTCTGACTGGAACTCTCCATGGTACAAATTGTCTTTATTCTCATTTTTATAGCCAATGCCTAGAGAAGGGGCAGACACACTGTAAACTTGGAAAGTGTACATTGAGATTGAGTGAATAAACATTGTGACAGGTCCTTAATAAATAAATGAAGACTTATGAAATCAAATATATACTGTTAAAACGTGAGGGTGTGGGCATTATATATTTTGTACTAATTCTACTTGTTCATGTAATAGCACAGGAAAAGTAATTTAACACAGGTTTTCAAAATGCTTCTAAAACACTTGTTTGGAGTGATGTGCTTTTGAAATTCCTGGAGATCCTTTTGCCAGTATATGAAATGGAAAGGTCAGTAGGTGCATTTATTTACTAAATATTTATTTATTTATTTGAAAGGCAGAGTTACAGAGAAGAAGAGGCAGAGGCAGAGAGAGAGAGAGATGAGAGGGAGAGTGAGGTGAGGGAGAAGAGAGAAAGAGAGGGAGAGGGAGAAGGAGAGGGAGAGAGGGAGAGAGAGGGAGAGAGAGGGAGAGAGAGAGAGAGAGAGAGAGAAAGAGAAAGACAGAGAGATCTTCCATCCACTGGTTCATTCCCCAAGTGACTGCAACGGCCTGGACAGGACTTGGCCGAAGCCAGGAGCCAGGAGCTTCATCCAAGTCTCCACATGGGTTGCAGGTGCCCAAGCCCTTGGGCCATCCTCCACTGCTTTCCCAGGTGCATTATCAGGGAGCTGGATTGGAAGTGGAGCAGCTGAGTCTTGAACTGGTGGCCATGTGGGATGCTTGTGTCGCAGGTGGCAGCTTTACCCTCTATGCCACAGTGCCAGCCCCTATACTGGCATTTCATTGGCATATTTTTTCTTGCTGTTACAGACTGAGAGTAGATAACAAGCTGAAATCACACAAGAGAGTTAGCTTCTATCTTTCTGCAAAATCTCACTTAGGTTGACTTGAGTTGGATTAGTCATTGGCCTCCATTTCCCAGGGACTTTTGCTAAATCTGAGACAGAAAGAAAACAACTTTTAACACACTGATTTACTTATGGAATCACAGAAAAAAAGGAACACAAATTATTTCTTTTGTTAACTCAATGAAAAATATTAGGAACTATTCTAGGATTTCATTAGGAACATTTCCATAGTGATGAGAAAATAAGCCCGTGTTGTTCAACCTCTGTTTTGAACAGAATTGGAAAAAGAAGGTCAAATATTCAACCTTGGGCTTCATTTTTTTCTACAGTACTTGGTCCTTTGTTTTTCTTTGGAAGCATTTTTCCAAGTGGACTCTTTCAAAGTGAAGTACAAGACAAAGCTGAGCATGAAAGAATGAAGTGCACCTAGCGAGTGAGGGGACTGGCATTAGGAAGTTTCCACATGTACATTTACAGTGTTCACTGTGATGTGTATATTCTAGTGTGAGTGACTATCAATACATCAAAAAATAAAAGTAAACAAATAAAAATGTGAAAGGAGGGGGGATTGAGGCACGGCGTGCCAGGTCATCAGTTGAGATGCCCACATTCCATGCCGGAGTGCCTGGGATTGAGTCCCCCTCTGCAACTGCTCCAGCTTTCTGCTAATGAGCACCTAGGAGGCAGCATATGATAGACCAGACATTTGTGGCCCCTGTGGGAGGGCCAGATAGAATTCCTAGCCCTTGGCTTTGACCTGGCCCAGTTCAGCTTTTGTGGGCATTTGAGTGAATCAGCAGTTAGAAACTCTCTCTCTCTCCCCCCTCCTCCCTCCCTCCATCTCTCCATCTCTCTCTCTGTCTCTCCCTCCTCTCCCTCCTCCCTCCTTCTCTCTCTTTATCTCTCTCCCTCCCTCCCTCCATCTCTCTCTTTCTCTCTGCTTTTCAAATAAATAAAAATTTACACACAAACATCTTTATAACAGTGAAAAATGATTTAATCCTTCTCTGTCAAAGAAGAATGATTGAGTAGTAATGTTTATCAGTAATGCTTACGAAGATCAATGAGATTTGTGCCTGTGGACAATTCTGAAGTCTCCAGTAGCTGTTTTAATAGGGTAGACTTCTTTTAAGATTTATTTATTTATTTGAAAGGCACAACAACAGAAAGAGAGAGTGCAAGAGAGAGAGAGAGAGAGAGAGAGAATCTTCCATTCACTGGTTCACTCCTTAATTGGCCGCAACAGTCAGGTCTTTTCCAGGTCTCCAACGTGGGTAGTAGGGGCCCAAGTACTTGGGCCATCTTCTGCTACCTTCTCAGGTGTATTAACAGGAAGCTTGATTGGAATCAGAGTAGCCAGGACTCAAACCAGCACTCCAATATAAGATGCCAGGGTCTCAAGTGGCAGTTTAACCCTCTGCACCACAACACCCACCCCTGGGCTAGAATTACTAATGGTGATTTCAGAAATAGAAACTAGTATATCTGTAGATTTGTCTTAGTGTTATGTCTTTACCATATGTCACTATGTTGCTTACATATTGTTAAATATAGATTAATCTAAAAGTCAATTTCTTACGAGTAACATTAAAAATGTATGTTGGGAACCTTAGGATATATGGTGAATGGGACAAATATACAAAATTGGAAGGGGGTTGCTTACATCAAAATAAAACAAACAGCATACATTTTGTCGGAAGCTATAGTATTTCATTTTAAAGCTTTGAGTTTGTTAGACTCACCGTGTCTAGAAGAAAGGATAGTGGCTCATCCAGGGGAACATTTATCTCCCTCATGTGTTACACAGGTGCTGAGAGACTGGAACGTGATGACCTGTATTCTCGACAGCAACTTTGCAAAATATGAGAAACATCTTCCACATACAATTTTGTTTACTGTATCAGCCTTTGGTAGACGCCATAAATAGTGATTAGGACAGCTGTCTGATGTTCTGGAAGCACATGGAACAAGACTGAACAGTCCTAATGGGTAAACGGTTGGCAGCCGATTACTTACACGATTGTCTTGAATATTAGTTGTCTCCACCGAGCCTCAGGTAGGAATTGTATGGCAGAAAAGTCATAAATAAATTTTAGTGAGAATCTGAAGGGTAGGAATTTTTTATTCCTAACTGAAAAGGCATATGCTATCCATATAAGCTATATTGAAAACCAAGATATTTCATTGTGAAAGTTAAAAGTTAAGATTTCATTCATCCAGCCAGCACATCCATATATTTAGCACATTACCAGCCATTTTGCCAGTCCAGGTACCTGTGTGTAGGTTGAAAACTTATTTTTATACCATGAATGGACTCTAAATGCTTAAAAGAGTATTAAATACACACATACATATACACATATTATACATATATACACATATACATGTACGTATATATGTTTTATGTATTTTTCAAATATTTTGACAGATGTTGGAGGTGTACAACAGATCATCAATATAGTAAAGTGTTAAGATGATCTTAATGAGTTTAATTTATTTGAAAGTCCATTTTGGTAGATCTGTTAGAAATTATTTCTAAGTGAAGTCATGGAAAATGCACATGTTCACCTCATTCTTCTCTGTCTTTATTTTTATTTTTTAAATTTATTTAATTTTAAGGAATACAAATTTCATAAGCACAACTTTAGGAAAATAGTTATTCTTCTCACTATACCCACCCTCCCGCCCATACTTTCACCCCTTTTTCTCCTCCCTCTCCCATTCCCAGTCCCATTCTCCACTAAGATCCATTTTCAGTTAACTGTATTAGGTTTCCTTACCTGAATGCCCTCATGGGCTTTTCAACCTGACCAGAATGTCATAAGGGCTGATTCTGAGGTCAGAGTGTTATTTAAAGCAATTGTCATTCTATGAGTCTGCTATGTGGATTCTTCCCATGTTAGAGCATTCTATCCTTTTTAATTCTGTTATTATTACCAGACACTTTATCCTATTTTTATGATCACTTTAACACTTAATCTTATCTATATGTTCACTTTATGTCATCACTTTAACAATTAAGATGGGATTTTTACCACCAGGCTTAATGGGATTTAGAGTCCCATGACGAGTTTTTAAACTGTACCCTTAGAGTAAGTCCATAGGAATGTATGCAGAACTATATAGCTTTTTTTTTTTTTTTTTGACAGGCAGAGTTAGACAATCAGAGAGAGAGAGAAAGAGAGAGAGAAAAAGCTCTTCCTTTTTCCATTGGTTCACCCCCTAAGTGGCCACTATGGAGCCAGGAGCCGGGTGCTTCCTCCTGGTCTCCCATGCAGGTGCAGGGCCCAAGCACCTGGGCCATCCTCGACTGCACTCCCGGGCTACAGCAGAGAGCTGGACTGGAAGAGGGGTAACCGGGACAGAATCCAGCACCCCAGCCGGGACTAGAACCCGGGGTGACAGTGCCGCAGGTGGAGGATTAGCCTAGTGAGCCATGGCGCCAGCCAATATACAGCTTTACAGTTACAAACTTCCTCCTCCCTCTCTTATTCCCACTCTTATTTTCACTGAGATTTATTTTCAATTGACTTTATACATATAAGATTAACTCTATGGTAAGTAAAGTGTTCAACAAATAGTATCGAGAAAAAAACCAACAACAACAACAACAACAACAAAAAAACCCAGAGCTGTTCCTGGACAATCAAGACAAGGGCAGCTCAAGTCATCCCTTCTCGAAGTGTCCATTTCACTTCTACAGATTTAATTTTAGGTGCTCTATTAGTTCTCACAGATCAAGGAGAACATATGGTATTCGTCTCTTGGGAATGGCTTATTTCACTGAATATGAAGTTTTCCAGATCCATTTTGTTGCAAATGACTGGATTTCATTTTTTACAGCTGTGTAGTACTCCATAGTGTTCATACCCCATGATTTCTTTATCCAGTCTTCTGTTGATGAGCATTTACATTGAGCCCATGCCTTGGCTATTGAATTGAGCTACAGTAAACCTGAGGGTGCAGATATCTCTTATTTACTGATTTTATTTCCCTTTGGTAAATTCCCAGGAGTGGGATGGCTGGTAGGTCTATATTCAGATTTTTGAGGTATCTCCATACGGAGTTCCATAGTGGCTTTACCAATTTAAATACCCAAAACAGTGGATTAGGATGCCCTTGTCCCCACATCCTCTCCAGCATCTGTTGTTTGTTGATTTCTGTATGAAAGCCATTCCAACTGGGGTGAGGTGAAACCTCATTGTGGTTTTGACTTGCATTTCCCTGATGACTAGTGATCCTGAATATTTTTTATGCATGTACTGGCCATTTGGATTTCCTCTTTTGAGAAATATTTAAGTCCTTTGCCCATCTCATAACTGGATTGCTTGTTTCATTGTCATAGAGTTTCTTGATCTCATTGTATTTTCTGGTTATTAATGATTTATCAGTGGCGTAGTTTGCAAATCATTTCTCCCATTTTGTTGTTTGCCTCTTCACTTTCCTGAGTGTTTCGTTTGCTGTACAGAAACTTCTTAATTTGAAGTAATCCCATTTGTTAATTTTGGCTATGACTGCCTGGGCCTCTGGGGTCTTTTCCAAGAACTCTTTGCCTTCGCCAATGTCTTGCAGGAATGGTGTCACATTGTAGACTTAGATCTTTAATCCCTGTTGAGTGGATTTCTGTGTAAGGTGTAAGGTAGGGGTTTTGCTTCATACTTCTGCATGTGGACATCCAGTTTTCCCAGCACCATTTGTTGAAGAAACTGTCCTTGCTCCAGGATTGATTTAGCTCCTCGGTCAAATATAAGTTGGCTCTAGATGTTTGCATTGATTTCTGGTGTTTCTGTTCTGTTCCAGTGGTCTATCCATCTATTTTTGTACCAGTACTAGGCTGTTTTGATTATAACTGCTTTGTAATATGTCTTGAAATCTGGTATTGTGATGCCTCCAGCATTGTTTTTGTTGTACAAGATCGCTTAGCTATTTGAGGTCTCTTGTGCCTCCATATGAATTTCAGCATCATTTTTTCTATATCTGAGAAAATGTCTTTGGTAATTTGATTGGTATTGCATTGAATCTGTAAATTGATTTTGGAAGAATGGACATTTTGTTATTAATTCTCCAATCTATGAGCAGGGAAGATTTTTCCATTTTTTTTTATATCTTATACTTCTTTCGTTAAAGTTTTATAATTCTCATCCTAGAAATCTTTAACATCCTTGATTCAATTTATTCCAAGGTATTTGATTTTTTTGTTGCTAATGTGAGTTGCGTTGATCTTAGAAGTTCTTTCTCAGCCATGGAATTGTATAGAAAGGCTGTTGATTTTTGTGTATTTATTTTGTATCCTGCTACTTTACCAAAATCCTTTACCAGTTTCAATATTCTCTTAGTGGAGTCTTTTGAATCCCTATATATAGAATCATGTCCTTTGCAAATAAGCATAGTTTGAATTCCTCTTTTCCAATTTTTTTCCTTTGATTTCTTTTTCTTACCTAATAGCTCTGGCTAGAACTTCCAGGACTGTACTGAATAGCATTGGTGAGAGTGAACATCCCTGTCTGGTTCCAGTGGGAATGCTTCCAAATTTTTCCCATTCAATATGACGCCATCCATGGGTTTATCATAAATTGCCTTGATTGTGTTGAAGAATTTCCTTCTATACCTTTCTGTATTTGCTTAGAGTTTTCATCATGAAAGTGTGTTGTATTTGATCAAATGCTTTCTCTGCATCTATTGAGATAATCATATGGTTTTTGGTCAGCAGTTGTTTAATGTGATGAATCACATTGATTAATTTGCAAATGTTGAACCATCCCTGCATACCAGGGATAAATCCCACTTGTTCTGGGTGAAAATTGTTCTCATGTGTTGTTGGAATTATTGGCTAGGGTTTTGTTGAGGATTTTTGCATCTCTGTTCTTCAGGGAAATTGGTCTGTAATTTCCTTTCTCTGTGGCATCTTCTGTCTTTATTTATAACCTATGTTCTATCCTGGAGTATTATGGCAGTTTTGTTATTTGGAGTAAAGCTCTTAACACTTCCAAATGGGAAAAGTTTTGTGGGTCACATAGTTACACATGAGTTAATGTGGAAAATAGAAGTCTCTAAAAGGAAAGTGCAGGTTCTTTTCAGTTCCAGACTCTTTTCTAGGACAGAGATCAATGCTGTGAGCATCAATGACACAGTTTTATCCATTGTTACTTCCCAGCAGCCACAGCAGTGATTTTTGTTAATTAGAAGAACTACTTCTCCTTCTGTGTTCATAACTAGTGTCAGTAGCATCCTTGAAATCCATGATAGAAAATACAACACGATTAAAAGGAATTAAATTCTTCCATATTTATAACTTTAAAAATCATATACTGTATATATGTAATCTTGACATTATTACTTTGGAGAGTAACATTTAAAAATTTCCCTTTGGATAATTTATTTACAAAGATTTTCCTTAAGTGAGGCACTCTAATTTGTTTTTCCAGTATGATGAACAACTGTGACTTTCTGTTTCATTTGTCTTAACATTCACATTAATGAATTCACCTTTTGTACTGCTCTGAACTTGATATTGCAGAAAGTTCCATGCACCATTGCTTCTTCATATGCCTCAGGTAATTAGCTCTGTTACAGTAGCCTACATAGTAATTATCTGAGACTTTGTGAGAGATACTTTCATAGAAATAGTTTGTTTCTGGCTGATTTTGTTTCAGTGATGTCATTATCAGCCAGGAAGATGTCCTGAAACAGAAATCTTTAAAGTACAGAAAATGAAAAATGTTGGACACATAGTATTTTTCCATATAGCCTCAAATCTCATTAATAATTAATGTTCCACTATTCCAACTATTCTGAGTATCAAACGAAGATCCTACCAACTTTTCATGGTAGGAGAATGGTACAAATCTAATAATCTGCTGAAATATATTGAATCTTCCAGATGATTATTCTACCTTTGTAATCCTGTGGGTCTCCTGTGGATTGAATACCTTGGATATGTCAGAACTTTTGTTTATGTGGCTGAGAATATTGACTTCAATCTTTCTGTTCTATTTTGTGAAGACCGTGAATCCAAGCATTGTTGATCATGACAAATTGGGCATGGGACTGTAATTTGATTTTTTCTACACATAGTTCCAATAATGGCCATATTTCAAATGCTAAGTCTGCAAGAAGTAATCTTTTCTACTTGGCAGTGGTCCAGAAAATACCATGTCCTTTGGAACCAACAGGGAAAATTGGACCATGCACGTGGACTTTATTTTTTATGGTTACTATGAGTAGTTCCTTAGTGCTTTCCATCTAAAGTCAAATTAGTCATGGATCTAAATGCATTGCTCACCATGTTCTTGGCCAGACCAGAGTGAGAAACAGTCAGCCCCAGTCAGCCCATAAAGACGGAAAAGAATTTTCATGTCACACTCAGGGCTCCTTAATCAGAGTACATCCCTTCTCTGTGATTGAAAGGATCATAAAGAGCTCTCTTAAAATGATTTGGGATGCATCCTCATTTATTGATGATGTTGTTCTATCAGTTGTGATACAAATCCCATAAAATTCTTTAAACACTCATCCTGGAATATGACTGGACATGACACTGAAAAATAACACTGAGGTGCACTATGACTCAACTAGAAGCAGAAATAAACTGCCTCCTTGAATCAAGTCATGACACCGTTGGGCTGCTCTCCAGTAATGCCTTCTCAATCTTTGAAACCTATGCTTCCTGGTACCCTTTCTTTTCTGCTCTCCATTTCTGAATTGTCTTCCTAATGTGCTTGGCCTAGAACCATTAGATTTTTGATAAGATAAACAAAAGTATATGATCAGATTGTTTTATTGCAAAATTAACCTACGTACATTTTCATAACTAGGAACTAGCAATCAGCAATTACTTTCAAATGTAGAATAAATATTGTTCAATTGAATGACCTTATTCTAAGACCTTTTTATAAGGGTTTACATAATTGAAAGAGCTGTTCAAATGAAATCTGGAAGGGTGTTTTCTTCACATATGATGGCAGAGTTTGAGATACACAGCTGGCAAGGAAGCTGAATGCCAGTTGGAAAAGGGCAAGTATAACCTACAAGCATGAGCTGAAACCAATGAAAATGAGTTGGAACTTAGGTCTGTTCTCATTTGTCACTGCCTTCAACCTTGGGGATCCAGGTGTCCTACAGGAGACCCTTATTACAGTGGTCAGCACATATCCAGCCCAAGAGAAGCCAAGGAAGGATGCAGGAGAAGATGGAAGAGTTGTGGGTCCAGCTTCAGTGTCCCACCAATGAAACAAGCTGCGTGTAGGCTGCAATGCGCATGGTCTGCTAAGGCTCAGGTGGTCCTGATGCGCCTTCTAAATACTGGGCAAGATGGCTGCTGCTCCGCTTGTGCCCTCAAACCTTGTGTCTCATAGCATTGTCTCTGTTACCAGTCCTAACTGGAATCCTACAGGGAAGGGGGTGCATTCTGGGAAATGTAGTTTATTCTAGATCAGTTGAAACACTACGGGTCACCACAGTCCATCCCTGCCATGGATCCATTTGGACATCTGGAGAAATCATTTAATAACATTTAATATTATTTGGAATAATATAATTAAATATAGAGAATTGGATAGACAGTCAATGATATTGAAATGGGTGACCATGTGCTACAGCAGTGAAAAGACACTGTTAGGGTGTCCATATTCCATGTCAGAGTGCCTGAGTTTGAATCCTGGATTTACTACGAAGCCAGCTACCTGCTAATGTATAACCTGGGAGGCAGTGGTGATACCCATGTATTTGAGCCCCTGCCACCGACAAGAGGGACCTGGATGGAGTCCAAGGATCAGGCTTTGGTTTGGTCTAGTCCTAATGTTGTGGGTATTTGGGGATTGAGTCAGCAGATGGAAGATCTTTCTTTGTGTCTGTTTCACTGTGTCTGTACCTTTCAAATTGAATTTTAAAAATAAAATTAAAAAATCATTTAGAAAAAATAATTTATAAAAACATAAAAAATCAAATTTGTGATATACTAACACCTGCGATTTTAATGCATTATTTAACAAAAAGGTCTATTCATGTGTTTAATAACGTTAAAATTTTTGAAATTTTTAAGAGTTCAGATAATAATTTATGATGTCTGTATTAACCAAAATATGAAATGAAAGTAATTTCTATAATGAGAAATTCTTAATTGTTGTTAATGCTATTGTGGTTTGTTGACTAAAATCATAATTCAAGAATCCAAGAAATGGGACTGGTGCTGTAACATAGTGGGTTAAGCCTCTGCCTGCAGTGCTGGCATCCTATATTGGCACTGGTTCATGTCCTCAGTGCTCCTATTTTGATCTGGCTCCCTGCTATGGCCTGGGAAAGCAGAAGAAAATGGCCCAAGTGCTTGGGCACCTGCACCTCTGTGGGAGATCTGGAAGAAGCTCCTGGCTTCTGGCTTCTGATTGACCCAGCTCTGGCCATTGTGGCCATTTTGGGAGTGAACCAGTGGATGAAAGACTTGTCTCTCCCTGTCTCTGTCATCTTCAAGAAAAATAATTCAAGAAATGATCCCTTTTGTTTGGTTAGTGAAACTAAAGGTACAACTTGGTTTCCATTCACATATGCCAACCATCCAAATTTTATCCATAGACCCCATAGATAGAACCTGTAAGTCCTATGATAGGAGATCTTGGGGTCATGAACACTCCTGATGAGGAAGCTTTCTGTATACTTATTTTTAAGGTAATAACTGGTAATAACTTCAAAGAAAGCCTTGTGAGGTCTAGATGTCCTGTTGTGAGCTCTTATTAAGGCCTAAATGACATCTATAGTATCTTAAGTCTCACCTTATTCTCTTCCTCATCTACAGTTGTAAAATCCTAATCATAGTGAACATGTTTCAGTAATTCCCTACAAAGGGTGAAATTAGCAATACTACAAGAGTTAACAGCTCTAAATAGTTTGTAGGCACCCTGGGGACTTCCTTCCACTATAAAAGCTTAGTGACTTCCTCCTAGTTTAGACACAGTAAAATAACACCGTTAGACTGCATATGGCAGTCACTAAAGGATTTCAAATAAACTTGTTTCAGTCTGTATTATACCCGTACAGAATGTTGTCTTTTTTTACAGCTTATTAAATGAATATTTCTGTATGTGGACAAAGTGAAACATTAAATATTAGTATAAAATACCAAATTTAATTACACATTTTTAAAAAATAATTTTGTTTAACTCTGGCTTTTTTTGGCTTTTTTGCTTTGTTTGAATCTAATTTTTTTAAGATTTATTTATTTATTTGAAAGTCAGAGTTACACAGAGAGAGGAGAGGTAGAGAGAGAGAGAAAGGTCTTCCATCCATCCGCTGGTTCACTCCCCAGGTGGCTGCAAGGAGCCAGGAGCTTCTTCCAGGTCTCCTATGCGGGTGCAGGGGCCCAAGAGCTTCGACCATCCTCCAGTGCTTTCCCAGGCCATAGCAGAGAGCTGGATCAGAAGTAGAACAGCCAAGACTTGAACTGGCACCCATATGGGATGCCAGCACTGCAGGTGGTGCCTTTGCCTATATCTCATTTGTTTTGCATATTCCTTAGAGAAGAGCTCTAGAGGCACAATTTTAAAGAAAGACTATGTTTTTAGTTTTGCTGAGTTACTATTGCTCCCTATTTTCTAGTACAGTTTCAGAGACAGAGGTGTAATTTGTTGACTTGTTTATAATAATGGATAAAACACATGATTAGCAATTAATAATCATAGTGTATTATAACTGAATCATACATAGTGTCTAAAATTCACTTTAATGCCTATCATTTCAATTAATAATCTTGACACTACAATGCGGAGAGAGCAATTTTTTTACTTTTACTTTATGGATAAAGAATCTCTGATAAAGAGACGAAGCTGACTTACTTTATGGGTGTTGTGTGTGTGGGGGTGTGTATAAAAGATATTAAAATACATTTAGTGCTTCCCAGGCACATTTGAAAGTGTCTCTCCTATATTATCTCATTTGTCCTCACAATAGCTTTAATATGTGTTGTTGCTGTGATTATTTTATAGATAAGTAAACTGAAGTGCTGAGGTTAAGTAACTGTCTCAAGTTCACAAAGCTCATCAGATATAAAGCTCAGTGGCATTAAATCTGAATTCCTTTCTTTTTAATTTTATTTATGTAGAATTATTTTAATGCAGTTAAGCTAATTTGCTTATTTTGTTTGAAAGTTAGAGTGTCAGAGAAGGAGAAGGAGAGGGAGAAAGATAGAGAGAGGTGGAGCTGGGGGGAGAGAGAGAGGTCTTCCGTCTGCTGGTTCACTCCCCAAATGACTGCGTCAGCCAGGACTGGGCAGGCTAAAGCCAGGAGCCCAGAACTCCATCCGGGTCTCTCATATGGGTGGCATGGACCCAAGTACTCATGCCATCACCTGCCGCCTCACAATGTGCAGTAGCAGGAATCGTAACTGAAGGTGAAGCCACGACTTGGATTTGGCCCTGCAATGTGGGATGGAGGCATCCAAGCAGCATCTTACCCACTGCGCCAAGTGCCCCGCCCCTCTGTTTATTTGAATGTCACACAGAGAGAGAGAGAGAGGGAGAGAGAGAGGGAGAGAGAGATTGGCCCTCTGCACTGCAGCTGGGCTAGGCTGAAGCTATATTAGTCTGGACCCACAGCCTACTGCCGTCTGGAGTGCACAGTAGCAGGAAGCTGGAATTGAGAATGGAACTGGACTGGAACACAGATACGTATTCTGAAATCTTCTTTTTTTTAAAGGTTTATGTAATTATTTGAAAGGTAGAGATACACAGAAAGAGGGAAATACAGAGAGATCTTCCATCGGCTGGTTCACTTCCCACATGGCTACAATGGCTGGGGCTGGGCTAGGCCAAAGCCAGGAGCCCAAAGCTTCTTCCAGGTCCCCCACAGAGGTACAGGGGCTCAAAAACTTGGGCCATCCTCTGCTGCATTCCCAATGGTATTAGCAGGGAGAAAAATTGGAAGTGGAGTGTCCAGCATACAAACGGGTGACCATGAGGAATGCTGGCATTGCAAGGGTGGCCTTAACCACTATGCCACAATCTGGCCCCCTGAATTCTTAATTTCTAATCTGTAAACCTCTCATAATTTTATTTTCTCCTTTCCAGAAACTACAGGTATAATTTCTGGTTAGGGTTTTTGTGTATTCTAAAACTTCTAAACCATTGTTATGTGCTAATGATGACAATGGACACAATTATATTCTGCCTTTAATGGAATTACTTTTGATTTGGTTACTGTTAAAGGTTTTTTTGGTTTTGGGGAGTGATGTTGTTATTGTTTTCCCAAAGATATCTTTCATAATGAAAAGATATATATATATATATTTGACAGGCAGAGTGGACAGTGAGAGAGAGAGACAGGGAGAAAGGTCTTCCTTTGCCGTTGGTTCACCCTCCAATGGCCAACTCGGCTGGCGCACTGCGGCTGGCGCACCGCGCTGATCCGATGGCAGGAGCCAGATGCTTATCCTGGTCTCCCATAGGGTGCAGGGCCCAAGTTCTTGGGCCATCCTCCACTGCACTCCTGGGCCACAGCAGAGAGCTGGCCTGGAAGGCAACCGGGACAGAATCCGGCGTCTGGACCGGGACTAGAACCCGGTGTGCCGGTGCCACAAGGTGGAGGATTAGCCTAGTGAGCTGCAGCACCGGTCAAGATATATTCTTATATTTCTATTTAGCTCAAAATATTTCTCAGGAGTGTGTTTGAATATGATTAAAAGACTTTCAGCAGCAGGGCGAGCACAGGTGTCCTTTCCATTGAGTTGAAGAAATATCCTATTGATAAGATTCCAATAGCTTGATGGTTTGGTCATAGTGGTATGTTTTGTTTGTTTGTTTTTTCATCTTGTGATCAATAGCCCTCATAGTCCTAAGTTCAATTTGTCTGAACTTTATGTTGAATATTTGTTTTCAAATGTTTAAAATACCTTTATATTTGTGTAATCTTTGTCAGGTTTTTACCTTGACATCATAAAAGATAATACTCAGTCACTGGAGATACTTATAAATCCTCCTCTCTTCTCGGACTGCGTGTGTCCTAGTCAAAAATTGCTTGGAAGAAAGCAGGCTTATCTAACCTGTCTTCCTGGAAGTGGATCTGTGGCCTTACAAGAATCAGTACTGGAATGTAATTGCTGGCAGCCACTCCCCAAATGTGACTCTGTTGGAACCCAGTCACTTCTCGTTGGGCCGCCTTGGCTGCACCTTGGACTGGATGGCGTTTTCTGCTTCTCTGTTGTTCCCTCCCGTAAGTGCTCGTTCAGTTTGCCAGTCCATGTAGTGTGCACCAGCATCATCCTCCCCTCACTAATCTGGGTTCGTGGCAGGCTGCTGGTTTCATAATCAGTGTGTGTAGTAACTGAGATCCTTGGAAGTACAAATTATGTTCTCTCCTTTGGCAATCTGATTCTGTCCTCTTTAACGTCCTGGGCCACCCTTGTTCTCCTCACACATGCTCTACTCAGCAGACATAATACTCTAATGGTGAACTGTAAGGAACTCTGGATCTTAATTAATTCCTATCAACTCGTGAAGCCTGCCTCGGCCTCGTTGAAGCATGCCCCTCCTTGTTTAGACTGAAGTCTAGAAAGGTGAAATGGCAGCATGTGTCAATCAGGTAACAAAACCACTCAGTTATTTCAACAAACATCACATTTATACTGTGTTGGCTATCATGGTATTAGAAGAGCTGGAAAAACAGAGAGGCAATGATAAAGTTATCAGAGTAAAACGGAAAAAATGTAATGCAACTCAAGAAGTAGCAGCTGGGCTAACATTGTGATACAGCAGGTTAAACTGCCACTTACAATGCTGGATCCCATATTGGAGGATTGGCTTGAGTCCCAGCTACTCAGCTTCTGACCCAACTCCCTGCTTATGTGCCTGGGAAAGCAGAGAAAGATGACCCAAGTACTTGGACACCTGCACCCAAATGGGAGATCTGGTGGTCATCTCACAGGGGCTTTGGTTCATGTCTGGCTGCTCTACTTCTGATCCAGCTCCATGCTAATGGCCTGGGGAAAGCAATGGAAGATAGTCCAAGTGCTTGGACCATTGTAAGCCACGTAGGATACCTGGAAGAATCTTCTGCCTCCTAGCTTCAGCTTGTTTCAGCCTTGGCTGTTGCAGCCATCTGGGAAGTGAGCCAATGATGGAAGACCTCTCTCTCTCTCCCTTTCAAATAAGTAGAAATATATTTTTAAATTCTGCATATATCCCATTTTAAATGTAATCAAAATGAAGTAGTCCATAAAACATAAAATATGCTTTTTTTTTTTTGTCCTGAAATCTTTCTCTCTATTTTTGTTGTTGTCTTATCAGGTTGGTTCTTGGATTTATAGACTCTAAGTGGATGCCTTTTGAGCATTCCAGATCATAAACAATTCTTTATTTTATACATATTCATATACAATTGTAAATACAGATTAGTCTGATTAAGGAAATCATTTTTCATAATAACATACAGCCCTATTTAGTATTTTCACTTAATATCTATTAATTCCTTAGAAATAAATTCAGTGAGGCTTACTAAATAAAAAACAAAGTATAAATTTTTCTGGGCTTGAATATAAATACATGATTATCAGTCCGAATGAGTACTTACTCTGGGAAATGGGCAGATCAAAGAGTTCAATGAGATGAAGCAAAATACATGATTAATATTCAAATAGTATTAATCTCTGGTAATTACTTTCTGGTAATTATAGCAGTGAAGCATATTGAACTTTTCATGAATAAATGTGAAATTTATTATATTAATGAAGGATCTAAGGATAGCATTTGCTGTATATGTTTGTTAAAGAAATATGAACGTATTTTGAAACAAAATTTGGGTTCAAGAAAATTATAGTTTTTTTGTAGTTATAAATTGATAAAATGCATAGTATGCCTACTTGGCTATGTATACTTTTAGAAAGTTGTGAAGTTTGTGTAGTTGTCTAAGAGGAAATAGAAATGTGTGCTGGTGTATTGAACGGAACCAATATCTATGCAAAAGCATATTTCCTAGGGTGAGGGGAAGTCATTTTCCCCCTGAAGAGTAATGATGTTTAACTTTTAGTAATGTTATGAGCCCTAGATTTAATATCAGCCGGTGAGGCAGATATTTGACCTAGGAGTTAAGATCCCTGCATCTGAAGCTTGAAGCAAGACCCCTACCTTACACCTTACACAAACCTCCACTCAACATGGATTAAAGACCTAAATCTATGACCCGACACCATCAAAATATTAGAGAGCACTGGAGAAACCCTGCAAGATATTGGCACTGGCAAAGACTTCTTGGAAATGACCCCAGAGGCACAGGCAGTCAAAGCCAAAATTAACATTTGGGATTGCATCAAATTGAGAAGTTTCTGTACTGCAAAAGAAACAGTCAGGAAAGTGAAGAGGCAACCAACAGAATGGGAAAATATATTTGCAAACTATGCAACTGATAAAGGGTTGATCACCAGAATCTACAAAGAAATCAAGAAACTCCACAACATCAAAACAAACAACCCACTTAAGAGATGGGCCAAGGACCTCAATAGACATTTTTCAAAAGAGGAAATCCAAATGGCCAACAGACACAAGAAAAAATGTTCAGGATCAATAGCAATCAGGGAAATGCAAATCAAAACCACAATGAGGTTTCACCTCACCCCGGTGAGAATGGCTCACATACACAAATCTACCAACAACAGATGCTGGCGAGGATGTGGGGAAAAAGGGACACTAACCCACTGTTGGTGGGAATGCAAACTGGTCAAGCCACTATGGAAGTCAGTCTGGAGATTCCTCAGAAACCTGAATATAACCCTACCGTTGGACCCAGCCATCCCACTCCTTGGAATTTATCCAAAGGAATTTAAATTGGCAAACAAAAAAGAGGTCTGCACCCTAATGTTTATTGCAGCACAATTCACAATAGCCAAGACCTGGAACCAACCTAAATGCCCATCAACGGTAGACTGGATAAAGAAATTATGGGATATGTACTCTTTAGAATACTATACCGCAGTAAGAAACAATGAAATCCAGTTATTTGCAAAAAAAAATGGAGGGATCTGGAACACATCATGCTGAGTGAAATAAGCCAGTCCCAAAGGGACAAATATCATATGTTCTCCCTGATCAGTGACAACTAACTGAGCACTCAAAAGGAAATCTGTTGAAGTGAAATGGACACTATGAGAAACAGTGACTTGATCAGCCCTTGTCCTGACTGTTGATGAACAACGTAATACTTTATCCCTTTTAGTATTTTTTTGCTCTACTAAATACTATTGGTTGAACTCTGTAATTAACACACAATTATTCTTAGATGCTTAAATTTAACTGAAAAGTGATCTCTGTTAAATATAAGAGTGGGAATATGAGAGGGAGGAGATGTACAATTTGGGACATGCTCAATCTGACTTGCCCCAAATGGTAGAGTTAGAAATGTGCCAGGGAATTCCAATACAATCCCATCAAGGTGGCATGTACCATTGCCATCTCACTAGTCCAAATGATCAATTTCAGTTCACAATTGATCATACTGATAGGTCTAAGAGTCAAAGGGATCACATAAACAAGACTAGTGTCTGCTAATACTAACTGATAGAATTAAAAAGGGAGAGAACGACCCAACATGGGAAGCGGGATACATAGCAGACTCATAGAATGGCAGATGTCCTAAATAGCACTCTGGCCTCAGAATCAGCCCTTAAAGCATTCGGATCTTGCTGAAAAGCCTATGAGAGTATTTCAGGCATGGAAAGCCAAGACACTCTGGCAAAAAAAAAAAAAAAATGATCTAAATGAAAGATCTCTGTGAGTAGATCCCAGTGGAAAGAATGGGCCATCAAAGAAGGAGGTACCTTTCTCTGAAGGGAGGAGAAAACTTCCACTTTGACTATGACCTTGTCTAAATATGATCAGAGTCGGCAAACTCAAAAGGCCTCCATAGCCTTAGCAACTCATGACAAGAGCCTAGGGTGATTACTGATGCCATAAACAAGAGTGTCAATTTGTTAAGTCAACAACAGGAGTCACTGTGCACTTACTCCTCATGTAGGATCTCTGTCCTTAGTGTGCTGTACATAGTGATTTAATGCTATAACTAGTACTCACACAGCATTTTACTCTGTGTTTCTGTGTGGGTGCAAACTGTTGAAATCTTTACTTAATATATACTAAATTGATCTTCTGTATATAAAGATAATTGAAAATGAATCTTGATGTGAATGGAATGGGAGAGGGAGCAGGAAAGGGGAGAGTTGCGGGTTGGAGGGACGTTATGGGGGGGAAGCCATTGTAATCCATAAGAAGTACTTTGGAAATTTATATTCATTAAATAAAAGTTAAAAAAAAGATCCCTGCATCCAACATTGGAGTGCCTACTTTTTTTTGTTTGTTTGTTTCATTTGGCAGGCAGAGTTAGACAGTGAGAGATAGAGAGACAGAGAGAAAGATCTTTCTTCTGTTGGTTCACCCCCCAAATGGCCACTGCAGCTGGCGCACCACGCTGATCCAAAGCCAGGAGCAAAGTGCTTCCTCCTATTCTGCCATGCAGGTACAGGACCCAAGGATTTAGGCCATCCTCCACTGCACTCCCGGGCCACAGCAGAGAGCTGGACTGGAAGAGGAGCATCCAGGACTAGAACCCAGCGTCCATATGTCATGCTGGCGCTGCAGGCAGAGGATTAACCAAGTGAGCCACGGTGCCAGCCTGGAGTGCCTACTTTTGATACCTGTCTCTAGCTCCTAACAACACATTTCTACTAGTGTGAATCCTGGGAGACAGTGGTGATGTCTCAAGCCATTGTTTTTAGTTTTTAAATTTTATTTAAGTTATACAAGTTTCATGTATTCCATATATACAGATTTAGGAACATGCTGATACTTCCCACCATACCCTCCTTCTGCCTCTACTCCAACCCTTCTTCCTCCTCTCTCACACATCCCCAGTCTTAATTTTTGCAAAGATCTATTTGTAATTTACTTAATGATCATAAGGTTAACCTTACACTAAGTAAAATAATTCAATAAATAGTATGAAGAAAAAAACCACTGTTCCTCAACAAAAGAGACTAGGGCTGTAAACAATCATCAAATTTCAAAATGTCCATTTTAGATACTCTGTTACCTTTGATTAGGGAAAATACATCTGTCTTTTTGGGACTGGATTATTTCACTAAGTATAGAAGTTTCTAGTTGCATCATTTGTTGCAAAATATAGGATTTCTTTGTTTTTTTCTTTTTTCTTTTTTTTTTTTTTTACAGCTGAGTAGTACTTCGTAATGACCATAATTTCTTTATGCACTCAACAGTTGATGGACATCAGGTTGATTCTGTATCTGAGCTATTGTGGATTGTGCTGCAATGAATATGGAGGGTACAGATAACTCTTGCATATGCAGATTTCATTTCCCTTGGGTAAAATCCCAGCAGTGGGATGGCTGGGTCATATGGTAGGTCTATATTCAGTTTTCTAAGGTGTATCCATACTGTCTTCCACAGTGGCTACATCAGTTTACATTCCCACCAGTAGTGGGTTAGGGTACCTTTTCCCCACATCCTCGCCAGCATTTGTTGTGTGTTGATTTCTGTATGAGAGCCGTTCTAACTGGGGCATGTGAAACCTCATTGTGGTTTTGATTAAATTTCCCTGATGGCTAGTGAGCCTGAGCATTTTTCAGGTGTCTGATGGTCATTTGAATTTCCTCTCTTGAAAAATGCCTGTTGAAGTCCTTTGCCCATTTCTTAACTGGATTGTTTCGTTGTTGTTGAATTTCTTGATCTCTTTATAGATTCTGGATGTTAACCCTTTATCAGTTGCATACTTTGCAAATATTTTCTCCCATTCTCTTGGTTGCCTCTTTGCTGAGTGTTTTATTTGCAGTGCTGAAGTTTCTTAGCTTGATGTAATCCCATTTGTCAATTTTGGCTTTGATTGCTGGTGCTTCTGGGATCTTTTCCAAGAAGCCGTTGCCCATGCCAATGACTTACAGAGTTTCCCCAATGTTCTCTAGTAATTTGATGTATGAGGTCATAGATATAGGTCTTTGATCCATTTTGAGTGGATTTTTGTATAAGCCATTGGATTTCTGCCACCCATGTGGGGGATCTGGATTGAGTTCCTGTCTCTTGCTTACAGGCCTGGCCCACCCCAGCCATTGTGGGCATTTGGAGAGTGAGTCAGAGAATGGAAGCCTCTCTGTGTTGTTTATCTGTCTCTCAAATAAATTTAAATTAAACGTAAATTCAAAATAATCCATCAAAATATTATTTTTGGAAGATTTGATTTTCAGAGGGTATATTATTTGCTTTTAATTGACTTTTCTTTCTTTCTAGCTATCTTTACTAACCAAAGGAACCGATTTATGTAATCATTAAATGCTCCATTTCCATACAAAAATGTCCTGTAACTCAGATACAGGAAATTGGGCAAATTTATTTTTTCCGTAATTCATTTTTTGCCTTACTCTAATATTTGCCATTACCTCATCCCTATCTGTAAAAGTAGTTAGGAATACACAATCATAAAAGAAACAATTTTCATGTACCAAGGCAGTGTTTTAGTATTGCAGTACACAGCTGTAGCTGATATATTGAGAAAGCTCAATTGGCAACTGCCTTGGAGAATCCCATAATAGCCATGCTTCTCTTCAGATACCCAAGGCTTTTATTTGTGATAGCTGAGTATTATTTTTAATGCACAAAACACTTAAGTTACAATATTCTTCCTTCAATCTGTGTCAGTGAGGATTTAGCAAATGAAATGATGATAAGGGAATGTGCTGTTGTTGAGAGCATAATATGAATAGTTTTTATGACTATTTTGTGCTCTTGGATTATAGAATAAATTCTTCTGAGTGTGCAGAATCTTAATTTTTATCTTCAGTTCCATTAAAATGCTGTACATAAAAAATAAGACATTTCCCTGAAGTATGTTTTGAAAATGCTGAAAAATCTCTTTTCAGGTAAAAGCACATTTAACTCAGGCTAAATCTCTGCAATTTATTGACTTGGAAAAATCTCATAAAACTAATATTTATGGCTTGCCTAGGGATCTTAAATAAATTATAAATCAAAGTATATCTCTAGTTGATCTAAAGACCTATAAATAGAATTGTTAAATACAAATTTTGCTGTAATTCAAATAATAAATCCATTTCACCAAAAGCCTTTCATTGCTAGGAAACCAATCCTGTACTTTAGGATATGTCAACTTAGATTATGTAGATGAAAGAAATATATTAAAAGGGAAGTGGAGAGAAAACTTATTAAGCTGTCGGTTTGAGATTGTGAAATCCACCTAGTAAGTGAGGAAATAGAAGAAGACCGTCTCTGGGTTTTGCACTTAAAAAGTGAATCCCTGTGGTAAAATATAAATAGACGGCAGTTACCTTATTTTATTTCCTCACTTTTATGATCATCATCAACTTTTCAACTAGCATGGTACCACTGTTTTAGTTCATGTGCTGTGATAAAATCAACATAGTCTGTTTCCTTCATATTAGCCGTGGTTCAAGTCATATGGCTAAAGAAGCTGACTCCTACAGGAAAGAGACATGAAACAGAAACATCGGCCTTGCAACTAACACATTAACAAAATGTGGCCCTTACTCTGAAATATGTCTGCCTTGAATTTTGCCCACTTATGATAAAGTGCTGTGTGCTGTGCGTAAGCTAAAGAAAGCAAGCAAGGAGGGTAAGTGAGTGGAAACTCCTTGTCAAAAACACTCTTTATATATCTTTCTAGCAAAATTGGATGCTGCAGATTTTTTAAAAATTTATTTATTTAAAAGTCAGAGTTAGCTGGTGCCACGGCTCACTAGGCTAATCCTCCGCCTAGCGGCGCCAGCACACCGGGTTCTAGTCCCAATCGGGGCACCGGATTCTGTCCCGGTTGCCCCCCTTCCAGGCCAGCTCTCTGCTGTGGCCAGGGAGTGCAGTGCAGTGCAGGATGGGTGCTTGGGCCCTGCACCCCATGGGAGACCAGGAGAAGCACCTGGCTCCTGGCTTTGGATCAGCGCTGTGCACCAGCCGCAGCGCGCCAGCCGTGGCAGCCATTGGAGGGTGAACCAACAACAAAAGGAAGACCTTTCTCTCTGTCTCTCTCTCTCACTGTCCACTCTGCCTGTCAAAAAAAAAAAAAAAAAAAGTCATAGTTGAGAGAGAGAGAGAGATCAATCTGCCGTTTCATTCCCCAAATGGCTGCAATGGCCAAGGCTGAGCCAGGCCAAAGCCAAGAGCCTGGAGATTCTTCAGGGTCTCCAACATGGGTGGCAGGGGCCCAAACACTTGGGCCATCTCTTTTGGGCTGCTTTCCCCAGGCCATTAGCAGGAAGCTGGATTGGAAGTGCAGCATCCTGAACTGGAACTGGAGCCCTATGGGATGCCAGTGTCGCAGGCAGTGGCTTTACCCGCTACACCACGACACCGGCCTCGATGCCGTGGACTTTAACAAATAACTTAAGGGCAAGCCTCTGGAGCTCTAAGAAGGGCTTTGCAATTTGAGATCCAGAGCAGAATAATGGCAACATGAGTTCTAAATGTTGATTCTAATTTAAGTATTGCACATGGATGGTGCTGATTTGTAGCAGTGATTTGTGAAGATGTGCTTCATTAAAATCCTGTTTCTCCTCTGCCTAAAATGGATTGCAAGTCAAGACGAAGGCACCCAATATGGTTAATTTCAGGAATGATCACATCGCTTGCTTCATGGGTTTGAAAATGAAACACAATTTATCAGTCTATTTTCAGCACATCCATTTCTTTGCTCTGAAATAAAAAATATGATGCCCAGTTACTTGATGTCTTCTATAAAGTGGCATCAAAAATAATTGGCTAAGTTACAGCACTTAATGTTTGTGTGTATGCTTTCTAAGAAATGTGAATCTTTTTAAGGAAATGAAAATTTTACTATCTCTTTCTTCTGCTTTTCCTTTTTTCTTTCTTTTTTTTGTGAAGCTGGCACTTTGTAGATCATAAGCTAGCTTACAGCCATGTTGAAGATCTAAGGGTGAGATGAGTAAGAATTCCTATAAAGGTATTTAATCTCTTGCTTTATTTATTATTTTGCAAAGATTTCACAACATATATAATGGGGTCTGTACATTGATGTATCTAAATGAGGCCACTAAAAATTGGAGCATCTGTCTCTTGTGTTCCTGAGAATAATTTACTGCACTAATACACAATTTTGTGCCTTGTTAAAAAGAGAGAAACGGTTGACTGCTGAAGGTGAAGCGAAAAGAAATTCTTTGCTGGAGAAAAATCCACTTCTGTGTTCTTAGGAGAATGCGACGTTTACAGGGGTTGTGATTGTAGAGGCAGGAGGAGACTTTGGGGAAATAGCCCTCTGGGGCTGTTTTCACAATTTGGAAAACACTGATACATGACTACGTTGTTTGGATTTGTTGGCAAGGTAGACAAGTTTACGTGCGCAGAGCATAGCAAGCAAGCCTGTGTTCAATTGCCAGCCAGATGGCGCGAGACAATTAACTAGCATAGTGTCCTTAGATGATATCTTTATTAGTCTTCATGTCAGTGATGCCATGGATAATTGCACTGGTATTGGGAAGAGCCAAAGGTGAAATAATTCTTGTAGGTGAAGGTCTAGTGACCACATTTCCTAAAAGCTTGTGAGAACCCACTGGCCGGTTTCTGCATTGTTAGGGAGAGAGAGAGAGACAGACAGAGAGTGTGTGTGTGTGTGTGTGTGTGTGTGTTTCCCCATAATCCCTAAGCCAAGATAGGAGACCTGGGCTACATGAAAGGCATTTTTTGCTACACTTGATCTTAGCCAAAAGGCCGAGAAGCGATGGTATTTTTCATGTTTGCCACAAAGTGAAGGGAATAATGTGTGCCCTGCTGTAACGAGAAGTTAAGGAACACTCTTGGGATGGGTTATACTCCCAACTTTGTATCCAGCAACCAGGCTTCTGAGAACATTCTGTTCCTTGACAGGCTTACTCTATGTTGTTGAGGGAGGAAGATCTTATTGTTTATTTAGGACTTTATCAGAATAAAGTCTTTCTTTGCTAAGTTATGCTGAAGTGTTTACCTATCAAAACAGTGTTACTTTCCATAACAAATTTAAATACAACTAGTGGACAAAATCTTTTGG
Organism: Oryctolagus cuniculus; assembly: GCF_051225735.1. Classification (NCBI taxonomy): domain Eukaryota; kingdom Metazoa; phylum Chordata; class Mammalia; order Lagomorpha; family Leporidae; genus Oryctolagus; species Oryctolagus cuniculus. Next base: position 11,207,945 of record NC_142874.1, on the reverse strand, counting down.
TGTAATTACATTTGTATGTTTTTTTGAATTAAAGCATTCATAATTTTTGTAACATAATACGTAAATAAAGCTTCTCAACATAAAGATATTTATGCAGTTTAGCCGTCTAAAGTCATTATGTGCAAAATTTGCCAATAACTAGCTTGCCCTTGTTCAGTGAATTTCAGAAATTTCCCTGCCAACTCCCAAAAGGAACTTGAGAATTTCATAGATATTTATAAGGCGATTCAGGGACTTCTGAGCTTTTAAAATATGTATTATATATTTTGCTCTTGACTACTCAGCCAACTTTTTGCAAAAGTATATGTGTGATAGAATAAATATGTTTCTTTGGAATAAAAAAAAGATAGTGGAGAATGAAGTAGAAGTTTATAGTACACTAAAGAAGGGAGTCTATTAAAATATTAATTAATTTTTACTTATGTTAAGGGCATTGGGGCAGTATCTTCACCCATGGGTTCTTTCTAGTTCTCTCTACAAGTACTTGCAATAGCCATGATCGAGTCAGATCAAAGTCACTAGCTAAAAACTCAATTCAGGTATACCAGGTGGCTAGCAGGGGCCGACTACTGGAGCCATCACCTGCTGCCTCCCAGGGTGTGCGTTAGCAGGAAGCTGGAATCAGAAGCAGTGAGGACTCAAGTCCACCACTCCAACAGTATCCTAACCACTGCGCCAGGTGCCTGCCCTGAAAATGTTCACTTCATGCATCAAGAATTTCTTCAAGTGAAAAAAAAATATGTGGTCCATTTTCTTCCTCAGCCCGGCCCACTCTCATCTTTGTGATCATGGAAATAGTAAAAATACATAGCTAGAAATTTGCGTTTTCAGATACAATAAACGTTTATGTGTTGATGCACAACAATGAATCAACCCAAAATTGAGTGCCTTAAGAAATTAACTATTTTGCAATGCGGGTAGGACATAGGAAGGTACTTCTGCTGCTACTGTTGCCAGTGATCCTCCTGTAACTACAGTCAGGTGACAGCTGAGGCTGTGATGTTGGAAAGACTGGGAATTCGTCTTATCCTGTGTAGTCATGGACCTGATCATCTCCATGTCACAAGGAGAGGATGGCCTCTTCAGAAGGAGCCACAGTAATTATCTGCTTTCTCACAGTTGCAAAGCACAAAAGCAGAATCTCTCAGAGCTTCTTAAGGCCTAGAATCAGAACCCAAACAGTGTCAATTTGATTGCATTCTGCTAGTAAAAACCAGCCACAGGATTCCCAGAATCAAGAGAATTGGATTTCAATAGGTATAAGTACTTAGGTATAGTTTATTGGGCACTATATTGTGATAGATTACAGCACTATTATTAATACAATTGGTTTATAACAATATTCATTATTTTGTAAGGGATTTGTGATATTTATAATATGGAAAGCCTGCTATTTAAGCTGCACATAATTACTTCTTTTATTCAATTAATTATATTTGAAAGAGAGAGGAAGAAATAGAAAGGAGAGAAAGAGAGACAGAGAGGTGGTTTTCTATCTGCTGCTTTACTCGTCAAGTGCCCACAGTAGCCAGGACCAAAGCCAGGAGCCAAGAACTCACCCCAGGTCTCTAATGTGTGTGACAAGGGACTCAACCACTTGAACCATCACCTGTCACCTCCCAGAATGCACATTGGAAGAAAGCTGGAGTCAGAACCGAAACTGAAACTCAAACTTGCCATTCTGATATGGGATGCAGGCATCCCAAGTGGTGTCTTAACTGCTGTGTCAAACACCTGTCCCAATTACTGGAGTTTTTTTGTTTGCTTGTTTTTGGCTTTTGTTTTGTTTTGTTTTAGAATATATATGTTGTGAAATGTACTTTTATTTTGATAATGGCCAAATTGTGACCCCTCAAAAATAAATAGAAAAGTAGAAAAAATGACCCAAAATAAGTGACACACTAACAAATGAGTGTAGATCATTAGAAACACTTCTCTACTAGAGGACTCATTGAACAGATATATTTTATTTATTTATTTATTTATTTTTATTTATTTGACAGATAGAGTGAGACAGAGAGAGAGACAGAAAGGTCTTCCTTCCATTGGTTCACCCCCCAAATGGCCACCACAGCCAGAGCTATGCCTATCTGAAGCCAGGAGCCAGACACTTCTTCTTCGAAGCAGGTGCAGGTGCCCAAGCACTTGGGCCATCCTCCACTGTCCTCCTGGGCCACAGCAGAGAGCTGGATAGAAGAGGAGCAACCAGGACTAGAACCCAGTGCCCATATGGGATGCCGTCGCCGCAGGCGGAAGATTAACCAAGTGAACCATGGCACTGGCCATGATGTATTTTATTAAATTAGAAATTATTTGAAACTTTAAATTTATTCTCCAGTAATATTTTCATCAATATTCCTTTTGTAACAAATTCTATTTAAATTAAGAAGACAAGTAGTGGGGCTGGCTTGTGGTGTATCAGGTTAAGCAACTGCCTGGGACAACAGCATCCTATATGGGCTCTGGTTTGAGTACTGGATGCTCCATTTCCAATACAGCACCCTGCAATTGTGCCTGGAAAAGCAGCTCTCTGCTGTGGCCTGGGAGAGAAAAATACCTCCTTTGATGGCCACTTCTTTCCACTGGGGTCTCACCCACACAAGTCCTTCATGTAGGACAGTTTTTGCCACAGTGTCTTGGCTTTCCGTGCCTGAAATGCTTTCACGGGCTTTTCAACCAGACCAGGAAAACTTAAGGGCTAATTCTGAGGTCAGAGTGCTATTTAAAGCAATTGTCATTCTATGAGTCTGCTGTGTGGACTGCTTCCCATGTTGGAGGATTCACTTCTTTTTAATTCTATCTATTATTATTACCAGACCCTTAATCCTATCCATATGATCACTTTAACACTTAAGATGGTATTTTTATCACCCAGCTTAAGGGGATTTGTGGTCCTATGACAAGTTTTTAAACTGTACCCTTAGAAGTAAGTCCTTAGGAATGTATGCAGAACTATACAGCTTTACAGTTACAGACTTCATACATTTCATAATTACAGCTTTAGGAACATGGTGATTCTTCCCACTGTACCCATCTTCCCACCCATACTCCCACCCCTCTTCCTTCTCCCTGTGCTATTCCCACTCTTATTTTTTACTGAAACCTATTTTCATACTGATCTATTTTAACATTTTGAGTCAGATGCCATTAAATATAGCACAAATGTGATATCTCCATTAAAAATGGGTGAATTTCTTCCATGAAACATTAATACAGTCCAGACTAGCGTTTGTTTTTATTCTTTTAATTGGTTAAAATTGTATATTAAATTTATATGAAAGAATAGAATATATAGATATCTAAAATGAACAAAATATGAACTATTCTATCCAAAACCATTTAGGGGATACCTCATAAGATTATATAATACAACAGTGTAATTTGTACTATCCATAACCTGTTTTCATTTCTTTTCAAACATAATAAAAATGTTCATGTCTAGTTTAAAATAACTACCTGATATTTCATTCTATATTTGCCATGATTTATTCAACAAAATACATAGTTTTAGACAGATTGGCTGTCATATTATAAACAATGCAGTAAAAATATTCCTGTAGATTTTTATGTTCTTTGTATTACTTACCTAATGAGAGTGAATCAACTAAAGCCTATCCCATTTTAGGAGGTTTTATGCACGTGTCCTGTGCATCCAGAATGTGGTTTACCTGAGAGTTACTGTGGAAATGGACAAAGACCACTTCAGGGAGAGCAAACGAAGGGTCCTTACCAGACCTTGTTGTGGCAAGGGAATCAGCTGCCATCACTTGCTTTTCTCAGAGACAGAAAGCCAGTCAGGGGTATAGGAAAGCTCTATATTGAAAAAGGACAGGGTTTCAACTACCTACAGTTGGAAATAATTGTCATGGGAAAGGACTCCACGAAGCAGGCTTACTAGCAGTGCTATATCTCACTTGATTGTCTGGAGGATCATATTTAGCATTCTCTTATTGGCTCTGGCTGGAAATCAGGGCTGAAAAAAATTGGAGAACTTGACATTTGTTAATTGAGTGCTGATATTCCTGCACCAGTTGCTGCAGAGGTTTGGTTTTCTGAGCTGATTGCTGCAAACAGCATGGTTCGGTTTCCTGAACTTGGTTATCAGATCTCTGTTGCTGTATCATCTGGCCTGGTCATTTCTCAGCTTATATTCAGACTCTCAGTACTAAAAGAAGTATATAAGAACTCAACACTTAATTTTAAGTTTGTTATTTAAAAACTTGCTTTAATAGTGTCTATGGAAATTCTTAGGAAAATAACCGAACCTTAGCAAAATCTCTATAAAGCCAACTGTTGTTATTTACTGAGGTTTGCCTTTCAGAAACAGGGAATTTAGCATATTAGCTTTATTAATTGGTGCTTAATTACCTACATGTTGATGTGAAAATCTTTAGCTGATATTCAGGGACATCCACACTCTGTCCCTAATTTCTACTCCCACCAACTCAACTTATGCACCGTAAGTTGCTTACTCATGAAGTCCACACAAGTCACTACACTTCAGAACGTCTTTATCCCTGACTTAGTTTCTATTATTTCGTTTCTGCTACTGAAATTCCATATTGCCTTCAGCTAAGGGAAGCCGAATTCACTTCAAAATTCACTCACTAGTGTTTTCTACGTTGAAACCAGTTGCGAGGGCTGGCCTTGTGACTTGATGGGAAAGGCCACTGCCTGCAGTGCTGGCATTCTTACGGGCACCAGTTGGAGCCCCAGCTACTCCGTTTCCAGTCCAGCTCCCTGCTACTGTGCCTGGGAAGGCAGCAGAGATGGCCGAAGTGTCTGGACCCATGCATTTTTAAGGAGGCCTGGGTGAAGTTCCTGACTCTTGTTTTTGGCCTGGCCTAGCCCTGACTGTTGCATCCATCTGGGGAGTGAACCAGCAGATGAAAGATCTCTGTCTCTGTGTCTCTCCCTTTCTCTTGGTAAATTTTGCCTTTCAAATAAATAAAATAAATCTTTAAACAATAACAAAAAATTTACCATAAGGCTCTTCATCTGAAATTGTATTGCCCTTGATATACTGCTATTAATTTGACAGCATATGATAATTCTTGTCTGTCTTATATGACCAGTTTAGTAATATGTAGTAACAAACATTTTTCATACATTTTTATTTCTTCCATTTGTATAATATAATAGCCTTTATTATTAAGTACTCACATATTTCTTGATAAGTCAGTGTTTTCCTATGAAACCAAGAATTTCTTCTCTTTAACTTGAAAAGTAGAGTGACACAGAGAGGGAGAAACAGAGAAATAAAGAAATACTCTGTCCACTGGGTCACTCCCCAGATGGCCGCAGCAGCCACGGCTGGGCCAGGCTGCGGCCAGGCTGAAGCCAGAAGCCAGGAATTCCATCTGGTTCTGCCAGGTGGGTGGCAGAGGCCCAAGCACTTGTGTCATCATCCGCTGCTTTCCCTGGCACATTAACAGGACGCTGGATCAGAAGCAGAGCACTCAGGATTCAAACTAGCATTCAGATAGTGAGAGACCCAAACAGTGCTTAACCCAATGTGCCGGGAGGCTGCCTTCTAATGTTTCATTGTTTTTTCTTCTAACTGGAGGAAATTTCTTCACTCCAAGGTTTTGATGTTTCAGTTTTTGAAAAGGAGGTGATGGTTTACTTTTCCAGAGAAATTGATGAGAGCGTTTCCGTTATCTGTTTTTAGAGAAGATGTTGTTTACTGATAATAATGCTGGTAGGCAAACACAAGTCAACACTGGGTAATGATAATGCTTTTATGTTAGTTGTAGGGAAAAAGTATAACCCAATGTCAGCAGTTTCTGTGTTACTCTCTTGTGACACATAAAATGAGGGCAACGTCATGCTTTTACCCATCAGAAATGACTTTTCTAGATTTTTGACTAGCTCAAAGTGAAAGGACAAATATGTTGGTTATCTCTTTTTATCCTATGTTTTAAAAATCTCCAGATACACGGTCATATTACTGGCATTGGAATTATCTATTTGGTATGAATTCTACTTAATTTTTTTTCTAAAAATTAATACCAAACGGAATGAAACAGTTCTCTTAAGACTTGGTTGAGGAGAGGGAACATATTTCAATTTCATGTAGTGTGTGTTTAGAGTGGGAGTCAGCAACACACAGCAGGATGCTAAATGCTAAAAGCAAAATTTACTTTTAAGAAGCTCTGGGATGTCAGTCACAACCTAAAGAAATAGCTTTTAGGAAGACATAAGAGCAGCAAAGTGTCTCAAACAGAGGCAAGAAATACAGCTTTAAATATACATTACAGCAAGTTGACTTGGGAAAATGTCACTGGGTTTTATTTCTAAAAATTTATTAAATGCATTAGTATAATAATATTATTTTATAATGAAATTAAATAATATGGTTTTGCTTCTTGGTGGACAAAAAAACTTTGTAACATGTTATAAATCTTTAAAATTAACATACTATAAGTGGTATTAGGTTTTGTTTTGAAATGAATCATAAAGAAAATAAAAATTTTTCACTCCTGTTTTTTATTTATGGAAGCTGACATAGGCTACACTGAAAAACTCTACTCTTGGGTGGCACTTTCATTTTCTTTTTATTTCTTTTAAATTTGAAAATCTGGACTAACACTTTGAAAAGTATTTGTTGATAATTGTTATTTTTACAAATTAATGTGACTACATATAGAACTCCTAAGCTGTTTCAGCCTGAAGGGAGACACTACCACTTATTAATTATTATTTTTTAAATTTAAAGAATGCTTACTTGATTGCTCAAAGATGAAGGTCAAGCTGGATTCTTAAGTTAAAATTTCGGCTGTTTGACACAAATGGATTTTGACACAAAACTTGGGATATTTTAGCACAAAATAGTTATAACACAAAGGGATTGAGACATTTAGACTGGAATAAAGGTTGTGTGACCCTGCCTGCTTCACAGGTATTGGATTACTTATTAACATTTAACAACAGAATTCACTTTGGACTCCTTAAAACTTCTTCCAAATAAATAATTCCATGTTGTTCAACTAAAATAAATTTGCACTTTGTTGTCGAAACTAGAATACTTTCCAGAGGGAGAGGAGCACTAACCAGATGCAGTGGTGGCAACTGGTGTGAATGTGGACCACCATGTGCAGATCAGAATATGCGGTGCCACAGTTTGGATGTGACACAGATGTTCCCCCAGCCTTCCTGTGTGCGTGGTGCCGTGGTTTGGATGTGACACGGTGTCCCCCAGCCTTCCTGTGTACATGGTGCTGTGGTTTGGATATGACACGGGTGTACCCGCAGCCTTCATGTGTACATAGTGCCGTGGTTTGGATGTGACACGGTGTCCCCACAGCCTTCCTGTGTGCGTGGTGCTGTGGTTTGGATGTGACACGGGTGTCCCCCAGCCTTCCTGTGTGCGTGGTGCTGTGGTTTGGATGTGACACAGATGTTCCCCCAGCCTTCCTGTGTGCGTGGTGCCGTGGTTTGGATGTGACACGGTGTCCCCCAGCCTTCCTGTGTACATGGTGCTGTGGTTTGGATATGACACGGGTGTACCCGCAGCCTTCATGTGTACATAGTGCCGTGGTTTGGATGTGACACGGTGTCCCCACAGCCTTCCTGTGTGCGTGGTGCTGTGGTTTGGATGTGACACGGGTGCCCCGCAGCCTTCCTGTGTATGTGGTGCTGTGGTTTGGATGTGACACAGGTGTCCCCCAGCCTTCCTGTGTGTGTGGTGCTGTGGTTTGGATGTGACACGGGTGTCCCCGCAGCCTTCCTGTGTATGTGGTGCTGTGGTTTGGATGTGACACGGGTGTTCCCGCAGCCTTCCTGCGTGCGTGGTGCTGTGGTTTGGATGTGACACGGGTGTCCCCCATCCTGCCTGTGTGCGTGGTGCTGTGGTTTGGATGTGACACGGTGTCCCCCAGCCTTCCTGTGTGTGTGGTGCTGTGGTTTGGATGTGACACGGTGTCCCCCAGCCTTCCTGTGTACGTGGTGCTGTGGTTTGGATGTGACACGGTGTCCCCCAGCCTTCCTGTGTGCGTGGTGCTGTGGTTTGGATGTGACACAGGTGTCCCCCAGCCTTCCTGTGTATGTGGTGCCGTGGTTTGGATGTGACACGGGTGTCCCCGCAGCCTTCCTGTGTACGTGGTGCTGTGGTTTGGATGTGACACAGGTGTCCCCACAGCCTTCCTGTGTGCGTGGTGCTGTGGTTTGGATGTGACACGGGTGTCCCGCAGCCTTCCTGTGTGTGTGGTGCTGTGGTTTGGATGTGACACGGTGTCCCCCAGCCTTCCTGTGTACGTGGTGCTGTGGTTTGGATATGACACGGGTGTACCCGCAGCCTTCCTGTGTGCGTGGTGCTGTGGTTTGGATGTGACACGGTGTCCCCCAGCCTTCCTGTGTGTGTGGTGCTGTGGTTTGGATGTGACACGGGTGTCCCCACAGCCTTCCTGTGTACGTGGTGCTGTGGTTTGGATGTGACACGGGTGTCCCCCAGCCTTCCTGTGTGCGTGGTGCTGTGGTTTGGATGTGACACGGGTGTCCCCCAGCCTTCCTGTGTGCGTGGTGCTGTGGTTTGGATGTGACACGGGTGCCCCCCAGCCTGCCTGTGTATGTGGTGCTGTGGTTTGGATGTGACACAGGTGTCCCCCAGCCTTCCTGTGTATGTGGTGCCGTGGTTTGGATGTGACACGGGTGTCCCCGCAGCCTTCCTGTGTGCGTGGTGCTGTGGTTTGGAGGTGACACGGGTGCCCTGCAGCCTTCCTGTGTGCGTGGTGCTGTGGTTTGGATGTGACACGGGTGTCCCTGCAGCCTTCCTGTGTGCGTGGTGCTGTGGTTTGGATATGACATGGTGTCCCGCAGCCTTCCTGTGTGCGTGGTGCTGTGGTTTGGATATGACACGGGTGTCCCCGCAGCCTTCCTGTGTGCGTGGTGCTGTGGTTTGGATGTGACACGGGTGCCCCCCAGCCTTCCTGTGTATGTGGTGCCGTGGTTTGGATGTGACACGGGTGTCCCCGCAGCCTTCCTGTGTGCGTGGTGCTGTGGTTTGGATGTGACACAGGTGTCCCCCAGCCTTCCTGTGTGCGTGGTGCTGTGGTTTGGATGTGACACGGGTGTCCCCGCAGCCTGCCTGTGTGCGTGGTGCTGTGGTTTGGATGTGACACGGGTGTCCCCCAGCCTTCCTGTGTGCGTGGTGCTGTGGTTTGGATGTGACTCGGGTGTCCCCGCAGCCTGCCTGTGTTGGGTCCTCATTTGTGAGGGGCTGAGGGGGTACAAGCTTGACCCTGCTATGCTGTGTAGAGGTGGGGCTTTGTGAGATGATTATGATTAGATAAATTCGTTGGGTGGAGCCCCATGATTGGAACCTGGTGTCTTTATAAGAAGAGGAAGAGAGACCAGACAGACGCACACATGTGTGCACACACATGCAAACACACTCTATCTTGCCACGTGATGCTCTGCCCTAATGTGCTATGGTGTGATTAGCATAAGAAAACAAATACATGTTCCCACACTTAAAAAACAACAAAATACATTAAACCCTTCCTCACATCTCCAGTTAACCTGCATCTTACATGATCCCAATTTGGTGACACGCATTTGTACACAGTAGTATTTGAGTAAAATTCTAGATAAAGATCCTTTTAAAATCACATCATCTTAAATCTCTGGTGGGAAATGTTCTCAGCAGCTTTCACAGGACACGTTATTTCTGGATTTTATTCAAGGCCTCTATATAGATCACTTAAGCATCATATTTAATGCTAAATAAACAATTCTTTTCAAACAGCTTTTCTTTATATTTTGAAGCGATGTTTTCTACAGCACAGGTTGTCTGGCTATCCTGCTTATAAAGAAAGCTAAAGTATAGTTCAAAATTTTAAGAATAATATTTAGGTTATAAGAGTTCAAAATAAATATTGCTGAAAACTTGAGAGCAATGGAAAAGTCTCAATTATGTTTGGGTTGAGAGAAATAAAAAGAGAGTGGTCTCATTCCACAGGGATAGATGACATGGTGTTTACACCTGGATGGTTGAAATTTACTTGTGGCTTCTCCCCACTGAAAAATCCTTCAATAAAATATCCTAAAATTAATTCAAGTTCTAAGAAAAGAATAATTTCATCTTAAGGCACTGAAATGCATTTCAAAGATGAATCCGTTATTCATATTTGGGAAAACATGAAGAATCAAAGAATTGATGAAAGGCAAAGATGATCAAAGTGGGGGAAGTTGGAATTCAGAACAAAGTACCCAAATAACATGACAATTTATGAAAGAAATTATTTTTAAAGATAGTTTGTGGGCAAATAGAAATAAAACCATCATGAGTGGGAGCCAAAAAGGTTTGATGTCAATGACATGTGGTGTATTCAGCTCATATCCTAAAGACCGTTGTGGATGTAAAAATGGCATTTTCTCTTACTTTGTTTGACCTTGCAAACCAAATGGATGGACGACAGCAAAATGATAGGTTAGTTAGGTGCATTTGTAAGTGATCAAACAAACATTTTCAAAAAATATTGGCTAATAAAATTGATGTCAGTTTGAGGATTACAGTCCAGTAGCATATAATTTGTCTCTTCAATGGTTTTTTCATTGGTTGTATGGGGATAGTATTTGCACATTTATTAAAACAGAATTTGATGCATAAATGAAATGTATAAATGGCTGGGGAAAATGTTGAGAGGAACCTCTCTCAAAATGGATAAAAATGCATGTAATCTTTGATTAATTATAGTTATTCTTATTTCTGCTGAACTGCAATATGTCTTATTGTAAATTTGATTTATTTTTTTCTCATTCTATTTCTTAGGAACTGTGAAAAATGCTGGGCTTTTTTCTTAAATGAAAATCATTTAATTATTGGAAAGATCTCATGATTGTTCACATTTTGTCCTGGGAAAAATCCTCATTTTTTCAATTATTTATCAAATTAAATCATTCTTCATTTTATGAAATATTGAGTAACTATTGACCATAAAATATTTTATACACATCATCACATCTTATTCCATGATTAAAACTAAAGTAATAAATGTGATCTTATAGAAATAGGAATGGTGTATAATTACACTCTATCATATTTGTAGTGCATTTTCTATTAATATAGCTTTAGAACACGTCAGGAAGCTGTTCTCCAGTGAGAACAATGTCTATTAAATACTCCCATGCACCTTTTGAGGCGTGTTTATTTTAATTACTATTGCCATAACTTGTTCTCAGATTAAAATACCAGTTAGCAAAGTCACAACTATATTTTTTAAAGATTTATTTTATTTATTTGAAAGACAGAGTTACAGAGAGAGGTAGAGACAGAGAGAGAGGTCTTCCATCTGCTGGTTCACTCCCGAGATGGCCACAACGGCCGGAGCTGCGCCGATCTGAAGCCAGGAGCCAGGAGCCAGGAGCTTCTTCCAGGTCTCCCACATGGGTGCAGGGGCCCAAGGACTTGGACCGTCTTCTACTGCTTTCCCAGGCCATAGCAGAGAGCTGGATCAGAAGAGGAGCAGCCAAGACTAGATCTGGTGCCCATATGGGATGCTGGCACTGCAGGCCAGGGCTTTAACCCGCTACACCACAGTGCCAGCCCCATTATATTTTATATTTAATGATCTAGTGTAAAAATTTTAGAGGATATGAATATTTGGGGCTAAAGGATGCTGTACTATTTTAATTAAAATAATTTATTTTATTTATTTGAAAGGAACAGTGACACAGACAGAAACAGGAAAGAGACAACTCCCATCTGCTGGTTCAGTTCCCAAATGACTACAATGGCAGGGGTTGGGCTAGACCAAAGCCAGGAGTCTGAAACTACATTCAGGCCTCCCACACGGGTGACAGGGGCCCAAGAATTTGCTCCCTCTTCCATTGCTTTCCCAAGCACATTAGCGGAAAGATGCATAGGAAGTGGAGTAGCTGGGACTCAAACCAGTGTTCAATATGGGATGCCAACATTGCAGGCAGCAGCTTAACTTGCTGTACCACAGTGCTGGCCCCTATAATTCATTTTTTTAATCTCTTATTTTGTTTATACAAAATCCACAAAGCTGGCCTGGATATTTGGCCTAACAGGTAGGAAGACAGACTCCAGCATCCTATATTGGAGTACCTGGGTTCAAGTGCCAGCTCAAGATTCTAATTTCAGTTTCCTTCTGATGGAGACCCTGGGAGGCTGCAGGTGATGGCTCAAGTAATTGGGCCCCTGCTACCCATGTGGGAGATGTGGATTCGATTCCTGGCTCCTGGTCCAGCCCTGGTCATTGCAGGCATTGGAAGAGTAAACAATAGAGTGAGAGCTCTTTCTGTCTATCAAACAAAAAACAAATAAAATACCTCCTGAGATTAAAAAAAATTACAAAGCTAAAATAATCTAGACTTTCAAATTGGTTTATATGGCAACTTACTTAATATAACTTAGAAAAAAATGTGTGCTACAAATGAGAAAACTTATCCAACAGAGAACAAACAACTTGATTGTATTTATATCAGTACTAAGTGGCAGGTCCAAGAATTAAGTTCTTGTGTTATTTACCCACCTCTGATCTATGAACTAGTTGCAAAAATATTTTTTCCTAAATTTTGTCCATCTTTATGAAAAATACTAAAATCTAATATTATTATCATTTTTCCTTACTTTAAAGTGATTGCACAACATTATGGAATCTTGTAAATCATGAGACAATAAAACTGTGTGTTTCACATGGCGTGATATTCAGCATAGATTTCTTTCATATGAGTTAACCAAGATATACTCAACCTCATGATTATGGACATCTGTATTTATTTACATCAGGTTCATTTTGATTTGGAAAACAAAACTCGTACAACCAAGCTTTCATGTTGTTTAATTTTGTTTTCATTGCCAAGATGCATGTGCATAAAAGCCACATGGCCTCTTCTAGGATGAGGAGTCTTTTGCCAATGAACTCATATAATGCCAAAGAAACGGAAAAGCCTGTTTCATTTACCCATTCTGAAAATACATCCATCACGTGGAATTTTTTATGAGAAATCTTAACTTTATCAAAACCTGGATTTGTTCCAACAAAAATGCCTTGTCTCAAAGCCTTCGACAGAGCTGCTTATCATACTGCCCAGAGAAAATCCGCATGCGTGGCAAGGCTCTTGGTGAACCCCTATGGCCTGGAAATGTCAAGTTGGTTTATGAGGAAGCAACCCGAATCAATGCCTCTGTACCAAGACATCATTTACTCCGGAATCACTGATATTTCTTTTAACATTCTGAAGCGGGCCAGGGGGAGCTGGCAGGGGTCATTTCCCTTCAGCATACAACTCGATGAATCTGCTCTTGTTCTTTCTGGACAAGCAACTCCTCTGTGCATGCATCAAGCATCAATGAAGAATTCCTATTCTGTGAGCCCTTTTTGCAAGCTGTTAAGGCCATTGGTATCTTCAGATGGTGTAAAATTTCTATGCCAAGCCAGACTTCAACTGGAAAGAAAATCTTGTTGCTCTGCATAGCTGGAACACCTGCAGTTTTTGGCAACATCTCTGAATTTGCAATTTTAGGGAACAAAGAAGTTCAACAGGCATCATTGTGACTCACTGGTTTCTATATCTGTGAATATTCGAATCAGAAATTTTGCCAACCATCCCCCAAAATTATTTCCCATTGCCCTGAAAGTCGTCAATTTCAGGAGATTTAAGAGTTCAAATAATCAACTTTGCACAAGGTTTACTTTTAAATGAATGGAGTAACGTTTGGAGACCTTTATACTCCGCCAATAGATGTTGCTTTCAGAGAATATATCTCAGAAGTGGATTCGATTTTAGATATTTCTTTAAGAAGAAATGATTGCCTTTTTTTCAGCTAAAGTTAAATTTCCTTGCTCATAACAAAAAAGGAAAGTATAACGACTTCTATCTTATTAAGTTTTGTTCCTACATGAGGGAAACTCAGGTCTGTATTTTGTAGGTAACCCAGAGATCTCAGGTCTGTAGGTGATCCAATGGAGATGTGGCATCTCCTTGAGAGAGATTTTGTATTTCTGCTTTCCCAACCTAGTGTGTGGTTTCTGTCCTCAGAGGTACCTGATGGGCCAAATGATCGCTCCACATCTGAGTCGCATCCTCTAAGTATAAGAGACTTGTGAGCAGTAAAAATAATTCCTTCAGCTGCTCTTAGACAGCTTTCATGGAAGTCCCACAGCACATGTTCTCATAGCCCTCTATGTCATCAAACTGAAGGTAGTCACATGATGATATCCTGACATGCAGGAGTTGGGAAATCCAATCTGAGTTGTAGGAAATGATGTGTCTAGGATAGTAATTAGGTATCTGTATCTGAGGACGAGAGGAGGAAAAAGAGGTTGAGTGAACAACAAGCAGTGGCTGCCTGTTGGCTCAGAACAGTTTAGCTGGATGTGTTTCTTCTCTTGGCTTAATTTGTGGATGTTCTTTTTGATAGGAACGTGATGATGCTGTTCATTCAAGGTGCTGCCACCTTGTTAAGATCATTAGAAAGAAAAAGGTATGAACAGAGCCAGTTACATTACTTGTGGGGTCCAATATAATAAAAAATATGGGACTCTTTGTTCAAAGAGCAGAGACGAAGGTTTTTTTAACTTCTGAAAACCCTCTTTTGACTTGCTGTTTTTCTAAGATTAGCTGTTTAATGTCGTGTGCCCTTGGCATGGTGTTGTAGGGATGAGCGCAGGAGCTCACTGGTGCTTGGTCCTTACCTGGACAGCTCTACACCCATGGTCAAGGCCCTCCTTCATCGGGGAGAGTGGCTGTAGTTGCTGGCTCAGTATGGCCATGAGATGAGAACCTCCCTGTCCTAGGGAGAGGAGGAGGTGGCAGAATGCAGGACTACTATGGTTGGGACACTAATCTTGGTGTTCAATGTCCCTCAGAGGCCCATGTCTTAAACTTTGGTCCTTTACTGCTTTGTTAATAGAACTAAGCGGGTGGGAACTTAATCCAATTATGGGGTTCAGAGGTGGAGTCTTCGGGATGGGATTGGATTGGATCACGTCATCAGGGTGGATTTCCCATGATCAAATCCTGATGCTTTTATAGCAGACCATGTAGGCAGACACAGACATGTACATTGCTTCTTGCCATGGGATATCCTGCTGCCTTGGGTCTCTTACAGAAAGAACACTATCCACAGAGGCTGAATCAGTGGGGAGTACCCAATCTCAGACTGTGAACCTCTAAAACCATGAGCCAAAATAAACCTTTTAAAAATAGTCACTGCAATTATTTTATTATAGTAAAGAAAGACTGACTAGTACAGGGATCCTGTGTGAACACAGACTCCAAGCCCCTGGCGCTAGTTCCATTGCCCCATAAGTCTTCACTAAAAAACACAAATTCAAAGATAAAATTATTTAGGATGTCAAGATAAAAACCTTAGACAATTAACCCAAGTGCTGTTTATGGGCTTCCCTTCTGAGTGTGGAGTCCTTAATGACAACACTTGTTGCAATTTCTAAAACTAGTCCATGGTGTGCATTTCTTTACCCAGATTGTTAACTTGAAATGAACAGCTTGGAAATGCTAACACTACTAACATTTTTAGGTTGTGTTTCCTAGAGACAGACCCTGACACCAATTATGTCTGTGAAAGTGATTCACTTCTAAGTCTTCCCAAAATAGTTTGGAAGGACATCGGAGAAGTGGGTCAGGAATTGAAGGAATCCAAGTGATAATCTCAGAACTCTCTTGAGAACTTTGTCTCAAACACTATGGCAATCTCGCCAATGTAGGTCACACTTCTAAGATGTCCTGATCTGACAACAGGATTGCAGGACTAGCTGTCTCTTCACACTGATCAGTCATCTTCAGTTAAGGAGTGCCCCCTGGGGACATCAGTTCTCAAATATCCTCTGTTCTCCAGGCTGTGCACAATGTTGGCTTGCCCAGTCTACTGTAGCTGGCCTTTCCAGGAAGCCATGCAGGTGCTGGTTGTGTGAAACAAAGCACACGGAGCTAGAGCATCATTGTATTAGCAAATGGCAAAAGGAACCAACAGGATGTAACCCAAAGCTAAAGTTCACCCTTCTGCAGGCTACAGTTGCAATCCTTTTTTTCTGCTACAAGTATTTATAGGCTCTTGGAAGCATTGAGAAGTTCTTCCAAAGTTGTTTTTACAAGGTGGACATTTGTACCTTTCTTTGGTGACAAAGGTAAGCCTTGTTAATAACAGAGACTTGACTAAAAAACACCAAATTGAAACAAAAGCAATAATCTAGCATTCAGAGGTCTTCAAGAAAGCGGGTAGTTCTTTATTGGGCGCATCTGGTGCAGTCGATAAGGGGTGCATAAACTAAAGAGGATGGAGAGTGTTGCATGCATATGTATTGGGCATTTTTCTACAGAGTGGCTGTAAATTTAATTAAGATGTTGCTCCCAGAGGTTCATTACTCTGCATCTTGTATTCCTCTTCCTAATCCATGTTATTTAATATATTTGGAACCAAAAAGACAAATATTTCAATTGATTAAAACTTCAATACAAATCTACATTTATTTATGGCTGCTGACCTTTTTCCTTTATTTATTTATCCTTATAAAAATATTTGTTGAACCTCTAGTTCTTTTGTTGAGAAAGGCTCAGTGAGGGAACCCTTGAGCACCTGATAAGAGATTTTCTCTCTCCTAATTTCTTGCCACATAATTTAGGTTTATTTTCTTCCTAATCCTTTCAGTACCATTCTATACATTTTTTCATTTGCCTACTTACTTATTTTTTATTCCTCCTGTTGTCATACCCCCAAAAAGATTTAAAAGAAGATTGAATTAGTTAACACTCAGTCACTTGCAAATTTCATATCCCATAATAATATAAAGAATAATTTCCTAACAATTAAATATCCTTCAAATCAAGTTGGCCTTCTACATGACACAATGAGTTCTTTCTTCTAAGGATTTATTTATTTGAAAAGTAGAGCGATAGAGAGAGTAACAGAGAGGGAAAGAGAGAGGGAGAACTTCCAGCCACTGGTTCACTCCACAAATGGCTGCAGCAGCCAGGTCTGGGGCAGGCTGAAGCCAGGAGCCGGGAGCTGTGACATGGTCTCCCTCGTGGGTGGCAGGAGCCCAAGTACTCGGGCCATCCTCTGCTGCCTTCCCAGGTGTATTAGCAGGAAGCTGGATCAGAAGCAGAGCAGCTGGGGTGCCAGCATCGCAGGCGGCAGCCTAACTCACTGTGCCACAATGCTGTTCCTCACAGTGAGTGATTACTGCACATTTTCAGAGCCTAAATACTGGGTTAAAAGATTGAAGTCATGGGACTGTCATTGTGGTAGAGCAGGTAGAGCCGCTGCCTTTGACACTGGCATCTCATATATGTGCTGGGTCCTGTCCTGGCTGCTACACTTCCGACCCAGCTCCCTACTAATGGAGTGGATGGCTCAAGTACTTGAGCCCCTGCAACCCACGTGGGAAACCTGTGTGAAGCCCCTGGCTCCTGGCTTCAGCCTGGCCCAAGGCTGGCCATTGCAGCCATTTGGGGACTAAACCAGCAGAGGGTTCATTCTCTCTCCTTGTCTCTCCCTCTCTTTCTTATAACTCTGATTTTCAAAATGAATAGATACATCTTTTAAAAACTGTTGAAGAGATTATTCTTGAATTAGAAAAGGATGTTGGAAGAAATATCCTTAACTATCGTTTTTTCAAAATTTCGTTATTCATCCCTTTATTTATTTGAGAGTTGTGAGGAAGAGACAGAGTGAAAGGGAGAAAAGCAGAGTTCCCATCCACTGAGTCACTCTCCCGATACCCAGAACAACTCAGACTGTTCCAAGGTCAAAGCTGAGACAGGAGTGCAATCCAGGTCTCCCATATGAGTGACAAGAACTCAATTATTTAGTCCATCACTGCTGCCCACCAGATTGTCAGGAGCCAGAGCCAAAAGGAGGTTGAACCTGGAATTCTTTTTTTTTTTTTTTTTTTTGACAGGCAGAGTGGACAGTGAGAGAGAGAGAGAGAGAGAAAGGTCTTCCTTTGCCGTTGGTTCACCCTCCAATGGCCGCCGCGGCCGGCGCACCACGCTGATCCAAAGGCAGGAGCCAGGTGCTTCTCCTGGTCTCCCATGGGGTGCAGGGCCCAAGCACTTGGGCCATCCTCCACTGCATTCCCGGGCCACAGCGGAGAGCTGACCTGGAAGACGGGCAACCGGGACAGAATCTGGTGCCCAACTGTGTCTAGAACCCGGTGTGCCGGCGCCGCAAGGCAGAGGATTAACCTAGTGAGCCACGGCACCGGCTGAACCTGGAATTCTAATGTGGAATGTGCCCATCCCACCCAGTGTCTCCACTGCTAGATGAAATACCTGCCCCAAATATCATTTTCATCTTGAATCTGTATGCCCATAAAAAATAGTAAAACAAGAAAGAGAAATAGAAAATGAAACAACGAGAGTGGTACATTACTTGAACTGTTTCTTATGGGCTGAAACAGAATTATTTCAGGTTAGCAGAAGCATGTGACAAGCACAGTGAAAAACGCTGTTCTATTTCTCGGTGGCTGGGCACAGTTAGTGTCGCTCCCCCTCTTCGTGGAGGAACGACACTGAAGCCTGCCTAGGCTTCATATCCGAGTCACGGCACCATTATGTCGCTCCCCCTCTTCGTGGAGGAACGACACAGGACCCTGCGCTGTTCTTTCGTCTGCTCGGCCCTCCCCAGGTTTGCTGCTGGTTCTTCCCGGGTTGGCTGCCGGCCCCTCCACCTCCGTGGAAGGGCGGTTCCCCCTGCCACTTTCCCCACTTCCGCAGGGGAGCGGCACACCGCCGGCCGGCTCTTCTCGGGGGCTGCACAGATGTTCCCCTTAGATGTTCCTCTTAGATGTTCCCAGTGCATGTTGTCTCTCTCCTCCTTTATAGTCCTCCTCTGCCAATCCCAACTCGGCTGCCCACACGCCGAGTACGCTGCTCTCCTCCAATCAGGAGCAAGTCCTACAGTTTATTGGTTGAACTGGAGGCAGCTGTGCAGAAGCTGTTTACTTCTCTCCCAGCGCCATATTGTGGGAGAGCAGATGCATAGAATAAGTCTTAATTCCAGTAACTCAGTCCAGTCCGGGTTGCTCCCCACAGTTAGAGAAAACAGCTTTTCTGCAGGGAAGCAGCCAGAGCAAAACTGAAATTCAAGAATTCCTAGTCAAAAATTTACTGTAGACAAACTAAGAAACCAGGAGATGGATTATATTGGATCTTTCAAAAAAATATTTATTTATTTATTTGAAAACAGAGCTACAGAGAGGCAGAGGCGGGGGCGGGGGCGGAGGTCTGCCATCGGCTGGATCACTTCCCAGATGGTTGCAATGGAGCAAGTCAGGCTGGTCTGGATCCCATGTGGATGCCGGCACTGCTGGCCATGTCTTCACAGGTTCTGCCACAGCGCTGGCCCCTACACTGGAATTTTTTAATCCTAGGCAAATGCTGACCTGCCACAAATCAGGGTCCTTGTCACGTGTACCTGCACCACAACTGCATGGCTTTTTACTATAGGCAATCATGGCGTCATTAAATGAGAAATACTAGACTCGTCATCTTCTTCTGCAAGTCCTGTGTGTGGAGTTGACCCACATAAAATAACATTATAAGTCAGTGCTCAAATACAAACAATTGCATGAGATCAATGGTCATTAATAACTCTGAAAGAAACATCAAAGTATGTCTCATCTTTCTTGGGCATTTAGATTTTCTCAGTCTTTCAGAAGGATTTTCTGTGTATTTTGTGTGTTACGCATCAGATTTTTTTTCTGTCAGTGTGCTTCCCCGCCCCCGGTAATTTACTAAATATTTAGAAGAATTTAATAATTCCGTTATTAAATTAAATTTGACAACCAAATCAGACTTATTCATCACTCACTTGTAAGAACTTTAAAGAGAGAAAATGCAGACGTTATGAGAGATGGTCACTGACAAAGGAAAGCCCTCCAGATATGAAAACCATGATTTGGAAGGCGAGCTCTGCAATGAGTTGACTCCTCAGGGGTTTGCTTTAGGATGGTTGTAAATGCCTTGGTCCCAATGCCCCCAGTGACGTTTTACCCATGATCAGTGACCCCTGTGATTTCCAACAACCCTGTCAGCACCTGGGCTGGGTCTGAAATTTACCTTCCTGGTTAGCTGACAAGTTAGTCTGCCAGTTTCCCAGAGGACACAAGACCTGTGGGTCGAGCCAAAGGCCTTTATTATTTATCATAAGGGATAAAGGAGTTTCAGTTGTGTCAGCCTCTTCCCCCCAAGTTTCTTGGAGGGGGTGCAGAGCGGTCCATGGTGGGTGCTGGGGTGCTCACACAGTTAGATCTGCCTCACAGCTGAGAGACTCAGCTTAGGGAACCCTTTGTGATACAGGGAACTGTTAGCAACCTTATCTTTACCCCCAGGGGAGGCATTATCTTTATTATGCTAATTTGAGAAAGACACCATCAGGGAGGTTCAGGGTGGTTTGGTGTGCAGTCATCCTTGAGAAGATAATAGAACACAGAAAACTGTTGCAAGATGTATGGAAACGCCTCAGAGAACTGTCCCAGAACATCAATAATAGATTTTTTGATTTTTAATAGAACCGAGATAGAAAATATTATTGTTTGACTTGCTATTTGTTGCCCAAAGTTTAGATAGATGGATAGATGTATTTAATACCCAAAACTTTATTGTAGCAATATACATTTTTCATGGATGCCAACTGAAATTCTTTTGCATTTGGGATGGATATGTGGGAGAAGTAGAGATATCCAGTACATTACAGAATTTTTAAATTCTCTGTTATTTCAAAGGAATAAGGCTAGTTCCCTGAAAATTGTATACTAATTCTAATGGCTTCTGTAATGCTAACACTGTTGTCTTTTCTTTTGAACATTATAGAATAACATGTTGATTAAGTGTCTGAACTATGGGATCAGATAGAACTAGGGAAAATGCTGGCTGTAGTTCTGTGTTCTTGAGAAAGTTTCCTACTCTCTGTAAGCTATACACGCCTCATCTTACAAGAGAGAAAATATTAATGCCTTTGTCTTCAAATTTGAGTCACTGGAGTGTGTGGACCACTGTTAGTGTGTAAAATGTTCCCTATTATTAGGATTCAAATTCAGGAAATATGGAAAAACATGAATAAGATCGTAAGAGCATTCATTCACCATGTAAAAACACTGTTCATATTTTGGTCTGTCTGTTGTGTGAACATATAGAAACACACACTGACACATGTATGCAGCATGTTGCATATGCTGCGTTCTAAAGTCTTCTTCCTCCTCCAAAATATGCCAAGTGCATTTTTCAATATTCTATATAAAAGGCATGCATATGATAGATACAGGCTACTGTATCATTTAGATGAATTATAACTCAGATAATAGACATTTACTGGGGCCAGGGCTGTGGTGCAGCAGGTTAATGCCCTGGCCTGAAGTGCCAGCATCCCATATGGGTGCCGGTTCTAGTCCTGGCTGCTCCTCTTCCAATCCAGCTCTCTGCTATGGCCTGGGATAGCAGTAGAAGATGGCCCAAGTCCTTGGGCCCCTGCACCCACGAGGGAGACCTGGAAGAAGCTCCTGGCTCCTGGCTTCAGATTGGCTCAGCTCCGGCCGTTGTGGCCATCTGGGGAGTGAACCAGTGGATGGAAGACCTCTCTCTGTGTCTACCTCTCTGTAACTCTTTCAAAAAATAAAATAAATCTTTAAAAAAATAGACATTTATCTGTTTCCATACATAGATTTGCATACTATATGTGTGTATATATATATATATGTATCTTGAATGAGCATCATTAAATATAAGAGAAAAATCTGGAAAGTTACAGAAATACGCATTTTTTAAAGATTTATTTATGAAAGTGCAGCCGTCCACAGGGAAGGAGGAGGTTGTCATGGCAGCCAGGAGAACCATTTTTTTTAAGCGGAGGGAGCCCCTGAAGCTCTCAGAGCCCCTGAGGATGTGCACAGAGGGCTCATGGAACAACTGGACTGGCCTGAACCAGTGTGCGGAGCCACCTTGCTAAGATGCCATCTGTAGCATGAGCTTTGGAGAAACCATGAGTTCCGCCCTATGATTTTTAGCCCGAAAAGCACAGGATATGGACTGTCTGCAGCGACCCCCAGGCACAGAGACGCGTGTAAAAGGCTTCCTCGAAAACTCAGAGCTGCCCCACTGTCAGATCCTGCCATGCAGAAGCCACCAGCTACACCTTTTTCTACATCTTTTTTTTGTTTTTTTTTTTTTTTGTTTGTTTGTTTGTTTTGGACGGGTAGAGTTACAGACAGTGAGAGAGAGACAGAGAGAAAGGTCTTCCTTCCGTTGGTTTACCCCCCAAATGGCCACCACGGCTTGCACCGCACTGATCTGATGGCAGGAGCCAGGTGCTTCCTCCTGGTCTCCCATGGGGTGCAGGGCCCAAGCACCTGGGCCATCCTCCACTGTACTCCCTGGCCACAGCAGACAGCTGGCCTGGAAGAGGGGCAACCGGGACAGAATCCGGTGCCCCGACCAGGACTAGAACCCGGTGTGCCGGCACCGCAAGGCAGAGGATTAGCCTAGTGAGCCGCGGCGCCAGCCCCAGCTACATCTTGGGATCCAAATGCAGAGCAATCAAATAGGAATCACCGTGAGGACGGAAAGCCGAGGAAGCAGAACAGGAGAGGAGGACGAGCAGGAAGAGGAGGAGAAAAAGAAGAGGAGAAAGTGGTGAAGGCACTACAAGGCAGCTGGAAAAGATGGAAAAGGGGAAACGAGGCACCGTGTCCAGAGCCAGCTGAGTCAGCAAATCCCGCCGGGCCAGTCTCTGGGCAAAGCACCCCGCGGTGCCAGGCATTCCGTCTCTGTGGTTGCACGTGACAGATACACAGATAACGACGTGGTTTCGTGAAACGGGAAGAGCTACAACAAAGAAGTGCCCAAGCAGAAGCGTATCAGAAGACCTAGGAGGAAACCATCCTGCGTTTCAAGGGAAATTGTTCCAGACTGAAGGTATATTCACATGTTAAATATAAGGACTTCGCTCTGAAATGTCTGATGTGACACCATTCTCACGTATAAATGGAATTCTGGAAGATACACACACACAAAAGTGACAGTTGTTCATGCTGCAGCTGGTGTTGTGCGAGGCCAGTTAAGTTGCTGCTTAGGATGCTGTCATGCCCTCCGGCCGAGTGCTGGTTCAAACCCCTGCTACTACACTTTGATCCAGCTTCCTGCTAATGTGCCCAGGAAGACAACAAAAGAGGGCCCGAGTACTTGGGTCCCTGCCACCCACATGGGAGACCTGGAGGATGGAGTTCCTTGCTCCTGGGTTCAGCTTGTTCACTCACACGCTTGCTATCTCTTTCTTTTACTATGCCTCTCAAATAAATAAGTAAATAAATTATTTTTAAAAACCAAATGTTGGGGACCAGCGCTATGGCATAGCAGGTAAAGCCACCCCCTGCAGTGCCGGCATCCCATGTATCCACCAATTCAAGTCCTGGCTGCTTCTCTTCCAGTCTAGCTCTCTGCTATGACCTGAGAAAGATTTTGTAAAGATTTATTTATTAATTTGAGTGGCGGAGTTACAGAGAGAGAAGGAGATACAGAGAGAGAGGAGAGAGGTCTTCCATCCACTGGTTCACTCCCCAGATGGCTGCAACTGCTGGAGCTGAGCTGTCCTGAAGCCAGGAGCCAGGAGCTTCTCCTGGGTCTCCCACGTGGGTGCAGGGGCCCAAGCATTAGTGCCCATATGGGCAAGTCTGACTTTACCTGATATCCCACAGTGCTGGCCCCAGAAGTACACATCTAAAAATCTTTAGAAACGTGGTGCCAAATTGTCCTCTTGTGGTGAGTGAAAGAGTAATGTCATCTTTTATTTTTAAAGAATTATTATCTGAGAGTGGGTATGCCCCCTAGTAGTTAAGACACTACTTGCCATATATGTAATCCACCTTGAAGTTCCTGGAGTAGAGGTGTGGCTCCTCATGTGTTCCAGTTTACTGCTAATACACACACTTGGAGACAGCAGTTTTGGCTCAAGTAGTTGGGTCCCTACCACCCACATGGGAAATTTGAATTCAGTTCCTGGCTCCTGGCTTTGACCTGGCCTAACCCCAGCTGTTGTGGGCATTTGAGCATGGGAGATCTTTCTCTCCTCTTAACCCCACATCCTGGTTCTTGCTCTTGCTTTTGGTCTTTGCCATTCAAATTTATTAAAAATCACAATAAAAGAATTACTCATGTTGATGTGTACAAACAGAAGGGCAAGGAAATAGGAGAGTGGGCTAGAACAGTGCTTTTCAACTTCTAATGTACCTGGGGTCACATGGATACCATTGAGATGCGGATTCTATTCCTGTAGTTCTGCAGGTGGCCTGAGACATTGTATGTCCAGCCATCTCCGTGGGGCTGCGGATGCTGCCTGGCAGTCTGTGGACATGTCTTCAAAGTGTGAGGTGAGAGCGTCATCCAGTAATGGAGAAAAGAGGTCATGGTGGCTTAGATCCCAGGGTGGCACTGAAAGCATGGATGTTTGATTTATGTTAAAGGCAAAGGTCACAGGAGTGGAAGACTGAGAGTGGAGTGAGTGATATCCCTGAGCTCTTTGATATGGTCTACTAAAGAAAAGGAAATTCTGTTCAAAGAGATGGAAAGAGTAGCGGGAGGAAGAGCAGGGACTTCGTAAATCTCAGGCTTAATTTTTTGACACATCAAATTTGAGATACCTAATATTAGTTACCCAAGTGGACATGCTGAGTAGTATTTGACATGTAAATCCAGAGTTCAGGGAAGAGGTCCATGATGGATACATACATTTGGGAATTTATCATATTCCAAGTTGTATCTGTTTGAAAAAAATCCAAGGAAACAGTGGAAATAAAATCATTTCAATTTTATTTGGATCATCAAGCTGGAAGTGAACAGTATACATTTGTGTAATGTATATGACAAGAATTAGACAACCAAGTTTCCTTTCATGTTTTTTTTTTTAATGATTTATTTATTTATTTGAAAGGCAGAGTTTCAGAGAGGCAGAGACAAAAGCAGAGGGAAGTCTTCCATCCGCCTGTTCACTCCCCAGATGGCCACAACGGCCGGAGCTGGGCTGACCCAAAGCCAGGAGCCAGGAGCTTCTTTTAGGTCTCCCATGTGGGTGCAGGGGCCCAAGGACTTAGACCATTTTCCACTGCTTTCCCAGGCCACAAAAGAGAGCTAGCAGGGAGTTGGATGAGAAGTGGAGCAAATGGCACTTGAAGTGCCACTCCTTGCTAGCTTGCTAGTGTTGCGAGCCGTGGCTTAACCTGCTGTGTCTCAACTCCAGCTCCAGTATAATTTGTTTAAAATTAACATAAACTGTGCATATTTAGGAAGTTCAACATTTTATTTCATTAGATGTATACATTGTGTAAAAACCAACCAATATGAATATGTTCTTTACAGCATTCAACATTTCTTTATGGTGAAATTATTCCAAATCCTGTCTTCCAGGTTTTTTAGAATAGAGAAATATATAGTACATTAATATTGTCTATAGTCACCCTACTGTGCAACAGAACCCCAGAACTTCTTGCTCTTATCTAGCTAAATGTTGCCTGTCAATTGAACTTTCACCATCCCTTTCTTCCCTCCTATCTTGCCAGCCTCTGGAAACAACCACTGTATGTTTAACTTGTATGAGGTCAGCTATTTTTTAGCCTCCACATATGAGAAAGACAATGTGATACTTGCCCTTCTGTGACTGGGTTGTTTCATTTAACAAAAGCATCTCCAGTTCCATCATGTGGTTTCAGATGAAAATATCTCATCCTGTTTTATGGCTGAGTAATGCTCCAGTGTGTATACATGCCACGTTTTCTTTTTATATTTATCAGTGATTGTACGTTTAGGATGATTCCATTCAGAAGTCCTTTAATAGATGAATTTCATTTGCTGTGGATATAACACAGTCATGGCATTCTAGGTCATATGGTAAATCTCTTTTTTTTCTTTTTTTTAAGTTCTTTTTTTTGTTTGTTATATAGTTTTTTTTATTTAATAAATGTGAATTTACAAAGTGCAACTTTTGTATTGTTGTGTCTCCTCCCCCAACCTCCCTCCCTCCCGTGACTCTCCCCTCTCCCTCCCCTCTCCCATCTCGCAAAGCTGCAGCTATCAGATTTTCGGTCTTCGGTCCGTTCTGAGCTGATGTTTGACCATGGTGAGATGTATTTTGACCGTGGTCTGATGTATTCTTTTGCATGTGGATATCCAATTCCCCAGCAGCATTTGTGTCATTTTCCAGTGCCTGTTCTAGCACCTTTGTCACAGGGCGGTTGGCTGTGGGTGTGTGGGCTTCCTCAGAGCAGACCTGTACAGAGCTGGTCATGATACACAGCAAGACAGTGCTGTCTCGCGAGGGCACCAGTCTCTGCCAGCTGCTTGGGAAAGTCCAGAGACTGCGGTCACAGGTGCTTGCCTCATAGCAGAGATCCATTAGGATTTGCCAGCACTGGGTCCTAAAACACTGTCCCATGGCCCTTTGCTTTCTGCCCAAAGTCGGAAGACAGTGATCCAGGCAGCCCTCCAGTCGGCAGCTCAGACTGGCCTGGGCTGGTGACACCTGAGCCCTGCAATCACAGATCCCCACAGCGTCCCAGGAGTGTCCGCAGTGACACTTTGCAAAATGCATCTGACTTCCTCCGCTGATGCTAGACGAATCTAGATGCCCAGTTTGTGAGAATCAGCCAGGGGCCAGAGGCCTTTGGGGTTTATCAGGTGCTGGACCACAGCCCCGGAGGCCGGCTCCCATCTCTAAAGCACCACCCACAGCTCCCTCTCTTGGTCTCTGCAAGGCTGGAGTTTTGTGTTCAGTCTGCAGTTGGGGGAGGAGTGGCAGAGGCAGCCTTGACTGTGGACGCTCCAAATATTCAGTCCCCTGGTGTGAGGTGGGCAGGGGTGTTCAGCCCACTGAGGTTTTCTGTGGTAGGCCTGGCACTGCGATTCTGTCCGCTCTCCCTCTCCCCAGAGGTTGGTGTCTCCCTGTGCCATGTTCCTTTGTTCAGTGAGGCTCTTCTTAGGATTATCACGAGATGAGATGTGGGGGGTGTGGAAGCATCTACTCAGCTGCCCTCTTGGGCGGGATCCCCATACTGCAATTTAATTCCTCAGTCTATCAAAAATTTGAGATAATTTGTAGCGATATGTCCTGTCAATTTTATTGTTATAAAACAGGATGGACACACATGGCCAAGGGTACATTTTATTGTGTTGCAGCAAATCAGTGTGGTGTATTATAGAGGGAGTACCTGATCTAATCCTTAATCCTCTGATACCTGGGAACACAATTTTTGAAAATTGGATTATAATGCCTGGTTGCTAAGATTGTTCAGGAATAGCCAGCAACGGTTTTTAAACTAATAGCTAATATTTTATACATTGGGTTTTTGTCATTTGCTGACTAATGTTAAATAAATACTGACATTTTAATAGCGTAATTATTTCCTAGGTTAGAAATTTTGGTGCTGTTTTCCCTTACTAGGAAAGGATAGATTAGATAAGAAATAGAGGTATATGAACTATTTCATGCAACCAACTAAATGCAATGAGATTTAACATATTTTTATTAAACATAAGGTGAAAAATGTACCCTGACAGTTAAATCTAGGAAGGATTGTTGAATAGATTTTTATTTTCGATTGAAATGTTCTAATGGGAACAATAACCGAGGACAAAAGTTACAAAGAAACTGAAAGTTTTTATGAAGATTTTCTGGCATAATAAGAACAAGATGCTAAGCCAGATAACTTGAGATGTGCAAATGTTTTAAAAGTAAGAGCAAAGTCACTAAGGAAAACATTCAAATGTTATAATTGGGTAAGAATGAAATAAGAAAGACTGAAATAAAAAAGGAAATGAAGCATCTGTGGTGCATATGTATATATATATATAATGATAAAATATATGTTGCGAGGAACCTGGGATTACAGTGAATTTTTAAAATATACATAGTAGTGTATTCTGTTGTCTTTGAAAGAATGTTAGATACTGAATGCTGGGAGAACAGTGTGTCTAGAGATTAGGAAGTGAAGATGATGCATAGCAAAGGCCGATCCTTTCACATCTGCTTCCTTTTGGCTCTTGGATTTTATAAACATATATAAACATACATACATAAGTTTTCATTTATTTGAATGGCAGAGAAAGCCAGAGGGAGATCTTCCATCCACTCATTCATCCTCAAATGCCCATAACAGCCCTGACTGGACCAAGCCAAAGGTAGCAACCCAGAACTCAGTGGAGGTCACCCACATGGGTGGCAGGAATTCAAGTCCTTGAGTTAGGACCTGCTGCCTCTCAGGATGCATTGTAGCTAGCCTGGAATTCCAAGCTCCAGGCTTCTGCCAAGGTAGCCATTGCAGCCATCTGGGGAGAGAACCAGCGGATGAGAGATCTCTGTCTCTGTCTCTTCCTCTCTCATTGTGCCTTTCAAATAAATAAAATTGGCATGAAGCCAATGACTTGAGTGAGGACTGCCGCTTTCCAGGGTCTGCACTGACAGTAAGCAGGGATTGGCAGCTGGAGCCAGCCACTGAAGCCAGGAAATCTGGTGTGGGACACAGGTGTCTTGCTTGTCTGTTAACAGCTGGTCCCAACACCTTCCTCCCATACATAAAGTATTTTATATAATATAGTCTTGAATTTTAATTTTAGAATATGCACTGATGCACCTCATGGGTTAGTGTAGAATGACTGCCAGTATTCAACATCAAAATTTATTAGATTAAATGCTGAATTCAAAGTGAGTGTCCACCCAAGGGATTTATATTATAAATTATAAATAGAAGTATGCATGTTTTTAAAGGTATTTTTTTCATTTCTACTTACAAAATCATAACTGAAATGTAACATATATTTTCAGATAATTGAGGAATGTGGCATCTGATGGAAAATCAAGAACCAGTTTACTTGCAATTTAATTTTATTTACATGATGCCATATTCTGCATCAATTAACTTGTTTTGCTTTTGCTTCAGTTTTTTTCATAGGAAGTACCAAAATATATTAAACACTATAACCTTTTGAGAGAATTTTGGGTATGCTACACATTGCCTTTGGGGGGAAAAACATGGCTACATATAAGGGTAAAATAATATTCTCCTTTACAAATCTAAATTGGGAAATCAGGTACATAAATGAGAAAATATATTTATAAATGTAAGTATTTGCCCATAAATGAATTTGTGTAATGTAAACATTAGAGTTTATCAAATTAGAAATGTTTTAAATCTAAATGGTCAAGGAAGAAACCATCTTTCTTGGGATTTGAGCTGATCCTTGAAGGGTGGATATGATTTTATTTAGCAGAAATGACCCTCCAAGATCTTCATGGAAGCCTTAAGAACAAGATTAATGGCAGGGACAGATCACATGCATGCTCAAAAGGCAGAAAAATGATCCCACATTAGATAGCGTATTCAGGTGGGGGAGGGGGAAATTAGAGGGGGTATGTGTACAGGAAGTCACTGTGCTGGTTTTCTTTTGTTGCCATTACATGTTATCACCAACTTAGAGGCTTAAAGCAGTGCCCAACTGGAACATGGCGGTAGGTCAGAAGTCCGTGTGGACGTGGCTGGCCTCCCTGTTCCTGCTCCCGCAGGACTTATTCCGAGGTGTTGGCTGGCCTGGGTGCTTGCCTGGAGAGAAGCCTGCTTCTCTGCTAGAGGAGTGCTCATTTCCATATGGTGGTAGGACTGGGGTCTGCGTTCCTGTGTCACCTGGAGGCCATTGCCAGCTTTCACAGGCACTGTTTAAGCCAGTGCTTTATTTTTGTGGGCGCCACTGGGGTTTTGGGGCAGAATGATCAAGACAGCATTTTAGAAAACCTCATTTGGATACATGCTCAAACAAATTGACTTCATTTCAAATATATGTATATACTGGCTATATATGAAATATGTATTCATATATATGAAATATTTGCAAATACTCATATTTCCTTGAGGAATATGCATTTATTTGATTTGTTAGTATAATTAAGTTTGTGGCAGTATTCTTTGTCCTGTGCTTTTAGCTTTTTTTTTATATAAGCATCTTAATCTGTCTTCAACATACATTTCCTGGGTTTCCACCTAGACATTCCTTTCCCTTAAACAGTTCTGAAAGGATCTCCTTTTCCATGAAGCTCTGCGCATCTCAGCAAATAGCTCACTGCTTTCCTGCCCTGCTTCCTGGGCATCCACATTCCCACAGGTGCTTTGGCTGCGCCTCACTCCGACTGCGTGACTTCAGTTCTCATCCGTGGGAGGCATGCTGCATTAAAATGATGTTCTTATGTTTTCCTCATGTATTGTATTCCTAATATTTTTGTTTTTATTAATATTTCTTATCTTGAGCTATAAACACATTGCAGGACAAAGTTATTAAATATAATTCCTAATGTGGAGCAAAGACACATTAAACATTTGATCCATTATTTTGGCAGGAAAAGTAATGATTATCATCATGAAAGATTCTTTGGTCATTTAATAATATTCTAATTATTAGTGTCAGATGAAATTATGAAGTAGTGCTTATAATTGGAATGATTTTCCTCATTTTCAACAATTAACCCAAAACTGCAAGTGAACACCTATTATGGAAATAATTTTCTGTGAGTCTTTTGTGTTTCTGTGCATCTTGTGAGTAGAGGCAACTGACAGTTTTTGCCCTGGGTTAGCGGTTCAGGAGTAGTTGTCGAGCAGCCATGGAAGGTAAAAATAATAATACCTTCCTCCAGTCAGAAGCAGATTGGCTGGCTATTCCGTGTGATAAAGACATTGCATCCCTCCAGGGCGAGTCCTTTGTAAAACACTGGGTTAAAATTGAAGAGTTTCTGTCCTGTGACCAATTGCATCTGTAAGGGTCTCATCTCTGTGGCATCAACCAGTGGAAACTGAGACTTAGGAAACCAATGCAAGAAAATGATCACACTCAGGGTCGTCCTGTGGCTGTGAGGAATAGACTCCTCTGTCTCTGAGGTAGGAAGTTCGTGTCTTCTGTTGGTATCCATGAGACCAAGGTAGGCTAGCTTGTTGGCTAGTGAATAGGTTGTAATCTCTATCTTTATAGGTTATAATCTCTATTTAATCTCTATATAAACTCTATATCTTTATTACATGTTGTAAGAACTATTTTCACAGTTCTTGAATTCTATTCCAGACCCATACCCAGTCTTCATGTAGCTAGTTATCTATGCTGAAATACTTCTTTTTGAGATAAGCACTACAGAGAAGAGAATCAGGAAGAAGAGGAACACATGACCAATTTATTTTTCTATTAGACCAGTGTAATTTGCTAACATTTTACTGACCCACTCTTTGACCAGTTCAGTACCATTATTTCTGACTTCAAGAGTACCAAACCCAAATGAAACTAAACCTGAATCCCAAAACCTTTAGTGTTTGCCAAGAGAATATGAATCTTAAATTAAACATTAGAAAGTTCAAAATCTTTCAGATGGTCCTTGCTTGTTGTTGATTTTTTTTGCTTAGTTGAATTCTTTTTGGAATTTTAGGAGTACCTTACATTTTTATTTATCCTGTATTCCTGTTGATTTTTTTATGTATAAGTCTATTATTTTTGATAATTTCTTTTTTTATATTTATTTGACAGATAGAGTTAGACAGTGGGAGACAGAGAGAAAGGACTTCCTTCCATTGGTTCACCCCCCAAATGGCCACTACGGCCAGTGCTGTGCCGATCCGAAGCCAGGAGCCAGGTGCTTCCTCCTGGTCTCCCATGCAGGTGCAGGGTCCAAGCACTTGGGCCATCCTCCCCTGCCCTTCAGGGCCACAGCAGAGAACTTGACTAGAAGAGGAGCAACTGGGACTTGACCCCGGGGTGCCGGCACCGCAGGTGGGGGATTAACCAAGTCAGCCACAGCACTAGCCCCTATTTTTGATAATTTCACCACAGCCACATCAGTTCCATAACCCCCGAAACTTTTAGAAGGTGCTTACTTATGTTCTTACTGTCCTGATTTTCTGGAGAGATGATTTATCTTTTTTCATCGTTACCGAGTATGACCACCTCCGTTCCATCTACTCTCCATGTTCAGATGATTCCATGGGGGAGGGAAATACCATGGGGAAATAAAGAAGATATCATAGATGATTTGAGGCTGAGAATGATGGAGTGGTCCCTAAGCCTGATTCCAGTCACCTGCCATCTGCTTCCTCAGATTCTAACCCCTCCTCTCAAAGAGCAATTTATTTTAAGTAGGACACGAACCTGTGCTTGCTAACCCGGGGAGTGACTCCGTCTGGATGAGCCAAGAAGTCTCCTTGCTGGATCCTGGCCCAGGAAGAACAGTTTCTGTTCTTCACGTATTCACTCCTTTAGAAAATAGTGCACGTGTGAATTGAGAGAAATAAATTGAGGACTGCGGCTGATGGCATTTAGCAGTAGTTGTACTCTTGCTAGATAGTGACGTTATAAATCGTGAAGGTAGAGAGGAGTGTCTCCTCTTCTAAGCCCAGACTGGTCATTGAAGTCTGGTACGTGAACACCTTTTCCCTACCATCTCACTCAAATAAAATTACTTAGGCTCTCTGAGAGGGACAAAGAGAAAAGTTTATGAAACGTAAGCTTCCGATGAATCATCAGTGGTTCTCACACATTAGCCTGTAACTGTTACCACCAGAAAGACTTTGTACAGACAGTTTGCTGTGCCCCACCACCAGAGTTTTGATTTAGCATATGTATGATGAGGCACACTAATTAGCATGATACTAAATTCTCAGATCACGCTAATCCTGTAGGTGCCAGGGCCACACTTTAGTCACCACAGCTTTAGTTTACTGGGAGAAATGAAGGGAAAGTATATTAAAATATTATCATCTAAAATATAATGATCTGTATTATACAACATGTACTAACTTGACTCTTCCATTAATGTTTTCATCCACTCAACAAATAATTGCTCCGGCCACGTGGTAACCATGGAATCATTGTTCAGGTAGTTATAGCAGAGAAGTGAATGAGGCAGCCGTGTATTCTGTCCACCAACAGCTCTTAGGCTTAAAAAAGAAGAGATATGCCAATGGCAGTGATTTCTGATGGAAGGGCTAAAAGCTGTAACACTAGCATAGATATTGTGCCTGGGCAATTGAGGAGGGAGTTAGTTCTGACAGAGATCTTTAGGGTATGGAGGTTCTTAAAAGTAAAATGAGCTTCACAGCCCCACATCTAGCATTCTTGTTGCCACATTAAAAACTACTTTGATTGCACATAAAAGTGCTGCCATACGATTCTCAGTCTAGTTAAGTGACAGATATTCTGGTATATTTGCTACATAGAGAGAGCCAGAGCTGGTTGACTGAGTTAGTTTTATAATATGTGGTAATGGTTTTGTTATATTATGATCCCATTAAAATTGTCATTATAATTACAGATGAGATTTCTAATTGACTTTGTTATCCAGGAGCTAATAAAATTGCACACTTGTCAGGAAAGGTAGTAGTGAACACAAATTTTGCTAAAATACGCGCACGCTTTTTGCTCAGTGCTCTTTCAGCGTAACTCATTGGATTTATATGAGATTAACCCTTTTGGAGTTTCAGGTTGTATTCTGTAGCTTTTAGCTTAGAAAGTGGTCAGTGTTGCTTTCCAAAGTTTCTACAGTGGAAGCTCTCCAAGTATAAAATAAAGCCACTTCTTTAAATAACAAAAGAAAAGTCAGTAACAGAACCTTTGTATGAGGATTAAAGAGGAAGTAGACAAACACTCGACAGGCATATTTAGTCTAAAACCCTAAGCCATGTTGATATGTAAAATATATTTAACATATATGATTTTCAGAAATCTACTTATCAACCATCAACAGGCTTTCATCTCATTTCAGATGCCTATATGTATGAAAAACTCAAAATCAACAAAGCTTTTACTTTTTAAATTCTATACAATTCAATTCTGTTCATGTCTTTAATTTTATGTGTATGTAAAATTTCATGAGGTAGGACTTTATTTCACCCATGAAGAATATGTATATTCCCAGCCTGGTTTACTTGTTGGTTTCTGAAGGTATTAGATCTCATAAGAACTGAAATTTATAATTACTCAGACTAGAAAACATCTACCTACTTGCAAGGTCTCTGGTGCGTAACAAATCTTCCCAAGCAGACGAATCAATTAATTCACAAGCTTTTATTGGGATTCCACTCCCGGGCGAGGTTCCCAGGTCCCAACATAGCGGGGGCAGAGAAGTCGCATGTCAGAGGTTGGGAGGGCTCCTTTTATAGATACAGGGCGTGGGGGTTAAAGGTTGAGGCGGGTCTGATCCTCATTGGTTGACCTTTAGGCACCTGCCACCTGCGGGGACTTTGACAAGGACTTTTCGTCCCAGCAAGTACAGGTGGGGACTCTCCATTCCAGGAAGTATAGGCCTTCCCTCCTTGCAGATCCCAAAGCTACCACCTACCCCTATACTTCCTGGTAAAGATTACTGACATTTTTCCAAAGCAGATGTCAAGAATTCGTGAAGTACTCATTCAATATTTCTTGAAACTCTGTTGTCAAGAGCATTTCATGGCAATAGGAAGTTGATATGTCCATGCATGTGTTACTTTATCTCTATCGTATGTGGGCTGTGAGGAGAAGCAGGGTCTTCAGCAGATTAACTTGATCTGCAGTGACTGAAGTTCGTCCTTTCTCTTCATCGCTCTTGCTGATAATGCGGCTTCAGGTGAGTAGGCAACCTCTGATGCGCTCTGGGAAGGGTGGGACATTTTGTTTGTTTTAACTGTGGTTACATCAGCCTAGTGTCTTTGTGGTATGAACACCAAGAAAAGCCCTCTTGTAATAAGGACAGCTGTACTCGGTACTTACTGTTGTTGCATAGATTTTGTACTGTTCCATGGCAAGTGCAATTTCAACCCAATCGCTTTCTGCATGAATTTATTGGAGTATCAAAATCAACACATGTTGCTATTCCGAGGAAGGAAATGCCTTCTTCAAAAACTGGATTAGCAATTATCCCTGCAGTTACATTTGAAAGTGAAGCAAATATACAAAACTTTTCCATTTCCCTAAATTAATAACAGTGATAAATATGTTATTATTCTCCCTAATCTAATACACACATATGTATCTACGTGCTTGTTCTACTTTTTCAAATTCCGTATTTTAGAGTTTTTATTGATTACACACATGGTGTATGCATTAAATTAATGCTTTCCTTAAATATTTATCTTACTTCAGCTGTATCATCTCACATTTTTTTAACTTAAAATATTAGTTTATTCATCAGCAATTGTTAGTTATTGATTGTTATCACTTGAAACTATACAATTGATGATGACAATCAATTTGGTTATATAAGTGAGGTTTAACAGTTGTAACTCATAACAGACTATTTTGAACATAAAGTAATACCATGGGTTAATAGAAGTAACACTTGTAAATTAGAATATACTTACCTAGACATTGGATGATGCTAAGACCAGTGGATAGGAGAAGGAAATATAGAGAGATTAGTGTTTGCTAGAGACAGTCTATCCTGCAGTTTCTCAAGGTCTAGGCTGTGTTGTGTTGGTCTCCTCTTCTATCTGATTTAAGGATGGAGGAATATAAGTAGGTTATTAAATCACAAAGACAGAAAAAAGACCACTCGTGGAATAAAGCTGCATACCTCTAGCCTAAATGGAACTTGTCTAAATTTTAATGAAATGGTCCATGAAGTTGTATTTTAAAAGCTTTTATATTTTAAGAAATTAGTCTTTTAATTCTGCAATAATTATAAATTTACATATAGTTGTAAGAAAAGGAACAATGATTCCAATTTTTTTACTCAATTTTTTCAACAATAATTTTGCACATAACTACAGTACAATGTCACAACTAAGATGTTGACGTTAATATTGTCAAGATGCAGAACACTTCGACCACCAAAAATTCCTCACGGTGTCCTTGCATGGCCACACCCACTCCTTTCCCATAGCTATGACATTCTTAAGCAGCTGCTAATTCTTCAAATTTATTTAATTTTGTCATTTCAAGAATGCTATGTAAATGAATCAAACAATATATAAGCTTTCAGAGACTGACTTTTACTCACCATAATTCCTTGGAGAGTCATTCAAGTTGTTGCAAGCGTGGTTTTTATCATCATATTAAGGATACTTTCTATCAACAGGACATATCATTCTTGGTTTGATCTTGGTGCCTTGGCTGGAGGTAGGGTTTGTCAGGTTTTCTCCAGCGAGAAGTGACTTTTTTTATCCCCCTTTCTGTACTGTATTCTTGGGATGGAAGTCACCATGCAGAAGGGTGGAGAGTTATGCTGTATCTCCTCAAGGGTGAAGTTTCTGCAGTAATTATTTAAGGAGAGGAATTCCTGAGGGACATGTCCTGATGTGTTTTTATTGTTGTACAACCATCATGCAGTGAACTTAAATCAAGATGGCTATGACATCCCTAGGTGATATACTTTTACGGGATCCCCATGGTACAGGTGTTCCATCATGCAGGATGGGAATTTGGAATTATTCTTCTCTTTTATTAAAAAATTTTTATTTATTTATTTGAGAGGTAGTGTTACAGACATTGAGAGGGAGAGGCAGAAAGGTCTTCCTTCCATTGTTTCACTCCCCAGATGGCCGAAATGGCCAGAGCTGCTCTGATCCGCAGCCAGGAGCCAGAAGCTTCTTCCCCGTCTCCCACGTGGGTGCAGGGGCCCAAGCACTTGGGCCATCCTCTGCTGCTTTCCCAGCCCACAGCAGAGAGCTGGATTGGAAGAGGCACAGCCAGAACTAGAACCAGAGCCCATATGGCATGCCAGCGTCACAGGCAGGGGATTAACCTACTGCACCAAGGAACCAACCACAATCTTTTTTTTTTTTTTTTTTAAGATAGTTCATTTATTTGAAAGGTGAGCCACAGAAGCAGAGGCAGAGAGAGCGAGTGAGCAAAAAGTCTTCCATCTGCTAGTTCATTCCCCAAACGGCCACAATGGACAGAGCTGTGTAAATCCAGAGCCTCTTCTGGTCTCCCATGTGGGTGCAGGGACCCAAACACCTGGGTCATCCTCTACTGTCCTCCCCCCACAAGGCCACAGCAGAGAGCCGAATGGGAAGTGGAGCAGCCAGCACTCAAACTGGCATCTATATGGGATGATGGCACTGCAGGCGGCGGCTTTACCTGCTATCAGAAGACAATTGCCTTTAATCAGATAGTTCATGACTCATAGTACCCAAGAGCAAGGGGGCTTGCACCCACACCATGGGGTACTACACAGGGAGTCAATGAGGTTGATCCTAATATAGATGCACAGGAAACTGGTTTTCATAGGAAGGAACAGGCTAGACATGTAGGTAGGTTTAGGGTTGGTTGTCCAGTTTGAGTAATTCCAGCTGGTTCTAGGGAATACATGATGCCCCCAGCTGTCTTTTACCCAGCCCTGGAATGATTAGGGAGGTCAACAGTGGTGAACAGTGAACAGTGGCATGATGTCTGAGAGCCCAATAAAGGAGCTAGCTGGAGGTATGGACTTGGAATCGCTTGTATTTGGAAAGTATGCCCCTGGACCAGTACCTCTTGGTCAAGTTGGGAGAGGTGGATGGGAGGGGGGCCAAGGCAAGATAGCTCGCACATTCATTGGGTTGTGCAGAACACGTTGTGTCCAGCATACAAATACAGGGCGGATGTTAAACCATCACATTTGTAGAAGTTAGAAGCAACATTAACGCATGGGATGGACTGAAAAGATATAACCCTTGCTAGTAGTTCAGTTTGGGGCCTCATGCCTATTGTTTGCTTTTCTCTGCCCCGATGTGGGACTTGAGATGCTGCCTTAATAAATTCCCTGCTTGGTTCTGGGTCTCATCGGCTCTGGGTTGCAGCTGGGCTCAGCAATGAGACAACTGCCAGAGATTGGAGGGTGAGAAGAACGAGTTTGCATCCTCCCCACACTGCCTTACCTCTCATTGCAACCCCACCACGCAGTCTCGCTGTCAGCGCTCAGCTTTTACCAGCTCACGTCTTAGAGGTTCTTACAAGTTCCCATCTCCTGGATATCTATCATCCCTTGTAGGTTTTTGCATACTTCTTTTTTTTTTTTTTTTTTTTGACAGGCAGAGTGGACAGTGAGAGAGAGAGATAGAGAGAAAGGTCTTCCTTCCATTGGTTCACCTCTCAAATGGCCACCATGGCCAGCGCGCTGCGCCAATCCGAAGCCAGGAGCCAGGTGCTTCCTCCTGGTCTCCCATGCCGGTGCAGGGCCCAAGCACTTGGGCCATCCTCCACTGCCTTCCCAGGCCACAGCAGAGAGCTGGACTGGAAGAGGAGCAACCGGGACTAGAACCCGGTGCCCATATGGGCTGCCAGCACCGCAGGCGGAGGATCAACCAAGTGAGCCATGGCTCCAGCCTCGGTTTTTGCATACTTCTGTAAATAGTCCCTTCAACAAACTATCTTCAATTAAATACTGAATATCGCATGTTTTCCTGCTGGGATCTTAATTGCTACCCGCCTTCCCTTGTTGGTAACAGCCATACCAGTCCCAGGTTAGTGAACAAATGAGACCTTTGTCCTAATAAAAAGACACCCCTCTTTTGTTAGCCCTGCTCAGGAAGATACAGATTTTAAGTAAGCACGGAGTTCTTCTATGCCCTGCACTTTTCAAACCACAAAAAAGAACATAGCAGTTGCATTGCAAGTGTCTAGGAAGAGGAGAAAGTCCAGGACGAATAAATGGAAGGGTCCTGGCCTCTTATGTAAGTGTTTATGTTTAAGGCTCATTTTCTAGTATAAACATACATTCTCATGTAAATTACCTCTTTTACAGACAACTTGTATTCTAAGTATATGGTTTATATATTGAAAAATAAATGAACTAATATAAAAATAAACAATTTTTTTGTTCAGAAAAAAACATTAACTTAAGATTTTCAGCTTTAACAAGATTGCAATGCTTAAGAATCTCGGTACTATACTGTTGGAATAACCTCATTCTTTTTTTTAAGATTTATTTATGTATTTATTTGAGAGTCAGAGTTAGAAACAGAGAGAGGGAGAGACAGAGAGAGAGAGAGGTTTTCTATCTGCTGGTTCCATCTGCTGGTCCACGCCCTAGATGGCCACGACTGCTGGAGCCAGGCAGATCTGAAGCCAGGAGCCAGGAGCTTCTTCCAGGACCCAACAGAGGTACAGGGGCCCAGGCACTTGGGCCATCTTCCACTGCATTCCCATGCCATAGGTAGAGAGCTGGATCAGAAAAGGAGCAGCTGGGACAAGAAGTGACACCCATATGGGATGCCAGAGCTGCTGGCAGACTTAACCTAGTAGCCACAGCACTGGCCCTCATCATTTTACTTTGTATAATAGATCCACACATTTTAACACAAACTATAAATGTAATCAGGCATTGATTCCTCAACTTTTATTTAAAAAAATTGCAGAACTTTTTTTAAAGATTTATTATTTTTATTTTAAAGTCTGAATTACAAAGGGAGCAGGGGAAAAAGATCCTCCACACTCTGGTTTATTCCCCAGATGGCCTCAATGGCCAGGGCGAGGAGTCAGGAGCTTCAACCAGATCTCCCACTTGGGTGGCTGGGGCCCAAACACTTGGGCCATCTTCCAGTGCTTTTCCCTGTTTAGCAGGGAGCTGGATCAGAAGTGGAGCATCTGGGGCTGACGTTGTGACATAGTGGGTAAAGCTGCTGTCTGCAGTGCCGGCATCGCATATGGATGCTGGTTTGGGACCTGGTTACTTTCACTTCCGATCCAGCTCTCTGCTATGGCCTGGGAAAGCAGTAGAAGATGGCCCAAGTCCTTGGGCCCCTGCACCTGGGAGACCCAGAGGAAGCTCCTGGCTCCTGGCCTCAGATTGGCGAGACCCTGGCTGTTGTGGCCAGTTGGGGAGTGAACCAGCCGATAGAAGGTCTCTCTCTCTCTCTCTCTCTCTCTCTCTCTCCCTCTCCCTCTCCCTCTCCCTCTTTCTCTCTCTCTTTGCCTCTTCTCTCACTGTATAACTCTGACTTTCAAATAAATAAATAAATCTTAAAAAAAAAGAAGTGGAACATCCATGCAGGACACAAACCAGTGTGCATATGGGATGCCAGTGTTGCAAGTGGCGGCTTTACCTGCTACATCACAAAGATGACCTTGATTTAATCACTCTTTGCTTCTAAATATATTTGCTTCCCTGATGACCTAAGCCTTACTTGAAATGTGCTTTCTAATGTGCCCAAATTCACGTCTCTGGCCAAGCTCTCTCCCAGATCTCATATTTGCACATCCAACAGGTTCCTGAGCATCCCTGCTTGAATGTGTCATAGACACTTCGTGTGTAACATGGTTTCCCTGCCTGCAGACCTGCCCTACCTGCGGTGTTCATTGCATCAACAGAATGCACTATCCCTTCAGTTGTTCAAGCCCCACAGCTTGGAATTATGCTCTTTCCTTGTTGTTACCATCTTTAAGTAGATCCAGAATTCAGTCATTTACAACCAGCTCCATGGCTAGCACTGTTGTCTGAGAATGTGATTTTTTTAACCTAGTCATGAAGTTACTAGGTCATTTGATTTTATGTATTCACTATTAGATCATACAAAGCTGTTTTGGAAAATTACATTTTCTCCAATCATGTTTGAATGTCTCGCTTGGTCCATGTTCCCAACATCAGCCTTTTCAATTGTATCCTTGCCGGTGAGTTTATGCTGGTATCATAATGTGGTTATCACGTAGGCTTTGTGCTCAGTGAGGTTGAATTGTTATTCATATATTTATTTTCCATTTGTCTAGATTTTTTTTCATGAGTTGTCTTAAATTGTGTCACTGTTGAGGAACTTGAAATAAAAATAAATATTAAAAACACAATAGAAACAGAATGTGTCTGTTTCCATTGTTACAGATCTTAGCTTATGATACAAGTTAAATACCAATTTCTTCATTCACTTTGTGATCCCACATATTTTTAAGGAAGCCTTTATATCACTAAAGGATGATTCTGCATTACAATAGTTACTATTGTTCAGCTGTTTATATCATAAAACTCAGAACTCCATGGCTGCCTGCTTTGCTCTTTCGGTTCCCCTCTCTAACCGTAGTATAGAAAATGTTAACAAGTCAACAGTATCTGTCAAATTGTCTAGAAGCCATAATTAAGGGGACTGTCTTGCAGAGGCAAATCACTAAACTCTCCGAACTCCATCACCATTAATTAAAATTGAAACATATAGTGTTTTGTTAACTCCTTTTAAGCAATGTTTTTGATTTATAAAAATATATTAATTAGATTTGGTTCTCTTACGTCTTAATGTCTACTTGGAAATTTTGGAAATCCACCATGTGTGATTTTAGTACAAGTATTAAAATCATTTAATTTTGTTTTCTGCCAATTTGAATGTTTCTGCCTTTTTTTGTCTTATTTTTACCTGTGTTCGTTGATTTACGTGAAAGTGCTTGGTTACACAAAAATACTGCTTCCCAACAAGGTCTAAGCATGAGTGCCTAACCAGTGTGTCACAAAAGATGTGACATGTCTTACACCAAGTGTGTGTACATTTATGTTGGGAAATGTGTTTCGTTTTAAAATGATTAATTAATTACTAATTAGTTAATTTTTATTTACTTGTAAGGTCAATAGAGAAAAAGATAGTGACAGACAGAGAGCTTCTATCCCCTGACTCACTCCCTACATGCCTGCAGCAGCCCGGGTTGGACAAGAAGGAAGCCAGGGAGCCAGGTACTCAGTCTAGGACATGGGAGGCCACAACTCAGCCAGCTGATCCATCAACTGAATCCCCCAGGGTGCCTATTACCAAGAAGCTAGGATCAGAAGTAGAGCCTGGACCTGAATCCAGGTACTCTGGTGTGGAATCTGCGTGTCCCTTAAAGCATCTCTCTCTCTCTTTTTTTTTTTTTTTTTTTGACAGGCAGAGTGGACAGTGAGAGAGAGAGACAGAGAGAAAGGTCTTCCTTTGCCGTTGGTTCACCCCCCATTGGCTGCCGCGGCCAGCGCATGGGGCCTATCCGAAGGCAGGAGCCAGGTGCTTCTCATGGTCTCCCATGCAGGTGCAGGGCCCAAGGACTTGGGCCATCCTCCACTGCACTCCCTGGCCACAGCAGAGGGCTGGCCTGGAAGAGGGGCAACCGTGACAGAATCCGGTGCCCCAACCGGGACTAGAACCCGGTGTGCCAGTGCCGCAAGGTGGATGATTAGCCTAGTGAGCCACGGCGCCAGCCACCTTAAAGCATCTTAACTGCCCCAACATAAACCCATCCCTAGACTGTTTTTTTGTTTACCCTAAAATTCTAAGAGGTTGCCAGTTCCCTGAGATAGTCCAAAGAACCTGCTTTTACATTGCATATTTGAGATTGGAGTGGTCACTGTTATTCTGCTGTACATAACCCTGTACGTTTAATTCATAAAACAGAGAACTAGAAGCCAGCATTGTGGCCCAGTGAGTTAAGTCCCATTTGAAACCCTGGCATCCCATATCAGAGTGTTGGTTTGAGTTCCATCTGCCAGCTTCCCATCCAACTGTCCGCTAATACACCTAGGGGAGCAACAGAAGATGGCCCAGGTACTTGGACTCCTGCCACCCATGTGGGCGACCTAGATGGAGTTCCAGGGTCCTGGCTTTGGCCTGGCCCAGCCCTGGCTATTGTGACCATTTGGGGAGTGAAACAGTGGATGGAAGATTTCTCTCTGTCTCTGTTTCTCCGTCTCTCTGTGTGTCTCTGTCACTCTGCCTTTCAAATAAATCTTTTTAAAAAGAAAGAAGTAATCTATAGAGAAGCAACTTACAGAGAAGTAACTTCAGTCACAGTTTCAGGTTTTGCTGAATCATTACTTTGTTGTGTTTCTTGCTATTTATATCCATTAGAAGTTTCTGAAAACATGTAGATCTTTGTTATTTTTTTTACTTTAAAAAACGTTTTTAAAATTTATTTATTGGAGAGACAGAGATCTCTTATCTGTTGGTTCACTCCCCAAGTGTCCACAACAGCTAGGAAGTCAATAAACGTCTCCCATGTGGGTGGCAGGAACCAGATTCCATGAGCCGTCACCACCACCTGTCAGGGTCTGCATTAGCAGGCAGCTGAAGTCGGGAGCAGGAGCTGTGAATCAGTCCCAGGTACTTCAGTATTGGATGTGGGCATCTGAACCACCAGACGAAAGTCTTAGATGTGCGTAAATATCTGATTTCCCTAGGATAGTTAAGACTCTTTCAGCAGATACGGGGTATGCTGTAGCTCAAATAATACTCTCTGTAAAAAGGTAAAAAACTCTAATTGTCAAAATATTAATCTAATACAAAATATATGTATTTGAACACAATTAATGGCAATTAGTGGCATTTTCTCTTTGATAGCTCCTTACAATGAGCTATGTTACACACTTTTAGGATTATTCCTGGGAAGTCAATTCGTAACGCTCATTTTTGTTGTTTTCTCTGGATTTCACAAGAGACCTGTATGTGAATTCAGTTCCACTGTCTCTCATCTGAGTGACTATATAAAAATGATTTAACTCCTCTGAATTTTGAGAATTTTGTTTGTAAAACTGGCCTACTAATGGTAAACAGAAACAAACTGAGAAGCAAAGAAATACTACACGTACAAAAAAGTTTAACAAAACTAAAATTTTTTTGAAACTATTGGGCTACTCACATTTGTTTTTTAAATGAAATTTTATGCCCCACCTGATATATACTATAAAAATATGTTATTTCAAAAGTTCACAACTAAAGCTTTTTCAGGCAGTCATAATAAATCTTCCATATGTTAATCTTTTGAATGAATATTGATTTTGTTTTATAACTGATTAAATGAAATATTTCTTGATGTTATCCTTAACAGCTAGACACATACTTGGGTGTTGGTTTTAAGTGCGTACTCTCTAGCACAATGGATTGTTCTATCTTGTTTAAATCTCAGCGCTGTTAAAACTTATTATATAGTCTTATTTATTTTTTAAAGATTTATTTATTTATTTGAAAGGCCGAGTTACAGACAGAGAAAGGGACAGACTGAGGGAGAGGTTTTCCATCTACTGGTTCACTCCCTAAATGGCCACGATGGACAGAGCTGGGCTGACCCAAAAACTAGAAGCCAGGAGCTTCTTCTGGGTCTCCCAGGTGAGTGCATGGTCCAAACATTTGGGCCATCTTCCACTGCTTTCCCAGATTATAACAAAGAGCAGGATCTAAAGAGGAATAGCAAGAGTACTAATGGGCACTCATGCGGGATGCCGGTGCCATGGGCAGAGGTATAACCTACAGCACCGGCCCATATTTATTTACTAAAAGATAATTATCTTACGTATTTTAGTTATTACTAGAAGAACATATGTGAATTAGGCATATTATAATAAATATCTAAGACATCCTATACCACTAAAATATTCTGACATCTTAGGACTTGACACAGTAGTTGCTGGTGATTTATGATGTAAAAAATAATTTAGTTTGAATTTTAGATATGTGCACAATAATTAAAGGAAAGCAGATTGTTATTTAATTCTTATGCAAGATCCTTATTAATAAATGAGTGAAAATAAGAATCCAAAAGTATGACATGTTAGTAAAAGGCAAAAGATTTATACGATCTGA
The DNA here is from genome assembly GCF_051225735.1 of Oryctolagus cuniculus. Lineage (NCBI taxonomy): Eukaryota > Metazoa > Chordata > Mammalia > Lagomorpha > Leporidae > Oryctolagus > Oryctolagus cuniculus. The sequence goes on along the minus strand of NC_142874.1, from coordinate 11,163,477 downwards.
AGAGAAACCAGAGTATTAAAAGTATGATGTGCTAGTTGAGTGATAAAATGATCCAGTTGTGTAGCTGTTTTGGGTGAAGTGATTAAGATGCCACTTAGGACATCCCCAATGACAATGCCCAGATTTGAGTTCCATCTCCACTTCCTATTCCAGTTCCTGCTAAGGCTCGACTAGGAGACACATGCAACGAAATAGTGAAAGATTAAATTCAGGGGTGAGTTTGGACTGTTGGCTGGGATACCTGAGTCCCATACTGGAATTCTTGCCTTCGATCCCTGACTCTGGCTCCCGACTCCAGCTTCCTGCTGGTGCAGATCCCGGGAAGCAGTGGGTGAAGGCTCAGGTGGTCGGGTCCCTACCACCCTGTGGGAGATCCAGACTAAGATCTGGCCTCCTGGATTCAACCCGGCCCAGCCTCGTTGTAGGCATTTGGGGAGTGAACCAACGGATGGAAGATCTCTGTCTCTGTTTCTGTCTCAGTCTCTCCCTTTCACTGTTTCTCTGTCTTTCTCTCTCTCTCTCTCTCTCTCTCTCTCTCTATATATATATATATATATATATATATATATATATATATAAATTCCAGCTATATTGCTGGTAAATTAGCAGAAACAGCTATGACAGATGGTATCTGTGGCTACCCTAAATGTGGGAGAGGAGTTAATGCCTGTGGAAGATACCTTTCTCTACCAGTGACACTTGAAATTTTGAAGAGCAGGGATTGAACTAACACAGATTTTGATCAAAGAGCTGGAGTTTCCATGTGAGTTTATAATCACGCCAACCTTTTTCTACTCCTCTGAAAAATATTGCCAATTTACTACATGCTTAATTTACTGTAATTTAACATATATACACATGAGGGTACTTCAAAAAGTTCATAGAATTAAGATTATGTAAATTTTCCATGAGTTTTGTAAAGACATCTCGTACACAATATTTATGCTAATTGACTTACAACAATTAAGTTTTAAATTTTAATTTTTTAAAGAATTTTAACTGACTACAGAGTATGTACCTATTTCATATAATTTTTGTGAAGTGTAAATAACATACTGGAAATCAAGATTTCAGTGTGGTACTTGGTGCTTACTAAGGGATTCATAAAAGTTTTCTGTTCCTTTTTTGTTGTTGTTATACTAGAAACTTCTTATATGACATTGTTCATATGCTGAAACCAAGAAATAATAATTTGAATCTTGATCAATTATTTCACTATTGTATATAAATCTGAATATTTTAACTTCAAAAAGATTTTCTGTATTACTGGGTATCTTGAGTATTTTAAAAGTCATTCTTTTGAAGATAATATATATCAACCCACCTGGGATATAAAAAATGAACAATGTAGTAGGGTGTTGTTTTCCTTGACTTCCTCGTGTCCTCAAAATTATCTTTTCTTGTCTCCTTCACTTCCTTCCTCTTCCATCTCCTCTGCTCATCTTCCACCCACCACTCTAACTGCATCTTCTATGTGGAAGTGTCCCTCACAAAGGAATACAGATTCATTCATGCTGAAAATTATCTAGTGTTATTATCTAAGCCACACGGGTTTCTGTGTGATATTGCATTATCTTAATTGCTAAAGAAAGCCTGTGTTACAAGTCTTAACTCCTCCACAAAGCTGTTTTCTCAGGCTTCCTTGCATACCCCCACAGTGCCTAATCATATTCTGGACACTCAGTAAACATCACAAAGTTGTTTTATTATAATTAAAAAACTGATCACCATCACATATGTCGTTTCTGATTAGAGTGGTGCCTCTGGCGTTGAGGCGAATCATCCGCAGCACATTTGTCTGTAAATGCTGAGTTTGATCTTGAAGAAGGGTGCAAAAAACCGATGGAGGATTATTACAGAAAATTACTACGAATAAGCTTTTCACCCTCACTGTCATAGTTTATGAAAAAAAAATAAAGTTTATTTTTGTGGAAAACATTAAAGATGCTTTTGCTTTATTTTTGAAGGTTAAAAAAAGAAAAATGCTGTATAAACTCCTGTTTTTTTTAAAACAAGGTAGATTTTCTTTGTTGTCCAAAAAACACCATATTTTTTGCTACCATTATTTTATGAAATATTTTCACTTGTTACTCTGTTATATTCAAATGATATTCTTTCCAAAAATTTAAATGTACACTTGACCCTTTGTAAATGCTGATTTATGGTTTGAAGAATATCGTTACTTAGAGGAAACATTAACAAGTGTGTATTGATTACATGTTGCTTTCCAGAACATACTGCTGTCCCCTAACAGAGTTCTTCTGCAGGTGTTTTGGTTACTGACTGTTGTCATTTTCACATATAAAATCTCTGCGTGGGATAGAAATCTCAAAGGGAAACAAGATTTTCAAAAATAAGTTTCTCCAATGAATACAATGTCATGTTCAAGCAAATATAATTTTGTAAAAAAAACCTCACATTCAAGAGAAATAAAACATTGTAAGAAGTATCAATAGATTTTAAAATAGCATTTGCAAATGTGAAATGCCTGTTGTGTTTCTCCTAGGAATTTAGTAGTTGCTGTCTAAAAATCCTAGAGCAAACTGAAAAATCACTTCAAGAACCAGATTCAAGCACTCCTAAATGTAATATTAATAAAGTTGCTACAAATCAATACAAAGATGATATGCCTTTGACAAGGTTAATATACCCAGGAAAATATGACCAACAAACAACATTGCAGGGAAGACACTTCAAGTGTCATTTTCTACCATTCAGCTTCTGGTTTTGCCCTCTTAATTTTGAAAATTTATTCCCCGCATAAGATAAAGACGAAGTCATGGTGACAGTCGCTGTATCTGCAAGGTGCTATCAATTCAGTCATACTCTCACCTGAACCTAGGTTGTACAGGTGGGCTGGGTATCCCACTGCTTCCCAACACAACCAGGTCTCCTCAGTGAATGTGTTGTTGGTCTGTAAATTGATTGAGGTCTAGGTTAAGAGGTTTACAACCAGCCCGCGCCACAGCTCACTAAGCTAATCCTCCGCCTTGCGGCGCCGGCACACCGGGTTCTAGTCCCGGTCGGGGCGCCAGATTCTGTCCCAGTTGCCCCTCTTCCAGGCCAGCTCTCTGCTGTGGCCAGAGAGTGCAGTGGAGGATGGCCCAAGTGCTTGGGCCCTGCACCCCATGGGAGACCGGGAGAAGCACCTAGCTCCTCGCTTCTGGCTTTGGATCCGCGCAGCGCGCCGGCCGTGGAGGCCATTTGGAGGGTGAACCAATGGAAGAAAGACCTTTCTCTTTGTCTCTTTGTCTGCCTATAAAAAAAAAAAAAGGTTTACAACCCTCATGGATGGCTTGATTCAGGTTTTGTGTGTTTGTACTGCATTTAGGTGCTTTATTTCACATTTTATGCAGGATCCTCTGTGCATATTCCTAGATTGAGAGATTGAGTCCAGTCCAATGCTGGGATTCTATTCCTTGGTGTAACGGAGAAGAACTCTGCACTTCTCTTGTGTTGCTGCTCAGTGGAAATCCACGAGCAGACTGGAGGCAATAAAGCTCAGTGAAGCTGGAGCCGGAGAAGCAGCAGCACACACTTGTTGAGGCAGCTGCCCGAAATGAAGCCCTTGAAACGTTGCTTTGCAAGGGAGACTGGTTTCCTGAGATGGAAGAGGAACTGCTTCCACGGGAAGGGGAATTCAGGAAACTTTTTGTTCAAAATGTTCAGTTTCATCTGTTTTTGTCCTAATCTCACAATGCCACTCCTTTCTACCAAGTTCGCTTTCCCTAACATAAGCATTTTGGCAAGTACGCATTTCACTGACATTGAAACTCTGCCTCCCATTCGGATCTGGTTAAAAGGCCCATGAGAGTCTCGCAGGCATGGAAAGCCAAGACACTGTGGCAAAAACGACCTGATTGAAAGATCTCGGTGAACAAGACCCCAGCAGAAAGAACGGGCCATCAAAGAAGGAGGCACCTTTCTCTGAAGGGAGGAAGGAACCTCCACTGTGACATGACCTTGACTAAATAAGGTCAGAGTTGGTGAACTCAAGAGGCTTCCATAGTCTTGACAGCTCATTGCAAGAACCTCGGGTGATTACTGACATCATAAATAACAGTGTCAATTGTCAAATCAACAACGGGAGTCACTGTGCACCTGCTCCCCACGTATGATCTCTGTCCTTAATGTGTTTTACCATGAGAATTAACGATAACACTACTAGTCGAAGAGTACTCTATATCCTGTGTGGTTGTGTGGGTGCAGTCTGTGAAATCTTTGCTTAGTATATACTAAGTTGATCTTTTGTATATAAAGATAATGGAAAATGAATCTTAATGAAGAGTGGGATGGGAGAGGGAGTGGGAGATGGGATGGCTGAGGGTGGGAGGGAGGATATGGGAGGGAAAAACCCTAAGTAAGCAATTAAGACTGCCATTAACATCTTCTGGATCTCCACCTGAGACATGAGTGGATCATTCAAAGCTTTTTTTTTTTTTTTCAACTTCAATTGAGCGGCAGAGAGACAGACAGATGGACAGAGCGCTCCCTTCCACTGGTGCACTCTTTATATGCCCACAATAGATCTGGCTGAATGGAAGTTGAGAGCTGCAAACTCAACTCATGTCTTCCACCTGGGTGGCAGAACTTGAGGCGTCATCTCTGCCTCCCAGGGTCTGCGTTAGCAGGAAGTTGGATCAGGGCCTAGATCTGTTTATGGAACTCAGATATTCCAGTGTGGGGTGTGTGCCTCTTACCTTTCTTGACAGGCGGAGTTAGACAGTGAGAGACAGACAGAGAAAGGTCTTCTTTCCATTGGTTCACTCCCCAAATGGTCTCTATGGCTGGCACACCACGCTGATCCGAAGCCAGGAGCCAGGTGCTTTTCCTGGTCTCCCATGGGGTGCAGGGCCCAAGCCCTTGGAACATCCTCCACTGCACTCCCGGGCCACAGCAGAGAGCTGGGCTGGAAGAGGGGCAACTGGGACAGAATCCGGTGCCCCGACCGGGACTAGAACTCGGTGTGCCGACGCCACAGACGGAAGATTAGCCTAGTGAGCCGCGGTGCCGGCCTTACCTGGCATCTTAACTGCTAGCCTAAACATCTGTCCCCATTCAATATTTTAAGCACCTAATTATTTATGTGTAAATTCTGCAGAACAGTCAGAAGCAGTCTTGTTCCATTGTATTGCCTTTGCAATCACCGTTTTTTTGCCATATCCAGTGATGCCAAAGATAATTGGTCACATCATACTTTGTGCTCAATTAGTAATTCATTTCACATCATTCAAGTGAGAAATTGAAAATTGTGATGCCACTCCATTACCGATGATGTTTTGTTTTCTCCAACAATGAGGCTATCCATCTGCTCACAAGCAGGAGAGCAAACAATGAAAGAACCCCACTCATGATACTAGTTATTCTATCCATTAGAGTTGTGGCAGAAAACAGGTGGCATACTCAGAATGATTTTACCAGGAATAATTTGAAGAAGCAGAATTAACTGAATCAAAAAGGGATGGTGAGGCACCAGGTGAACAAAATTGTAGGGGGTATTATGGAGGGAACAGCACAGAAAATGAGTGCATTTGGAGAGACCTACAGCAATTGGAGAAAAAGCGTTGAACAGGTGCTACCGCTAAAGAGCAAAGCAGCGGCTTGGGAATTGTAATTTAAAATAAGGGGCATTGGGAGATTAAATACTCTGATCTCATTGGTCTCCCACCCTCTGTTCCCTTCCTGCTTGCTCCCCTGTACCAAATCCAGCCAAAGCCATACAACCAAGTAGAGCTCTTCATGCACTCTGTGGCGTCTGACCTCAGGTAAACAGAGCAGAGAGCAGAAGCAAAGACCAGCGGGAAAGAATGAGCATATTTTCAAGAACCTAAAAATCATGCAAGAGCACTTTGTACATTTGAATGAGAATTATTTATGAATATAATGTTGAAGGTTCAGTTTATCAGTAAGTTGTTTCAGTTATGTATTATATGACACGTTATTTTTCTTTGAATATGTTGTATTAGTATGTAGTGATAATTGTTTCAATTTGCACTTCCTACTTACTGCTTATATTGAGCGTTTTTTCTCCAAATATTTTATTTATTTACTTGAGAGGCAGAGCCAAGAGAGAGAGGGGGAGAGACAGAGAGAAAGGTCTCCCATCTACTGGTTCACTCAAAATGGCCGCAACGGCTGGAGCTGGGCTGATCCAAAGCCAGCCAGGAGCCTCCCTGGGTCTCCCACGTGGGTGCAAGGACCCAGGCACTTGGGCCACCCTCCACCGCCCTCCCAGGCCACAAGCAGAGAGCAGGATAGAAAAGGAGCAGCTAGGACAGGGACCAGCACCCACTCAGGATGCTGGCACTCAAGCAGAGGCCCAGCCCACCACGCCACAGCTCCAGCCCTGAGCAATTTTGTAAGCCAATAGAGCATTTCAAAAAAGTTTGTAGAAAATGGAATTAAAAGAAAAGTTTGTTTTAGTGCAATTTTTGATTTTTTTTAATTAATTTATTTGAAAGAGTTAAACAGAGAGACACACAGAGGTTTAGGGAGAGACAGATCTTCCACCTGTTGGATTACTCCTGAGACGGCAGCAATGGCCAGGGCTGGGCCAGGCCAAAGCCAGCAGTCAGGAGCCAGGAGCTTCATCTGGGTCTCCTACTTGACTGGCGGGGACACGAGTAATGTGGCTTTCCCGGGTGTGTTACTGGGAGCTGGCTTGGAAGTGGAGCAGCTTTACCCACGACACCACAATGCTGGCTGTACCATGCAGCTTTTTTTTTTTTTTTTTTTTTTGTGTGACAGGCAGAGTGGACAGTGAGAGAGAGAGAGAAAAAGGTCTTCCTTTTCCCTTGGTTCAACCCCCAATGGCTGTTGTGGCCTGCGTGCTGCAACCGGCGCATCGCACTGATCCAAAGCCAGGAGCCAGGTGCTTCTCCTGGTCTCCCATGGGGTGCAGGGCCCAAGCACTTGGGCCATCCTCCACTGCACTCCCTGGCCACAGCAGAGAGCTGGCCTGGAAGAGGGGCAACCGGGACAGAATCCGGTGCCCCGACCGGGACTAGAACCCAGTGTGCCGGTGCCGCAAGGCGGAGGATTAGCCTAGTGAGCCGCGGCGCCGGCAATCCCAGTGCTGTTTTGAATGATACTTTGTCTATGGTGTGAAGTAAGGGTTCACATTCATTTATTTCCATATATCTAAGCTATTATAGTGCCATTGCTTGAAAAGAACAGAATTGTTTTTGGTGGATTAATCTTATCAGTTGACCACATATGTGTTGGTATACTTGAAAACTCCCTATTTATTCCTGTTGATCCTTTTTTTCATATGCCAACATCACAATTTTGACTACTGTGGGTTTATATTAAGACTTGAATCCTGGTAAAGCAAATTCCTTTATTCTTTTTCAAATGTTGTCCTGCTGGTTTGGATTCCACATAAGCTTTAAAATTAGCTGATACGTTATTAAGCAAAATCTATTAGGATTTTCATTGGTACTTCATTGACTCTATAAACAAACAGGGAAAGTTATATTGATACTCTATAGACAGATATTTCCATATATTTGTCTTTATGTTTTAGAGATTTTGGTGTACAAAACTTACATATACTTTATTAAATGTATCCCTAACTATTCTTGGTTGAATACTGTTGTAAATTGTATTTTATCATTGTGGTCAGTATATATAAATACAATTGACTTTCTGTGCATTAAATTTTAATTCTGTAATATGTCTTAGCTCTAGTTGCTTTTGGTGAGCTTTCTTAGGCTTTTCTGTAGATCTGGTTATACGTTCTCACATTGATCATGCATGCCTTTTGCTTCTTTTGTGTGGACTCGTTAAATGTGCTAGTATCTCCTATTCAGTATTGACTAGAGATGATGAGAGTGAACATCTTTGTCTCATCTCAATCTTTCAGAGAGAACACTCAACTTGTTTGTTAATCAGTAATTGTGATAGTACCTACAAATTTTTTATAAATATACTTTATGAGTTGAGAAAGTACTTTTCCTTTCTTCCTCATTTGCCAAAATTCTATTGTGTGTAAATGTTTAATTTTATCAAATGCTTCCTCTATTAATGCCTTTGTCTCTTAGATTTACTATAAACAATACATTAATTTTAATTATTAAGCCAACTTTGCTTACCTGAGACAAGCACCTCCCTTATTATGATATATTACCATTTTTAGATATTTCTAGGTTTAATTTCAAAAATTATGTTAAATTTTTTGGTATTTATATTCATGAGGGATATAGATGTGTGGTTTTGGTTCCCCTACTTTAAAATGTTTCATATAAGAATATTAGTAAATTTTATTTCAAAAAGATGAACAGAAAATGTTCCTTATGTTTTGTGAAAGAATGTGTCAGACCAGTACTTGTTACTAGTTGAAATATTTACAAAGTTATTCGGTGCTGTTATTTGAACCCAGAATTTTCATTGTTGGAAAGTCTTATATTATGGATCCAATTTCTTTTGTATAAATAGGGCTATTCAGATTGCCTATTTTTCTTTGGTCAGTTTTCTTATGTCTTTCAGTGAACTTAAGTATTTTATTTAGTTTTTCAAGTTTAGTAGCATAAAATTATTGACAATCTTTTCTTTTGTTTAAAGATTTATTTATTTTACTTGAAAGTCAGAGTTACACAGAGAGAGGAGAGGCAGAGAGAGAGAGAGAGAGAGGTCTTCCATCCGATGGTTCAGTCCCCAGTTAGCCGTGACAGCTGGAGCTGTGACGGCCGGAGCTGCTCCGATCCGAAGCCAGGAGCTTCCTCTGGGTCTCCCACATGGGTGCAGGGGCCTAAGGACTTGGACCATCTTCTACTGCTTTCCCAGGCCATAGCAGAGAGCTGGACAGGAAGTGTAGCAGCCGGGTCTTGAACCAGCGCCTATGTGGGATGCCAGCGCTTAAGGCCAGGGTGTTAACCTGCTGTGCCACAGCGCCAGCCCCCTGATACTATTTTCATACTGTTTATTGTCTGTTAGTATGTATTGTTGTGTCCTCTTTGACACTTGTCATTGTTAATTTAGAGCATTTTAATTTCTTTCTTGATTAGACTAGCTAGAGATGTATCAATTTTATTTATCCTTTCAAAGAGTCAACCTTTAGTGTCACTGATTTTCTGTTTACTTTCAAGTGAATATCCTCTGTTTTGTTAGTTTTCCTTTTATTTATTCTTCATTGAATGAGCCCGCATTTTAGTTCCTCTGAAAGTAGAAAATTTGATTATTTTGATTATTATTTTTAGATTTTTCTGCTTCTCTAATAGAAATCTTTAAAACTATATGTTTTGTGTGTGTGTGTGTGTGTGTGTTTTCTGAGCACTGATGTAGGTACATCCAAGTATTTTGACGTTCTGTACTTTGATTTTCATTCGTTTCCCAATATTTTCTATTTGCCTTCAGGATTTCAGGATTTAGTCCCTTGTTCCTGGGCTCTATTTATATATATTAACTGACTTCCAATTATCTGGGAACTTTCCAGATTTCCTTGTTGTTCATGTTCAGTTTCATTCCATTGTAATCACTAATCATGTTCTTGATTATGTCATCTCTAAATTTTGTTGATGTATTTTTATTGCCTAGTTTATATGTTGTACATTGAAAATAGTTTCCATCCTAGAGTTCCTGGGTGGAGTGGTTTACAGTAGGTTTAGAAAGTGTGTATTTCCACTTTCATATCAGTTGCAGAAACAAGGTTTGAAGTTATAAACTATAATTGTGGATTTGTCTACTTCTGCTTCCAGTGCTACCATTTTGCATTATTTAGGGTTTCTATTATGTTATGCATGCATATTTATGTTTTGAGTTTCTAACCAATAATTTGGTCTTTTTTAACATAATGTTCTTTTCTGGTAATATTTCTTTGATTCTACTTCAATGTGAGTAGTGTTTGCAGGATATTTCTTTTTTTAAATTCATTTTATTTATTTGAAATTCAGAGTTACATAAAGAGAGAGATCAAGAGAGAGATCAAGAGAGAGAGAGATCTTCCATCCACTGACTTAGTCCCCAAATGGCAACAATGGCTATAGCTGAGCTGATCGAAAACTAGGAGCAAGGAGCTTCCTCCAGGTCTCCCATGCAGTTGCAGGGGCCCAAGGACTTGGGCCATCTTCCACTGCTTTCCCAGGCCAAAGCAGAGAGCTGGATGAGAAGTGAAGCAGCTGAGACTCTGACCATTGCCAGGATCTAGGAGCTTCTTCCGGGACTCCTAGTACAGTGCAGGGTCCCGAACACTTGTGTTATCTTCCACTGCTTTCCAGGTGCATTAGCAGCGATCTGGATGGGAAGTGGAGCAGCCAGAACTCTGACCAGCACCCAGATGGGATGCTGGTGCTGCAGGCTGGGGCTTTAACCTGCTGTGCTGCAGCTCTGGCTCAATGATATATCTTTTAAATATACCTTTAACGAATATAAAATCTTGGATAATGCAGTGGAAAAAAAGTCCTTTAAATACTTTTTCATTTAACCTTTCTTTACATGTGAAGTATCTTTTGAGGAGCACACAAAGTTTTCTCCTGCTTTATTTATGCAATCTGACGATGTCTGCATTTTAATTGGATTTTAGGCCATTTATATTTATTGGAAGAAGCAATGCTTTGTAGTTAAAATCCATCATCATACTGTGGTTTTTATTTATCCCATTAGTTCTTGTCCTTTCAGTTCTCTTTCATCTGCCTTATTTTGGACTACAAAGTTTAGAATTGAGTTTTTGTTGTGGTTGTAGTTGTTTTAAAGATTGATCTATTTGAAAGGCAGAGTGACAGAGAGGCAGAGGCAGAGAGAGAGGTCTTCCATTTGCTGGTTCACTCTCCAGATGATCCCAATGGCAGGATCTGCTCCGATCCAAAGCCAGGAGCCAGGAGCTTCTTCTGGGTCTCCCACGCAGGTGCAGGGGTCCAAAGACTTGGGCCATCTTCTGCTGCTTTCCCAGGCCAGAGCAGAGAGCTGGATCGGAAATGGAGCAGCCGGGGCTCAAACCAGCGCCCATTTGGAATGCCGGCACTGCAGGAAGCAGCTTTACCCACTACGCCACAGCACCAGCCCCTAGAATTCAGTTTTATGGAATTCTTAGCGATATCTGTTTTTACAGTGATTTCAAGTGTTTACATGTCCATATTTAACTGATGTTTCCCTTCATATCATTTTGCGCATGTACCATATGTCTTACTATTTTGCATATGACTCTTACATTGATATTATTCCTTTTGTCTTAAGAACTTCTGTTCACATTTCTTTTAGTGTAGGAATGCTAGTACACCTTTTTTATTACTTGTGTGAATATAATTTATTTTGACTTCATTTTTGAAGGATATTTTCCGTAGTGTTTATTTCATACTTGAGAGCTTTATTTTTCTTCTACATGTGCTAAAGAGAAACTTATCTTGTATGAAACAATTCTTCCCTGCATTCTTAAAGATTTTACTTTAGTTAAAAAAAATTCTAAAAGTTGAATTAAGGGTGATTGAGACTGATTTTCTTTATGCTTGTTTTTTGAATTTGATTAATGCTTTGGACTTGTGGATTTAATTATCACAAATTTTGGAAAGTTTTGATGATTATCTTTTCAAAAGTATTTTCTGTTCAGCTTGCTCCTCTTCTTGCACTCCACCTTTTTGGCATGTTTAACAGCCTTTTTCCAAAATTTCACCCACTCTCTTTCAGTTACTCAACCTTTTTTCTCTGTGCAATTGAAAAATTAGTGGCTCATTTTCTGTCAAGTTTTCCATTTTGTGTACCTTCGTAACACCTAATTTGATTTAAATCTATTTAGTGCGTTTTCCTCTCAGATATTGTATTGTTTAAGATCTGAAGTTCCATTTGGCTCTTTATATTTTCCATTTCTTTCCTCCTTGTGTTTATGTTTTATTTGGTGTAATTTTTAGAGGCTATTGTAATGTCTGTTATTTCTGAATCTGCAACTTTAATGTAATTATGGTTCACATTTTGCTTTTTCCTATTCTGTTGTCAAGACTTTGGATTTGCTCTCTTCTTTACAAAAGTGGAACTTGTTTGGGCCAACAGTCAATTTCCTTGAGTTTTAGGGCATTGCTTTATTTAGGGAAGCTCTAGAGTAGAATTCACTGGAATCTGGGCTTACTCTGAGTTATTTGCTGACTGTCCCACGACTCCACAAGTTCTCTCCCCTATCGCTTGCTAGAAAGTGAAGTCCGTGGTGAGTCACACTGGGTTCTCTCTCTTCCATAGTTCTTTTGTTCTCTCATCTTGAGGAGTTTCGTCTCCTGAACCTGCAAATGAGTGTGTATCTAAAGACTCGGGGACCCTTCTGCACATTTCTACAGCTCTTTCTCTAGTGCTCCGCTTATCGCTGGTTCTCCATGCCACAAATACTACAAATTGCACAGAATCTGTTCCCCATCACCTCTGTCCCTAACTCCTTGAAACTCTGTTTTGTCCTCCTCTGCACCTCCAGGAAGACAGCTGGAGCATTCTGGGAATGACTTCCTTATTTTCATTTTTCCAGGAATCATAGGTCTGTGCTGCCTGTTGTCCAGTGCCTCAAAAATGTGTTGAATATATTTCCTCCAGTTTTGTGTGTTTATAAGATGGGGAAAATCCTTAAGACAGTAGAGAAAGAAGTATTTACACTTTCATTTTTTTAGATATATTCATTTACTTGAAAGAGTTATGCACAGAGAGAGAGAGAGAGAGAGGTCTTCCATTTGCTGGTTCACTCCCCAACTGGCTGCAATGTCTGGAACTGTGCCAATCTGAAGCCAGGAGCCAGGAACTTCTTCCGGGTCTCCCATGCTGGTGTAGGGGCCCAAGGACTTGGGCCATCTTCTGCTTTCCCAAGCCATAGCAGAGAGCTGGATAGGAAGTGGAGCAGCCCGGACCTGAACCAGCGCCCATATGGGATGCTGGCATTGCAGGCGGCAGCTTTACCCACTACACAACAGCACTCGCCCCTCTACTTTGATTTTTAACTTCAGTCTGTTTCCTGCCTTGTGCTATTTACTTTGTCTCTTTTGGCACTGTCTGGTTTTTACGTTTTCTGTTATGTTTTCTAGGTGCTTGTAACCTAACCTTTCAAAGTCCCTCGTATATGTCATGATCTCCATTTTGCTTTGCATATATTTTCAAATCTAATGACATGCTATGTGATTCTAGATGAATAGCTCCCAAGTGAACTCACTAAATATTTTTCTAGCTATTCTCAAACAATCTAATAGCAAATAGCTGACTTTATTTAAAAGTCATTTAAAAGGTAAATTTTATGTTAGCCTCTCTTTTAAAAAGAAAAGTAGAATATTGGACAATATGATTAAAAATGCATTAAAGTCTGTTATGAAATAGAAAGGCTTATATGATAGCTTTAACATGCCCTAATTGTCCAGCATTTTTCTTCATGTGTTCTTCATTTGTTAATTGTAGCTAATTATAGAAAAATGATCCTTGGATAATTGTAGCCTTTTTAAAACAACAGATGAAATATCGACAGATAATTTTTTTATTTATTTTCCTATTTATTTATTTGACAGTAGACTTATAGACAGAGAGAGATAGAGAGAAAGGTCTTCCTCCCATTGGTTCACCCCCCCAAATGGCCGCCATGGCCAGCGCTGCACCGATCCGAAGCCAGGAGCCAGGTGCTTCTCCTGGTCTCCCATGCAGGTGCAGGGCCCAAGCACTTGGGCCATCCTCCACTGCCCTCCTGGGCAACAGCAGAGAGCTGGACAGGAAGAGGAGCAACTGGGACTAGAATCCTGCACCCATATGGGATGCCAGTGCCACAGGCAGAGGATTAACCAAGTGAGCCATGGCACCAGGCCCTCAACAGATAATTTTAAAAACCCAAGCAAAGTTCAGTGTTTTTATTGCTTCCATTGTATTGATGCTATATTAGTAAACACTTTATTAGGTAGTTCTGTGAAGAAAATGTCAAAGTTAAAATTATTTGCAGTGTACTTAAAATAATCATAATTCAGCTTGTATTTTCAAACCAACTATAGATATTTGCCCATTGTATAGAATAAATACCTTTTCATATTCTACTCAAGTATTCTTTACTATAACCTCATAGGGACTAAAAACTCATTAAATTCTGTACAAATCAGCAAATATCCCAACCCAAACGACTCAATTTATTTATTTTAAATATCTTGGATAAAGTTGTTCAGTTTCCCAGTTTCCTTCTCTCCGCTGGCTTTTCTCTCTGTATGTATTTGTTCACTGAATGTTTTATTTATTTCCCTAGTCAATGCCTGCAGAGATCTTAGGGCACTAAATTGTGTCTTTTCACCCAAACTTTGAAATATTTCTTGTGATTATTTGGCATCTACAGTGATTGCCATCTGTGAAGGTTTTCAGGAAATAATGTCTTGCAGAATACTTGTGTTTTCAGTTCAGTGGATCATAACCTGGCATTTTCTAGTATTGTTAAACAATCGTTTAAAGTTGATTTTCTAGATAATTGACCTGTTACAGCTCTGCTTACTCTTCTTCCTGAGGAAATGGCCGAGCAGGACAGGGCTCCGTGGTAGGTGTACGCACTTTGCTCACTTTATGTCCGTAAAAGCATTGTTGTAGAATGTATTGACCTGGGTGTTACTGTTACTAAGCTGCAAGAACATTCTGATATTAGCACTTCTCTAATTGTTAAGCTTTGTGGCAAAGATTTGTTGGTCAGCAGGATCAGGGAGCCATGATTATTTCCTCATACAATCGATATTTTATTAGTTCTGCATTCCACCAATCATTACACCCAATTAGCTTGTTATTGAAGTGTTTGGTATCAGTAGAGTTGAAATTAATTATTTAATTATTTTGTCATTGATAATGTGGAATCGTGGGCGTATCTGTAGTCAGTTCCCTTCACTATGAAATGAAGAAAATAATCTTGCTAGGAAGATTATGACAAGGACTAAATTAGTTATGCCCAATAGATAAAACGTGTCTCAATATATGGTAACTATTATTTTCTTTATTATTTTGTATAATATAAAAATTAAAATTTATAGTAATGATCCAAAGCTATTACTGGTATTCTTTGATTATAAAAATGCATATACTATGGTTTCTATATAAATATATATTATTATTGCTTTCAATTTTTAAAGGTACTACTTGATATAACACATATGATTGTATTTATTCAATAAGTGGAAATAATTATCTTCATGTAAAAGCTATTGAGTTTTACTACATGTTTGAATACTCCTTTCTGAGATAGATGTTCAAGGAACAGTGCCAATTATTATTATTATTATTATTTAAAGATTTATATAGTTAGTTGAAAGGCAGAGTTATAGACGAAGGAGAGACAGGTCTTCCATCCAATGGTTCACTGCACAAATGACTGCAGTGGCCAGAACTGGGACTATCTAAACCCAGGAGCCAGGAGCTTTTTCCAGGTCTCCCATGTGGGTGCAGCAGGCCAAGTACTTGGGCCATCTGCTGCTGCTTTCCCAGACGCATTAGCAGGGAACTGGATAGGAACTAGAGCAGCCAGGACTCTAACCAACATCCACATGAAATGCCAGTATTGCAGGAGATGGGTTAACCTGCTGCACCACTGCACCAAATAGTTTGCCCCATCCAACAATTTAATATTGAATATTTCCAATTCTTTTAAATATAAGTACTCTTCTCAATTAAGCACTTGGCAGGCAATATTAAAATTTAAATATAAGTGCTTACTTCATGACAGGCTCATGCCAAGAAGTTCGAATGCATTATCTTAGGCTTTAAGTTTGCTTTTAATTGAAAAAACATCATATTTATCGTGTACAACATGGCAAGTGAAATATATAGCCATGGACATATGTTAACATTGTGGAATGGCTAAGAGGTATTCACTCACACCTTTTGCAATGGCTGTTTTCAGAAAGATGAAAGATCCGTATTGGAGAAGATGTAGAGAAAGGGGGAACCCTGGTTCACAGTTGGTGGGAGCGTGAATTGGCTTTGCTGTTGTGGAAAACAGTATAGATGTTCTTCAAAAATTAAAGATGTAAAACTGCCATACAAATCAGCCATCCCACTGAGTATGTATCCAAATGAAATGAAATCAGTATGCCAAATGCACATTTGTACTCCCATGTTTATTGTAGCATTATTCACAACAGCTAAGATATGCAATCTACCTATCAGTGGGCTAGTGGATAAAGAAAATATGGCCAATATACACAATAGAGGAACTGGCGCTGTGGCACAGAGGTTTAAACCTCCACCTGCAGTGCCAGCATCCCATGTGGGCACCAGTTAGACTAGTCCTGGCTGCTCTGCTTCCCATCCAGCTCCCTGCTAATGCACCTAGAAAAGCAGTGGAAGATAATACAAGTGCTCAGGGCCCTGCACTGTACTGGAAGACCCAGAGGAAGCTCCTAGATCCTGGCTTTGGGCTGGCTCAGCCCTGGCCATTGTGACCATTTGGAGAGTGCACTAGAGGTTGGAAGATTCTTTCTCTCTCTCCCTCCTGGAATCCCTCCCTCTCTAACTCACTCCCTCCCTCCCTCTTTCTCTCTCTGTATCTCCCTTTCAAATAAGTAAATAAATCTTTTTTAATAATAAAAAGTATACACAATAGAATACTCTTCAACCTTTAAAAAATAAAGAAATTCTGTCATGTGGAATAATATAGATTGAAGCTTCAGAATATTAAGTAAGATAAGCCAGGCATAGAAACCAACATAGTAACACAGTGGTTACAGAGAATGGATGCTGGGGAGGCTTTTAGGGAAATACTGGCCTAAGGATAAGAAATTTGTTAGTAAGAATAATTTATTAGGCTGGCGCCGTGGCTCACTAGGCTAATCCTCCGCCTGTGGTGCCAGCACCCCAGGTTCAAGTCCTGGATGGGGCAACGGATTCTGTCCCGGCTGCTCCTCTTCCAGTCCAGCTCTCTGCTGTGGCCCGGGAGTGCAGTGGAGGATGGCCCAAGTGCTTGGGCCCTGCACCCCATGGGAGACCAGGAAAAGCACCTGGCTCCTGGCTTCAGATCAGTGCAGCATGCCGGCCATAGAGACCATTTGAAGAGTGAACCAATGGAAAGGAGACCTTTTTCTCTGTCTCTCTTTCTCACTAACTCTGCCTGTCAAAAAAAAGGAATAATTTGTTGTTCAGTAGGCTATCTGTAGTTCATAACATATTATATTCTTGATAATTGTAAAAGAATAGATTTTAAGTATTTTACCACAAAAAATGAATTGTGAAATAATGCATATGAGGCACATATTTTCACTTAATATGCATTCTTTTATTTATGAAAGTGTTAACATAGTATTCCTTTGTTTATAATTAATACTGTTTTATAAAGGCAAACGAAAACACCAGAATCTTACTGCCTCAGAGAATTGAAAACTCTGTGTCATTACTAATTTCCAAAATAAAGAATATGTATGATGATTCTTATGGTGCTCTAATATGTTAGATTTTTAAGGTCTAATCACGGATATAAAACATCCTCTAAAAATGGCATAAACATCATATAAATCTTTTTTGATTTTTTTCTCCTTAGTACTTGTAAAATACTTGTAAGTATTCACTAGTCTATTTTCAAAATTTTTTTTGCCTTCCATATTTCATTTCATATCCTTCTACCTTTTGATTAAATGTCTCTTTATGGAAATTTCTCATGGAAATGAAAAAAATCTTTATTACCTGAAAGTTAATTATATTAAAGTAATTAGCTTAGACTTAGATGAGTACATTTATTCTACATGTAAAATGCCTAAAATGAGTCATAAATAAGAAATCCTTAAATTATAGATAAGGAATGTGTCATTGAGAAGCAGGATTGTCAATAACTAGACAAATATATACATTTATTTCCCAAGCTAATGATTCAGGGTTTCCTCTGTGATAGGATCAAATCTCTATGAATTATCCCCTGTATTTCCTAGTTTTTCTGCTCTTCCTTTTATTAGGCTAGGAACAGCAGCATAATGTGTATTCACAATAAATTTTGAGACTAAACATGTATTTTTTTTTGATTTTCATACAGCTCAAATTTTCTTTCTGATACCAATGTAACTGGACCTCTAAGTGTTGGAATATCTTGAAGACTTAGGGAAGACATAGTCCACTATTAAAAAATATACCTCGCCTGCCACTTGAGTGCAACCTCTTACCACCATTATTTTTTGCCTTTGTTCTTTTATTTAATGAATACAAGTTTCATAAATGCAACTTTAGGAATATAGTGATTGTTCCCACCATACCTGCCCTCCCACCCCCACTCCTACCCCAACTCCTCCACCCTCTCCCATTCCCAGCCCCATTCTCCATTAAGATTCATTTTCAATGAACTTTATACACAGAAGACCAACTCTGTATGAAGTAAAGATTTCAACAATTTGCACACACACACATACACAGAAAACTGAGAACAAGTTTTACAGTTAATTCTCATAATACAGCTCATTGAGGATAGAAGTCCTGCATGGGAATTAAGTGCACAGTGATTCCTGTTGTTAATTTAACAATTAGCACTCTTATGTGTGGTGTTAGTGATCACCCTAGACCTCTTGACATGAGCTGCCAAGGCTATGGGAAGCCTTTTGAGTCCACAATCTCCACCAGTATTTAGACAAGGCCATAAGCAAAGTAGAAGTTCTCTCCTCTCTTCAAAGTACATCTTCTTTGGTCACGTCTTTCCACTGGGGTCTCACTCACAGAGATCCTTCATGTAGGACATTTTTCTTTGCCACAATGTCTTGACTTTCCATGCCTGAAATGCTCTCATGGGCTTTTCAGCCAGACCAGAATGCTTTAAGGGCTAATTCTGACATCAGAGTCCTATTTAAAGCAGTTGTCATTCTATGAATGCTGTATGGACTCTTTCCTATGTTGGAACACTCTCTCCTTTTTAATTCTATCTATTATTATTACCAGATACTTGATCTTATTTATATGATCCCTTTAACACTTAATCCTATCTATATAATCACTTCAGCACTTAACACCCATTTTTTTAAGTCTCATGTGACTCCTTTAAGCAGCTGTAACCACACACAGGGTAGCACAGAAAATGCAGGCAGCAGTCCACATATTTCATCCTCAGACTACTCTTTTTTATATTTTTTCTTAAGGTATACAACTTTCATGTATTTCATATATACAGATTTAGGAACATGGTGATACTTCCCACCCTATCCTCCTTCCCACCCGTGCTCTTACCCTTCCCCCTCCTCCCTCTCCTATTCTCACTGTTAATTTTATAAAGATCTATTTTCAGTGTGCTTAATACTCATAAGGCTAACCCTACACTAAATAAAGAGTTCAACAAATAGTATAAAGAAGGAAACACTGTTCCTCAACAGGGAACAAGGGCTGTAAACAGTTATCAGTTCTTAAAGTGTCCATTTCACTCCAACACATTACATTTTAGGCACTCTAATAGTTAACCCAGATCAGGGACAACATGATATCTGCCTTTTCTGTAACTGGCTTACTTCACTAAGCATAATGGTTTCCAGCTGCAATCATTTTGTTTCGAAAGACAGGATTTCATTCAGAGCCATGCTCTGCTCATGGCTGCCACCGCAGCATCCTTGGTGTCTTGTCTGTCCTAAGCATTTTCCCTGGGGTTTAATGGATGCATTTTGGATACGATGGCTGTTGTATCATCTGAGTAGTGTGGTACTCTTGTTGAGGTTCAGTCTACAAGGAACCAATGGAGCTTAACCTTCCTGCAAAGACTCTACCTGCAGGGCTCTCTGTCTTCACCAGGTATTTTATCCACATTCTCCATCGCGTGTGCGCTGCCTCACAGGCTTCCTTTCCTGTTTCTACGTCTAGTGTGCGGAGTGTTCCTATTGAGCCCACCTGCCTGTTTATAAAAACTGAGACATCTGTTACGAGGCCACAAGGCCACTTGCATTTTTCTGACTATCCTCATAGCAGATCTTTCATGATGCTTGCTTCTCAGTGAATTGTTTTCTAATTTTGTACACCTGGTTTTGCCTTTCATCATAAAGTGTTGCTGATCCAAAGAAACATCACTGGATTCAATAATAAATGTTCTTATTTAGGGCTAAAAGCAGAGATATCTGAGTGCTGTAACTTTCTTGGTATTTGACATGTAAAAACAAATGTATTCTTCCGAGTGTTCCTTTCCTCTTTTATAGAAAGACATCACGCCTACCTCCGCTTTCTGAATAATGAGTGGACAGTGTCGAACAAAAATTGCTTTAATTCATCAAAACAATTAAAATATGCAGCAAAAATGAAAGTTTAGTTGTTCCTTAGATTCTACTAGTGATACTGCTTTTAATAATGGCAAATTAAATGTTGATACAGTATTTCTGTTCCTATCAGAATAAATTGGAGCATGACATTCATTTGAAGACAATAACATGAGAAAGAAGAGTGAATTTGGCACACAGTTTCCTGTGAGACTATTATATTTTCTACCCAATGTCATTTCCTACTTCTGTAGGGAGAGGGCCAACAATAACAGTGATTCAATGGACCTGTCTGGGAAAGGTATTAGTTTCCTCGGGCTTCTGTAATATTGCACTAAAAATGGAGCAACTTAAACAACAGAAATTTATTGCCTCGCAGCTCTGGAGGCCGGCAGTCTGAGACCAAGGTGCTGGGCTGGCAGAGCCCTCGTCCCTCTGAATGCACTAGCCTCTGGCATCAGCTCCGGCTTCTGATCGGTTTTTGCCGTGAAGTGTCAACATCACATGGTGTTCTCTTTGTGAGCCTGTGTGTCACTGTGCAAATTTTCTCCTTTTTTGAGGATGCATCAGATTAGGGCCCACACTAATGATCTCATTTTAGAAAGTATTTATTTTAAAGGTGCCAGGAGGTGGGGGAAAGAAAGAGAAACCGAGAATTCCATTCAGCTGGTTCACTCCCCAGTGGCCTACACAGCTGGGGCTAGGTTGGGGCCAAAGCCGGGAGCCAATACAGGTCTCCCACATGGATGTCAGGAACCCAGCCACCTGAGCCATCCCTCTTTGTTGTCAGGGTGTGCATTAGCAGCTAATTGGAATGGGGAATAGAGCCAGGAATTGAACCCAGATACTCCAATGTGGGATGTAATCATCTTAACTCATAGGCAAAATGCCAGCCACATGGCCTCCTTTTATTTAAGTTATACAAGTTTTATATATATATATTTATATATATATAAATATAATTATATAAAAATTATATATATATAATATAGATGTAGAAACAAAGTGAGGCTTCCTCTCTCTCCTGCCTACCTTCCAATCCTTTCCCCTACCCCTGGATTCCCATTCTTAATTTTTATGATGATCTATTATAGTTTACTTAGTGATATAGTTAGCTCCACTCTAAGTAGAGGATTTCAGCAAATAGTATGAAGAACAAAAAAGCAAAATAAAACAGAAGATTGTTCCTCAGTGGAAGATAAGGCCTATAAACAATCATCCATTCTCCAAATGTCTATTTCACTCGAATACATTACATTTCAAGTATTCTGTTAGTTGCGTCTGATCAGGGAAAATATGATATTTGTCTTTTGGGGACTGGCTTTTTCACTAAGTGTAATGGTTTCAAGTTGTGACCATCTTGTTGCAAAAGATAGGATTTTGTGTTTTTATTTGTTTAACAGCTGAGTTGTACTCCATAGTGTGTATATATATCGTCATTTCTTTATTCAGTAACTAGTTGATAGACATCTGGGTTGACTCCATTCTTCGCTACTGTGAACTGTGCTGCAGTGAACATGGGAGTACAGTCACCTCTTTCATGTGCTGTTCTCCTTTGGTCTGGGTAAATTCCCAGGAGTGGGGTGACTGTATCATATGGTAGGTCTATAATGAGTTTTCTGAGTATCTGCATCCTGTCTTCCGCAGTGGTTGTACTAGTTTACATTCCCACCAGTGGTGGATCAGAGTAGCTTTTCCCCCACATCCTCACTGGAATTTGTTGTTTGTTGATTTCTGTATGAAAGCCATTCTAACTGGGGTGAGTAAAACCTATTTGTGGTTTTGATTTGCATTTCCCTGATGGCTGTTGAACCTGAGCGTTTTTGCAAGTGTATGTTGGCCATTTGAATTTCCTCTCTTGAGAAATGCCTGTTTAAGTCCTTGGCCCATTTCTTAAGTGGATTGTTTGTTTAGTTTCTGTTGAATTTCTTGAGCTCTTTATAGAGTCTGGATGTTAACCCTTTATCAGTTGCACAGTTTGCAAATATTTTCTCCCATTCTATTGGTTGCCTCTTCATTTTGTTGAGTGTTTCTTTTGCAGTGCAGAAGCTTCTCAGCTTGATGTA
The DNA here is from genome assembly GCF_051225735.1 of Oryctolagus cuniculus. Lineage (NCBI taxonomy): Eukaryota > Metazoa > Chordata > Mammalia > Lagomorpha > Leporidae > Oryctolagus > Oryctolagus cuniculus. The sequence continues at coordinate 11,141,312 of NC_142874.1, read as the reverse complement.
ATCCCATTTGTGGACTTTGGCTTTGATTTCCTGTGATTCTGGGGTCTTTTCTGAGAAGTCTTTGCCTACGCCAATGTCTTGTAGGGCTTCCCCCCTGTTTTGATGGTATAGGGTTTAGATGACCTCATTTTAAATTGATTAAATCTGTAAGGACCCTATCTCCAAATAAGTCTACATTCTGAGTACTAGGAGCTAGGACTCCAATGTATTTTTTTTTTTTAAGGAAATGATTCAACCTATGTCAGGGATTAGTATGGCTCTTTGGAACAGATTATTACGTTGTGATAAGATTTGTTGTCCTATTTCTTTCTTTTTTTTTTTTTTTTTTTTTTCGACAGGCAGAATGGACAGTGAGAGAGAGAAACAGAGAGAAAGGTCTTCCTTTTGCCGTTGGTTCACCCTCCAATGGCCGCCATGGCCGGCATGCTGCGGCCGGCGCACCACGCTGATCCGATGGCAGGAGCCAGGAGCCAGGTGCTTTTTCCTGGTCTCCCATGGGGTGCAGGGCCCAAGCACTTGGGCCATCCTGCACTGCACTCCCTGGCCACAGCAGAGAGCTGGCCTGGAAGAGGGGCAACCGGGACAGAATCCGGCGCCCCGACTGGGACTAGAACCTGGTGTGCTGGCACCGCTAGGCGGAGGATTAGCCTAGTGAGCCGCGGTGCCGGCCTGTTGTCCTATTTCTTTGCTGCTATTAACAGACAGATAAAATTGAAATTAAGGGGTGAGTTATATCTATATGAATATACTGTATAGTACTCAAATCATAGTAAACATATTTATCTCCTCAAATATCACTTTTTAAAAATATTTATTTTATTTAAGTTAGAGTGACACAGAAGGAGAGACAGAAAAATCTTCCATTTGCTAGTTCACTATTCAAATGGCCACAATGGCTGGTACTGGACCAGACTGAATCCAGGAGCCGGGAGCTCTATCCCACTCTCCTACATGGGTGGCAGGGGCTCAGGCACTTGGGCCGTCCTCCACTGCTTTCCCGGGTACTTTAGTTGAGAGTTGGATTGGAAGCATAGCAGCTGGGACTCCAACTAGCACTTCCATATGGGATGCTGGTGTTGAAGGCAATGGCTTAACACAGTGCACCACAATACTAAGCCCACATTTATAACTTTTTTATAGTGAAAACATTCACAATCCTTTTTCAATAGCTTGTTAAGAACATAGAATACGCTGTTGTCTTTAGTTACTTTACTGTGCAGCACAATACGCAAACTTCTTATTCCTCTCTAACCATAATTTAGTGCCCATTAATCAACATTTTCCCATTCTTCCCTACTCTTAACTCTCCCAGCCCCTGGCAGTCACTATTCCACTCTCAATTCTGTGAGATCCACTTTAATAGATTCACATAGGAGTGATACCATGTAGTGCTTGTCTTTCTGTGCCTGGTTTATTTCACTGAGCAGAATGACCTCCAGAGGGCTGGGTCTTGTGGCACAGGGGGTTTAGCTGCACTCGGGATGCCTGTGTCTCATACCAGCATGTCTGGCTAGAGTCCCAGCTACTCAGCAGGCTTCTGATCCAGCTTCCTGCCGATGCCCATTCTAGGAGGCAGCGCATGATGGACCAAGTACTTGAGTTCTTGTGACTTAGGTGAGAGACTCATAAAGTGTTCGTTCCTCTTCCTGGCTGTTTTTGGAGAGAGAACCAGTAGGTAGAACTCAGTTTCTCACTCTCCACCCCACCCCCATCTCTCTTTCTTCCCCTCTGTCACTCTTCCTTTCAAATAAATGAATAACTTTAAAAAATAATCTCCAGGTCACTATGTGTTGCCCTGGCATTTTTTAAAAATGTTTATTATTTACTCAAGATGCAGAGAGACAGAAAAAGAGGATTTGTCCTATTTTTAAACATCTGTAAAAAAGTGGCTGCTAGTTTTTAAAAAAAATAACAAATTTGTTTTCAACACATCACAGTAATTTTATATATGCAGTGGTCTCTCAAAAACAGTGTTCCCTTGTGGTTATACCAGGTTTTTCTCAAATTTATTACTTTGGATAGAATAATCGATTTTCAAAGCTTTGGCATTTGGCTCAATTATTAAGCAGCCCCTTGTGCTGCCTACAAGCCAAATCAGTATACGTAGGTGTGAATTCAAGCTATACTCTCCATTCCAGCTTCCTTCTTTTTTTAAAAAAACTTTTATTTAATGAATATAAATTTCCAAAGTACGGCTTATGGACCAGCTTCCTTCTTAATGTGCACTCTGGAAGGCAACAGGTTTTAGATCAAGTTGTTGGGCCTCTGCTGCCTACCTAGAAGACTTGAATTGAATTCCAAGCTCCTGGCTTCACCCTATCCCAGTCCTGGGTACTGCTGGCATCTGGAGAGTGAGCCTACATATAGGGGATCTCTGTCTGCCTTTCAAATAAATAACAATAAAATTTAAAAACAAAGCTTGGAAAATAAATTTTTGGCTAGTCTTATTAAGTGATATCATTTTCCAAGCTCTTTTTCCCAATAAGAAATTCTCTAATAACTTTCGCATTGGGCTGAATAAAGCTCTAAGTGAAATAAACCAGAATACAATGTGCATCTCACAGGACCATTCTGAACTGAAGATACTCCGTGTAAGAACTGATGTTGGTGTTGTTGTAAGGTTTTATCAAGTTCAGCTAAAAATGTATGAATGTGTATCTGAAATAGCTTATGAAAGCTAATGTTCATTTTATGAATTATATGAGAAATAACATTTTGGCTATGACCATACAAAGTTTCCAGGATGGTTATTTAAATTTTCTAAGTGCTCAGATTATCCTGGAACTTTAGAGATACAACCTATTTGTCAGCAGAATATATAAATTGTATTCTTGGTAATTATTTTCTCAGTATGAAAATTGGCCAGATATTGAAAGAAATGTGTATGCAAGGAGGTTTCTAAATATTTGCAGAAAATGGACACTTAAACATCAATTCTCTTCAAAGTAATAACAATCATAATGTTAGCTTAGTGGTACCCGACATTCTTCATATTCAGTGGTTCATGATACTAAAGAGCAAGGAGAAAGGATGAAGGGTTCCTCAAACTTAATGCTGTGCCATAAATAATTAAAAATTGAATCTTTTAGATATTTTGAGGAAAACCTAGTAAAATGCATTTCCAAAGAGGCTATGCATGTAATTCACAATTATATCATGAAATATATTCTTTTCATAACACCTACCAATGCTAAATAAACAAATGAGTTAATTGTATCGTTGACTTTTTTTCATGATAAGGTTGATTTAGGAAGTGAGAAGAACGCACAGGTATGTGAGGGCTTCCTAGAGGGGGAGTGGGCCAGGGAAGGTAAAAAGGGGCATTTCATGCCCTGCGCGGAAGCACCTGTAAGCTCTGCGCTCAGCAGGTTGGGTCTGGAAGTGGTGAAGGAGCAGGGCCCCGTACTCAGGTGACTGTTTGCCAGTCTCCTTCCTCTGCCCGCTTTCCGTGACACCAGAGTGGTCTCCAGGGACTCACTCTGGTCGTCTGTGAAGTCGTGGGATGCTTCATAGTTCATCTTCACAATCTAATTCTATGATTTAGTTTGCTACTTAAAGTGATAGAGACCTGAGAAATTTCTTTAGAGGAAATACAAATAAACCGTACTTGAGCAGATACATATTTCTTTACATCGAAATTAAATTTAGTTAGGAGTCTAAAATAACACTGTTAGTTTTATTATTGTGGGTGTGGGCTTGATTAGGAATGTCGGCAACTCTCCTTAAAACCGCACAGGAAGCACTCTGTTAACTGTGCCCTTTAGTTTTCTGATGCATCAAGTCAGAGTTTTCATATGGGTGAAAGCACATGGAAGCTCCCTTCTCTGAGTCTTTGTGACTGAGAATACGGAATTCATGAGACCCTCAGAGATACTGACATTGACGTTCCTGGGTATGGAAGCGAGACAGCACCTCATGCTGTGTGAAACCCCTGGGCTCCCCGTGCCCTGCACACAGCCTTAGCCTCAGCGACAGAGGTGGTTGCGTTCTGAAGCAGCCAGTGACGGAACCTTCCACCATGGTTCCAGATCCCTCATGGGAGGATGGCAGGCCGTCCTTTGAGGAGGACTGCTTTTACGTTTTCTGAGATGTGAAGAAACACCGATTTATCCTCAGAGCCGTGTTTTTCAGGTTCCCTTCATTCATACACATAGACTAATATTTTGAAACCATAGAAAACATTAACAAAGATCAACTATATATTCTTTGACAGTAATGCTGAGTTTAATTTTGTCAAAATCCATCTCATTATCAAACAAAATTTTAATTTCATTTGTCTTGCCAACAAAGTACAACAGAACACAGAAATTTGACTTTATTTAATCACTATTTCCCCAAAGTTAAATAATGATTAATATATCTTTAGATTATCTCTAACATGTCACACTTTTTAGAGAACTTAATAAAATGATTTTTTCATTCTCTTAAATTACAAAGGAGCAAAGATCAGTCTCATGATGTTAAAAATACATTCTGTTTCGGAAGGTATTCTTTTGTGATGAGCATAATTGAAGAATACAAACGAGTAAAACCATTGTAGAGCCTACTGTGATTACAACACATTTTAGTGACTGTCGCGATTGCTGTTGATTGCCAGAAAGACAGAAATGAATGGCTTGGCCTCAGTCTTGGAAAATAGGTGTGTCCAACGTGAGGACCAGTGTGTTCCAGAGAACAGGATCAAAGATCTCGAGAGCTCACCTAAGGTTGGTCACCCAGTTGCATCTCAAAGGTCTTTAGGAAGAGACCATCCACAAAGTCTGTTCTTCTAATTACAGAAGACATTTACTCATGCAAAACATAATCACAATTGGATTCCAGCAATCATAAAAAACAGTTTTAGAAATTCTTCATTACTTTACAGATCTTTTTGTAACCTAGAACCAGGGATTTTAATTATTTTTTTTTAATTTCCCCTTCTCGTTATTGCCATTGAGCATGTTTTCCAAGTTTGAGTTTGCCCCTTACTCTTCTGTGTAAGTTTATGTTCCAGTATAAAATATGGTAAAAGTAACTGAGATTCAAGTTCCTGCGTGGGCTTTTGATGCGAGTGGTTAAGGCTCTGGGATGCCTTCCTCCCGTACTAGAGTGCCTGCTTTGGGGGCTGGCTCCACTTCTGATTCACCTGCCTGCTAACGTGCATCCCGGTAGGCAGTGGTGATCATGAGGTAACTGAGCCCCTGACACCTGTGTGGGAAACCCGGATCGTGTTCCAGACTCCAGGGCTCAGTCTGGCCAAACCCAGCATGTGGAGGGTAAACCAGCAGCTGGAAGATCTCTGCATGTCTCTGCCTTTCAAGTAGTAAAGTTTTTAATAATTGTAAATTCAGATTTCTTTCTCCCTTTTTTTTTTTTTTTTGACAGGCAGAGTGGACAGTGAGAGAGAGAGAGAGACAAAGAGAAAGGTCTTCCTTTGCTGTTGGTTCACCCTCCAATGGCCGCCGCCGCGGCCAGCACACCGGGCTGATCCGAAGGCAGGAGCCAGGTGCTCCTCCTGGTCTCCCATGGGGTGCAGGGCCCAAGCACTTGGGCCATCCTCCACTGCCTTCCTGGGCCACAGCAGAGAGCTGTCCTGGAAGAGGGGCAACCAGGACAGCATCCGGCGCCCCGACCGGGACTAGAACCAGGTGTGCCGGCGCCGCAAGGCGGAGGATTAGCCTAGTGAGCCATGGCGCCGGCCATTCTTTCTCCTTCTTCTTAACAAGATATCATACCATCTTTGTGCAGTGGTAGCTTGCCTGTGTATTGTCTGAATAACCTCCGACAGTGACATCAAAGGCACAGGGAGAATCCGTTTGATCCAGGTTTCCTCCATCTCAGCAGGAATTTATAGTGAAGTCTCCTTTTCCCAACCCAGAATGCCTGGGTTCTGTTTGCAGAAGTCGTTTAAGGTCGTTTGTCACTCTTCGGCTGTGGTCAATGCATTTATAGTTTTTATGTAGCTTTGCAGAGACTTGGCATATCCTTGAAGAGTTCCTCATGACTTCTTCCCTCTCTCCTCCCAAGTGTTGACTAGCGTCATATCCTAACGACCATGCATGGCCTAAACCACATCCTGAACTTCTCCATGCCCGTCGCATGGTCAGCTCTGTGCCTTGTTAATCATCTTAGCTCTACCAAACACAATACCACCCTTGTTCCTCCTTAAGACTTTAGCCAGTTTAGACCTATTGTTGTTTACCAGTTCTCAGACGTTCTTTGACTCTTAGATTCAGTATTCACTGTTTTCTGCTTATTAATTGTGATACGCCATGGTTCTTTCCAACTCATTCATGTCTGCCTAATGACATAAAAAAACTCCTTTTCTGCAGAGATTGTGCCAAATAATTTTATCCACTACTTTTTGCTCCTTAATTCCTAGCATGGTTTGGAAGACAGAGAATACTCAATAAATGTTTGTTGAGTTGAATTATCAGGGTGTTGACTTTATGAGTTTCCAGATGTTTTGTTGGTTCCTTGTCTTTGCCTAAAGCATTTTCCTTTCCTGCCTAATTACAATAAAATAAATTGCTGGGAGCCCATATTTCTCTGGAAATGCAGAGGTTGAGGTGGGTTTTATGGTAGAGGATCAGATATATATTGTTTTGTTCTACTTTTAAACTGCAGACCACTGAGGCTCCTGAGAGCAAGGAACAGCACCACACCGGAGTCCCTTGGGAGCAAGCCGAGCTCTTAGTAATAGAATTACTAACTACAAATGCCAAATGTGGAAGCCAGAGGCAAGGACTGAGTCACTGCTCCCTGAGTCAGGGAGTTGGAAGCTAGAATGTGGAAGCACCACAGAGTTACAAAATAGTATCCAGGTAGAGAGTATTCCAGGATGGTTTCAGCAATAATCAAATGAGTAGCCCAGAGTTTCCACAAAATTCAAGTTTGCAAAACTGGATCGTGTGCTGGGATTGCCTATGTAGACACAAATGAACTGAGTGAGTGCGGGATGCATGGCTTTGCACGGTGGTGTGGCTGGTGCCTTGCACTCCCTTGCTGGATGCATTGCTCCTCTTTTTACTATGTAGGGTTTAAATCCTGCACACAATGGGCTTTGCCCTTACAGGAGAAAGGCATTTCACAACAGTTCCTAGGCTTCAGACTGTAACCCCAGAGACTCCATGGTTGTAGTTAGCAGAGCACCTTAGGAGTTAATTGAGGAAAGGTGTCAGTTAAATGGAAGTCAGTAACATGAGCTGGTGTGAATCCGACTGTTCCAAGGCAGCAAGTATTAGGACGCACAAAGTGTTTATAGTCATCCTTTCCCCCTGGTATAGTTCAACAATTTTAAAGTCTCATTTTGTAGCAGTCCTAAGATAATACTAGAGAAATGTTTGTTAAACATCTTGGTTATTAGTTTTTCCTAATTTATTTCTAAAACATTTACTGGAAAAGAGATAACAAATCTCCTTTGTTTAGCATGTAAAATACTTGAAGAAATAAATATCCTTTCCTGAAATTCAATTTCGATTCTAAATTTTAGGATAAAAGAAAGCTAATTGAAATAACTCAACCACATAAATCAAATTAACTTAAAATTCAAATCTGATTTTTGAAAAATCTCCCAGCAAACAAAGGATAACCTCACATGCATAATGAGGTAGAGGATTAAGACAGCCATTTAGCTAATTCAAGCTAGAAATCCCCTTTCCTGTAACTTTAATTAATATTTTAGGCAAAAGTCCTAAAGTTTAAAATTGATCAGAAAGGCAATGTTGGCTTCTTAAGGACGTTTTCATGGGTGTAAACACTGCCAATTTTGCTTTTTTAAAGAGTTTTGTGATTTTTTGTTTTAATACCTGTCACATGCTATTAGGTTTACAAACTTCTATTTTCAACCTTAATTGAAACACCATCTCTGGATAGAGATAGTAGATTGCTTACCAGTTTCAAAATAAGGTAATGTGCCTTGACACTTACAGATCACAAGGTGATCCATAAGCTACAGAAATTTTTGCACATTATCAATTTACCTTTGGACTTTTTGGAAGAGGTTGCTTTTTAAGTCCCATCATTCAAGTGTCTAGTTCACGAAGATATTTAGTAAGCTAAAAGTAATGATGAATGCTGGGTTTAGTGATCCTAAGTTTTCTGTCTTTACTTTTCTAAAGCAAGAAATTTGCCTCTATACAAACTTTAATTACTTATTGTGTTCAGATTATATTAGTAATACACTGTGGTGGTTTTTAAGATTGGTTTCTATCAGAATCATGGAGAAAATTTTTTTTTAAATCTACCCATTCAAGTGCCCACCATGCCTGTGCTGAACCTGAATCTATGGTAAGGTGTGTCTTAGATATCCATAAATTATAGAATCCTTCAGGTGAACCTGGTTAACAGTAGGCGAGAGAACCATCCCATGGTGGCTAATTTAGGTAAAACAGAACGTACAATTGGACAAAACTTAAATACATTGACACATATATTTCAATGCAAGTATTTAAAGAGTTTCTAGCAATCTTTACATGGATTGTTTGTTGCTTTATTGCCAATGAGAGGACCTATTTTTTTCATATTTTCTCCACCCTGAGTTTAAGCAAACTGTAACATCATATTAGGAATGGTGTTATTGTTGTAGAATACAAAAATAAAGATGAATTTCTATCAGAAAATACTTCGAAGATCTCCTCTGTGATTAGGGAGAAATTCTAATTTATAAACAGTGCCTGAGGATGTATAAAAACAACAGGAGATTTTCTGAATATTGCTTCATTTGGGGTGAACAAACACAAAAGACAGTGGGAGATCTAATCTATTCACAATGTCCAGAAAATATAAAATGCGTGCATCAAAATAGAAAAAAGAAAATTCTGTCCTTTAAAAGCAAAATTTCAATACCCTAACAAAGCAGTGAGCACAGGGGGGAGTGGTGTTTACAAAGCTACTGTATTTTAAGAATTCTTTTCACTGAGAAATTGAACTGTTCTAAAAGGGACTTTAAAAACAAATTTTTATGAAGGCAAATTCTGACTAACCATTTATTTTCCCCAATTGTTTAACCATTGAGAGGACGTTGACATTCTTAACATAATCTATTTCCTGCCCGGAAAAGCCAAAACAAGCTGCCACTGACTCTAGCCCATATAAGTCAGGCAGCACAGAAGTTGCAATAAAGCTGAAATGAGCAGTGCACGGCTCCCTGCCTTAGAATGACTGATGCCTCTCACTCCTGTTGCTGATGTCTTAGTAAAGGAGGTACAGCTAAGATTGCACCTGTCGCACAGACACACTTGTGAGGGCTCCCAGTGCCACTGTCTGTCTGTCTTCTAACACCTCATTCGCTGCTCTTCAAGGCAGATCCCTTGACCTAAGCAGATTACTGTAGTTGTATGAAGGACACAGTCAGCTAGCCGGGCTTTTCAAGGAAGAGATTTGGCTCCAAATAGGACACTAAGCTTTTCAGCCTTCTGCTTATTTACCTAGTCAGCAGGATGCAGTGTCTCTGGGTGCTTAGGGGACTCCTGGGGAATCCGGGCAGAGAAACAAAAGAAGTGGCAGCCGCTGCAAATGTGGGAGTCAGTGCCATTAAAGGAAGCAGTTGCTAATAAGGGCCTGTGAGACCTGGGTTTCCTTGGTTTCCATGACAGTTATTAGGTACCATAGAAATTGAATTGTCTCCCACAATGCTCTTAGGGGAGAGGGGGTGGTCCAGTGACAAAACAGTGCAGTTATGATTTGCGGTAAATCGTCCTTTTGAGAATGCAGTACTCCCTGGATTATTGGCTCTGGCGTTTCGTTTACACTTCCCTTTCGGTTTGCTTGACATTTTGGCCAGAAGATCCTGGCTTCTGCTGCACACGTGTCTCAAACACTATTTTTCCCCCCTCTTTGTTTAGACCTGAGCTTGGCAAAGCAAGGATATGAACAAATGTGCAGGTGGGCTACTCAGGGCGAGTGAAGAGAGCAGGCATCCAATCAGGGACTGGCAACCTGCACACCTGCCAATATGCCCCTGCACCAGATTTCCGTAATCCCGGCTCGGGAGACTGCCAGCAATGGGAGAAGTTCAATGGGCAGAAACAAGGAGAAGAACAAGGAAGTCGAGGTAAGAGGAGGTTTAATTTAATAAAATAAGGGAGCCAAGCCACTCTAGCCTATGCTGCTCTCTGTGCCACAGGACTTGGCTGAGGCTTGAGAGCTGCTGTCTCTGGCTGTCAGTGTAACAGGAGACTGACAGAATCATTGGTACCTGCAGGGACCCATGAACCTTCACCCCTCTTTCCTGAATGGAACCAGATCCATCAGGACATTTGCCACTTGAGAGATACAAACGTCTGCCTCTTTTTCTAAACAACCCACTGAGTCCCTTTTCATTCTTATGGCTCACAGGAGCTAAGCCTGCTGTTCTGGATTGACTGGACAATGCCGCTGTCCACTTAGGGACAGAGGACTGCTGATGTGTGCTAAGGTTGCTCAGTGTCTGAAAACAGCTCTCCTAACAAAACGACAGGTCTGGGACGTGAAAGCTATGGCACTGAATCCAAAATGTGAATCAGTGCCTCACAGGACCCACTGATCCCCATTCATTGGCAGTGCATGCGTGTGTATGACTTTTGTTACATGCATGTTCACTTGCGTTGTGTTAAACATTATTTGAAATGCAACGTGGGCTTTGATATTCAACTTATTGCACTTGGACTTCATTTTGTGGTGAAAGTTAGTTGAGCTGTTTGAAAGATGCTGGAAACTTTGTCAAAGATTTGGAAAAAAGGATTATGCAGAATGAAGGGTGTTGGGTGAAAATATCATAAGAGCTGTTGTATCTTTAATAAGGAGCTGGAAATAGAGTGCTGGGGACGGTGATCCTCTTGTCTCTTTAACCTTACCACTGCCAGGTCCTCTTGGGAGGAGGTGAACATTCCTCCTCCCCAGGTCTGTCTGTGAATTTTTTTTTTTCTCAAGGTTGGGTACTAGGCAGAGGGAGCTGCAAACAAAACAAAACTAAAGGATATTGGAGTGGCCTGTCAATCAGGACCTCAGAGGAAGAGAATGCTCACCTTATCTTAGGTATTTCAGTTTGCTGAAAAAATGGAATTAAAAGATAAATTGATTTTGGTGCAAAAATTTTTGTAATTTTTGCATACTATATAAAAATGGGCCTCAGAAAGTTCATGAAAAGTGAATATTATGAAAAAACTTTTCATGGAGTTCTAATTTTATTTTTGCCCTGAAATAAACTTATCTTTTATATCTATTTTCCACAAACTTTTGAAGTCCCCTTGCATATATCCAAATGACAAAAAATATATACAGCTCTGCCTACTTGAATTGGCTTAGCAATGCCATTGGAGAGCAGTGAGTTTTTGAGGTGGCTGGAAGGCAACTTTGCTGACTAATTTGGTGCAAGAGGTCCTTCTGCTTTAGCAAAAGAAATATGTCAATTCAATATTAATGGGAAATATTCTCTGTAGTGTGTCTCTTTCCTTTGATCCTGTGATTATTAGAATATCATAGAGCTGTGTTGAAGTTTATTGGAATGGAGTGGGGAATATGGGAGTCCCTAATCAGTTCTGAAAATAAGTTTAGAAATGCCAACAGCAATATGTATAAAAGCTATCCATCACTTACTCATAGTCTAGATCTGTGGATACATTTTAAGGTAATTTTGAAAAAAACTCCATGATGAAGACATTGAGGGCAATTTTGTTTAGTATCTGGAGTGATGCTTTTCTGAGCAATATTTGGAAGAGAAAGCACTTTCAAGCCCAGTTCTTCACCAGAAATCTCCTGCTGTTGATTTCTACTTGGCATGACTCAGATAAAATGAGAATGGCTTATGTGATTTTTGCAAAAAAAAATGTATTTTCCATATTGGAAATTATTCTACATCAAGGAAAAAGAGCCACATCTTTATGCAGATACTGGAGTTAATCTATGTATATTAAGCATCCTCACAAATGTTTTAAAGTATTCATATACGAACAGCTATTTTCCTGAGCCAAATATTCTAAAGTCACAGTGGGAGCCAGTGATCATTCCCAAAGGGGAGATAGGTTAATTGATGAGAAAAAGAAACTCCCAGCCTACATTATTATTTTTTAAACAACATAATTCTGAATATCAAGAAATCAAATATCTGAGTTTTCTATAGCATAAAAGTTTTAATTTATAAGTATCTTTGAAACATATTAAATCTTATGTCAGTAAAGTACTTGCTTTAATTAACTAAGCACGCTGAGAGTTGTAACTGCTCTTTGGAGAGACCAAGAAGCGTACATCCTGCATGTTGGAAAACAAGACTGTTCTGTGCAGTGCTTTTGATAATTTCAACAGCAATTCTGAGAATGAAAAACATTTGGACATTCCCTGAATGATGAACAAAAGGAAACAGCCTCTGAAGTTTGCTTAATGTTGTTTTGCTTATCTTAAAATTATCAAAGAGTGCATATGCACAGTGACCAAAGGATCTAATGTCAGATTTAAGAATCTGCTAATTTAAATGTAAGACAGTTTGATTACTGTTCTATTAGAAATTTAGAGACACTTGAATAAACTAATCCATTAACTTGACATCAGGCTGTTTTAATTTTTTATATCCATATAAAGAACAAAAACTAAATCAGGAAACTATTAGCTATTGTTACAATCCAAAAGGCCTAGAGTATAAGTAATAAGTAACACGTTAATATTTAAGAAATAATTCTAACTTCAAGGTTTATAACACATAAACATTATTGCATAGCCTAATATTATAATTGCTTCTCTAGTTGGTTAACAATCCTATAATTACAAAAAATACATAAAAACAGAATAGCATGTTATGTCCAGTTGGGGTACAGTTGGTGTTCCTGGTTAGGGGAGGGGTGCAGGTTTATCTCCCGGAAACCCCACTTCTGGAGGTTGCTTAGGGGTGAAAGGACAGTGCCTCAAACTTGCATCCCAGGCACAATTTTACTGCCAGAACCACGGCCATCAGCTTGAGAGTGGCTACCACTGTTCTCAGTCTGTTTTGAAGGGGACAGTGCTCCACCCTTTAAAGATTTAGAAAATGTAACTTAATACAGTAGGGCAAATATTTTCATTCATTCCTAGAAATTCTGCGTGTGTGTGTGTGTGTGTGCGTGTGTACTCACAGACATATACGCAATGGTATGCTTGTGTAGACTTTCCTTAGCAGCATGGCATCAGTGCATAACATGAAATAGTTGGGTTGGAACATAATTTGCTTATACCTTTGGAAAAATCATGGGAGAGGGTGCCTTTTGAAAGAGATCCATTGCTCTAGATATTTTTGCCTTTGATTGGGTGTCAGAGTTTAGCTTCTTTAGCTCTCATTTTGCCCACTTTTCTTAGTAGGCCACTTAATCCATTCTTTCATTTTTAGATATACTAGCACCACTTACTATGCATAATGAATTCACATTCGAAATGTGGGCCTGATAGACATAGGTCTCTTACAGAGGCTGTGAATTTTATTAATCAAATTCGTAGCTCTCTGAGGGTGACTTAATTTCTTACTCTTTATCTAGAAATTGTGATTGTACACATTCCAGTATTTAATAAACTTCCACATATTCTATTCTGGGATTTGTAAGCAGATGTCTGTAAGAGTCACTGTTCACCTGTGCACACCTGTGCACACCTGGTGTCCTACCGAGGCTGCTTCTACCACCTGCATTGCATGCTTCCATATTCCCTATCACGGTGGGAGTCAAGTGCAGCTAAGACCACAGAGTTACACAGGAAGAGAAAAGAGACCCTGAGCTCCAGTGTTTCCTTACTAGAGGTGACCACAAGAGGCTATTGTACCTTACACAGCTGGGGGATGGAGGCAGTAAGAACCGCAGTCTCTGTGTGCATTTCTTTCACTGCTTTCCTTATGCTGTGATCTTATTTTCACCTCCATTTTGCTGTATTCTTTTCCCATAAGAACATTTCGTTTCTCTCTGCAGGATACCCCTTTCAGGACCTTCTGCTTGCTTTGCCTGTGACAGACCCTGGGCCATTTTTCCTTTCTCAAAGTAGCTGCAGATCTGTTACTTGGGGGAGTCGCATCATGAACTTTAGTGAGCTTAAAAAAGAAACACAGCTTTTTGATTTGTATTCTTCATTTCTGAATGCAGTTGGTAGTTATAGACTTGTTAATTCTCATCTTTTAGAGGAAAAACAAGAAAGTTTAAAAAATCATGTTGAATCTCGGAGCCAAAACAGAAATTAGTGTTCAGTCCACTCTGATTTCAAATCCTGTGTCTTCTCTTTATGATTAAGAAACTTAACCTTAGGTAAACTTTACAGAAACAAGGGATCTTAGAATGTCCCTGCCGGTGCCGTGGCTCACAAGGCTAATCTTCTGCCTGTGGCGCTGACACCCCAGGTTCTAGTCCCGGTCGGGGCGCAGGATTCTGTCCCAGTTGCTCCTCTTCCAGGCCAGCTCTCTGCTGTGGCCCAGGAGTGCAGTGGAGGATGACCCAAGTGCTTGGGCCCTGCACCCGCATGGGAGACCAGGAGGAAGCACCTGGCTCCTGGCTTCGGATCGGCCAACCGTAGTGGCCACTGAGGGGTGAACCAATGGAAGGAAGACCTTTCTCTCTATCTCCTTCTCTGTCTAACTCTGCCTGTCAAAAAAAAAAAAAAATCTTTATCCTAATTCCAACACTGAAACCCATAGAAAATAACAAACTTGCCAGAGTCTTGTGTCTACTTAGTGGTGAACTAGAGACAGACACACAGGCTGTCTTCTTTTTGTTTATTTATTTATTTATTTATTTTGACAGGCAGAGTGGACAGTGAGAGAGAGAGACAGAGAGAAAGGTCTTCCTTTGCCGTTGGTTCACCCTCCAATGGCCGCCGTGGCCGGCGCGCTGCAGCTGGCGCACCGCACTGATCCGATGGCAGCAGGCAGGTACTTCTCCTGGTCTCCCATGGGATGCAGGGCCCAAGCACATGGGCCATCCTCCACTGCACTCCCTGGCCACAGCAGAAAGCTGGCCCGGAAGAGGGGCAACTGGGACAGAATCCGGTGCCCCAACTGGGACTAGAACCCCGTGTGCCGGCGCCGCAAGGCAGAGGATTAGCCTAGTGAGCTGTGGCGCCGGCTAACAGGCTGTCTTCTTTAAAAATGAGTTGTGTTTGAAAGGCAGAGAGACAGAGCAGACAGATCTATTTAGTGGCTCACTCTCCAAAAGCCTGAAACAGCTGGGGATAGGCCAGATTGAAGCTGGGAGCTAAGGACGCCATCCAGGTATCACATGTGGATGGCAGGGGACCCAGTGACTCCAGCCATCACTGTCTGCCTCCCAGGGTGCAGGACATTAGGTGGCTGGCTGCTCAGCGGAGCCAGGACTAGAACCCAGGCCCCTGGATACGGGAAGCAGGCATCTCAATGGTGTCCTAACTGCTACAGCAAACCTGTGCTCACACAGGCCTCCCGACTGCCAGTGTCCCACCTTTTCTACTTTTCCGTATTTAGCAGGGTTTGTTGTTTGTTACAAGACATGAAGTTAGAATCCCTAAAGAGTTCATGTAACTCCCAAAACCCTAACCTCTGAATGGTGGAGTTTCGATTTCTTGTTGTAAAATGTCTGACTCACAAGGTCTGGTGGGATATACAACAGAGCCTATTTATAGAATGTAACCAGAATTCCTTTTACAAGAACACTGAGACTATAGGGACTTCCAAGAATGGCACAGTAGTTTAGGAGGGAGCACACTGGGCTGACAGTAAGGATGTCTAAAATCGAAAAGCCCTTTGGCCATGAGCAAATCACTCATTTATCTCTTAAGTTTGCCTCCTTCAGAAAAAAAATACATTTGAACTAGATATTATTTCAAAAGTATGAATTTTTAGCTGTGTCTGACTTTTAAAAGATAGTTGTTTGGCCATCTTCTACTCTGGGCACACCAAGGCACATGTGCCTGAACAGGGAGGACTCCCCTCCACCGGCATCGCTTATTTTGGCTATGTCACCCTTTCTTCCTCTGCTAACAGTGTTCAGAGACACCAGCCCTCCCCGTTCTCAGACACGGGAGTTGAGATAGGCCTTGATGACATTAAAGCACTTGATAAGCCATGATACACTATCATGGCAACTGGTTCAGGAGTGGATGTGTAACTCCATCAGAATCCAAGGCCACATTGAGCCTTTGCTGTTTGTAGGGGGAAGCGAAGCATCTGGACTGGGCTTGCTCTCTTCTCGTAGGTGGATAATACAAGGCCCTTCATCTGGATCTGGATACTGTGAGAGAAAGGTATAGCTTCAAGGGGAACACAGATGCTTGTGATGTTGAAGCTGGCTTGAAAAAAGGCAGAACACTGAGGCGGGAAAAAGTAGTTTCAGGGTGACACTTTCCAATGAACTAATTCAATACATGTCCTTTATTGTTTAAGTCTTTGGGGTTGAGGAAGGTGGGGTGTTACTGTTGCTTACCACATGAAGGGCCCGAAATGATACTTGGCATAAGTGCAGTTGCAATAGTTTGTTACTTATGTGGCAACTGACTTCTGAGACTGTGGATTGCTAGTATCTGGGTAAAGCAATGCCAAACGTTAGATTTGGATCAACTGTGTAGAGACTGCCTGTACACAGCGCATGCAGGTTAATGCTGTATGTTAACCAAGGGAAGTGCATCGTTAGCAGGTGTGAGTCTGACGCTAAGGGGAGGATGCCAGGAGGCACACAGGCTAATTCTCTTTCCATTGCTCTAGAAGAGCACTTTCCAACTACTCTCCTGAGTCGAAATTGAGTCCCATGTGCTTAGAAGGAATTCCACTGAGTCTGCTAATAGAATCACAATACGTCCATATAATGAAAGCCAGGAAATTTCCACATTATTATTTGCTTTCAGCAATGAAATTAGCATAATTCACTTTAATTTTTCTTGTTTAAAACAGATGTTGTGGGTAATTGAATTAATTAGTAAGATTGAAAACCACATTTTATTGACTATTAAATGAAAGCAAATAGTACTTGCTGACACACCTGGTCAGTAGTTTTTAAAATTGTGGCCTCAATTAAACAGGTAGATTGTTAAAACTCCTCCCTGGTGTGGATCTTTAAAAAAAGTATGATAAATTCATGGCTGACTTAACAGAACTCCTTGTGGTCATTGGGTTTGAAAGATGTTGAACAAAAATCTTGGTGTGGAACTGTCTGAGAGCAGGTGTAGCTATGCTTGTTTTATTAATCAGGATGTTGAGAACTTGCTGATTATCTAGCATTTAACTCAATTCTTTGCAGTACGGAGAGAGCCCTAACAATGCCAACTTGGGTTTAGAAATCCTCACTTTGAGGTCTCACTGGAGGAGTGTTGCTCATTCAGAGGACTGGCACTCTGAGCCATTTGCAGCAGTCCTCATATGAAGATGAGCAATGACATCTGTTCGATCCTTATTCTCTTCACTCTCTGTGCAACTCCGTTCAGTAATTGAAAGAGGCATGACATGAGGGTAGGACACTGCTCTGAAAGAGGGACAAGGAGACTGAAGGAAAGGACAGAGTGCTCATGGGCGCTGGGAATCTGACATTTTGACTTTTCTGCTTCTCATCTTTCATTTCAATTACCCTCCTCATCAACGTGTGTGCAAATCCGGAAAACCAAAGCATCCAGGGGTCTCTTCGTCCAACCACTGCCAAGGGGTACCTGGTTTCTGATACAATGGAGCAGGCTGCATTCTTTAGGATTCATACTTGTGATGTCAACCTGAATAAAAGGAAGTTTTCTAGAGCAACAACAAAATTCTGGCACCAGGAACCCATGGGATGGGTAATGCTGCAGGTATAGCTAGCGAATGAAGTTTCTGGGTGAGAAGCAGAGGAAACAAACATTGGTTAAGTGAGGGATAACTATACAATCTCACACATGGTCAGATTCTTTGCAGACAGAAATTATTTCTACCTAAACAGGTTTATGCCTAAATAACCTGAATATGGTGGTGTATACCTTTGAATGCTTACTGGCTAGAAGTTGTATTTTGAAGTTATATAGACTTAGGTCTTTAACACAGTTTTACTTGAAAATTTTATTCAAAATTAATGATTATAAACTTTTAAAATATATTTGAGTTTTGTTACTCTAAATTTTCTAAAGCTTTCTAAATTCAAATTATAATATATTATTTTAACTTAAAACTACTTTCCATTTACTATGTAACTGCTACCGTAGTTCATTCAAGTTTTAGAAGTAATTTCTGCCTGCAGTTAGCCAATTTACATGGTGATGGATTCACTTTTGACTGTCGGTGTTGCCATCTGACTCAGGCATTCTGTCTGGATTCCCTGGAGAACTTAAGAGAAACTTCATGCTCTAGAGTTAGAAGGTATCTCATGCTGTGCATGACTGCCTATGCTGGGAAGCTTTGGGGTTAGGTGGTTCAAAGCATGTATCTGAAAAGAGACGGATCGGGTTCATACTGGCATGGGCCACTTCCGACCTTGGAACCCCAGCTAGGTGCCTTAATATCTGAGTGCCTCTGTGTCCTCATATGCAAAGTAGTGGCAACTATCAGGACTACCGGAGTTACTCTTTCTAAGGTGCTAAGAAGATACGGTTGTACACTATGGAAATCATTAAGGGCTTAAGTGTGGGGAGCAACTCGGACTAGACTGTTATTGGAATTAAGACTTATTCTATACATCTGCTCTCCCACAATATGGCGCTGGGAGAGGAGCTTCTACACGGCTGTCTCTCACCAACTTGACAAGCTGTAGGACCTGCTCCTGATTGGAGGAGAGCAGCGTACTCGGCGTGTGGGCAGCAGAGTTGGGATTGGTGGAAGAGGACTATAAAGGAGGAGAGAGACAACATGCACCAGGAACATCTATCTGAAGGAACACCTGAGCAGCCCCCGAGAGAGCCGGCCGGCGGTGTGCCGCTCCCCCGCGGAAGTGGGGAAAGTGGCAGGGGGAACCGCCCTTCCACGGAGGTGGAAGGGTCGGTAGCCAACCCGGGAAGAACCAGCAGCAAACCTGGGAAGGGCCGAGCAGACAAAAGAACAGCGCAGGGTCCTGTGTCGTTCCTCCGTGAAGAGGGGGAGCGACACTTAAAAAATAAAAATTATTCATTAATCAATTCCTTTTTGAGCATATTTTTCATCAATATGTTTATTATTCTAAATGAGTATGACTCGTTAACTAACCCATATCTTTCTTGTGATGAGGAAACATTTAAAGTTTCATGACTTACAGATTTTTGTTTGCCTGAATAAATGAAATCTAACCCTTGCTGCTTTTTTTTTTTTTTTTGATAACTTGACATCCATGTCTTAGTTGTTGAACCAAGGAATTTCTAGTGAAAAATGTGTAGAGAAATATATGTTGTCTTTGGCTTCTGTTCCATGTGCATATTTGCCAAGGGTTCTTACTTACATAAGAGTTTTCATTTTGAAGATTTTAGTACTGTAACTATTGATTACTTTGATCATTCCTTTTACTGTTCTTCATCTTTGTATCAATCATGCTCTTGATTTCCTTTTACTTTACCAATTTTTTCAGTTTTAGGAAGGGTAGGCCATGCTATGAAAAGCCAAAATAACCAATTTTATTGAATGAAAAATCACTGTAACTTTATTTGCATAGGATTATTTTGTGACTTTGAGTAACTGGAGAAATTATCATTTTCCCCACTTTTATAAATTACAATGGAGCTTTTCTTATTGTACTGAACAGTATTTTAAAAAGTCTTAACTGCACAATGATGGCTTTGTTGTTGAACCTACAGCATTTATCTGAGATACAGGCCTACTTTAATTCTACCCAAATTGCTTTGTCAAAGATTTTTTTCTTTTGATACTCTTTGGGTATAACAATGTTTGTAAAATCAATAAAATGACTGTCAGAGAAGAAATGCCTAAGAAAAAGCCAATGCACTGAATTTGAATTGGGATAATAGAATATGAGATAGTTGGGATGTATTTGTAAGGGCTGGTTCACATTGTAGATGATGTCTAGTAACAGTAACTCTCTTTGTTTCATGCCAACTAAACAGTGACCATTTCCCCCAACTATGGAAAGCTATGGAAAGCCTGGGCTTTCTTGCCTTGAATGTTGATGGCTATGTATCAAGCTACTAATCAGGTTTTGTTCTCTTCTTGAATTTGGCAATAATACATTCTTGAAAACCACATTAACAGATAATTTTCCTGGCTGACTACTTAAATAAATGTGCTATGAAAGTAAAAGGAGGCTGGCGCCGCAGCTCACTAGGCTAATCCTCCGCCTTGCGGCGCCGGCACACCGGGTTCTAGTCCTGGTCGGGGCGCCGGATTCTGTCCCGGTTGCCCCTCTTCCAGGCCAGCTCTCTGCTGTGGCCAGGGAGAGCAGGGGAGGATGGCCGAAGTGCTTGGGCCCTGCACCCCATGGGAGACCAGGAGAAGCATCTGGCTCCTGCCATCGGATCAGCACGGTGCGCCGGCTGCAGCGCACCGGCCGTGGCGGCCATTGGAGGGTGAACCAACGGCAAAGGAAGACCTTTCTCTCTGTCTCTCTCTCTCTCTCTCACTGTCCACTCTGCCTGTCAAATAAATAAATAAATAAATAATAATAAAAAAAAGTAAAAGGAAGGTTCTTTTCTAATTCCATCATTCCCATCATGAGTAGTTTCAAGTATATCTCAAATATTTATGATTGTCATCATTATTGTTATAGTTAATAACTATTGAATGTTTGCTCTGTGTTAAGTAGGCACTGTTTTATGTGCTTTTTTATATGCTCATCCTCATTGCTATTTCTATGTAATGAATTGCCCCCAAGTTTAATGAGTTAAAACTACTACTATATAATGCTCATGAATAGTCTGGATCAGAAATTTGAATAATATCCAGTGGGGTGCTTGCCTGTATGTGGTTGTGATTCCAAGTCTGTGACTCTGGGGGTGACTCGAATGCTGGAGATTGCAGTGATCTGAAAGTCCATGCACTCAGATGTTGGACGACTGAGATGTAAGGATGAGAGGAGTAAGACTGCCAACCAGAACACCCTGGTGCGATGTCTCCATGTGTCTTCACATCTTCACAAAGTGGCCCTTTGGGGTAGTCAGAATTCTTACTTGAGATTTAAGGTTCCAAGTGGGAGTTTGCAGCAAAGAAATACGAAACTTCTTCACTTTTCTCAAACCCAGCCTCACCTAAGGGGTAGCTTTAAGTGGTCAAAGCAGTGGCTAATTTACTTACGCAGATGCAGAGAGTGATGTATATCCCCTCTTTTGATACAAGTTGTATCAGATGATTTGAGGCTCCTGTTTTAAAACCTCCATAGTTTTGCCCAGAGTCCACAATTATTTACATTCTTCCCTTTGCATTCTAGAGTGCAAAATACAACTATTCCCTAACCCCAAACTTCTGAAGTCTCACATTATTTTGTTCCCAACCACAAGTCCAGGACCTTGTCATCCAGGCTCTCTAGCTGCAGGTGAGGCATCCTGGTACAGTGCTGGCACAGCTACTTTCAATCTGAAGACCCATAAGTAAAGAGACACGGTGTCTGTTCTCTGTACACTAGTGTGTTGGATGATCTCCAGACACATCCTATTCAAAATGGAGGGAAAGCAGCACACAGCTGTCACCAAGTCATAGCAGTTCTGAAATCTAGCTTGACGCTTGTTCTGAATTCTTCAACTAGAATCTACATCCCAAAAAAGAGTTTTTCTTGCTTGTTTTGAGGTTCTTGGTTCTGTCTTCTGTCTCTTGTTTCCTTCCTCTGACTTACTGCTTTGCCGTAGCTATGACCTATACTTCAAACAAGAAGTCTGCTCAGGTTTGCTTCACAATGATGGCAAGTCCAAAGGTGTCTTTTCTTTTCAATCCCTTTCAATCCGGGTTGATCAATTTCTTTAAACACTTTATGGATTCCCTGTGTGTCATTGATAAAAGCCAAACCTCCAAGTCTTTCTGAGATAAGCTCTTCTTTACTTTAGCTTCCTATGTCCTTAACCTTCCTGTAATCCATTTTGCTTAACAGAAGGGGCCACCTGGGATATTCTTAAGATTCTTGGAAGAAGGTGGGCATTGTAATGCAGTGGGTTAGGATGCCACATGGGATGCCCTATATTACAGAACCAGATCAAGTCTCAGCTACTCAGCTTTCTATGCCTCATCCTACTGAGAGGCAGCTGGTGATGACCCAAGTGCTTGGGCACCTGCCACCCATGTGAGAGACCTGGATGGGGTCTGGGCTCCTGGCTTGGGCTTCTCCCAGCCCTGACTGTTGTGTGCATTTGAGGAATGAACCAGTGAAGCAAAGATCTTTCTCTTCTTGTCTCTCTCGCTCCCTCTCTCATTGTGCCTTTTAAATAAATATTAAAGTGGAAAAGAGCAGCCAGCACTGTGGCATAGTAGATTAAGCCTCTGTCTGTGGTGCCAGCATCCCTTATGGGTGCTGGTTCAAGTCCTGGCTGCTCCACCTCTGACTCAACTCCTGCTGTTGGCCTAGGAAAGCAGTGGAATACGACCCAACTGCATGGGCCCCAGACCCACATGGGAGACCTGGAGGAAGCTCCTGGTTCCTGGCTTTGAATCAGCCCAGCTCTGGCCATTGTGGCCATTTGGGGAGTGACCCAACAGATGGAAGACCTGTTTCTCTCTCTCTCCTTCTCTCCTTGTAAATCTGCCTTTCAAATAAATAAATCTTTTTTGAAAAAGTGAAAAAAAAATCTTAGAAGGCTTTGTCTCTTTGAGGGCATTTAGAAAGCACTGCTTCAGTCTATATGCTCTTAGTGAAAGGTTTATAGACCCACTCCTTCTCTTTCTATAGTTGAATCCACTCTCATTGCATCAGACAGGTATGTTAGTGACTACTTTGTACAACAGGCTAATTGAGGCTGAGTGATAAAAAGTGATGCAGTTCATGAAGTAATCATCCCTTGCCTTCATTTATTTTTATTTTTATTTTATTTATTTGACAGAGTTAGACAGTGCGAGAGACAGAGAAGAAAGGTCTTCCTTCCGTTGGTTCACCCCCCAAATGGCTGCTACAGCTGGCACTGCGCTGCTCCGAAGCCAGATGCTTCCTCCTGGTCTCCCATGTGATGCAGGTGCCCAAGCACTTGGGCCATCCTCCACTGCCCTTCTGGGCCACAGCAGAGAGCTGGACTGGAAGAGGAGCAACCAGGACTAGAACCTGGTGCCCATATGGGATACCGGCGCCGAAAGCAGAGGATTAACCTAGTGAGCCACTGTGCTGGCCCCGCCTTCATATTTAAAAAAAAAATACTTATTTATTTGAAAGGTGGAGTTAGGCTGAGGCAGAGAGAAATAGAGAGAGAGAGAGAGAGAGAGATCCTCCATCCACTGGTTCATTCCCCAAATGGTCACAATGGCTAGTGCTGTAACAGGCTGAACCCAGAAGCCTAGAATTCCATTTAGGTCTCCCATGTGGGTGACAGGGGCCTAAGCTCAGGGGCCATCTTCCACTGCTTTCCCAGGCACACTAGCAGGGAGCATGAGTTGGAAGCAGAGTAACCAGGACTTGAACCAGTGCCCATATGAGATGCCAGCTTTGCAGGTGGCAGCTTAACCCACTGTGCCACGGTGCTGGCCCTGTCCCTCGGCTTCTTCTAACTCCTAGAGATGAATGGAGAATTGGTATTTTCCCTAGAGATGAATGGAGAATTGGTATTTTCCCTAGAGATGAATGGAGAATTGGTATCTTCCGTGAGGCATTTTCTTAATTTGAGATTTTTCTGCTTCAGGAGATTGGAGAAAAGGATATAGTTTCATTTCTAAACCCAGAAAGTCCTTAGAATTTCCTCCAGATTTGTTTGAAAACAGCAGTTTCCTCTCAGTTTGTGTCTCCATTGGTATCTTAGCAAATGCTGCCTGGATACCCCTGAGCTATTTTACCCATCAGAAGTGAGAGGGTCGCCACACTTCGTGTCACTAGCAACGGTCAGTTCCACTTTGGCTATTCCTCCGACAGTTTCTTCCCAGTGTTCTTACTCCTGATTAACAATCCCCATGAAATCTTTCCCGTCCGCACTACAGTTTCCTCAAGGTCTGAATTAGTGTTCTCCAGAGAAGCAGGAACCGTAGGTGATGAACGTGGGATTTGTTGTAAAGACTTGGCTCACGCACTCAAGGGAGCCGAGGAGTCCCAGGAGCTGCAGTTGGCAAACTGCAGATCCGAGTGTATTATCCAGGGTTCTGCAAACAGAAGGAGGCAGCAGGATTTCTACGTAGATGTATGGAAAGGGCTTTAGTGGGGGAATTGGCTCGTGTGATGTGGCACCTGAAAATCCCCCCCTAGAGCTCATCTGCAGGCTGGACCCTCTGGTGTGTGGGTATTGTGGCTCATTCCAACTGTGAAGGCCTCGGAACTGCGAACCTGATGGTTTAATTCTTAGTTCAAGACTAAAGCCTCAGTACCCAGGGAGGAGGTGTTGGTTGGTGTAAGTACTAGAATCCAAAGGCCGGAGAGCTGGGAACTCTGATGTCCCAGGCATGAGACCAACCTGTCCCAGCTCCCAGGGAGCCCAGTTCACTGTCTGCATTTATCTTCTCTGGGATCCTAGTGGATTGATGGTGCCCACTCACATCAAGGCCGAGTCTTCTCTACCAAGTTCACTCAGTCCCACATGCTAGCCTTCTCTGCAGATACTCTCTTAGACATGTCCAAAGTAACAGTTTTCCAGCTGTCTTCTTTATACCAATCAAGTTGCCTAAAATGAACCAATCACAGCAGGAGAGCTGCTGGTTTAAATTCAGTTTAGGAACTGGGAGGCTTGAGTCTTGAAGACCCATTTTCTTGTTTGAATCCAAAGGCAGGAAGAGATCATGCCCCAGTTCAAGTAGTAATGCTGGTGGAGTTCCTGCTTACTTGGCTTTTTGTTTTATTAAGGTGTTCCATTTTTTGTAAAACAAATTATTTATTGATTTGAAAGGCAGAGTTACAGAGAGGCAGAGGGGGAGAGCTCTCCCATTTAGGAGAGACCCACTGCCCCACCAGGATGTGCTTGAACAGGAAGCTGGAATCAGGAGCAGAGCCAAGAGTTGAACTCAGACGTTGTATATGGGATACAGGTGTCTCAAATGACATCTTAATGTCCTACCTACCCACCAACCTTATTGTTTTTTTTATCTGCATTTTATAGGTCAGGAATCTGGGGCCAAGTAAAGTGTGTTTCTTTCTCCAAAAATATTAAGAGACAAATTTATGTTATAAATCCAGAAATTCGGACTCTAGATGCAGTATTTAAAGTCATTATATTACCTTTCTTTTTTTTTTTTTCCCAGTGTACTATACAGAAGGTATGCTTTGGCATCCTAGACCTTAGGAAAATTCTCTTCCATTTAAAATTGTTCAGTGATTCAACATTTATAAGTGCTAATAGCAGTCAGAACGCTAGGGGCATGTGTGGTCCAGCAGGTTAAGCTGGCATTGGGATGCCTGCACCCCATATGGAAGTGCTGCTTTGAGTGTAGGCTGCTCTACTCCATCTAACTCCCTGATAGTGTACCTGGAAGGCAGCAGA
The DNA here is from genome assembly GCF_051225735.1 of Oryctolagus cuniculus. Taxonomy (NCBI): domain Eukaryota; kingdom Metazoa; phylum Chordata; class Mammalia; order Lagomorpha; family Leporidae; genus Oryctolagus; species Oryctolagus cuniculus. The sequence goes on along the minus strand of NC_142874.1, from coordinate 11,115,923 downwards.
TGATGGTCCAGTTAGCTGAGTTCTGACACCCACATCCAAGAACCAGGTAGAGTCCCAGGTCCTGGCTGCAGGCTATGGTGGCCATTTGGACAGTGAACCAGGGATGGAAGTACATTATTCCTCTTTCTCTCTCTCTCTCTCTCTCATTCTCTGCCCCCTCAAATAATTTTTTTAAAGAGAGTTAAAACACTAGGCTCACAACTAATGATATATTTGTGTTTAAGAGAAACATAATAACAGTAAAGTGAAAAACAGAAACATGGTTTTGTCTTGATGCAGCATAAAGTCTCACTTTTCATGATCTGAGAACCCTTATTTGTTATTTTTTGCAACAAATCCTTGTTAATTTTTAACATGAAGATTTACTTTTACCATGGGTTTGTTCTTTATCACTGTGGAGAATTAACTGCCTCAATGACCCTTATTTGTTTTATTGTATTCAAGGCCTTTGGTAGCACCCACAAATACTGTTTCTGGGCTTTGCTATGTGATTCCTTGGCCAGCGGCAGAAGAGGATAAATGATGGAAGCTGAGCGTTGAAGCATATTTGTATATTAGCAATTGCCCTATTGCTTTTCCTGTAGGGTAGGTAAGGCTTCAGTATCTATTGGAATGTGAGAGACATCTAGCCCAGTCACTCCTGTTGCCTCCAGCCAACAGTTAGGAGGCATGTGAGTGATGCTAAGACCAACCATCGCCCAGCTTATAGTAGACAGAAGAGTGAACCTTGCTGAGGTTCTTTGAGCCTGACCCAGGCTGAAATACCCATCAGAATCATGTTTAAAGCCACTGATTTCAGGGTCATTACACAGTGGAACACTGTTGCAATGGTCCTGTTTGAAATCTATGTTCAGGTTTTCTCTTGTAGGCATGGCTTTGCACATGATAAATTGTAGAGCTGGTTCTGACAGTCCCTCAAGAAGTTAAATGCAGATTTTGTTTGCCGCAATGTTTTCTGAAAGGGTATGGCAATCTATTTTAATACCACATTTACATTTAGAAATCATCTTTGCCATTGCTAGGTTGGTTAATTTCAGCTGCTAAATTAACTTTACAACCAAAACAATTACACTGATAGTGACTAATTCTGATTCTTCTAAATAGAACCTATTTGTTTCTATACCTAATAGAGCCCTGTAAGTATGCGTATTTAGTACAAGTAACCTTGTAATATAAATAAATCTAGAACGTAAAGGTACAGTGTACTTTAAATTTTTAATTGAACAGCTTCAAATGAAAACTGTAAAATCCTTCTGGAAGCACACTTTGGTGAATTCACATTTAACCATTTTTATCAGTGTTTTGAGTAAGAATGCAAATGGCCTTATATGAGGGGTCTTCAAAAATTAAAAGGAAATGCGTACTATTAAAAACTACGCAGATTCTCCAAATCAGTCCTGGTCTAGCCAGCATTTGCTAACTCATTCAGTTTGTGTGTCAACCTTGAATACTTAATCTATCCTCACTTCTGCCAACTTTCTTAATACCATTGCATTTCCTGCTGTGTATGGAGGAGCTCTCTATGAGCTTTGGTTTTGTAGAACCTTCACTGACAGAGCTAATCCAACTGGCAAATCAAAAATGATGAACAGGAATTAGTCTACTGTAAACCACTACAATTAAGTTACACATAATACAGTTGTTCTGCTGATTTTCTCTGGGTTTTCTGTGGTCAATAACCAGGGGCTTTTCTTCAGTTTGGGGCACAGTAAGCTTATTTCTGCCTCAGGGATTGAAACTTGCTGTTTTCATTTACTGATAATGCGTTCCCCCTGATTCTTTGTCTGAATGGCTCTCCCCATCTGTCTGAATTTATCTGAAATAACACTGCAACACGCTGCCCTAGGCTCTATCTCACTACTTGTTTTTTTGTTTGTCTTCATTAATAGGGGTCTCTCTCTAAAAGTTCCTTCTCTGTCTGTTCATCCTTGAATGTGAGTTGCATGAGAGCAAAGCTTTATTTCTCTGCAGTGAAAGCCACCGTGCCCAGATCGGAGCTGACACCTTGGAGCCCTGGAGTAAGTATTATTTGTAGAATGAGGAAATAATATTTAGGTCTAATGAGACAATAGCCACACTCCAGTCTGTACTGTTCAGAACCTGCACAGCTATTGTGTTGCATTTTAAATACTGTTGACAAGCTAAAGAATTCTAGAAAGTGGACGAGCAAGGTAGTTTAAGAGACTTGGAACATTTTTCTATAAAAATCTATTTCAGGGACATATCTTGGTGTGTCTTGGAGACTTTTGAAGTAGCTGCAGAGTTGAGCTTAGGTAGAGAGATTAAATGTGTTCTGTGTAGAATGCACAAACTAGAATGTATAGAACATTGCCAGAGCTGACACTAAGCTAGATTAAAGGTAACCAGTGTCTTATTTTTCAGATGAAGAAAAATAAATCCAAAGTATTTATATAAAAATATGCCCCGGCAGATGTCCTAAATAGCACTCTGGCCTCAGAATCAGCCCTAAAGGCATTCGGATCTGGCTGAAAAGCCCATGAGAGTATTTCAGGCATGGAAAGCCAAGACACTCTGGCAAAAAGATCTCTGTGAGTGAGATCCCAGTGGAAAGAACAGGTCTTCAAAGAAGGAGGTACCTTTCTCTGAAGGGAGGAGAGAACCTCCACTTTGACTAGGACCTTGTCTAAACAAGATAAGAATCGGAGAACTCAGAGGGCTTCCATAGCCTTGGAAACTCATGACTGGAGCATAGGGAGATTGCTGATGCCATAGACAGGAGTGTCAATTGGTAAAGTCAACAACAGGAGTCACTGTGCACTTACTCCTCATGTAGGATCTCTGTCCTTAATGTGCTGTGCATTGAGATTTAATGCTATAACGAGTACTCAAACAATATATTTCACTTTGTGTTTCTATGGGGGTGCAAACTGTTGAAATCTTTACTTAATGCATACTAAACTGATCCTCTGTAAAAAAAAAAAAAAAAAAAAAAGAAATTATCAACTCCCAACTTGACTCTCACTGGGATTAAACATGACAATAGGTCTGATCTGATTTCATCATCATTTAAAAAAATCATCTATTATTTTTCACTTTATGTTTCTGTGTGGGAGCAAACTGTTGAAATCCTTACTTAATGTATACTAAGCTGATCTTCTGTATATTAAGATAATCGAAAATGAATCTTGATGTGAATGGAAGGGGAGAGGGAGTGGGAAAGGGGAGGGTTGTGGGTGGGAGGGACGGTATGGGGGGGAAGCCATTGTAATCTATAAATCGTACTTTGGAAATTTATATTCATTAAATAAAAGTTAAAAAAAATATGCCCCGGAATATGATGGATCTTGAGACAGAGATAAAACTGGAATCCAGATGTTCTGATTCTCATGGTGGTGTTCCTTACACTATAGTTTTCTTCCTTTCAACCTATTATCATTATTGCAAATACTTGAAAGTCCCATCCATCCATCGTCCACCCGCCCAGCCATTCATCCAACATTTATTGAGTGGTATCTATATAGATGACTAATCTGTTATGAAAAAGCTAATGGATAACTCAGTGTATTTCCCCGGTGGCCCCATTGGCTGTAGGATCCTTGAGGATCCATGGGAGAACAGTTAATGGAAGATTCTTTGTTTATATAGTTTGACTTGAAGATCTGTTGGGTCCTGTTTCCGTATTTTTTAAAACTGTAAATATAAACATTCATACTGTACAACTTTTCAAAATGCTAAAGTATCTTAAAAGTACCTACCATGTGCCTAACACTACAAAGAGATATGAGCATCGGAAACTTTCAGGTGTAATGCCATGAGTGTGGTCCAAGTCATTGTACTTTCTTTAGGGGCTTTGTCTCAGGACCTTTGAACCTGTGAGACCTGCGGGCTCCAGTTCTAACTATCACCCTCCTGCCTACCTCCTTCAAGTTTCCTTTGGTGAATAATGAAACTTTCTTTTTCAATATAAACCATGCATGTTTTTAAAGTTTATTGTATTTATGTGAAAGATAGATCTCTCATCTGCTTAGTTCACTCTCTAGATGCGAACAGTGGTCAGGACTAGACCAGAAGCTGGGAACTCAGGCTGAGTCTCCCAGCGTGGAGGCAGGAATCCCAGTGCTTGAGCCCACGCCTGAAGCCCCCAGGGTCTGCATTGTCAAGGAGCTGGGATCAGGAAAGGAGGCAAGAGTCAAACCTAGGTACTCCAGTAGAGGCTGCAGGCATCCCACGCTGCACCTTAACCACCGCACCAGGTGCTAGCCCTAACCTCGCTTATTGAAACAGGTGCTTCCTTGCACAGTTTCAGACTATGTTGCCAATGTGTTTGTTGCTGTTTGCCTTAAACCTTCCCCCCAAATATGTTTTATGAACTGAATCCTACTATATTGAATAGTATCATTTCTATGCCATTCCATGTTTCTACTTGAATCTGCTTATTTTTGTTGAATAAGAAATGCAGTATTGGGCTACACTGCATTAAGTTTAAGCAAAGCTGTGTCATAGAAACATGAATGCATGTGGCATATATATCTGTTTCATGTCATTTATTATGATCTGTTGCCTGTGCAGATGGATTGCAGCATATGTTAAGTTTATCGCTGGAGATAAATAATGAAAGGATGAACTTACAGTCTGAAGGAAACCATCTTTACTTTTACATTAAACCCAACTTATTTAAGAAAAACAAAACAGGAAACAATGTTAAGAGAAATGTTCCTGTTGTCCTGTCTTGTAGCAACTTTATTAGCAAGAATCAATACCCCCCAAAGTATTATTCCCTCCCTGAAATATATCACCACTCTGACAGAGATCTCTCTGAACACATTTAAAGCATCCTCATTCCAGCAAAAATGTGCTTTAACTTGTAGAAAGTTATATATATATATATAGGGAACATACAGAATTTCACCACGTTGCACTTAAATTTCTCTTACTTGAAATGGTACTCCTAAATATTGAGTTTAGAGCAAAATATGAAAAATGCAAATAGAGTTTACCAGCTGCGCCTCTAAAGCGATGGAGTGCGATCCTCCTTCCTCTGGTGGTAGATGAGCTGTATTCTACCAGGAATGCCTTCTCACCTGCTCCTTGTCAACAGAAGCATCTGACCACTCTCGAGGACACCTGCTCTGTCCCACCCCACTGTGTGTCTGCTGGAAAAAACTCAGAGCCAGTGCCTTGGGCATGCCGCATGCCAAGCTGCTTCTCCTTTGTGAGCTGTGAAATCCAGGATATTTCCAGGCCCTCTGAATCCTGTGGAACATGTACTGGCCATAGCACTGTTTCTGTCTTTGCTTTACCCAGGCCAGGGGGAGCAATTAAGCTCAGCTCTGCTAATTAATGCACTGTGGTGAGACAATGTGAGTTTAGATAAACAATTCCTGAGCCAGGAAGTCTACTTTTTTTTGTTGCATTTTATTTTCCAGGGCTGATCACATTTCAGAGCTGTTTGTTGGGTGACAGGCAGATGGAAGAGGAGTGATGCTGAATGAGAGAGGAAGTGGTTGCCCAGTGTTAGGATTTGAGTGTCTGCATCTACAATTCCATGGTGCTCTTAAGAGCAAAAAGTACAGGGTGTCCTTGGATGGGAAGTGTGCTTGCTGCAGATGAGAGCTCAGGAACTGCTGGCCAGTGTCTCGGTGTGTTGGAGCGCTTCACTGCCGCCTTGTGCATGCCTACCAAGCTGTGCCCGTTATTGATAACAGTCATACATGGAAGATCACAGGTTTTTTCTGAGTTGTAGAAAAACATACATGATCGTGATCATTGTCTTGGTGACCGGTGGTAAAATATGCCTCTACATGTTGAATTTGGGAATAGCCCACATAGAAATTTCAGTCTAAATTTTTCCTGTAATTCTCCTCGCAAATTTTCCTTCATTTTTTTAGTAGTTTATTTTTTCCTACTTATTAGCAGTAATGTCTTTTGGAGTCTTAACAATGCCTTTCATGGGGCCAGCGCTGTGGTGCAGGGAGTAAAGCTGCCACCTGTGGTGCTGGCATCCCATAGGGGTGCTGGTTCAAGTCCCAGCTGCTCCACGTCCTATCCGGCTCCCTGCTAATGTGCCTGGGAAACAGAGGAAGATGGCCCAGGTGCTTGGGCCCATGTGGGAGACCCTGAAGAAGCTCCAGGCTCCTGGCTTCACATTGTCTGTGCTCTATCCATCGTGGCCATCTAGGGAGTGAACCAGAGGATGGAAGGTCTGTTTCTCTCTCTGCCTCTGCTGCTCTGTAACTCTGCCTTTCAAATAAATAAATCTTGAAAGCAAAATGCCTTCCAGGGCCCAGTGTTGTGGTGCAGAGGGTTAAGGCACCACCTGCAACACCAGCACCCCACATGAGCACCAGTTTGAGTCCAGGCTGCTCCACTTCCCATTCAGCTTCCTGCTAATGCACGTGGGAAGGCAGTGGAAAGTTACTCTGAGGCCTGTCTAGGAATGACAGCAGTGATGGATAATTTTGTTTGTCATGGAGAGTGGCTTTGGGTGACCTAAACATTGAAGTATCTGAACTTTGAGAGTAAATGGATTGCTCTTCCAGGACTGATTGCAACAAAAGGTCTGGCCTCCGGGCTGAGAGAATTTGCCAGAAGACTGCTTTTGGAGTACATCTGCATCATCCGCTCTCATGGGTCTCGAGCCCACAGCCCCTCCTGCAGATTCTGCCCTGCTCAGTCTTCTAATCACATGAGCCAGTTCCTCCTTCTCTCTATAGGCAGATGGTTATAGATTGAAGTATATAGATACATCTGATAGGGGCCTGCTTATGTTACCTCCACCAAGGGGAGAACTCAAAGCAGAGACATTCGTCTATATTGCAAAAGTGAGAGCAGGATTTATTTAACCGTGGGAGAGCAAACGTACATTCAGGAATAAGGGTAGGCCACCCCACATGGAGAAATACACATCAGTGGGTGCCAACCCAAGAAAGAGAAAATAATAGCACCGCCTTTAAGTACAGTCCATGGAGAACAGAGACCCCTCTCCTATTCTCAGCATCTTTTATGAGGTAGTGGGCAGCGCCTTAACTGGATAAGCACATGTGTGTGGAGTCTCAGCATGTGTAAAGCCTTTTGGGACTTTGACAACAGCTCCATGTGTGATGTGAATTGCAGATGGTTATCATGATGGCCAGAATGACACACAAGTGCATCGGGGAGGTGGGTGTATCCAGTTCCCAGTTGAGGACATTATATTGCAGGGCTGTGAGAATTCCAGCTCACTGAGACCTAACTAGTTACACCATACCCGGTCGATGCGTAGGTAGGTAGATCTCCAGTTAGCTGGTTCCCTGGAGAACCCTGGCTAATATAACCATCACCTGCTTTTGATTGTTTCTCTGTGCTGCAGTGGGGACCTGAGAAATAGCTGGGTTAGGGGAGAAGGGAAGCTGCAGTAAAGGCCTTGACAGCTGTGGTTGAAGACAGTACTGTTGGCATGTGTTGTTTGGCTACTTATGCAAATCGCGAAAGTGACTGACTTTTCGTAGTAAAACAGAGATCAAGGGGGGGGGGGCGCAGCAGCAGTGGGACTGGGTATCAGTTCCTGATCACTGTTTGTCTTCTCTTTCATTTGCACTGCTTACTGCTCGGACTGATCTCCATCCAGCCGTAATTCTGTCAACAGACTAACTCTGTAACAGATAATTTGACAATATCACTCCTCGGCTTAAGTGACTTTGATTACTTCCTGCTGTCTTATTGGTAAATCTAATTTCCTTGTCACAGTATACAAGGCACCTTAATGATCTGATTCCAAAAGACATTTCTCCTGAGTCTCACTGGGGTCCCTGCAGTCTCGTCGGCTCTGCACTTACTGATTCCCTCATCACTGCCTGAATATACAATGGTGCTGGCAGATTTTCCTTCTATCTGGGATGCCCCGTTCCTGTTCTCCAGTGCCTGAATTTTCTTAAGGCCCTACTGGAAAAGGGAACTCAGCTGTAAACTATTTTCCATTCCATAGCATCAGAATAATCCCTTCTTTGTGCTGTCAGAGCACTTGTTGTACAGGGCTGTGATGTCACTGCCGCACTAGTTTTTCCTGGACTCTGCCACATGCGAGTTTGAGCCTGCTGCTGAGACGTTACCATAGACAAACGTGGTTTTGAAAATCAGCTGTGCACTGGGCATGCCCTGACACTGGGCATATCATTCCCTCACTTAGACCTCATTCCCTAACCTGTAAAATTGTGAAACTAATAGGAATATGAGAAAAATTAAAGGTTTTATTACATGCTACTTTTTAGAACAATGAATGGCATGTAGAAGCTCTAAATTATTAGTTTCAATTCATTTGTACATTTGCTCTTCAAAAAATACTTATTGAGTGTGTGTTACGTGCCAAGCATTGTTTATCTCCATCACCCTTATTGTTATTGAATTCCCATTTGTTTCTGAATGCCTTGCATCTAGCCCAATAAATGTCACAAAGATGTTCATTATATGTTTATTGATGTTAGAATTGTTTTGGTCATTAAGTTTAAACACTGGGAAATTGGATGTTCAGTCTTCAGTCTATTTATTAGATAAAAAATTTGCCACTGATAGCTATGAAAAACATGTCTGATACCCCAAAGCTGTTTTTCTTAATGGTAAAGTATTTAAATAACCTAATTAAAATGAAAGAATGTCTTCCTTGTATGCAAAATAACTATAAAGACAGTGCATTATGAAATTACATTGGAAGCACCAATTTATAAATGATGAGATTATATCTTCATGCTATATAGCAGACTTTAGTGTAATGAGATATAGATTCAGCCTTTGAAATGTTAATCTCAGCTCTTCAAAACAAAATCAGTATTACCTTCCAGCAGCTATATGTATATATATATATATACATATATACGTATAATTAGCCTTTGGCAGTAATGTGTAGCATCAAATGCCAAATATACCTAAATTTTTATAATTTTTAATGATTTATTTATTTATTTATTTTAAAGGCATAATTACAGAGGTAGAGAGGAAGTGCTGATTCACTCCCCAAATTGCTGCAGCAGCCAGGACTGGGCCAGGTGCAAGCCAGAAACCTGGAACTCCATCTGGGTCTCCCACGTGGGTACAGGAGACCAAGGACTTGGGCCGTCTTCCACTGCTTTCCCAGGAGCATTAGCAAGGAGCTGGATCGAAAGTGGAGTGCCAGGGACTTGAACTGGCCCCTTCTACGGGATTGCAGCCGACAGCTTAACCCACTGTGCCACAGCATCAGCTCCAATTTTATTATTTTTATGTCTGTCATCTCTCAGTATCTGATACTTTATAAAGTTCAGTCAAAATCTTGAGAAACAGAAATGAATTTTTTTTTTCATAAAGATAATGCACACATTCTTAACCATCAACTCTCGGTGACAAAGCTGATTTCCTGTATGCTCTGAGTGGGTGTTTTCAGAGGCAGGAATCTGTCCATTTGGGGACAGTTGACACAGACCAACTTGGTTTAACTGTACAATGTTACAGTGTTTTCAGGCCAACAGTGTGCATATAAATTTGTTACCATTTTTAGGGGTAACTTTCAGCAGTCTGATAAAATGTCAAATGCAGTAAGGCTGTGGACAGAGCAAGACAGATCTAGGTCTCTGATGCTGCCATTTAGAGCTCTCTTAGAATTTTACTACCTCATCACCTTCAGAGAGAAAACAGAAACACACAGACTGGCCCTCGGGAGCCCAGACTCTGGACTGCCCACTTTCAGTTCCACTGGGCCACAGATTCTCTGTGTATCATTTTAATCGTCTGTAAAACGAGGATGCTGAAAATAATGGTCCCTGCTGTGCAGGCTTGTCCTGATGATTCACTGGGTTGACCCATGTAAACTGTTCAGGATTGTGTATGCGTGGCACTGTGGCAAGCCTGTGCCCGGAGGTCCCTCCCCTCCCTGGAGAGATCCTCTCCATATGGGAATGGAGTGCTTAGGAACTCCACACACTGGAATCAAATCTGCCCTTCCCATGTGTGTTCCTCTAGTCTGTGGGTACCTGAGGTGCTATGGCAGCACCCTACCCATCAGCATCCTGGTGCTGGTTAACACAGGTGCTTATTAGCAAGTATCTCTGGAGACCTATTTGAACCACTAAAAGGTCTCATGTTGGTATTTCACACCATTGAAGTTCACAATGCAGTCCTTAAGCTTGTGTAGAACCATGGCCATGTTACACCATAACAATACTATCAGTAATTTATACTTTAGATTGGCTTCATCTTTAATTTTACTTAAAGATGGTTGAGTACCAACAATATTTGGCAGGCCCTTTGTTGGACACTGCTACAATAATCTAATGCAGTATTTCCGAAACCCCAGTGAAGCTATGGAAAACCTGGGCATGGTCTGGGCATGGAGAAAGTCTCAGCTGTGAGAGAGACTCTGTTCAGGGGCTCTGGGAAGGAAAAACTGAATCTGAAGGCACCGACCACAAAAAAGTTATAGAAAAAGGAGATCCCACAGGAGAGAGTTAATAATGAGAAACCGGAAAAGGGCACACAGATGTGTTTGACCTGCTTCAAATTGCTTTTCACCAACAGTCCTGGAGGACGGTGACTTGGCATTGTCTTAGCATGGGTTTTCCACGCATGGTTCTCAACCCTGCAGCGTCAACATCACTTGGGGACTTCTTAGACATGCACATTTTCAGGTTGTATTTTAGGCTTTCTGAAGCAGAAAGTCTGGGGTGCAGCCCGGCTGTGTGACTTTAACAAGCCCCTCAGGTGAAAACAACTGTCTTGATGTAATAGGAACTGTGTAGACGTAGCTTCCCGCATTTGTAAGTTAGTGGTAATGAAACTTTTAACACATCAGCATTGTGCACACCAAATAATGGCTGAGTACGTTCTGTGTTTCTGTCCTGAAGACAGAAAACAGTTAATTCCTGCTTTCTCCTTAGTGATAAAGACATAAACAAACAATTGAGAAAACAAGGCGGTATTTACTAAATGTCAAGTGATTATTTACAAAAACAAATGGTATGTGTGTTTGGAGAAAGCAGTGATAAACACAGGTGCAAGGGATTGGGAAAGGAGCCAGGCAATGGGACTCAGGAGAGGAAGATGATCGGCTGAGCTCTGTGTTCTTAGACAAGGCTTCTACTCGGTGCAAGTAGAGGAACAAACTGCCACAAGACCGGTGGTCTCAAACAGCACTTTATGACTACCTCTCCGGGTCCTGGGATTTGGGGAGCTTAGCTGGGAGGTTCTTGCATGGGTTCTCTTTGTTGCAGTCTGAAGCCGGAGCTGGATTTTGCTCAGTGAGGCTGGGTGTCCATGAGTCCTCACTTTCATGTTTGGTCTCATTGTCTCTGCTGCCAGTGTCTCATCCTCCAGGGCCTCTCCATGACCCTAAGGCTTCTCGCGTCGCTGTCTTAGGGCAGACGCTCCTCCTGCAATGCAGACGGCCCCCAGGAGCCATCTCCTGAAAGACCTGCAGATGGCAAAGCCTCAACCCCACCATATCCTGCTGGTTCGAAGCAGTCACGGGTCAAGGGGAGTGGGACCCATGGGTGCGAGTACTCACAGACGTGATTTGTGGTAGGAATGTCTCCGGACACTAGCTACCACAGGTCACTGACACGTTTGAAAATGTTAGCTTTGGGGCCGGCGCCGCAGCTCACTAGGCTAATCCTCCGCCTTGGGGCACCGGCATACCGGGGTTCTAGTCCCGGTCGGGGCACCGGATTCTGTCCCGGTTGCCCCTCTTCCAGGCCAGGAGAAGCACCTGGCTCCTGCCATCAGATCAGCGCGGTGCGCCGGCCACAGCACCCCGGCCGCGGCGGCCATTGGAGGGTGAACCAACAGCAAAGGAAGACCTTTCTCTTTGTCTCTCTCTCTCACTGTCCACTCTGCCTGTCAAGAAAGAAAAAGAAAAAAAGAAAATGTTAGCTTTGGTCTAGATGATTCCACCTGTAGTCTTATGTATAGCTTCTCCTTTCTGTGGCACAGCCAATCTCTCTTCAGAAATCACAATACACCAGAGAGCACAGTGAAATGTATCATAAGTGACTACATTCAGATTTCTATTCCAAGAGCATTTTTCCCATTGGTTACCGGTATGGGATCTTGAAAGAGAAAAATCAAAGAAATTTTCCTTGAGGTTATAAGGCCTCTAGCACCCTTTCAGGAAATCCTGTCTGTTATGTTGATGATGCCTTTTTGCTTTAGTGCATCAGTACCGAGTACACTAACGCCCCAGGCCATATCACGGTCGCAGAGCCCTGGCACACATGTGGGTATGTAAGCTTTTTAAATTGTATCTTCTAAGTTCATTTTAGTGTGCTTTTTTTGTGGGAACTTTTATTCCATTAAAATCATTATGACTTAAAAGCTCAGTGATTCTATTCTGACCCAGATGTTTTGAAATACAGGGTTCTGTGGAGAAATGCAATACCCTCTAGGAAAACCTGTGGAGTGGAAATAAATGTGGGCTTTTTTAGAATTTCTCAAACATACTAGCACTATTGCCTAGAGTATTTATCTCTTGGGATCAAGCCAGATGCCAAGTCCTTGCATGAAAATCATCAAAGTTTTACCAAAGAATTTAAACAGAATTCTGAGCTTTAAGTATTTAAAATTACTTTTAAAATAACTTATTCTCTAAAAAAATAGTAAAGAATTTTTAGAACATCTGAATTTATACTAAAAGTCTTTAAAACTGTTCTTCATGAGATTGTCCAAAACACCTTTTCCTGAATGTATTACTAGATACCTAAACGTTTTAAGAGCAGATTTCAGAATAAAGGAAACCAAGAGTTCAGTTTATAGGTAGAAACATCTGTCACCATAACACTGGTGTATAGAAGTGATCTTCAAAATGTTCCCAATCTCCAACCTTTGGTCCCCTGGCTGTTGTGGGCATTTGAGGAGTGAACTGACAGATGGAGTCTCTCGCACTCCCTTCTACCCTCCCATCTCTCCCTCCCTCCCTTCCTCTTAAACACATACATTAAAGAAAAATATAAGTTCATGGAAAATGGAATTAAAATTTTTTTGGTGCAGTGTTTTTTTTTTTTAAATCTATGTAGTTTTTTTTCATATTAAACATTTTGCAGGAACATTTTGAAGGGCTCACATATTATAAGTAACTGCTCACTCAATTTGATATTTCCCTGTCTTTTGTCACTTTTTCCACTAAAACATGTCAAAGAGTATCCTTAAAATTGGATTAAAAGCTAGACTCCTGTTTTGACAGTGAAACAGGGTGTTACGGCTAGGAATTTTCATGCATTCAAAGCACTGGCAATGGGGATGGTGTGCTTTCCCGGGCAACCTGCTGCCATCAATTCATTATTTTACTAGCTGGGTTTTTACTGCATGGACTTAGCCGTAAAGAACCTAAAAACAACTGTTCAGATTAACTTATCATTGCAGTTATTATACGCATACATAGAATATTGAAAGCAAATTAGTGCTGTTACATTGATTATTATAGAATTAAATAAATGAATTAGAACTTAGCACCAGTCTCATGTTTCCTAAAGGAAAAAAAAATCAGCTGTAATGAAATTACATTATCAGCTATATGAAACTGCTCTTGGGAGATTCAAATAAAAATGTGTTAAAGCGTGCATATATTCTATTATTTACCTTTATACAATCTTGTAGCACTTAAAAACAGATATTAAGGTAATGAAAAAGTCACTTATGGTTTCTATATAGGGAGAAAATAAAATTCATCCCCCAAGGCTTCTGGTAATATGGCTGTAATGTGAATAAATCTTCTGAATTATGTAAGAATGTATTAGCAAAAGGGATTCTTGTTGGTTGAACACTTAGTTTCTTTTGGCTAAATATGTAAGTAATACAACATGTGCAATTTTGTAGCCCTTTGAGGACAACATAACTTTATGAGTGCTATTTCAAATGGAAAAATAAACACCTGTTTAAATGCTCATGTAGATATTACTTTTGGAAGTCATATTACCACTCTATATCTGTTTTTCCCCTCCAAAACTACTTAACACATAAATTATACTTTTACATAAATAACTTAGCTAAAATTTATAAATAATAGTCTATTTCACTGATAATTTTCCTGTTTTTGTTCCCCTATTGAGTATGTTTTCCCGAATATCACCTTTATCTGTTGCTTTTAAAGGAATAATTAACTAACCCAGAAACCTCAATATCAATTTACAAATGGATTGAAGATTTACTGCCATGTCAGTTAATGAAAACCATGGCATTATGGCATTAGTTGAAGTGTCTATTTGTTGTTGGCTGATTCAATATTAACTTTAATGATGGAATTTCCAGAGTTGGAAGTGATCATGTGTTGTTCCCTTGTGTAGCAGGGTTTCACTTCCTTATTATGTGTTAGACTTTTTGATTTTTATATTTCTTCAAATTATTTATTTGTTTATTTGATAAAGTAACAGGGAGAGGGAAGAAATGAGTGGAGAGAGATCAGAGAAGAGAGAGAGAGAGAGAGCAAGTGAGTGAGACAGAGATCTCCTATCCACTGGTGCACTCCCCAAATGGCCACAACATCTGGGACAGAAGCCAGGAGCCCAGAACTCCATCTGAGTCTCCCATGTAGGTGGCAGGAGCCCAAGCCCTGGGTCATCGTTCACTGCATTCTCAGGCACATTAGCAGGGAGCTGGATCTGAAGCAGAGCAGCTGGGACTTGAACCAGTGCTCTGAAATGAGATGCTGGCATTGCAAGATGTGGTTTAACCTGCTGTATCACAGTGCCAGCCCCTGTGCTGGACACTTTTAGTGAGTATATACTGAATGACAAATTTACTTTAGGAAATCCATCTTGATGCTAAGACTCAAGCAGACTTTCTTTTAGTTTTTTACTCTGGATGGATTTTATGTTTGTAGAAAAATTACGACCATGGTATAGAGTGTTCTGATATGACCACCACTTATCTTTCTCTAAAGTTAACATTTTATATAGTTATCATATTTTACATATTTTGTCAAAACTAAGAAATTAACATTGGTGCAGTGCTATTAACTAGCCTTTTTATTATTACTGGTCCACCATTTTTTTTTACTCATGTCCATTTTCTTTTATAGGATCCAATCTGAGATACCACATTGCAATTACCAGTTGTGTCACCGTCTGTCCTTTTATTTATAACAGTTATTTTTGAGATTGATTGATTTATTATTTGGAAGGATTACAGAGAGGCAGAGGCAGAGAGAGAAAAAGAGAGAGAGGTCTTCCATCCTCTGGTTTATTCCCCAGATGGCAGCAATAGCTGGAGTTGCGCTACTCCAAAGCCAGGAGCTTCTTCTGGGTCTTCCATGTGGGTACAGTGGCCCAAGGACTTGGGCCATCTTCTGCTGCCCACCCAGGCCATAACAGAGAGCTGGATCAGAAGTGGAGCAACCAGGACTCGAACCAGCACTCACATGGGATTCCGGCACTACAGGCAGCGGCTTTACCTGCTACAGCACTGGCCCCTGTAACAGTTTTGAGAAGACTTTGGGTGTTTGTGTCCAAAGTAATTAAGTGTTAATCGCTTCTGATACATTGATTTAGAAATGTACATTTCATTCATGTGTCAATTTGCTCTTTAGTTTTTGAGTGTCTTTCACAATACGCTGTTTTTGGCACAGGGACACAAACATGGGTAGAATTTTGTCCTGTAGAGGCTCAACCATCTAATGGAAATAAGGATTCTAGCCATGACTTGTGTGCTGCAACAGAAGAGTAGAGGGGAGCTAAGGGGAAGCACCAGAAGCCAGGGGGAGACATTGGAGGAGGTCTTTAAGGTAAGACCTTGACAGAAAAATCCTATGGGGGCCGATGATAGGTGTAGTGGGTAAAGCTGCCGCCTACAAGTGCCAGCATCTGTATGGGCGCCAGCTTGAGTCTCAGCTGCTCCACTTCTAACCCAGCTCTCTGCTATGGCCTGGGAAAGCAGTGGAAGATGGCCCAAGTCCTTAGGTCCCTGCACCCGTGTGGGAGACTCAGCGGAGGCTCCTAGCTCCTGGCTTCGGATTGGCACAGCTCCTGCTGTTGCAGCCAACTGGGGAGTGGACTAGCGGATGGAAGACCTCTCTCTCTCTCTCTCTCTCTCTGACTCTCCTTCTCTCTGTGTGTAACTCTGACTTTCAAATAAATAAATAAATCTTAAAAAGAAAAATCCCATGAACAACGCATACAGTCACACAGTGGAGAAACACACAGCTTAGTTACTGATAAGGCTGGCAGGAGGAGTGAGAGAGAAGAGGATATGGTGGTCAGGAAATCACTATCTGAAAACCTTGGATGTTCTGCTAAAAAGTTGTGGGCTTTGTTTCATATACAATGAAAGCTATTGTATTTCCTCCCCTCATAGCAGATCCTATGAAATACTTGTCCTGTATTTTTTGACAGCCTGCTGTAAAATCGTTAGATCACTCTGGGGAGTAATCTGTATGAGACTTTTATTCAGAACACTATTTCTCTCAAACACCATGTTTCTCTTTCTCCTCATCCTTTGAGAAGGATAAGGAAACTCTTTGGGGAAAAGCTATCACTCATGAACCTTTGTAGCAGTTATCTGTCTCAGGGGCTGGCACTGTGGCACAGTGGGTTAAGCTGTGTTGTGCAGTGCTGGCATCCCATATAGACACTGGTTCGAGTCCCAGCTGCTCCACTTCTGATCCACCACCCTGCTAATGCAACTGGGAAAGCAGTGGAAGGTGGCCCAAGTGCTTGGGAGACCCAGATGAAATTCTGGCTTCAACCTGGCCCAGAGCTGGCTGTTGTGGCCATTTGGGGAATGAACCAATAGATGGAAGATCTCTCTCTGTCTCTGTCTCTTCCTCTCTTTCTGTAAGTCTGACTTTTAAATAAATCTTTAAAAAAATAAGTTAGCTGTCTGAAAAATAAATGTTAGCAAAAAGAATGAAAACATATCTATGTTTCAACTCTATTTTCTGAATTCCCATAATTCCTACAGATAAGTGAATAGGGCAAAATGGTCAAAAATTGTTAACTCTTAAATTTTGACATTGCTAAGAATACAAAGAATAAAGCCTCATGTTGCATCCCATAAATATGTTTTTATAAAAAAGAAATGTGATTATTACAGAACCAAGGACTATAGTGAAACACACACACACACACACAAACACTGCTGAAAATCTGGAATTGGCTTTCTGAGTGCAAAATGTTTCCTTCATTAAAAGCTTAGCATGTTAAAAGTCCAATCGTTTGTTGAAATTTCTTTTTTTTTTTTTTTTTATTTTTGACAGGCAGAGTGGACAGTGAGAGAGAGAGACAGAGAGAGAAAGGTCTTCCTTTGCCGTTGGTTCACCCTCCAATGGCCGCCGCTGCAGCCGGCGCACCGCGCTGATCCGATGGCAGGAGCAAGGATCCAGGTGCTTTTCCTGGTCTCCCATGGGGTGCAGGGCCCAAGCACTTGGGCCATCCTCCACTGCACTCCCTGGCCACAGCAGAGAGCTGGCCTGGAAGAGGGGTAACCGGGACAGAATCCGGCGCCCCGACCGGGACTAGAACCTGGGGTGCCGGCGCCGCAAGGTGGAGGATTAGCCTATTGAGCCACGGCGCCGGCTCCGTTTGTTGAAATTTCTAAGCCAAGCATCAAGAGAAGAGATTTCATTCTGCAAGACATAGGAGTAAATTATACACTTTAAAGGATGACCAGCCTGTTTTTGTCTCTGTGAGAATCTGGTGTTATTTAGAGCTTGCTACTCAGCGTGTGATCCGCATCACCTGGGAGCTACTGAATCAGGCTCTGCATTGGTAAGGAGGTTCCCCAGGTGATTTGACGCCCATTCAGATTTTAGCGACACTAATTTAAGACCTTGTTTATTCACTTTTAAATTTTTATGAAGAAGTATGAGATAGCCATAAATAAAATCATTTCCATAGTTTGCTTTAAAAAAAAAAAACATGTCAGTATAACACATGCATGCTAAAATTCTAAAAAGGAAGAACACTACATATTATCCATCTTTTTAAATATGCATTTTATTTTTACCTAAGAGCATGCAAGGGACAAATGGGAAAATTGTTTTTAAGCATCTCTAAATGTCAACTCATTACATTTCACTCCTTCTCATTATGTATTTTTAATGACTGAATGAAATTTGTTATCTCAGTCTTCCAAGAAAGTTTTAGATCTGAAACTTTAAATGCCAAGTCCTTTAACACTCAAGTATTCAGGTTATGTTAAAGATTTTTTAAATTTCTTGGAAATTTAATGGTGAGATCTTAATATTCTATGTAATTTCTATAAGAACTATAGTCCCTTACATTCTTTTAAGTGAAATTTTAATAAATGAAAGAAATAATTTACCTTTCTCAAGACTTATATATTTTACCTAATTATTTGCTTCTAGAAATGTCCTCTCAAAACTTAACTTATTATATGCAAGCTATTGTTAGATTTACAGTGAGTTTTGCTATCACAAAATTGACACCATGGTTTAGATTGATACCAGGGTATTCATTAATAATTCTGATATTCTGTTAATATTAATCAAACACAAGGATCAGCTAACATTTTATGTAGAAGTCCAGTTAGTAAATATATATTTTTATTCAATAGACAAAGGCACATAGAGAAAGCGCACTGTCATCACTGGTTCACTCCCCAACTGCTTTCAACAGGCATGTGGTCAGAGCAGGGAACTAGAAATACAATCCAGGTCTCCCATAAGGGGAGCAAAAACCCAGTTACTTGAGCCATCACTCTTGTTTTCCAGGGTCTGCATTAGCAGGAAGCTGGAATCAGGAGCCAGAAGTGGGAACCAAACCCAAGTCCTCTGATGAGGAATGTGGCAGTTATAACTGCTAGGTCAAAACATCCATCTTGTATATGGTCTCTGTCTTACCTACCATTACAGTATAAAATTAGCCATAGCCAATATGTAAACATGTATGAATGTGTTCCAGTAAAGCTTTGTGAACACTGAAATTTCAATTTGATATAGTTTTAGTCTTGTTTTGAATTCTTGGGCTTTACAAACAGCCAGGAAAGGGATAGGTTTGGCCTGCAGTCTAGAGTTTACTGACATTTGATTTAAGATTTTTTTAAAAAAAATTATTTAAGATATATAAATTTCATGCATTTCATATATAGATTGAGAAATTTAGTGATACTGCCCACCTAACCCTCCCTCCCACCCATGCAGCCAACTCTCTTCCTCCTTCCTCTCCTATTCCTACTCTTAAGATGTTGATTGAATGAATGTTGGTGGTGGTTCTCTATTGACTATGGGTCATAGGAACCTAGTGAGTTCTGTATATTTAAACTGTAATATTGGCAATATGGTTTTTTGGTGTTGTTCAAAGAAAACTAAAAATCATCACAAATCTTCCATGTATATAGCACTGTGCTCAGCATTTTCTGTAGTTCATCTTGTTTAAACTTCACCACCCCCATTTACACAGAAGAAACACTGAGGCTGGAATAACTTGTCAAGATCATACAGCAAGTGAATGGTAGAATTAATCCAAATCTACCTCTCTGTTCTGAGATTTTAACACTGTATCACACTAGCCACATGACTCACACAACAGGGTCACATGCTGTGCACTAAAAGGAGTTTTTTTAGAGGAGGATGCAGGAGAGTGACACCAAGAAAGTCATGAATGTTGGGAATGTGGAGATGGAATTCTGACAGGTGGCTGGAGAGGGAAGTACCACATCCAAACACAGGGCTGCAGAGAACACAGTTGGAGGCTGAAAATAGGCAGATGGAGGACTCCTTTCAAATTCCAGAGTTTGTGCCATTCTTTCAATCTATTTCCCTTGCACGTAGCTTCTTCATCCCCTGTAATGTTTAGCTTGATGAAAATAAATTGATCCAAATTATTCTTTTTATTTATCTTTGTTCTTGGCCTCAATTCTCGACAAAAGGAAGCTCAATATGGTTTACCTGGCATTTCTGAGTCCCTCAGAAAAATTTTGGATGGGCCCTCTTTTTTTTTTTTTTTTTTTTTTTTTTTTTTTTGATGAGTTTCATATCAGCCTCTTGACCAATCATACCTAGCAGTGTGCAGGTACAGAAGACAAAGGAGGTAGCTGATAGGGGTTGTGTCTTTCATACACTATTGCCTTTTGTACTTTCCCAAAGCAGATTACAGTCACATAGCTATTTTGATGATATGCAAATTATATCTGGTCACAGTATTTGAGCTAGATAATAATTACTACATAAGCGGAGTGCTAAATGTTTCATTAATACAAATATGCACCTAATGCTGACTCTCTGTTGTGTGGTGAGCATGTTGAGAAACAAAATCCACATTTTTCTTTTAATGACTCAACTACTATTTTATTATGTGCTGAATATTTAGGCTTTTTAGTTCTTTGTTCAGAAATCTCTCATTGCAGAAAGAACTGTGGCAGGACAATGAAGATGTTAGTACAAAACCATTGCCCTTGAATTTAAAATAAATGGTATATGAGAAAATTAATGCCCCAACTGAGATTTCATATGTACATAGATTAGCATTTTGTACAGTATGTATAAAAGCAATGAAAAAACATGTAAAAGAATCTTTTGTGGATGAAATCCATGGTACTAAACAGTGTTGAAATTTGATTTGGGGACTGGAAAATACAGCCTTTCTCTGGAAGATGAAATAAATGTTTCTCATGCTTAATGCTTACTCGGGGAAAAGCAAGCAATTTCCATAGAGTCTTAAAGAAGTAAGAGATCAATAGAATCTTTGTTGCTATTAATGACTATTTGCCAAGATTAAAAAATGCTCTGTCCTTTATAATGTTGAATTGCATCATGAAATGAAAAATGAGGAAGCACAGTAGCAAATAATGTTATGAAAGCATTGACTTCCATCATTCACAGTGTGCAGCATATTTGAACTGGAAACCTGTGGACTGTGCTCATTCTATGACACATTTAGCTATAGCTTACTGAAATAGCAAATATTTGGAGAACTGCAGGCATGAGTACAAATCGCATTTTTTAATGATACTTGAGCTGATCTGAGTTAACCTTAAATCTTTAAACCCAGCTGGCTTGTTAGAGGACCTCCCTATGTAGACTCCAGGAAGCCACCTGTGAAGTGCAGTATTTGTTTTTGATAGTTATCCTGGTCCCTTTCTGCTTTATCTCTTGTTTTTTTGTTTGTTTGTTTTTTTTTTTTTTTTTTTTCTGTTACTCTCTCCCTCTTGGTCCCCAGATCCCAGTCCTCGTTCCCTTGGAAGCTTCACGTTCAGGGGTACCGTTTGCCAACCAGTCAAACCCCATTTCCTATTCTCTCTCGTAAATACTGGGTCTTGTCTTCTTGGTTTTAGCTTTGGTTTTTGTTTTATACTGTGCATCCTCTACCGGGAAGAATCCTGTCCACATAAATAGGCATATTTTTCCAAACTGTACTATTCCTAACTTTACTGCAAACTTTCCCCTATGTTCAAGGTTATTTGAAACTAGATAGCAAATCTGCTCTGGAGGTAAGAGTTGGGGGTGGCATTGTGGCTTGGTGGGTAAAAGCACTTCCTGCAGTACTGGCATCTGTTATGGTGCTGGTTCAAGTCCCTGCTGCTTGATCTCCAATGCAGCTTCCTGCTAATGGCCTGGGAAAAGCAGCAGAAGATGGTCCAAGTGTTTGGGCTCCTGCTACCCATGTGGGAGACCCAAAACACGCTCCTGGCTCCTGCCCTGGCCCAGCCCTGGCTGTTGCAGCAACCTGGGGAGTGATGGAAGCTCTCTCTTTTCCCCCATCTCTCTGTAACTCTGAATTTCAAGTAAATAATGTTTTTTAAGGAGGTGTTGAAGCTTTAGGACAAGATTTGGTTTAAAAGTGGCAGGGGGGGAGTGGAATCTGTTGAAAAAATAGCTTTAAAGATGCAACTATAGCTGTGGTTAAGGACAAATAGGAATACATTGGACCATTTCTGGAACTGATAATACTTTTTCTTCTTCCTTTTTTCCTCCTCCCACCCTGGTAGGATCAGTTTTTCTCATTTTGTGTAAATGAAGTTTAACGCATTTTTCAGCATACCATCAAAGTGAGTGGTACAATGTTGTGTGCTTTTGGTTTCTGATAGACACTGTGCATTGTATTCAGTCTTCTCGACTTGAGTGTGTCTAAGATTATGCCATCTCTTGCTTTTGCAATTGCCATAGCAGGCTTTAAATTGTGAAAAGCCACTTGACTCCCTGCCTCCCTAGAGAGTGTTCTGTGGAGCTGGTGTCAAGGTAAGCTTCCTTCCAACATCGAGGGGAAGCAATTTCTTTAGATTTAGACATTCTTGCAAATGTACTTTTAATACATTTGCATAGTCATATAATACTAAACGCTATAAATTAGTATATTTTTGCACCCAAAGGCAACATTTACAACATTTAAGCAGCATCATGTGGATCCTGGGAAATTCACAGTACCCATGTTAGAGTGTTCTTTAAAGAGTTGGAGATCTCCTGGTTAAAATCTTGCCTCTGGCCGGTGCTGCGGCTCACTAGGCTAATCCTCCACCTTGCGGCGCTGGCACAACGGGTTCTAGTCCCAGTCGGATTCTGTCCCGGTCGCTCCTCTTCCAGGCCAGCTCTCTGCTGTGGCCCAGGAGTGCAGTGGAGGATGGCCCAGGTGCTTGGGCCCCGCACCCCATGGGAGACCAGGAGAAGCACCTGGCTCCTGCCTTTGGATCAGTGCGGTGCGCCGGCCGCGGCGGCCATTGGAGGGTGAACCAAGGGCAAACGAAGACCTTTCTCTATGTCTCTCTCTCACTGTCCACTCTGCCTGTCAAAAAAAAAAAAAAAAAAAAAAAAATCTTGCCTTCTGTTCATAATCCTAGACAAAGTATCTCTAATTTTTTAATTTTCTTCTGTTCAACTTATGGTGGTAAGTATTGCCTTTTTAAACTTTCCTCACTTGTGTGTTCAAGTCACCACAATATCTCTAAGTTGTTGACTTCTCCTCTAAATATGAACTTTTCTGCTTGTTTATTCTTACTTTCTGCCATTTCATCACATTAAACAATCATTACATTGCTTTACTTAGGTTTTATTCTGTGTCTCGCTCTCTGGTGTTTGTTCCACTTAGTATATAGCCTGTCTCTTCTTCCACACTTAATTGCAACCTACACATAATTTTAAGTCCAATTCGTGTCTTGTCTACATATATTTTCTCCTGAAAAATAAGCCATGGGTCTGATTTTTGTCAGCATAAAGGAAGAAGCTGAGGCAGGATACCTTATAAAGGAAAGAGGTTCATTTTGGCACACATTCTGGAGGTGTCATATAGAGGTGCAATGTAGACTGAAGGCATTCTTTCCAGCAGAGGCACAAGGAGAGAGACAGGGAGAAGGCTTCTGGGTCTGTGTCTGGTTCCTTCTCTCTCTCTCTCTCTCTCTCTCTCTCTGGCTCTGTCTCAGCTAAGAAAATTCAGTCAGGGAGGCTGTACCCTAATAACCTTATCTAATCCTACTCACTACTCAAAGGCCCTACTACTCAACACTATGGGTAAATTAAGTCTCTACCCTCTTCAAACATTAGCATGTGACTTTGGGCATTGAACTCCTGCATGAATTTGATGGAGTAGGGCGTGGCAAACCATATTCAAACCTTAGCACAAGCTCTCCTTGATCCATCCTGAACTTTTGTGTACACATCATCTCAGCAGAAGTAACTGGCATCTAATCCTATACTACTCTTTTCACCAGCTTGTGCCATTTCTCCAACTTGAGTGCAAATTTATATAGGCAAATAATTAAATTTTGGTCTGCAGTCTTTTTTTTAACTTTTATTTAATAAATTGCAGTCTTAAAATATGAGACATATAGCAAATTCTTAGAAGACTGCTTTTCCTAATGAAAATAAATGTGCTCTCTGTACTATATTAGCATATCTAAAAATACTTTAACCTCTAAGTATTTACATCATAGTATGAAAGAAATACGGCTAATGGTACTGCCTTATTTGACAACAGTATTGCTAATGAGCCACTGAGACATAAAGTGCACCGTGTAATACCATTTTAGGACATTGATTATTTAAAGTGTCAATATATATTTTATGCCTTTGCTGTTAGCTAGATCCTGGCTGTACACCTGTTTTTCTATTGTGCTATAATACCACATGCCAAAGAAACTAACTAAAATGGTGAGAAGGCAAAACCTATAATCCAAAGGGAGTATTGGTAACTGAAGATGAAAGTGTTAGAGTTGACATTGAGGCGTATTGCTACAAACCTTTGGAATTTAGCCTATATCTGATAGAAATATTAAATAATTTATTCTTTTTAAAAATGCTTACATATTTGAAAGGCAGGGTTCTACAGAGAGAGGAAGAGACTGGGGAGAGAAAAAGATTGAGCTATCTGCTAGCTCCCGCCCCAAATGACTGCAATGGTGGGGCCTGGGGCAGGCCAAAGCTAGGTGCCCAGAACTCCATCTGTGTCTCCCGTGTGGGTGGCAGGGCCCAAGCACTTGGGCCATCTTCCATTGCCTTCCCAGGAGCATCAAATGCGGGGAGCTGGATTCGAAATGGATCTTCTGGGACTCAAGACAGTGCTCATATGGGATCCTGATGTTGCAGTCTGCAGCTTGACCCATGGACTACAACACCAGCCCCGATCTGTTGATTTTCTTTAAGAAACTACAACCATAAAGCACCCTTTAGTCCTGAAGTGTGAGGTAGAAAAATAAGGTAAATAATGACCAACTAAAGTAACTTGGAACCCACATAAAAGGAAGCTTAGTTAAGTAAAAGACAGACTATGTGAGCTACTTTATTACTTCCCCGTTTCCATGATAAAAAACATTGCCATGAGTTGAGTAACTTAATGTATCTCACATTATTTTCTAACTCTTAAAGTTGGAAACCTGCTGTTGTTTGCCAGGTCTGTGTTCATTCAGGACACTCTAGAAGAAAACCCATTTCCTTGTCTCTTCCGGCTTCCAGTGGTTCTGTGTCTTTCTTGGCTTGATGGCTCCACATCGCCCAACCTCTGCTTCCATGGGAACATGAGTTTCTTGGGCTCTGATCCTCCTGCCTCCTTTTTATAAGGACCCTGGGTCCATTTGGATAATCTAAGATAAACTCCCTTTTTCCTTACTCATATTTTCAAAATCCTTTTTTGCCATGTGAGATAACATAGTCACAGGTTTCTAGGATTGAGGCATGGCTGTCTATTGGGAGGTGAGGTGTACAGTATTCTTGCTACCACAGAGGATTGGGACCAGAGCTCCTTATCTCCCTATTCCATGTACATGGAAAAGAATAACCTTACAAAATTAATGACCTGAGACTTCTAGACCATATTGTTAGTAGCTAAATTATCATCATACAACATAGAAAACCTTTCTCCCAGTGACTTCAGATTGAGAATTTCCACAAGTCACAATTTTCTAATTTATTGTTCCTAATTTGCCAAATCTCTTGTTTTAATATGCTCATTTATATTTATTTTCATCTACTTCAAAGGCAGAATGACAGGCACAGAGAGATGTCTTCTGTCCACTAGTCACTCCCCAAAGTCCTGCAGTAGCTAGGGCTGGGCCAGGCCAAATCCATGAGCATGTAACTCTATGTGACTCCTAAGTGCCCCAAGTGAACCATCATCTACTGCCTGCAGATGCATTGTGAGACAGCTGGGTCAGAAGCCGAGTAGCTGGGACTTGAACTGGCGCTCTAGGATGGAAAACTGGTGTCCCGAATGGTGAATTACCATGCTGTGCCACAATACCTCCCTCTGTTTACATAATTTCTGTGCATACCTGTGGACTCAAAAATGTTAAAATAATTGTTCATTGTCCCGTGTGTGTTATTTTCATTCATATAACATATACTTTTGAAAAATACTGCCTATATTTAAGAATTTCTAAAAATCAGTAAACTGTGTTAAAGTATAGCCCTGGAATTTATCTTTACAGAATTTAACAAGAGTTTTCTGATGATATACAGGTAACATTTCAACAAAATGTTGCAGTGGTGTGTAAGGGTAATTTTTATAAATAATCCAAGTCTATCCCATAGGATACAGAACATGGAAAATTTCAACATTTTTTAATTTCTGAGAAGGACTAATGAGGTGCCCCCATACCTTTAAGAATCAAGGCACAGTCATGTAGCATTAGTAAGACTACAAAAAAATTAATCAACATTGATTGTTCTCTTGTGCTCAGTATAATCTGAAGCCTTTTGAGAACACAAAATGAACATATGCATGATCTTTTCCACCGATCTATTAGGGAAGATTAGATAAATATTCATGTAAATTAATTTCATTAAAAGTTTGGAAATGGGTATGATTGTCTTGCTTGGAGTCAGGAAACTTTCCTAGAGGCTATTATTCTTTTTTAAAAAATATTAATTTTATTCTGCACACTTGAGGTTTATGGCATGATGTTATGTAGTACATATCAAGAATAAAATGATGACTATAGTGAGCAGATTGAGGTTTCTATCATCTCCTATAGTTAACTGTATGTTTTTAAATAACAGCAGCTAACATCTGCTTATTAAATAAGAAGTTTAGTGCCCACTGGGCATGAGATCTCGAAGCTTGTTAACCCCACATGTATTCTGAGTTGTGTCCTTGGATCTGCATATCCTATTTCTCCCTGTCCCCTCAACCCCCCACTCTGGTAACTACTGTTTCAGGTTCCGTCCCTGTGTATTTGAAGTCTTTTACAATTATCATGTTTAAAAATGATGTATTATTCTTAAATTGACACACAGAGATGCACTGGATAGTCCAAAAAGCACTATTGATCCAGAGAGGAAGATGATACAAAGGATCGTGTGAAGAGAAACCCAAGGTTGGAGTGGGATGAAAGGAGGAGGTTTACTGTGGGTCAACCTGGTGCAGTCAACTTAAGTGTCATAAGGGTAAGTAGGCCGGCGCCGCGGCTCACTAGGCTAATCCTCCACCTTGCGGTGCCGGCACACCGGGTTCTAGTCCCGGTCGGGGCGCCAGATTCTGTCCTGGTTGCCCCTCTTCCAGGCCAGCTCTCTGCTGTGGCCAGGGAGTGCAGTGGAGGATGGCCCAAGTGCTTGGGCCCTGCACCCCATGGGAGACCACGAGAAGCACCTGGCTCCTGCCATCGGATCAGCGCGGTGCGCCGGCAGCAGCCATTGGAGGGTGAACCAACGGCAAAGGAAGACCTTTCTCTCTGTCTCTCTCTCTCACTGTCCACTCTGCCTATCAAAAAAAAAAAAAAAAAGGATAAGTAGAAGAGTTGGGTCTGATACATCACAAGATATGTGAAAATGAATCAAACGAGACCCCAGGATGTAATGTCTTCCCACCCCACAAGTACATACTAGAAAATGCACTTGGAACATAAGGGAAATGGTGGGGATTTTCATCACTTGTGGTTTTTGTTCTATTGATGTACCAAGTGGCGAGAGTGATGCTGAATACGTGTTTATTGAATTATATAGAAAGGATGAGCTATTTTAATTCATTTTCTGACAAATTGACTCTAATGTTTTAGTATAACTGATGTAACATCAGTTGGGTTTTCCATGGAATTAGGTGATATTTATCTTCTCCCTGGTTATGCTAAAAATACAGATGAGAAGCTGAGTTTTACATTTCTCAGCAAAGCTACAATGAGAGACTCCACTCACATTAGAAGTACGACTGCTCAGCCTCTTCTCCAAGGCTGAGCCACCCTCAGACTCTCCAAAACAGAACCTTTTCTGCATGAGACCTGTCCCCTAACCTAAGAAGCAGTGTTCTGCAGCAGTCTCATATGATACACCTGTTTATGGACCCTTTATAAAATATATATATATATATATATATATATATATATATTTAATGGGGGCAGTTTTTTTGGCACAGCAGTTAAAACCCACATTCCATGGAGTTCTTAGAGACCTTACTACTCTGTTTCTTTTTTTTTTTTTTTTTTTTTTTTTTTTGACAGGCAGAGTGGACAGTGAGAGAGAGAGACAGAGAGAGAAAGGTCTTCCTTTGCCGTTGGTTCACCCTCCAATGGCCGCCGCTGCAGCCGGCGCACCGCGCTGATCCGATGGCAGGAGCCAGGATCCAGGTGCTTTTCCTGGTCTCCCATGGGGTGCAGGGCCCAAACACCTGGGCCATCCTCCACTGCACTCCCTGGCCATAGCAGAGAGCTGGCCTGGAAGAGGGGCAACCGGGACAGAATCCGGCGCCCTGACCGGGACTAGAACCCGGTGTGCCGGCGCCGCAAGGTGGAGGATTAGCCTATTGAGCCACGGCGCCGGCTACTACTCTGTTTCTAAACCAGCTTCCTGCTAATGTGCACCCTGGGAGGCAGCAGGTGATGGCTCAAGTGATTGGGTCCCTGCCACCCTGTGGGAGGCCCCGCTGGAGTTTTTGGGCTCCTGGTTTCTGCTAGGAGTGAATAAACAGATAGAAGATACCTTTCCCTGACATTCAAACAAATAAAAATGAATGCAAATCTTTAAAAAAGTCATCTTTCATTCCTTGAAATATCAAGATTGCTCAATAAATGAATTAGGAGTACACATGGAAAATGCAATTATTCATTCAATTCTTATGCAAAGTATTGAGTTGCTAATAATAAGTCAGTTCATGTAACTAATGAAATATGCAATTGATATAAAGATCTATAATTGTAGCATTACTGGAACTGAGTTTGTTTTCCTATTAAACTGATTTAGAGATATTATTAGCAGTGGTTTTTAATGTTATTTGAAATTTATTCTGCTATAATTACCCATGATAATTAACCAGATTGACAATCATACATGTTATGCTTATTACAAAATAAGTCTCACTTTATGGGACAGTGGGTTTTTGGGTACCTTATTTTCTCCTAATAACATCTGGTCTTCCACTCTCTAATTTGAGACCCATGTGGTTTATGACAGAGAATCCTGGGTGAGGATGGGAGGATTGTGTGTGGAGTATCACAAGGATTTCAGTGACAATTAAGAGGCAATCAGTAATTCTGTAAAGACATAGTCAACAGGCATGATTTGTCCTCTTACCAGAGGCTTTGTAGGAAGTATGGGTTATTGCATATATATGCAAGACTCTGTTTATGTGGGTGTTGCTCGTAGATGCAAGACACTACCACTTTGTATTTTACCTGTAAGCTTAGAATTGTACCACCAGTAACTGGGCTCATGAAAAGGAAAGCGTGAGCCAGCTACTCACTCCTTGGGTTCTTGGTTCCCACAGATAAGAATAGTCAATTGATATAGGTGACTTCGTGATTTTCTTCTAGCAGCTGTTTAGATGAACACTATTCTTTATTTATTTATTTGAAAGTCAGAGTTACACAGAGAGAGGAGAGGCAGAGAAAGTGAGAGAGGTCTTCCATCTGATGGTTCACTCCTCAATTGGCTGCAACGGCTGGAGCTGTGCCAATCCAAAGCCAGGAGCCAGGAGCTTCTTCCGGGTCTCCCATGTGGGTGCAGGGGCCCAGGGACTTGGGCCATCTTGTACTGCTATCTCAGGCCATAGCAGAGAGCTGGGCTGGAAGTGGAACAGCTGGGACTGGAACCGGCACCCATATGGGATGCCAGCGCTTCAGGCTAGGGCGTTCACCCACCGCACCACAGTGCCGGCCCCAAACACAAATCTTAGAAGACTCAAATCAGACACATGTTTATGGATGTCTGTGGGCATGAGGCTGAATGGAAGGGTAGAAATAGATTCTGGTCACGAGACACATGCTCTAACTAATTCTCTGTAATTAACCTGGCTGTGAGTTAGGTACACCACTGGTATTAGCTCAGTGTCCAAGTATTATAAGGGAAGTTTTCTGGAGCAGGTGTTAAAGGACTTTGGGGTTCATAGATGTTTCTTAGAGCTCAATACTTGGAAAGGAAAAGGGGAAAAAGTAGAACCGAGTGGAGAGGGCTGTGCTGACATACAGTGTGCATCCAACATCGCTGTGGCCAGACAGACCAGGAGCCCAGGGGAGAATGTTGCGTGTTAGCAATCTCTTGCAAGTGGCCGAAATCACTGGGCCTTTCTTCCCTCACCTGCTTGCTCAGTTTCTGGGTGTCGGTTGTCCCAAAGAAGGGATGACATCAGGAAAGGTAGCTTCCTGCAGCTGAAGCGAACCTAAAGCGGGTGACCACTGCTGCGTGGCTACTGGCTATACTCACAAACGTTGGACAGATCCCTTCTTAATGGGCAGCATCTCCATACCTCAGCCTGGGTCAGGAAATGGTGTATTATAGTGCAGTGTCAGGGCAGACATTTAGTGGTAATGGCAATGTGGGAATCGTAACATGATATGTAAGATTTAGCATTCTATGAGTCTTGTTTGTAGATGTCCCAAGCCCAAGGTCAAATTGCTAGGCAGGCTCTGAAACCAGGCCAGGGATGGAGCTGCAGTCTTAGCTCTAAGTACCGAAGAACACAAATGCCAGTGCATACTTTTTAGTGTCTGTCTGTTGTTTGCCTAGAATTTGAATTTTGACAGGAGTCACAAAAGCAGGAAATGGTTTAGGAAGCTGCCTATAGAAATTGCCTTTAATTCCTAGTGTTTTCTGGCTCCTGCCCTGTTTGAGATCTAAGGATAAACTTCTCCTTTGATCCTGTGAGATATGTGTAATATTATCCCAGTAATTTATTTATTATTTATTTTAGTTAACCAAAGTTCATTTGGCTTTCTTACAAAGAACCCAATTGTTACCTCCACAGGTGGTAGATAGACTTACATTAAATAATAATTAATAATAATAATGCACTAGGACTTCATTTCTGAGAGGAGAATGCTGAAGGAACTAGTTATACATCTTTTGGTCTGTGTCTGGAGGAGAATTCTTCTCCAAATACATACAGTTCCACATTGAAAAGGAAGTAATGGTTAGTGGTGCAGAATCCAAAGGAATAATGATAAAGCTAAAGGAGACAGCTAAATTGAAAGAAAATGATTGTAATTCATTATAACAGAATTTTTGATCCAACAGAGCTGTCCAAAAATATCTGAGGAGGTAATGAATTCTCCCCCACTGAGGAAAAAAAGTGAGGAAAAAGATAGAAAAATTGTGTTTGCCCGATTATCGTGAGGATGGATTTTCTGTCGATTATCCCATCACAGTATGTTTTATCATCGCCGTTCAGTTAGTTGGCAGGAACCTTATGTTGAGAAATCAGGAAGCTGCCCAAGAAATTTTATAGGACAATTCTCTTTACTATCTTTTAAATTTTTTGTTTATTTTCATTTTATTTGAAAGGCAGAGGGACAGACAGACACACAAAAAGAGATCTTCCTTATTCTGGCTTACTTCCCAAATACCCGCAACTGCCAGGGATGGACCAGCTGAAGCCAGGAGCCTGGAAGTGCATCCAGGTCTTCCACATGGGTGGTTGGAACTGAATTACTGGAGCCACTGCTTGCTACTTCCTATAATGTGCATTAACAGTTAGCTGGATGAGAAGCAGAGGTGCTAAGATTTGAACCAGGCCCTCTGACATGGGATGCTTGCATCCTAAATGCTGTGCCTAATGCACCCACCTACACATCCTTATCACCTTGATGCAAGCAACTCTTTTTTTTTTTTTTTTTTTTTTTGACAGGCAGAGTGGACAGTGAGAGAGAGAGACAGAGAGAGAAAGGTCTTCCTTTTGCCATTGGTTCACCCTCCAATGGCCGCCGCGGCCGGCGCACCGTGCTGATCCAATGGCAGGAGCCAGGTGCTTTTCCTGGTCTCCCATGGGGTGCAGGGCCCAAGCACCTGGGCCATCCTCCACTGCACTCCCTGGCCACAGCAGAGAGCTGGCCTGGAAGAGGGGCAACTGGGACAGAATCCGGCGCCCCGACAGGGACTAGAACCCGGTGTGCCGGCGCCGCAAGGTGGAGGATTAGCCTAGTGAGCCTCGGCGCCGGCCTGATGCAAGCAACTCTCAACAGGAGTTACATGGAGACAGAGAAATGTCGTCTTATCCAGAAAGGCATGTTCCCAGAAAATTTCTGGACATAAGGGGAGAGCTGAAAGCCGTCACTAATTCTTTGCTTTACACTTTGTGCCCTTGCTCTTTGAGAATCATGTCAAAATAGGTCAGGGTGGATTTGGTCACTCCTTAGGAAAATGACGATGTGGAAAATCACTACTTCACAGATATTTCACAAACTCAGACTGTGACTTATGAAAGATGTAATACAAAACAATTGACAAGAAATGTTTTAACATGCTGTCTTATTGTTCATGAAACCAAATGTTACAGGTTTTTTTAAATTGACAAAGGGTTTCAAGTTTCATGATTGCATCACACAAAAGTTCATGTCTGGCAATTGCTGACCAAAAATTAAATCCACAGAAGAAATGTATTTTGGCCCGAGAAATATATTATGGAAAGAAATAGACTTGTTTATTTAAACCTGTACACATGCTATTTGGCTTTACTTTAACTTTTATTTATTCTGAGAGAGAATATACATTGTGACATGAAGTAAGGTCATGTCTTGTGCAGAGCTGTATCCTACATTTTTGATACATGGTCTATAGAAATTTCATGTACATGAAGTAGTTCTGAGATAAGTTACCACTTTTTAAAACTTAATCATATTTTTTAACAACTTAAAACATTTTCATAGCATTTAATTACTCATGATTTAATTACTTTAGATATACAGAGTGTTTTAGTCACTATGACCACTCTATCATAGATACCATAGTCTCCTTTTCACAAGTGAGAAAACTGAGGTATCAGGTACACTGTTACTCAGGGACAAACAGGAAAATGGAAGAATAGTGGTAAAGGGATGTCCATCCCTTGGCAGACACTGGGATGACTTATTTTGTTGTCTGTTTTGTGTAAATTTACTACAAGAAGGTAGTAAATAGTAGGTGCAGGATTTGAAAGCAGGGAGGATCACGCAAAATTAAATCAGTTATCCTTTACTGTTGTTTAACACATGGTGGAACTTCAAAGACGTGTAGAAAATGGAATTAAAAGATAATGTGCATTTTCCAGGAGCTCTTTGATGTCCCAGTAGACATAAGTGATTCTAGCAAGAATGCTCTGTCTCCTAACTGGCACCACATCTGCCATGTTTTTTCCTGGGTTGACGTATGCCCACATTCTTTCATTTTCCTTGTTTCTTGCCAAGCCCTTTGCTGCCTGTAATTTATTTACCTGAAATCAGCACCCAGCTCAGCTAAAATCTTTACAAGATGCATTACTGTACCTATTAAATGAAGTAGGTGACATTTAGGAAAATTGGTTGTTCTGAAACTAACTTAGCTTGCTTGGCAGAGTAAGTTCAAGTGAAAAGCTTCTAGTTTTAAAGAGTGTTCTCTTTAAGTACTCTATCTTGGCTTTTTTTTTTTTTTTTTTTTTTTTGCAGAGTAGAAACTCAAAGGTGGAAAATATTTTGCCCCACAATTCTGTAGCTCCTCAAAGTCCTTTTTTTAAAGATTTTATTTATTTATTTATTTGAGAGATAGAGTTACAGAGAGTGAGAAGGAGAGACAGAGAGAAAGGTCTTCCATCTGCTGGTTCACTCCCCAGTTGGCCACAATGGTCGGAGCTGCACCAATCCAAAGCCAGGAGCCAGGAGCTTATTCCAGGTCTCCTACATGGGTGCAGGGGCCCAAGCACTTGGGCCATCTTCCACTGCTTTCCCAGGCCACAGCGGAGAGCTGCATCAGAAGAGGAGCAGTGAGGACTAGAACCGTCCCCCGAATGGGATGCTGGCGCTGTAGGTGGAGGATTAACCCACTGTGCCACAGCTCCAGCCCCTGTATGCCTCTTTTTAATTTCTAAACTTAGTAATGCAGTTTCATTTTTTTTAAATTTTAAATGATTAGTATTTAAGTTCTTATTAAGTGAGATGCATGAATATTTTATAATACTAAAATGATATCAGGAAACAGGTGTTTTATTTGTATCCTTTATGAAGAGAACACTTTTGAAGAAATAGGATTGATTTTGTGTATTTGTTTGAAAGGCAGAATGACACAGGGAGAGAGAGAGAGAGAGAGAGAGAGAGAGAGAGAGGGAGATCTCATCGGTCTGCTGGTTTACTTCTCAGTAGCCTCAACCTCAACAGGCAGAATCTAAGAGCCAGGAACTCCACTGAGGTTCCCATTGAGGGTGGCAGGGACCCGAGTACCTGGGGCATTATCCAAAGCTGCCGGGACTCAAGCTGCTGTTCTGATATGGGATGTGGTGTCACAGTGGCAGCTTAACCTGCTGCAACACAGTGCTGCCCCAAGAGGACTTGGTTTTTGAAGATTTTGTTTAATTTTTTGAAAAGCTGAGTAGGGGGGTGGGTGGAGAGAGAGAGAAATAAATACCTGCCATCTGCTAGTTTACTCTCCAAATGCCCAGAGCAGCTGGGACTGTTCCAAGCCAAAACCAGAAACCAGGAATTCCATCTGTGTCTCCAGTATGGCTGCCAAGTACCCAAGTGTTTGGGCCATCATCTGCTTCCTCTTGGGCACATTAGCAGGAGGCTGGATTGCAATTGCAGAGTTGCTAGGACTTGAACCAGGCATTTCAATATGGGATGTGGGCATCCCAAGCAGCAGCCTAACCCACAGTGCCACAGCACCACTGCTAAGAGAGCACTCTTTGAACGTTTGATGTTTGGCCTGATGCACTTCCTACCATACCTGAAAGATCCAGTGGTGGACATTGAGGAAACACATGTGGAGTGTGCGTGTGCACAGTATCTTAGACTCTACATGTATTTGACATATACATTTGTATTTATTTATAAGCAAGTATAACCCTGCTTTCTTTAGTATTTTTGACATATGTGCAGAAACAAATACATCATATAACAACACCAGGGCATAAAAATAGAATATGTAAATAAAGAAGAGAGAAGTCACAAATAATTTGCCCAAGCAAGTGGCGTGGACTCCTTGTTTTAGTCTGGGTTGCTTCAACAGCAGACATTGATTTCTCACAGTTCTGGAGCCTGGGAATCTGAAGATAAAGGTTCTGGGAGACCCAGTGCCTGCTGAGGTCACCCTTATTTGCAGATGACTGTATCTCCTTGTATCTTCTTTTAAAGAGAGCAGAGAGAAAGCAAGCTTTCTTGTGTGTCTACCTGTGAGGCCACTGATCCCATCCATGTGCCCTCCACCCTCCTGGCCTAATTACACCTTCAAAGCCCCAGCCCCTGAGTCCATCACATTGGGGGTTAGATCTCAATATAGAAATCTGATATGGTTACACATATGGGGTCCATCACTGTCCTACAACACCCTGCTTATCTGTATTGAATTCTCCTCTTTGTTTAAACATGTGGCCTCAGAGAAAGTTCCTTAGGATTGATGGTTCTTCACGTTATATAGATAATAACTGGAAACACACTGTTGCATCATTAAAACTCAAAACCAGAGATGCCCCTTAGAATGAGTGATTAAAGGCCATCCTTCAGCTGGGCAGGACTTTGGATAGTATATTTTGTTGGCTATGTTGCCTGGCATCAGAGACGCAAGCATGGGCATCAGTAGTTACTAACAGTTTGGTTTGATTTTCCGGGACATAGAACGGGGTAGGTAGGATTGGTAAAAAGCAGAGGGAGAGGGGTTAGAGGAAGAGCCTTTCAAAATGAGCGCAGAGTGTGAAGGAGGTTCTCAGAGACAGTCTCCTACAGAGGAAGCTCCCAGCGACCAGGTGAACGTGAACTGTGTTGTGTACGTGCCAAGTAGGCTTTCTCTCCAGTGAGTTGACTCATAGTATGGGATTGTCACATTTGAGTCACCCAAACGGGAATTTCACCCAGTTTCAAGCTGCATGAAATAATTTTAAAAATGCAAATGGTCAAAAGTTTCAGACAAAGCGGAGGCGGGGAGGAGAGAGAGAGAGAGAGACAGACATATCAAGGGATGACCCCAGGTCCTTTCTTCAATGGATGCACCTTTTTCCAGAACAATAGATGAGGTCTCAATATGAGATTTGTGGGATATATCAAATAGTGGGAGTGTTTTAGTCACAGAACATATCCATTTCATGTCTTGGAGAGTCGCGTGGTCTTGAGGGAATCATGCCTTCAGAGACTGTGATGTCTACGTATTCTAGGTCATCGTCAGCCAGGAACATCCTGCCAGAGGCTCTCCCTACTGGAAGACGACTCAGCTTCACTAATAATCTAGAGGTTTAGTCAGAAGGGAGATTAGATCAGGTAATATGTCTTTGTTTCTTATCTCAGGGATATCTGAGGTTGAAGGAGTGCACGGATACAGGCTCTGTGTGCTAAGGTACGGTGCAGCCTTGGTGGCAGAAATGGAGGATTTTTTACTCTTGTTTATGAACTTTACTGAGGCTAATCTGGCTGCCACAACTACTGAATGTCTAATCCTTTCAATAGCAGAGAATAATAGCCCCAAAATGGCACCTTTCCCAAGAGGACGAGCCGGTCACCTCACTGGACATTTTCCAACATAGAAAGTAAATTGTCCTCCTGGGAGTTGAATTGTACTCTGGATACACATTTATCTTTTGTGCCCAGAATTCTTTCAATAACACTGACATCTTTGTTATTATTTTACTCCATTCATCAGTGCCCAGGACCAAGGCGCTCAATTCACACTGAAAGAAGTCGGTCAATGGGATTATACTCACAGAATTATCTAGTCGTACGCATTGTCCCTCTTTGAAAAGCAGATGGTCAGATAGGATGGTGGAATGGGCCATTGAAAGCCCAATTACAGCACCAATTTCAGGGACAGGAAATGTCTGGCCTGCGGGCTGTGTAAGGCCCAGGAAATCATTTGGTCTGACTCTACCAAAGAAACTGCAGGTGGGATTCAAAATTCAAGAAACCTATATCAGCTCAACATCTAAGTACATAATGTTGTATGGCCTACAGATGATGCTATAAATATTCAAATGGCCCTTGGCAGTAAGAAGGGTCCACACCCCTGAAGAATCACTTTTTTGTTTGTTTGTTTAAAGATTTATTTATTTATTTGAAAGAGTTACACAGAGAGAGGAGAGGCAGAGAGAGAGAGAGAGAGAGGTCTTCCATCGGCTGGCTCACTCCCCAGTTGGCTGCAATGGCCAGAACCGCACTGATCCGAAGCCAGGAGCTTCCTCCAGGTCTCCCACATGGGTGCAGGGGCCCAAGCACTTGGGCCATCTTCTACTGTTTTCCCAGGCCATAGCAGAGAGCTGGATTGGAAGAGGAGCAGCTGGATAGAACCGGCTCCCATATGGAATGCCGGCACTTCAGGCCAGGGTGTTAACCCACTGCACCACAGTGCGGGCCCCAGATCACTGTTTTAAAAAGTGAGGGTTTTTTATTTTATTTTATTTATTTTTTTGACAGGCAGAGTTAGTGAGAGAGTAAGAGACAGAGAGACAGAGAGACAGAGAGAAAGGTCTTCCTTCTGATGGTTCAGCCCACAAATGGCCACTACGTCCTGCACGCTACACTGATCTAAAGCCAGGAGCCAGGTGCTTCTCTTGGTCTCCCATGCGGGTGCAGGACCCAAGGACCTGGACCATCCTCCACTGCCCTCCTGGGCCACAGCAGAGAGCTGGCCTGGAAGAGGAGCAGCCGGGACAGAATCTGGCGCCCCGACCGGGACTAGAACCCAGGGTGCCGGCGCCGCAGGCGGAGGATTAGCCTAGTGAGCTGTGGTACCGGCATAAAGTGAGGTTTTTATCCTATATAATAGACAATATGATTGGTCAGTGACAAATAATATCATTTATCATATATCCAGAATGTATGGGTGTGGGACTCAAGGAGTGGGAGGTGTAACTGCTTTGATCATTTTAAACTTCATATCCCATTTGCAGAATTTTGACATTTCTTCCCCACAAATTAGACTCTGCTGATCTGAACTCCTTACTTCCGACTAGAAAATGCAAGCACTATGAGATACAGCAATATTTTCATTGAATTATAAGGCATCTGACCATTTTGTACTTCTCCTGCCATCAAACTGACAAGCAGATTACTTGTTTGATCCTGATTAGAGAGAGAAATGGACTCAGTATCACCAATGGAATGGAAAAGAGGAAAATGCAGCAAACCTAGAAGATTCTAGGTGATGCCATCTTGTCCTGTGGCAAAAATTAGTGGGTGATGTTGGCAACACACACACACAAAGTGTTTCAAAAAACTTCTGGAAAATGAACTTTTTTTTTTTTTTTTTGACAGGCAGAGTTAGTGAGAGAGAGAGAGAGAGAAAGGTCTTCCTTTGTTGGTTCACCCCCAAAATGGCCTCCATGGTTGGTATGCTGCAGCCAGCACACTGCCCCGATATGAAGCCAGGAGCCAGGTGCTTCTCCTGGTCTCCCATGCAGGTGCAGGGTCCAAGCACCTGGGCCATCCTCCACTGCCCTCCCGGGCCACAGCAGAGAGCTGGCCTGGAAGAGGGGCAACCGGGACAGAATCCGGCACCCCGACCGGGACTAGAACCCGGTGTGCCGGCGCCGCAGGAGGAGGATTAGCCTAGTGAGCCGTGGCAGCAGCCTGGAAAATGAACTTTTTATTGGTTTATTTTTTTTTTTTTTGCAAAATTATATTCATGCGTGGTTTGTTGCTGACGTTTTATTTCCAAATTTTGTGTTTAGGTTGTAGAATATTCCCATGAGACTGTAACTAACAGAGTGACAATGAACATCACTAGAGATCTATAAAATACTGTTAACAAAGATGGATATATAAAGATTTGGATTTTGTTACTTTTAGGCAGGTGAGAGTGGTTTCCTTTCTACAAATGACATTTGCAACTTAATATATAGAAGTATAAAACTGGAACTGTTTTTAACATAATTTCAAAATTTATCTATCTGTATAAATGGTTCCTGGGGAAGAGTATGCTGCCAAACTATGCACTCTTCTTGGAGAGGTTGAGTCTGAGATTTCAGAACCTACTTGTTCTTTGGTCATCTGATTGCCTGTTAGTGTCCCCTGATCACAGCACTAGAGAGACAGAGAAAGGGAGCAAGATGTATGTCACCCCTCTCAGTGCCACCCTAGCAAGCGCTGTTTCATTCAGTCCACAGCAAGTGGTTTATGCATCCAGCTTCTTCAGTCATTTCCAGAACTGAGCCTCATGGGGGGATGCCAAGGGCAGGTGGGTAGCCTATGCGCCCCAGGGGCTTCAGCCACAGTTCCACAGCACCCACCCCGTAAGAGCCTGAAGACCATCATTAGCCAAACATCACATCTAAGCCTGAGTTCCCAGTTCCCTTCTCTGAGTTCCTGAGGTATTAATGTTAGCAAGATGTACTAGCCAGGGTCCTCTTGAGAAACAGCCAACCACATGTTAGTTGCAGATACGTAGATAGATGGTAGGTAGGTAGGTAGGTAGGTAGAGATAGATAGCTAGATACATACATACATACATAGATAAATAGAATCTACAAAGAGAGAAGAAGAGAGAGAGGGAAACGGTGCTGTGTCTGTTTAAGAACTTCATTCATGAGATTGTGTAGACTTGGTAAGTCTAAAATCTGCAGAGGTAGGCTAGCAAGGTGGAAACCAGTGGGAGAGCTCCAGTCCCAGCCAAAGGCAGTCCTGCCAGCAGAATTCCTTTGTGGAGATCAGTCTTGGTTCTAACAAGGCCTTTCACTGCCTGGATGAGGCCCAGCCATATTATGGAGGGTAAAGTGCTTTGCTCATCTATTGTCTTAGTCTGTTTGGGCTTATATAACAAAATGCTATCGACTGTGTAGCTCATGAACAATAGAAATGCATTTTTCACTCTTCTGGAGGCTTAGAAACCCAAGGTCAAGGCACTAGTAGATTTGGTATCTGGTGAGGACCTGTTTTCTCATAGATGACCATCTTTTTGCCATTTCTTCGTGTAGCAGAAGGACAATGGGGCATCATAAGGGCACTAATTCAGTCTGTAAAGCATAGAACCCTCATTACCTAACTTCCTCCCATGGCCCCACCTCCTAATTCCATTACCTTAGGGATTGGGCTTTCACTCTGAATATTTGAGGGACACAGACATTCAGCTAACAGCACTGATGTCAATGTTTTCTAATACAAGAAACATTTAACTTGGGCTGTGGTCCAAAAATAGCAGCATAGACCTGGTATATTAAAGAAGAGAAATGTATTTTCTCCCAGTTCTGGAGGCTGGAAATCCAAGATGAAGTTTCTCTACAATTTGGCTTCTGGTGCGGCAGCTCTTCCTGGGTTCAAGATGGTTGCCTCCTTGCTGTGTCCTGATGTACCAGAAAAGACATAGAAATAGAGATAGTTTATCTTCCTCTTCTTAGAAGGCCAGAAATCCTACTGGAGTGGGGGCCCCCTGCTTATGTCCTGATTTATTTTCATTACCTCCCAAATATTCTGTCTCTACATATAGGCACACGGCAGATGAGGCTTCAATGTGCGAATAGGGAGGAGAGACAAAGTTCAGTCAGTAGCATTCCACCCCTTGCCCCCAAAGTCCCTATTTCATGCAGAACACATTCGTACCATCCCAACAACCCCCAAGTCATAAACTTATTGCAGCATTGAGTTTAAGTCCGAATTCTTTTGTATTTAAGTCATATTTGGAGGCGACTTCACGATGCAGAATTCCTCTCCAGGTGTAAACCTGTAAAATTCTTCATGTGCAAATACCTGATATAACTTTTCTTTTATCTACTAGATCAGGGTTGATGTGCCAGAGGCCTGGTTTGCCTGGGACATCCTGTTTTATGGGTACTTTTCTAGTGTTTTTCATGGTTGCTCTCTTTCCATCTGAAAAGTGTCCTAGTTGAACAATAAATTAGGAGATCATGCTAAAAATAATGTCACAGTGGAAACCAGGGCACTTGGAATCTGATCCTGGCTCTGCAGAAAATAAGGCATGTAACCTCAAGCAAATCCCATATCTAGAATAGGTGACTACTTCTACCATTTCTTAAAGCTCCCAAACTCTTCAATCTAAGATGCTATCGTGCACTTGTTCCATATATACTTAAATGTGTTACCACTGAGATATTGACACAAATCTCAGTAGCATTAGAAGTTGCCAAAGGTGGCATGAGTTTGACCAGTGCTCTGAAGAGTAAGAAAAAAGCTTTCCTGGCAAAAATGAGTTGGCAGAGATTTTATAAAAAAGAATTAAGTCAATCTCATCATTATCAAAATTACTACAGGAGAAAATTATATATATATATACACACACACACACATTGATAGTTAAAAGATAGTGACTAGTGTTTATTGATTTTTTTTCTCTGTGGGATGACTTTGAGTGCTTGACATCTAATAATTCATTTTACCTTTACAATAATTCTGTGAGGCAGCATTATTATCTATATTTTATAGACAAAAGACTCAAGGGTGTTAGGAAACTTTTGTGATTATGTATAGTAACACAGTCATGATACTGATAATTGTAACTGTAGTTTCATAACTTCTATATCATGATTTTAAGTGTCAACATTAATATAGCTAGATACAGTATATATAAATTGAAAATGCAAGTTTATATTAAGAAATCGTATGCATAAGTCCTGTTAAAACTATTTGAATTGGCTTTTGGAATTTTAATTCCTGTTGTGGATTAGAATTATATTTCCTGCTGTTGATTAGAATTTCTCAGTTATGTGGTACTAGACTGTCAGAGGATTCAGATTCCTGAGCCTGAACTTGAGAGTCTGACTCACTTGGCCTGCAGTGGAATCTAGATATTTGTATTTTAATTACATCCCCAGTGGCTGTTTTACTAACTTAAAATTTGAGAACAACTATTTTACTATTTCACTGCAATTGTTTTGTAATAGGAAGAAAGCGATAAAGTTTCTGACTCAGTGCATTACTTTGTTAAAGCTGCATAACAAATAGCACAGAGCAGGTGGCTTTAACAGCAGAAATTCATCTCCTCACACCCCTGGTACTGAGAAGTCTGAGGTGGTGTGGGTTGGGCTGGTTTCTTCTAAGCCCAGCTCCTTGGCTTGCGGATGGCCAGTTTTCCCCTGTGTTGTCACATGCTCATCCCACTGTGTCTGTGTTTTCTGTATCCTTGGGTCTTTTTGTAAGGATAATGGTCCATTGGATTACAGCCCATTCTAAGGATCCCACTTTAACTTCAATATCTCTTTAAATACCCTATATCTAGATAGTGTCATTATCTGTACTGTTGTTAGGGCATATAAATTTTGAGGAATGTGCTGAGAACACTTCTTGGTTTGTTTATCATAATCTCAGTTTACAACTGAGGTGCTGGAATGATTTCTATTAGAGCCCATCTTTAACTTCATAAGTATTCCCATACAGAGAATAAATTATTTGTTCTCCTAATTTCAAAGTGTTAAAATTCCTTCACAGAAGGACAAATAACTTGGTTTACCTTTGTTCCAATGTTTTTGGTTTTTTTGTTTGTTTGTTTCTTTGTTTTTTGACAAGCAGAGTGGACAGTGAGAGAGAGACAGAGAGAAAGGTCTTCCTTTTGCCATTGGTTCACCCTCCAATGGCCGCCGCAGCCGGCGCGCTGCGGCTGGCGCACCACACTGATCTGAAGGCAGGAGCCAGGTGCTTATCCTGGTCTCCCATGGGGTGCAGGGTCCAAGCACTTGGGCCATCCTCCACTGCACTCCCGGGCCACAGCAGAGAGCTGGCCTGGAAGAGGGGCAACCGGGACAGAATCCGGCGCCCCGACCGGGACTAGAACCCAGTGTGCTGGCACTGCAAGGCGGAGGATTAGCCTATTGAGCCGCAGCACGGGCCTCCAGTGGTCTTGTAAAGATAATTAAGGTGGAATAGAAAATACAGAACAGAGAAATTTCAAATGCTATATTAAGGCACTACTATATTTAATTTTATCACATTGAAAATTAAAAATCCAGTGAAAGAGAATTTTAAAATTTGAGTACTTACAGTAGATTTTGCCAATGCCTACCCATGCCATTTTTTCTTTATTTTGTTATTTTATAAATTACTTAAATTTTTGAGAGTTAATTTATTTTGGGAGGCAGAGACAGTTGTCATCTGCGAATTCACTTCCCAAATGCCCACAGTGGTCCCTGATGGGAGCCGGTCTTGGGAACCAGGAACTCAATCCAGGTCCCCCACATGAGTGGCAGGGACCCAGTCACTGGAGCCAACACTGCTGCTTCCCAGGGCCTGGATATCTGGGACTCTGGAATCAGGAGCTGGAGTAGGAAGTCAAAGCCAGGCACCTCTCTGTGGAATGCAGACATCTTAACCACTAGGCCAAAAGAGTCCATCTTTTTTTTTTTAACTTTTATTTAATGAATATAAATTTCCAAAGTACAGCTTATGGATTACCATCTTTTTTTTTTAAAGAAACCTTTTATGTAATGAATACAAATTTCATAAGTACAACTTTAGGGATATAGTGGTCCTTCCCCCCATACTTGTCTTCCCACCCCCACTCCCATCCTACCTCCTCTTACCTCTCCCATCCCATTTTTCATTCAAGATTCATTTTTAATTTATGCACAAAGACTAATTCTTTACTAAATAGAGATTTCAACAATTTGCACACACACACACATACACATAAACAAAGTATAAAGAACTGTTTGAGAATAAGTTTTACAGTTAGTTCTAATAGTACATCTCATTAAGGTAAGTACACAGTGACTACTGTTTTAATTTAAAAATTAAAACTCTCATGAATGATGTCAGTGGTCACCTAGGGCCCTTGACATGAGCTGCCAATGATGGAAGCCTTTTGAGTCCACGATCTCGGTCATTATTTAGACAGGGCCATAAGCAAAGTGGAAGTTCTCTTCCTTCAGAGAAAAGTAGATCCTTCTTTTATGGCTCCTTCTTTGCCTTGGTGTCTCAGAGAGATCCTTCTTGTAGGATTTTTTTTTTTCCAAAGTGTCTTGGCTTTCCATGCCTGAAATGCACTCATGGGCTTTTCAACCAGACCAGAATGCCTTAAGGGCTGATTCTGATGTCAGAGTCCTGTTTAGGGTGTTTGTCATTCTATGAGTCTGCTGTGTGGACTGCTTCCCATGTTGGAACATTCTCTCCTTTATCATTCTATCTATTGTTATCACCAGACACTTGATCTTATTTATATGATCCCATTAACACTTAATCCTATCTATATAATCAATTAAATACTTAATACGATCACTTTAACATGTAAGATGGCATTTTTACACCTAGCTTAATGGGATTTGGAGTCCCATGGCGAGGTTTTAGCTATACCCTTAGAAGTAAGTCCATGGGAATGTGT
This sequence comes from Oryctolagus cuniculus, assembly GCF_051225735.1. Taxonomy (NCBI): domain Eukaryota; kingdom Metazoa; phylum Chordata; class Mammalia; order Lagomorpha; family Leporidae; genus Oryctolagus; species Oryctolagus cuniculus. Next base: position 11,071,987 of record NC_142874.1, on the reverse strand, counting down.
GCAAAACTATAGAGCTCCCCCCTCTCTTATTTGTCCTCTTATTTTTTACTTGGATCTATTTTCAATTGACTTTATACACATATGATTAATTCTATGTTAAGTAAAGAGTTCAACCAATGGTATTAAGTAGGAAAAAATGATAAAAAATAAAATAACAGTTCCTTGACAGTCAAGATGAGGGATATTCAAGTCATTGCTTCTCATAGTGTCCATTTCACTTCTAAAAGGATTCCTATTAGGTGCTCTGTTAGTTATCACAGATAAGGGAGAATATAATGGTGTTTGTCCCTTTGGGACTGGCTTTTGCACTATGTATGATGTTTCCCAGATTCATCCATTTTGTTGTGAATGACCAGATATCATTTTTTTACCATGTGTAATATTCCATAGAGTACATTATCCATAATTTCTTTATCTAGTCTTCAGTTGACAAGCTTTTAAGTTGATTCCATGTCTTAGATATTGTGAATTGAGCTGCAGTAAACATGGGGGTGCAGACAACATTTTTATTTGCTGATTTCATTTCCCTTGGGTAAAATCCCAGGAGTGGGATGGCTGCGTCATATGGTAGGTCTATATTCAGATTTCTTAGGTATCTCCATACTGTCTTCCATAGTGGCTTTACCAGTTTACATTCCCATCAACAGTGGATTATGGTACCTTTTTCTCCATATCCTTGCCAGCATTTGTTGTTTGTTGATTTCTGTATGGAAGCCATTCTAACTGGGGTGAGGTAAAACCTCATTGTGTTTTTTTTTTCCCTGATGGCTAGTGAGCCTGAACATTTTTTCATGTGTCTGTTGGCCATTTGGATTTCCTCTTTTGAAAACTACTTACTTCCTTTTCTCACTTCTTATCTGGGTTATTTGTTTTGTTGTGGAGTTTTGTGATCTCTTTATATATCCTGGTTATTAATCCTTTATCAATTGCATGATTTGCAAATAATTTCTCCCAATATGTCAGATGCCTTTTCACTATCCTGACTGTTTCTTTTGCAGTACAGAAGCGTCTCAATTTGAGGTAATCCCGTTTGTTAATTTTGCCTTAGGCTGCCTGTGCCTCTGGTGTCCTTTTCAAGAACTCTTTGCCTGTGCCAATGTCTTTCAGGGTTTCTCCAGTGTTCTCTAATAATTTGATGGTGTTGGGTCATAGATTTAGATCTTTAATCCATTTTGATTAGATTGTTCTGTAAGGTGTTAAGGAAGGGGTCTTGCTTCATATTTCTGCATGTGGAAATCCAGTTTTCTCAACACCACTTATTGAAGAGATTGTTCTTGCTCCAGGGATTGGCTTTAGCTCCTTGGTCAAATCTAAGTTGGTTGTAGATGTTTGGATTGATTTATGGTGTTTCTATTCTGTTCCATTGGTCTATTCATCTATTTTTATACCAGTACCAGGCTGTTTTGATTACAACTGCCATGTAGTGTGTCTTAAAATCTGGTATGTGATGCCTCTGACTTTGTTTTTGTTGCATAAGATTGCTTTAGCTATTTGAGGTCTTCTGTGTTTCCAATTGAATTGCAGCATCAATTTTCTAGATCTGAGAAAAATGTCTTTGGTATTTTGATTGGTTTTGCACTGAATCTGTAAATTGCTTTCAAAAGAATGGACATTTTGAAGATACTGATTCTTCCAATCCATGAACATGGAAAATTTTTCTATTTTTTTGTATCTTCTTATATTTATTTCTTTAATGTTTTATAATTCTTATCATAAAGACCTTTGACATGCTTGGTTAAGTTTATTCCAAGGTATTTGATTTTTTTGGTAGCTATTGTGAATGAGATTGATCTTAGAAGTTCTTTCTCAGCCTTGGTGTTGTCTGTCTACAGAAAGTCTGTTGATTTTTGTGTATTTATTTTATATCCTGTCACTTTACCATACTCTTTTATGAGTTCCAGTTGTCTCTCAGGGGAGTCTTTTAGATATAGATTTTTGATTTGTTTTTCTTGCCTAATGGCTCTGGCTAAAACTCCCAGGACTATACTATATTGAATAGCAGTGGTGAGAGGGTATCCTTGTCTGGTACCAGATCCCAGTAGGAATGCTTCCAACTTTTCCCCATTCAATATAGTGTGGCCGTGGGTTTCTGATAAATTGCCTTGATTGTGTTGAGGAATGTTCCTTCCATCAAGTTGCTTAGAGTTTTCATCATGAAAGGGTGTTGTATTTTGTCAAATGCTTTCTCTGCAGCTATTGAGATAATCATGTTTTTTGTTCTTCAGTTTCTTAACATGATGTGTCACTTTGATTTGCAAATGTTGAACCATGCCAGCATACCAGGGATCAATCCCACTTGGTCTCAGTGAATGATCTTTCTGATATGTTATTGGATTCAATTGGCCAGAATTTTGTTGAAGATTTTTGCTATCAGGAAATTCATCTGTAGTTCTCTTTCTCTGTTGTTCTTTTCCAGGTTTAGGAATTAAGATGATGGTGGTTTCATGGAAAGAATTTTGGAGGATTTCCTTCCTTTCACTTTTTTTTAAAGATGTACTTATTTGAAAGTCAGTTACACAGAGAGAGAAAGAGAGGCAGAGAGAGAGAAAGAGAGAGGTCTTCCATCCATAGGTCCAATCCCCATCTGGCCAAAATGGCCGGAGCTGCGACAATCCAGAACCAGGATACAGGAGTCAGGAAACAGGAGCTTTTTCCAGGTCTCCCACATAGGTGCAAGGGCCCAAGGATTTGGGCCAAGTTCTACTGTTTTCCCAGGCCACAACAGAGAGCTGGATTGGAAATAGAGCAGCCGAGTCTTGAACTGGCGCCCATATATGATGACAGCACTACAGGCTGCGGTTTTACCCACTATGCCACAATGCCAGCCCCTCAATTATTTTTAATAACTTGAGAAGAATTGGAATTAGTTCTTCTTTAAATGTCTCATAGAATTCAGCAGTGAAGCCATCCAGTCCTGGGTTTTGCTTTGTTGAGAAGATTTATTACTGATTGAATTTCCATCTTGGTTATGGGTTTGTTTAGGTTTTCTATGTCTTCATGGCCCAATTTAGTTTGGTTGTAAGTGTCTAGGAATCTATTTCTTCTAGGTTTCTCAGTTTGTTGGCATACAGCTCTTTGTAGTGGTTGCTTATGATTCTTTTTATATTTGTTGTGTCTGTTTTTACATTTCCTTTTTCGCCTCTAATTTTATTAACTTGTGTCTTCTCTCCCTTTTTTTAGTAAGTTGGGCCAATGATGTGTTAATTTTGTTTATTTTTTCCCAAAAACCAGCTCTTGGTTTTGCTGATCTTTTGTATTTTTTTTGTTTCAATTTTGATTTCTTTTCTAATTGTAATTATTCCTACTAATTTTGGGTTTGGTTTGCTGTTGTTTGTCTACATCCTTGAGGTACATTGATAGTTCTTTTATTTGGTGCCTTTCTAATTTCTTGATGTAGGCACCAATTGCTATCAACTTTCCTCTTAACACTGCTTTTGCTTTATCCCATACATTTTGGTATGTTTTGTTGTCTTCGTTTGTTTCCAGAAATATTTTGACTTCTCATTTGACTTATTCTGTGACCCACTGTTCATTTAGGAGTGTGTTGTGCAGTCTCCATTTGTTTGTGTAAGTTCTGGAGAATCCTGAGTTGCTAATTTCCAGCTTCATTGCATTGTGGTGCAAGAAGATGCATGGTATGATTTTGTTTTTTTGAATTTGCTGAGGCTTGCTTTTTGGCCTAGCTTGTGGTCAGTCCTAGAGGAAGTTCCATGTACTGGTGAGAAAAATGTATTCTGTGTCTACAGAGCTCTATAGATTTCTGTGAGACCTAGTTGGTCTATGGTGTTGATTAACTGTTGTTCCTTGTTGATTAACTCTGTTGTTTCCTTGTTGATGTTGTATCTCTTTCATTGCTGAAATTGGGATATCGAAGTCCCCCATTCCTATTGTATTTATGTCTGTATCTCCATTTAAATCCCTTAACATTTCTTTTAAATAGCCAGGTGCCCTGTAATTAGGTGCATATACATTTATAATAGTCACATCTTCCTGTTGAATTGATCCTTAATCATTATATATGTCCTTCTTTGTCTCTTTTTAATAGTTTTTGTGTTAATATCTATTTTGTCAGATATTAGGATGGCGACTCCTACTCTTTCTTTGGTTTCTGTTGACACGGAAGATCTTTCTGTCCTTTCATTTTCAGTCTACATGCAACTTTGTTGGTAAGATGTGTTTCTTGTAGGCAGCAAATAGATGGGTTTTCTTTTTTAATCCATTCAGCCAGTCTTTGTCTTTTAACAGGATAGTTGAGACCATTTACATTCAGGGTGACTATTGTTGAGTACTGACTTTGCCCTGCCGTGTTTCTGTAAATTGTCCTGTTTTTGTGTTTTGGATTTCCTTTGTACTTTTGCTGGGTCATTTTCTGCATTCTTCTTCTTTTGTAGTGATGTTCCTGTTTCTGTGTTGTGTGTAGCACATACTTGAGCATCTTTTGTAGAACTGGGCGAGTATTTAAAATTGTTTCAGTTTCTGTTTGTTGAGGAGGATCTGAATTTCTCCTTCATTTGTAAATGAGAGCTTTGCAGGGTACAAGTGGTCTGAGTTGACAGTTTTTTTTTCTTAGCACTTGGAATATATCTCACCATTCTCTTATTGCCCGTAGAGTTTCTAATGAGAAGTCTGTACTGAGTCTAATTGGATTTCCTCTGAATGTGATTTTTAAATGTTCTATCATGAACATTTTAAGATCATTATGTTTTACTGTGGAGAGTTTCACTACCATGTGTCATGGTGAAGTTCTTTTCTGGTCATATCTATTGGGAGTTCTGTGTATTTCCTGTACTTAGATGTCTCTTTCTTTCTTCAAATTGTAGAAGTTTTCTGTTATTATTTCATTAAGAAGGCATTCTAATCCTTTCTCTCTTTCCACACCTTTTAGAATTCCTAGGATCCATATGTTGGGTCATTTGATATCATCTTGTAGATCTCCGACCGTGTTTCTTAATTTTCTAATTTCTACTACTTTTTTCTGGTCTGACTATAATATTTCCAGAAATTTGTCTTCTAGTTCTAGTACTCTTTCTTCTGTCCTACCTATTCTGTTGTTTAGGCTTCCCACTGCATTCTTTAATTTGCAGATTCCCGCTTACATTTTCTCTGTATTAGTTTCCTCATCAGTAAATCTGAAGTCATAATACCAAAATACCAAAGAATTATAATAATTTTAAAGTCCACATAAATGCTAAAAGGATACCCCTGCTGCCTTGCCGGTTTTCTGCTTGCCTTCCCCTAGCTCTTGTCATGCAGATTTATCTCACTTTGTTTTGTCTTAACCACTGGGATGTTAGCATCTTGAGGCAAAGACAAGGTGGTGTTGTGTGTGTTTATCTTTTGGATCTAGTAGAAGGGTTGGCATATGTATAACAACAAATATCCAAAAAGGGAAAGAATAAAGCAATGTAAAAAGGAGCAAATTGATGAAGGAAGTTGATAAGGATACTTTGCCTCCATTTTCTTGACTGTGTTGAATTTTATAATAGAATTACATAAAATATTCCTCAAGGGATTGCATATCTTAGTGAAATTTCCCTAATGTGAGTAAACTACACAGACTCACTTCAAACACCAAATGCCTAATTCAGAGAATTCAGAAGCATGCCGTCATGAAAAGATATGAGAACACATAAGAGAAATAATGTACAATCTGCTTTCTTTAGTTATCATATTGTACTTGATAGAAAAAATGTAAATCTTGGTATTATATGGAAGCCCTTTGCTCAAATGTCTATGCTTGCCTGAGTGCCCACGTTTAATAATCATACAGAATCCTAATCTCACAAACGTGCTTTGTCTCATCTTTTATCTTAGCATCCTTGTAATCCTTATAGAATGGACATATGTAAACTCTGGAAAATATTAGAATATATGTAATATATACATTTTATTGAAGTCCATAGACATTCCCCTATCTGTCCTTTTTTCATGGAATTCCTACTCTATAATTGCTTGTTTGAGGAATAGAAAGTAAGAGAGGGAGAGAGAAAAAAAGAGAAAGAAAGCAAATCTCATTCTCTGGTTCACTCCACAAAATGTCTGCAGCAAGTAGGGCTGCACTGAACTGAAACCCAGAGCTGGGAACTCAATCCAGGTCCTGCACATGGGTGGAAGCAACCCAATTGCTTGAGCCATCACCACTGCTTCCTAGGATATGAATTAGTAGGAATCTGGACTCATCAGTCAGAGCTGGAAATCAAGTCCAAGTACAGATATCTTAACCACTAGGCTAAACATCTACTCCCCTACCGTGTGTGTGTGTGTGTGTGTGTGTGAATATATGTACTGTCTAGAATTACTCTGCAAGCTAACCAGGCCACCTGTCTCATTTAACTGCTGGAAAAGTTATTTCTTGAACTTGTTAAGATCATTTAAGATGAGGCCGGCGCTGTGGCTCCCTAGGCTAATCCTCTGCCTTGCGACGCTGGCACACCGGGTTCTAGTCCTGGTCGGGGCGCCAGATTCTGTCCCGGTTGCCCCTCTTCCAGGCCAGCTCTCTGCTGTGGCCCGGGAGTGCAGTGGAGGATGGCCCAAGTGCTTGGGCCCTGCACCCCATGGGAGACCAGGAGAAGCACCTGGCTCCTGGCTTCGGATCAGCGCAGTGCGCCGGCTGCGGCAGCCATTGGAGGGTGAACCAACGGCAAAAGGAAGACCTTTCTCTCTCTGTCTCTCTCTCACTGTCCACTCTGCCTGTCAAAAATAAAAACAAAACAAAACAAAAAAGATCATTTAAGATGAAGTTACTGAGTCATGAATGCATGCATTAAAATCTTTTATGCTTGAATTATAAGGAAAGCACCTCAAAGACTTAAAATGTGCATGAATTCCTAGGTACAAATCAATTCCTCCCCTTCTCCCTTTTTCACACAGATGCTTGTTGATTGAATATGATATGCAAATTCTCACACTAACCTTCAGTTTTAGTGAGTATAACTGTTTTGGTCAATTCATTGCATGGACAATCTCAGTAGGTAATATGAAATTGAAATTCCTCACAGCTGCAAGACCTAATTTATGGATCTGGTTTTACCTGTATTATTTGGAATCATCTGAAACATGAAATCTAATTGGCAGTTGGAATTGTCACAGAATTGTCTCAGAAAGGAAACATTCAGCCCTTCATATATTTTACATGTCAAAACTGTGAAGGCTCATTATAAAAAAGAAACATTTAATTCTTTCTTAAATTTTAAAAACTGCATCCATTTTGAATCATTTTCATATTCCAGTGTTTTATCTAAATTTGGGGGTAATTAGTAGCATATCATCTTGGTACCTTAAAATTAGCATTTATTTTGCCTGACTTACATTTATGTTCTGTTGTTTTTCTCTTCTCTTCCATGCACATTCTATTCTAGAATTTTGTCTATTCTAATTTTGTTAGAGCTCTTTGAATAACAATAAAGTTTACCATCTCCTTTTGGGAACATTTTCATGGATTGTCCATTCATCTTGATAGCTGTCTTGTTTGTAAGTGCAAATTTTCCTTCCTCCTTTTTAGTTTCCTTAAAATACAAATGTCTTAGTATCACCAATATGCAAATTAAATCTCAAATTAAATTCTACTCACACCAGAAGAAGTTGTGTTTTTAAAAATTCTGATTATTCTAATCATTTGTGAGAATGTAGAAAACTGACTTTCTCATGCAGGATGATGAAAGTTAAAATTTATGAAACCATCTTGGAAAATGGTTAGAGAGAACTTCTAACTTGTATACACTACTTTTCATAAAGTTCATGTTTATGTATGTCCCCAAGAGTATGTAAGTTCACTAAAAGGCTACATATGAATGTTTCTAGAGGGTTTATCATTTTTAACTGGAAATAATCCAAATACTCATTAATAGTTGATAATAACTATGATATAAGATACCAGAAAGTTTTAAAAAGCTACAACTGCTTACAAAATTGTGGATGTACCCCACAAAGTGTTAAATGAAGGAAAGCAGACAATAAAATATGATAATGTATAATTACATTTATATAATGTTCAAAAACAGACAAAAGTAACTTGTGGTTATTTGAAATTTGAATAATGGATACCTTTGGGAAGGGATAGATATTAACTAGGTGCTCTATATTTTGACCTAGATAGTAATTACATGTTTATGCTGATTGATTTGGTTTAACAAGATGTGCAATTTAGTTTTTTTTTTCTATTTCTTGAACATTTAAAGGTATAAAAAGTGAGTGCAGTGGTTAAGACACAACTTAGGATACCTACATCCTGTTTAGAGGGCCTGAGTTTGAATCCCTACTCTGCTGTTGATTGCAGCTTTGTGGTAATGCATGCCCTAGGAGGCAGTAGGTAATGGTTCAAGTATTTGGGTCCCTGCCACACACACAGGATACCGATGTTGAGTTCTCGTCTCCTGGCTTGAACTGACCCAGCCTAGCTATTACAGGCACGTGGGGGAGTGGATGCAAGCTCTGTCTCTGTCTCACTTTGTATCTCTACCTTTCAAATACATAAAAGCAGATTTTAAAAATTGCAAAAGTATAATTATATATGACTTGGTTATTATTTGCATACAGAACTTGAAAAGGGACGAAAAAATTCACAGTGTTTTGAATCGAAGTACCACTTGGTGTATGTTTGTGTTTTGGGGGTGGTGAGTGGGGGTGGGCACGTGGGCAAATATTTATAAATTTTACTTCTTAACTTTCATTTATATATAAAAAATTAATTTGTTATCCAGTGTTGGGATGTAAACTCGGATTTTCTGTTCATATGTTCATATGTTTTAATTAGCATGGGAACTATTAACTAATAATTAAGCTGTACTATACAAATAAACAGTTATTCTGAAGAGATTTGGTCCAGGAAATGTCAGTCCTAATTAAACTTCAGTCTTGCCCATTTTACATTTTCATTGTTAAGTTTTACTTTTTTTAATTTTATCTAAGGAATATAAACTTCATGCATGTCATAGGCACAAATTCAGGAACATTGTGATACTACCCACCCTCCCTACCTCCTACGCATACTCCCACTCTTCTTCCTCTTCCCACTCCCATTTCCATTCTTATTTTTACAATGATCTATTTTCAGTTAAATTTATATTCATGAGATTAACCCTATACTAAGTAGAGAGTTCAGCAAATAGTATGAAGAAAAAAATAAAAACAAGTAAAAAACATTGTTCCTCAACAGTCAAAACAAGGGCTGTTCAAAATCATTGCATCACAAAGTGTCAAATCCACCCATACAGATTACTTTTTAAGTACTCTGTTAATTAGCACAGATCAGAGAGAACATATTTGCATTTTGGAGACTAGCTTATTTCATGAAGTATAATGGTTTCCAGTTGCATCCATTTTGTTGCAAATGACAGTATTTCTTTCTTTTTTTTACTACGTGTTGCATTCCATTGCGTATATATACTATAAATTCTTTATCCAAACTTCAGTTGATGGGCAACTGGATTAATTCTATATCTTAGCTATTGTGAATTGTGCGGTAATAAACAGGGGGTACAGATTACTCTTTCATATACTGATTTCATTTCTTTTAGGTAAATTCCCAGGAGTGGGATGGCTGGGTCGTATGGTAGGTCTGTATTCAGATTTCTGAGGTATCTCCATACTGTCTTCCACAGTGACTGTACCATTTTACATACCAACCATTGGTGGATTAGGGTATCTTTTACCTCACATCCTTGCTGGTATTTGTTCGTTGATTTCTGTATGAAAGCCATTCTAACTAGGGTGAAGTGAAACCTCATTGTGGTTTTGATTTGCACTTCCCTGAAGGCTGGTGATCCTGAACATTTTTTTAAGTGTCTGTTGGCTGTTTGAATTTCTGCTCTTAAAAAATGTCTGTTCAGCTCCTTTGCCCATTTCTTAAGTGGATTGTTTGATTTGTTGTTATTGAGTTTCCTGAGCTCTTTATAGATTCTGGAAATTAATCCTTTATCAGATGTGTAGTTTGTATTTAATTTCTCCCATTCTGTGGGTTGTCTCTGCTGAGTGTTTCTTTTGCAGTGCAGGAGTGTCTCAGTTTGATGCAATCTCATTTGTAAATTTGGCTTTGATTGCCTGTATTTCTGGAGTCTTTTCCAAGAACTCTTTCCCTATGTCAATGTCTTGTAGGGTTCCCCAATATTCTCTAATAATTTGATGGTATCAAGTAATAGATGTAGGTCTTTAATCCATTTTGAGTGGATTTTTTGTATAACATGTAAGATAGGGGTCTAGTTTCACACTAGTGTTAAATTTAGTGTTGATTTTATATCCTACTGCTTTACCAAACTCTTTCATAAGTTCTCATAGTCTCGTAGTGGAGTCTTTTGGATCCCCTGTATATAGAATCATGTCATCTGCAAATACAGATATTGTGACTTCTTCCTTCCTAATTTGTATGCCTTTGATTTTTTAACTTTCCTAATGGCTCTGGCTGAAACTTCTAGTACTGTATTTAATAGCAGTGGTGAGACTGGGCATCCTTGTCTAATTCCTGATCTGAGTGGGAATGCCTCCAGTTTTTCTCCATTCAGTAATATGCTGGCCATGGTTCATCATAAATTGCCTTGACTGTGTTGAGAAATGTTCCTTCTATACCCAATTTGCTTAAGGTTTTCATCATGAAAGGATGCTATATTTTATCAAATGCTTTCTTTGTATCTATTGAGATAATCATGTGGTTTTTGGTCTTCAGTTTGTTTAAGTGATGTATTACATTTACCGATGTGTGAATGTTGTGAGTATTGAATCATTGCTGCTTACCAGGGATAAATCCCAGTTTCAGTGGGTGTTCTTCCTGATATGTTGTTGGATTTGATTGGCTAGTATTTTGTTCAAGATTTTTGCATCTATGATCTTCAGGGAATTTGGTCTGTAGTTCTCTTTCTCTATTGTTTATTTTTATGGTTTAGTAATTAAGAGATTGTAGGCTTCATAGAAGGAGTTTGAGAAGATACTCTCACTTTCAATTGTGAATAGCTTGAGAAGCAATGGAATTAGTTCTTCTTTAAATGTCTGATAGAATTCATCAGTAAAGCCATCAGGATCTGAGTTCTTCTTTGTTGAGAGGGTCTTTATTACTGATTCAAACCCCATCTTTGGTTAATGGTCTGTTTAGGTTTTCGCTGTCTTCATGGCTCAATTTTGTTAGATTGTGTGTGTCCAGAAATCTGTCTATTTCTTCTAGGTTTCCTGATTTGTTGGCATACATCTCTATAGTAATTCCTGATGATTCTTTATATTTCTGTGATATCTGTTGCTATATTTCCTTTTCATCTCTGATTTTATTGATTTGGTCTTCTCCCTTTTTCGGAGGTGTTAGTTGGGCCAATGGTGTGTCAGTTTGGTTTATTTAAAAAAAAAAACTGCTCTTCATTTCACTGATCTTTTGTGTTGTTTTCTTTGCTTTCAGTTTTATTTATCACTAATTATAATCATTTATTTCCTCCTACTAGTTTGTGGTTTGGATTGCTGGTTTCTGAGCCCTTGAAACCCACAGATAGCTCATTTATTTTGTGCCTTTCCAATTTCTTCATGTCGGCACCACTTGCTATAAACTTTCTTCTTAACACTTCTTTTGCTATATCCCATAAGTTTTGATATGTTGTATTGTCATCATCATTTGCTTCCATAAATTTTATGATTTCTCTTTTGATTTCTTCTATGATGCACTGTTCATTCAGGAGCATGCTGTTCATTCTCCATGTGTTTTCATATGCTCTAGATATTCCTGAGTTATTGATTTCCAGCTTGATTCCATTGTGGTCAGAGAAGATGCATGGTATGACTTTGATGTTTTCAAATTTGCTGAGACTTGATTTATGGCCTGTTATGTGGTCTGTCCAGAGAAAATTCTGTGCACTGATGAGAAGAATGTGTATTTTGCAACTGTGTGGTGTAAAGTTCTATATATCAGTTCCATATAATATGTAGTGTCAGTTAGCTCTCTTGTTTCTTTGTTGAGTTTCTGATTGATCTTTCCATTGGTGAAATGGGTTGTTGAGTCCCCCATTACTATTGTATTAGAGTCTATGTCTCCTTTTAGATCTATTAACATTTATTTTAAATATCCAGGAGCCCTGTGATTGGGTGTATATACATTTTTTTTAAGATTTATTTATTTGAAAGTCAGAGTTACACAGAGAGAGGAGAAGCAGAGAAAGAGAGAGAGGTCTTCAATCTGATGGTACACTCTCCAATTGGCCACAGTGGCCAAAGCTGTGCCAATCCAAATCCAGGAGCCAGGAGCTTCTTCTGGGTCTCCCACATGGGTTCAGGGGCGTCCATCTTCTACTGCTTTCTCAGGCCACAGAACAGAGTTGGATCGGAAGTGGAGCAGCCAGGTCTCGAACCGGCATCCATATGGGATGCTGGCGTTTCAGGCCACGGTGTTAACCTGCTGTGACACAGCACCAGTCCCAGCATATACATTTATTATAGTCACATCTTCCTGATATTAATCCCTTAAATATTATGTAGGGTACCCTTCTTCATCTCTTTTTACAGTTTTTGTGTTAAACTCTCTTATGTCTGATATTAGGATGGCTATACCAGCTCTTTTTTATTTTCTGTTAGCATAAATATCTTTTTCCATTCTTTTGCTTTCAGTCTGCATGTGTTTTATTGGTGAGGTGTGTTTCTTGTAGGCAGCAAATAGATGGGTCTTGTTCTTTAACCCATTCAGACAGTCTGTAGTATTTTTTTAAAGACTTATTTTATTTATTTGAAAGTCAGAGTTACACAGAGGCGGAGTTGGGGGGGGGGCGGTGTGTAAGTAGTCTTTGATCTGCTGGTTCATTCCCCAGATGGCCACAAGGGCTGGAATTGAGCTGATCCAAAGCCAGGAGTCAGGAGCCTCCTCATCCTCCACTGCTTTCCCAGGCCACAGCAGAGAGATGGATCAGAAGTGGAGCAGCCAGGACTTGAAAAGGCACCATATGCACTGCCAGAACTGCAGGCGGCAGCTTTACCTGCTACGCCAGAGCACCAGCCCGACAGTCTGTAGTCTTTAACTGGAGAATTGAGACCATGTACATCCAAGGTTACTATTGATAAGTAATGACTCATCCCTGCCATTTTCCCATATATATTCCTATTGTGCTTTTTCTTTTTTGACAGATAGAGTTAGTGAGAGAGAGAGACAGAGAGAAAGGTCTTCCTTCCGTTGGTTCACCCCCAAATGGCCACTACAGCCAGTGCGCTGTGCTGATCCGAAGCCAGGAGCCAGGTGCTTCCTCCTAGTCTCCCATGCAGGTGCAGGGCCCAAGCACTTGGACCATCCTCCACTGCCTTCCTGGGCCACAGCAGAGAGCAGGACTGGAAGAGGAGCAACCAGGACAGAATCCAGTGCCCCAACTGGTACTAGAACCCAGGGTACTGGCTCTGCAGGTGCAGGATTAGCCTAGTGAGCCACAGCGCTGGCCATATTCCTATTGTTTATTTTGGTTTTCCTTTGTACTTTTACTGAGGTATTTTCTGCCTTCACATTCTTTGATAATGATGACTATCTTTTTGTGTTTCTTTATATTACAAATCTTTAAGTATCTTTTGTAAGTCTGGATGAGTGGTGACAAATTCTTTGAATTTCTGTTTGTTATAGGAGGTCTTTTTTTCACCTTCATTCATAAATGAGATATTTGCAGGGTACAGTATTCTGGGTTGACAGGATTTTTTCTCTTAAGACTTGGATTGTGTCTTTCCATTCTCTCCTAGCCAATACAGTTTCTGATGAGAAGTCAGCTGTGTCTACTTGGCGACTCTCTGAAAGTAATATGGCATTTCTCTCATTCACATTTTTGAATCCTTATATTTTACTGCTGAAATTTTGACTATAGTGTGTTGTGGTGAAGATCTTTTCTGGTCATGTCTATTAGGGGTTCTGTGTGCTTTCTGTACTTGGACATCCCTTTCTTTCTCCAAAATGGGGATGTTTTCTGAAATTATTCTGCGATATTGGCCTAGACAGCCATTCTGTCTTTCCACAACTTCAGGAACTCCTAAGACTTGTATATTGGTTCATGTGATAGTTTCCTATAAATCTCCAACACTGTTTTTAATTTTTCCAATTTCTTCTTTTTTATTTTATTTTATTTTATTTTTTGGTCTGACTGAAAGATTTTTCAAAGATTTTTCTTCTAGCTTGGATATTCTTTCTTCTGCCTCACCAAGTCTGTTGTTAAGGTTTTTTACTTGTTCTATGGAGTTCTTCATTTCTTATATTTAATTTTTATTTCTCTTTACAATCTCAATTTCATGGGAAAAATTTTCATGTCACACGTGGGTTTTTTTTTAGATTTATTTATTTATTTTAAATCAGAGTTACACAGAGTGAGAAAGAGAGAGGTCTTCCATCCACGGGTTCACCCCCCAGATGGTTACAGAGGGTGGAGCTGCACCAATCCAAAGCCAGGAGCCAGGAGCTTCCTCTGGGTCTCCCACATAGGTGCAGGGCCCCAAGGACTTGGGATATCTTCTGTTGCTTTCCCATTCCACAGCAGAGAGCTGGATCAGAAGTTGAGCTGCCGGGTCTCAAACTGGGATGCTGGCGCTTCAGGCCAGGGCATTAGCCCACTGTGCCACAGCGCTGGACCCCATGCATTGTTTTCTTTAGTTCACGAATTTGCTTCTAATATCTTTTGAGTAAACCTATGATCAATTTTTTGTATTCTGTTTCAGGCATTTTTTCAATCTTTTAATCTTCACATTCTAATACTGAAGTGTTGTATTCCTCTGGGGGTTTCATGTTGCATTCCTTAACGTTGTTTATTGAGTTTCTGTGTTTATTTTTGGGCATTGTACAGATAACTTGATTTTTTTCCTCTGATTGCTTTTATCTTTGTGACTTAATGGAGTGTCAGCTCTTTTAGTGAATACTCAGAGGTGTGTGCTGGGGATGGCCAGGGAGCTCTGGTCAGTGTTTCAGGGTAGGGTGAGTATGGATGGTGACACCCAAGTTGGGTGTGGTAGAACTCCTTTTGTTAACAGAAGTAGGGGTAAGGTCACCTCTTTTGCCTTGACCACACTTTCACCTCCTGTCTTCCAAGGTAATTAGTGACTGGGCATTAGCCCTTGGTAGGTATAGTACTCATCTATATTTCCACATGGACTGAAGCAAGGATCTGTGCAGTCCCCAGTGTGAGCCTGAATCTCATTTTAGTGACCCACCCAGGCAGTCAGGAAGCTCTGAGCATGTGGAGTCACTCACAGTGATTGCCCAGAGACCCAGCTACACCCTGCACCCTCTCACAGTCAGTGTTCCGCAGTCTCAGCACTCAGGGATCCCACAGTCAAGCAATGCAAGGGAATCCACTCTACCCCATTAGCCTGTCTCATCCAGAGTCACTGAGGTGTTCCCAAAGCTGCTGCCCATGTGGGTTCTGCCCAGGCAGATGGGGCCCTGGAGCCTGCTCCGTGCTGAGACACTGGGGGCACCCCACAGTCCAGCCCCCTTTCAATCCTCCCAGCCAGACTCATAGTCATTGGTAAAATCCCTGGCTCACACTCATGCACAATACTCACCAACCACATCCCTACTCATTTCACAAAATGCTGGGCATGTACAAGAGTCCCTATAGGTGGCGCTTCCATTGGAATGGTTCCACCTCCCCATGCATTGCTGGGTGGGAGCAGCAGAGCTGCGACTGTTGCCCTGCTGACAAGGTGGAAAATGTCTCTACCAATTGCACCCAAACTGTTGTGGTTGCCCCTGCCTTCAGGATAGAGACTATCCCCACCAGTTGCTGAGTGCGCACACAACAGCTATAGCATCTACTACCTGCTTATGTCCAAAATGGCGCCAGCCCTCCCACAGTTGGCTTCATGGCACTATTGTGGGAGGAGAGGAGTGGGGAGAGATACGAGGCTTTTTTTTCCCTCTGGGTGCGCAGTTGCCCTGTTCCCATCAGGATTCAAAGACAACGTAGTCCACTAGGCTCTCACTCCAGCTGTATCAACAGTGGTGCCTGACTGTGCAGTCTGACCTCACCTTGCTTGCAGGAACAAATACTTTCTCCAAATCAGGGCTTCTAGGGTCATTTGTTGTGTCTGAGCTTGTTGCTGCACATCTGTACCGTCCAAATAGGTCCTCGGTATCTACATTGCTTCTGCAGAATCTGCACTGCAGTTTTCCCTGCGACTTTGCCCTGAGAGTGCACTTCCTTCACTCTTTTCTATTATTTTCACCTAGCCTATAGCAGACCTCCCTGTTGCTAGTCAGCCCTCTTGGAACCTATCTGTGTCCATTTCATTTTTATGTTCTACCCAAGTATTTATCCTCTATTTCTTAGCAAAATTATTAAATATTTTTTAAAGTTTATTCAGCTTCTTTGAACTGATAACAAATGAAGATGATCCTAAACAAGCTGTTCTTTTGAACAAAGTTCTGAGTATATTTCCCTTGACTTATTTTTAAAAGCAGCTTACATTGTGTTGACTACAAGAAGTAGGTGGCAATGCTTGGTTTAGAAGTATTGACATGGCTAAAGCACCAGAGTACATTTCCACTTAAGAGTACATAGAACATGCAGTTGTTGAGTTATTTGGGATATTTGAAGAATGGGTCATTTTGTCAATGAGGTCAGCTTGTGCATTGAATCCCAGCAAATGCTGCTGCATATCTGGACTTCTTCACATGACAGAACCAGATCTTGTATTGTTTGTTTCTGCTATTAGTCTTTTCATTCAATGTCTTGAATGAAATTACTCTGGCATAAAATATTATCAGGTGAACAGAAAAACACATTTCAAGAAATCTTGTCTTTGGCCCAACTCCATTGCTTTGTATCCCAAGGTTGGATCCCTGCAAAGTTTATCAGGGATTGAAATTCTGCTCAGGAAGACCAAATCTAAAACAATGAAACTCAAGACCAGAAGAATAAAACTATTACTTTGGGACCTTAGAAAACTCTATGTGCCTTCAGACTCTGTAGGATTTTGCTTATGGGGCATTGTCATTTTTGTTCATGCCTGTACCTATGGGGCTGGATCCAAAATGTAACTGAAGATGTATCAATGAAAATGGAGATTGGATGAATTTGCATCATGTTGGTCCTTAATTTTTTTTCCTTTATGGTTCATTACAACTATTAATTCATTATATATAATGGAGAAGAAAGAGGAACCAAAGTGGTTAAGAGCTTGAAGGTTGGAGTGAAACTTCAAAGGTGTGATACTGAGTGTTGGTACCAACTAGTAGTGCCATTGATTGGATTTCTTGTCTACTTGCTCCCTCTGCTCTTCTGCAGTATTCATAGCTATCGTACTGTCAAAATGATTATGTTTGGAAAATCACCAGGAAATTCTTGGTTATATGTACTTTGTTAAACAAAATAAGTAACATTTGAAAAGAAAATAAGTAAACCAAAGGAAAACTTGCCCAGTTTCTATACTGCTGCAGCCCGTAACGTTATTGCCATATGCTTTTCTCTAATTCATCCCTGTTCTAAAAGACTTCCATGCCCACAAAACTAAATGTTTTATGATGCACTTCCTGAAATATTTTGTCCACATTTTTGTATGCTCATCTGTGTCGTTCCTTAGATCATGATTTATCTTCAAATACAACACTGTTCTTCTCATCTTTATATGTCCAAAGTTCAGCCAGCTTTTAAGGATTAGCTCAAGTTTGTTGATTCCATGGATCACTCTCTAAAAGAGGATGTTGATTTCTTCCTTCTCTGAAATTGGGAAATGTGTTATCCTTTTATAGAATTGAAGCAATTTTCACTTTTCATCATAACTTCTTGATCATGGCATTTCATCTCCTGAAATACAGGTCTGTGGAGTTGTACAAATATGTGTACTCCATGCATCAAGCACGATTCTTTGCACTTAGCAATCAATGAGCATTTGTTCAATGGATTAAGCAAAGCTCATTTGAACTGTTTTAACACAAAATACTGTTTTTAAGATCAGATATTATTTTTTAAATTTTAAATTATACAAATTTCATGTATATATACAGATTTAGCAACACAGAGATACTTTCCACCCCACCTCTCCTTCCACCCATGCCCCAAGACTTCTTCCTCTTCCCTCTCTCATTTTTACTCTTAATTTTTAACAGTATCTTTTTCAGGTTTTTTTTTAATGATCATAAAGTTAACCGTATACTAATTAAAAGAGTTCAACAAATAGTATGAAGAAAAAAAAAATTCCTCAGTGGAAGAGACAAAGGTTGTAAAAAATCATTGAGTCTCAAAATGTCCGTTTCACTCCAATACATTACATTTTAGGTACTCTATTAGCCATCCTAGATCAGCGAAAACATGTTATATCTGTTTTTTGTGGACTGGCTTATTTCCCTAAATAAGATAGTTTTCAGTTGTGCCCATTTTGTTCATCTTTAACCCTTTATTAGTTGCACAGTTTACAAATAAATTCTCCCATTCTGTCTGTTGCCTCTTCATTTTGCTGAGTGCTTCTTTTGTAGTGCAGAAGCTTCTCAACTTGATGTAATCCTATTTGTCAAGTTTGGTTTGTTTGCCTGTGCTTCTGGGGTCTCTTACAAGAAGTCTTTGCCTATGCCAGTGTCTTGCAAAAATTCCCCAATGTTCTCTAGTAATTTGGTGGTACCACGTTGTGGATTTAAATCTTTGATCCATTTTGATTGGATTGTATAAGGTGTTAGACAGGGGTCTAGTTTCACACTTCTGCATGCAGAGATCCAGTTTTCCCAGCACCATTTGTTGAAGAGGCTGTCTTCTCTCCAGGGATTAATTTTAGCTCCTTTATCAAAGATAAATTGGTTGCAGATGTGTGGATTGATTTCTGAAGTTTCTATTCTGTTCCATTGGTCTACACATCTGTTATCACTTCTCATCCTTTTATCTAAACTCAACTGTTATTTCTTTTCATATCAGTTTAAAATCAGGTATTCTAAGAGTATTTGTTGACAGATCTAAATACTCATGATATTTTGTTCAGTGATATAAAACAATGTAAGCAGTATGACCCAAATTTTCTTAAATGTCTATCAAGACATATATTTATTTACTGTTTATCTGTCTAGCCAACTATCTCACAAAAAGATGGAAAAGAAACTCCTTGACAGTATGTATGTTGACATTGGAGGATGTGCATGATTTCTATTTTCTTTTATTTTTGTGATATTTCCAAAATTCCAGTATATTGCTTTTTTAAACATAATAGTTTAGTATTGTCACCTAAATGCTTAAAGTACAATTTAGCTTATCAATAGAAATGTACTGACATCTTTGAAAACTAGATTAAGTGTATTCATGCCAGATTGACTTTCTGGCATGCTAGCATATACTTGTGTGAGTTAGCAGAAAAGATAGTGGCCCTCTTCTTTGCTTATCCTAAACACAGTCATCAGTTTCTCATGAAAACTGGACTGGTCAGCTGGAAGAAATTAAAGCAATTTTCAGGGGCAGGCATTTGGTACACAAATTAAGTTACCACTAACTTACTTGGAGGCTATACCCATTTTGGAGTGACTAGACCAAGTCCTGGCTACTCCACTTTTGATTCAGCTTCCTGGTAATTAATGCACATCCTGGGAGTTGACAAGCTCAAGATTGGTAGCTCAAGAACTTGGGTCCCTGCCACCCTTGTGGGAGGCCAGGATTGAGTTCTAGGCTCCTAGAGCCTGCCTAGCCCAACCCTACATTGCAGGCATTTGGGGGAGTGAGCCAGCAAGTGAAGATGTCGATCTTTCTCTCTCTCTCACACTCTCTCTCTCTCTCTCTCTCTCCCTTTCAAATAAAATGAAAATGAATAAATAAAAGTTAAGATGTTTTATAGAAAAGCAATTTTCAATAAGAAATCGTAAAAGAACTACTGAATAGATTCCATGTAGAAATTTTGTAGAAAGTCAGGTCAGTTTTGAACTTGCCCTAAACATACAGAAATCAAAAGAATGTAGAGACAAATTTTAAAATACCAGAAAGCCACCACTAGATTTCACTTCACCCCAGTTAGAATGAGTATCATCTAAAAGTCATAATATAATAAATGCTAGTCAGGATGTAGGGGAAAAGGCACATTAATACACTGTGGATAGGAATATAAACTAGTACAAGCATTATGGAAGACAGTTTAGAGATTACTCAGAAATATGAAAATAGATACACCATATGACCTAGCCATTCCATTCCTCAGAATTCACCCAAAGGAAATCAAATCGGCATATAAAAGAGTTATCTGTTTTCCCTTGGTTATAGCAGCTTAGTTCACAATTGTTCAGATATGGAGTAAACACAGATGTCCATCAACTGATGACTGGTAAAAAAAATTGTGGTATATATACATGATGGAATACTGCTCAGTCATAAAAAGAATGAAATTCCATCTTTTGCAACAAAACTGCTGTAATTGGAAACCATTATGCTTAGTGGAATAAGACAAATATTTGTTTTTCCTGATTTGTGGTATCTATTACACAGAGTACAAAAAATGTAATGTGTATGAGTGAACTTTGATTATTATTTATATCCCTAGTCTATACTCCCTAGGAACAGTGGTTTTTCTGCTTACAACTGGCTCCATTCTTGATTTAATGGAGAGTTAAGCTTGTGATTACTAAACTGAAAGCATATCATTGCAAAAGTTGAAAGAAAAATAAGGAGGAAGGAGGGAGGATGGGAGTGGGGGTTAGGATGGGAAGTGCAATTACGTTCTTAAAACTGTATCCATGAAATATATTAACTTTTCACTTTACATAAATAAAAACATTTAAAAATCATTTAAAAATACATAATTTTAGATATTCTCTAATTTCCCTAATTCAGGGACCTAAGAAACAATGTGGTTATGTGTAATGTTTATATATATATATATATATATATATATATAGTTGTATATATGACTTTAAGTGTTCTAACTAAAAGTTTTGAAAATGAATTTCATGTCAGTGTAACATGTAAGGGGCTATTGAATAAATATTTTGATAATTTTAAAAGAAAGTATTTATGATTCCAAGAAAACAACTGGAAGTGAGTTCGATTGATATTCCAGAATTTATTTCCTAAGCATTACATTAAGGATAATCACTGAGGGTTAAACAACTCTGGATCACCACTAGTGTGATTCCAGATTCATAGTCTCACTCCTTTTCCCTAAGCCCTGTGAGCAGTAGACATCCTGGACCTGTACTTGTTTAAATAACTCCTACTTTTCTTGGACAAAGTACCCCTATCTTTGTGAATTTTCTTAGAATAAAATGTTCTTATGATTTACTTAGGGATTTAAATTTGATTTTATTGGTGATTGTGTTTTCCTCTAAAATAGCCCTTTACAAAGTTTATTGAAGGAAAATGCATTTTACTTATATATCTGGTGAGAGAGAAAGACTCATGTCAATACAGTGGAGACAGGGGAGTTATTTTCTTAATGAGGAATATCCATTGACACTTGTCATTTGGCTAAATTTAAGGGATGATTAAGTCTTTCTGTGAACTTACTTTATTTAGGTGAATGTTCTATCTGATGTAGTTTTGAAAATACATTGAAGATATACATTTAAAATTCACATTTATAAAACCAAACAATGTTAAATCTACTCCTAGTTCATCCAGTTGTTCACAGAATTGCAAATTACAGAACCTGTATGTAGTATCAGATGGATGAAGTGAATGTGTTCAAGTCTTTCTGTTATGTGAAGCCTGGCCAGATATGGTTTGTGAAGTACAGCAGGCCCATGGGACTCACTATAATGATAGACAAAGGATGCTAACTTTCTGTTTAGTGCAGAAAAGTGGTCTAAAGCAAAACAAAACAAAAATTCGGTGTTCTTTTTTATGGTGTAGAGATATAAAATAAATTTACAAATTTTCATGATTCCTATAAACCTTTCCCAACTAACAGTATTAACTAGATTAGAAGAATAAAAGGAACAATCACTTTTCCCTCCAAAAGTTTAATCCTAGTTTCCTGAGAATTAAGCAGTCAAGATAAATCATGAATTGACATTTTCTGTATCATGTAACATGTAATCATGTAACATGTATACATGTAACTATATATGTGTATATATATATGTCAGCTAAGTGTCTGCTCTCTTGTATTCTGAGTGATCATGACCTAGTTCTAGGAATGCTCAAACTTTCTGAGCATAAATTCCACTTGCATGCTGGCATTCGCTATTGCAGTGGAGGTTCAGTGGCTCCACTTCTGACACAGCTTCCTGCTGCAGTTCCAAAGAAGGCAGTAGGGGATGACCCAGCTACTTTGTCTTCTGCCACCCACGTAGGAGACTAGCGTGGAATTCCTGGCTGCTAGCTAGAACCTAGCTCTGATGTGGCTGTACTGGTCAATTGGGGCATGAAAGCTTCTCTCTTCTTTTCTCTCCCCTCCCCTCTGCTCCCCTCCCCTCCCCTCTCCCCTCCCCTCTGCTCCCCTCCCTTCCCCTCCCCTCCCTGGAGAGTGAACCAGCAGATTGAAGACAGACCAATCTCTCTCCCTCTCCTTCTCTCTCCCTCTCCCTCTCTCCCCTTTTCTCCCCCTCTCTCCCCCTCCCCCTTTCTCCCTCCCTCTTTCTCCCCCTCCCTCTCTCTCTCCATCTCTCTCCCGACCTCCCCCTCCATGTGTCTCTCTCCCTCCTCTTTCTCTTTCCCTCCCTCTTTTTCGCTCTCCCTCTCTCTTGCCCTCCCTCTTTCTCTGCAACTCTGACTTTCAAAACAAATAAATCATTTTTAAAAATAAAAAAAATAATCTACTAAGTTCTATAAATTCAACCCTACAACACAAAGACATGGTTATCCTTAAGACTATTTGAGCAAAAAAATCCAGCAATTGATTTCACTTAAGGTATTTCAAAATTTAAATTAAAAATAGAGTGATAGCAAAGTCCTTCCCAGCGCCTGGCTTATCTCTGTCAACCATGGCCCATAGGCAATGCAGGTGGAGCTCAGGGATCAGGATCACATGGCTCCCTGAGAAAGTGGTGCACAGGAGCCCTCCCGAGACCTTGCGGAGAGAGATTCATAGTCACTGTTAGACGTGAGCTGCTAGTCATTGTGGGGTGGGACTCTGTTCCAGGAATCTGTGAGGTCTGCAGTGGGTACAGCAACGTAATGTGGCTTCAGAAAGTTAAAGGCATACATGTCATTAGAGGGGGGAAGAAAAGGGCAAAACTTATAGGGAAAAGGCTCAGGGAACCAGCATCCAGGAATGCCAATACAAAGCCTGGCACCTTGGACCACCCAAAGATAGCCTCTATACCATTAATTCTTACAGGGAGGCGAACAAACTCATGCATCTTTTGAGAAAAATAAAGACTTACTTATTTGAAAGGCAGAGTTATAGAGTGAGAGGGGAGAGAGGGAAGAGGGGAGAGAGAGGTGAGAGAGGAGAGAGAGGTGAGAGAGGAGAGAGAGAGAGAGAATCTTCCATCCTCTGGTTTACTCCCCAAATGGCTACAACAACCAGGGCTGGGCCAGAGTGAAGCCCGGACCCTGGAACTTCATTTGGGTCTCCCACATGGGTGAAGGGCCCAAGCAACATGGGCCATCTTCTGTTGCTTTCCCAGGCACATTACCAGGGAGCTGGGTGGGAAGTGGAGCAGCTGGGATGCCGGTGTTATAGGCAACAGCTTAATTCACTGTTCCACACTGCCAGCTCCAATGTGTATTTTTATACTTCGATATGAACAATGCAAAGTCCATGTTTCCAGCTGAATGGGGTGCTTATAAAGTCTTCAAAACATTTGTGGAAATGTATATTATTGAAAAAAAAATGCAAGGATTTCAAAATATTTTGCACAAAAATTAACTATTTTAATTCTGTTTTCCCACAAACTTTGCGAAGTACCCTTGTATGGTGAGGAAAGAAATTAGATCATGCTATTAGGCAAGAAAAAGAAATTAAAGGGATACAAATTGGGAAGGAAGAACTCAAACTATCCCTCTTTGCAGATGACATGATTCTGTATTTAGGGGATCCAAAGTACTCTACTAAGAGACTATTGGAACTCATAGAAGAGTTTGGCAAAGTAGCAGGGTATAAAATCAATGCACAAAAATCAACAGCCTTTGTATACACAGGCAATGCCACAGCTGAGGAAGAACTTCTAAGATCAATCCCATTCACAATAGCTACAAAAACAATCAAATACCTTGGAATAAACTTAACCAAAGACGTTAAAGATCTCTACGATGAAAATTACAAAACCTTAAAGAAAGAAATAGAAGAGGATACCAAGAAATGGAAAAATCTTCCATGCTCATGGATTGGAAGAATCAATATCATCAAAATGTCCATTCTCCCAAAAGCAATTTACAGATTCAGTGCAATACCAATCAAGATACCGAAGACCTTCTTCTCAGATCTGGAAAAATTGGTGCTGAAATTTATATGGAGGCACAAGAGACCTCGAATAGCTAAAGCAATCTTGTACAACAAAAACAAAGCCAGAGGCATCACAATACCAGATTTCAGGACATACTACAGGGCAGTTGTAATCAAAACAGCATGGTACTGGTACAGAAACAGATGGATAGACCAATGGAACAGAATTGAAACACCAGAAATCAACCCAAACATCTACAGCCAACTTATATTTGATCAAGGATCTAAAACTAATTCCTGGAGCAAGGACAGTCTATTCAATAAATGGTGCTGGGAAAATTGGATTTCCACGTGCAGAATCATGAAGCAAGACCCCTACCTTACACCTTACACAAAAATCCACTCAACATGGATTAAAGACCTAAATCTACGACCTGACACCATCAAGTTACTAGAGAACATTGGAGAAACCCTTCAAGATACTGGAACAGGCAAAGAATTTCTGGAAAAGACCCGGGAGGCACAGGCAGTCAAAGCCAAAATCAACTATTGGGATTGCATCAAATTGAGAAGTTTCTGTACTGCAAAAGAAACAGTCAGGAGAGTGAAAAGACAACCGACAGAATGGGAAAAAATATTTGCAAACTATGCAACAGACAAAGGGTTAATAACCAGAATCTACAAAGAGATCAAGAAACTCCACAAAAACAAAACACACAACCCACTTAAGAGATGGGCCAAGGACCTCAATAGACATTTTTCAAAAGAGGAAATCCAAATGGCCAACAGGCACATGAAAAAATGTTCAAGGTCATTAGCAATCAGGGAAATGCAAATCAAAACCACAATGAGGTTTCACCTCACCTCGGTTAGAATGGCTCACATGCAGAAATCTAACAACAACAGATGCTGGCGAGGATGTGGGGAAAAAGGGACACTAACCCACTGTTGGTGGGAATGCAAACTGGTCAAGGCACTATGGAAGTCAGTCTGGAGATTCCTCAGAATCCTGAAGATAACCCTACCGTTTGACCCAGCCATCCCACTCCTTGGAATTTACCCAAAGGAATTTAAATTGGCAAACAAAAAAGAGGTCTGCACCATAATGTTTATTGCAGCTCAATTCACAATAGCTAAGACCTGGAACCAACCTAAATGCCCATCAACGGTAGACTGGATAAAGAAATTATGGGATATGTACTCTTTAGAATACTATACCGCAGTAAGAAACAACGAAATCCAGTTATTTGCAACAAAATGGAGGAATCTGGAACACATCATGCTGAGTGAAATAAGCCAGTCCCAAAGGGACAAATACCATATGTTCTCCCTGATCGGTGACGACTGACTGAACACCAAGAGGGAAACCTGTTGGAGTGAGGTGGACACTATGGGAAACGGTGGCTTGATCAGCATAGCCCTGACTGTTAATGAACAACTTAATACATTATCCCTCTTAGTAGTTTTTTTTATCTGTTCTACTTAATATGACTGGTTTAGTTCTGTAATTGATGCACAGTTATTCTTAAGTGTTGAAAATTAACTGAAATGTGATCCCTGTTGAACATGGGAGTGGGAATAAGAGAGGGAAGAGATGTATAATTTGGGAGATGCTCAGGCTGACTTGCCCCAAGTGGTGGAGTTGGAAGCATACCAGGGGATTCCAATTCAATCCCATCAAGGTGGCATGTACCAATGCCATCTCACTGTTCCAGGTGATCAATTTCAGTTCACAGTTGGTCATGGTGGAGGGACTAGGAGTCAAAGGGAGCACATAGACAAGTCTAGTACCTGCTAATGCTAACCGATGGAGTAAATAAAGGGGAGAGTGATCCAACATGGGAAGTGAGATACTCAGCAGACTCATAGAATGGCAGATGTCCTAAATAGCACTCTGGCCTCAGAATCAGCCCTAAAGGCATTCGGAGCTGGCTGAAAAGCTCATGAGAGTATTTCAGACATGGAAAGCCAAGACACTCTGGCAAAAGATCTCTGCGAGTGAGATCCCAGTGGAAAGAACAGGTCATCAAAGAAGGAGGTACCTTTCTCTGAAGGGAGGAGAGAACCTCCACTTTGACTATGACCTTGTCTAAACAAGATAAGAGTCGGAGAACTCAGAGGGCTTCCATAGCCTTGGAAACTCATGACTGGAGCATAGGGAGATTACTGATGCCATAGACAGGAGTGTCAATTGGTAAAGTCAACAACAGGAGTCACTGTGCACTTACTCCTCATGTAAGATCTCTGTCCATAATGTGCTGTGCATTGAGATTTAATGCTATAACGAGTACTCAAACAATATATTTCACTTTGTGTTTCTATGGGGGTGCAAACTGTTGAAATCCTTACTTAATGTATACTAAACTGATCATCTGTAAAAAAAAAAAAAAAGAAATTATCAACTCCCAACTTGACTCTCACTGGGATTAAACATGACAATAGGTCTGCTCTGATTTCATCATCATTTAAAAAAAATCATCTATTATTTTTCACTTTATGTTTCTGTGTGGGAGCAAACTGTTGAGATCCATACTTAATGTATACTAAGCTGATCTTCTGTATATTAAGATAATCGAAAATGAATCTTGATGTGAATGGAAGGGGAGAGGGAGTGGGAAAGGGGAGGGTTGTGGGTGGGAAGGACGGTATGGGGGGGAAGCCATTGTAATCCATAAGTCGTACTTTGGAAATTTATATTCATTAAATAAAAGTTAAAAAAAAAAAAGAAATTAGATCATGCCTTCACATTTCCAACACCTACCACATCCTAAATAATCAGGTACCCTCAAGTGGTCTTTTATCTTTGGAGTACCATTTCTACATAAGATTCTATATGGAGAGTGTTATATGTGGTTATCTTTTTCAAATTTTGCTTTAATAAATTTACTTTAGACACGGAAGCACAGAGATTATGGAGAGGGAGAGAGAGAGATCCCATCCACTGATTCACTCCCCCTCTTCCCCAAATATCTGCAACAGGTGAGGTTAGGCCAGAGCCGAAGCTGGGAGCTGGAGCAGAATTCAGCTCTCCCACAGGGTGGGGAGATGGGCAGGGACCAGTCTCTTGAGTCATCACCGCTGCCTCCTAGGGGCGGGCATCCATAGAAAACCAGAGTCAGGAGGCAGAGCCAGGAATTGAGCGTAGGCATCCCATTGTTGGATGTGGGCATCTTAACTGCTAGGCCAAACACCTGCCCCTGGTTATCTCAGATGAATCCTGTTAATGGTCTAAGAACCCCATGAAACATGACTTCTCAGCTTCATTTTAGTGTGAAGACAGGCAGTCAGGATTGTATTACTTACTAAAGTCCCATTCTAATAGGGGCTAGATCCAAATCAGATCGTGTGGTTTTTATTCACAAGTGGGATGTTAGCTGTCCTGAGGTTGACTATGGCTCATGGCATCCCCCTTACTTTTAAACGGCACTAAAATGAATGTGCTTTAGTGCATGATACTGAAATGTTTGCTTCACCAAAGGACTATTAAAAATATCTCTTAGATATTTTGAGATATTCAAACATTTTACTAAGCTCTTTGAAAAATTAATGCATTGAGATAACTGAATTGATACCCCTATTTCATGCAGTTCTTGAATACGAGCTAAATAATTGAGTATGATAAGAAAAATAGAAGTTCTTTAAAACATATCTTAATTTTTTAAATTAATTAATTTGAAAGATACATTGAGAGAAAGAGATAATTAGAATCAACTATCTGCTGGTCACTCCCCTGGTGGCCAGCATGGCCAGGGTTGGGCCAGGCCACGCCAGGAGCCAGGACGTACATTAGGTCTCCCATGTGGGTGGCAGGGGCCCAAGTACTTGGAACATCTGCTGCTGCTTTTTCCAGGCCATTAGCAGGGCGCGGGATTGGAAATGGAGCGGCCGGAACATAAACTGACAGCCTGTGGAATGCCACAGTTGCAGGCGGCAGCTTTGCTCTCTATGCTACAGTGCTGGCTCCTGTATGTCATGTTTTAAAAGTAAAAAGATTACCTTATTTATTTCCATTTAGAAATTATATATATTTATTATACGAAAAATCAGAGGAAACACAATAAAACAAAGAAAAAATATATGTAAACCTTACAATGAAACATATTATAACCTTAACAGTTATATAGGTAAAATAATGATCTTTGTTATTTTGTGGCCTTTGGTGTACTGTTTCTAGTGTTTCATATTTTATTTTCTGTGAGTTATTTACTTGTATCAATTTCATACTGTGGTATTAATCTTTTCCTTAATGAGAATAGTCACATTCATCCTTCTTGAAGGACCTTTCATCTTTTTTTTAAAGATTTATTGATTTGAAAGGCAGAGTTAGAGACACAAAGGCAGAGGCAGAGAGAGAGAGAGAGAGAGAAGTCTTCCATCTGCTGGTTCATTCCCTAGATGGCAGCAATAATAGCTGGAGCTGGGTCCATTTGAAGCCAGGAATCAGGAGCTTCCTCCAAGTCTCCCATGCCGGTGAGGGGCCCAAGGACTTGGGCCATCTTCTACTGCTTTCCTAGGCCACAGAGCTGGATCGTAAGTGGAGCTGCCGGGACTCGAACCAGCACCCATATGGCATTCTGGCACTGCAGGTGCGACTTTACCCACTACACCACAGTGCCGGCCCCAGGATAGTTTCTTTAGAAAAGGGAAACAGCCAATTACATTAGAAATATTTATACCCTGGCGAAAGGATAGTTCTCGTTAAGTTGAAACCAAAACCAAACTCATGTCCAAAACCATATCTCACGAGTTCATACTATGGGAAGAAAGTAATATCTATTAACACCAAACTGTTAACATCTATCCACACATAGATCCCACCTGAATGAGGAAATACATATGTGATGATATAAAAACTTTCATTTGTCTCAAAAGACTGATCTTGAAAAAACATTTCTTACTCTTCACTGCTGATTTCTAACAATTACTTCTGTTAATCTTATAATTAAATACAATATAACACATAAGTAAACAGATAAATGAATAATAAATTACTTTGGGTCTAAATTTCCTTGTAACTGCTTCCTAAACGTGAAAATATTGACTCATGTAAAAGGAAGAAACTCCCATAATAAATGTATGTTGCTGAAGATACAGTTTTTCATCATTTTTTTTTCAATGCTGTATCTCCTTCAAAATCAGGTGTGCTAGATTTCTATAAATGCCCTTTCTCACAATTTGGCCCCATTTCTGAAAAGCGTTTTAGTGTAATCGAAGTGTCTTTATATAGTTCTTCTCCTATGCCTGTGTGCTCTTCCATAGGCATGGTAAAAACACTACACAGTTGGGAGAGTAAGAAGACAAACCACAAGCTGTGAGAACTACTTGCAGACCCACATCCATTTGATAAAATACTTGTTGATGCAAAATATATAGAAAAAAATCTTAAAACTGAGTGATAAGATTGATGTGATTAAAAATGAGTGAGGGACATGAGCAGACTTACCCAAGAAGATGGCAGAGCAGTTTAAGAAAAATGCTTCATATCATATGCCGTTACAGAACCGCAAAGTAAAACAGAAAAGAGATACCGCCAAATATTTATTCGAATCCAAAACACAATGCCAAATAGTAGATATGATGTGGAGCTCCCATGTGCCACTGGTGGGATGCACCATGGTACATGCTATCAGGAAATATCTGAGTAGTTTCTTACTTCTCTACCATATGATCGAGAAATAACACTTTTTTTTTGGTGTTTATACAAGGGAATTGAAAATTTATGTCCAACTAAAAACCTGCCCATGCTTTTACAGCAGCACTGTTCATAATGGTCAAAGCTTGTAAGCAACCAGCATGTCCTTCAGAATGGGAATGGGGAATAAACTGTGGCTCATCCAGACAGAAGGTTATTCTGTGCTACAGTGAAATGAACTATCAAGCCGTGAAAAGATAAGGAAGAAATGTAAATGAATATTACTTAGAGAAAGAAGGGAATCTGAAAAGGGATTCCCCAGAGTGTAGAAAAAGGCAAAACTGGCCGGCACCGCGGCTCACTAGGCTAATCCTCTGCCTGTGGCGCCAGCACACCAGGTTCTAGTCCAGGTCGGGGCGCCGGATTCTGTCCTGGTTGCCCCTCTTCCAGGCCAGCTCTCTGCTGTGGCCCGGGAAGGCAGTGGAGGATGGCCCAAGTGCTTGGGCTCTGCACCCCATGGGAGACCAGGAGAAGCACCTGGCTCCTGGCTTCAGATCAGCGCGGTGTGCCGGCCGCAGCGGCCATTGGAGGGTGAAGACTTTCTCTCTGTCTCTCTCTCTCTCTCTCACTGTCCACTCTGTCAAAATTAATTAATTAATTATTTTTAAAAAAGGCAAAACTGGAGACCTGGATGACATCAGAGGTTGCCAGGGATAGAACAGAGGATTCTTAGGGTGGTGAAATTCTCTGTATAGTGTAACAGTGGGGGATCTGTGTTGTTATATTCATTTGTTAAAACCCATAGATTGCATAGCATCAAGAATGAATCCTGATGTAAGCTGTGGACTGTGAATCGTCAGTCCCTGTTCATATATTGTGACAAGTGTATACCATGGTAGTGGGACATGTTGACAGGGGAGGCCGTGTGCACGTGTGGGTGCGAGAGGTGTATGGGAAATGTGTGTTCCTTCTGCTCATTAACAACTATACAGGAGTACTTCAGAAAGTTTGTGAAAAATGGAATAGAAAGATAAGTTTATCATGGTGCCCAAGACTTTGCAATCCACACATAGTTTGACCACAATGCACATTTCTAATCAACTTTTGGAAGACATGTGATATTAAAATATATACAACACAGGGAAGTTACCCCGTTTTTCTGATAGTGGCATAAGGAAGTTGCACACTTGGTAGTGTTTCTCAGAGAACTGTAAAATAGTTCTGTGGACTCACAGGACAACCAGGAAGGCAGTGATCATGTATCTGGATATTTGGAGCCACATCTTTATAACCAGTTTTAATTCCTTCTACTTTGTCTTTTCCCCCTCATGGTTTCATGTACCTGCCAGCTGTTTTGCTCAGAGTCTGGCCTGCCATATCTCCCCCCCCCCCTTTTTTTTTGACAGGCAGAGTGGACAGTGAGAGAGAGAGAGAGAGAAAGGTCTTCCTTTTGCCCTTGGTTCACCCTCCAATGGCCGCTGCGGCCGGCGCGCTGCGGCCGGCGCACCGCACTGATCTGATGGCAGGAGCCAGGTACTTCTCCTGGTCTCCCATGGGGTTCAGGGCCCAAGCACTTGGGCCATCCTCCACTGCACTCCCTGGCCACAGCAGAGAGCTGGCCTGGAAGAGGGGCAACCGGGACAGAATCTGGCACCCCGACCTGGACTAGAACCCGGGGTGCTGGCGCCACATACAGAGGATTAGCCTATTGAGCAGTGGCGCTGGCCCTGCCATATCTCTTAAGATGACCTCTATTTGCTAGAGCAGGATAATCCCCAATTTCGTTACCAGTTTTTGCTTTCCAAGGATGGGGTCAAGAAGGCCCCAACACACATATTAGTGTCTGGAGCAAGTTGTGAGAATGTCCCTTTTGAAAGATGGAGGGAATCCAAACCCAAATCAGAGAAGTGTGTTCTCTCTGTCTTCTGGTGCAGCTGCAGTTGTGAATACGGATCCATGTGTTTTCCGGAGCCACCGATCATCCTGCCTGTCCACAGCATTCAGCAAGCTCCAGGCTCCAGGCATCGGCCTCCCTGAAGTCACCTGCAGCAGACCCAACTCAAGTCCTCAGCAAGTTCTGTGCAAAGACTTAACTACCAAAAGAGCAGCGGGCATTGATTCCCATCCTTCAGAGATACCCCAGTTTAGTGTTAGAAATCAATTCTTGACACCCAAGTTCTTCAAGGCAAAGGTTTTTGGGTCAGGCCATTGGTCAGGTAGGAAATCAAATAAAACTCTTATGTGTTGGATGACATCTAGTTCTCAGAGATAAACCAGCATCTAGCAACCCTACAACATCCCTATTTAAGGGATCCTACAACTGTTCTAACAACTGCCCCCATGTCTATAAACATGGTCCACTGAACAATGTATTTTTGTTGTTGTTAGAATAGTTTTAGATTTATGGAAACATCTAGCAGATAGAACAGAAGACTACCATATATTCTCACACACACAGACACACAATTTTACTATTAGTAAAATCTTACACTTATGTGATGTATTTGACATCAAATAATGGCATGATGCATTATTATTGACTAATGTTCATAGCTTATTCCAACTTTTTAAGTATTTACCTAAGGTGTTTTTCTGTTCCAAGTTCCCACCCAGGACACCACACTACATTGACATGGCATGTCTCCTTAAGCTCCTTTATTTAATAAAGATTTTCATTTTTATTATTTATTTGAGATGTAGAGTTACAGAGAGAGGGAGAGACAGAGAGAAAGGTCTTCCATCTGAAGGGTCACTCCACAGATGGCCACAACTGATGGAGGTGGGCAGATTTGAAGCCAGGAGTGAGGAGTTTTTCCCAGTCTCCCATGCAAGTGCAGGGGCCCAAGCACTTGGCCCATCTTCTATTGCTTTCCCAGGCCATAGCAGAGAGCTGGATTGGAAAAGGAACAGCCGGACTAGAACTGGCACCCCTGTGGGATGCTGGTGCCCCATGTGGAGGTTTAACCTACTGTGCCACCGCACTGGCCCGAGGCTCCTCTTGATGGTGATATTTATCAGTTTTCCATGACCTTGGCAGGTTTAAGGAACAGTAGTAGGAGGCTTTTCTATTGGAATTCCCATATTTTTCACATGATTACTTTGGGATCATAGGTTTTAAAGAAGAAGAACAGAGAAGTCAGATAAAATAATAGCCAGGGAGCACTTACTTCTTTTTGTTTGTTTTTATTTCGAAACAACCTAGAATTTCCTTAACTTCTATTTTTCCTTCTTAATGCTTTCAATCTTGCCCTTTCAGTTCTTAATCTTGCCATAAAAGTGTACATTTTCTTTAAATAAAATAAGACATGTTCCTGTTTAACCCCTGTAATGCTGTAAGTTATTTACTTAATTATAATATTTAGTAATAATATAGAATGTAGTTATTTAGTAATAATTAATATGAATAGCTATTTATTATACATAAAATTAGAGTAATAAAATGGATATCTTATTGCTGTTAGAATAAAACAAACACTTCACCTTTGTTGCAATGCCCTGCAGAGATCTGGCCCCTTGCAAGCTCTGCAGTCACATTTTTGGCCGCCCCGCTGGCCCCACTAAGTCCTGGCTATGCTGTTCTTAAAACACCCAACCCAAGGTATTCAGTGAAGTTAGTGTGCAGTAAAAGCTGCAAGAATCACTAATAATGCATAATGTACACTCTCCAAAATAGTGGTAGAAACTATAGGAAACAACTTCATCATTGCACTTCTTTTATTTCTCCCCAAAACTTATTCTTTACCATTCCAAAGTTTATGGGCATTTATTATCAGAGAGCTGCATCCTGATACAGCTCTGGTTATCGTAGGCATTTGGAGAGTGAACCAGTGGGTGAATGATCTCTGTCTGTTTCTCTCTGTCTCTCAAATAAATAAAAATGTTCAAAAAGAAGAAAAATATAATTTACCTACTCAAAAAACTAGTCTTCTGATTTATTAATTTTAATTATATATTTTTCTAAAGTCTATTAAAATATTTTCTTTTTAATGATTTTCTTTTCAAATACTTAATCTTTATTTTTCATGTACTTTTTTAGAATTTCTAGTTTCTTGAATATTTTATTTATTGATAACTGATTTTTTAAATGAAAAAATTTTAAAGATTTATTCATTTATTTATTTGAAAGGCAGAGTTACAGAGAGAGAGCGCGAGAGAGAAATCTTCCACCACTGGTTCACTCCCCAGGTAATCACAAACAGCCAGCACTGGGCCAGCCTGAAGCTTGGAGCCAGGAGCTTGTTTCAAGTCTCCCACATGGTTAGCAGGGGCACAAGTACTTGTGTAGAGGGTTCTTCACAGAGAGGCTGGACACCAAGGCTATTAGCAGGAAGCAATGTTCATTTAGTGCCAGCAGGCTCAGTTGATTGTTGTCCAAAATCTGAGCCTGGAGTGAAGTAGGGCATTGTCTCATATACGCTCGAAAAAACAACTTGGAGTTCCCCTTTACAGGTATGGTTACACATACTAATTTTGTTTTGTGTTTCTGTGGATTCATTCTGAGAGGAGAAGCATGGTGGGGGCAAGAAGCTTGGAGTCATGACACAGACACCAGGAACTGGGTGAAAGTGGGCTGGAGGTGAGCCGCTGACAGACTCATTTATTTCAGTTGGTACAGCAGCTTATATAGCTGAGGCTGCCAATCCAGTCAAGGGGCAGTTTATGCCGTAACCAATCACTGCCTGTTGCTGGGCAGGCTCCTTTGCCAGGTGGGTTCCGCTGCCATTTCCTGAGTAACTGAACGCATGTCTTGCTCACTCACCAGCTCCATCTTGGCATGGCCTTTTCATTCCACCACAGTTTTGTTTATTTTTTATTTTAAGATATACAAGGTACATGTATTTCATAACTACAGATTTAGGAATATAATGATACTTCCTACCCACTCTCCCTCCTACCCACGCTCCAACCCTTCTTCCTCCTGCCTCTCCATTCCTGCTTTTAATTTTTACAAAGATCTATTTTTAGTTTATTTAATGATCATAAAGTTAACCCTATACTAAGTAAAAGAGTTCGACAGATAGTATGAAGAACCAAAAACACTGCTTCTCAATGAGAGACAAGGACTATAAACCAACATCAAATCTCAAATGTCCATTTTACTCTAATACATTACATTTCAGCATTCTGTTAATTACCTTGGATTAGGATAAACCTATAATATCTTTTGGGGACTGGTTTATTTCATGAAATATAATGGTTTCCAGTTCATCCATCTTGTTGTAAAAGACAAGATTTCATTTTTATAGCTTAGTAATATTCCACACACACACACACACACACATATATATACATACACACACACATACCACATATATATATATATATATATATCCATAATTTCTTTATCCAGTCAACATATGATGGACATCACTAATAATGCATAAGATATGATTCCATATCTTAGTATTGGGAATTGTCCTGTAATGAACATGAGATCACTCTTCCATATGCTGATTTATTTTGGTTTGGGTAAATTCCCAGGATTGGGATGGCTGGATACTATGGTAGGTCTATATTCAGATTTCTGAGTTACCTCCGTACTCTCTTCCACAGTGGCTGCACCAGATTACATTCCTACCAACAGTGGATTAGGATAACTTTTTCCCTACATCCTCACCAGCATTTGTTGTTTGCTGATTTCTATATGAGAGTCATTCTAACTGGGGTGAGGTAAAACCTCGTTGTGGTTTTGATTTCCTTTCCCTGATGACCAGTGATCCTGAACAGTTTTCATGTGTCTGTTGGCCATTTGAATTTCCTCTCTTGAAAAACACCTGCTCATGTCCTTTGCCCATTTCTTAACTGTATTGTTTGTTTTCTTGCTGTTGAAATTTCTTGAGCTCTTTACAGATTCTGGCTATTAGTCCTTTATCAGTTGTGTAGTTTGAAAATACTTTCTCCCATTCTGTCAGCTGCCTCTTCACTTTGTGGAACGTTTCTTCTGCAGTGCAGAAGCTTCTCAGCTTGATATAATCCCATTTTTCAAGTTTGGCTTTCTTTGCCTGTGCTTCTAGGGTCTTTTCCAAGAAGAAGTCTTTGCCTATGCCAGTATCTTGCAGAGTTTCCCCAATGTTCTCTAGCAATTTGATGGCATCAGGTCAGAAATATAGGTCTTTCATTTATTTTGAGTGGACTTTTTGTGTAAAGGGTGAGGTAGGGGTCTAGTTTCATACTTCTGCATGCAGAGATCCAGTTTTCCAAGCACCATTTGTTGAAGACTCTGTACTTGTTCCAGAGATTGATTATTGGGTCTGTTGTCAAAGATAAGTTGGTTGTAGAGGCATAGATTGATTTCTGGAGTTTCCGTTATGTTTCATTGTTCAGTATCTATTTTTGTGCCAGTACCAGGCTATTTTGATTGTAACTGCCCTATAGTATGTCTTGATATCAGGTATGTGCTACTTCTAACCATGTTTTTGTTGTTTAAGGTTGCTTTAGCCATTGAGGGTCTCTTGTGTTTCCATATGAACTTTAGCAATGTTTTTTCCATATCTGCAAATAAAGCTATTAGAATTTTGATTGGGACCACATTGAATCTGTTAATAGTTTTTGGAAGTATGTACATTTTATATTGATTCTTCCAATCCATGAACATGGAAGATTCTTCCATTTTTTGATGTGTTCTTCTATTTCTTTTGTTAATGTTTTCAATTTTTATCATTGAGATCTTTGACATCCTTGTTTAATTTAATCCAGAGTATTTACTACTTTTGTAGTTATTTGAATAGGATTGATCTTAAATGTTCTTTCTTAGTCATGGCATTTTCTGTATATGCAAAGGCTATTGATCTTTCTGTTTTGATTATATCCTGCCACTTTACCCAACTCTTTTATCAGTTCCAATAGTCTCTCAGTGGAGTCCTTTGAATCCTTAGTATATAGAATTATGTCAACTGCAAATATGGATAATTTGACTTCCTCTTTTCCAGTTTGTAACCCTTTGATTTCTTTTTCTTTCCTAATGGCTCTTGCTAAAGCTTCCAGGACTATATTGAGTAGTAATGGTGAGAGTGGGCATGCTTGTTTGGTTCTGGATCTTAGTGAGAATGCTTCCATCTTTTCCCTAATCAGTAGGTTTGCTGGCTATGAATTTGTCATAAGTTTTCCTTGATTTTTTTGAGGAATGTTCCAGTTATATCCAATTTGGCTAAGGTTTTCATCATGAAAGGATGTTGTATTTTATCAAATACTTTCTCTGCATCTATTTATATAATCATTTTTTTTGTTCTTCAGTTTGTTAAATTGATGTTATCCCATCAATTGATTTGTGAATGTTGAGTCATTACTGCATACCAGTAATAAAGCCCACTTGTCCCAGATGAATGATCTTTCTGATGTGTTGTTGTATTTTGTTGAGGATTTGTGCATCTATGTTCATCAGGGAAATTGTCTGTAGTTTTCTTTCACTGTTGTATCATTTTCTTGCTTAGGAATTAAGGTGATACAGGGTTCATGGAAGAATTTTGGGAGATTCCCTCCAGTTAAGTTGTTTTGAATAGATTGAGAATAATTGGAATTAGTTCTTTAAATGTTTGATAGAATTCAGCAGTGAAGTCATCCGGTACTGGGCTTTACTTTTTGGGAGTGTCTTTATTATTGATTCAATCACCATCTTGGCTATTGGTCTGTTTAGGTTTTCTCTGTCTTCATTACTCAGTTTTGGTAGATTATATGTTCTAGAAATCTATCCATTTCTTCTAGGTTTCCCAGTTTCTTGGCATACAGCTCATTGTAGTAATTCTTGATGATTCTTTTTATTTCTGTGATATCTGTTATTACATTTCCTTTTTCATCTCTGATTTTATTGATGTGGGTGTTCTCCCTCATTTTTTGGTTTAATTGGGCCAATGGTGTATCAATTTTGTTTATTTTTAAAACAAACCAGCTCTTCATTTCACTCATCATTTGCATTTTTTATTTCACTTTTGTTGATTTCTTCTCTGATTTTAAGTATGTCTTCCTCCTACTAATTTGAGATTTGGTTTGTTGTTTTTCTAGGTCCCAGAAATGCATTGATAGCTCACTTATTTGGTACCTTTCCAATTTCTTTATGTATGCACCAATTTCTCTAAAATTCCTTCATAACACTGCTTTTGCTGTATCCCATAATATTTATATGATTGATTGTCTTTATTCATTTCCAGAATTTTTTTGTTTCTCTTTTGATTTCTTCTATGATCCACTGTTCATACAGGACCATGTTGTTCAGTTTTCATGTGTTTGCATATGTTCTAAAGATTTTGGAGTTAATGATTTCCAACTTAATTCCATTGTGGTCAGAGAAGATGCATGGTTCAATTTCAGTGTTACTGCATTTGCTGAGACTTGCTTTATGGTCTCTCCTAGAGAAAGTCCCATACACTGGTAAGAAGAATGTGTATTCTGCAACTGTGGGGTGAAAAATTATGTAGATTTCTGTTAGGTGCATTCAGTCCCTAGTGTTGATTAGCTCTGTTGTTTCTTTGATGATTTTCTGTTTAGTTGATCTGCCCATTGATGACAGTAGTTATTGAAGTCCCCTGTTAATATTGCTTTGGAACCTATGTCTCCTTTTAGACCCATTAATGGTTCTTCTAAATAGCCAGATGCCCAGTTATTGGGTGTATATACAGTTATTATTACAAATATTACCTTTATTATAGTCACTGTTGAACTGATCCTTTAATCATTACATAGTACCCTTCTTTGTCTCTTAATAGTTTTTGTGTTCAAGTCTATTTTGTCTGATATTAGGATGACTACACCTGCTCTTTTTTGCTTTCTGTTATCATGGCATATCTTTTTCCATCCTTTCATTTTAGGTCCGTGTGCATCTTTGTTGGTGAGATGTGTTTCTAGTAGGCAGCACATAGATGGGTCTTGTTTTTCAGTCCATTCAGCCAGTTTGTATCTAACTGAAAGATTTCCAAGGATTTGTCTTCTAGCTAGGATATTCTTTCTTATGCCTCACCAAGTCTGTTGTTAAGATTTTTCACTGTATTTCTTCTTTTATCTGTTGAATTCTTCATTTCATATATTTTATTTTGATTTCTCCTTATAATCTCAATTTCATGAGAAAAATTTTCATTCATGTCTTGTATGGTTTGTAGGTTTGGTTCTGATTGCTTTTGAGTAATCCTATGATTAATTTTTTAAATTCCGTTTCTGGCATCTCATCATCTTCACATTCTCTTCATCTTGAGCTGAGCAATGCCAGCTGTCAGTCTCCCGTGTATTCAACACTCATCTGCACAACTGTATGAACCACACACTCTGGTGTATTTTCTGCTGGAATGACTTGCCTTAGACAACCAAGGAGCTCTAAGTGTGTGGAGCTGCACCCAATGGTTGCCTAGAGACACAGCTACACCCTGCCCCCTCTCTCATAACCACCGAGTCCCCACGGTCTCAGCACACAAAGCTCCCCCAGTCACTGGGTGCAGAGACTTCGCTCTGCCCTCCTAGCCTGTCCAGTCCAACAGAGAGGCAGATGTTTCCTGAGCCAGCTCTGCCGAGGCTTCTTTATCCAGGGAACCTGTGGTATGTTGGGAGGCTCGGGGCTCCTTACAGTCCTGCATGGTGCCCGGTCACCTGTCACTCCCCCAGCCAGGCTCAAAGTCAGGGTGATTGCAGATTTTTCCCTTCCACTAGAATCTCTGGATCACATGCATATACAAGAGCCACTGGCCACATGTTGTTCTCTCCCACCACTGCCACCAGCACTGCTGAGAAGATGACGTCCTGTCTTGGCCAGTGGCTGTGCATGTGCACAAGGGCTTCCACAGATGCTACCCATATCCAAAATTGTGCCTGTATTTCTTAGCTGGGCGGTGTGTGCTGTTGTGGGGAGGCTGAGGCGAGTGAGATAAACATGCCTCCTCTACTTCCACTGGGTCTGTGGGTAACTGCTAGCCCCCATGCTCCAGTCCAGACTCGGGTTATGCCCTCTCTCAGGCTGGATCACCACGGAGGATTGATGCAGTCTGGTCTCGCCTCTGTCTCCAGCTCCAGGCTGCTGCATCGTGTCGCGTGCATGTCCGTGCTGCACATCTGCACTTTCAACAGCACTCCATGGCATTCCTGTTCCTGCTGTGGAATTTCCAGTGTGGTTTTCTTTCCAATTCTCCCTGAGAGTGTACTTCCTACACTTAGTGTTTTTTAAACTGTTTGTCCCTAGCCTCACACATTCTGTTGTTCCTAAATCTGCCATATTGGAATCCCTGGTTACACTTGGTTGGATTGGATACTATTACACTGTAAGTTGGCTTATGTAATTGTCGCAGGGTTGCTACACAGCTGCACATGTGTATATTAAAACCACTTAGGCTGCATTGTGGTGTTTTTTAAAAAGTGCCCTTCACCCCCATTCCCTGAAAGCCCCTGTTACATTTGTCTCTTGCCAGTTCCGCTTTATAACTTCTCCTTTCCTGTGCTTTGGGAGGGGTTCCTGCTACACTTGGGCCATATCCACCTCTTTTCCCAGGTTGTTAGCAGGGAACTGGATTGCAAGTGGAACTGCCAGTACACGAACTAGCACCCAGGTGGGATGCCAGCATTACAGGCAGCTGCTTTACCTGCTACACCACAATGCCAGCCCCGCGATGAAAACGTTTTAATCGATGAATTTGCCTCTAAACAATAGCTTTATAACTTGTCCTAATTTTATTTATAATTTCAATGTTATTTTCTAAGTAGTATGAATAAGTTTCTCTTCCTCCAGGAAAGATTTTTTTTAAAGAAAAAGTCCTTTAAATGTAACAAGAAAACATATTTTTGTTATTTTGTCAAAAAGATGAACCTATATAATTTCTGATTTGGAGAATATTTTCAAATGTTCTGTTTTTTAATTTTGAAGTTTTTATTTGAGTGACAGAGAGGCAGCGTCCCTTTGCTGGTTTACTCTCTACATGCCCTCTACAGCCAGGGCTGGGCTGGCTGAAGCCGGGAGCAGGAACTCAATCCCGGTCTCCCTTGTGGGTGGCAGGAATACAGCTCACTGAGCCACCCCTGCTGCCTCCCAGGATCGGCATTAGCAGGAAGCTGGAGTCAGGAGTTGGGAATCCACCCCAGTGTGGAACACAGGCATCTTAATCAGTGAGCAGAGGCCGGCGCCGCGGCTCACTAGGCTAATCCTCTCCCTAGCGGCGCCGGCACACCGGGTTCTAGTCCCGGTCAGGGTGCCGGATTCTGTTCCGATTGCCCCTCTTCCAGGCCAGCTCTCTGCTGTGGCCCGGGAAGGCAGTGGAGGATGGCCCAAGTGCTTGGGCCCTGCACCCCATGGGAGACCAAGAGAAGCACCTGGCTCCTGCCATCGGATCAGCGCGGTGCGCCGGCCGCAGCACAGCGGCCATTGGAGGGTGAACCAACGGCAAAGGAAGACCTTTCTCTCTGTCTCTCTCTCTCACTGTCCACTCTGCCTGTCAAAAAATTAAAAAAAAAAAAATCAGTGAGCAGAGTCCTGCCCCTCAGATATTCTTAATGGCTTAATTATTTGAATGACTTTTTCAGAAATAGTTGGCATGTGCTTGAAATGTATACTGTATCAGGAACCAATATCAGTTTTTTCTTGATTTGATTTTGATCATTTTGAAATCCATATACTCCACTGTTTCTATTTTTGATTTTTGTTTTTTCTCATTGTTGGAAAAGAGCTGTTTTTTAAAAAAAGATGTATTTATTTAAAAGTGGGACTTACAGAGAAAAAGAAGGTGAGATATAAAGACAGAGAGTGAGAGAGATGTTTTCCATCTGGTTGTTCACTTCCCATATGGCAGCAATGGCCAGCGCTTGGCCAGGGCTTGGCCAGGAGCAAGGAGCTTCATCAGTGTGCGATGTGGGTGACAGGGCCCCAAACACTTAGGTCATTGCTGCTTTTCCCAGGCCATTAACAAGGAGCTGGCTCAGAACAGGAGCATCTGAGACATGAACGGGCATCCACACTGGACGCCAGTGTTACAGATGGAGTCTTAACCTGCTACCCTGCAGTGCTGGTGCCCAAAATAGGTGTTTTTAAGATTCCATCTTCTAACAGTTGTGTTTTGTGACTATTTCCATTTATAACTGCTGGTTTTGTTGTGTGTATTTATTTAATTGCAACTAAGGAGAGGATTAAAGCCTTCTGCAATCTACAGGCATCTCTAACATACATTGTTTTTTTGAAAATATTTCTAAGAATCAAACTATTCATTTCTCAGATTTTTAAAACCCTTTGCTTATATCAAGGCAGAATTACATGGAAAAAATGTATTTTCAAAGGTTTATCGTGATTATATTTATCATAACAAGTTATTGTTTGCATGAAACAGTATTTTACTTAGAATTTTATCATAATGTCTAGGAAAGAAAATTGGTCCATAATTGAAGAACAATTCAAATAATGTATAAGGAGGCTGTATAAAGTTGTTAAAATTGACTTTTTCATAAATTTTGATACTGTTATCTCATAAATGGAAAAAAAGGTCAACATTGTTTCATATACTATCTAACTTATGTAAAGCTTGAACAATAGCTATAACAAGATAATTCATTTCTCTAAATAATAATAATAGCACAAAGAACAGGGGTTGGCTCTGTGGCTCATCGGGTTAAGCCACTGCCTGCAGTGCAGGCATCTCATATGGGCGCCAGTAATGTCCCTATTGTGCTGCTTCTGACCCAGCTCCCTGACAATGTGCTTGGAAAAACAGCGGAAGATGGCCCAAGTACTTGGGCTCCTGCACGCATGTAG
This sequence comes from Oryctolagus cuniculus, assembly GCF_051225735.1. Taxonomy (NCBI): domain Eukaryota; kingdom Metazoa; phylum Chordata; class Mammalia; order Lagomorpha; family Leporidae; genus Oryctolagus; species Oryctolagus cuniculus. The sequence goes on along the minus strand of NC_142874.1, from coordinate 11,029,442 downwards.
GAAACCTGGATGGGGTTCCTGGCTCCTGTCTTCAGCCTGGCCCAGCCCTAGCCATTGAAGCCATTTGGGGAGTGAGCCAGCAGATGGAAGACCTTTCTCTCTTTTTCCCAACCCCTCCTCCCCATAACTCCATAACTCTATCTTACAAATAAATAAATAAATCTTAAAACACAAAGTACAAACCAGAGAATGAAGACCACTGAGTTGCCACACCCCTGTTATTACTCAGCCTCATGTCTGTGCTACTACCTGCCCTATCGCGCAGTGAAAATCTTAGACGTATAGTTCAGGGCAGAGTGACATCCAGGATTCTCATCAGTTAACAAGATATGCTGGGTTTGTGCACTTGCAGTGTATAGCAGTTCTATTAGGTGACAGGAAGAAATGTGCGGAAGGACAGCAGAGCACTGATGTGCAGAAAGCTCTGGAATTAGTAACTGAGAACCAATGTGTCCAAACATGGTGAGCTTAATTCTCTTGTGTCTTCCTGTTTATGAAAAGCATGTGGGGCACTGACTACCAAGTTGCAAAGGCTCAAGTACCCCAGTGTTCAGTGCTAATTGGGAACAAGGACTTCCTGACCCTTTCTCGTTGGCCACATGAGATTTGACAGAGGTGGTAGGCTTTCAAGACTTACATGTAGGAAAAACAGAAACTAGAAATTTCCTTGATGAAGGAAGTGTATTCTAGACATGAGACTATAGCATGGAAGAAGAACGTTAGTGCTTAGGTGGCAGGGTCTTGGAGAGGCTGTTCTGGGTGACATCAAATGTTAAAAGCCAGTGTAAATTCACTGGAAAAAAAAAAAAAGCGAATCCTTTTCTGAAGGCACAGAAAATTAATCAAAAGCTCCAAAATCATCAAAAACAGACAGTTGGACATCAAACCCTCAAGCAAATGTTGGGCATCGTTATGCATGTATGTATGTTCAAACAAAATGCAGAAACAAAAAGATTTAGCAGTGTGGTGCAGTTGGACTTATTAAGAAGAATGGAACAGTCATGCTGTCTTTCTGTGATCTCATAATTGATGGAAGACAGAAATCTTTGGATACTGTTTATCAACAGGTTCAGTTCCATAAAGAGCCTTGTGTTTGATTGCCAATCATAATAGAAAGATTTTAGCTTTCAGATACGTGTTGTTATTTACGTGGGAAGAGCCTTTCTGTGATTAATTTGAAATTAATGAGTGACTTGCTTTCCAGCAATGTATCTTTCATTTCACATCCTTCTTCATATCTGTCACATCAGGTTTATTTCATGTGAAATTTTCCATAGTGACGTCCTAAATAATTTTATTTCTGAGGCTTACACTTTGGTTTCCATGGTTTTTAGATGAGAGTTAGGGCCACTAGACAATCTTGAAAATGTCACTCTTCATGCTACCAGGATACATGATTGTTTTGTTCTGCTTCGCTTTTTTCCGCTCTAACACATAGGAAGAATGAGTGGTAGCTGTCTTAATGATCAATGTGGATCAGCACATAATTGAATTGAAGTTAGCACATGGTGACAACCAGGAAAATGTTTTTTTTTTTTTAAAAAACAAACAAACAAACAAACAATCAAATCAGCCATGCTTAAATCCAATTCAGGAGCCTGCATTGCTTTACAGTGGGTTAAGCTGCAGTTTGAGACAACAGTGTCCTACACTGGAATGCCAGTTTGAGTTCCCGCTGTTCTATTTCTGATTCAGCTCCCTTGTAATGTGCCTAGGAAGGCAACAGAAGATGGGCCAAGGACTTGAATCCCACTACCTTCGTGGGAGAACTGGATGGAGTTTTTGCTGGCTTTGGCAAGCCCAGCGCTGAATGTTGAGGCCATTTGGAAATGAACCAGCAGATAGATGGCCTTTCTCTCCTCTTTCTCTCTCTCGCTCCCTTTTTCTCTCTCTCTCTTCTTGCTTCCCCTGTCTCTTTCTGTCATTCTGCCTTTCCAATACATAAATAAAAAAATCTTTAATAATAGCCAATTCAGAAGCCAGCTCTCATGGATTTCAGGAATAATGTCTTGTATGCAAATGTCTTTTTTCCATTGCTATGCTTCTTTGATGACAACCCCAAATGTCACTTCATCTCCATTCTGTGGATGGAAATCAACCTACCTACAGTGCTCTGGATAAATCTGTATTTAAATATTGCTGACTCTCTAGGAGGTAATTATCCAACCTTCTATCTTTCCTTGGTTCTGATCCAGTTGAGAGACAGTTCTTTTGTCTGCTGTAGATCTCGTCTCCTTAAGTAAGGGAATGACAACTTTTCAGCTGGGCTCATGACACCATAAGTTAATGACTACATTAGACACACTCTTGTAGGCTCTAGGTGAGACTAGGATCTAAATTCCGTCACTGGGCACATAAGCCAGATTGTCTGTCTGAGAAAGGGAGTCCTGGTTTCTCTGTACTTTTTTTTTAACTACTGGCTGTGATGCGTAGATGCTGGCTGGAGCAGCAGTACGGAAAATGCCGCGTATATGAGGACTGACTGGTGTTGGTCTGGTAGCTCTATAGACAGGGGGCTGCTTTCCCCTGAGAGAAGAAAGATCTACGTTGATTAGGCTGCTCTGTTCGTTTTGTAAAAAAGTACCACAGTGTATAGCTTAAGCAATGGAAATTGATGGTGGAGGGTAGAAGTACAAGATCAACGTGCTGGCGGGGTTGATTCTGCTAAGCCTCTCTCCGTCACTCATAGATGGTTGTCTTCGATCTCTATTTTCACATGGCCATTCCTCTGTACTAGGATTCCTTCCGTTACTGTGTTAGAGCCCACCCTTATGACCTCATTTTACCCTAAGTACCTTTTTAAGGACTCTTTCTCCAGATTCTAGAGTATTGCAGAAGTTTTTGGAAAATGAAGTTAAAGGATAGGTTTATTTTGATACAAAAATATTGAAATCCACAAATACAGTGAGTCTTCTACGGGTTCATGAAAATGTGTATTATGAAAAAAAATGCATGATTTTAAAAATATTTTTGCACCAACATAAATTCATCTTTTGATTATTTTTTGCCTTAAGCCTTTGAAATGCCCTTGTATTTCAAAGTATGATGAGTTAGAAATCTGGCATAAGAATTTTGGAGTGACATAATTTCCCTTAACCCAATTGTTGAATGTAGCCACAAGTATTTACAGCTGATCCAATATAGGGAGTGTTCAGATGCCATAATGACTGATGAAAGAGTGATTGATCATTAGGTTAGGTGACTGGCTTTGAGGTGTGGCCATCGTTGTCTTCCAAGAACTTTTTTTCTCAGTAAGACTGACTTCCTGCTGACACTCAGGCTCACGCCTCCCCCCATAGATTCAGAATGTCATCCTATTGAGCATATACATGAAGGGAAGAGTATTAAGCAATAGATGTATTTCCTATGTTCTAAGAAAGAGATGGAACTCAGTAGGTACAAAGCCATTTGTGGACAGTTTCTCCTAAACACACCAGATTATCCAATCTCTTCCATCCTCGGAAGAGAAGTGTCGAAGACAGATGAGAAAACCTAGGCTGCTATTCTAATTAAAACTTCCCCATACAGGAGCATGAAGCAGGGGAAATGACATGTCCCTGAGTAGTAATGCTGAATAAACCACCCTTCACTTACACGCTACTACTGATATTAACTCATGTCATTTTGCACCTAATTTTCTTTAAGAGCTAATAACTTATTGCAAGTCAGAAGTCTTGAGCATGTAGCATATAAATATACCAGAGTAGTTAGGATTTATTCATATGGTCTCTTTAGGACATCTTAGACATTTGATCAAGCAGTTTAGAAGATTCCTAGTTAGCGCATTCAGTGAAATTTGGGACATTTGAGATGGTATATTATAGGAATTGGACACAGCATGTAGGGGGGAGAGCAAATTTTTAAGAAAATGTTGAAGTCACTTGAAAATGAAGTGCTCTATGGATTTAGTTTACATGGACTTCAAGTTTGGCAAACCATGGACTAGGTTCCTAATCCAGCTTTGCATATTTTTACAAATAGACTTACTAGAACACATTATTTATGTACAATTTATGGTTTTTTTATGTGTGTGTGTAAAGCAGATTTGAGTCATTATAAAAGAAATCAGATTGCCCACAAAGTCTAACATGTTTCCTATATGGCCCTCTCCAAAAATAATTTCTGACTTAGGCATTAAAGAATAAAATGTTTTCAATTTTAGCAATTAGCTGACCCCTTTTAAATGCTAAATTGTCATGTATGGTCGGTTTTATGTAATTTAATTATTCATAGAAAAATGTTATGTATTAACTCAAATATTAACTAATAGATTGTACAGTTTTTCACAAGCTGCAGATCTGGCTTTTATATGGAAAATGATTTGCAATGCTTAGAAAACTGTTTCCTCATCTATACTACAAAGCAGTGTTCTAGGTGAGATACTATCAGATAATTTTATTTTCAGTGCACTATGAGAAAGTATATTGATAGATTTTTTTTTAAATTGATTTAATAAAGTAACTAGTGAGATATTTCTTCAATGTGTTAACAGTTTAGGATAATTATTCACTAGCAGGTATTAATTTCCTTAATAGCAAATACGAGATAACTCTCAGGTGCCAGTATTTATGCAAATAGCTGGATTATTTCCTAGTGCAAGATAAAACCATTTCCAAAGGAATTTACTGTAGATTATTTTATCTTATTTTACATGAAATTAAAATTCTTTAATTCTTTAAAATACATTCATAACTCAGTCAATAATATAATGCACTTGGTTATGGAAGATATTCTTTATTTTTGGCTCAGCGATCTGAATGTAACTTATGATTGTTGGTTAAGTGAAAGAAAAATAGAATTTTGTGTTAGACATGCTCCTTCTACTGGACTTTGAGCCCCTCATAAAGGGAAAATATTTTGAATTACAGATGTGGAACTATATCTCTTTCCCTTGAAAATATTTTGTAGCATTCCATGGTAATTATGAGTATGGATTAAATATGATTTTAAGTGTCATATTTACCACAGGAGGCTGAAATTCATTGGCTTGCAATGAGAAAAATACTTATACTTATGCATGTGAAAGATAATGTTAAGCTTCTGAAATCAGAATCCTGGAGTGCTGTAAGAGTTTATTAACATCTCACATTCAAACTGTTACTGTTTCTATTATTATTGATGGTTTTCCATATTAACTGCTACCCAAAAAACAACTTAATTACATTATTCAGCAAGTTAAATTAAATTAATCCATAATGGGCTGTTTAAAAAATGATATCATACAGCAGCATATCAATTAACACTTATTAAAAGTAATTTTTAAGTCATGAACTCCCATAAGAAATTATGTTACTGAGAAAATTATAATGCTAAAAAGAGAAAATAATAAAGTATGTTATTGATTTCCTTTCCCTAATGCTATATTCTGGGAGAGTGAGATAAACTTTATTGATCCACTGGTTTTATAATCTATGTTTTCCGTATAGACTGTCCTATCTCACTTAGCATGTGTTAATAAAAGCTACTTAATAAAAAATAGCTTTAAATCCATTAATTCTACTTCGAGGAGCATAGATGTGAAGATTATTATGAAGGATGCCCATAATAGATTATTTATGATAATAAATAATCTCACCTTTCAGACTATTTCGGGCTCTTGCTATTTTTTCTGAAAGTGCTATATTCTGAAAATCACACTGGTCACCAGTAGGTGCTATTGAGATAGTATCTGATCTTGCCAATTTACACTAGAGAATCTTTACAGCAAATACACCTGGTGGAATCCAAACAGTTCTGGATTGTGATCTAATATTAACTTCTAGTGTGCAGTGTGATGTTGGGAAATACATACACACAGTTTTACCTCCTGGCACTCAGTCTAGACCTCAAGGATCACCAGTAGTCCTCTACCCGATTTGTGTTTGCCTTGCTCAGAGAGGCCTTCACTCTGGGTAAATCAAATTTATCAATTTTCCTGTTTTAGTACTTCTTGCTTTTGATACTTGTAGTTTATCACAATGGATGCCCTCTTTTCCCAATTCCCATCATCTCATTTATAATTTAGTTTATTTCTTCCAAATTTTACTACAAAACTCTCCACATACTAGATGTATCTACATGGACCACAATTGATCTTACTCTGTTTGGTATTTATTGACAGATTCTCTGTGAAAATGTTATGGTGTCTAATGTTTTCTCATTCTTCTTAACCAGAGTGTAAGTTTCAAGCTCTGAAAACAATAAGCATAATATCTTCTCTCTCTCTTCCTCTGATGGTATCACTGGAGTATCTCTGAGTAACGTATGAGTAAAGCATTTTAGATATCATAGGTATATGACCAACATTATTGACTGAAACCTAGTATCTATAGCAAGGTGAATTTTTATTTGGATATATGAAGAAGATATTTGTAGATTTTCGTATTAGCTGCTGATTAAAATATTTTTCATTCGGGGCAAATATTTGGTACAGTAGTTAAGATATCTCTTGGGACACACACATCCTTCATCTGGTGTCTGGGGTGAGTCCTGTCTCTATCACAGTTCTAATGCATACCCTGGGACCACATGTAATGACTCAAGTACTTGGGTGCCAGTCACCTGCATGGGAGACCTGAATTGGATTCCAACTTTCCTGCTTCAAGCCTGGCCTAGCCCTGACTGTTGTGGCATGTGAGGGCCTTTGGAGAATGGATCAATAGGTGAATTCTCTCTCACTCTGTCCCCTTCTTCCTCTCTCCCTTCCCCCATAGAAATAAAAATGAATAATGATACCACTGAGATACATTACTGAATTAATCCTGTGAGGTGAACCACGTGCATGCGCTGTCACAATATACCAGATGCATGTGTCAGCTTTTAGTAGCCCTTGGAGGAGTAACTCAAGAATTAAGTTTCTATGTACAATGGACTGAGTTGATACTTTCCCAGAGTTGCAACAAATGGATTTATATACAAACCTCCAAGACCCACGTTTTCTTCTCGAACTACCCTATTTTTATTGGTGTTGGGATATAATGGATGACCTGTGGCCTGTGTTGTCTACAGGAGTCATCAAGAAATGACAAAACTTGCTGAAGTCGTGTAAGAGTCAGGAGTGCTTAGTAACTGATACACTTCTATTTGATTTGGTGTCTAAATAGAACAAGTGATCAAAATGTACAGGGAAGACTGACCAGACGACTACAAAATCGTTGTTCCAATCCATTCCATTCCATCAGCTGATACCAGTGTTTGTTCTCTCACTGTTATTATCTTATTTGATTCAAAATGGGATTTGGAAGTTAATATTATTGCAGAATGTTATGATACAAAAACTGTGCATCTATGTGGCTTATTAATTTAGAACCAGATATTAACTTGTTATGACTTCATTATAATGTTTACTTTTAATCATTAATAGACAAATTATATAATGAAGTAGGCAACATTGCATAACCTATATATTTTTCTTCAATATATTACTGGTTTTTATATTTTGACCTCCTACTCTTCTTGCAACTCTTGTCACCTGCATAAAGTCCTTAATTTTTTTAAGATTTATTTATTTATTTGAAAGAGTTACAGAGAGAGAAGGAGAGGCGGAGAGAGAGAGGTCTTCCATCGCTGGTTCACTCTCCAATTGGCTGCAACGGCTGGAGCTGTGCCGACCTGTAGCCAGGAGCTTCTTCCAGGTCTCCCACGTGGGTGCAGGGGCCCATGGACTTGGACTGTCTTCTATTGCTTTCCCAGGTTATAGCAGAGAGCTGGATCAGAAGTGGAGCAGCCAGGACTTGAACCAGCACCCATATGGGATGCTGGCACTGTGGGTGGTGGCTTTACCCCTTATGCCACAGCGCCAGCCCCTCAAGTCCTTCATGTTTAAAACAAACAAAATGACAACACAAACACAAAACCAATAAGCTTTTATTGCTGCATAAAACATATATTCCATTCATTGCTGTATGTTTTGCTAAGAAAACTATAAAGCGAAAACTTTAAAAGTATAGGATAAAAAGTATTACAAATAGAAAGTGAAAAACATAAGAAAATTTATTTTAACATAACATTTAGCACTGAGCTTCTGAATGTAGGGCAAATATGAAGCAGGGACTGCTATGTGCTTCTTATCAGATGATATAAATCCATAAGTTATTGGATAAATTCTGGTGTTTCTCATATGAATGACTCAAAACAAATATATCACATGGGTCTAAAACCAAGATTTTAACCATGTAAATGACAATTTAACAATGGATGTGTAAAAGATTTAAAAATATTCTTCATAAAACTATCTTACCATTGATGTTCAGTGAATATCAGAAGCATATGTACATTAATTCTGAATGGAAATTATGGTTATTTGGGGTGTGTGTGTGTGTGTGTGAGTGTGTGTTTTCTACTATATACCAAGATCATGCCTTGGATACCTGATCTCTAAAAGGCAAGTGCTAGTGTTTTCCATTAATCATCTTTGTCAAATACCAGTTGTCTTGCTTGGATTTTGACAAGACCTGGAGGGCTGTCAATTGAAGGTTATACTCTGTCTGTAGTCTGAGGTGCAAGCAGGTATAAATCTGCTCATAAAAAGAGGAGATGAATAGGTTTATAGCATAGACAGTAGGTTTTTGTGGGCATACACTTGTCTCCAAGCTCATCAAGTTGGATATATTTACTAGGTACAATTCTTTTATGTCAAAATATAAAAAATGTTGAATCTGGAAAAAGGTTTGAATTAGAATCAGGTTCATAACAGACTTTCTGTTTTCTACATCTCCACCCTAATCATTTTTCCTTTCAACCAGATATTATTTTAGCCTGTCCCAAGTAAATGCTAATAAGCCCGGACATTCCTCAGATTCTCCCTCAATATCTCACTTGTTTCCAAGTTACACATGAAGGCACAGGGGAAGTGCTTAATGTTCTGTGGGTAGAGACAGAGGTTGATGGGAGGATGTGAGTAAAAGTCAGTGGTCACCAAGAAAGTCCCCTGTGGGTGAGGGAACAAAGCTGTGACTGCTCATCTGTTAATCCATTTGTATTGAATAAAGGATTCCAATCCTGATCCCTGCTAACGGCCTGGGAAAGGCAGCAAAAATGGCCCAATTGTTTGGGCCCCTACCACCCATGTGAGAGACCCCTTATGACCATGTGGGGAGTGAACCAGTGGATGGCAGATCTCTCTTTCTCTGGCGCTCTCTCTCTCTCTCTCTGTGTAACTCTTTCAAATAAGTAAATAAATCTTAAAAAATAAGAAGAAGAATGGATCTGTGACTCAAATGCAAACACTCCAGTATGGGATATGGGCATCCAAAGCAGTGTCTTAATCTCTAGGCCACATACCTGCTTCCATTTTTTTTTTCCTGTCTGATTGACATGCAGTTACTTAAATGATGTGAGCGGGTATAAGTATGGAATACATTTTTGAACTTTTCATGTAACTTAGAAGATCCACTAATAAAATTCTTCAATGGTGCCTGGTTAAACTGACTACAAGTGTGACTGGGACACATTGTCAATGGGAGAAGAAGTATATTCAGCCCTAATATTATCAGGTTGCTCTTTCTGGAGATCAGATAAAGAAGGAGGCTTGGTGCCTGCTGAAGGTGTGGTAATCATCTTAGCCTTCCTACACCTCATGAACAGTGATAGAAGATACTCAGAGGGAAAGCGAGAGTATGGGTTGCCTGAGTCTGGGTTGTAGTGCCCCGTGGACCACTGTCGCAATGTCTCCAAGGGTTTTCCCCCATTTGGTGCAGAATTGAGATGGCCATGTTCTACTTCAGAAGTTTAAGCCTTTAAGCTTTTGATAAAACATTTGGGGAACAATCATTAAAGGAGCATATGAAGTTTGTTTTAGGGTCAGCAGGTGATCCAAATAGATCATTTTTTAGGATTGTTTGATAATTTCCTTCATTTTTAATTCAAACTAAAGCATAATAATTATACCCAAATTCTTCACCTGTAGTATTAGATAAACCTTCCTCCTCTAACGGGTGTTTGTAACACTTTCAAATAGAATATTGAGCATTAAGGAATAGTTCTTTAATGCATTTATTTTATTTATTCTAATTTATTCTAAATTATAGATATAATTTTTATTTATGGGAGCTTGAAATAAAATACAGGGAAAGATTGGCATGAAGCATAATGGAAACAATGTTTCTATTTTGTTTCATAGCCAGCTTTAGTTATTGCTTTCCTTAAGCAATGGGAAATATACTCTGGAATCAGATTTAATGATGCACAGAATAACTGTGTGTATCTGTTAACATCAAGGCAAAGGAGTCAACATTCAAAATGATTTAAAAAGCTCATGCATGTCATACACATGAACACAACTGGAAACCATATCAAGAAATGAAATATGAACTCCATCAAGGAAGAGAACTAGAGGGTAGGACCTACAATTGTAAATGCCAACCACAGATACTTGCTACTTGGGAGTAGGGACTTGCTACCTGATAATAGACTTTCCCTAAGATGTACCGTGCCTGAGGCTGGATTTCTAAATATACCTCTCCTCTGTGCTCATTCTCCCCAGAAAACACTATTTCACTGGCTAGGCCTTCTTGATTCCTGCTGCATGTCTATTTGCTACACCCATTGACTTTTTCATTCCTCCCTTTTGGCTGAATTTCCATTAACACTCAGCACCTGCTGCATTGGAGACTTCTCATTTTAAGATGCCTCTAACCACTCTCCTTCCAAGAATCTTAAAGTTAACCCTGTTCTGATATAAGCCAGATAAGAGAGTGATTCGCAGAAGCTAAGAAACAGTTTTCTCTTTAACTGAATCTTCTACCACTTAGTTGTGGGTTAAATTGAAATTGTTTGGCATACTTTTTTTGTGGGGGTGGAGGTTGTAATTCAAAACAGTTTCTTTTATAAGATTTAAAGACTGATTTCTGAGTGGGTTACAACTAATGGGATTTGCCTCAAAGTTGTATTTTTCATAAAATTATAGAACAGAAAATACTAGCCAAATAGAAAACAGTTAAGTGATTCTTACAAATGTGACAAATACTTAGAGAAAAATAAGTGTATTTGATTCTATGCCCTTCAGTTTATATTTTTGCTTTTTAAACAGGACAGATTTGCTTTAAGCAGCTTAATAATATCAATCACTGGTGAGGCAGATTTTTTCCAAGTAATTTTACAGTAATAACATTTGAAAAGTTTAAATAGAATATGAAATGCTTGTGAATAAATTTGTTATTCTACACAAGCTTTGTTTGTTCATATTTGAAGGCTTTAGGTTTATTTATTTTTTTAAAAAAATATTTATTTACTTATTTATTTGAAAGTCAGAGTTACACAGAGAGAAGGAGAGGAAGAGAGAGAGATCTTCCATGTGCTGGTTCACTCCCCAGTTGGCTGCAATGGCTGGAGCTGCGCTAATCTTAAGCCAGAAGCCAGAAGCGGAGCTTCTTCCAGATCGCCCATGTGGGTGTAGTGACTCAAGGACTTGGACCATCTTCCACTGCTTTCCCAGGCCATAACAGAGAGCTGGATCAGAAGTAGAGCAGCTGGGTCTCAAACCAGCACCCATATGGGATGCCAGCACTGTGGGCAGAGCCTAACCCATTAGACCACAGCACCAGCCCTGGCTTTAGGTTTAGAAAGTGCAATCAATCTACTTAAAATATTGATCAGCTTTTCAATACAATAGTGACATTTCATGCTTACCTCCTTTTAATCTCCTTTTATTAAATGAGTCCAGCAGACTTTTCTAGAGTCACCAACAAGCCATCTCTAATACACAAGCAGGAATACGTTGAGGTGAGTGGCTTTGGAATCTCCAAGGCTCACTAGAGTTTTGAGAAGCAGAGCCAATGCGTGTGTGTGTGATGTGTGTGTGTATGCATGTGTGTGCATGTATGCATGCAGGTGAACACATATACACATAAACACGAAGGAAGATTTATAAAGAATACATAAAAAATTATTCTACCCACCCAAAAGTTAAATATTTCAGACATTTTCAGAGATGTCAAGTCAATTTACATTTGTATGTGATTGTCTGAATTGACAGTAATCTGATTTTCTGACTTTTCTGTTTTTAAGAAGTGAAATCATTATGAATTCGTTTAGATAAGAGTCATTTGCAATGGCATGTGGAGAGTGAAGGAAGTGGGTACATTTAGAAGGCCAAGTCTAAAGGGGGTGGTGGGTGAAGATGACTCCCTTCTCAGCAGAGGGGAATGAGGCAAGCGCTGAGAAAGAGGGAAACAGCCCTTGGACCATAAAGCAGGAGGGATGGTGGAGGCGGCAGGAGTTCTGGTCAACTTAACTGTAAGGAAAGCTGGAAAATAAGACACATAATGCGGCTGGTGCCGCGGCTCACTAGGCTAATCCTCCGCCTGTGGTGCCGGCACACCGGGTTCTAGTCCCGGTTGGGGCACTGGATTCTGTCCCGGTTGCCCCTCTTCCAGGCCAGCTCTCTGCTGTGGCCCAGGAGGGCAGTGGAGGATGGCCCAAGTGCTTGGGCCCTGCACCCGCATGGGAGATCAGGAGAAGCACCTGGCTCCTGGCCACCAGCCATGGCGGCCACTTTGGGGATGAACCAATGGAAAAAGGAAGACCTTTCTCTCTGTCTCTCTCTCTAACTCTGCCTGTAAAAAAAAAAAAAAAAAAAAAAAAAAAAAAAGACACATAATGCTTGGAGACTGGAAAGAGCATTTATCTGAAGAGGTAAAGATACATATCTGTTATTGTAAAAGGCTGTTGGTGGCTTTCCAGAAAGACAACATCCATCATGATTATTTCCTTTCGATAGAGAGACCAAGCTGCAGTTAGTGTTGCCTTGTGGGAGAATCTGGGATCTGACACTACTGGCTTCTCTGGGACAGCACACTAAGAATTTCCTACCTGAAGCCTTTGTTTAGGGGAGGGAAAAGGATTAAAGATGCAATAGGTGGTTTATGCAAATGTATGCAAATTGCATTATGATGGAAATTGTGTCTCAAAGATTTTCTCATTAAGTGCAGGGCCAACAGTCAGTTAAGGGAGAAGCCCTTCTTGTCTGCAGTCTGGTATCTTCACCGCTTCAGCGTGGTAGCAGTCTCGTGTTCTGTGTGATCAACTGTCTCTAATTATGCTACCAAATCACTAGAAAGGATGTGTGTTGCCTTCTTAATATTTAATTAGATTTTTAAAATTAGCATTCTCTGATGATAATGGAAGCCTATTAAAGCTGTTACAGCTAATTGAGAGCCCCCCGTGGGGTCTAAAGGTATGCTTGACATTAGCCACTGGGGTCGGTGTTGATGTTCTGTGCTCTGACATTCTATTGTAGAATATCGTCGAGTTTGTCTAACAGTCTCCTGACACATGTTGCCACCCACCCGCCATAGATTGCATTGCTTGTCTTTTTGAGGATGTATTTCAGGGTAGAGGAGGTGCCAAGAAGCAGGGTTTTTTCCCCATGAGCAACATTTCCTGTTCATCTAGCAATTTTCTAGCAGAATTTCCAACTTGAGTGACGTAGTAGAATTCCATAATAAGCCCACGAGGCTTGGAGTTTATTTGATATTAATTTTAAAGAGACAGGAAGACAAACACTGGAGGCAGAGCTGTGTTTGCACTGCTGTTGAGTCTGAAAGTTCTGAAATGAATGCTTCAATAAGAACGGATAGAGGTGGGGGCATTACAGATGCCTGGGTTGTTCCCATAAATTTTGCAGAAAACTCTGAATATCTGAAATAGAGCCCAGCAATTGTTCTCCTGGGAAGAGAAATGTCATTCTTGCTGTAAATCTTTACTGCCCAGGCCTTCGCAACCCATTTATCAGTCTGTGCTTTTCTATAACAATTTTAACTCTAAAAAAAATATCCCCAGGGCTGAAAACTTATTAAAACTCTCTGTGTGGAGTAAGTGTGCTGCCTTGGGTGGTCTAGACAGTTGCAAAGAGAGAGAAGGCTGACCCTAACCCTAGGGGCAGTAAATCTAATGAGGGCCACAGGCAAATAAAAAGGAATCTGTGTGTGAGACAGGTGACCAAGTGTTAATAAAGACACCTGCAGTCATCACATAGGCTGAATAAGAAGTTTTCCATGAAGTAAGTAAGCTGTATTGCACCAAAAACAGGACTGACGCTAGGCATACCACTACTAATAACTACCTCTGAAATCTGTGTACCAGATAATGTATTTACCTTATTTTATTAAATGTTTATTGTCTGCTCATGAGCTCCTACATCAATGGAAAGAGAAGAGAGGTAAGATTTTGAGAGGAATGTTTACTTAACAAGATCACCCATCAGCAGTAAAGTTGATTTCAGTATCCTTGGTTAATTCCATAAATAATAATAATGATATAAAAACATGTGTATAGAATAAATTTAGATCAGTAATAGCCTGGGCTGAAGAGCACTCTCTGTCATTTACTTTCCTAGGAACTCTTTTTAGGTAAAAAACTAAATGTGGGCATTGCATTTCCTAGAATAGTGATGACAGAAGCAAAATCAATTATAACATTAGAAAGGTCACCGTATGGAAATACTGAAAAAGAATTTATTTTAAGCAAGGAAATATACTCTGTGAAGAATAACATAATGATGTCTACTTGCCAGTTCTCCCAGAATAAATCTCTAAGAGAGCAGTAGTTAAAATTCATTCATTCAACACATATGTACTGAGAAACTGCTCTGTGCCAGTCATTACTCTGAGCATAGGATTTTGCAATGACTGAAACCTCATGGAGTTCACAGTCTAGTGCGAGTAACTACAAAACAAAAATTAGTGTCAGAAACTTGTAAGGAATATCTTGATCAAGATAATATAAAAATAAAGTGGATCCGTAGGAATGAACTAGAATAGGTCTCTTTGAGCAAAGACAAAGGACTTGACACAGCTAGCAGTGTTGATGTGGAAGGGATGTCAACAATGAAGAAAGACCTTCTCAGAGCCTGACGTGGCAGCATGCCCGATGTGTTCAAAAATACCGCAGCTTCAATTATCCCAAAAGCCACTCTATTGCCATTCATTAGGAAGGGGGAAAGTGTGGGAGAGGCAGGTGTGTGAGTGTGTGTGTGCACGTGCACGTGTGTATGTACTGGGGGAACTTGGAAATCTGTTTTTGTCTATGCTATGTTTGAATTATTTATTGGACTTACCAACAGAGATGTCAAGATTCAGTGGTGAACATGAATCTAGAAGTCAGGAGAGAGGCCCAAGACCTGGACATCACTTTAGGAGTCATCAACATTTAGATGTTCAAAGGGGTAAGGTTACTGAAATCAGCCAAGAATTAAACCTAGTCAAAGAAAAGAGATGTGAGGACAGTGCCTTGAGATATTATGTTTAGAAAGGAAAGGAAAGGAAAATTGACAAACGACATTGAAACAGAGGAGAAAGAAGTAGAAGGGAAAACATACACTGTGGAATTACTACACTGTGGTTAAAGACTGAAATCCTATCATTTGCAACAGAATGGATGGAACTGGAAACTATTATACATAATGAAGTAAGTCAGTTCCAAAAAGACAAATACCGTATCTTCTCTTTGATCTGTGGTAACTAATAGAGTGCTTAATATTGTGATGATTTGAATAGACCTTGCCTTGACTATTGAGGAACAGTGTTTTTTGCCTTTTTTTGTTTGTTTGTTTTTTGTTTTTAGTTCATGCTATTTGAACTCTCTACTTAGTGTAGGGTTAATCTTATGAGAATAAACTTAACTGAAAATAGATCTTTGTAGAAAATAGGAATGGGAGGAGTAAGAAGGGTGGGAGTATGGGTGGGAGGGAGGTAGAGTGGGAAGGATCACTATCTACCTAAATTTGTATATATGAAATGCATGAAGTTTGTATTCCTCAAATAATTTTTTTTAAATCTAAAACTAGTAGAAGGGAAATAAGGATAGGACCGTATTCTAAAAGCCCAGTGAAAGAGAGAGTGTAATTGGTTCTGTGTAGTCATATTGGTAAAGGGAAAACTGGTCAGCAACAATCAAATTTAACAATGCTCCATCATCGGTGACCTTGGGAAGAGAAGGCTTAGCTAAATGGTAGACACGAAAGTGTAACTGGAATTGGGAAGTAGTATGAAAAAAGGGCATGTGGACAACTTTTTGAGAAATAGAGATCAAAGAAAACAGAATGGCTTCCAGGGGAAAGCCACCATTTATCCAACATAGGAGAAATTGAAGCATATTTGTACACTGATAGAAGGAGTGAAGTAGACAGGAAAATAGTGTTAATGTGGGAGGACGCAAAAAAAAAAAATTGTTTAATGATGCTCTAAGCAAGCAGAGATGGACGACTCCCAGTGCGTGTGTGTTGCTGAAATCAAGGCCAGGCTGCTCATTGCTCAAAAGTCAGGACTTGAGAGACAAAAGCAAAGTTTATTCACAGGGACAGCACTCTTGGAAGATTGTGGTTTTGTCCTCAACACCATCTCCAATTCTCAGGTTCACAGGGGAGCTTTTGAAGGGGAGGGGTTGGGGGCATCCGCAACAAGAACAAAGGACAGGACAGCTGCATAGGGAGCTGGTCAGAGGCACGGTCTTTACTTGAGCCTGCAGGCCTAAATCCACTTCTCTGGTCCTGCTGACAGGGGCGTCCCAATGACCTTGCAGCTTCAACCTGCTTTCTCAAGGCCGATCTTGACAATTGTCAAGCAACCATCATCTGTCTCCTAAGTTAAATACAAGTCCGATAAGTTAAATACAAGTCCAATTAGTTGCAAAGTCATCAGTTAGATAAGTTAAGCAAAATGGAGTCATTTGAACTACTGTTAACACACATACACAATAGAAGGAATGGGTTTTTGTGAGAGTACTTCAAAAAGTTCATGAGAAAACTGAATTAAGTATAATTTTGTAAGCATAGCATTTTTATAATATATACTTCCTGTGAAATTTTTGAGAATCTCATGTATGTGTGGCTTTCAAAACATTTTGCACCCAAATAAAGTTATCTTTTAATTCAAATTTTTCCCAGACTTTTGGAAGTGCCCTCCTATAGAATCAGGGAGAAATTTGTCCTTACTAAAGCAGGAAGCTAGATGATTGGGCTATACATGCAATTTACTGGGGACATGTGTTGGGGGAAGATGTTTGGAAGCCCTTTACTGATCACTTACATTTCATCAGTACAGAAAAAAAAAAAACTAGTACTCATCATCTGGGAACAAGAATGGGGAGAAGGATGGGAATGTTACAGGTGCAGTAGGACTGCTGGGCTCACATGAAGTAATGGATGTTAATTTGAATGGAGACCAATTAGCATGTTTATATATTCTTTTTCCAGCATTTTCAGGTAGCCAGATATGCAGGCATCAATTTGGTGCTGGAATTTTTCTAGACATGAAGAATTATGGGAATGCAAGGAATTTAAGGGTGACTGGAAAGGAGTGATTGTAATGGTGGGCTGTGGAATTTAAGTTAGGTTAGGCAAGGGAAAGAAAAAGATGGTGGATTCAGTAATTATGCAGTTCAGTGAGGCTGAAGAATTTCTGGAGTCAGATACTTCAGGTAATGACCTGGAAAGTTGTGAAGAATGGGTCAATGAGTAAAATGTTTGACCTTGGCATTAAGGATGTAGTATAGTTGCTCAAATGACAAGGTCTATGTTGTGATTCAGTGGAGATTGGCCACGGTTGGATGAAGAAGATGATATCAAAGGATTTACATGCCACTCTATTGGAGCAGTTATTTATGTGGATATTGAAATAACCAATAATATATCAGGAGTGGTGGAGAGATGAAGAATGGGAAAACAGCTCAGATATTCATCAATGGAGAGTGGTTAACCAGGGAGTGAATTGGCCACAATTGAGTTACTATGGTGAATGGGCTTTGATAATGTGCGTTTCTAATCTGAGGAGTTGTGCTGGGGGCAGAGTGAATTATCCAGAAACAGAGAAGAGGAGCATGGGTGTCTCTCTACCAAATCCTGAGGTACAAGGGCTGCAGGGGAGAAGAGTCATCATTGCACAATTAAAACAGGCGACTTCCCATTGTGTTCATTTCTTCTGTGCAGGCACTTGTAAAAATGAACTATAATGTTTACTGCTATTTTATTTTAATCTTTGTTGTTATCTGCTATGCAAACAGACAGAGGTCCCATCTGTTGCTCTCCCTCAAATACCTGTAACAATGGGGATCCAGGAACTAAATCCGAGTCTCGCATGTGGGTGGCAGGAACAGAGCTGCTTGAGCCATTGCCTGCCACCTCCCAGGGCGTGCCTCAGCAGGAAGCTGCAGTCCAGAGCCAGCATTAAGGCATGAAGCTCAGGCACCATGATGTAGGATGTGAGTGTGCTAAAGGGGATCTTAGCTGCTGTGCTGCATGCCCGCCCCAACTACTGTGTTTTTTATGAGGATACAAGTAGTACTACGAACAGCGATAGATGTCAGGAAAATTGATGCACTAACCATGGTTCAATCAGATTCAAGGTGGCAGAAAAGAGAAGAAAAGAGATTTAACAATAAAGCAACTGTACACCTTTGAGCGAGAAGTTACTAGAATTTATTTTAAAAAGTATCAAAAAAAAAAGACTATTGAAGGCAAACCATGAACACTGCGGAAGAAAGGGAGAGAGGGAAATGGATATGTTTCAGCATTCAGAAATCCTTAAAAACTATAAGGATAGGATGCCTTATTTTTGACCATTTATGTATCAGATAACTGAAACAAAGAAATAAGTAATCCAAATTGTCTGCTGTAAGCAACCTGTTAGAGCCAGAACCAGGCTTCAGCCTTCTTGACTTTCAAACAGCGAAACAGCACAACCGAACTCCAACTGAATCCTGTAGATTCTTTTCGGTTTCATCATTTCTATTACTGTTATTGCAATTAATTGCATGCTCATAAACTCGAATGTAGCAGGAAACTATTTTCCATCTTTTTCAGCAGGATATATATTTAACACAAGTTCAACAGAAGGCAAGAGGACAGAATCAAAGAGTATGAAAGTTTAATCAGAGAGAAATATCGACATGTTATATTTTGTGAATCATTTTAGAACATCATTTTTTGTTTCATGAAACAGCAATTTAGAAGTGTCACAGTGCTGCTCAGTGAAATTCATTTCGCATTCTCAGTTGTGTGCTTGCTGTGCATGGTGTGGGCTGTGCTCACTGCACAGTTGAGCAGTGAATGTGAAGAGGAGACTCATGGGTAGGCCCTGGGGGCCCATGGGCCCTGACTGTTATCACCTCTGTCCACCCATGTGATAGCTCAGGCACTCATGGGGTACACCCAGGGGTATGGTAGACAAAGCCTCTCCTTATAAATCAGTAAACACAGAAGACAAAGGACAAATGTTAGCTGCCACAGCCTTCTGTATGAAACCCGATCAGAAGAGAGCATCGTTTTTCGTTGCAGGAAGCAAACTTTGCTAAGCTTGTGGACTGGCAGCCCTCACATGGGCTGCCCGTTCTTCCTGCCCCTGGAAGAGCCCTGGTGAATCCCATGAACAGTTAACCGTAGACGTATGTGGTTGGCCTTACTCCTGGTTCAGATGGCACAGTGCTATATGGAGGTTTAGATAGCTGCCTTTCCATAGCAAAATGTGGGGCTTATCGTCTGCCAGGCATCACCGAATGAGCCAGTTCATCAGGCACCCAGGAAGTGTATCTATCTGAGAAAAACAGCTAAAGTGATTTATTCCTGTTCATAGGAGGATTTAATTGGCGTTATGAAAGAGATAAATTAGAGCAATGAGGAAGCTAAAACAATCCCAGCTAACTCCTGTCTTAATTGCATAAGTATATGCCTTAATCATTCAAACTACTGAAAACTTTGGTGCTGAAAACTTGTTAGCGGAATGTGTTCATGTGCACCCATGTTTCATGTGAGGGCCCTTCAGAAAGTTCACAGAAAATGCATATTATGAAAAATGCATGGTGCTTGCAAGCTTTTCACACCAGGGTAAGCTTATCTTTTTATTCCATTTTCAATAAGCCTTTTGAAACACCTTTGTGTAGACATCTGCATGCTTATATGAAGATAGAAATTTATGTATATGTGCGTGAGCATATCTCTTATCTTCCAGCAAGGTGGTTTTACCATAACTTCTGTGTGGAAATGGGTCATCTTCATTCTTACGAAGGCTGGCAATGATGTTTATCCTTCATTAATCAGTCATTCGTTGTACAGATACTTCTTACAAAGCGCTGTAGTCTTGTGCTCAATATGTTGGGTGTGTAGCCATGATGAAGGTTCCATTCTTGTTTTAATTTTGCTTCTATTCATATGTGGCAATTAGACAAGGTAATAGATCACTACAATATAAAGTTCTAGGTTCTATAACCAGGTGTTATAAGAGCATAAAGGAAAATTGCTAAACCAACACAGCCTTGGAGGAAGGTTTCTGCTTATAGTTACTTGAGTTCTGAAGGATGACAGAAGTGAGTTTGCTGTCCCTAGTGGGAAACTGCATTACTTTGTCCCTGAGACTTCAGTGGCCTTATAATTTGAAATCACCATTAAATCTCGCTTCATTCTTCATTTTCTGGTATTACATAAGGAAAAGGAAGAAATGGGTAAAAATTTTAATTGAGCTGTCAAAAGCTAGCATTAATCCAATCAGTGAGGAATATTATGGATGTTCCTATGTTGTTTGACCAGGGATCAGTTTTGGGAGGTAACCAATTTCTTATCCACTGATTCTTTGGTGTGCACGGTGAGCACTTAGGATTATGCTAGTTGATTTTGTGAGCACTTCTTTGATGGTGTGCTTCCTGGTTCCCTGACGTGTGGGGGGAACCTCCTGCAGTAATGAGGCTTCAGTGACTGTTCTAAGGACCCTACTGAATGTCCCTTCATCTCGACTTAAAAGAAAAATCATCACTAATTAATTCATACATTTATTCAAAAGACACTTACTAAACTTCAACTGTGTGTCAGTTGCAATACAGCTTCTTAATGTTTTCTCGCATAAATTTGAGAAATAATAATTAGCTATTCAGAAAAAGAAGAAAATATTCAGAAACTGAATAATCATCTTCCAGCATCTCCATGTATTTGTGTGCTTAATGTGTTCCGAGGTGCTTACCCAGGGGGTTCCTGTGTTTCTGTCCATCTGTGAGCAGAGGCACTGTCCACCTTTATTCCAAACCATCTTTGTGAGGGTGTCTGGGAGGCGCACAGCCTTGGGAGAAAGCAGTTGTCTCTCCAAAGCAGAGAGGGGCTTGTTTACCATCCAACTAAACGGTAAAGCAGCTTCCCTCCTGGGAAAAGGCCAAGCATGATTAACTGCCCTTCATAAAACATGCGGCTTCCCGAGGCCCAGGCCTCCCTTCTTGCGATGCTAGGCCCTGTGTGCAGGCCTCCCTGGCCCTTTTTGTGTTACTTTGCAGAAATGTGGGGACAAGGAGCTAGCCCAGATGTCCACCCTCTGGCTGATCCTCTTTCTGTGCATAGAAGGCAATTTGCCTGTAGCCCTGGAGTGCCACGGCTCGTCTCAGCATCCATGAAACTAACAGTTTCCTGCGAGGATCCAAGCACAATAAGCTGTTACACCCCTCCTGCTTCATAACAAAATGTCCTTTTAAAAGGCTTCCCTTCTGTCATCATCTTCCTTCTTGTGGAAGTCAGCACATCAATTAATAACTCTAAAAATACACCCACCCAATAGAGTTTTTTTCTTAGCCTGTATTTTTTATGACATTCACTACATGATGACAAATGCTGAAGCCTGCACCTCTTCAACTCAACCATCGAGTTTCCCAAGAAGCAGTTTTTTAAAAAAAATTTAATTTTTAAATCATCAGTTCAAAGGGAGACACACAGACAGGCAGACAGATCAATCCTCCAGTGAACGGTTCATTTCCCAAATGCTCACCAACGCTGGGACTGGGCCTGGCTATCAGAACTCAGCCTGTGTCTCCCGGGAGGGTGGCAGGGACCTTGAGCTGTCGCTGCAGCCTCTCGGCGGCCAAGGAGCAAGAAGCAGCGTTAGAAGCACAGTCAGGGTTCTGAGTCCAAGCGCTTTGATACAGGGCGTCCCAAGTGGCATCTTTTTTTTTTCTCATTTTCTTTTTAAAAATTTTTTTGTTTAATATAAGGAGAACAGATTTCATGTATTTCACAGATACAGTTCTAAGAAGACAATTATACTTCTCTCCCTCAATCACCTTTTCTTTTTCCTTTAATTTTACAATAAAACACTTCTAATTTACTTTTTTTTAGATTTATTTATTTATTTGAAACACAGAGTTATGGAGAGACAGAGACAGAGTGGGAAGACAGGAGAGGAAAGGCCTTCCATCTGCCGGTTCCCTCCCCAATCAGCTGCAACGACCGGAGTTGTGCCGATCCGAAGCCAGGAGCCAGGAGCTTCTTCTGGGTCTCCCACGTAGGTGCAGGGGCCCAAGCACTTGGGCCATCTTCTACTGCTTTCGCTGGCCACAGCACAGAGCTGGATTAGAAGTGGAGCAGCTGGGTCTCAAACCAGTGCCCATATGGGATGCCAGCCCTGCAGGCGGCGGCTTTTCCCACTATGCCAAAGCACCAGCCTTCTAATTTACTTTTTAATCATAGGCTTAATACACCACTAACCATTGTGTTCAAGAAGTAAGAAGTAGAATCACCACTGTTTCCAAGAGGCATATTAACTGTTTTAACAAACACCTGTTCCCATGGGTGGCTTTTAAAACAAGCTGCACAGAGCTTGGGTGGGCCACCAGGTAAGACTGTGACAAGTTTGAAGGATTTGTTTCTTTTATCCCAAACATAGCAGCTCCACTCTTATATTTTCTAAAATTATAGATCCACCTAAAGTTTTAGGCAATAAGTGAAGACGTGAATGAATACAATTATAAATATTTACATATTTTAGATTATGCATATGAAGTGTTTCTAGGCTGATGGAAAACTGGTTTGGAGATGGTATTCATGCTTTATTTTCCTTCTCCTTTATTGGCTTACCTGCTTACGTTTAGAGAGTGGGAGAGAGCACTCATCCACTTGTTCACTCCTCAAATGCCCACAACAGCCAGGGCTGAGCTGGGGCCAGAACCAGAACCCGGGAATGCGGTCCAGGTCTCCCTGTGGGTGGCAGGGACCCACTACTTGAGATGTCACTGCTGCCTCTCAGGGTGGGTACTCATAGAAAGCTGGAGTCAGGGGCCGCAGCAGGGATCAAACCCAGGTACTCTGGTGTGGGAGTCAGACATCTTGGCCACTAGACTAAACCTGGCCACTACTTTTGTTAAAATGTGAACCCAGTGTATAGATTGACTTTTTTTTTAGAAATTTTATAGAACTAAAATTAAATTGTTACATGTTGGTATTGTTGGAATGGCTCCCCAACTTGAGGTATGCCGAGATGGGACCAGCTGAAACCATTTAAGAGGTCCTTGCGTTCTGAGCGTTTGCTTTCCTACGCGGGTTAATCCATTCACGGGGCAATGGGTTGGTGAGTTAATGCTTGTCATGGGAAGGACTTTGCTGTACAAGCAAGCTTTCTGTGGCTGGCTTGCTCTGTCTCACCACGTGGTGGCCTCTGTGATGTCATGGTCAGCGGTTGTCAGGCAGGGACTGGTGCCATGCTCTAGGACTTCCAGAGCCATAAGCTAAGTAAACCTCTTTTCTTTATAAATTGTCTGTGGTACGTGGTTACAGCAACAGAAAACAGACTGAGGCAAATATCAATAAGCATTTTTTTTTGTTCTTTGGTTTATTTTAATTGTGAGTGGACACAATGAGACTGTTCACTCAGGTGCCACCAGATAACAAGCCTCAGGCTGGAGTAGAGGAAAGATTGATTTATCTGGGACCAGCAAAGGAAGCAGTGGGAAAGAAGAGCTCCCTACGGAAACTGTTCCCAGAGAAGATGCTCGCTAGGCCTTTTATATCAAGAGTTAGGGGTGTGTCCAAGATGCAGGAAAGAGGGCGGTGGAGAGATCTTCCTGATCAAGCAGGACACATCACCAAATAAGGAAGACTCACCTTGACTCAGACAGGATGCTTGCATCTCCCCTTGTTTGCAGTGCCCCAGCCATTTCCCAGTACAGTGTTGCAACATCAGCTTTCCTGGGCGGTCTCATGCAAAAACAAACTCAAGAAGTGGACTGCTTCTGATTCTCTGCCCCTCCCCCACCCTGCCCCATTGCCTAAGTCATTCCTAGTTATGAACTCTGCTGAGGCCTTTTGGTGCCTCATTAAAAATGGACGAGTTAGTGCCATATTGTATCATCTGATGATTGTGGAATGCAGAGTGCAATCTAATCTTGTCCAAAATGATTTGCTAAGGAAATAAACCCATTGTGTCTGTTATTAATTACTGCTAGGAGGGTGAGTACCAGTATGGGTATATTTGTTGCTATTTTTGGGCTTTCTGAGTAACCTGCTTCAGCTCTATTTGGATTAGCTTTTAGATGCTAAAATAAATCAATGCTCTACTACTTCACAATAGCTCGCAAGTCAGGGGGAAAGAGATCCAGACCCTTAGGGAACAGCAAAGCACATTACAGGACGGAGCTGGGAAGCCCCTGCTTGCCTCGTGCGATGATGGCAGCTTTTGTAGCTCTTGTTTTCTTTCTTTCCTCTGAGTTGAAGGAGTTCATACATTTCTGCAGGCGAAGGTCTTCCGTTGTGAATCACGTGATAGCCCTACAGCCTCTGGAAATTTAGATGAACTTTTAAAAGACAATGCAGCGTGCAAATAACGTAATTGCAAATCTTGTTATTTTTCCCTCTAGTTAATGCCTTTTATCCTACATTTTCCTCTGACAAGTTCAGATGTGAAAAGTGTTCACTGTATCAGCTAGTTAAGTCATTTATCTCTGTGGAACCAATGTAAGCAATCAGCAAGACAATTACTATCTCGGGGTGAGGATTTATTTATGGTCTGTATGCTGTCACGATAACACAGGAATAATGATTACTAAAACTTACACAGCAGAGCTTTCAAAACTGGGAGCTGACAAGATTTGGTGACCTCTGCCTTTCGTATATTGCGTCCCTACATGCTGAAGCCTACTTTTTTCCTCTGGCGTTTGATATTCAGGTTAATTGTACTAAGTAGTGTAAAGTTAGAAAAAGATAATGAAAATGAATAGCAGTGATTTTTCAGCTTGCCTGACGCCATGCTGTAAATATGTGCGCATTTATTTCGCACAATTTTGGCTTTGGTATTGAACTACAAAGAAGAGAAATAACACAACTCACGTTGATGTGGTGGAAATCTGACCAGTAAAAAGTTGCTTTGTATCCAGAATTTCAATACCGTAAAACCCCAAATACACCATCACATAATAAAAATCAAACCTGTTTTATTGCATACCACTTGGATCATAAGAGTAGTACAAACGCGATAGTAGATAATACGTCACAAATATAAGTATCCGTGTCTTTAGTAAAATAGAAAACGCTCTAAGTAATTGAGTAGAAGGCTCTGTGAAGGAAAGCTGATGCCACGGGTAATGGAATCGCGGCTCATAGATTCAGAGCAGCAGGGACCACAACCGGCGCTGTCCCAAGACAGGGGTGAGGGTCATCTGGCTGAGCCTAGAAACAGGGTATTCAGTGTGGCAGGAGCTGGGATGTGGGTGAGGCACTGCTGACCCCTGGACACTTGCAGAAAGGAGGAAGAATAGTCCCTGCTTGTCTCCCTCCCACACTTCCCTCTCTGCCAGGGACGCACACTGCAAACCCCACAGGAGACTGGCTAACACCAAGAGTCTGCAGTCTCGCCCTGCAGAGCGTCAGAAACTTAGCCTGAAGGAGAGAGGGACGGGTGGGGAAGGTACCTGGGGGAAGACAGGTGCAAGTGGAGGACAACACAGCTCACGAAGTACCCCATTTTATTTCTCAGAGTCAAGTCTTGTCAGTCAGTTAAAGGACCCAGGAGGGGGACGTTTTGCAGCCATTGAAATGTCTCTGTCGTCAAAGTCCTGTTTCCGCTCTTTCTTCAGCAGGTCCCCTTTGTCTTTTTTTTTTTTTTTTTTTTTTTTTTTTTTTTGACAGGCAGAGTGGACAGTGAGAGAGAGAGAGAGAAAGGTCTTCCTTTGCCGTTGGTTCACCCTCCAATGGCCGCTGCGGCCGGTGCACCGCGCTGATCCTATGGCAGGAGCCAGGTGCTTTTCCTTGTCTCCCATGGGGTGCAGGGCCCAAGCACCTGGGCCATCCTCCACTGCACTCCCTGGCCACAGCAGAGAGCTGGCCTGGAAGAGGGGCAACCGGGACAGAATCCGGCGCCCCGACCGGGACTAGAACCCAGTGTGCTGGCGCCGCAAGGCGGAGGATTAGCCTAGTGAGCCACGGCGCCAGCCCCCCTTTGTCTTTTTCCCCTCAGCTGCAGCCTGGGTCACCTGAGACATTGCTTCCCCGTCAGTCTCTGTGTTCACTCTCACTGTACTGCGACTGTGGGGCTCCTGGGAGAGTGGGCAGATTCCTGTTCTTCTTTGTTTTCAGATCACTGCATCTCCATTGTCACTAAAAGCATTAGCACCGAAGCTCCTGCATTTCCTTCAGATGTCTCCTCGTGCCCACATTGAACTTCTTCCATTCCCCGCTGCTCTTTCCTGCGTTATCCGCACTGCTTCATCACCGTGGCACATGTCACCATCCAACCTTCCTTCTGTTGACTCCGTGTTTGCTTAGTGTCTGCGGCTCCCTTGTAGACTGTAGGCTTCCTAAGGCCGGGGATACTGACCCCCGACTCACTCTGCCTTCTTAGTCCAGGGGCACGCCTGCTGCAAGTGGGTCCCTAAGTTGTACTTTTATATTAATGAAGGAATGAATCTGCGTGTTGTTTAAAATGACCATAACACTAACTCTTATATAAATAATGCTTACTATTTGCCAGGCATAGTTCTAAGAGATTTCCATATGTTACCTCATTTGTACTTTTGGCCAGCGCCGCGGCTCACTTGGCTAATCCTCCGTCTGCAGCACAGGCACCTGGGTTCTAGTCCCGGTCGGGGCGCCGGATTCTGTCTCGGTTGCCCCTCTTCCAGTCCAGCTCTCTGCTGTGGCCCAGGAGTGCAGTGGAGGATGGCCCAAGTGCTTGGGCCCTGCACCCCATGGGAGACCAGGAGAAGCACCTGGCTCCTGCCATCGGATCAGCTTGGTGCGCCGGCCGCAGCGCGCCAGCCGTGGTGGCCATTGGAGGGTGAATCAACGGCAAAAGGAAGACCTTTCTCTCTCTCTGTCTCACTGTCCACTCTGCCTGTCAAAAAAAAAAAAAAAAAGATATGAAAATAGATCTACCATATGACCAGCCACCCCATTCCTGGGAATTTACCCAAAGCAAATCAATCAGCATATGAAAGAGTTATCTGTACAACCATGTTTATTGAAGCTCAATTCACAATAGCTAAGATATGGAATCAACCAGGATATCCATCAACTGATAACGGGATAAAGAATGTGTAGGGGCTGGCGCAGCAGGTTAATACCCTGGCCTTAAGTGCCGGCATCTCACATGGGTGCCGGTTCGAGACCCGGCTGCTCCACTTCCGATCCAGCTCTCTGCTGTGGCCTGGGAAAGCAGTGGAAGATGACCCAGGTCCTTGGGCCCTTGAAACCATGTGGGAGACCCAGAGGAAGCTCCTGGATGCTGTTTTCAGATCGGCGCAGCTCTAGCCATTGCGGCCAATTGGGGAGTGAATCATCGGATGGAATACCTCTTTCTCTCTGCCTCTCCTCTCTCTGTTTAACTCTGATTTTCAAGTAAAATAAATAAATATTTTTAAAAATGTGTAGTATATATATAGTATGGAATGGTACTCAGCCATAAAAAAGAATGAAATACTGTTTTGCAACAAAATTGATGCAACTAGAATCCCTTATGCTTAATGAAATAAGTCAATCTCAGAAAGACAAACACCATCTGTTTTTCTAATATATGGAAGTTAACATAGAGTACAAAAATGGATAGGAATGAAATGATCACTCTGTGATATGATTGTCATTTTTAGCTCTTGTCTGTACTCAGTATTGACCTGTAGAGTCTTCCTACTTTTCACTTTTTGAATATTATGTTTAGTGGCAAATTAAGCCTGTGAATGTGGAGTGTATTAAAATTACCTGAAAAAACTGATAGAAAAAAAAGACAAAAGGCAGAGTGACAGAGAGGGTGAGACAGAGGTGTTCCATACATAGTTTCACTCCCCCAAATAGCTACACCAGCCGGAGCTGGTCCAGACTGAAGCCAGGAGACAAGATTTCCATCTGGGTCTCCCACATGAGTTGCAAGGGCCCAGGTATTTGGGCCATAGTATTCTTTCCCAGCCATATGAGTAGGGAGCTGGATCCAAAGTGTGGCAGCTGGGACAAGAATCAGTGATCTGTGATAATATGCTGGTTTCACAGGCTGCGGCTTAACCTGCTGTGCCACAAAGATGGCATCAAGAAAATTTTTTGTTTCCTTATTTTAAATCTGCAGATAAGTGATTATTGTTAAATAAATCTTTATCAGAAAGATTGGTTAGGCAGACATAAAATAAGAGGATGATACAGTATTCAGATTAACTGCTCGGGGATATGTGGCTTCTTTTGTAAAACTGCATTAGAAAAAAGAACGAGGAGTGTGCAGAACAGTTACTCAGGAGATGCTAAGGAAATCCTGAAATAAGTCCTGAGAAAATTAATCAGGATCCCTTTCGTCAGTCTTTAATCTACTATCTTTGCTGCTTCCCCCAAGTACCATGAGCTTATTTAATATATTGGTGACATGTGATGGGACCATATCGGAGAACTGGACACAGTCTTTGGCCCAATTGCATTTCTAATTTAGCAGGAACACTTGAAAGGTGAATGTATTAGATAGTCCAAGTGTTCAGCATAAGGTCTATGGATAGCCACTAGTTTGGTTCAAGTCCTGGCTCCAGAACTATTGTATGTATAGTCATGAAAAAAACAATTAATCTTCGTTCAATTTGCTCATTCCTAAAGCTGAGATGAAAGAATATTTACCTTGTAGGATTATTAAACGATTACAATATTTGATATTTATAAAGTACTTAAAACCATATCTGGCAAATGGGAAGGAATCTATAAATGTTGCTATGTGTGTGTACACATACATATATATATGTATGATATATAAATACGTAAATAAATGCGTAAATATATATTTACTTACATTTTTATGATAAATACTGTGATCCTAGGATTGACACTCCAGATCTGTTTTCCCATATATTTCTTTTTTCCTATATGTCACTTTCTGACTATTCATTTGATTCTCATTATTGAAATTCAGCTTAAGTGCCCACCTCAGCTCAAATAGTGCTTATTATAGCGTACCATAATAATTGATACTATTTGCTTTTACATGCTTCCAGCTCTTATGAATGATGTTGAATATTTTTACATCCAAAGCACTAGTGCAATTTAGAAGTTAAATAAGAACAGCACATCATTGCTTTCTGCACACAGAACAATGGGAGCAGAGTTGGGATGTTATGGTCTGAAAGACGGCTTCAGGCGGCATCCCAAGAAACCTTCAGAGGGTTTATGTCTTGATGAATTCCAACCATCTGTCTGATCCTCAGTCTTACAGTCTGAGGAAATCATTTGGCTGGCACAACAATAGTTGGTTCATTTCTCAGGAGTGAACTCCAACCTCATTAAAGAGATATGTGAAACCACACTGCAATTTATCAGTTATCAGTGTAAAATTACTTTCATTCAGACAAGAATACTCAAAGTGCAAATGATCAGTGTGTTCTCTTGCTAAAGTCAGACCTGCAGACCTGCAGAGCATTGCTTTGGGAGCATGGAGTAGTCTGTGTTGAGATTATTCTTCCTCAGGGTAGTGGTACATTTGCCAATTGCACTAAAATCAGGGAAGACTTGCCTTTGTAATTGTCTTTCTATTTTGTTTCCATGACGATAAGCTTCTATCCCTTTTCTACCTCATACCTGTATTCCATACATTCTCTTTTACAATGACACACTTTCAGTTTATTTTATAATGATAAATTTAACCCTCCTCTAAGTAAAGAATTCAACAAAGAGTAAGAATAAACAACACTGTTCCTCAACAGAAGAGACAAGGACTATAAACAATATTCCAATCTCAAAATGTCAATTTTGCTCATATACATCCTTTTTTTTTTTTTTTTTTTTTGACAGGCAGAGTGGACAGTGAGAGAGAGAGACAGAGAGAAAGGTCTTCCCTTGCCATTGGTTCACCCTGCATGGCCACTGCGGCCAGCGTGCTGCAGCCGGCGCACCGCGCTGATCCGATGGCAGGAGCCAGGTGCTTCTCCTGGTCTCCCATGGGGTGCAGGGCCCAAGCACTTGGGCCATCCTCCACTGCACTCCCGGGCCACAGCAGAGAGCTTGCCTGGAAGAGGGGCAACCGGGACAGAATCCGGTGCCCCAACCGGGACTAGAACCCGGTGTGCCAGCGCCGTAAGGTGGAGGATTAGCCTAGTGAGCCGCGGCGACAGCTGCTCATATACATCCTTAAATATACTGATTTACTTAATCAGATTACCTTTAATCCTGTGTTTCTGAGTGCTGTTTTTCTTCTTTAGTTTGTTGTGTGTCAGTTAAGAGTTTTGAAACGTAGGCTGATTTTTCACAATTTCAAAGTTTAAAACAGCTCTTCCCTACAGTCCTTGCATAGCATCAATCCAGAACACTGATTTTTATAGAGTGAACAAAATACATTCTAATATTCTTGTGAAATGAGAGTTTAATTAGACAAAAGGAAATTAATTGGAAGCAAAAGAAGGGATTGAGTTGTTGCCCATAAAAAGATTGACTTGACAGGAGTCTATATAGTTGAAAGTAGGACCATAAAAGGAAAGAGTTGTGAAGTGTAGGATCTCACTAGGGAAAGTGCACACTACAAGGGAAGCAAATATTAAGGAAGAAAGATGTTGACTTCAAAATTGAGTCTGGTTATGTTGACGTGTTTGTCAGACAGCTGGGTGGTCCTTCCTAGTGGTCTTAGAATAAAATTATACAACTCATGCGGCTCTCTCCGTAAGCGTACGTTATGGGAAGGCGCTTCTCTAGCTCATTCTGCACATACATCACCTGGGAATCCTGTTACAGTGCCCATCCTGGTTCTCCAGTACAGGAAGGAGACCTGAGAGTATGCGTCTCTGACAAGTTCCACGTGATGCTGACACGGTGCTGGGCTCCACACACAGGCTGAGTCACTCACTCTGGAATACTTGCCTGATTTCTCATCTTGGCAAACAAAATTATTTGCTGGTTCAGGACATTTACTGTGATAACTCTGTTTACCAGAAATACTTCTCCCCAGTGTATCTGAGTGAATGGCTCAATGGCATTCTAAGTTTCAATGGAAAAGTCCCCAGAGAAGCCAGCCTTTCACATCTCTGCTAAAATACCTCCAGCCCTCTCCCATGGCATACCTGTTACTCTCAGTCCTATCTATGTCTCTTATTTTCCTCACAGCCATTACCAGTATCTATAATGTTCTTATTTAGGTGGTAGTATATTTATTTTTTGTCTTTCTAAAATGTTAATTCATAAAAGCAGAGGATATATTTATTTGCTCATTCTAAATCCCCAGAACCAGTCACAAGTCTTGGCAACATAGAATGCATCTAATAGATAGATGTTGAATAAAAAAGAAATCAACCTAACTATGAGGATGAGAATTGGATGGAAGTGGAGGGTGAGAACTTAGGGAGGAGCCCTGGGCTGAAGATGTCAGGATGGAAATGTCTGGTCTGGAGAATTTGAGGTGGGGGGACAGAGGGAGGGCTAGAGGACAAATGCTAGGGAAAGGCCAGTGTATCTGGTCATGATAGGGTTCCTTCTGCCTCAAGCCTGGGACTGTCCCTGGCCTTGACCTCCTGCTACCAAAGATGGTTTTTATCAGCCATACTCGCATTTTTCTGAATCCTCTTTTCGCATGAATGGGAGAATTCCCAGCCTCATGCTCTTCTCTGTGTTGCACTTTATTTTTCTGCAGAATTTGGATGATTTTTTTGAAATGTCTCTCAATTATTTATTCTCTTTACAAACTTTACAAGCTGTCTCACAGTGGTTTAAACCATGGGTTTCTACAAATTTTTGACTAGGATATTTTATTGGTTTAAATAATTACCTCACATTCCCCAATATATTTTATTTTGATACACTTATTTTAAAGATATGTGCTGGATCACTATGTGTTTGGAATATAAAACATACCTTAAAATAGAAATTCAAAAACAAGATAGAGCTGAAAAAATAACATTATACTTTTAAATGTTATCTATGGTGAGGATTTCATACAACCTATAGCTAACATCACAAGACTGAAATATGAAGGGGAGATCCACTGCTGATGACAGAGAATATGAAACATCTTTCAAATAGTAATCTTGAAAATTTTATGGTTATGTGTGGCTCCTTTGTTTATCTATTTATTTGAAAGGCAAAGGAACATGCAGACAGAACTCTCGTCTACTGGTTCACTCCCCAAATGTCTATAATGTCCCCAAGACAGCACCAAAGCTAGGAGCCAGGAATTCAGTTCACGTCTCTTACACTGACAGCCACAACCCAGTTACTTGAGCCATCAGCTGGATTAGCAGGAAGCTGGACTCAGGAGCTGTCACAGGGACTCAAACCCAGGGACTCCGAAATGGATGTGATGGCTTTTTAACTGACATCTTAACCTCATGGTTACATATTCACCTCTATTTGTTCCTTTTAAGATCTGGCTGAAACATCACCATCTGGTATGGATACTGTGTCTAGAGAAGAGTTTGTATTTCTTCCTATTATTTGTGCCTTGCACTACTTTGATTTTTTTTTAAAAAACTTTATTTGTTTATTTGAAAGGTTGAGTTTATTTGAAAGAGGGAGGAGGGAGTGAGGAAGAGAGAGAGAGAGAGAGAGAGAGAGAGTTTCTATCTGCTGGTTTGCTCTCCAAATGGCCACAATGACCAGGTCTGGGCCAGGCTAAAGCCAAGAGCTAGGAGCTTCTTTCAGGTCTTCTACGTGAGTGCAGGGGCCCAATCACTTGGGCCATTCTCTGCTGCTTTCCCAGGTGCTTTAGCAGGGAGCTGGGTCAGAAGTGGAGCAGCCAGGACTCAAACTGGCTCCCAAACGGGTTGCTGTGGCTTAACCTGCTGCACCACAGCGCTGGCCCCATGGTGGTTTTATTTTTAGTTTGTGGTTTCTTTTAAGGCATCTCTAAACCCCTTGTCCAATGTATCTGGGTTACTTTATTAAATTAGACCTCTCACTCTCTCTCTCTGCCTCTGCCTTTCAAATAAGTAAATCTATTTCCGGGGCCGGCGCTGTGACATAGTGGCTAAAAGTGCTGATGAGGTGCAGGCATCCCTTATGGGCGCCGGTTCTAGTCCCGGCTGCCCCTCTTCTGATCCAGCTCTCTGCTATGGCCTGGAAAAGCAGTAGAAGATGGCCCAAGTGCTTGGGGCCCTGCACCCACGTGGGAGACCCAGAAGAAGCTCCTGGCTCCTGCCTTTGGATCAGCACAGCTCCGGCCATTGCAGCCATCTGGGGAGTGAACCAGTGGATGGAAGACCTCTCTCTTTGTCTCTACCTCTCTCTGTAACTCTGTCTTTCAAATAAATAAAATAAATCTTTAAAAAAAAATAAGCAAATCTATCTTTTAAAAAAAGACAAGAAGAATGGAGGTACTAGTGACAGTGTTATTATATTACCTTATCACCAAGACCTCTCAGAAGTGAGAGGCTAGGGACACTTTGATTTATAAATTTTAGAGGCAGGTGCTGTGGCGTAGTGGGTAAAGCCACCACCTGCAGTGCCGCCATCCCATATGGACACCAGTTTGAGACTCAGCCACTCCACTTCCAATTCAGCTCTCTACTATGGCCTGGGAAAGCAATGGAAGATCGCCCAAGTGCTTGAGCCCCTGCATCCACAGGGAAGACTTGGAAGAAGCTCCTGGCTACTGGCTTTGGGTAGGCCTGTCTCTGGCTGTTGCAACCATTTAGGGAGTGAACCAGTGATTGGACAATCTCTCTCTCTCTCTCTCTCTCTCTCTCTCTCTCTCTGCCTCTGCTTCTGCCTCTCCGTAACTCTTTCAAATAAATAAACAAATCTTAAATTTTTTTTTGTTTATTTGGAATATTAAGTAAGGAAATGCCCCCCCCAAATATCATCAGACATTTTAATATGCTTTAAGATAAGAAAGGAAGCAATGTATATTCAGGTGATACTAGAGATCTGTATATTTCATAATTTCTGAGTTCACTTCTTCTATGAACAGCTTTCTGTTTTTTCTTCTAGAAAGGATCCCAGCAGGGATTCTGTCCCTGGGTTGAAGGGGATGAACGCCCCCTTGGAAGGCTCACAGGACACCACTAACAGTGGCTCACGCTGTGGGGTTGCACCTCCCTGGGCTACTGCACTCGATGTGTGGACATGTCTGCCACTCAACCATCAGTCCCTGCATTCAGAAACCAGTTTTCTATCATTTGTATATATAAAGCCCAGGAAATCAAGGACTTCTTTATCACAGAATTTATGAGGAGCTATTTCCAAATGAGATGGTCAGTAGTCACAGTACATGATTCCAAACACATTTATGTATTCATCGACATCAGATTCCTATTTTGTGATAGATTTATTGGACGTGCCTAGGTTTGATGCAAGCTGAAGCAGTCAAAGGCCTTAATACGGGATACACGGAATGATATTTACCATCAATGATCTGTGATAGGGTTATCAGATTTAGAAAATGAAAACAACAGACACCCAGAAACCATTAGTATCAGTTAAGCAATAAATACATTTTTAGTACTACAAGTATGTGCACTGCAATGTTTGGAGTTATTTAGACTAAAAGCTGTATTATCTATTTGTAATTCAAATCAAAAGTATGTCTTATATTTTTATCTGGCTGGCTACCCTTTCTGTAAGCCTTAGAGAAAATATGTGAGGTCTTCATGTCCTTCTAAAATCTCTATCATTGGCCCTCGATACTCTGTTACCACATAGTACAGTATCTAATCATTTGTTTCATAGCCATCTTACAACTCTTTAATTAAGGTTGAGTCTCCTATTGGAACCTTTCAACAAGTCAAGAGACAATAGGGAATACAGTTAAGAGCACTTAATGATGAGATGGAAATATTTCTTCTTACATAAACAGTGCAATAGTTCTCTATATAATTCTTCATTGTTTAATAGGGACCAATAATAAATTTAGTGAAGTGGAGTTTTTATTTAAAAGTAGAATGGAAGGGATTGTCTTATTCATACCTTGACAGAAGATTAGAAGGTAACTGATATTGCCGTCTGCTTTCCTTTCCTATCTCAGGTGAAAAGTAAGGCTTTGCATCTGCATGCTCAGTAGACTCCTCTCCCTTTGGTTGCATTATCTGTGATGTGACAGTCACCCATTACCAACTAGGCATCCTTCCAAAGGCCTTGAATATGCTTTACCTTTGGAATGTTTGAAATACTCTGAATTCCTCTAGAACTAGACCCATCCATGGTCAAGTATGGATAACAAAATGCATTCCAGAGGTAATTAGATTAAGTAAGCATGAAATGGTTCATGCTTAAAAGTGGGAAAAATGGCTTATTTGCAGGAAATCAATAGATCTGAATGACCAGACTTCACCAAGCACGAATGATCATGTGAGAAAAATAGAACAGATAGGAAAGTTCTAGAAGTCAGAGATACATTCTGTTAGGCTAGTCGAATAGACACCACACAACCATATTCAAACCAGTTGCCAGCATTTCACATTGCTTGCAGGTCTCTCTGGACATCTTGCTTTGTATGAACGATATGAGATTGAGTGTGTCTCCTTTCATCACGGCTCTTTTTAAGCCATGAGCTTATTTCTAGTTCTGAAGAACTGTAAATAGCAAATGGAGCAATTCCCATGTATCTAGGACAACCAGAAAACAGCACCGCGCATAGAAGTGCCATGAGCCCGTTCTCTGCACAGCTGGCTCCCAAGGTGATGAGATACATGTATATATCAGGTCTTCTCTGAAATGTAAATTTTCATGTCTGCAGCTATTTTTAATATTTAATTTGGACATTGACTAGCATAGCGAGAAGGAAAAGAAAACTTAGGGGAAATACTGGGCAAACAAGACTCTTCAACAGGGTCTGTGAGAAATCCCAAGGGAAAGTCAAAAGGCAATTGTTTAGAGGATGTCTACAGAATAATGAAATCTAAATAGAGGGAGCACTGTTTATATGTTCATAATCCCTTTAATAATCTTGTCTGTTTCTCTGACCAAAAGGACACCTCTCTGCATGATAGCAGGAGCCCCAATTGGATAGTTTCTGAGGTCTCACCTTCCCTGGGACCTGTAGGTTTGCATTACGGTGTCATCTTTGATATGGTACAAGGAGGATATGTGAACTCACTGACTCAATTATTCTCGCCAGGCTCCAGAGATGCAATTCTGTGTTTATTTAGTGAAAAAATGCTTCTCCTCATTGGACAGTCTTTTAAAAGCACTTTCAAGCTAGACATCCAAAAAATTTCCTCTTTCAACTCTTTCTGCAAATTAAAATAAGCAGCAAGTGTCTTGTCCCGTAGAAAACTGAAATAAATCAGTAAACAGGAGCTGATGCTACAGACAGTACTGAGGTCACTGTTTACGTAGCTTTCTTCACGAAGTGACAAAGAACTCCATTGTTTAATTTATAGGCGCTTTCACTGGGGTAACTTCACAATCAAGATACTTCATTCTCATGGCTCTCCCAGGAGAGAATGACAATCAAGAATCATTAGACTTTCATGTCTGCTCATGTACAAGAGGTGGAGTTCAGGCCACTGTCAGGTTTAATAAACAGTACCCGGCCACACGCCTTGGACTGTTATTATGGAGGTCATGGGTCCCAGTAAAGTTCACAGGCGTGTTTCCATTACTAAATCCGTCCACAGATTCCTGGATATTTTTCCCTGTATTCCACATACTCCTCATCTTCTCTCCACCCTGTCCCCAACCCAGTTGCTTTGCTTGACTTATTATTTCCCTTTCCTTTATTCTGTGTTGAGTTACTTTGAAGATGAAGTGCGTTGAGGGCAAGAAGCGTGCCGTCTGTATTTCTCTGCCAGTGTTCGTAGCAAAGGGCCTCGTACAGGGTGAGTGCCAATACATGTATATTTATGCTTTTGTTCCTTGTGCTTCTTTCTATAAAGATATTTTAAATATTTATTTCAAAGGCCAAGCAACAGAGAGTGAAACACACACACAGGGAGACAGACAACACACACAGAGGGAGAGAGACATAGAGACAGAGAGAGAGAGAAATCTTCCATCTGCTGGTTCACGCCTCCCATGGATACAACTGCCGGGTCTGGGCCAGGCTGAAGCTGGAAGGGTGACAAGGGCCGAGGGACTCCAACCATCATCTGCAGCTCTACCAGACGCGTTGCAGAGAGCTGGTTCAGAAGCAGAGTGGCTGGAACTTGAACTGCACTCCGACTGCAGTTAGCCCACTGCGCCTCAGCTGCCCATTTCCTGTTCATCCTAATGTGAATTGGAGTGTTCTTGTTCATATTTGCCCTTGGGTGTGACAATACCAACAGCATGTAAACCCACAGTAATTGCCATCTCCCATGTCTGCTCTACACTGTTGCCCATAGGACGTTGGTTTGCCCATCTCCTCAAGCTTTTCTGCATCACTATTGCCGTGAAATGACGGCGACTCACTTACATTGGTATGAATAGGATGGGGGGGGAGTTCATGGAAACCAATGAAATATGGGTTGAATCTTTAGGTTTTAAATCAAGCTAATATATTTTTAAAAGGCATTCTCTTTCCATCTACATTGAAAAAAATCAAAACTTTAAATAATAAATTGTTTCTAGAAAATATAAAGCTATGTCTATATAAATACAACAGACAAAAAAATCACAGTTAAATTAATCACTATTACTCATGTTTATGCTTTGACTGACAATTTTTGTCATCTAATGCAATAAATCCTACCAAATTCATATTTCACTATGTATTTATTCAAGAAGTTATTTTATTGGCTTTCATCTCAGCAAGATTACTAATGACTTTGTTGTTATCAATGGCTTTTACTTAATTTGGATTTTAGTTATAGTAATAATTTAAGGAATTAAAAGAACAAAATGTATTTACACTCAAACTGTGGAAACCCAATTATCATAAATATGTCCACTAAACTAATTGTAAAATAAAGAAATAAAATTATTTTATATTACTAAAACTATTTTCTTAAGTGTTCAGTTATCTAAATAGCTAAAGGCAAATTAAAATGCATGCTTAATATCAAAATTTGAAAACAATTGGTTTTTGAAATTTTACCATTCCAGGTTTTTAATAATAGGGTGTCCAAAATAAAGATTGTACATATTTTAAAAGGGTATGAGGGAGGCCGGTGCCGCGGCTCGCTAGGCTAATCCTCCGCCTAGCGGCGCCGGCACACCGGGTTCTAGTCCCGGTTGGGGCGCCGGATTCTGTCCCGGTTGCCCCTCTTCCAGGCCAGCTCTCTGCTGTGGCCCGGGAGTGCAGTGGAGGATGGCCCAGGTCCTTGGGCCCTGCACTCTATGGGAGACCAGGAAAAGCACCTGGCTCCTGGCTCCTGCCATCGGATCAGCGCGGTGCGCCGGCTGCGGCGGCCATTGGAGGGTGAACCAACGGCAAAGGAAGACCTTTCTCTCTGTCTCTCTTTCTCACTGTCCACTCTGTCAAAAAATAAAAATAAAAAAATAAAAAAAAAAGGGTATGAGGGGTGAATAAAGGAGTTCAGTCACACTGCACCATTTTCAAAAAGGAAGACATTGAGAAATTTTCATTCAGCCCATTCAGCAAGTAGAGATGCGCATCAACTACTACGTGGTGAGCACGCAGATCATCAGCATGGCCTGGAATAGCATACTGGAAGGAGACAGCTCCAAAGCACATGACGCATTAGGTGCTCAATACAACATGTTGCGATATATGGACAAAGACTTTCTTCTCTAGTTGGGATTAATTATTGTTCCCTCATGTCACATTTGCCATGTCTATACAAGGAAAGAAATCTTTTTGAACTAATTTTGTAAAGGAAGAAGCTAAGGTTCCACAAGGCCATTAATTATTGATCAGAGAACTGCAGAAGGGCAATGCTGTCTGTCTCGCTCTGGAGCCCAACCTACTAACTTTGACTTACGTGTTCTGAATGTTAATGGGTCACTCTTTTTTGTATTTTTTTTTAATTTGTGAAGGTGAACAAATTTCATGTTTCTTATATGTAGATTTAGAAGGTAGTGATACTTGAAACTTTACCCCCATCCTGCCCACAATACAAACCTCTCTCCTCCTTCCTTTCAATTTTTATGATAATCTAATTGCAGCTTATTTTTTTACTCGTAATTTTAATCCTACAATAAGTAAAGTATTCAACAAATACTAAGAAGAAAAAAGTACTATTCTTAAAGAGTAGACAAGGGCTGTAAACAATGTTCAAATCTCAGAATGTCAGTTTCACTCATAAACATTTCATTTTTTGTTACTCTATTAGTTACCACAGATCAGGGAAAACATGCGGTATTTCTCTTTGGGACTGGCTTATTTCACGAGGTATAATGGTTTCTAGCTGCATCCAATTTGTTGCAAAACAGGATTTCATTCTTTTTACAGCTGAGTAGTATTCCATACTGTGTGTGTGTGTGTGTGTGTGTGTGTATACACATATAAACCACAATTTCTTGATCTCTGGTCTTCAGTTGATGGAAATCCTGGTTGATTCCATATATTAGCTTTTGTGAATCAAGCTTCAGGAGTGGGATGGCTGGGTCATATGGCAGATCTATTTCAGATCTCTGAGGAATTTCTGTACTGTTTTCCATAATGGTTGTACTGGTTTACACTCCCGCCAACAGTGTATTAAGGTACCTTATTCCCCACGTCCTCACTAACATTTGTTATTTGTTGATTTCTTTATGAGAATCATTCTAACTGGGAGAAGATGAAACTTCATTGTGGTTTTGATCTGGATTTCCCAGATGGCTATTGTGTCTTGGCCAATTGAATTTCCTTTTTGAAAAATGTCTGTTCAATCCCTTTGCCCATTTCTAAACTAGATCGGTTTTTGTTGTTAAGATTCTTGGGATCTTTATAGATACTGGGTAATTAATACTTTATCAGTTGGATAGTTTGCAAATATTTTCTCCCATTCAGTTGGCTGCATTCACTTTGCTGAGCATTTTTTGCAGTGCAGAGCTTCTCAGCTTGATGTAATCCCTTTTGTTTATTTTGACTTTAACTTCCTGTGCTTCTGGAGTCTTTTCCAAGAAATCTTTGCCTATACCATGTCTTGCAGAGTTCCCCCAAAGTTCTCCTCTAATAATTTGATGGTATCAGGTCATAGATTTAGATTCTTGATACATTTGGAATTGACTTTGGTGTAAGGTATAATGTAGGAATCTTGTTTCATACTTCTGCATGTGGAGATCCAATTTTCCCAGCACCATTTGTTGAAGAGACTGTTCTTTGGTGGCAGTTGGTTTTAGCTCCTTTGTCAAAGACTAGTTGGTTGTTGATTTGTGGATTGATTTCAAGAGCTTTTTTATTCTATCAGCTAGTATTTGCAGACACTATTCTTGTTTACATGATCCC
The DNA here is from genome assembly GCF_051225735.1 of Oryctolagus cuniculus. Classification (NCBI taxonomy): domain Eukaryota; kingdom Metazoa; phylum Chordata; class Mammalia; order Lagomorpha; family Leporidae; genus Oryctolagus; species Oryctolagus cuniculus. The sequence continues at coordinate 10,989,051 of NC_142874.1, read as the reverse complement.
TTTGGCTCTTAGTCCTATCATTATGATCAATTGTGAACAGAAATTGATCACCAGGACTAGTGAGATGGCATTGATACATGCCACCTTGATGGGATTGAATTGGAATCCCCTGGTATGTTTCTAACTCTACCGTTTGGGGCAAGTCAGCTTGAGCATGTCCCGAATTGCACATCTCTTCCCTCTCTTATTCCTACTCTTATATTTAACAGTGATCACTTTTCAGTTAAGTTTCAACACTTAAGAATAACTGTGTATTGATTACAGTATTCAACCAAAAGTATTAAGTAGAACAAACAAAAAAAATACTAAGAGGGATAACGTATTAAGTTGTTCACATGAATTTTAGTATCATTTGCTTGAGATATGAGAAGAATATCCTCGATATTTTGATTGGGATTCCATTGAATCAATAAATTGCTTTCAGTATAATAGATATTTTGATGATAATAATTCTTCCAATCCAAGAATATCAAAGATTTTTCAATTCTTGTGTCTTCTCCTTTTTCATTCTGTAATATTTTCTGCTTTTGCAATTTTCATCATAGATATCTTTAATCTCTTTGGTTGAATTTATTCCAGGGTATTTAATTTATTTGTAGCTATTGTGAATGGCATTGATCTTAGAAGTTTTTTCTCAGCCATGACTTTGTATATAAAAAAGCTATTAATTTTTGTATGTTAATTTTATATTCTACAACTCTACCAAATTCTTACAAAATTTCCAGAAGCCTCTTAATGAAGTCTTTTGGTTCCTCTATATATAGAATCATGCCATCTGTAACAGAGATAGTTTGATTTCCTCCTTTTTAATTTGTATGCCTTTGATTTCTTTTCTTTTCTTTTCTTTTTTTTTTTCCTAATGGCTCTGGCTAAGAATTCCAGGACTGTATTGAATATCAGTGCTGAGAGTTTGAATCTTTTTCTGGTTCCAGATCTTATTGAGAATGCTACCAGCTGTTCCCCATTCAATAAGATGCTTGCTGTTGGTCTGTCATACATTGTCTTGATTGTGTTAAGAAACGTTCCTTCTGTACCGAATTTACTTAAGGTTTTCATCATGAAAGTATGTTGCATTTTATCAAATTCATTCTCTATTGAGATAATCTTATGGTTTTTATTCTTCAGTTTGTTAATGTGATATATTACATTTATTTGTGAATGTTGAACCATCCCTGCATACCAGGGAAATTCTAATTGATCCAGGTGAATGATCTTTCTTATCTGTGTTGTTGGATTCAATTAGCTAGCATTTTGTTGAGGATTTTTGCAACTGTGTTCATCAGCGATATTGGTTTTTAGTTCTCTTTTTTGTTCTATGTGTTTTTGTTTCGGGAATTGAGGCAATGCCACCCTCATAGAAGGAGTTTGGGAGGATTCCCTCCCTTTCAGTTGTTTTGAAAAGCTGGAGAAGAATTGGAGTTAGTTTTTCTTTAAAAGTTTGGTAGAATTCGTCAGTGAAGTCATCTAGTCCTGGGCTTTTCTTTGTTGAGAGGGTCTTTATTACTGATTCAGTGTCCATCTTGGTTATTGGAATGTTTAGATTTTCTGTCTGTATGTCTCTATTTTGGTAGATTTTATGTCCAGGAATCTATACATTTCTTGTGGAATTTCCAATTTATTGGCATATAGTTATTTGTAATAATTCCTGATGATTCTGTTTATTTATGGGATTGATTCTGCAGAGATAGTTAGGATCTCTTGGATCCTGACTTAGGAGAGGGAGAGAGAGAGAGAGAGAGAGAAAGAGAAAGAGAAATATCTTCCATCTGCTGGTTCCAATATTCCCACAGTAACTGGAGCCAGGCCAACTCAAAGCTAGGAGTTGAGAACTCAGTGCAGGTCTTATACATGTGTGGCAAGGATCCAAGTGTTCCAAAACACGATTCCTGTCCCTGGTATGGAATCAAAATATTGAGGTAAGTTTTGAAGGTAAAGGGGAAACAAAATATAATCTTTTGAAAGATGACAAGGTAGCAGGTTATCATCTCAAGAACCACCACCCTGCTTCAGTTGGGGTGGTCTGGGGTTTTTAAGGAGGTTGCAAAGGAAGTTGTGATTCAGAGCCAGGTGCTAAACCTGGTGGTGGGTCTGATAATGGGGTATGCTGGACATCAGCACAGCTCCTGGGGAAGCTTGCTTGATGCCTTGACTTTATCGTGAGGACATAGCAGGAAACCTAAGCAGCTATAAAACAGTAAAAGGCTGAGATCTGAAAAAAGCAAAATATGTGTTAAGACATTTCATTAGTGAGGATGAAGCCCGCTCTGCCTGGAACCCATACTTAGGGTGCCCTTAGTTATTTGTATGTCTTTGCATTTTGTTAAAACAGATTTAAGCCTCCCATCATGGTGACCAGGGAGGCCAGATTACTTGGCTGCCATAGTTGGCTTTCTCAATGCCAGTTTCTGGAATTAGCAAACAAGCATTATTTATCTGTTTGACCAGATACCTTTGGCAATCATAGTCTCGGTAGCTTGCTTTTGTTCGTCAAAATATGGAAAGGGAAAGAAAGGTGCATTTGGTCTTGTTACACAAGTGCTCAAGCCATCGTTTGAGTCTAGCTCCCTGCTAATGGCCTGGGAAAGCAGCTGACGATGGCTCAAGTGCTTGGGCCCCTGCATCCACATGAAAGACCTGGAAGAAGCTCCTGGATCCTAGCTTAAGCCTGACCCTGCCCTGGCAATTGCAACCATTTGGGGAGTAAACCAGGAGATCAAAGATTCTCTCTCTCTCTCTGCTCTCTCTCTCTCTTTCTCTCTCTCTCTCTGCTCTCTCTCTCTCTCTCTCTCTCTCTCTCTCTGACTCTGACTCTTTCAAATAAATAAATCTTTAAAAACAAATACCCACCCCACAAAGCCTTTCTGGCCAGGCAGCAGTCATCTTCCAAATCCCTAAAACTTGGCAACCCAAAGGCAAAACCTCCTTGATTGAATAACTGGGCACAGATTCAGTCTGCTCACTACTGGAGCACAGATCAACATCAGAATGATGGCAGACTCGTATCTGTGAGAAATAGCCCTTCGTTTTCACATATGCACACCCTGTTCTGTGCTTACACTGCTTGCTTCCCTTGATTTGCCTGCCATTCACCAGAACTGAGAAGCTGATGTTGTACGGAAGTCGGTATTCTGATAGTGTCTGCAGAAAGTACGTGTGACTACAGAGCATCTGGTGGAATGCCTACAGGTACTTAGCAAAGGAGATCAAAAACAAAGAGGGCGGAAAAGCGGGGAAGAGGGCTCTTTTATTCCCTGACACAGTCCTGGAAGAGAAGAGGGAGAACTGTAGGAAAGGAGTCTCCCAGTGGCTTGAAAAACTTCTTGTGAATCCACATCTCAAAGTGTCTGTTCATCGTCCCACAGCCCATCCCCCACTTCCATGCCTTCCACATTTGCATACATCCCTGTACACATGTGCTCACACATGCATATAGAAAGGCCATGGGAAGAGATTTGTCTTCGTTCAAATTGTAAGGAGTCATTGGAGAGTTTTAAGCAGGCGTTACTGGATTTCTTTTTTTTTTAAGATTTAGTTTATGTATTTGAAAGGCAGAGCCACAGAGATAGAGACAGAGAGGCACAGATCTTCCATCTGCTGGTTCAGTACTCCCCCAAATGTCCAGGGCTGGGCCAGGCTTAAGTCAGGAGCCAGGAACCTCCTCCAAGTCTCCCCCGTGGGCACAGGGGCCCAAACACCTAGACCATCCTCTGTTGCTCTACCAGGCTCATCAGCAGGGAGCTGCATCAGAAGTGCAGTATCCAGGATACAAACTGGCGCCCAAAGCATCCACCAGCACCGCAGGCCGTGGCTTACCCCACAGCATCAGCCCTGAATTGAGTTTTCACATAAGGTCTTGTGAAGAACATGCTGTAGGACCTGAGTATATGCAAGGAGAGCGGGGTGGGGGTAGCAATGGAAGTAAGACATACCACATTTTGCATGTAAGCTAATGGCTAAAACAAATGGTGAGTTTAGGTCATGATATTAAGGCATGGAATATGTATTTGGATATATTAATGTATAGATTAAAAAAGAAAGGGATTGCGATGATGATAAAAATTGAAAGCATACGAATTATGTTCAGGCAATGGGAGAAAGTGTAGATCATTTTTTTGGCAACCTTCTCTACTCATTAGAAATAAAATAACAATTCCCATACCCATATACAACTAATTGAATAAAAATGGTAGGGATAGGATTGAGGTAATGATAATTTTTTTCAAAGTTCTTCTGTTGATTCCAATGTGCAGTAAGGGTTGAGAAAGACTGTTAAAAAAGAGAGAAGAGGACTAAACCTTGGACGTGTACAAAGAAAAAGATAATGGCGAACATATTGGATTAAATTGCTGGTGCCTCGGTCACTTAGACATTTAATCAAGAACCTTTCTGTAGTGATGAAAATAACTGATCTTGAGATCACAAGTGATGACAGATCAGAGGAACTTAAAATACAAGGCTGTCATTTTCATTTATACAGTACAATTTTTAATATAGCCTCTGTAATGTTAAGCATGGATAATAGCTATTATTCAGAAACCTGTGAAGTTTTTAAAATGTATTTTTGGGCTATTTTCTACTTCCTTAAACCTCTAAAACGGGTGTTAATTAAAGAATGTTTTGGCAAAATTGAATTTATGATTAAATCTATGAACACTTTTGTTTTGCTATGACTGATTAATCATCAGATTTTATTAGCTTAGCATGTTTATATTTACCAGTATTTTGTCTTGTAATTATTTGGAAAGTCTATCTTTTAATTTTCTCATTTAACCAGTAAATTAATGAGAAAAAATATTCCACAAGCACATGCAACATTGTAGAACATCATCATCAGGTTTCTGTAAAGCAACAAAAAACACCACTTTGTTATGAGGGTACTTTAAAAAAGATTTGTTTTTTTATATATTTGAAAGGCAGAGTCACAGAAAGGAAGAACAGAGAGAGAAAGAGAGAGACAGGGACAGAGAGAGGAAGAGAGAGGAAGAGAGGGAAGGAGGGAAGGAGGGAAGGAGGGAGGGAGGGAGGGAGGGGGAGATTGAGTGCTTCTCTCTGCTGGTTCACTCTCTAAATGGCTGCAATGGCCGAGGCTGGGCCAGGCTGAAGCCAGGAGCCCAGCGATTCTTCCAGGTCTCCCACGTGGGTGCAGGGACCCAAGCACTTGGGCCATCTTCTTCTGCTTCCCCAGGCACATTAGCAGGGAGCTGTATCAGAAGAGCAGTTGGGACACAAGTCCACACCCATAAGGGATGCCTGCATTACAGATGGTAGCTTTACCTTCTACACCACAATGCTGGTCCCTGCAAAACTTTGTTTTGAAATTGTGTATGTGAAAGGTCTTACAAAGTTGCGGGAAAGGTATATTATGAAAAAAAAAAAACTGTCTGTGGATTTCAAAATATTTTAGCACCAACATAAACTTACTTTCATTCTATTTTCCATGAACTTTTGGAAGTTCCCGAGTATTGATAAACCTCTTTTTTCCTTTCACCTTTATTTTTTGGACACTGCCATCAATTATAATATTTCTTACCTGATAATTACTACCAAATCTACAATCCCAGCCCTACCCTCAATCCTCTTTGACCAGAATCCTTGGAATTGCTAATGGAGTGTATCAGTATGGAGATACCGCACATTTCACATACACAGTATTGAGAAAAGGCAGGAAACAGCTTAGTCATCTCGCTGAGAACTGAGGAATCTGAACTAAGTCAGGGTAGATGGAGGTGGACAGAAGACACTGTGTTTGAAATACATTCTGAACCCAAGCTTTCTAATCTGGTGTCTCACTAGAAGTCTAGAGACAACAAGAGATGAACTCCAACTTCTGCTTTAGGAACAAGGGAATATGGGAAGTTTAAAAGAAAAAGGAAGTTTTAAGTGATAGAATATATCTGCTCTTCGAACTTGTTCTATTTTACATGTATTAATTCCATAATATGTGCAATACCTTGAGGTAGATCAATTGCATTTGGTTGCTAGAGACATGAAAATATGAGTGTGGATTTTAGGAAACAGGTTAATCCTACATTTATTTCTTGATTAGATTTTAAATGTTTAATTGAATGTTCTGGGTTACAGTGTGATAGTTCATAGTATTATTTGCTTGAGAGTCATTGCAATTGGGAAAATACTAATTAGTTCGCACCAGTAAAAATTTTATACACTTTGGTTTAAACATGAAACAACTGAATTCACTTCCACATGTAAGTGCCTGCAGTAAAGTAGACAAACACAATCTCAGCATTGTGTGCAAACCCTAGGAGCAGTTCTGCTATTGAGCATGGTGGGTCATGCTGTGGCCTTCCTGAGCTGCTCTCAATGCGTGTGGTGAGGTGGGATGTAATTAAGAGAATGAATTGCCTTTCATATTGTGATTTTAATCAGTACCAATTGAAGGTTACTTTGGAAGAAATTGTGACAGATTATTGAGATGGAGTATATTTTATTGCTAGTACTTGCTGAGTTGCTTTATCACATCAATGACTTTCTGGAATTAATGTGTTCTAAAAAACTGAGACTTGTGGACCTCCCAGGGCATTGCTTGCTTGTGTCACAGGGCTACCTGAACACATTTAACCAAAGTTGAGCTGAAGAAAAAATTTCAAAAAGAGCATTACTGTTGTGTTAAAGGAGGTGTATACTGAACTTCAGCCTCTGTGTTGAGCTATGTGAAATAATATTGAGCTAATCCCACAGTGGGCCTAGAGTACAGAAAATGGAGGATTATTGAGATATCATATCCATATGAAATCAACATTTCCATAAGGCTTTATCAGTTTCAGTGTTTGTAATGAGTACACCAGTTCTCCTTGAACGAAATGTGATCCTCAGGGTCTGTGTGTGAAATGTACTTTTTTCTTATAAACTTGGATCCATTTTGGAAGGACCATGTAGATAACTTTCCTAAAAGGGCAAAATATCCCAAAGGCAAATTTAGGAAGTCTAGAAGTTTCCTGGACATTTCAGTAATCCAGTGCTTCCATTTGTCTGAACTACATCATCTTTCATTGACTTTGCCAAGTAAGCTTAAGTACTGTCTTCATGATAAAAATTTGTACCAAGAAGGCCGGCGCCGTGGCTCACTAGGCTAATCCTCCGCCTTGCAGCGCCAGCACACCGGGTTCCAGTCCCGGTCGGGGCGCCAGATTCTGTCCCGGTTGCTACTCTTCCAGGCCAGCTCTCTGCTGTGGCCAGGGAGTGCAGTGGAGGATGGCCCAAGTGCTTGGGCCCTGCACCCCATGGGAGACCAGGAGAAGCACCTGGCTCCTGCCATCGGATCAGCGCAGTGCGCTGGCCGCGGCGGCCATTGGAGGGTGAACCAACGGCAAAGGAAGACCTTTCTCTCTGTCTCTCTCTCTCTCTCACTGTCCACTCTGCCTGTCCAAAAAAAAAAAAAAAAAAAAAATTTGTACCAAGAGTATAGCAGGGCTCTTAATGAACATAACTTGCAATTATTATTAAATACCATATTTTTCAATATTAGTTCATTTCTAGTATATGGCTATAGCTACAAAGTTTTATATAAGTAGTGTTGATTTAATTTTAAATCTGATTTTCTATTGCCATAGAAATTTGCAGTTCAATAGATAGTAGGCCATGTGTCACACAGCATCAAATGTGGGTGGAACACACAATACAATATTCCAATTTTGTGGATTCCATTCTAAATTTTTTGTTATTCTTATTTATTCATTCTTCTTTGGAAGTTGACAGTATTTGTGTGTATAGCTGACTTCAGTTGCTACATGCTTGGGTTACCATACTATTAATAGATTGCAATACTTGTGCTCCAGTTGGCAAATAATGCAGACCTTAAGCTTCTGAGTGTCCCTCTTCCACCTAGCTGCCGCAACATCTCTCATAATCCAACAACCAAAAAGATAATACCAGTTGCAGCTGCTTAGTGTTTATACCTCACTGGATGTTGTCTATTTTATCATCACTCTGGTTAATAACTATTACTTTAATGCTTACATCTATCTCTTTACTTAGACTAAGGTCTTCCTAAGAACTCAGCTTGGCCTGTGTTCTTGATTATAGACTTCCCATGTCCTGGGAACAGAGGACAATGCTTGCCAATTGCATTTAATTCTTTTAAATGCATTAATACTAAAAGTTTCCAGTTAGTGTTTTAGCACAGGCAGTCTAAAATAAAGGAGGCTGAGACATTGATTGTATGTTAATACTTAATTAGGAGTGCAATTTCAGAGTAGCACACTTGATTGAAAACAGATAAGAGACACCGAAGAACTACGTTTCTGCTCTCAGCTTCACGAGAAAACAAGATCTGTTGTCTTGAACAAAGCCGACATGCCAGAGAGAACTGCTGTGCCTCAGGGCAGCACATGAGCAGAGAGGAAGGACAAGGGATTTTTGGATGTCTACCCTCTGCCCTTGTGTCTCTCATACCCACCACTTGCACATCCTGGATTCTGTTAGGAAGCCTCTACTAGCAGGTGCTGGGAAGGGAGAGCTCCTTTGAGTTTGGGTTTACCATCAGATAACACACAGCAGCTGCAGCTCCCTCAGGGGTGAGATCCTTGGACCCCTTCGCCCTGTCCAAGTCTCACTCTTGAAAGGAGTATGAGACAACCAGCGCTGCTAGGAAATGAGGCAAGAGACACTGTCCTAGGGATTCGGACGCGAGGCGACAGCCAAGGGGCAGGAGCAACTGGAGGCCCAGTGCCGTTATCCTCTCTCCCCAGACCTGACCCACCAAAACGAAACCCGTCAGTGAGTTGTGAGCCAGCCAGGGAGGATGCTTAAAGGGAAACTTCACTTGGACTTCAACTTTGAGAGAGATTGTCTGCTAACATAAGAACTTTTCCAATTTCTAGCACCTCTCATCTTCCCAGCATGATTTTATTATTTTTAAATAAATGTGGAGAAATAGTACAACCTATGACCACATGTATTCTAACACAGAATATCCTGAAAATATCTTGAAAGTAAAACATGCATTATTTGTCTGGGACTTTTGAATGCAGATTACTTGTAGCTGACCGTGTTTATCTTTTAACTTAAAGACCTAGCATTATTACAAAACAATCTTTGCCGAAGTACAGGGAAAGAAATCACCTAACACACCACCCGCGTGTTGTAGGAAAGACAAGCGTGATTGTCAGATGTTTCTCACATCAGGTAATTTCTTTGCCGACAGCTTGTAGCTACTAATCAATTCTCCGAAGGGTCTTCTTTCATCTTCTATTAAGGGTAGCTTTAGCGCTTTTAAAGGGTCCACTTTTATAGATGTAAATGGAAAGTCAAGTGCTCTTTGGCATTTCATTCTAATCAAGTGGTGATTGCTTGCTCCTCTTGTTTCACTTCAAGGCAGTGCACTTGCTCAGACAGCTCCAGACAGCATTGCCTTTACGGGGTAGAAGGATTGGGCACAGCTATGCAGGGATACACAAGGCCATTCGGGGTTAGAATTAAATGTCACATAAGTATTTCCAGTAAAATATCTATCCAGTGGCTGATTTTAGTGCCCTATTCTTGTAACTTTTTTTTTTTCTTCTAAGCTTCTTCAAATAATTTAAGCTGCTTCTTGAATGAATTAATTAATAACAAACTCCAGTATCAAATATCCTTCCCCAGCTAATAAAACTCAATTGTTTTAGACATTGTAGATCAGGAAATTAGTCATTTTAATAAGCTTTCTCAAACAAACTTGTCGTGGCCTGTGGTTTTTGGATTTCTCATTAGCTAGGACTCCTTGGGTACAAATATTAACAAATGAAGATGCATTGCAAGGAACTACATATATAGAAATAAGCACATAATTTTCATAAAATGTAAATGCAGATCTCAAATGCACATCCTGTGATCATTTTTTCTTGGCCTGGTTTCATGGAGTCACACACATATATTTAACATACTGAACCAAACATAGTATGTTTGTTTATTTTTGTGTCTTTTTGCAGAACAATTTACTCTTCTTTTCAGCCTTTCACTTTTCTATCCTGTTTCCCATGGAGTGCCCTAGAGGGGAGAGTCCTATAAATGAGCCGCATTTGGCGCCGTGAGCAAGAGAGAAGTTTGTAGCTCCAGTTTTGATATTGGGCTAGATGGTTTTACACATAACACGAGCTGACTGTCCATCCTCCCGTTATACTCTACTGAGGCTGTTTGCTTTTCCCCAATTACATCTCTCACTAATACCCAGATTAGTAGTAATAATAAATACAGCACGACCATGTAAAAGGCAGTCCTGTTTTTATTTAGTTATTTATTTACTTATTTTAAAGGCAGAGTTAAAGAGAGGTAGAGACAGAAAGAGAGAGAGAGAGAGAGAGAAAGAGAGGTATTCCATCCACTGGTTTACTCCCCAGTTGGCTGCAACAACCAGAGTTAGGCCAGTCTGAAGCCAGGAGCCAGGAGCTTCTTACAGGTCTCCTACATGGGTACAGAGACCATCTTCTACTGCTTTCCCAGGCCGTAGCAGGGAGCTGGATCGGAAGTGGAGCAGCCAGGACTTGAACTGGCACCCATATGGGATGCCAGCATTGCAGGTGGCAACTTTGCCTGCTATGCCACAGCGTTGGCCCCGCAGTGCTATTTTATGATGACTTTTCGATGATGACTGTGAATGAGAATCATACCACAGTACAAAAGGGAGAACGCGCTTGTTCTCTCACATGTGATGTTTTATTTATTGTCTTCTGTGGGTCAGAGCCACCTTAATCTTCCCCTGAGATACAACAGAAATCCCAGCACTGCCTGCCTAACAATTTCCCTTAATTCATCCCATTTTGCTTCCATTTAATATCATGTAAATGTGACAGCAATCAGGGAAGAAGTGCACTTCAGATAGTTTTTCATATAAATTAATTAATTTTAAATGTATTTTTTCTGCAGTATGGAAAACACTATTCATAATATGTCAATGTGGAAAAAAAAAAAAACAAAGCAAAAGATTTGGATCCTCTGCAAAAGTGCAGTAACTCTGCTCTATTTTGCCCGTATTCTAATTGTATTTGGACAAAGACAAGTAATGGAAAATAGGATTGTTTTGAATGATAAAGCTTTTCAAATGTAAATTATTTCAGAATATATTAATGCCATAGTCATTTGCATCAACCAGACACTTTAAATATAATATATAAAGACAGAAGAACACAACATAGAGAATTGAAAATAATTCTTCCATTATGAATCATTATTTTTTCCTATATTGTTTTACTTGAACCCATTGAAATCCTGTTTAGTTGGAAAGTTGACCATTAATCAATGTGAAGTGTTATGTGTTGAACCTTTGCCTTTGCAACTAAATTGAGTTACAAATTCCTGGAATAAGGCCAATACTTAGATACATAAATTTCTTAGGCTTTGTATTTCCACAGTCTCAGGACAGTTTACTCCTTTGGAATATGACAATCTCCAATATTCTTTCTATCACTTCCATGTTCACCAAGATTTAAACTGCAGATTTGAATCATGGACAACATATTAATGACAAGCAAGTTCTTGTTTTTCACAGTATGAAATGTGGAGAAGGTATTATATAAACTTAGCATAAAGCATAAGATGATTCACAAATGTAACTGCATAATTTCATGTAATATAGTCAATATTATCGAAAGATGTTAGTGTTGGAATTGTGGAATGGGGGGTAAAACCACTGCCTGCAGTTCCAGCATCCCATCTGGATGCCGGTTCTAGTCCTGGCTGCTCCACTTCCCATCCAGATCCCTGCTATGGCCGGGGAAAGCAGTAGAAGATGGCTCAAGTGCTTGGGCCCCTGCACCCGTGGGGGAGACTCCGAAGAAGCTCCTGGCTCCTGGCTTTGGACAGGCCTAGCTCTGGCCATTGCAACCATTTGTGAAGTGAACCAGTGGATGGAAGACCTCTCTCTGTTTCTCTGTAACTCTGACTTTCAAATGAATAAATCTTTATTTAAAACATAGCATTAGTGTTTACTTTTTTAGAAAAAGCTTTTATAAAGTCCTTAGATATGTAAGCTGCTCGAAAAGGCTCCTTATTTCAGCATTTTTCTGTCTCCCTAGAGTTGTCTGAAAGGAATTTTCAGCAGTAGGGACACATATGTAATTTGTGTTTTTATTGAATAGTGAATCCTGAGGTTAAAGAAAGCAAGAGATTAATGGCCCTGAGGCAGATTTTACACCCGTTCTGAAATTGCAGTCTCTCGGGTCAGGACTTCATTTCTGCAACCTACTACAAGTGCAAAATTGAGCCTGCTCATCATCTGAGCAAATCCATTGGTTGCTTTTGTCATTGGGGTTTGCCATTGCCAAAGGTCACAGAGAGTCTTTGTAACAGATGCCCTAAACAATAGCCAGCGACTTATATCTGGCTGTTCCAAAACCTAGTTAAGTGTGTGTCAATCTCCAGGTCATCAAAAGCCTAGATTATGCCTGGAGAAAGAAATCATGATGCCAAATTATTTAACTCGCTCACATAATCTGCAAAATAAGCCATTCCCTCTTGGTTTTCGTTGTTTTTATTGTTGTTTTGGTTTACCTTTTCTAGGCAATACCTTAGTTTCAGATGTTAAATTTTTGTGCATAATGAATTAAAATTTAACATGTTTAGCATGTTGTAGATATGCTATTAAGTGTTACATTAAATTGTGCGGTCAGGAACGTGTCAGTAGAACAGCGTCATAGAGCATCTTATCTCTTTGACATGATCAGTTATCTTTCTAGAAAAAAAAATCCCTTGAGGTTGAGCACCGCTTGCTTGTTTTTGGATTCATGTAAAGACTGGAAAAGTCCATTTTCTTTTATTGTGTCAGAGACACGATTCGCTTTTCTTCTTCTATCACTGTTTCAACTTTTATCCTCCATGATGAAACAATGTATTTTAAATGTGAAATCTATCTTTAGATGAATCTGCATACTGGCTGCTTGAACAGTTACTACTCACTTATCTAAACCTAGCTCTCATGGGATGAGCTCCAAAGTACACATTTGTGTTTTCATTTATAATTGAGACTTTATATATAACATATAATGACTATATATATATTTGTTTCCCTTTTGTGGTGGATTTAGATAGTGAAATCAGAACTCTGTAAGAGCTCATAATTTTTGATGTATTTATGATTTTTCACTGTTGGTATTCACTGTTGGATGATTTTCTACAATATGTCTTTTGTTCACTGGTTTGGTGCCAACATTCTGTCTGTATTTGAAAGACTTTACCATTTTGTCACATTCTCATAAAATGACCTCCTCTCTCTATGATTCTAATTTTAATTAACCTTTTATAATACTCATATATTTAAATGTAGGCAATGGTTTTGTTTTTCTTTTATATGGAAAATATGGGTTTTTCTTTTTTACTTTCACTGTGTTTTCTTCGCATTTTGGTATTGGTATTTGATATTTTAATGCTAAGTATCATTGATTGCTATTATCTGTTCTTGGTCTTGGAATGTAAGAAACCCATTTAAAAATACACTCATCCCTTTTGGCTCACTCCCCAGAAGGTAGCTAGGAACCAGGAACTCAATTTGGGTCTCTCATGTGGGTCTTCTATGTGGGCAGAAAGTAGGTGAACCACTATCTGCTGCTCTCATGTGGTATTAGCAGGGAGCTGGATCAGAAGCTGAATGGCCAGGGCTCAAGCAGGACGCCTGTATGAGCTGCTTAGCCCTGGATACATCATCATTATTATTATTATTACTATTATTATTATTTGCTAAAGAAGTTTGAGATAACTATAGACATATTTTAAATTTTTTTTAACTTTTATTTAACAAATATAAATTTCCAAAGTACAGTTTATGGATTACAGTGGCTTCCCTCCCCCATAACTTCCCTCCCACCTGCAACCCTCCCATCTCCCGCTCCCTCTCCCATTCCATTCACATCAAGATTCATTTTCAATCATCTTTATATACAGAAGATTAATTTAACATATATTAAGTAAAGATTTCAACAGTTTGCACCCACACAGAACATAAAGTGTAAAATACTGTTTGAGTGCTAGTTATAGCATTAATTCACATTGTACAACACATTAAGGGCATAGATCCTACATGAGGAGTAAGTGCACAGTGACTCCTGTTGTTGACATATTTTAACAGTAAGTTAAACATTAGCTAAAAAGATGCATATCAATGGTTTGTGATGTTCAAGCATTGCAAAATGCACACACTAAGTACATGGAAATGTACACTAGAAATCATAGAAAACATTTAATTATATTATTAATTGACTTCTGATTTTCCTAAGGGCCACAGTAAAGAAGGAAATATGTAGCTATGTAAGAAGAGTAATAGCATCAGAAAATAAAAAAGAAATTTAGTAGAAATTTCAGCTGATAATATGGGAATGATAAAGAACAGTTGTCCACAGTACCATAGCATGGGGGAAATGGAAGGAAAGTTATACATGACATTTTGGAATGTTAACGATTTTTCAACACTTTTCAGAAAACACACACACACACCACTATAAAAAATGTAAGTCTGCAAAATAAACCTGGAGTTTCAGTCCTTCCTCATGTGTTAATTCTTTAGATTTCATATTTATATTAATAATGAAAAACAGCTGTTGCCGATTAAGTAGAACAATGGTAGGTGTATACAATATTTGACAGTGAACATTCAGAAAATCCTACCTGCTGTAAAGGCATGGGCCTCTCATAAATTATCCATGAGTCATGAGTAGCACAATCATCTTGAAATTGACTCAAAGAACCTGATAGTTGGAAAGGAAATCAATCTTCAGGCTTCATGTGGCTGGTTTAGCTGGTTCTAAATTTGTATGCCAAACATCCAGCCATTCTAGTGGTTGTTAAGATGCAGGACATGAATCCCTGGCATGCATTATAAAGTTATTATAATCAGAACTTAAATCCATCTGGTGATGCATTTTCTCAATAAATCTGTATTAAAAATAATATGAAGTCAAGGCCTGGCTAAACTTGTTATGATAAAAAGGTGTTCCAGTCTGTGAAAAGTTGGAAAGCTATGTATTTTGGAGCATCTTCAAGAGTGTTCATAAAGAGCTACTTAAACCCGTTTTAACCCTTCCTGTGTGTTGTTTCATGCCTTTAACAAGCAGGATCTTGAGGACGTGTGCATATCTCATGATCAAAGCAAATTGTATCTTTGAATAGCATCGCCTTGGAAATATGAACTTGACTGTCTCACCCAGTTCACTCATTTCTTTTTTTTTCTTTTTTTCTTTCTTTCTTTCTTTTTTTTTTTTTTTTTTTTTTTTTGACAGGCAGAGTGGACAGTGAGAGAGAGAGACAGAGAGAAAGGTCTTCCTTTGCCGTTGGTTCACCCTCCAATGGCCGCCGTGGACAGTGCGCTGTGGCCGGCACACCGCACTGATCCGAAGGCGGAGCCAGGTGCTTCTCCTGGTCTCCCATGGGGTGCAGGGCCCAAGCACCTGGGCCATCCTCCACTGCACTCCCTGGCCACAGCAGAGAGCTGGCCTGGAAGAGGAGCAACTGGGGCAGAATCCGGCGCCCCGACCGAGACTAGAACCCGGTGTGCCGGCGCCGCAAGGCAGAGGATTAGCCTAGTGAGCCGCGGCGCTGGCCAAGTTCACTCATTTCTAAGAGAGACGGGAGTGGAGGCTGGCTTATTTTCAGTCCACAGGGGATTCTTTTTTTGGGAAGTTTGAATAGAGCTGATTCAATCCCTTTGCGTCCTAAATCAGTGACACAGAGTCTATTGATAATCTCCTGTAGTTATTTATTTGTCCCAAGAAGGCAAAAATAATCCACTAGAATTTCTTACTTCATCTACCACCTTTCTCTGTAAAAAATACCTCAGCCATATAATTTAGTACACTTTGTTAGAGCTATTGAATGATTAGCCTTTGGAAATACTCACTTTTCTGTTGGTTATTGCTTACAACTGTGTGCTGAAATAAAGTGTAGTTTTCAAAAGCGAATAAAATAGAATCCATGTTTCATATTTAATAATATTTTTATTTTAGAGCATTTAGATATACAGAAAATTCACAAACATAATACAAAGAATTCCTATACACACCGCACCCAATTTTTAGTGTTATTGACAATATGCATTGGTATAGTACATTTGTTAGAATTAGTCACCTGATACTGATACATGATGATTTACTAAAGTTTATCCTGTCTTCAGATTTCCTGCATTGTAACATAATGATGTTTTTGCATCCCCCGACGCAGGAGACATTACATTGAATTGTCATGACGCCTTAGGCTTCACTTGGCTGGGGCACTTTCTTAGACTTTTCTTGTTGATGGCCTTGACTGTTTTGAGGATTCTTGGGCAGATCTTTTGTAGAATTTTCTTCAGGTGAGGTCTGTGTGGTACTTTGTGTTTTATTTTGTTCTGTTCTGTTTCTGATGATTAAACTGCAGTTGTGGGTCCAGAGCAGGAAGACCCAGAGATAAACCATCATTTTCATCACATCATAGGTCAGCATGGCTTATCATGGCAGGACACCTGGCTCAGGTAGGGCTTGTCAGCTTTGTCCCTGTAAATTTAGACTTCTTTTCTATCTTTCCATGTGGAACTCTTTGGAAAGAAGTCGCCATGTACAGTGGTACATGAAGTTAAATTCCCCCATTCACTTTTTTTAAAAAACTCACATTTACTTTTTAAGACTTATTTACTGATTTGAAAGGCAGAATTACACAGAGAAAGGGGAAGACAGAAAAAGACAAGGCTCCCAACTGCTGATTCACTCCCCAAATAGTGGCAATGGCTGAGGCTGAAGCCAGGAGCCTGAATTCCATCCAGGTCTCCCCTATGAGTGGCAGGGGCCCAAGCCCTCAGGCCATCTTCTGTGGCTTTCACAGATGCATTAGCAGGGAGCTGGACTGGAAGTGGAGCAGCAGGGAGTGGAATCAGCACTCATATGGGAGGGCAGCATAGGAGGTGGCTTGACCCACTGTGCCACAATGCTGCGCTCCAACCACGTTTGAGGATAGTATCTGTATAAATTATTTGTAAATCTGTACAAATGCTTTGTCTTCTCTCTTTTATTTCTTTATTCAATCATTCACCATGTTACTATAGACTCATGTGTATTTAGCCTGTACTTTGGTTATAATCTGATAACATTCTATCTTACTGCTCAAATTGTACCAGTTTTTTTTTTTTTTTTTCTGTTTCCCTTTGACATATACTTCAAATTGTGTTTCTCTCTGTCTGTTTTATTTTGTGGCACTTCCTTTTTTTTCGGCATTACAAATTTCTCTAGGAGTCTTTTTACTGCCCTAGTCTTCTAACCAGTCTTCAGCCAGGCAATCCTGATCCCTTTTATTGTAGAACAATATTGGACACCAAGATTTGTGCACATGACTATTAGGGCTTCATTGTTTCTATGCCCTGTCAACCCACAGAGCATAAAGATTCATCTGTATATACCTGTTCATGTATGTAAATATATTTATAACCATTTCTATATTTACAAACTAATATGAGTTCATACTTGTGTATCCAACTGTGATCTATTGCCTTCTCTTCTGCTTATCTGTAAACTTCTCATGCTAACATGGAGAAAGCTGGCCCTTTGCAAACAATTTACTTAATTGTTCAATTCTGGTATAATTTCATAGCAGTATCAGAATTGTTAACTCATACTTTCATAGGGAAAAATTTTATTAACTACAGTGCTTATGTACAATATATTTTCTTCTCTTTCTAGACTCCATGTCTCTAATTGTTCTTGGGCCAGTGCATTTTCCCATCCACTTCAATGACGCTAGTCCATACGTTTGCGATATTTTTAAATTGTGTTTTTTCCAGTCTATATTTCATCCTGGGATCCCCAGCCTCCTAAATGATATGTTCTAATTTGCATACCTTACGGGTTACACTTTGTAACAAATGCATAATCTAATGTGGCTGGCATTGTAGTGTCATACAGAATACTCTCACTGTCCTACAACTGATTATTTTACTGTTGCTATAGCATTGCCTTTTCCTGAATGTCATGTAATTAGAATCATACAGAAACTATCCGTTTTTACTCTGGCTTATTTAAATATAGCAATATGCAGTTTCTGGTTAGCCATGTCTTTTTATGGTTTGGTAGCATATTTCTTTTTATTCCTGAAGAATATGCTATTATATGGATGTGCTGCAATTTATTTATTTATTCACCCAGTAAAATACATCTTTACTGCTTCCACTTTTTGTTGATTACAAATAAAGCTACTGTTTTAACCATTCGTGTGTAGGTATTTATGAGACATAAATTTTAAAATCTGGTATATCTCTGTGAACACAGTTGCTGGATTGTATATAAGTCAGTGGTCATCTTCGGAATAAATGAACAAATTGTCTTCCAAACTGGCTATACCATTTGGTATTCCCACAAGCAATGAATAGGAGTTCTGATTGCTCTATCTTCTCATGAACATTTGTTGTTTTTTTTAACTTTTATTTAATGAATATAAATTTCCAAAGTACAGCTTATGGATTTCAGTGGCTTCCCCCGCATCATAACTTCCCTCCCACCCGCAACCCTCCCCTTTCCCGCTCCCTCTCCCATTCCATTCACATCAAGATTCATTTTCAATTCTCTTTATATACAGAAGATCAGTTTAGCATATATTAAGTAAAGATTTCAACAGTTTGCACCCACATAGAAACACAAAGTGAAAAATACTGTTTGAGTACTAGTTATAGCATTAATTCACATTGTACAACACATTAAGGACAGAGATCCTACATGAGGAGTAAGTGCACAGTGACTCCTGTTGTTGACTTAACAAATTGACACTCTTGTTTATGGCATCAGTAATCACCCTAGGCTCTTCTCAGGAGTTGCCAAGGCTATGGAAGCCTTTTGAGTTCACTGACTCTGATCATATTTAGACAAGGTCATAGTCAAAGTGGAAGTTCTCTCCTCCCTTCAGAGAAAGGTACCTCCTTCTTTGAAGACCTGTTCTTTCCACTGGGATCTCTCTCGCGGAGATCTTTCATTTAGGTCTTTTTTTTTTTCCCCCCCAGAGTGTCTTGGCTTTCCATGCCTGAAATACTATCATGGGCTTTTCAGCTGGATCCGCATGCTCTAAGGGCTGATTCTGAGGCCAGAGTGCTGTTTAGGACATCTGCCATTCTGTGGGTCTGCTGTGTATCTCGCTTCCCATGTTGGATCATTCTCTCCCTTTATTTTTCTATCGGTTAGTATTTGCAGACACTAGACTTGTTTACGTGCTCCCTTTGACTCTTAGTCCTATCATTATGATCAATTGTGAACAGAAATTGATCACTTGGACTAGTGAGATGGCATTGGTACATGCCACCTTGATGGGATTGAATTGGAATCCCCTGGCACATTTCTAACTCTACCATTTGGGGCAAGTCAGCTTGAGCATGTCCCAAATTGTACATCTCTTCCCTCTCTTATTCCCACTCTTATATTTAACAAGGATCACTTTTCAGTTAAGTTTCAACACTTAAGAATAACCGTGTATTAATTACAGAATTCAACCAATAGTATTAATTAGAACAAACAAAAAATACTAAGAGGGATAAATATTATGTTGTTCATCAGCAGTTGTTGTTTTTAGTTTGTTGGATTTTAGGCTTTCTAATAGGCTTTTAGTAGTATCTCATCTTTTTATTTACTTAAAGTTCTCTAAAGACATATGATGTTGAGGATATTTCATGTATTTATTTTCTATCTATATGTCTTCTTTGTTGTAACTATTTAGATCATTTGCCCATTTATTGTTTATTTTAAAAATTCATTCATTTTATATAAAAGGCAGAATTACAGAGGAAGAGAGAGAGGGAAAGAAAGAGAGAAAAAGTGAGCTTCCATCTACTGGTTCACTCTCCAGATGGCTGTAACACCCAGAACTGGACCAAGCTGAAGCCAAGAGCCAGAATATCCATCTGGGTCTCCTATGTGGATGGCATGGGCTCAAGTATTTGGACCATCTTCAACTACTTTTACAGCCACATTAGCAGGGAACAGGATAGAAGCAGAGCAGCCACTGCACAGGAAAGGAAACACTCAACAAAGTGAAGAGACATCTGAGAGAACAGCAGAAAATATTTGCAAACTATGCTTCTTTAAAGGATTAATATCTAGAATCTACAAAGAGCTCAAGAAAACTCAACAACAACATAACAAACAGTCCAGTTAAGAAGTGGGCAAAGGACATGAACAGGCACTTTTCAAAGCATGAAATACAAATGGGCAACAGACAAATTAAAAAAATGCTCAGAATCAGTAGCCATCAGGGAAATTCAAGTAAAAACCATAGTGGGGTTTTACCTCCCGCCAAGTAGTAGGACTGTCATCCAAAAATAAAAAAATAACGAATGCTGGCAAGGATATGGAGAAAAAGGTGCCCTAATACATTGTTGTACATAAGTACAACCATTATAGAAGATAGTATGGAGATGTCCCAGAAATCTGAAAATAGATCTACCATATGATGCAGCCATCGCACTCCTGGAAATTTACCAAAAGGACATGAATTCAGCATATCGAAGAGTTATTTGCACCCCTTGGTTATAGCAACTCAAATCACAATAGCTAAATTATGGAATCAACCTATATGCCCATTAACTAATTGCTGGGTAAAGAAAATGTGTCATACACACACAAACACACATACACACACACACACACACACATGTGCACAGAGGAATACTACTCAGCCATAAAAAGGAATGAGACACTGTCTTTTGCAACAAAATGGATGCAACTTGACACAGTTGTGCTAAGTGTAATAAGACAGCTCCAAAAAGAAAAATATCATGTATCTGATATTTGGTAGTTAATATAGAATACAAAAAGTTTTAAAATGAAACTGACATCTTATGATTTAATTATTGTTTATAGCCCTTGTCTATATTCCTGAGAAACAGTGGTCTTTCTGTTTTTACTTGTAGAACATTAAGCCTGTGTATTAATAGAAATTAAAGAAGAAAAAGAAAAAACATGGAGAAACCAAGATTCAGACTCAGTCTCATCTGGATGCCAGTGTCAATGGTGGCGGCTTAACCTGTTGCACCACAGTACTAGTCCCTGTTGTCTTTTTGTTTTCTCTCATATATAGTAAATTTTAAAAGCAGTCACAGACCAGGGCTGGCACTGTGGTATAGAAGGTTAGGCTGTGGACTGTGATGCTGGCATCCCACATGGGCCCAGTTTGTGTCATACCTGCTCCACTTCCTATCCAGCTCCATGCTGTTATACCTGGGAAGTGCTTGGACCTCTGCCGCCCATGTGGGAGACCTTGAGGAAGCACCTGGCTTCAGCCTCACCCAGCCAGGCTGCAGTTGTGTCCACTTGGGGAGTAAACCAGTGGCTGAAAGTTCTTTCTTAGTCTGTCTGTAACTCTGACTTTGAAATAAATAAATAAATCTTTTACTAATAATCAGAGATCATTATACTACAGGAATATGTCATTCTTAACCACTTGTTTGATAAAGATATAAAACATGTTTGATGGAACTAAGAGTTTTAGGAGTTCTTTGTTTTGGATACTAATCTTTTATGTGATAATATTTTACAAATATTTTCTCCCAGTCTGTGGTTTATCTTTTCATTCTTTGAAGTGTCTTTCACAGACATATAATTAAAATAAATTCCAACATCAATTTTTTTTCTTTAGTGGATCATGATTTTAATATTCCAGCACCTAATTACTAACTTCAAAGTCACCCACATTAACTTATAGAAGTTTTGTACTTATATTTAGGCTTATGATCTCTTTTGGCTTAATTTTGTGAAAGCTTAAGCTTTGTGTCTAAATTCATTTTCTTGCATGTGGATGTCCACTTGTTCTAGTGCCACTTATTGAAAAGATTGTCCTTTCTCTACTTAACTGCTTTTACTGCTTTGTCATTTGACTATAGTTATAATTCTATTTCTGGACTCTTACGTTCCACTGTTGAATACATTTGTGGTATGTGCAATAAAGCATTGCCTTAATTACTGAAACCCTCATGGTAAGCTTTGAAATTAGATAACGTGTTCTCCATCTGGGCTTTTCTTCAGGACTGTATTGGCTAGTCTTGGTATTTTGACTATCTGCATAAACTTTAGAATGAGTTGGTCAACATCTACAAAAGAGGTCTGCTTTGATTTTTTTAATCAGAGTTATACTTTTCCATACAAATCCTAAAAATACCTTATATAACTTACACCTAAATAATTTTGATGCCATTACAAATGACATTTTCAAAAAATTTAGAATGCTAATTCTTCACTGATGTTATGTAGGTATATGTGTATATAGGAAAGCAGTTGATTTTTGTAAATTGACCTTGTATCTTGTAAATATTTCTTTGTTTTTTTCTCCTTCTACTATTCTGGTTATGCACATGTCCCACCTCTTTAAATTATCGACAATTCTCTGATGTTCTACTTTCCTCTCCATATTCTTTGCGATTCCTCAGTCTTCAAGCTCACGAATGCTTTCCTTGGGCATGCCCAGCCTCCTGATGAGCCCCTCAAAGGCAGTCTTCATTTTGTGATGTTTTCACATTTAGCATTTCCAATTGCTACTCTCTTAGAGTTCCCATCCTTTTACCTACATTACTTATTTGTTCTCATGTTACCTACTTTTCCCGTTGCAGCTTTTTTTTTTTTTTTTTTTTTTTTTTTTTTTTTTTTTTTTTTTTTTTGACAGGCAGAGTGGACAGTGAGAGAGAGAGACAGAGAGAAAGGTCTTCCTTTGCCGTTGGTTCACCCTCCAATGGCCGCCGCGGCCGGCGCGCTGCGGCCGGCGCACCGCGCTGATCCGATGGCAGGAGCCAGGAGCCAGGTGCTTTTCCTGGTCTCCCATGGGGTGCAGGGCCCAAGCACCTGGGCCATCCTCCACTGCACTCCCGGGCCACAGCAGAGGGCTGGCCTGGAAGAGGGGCAACCGGGACAGAATCCGGTGCCCCAACCGGGACTAGAACCCGGTGTGCCGGCGCCGCTAGGCGGAGGATTAGCCTAGTGAGCCGCGGCGCCGGCCCCCCGTTGCAGCTCTTAATATATTAATTATAGATATTTTAAACTCCCTGACAATTCCAATATCTATGCTTTTTTTAAATTTGTTTTGACAGGAAGAGTTAGACAGTGAGAGAGAGAGAGACAGAGAGAAAGCTCTTCCTTCTGTTGGTTCACCCCCCAAGTGGCCGCTACGGCCGGTGCTCTGCGCCGATCCAAAGCCAGGAGCCAGGTGCTTCCTCCTGGTTTCCCATGTGGGTGCAGGGCCCAGGCACTTGGGCCATCCTCCACTGCCCTGTCGGGCCACAGCAGAGAGCTGGGCTGGAAGAGGAGCAACCGGGACAGAATCTAGCACCCCAATCAGGACTAGAACCCCGGGTTGCCGGCGCCGCAGGTGAAGGATTAGCCAAGTGAGCTGCAGTGCCGGCCAATATCTATGCTTTTTTAAAAGATGTATTTATTTATTTGAAAGGCAGAGTTACACAGAGCAGGAAAGGCAGAGTTACACAGAGCAGGAAAGGCAGAGAGAGGGAGGTCTTCCACCTGCTGGTTCACTCCCCGGTTGGCCACAATGGCCAGAGCTGGGCTGATCCAAACCCAGGAGCCAAGGGCTTCCTCCAGGTCTCCCATGTGGGTGCAGGGGCCCAAGGACTTGAGCCATCTTCCACTGCTTTCCCAAGCCATAGCAGAGAGCTGGATAGGAAGTGGAGCAGTGAGGACTTGAACCGGCACCCTTATGGGATGCTGTCACTGCAGGCGGCGGCTTCACCAGCCACACCACAGTGCTGGCCCCAATATCTGTGTTGTATTTGAGTTCCACTGTGATGCTTTTTCATGCATCCTTGGGCTATGGTTTTTCTTGCTTCTTGGCATGTTCATAATTCTGTGTGTAAAAGCCAAATGTAGGCCGGCGCCGCAGCTCACTAGGCTAATCTTCCACCTTGCAGCACAGGCACACCAGGTTCTAGTCCCCGTCGGGGCACCGGATTCTGTCCCGGTTGCCCCTTTTCCAGGCCAGCTCTCTGCTGTGGCCCGGGAGTGCAGTGGAGGATGGCCCAAGTGCTTGGGCCCTGAACCCCATGGGAGACCAGGATAAGTACCTGGCTCCTGCCATCGGATCAGCGCGGTGCACTGGCTGCAGGGGCCATTGTGGGGTGAACCAACAGCAAAGGAAGACCTTTCTCTCTGTCTCTCTCTCACTGTCCTCTACTCTGCCTGTCAAAAAAAAAAAAAAAAAGCCAAATGTAACAGGATATAGAAATGGAGATAAATACACCATTTGTCTGATTTCTGTTATTCTGTCTAGAAATATGGGTGTAGTTCATCTTTGCTGTCACAGTAGAAATTCTTCCAGCGCACTTGTGCTTGCCTGTGCTGTTGACTTTGGTTTCCCAAGTACTCCTCCTTCAGCAATGTGCTTCCTGCAGGCCTTCCAGCTGTAATTCACTGTCGTCATCCTGAAGCCTTGTGGATACGATGGTAAGATAGAGTAGAGGTGAAGTATTCTAAAACTTTAGGATTAAATGTAAGCCTTTTAGTGGACCTATGTCCCTGGACTGTGACCTTCCCAAATGTTTTTTTAGATCCCCTCCTCACCACATTTGAGAAAGGAAAGGTAGATAGGCTGGAGTGGGAGACATTCCCTTCCTTTAGGTGGGATCACGAGATTCTGCTAAGATACTTTTCCTTGAGAATAGGTCTCTGCTATAGGAATAGTCTGTAGGCATTTTATAATGGGCCCTCTTCCTCTCCATCTGCTAGTCTACCATAGAATCCTTCTTAGCTATTTACCATGTAGAGTAGATAAGTTGCCTGGTGATGAAACCCAAGAAAGTGTTAAGCCCCCATTAAGAAAGCAGCCCCATAGAAGTTCTCAGTTCCAAGCTAATCCACTTTGTGCCTGCCATGGTGCATCCGCGTTACAATGCAAGTGTTAACGCCAGATGGGGTTCCAGTAACTTCTCTTTGTGAGTTGTGAAGTTGGCCATGATTTGTTGTATTCCATTTTCTCCATATTTTGGGGTCATATTGTTCTGCAATTTCTGTTTCCTGATGGACCCAAGAAAAATCATTGATTTGAAGTTTCTGTGAGCTCATCCTGCTTGGCCCACACTGTTGGAATGGTAGGGCAGCGGTGTTCTTCCACAAGAAGCACCGAAGACAGTTTCGGTGAACATGTCCGTTTATTAGCAGTTAGGCACAAGCTTTTATAGGGCAGGCAAAGGGGAGTAGCTAGCTCAGGGTAGCAATGCTGATTCTGTAGGATAAAGCTGATATTGGTGCCTCTATGCTTCTCCAATCAGCTAGAAGGTCACATAGCTCATGTAGCCTTCCAGGTAGTCTTAAGGATCTGGGACACACCCGGGAAGTGTTTACCTGGTTGACAATTGCAAGGCCCCTCAACAGGAAGTGGGGGTGGCGGAAATGTGCCTGGGGCCCCTGCCGCCTGCCAGCAGTCAGGTCATATGTGGGTCTCAAGGTGCTGAGCCCTCCACCAGGGTTTCCCTTGGGGGGGCATGGTGTGCCACACCCTCTTGACATCCTGCATGGGCTAGGCAGGCAGTCTCCCAGCCAGGCACAGGATCACCTACAAGTGTCTTCCACTTTATCTTTTTAGAAGGGTGGGAGAGATGATTTGCAAATTTTGTACAGGTCAGAGCTTAAACTGGAATCTCTACACTTGATTCTTTTATGCCCAAAATACAGTCCCCAGGACATGTCCTGAGTACCTAGACAGAACAAACAATTCCAAGAGGAAGGTTTTAGCCATCACTACAGGACATCATCTCTCTCACTTCTGGACGTGGGTGTTTATGCATGTTTCTCTGTACTGGGTGATTTCTCTTAATAAATTAAGATTGCAGGATTCTCTATTGTTATAGTTCCCCCAGATTGTCTAACAGAAAGCTACCCCTTCTTCCTATTTCTGCAGATTTCTAGTGTTAAGGCTTATAATGCTACCAGAATTGCCTTTCTACTGGCTTCTCTGTCTGCACTGCCTGAAAGAGGAGAGAATGAGGGCCTGTTCATTCTTTTGGGTCCTCTCTTTGTTCACCATTGTGAGGTGTTACAAGCCTAGAGTGAACCATCTGACTTCACAAGAAAGTTGTGCTGCCGCGGCGGCCATTGGAGGGTGAACCAACGGCAAAGGAAGACCTTTCTCTCTCTGTCTCTCTCTCTCACTGTCCACTCTGCCTGTCAAAAAAAAAAAAAATCCATGCCCAACAACAGATCTCTGATGGTCTTTGGCATTCCAGTTCTTCAAGAACAATTCAGAGCTGTGTGTGGACAGATCAGTACTTCCACTTGGAGGTCCATGGCAGCAGCTGGTGATTTGTAGGTTCACACATCATAGTGGCATAGGGACTAATCCTTATAACATGGACACACACTTTTATTTATTTACTTGAGGGAAGAAGGTGAGGGGGAGGGAGAGGCAGAAGGAGAGGGAATGGATGAGAATGAATAGGAACATGCTTCTCTCCATTGGCTCAATCCTCTAATGCCCACAAGGCTAGCTGCAGCCCTGGTCAACGCTGGAAATCCAAGACTCGTGCTCAGCGGGTAGGGACACAGTTACTTGAACCATCACTGTTGCCTGCCAGGGTCTACATTTGCAGGAATCTGAAGTGAGGAGCGAAGCCAGGAATTGAACCAGGTACTCCAGTATGGGATACAGGCACCTTAACTAATAGAGTAAATGCCTGGTCCTACACACACAATTCTAAAGAACAAACATTAATAATCAGAAATTCCTAAAGTGTCCCTTCCTTCTCTTATTCAAAAGTCGTTTCATTAGGGAAATTGAACTTCATTATTACTATGGGGGTTAGTGGAGGAAGTGTCCTATAGCTGATACATTTTTTAAATAATTCTTTCATTGTCCCCTTTCTTTAATTCTTTTACCAAATATTTTTTTAACTTTTATTTAATGAATATAAATTTTCAAAGTACAGCTTATGGATTACAATGGTTTCCCCCCCCAATAACTTCCCTCCCACCCGCAACCCTCCCCTTTCCCTCTCCCTCCCCCCTTCCATTCACATCAAGATTCATTTTCAATTCTCTTTATATACAGAAGATCAGTTTAGCATATATTAAGTAAAGATTTCAACAGTTTGCACCCACATAGAAACACAAAGTGAAAAATACTGTTTGAGTACTAGTTATAGCATTAAATCTCAATGTACAGCACACTAAGGACAGAGATCCTACATGAGGAGTAAGTGCACAGTGACTCCTGTTGTTGACTTCACAAATTGACACTCTTGTTTATGGCGTCAGTAATCACCCTAGGCTCTTGTCATGAGCTGCCAAGGCTATGGAAGCCTTTTGAGTTCACCAACTCTGATCATATTTAGACAAGGTCGTAGTCAAAGTGGAAGTTCACTCCTCCCTTCAGAGAAAGGTACCTCCTTCTTTGAAGACCTGTTCTTTTCACTGGGATCTCACTTCCGGAGATCTTTCATTTAGGTGGGTTTTTTTTTGTTTGTTTGTTTGTTTGTTTTGCCAGAGTGTTTTGGCTTTCCATCACCAAATATTTTTAAGTTATTTATTTATTTGAAAGGCAAAGCTTCAGAGTGGAAGAGAGAAAGGGAAAGAGATTGAGTGATTCTGCCCTCTGGTTCACTCCCTAAATGTCTGCCACAGCAAGGGCTGGGCCAAGAGCTCCATCTGGGCCTCCCACATCGGTGGCAGGGGCCCAGGTACTCGGGCCATCTCCTTCTGCTTTCCCAGGCACATGATCAGGAAGCTGAGCTGGCAAGGGGCAGTCAGGATTTGATCAGCACTTACATGCGATGCTAGTGTCACTGATGGTGGCTTCACCCACTGTGCCACAATGCCAACCCCAACACTTAAATATGCTCATGATATGATAGCTGAACAAATGCACAGAAAAAAATCTGGAAATTGCAATAGAAAAATCTCTTTCAGTTCTTAGGCAAGGCTCATAAGTCTCAAGTTTGAGGAGGGTGATGTGGTCTCACATGTGTGTATGTGAAGAGAGGGAGCATTTAGCCAGACCACAAGCACACTTATTGAATATGGTATGGATTGGGAAAATTTGAGGAAGGAAAGAGTTGACGGAATTGATGAATAGAAGCAGGCAGCCACTTTTTTTCTGTGCAAAACAAAGTTCTGATTTTAAGGGTAAGCTACCTTAGACTTGGGGTAGCGTAAAGTGAGTGTGTGGCCAGTCACAGCCAGTCAGGGCTGCCAGGCTGCGCAGCCTCGGGCGTGCCATGGACTTGATGTTTTATGGGAAGAGTGTCCCTTGAAGCACAACACCGTTTATATGGACTGCAGTGTGAATGCTGCCTCCTGCAGCTGTGCAATATAGCTTGTATTGGCAGAAGCTTTAGGGATCGTAGCAATGTCAATTTTCATGCGAATTGCTACTAATTTTATTCTCTTTGGAGAGTTCCAAAAATGAAACTTCCCCTCCATGATGCTAAATGAAATGTCTTCTCTCCAAGTTTTCATAGTGCTCAGCGTATGTTAGCGTGGCTGTTCTCAAGGTTTATGTGTTGGGTTCCCCTACTAACTCTCTGCCCTGGGTCTTTTCTATCTCTTTACCAATGGTTCCAAGCCCAATACTGGGCACAGAGCAAATGTTCAGTAAATGTTTCCTGAATTAAAAGTAAGTTATTCTCCATAAGGTACTCTCAATTGCCTCACTTTTTTTTTCTTAATTTTAATTTGTTGTCGATTTAGTCCACAGAGAATGCACTGTGCTTCTATTTATTAAATTAAATATCTGCTTGAAGTAGCATATTAAAAATTAAGCTTAGTTAAATCTCAATTTCCTGTGATCATTATGTAAGTTGCTCATCACTGTATCTCATATTAGCTTGGTTCAATGGTTAGATAGCAATTAACACAAGTGCTTAATGACCACTTTCCTATTCGGATATACTCCTAATGACACTCACCGTTTAAAGTGCTTTAGGGTTAATTGTAAGTGCATATAATTTTCCTACCCTTCTGACTGACAGTCCATTCTTATCACTAAGATTATGATGAGTATTCCAGACCTGTGCAGGACGAAGGCTGCTCTGCCACACTCAGCAGTCGGCATTTCTAACCCTTTGGTTCTCTTCACTCACCTCAACAATTCCCACAGTCTGTGCTTTGGCATTAATGCTGGAAAAAACCTCTCTGCGGGCTGGCACTGTGGCATAGTAGGCCAAGCCTCTGCCTGTGGCACCGACATCCCATGGGGGTGCCACTTTGTGTCCTGGCTGCCCCTCTTCCAAACCAGCTCTCTGCTTATGGCCTGGGAAAGCAGTGAAAGACGGCACCAGGGGGTTGAGCCCCTGCACCTGCGTGGGAGACTTGGAGGAGGCTTCTGGCTCCTGGCTTCGGATTGGCTCAGCCCTGGCCATTACAGCCCTGTGGGGAGTGACGCAGCAGATGGAAGATCTTTCTCTGACTCTCTCTCTCTGACTGTAACTATCTCAAGTAAATAAATAAATAAATTTTAAAAGTCCCTTTGAAATATCATCTAAAATCTCATTGTTTTTTAATAACAGAAAAGGAGAGTGTGGAGGGTGTTTTTTTGTTGTTGTTGTTGTTTTGTTTGTTTGTTTTTTGTTTTTGACAATTGTAAGGTCCTTATCCACAGGGAAGTCATGAAACAAGATTTCTCTCCTATGATGTGATGTGAATGTTGACGTGTAATAATATAACCATCATAGATTTTCTTAATGTTATTCAATATTATGTTAATTATTATTTGTTTTTAATATTTATTTGAAAAGCAGAGAGATTGATTGATTTCCCATCCACTGGTTCATTCTCCAAATACCCACAATAACCAGGGCAGAGCCAGGCTTAACGCTAAAACCAGGAGCTCTGTCAGGGTACACAGTGGCAGGAAACTGCAATCAGGAGCAGACCAGGGACTTGAACCCCGGTGCTTTAATAGGGGTGCTGGCCTTCCAAGCACTGTCTTAGCCCCTTCGCAAAATGCCTGCCCTGAATATTGTTCATTGATAGAATAAAAAATTGCAGTAAAGCTGTGAAGTTGTCTCTGAAATTTCAAATGCTTAACCTTCTTTATAAATACTTGAATATATCCAACTTACATTATACGTTTTCCAATCCATCGCTGTGTACAAAGTTTTTCTGTTTCCCCCTAACAGTCACTGCAGGTCCATGGTTAATAGTCAATGATTAATTTTAATGTATTGTTTACAAAAAGGTATATATTTAACTTTTGCATTACTCAGCCTTCCTTGCTAATAATTCTGGAATTTATTTGATAACTGTTACGTGCAGTAGAAAAGCAGAATGACATTGACATTGTGTTGTAATGCACATTTCGATGGGCATAGTGAAAAGCCAGTTTTTGTCATGATGACTTGCTGACAGCAGTTCAGTGGTGTGGTTTACAAAGGTGATTTCTCCAAGTCAACAGCAGGGAATAATACATCTGCAACAGGAGCAGAAATTCATCTTGGTGTTGAGCGAGTAGTTCTACAAGTCCAGAAATTAGAGATGACAAAGATCCAAGTGGTTCTCAGATTTTAAAATTATCTATCATGAATTAAACTCAAACCCAATTTGAGTAGATAAATGAAAGTAATCCTCATTCCATGTCTAATCCCTTACATACAGCATAGTAGGGGCTCAGTAAACATTTATGGATTAATGAAGATTGTATAACAAATATCACAGCTACACCCACCACAAAATCAGAAGCATGCTACCAAGAAGTTAAATTACTTCATTTCAGTCTCAGAATCTGAATGGAAAGTGCTTTTACAAACACATGCCAGAACAGAAGATATCATAATTTTTGGACCACGTTATTATGCTTTTTATTCCTTTATAGATATAATATTGTAAGTACTAACATGACTTGTCACTATAGAGTTAATTAAAAAAAAAAAAAAACAGGTGATGGATGACTCAGAACATTTGCTTATACTTGAGTAAACTGTGATGTTCACTAAGTGTTATTTCACTCCTTGCCTTTGAATAAAGATACTCATTTTCATTTACTCTTAGTGTAGTTCAAGAAATGCAATAAAACTGATGAATATCCAAGATAGTGTATACTGGGAATGTGGAAATACTTACTTCCTGTGGAGTTCAAATTAGTTGGATATGCAGTTTTTATGTTAGATAAGAATGTTCCATAAAATATCAAACAATGTGTTTGAAAAAGACAGGTACTAATAATTTGTGGCTCATTCCAACAATCGCATTCAACTTCTCCTCACCATTTCTCTGAACCACAAATGAATAAGTCACTCTTATTAGATTGCCATTCCATTGAGTAGCATAGACTTAATTTTTAGGAAAGCGTTAAAATCACGTCCATGTTTACATTGTTCAGATCCATTTTACTCAACTATTTTGTCATTTAGAGCAATAACTCATCAATGCCTAGTGCAACCTTTCTTTATGTTACTTTTCTTAGTGCTCTAAAATGTGCTATTTTGAATTCCTGAAATGTTATAAACCACCAGATTGCTAATTGCTTTGGATGCTGTGAAAAATAATTACTTCACATTATTTTTGATATTTAATTGACAGTGTAATGCATTTAACTAAAGACCTGCAATAAACTATTTCTAATTACTGAGGGTGGTGGAGTGGAAAAGCAGGCTGTAAAACTTTACGAGGGAAACAGGAAAGTCACTGTTGATATGACTTTTTCAGAAACAGATAGTTCCCCCAAGTGGGAAGTTCTTGAAAACTGTAAAGTCATATTCTATTCATGACTTAGGAAATTGTAAAGATTACTTTTGGATGGATTGCCCTGCTAAAGGATGCACCCTGCTAAATGTACTGTACTTGCACCAAAATTCTGCCTTTTGTGGTTGACAGAACATTGTGACAGAGATAGACTTGGCATGGCCAGAGTAAGTCCTCTCTCACACTGTTTGTTTTCCATTTATTCTGCTTCTGTATTGATGTTCAGCTTAAAAGCTGTGCCAAGGTGTTAGATGTCACTGAAATACAGTCGTGTGCCACATAGCAAGGTGTTGGTCAACAGCAGATTGTATTTCAATGATGGTCCCCTAGGAATGTAATGGAGCTGAAAGATTCCTAGCACCTGATGACATCATAGCTCTCATGAAGTCAGTGTGATGCGTCAGTCATGTGCTTGTGGTGATGTTTGTATAAGCAAATAATATCCTGCTAGCAGTTCAAATGTATATCATGTACAGTTAAATACTGTACGTAGTACTTGATAATAACTATGCGGCTGGCTTATATGTTTATTGCATTTTGTTATTTTAGGATATATTCCTACTTATTAAAAAGCTTACTATCAGATAGTGTTCTTATTGGGCCAGCAGCAGACTCAGACATCTCCCAGCCCTTGAAAACATCCAGGGGCCTCGTGGCGTGAGTGACATATGCCACCTACCTATGTGCAGTTCCACTCTGTGCTGCTCAGGGACGGAACTACCACAGTGCCTTTCTCAGCACACATCCCCATCGCTCAGTGACACATGACTGACTGTGCATAGATATTACTCAGGACATTCTTAGCTCCCGGGGTCAGACCTAATTGTTATAAACTGATCCCTGAAAAATAATCCTTAGAACCTAGCACGAGGAATTACGATTATCTAGACGTGTCGCGTAGAGGGTGTGAGAGATGTGTGACCCTTTGCAATGGTGCAAGCTGCTTACAGTGTCCCAGACTCTCGGATATTATTAATAATACGCATATTCTTCTTTTTCTCCCCATTGCCCCCAGTTAAAATAAAATGTTGAATTGTTGATTGAATTTCTATTATGTGTATTTTCCGAAGCACAGCTAAAATAAGAAACATGTTTCAGGGAATGTAAATTATTTTCAGAATTTCAGAAATTGAAAAGGGATAAGAGGAAGGAGAAAATGTTGGGCTGGTGTGAAGCGATAGCCCGTAACCCTCACAGAGTCCCAAACAACACGCGAACTCCCGCCATCCCGGGGGACCCGGCCGAGGCCGCACAGACCACCACGCTGGTGAGTGCACAGTTATTTCACCTTACAATGGCGCGTCTGTGAACGCAATGCTGAGGGAGTGGGCACGGGGCCGTCTTGCAGTCAGTAGTGCTCTTTGTTACAGTGACATTTGCATTTATGTTGTACTGCTCATATAGATTCAGGTTAATTAGTGGGCATTAAAACCTATGTTAATGCCATGCAATGCTGGAATTTAAGCAACTATTTTTCTTTCTATTACTTAAGAATCCTCTATTTATTATGTTATGTTGCCTTTAC
Source organism: Oryctolagus cuniculus (assembly GCF_051225735.1). NCBI lineage: Eukaryota > Metazoa > Chordata > Mammalia > Lagomorpha > Leporidae > Oryctolagus > Oryctolagus cuniculus. The sequence continues at coordinate 10,955,937 of NC_142874.1, read as the reverse complement.
TTAAGAATCCTCTATTTATTATGTTATGTTGCCTTAAAGAAATATTGAAATTAAAGTTCATACTCTTAAATTCTGCACTGTGTAATGGAGATAGTAGAGGAAAATCAAGTACAGAGTTATTCAAAGATAATTTAAAAAAAATAAGAATGATGCCTTCTACATTTTCCTGTATTTTTCTAAAAAAAATCTGATGGTTTTTCAAATCTTAAGATTTTCATAATAAATTGTGAATTAAATCATGGCAAAAATAATTCGAAGACTAAACCAAATATATGGTTTTAATGTTTCATTTTCTGCTTTAATACTGAATGCCTGGTTTTAGTTATCCACTATTTCCTTGTGTTTAGGAAGAGATCTCATTAGCAAAAGGAGTTTTAAATACTCTTTGTTCAGATTTTGGTTGTAATATTCTTGTTTTTGACTTAACGAAATCCCAGTCAGTTTCCAAACTATAAGCTGACATTAGATGCATTTTAATTATTGTTTTACCATTTTATAATAACACAAGTGTTTTTATTACCCTGTTTTATTAGCTGATGAACATATCATTAAATATAAGCAAAGAACCATTTGAGTTTTTAAGTTTTTCTGTCCGGTTGCCATGACAATGTCTGTTATTTGAATGTCTTTGGGCTGATGTACAGTACGTGGTGGCTGATAAACACGGAATTCTGTTCCCGTTGGCTCTGAAGGCTGAGACGTAAGGTGCTGGGGTATTTGTGGTCCTGTGAAAGCTGGGTTGTCTGAGTCAGTGGTGGTGCCTTCCGGCTGTCTCCTCACATGGTGGAAGAAACACGCAGCTCCTGCGTGAGTCCCATTCCTGCAGATCCCAGACTCATGACTGCTCACCACCCAGAGACTCCACCTCGCAGCAGTAGAATTTCACCATCTGAGCATCCAGAAGGCACACATATTCAGAACAAAACCTTTATGCAGAAATGAAGCTTTTTGAATACATATTATCAAGTGGACACGAAGAGAAACTATTGGAAGGACTCGGCTTCCAGGTGACAGAGCATGATAGCTGTAAGACTGTGCCTTAAATTCTGTCCTCTGAGACTGCTGGGGGAGCTGAATACGTGGACAGGTGTGCTGTGCTGTAGGACACTCAAAGCTCTAGGGAAGAGATTCTTAGAAAGGTCGCCTGTACCGTCTCACCTCACTCCGACTTAACTTTTGTAAGTTTTGATTTTCAATAAGACTACTTGGAATGGGTTCCACTGAAGCATGTGTTAAAAATAAGAAGGAACTTCAAAGAGCTTGTGGGAAAATGGAATTAAAAGTTTATTTTTTGGTACAAAAAATTTGATTTACATGTATAGTTTTTCATAATACATATTGTCCATAAACTTATTTGTACACACAGGTAGATTTTCTCAGGAATCATGCACTAAATATATATATATTTTTTTGGACAGTCAGAGTGGATAGTGAGAGAGAGACAGAGAGAAAGGTCTTCCTTTGCCGTTGGTTCACCCTCCAATGGCCACCACGGCTGGCACGCTGCGGCCGGCGCACCGAGCTGATCCGAAGGCAGGAGCCAGGTGCTTTTCCTGGTCTCCCATGGGGTGCAGGGCCCAAGCACTTGGGCCATCCTCCACTGCACTCCCTGGCCACAGCAGAGAGCTGGCCTGGAAGAGGGGCAACCGGGACAGAATCCGGTGCCCCGACCGGGACTAGAACCCGGTGTGCCGGCGCCGCTAGGTGGAGGATTAGCCTAGTGAGCCACAGCACCGGCCTAAATATAAATTTTTAAGCAAAATTTTTTCTGTGCTTTCATTAAAGTGGCTTTAGTGCTTACCTCCGATTTAATAGACTCATCATGCAAAAATCATAGAAAATATTGAGCAAACGTATGGCCTGGCTTTCTGTCTAATTGGGTAACCTAATATTAGCTTCATTTTGCAGATGTGTACCATAGCCCAGAGAAATTAATTGACTTTCCCAGTGTCAGTTAATAAATGATAAAAGGATTACTAGGAATCGGGCTTCTCAAGACAAAGCTTATTCCAGCACACCACACCATCTTATTTTCTTCTTGTTCATATAATTATAGGAGAAAGAAATACATAAAATCAGCAACTTAATTAAATCCAGTAATGAAATTAATGCTATATTGGGAGGGAATATCCTCTAGCGATTGTAACATATTACACCCCGAATCTCAAGTGTTTAAAATAGCAAAATAAAATCTTTGTTTCTCCTGTGATAGCTTGATACATGTTGGGCAACTCTCCTTGGAGGTTGAAGTAAGAATTTAAAGATGCAGACTCTCTTCATACTTCGATAGTGCCTTCTAAGCACACAGCCTCTTAATCCCTGGAGAAACGGAGGAGATTGTGTGGGCCGTGGCACAGGGGCCATTATGGAGCAGCGTCAGACGCATAGGCAACCATCCACTGGACAGAGTCTAATCTCATGGTCCAAGCCGAATCGCAAGGGAGGCTGGTAAATGTTGTCTTCCTATATACCTTGGAAAAGGAGCTAAAATTAGCATCTGGCCATCTCTGCCATAGTCCTCCTTTCAGTCCCCAAATAGTCAATAAGTATTCATGAAAAAGGGTTGTTACTCTTCAAGTGACAATGCAAAACTCTTTTAGCCCTGGAGCCAGCTCAAGTCCATGATCTCTGATTTTGCATCGTCTCTATCAGTGATGATGATAGGCAATTACCCATGAAGAAATTACTTCATTTTGTGACCTGCTTGCAACATACAAGGGAAGAACAGCAATACAGAAAACCTAATAAATGCTTAGAAAGAGAAAAAGATCAGACATCCATGGCCATCACAGGCCATATCCTGCTAGATGTATATGACCAAGTCTCCCTGACCTGGAGGTCAGGAAGGACTCTTGAATAGGTTCTGGCCCAGTTCCAGGGCTGTCATGCTTGTCTGTAGTTCTCTCTAGCCTCCAGATATGCAGCTCTCCACAAAGTTTTCCCTTTTCCACTGTTCTCCTTGTCCGAATGTCAAATACCTATTTGAGAGCTGTATGGCCTTAACATCATATTTCCTGTTTGAGGGAGATTATGGGACCAAGAGTTGCTTTAAATCTTAAATATTTAAGGTTTATTTTTCCGGGAGCAAGATATTTTAGTACAGTAATTCCCTTAAATATTCATAGGATGTTGACCTATTTGCTTCCTGACAGTTCGTGTCACTAGTAAAGTTCTTTCTTGGATGCTCTTAACTGACCCTTCTCACAGTTCTGTCTCCAGTTGACACTGGCTTGAAAAATAGGAGAAAGGACCGCATCCTTGCCCTGTTCGTAGTCTAGAGACACTTTTTCCAGCTGAAACATCTTCCTGGATGCTGGCTTTCCACCACGCCATGTGCCTTGAGTCACTTCATTCAGCTACAAGTTGTCACTGAATGTTTTGTGCTCGGCTATGACATCTATGTAATGCTCCAACACTTGTCAGTTTCTTCCGCAGGCCCTGAAATGTTCTAGATTTTCACTATTCCTCTTCATATCTGTCTTTATATACTAGCAATCAATCCCTTAGCTCATAAATCTCTTGCAACATCTTGCTTAGTGTTCCCGATAGTCAATATGCATTACTAAGATTTTGTTTTATGAGCTGTTTCAAGTGTTGCAGCCCAACAAAACCCCTGTCTACCTTTCAGGTTATTTCAGGTAAATAACTTGCCAGTGGATGGCTTTGTACATCTGAAATTGCTCTCCTTACTTCCCCATGAAACAAATGTCACCTATTTTTAGATTTTCTTTATGGTAGCACAGACCATGGCTATCAATTTGTGCATTTGAATTTTGTAAAAGTTCAGGTTTAGTCAGTAAAACAAATACCACACCAGAAACTATAATGGAAATAAATATGTTAAAGGTTATTTAATTGGATATGAGAAATATGAAAAGTCCAAAACTTACCCAAGCTTAATAGCAAGAGAAGTAACAGTCACCCACACAAAGAGTGCCAAAGGGAGAGGCTGACGTTATTAGCATCTGAAAGCCTGGCTAAGTGGTCTCTCTGAACTGTGTCCCTGTCCAGACTGCCAAGGGGGAGCCTATCAGCTGCTGTAAGATCCTCAGGAGTTCAGAGGACCCCGCAGACCTAGAGCCTGAACCCCTTAAAGGGATGCCCATCTCAGTCCTTACATACTCAAGTTAGATGGCAAGGATGGTGCAACAGTGATTGTCCAGGGAGTTTGAGAAACTAGATCCAGCCTACATTGCTTCCAGAGCGGTGATGATACCAGTAGAAGCAGAAGGCGTGCAAGCAGCAGCAAGTCTTGTTTCTCTTCTCCTGACTTTTGCTTGCCTCTTTCCCTAGCATTGGCAGAACCTAACTGAAAGGTAAACAGAAAAAGAGAAATCTGATTTGATGGTTCTACATCAGCGTCTTGAGCAGATTATAAATCAATGAGTTTAGAGTTGAGAAGCAGTAGCTTCATAACCACTATAAAAAGTTAAAGACAGGTGCTTTAAGGCTAAACTCAGAAATTGCCCAGTCTGATCGTGGTAAATGTTTACTTTTGCTCACAACGTGATCTGATGCAGATTCGTCTCTCCTGTAAAGAATGTGTTACCCATGTTCCCCTCTCTGTGGTTACCATAATAGAAACATGGCTTCTGAGTTTATCAGAGAAGGGGAGGAGTGTGAGGGGCCTTCCATGGTTTTGGAAGTGGTATGCATCATTTCTGTTCTGATACCTTGGCTGGAAACCTAGGGCATACACTAACATATCTACAGGATTATTGGGAAACACAGTCTTCCAGCATGTCCTCAATAGAAAAATTGAGAGCATTTAGCCCACCTCCATCACAGAGGTGTTCCCTCCCTTTAGACAGCTCTCTCGTCCTATGCATCCATTGTTTGTGGCCATGCCTTCATCATCGCTCCTCTGCTGTCACTCAGAGCATTTGAGAACTTTTAGTTTAAATGATGGCCAAGGTGAAGATCATGGTGATGATGATGGCTGAGTATTATATTTCAGGAACACTTATAGGCTTTTTATACCTATTTTCATTTTTAATATTCACAGCACTCTGATGAAGTACATATGATCATAGTCCCCATTTTATGGATAGGGCCACTGAAGTATAAGGAAATTTAAAATCTGCCCCAAGTAGCATGTATATTAACTGTGAAGCTGTGGTTCTGTTAGTTCTAGCAATCTAAGTCTAGAGTATCACTCTATTCTGTCTTTCAGGCATTATTTGAATTATATATTTGTATATTCGGCTAAACACAAAGATTCCAAATGAAATAATTTATCACAGATATGGCATACAAGTAGACTCTTTAAAATCCGTCATTATAGATGTCTATTAGATTATTTTCTATTGTTTATTGACTGATATACAAATAGAGTAAATTTCACAGCCATTTCCACCTTGATACTTTTAAAAACTTACCTACCTGGAAGTATTGTGTCTTTTTGATCTACAAGGAAATTCACATGACCTATTTTTAATTGATAAAAATACTTATTCAGTTTAAAATCTCTCAAAATGGGATTGGGCACGTGGCCTAGTAGTTAAGACACCAGTTAGGATTCCTGTATTCCACATCAGAGTAACATGGACCCAGACCCTGACTCCAGCTTTCTGCTAAAGAAAACCCTGGGAGAGAGTAGCACTGGCTCCAGTCATTGGGCCACTGGGCTGCTAACACCAACATGGGAAACCTGGATGGAATTTGCAGCCAGCCACAGCTATTACAGGCATTTGAGAGTGAACCAGCAAATTGGAGCTTTCCCTATCTCTGCCTGTCTGCCTTCCAAATAAAATATTTCTCTGGGGCAGCCATTTGATGCAGCAATGAAGATACGACTTGGGAGGCCACATTCCATATTGGAGTGCCTGGGTGTCAAGTCCCAGATACACTCTTGATTCCGGAGGAAGCAGGCGCTGATTCAGGTACCCTGGGTAGTTAACATCCTTGCTGGAGACCTGGATAAAGCTCCTGGCTCCCAGATTCAGCCTGGCGTAGCCCCAGCTCCAGCCCCAGCCCCAGCCCCAGCCCCAGCATTTAGGGAGTGAACCTGTGGGTGGAAACCCCTAACTACGATCAATCAGTTGATCTATCTATTTATCTTTCCCTTTCAAAATAAAATTTTTAAAAATTTTCTTTTTCTTTTTTTTTTTTTTTTTTTTTTTGACAGGCAGAGTTAGACAGCGAGAGAGAGAGAAACAGAGAGAAAGGTCTTCCTTCCGTTGGTTCACCCCCTAAGTGGCTGCTACAGCCGGTGCACTGCACTGTTCAGAAGCCAGGAGCCAGGTGCTTCCTCCTGGTCTCCCATGCGGGTGCAGGGGCCCAAGCACTTAGGCCATCCTCCACTGCCTTCCTGGACCACAGCAGAGAGTTGGACTGGAAGAGGAGCAACTGGGATAGAATCCAGTGCCCCGACCGGGACTAGAACCCGGGGTGCGGGCACCACGGCACTGGCATAAATTTTCAAATGAATAAAAACCTTCAGAGGTATAAGAGATTTTGCTTATTAATCAAATATATTCAAAATTATAACCTAAGGAGTTGAGGTGTCTCATTTTGTATGGCAGGAAAGAAATCTTTTAAACTTATTGAAACTCAGTTTAACTTGTTAGCAAAAACATCTTATGCTGGCTATACCCTTAAACAATTTATGTAATGAAATTAGAGTTTCGATATCAAACTTAGAATGAGTGCAAAGGAGATCGTAAGAGTCAAATAAAAAGGTGGAAGATTTTTTTTTAAGGATTAGAGTTGAAAAATCTATGGACATCAAACTAGGGAGATTAAAAGATGTCATTGTAGAAGTCAGCAAAGACTCCAGAGAAAATTACTCTCCTATAATCAATGATGAATTTTTGAGGCTATAAATAGACTGTGGTTAGGTAAGAAGGACAGAGTGTCACTTTATGTGTCTGACAGAGGTGACTCCACTTCCAAGTGTGTATCTCTGCACACTTTCTGGCATTATAGAACGTGGCCGGGGACGAGACTCTTGAAATGCTTTAGAAAAGACTTAAGAGGACAGCTTAGATAAGACAGCTCTCCAGCAGAAGTTTATAATATATACACAGAAAACTCAAAAAATGACTTTTAATAAAATACTTATTTATAAAACTTTACAATTTTCCAAGCAGTTTAGGTCCGTTATTTCTTTACAGTTCATACTAAGGCACATAAAACAGATTTAATTTTGCAACTAGGTATTCAAATGAGATTAGAAATGGGATCACCACAAGAAAACTCCTTATCTAGGTGTTGTGAATAGTCCTGCAATAAACGAGAATGCAGCTATTTCCCAGTGTGCTGATTTAATTTCCTTTGGATATGTATATCCAGCAGTGGAGTAGGTGAATCATATTGTAGTTTTATTTTTTATCTATTTTCTTAGGAAATTCCAAGCTGTTTTCCGCAGTGGCTCTGCTGATTTGTATTCCCACCGAAGGTGTCTAAGAGTTCTGTTTTTCTCCACACCCACATGCCCTTGTTGTCTTTTGTCTTTTTGATAATGGCCCTTCTGACTAGAATGAGGTAATATCTCTGGTTTTGATTGGTGTTTCCCTGATGATCAGTGTGATTTAAGATGATGGATATATCAATTACTATGGAATGATCATTATACAATATCTGCAAATATTGAAACAGATAAATATGTACTATCATTATGTCAATTAAAAACATTTTTAAAGTATTGTTATAAATTTAGTTAATTCAAGTCATGCTTATTATAAGTTATGTAACACACTTATTGCAAGAAGTTGATATTTATGTACAACACAAATGAAATACTCAGCCATAAAAAAAGAATGAAATCCTGTCTTTTGCAACAAAATGATGCAACTGGAAACCATTATGCTTAGTGAAATAAGCCAGTCTCAAAAAGATAAGTATCATATGTATATATGTATATATGTAAAATATATGTATACATACATATATACATATATATATACACGAAATGATCACTTTGGGATATGATTGTCGTTTTTAGCCCTTGACTGTACTCTTGCAGAATTATGGTCTTCCTGCTTTTTATTTGTTGAATATTATGATTAGTGGCAAATTAAGCCTGTGAATATAGGGTGTATTAACATTATGTCTTTTTAAAAAAGTAAAATAACTATCCCTGTTATCAAGTGAAAAAGGAACATCAGAGAGCCTGAGTTCTCTCATTTTAAAGCCCAAGATTTTCCCAATATGCTATAAATTATCTGCAGAAATAAGGCATAATTTACTGGTAATGCATATTTAATAAGTCAAAATGTCTGCTACTGGATAAAACACCTTCTTCCCCAGTCTGATAAATATTTATTAATGAAATAAGCAGATAGAGAGAGTCATGATTGATTTTCTTGCAAATAACCTTTTATCTTCAAAGTATAATAATTGTGCTAAAAGTTAAAATTCCACTGGTTAAGCTTGTGAAAAATTGTGGCTGAACATTATGTGCTTTTATCTTGACTTCTTTTCAAGACAGTGTGTTAGTCCACTTGTCATTACTTGAAAGTACCCCAGAGGAACTTCTTAGGAAGGAAAATGTTTATTTCGACCTTTAGCTTGGAGGTGGCAGTTCAAGATCTGGTGGTCTCACAGTCTATTGCCTGGTGGAGGCTGGTCTTGGTGCTGCAAAGGAACAATCATACGGTGAACCAGGAAGCAGAGAGAAGAGCTAAGTAGAACTTCAACTCAAATAATCAACCTTCTTGAGATCCACCCTCCAAGTGCAAGTCCCCAGTGGCCTAAGGACCTCCCACCAGTCCCGCCTCTCAGCTCTCATAATTAGATCAAGTCTTCACCCCTAACCCATCAGCCATTAACATTAAAGTATCAGAGTTTAAACATCTGCCTTAATTTTGGTGGATAAGTCCTACTCAACCAATAGCAATCTGTATGTGTTAATCAAAGAATCTTACTGTCATTAGCTTTGCTGGTGGTGCTGTACTGTTGTTATTAGAACAACAACTCTTGGCAGTACTGCTGCTTATTAGAAACTCCAGCAGCTTTAAAACATTGTAAAAATGAAGTATGAAGTGGGTGGATAATATCTGCTATTAGAAAAGTATTATTTTATAAAATTTGTTTTATCTATTTGAAAAGCAGAATTACAGAGAGAGAGGGAGAGACAGAGAGAGAGATCTCCAGCAAGTGGTTTACTCCCCCACATAACTACAACAGCTGGTACTCGGCAGACCAAAACCAAGAGCCAGGAGCTTCATCCAGGTCTCCCATGTGGGTACAGGGGCCCAAATACTTTGGCCATCTTCCACTGCTTTCCCAGGTGCATTAGCAGGGAGCTGGATTGGAAGTGGAGCAACCGGGACTTGAACCCATGCCCATTTGGGATTCCAGCATTGCAGTGGCTTAACCCATTACACCAGTATGCCAACTCCAAAAGGACTATTCTTAAAGATCAAAAAATAGTGAAATTTTTCTGTGGACAAAATAAATAATTGCAATTTTTGAAACTAAAATTATTATTATAAAAATTGCACTCTGCCTTTAGTAAGAATCTAAAACTTTACAGATAGCTTTCTCAATACATAATACAATGAAACATGAAATTGTCCTTTTAAAGAATTTAATTTACCAATAAACAATAACCAAAGACATCTTCCTTATTATTTTCCCAATTATTCTCATATACTTTTAGTTTAATACAAGGCTAAGGGAAATCATGCATCTGCCTATAGCAAATGGATCAGTATTACTCTACAGCCAGAGCCTCTCTTGGAAACCCACTAAGAGGTAAATAAAGAGAAGGTAGAGTATATTACGTTTCTCATTAGACCTATTGACTTATTTTCAATAGGCTCATCCTTATTTCTTTGAGTCTCTGAACACATGGGCCATTTTTTTTTATTGTGTAGTGGCCTTCATGCATTCTGCAAATAAATTAGGTCAAGGTGCAGAGTTTTCAGGGACACTTTAGCACCTCATTTTTCTTCCTTCTTTTAATTCTTTTGTATTTGATCATGTACCACTGTTTTCAATTGCTATTATAAAGCCTTTATTATAAGCTGTCAAAGGCAATGGTGAATGGAATCTAAATTTTTATTAGAATAACTATCTAAAACAAATGAATGGAATTAAGTGAAAGACAAAATGCCTCTCGAGAGCTTCGGTCTTTGTAAGAAAGTAGAATCATCAAAAATCTATCCACACGGTTGTTATGGGAACAGATTGAGTTGAAGAATGCAAGAGGGAAACAGGCACTTCAGACATCACATCGTGAGACAAAATTACCTTCACTGTGCCACTGAACAGAGTGTGTTAACTTTCATTGTAGAGTTAGTGAGCAATGTCAAAACATGATTATTCACAACACTAATAATTGATTTAAAAATGTTCCTCGCATGAAGTTATCTATTTCTCTATGGAATAAAGTCACAAGAGCATATTCACAGCTGTTCTTTATCCAAATATCTCACGTGTGTGTGCTTAATGTAGATATAAATTAAACTGAATACCTCAGAAATAGTGAATTTTTGGTAGTTGATTAATTCTTTAATCTGCATAAAATTTGGAATACATGGCTTATATTTTTACTTTTATTTATTTGAAAGGGAGAGAGAGAGGGAGGGAGGGATAGAGGGACAGAGGGAGAGAAGGAGAGAGGGAGAGAAAGGGAGATGTCCCATCTACCGATTCACTACCCAAATGCATGTAACAGCTGGGGTTGGGCTAAGCCAAAGTCAGGAGCCAAGAACTCAATCCAGTTCTCTCAAGTGGGTGGCAGGGACCCAAACACTTGAGCCATCACCTGCTGCCTCCCAGGGTATGCATTAGCAGGAAGCTGGAATCAGGAGCAGAGCTAAGAGCAGAGCTCACTGGGTAATCCAATGTAGGATGTGGCACGCAAGTAGCAGCTTAACTGTTATGCCAAATGCCCATCCCACATTAATTTTTAAATATCCTGATTTCGTTGTTTGAAGTCCAATGGGAAGAATTGTATACAGCCAAATAGAAGATCCCCATCCCACCCCACCCCACTTGCCTACATGGAATTGAGATACATTGTTTCTCCCCACTCACAGATTGCAAAGTTTTCTTCCTTATCTTTGACCATGAGAATGTTGTTTTGCTTCATGAAAAGGGATCAGACCACACCATTAGCCTGATATTTGTTGAAGCAGCTTGGGTTTGACCCTGAACAACAATGGTAACTGGAAATAAATGGGACCTATCAGAAAGGGGCAGCGAAATCCAGAGTTACTACCATGCACCAAATCTTACTCAAAAGACAAGGGACATAAATTGAGTCTTCATAAAAATGTTTCATCTCAGAGTACAATAATGATACAAGAATAGTTCTTTTAAAGATTTGTTTTATTTATTTGAAAGAGTTACAGAGAGAGGTAGAGCCAGAGAGAGAGAGAGAGAGGTCTTCCATCTGATGGTTCACTCCCCAGATAACCGCCATAGCACCGGCCCCAAGAATAGTTTTTTAATGCCTACTCCATGCCAAAGAGTTTGGAAATTTACCCCAAAATATCATGGTAGTTCTGAATGTATGTATTATTGTTGCCAGTGTACAGATGGGGAAACTAAGGTTAAGAAAAAGTGGAAAAGTGATAAAACAAGAACTCAGAACCCTAAAGCTGTCTAGTGTGTTGTTTGCTAGAGAATGTTTTATTCCTATAAATACTTGACAGTTACATGATATAACAGGATGGTCCTTAGCCTAAGACAACTGCTCTACTGATTCATGTCTGCAGCACACAGGTTCTAAGGCCTTTACCAACCACCACTACATTTTGCACTGCCTCATGTTTACATTGTTTAGTGTCTAGTGTTGGATATCGTTAAGGTCCAGGTCTGCCCATTGTGGAAAGAAAAAACAGGTAAATGAATCACGAAGGAAATGAGTGCTGGAATAGATCTGTATTGGGAACACCAGAGGCACAGTAATGACCAGCTTAGAAAGGGTTCTGTTCATTCATTTCCCTCCTTTATGGAGACTCAGCCATGTGCCAGACACCATCCTAACGAGCAAATATAAAATATTTTTTAAAAGACCCAGTCCTGGGGTCTGACGTTGGGGCATAGTAGGTAAAGCCGCTGCCTGTGATGCCGGCATTCCATATGGGCGCTGATTGAGTCCCGGCTGCTCTACTGCTGATCCAACTCCCTGCTAATGTGGCTGGAAGAAGCTTCTGGCGCCTGGCTTTGGCTGGGCCCAGCCAGGCTGTTGCAGCCATTTGGGGAGTGAACCAGAAGATGGAAGATCCTCTCCCTCTTCCCCTCCCCCCTCCCCCCTCTCCTTTAATCCTCACCATGGCTTTAGGAGAAATGGACAGCATTCCCACTTTGTTGAAGGGAGAGTTAAGTAACCTGTTGGTTTTCTCTGCTAGTAAATCTAATTGTTGAATCCATGCAGTCATTTATGCTGCAAAGAATATGCTCAAAAAAATACTGACTTCATTAAAATAGGCTTAATTCAGACTCATATTTAACCCATTTATTAAACACTTATTTTGCCAGCTAAGATACCTAGCTACATTTATCTATGAATTTCTTACATCTGTCATGTGTTTTAAAGATTTTTTTCATTTATTTGAAAGGCAGAGTTACATGGGTGGTGGGGGAAGCAGAGATCTTACATCCACTGATTCAAATGGCTGCAAAGGCCAGGGATAGGCTGAAGCCAAGAATCTAATTCCATCCGGGTCTCCCTGATGGGTGGCAGGGACCCAACCACTTGGGCCATCTTCCACTGCTTTCCCAGGCACGTTAGCAGGGAGCTGGATCATCGGAAGTCAAACAGCAGGGACTTGAACCAGTGCTCATATGAGATGCCAGCTCCGGTCCCTCTATCCCTCCCACCCTTCCTTCCTTCCTTCCTTCCTTCCTTCCTTCCTTCCTTCCTTCTTTCCTTCCTTTATATCTATCTATCTATCATATGTAATTCTCAAAACAGACCTCTAATATAGCGATTATATTTCCTATTTCACAGATCGGAAAGCAGTCTGGAGTAAACATTTTGCACAGGTACCTCGTCAGGATCTGATAGGCAGATATACAGGAGACAGACTTGATCGCAGGGCTGGCTGCTTGTCCTCATGGATATTTATAATTCTACTTTCTGGGGGAAGAGATAAGGGTGTTTAATGATTCTCTTTTCTAGGCTTAATTTGTTTTTACTGTTTAGCACAATACCATCCAGCAAAATGTCTGTTCAGCATAAGAAGCAAATTCCTCAGGTTAAAAGCCAAAAGCTACCTCCTAGTTGATGACCCGTTAAATTATTTTTATATTGCCATAGTAATTGTCAACTGTAATTATTAGGTGAAAGAATCCATGAATACGGCTCTGGTGTTTCTGCATTAAGAAACCAGGAACTGGTATGCAGATACAGGAACTTAGACACCTGGTTTCTATGTGTCTGATGTAGCCTACAGGAATAAAATTTAATTTAACAATCCAGTAATTCTTTAAAGATAAAAAATGAAATAGCTTTTACATTGCAGTTACCAATATGTCAACTTCTACAGACAAATTGTCATCCCAACCAAATTTTATTACACACATTGCAATGAGACTGTGAACAAAAAACAATTGTCTTGTTTTCATGGGTTGAGAAATTTCACCTATGGAAATTAGACAAACTGGCACTACTCAATGTGCACAACATTGTTGATATTACTGCCACTCACTATGTGCAAATACATTTAAAAATCAGTGCTGCTATTTGCATTACTGTATTTGCAAAGCGTACAGCCATATCATTAACTGTATTTTATAGAATAGTTGATGATTAGGCTCCACTGATACCAGCCTACTTTAATTGCTTTTTTAAAAGTATATTTAATTTTAAGGCAATTTTAGATTCAAGGCAATATTGAGCAGAAGGTACAGAGATTTCCCATATTCCCTTGGTCCTAACACACATGTAGCCTTCTGCAGTTATCAACAGCCCCTACCAGAATGATACGTCTGTTGTCACTGATGAACCTAGAGTGACACATCAGTATCACCCAAAGTCTGTAGTGTACATTAGGCTCATTCTTGGTGTTTACATTCTGTGTGTTTGGACAAGTTTATAACATGTTTCTGCAATGACAGTGTCATACAGAGTGCTTTTACTGCTCCAGAAATCATCTGCACTCCATGTATTCACCTCTTCTTCCACCACCTCTTGCATGTCAATTTCTTTAAAGAGACAAACTTAATGGAAAAAGATATTCTTTTACTTAGTCTTACTGCAGGAGTTTTCTCATTAGGGGTTAAAGAGCACATTGATTATATTACACAAATGTAAATGCAGAGTTGTGATTAAAAAAATTATTTGTCCAAAAATGCTACTTTCCAGACTTATTGTCACACAAATAACATTGGAACACCAGTTTTTAATAGGAATATATGTTTTCATTTTCCTGATGACATATTTATGAGTTGAATTGATTGATCAAATTGCAACTCTGAATTTAAGAATTTAAGGAATTGTGGAACCATTTTCTATGGTGACTGGCCCATTTCAGATTCCTACTAGGAATGCCTGAGAGTTTCAATTTCTTTACATTCCCTTGAACATTTTTAGTGTACTTCCTTTGGATTACATTCATCCAGATTGGTATAATGTAGCATCTCATCATTATTTTGATTTTGATTTCCCTAATGATGGATGACTGTGAATGTTTTTTCATGTGTCAGTTAACCATCCACATCTTTTCTTGCAAGAAATATCTACTCAACTATCTTTTTATTACTGAGTTGCAGAGTTCATTTTATCTCTGGTTACAGGTCCCCCATTTTCTCTGTTTTTGGCTATCTTTTCACTTTATTGATGGTGTCCTTTATAGGGCAAAAGTTTTTCACTTGATGAAGTCTAATTCATCAATATTCTCTTTCGTTGCTTATGTTGCTACTGTTGTAGCTAAGAAATCACTGCCTGCCCAAAAATCACACAAGTTTACTACTGTGTTTTTCCTCAACTTTCATATGCAGTTCTGTGATGCACTTTGAGTTCATCTTGGGGCATGCTAAGTAGAGATCAAAATTCATTTTTCTGTATGTGAATATTCATGCAATCCATGTTTGTTCTGGAACCAACTTTCATTAACTAGAAAATTAATTCCATTGTCCTACTCCTTGTTCCTTTAATAAAAACTGTGTTGTTCTTTCTATGAATAATTATCTTTCCTCCACTTATTTTGAGTTCAATTCATTATTTCTAATTTCTTGAGCAAAGTACATAAATCATTGAATATCAACTTTTTATTATAGGTACATTTTCAGGATGTTAATTTCCATCGAAGTGTAGTTCTCATTATACTATCTATGTGATAAATGATATCTTTTTTTTTTTTTTTGACAGGCAGAGTGGACAGTGAGAGAGAGAGAGACAGAGAGAAAGGTCTTCCTTTGCCATTGGTTCACCCTCCAATGGCCGCCGCGGCCAGTGCACCACACTGATCCGATGGCAGGAGCCAGGTACTTATCCTGGTCTCCCATGGGGTGCAGGGCCCAAGCACTTGGGCCATCCTCCACTGCACTCCTGGGCCACAGCAGAGAGCTGGCCTGGAAGAGGGGCAACCGGGACAGAATCCGGTGTGCCGGCGCCGCAAGGCGGAGGATTAGCCTAGTGAGCCATTGCGCCGGCCAGATAAATGATATCTTAATTATTATTTGATTAAAAATATTTTTGTACTTCTGTTTTTAGCCAATATTAAAAGTATGTTTCTTAGCTTGCAATCTTTGGAGAATTATTCTATTTATCATCTTATTGATTTTGACTTTTTTGTTTTTTAAAGATTATTTGAAAGGAAGAATTCACAGAAAGAGAGAGAGAGAGAAATAAGTGAGAATCTTCCACCTGCTGATTCACTCCCCAAATGGGTAAAACAGCCAGAGTGGGGTGGGTCTGGAGCCAAGAGTTTCTTCCATGTCTTCCACGTGGGTGCAGGAGCTCAAGTACTTGGGCCATCTCCCATTGCTTTCCCAGGTGCCTTAGCGGGGAGTTTGAATCAGTGCCCATGTGGGATGCCCACATCACAGATGGTAGTTTAACCTCTATACCACAGTGCTGACCCCAATTTCAGTCTTCTGAAGTCTTGTCTCTCCTCAAATGATAATTTTGGTGAATAGCCAATGTGTACTTGAATGTGCATTTTGCAATTGTTTGGAATAGTGTTTTATATAAATCAGATCATTTGTTATGTTTTTCACATCAACTGTGACTTTACTGATATTTTCTGCTTGTTTTATAAGTTACAGAGATGTGTTAATATCTGCCACTATGCTTGTAGGCTTTTCTTTTTTATTTCCTATTTGCTTTTTATATTTTGAAGTCATGTTATTAGTTGCATAAAAATTTGTTTTTCTTCTGTAGTGGCTGACTTATCATTATAAAAAGTTCTTATTAGTTGCTGTGCTTTTTTCCTTAATGTCTCCTTCGGTTTTAGTGTAGCCACCCTCACTTTGCTTGTGTCAGTTTCTGTCTGATGTATATTTTTTGGCTAATTCACTCTTGCATATTCTCTACCATTATATTTAATTAAGTTGCTGTCATTTGTATGCAGCTTTTAAGTCTTTGTACTTTTACAATTCACACAGAAAATATTTACCTTTTAATTGAGTTTAATATGGTTTTTAATATCAATGTTGACATCTACCATCTTACTGGTTTGTTTGTTTGTTTTGCCTACAAGCTGTTTCCTTGTTCCTATTATCTCAATTTGAACACAGCTCTACAAATTTCTGCTTACATGAACGTGGACAAGTAAGCCTCCAAACAGTTACATGATGTCACCAAGTGTGTACTGGGCCTCCAATTCAGTCTTCTAACTCCTAATGTTGCCCTTAAGTAGTACATCCCACTAAACCGTGGTATGCCTTTTTAGTTAGGCATTTAACTTCACTGCAATTAGAAGACAATTAGAATTATCTTATTTTTGTGGTGTTTTAGTTTTTCCAAAAAGTGTCTTCTCATCTCTCCGATATAGCTGTATGGTATATGCAGAGCAATGACTAAAATCCATATGAGAAAGGATTTTGCTTCAGCTTGCTCACCTAAAACCAGACGACCTCTCTGGCCGCTCCTGGGACCTTTTCTGGAAGCGAATTCGCATGAGCTCAGACATGGTTTTCTCCCATTCTTGTGCTGTTGCCTGTCATCCAGCAGCCTTGCTGCCCTGCTGTCAGTGGCCCGCTGGGAAATTCCAAGGGTCTCTTTTTCTACAGGAGGCGTACGTTCCTTCTTTGATGACTCTGCTTCTACACTCTGTTAGCTTTAGCCAATGAGGTCTTTCTCTAGTTTTGTCTTTTGTCTACACAATTCCAAAGGAGACTAGAGTCTATCTTTTTTTTCTAAAGATTTATTTTATTTATTTGAAAGGCTGAGTTGCAGAGACAGGGGTGGGGAGGAAAAGACAGAGAGAGAAAATCAGTCTTCCCTTCACTGCTTCTGTTTCCAAGTTACTACAATGACCAGAGCTGGGCCGAGTTGAAGCCTGGAATCTGGAACTCCATCTGGGCCCGCTTTAGGCTCATCAGTAGGGAGCTGGATGAAAACCAAAACAGCCAGGACTTGAACTTGCACTCCCATGGGGTGCCAGTGCTGCAGGTGCCAGCTTTACCCCCTGTGCCACAGCACCAGCCGCTAGAGAGCATCTTTATAGCTAGCCCTGAAGTCTAGGGTGAGGAGTAAATCTGTATCAGAAAATAAATTACCACTACTGTCTAGTAAGGAATCTGAAGATGGGGCCCTATAAAGCTAGCTCCCTCCAATTTTATGGAAAGTTACCACTGGAAGTATTCTAGAGGTTCATGCCAATCCCTGACACTAGAAAGGGCAATAAATATTTTATTCAGTCTTGCCTAAGACCATCCTGTGTTGCCCATTTCTGGCCCAGACCAAGAGGAGCTTGGTCCATGATTTTTTGGTTGCTTTTCTTCCAAGGAAAGTAAAATGGGCAAGAGAAATGAAGATTTTTCAAGCAAATATTCTTCCCCCATCACTATGCCAGGTAACAATAAAGACAGGGAAACCTTTTGTAATTATGTTAACCCTCTATATAAACTATGCATGTTTTTATAAACGACATGTGACATCTTCAAATTTGAGATACATTGTGAATTTGGGTACTCATTCTCCTGTCTTTTTAGAAAGATTTCTTACTGGGATTTTAAGAACCTCAAATGAGGTCATATTTGTTCCCATATATTTATTATAAGTGATAATAATGCCATCTTAGATATTATAGTGTATTTGATTTCCTAGAAATATAACTAATATAAATATTCATGTGCATCTACAATAACAAAATAGGGTCAACCTATCCAGAAAGCTTCATTGATGTGAGTTTTAGAGTATGAAGACAAGGTATAACCAAAAGGAACTGACTTAAGGTGTGACATATGAGAAATAGTTTTATTTTCTCATAATACTTTATAGAAAAATAGTAGGCATAATAAAATGTGTCCCATTTGGGTTACAAATATTACTAAAATTTATGGAAGGATGGAGAGTCTTCTGTAAAGTCTCAATTTGTAAAATTATTTGGCAGTTCTATGTAAAACACCCAATTCCTCCTATTTTCCTAAGATTACAGCTTCAGTGTGCCTAAAGTGAAGTGTTTTTCCTAATGCTTTTAATCCTTTGTCAAGCATGCCTTTAATGCAGGTGCTGATCTACAAGTATAATTCTTTGTTTTGTTTGACTCTTGTTAAAGAAAATGTTGTCTCTCACTGAAAATAAAGGAGTGACATACAAGTCATGTTGCGACTGCATTTTTTAAAAAGTGTAACAAGACAACACATAAAATGGTGTATGCCCATGGATGTCGCCTGTCAGATAGCCAACAGCTGAAGGCAGGATTCTCAGTGTTCCTCATAAGAGCATGCATTTGTGGACACGCACCTGATGGCAGAGCTGTAGTTCACCACGTTTCCCTTCCTTGTAATTGCTCAGCAAATCTTTGATGTTCTGTAAGAATGCGCATGACAAACCAGAGCATATGATTCCTCAGTACTTGCTCCCACTTCCATTGAGATCTCTGAATTGTATCCACGGGATTCAGTCTTCCTTCTAAATAAAATAACATACTCCATGTAGCATTAAACCAATCTTTTTAATATACAAAAGTAGCCCAGAGCCCCTCAGCATGAAGTGAAAACAATAATAATATTTTAGATTCAACTTTACACTGAACCTGCTGACGGAAACAAAACATCTTTTCCCTAAATGATGGGCATTTTTCACTAAGATCTTTCTAGATTCGCTGGATGAAATATAACCATCAAAAGCAACTTAGTTTGTCATGTCACAGTCACACTGGCTCATTTTACATTCAAGCCAATTACATGTATTATGCAAGACAGATGTTTTTGCCTCCATTGTACAAACAAGAGGAATTTATTCAGGATCACATGGCTCATAGGGAAAAGACAATTGTTAGAATCGATTAATCCTGATTGAAGCACTGTCTTTTTTGGGTCCTAATGTGTTTTTTATTCCCATGAGTCTGTGCCTC
This sequence comes from Oryctolagus cuniculus, assembly GCF_051225735.1. Classification (NCBI taxonomy): domain Eukaryota; kingdom Metazoa; phylum Chordata; class Mammalia; order Lagomorpha; family Leporidae; genus Oryctolagus; species Oryctolagus cuniculus. Next base: position 10,936,513 of record NC_142874.1, on the reverse strand, counting down.
GTTCTAGTTCTCTATGCAAGGTATTGCAATTTATCCACCTTCCCAAATTAGAAACCATATCTCATCCTGTCAGATCTCCTATTTCTTAGCCATCATCTTACCAAATCTGCCTCCCCTGTCTGTTTAATTTTTCCTGATTTCAGTTCATCATACTGGCCTCTAGCTGTCTTTCCACCTGCAAGCCTTGCTATTTCTAATGTGCTTTGAACTTAGTCTGAAAGCTTTGTTTCCAAAAATGTAAATGCTCTGAAACCATGAAGGGCATGGAACTGTCTATCAAACAGCCTCACAACTTGTCAGTCTCGTGTGTGAATGGGAAATTTCACTCTCAATCTGTGTATCCAACACTCATGAATTTTTTCCTTGAGTTAAGCTCTGCTACCCCAGAGAATTCCCACATACACCTGCCGAAAAGCTCTGGGGAGTGCTCCAAACAACCTGACATGTTCTTTGAACCATTTTCTATTCTTTTCCAATATCATCATGAATTACCTTTTCTTTTCCCTAAAATCTTTGAGATGGCACCTTGGTGTTTTATTTCCTTTCTATTTCAGTTTGGATTTGGTGAATAGTGCAAGCTCAGATTTTGGGCTTGGTTCTAACAAGGGCCAATTGAGAGGCCAAGGGACCCTCATGCCCTTTATCAAGTGGGGTTTCGATGCAGGGAACAGAAATGGCTGTAGGAAGTCAATTGAAAAGGGAACTTAGTTGTTGGAAAGGTGAGAGAAGTTTTTGGCTGAGCTTCTTAGAAAGACTCCCACAGCTACACTCATTGGCCCATGAAGGAACGTACTGAATCAGAGCTTACGTCTAGGACCACGATTGGAGCAAGCGCCTCATACACACTATTACAGCTTTCTCTCCACATCCGTAAGATTGGGTAATGAAGCTTCAGTGCTGCTCCTGGGAAAACTTGCATCTTCGCAACATGCATTGCCAGCAGCAACTGTCACACAGGCCACGGAGAGGCCTGGCTCTGCATCTCTACATCGCAGGAGAGCGTCTAATGATGGGATTTGATTTCTCTCTAGCACCCTAGCTACAAGGAAATCTCGGACAAGCAGCTTTTAGCTCTCCAGATCCGGGAGGAGAGGGAGAGGTGTGCAGGGCGCCAGTCCAGGTCCTCAGCGTCTTTCCACTGCCAGCTCCTGTGTTGCCCCTGAGAGCCCGATGTCCCTTCCTTGTGCACTCTGCACATCCGCATTTTCGGTAAACTGTCCCTTCCTTTAGTCCACCTTACCCCTAGATATATCTTGTTTGCCTGGATAAAGTAAAAGGCATGTATTTGATGTCTCTTTATAAGATTCACATAACTACTTTTAATATTTACATACTGACATGTATTTAATATATTTAAAGGAAATTAGCAAGAAAAAAAGAAGCCCACAGATGAGCTACTCCTAGATAATCTATGATGTCTTGTCTTTCAAATAGTGAAACAGCTAAGAAGCTAAGACTGACTGTAAGAACAATCTCAATCTGCGGGTGCTTAGGCATTTTGCATTAAGTTTTTGGAGGCTTTAATTAAATTGTTCACAATTCAAACTACAAACTCCTGACATGTCAGCACTTCTCAAGGCTGTATGCAGTATGTTTTATGAATGAAACTAAAAACTAGACTGGCCAGATACTATCTATCTGCTACTTGAAAAATTAGTTTTAGAAACACAGGAAGTCAGCCAAGGCCAAGTTATTAACTTGTTGGCTGGAAAGGTAAGAGAGTTATCTCCCAAGTACAGTAGGGCCTGCAGTCCAATTGTTTACCTAATTAATTTACACACAAACAGAGCTGTTCACTTTCTCTTCAGCACAGATGTGTGAGGGAAAATGTAATCTGTGCTGTACATTTGCACTGCCCAAGGTATTGCTGGCAGAAACCATGTTTCCAGATGGAAAGATTTGTTTACTGCTGTATAACAATTGTGCATATCTATGGGGTACTGTGTGGTGTTTCAAAACATGTATACATTGTGTAATGTCAGAATCAGGGTAAACGTATTTATCTCCTCAAACATTATTTCTTTTTAATGAAAATATTCAAAAGCCTTTCTTCTAGCTTTTTTTTAAAAAGAATATATAGATTATCATCATCTCTAGTATTGTGCAATAGAGCACCAGAACTACTTTCTCTGATCTCACTAACTTAGTACCTGCTATCGACATTTCTCCATCCTGTCCTTACTCTCTCCACCCTCTGGCAACCACCATTCCACTCTCAACTTCCGTGCAGTCAACCTTTTTAGATTCCAGAAATGAGAGAGATCGTGCAGTATTTGTCTTCCTGTGATTAGCTGATTTCACTTAGCATAACCGTGTAGCAAATGACAGGAATGTGAACATTTTTGTGTGCCAATTACTGCTATTTCATTTAGTATATATAGTACGTTTTTAAAATCCATCAGTTGATTGCCACAGTTTGTTTCCGTTTCTTAGCTATTGTGAGTAGGCATGCAATAACTACGGGAGCGCAGATGTCTGTTCAACAGAATGATTTAATCCCTCTTTGGGATATAACTTTTAGTAGGATTGTTAAATAATATGATAATTCTATTTTTAGTTTTGTGAGGAGCCTTCATACTGTTTTCCATAGTGGCTGCATTAATTTACACCTGCAACAACAGTTTGCAAGTATTTCCTTTTCTTCACAGCCTCAACAGAAGTTGTCCTTTGTCTGTTTGGTAATAGCCAATCTAGCTGCAGTGAGGTGACACCTCGTGGTTTTTGCTTGAATCTCCCTGATTCCTGATGTTGAGTACTCTTTATGTACCAGTTGGCCATTTGTTTGTCCTCCTTTGAAAAATGCCTATCTTGATCTGCCCATTTTTAAATGTGGTTATTTATTTCTTTGCTGTTGAGTTGCTTGTGTTCTTATTATTCTATTAATTAATCCCTTATGAGATGTGTATTTACAAGTATTTTCTATCAGTGTATAAATTGTCTACTCTTGTGTGCTTTGCTGTTCAGAAGCTTTTTAGTTTCATGAAGCCCCTTTTGTCTAATTTTGCTTTTGTTAACTGTGCTTTGAGGTCTGAGCCAAAAATATCATTTCCCATTCCAGTGTCTTTGATGTTCTCTGTGTTTCCTTCCAGAAATTTTGTATTTTTAGTTTTTATATTTAGGTCTTCATTCCATTTTTAGTTGATTTTTGTGTAAAGTGAGAGATAGGGGTCTAGTTTCTTCTGTGTGTGGAAGACTGATTTTCCTAGCAGGATTTATTGAAAAGACTGTCCTTTCTCTGATGTGTGTTCTTAGTGCCTTTATCAGAGTTGGTTCTAGATACATGGGCATACTTCTAGACTGTTTTCTAGATACTTGAGTTTATTTCTAGACTCTGTTCCATTGGTCTATATGTTTGTTTCTAGGGCAATACCATGCATTTTAATTATTCATTGTAGAATATTTTAAAGTCATGTAATACGATGCCCCTTGCTTTGTTATTTTTGCTCAAGATTGCTTTGGTTAACTTTTTCATTGTTCCATATGAATCTTAGGATTGTTTTTTTCAGTTCTGTGAAAATACCATTGGCATTTGATGGGGATTCCTTGCATCTCTGTATCACTTTTGGTAGTACAGACATTTTAATAATACTGATTCCTCCAATCCATGAACATGGGATAGATTCTCATTTCTTTGCATGTTGTATTCTTTCACCAGTTTTCATCATTTTTATTTTAGAGATTTTTGCTTCTTTGGTTAACTTTATTTCTAGCTACTTTTTTGGTAGCTTTTGGAAGTGGGGTTACATTTTTATCTGGTTATTTCTTTTCAGATAATTCACTGTTGATGTAACAATACTAATTTTTGTATATTGACTTTGTATACTGCAACTTCACTGAATTTGTTTCATATGTGTAGGATGTTGGAGTCTTTGATGTTTTCTCTATTTAAGATCATGACATCTGCAAAACTGACAGTTTGATTTCCCCCTCACCATTTGCATGTGCTTTGTTTTTTCTCTTGCTGAATTGCTCTGGCTGGAACTTTCAGTACCATGTTGAATAGAAATGGTGAAAGTAGGCATCCTTTTCTTAGAGAGAAGGCCTTTAGCTTTTTCCCATTCAGTGGGATGCTAGTGGTTAGTTTATATAGCTTTTGTTTTGTTTCAGGACATTCTTTTTACAACTAATTTATTAAGAATTTTTATCGTGAAGGGGTGTTGAATTTTAACAGATGCTTTTTCTGCATCTGTTGAGATAATCATATGATTTTTGCTTTACATTCGGTTGAAGAGATGTGTCACATTTACTGATTTGGGTATATTTAAACATATTGCATTACTGGAATGAACCTCACTTAACTGTGGTGAATATTCTACTTAATGTACTGTTGGATCCAGTTTGGTAGTATTTTGCTGAGGACATTCGCATCTATGTTCATCAAGGATATTGACGTACAGCTTCCTTTTTTTTGTGCCTTTGTCTGGTTTTGGTATGTTGAACTCATAAAATGAGTTTGGAAGAGTTCTCTCTTCTTCATTTCTTAGGGAATAATTTAGAAGAATTCTTATTAATTATTCTTTAATTGTTTGTTAGCATTTAGTAGTATAGCCACCTTATCCTGAGCTGTTTGTGATGGGGGACTTTTACTGATTCAGTCTCACTAATTGTTATTGGTCTAATTAGGTTTTCTGTGGTTTCATGATTCACTCTTAGTATATGAATTTATCTACTTGTTCTATGCTAGGAAACTTGTTGTCATTTAAATTGTTCATAATAATCTGTAATGATCCTTTATACTTGTGGTATCAGTTATAATATCTCCTTTTCCACCTTTGGTGTTATTTGAGACTTCTTTCCTTTTTTCTTAATTAATCTTTGTCAAATATGTTTTGTCTTTTGAAAAATCAAGTCATTATTATGTTGATCTGTAGTAATGTTTTAAGTCTATATTCTTTTTTGCTCTATTATTATTTCTTCGTTTCTACTAATTTTGGATTTCTTTTGTCTTTTTTCTCCCCGGCTTCCTTGAGGTGCAGCATTGGCTTGACTGAAGTCTCTCTGCTTTTTTCATGATGGTGTTGGTTGCTGTAAACATCCCTCTTACTAGTGCTGCTTTTGTATCCTATAAGTTTCAAGTGTTGTGTTTTCAGTTCCATTCACTTCAAGACATTTAAAAAATGTTTTCAATTTTTCCTTGACCCATTGATTGTTCAGAAGTAAGTGTATAATTTCCATGTATATGTGTAGTTTCCAAAGTTTTTCTTGTTATTGATTTCTAGTTCTGTTGTGTTGTCAGAGGCAATACTCAATTTAATTTCAATTTGTAAAATGTTTTGGTATTTGTTTTGTGACCTACCATGTGATCTGTCCTAGAGAATGTTGCATGTGCTATGTGTATTCTACTGCTGTTGGATATAATATTTTTTAATATTTATTTTATTTATTTGAAAGACAGAGTTACAAAGATAGGTAGAGACACAGAGAGAAAGGTCTTCCATCGCTGGTTCACTCCCCCAGATGGCCACAATGGCCGGAGCTGCGCCAATCCAAAGCCAGGAGTCAGGAGCTTCCTCTGGGTCTCCCTCATGGGTGCAGGGGCCAAGGACTTGGGCCATCTTCTATTGCTTTCCTAGGCCATAGCAGAGAGCTGTATCAGAAGAAGAAAAGCCAGGACTAGAACCGACGCACATATGGGATGCCAGCACTTCAGGCCAGGGCGTTAACCCGCTGCACCACAGCACCAGCCCCTGGATATAACATTTTATAAATGTCTCTTAGGCTCAGTTGGTCTAAGGTACAGTTTAGCTCTTCTGTTTCTTTTTGGATTTTCTGTAGAGATGTCCTTCCATTGCTGAGAGTGGGATGTTGAAATCCCCTAATACTGAATGGAGTCCATCTCTCCTTTTAGGTCAGTTACATTCACCTTCGGTTTGGGTGCTCTGATATTGTGTGCATGTCTATTTACAGCTCTTATTTCGTCTTTCTGAATTAAGTCCTTTATCGTTATATGATGGCCTCCCTTGTCGACATTTTCTACTGCTTTTCATTGAAAATCTATTTTAGGAGTGGGCATTAGCACAGCAATTAGGATGTTGGTGGGGAGGTCTGCATCCCATTTGGAGTGTCTGAGCTGAATCTGGGCTTTCACTTCTGATCCTGCTTCTTGCAAATGCACACCTTGAAAGGCAGCAGGCGACAGTTCTAGTGCTTGAGTTCCTGACACTCATGTTACAGACCTGGAGTCCAGGACTCTTAGCTTGGGCCTGGCTCAACCCCAGCGTGATAAGACTTTTGAGGACTGAATCAGTGACAGACGGGGTGTCATGACCCTCAATCCTAGGCCAGTGCCAACAGACTGAGCCTCTGGACTCTCCTTAGTAGGTAGCTTAGAGACTGCTTCCATAAACACACATATCCAGTGGATCAAGACAGAAGCCAACCAGGAGTAAATGGATTAATGTCTCCAATTAAAAGACCTAGAGTAACATTTCACCATGGAGAGCCTGGTAGCCAGTTTCTGCTCTGAGATCTGGACTTAACTCCTTCTTCTTCCTCTAGTAGAAGGTGAGCTGTAGCTTTATTTTTTTTTATACAGGCAGAATTAGACATTAGACACTGAGAGAGAGAGAGACAGAGAGAAAGGTCTTCCTCCCATTGGTTCACCCCCAAAATGGCCACCATGGCTGCTACGGCCGGCACTGCACCGATCTGAAGCCAGGAGCCAGGTGCTTCTCCTGGTCTCCCATGCAGGTGCAGGGCCCAAGGACTTGGGCCATCCTCCACTGCACTCCCGGGCCACAGCAGAGAGCTGGCCTGGAAGAGGGGCAACCGGGACAGAATCCGGCACCCCGACCGGGGCTAGAACCCGGTGTGCCGGCGCTGCAAGGCGGAGGATTAGCCTAGTGAGCCACAGCGCCGGCCAAGGTGCTGCAAGTTGCTGGGAACTGAGGGTGAGTAATGTTTTGTTTGGTTGGTTTTTTTTTAACTTTTATTTAATGAATATAAATTTCCAAAGTACAGCTTATGGATTACAATGGCTTCCCCCCATAATGTCCCTCCCACCCACAACCCTCCACTTTCCCACTCCCTCTCCCCTTCCATTCACATCAAGATTGATTTTCGTTTCTCTTTATATACAGAAGATCAGTTTAGCATACATTAAGTAAAGATTTCAACAGTTTGCTCCCACACAGAAACATAAAGTGAAAAATACTGTTTGAGTACTAGTTATAGCATTAAATCTCAATGTACAGCACACTAAGGACAGAGATCCTACATGAGGAGTAAGTGCACAGTGACTCCTGTTGTTGACTTTACCAATTGACACTCCTGTTTATGGCATCAGTAATCTCCCTATGCTCCAGTCATGAGTTTCCAAGGCTATGGAAGCCCCCTGAGTTCACCGACTCTTATCTTGTTTAGACAAGGTCATAGTCAAAGTGGAGGTTCTCTCCTCCCTTCAGAGAAAGGTACCCCCTTCTTTGATGACCTGTTCATTCCACTGGGATCTCACTCACAGAGATATTTCATTTAGGTGGTTTTTTTTTGTTTTTTTGTTTTGTTTTGTTTTGTTTTGTTTTGCCAGAGTGTCTTGGCTTTCCATGCCTGAAGTACTCTCATGGGCTTTTCAGCCAGATCCGAATGCCTTTAGGGCTGATTCTGAGGCCAGAGTGCTGTTTAGGACATCTGCCATTCTATGAGTCTGCTGAGTATCTCGCTTCCCATGTTGGATCACTCTCCCCTTTATTTATTCTATCAGTTAGTATTAGCAGGTACTAGACTTGTTTATGTGCTCCCTTTGACTCTTAGTCCTTTCATTATGATCAATTGTGAACTGAAATTGATCACTTGGACTGGTGAGATGGCATTGGTACATGCCACCTTGATGGGATTAAATTGCAGTCCGCTGGTATGTTTCTAACTCTACCATTTGGGGCAAGTCAGCTTGAGCATGTCCCAAATTGTACATCTCTTCTGAGGGTGAGTAATGTTGACAAGTCTTTCCTTCCTGCTCTCTTCAATGTGTCTTGTCTCTATTAGTATTCTAAAAACAGGCACTGTGGTCTTTTGCCTGGCTTACTTGCCTCTTGTGAAAGTGGCTTAGCTCTTCAATAGATAGGAATTGGGGGCTGGTGCTGTGACGCAGCGGGTTAATGCCCTGGCCTGAAGCGCCAGCATCCCATATGGGTGCTACCAGGGAGCCACCCAATTGGCTCCTTATTCTTCACTAAGGTGTTCATCACGTCTCAACTTTAAAAGCTACTTATGTTCAACCCCCTTTCTAATATACAATATGCTCTTCTTTCAACCCTGTGTCCTAAATCCTATATACCCCCTCTAATTTTTATTATATTTATTACTTTATAACATCCTTTACACATGGCTGATTTATCATGTTTAGTGTCTGTTGTGTGTGCATTTTGACATAATGTAACACACAAGACAGTTCAATTCTTTTCCTAAAATTTCATTAGTAATTTTCCAATACTTAAGGCAATTTTTTTAAATGATTTATTTATTTGAAAGAGTGATAGAGAGGGAGACACACACACACAGACACAGAGGGAAGGAGGGAGCGGGGAGAGACGAGAGACAGAGAGAGAGAGAGAGCTCTTGCATCCTCACATCCACTGGTTCACTCTCAAAATGTCTGCAAGAGCCCAGGGTGGGCCAGACCAAAGCTGGGAGCAAGAACTCCATTCCTTCCAGGCCGCCCACGTGAGAGGGAGCTGGGTTAGGTGCAGAGCAGTACGGACTCTGACGCTCTGATACGAGATGCTATCATCACAAGTGGGGGCTTCACCCAGTATACCACAATATTGGCTTCTAAGGCAATATTTAGTATTGAGACAACTCCATATTATGTATTGTAAAATAAAAAAAGAGGATTCAATGAATTAATGAATTTGTCAAGATTTAGCTGTGCGAGTTTTCTATCTTCAATTCAAAATAATAAACAATAAAAATAGTTTAAACTTTAGCATAATGAATAATAATTGCATAAATTATTTGAAATTTTTAATTAAAATTCAATATATTTTTAAGGAAAAAAAAGCATAGTGACACAGGGTATCTATATTAGGTTCTATGAGATGATAGTCAAGCACTTTGACTTTTGGTTGTTGCATTAATTAAAATAAGTCCTCTACTCTTTTCATGTCTTATGGCTCTACTTTGCTTAGCAGGAATGCACAGATTCTTTTTTTAAATATTTTATTTATATATTTGAGAGGTAGAGTTACAGACAGAGAAACCAAGAGACAAAGAGAGAAAGGCCTTACTACGGCTGGTTCACTCCCCAAATGGCCACAATGGCTATGGCTGAGCCCATGCGAAGCCAGGAGCCAGGAGCTTCTTCCGGGTCACACGGGTGCAGGGGCCCAAGGACTTGAGCCTTTCTCCACTGCTTTCCCAGGCCATAGCAGAGAGCTGGATGGGAAAAGGAGCAGCGGGACATGAACCGGTGCCCATGTTGGGTGCTGGCACTACAGGCAGAGGCTCAGCTTCCTATGCCACAGCACTGGCCCCTGCACAGATTCTTATCTAATAATTTTTGAGACAAGATAGTTTTCTACAAACTGATTGGAGCTTCTCTGAGAAAGATAAGTTCTTAGGAAATTCACAGTATCTGAGTCTTAGTGCAAGTGTGTGCATCTAGTGGCCCAGGATCATGCTGGTTGAAGATGTGTCTGGATTTTGAATGTTCTTCCCCCTTCCTATGACTGTGGAGGGGCTCTGGTCATGATGTCCAGCACTGCCCCCTGCATTGCAGGCTGACTCCGCTGCACAGCTGGGTGCCCAGGGACTCCTGCCCCTTTGTGCATTCCTCCTGCCCTTGTGTGTTCATTTAAAGAGAGAGAGCTTACCAGGACAAGGTGACTATACTTCTGTCCTTCAATCAGATACGTACCAGTAGCTCCATACTGCATCTACAGACTGCCTTCTGCTTTAACAAGAGATTATGTGATTCAATAAATGGAAGCTATAATCATCTCTCATTAGTTTATCCTCAAAAATATTTAAAATCCAAGCTTCTCATTTTTTATGTTTTTTTTTTTTTCTGATATAAAAAACACAGACCCACATGTCTAGGCTAGCTAATGTTCAGAGTTTAGGGAGAAATTCAAATGGTATTTTGTCCACTGTTAGTTACTTTACAAACCATTTTCTTTCTTTAAGGTTATTTGTGAGGCCTTTGTATGTGTGTATAAAACGTGAATGTGATTTAACTATTTTTAATATAACTACTTTTATTTTATCTTCTTTTTATATGAATGTTGTATACCCTGCAAAAAGTACTCTAAACAGATCAATGAATTAATTTTTACTTTAGTTTCTTAAAAATATGCATTGATTCCCTGGAAAGGTACCTCTGTTAAGTTACATTACTTAAAAGCCATTACGTATATAAGAAAGATAACGGCAGAACAAAAGTCCATATTGATGAAGCGTTAGGTTTTATTGGGCGATTAGGAAATAAGAATAACGTAAAAGATAAAAATAGCTATGAAAACCAATTAAATATCAAGACTCAATTATTTTTCCTACTTCATGTCAAGCAAGGTACTCTCAGAGAGTTAAGAGCATGTATTAAAGAAACATGAATTGTAACATGTACACCAACTGCAAAAGTGTTCAGAATGGGCAGCAGAATCAACAAGAATGGTGATGATAATTTTGTCTCTGTGTGTGTGTGTGTGTGTGTGTGTGTGTGTTTCCTGGCTGATAGGGTACCCATATCTGTGCCTCATTGTAGATCTACTGAATCCACATCATAACATGCATTTTTTCTAAGAGTTTAAAATTTTTAATTGATTGATTTTCACCTTATTTGAAAAGGTTAGGAATAGAGAGATCTTTTGTACACTGTTTTACTCCACAAATGCTTGTAACAGTTCAGGCTGGGCCAGGTCATAGCCAGAACTCCGTCCAGATCTTTCCCATGGGTGGCAGAGACCCAGATACCTGGGCCGTCTTCAGCTGCCTCCCAGGGTTACACGTTGGCAGGAAGCTGGATCAGAAGTGGAAGAGCCAAACTTATACCAGGCACTTAGATATGAGGTGTGGGCATCCCAAGTGGTATTTTAACTGCTGTGCCAAACACCTGCCCCTCATAGGATGCATTTGAAGACCCTTACACTGGAACCTGATTTTAGTTTAGAATTGTATTTTCTTAGCTGTATTAGCTTATAAGTTTCCATTCAGGAAAAGAAAGGTTTCATTTTCACCAGTGACATGTCTAAGCACAAGGTAGATTCAGCCTCTGGCCTGCAGAGTGGCAAGGTAAGGTTTAATGTATACATAGTATGCAAAGAATTAGCAGTGTTATCTGCAATATATAAAGCAGCCCTGAAGTGTATCCATGATTAACTTCATTTGCCATAACAAGTGGAAAGAGAGTTTGTTGATAAGCTGTGCATTTTTGTTGCTAACCATGTAGTGGGAATTGGGGTCACCCAGGGGGTGTTCTGCTTTTATGAAGACCCCTGCCTTAGGGAAATTAGAGCCCAGAAGGGAACATTTGTTTCAAGGTCAGAAAGGATTCGCTAATCATTTTGTGAACTTAGCTATTCAACAAATCCATAAACATGTCCATGAAAATAGATATTTAATTCATCTATTTAAAAGAAATTATTTGACCTCAGTTCTCATCTTTGTAGTGTCACTGACCAGCATAATCTCCTGCAGAAATATCATGTGCTGTAGTCTTTAGCACGGAAATGGTTAATTCTGTCTCCCCAAGATTCTGCTAAGCTGATAGAGAAACAAAATCTGTGTGTTTTAGTCAAAAATCTAGCTATTGGAAGACAACTAAGATTCCCTAAATCCCCAATATGTTTCAGAGAAAATCATATGAAAAGGGTTCTATACAACTACAAGTTTTATTTTCAGAGTAAGACAAGAAGAGACACCACTGTGTGCCTCTTAGAGCTGGTATAAGAATGAGAATCACGGTGAATGGTTTTGGTTTCCACTGGGAGCAGCCTCACAAAAAAAATAAAATGCTTTTGTTACTTATTTCCTTTTTCACTTAAAAAAAATGAAAAAGGGGCCAACACGGTGGTGTGGCAGGTGAAGACTGCGTCTGCAGTGCCAGCATCCCATATGGGCGCCAGTTTGAGTCCCCGCTGCTCCTCTTCCAATCCAGCTCTCTGCTATGGCCTGGGAAAGCAGCAGAAAATGGCCCACGTCCTTGGGCCCCTGCACCCACATGGGAGACCCAAAAGAAGCTCCTGGCTCCTGGCTTTGGATTGGAGCAGCTCTAGCTGTTGTGACCATCTGGGGACTGAACCAGTGGATAGAAGACCTCTCTCTTTCTCTCTCTCTGTGTCTCTGCCTCTCTGTAACTCTGCCTTTCAAATAAATAAATCTCTAAAAAAAGAAAATGTCCATACCTTCCCTATGATACATACAGTATATATAATACTATATTAAATATAATGTGCAATATACATTTATGTAAATCTAGACAATAGAAAAATACTTTGTAGTTAATAATTGTGCTGAGATAACTCAGTTTGTTAAAGATTTATTTTCATTTGTTTGAAAGACAGAATTACAGAGAGGGACAGGCAGAGAGGGAGAAAGGTCTTCATCTGCTGGTTCACTCCCTAGGTGATTGCAATGGCCAGAGCTGCGCCCATCTGAAGCCAGGAGCCAGGAGTATCTCCAAGTCTCCTAAGGGGGTACAGGGGTCCAAGGACTTGGGCCACCTTCTGCTACTTTCCCAGGCCATAGCAGAGAGCTGGATTGGAAGTGGAGCAGCTGCGACTCAAACGGGCGTCCATATGGGATGTGGGCACTGCAGGCGTCAGCTTTACCCGCTGTCCCACAGTGCTGGCCCCAAGATAACTTAATTTTGAGAGTTACTTTAGAGAAAGGAAAATTTCAAAGGCAAGCTTTTTCAAACTTAATTGTAGTTATTTTTCTTATACTGTCTTCTTCCTAACCTAGAGGGAGAAGGATTATCTTCATTCATGCTTGCTGTCTACTGAAACCTTCCAAAGATATATTTATAGCTGTCAGATCTCTAACGGGCAAGTAAGTTGCGAAGGCCAGATTGCATGAAGAATTACAAACTGCTCTACCAAAGTTATTAAACTACTAGATGATAATCTAAATAATAAATAGCTAAATTAATAGCAAGTAAATTAGATAATAAAATATTTCATCATTTTTGCAACTCACAAAACCATGTTGTTTGCCAAATAGTCATCAGTATTTGATGTCTGTAAGTGTTTCATGACAAATCAAAGTCCTGACAAAGTTTGAAGTGAGGGGTTGATGTTCACGACATCCTACTTCCAGTCTTCTGAAATTACAAAATGAGTGAATGTATTTTAAGGGAAAATAGTTTGGTGAGGAATAATTTAAATGATCAATAATTGTGAAATATGAAGAACCTGTAGATATTTCTATTCATTCAAGATTTTAGAATTTAATAGTTTGTAAGGTGGGGAAGGACAGATTGTGTTCCAAGATGATACACTGGTTTAACAGTAAAATCCTTTACCAGTGACAAGTGTTATGTAAAGGAGTATAAAGCATTGTCTTGAAAGGTAAAAATCTCTGCATGATCGCAGCAGTTGCTTTCTGTGATAAATGAAAGTCAACAAAATAAAGCACAACATTGGCTAAAAATTGAAAAAGAAAAGTTGATCTGTGTACGGGGATACTGAGAGCATTTAGTATCAGGAATACACAGGGTCAGCTGTCACTCTGTCTTGTGTAAGGTTTCAGCCACTGAACTTTGATCTGATGCAGGGATCTGATGAACTGACTGTAAAGAAAGCTGCTGGATCAACACAGCAGAGACAGCCCTGGGGAGATCTCTGAGCAGGAAAGACTGGAGAACCCACAGGCACAGAGAGAGAATGCTCATTGTCGTACCGCAGAGGAAAGACCCTCTGTGTGGGAAAGTAACCTTTGCTCCATCAAAAAAGATTTATATCAATTTTTAAAAGATACATTTTTAAAAAATTTATTAAGAACACTGAGTATGACATCTTCCCTCTTAACAGATTTTTAACTGCACAATACAGTATTGTTATCTATAGGCACAATGTACGGTAAAATGAATGGATAAAGCACATAATATGTACATAAGAGGGAGTATTATTTAGCCATAAAGAAAGAGAGGAGGCTTTTATTCTACAAATGTGGCCAGGAAAATTAGGAGCCTGCCCCAGCTTGCCTTAAGGACTAGGGAAGCACTTCCTCCACTGACTCATTTTTATTATTTGTTAGAGATTTGTTTCTTTTTGTTTGTTTGTTGGAAGGGAGAGGGAAAAGGATTAGGGAGGGGAAGAGGGAGATCTTCCATCCACTAGTTCATTCCCCGAAATGGCCGCAACAGCCAGGTCTGGGCCAGGCTGAAGCCAGGAGGCAGACTCTGTCCTGGTCTTCCACATGGGTGACATGTGCCCAAGTACTTGAGCCATAATTCTGTGCTTTCCTAGGTACATTATTACCAGGGAGCTGAACTGGAGTCAGAGCAGCTGGGACTCAAGCCAGCACTGTGATGTGGGATGCTGACCTCGCAGGTGTCAGCTTACCCTGCTGCACCACAGTGCCAGGGGAGGGAGAGAGAAAACTCAAGTTGAGTTGTGAATACAGAAAAAGAAAGGAAAGGAAAGGAAAGTCCACAGCATGTAACAATAGGGCTGAATTTTGAGGACAATATGCTTAGGCCAGTAATAAGACAAGTACTTCATGATCCCATGTATTTGAGCAATCTAAAATAGTAAAAACGATAGGAGTGAAGAATAGAATGGGCCAGTGCTGCAGCTCACTAGGCTAATCCTCCGCCTTGCGGCGCCGGCACACCAGGTTCTAGTCCCTGTCTGGGCGCCGGATTCTGTCCCGGTTGCCCCTCTTCCAGGCCAGCTCTCTGCTGTGGCCCGGGAGTGCAGTGGAGGATGGCCCAAGTGCTTGGGCCCTGCACCCCATGGGAGACCAGGAGAAGCACCTGGCTCCTGCCATCGGATCAGCGCGGTGCGCCAGCCGCAGCACGCTGGCCATGGCGGCCATTGGAGGGTGAACCAACGGCAAAAGGAAGACCTTTCTCTCTGTCTCTCTCTCTCTCACTGTCCACTCTGCCTGTCAAAAAAAAAAAAAAAAAAAAGAATAGAATGGTGGTGGCCAGGGGGTTAAGATAAGAGGAAATGAAGAATTTGCAATGAATATGTGTTATTAACATAAAAGCATATTATATTCTACAGATAAATATGTTATAAACATAGTAGATGTGGTATAAAATAAGCTGAACTTTAATGAAGAAACTTGAAAAAGTTCATAGAAAATGGGATGAAAAAAGGAGTTTGTACAAAACATTTTCTAAAGTTTTATTTACTTGAAAGAGTTAGGGAAGGAGAGAGACAGACAAAGAAAGAGATCTTCTATCCACAAGTTCACTCCCCAAATGGCCACAACAGCTGGGGCTGGGCCAGGCCACAGACAGGATCCAAACATTCCATCTGGGTCTTCCATGTGCGTGTCAGGGGCCCAAACATTTGGGCCATCTTTCGTCGCTTTCTTAGGCACATTATCAGGGAGCTGGATCAGAAGTGGAGTAGCCAGGACTCGAACTTTCTCCCACATGGAATGCTGGGGTCACAGGTGATGGCACTACACATCCTGGTACATCCTGTTCCTGGCACAAAACATTTTTTTTAAACTATGTTTATGAGAAGTTTCCAAAAAGTTCACAGAAAATGTGTTTTCTGAACAAACTATGCATGGACAGTACACACAAAGAGATTGCAAATGATTCATGGAAAAGTTGAATTAGAACATAAACACAAAATATACAAACTTTGTTTCTGAACATGAGTTCTATCAAGTTCAAGGTACTTTGGTAAGCAACAATAGCAGACACTTAATCTGTGTCTAAGGAAAAGTGCCCTAGAAATTTAACCATGTTAGTGGAGTATCTTCTACATTATTAACTGAGAAAAAGACAGTGTCCTTTAAAGAATCCTTTTAACATTAAGAAATAAGTAGTCGGAAGGAGCAAAATCAGGACTATAAAGTAAATGCCGATGATTTGCCCTTGAAACTCCCACAAAGTGGTTATTTGATGCAAGGAGCAGGTAGGAGCAGGTAGTAGAGAAGAATGCCGGGGAGGTTTGCCAGGCACCCCTCTGCTAAAGCTTTGGCTAGCTTAATCAAAACACATTCATTCAAAGTCTGTGTTATTGCTGTTTGTCCATAAAGTCAACAGGTAAAATGCTTTGACCATCCCCAAAAAACTGGTCTTTGCTCTTGACTGTCTGCCTTTGCTTTGGATGGACCACTTCTACCCTTGGAAGCCACTTCCTTGTGTTTTGTCTCTAGGATCACACTGGGAAAGCCAGGCCTCATCACCTGTTAGAATTCTTGGAAGAAATCCTTCAGGATCCTGATCCCACTTGTCTAACCTTTCCATTGAAATCTCTCTTCTCCTCTGCAGCTGATCTGGGTGCTACAGTTGTAGCAAAAAGTTGTTCCACTCTGATTTTTCCAACAGAATTGTGTAAACTGAGCCATGAAGATGTCTGTGGTCTTGGATATTGTTTCTTCTGTCCATTGCTGATCCTCTTCAGTGAGAGTATGAAAAAGATCAATTTTTTCATTGCCGCCTGGTGTGAGAGGTCTGCCATTGTGGGCTTCATCTTCAATAGAATCTTATCTCTTCTTAAAATGAATCATCCTGGCCGGCGCCGCGGCTCACTAGGCTAATCCTCCGCCTTGCGGTGCCGGCACACCGGGTTCTAGTCCCGGTCGGGGCTCCGGATTCTGTCCCGGTTGCCCCTCTTCCAGGCCAGCTCTCTGCTGTGGCCCGGGAGTGCAGTGGAGGATGGCCCAAGTGCTTGGGCCCTGCACCCCATGGGAGACCAGGAGAAGCACCTGGCTCCTGCCATCATATCAGCGCGGTGCACTGGCCGCGGTGGCCTTTGGAGGGTGAACCAACGGCAAAAAGGAAGACCTTTCTCTCTGTCTCTCTCTCTCACTATCCACTCTGCCTGTCAAAAAAAAAAAATATTGAAAAAAAAATGAATCATCCACTTTTAAACTACTGATTTCTTCAGGGCACTGCCCTCATTAATTTTTTATTAATTTTTATTATTTTAATTTATTTTATTTATTTGAAAAGCAGAGTTAGAAGAAGGAAGGGAGAGAAGAGAGAGAGAAAGAGAGAGAGAGAGAGAGAGAAGCAGAGAGAGTGAGATCTTCCATCTGCTGCTTCACTCCCCAAATGGCTGCAACGGCCAGAGCTTCTTCCAGGTCTCTTACATGGCTGCAGGGGCCTAACCACTTTGGCCATCTTTTGCTGCTTTCCCAAGTGCGTTAGCAAGAAGCTGGATCAGAAGTTAAACAGCTGGGACTTGAGCAGGTGCCTATATGGGGATGCCAGTGTTGCAGAAGGCAGCTTTACCTGCTGCAGAACGCTGGCCCCCTCTTCATTAAATTTTTTTATAAAATATCAACAATCTCATCATTTTGCTACCCAAATATCACCATAAATTTGATATTTTTGATTCAATTGTAGTAGAATTCATGTTGTTCTGATAGGGGCTCTTTTCAAACTGGTATTTTAGCTAATGATGTTTCATACAGTGTCTCAAACTATATCCTGTTCAGACATGTTATAACAAGTTAATGTAAGTTAATTTGGGTGCAAATATGTCAAAATCCATGAACAATTTTTAATATGTGCTGCCATCAAGTTTTTGCAGATCCCTTATATACATACATATTTATTTATAACTTAATTTAAAATAAGCATAAATATATATATATATATATACAAATTGAGTGATATTAAAGTATTTATTGGACTTACCAAATACATTATATTCAATGACTAGGTCTAAACTGGTCAATGTATATGCTTTTCCAGATAAGCTTTTTACCATCTCCTCCAGTTATTGTTTGGTTTTACATCTACCCTTACAGATAAAGTGATTTTGGACCCTTATCCTTTAAATAAGAACTTGAGCCATATGGTGGAATTTATAACTTCTAAATTTTTATCTTGGCTTTAGGATCTTTCTCTCAATTTGTATTGTTAAATCTTGATAATAACCCTAAATGTTTTTTTGCCTCAAAGTACAGATAGTGTTTTTATATTTTAAAAAGACAATATATAATTTTCCTTGAGGCTTAACATTACGTGATTAACCTTATCATTAGTTTCCTCTAGATTATTTTATTTTAGCATATTCTAATTACATCTTTTGATCTTTCTGCCTTGTAAAGGTTTATCTTCTAACAGTAATCATGATAAAAGTGGACAAACTGAGATGGAAAATTATCAGCTCAGTTCATCATGTAAGACTGATTAAATGACCATTGGTAGAATTTTTAAAAGAATATTGGTTTATATCTGATGATAGCTGGATTTCGTTAGGTAATTGTTTATGCAGTAAAATTTGAGTAATAATAACTTTCTTAAATCTCTAGTATCTTAATACATAGTTTTTATCTAATGAAAGACAGCAGACCAGGAAAGCTGTTTGAGCTGATTAGATTTAGCTGCAAACTCTATGCCACAAATTGTCCACCTGATGCAGACCAAGTTGTTTGAAACGGTCCAGTATTCACTTCCCTCATCTATCATACACATGAGGACAGTAACACCTTCCTGTCTGTGTAGGTGTGAGATGGTCTATACAAAGAGCCTTGCAAAGCAATCAGAATTATAATTCTTTTTTTTTTTTTTTTTTTTTGACAGAGTGGATAGTGAGAGAGAGAGACAGAGAGAAAGGTCTTTCTTCCTTTTGCCGTTGGTTCACCCTCCAATGGCCGCTGCGGCTGGCGCACCGCGCTGATCCAATGGCAGGAGCCAGGTGCTTCTCCTGGTCTCCCATGGGGTGCAGGGCCCAAGGACTTGGGCCATCCTCCACTGCCTTCCTGGGCCACAGCAGAGATCTGGCCTGGAAGAGGGGCAACCGGGACAGAATCCGGCACCCCGACCAGGACTAGAACCCGGTGTGCCAGCACCGCAGGTGGAGGATTAGCCTAGTGAGCTGCAGCACCGGCCTATAATTATTTCTGACGTAGGCTTCAGCATCAGAATACTTCTGGAGTACTGCGTTGATATGCAAATATGAAGAAAATTCTTCATCTACTCCCTTAGTCCTCTGCTAAAATTCTGTTGGGTTTGTAAGTCACATGTGCACAGGTGGATAGGAGAAAACAATGAAGTGAGCGTATTCATACTGTCAGAACGGTGGATTTAGAGTGAATGAAGGGGAAGAGGACTGCAAGAAGTAGCTACAGTCTTGGGGTCCACAGTGTGTAGGGGGCTTCTCACCCAGATCCGTAGGTGGAACTCAGAGTGCTGCAGACCACCTGACAGTGTCTGTGGACCTGCCTGAGTCCACTTTTCTGCAGGAAGGAGTCAGATTTCATCATGTTCTCAGTGACGTCTGTGACCTCCTCACCTGGAACAACTGCTTCAAATTGACCACCTCTTCTTTTTGCCTTAACAGTCACAAAATTGGCAAATATCCGGGGCAAGGGATCTTTTTAATTTTCAAAAGGTATACATTTTCCCAGTTGTGTGCGCACGTTGCAGAGGTTAGGAATAAACAGAGAGCTGGCCACTTTTTAGAATGGAAACTCAGTAAGGATAAGGGGTGAGGCTTGCTTATAAGAAGTGAACCCTGTGAGCCCGTGCACAAAGTGTGTTCATGGAACAGAATGCAAACTGTTTGTCTCCACAGCTACATACTCCTTTACGCTCTCAATTTAAAAATCAAATGACAAACTGCATCTGAGAGATTCAACGTTGAGGATATGGATTAAAGAAACAACATAGAATTAATGAAAAGCAGTTCAAAGCTTTGGCAGATCACAGAGGATCATGCAAATGCATGCTTTTACTAATTTTTTCTGGTGACGTTGTCGCATAACCTCACAGATCTCCTGGCACGTCTGCTGCCAGTGACAGAATGAAGTTGGGGTTCCAGAGGGAAATTTCCTGGGGGTTTTACTTTGCTTGTGTTTGTGGCATTGGAGACACAGGTGGTGTTTTCCTACAAGAGTGGGGTTGGAACCAAGTTGTCCTGTTTTCTGAGATACTAAAAACAAAACTGTTTTCCCAGTATCTTGAAAATAAGGAAGAGATTTAGAATTTGAAGCTGCAATTCTCCACGTTCGTGGACTTTCATTCTATAAAGCAATGGTTTTTCTTGATTGGTAGAATTAGTCACTTGAGAATAAAATTGGGAAAGAATTGAAAAACTAGAGAGAATCTAAAAACATATTAAGGCAGTTAACTGTGCAATCCTGCTAACAAAATTTCCATGTTTAATTTTTAGTTAATATTTTTGAACTCCCCAAATGCCAACACGGGCGAGGCTGGGCTGGGCCAAAGCCAGGAGCCAGAACTCAGTCCAGGTCTCCTACGTGGGCGGCAAGAACTTAATTACTTCAGACATCACTACTGCCTCCCTGAATCTGCGTTTCTCAGGAAGCTGGAGTGAGGAGCCCAAGACAAGTGTCAAAACCAACCACTCTGATGGGGACGTGGCATCGTAACCAGCCTCTTACACATAACCACTCCCTACAAATCCATATGGAGCCGGCACCGCGGCTCACTAGGCTAATCCTCCGCCTAGCGGCGCCGGCACACCAGGTTCTAGTCCCGGTCGAGGCGCTGGATTCTGTCCCGGTTGCCCCTCTTCCAGGCCAGCTCTCTGCCGTGGCCAGGGAAGGCAGTGGAGGATGGCCCAAGTGCTTGGGCCCTGCGCCCCATGGGAGACCAGGAGAAGCACCTGGCTCCTGCCATCGGATCAGTGCGGTGCGCTGGCCGCGGTGGCCATTGGAGGGTGAACCAACGGAAGGAAGACCTTTCTCTCTGTCTCTCTCTCACTGTCCACTCTGCCTGTCAAAAAAAGATCCATATGGAATAGCTACATCTGCCAACTTTATACTAGGTGTTGGCCAGACATAATTCTTGATCTCATGGACTAGTTGGAGAAATAACCACTAATTAAATAAGCAGAAATACACAAAGTATAAAATTGAAGTTTTGATGGGTTCTAGAGAGGAATGGTAATTGTGCCCAAAGTGTTTACAATCAGAAAATAAGGCCATGGTAAGAAGTAGCCACTTGTATCGAGAACTGAAGGGTGAGAGTTAATTGAAAAAATCAGAGGGAGGTATGCCTTAGAATGAGGAAGCCAGCTGCAAGGGCATACTATACACTAAGCGAAGAGTATGCTATGTAGGAGAGCCTACAGAAGCAGTGAGACTGAAGCAAAGAAAGCCTGTTAAGAATGTGAGATGAGGGGCCAGCACTGTGGCATAGCAGGTAAAGCCGCTGCCTGCAGTGCCGGCATCCCATATGGGCACCAGTTCAAGACCCAGCTGCTCCACTCCTGATCCAGCCCTCTGCTATGGCCTGCAAAAGAAGTAAAAGATGGCCCAAGTCCTTGGGCCCATGCACCCATGTGGGGGACCCCAAAGATGCTCCTGGCTTCAGATTGACCCAGCTCCAGCTGTTGTAGTCATCTGGGGGGAGTGAACTAGTGGATGGAAGTCCTCTCTTTCTCTCTCTCTATGCCTTTCTTTCTCTGTGTGTGTAACTCTGACTTTCAAATAAATAAATAAATCTTTAAAAAAAAAAAAGAAGAAGAAGAAGAAGGAGAAGAATGTGAGATGAGAGTAGAAAGGTAGGAACAGCACCATGCTAGTTTTCTTTCATAACAATAGGGAATTGTAAACAAATCACGTGATTACAGTATAGTTGCAAAAAAAAAAAAAAAACTGAGCCTGCTATATAGAGAATAAAGTGGGACAAGAATAGCTATGGGTTGAATATGTAGGAGGCTCTTTCAGTATTCCAGGAAGGAGATGATGAGAACATGCATTAGAAATTCATGGGTGGGAGGGGTGTTTAATGATGGAAAGAAGTAGCTGTATATGAAATTTATAAAGTCAGCTCTACAGGATTTATTGATTTGTTGAAAGTAGAATGAGAGGCAGAGAGTGCAGGAAAACCACCCTAGCTTTCCAGCTCACCCACTTTGATGAATGGATTTTATTATTGGGAATGATAACTATGTGAAGTCATGCATGTTGTATATACCTAGAAGTAGTCATTCCACAGCAGTGAATATATACATCAAAACAGTATGTTTAATTTGGTAAATACATTCCAATTTTCTCTATTGATTTGAAAACAAACAAAAAAACTGGATGGAAGCAGGTTTAAGTAAAATGTAAGGAAACTAGTCAAATTTATGCTCGCCATCATAAGTTTGAGGCTTTTTGAATGTCCAGAGACATCACTAGACTTTAAAGATTTAATGTATTTATTTGACAGAGTTAGAAAAGTAGACAGAGATCTTCCATCCACTGGTTCATTCCCCAGATGGCTGCGAAGGCTGGAGTTGAGCTGATCCGATACCAGGAGCCAGGAGCTTCTTCCCGGTCTCCCATGTGGGTGCAGGGACCCAAGGACTTGGGCCATCTTCTACTGCTTTCCCAGGCCATAGCAGAGAGCTGGATCATAAGTGGAGCAGCAGGGACTTGAACTTGCGCCCATATGGGATGCCGGCACTGCAGGCTGGTGCTTCAACCTGCTGCTCCAAAGCATCAGCCCCCATCACTAAACTTTAATAAGTGATTTTGAAGCCTAATGAGGGGCCCCTGAACCTGTGGACATTAGTGATTTCCCCAGTGAGAGAGGGAAAAATGAGAAGGCCTAGAAGCCTAAGGATTCCAAGTGCTAATGGCTGGGAAGAAGGATGGAGTCTACTGCAGGCAGAGAAGGAGCAGCTAGAGGGTTAGGCCACTAGGAGAGGGCTGTGACATGGAAGCTTATACAGGAGAGTCCTTCAAAGGGACATCAAGGCAGGGCTGCAGAATACTGCTGGGAGGTCAGGTAAGAAGGATGAGCAGTATCTATCGGACTCTATGCAGTCAATGTCAATGCCGAGAGCTACTGAAGTGCAGTGCTAGGAATTGGAGCCAGGGTAATACTGTGAGGAGGTGATGCAACGGAGACTGGGTGCATGTGGCTCCTTAGAGAAATGGGGCTGTAAAGGAGAGAGAGCATTAGCTCAGGAAAACAGAGGCTCTGTGTTTTGAATTTGTGTATGTATGGGTTTATTTTCGTGTTTTGATTGCACCGACTTAGGCATGTTTGAGAGGTGACTGGGGTGGCATTGTGATTGGTAAGCTGCCACCTGCCACACAGGCATCCCGTGTGGGCAATGCATTGGTTTGTGTCCCAGCTGCTGCATTTTTGATCCAGCTCCATGTTAATTCTCCTGGGAAGCCAGTGGAGGATTGGCCCAAGTCCTTGGGCCCCTGAGCCCATGTGGAAGACCAGGATGAAGCCTTTGGTTCCTGGCTTCAGCTTGGCCCAATCTCAGCCATTGCAGACATTTGGGGAATGAACCTGCAGATGAAAAACTTCTCTGTGTCTCTTCTTCTTTGTGCAACTCTACCTTACAAATGATTAAATAAATCTTTAAAACAAAAGAATCAAAGGTGATGGGAAGGAATCAGGTGGTAGGCAGAGGTTGAATCTAGAGGTCAACCAAGGGGTCCTCGAGCTGGTGATTTCCAGAATTCCAGGTGCGGAAGGGCTCTACCCAGGCAAAGGGACACCTCCATAGTAGTAGGAGAGATGACAGAAAGTGTGGGTGCATGTGCAACTGGTTTGGAAAATTGGTGTGAATATAACAGGAGGAAGTTGGGGGAAAAGGACATCTCTGAGAGTCTCTGTTTTCTCTGTGAAGCAGGAAGTCTGGTGGTGTGTGGAACAGAGAGATTAGAGGGAGTTGGGGGATTTCTGAGGTCTGCTGAGACTCGAGGTTTTCCAGTGGTTGCGATGAACTGCAGAGCTGCTCAGAGGCAGAGCAGGGTCTACAGAAGGCATGCCAGGGCATTTTTTGAGTTTGGGACTTACTCACTGATGAAGGAATGGACCTGGCCTGTTGGGAAGCTTCCTCGGGCTGCACTTTGCTGCTCTGCCAAAGGCGTGGAGAATTCACAGGCAGAGTGATTTCATCCAGGCTTGCTGCTCACACATCCACGGGCAATGAAGAATCGCAGAGGCAGAGACGTCAGAACGTATGTGACTTTTTAAGGATATTTATTTATTTTGAAAGAGTTACAGAGAGAGAGAGAGGGAGATATAGAGAAAGAGAGGGAGATCTTCCATCTGCTGGATCACTTCCCAGATGGCCACTGGGACAAGCTGAAGCCAGGAGCCAAGAGCTACATTCAAGTCTCCCATGTGGGTGACAGTGGTCCAAGTAGTTGAGCCACTTTCTGCTGCTTTCCCAGGCCATTAGCAGGGAGCTGGATCAGAAGTGGAGCAGCCGGGACATGACAATGCCTATGTGGTATGCTCGTGTTGCAGTCAGAGGTTTCACTCACTATGCCACAATGCCAGCCCCAGAAAGTATGTTATTAAAATGAACAATTACAGAGGATCAGCTTGATAAAAATGGAAGCAAAGGTGAAGACGAATGGATCAGTAAACAGTAGAGAAGGCAGTGGACTGGGAAGTCCCAGTGTGTTTTAAAAGTGGTTCTAGGGATGTAGCTCAGCAGTAAAGTTGGCTTTGAATGTGTGGTCACTAGAGATGATGGTGAGAGCAGGCGGTAATGAGGACAGCAGGAGGTGTTGAGGTTGAAATGGAAGGAAAAGCGTTGAGGAGAAGGAGGGTATGGTGGTGCCAGGACATCAAGATGAGTGTTGGCATTGGATGTTGGTTAAGAAAAATAGCATCGTCAGGGTCAGAAGAGAAGGCTGAGTTGGACGCTAGAGTCTTCAATGAGAGATGTGTACAAGGTGTCATCTGACGTTGACATGAGAAGTTGGGAAATAACGTGATGGCTTGAGCTGCAGAAAGAGAGGTAACCATACAAGACCTCTGACTGGGAACAAGAGGGATGGCAGGATCTCTTCTTGACCGTGATATTCACAGAAGGGTGAGAAAAGTACCGAGTTGTACTAATAGCTTCAGAAAGTAAGCAGAGTTCAAAGAAAACATGCAAGCAAGGGTCTGTTCTGAGAAGACATCCTAGAGGTGGGGGCTTTGCAAGATATGGAGCTGGAGTTCTGGAGGGTGACTCCAAGGGGCTTGGAAATGGAGGGGAGGGGCTGATGAACGGTGCTACTGGGGAGAGGTATGGCCAGAGCAGTATGGGAATGAGATTCTTGATCTGTAATGTCCCAGTCTTATCGAGAGTGGTCAGGAAAGCATTTTGTAATCACAGCTAAATACTGATTCACTGTGATTTTAAAAGCAAAAATTACAGCATGCATCCCTTATATATGTTATTATTCATGAAATGCAGACAAAAAAAGTGTGCTAATACCAAATCCTACAGGATCAAAAAAAGTAGATAATATTCTAGAATCTTCACTTTAAGTGGAAAAAATAGTGCATACTCAGTAATGAAATGAGGATAAACAGTTGTAATATTAAGAAGCGAAACAACCTAGAACAAACCAGAATATCTTGTTATCTTATTATAAATATCTTTCCATGTGTTTTCAAAACATTAATAGTAAAGCCTTCACAGAAATGCCGCCAAATCCTAGTTCGTGTATAAATTTTATGTTTTATTTGACTTAGTGTGCATACCATTTGGAAGCTGTCCTATTAAACATATTCTTGCAAACCACAGATCATGAAATGTAATTAACAATTATGTAAAATTAGTTCCTGTTAAAGAGTAAACATAGTATAGGAATAATTGAACTTGAATGAAAAAAGATGTCTTCCTAAAACAGGATGAATATCCAAGGAACTTAAAAATGCTCACGGAAGGGGCCAGCGCTATGGAGCAGCGGGTTAAAGCCCTGGCCTGAAGCACCAGCATTCCATACGGACACCAGTTCTAGTCCCGACTGCTCCTCTTCCCATCCAGCTCTCTGCTATGGCCTGGGATAGCAGTAGAGGATGGCCCAAGTGCTTGGGCCTCTGCACACATGTGGGAGACCTGGAAGAAGCTCCTGGCTCCTGGCTCCTGGCTCCTGGTTCCTGGCTCCTGGCTCCTGGCTCCTGGCTCCTGGCTTTGGATCTGTGCAGTTCCAGCCTTTGCGACCATCTGGGGAGCAAACCAGTGGATGGAAGACCTCTCTCTCTGTTTCTACTTCTCTCTGTAACTGTCTTTTTATTTATTTATTTATTTGACAGGTAGAGTTATAGACAATGAGAAAGAGAGACAGAGAGAAAGGTCTTCCTTCCGTTGGTTCACTCCCCAAATGACCACCACGGCCAGCACTGCGCCGATCCGAAGCCAGGAGCCAGGTGCTTCTCCTGGTCTCCCATGGGGTGCAGGGCCCAAGCACTTGGGTCATCCTCCACTGCCCTCCCGGGCCACAGCAGAGAGCTGGCCTGGAAGAGGGGCAACCGGGACAGAATCCGGCACCCACAGGGGATACTGGTGCCGCAGGCAGAGGATTAACCAAGTGAGCCATGGCGCCAGCCACTGTAACTCTATCTTTTCAAATAAATAAACCTTTAAAAAAATGCTCATGGAAAATCGAAATAAATTAAAGCTGAAGGTGGACATTGGCCTGGTGGTTAAAATACCAGTTAAAATGCCCATGTGTCCTGTGGGAGAGCCTGGTTTTGATGCTTAGCTCCAGCTCCTAACTCCAGCTTCTTGCTAATGACCTTGGAAGACAGTGGTGATGACTCGAGTAATAGTACCTACCCCCAAAGTGAGAGACCACGACTGAGTTCCCAGCCTTACTTCAACCTTGGCCCAGTCCTGGCAATCTGCAGGTATCTGGGGCAAGAACCAACAGTGGCTCATTCTCCCTGTCCCTCTCCCTCTCCCTCTCTTTCTCCCTCTCTTTCTCTTTCTCTCTGTCTTCTCTCACACACCTCTCTAATAAATATTGTAAAGTTACTTACATTGGTACAAAAATTTTTAAAACCTGTGCATAGTTTTTTTTCATAATGATATTGTGAACCTTTTGAAGACTGTGTGTGTTTGTGTGTGTGTGTGTGTGTGTAGTTAGGAAAACAAAAGCAAATAGGAGTAAAATTGTGGTTTTGTGGTATCTGTAGGTGTGGTTTTATGGGAACTATGAGGTGTAATTATTGAAGATACCTAGCATTCTTTTTCATCCTGCAGATGTTTCCGAAACAGTCCAGTGTTTGATACCACTAACTAATGTAAAATTGCCAAGAAAGTAGCTGACAGAACCAACGCATGGTAGACAGTGAACAGGACTGGCTTCGGATAGACCTGCAACACAGTCAGGATTCACCAGCCTAGTTAGGACCTCGGGACCTCCGTTTGCCTATTTGGAAAAGGTCATCATAGCTCCTGCGGGAACTGCTGCGAGGATCCAGTGAAGTTGTGTGCACAGTGTGCAGCAAAACACCTGACACCAGGACCTCTCAGGCACCTCCCGCAGGGCTTGTGCCCTGTGACCTCTCCGGCCTCTGGGTCCAGCTCCCAGCTGTGAACAACTGGCTCACCTCTGCTGGGATTCAGTGTTTGCTTCTGAAAAGGGAGGTAACAGCACCACTTACCTCCTAAGGCTGTTGTTAGAATGGAATGCCTCTTAGAGAACAGCCAGACACATAGAAAGTGTCCGACAAATATTCATTTGTAAAAATTTACTGAAACAATGTTATTTTAAAATAGCGCTAATATGTTTAGTTAGGGGACCCAGTCCGACGGGGAAAATGTATAAAAGTAAAAGTTGCAGTTGAACCGCATGCTGTTTTTTAAACCACACTGAAGTCTTTGCTCCTGTGACATGATCTCAGTGCTTTCTTGAAGATCAATGTAATTTATGATAATGATCCACAGGGGACGACACGCGCGCAGTCTCCTGCCTATTGATCAGCCCCAGGTTTTATTCCCTCTTCTCAGCCGATTTCCCAGTGCCTTTGCTGCAGTTGAGATGTAATTACAAACATCTGGTCCCACTGACGTCTCCTTAATTTTACTGTTATTGCTCCAGCTCCAGACATTCTTTGGAGAAGTACTCTTTTATTGTTCATTTAGTGGAAATGAGGCAACTCCGAGTGCAATACAGTTGCTGTGAAATCAGTAATTTCTGGCAACCCGTAGACTCCGTGTTTGCTACTTCGTTCTTTGTAAATACGTGAGCATTTCTATTGAACATAACACTTAGAAGTAGTTTCTCCTCCAGCCACACAAAGGCAAAAGAAGGAAGTCGGGATGATGGGAGAGCTATGCTGTTTCATTGGCTGGGCTCATTTCCCTTTGTTTCCTGTGTTAATTATTAAGCAGATAATTCCCACGTTTTTCTTTAAGGGAAAAAATACAGGCTTTTCTGTAACATCTCTTACAATGGTTGTTATATAATCTATGAGACTGAGGCATTAAAATTCTTGAAATATTTACATATCCTTAATTTTTTTTTATACCTGTGAAGAGAAGAGTCTTACTGTATGGAAAAATAAAAGCATAAAAAATCCACTGGAACAGAATGTAGAGGAGCCAGGCCAGAGGCCGGTACGACAGGATTGGAATCCCAACAGCTCTGCAAGGTAGCTGTGCAGTTCTCCGTGAGCAACTGCTTCTCTCTGAGCCTGGTTTTCTGTTTGTTTGTTTAATGAAGGGAGAAATAAATAAGGAGTCAGTGGATCTGGGCTCTCAACTTGAACTTGCTTCTAATTCACTGTTGTGATTTTTTTTTAAGATCTATTAATTTATTTGAAAGGCAGAGTTACAGAGAGAGAGAGAGAGAGAGAGAGAGAGAAGAGAGGTCTTCCATCAGCTGGTTCACTCCCCAAATAGTCACAGTGGCCAGAGCAGGGCCGGTCCAAAGCCAGGAGCCAGGAGCTTCTTCAGGGTCTCCCACGTGAGGCTGAGGCCCAAGGACTTGATCCATCCTCTGCTGCTTTCCCAGGCACATTAGCAGGGAGCTGGATCAGAAGTGAAGCAGCAGGGACCCAAATTGGCACTCATATGGGATGCGCATTACCCAGCATGCCACAATGCCGGCCCCCTCTCTGAGCCCCCATAAAAGCTAATAATATTCATCAAAGTGTGTTGTGAGGATTGAATGCAGCTAGTCCAGGCATCACTTAGACAAAAGCCAAGATTCCTCTTTTTATCAATAAGCAAATGTAGCACATAGCTTGACCTGACAAGAGAAGTGTGTTTTCAAAACTACCCTATGACAGTTTTAAATAAAACTTCATTTTATTTATGAATATGAGGAGACTTCAAAAAGTCTGTGGAAGAACAGAACAGAAAGGTAATGGCACACATTCCATGCACTGTTTGAAGTATTCTTGTGAACCCACTGGTGATTGGTCAGATCTAGGAGAGTTTTTAAATCGTACATGGAAATGTTTTTATGAGCACATATTATTATGAAACTGAAATACCTAAACTTTTTCTTATTTTTGTCTTGAGGTAAAACTATGAAAAAGTGTTCAGATAAGATTTCAGGTACAATGCTGACTGCACAATGTCATGCAAGAGTGGCTGTTGCTTCTTTACTTTCTGGACAATAAGCCAAACTTAATTTCATTATTAATAAATAAATGTGAAGTTAGTAACTGTGGCCTTTTCATTCTGATTTTTGTAAATGGTGCTATTTTCCAACAAATATGCACTTATTCTAATCTCGAAAACCATTTGAAAAGCATTTTTTTTTTATCTTAAAGGCAGTTTGATGGAGAGAGGAAAAAGAGGGAAAAGAGGGAGGCAGGGAGGGAGGGAGGGAGGGAGGGAGGGAGGGAGGGAGGGAGAAAGAGAGAGAGAACCTTCCATCGACTACTTTACTCCAGAAATAGTTGTAACATCCAGTGATGGGCCAGAGTGAAGTCAGGAGACTGGAATTCCATCTGGATCTCCCACGGAGTGGCAGGGGCCCAAGCACAGGCACTGCTTTCCCAGGTGTATCAGCAGGGAGTTGGATCAGAAGCAAAGCATCCATCCGGAACTCGATAAGGAGGCCAGCACTGCAGGCAACAATTTAACTCATTGGCTACAGTGCTGACCCTGAAAAATACCTTCAACTTGTTCAAATTTACTGTATTTTCTATAATAATTCAGGAAATCAAAAACAAACAAAAAGATTTTGGAGTGGGCGAAGAGGCACCGTGGGTTAAGACATCGCTTCAGACGCTGCACTCCCCATAGGAGCTCCTATGATCTTCCAACTATGAAGCAGTAGGTGGTGGCCCAAGTACTTGGGCCCCTGCCAACCATGTGGAAGACACAGATGCAGTTCCTGGCTCCTGGAACTAACAGCCTGGCCCAACCCCGGCTATTGCAGCCCTTTGGGGAGTGAACCTGTGAATGGAAAGCCTCTCTCTCTATCTCTTCCTCTCTCCTCTCTCCCCCCACCCCCTGCTCTGTCTCCCCCCACCCATCCATATGTCTTTCAAATAAAAAATACATAAAGCTTTAATAAGGATTCTGACATTTCATGGTGTCATAAAACTTTCAATTGATTTTTAACTTTATATAATTTCAACAACTCCCAAATTTACAATGCAGGTGGTTTGTTGCTTATAATAAGAAAATTAAAGACAAAATAAATAGTTTGCCCAAAGTCACATAACATGTAAATGTTTAAATCACAAATGGATTTTAAATTTTCTGACTTTTAATCAATCTCAATTTCTACCTCATTGTGTGGCAAAGTCCCTTCATACCAAATAACATGTAACCATGGCAAACAACTTAATAGCTCTGTTAAAAATATTTTTCAAAAACATATTACTTGGGGCATTGTGGTTTTTGTAATTAATTAGTCACTTTATCCACTTGTTTTTGAAACTATTTAAGCATAATATTATATATAACAAAATTAAATGAAAGTAATTTATGTATCCAAATGCAGGTAATATAATACAATTTTGTTCTTTATTTTTATTTTTTTAGTACGCATTCATTTGAAAGGCAAAGTGACAGAGAGGAATAGACAGAAAGAGATCTTCAGTCCGCTGGATCAGTTCCTAAATGCCTACAGTGCTTGGGACTGGGTCAGGTCAAAGCCAGAAGCCAGGAACTCAGCCCAGGTCTCCAGTGAGGGTGACATGAACCCCAGCACTCTGAGCCTCCCAGGCACGTCAGCAAGCAGCTGGGTCACAGCAGGGCCGGGGGAGCTTGAACCAGGCACTTGGGTATGAGACTCGGGCATCGCAAGCAGAGGCTTCCCCCACTGCACCACAGTGTGCACCCTGTTCTTTGTAGAACTACAGTGGACTATAGGAAGATTTGTAGAAGCCAGATGTGTCGTTCTGAGTAGTGTTTTGAGGAAGTCAAAGGGCAAAGGATGTCTCAGCCATAGTAATCCTCGTTTACAGACGGCCAACCAGGGTAATACACAGATTAACAGAATTGAGGGAAAAATATCAACTGACGTAAACAGCAGAATCAGACTGTGAGAGTAGAAACACTAGGGGCGGGGGGCACAGTATGGGTTTGAGTTACAGCTTCTCTAGCAGTCGGCTCTGTGATGAGCGCTGTGAGGGCCCCCTAACACTCTGGTCCGTGGATTCTTCTTTGAAACCACTGACGGGGGGAGCAGCAAGTGCACAGGCCTAGGAATCACCTTGGCGGTGGTCTGGGCTCAGACGCACCAGTGACCAGTCCTGTAACTCCAAGCAGTGAGAAGTCCGCACTTCCTAAACGCACAGAGCCCTCAAAGCCCAGCGGTGGTCTGGGCTCAGACGCACCAATGACCAGTCCTGTAACTCCAAGCAGTGAGAAGTCCACACTTCCTAAACGCACAGAGCCCTCAAAGCCCAGCGGTGGTCTGGGCTCAGATGCACCAGTGACCAGTCCTGTAACTCCAAGCAGTGAGAAGTCCACACTTCCTAAACGCACAGAGCCCTCAAAGCCCAGTGCCTTCTCTAGTGCACGTGACTACAGTACCAACCCTTCCTGAGCTGACATAAGCTGTTTATTATCTTTACTAACCCCACCCAGTGTAGAAAGCAATGTCTTGTTGGTATTACACTATACCTTGTTGTGACGTTATTCAATTTATAGCCCATGTATAACTTTATAAAATAAAATAAGTAACAAAGTTTCATTATCTCAAAGCTCACTTAGTTCCAAAAGTTTTGAATCAGACCCTATAGGCCCATGCATAATATTCATACTTCGAAGCCTCAGCTTCCTAATCAATGGAACAATGTGGGGAGCAACTGGGAGCAACTTGGACTAGACTAAGTTACTGGAATTAAGACTTATTCTATGCATCTGCTCTCCCACAATATGGCGCTGGGAGAGGAGGAAACAGCTTCTACACAGCTGCCTCCAGTTCAACCAATAAACTGTAGGACCTGCTCCTGATTGGAGGAGAGCAGCATACTCGGCATGTGGGTAGCAGAGTTGGGATTGGTGGAAGAGGACTATAAAGGAGGAGAGAGACAACATGCACCAGGAACATCTATCTGAAGGAACACCTGTGCAGCCCCTGAGAGAGCTGGCCGGCGGTGTGCCGCTCCCCCCGTGGAAGTGGGGAAAGTGGCAGGGGGAACCGCCCTTCCACGGAGGTGGAAGGGACGGTAGCCAACCCGGGAAGAACCAGCAGCAAACCCGGGGAGGGCCGAGCAGACGAAAGAACAGCGCAGGGTCCTGTGTCGTTCCTCCACGAAGAGGGGGAGCGACATAATGGTGCCATGACTCGGATAGGAAACTTAGGAGGGAAGAAGCGGGAAGAAATGGGAAAATACCGGAGAGAGAGACTAGAAGAGCCTAGGGAAAAGCCAGACGGAAAAGGTGCCGGAAGAAGCTATCGAAAGCCTAGGCATAGACTCGGATACGGACTGTGGGAAAGAAGTTAGGATTTAAAGTGAAAGCAAGAAGAAACTTAGACTCAGATACGGACTGCAGGTTGAAAGTGAAAGTGAAACCTAGAAGAAACTTACTCAGATACGGACTGTGGGGAGAAGCCAGGAGAAATGAGAGGGGAATATTGTTGTTGGAAGAAAAGTTAGGGAAACATACCGGGTAGAGAAAAATGTTAGGGAGGATGAAGCCGCGGGGGCAGGCCGAGGCAGAGACGTTAGCTACCTTGGGATTCGTCGAGTCAGCCCGGGGAATAAAAGGCGAAAATCTGGAACCAGAGGCAGAGACTTGGGCGGCCAGGTTGGAATCCGTCAGATTAGCCCGGGGAGCAAAGGACGGGAAGCCAAACTATAAGGCAGAAACGTGAGCTAGGTTGAATTCACCAGGTTAGCCCGGGGAACTTGGACTGAATGCCGATGGCGGAAACGTGAGCTGGGCTGTGTGATTCGCGGAAGCTGCCGCGCGCAGAGAGAGCGTGCGGGGCACAAACGGGGGAGAGCGCACGGGGCGCGAATAGAAGCCGGTAAGCCGCGCAGAGCCGGGAAGCCGCCGCGGGGGAGGCGCCAAGAAGCAGCCTCGGGGCGGGCGCCGGGAAGCCGCGGAGATAAGAGAAACAGAAGTTTAGAAGTAAAATGAGAGAAATAGGAATGCTGGCAGATAGAAGTAAAATAGGAGAAATAGGAATGCCCGGAGATAGAGAAACAGAAAAATAAGGCCTCCCCACAACATGGCAATGAGAGGGCTTGGATTCGGTCTGCCTGATTGATAAGACGATAAGCACCTGTGGGTGGCTGCAGGTCACCGAAGACAGGCACGTCATCAACACCAATAAGTTTCCCCACAATACGGCAATGAGAAGGCTTGGATTCGGTTTGCCTGATTGGTAGGGCTTGTAAGCACCTGCAGGCAGTTCTAGCAGAGCAGAGCATGTGCTGCAGGGCACCGAACTCAGGCACGCATCGGCGCCTAAAAACCTCCTCACAACATGGCGAAGAGAGGACCTGGATTTGGTTTGCCTGATTGATAGGACTTGTAAGCACCTGTGGGCAACTCCAGCAAGCAGAGCAGAGTGTGTGCCGCGGGGCACCGAAGACAGGCGCGTATCAACGCCAAAAATAAAAAGAAAGGGGGATCTGTGGGGAGCAACTCAGACTAGACTAAGTTACTGGAATTAAGACTTATTCTATGCATCTGCTCTCCCACAATATGGCGCTGGGAGAGGAGGAAACAGCTTCTACACAGCTGCCTCCAGTTCAACCAATAAACTGTAGGACCTGCTCCTGATTGGAGGAGAGCAGCGTACTCGGCGTGTGGGTAGCAGAGTTGGGATTGGTGGAAGAGGACTATAAAGGAGGAGAGAGACAACATGCACCAGGAACATCTATCTGAAGGAACACCTGTGCAGCCCCCGAGAAAGCCGGCCGGCGGTGTGCCGCTCCCCCGCGGAAGTGGGGAAAGTGGCAGGGGGAACCGCCCTTCCACGGAGGTGGAAGGGACGGTAGCCAACCCGGGAAGAACCAGCAGCAAACCCGGGGAGGGCCGAGCAGACAAAGAACAGCGCAGGGTCCTGTGTCGTTCCTCCATGAAGAGGGGGAGTGACAGAACAAATGTCTCTAAATGAGTCAGGGTTTTCCAGAGAAATAGAACCAATGGGAGATGATCTGTCTATCTTTATCTATTGATATTTATTTATGCACATACATATGAAGATACTTCAAAAAGCTAGTAGTAAAACAAAATTAAAAATGAATGTAGGGGATAGCATTGTGGTGCAGTTCGTTAAGCCACCACTTGCAACGCTGGCATACTGTACTGAAGCACCAGTTCGAGTCCCATCTGCTCAACTTCCAATCCAGCTTCCTACTAGTGCACCTGGGGAGGTGGCAAATATGGTTAAAGTGCTTGAACCCCTGCCACCCATGCAGGAGACCTGGATGTTGTTCCACGCTCCTGGCTTTGGCCTGCACCAGCTCTGTGCCTTGCAGCCCTTTGGGAAGTGAACCAGCAAATGAAAGATCTCCGTTGGTCTGTCTGTCTCCTTTTCAAATAAATAAATCTTTTTAAAAAAAGACATAAGTTCATTTTGGTGCAAAAGAAAAAAAACTATAAAATCCTGATATAGTTTTTTCATAATATACATTTTCCACAAATATTTTTGAAATCCCTTGTATATGCGTATTCGGTGGTGTGTGTGTGTGTGAAGGGATTTGGTATAGGACATTGGCTCAGGCTTTGTATGGAGGTAGAGAAATCCCACTATCTGCTGTCCAGGAATTTAGGGCACCTGGGTCTGAGGGCCCGAGAGCCGAAAGTGCTGAGGGCAGGAGGTTGTCCCAGGGCAAGCAGACAGGGCAGTTCATGCAGTGGTCGTCGCCCATAGGCTGAATGATGCGCACCCACATGGCAGTAGGAGGTAGCCTCTGCTCCACTCAGCCTTCAACTCAGATGTCCACCTCCTCTGCATTGTGTTCATGGGCTCAGTGAGAAGTGCTGTGTCAGCTCCCCAGGCATGCTGCAGTCAAGTCGGTATGTAAGGTCGCCACCACACTTTCCTAACTTGTGGCAACGTTGAGATGATGTCAGACATGTGAAACAGAGTGCCTATAAAAAGGCACTGAATACACATGACCATTACACTAAAACATGCTCAGTGCCTCCACTGTGTGCTCTTTTCTAACGCAATTGTCTGGGACTTACCCTCATCTACAACTGAATCAAATTCCCTTTTCTTCCCCACATATGCATTTAGCCAGAAATAGTCTCTTGCTATCCTTCCCTTCTAAGTTTTCATTTTCTTTCTCTTTAAAAATGATTTATTGTTTGATTTGAAAGGAGAGAGAGAGAGAGAGAGAGAGAGAGAGAGAGAGAGAGAGATTGTCCATCTGCTGGTTCACTGCGAAAATGGACACAGCGGCCAGAACTGTGTCAGGCTAAAGGCAAGATCCTGGAACTCCATCCTGCTGTCTACACGGGTGTCAGGGTTCCAAGTACTTGGGCTGTCTACCACTGTTTTCCCAGACACATTAGCAAGGAGCTGGATTGGAAGTGAAACAGCTGGGAATCAAACCAGGACTCAGACATGGGATGCTGGTGTTACAGGTGATGGCTTAACCCAATTTACCAAAATATGATCCCCTATTCTCTCTTTCTTAATACTGAAAATATTTAGGAATTGCTTGTTTGTTTATTGGCATTGAAAATATCTCCAAAAGGGCATATTTAATGACATTAAAATTATAAAACTTGTGCCTATTGGAAGTATAAATGATGATGTTCTTTTGGCAAATAAATAACATTGTGCTTTGCTCAAGATCTAAAATGTTCAGAAAGGAAGAGCTGCAGGTGTGGCCAGATAAAAAGCTTGAAGGCTCACCTGTTGTGTCCTGCAAAGAAAAACAGATAAGAACTGACAGGTTTTCAGTCCAATCACCCTGTCCTTCCTGGGGCTACCCAACTGTAGCGGTAGCAACAAAACCATCAAGAACACTGATACACTGATGCTCACCTCAACTCAGTGTTGGCGGTAGCACTCAAGTCACCATTGCTTCAAGGTGAAGGTTTGCTCGAGCAAATTCAATAGTTTGCTTTCTGTTTTTGAAAGAAGAGCGAGGGAGGATGGCTTCTAAGTGACTTCTTGACCACGGATGAAATTGTGAACTGTCATCTTGTCACCTTTGTATTCTACTAAAATAGTGGAAAGTATCATGGCATTGCTTTAAAAGGGTGACATTTCAGGTGTATAAAAGTAGCAAAAACAGGGTGGACATGTGGCACAGCAGTTATGTTGCCACTTGGAATGCCAACATTTCACATCAGAGAGCCTGGCTGGATTCTGAAACACATTTATGATCCCAGCTTCCTGAGGTTGTGGGTTCTTGGAGACTTATGTACTTGGGACCTTGCCAATCCATGGGAGACATGGATTGAGTTTCTGACTCCTGGCTTTGGCATGGTCTAGCCCTTTGGGGAGTGAATAGGTGAATAGGAAATCTGTCTCTCGCTTCCAAATAAAAATAATTATAACAAAGACAATAGAAGTTTTATTTAGTTATTAATAGCTTTAAATTCACACAACACTTTGTGAATTTTTTGTTTAGGATAATTCAATTTTAATTTTAACCTAGAATAATGCTAAGAAATTGCTAGCATACGAATGAAGTGGTGAAGAATTTCAGGGAGCAGCTGGTCCTTGTACACCCAGGAAGTTGTGAGTCAGAGAAGCGGGCATTATTCACCCATGGACCTTCATGCTTTGGTCTCACAGAAGCACTGAAACCTGATTGGTTTTTGTTAAAAGTTCGTATTTGCTACTTCGTGAAACAACATTGAACACAAGATAAAAAAAGAGACGTCAGGCGAAAATTCAAAACATTGTTGTTCATTAGTACATTCGCCTATAATTAATAATTTTCTAAAACACTGCTGAATCCCAGATGACATTAAGCACTGTGTTGCTGCAAACTCCTGATTGCTCAGCATCGTAAATCAGGCCACAGTGGAGGCACTGAGCTTTCTCCGGCACTTTCCCCGCTCCCTGCCTTTTGAGAAATTCAGGAACCTACATTGCCTGCTTCAAGGGTGGCTGCTCAGATTCACAGGACAACCTGTGAGGCTGACTCTGATAGGCTGTTTACTTTCGGGTCCTTAAGGCCAGTCATTCCCAGCAATGTCTGGGTGGGCAGGCGTTCACCCTGGAGGTGCCTCCCAAGGTGGCAGGGTTTGCTTGGAGGTTTTCAAACGGCACCATTTACAAGAAACGTTACAAAAGAAAATCCCGAAACATTAAAAAGTGAAGTTGTATAGAAGTTTCTTTTTTTTTTTTTTTTTTTTTTGGACAGGCAGAGTGGACAGTGAGAGAGAGACAGAGAGAAAGGTCTTCCTTTTGCCGTTGGTTCACCCTCCAATGGCCACCGCGGCCAGCGCGATGCGACCGGCGCACCGCGCTGATCCGATGGCAGGAGCCAGGAGCCAGGTGCTTTTCCTGGTCTCCCATGGGGTGCAGGGCCCAAGCACCTGGGCCATCCTCCACTGCACTCCCGGGCCACAGCAGAGGGCTGGCCTGGAAGAGGGGCAACCGGGACAGAATCCGGCGCCCCGACCGGGACTAGAACCCGGTGTGCCGGCGCCGCTAGGCGGAGGATTAGCCTAGTGAGCCGCGGCGCCGGCCAGAAGTTTCTTAATCTGAAAAGATTATGGTGCAAAATTACGTTCTGTCACAAATTGATGCCATTGCTTCCATGATTTCATTATTTATACAATTTAAACCAGACCTTAACATTTTAAAGTTATATTTTTATTTTAAAATATTTTTGTTTTGACTAAAAGCTGACCATATATATTATATATGTGCACATCCTTGGATTTTATATTTATGTATGCTACATATAAATGTATGTAATATGTTATAACCAAGCATGTGTTATATAAAAGCTATTTAAACTGAAGAAACTCTATCTTTGCACGTAATATCCCCAGAAAATACTATTTGTCTCACGTAGCTCTGGCTTTCAGTATAAATCGCGACCTTTTCCTCTGACTTATTCTGAAATCAGGGAGGACTCTGTAATAAGAGATAGTGAGCCAAACAGCAATTTAACATTTTCAATTCTTGTGAAAATTTCATCTTCCTAAAGAGATGGGCAGGAATGGTATTTATGACTAAAATACTGTTTTGGAATAGAGAAAGTGTGAAGTATTATGGATGTGTTATAGAATGCAAATGTCACCGTGGTGTGGGTTAGACAGGGAGGACTCAGCTGGATTTTTCCTGAACCTATTGCTTTATAAAGATGAACTCCAGCAAAAAGCTTTTCCTCTCACTGTTAGACTGTTTTGCATAATCCATGGCTATGTTAGTCTTACATAAATCATGTCCCTTGTCTAAAGTTTCCCAAACAATGTGTATTAGTCCGCTTATAATTATAGACCTAAGGACTTGTAAAAATTTTAAATTTAAAATCCTGCGTTGTGCATTGTCATTTTTGGGAAGCGGTAAAGTGGGGATGAGTTGGAAGTATGTTACCATAAAAGTTAAAAGAAAATAAGAAGGGAAGGAGGAAGGAGGGTGGTGAGAAGCAGGGAGGGAGGGTGGGGAGCCCATGTGATGTACACGCAGTCTGTTCTCTTTACATAAGAATGGAACTGGGGACTGGCGCCCTGGCTCACTTGGCTAATCCTCCTCCTGTGGTGCCGGCATCCCATGTGGGCACCAGGTTCTATTCTTGGTTGCCCCTCTTCCAGGCCAGCTCTCTGCTGTGGCCAGGGAGTGCAGTGGAGGATGGCCCAAGTGCTTGGGTCCTGCACCCCATGGGAGACCAGGAGAAGCACCTGGCTCCTGGCTTCTGATTGGCAAAGGAGGGCTCCACGTGTTTGCGATGAGGATGTTGGACTCGGAAACCCCACCTCTGCATGAGTTGAATGAGACAGGCAGTCTGACCTCTGCCCCAGCGACATAGCACCCTGTACTATTTTCTCCTTGAATCTTAAATTCACGTCCACATGCCTTTCCCTTTCAATACCATTTCTGGATCCCATACCTCTTTTGCACTCATTTTACCAGTACTATTTCTAATTCTGGGAAACACTTTGGTTAACCAATAATAGTTGCCGAAAAGATACATTGAAAAGGCATTTTAATTGATATTTATATTTGAAAAAATGTAAACAGTGGCATTTAAAATTCAGACTGCAGAAGTTCTGCTCAGCGAGGTCAGGCTGAGGCAGGACCAGCAACTCTGGAACTGGATCAGAGATGCGTCTCTAGGAACCTCAGGTGGTCGGGTGGTCGCCACAGAGAGAGGATGTTCCAGATCGCATGTGGTTACTTGAAGGCAAGCAGGACTTATTATCGGGGTTTGGTTAGCTGTGGTCGTTTTTCTTTGCAATTACATTGCCTCGTTGGAAATAAACCAATGTCTCTTAGTATCTGCATGTAAGACTTTCTTTTTTTCTCTCTCAAAATATTGTGTCACAGAATAGCACGGCATCAAGCTAGCAGTGCAGGAAATATGTGAAGAAGTCAGAAGGAGAGAAAACAGGAGGATGACCTGAATAGCCCGTGATGGATGCTTCAAGCATCGATTCTGTAATCAAGATTGGAAGTTAGAAAACACTGTTAGAAAAGTGCTAAGCCTTGGCAGATAACAATTTTATAATAAATACAGTAAATACTTCCTGGAGAAAACACAGAAAAGCATATGAAGCAGAAAAAAAAAAATGCCCATAATTTCATCACCCAAAATTAATTAAGAACCACTAAATTTTGGTTTTATTGATTTTCACCCTTTGTTCTATATCTAATTTTATCTAGTTGGAGAATTCCAGATGTAAAACACTATACTGTTCTTCTTTATATGAAAATAGATTTTCCTAAATGCATTATAAATTCTTTAATAGCTAAATAATATTTATTAAATGAACGTATCAAATTTTAGTTACAATGTCTCATAAAATATTTGTATTAATTCTAGTTCAGCACTTCTCTAAGCATTTTGAAGTTTATTGTTTTTATTTGATTTGAAAGAGTCACATTGAGAGAGAGAGAACGAGAGCTTCTACCCCCTGATTCATTCCCCAGGGTCCACAACAGTGGGGCTGGCCACGCCGAAGCCAGGACCAGGGTCTCCATCTGAGTCTTCCACAGGAGTGGCAGAGGTCCAAGCACGTCAGGGATCACTTGCTGCCTCCCAGGGTGCACATTAGCAGGAAGCCGGATCAGAAGTGGAGGAGCTGGGGCTGCAGCCTAGACATTCTGAAACGGGATGTGGAGATCCCAGACGGCAGCCCCAATGGCTGTGCCACACCACCTGCCCCTACAAACATCTTTGAGCATGAGAATGCTTTGGATAATTTTAAATGGTTTTCTTAGAATAAATTTCTAAAAATGAAGGTATAAGATGATACATGACAAAGGACTATAAAAGCCAGCTGCAAAAAGTACTAAATTGCTTCCAAAATAGCAATTTAAATACCCATAAAAAGTACATGAATATTGATTTCATACATATGTGTATACACACAGTGTAAATATGTAAATGTATTACCAAATGTTGTGATTCATTTTGCATTTATTTTTATGATAGATTTTAATGTAACTATTCATGTTTTCTCTTTGTGAATAATCTATTTATGCAGCAACCCATCTTACTACTGCGCACATTAGTGATGTCTTTTACCAAGTTACATAAGGATTTGACATAGTAACCTGTTTGTGAAAACTTCAGCAAATATGATGTCATTTTCGCTTTATCAAGTTACATATTTGCTTAGAATTTTTGACAAAATGTAGTTCTGATTATTTATTTTGTCCACTTTATCTGGCATTTCTTTATTTCCTCTTCCATTTGGAAGCATAAAAAATTTTCTTTGATCCTGAGATTTGTTAGCTATAATTTTACTTTCTTCTAGATTTTGTACTATGTTTTTTTTAAATTTATCTGCTTTTATATTTTTTTAAAAGAAGCCAGAGACAGACAGATCTTCCATCTTCTGGTTCCCTCCCCCAGATGCCCACAGAAGCTGGGGCTGAGCCAGGCCAAAACTAGGAGCCAGGAACTCAATCTGGATCTCCCTTGTTGGTGGCAGAAACCCAAGTGCATTGGCCATCATTCGCTGTCTCCCAGGGTGTGCAAGAGCAGGAAGCAGGTCTCCAACTCAGGCACTCTTATATGAGATGTCAGCATCACCAGCAACACCTGAACTCCTACTCCAAACACCCACCTCTGCACTCAGCTTCCTAATCCATTTGTATTTGAGTAGGCTAAGCAATGTTTCATCAGCCAGGATTTTACTTTTTCTGGTTGTGATTGATGACACTGGTTTGCACTAAGGTGGGCAGGTCTATTGGTCCATAGAACTGGGAAAGGATACGTACATGGGGTTAAGAGTACCTGGGACTGGTTACCACCAGGATGCTGTACCCTGTTTCTCCACTGCTCTGCAAGCTGGCTTCATGTCCTCCTTACAAGTCAGGAAGTGGTGACCAGCCCTCCTGTCCTCATAGCTCTGACTCCAAGGAGCGCTTTTAAGCATTCTTAGGGGTGGATGGATTGTGTGTCCACACAGTGGACAAGTGGGTCAGATTACCAGCTTCTACTTGAGCCACATTGCTGAAGCGGGAAGGGAGTAGACATCCACAAAGGGGCAGGGAAAAGGAGGTCTCCTGTATTTACTGGAAAAGAAAAGTCATTGTGTAGACAAAAAGGGCGTAGGGCTGTGAGGTGGAGTGAGACCCCCTCATCCGTACTCCTGAGCTTGTTTCCCTGTTTGGTGTGGATGGGGGCTGCTGAGCCTGCTCCCACCCCTCCCTTTCTTCTCTCACCCAGAATGTGGAACCCACCAAGAAATGAAAGGAGGCCATCAGACAGGTGGTGATGAACGCATTAGTCGTGTTTGGAGAAAGCGTCATGTTCATTACCCAGTAGTAGGGTTCTTGATGTGAGACTTCTAAATGGCACATATACCTTCATGCTTCACACTTGCACTTGGGAGGGGCAGCCTCTTTGGTAAGCCTGGTACATGCGTGAACAGATAATCTAAGCATCTCTCCAAGACTGGCAGATCCAAGTGTGGAAGGCATCCTTCCTGAGAGAGAGTGAAATGAAGCTGGAGTCTGGGCTCGGGAGAAGCACGGTACTTACTACCAGACTCTTCAAAAGAAAATCTGGATAGAATATTTTTTTTTGACAGGCAGAGTGGACAGTGAGAGAGAGAGACAGAGAGAAAGGTCTTCCTTTGCCATTGGTTCACCCTCCAATGGCTGCTGTGGCCAGCGCACCACACTGATCCGAAGGCAGGAGCCAGGTACTTATCCTGGTCTCCCATGGGGTGCAGGGCCCAAGCACTTGGGCCATCCTCCACTGTACTCCCAGGCCACAGCAGAGAGCTGGCCTGGAAGAGGGGCAACTGGGACAGAATCCGGCGCCCCGACCCCGGATAGAATATTTTGACAAGGTTAGAGAAAATACAGGGAGAAGCCTCCACAGTTGAGCCTTGTGTTGATGTAGGTATTGGATCTTAACACCACTGCATTGGGACCAAGACCCAGCATGGGTTTTAGTAGGGACAACTCATATTCAAACCAGATGCTAATGATAGAACCTCACATTTACTCGCATATTTACTTTTA
Organism: Oryctolagus cuniculus; assembly: GCF_051225735.1. NCBI lineage: Eukaryota > Metazoa > Chordata > Mammalia > Lagomorpha > Leporidae > Oryctolagus > Oryctolagus cuniculus. The sequence continues at coordinate 10,893,682 of NC_142874.1, read as the reverse complement.
AGATATATAATTGAAATTTAACACTTAGACTTGGTATTTTTCTTGTTGCCTCGACTGTGCAGTAAGAAAAGCTTAGTATTTAGTGCTTAGAAGTACCACACCACACTTTGCAACAACTTTGACTTTTCAGCTTAAGAATGTATGCAATTACATCTTTTAGAAACCATGTTTTTCTTCTTTTATTAGCTAAGAATTTGTTGAATCTTAAAAAAAAAAAGGAGGGACAAGTGGTTACTCTAGTCGTGAAGACACTGGTTGGGATGTTTCCATCCCATATCAAAGTTCCTAGGTCCAAGTCCAAGTTCCATTCTTGTTCCAACTTCTTGCTGGGGCAAACTCTAGCAGGCAGCAGGTGATGACACAAGTAGTTGGGTATCTACCACCCCCAGGAGAGACCCTGACTGAGTTTCCAGCTCCCAAATTCACCCTTGGCCCAGCCTCCATAGCATCTGGGGGCTGATCCAGCCAACGTGGAATCTGCCCCCAACCCAGCCTCTCCCTCTCTCTCTCCCTTTCCTCTCAGATGAGTAAATGGCTTTTAAAATGGGTGCTTGTATGTGTGCACTTAACACTTACAGAATTCTCTTTTGCCTTCATAGGATCATGCAGATAGCTAACGTATCTGGGCTGTTATTCAAAGATGAAAAAAATGGGCCATTCAAAGTCTTCTTGAGAGTCCATAGCTTTATTGCGGTGTCATTTCAAAGCTGGAAGCGTTGGGGTTTCCAAAAAGGGTTATGTTTTTAAAGTGGAGGATGTGAAACACAATCAGAGTTGAACATGCTTCTGAAAATAAAGACAGGGCTAAGAACTGACTAACAGGAAATTCCTTGAAAAATGGTGGGGTGCAGATAAAGCTATGTCTGCATTTTTATTGTTTTAATGCACCAACTAATAGGCACTAACACAAGTTTTTGTTCTCTACTCTATGAATAATCGATTCAATTCTGCATGGAATATTACGTTTTTACAGCCGAAGGCCTCTGAGATACTTCTATTTGATTCTGTGTTGTTCTCACAAGAGATGGCAAAACAGGGAAGATTTAATGGTATTGATTTAGTCTAGTGATTTTTCTTAATATAGGGTTTAATTATTGACTGCTGATTTTCCCAGATAGTTTCATATTCTCTTAGTTCCATATTTCTATTGAATAGTGGTTTTCAAACTTTGCTGTGTGCCCCAATCCCCTGGAGAGCTTGTTAAAACATATTGCTTGTCCCAGACCCAAGAGTCTTTGATGGAGTAGGTCTGAGATGCAGCCTGTGAGTTTGCATTTCTGTGAACTTCCCACATGATGCTGACGTTGGTCTGAGGACCACATGTAGAGACCCAGTGTTGGAGAAAATTTATTTTACTAAAAAAAGGAAGGATGTGATGTGCTTGCTTTTCAGAAGTTTCAGTTTCAGGATCTAGAGTGAAACAAGTCTGGATGGTGACTTCATATTGTGAAAATGTGCAAGAGCCATGTGGTCTTGTTACTGGGTACCCAACACCTTTTCTTAACAGTATAGTAATTCGAATAGGCAGTATACTGACCTATGCAGACATTATTACATGAAGAAACATGTGTCTATCAGGCTAAAGGGTGTTTGGAACTCAGTGGATTTAATTAAAATGCAAAATTTAAAGATACCTATATGGATTAAGGATAGAAAATGGGTGTACATGTTTGCATGAGGAAATATTGATTTAAACCATCCTGAAGTAGAGAGGGAGCATTTGATCTAGTGGTCAAGATGCAGTGTCCTATGCTGTAGTACCTGGGTTCAATTCTCAGTTCTGGCCCCTGACTCCAGCTTCCTGCTTATGCACACCCTGAGAGGCAGCAGTGGTGGCTCAGATAACTGGACTCCTGGCATCCACATGGGAGAGAGACCTGAACTGAGCTCCTGGCTGCCAGCTTCAGCCAGACCCGGCTCTGGCCATTGTGGGCATTTCGGGAGTGAACCAGCAGATGGGAATGCTCTCTGTCTTTTGTCTCTCTCCGTGTATCTAACTGCCTTTCAAATAAACAAATAAAATTCAGAAATAACTTCCCAGTGATTTATGGCCGTGAGCCATGCCTAGAAATCCCAAGAATTCAACAAATCTACAAGTATAAGGAGTGAGAGTAAGGTGAGACAGGTAGTAAATGAATGCCTACTTTATCCTTGAACATGCCACCGGCAGTCACCTGTGCTGTGTGAAAGGGAAGTTCTAAGTCCCTATTAAAACAATGGCTTTCTGCAACATTAATTCACTGTGATTGGAACAGAGCAGCTGGTCCAGGCTTAGCATTCCCGCCTGAGGAAACAACCACATTTTGTTATTTATCTTTCTTTTATAAATACAGCAAGGCTCTGAGCAAATCAAGTGAATTTTTGGTTAATGCTTTTTCTCTCAAGAATCAAATATGTCTAATGTATATCCAAAATTACTTTTGCTTTCCAACTTCAAATATTTTATCTCAGATACAAAGGAATACTCTTAAAAATGCTCCTGTAGAAAACACTGCAATTGCAGCAAAAGCTGTTGAGAGACTAACAAATTGGTTATTTGTGTAAAATATACAGATATCCAGAAATATCTAGAAATAGATTCACATGTTAATTCATAAATTAATATGACAAGTGAATTGCTTCAAATATATTTGACTTTTATTACCTGATCAATTCCTATGTTTGTCAGTGTCTAGTTTTTACTTAGTGTAGAGCTCTACATTGTCAAAGTGCAAAGAAGTCCCACCTTTTGGATTTAGTGGGACGATCACAGAGCAACAATGTATCATAGCCATGGGACTAAAAACACATGGGATGCTGAGGGTGCATTTTTGTTCAATAGTACTGTAACAGGGTGTTTTCATTCTTAAATCTTACAGAGTTGGAGTAAGGCAAAACTGTAGAGAAACAAATATAACAAGTTGAATTGATAACTAAAGATCTACTGAGACTCTATAAACATGGTTTATGATTTAATAATCTTCCTAAAATAGGATTGTTCATCTTCAAGTCTGTAAGATTTCCTGAATCAGATGACTAACCACAAGCATTTGTTCCCCTAATAGCCAAAATTGAAAAACAAGAAAGAGTTTCTCTTGGGGGAAAAAAAAAAAAAAAACACCCAAAGGTTAAACCATATACTGAATACTTAACTGGCAATAAAGTACAATGAATAATTTATACATATTGATGACTCTTGAAGCAATGTGTAGTAAAAGAACCAGTCACAAAATATTTTGGTATAGGAATTGGCTATTTGGCTTAGAAAGTAAAACACTGGGTTAAAATGCCCAAGTCCCATGTCAGAGTACTTAGGTTTGATACTCATTTCTGTCTCCTGACTTTTGCTTTCTCTTCATGCAAACCCTGGGAGGTTGTGATAATGGCTCAAGTTACTGGGTTTCTACCATTCGTGTGGGAGACCTGGATTGGATTCTTAGCTCCTGGCCTCTGTCTGCAGTCTAGAACCCTTGAGAGCATTTAGGGAGTGAACCAATGAATTCCAGCTCATTTTCTCTTCTCTTCTCTCCACTGTCTTCTCCTCTCTCTTCTCCTCCTCTCCCCTCTCCTTTCTCTTCTTCCCCTCTCCCCCCAAATATATCTTTTTGCCTCCTTAACTCTCAAATAAAGAGTTAATTTGAAATATTTGGATTCTAGGGGCCGACACCATGGTGCAGTAGGTTAATCCTCCGCCTGCAGCGCCAGCATCCCATATGGGTGCTGATTCTAGTCCTGGCTACTCCTCTTCCAATCTAGCTCTCTGCTACGGCCTGGGAAAGCAGTGAAGGATGGCCCAAGTGCTTGGGTCCCTGCACCCATGTGGGAGACCCAGAAAAAGCTCCTGGCTCCTGGTTTCGGATCAGCGCAGCTCCGGCCATTGCAGTCATTTGGGGAGTGAACCAATGGAAGGAAGACCTTTCTCTTTGTCTCTCCCTCTCACTGTCTGTAACACTACCTCTCAAATGAATAAATTAAAAAAAATCTTAAAAAAAGAAATATTTGAATTCTAAATAGAATAAAAACTAGAATTTACTTAGAGAATTTTAGAAAACTGGGTAAATACCCAGAGATGATTTTTTTCAGGAATGGCTACGTAAAATGTTGCCATCAGACTCTGTATTGACTTGGTTTTATTTTATTTTATTGGTATTGGTTTTCGAAGATTTCTAACAGTCTATTTGAAATCCCTCCCAAGATCATAAGTTTATAGATGGGGTATGACTAAAAATAGAAAAGTTAGGAGACATCCTTCATCAATTCTGGGCTTAAAAATAATCTAAAACATATAATTCTGTTTTGCTTCGGGGTCTGGGGAGAATGCATTATTTCAACAACAGTCTTTTCTCTCTCCAATCCTCAAGTGCCGTGGTGACCATGTTTCAAAATCTGTAAGAACTGTCCATGGAAACGATGTCGAAGTAAGCGGTGGTCCTCCGTGAGTGCCAGTTATAGACATGAGCAGTTTTAGTTCTGGTCCTCTTTCCCCACGAGTATTTCAGCTCACAACTCACAGGTAGTCTACAGGATTTAAGAGGAAGATAATTGATTTCAGAGACACCTTGAACTTCTCAGTTATTATCTGTTTATTGGCTGATGTGAGAGCTGACATTGTTCCCTGGAGTTTACAAAGGCTGACAACATCTTTACCAGCATTTTTCCCGTGATGGAAAATCTACATGGTATTTTCAGTTAGAACGTTTGCAATTTCCCCTTGTAATGATTCTTAATGGAAATGTTCTCTTTTAAAATTCCGTTTAAAAACCAGAACATAAAGCTTCTGTACCAGATGATAACTTATTGTCTCTTGGTTCCATAAAGAGAAAAGGGAGTCAATTATATTAATCAGAGTGTGTAGCCTGGAATAGTGTTTGTACTCACATGTTTTTGTTGTTGTTGTTGCCACAAGAATTCTTGGTACAAGAATATAGAGAGGAAAATGGACGAGATGTTCTGTATGACCTCTAATGACTATTAGTTTTTATTTAAAGAAGAAGAGATCCATAAGGATTTGATGTTGGGAATTTTATTAACAGAATGGCAAAGGAAAAAGATGTTGAAAAGAAAGCAAAGAGGCCAGCACCGCGGCTCACTAGGCTAATCCTCTGCCTGCGGCGCCAGCACACCAGGTTCTAGTCCCAGTTGGGGCGCCGGATTCTGTCCGGGTTGCCTGTCTTCCAGTCCAGCTCTCTGCTGTGGTCTGGGAGTGCAGTGGAGGATGGCCCAAGTGCTTGGGCCCTGCACCCCATGGGAGACCAGGAGAAGCACCTGGCTCCTGGCTTCGGATCAGTGTGGTGCACTGGCCGCAGTGGCCATTGGAGGGTGAACCAAAGGTAAAGGAAGACCTTTCTCTCTGTCTCTCTCTTGCACTGTCCACTCTGCCTATCCAATAAAAAAAAGAAAGCAAAGAAAAAAACGTGTTGAAAAGGCATCATGTATGCCAATTAAATGAGGTTTTGCAATTCTTGACAATATAGGGATACTTCACAAAGTTCATGAATAGGAGAATTAAAGCATAAGTTCATTTTGGTACAAAACTTTTTTGAAATCTATGCATATTTTTTCTATAATATGTTTCCCCTGACATTTTTGAAGACCCCTTGTGTGTAATTAGAAATTTATGATAAAAATGTTGAAGATTCAGATTAAGACTACCACATGCAATAGTTGAATTCTTTGTCACTAAAAAGGCAAATAATGATTGGTGCCTACTTTTAGAGCTCCATACATATATTTCATGTTTAAGGAATACTGTCAGAATCTAGTTAAGAAATGTCAAATATTTGTAGCTGTATATATAAATATATATTCATTTTATATTATTAGATCTCAGTTCACCTCAGCTTATAAAAATCTTTTAGCATGTTAGTTCACACTTGCCTCATTTAGCAAAGAACCAAATCTATTTAGATTATTTGTATCTTTTCAAGTATTCTCGAACAATACATTCACTTTTAGAATGGCACAGTGAACATGTTGCAAGTGTGTTATAAAATCCACATTCTTTTAATTGAGGAACATCCAGAGAGAGTGCTTTGCAGAATCATCATGAATTATTTACCAAGAATTTCTTTGAAGGCTTCTCAAAGTACTGGTGTCCTGTACAACATCTCTGCTGGTGCAGATACTCTGCATTTAATGTGAACACTTTAACAAGATCACATTTATATACAAGTAAAAATTGTTAGGAAATATGAAAATTCCTGGGAACTAATCTAACCAAAGATGTACACCATCTATTCAGCAAATATAAAACTTCCCTTGAATGGCATTGGAAGAAGACTCAATATGATTGAATATCAAAGACCATTTTCATAAAATGAACTTTTGTGAATTTGATTTATACATACAGTTCAATTCCAATCAGTAGAAATTTTCCTAAAAATTTATGGAAATGGGTCTAAAATGTATATGGAAAGAAAATAGAGGAAGAATAATCAGGACAGGTTGGAAAAAGAACGAAAGGAGAGATGATCTTCAAGTACTAATGGAATGTTCTTAATTTTAGTGGGGATTTAAATGATGTTGGTTTTATTACTTTTAACCCAATAATTTATTTTAGATGCATTTTGTATTCATGTACTGCATTTCACCACAAATTGCTTAAAAAGTGCACATAGCATAAACCTGAAGCTCCCTTCTTTGCAGAATCAACAACTAAGAATTCTGATATTCTATGAATATATGTATAGAATTCTGATAGTCATCTTTTCAAAATGAAATGTAATTTAATGTAAATGTAATAGATGTGTAATTTAGAAAAATGTCAGAAATACGCAGAAATGAGTAAAAACCAACAGGGCCTTTATCATCTTCTTTACCCACTGTGAATGTTGTGTCTTTTCACATTAATCCATGCTAACGTGTGTGTGTTTGTGTGTTTGTCAGTTTTTGCAGAATGACTGTCCCATGGTGTATTGGGTTTGTGTTATACCATTTTTTTTAATTTGCTATTACAAGTATATTATTTATGTGTTAAAAACTTTGCAAAATCACCAAATTTTTATCATGAAAAGATACAGTTGGAAATTATATACTCATTCAAATAATTCTTTTGGGACAGGCCCATATTTTAGAAAATAAAAGTTGAAAATTCAGCAAATAGGAAAATGTGTAATGTGTAGGTAATACATATTTTGGTAATCTTAATTAAAGGGGATGGGGTGGCGGGGGAGATAGAAGAAATACATATCTCATGCGCGGAGGTTAGCCCGCATCTCTGCACTGTGCTGCTTTGCACAGCAGCTGCCCCAGTTCATTTGTTAGTTATCATAGTCAGTGCAAAGGGTCTTCCTCATGGGTCTCACAGAAGCTGTTCCCAGTCATTGCGTACATGCAACATTTGCATCAACAATTAGTGGGAAAGAAATATAATGCTGAATTTAATAGGTGACCTAATGTGTACTACACTATGCTTCTACTCTGTCATTAGAATCAGATTTATCCTCAAAGTTAGGAAAGATACTGAGTAATGTTTCAAGGAGGAATAAGAAGGCGTCTGTTTTAGATTGAGGAATGTTAAGTTTCAGGTCCATAATTTTTCCTCCAGCTTCCAAGAGAGAATCTGAGGTCTGGCATCAGGTCTGGTCCCCTGCAAGTGAGTTTATAAATCATCCAATGCCAGGAGCACATGCGATGATCCTAAATGTCGGTTGTAGTAGATAAAATATATTCTGGCTACTACTAGAATGATAATTGCCTTGCCATGACAGCCTGTGTCTGTAGACTGAGATGACCCTTTTCATTGACGGCTCACATTTTGTATTACCTTTCGATTGAAAAAAAGAAAGTTTTGGTGTGCACAGAAAGGGATAAAAAATTAAAATGTATGTGACATCTGCTATATGTCAGGTTCTGTGTTAAGTTATTTGTGTATCTGTTGATGTCCCTCGAAGGACTCTAGGAAGTCTCACTCAGAGAGGACTTTCAGAGAAAGTCCAGTATTTCTCTGTGCTTAAAATCTAAAAGCCACAGAACCGTGGAGTCAGGGAATATCAGAGCCAGGCGCACTACTCCACACTTTCTCCTTCAGGTTTTATTTTCAATTGATGCACAAAAATCCTCCTTATGTAGAGGTACCGTGTGATGTTTCTACATAATCACACTTTGTATAATGTCCAAATTAGAGTTAACGTGTCTATCTCATCAAGCATTTCTCATTTCTTAATGACAAAAATGTTCAAAATCCTTTCCTCCAGCCTTGTTTTAAAGAAAAATATTTATGGTACATAGTCATTATCTGTAATCACCCTCTTGTGCAGTAAACCACCAGAACTTCTTACTCCCATCTATCTGTAACTAAGTATCCGTAAAGCAAGCTTTCCTTATCCCTTCCTCCCTCCAACCCTCTCCAGCCTCTGGTACCCACCATCCTACTCTCTCTTTCTATAGGATCTACATTTATAGATTCCACATAGCTGGGAGATCATGTAGTATTGTCTTTCTGTGCCTGGAAACCTAGACCGACTCCTCCTAGAACTGACAGCTAGCTTGCGAAGTACCAGTAGGCACACTGCTATACACATTTTTAAGTGTTGTGGTTCTTAAATTAATGTTCTAATTTCCATACATAGAAAATTGCATCTAAATCAGGACTTACTGATTATGTTTTACTCTTCAGTTAAAATAGTTATTCAAATGCCTTAATTGCATACCATGTACTTTAGAAGATGATGCCAATTAAGTAGTTAGTATTTAGCTACACATATAATGGGGAGATTTAGGTATATCACTATGCAAGAATTATATCTATATTTTAACACAAATTCACTGATAGGGAATGTGAAATGTGCATTGCAAATATTAGATTATGAAGATCAATGAGTTTTTGCTGAATCTATGGAGATACCTGCGTGGATTATAATTTTGAAATATCACTCAGAAGAAGAAAGGAGAAATATCAGATTCACAAGCCAGTGAATCAAAATGTATCTGGCCAGCCAATTCCTAGTAGGTGTTATTCTGTTTATTAAAAATTATTTCATGTCATTTCCTTTATATTTTGTTATAGAGGCTGTTTTTCTCAAAGGGATGTGAAGACTAATGTAAAAATGAAGAGTCATTTGTAATAAAATTTATGAGATATTTAAGTAGTTATATGGCAATAGTTTACTGTTAATGTAAAGGTTTTGGCAATAATTGCAAGAAGAAATAGTAAAAAATTCTCTTCATTGATCCCAAATTTGTGAAGCAGCAACTAAAAGTATTTTGACATTAGAAAAAAGATGGCATCATGATATAAGCACTACATCTATTTTTTTTTAATCTGAGCAAAAAAAATTCTCAAAGGGACATTGACATTTGAAACCCATATAACTTGTTTTTTGTCTACCTCCCAGATGCTTACCATGGTCAGAGCAGGGCCATTCCAAATCTGTCAGCCAAGATACTCAATCCAGGTCTTCCACATGCCAGGCAGGGACCCATCTACTTGAGTCATTACCACAGCCTCCCAAGGTGTGCATTAGCCAGAAGCTGAAACTGAGCCAAGACTCAAACCAGACACTCCAAAATGAGATGCAGCCTTCCAATTCATATTGTAACCACTAAGCCAGGCACCTGACTTGAAAGAAAGATAATTTCTACTGGAGTAATATAGGCAAAAAGATGAGTAGGATGCTAGTATGGACGAGAGGGCTTTGAAAGAATGCATGGAATATCCATCCTGAATTAGGAGTGACTAGACAGAGAAGGTAGCATGGCATAATGAAGAGTGATTGTCAGAACACGGGAAATTAATTGTTTTCGGGTCATCAGAAAACGATTAGAGAAAGGAAACAAATTGAAGAGTAATTTGGATAAGTTGTGTTGGGTCAAAGGGGCAAGGAGAGATGCCTGGGTAGATACAGGTAGATGCATGCACTTTTGTAACAAAGAAGGATATTCTCCCTGGGAGCTAACGCCCCAACCCTCATTCTACAGTCCTGAAATACCCACTCTTGTCAATCACAGGTGAGTTAACTGGTATGATGTCATATTCTAGCATAAAAACATTTTTGATTGACAAATTATTCTGTAAAGTTAATATGAATATGTTAATCTATCCAGAACATAAAAAATTGAGATGAGTCTTACACAAAATAACCTTAAAATGAAACTGTAGCCCTCAAAATAACTTTACTGATGTATTATTCTTTTAGATTTCAATAATCCTATATTCATGGCTCTTATAAAGGGCATATTATTGTAGAAGTCTATCTGTAATGGAATAAATACAATAGTCACAATATAAAATATATAATGACGGCTGTATATCCACATACTCGTCCTGCACCTCATGCCTTATCTGGGTTGTCCATAAATGTGCTGCCATCATATTCTTTTCTTTATTGTGTCTTTGGAACTCTGAGTGCTGTGATTTTTACCTTCTTATTCTGAACTGATTGTTGGATTGTCCTCCCTTGCTGAACCTACAAAGAATCAATACATGAGTAATTTTCTCTTTTTGGAGTGGAATATGTTAAAGCAAACTGAAAACATGATAAGTAGATTTATTGCTGGGGGATGTTTAATGAGCAACTCTTCCTGACATAAGAATTTGCTCTGTAGTTACGTTTCCTGCATGCTACAGCCTCTTCAGACAGGTCACCCAGCTGCTCCAGGAATTCTAATTGCATCCCCCATGCACTGCTGAGTGTGCCCCCTCACTTCTCCTTCCACTGTCGCCTAAGAAGACACTCACTCCCTGTGTCCAGCCCCAGCATTTTTTTCATTTCCTTTGGATTCCTCCAGGCTATTAGAGGGTGGGAAATTTATGCTGACACTGAAAGTACAGAGCCTAGATTCATCATTCTCTGGTTCCATTTTCTAAGAACTCTCCTCTCAACCTGGTAGTTTCTAAGACAAGAGGAATCTGCAGGTGGCTTTGTGGTTCAGGTCTCTACACAGCTGAAGCATTATTAGCCCCCAAATGAAATCTGCATTGACACATGAAAGATTCTGCCTTCCAAGACCCCGTGAAAATCTGCCCTATTAAGAGCTACATCAGCTGGGAGGCATGGATTTTTGTCATTTCACCAGCTTTCTTCTATCAGGTGGCTAGATTCTGTCTACATACCCGAGTCATTTCAGAGCCACAGCTCTGGGACTAAGGGCATTTGGTTTCATGAATAACAGAAATACTCGTATGACCTTTTTGGAAAGATTAAAAAGCAGGAATATAAGGCATTATTAAGATGGGTGCTGCTTTTCTTTTTTAAACATAGTGAACAAATAATTATATTTCTTCATTATGTGACCGCCACATGAAACCATGCCTGGGCTGTATCTACCAAGTGTTACAAAGAGATCAATAATATGGAGGATGATGAGCCAACTATTTGAAGGAAATGAAAGATTTCACCACCCTCACTCACTGCTTATATGAACCTTGTTTTCTGTGCATCCTTCCTTAGCTGTTAGTTCTGGAGCTCGCCTTGCTCTGTCATTCTAAACCTTGATAGAGAGTATTTTTACTCTTTTACTTACTTTTAATAATGGCAGTAAATGACAGCATATTCATCATTGAATTATGCAATTCTGAACTTCTACTTAACACAGTTTTAGACGTTTCCTCTAAATTCTCCAGTCAAGTTTCTACAAATCCATTTATTCACAAATATAAAACCAAATAAATAGGAACTTCAAGTACTATATTTTCCCCACATAATAAACAAGGATGAATGATATTGAGGTTTACTCTAAGCAAAAGATTACAAATAGTTTTCATGTGTAAATATCAAAATCATCTGGCATATTTATTTTTAAAGAGATTTATTTGAAAGTCAGAGTTACAGAGAGAGAAGAAGAGACAGAGAGGAGAGATCTTATATCCAAGACCCACTCCCCAAATGGCCACAAGGACCAGGGCAGGGCCAGGTCAAAGCCAGAAGCCAGGAGCTTCTTCCAGGTCTCCCACGTGGGTGCAGAGGCCCAAGCACTTGGGCCATCCTCTGCTGCTTTCTTAGGAGCATCAGCAGGGAGTTGGGAGTTGGATAGAAGTAGAGCAACTGAGACTCGAACCAGTGCCCAAGTGGGATGTGGCCATCACAGACAGCGGCTTAACCTGCTGTGCCACAGTTCCAGCCCCTGGCCTATTTGTTAAATAGTCAGTTTTATTCCTCACCACACACTTTATAAATCATAACAGGGAAAGAGGGTCAAGAGTCTACATTCTATCAAGTTTGTCAGCTGATTCTGATAGGCATTTAAATTTAGGCAGCATTTCCTAAATTACTTAAATAAACTTCCTGTTTATTTTGAATATTTTGCAAAGTGTATTTTTTGTCTACCTCACTCCTTGCACATTTTAAGTATGAGGTCAATAAGCAACAAAATAGCATTGGAAGTTTTAGATTGTAACCCAGATAGTAAAATAAATATCCATGAGTCTAACCTGTTACAATTAAATGTTTAAATAAATCCATGGAGGAAAGAGACAAATCTTCCCTGCAGAAAACTTCCAAACAAAATACAGAAAAATGAGAAGGAAAATCATCATTATTATATCCCCTGCAAGAGTCACTGATGAGTGTCAAATTAGTGGAGACAACTTTAAGGGAAATCGAGGCATTTGCCTGGCCTCACACTGCAATTCTTCCAAGATATTCGTTGACAGTGTAGTGGTTCAAGCATATTTCCACAGATGCTCTGAGACTGCTGCCTACGGTAGGTGACAATTCCTCACCGTGGAGGGTAGGCTGGATAGTGGGTTCTGTGGGTCCCTTCTTTTTTCTTATTGTCAAATTTGTCCATTTATTTGAAAAGGCGGAGATACAGAAGGAGAGTGATAGAGAAGAGAGGGGATGGGAGAGGAGAGAGAGATTTTCTGTCCTCTGGTTCACTCCCCAAGTGGCCACACAGCCAGAGCTGGGCCGATCAGGAGCCAGGAGACAGGAGCTTCTTCCAGGTCTCTCTCATGGGTGCAGGGGCCCAAGTGCCTGCGCTGTCTTGCACTGCCTTCCCAGGCACATTAGCGGGGAGTTGGATCCGAAGTGGAGCAGCCAGGACTCAAAATTTATGGGATGCTGGCAGTGCAGAAAGTAGCTTAACCCACTATACCACAGTGCAGGCTCCGCTTCCCCACACTGTGCCACAGCGCCCCCTGCCTGCCCTCCCATGGCTCACGGTTAACAAATAGAGAAGGAAGCAGGGAAAATTTCTCCAGGCAGACACCTTGCAGGTGCCACCAGTTAGCATTAACAGTAATGAGTCCTTTAGATAGCATGGATCTCTTGATGTGATGTAATGAGAAAGGGATCTCAGCTCTGTAGTATTCTTCCCCAAAATCCATAACCCAAACGAATAATGAAAAACAGTAAGGCAAACCCAAGGTGATGGCATTTGCAAAATACCTGACTAATGTGCTTCAGAGTGTCAAGGTCGTGAAAAATGAGGAAATATTGAAATACTGTCATACAGATCAGAGGAGATTAAAGATATCTTATGAATAAATGCAATGTAGTTGCCCTCAGTGGATCCTGACGCAGAAAAGGACATTAGTGGAAAAGCTAGTGAGAGCTGAATAAAATCTACAGTTAAACGTAGTTAATAGTATTGTATCAATAGCAATATATTTGTTTTGAAAATATTCTTAGGTGAATTACTCTTTAGTGTTGGAATTCTCTATATTGTCTCTGTAACTTTTCTTTAAACCTAAAATTATTTCAAACCGAAACAGTGTGAGGAGTCAGACAGGCAGTCAGTGGAAATTGGGGTACATTTCCTTAGGAAAGAATCTCTGCTGTTTCCCTAAGAATAACAAAGGACTGGTGATTCCACCCTCCTGGATGGCTTTTTTGTCTTATCTTGAGCAAGCCAAACAGGATAAAGGGTTGCAAATCAGGTCACCTTAACCATTTTACGTGCACATTCTGTGGTGGCAGGTATATTCACGTTGTTATGCAAGGATCTCCACAGTTTCCTCATCAAGCAAATCTAAAATCCATCCCCCTTCGCCCAGCCCTTGGCAACCACTTCTCTACTTTCTGATTGTCTGATCCTGAATACTTTAGATAACTTCATACAAGTGACTTCTAGCATTTTGTCTTTTGGTTACTGCCTTGTTTCAATTAGCCTAATGTCCTCATAGTTCATCATAGTATAATATATCAGTTTTCTTCAGCTGAAAGCTGAATAAACTTCCAGTGCACATATATAATACACTTTCTTTCAACATTCATCTCTCTCACCTATTGGCTATTGGGACTAACGCTGCAGGAAACGTGGGTCTGTGGTTATCTGTTTGGGAACCTGCTTTGAATCCTTCTGTGTGTTTACGCAGAAGGAGAATTGCTAGATTATAAAGGAACTCTGTAAGTTTTTGAGGAAGCAGCATACTGCTTTCCATAGTGACTACCTCATCTGTCATTTTATATCCTCTTGAAGAGTCTAGCAGGCTCCCTGTTGCCCTACATCCTTTCCAAGACTTTTTATTATTTATTTATTTATTTTTTGTGTAGTAGCCACCCCACGTGCAGCAATAATAATACCTCATTGCAGTTTCTATTTTCATTTCTGCAATGATTGCTGATACCGGCCATCTTTTTTTTTTTTTTTTTTCTAGTAAGTGGAAGGATTTTATTTCAAGAAGATGGCATCTTAGGGAAAGAGAGATCTCCTGTCCAAAATGTGCTCTTTCTGCCCAGCATGCCAAGAAAGAGGGGTTTTTAAAGGGACAGGGGTAGTTGTGGGGTAAGTTTAGAAATAATACAAGGAGTCTATTCAAATGACAATTGTGCAGATGTTCAGGCTTTGTTCTGTTGGGGGGTCCCTGCAGCTCCTCTGGGGAAGTCTGGGCCAGGAACCAGGTGGGGGCCTCTTGACACTGGGTCTCAGGAGCAGCTGGGTGGGAGCTCCCTTGTTAGCCAGATCGAAGGCCTTGACTTTGGCCATCTTTCAAGTGCTTGCTGGCAACTGGTATGTCTTCCGGGGAGAAATACCTGTTCATGTTCTTTGCCTATTTTTAATGGGATTATTTTTTGTCGGTACTTTGTAGAAATTCTTTTTATATTCTTGTTATAACCCTTTCTGTGACATGATAGGCGAATATTTTCTTTCATTCCTTAGGTTATTATTTCACTGTTGATTGTTTCTTTGATGCTCAGAAGTTTAAGTCGCATTTGTCTCTTTTTGCTTTTGTTGTTTTTTGTTTTGATGGTGTATGAAAGAAATCATTGTCACGTTACAATGTCTTGAAGCTTTCCCTTTGTCGTCTTCTACGAGATTTACAGTTTTAGTTCTAAAGTTAGGTCATTAAACCAGCTTCAGCTGATTTTTGTGTACAGTGTTAATGGGGATCACACTGAATCTGTAGATCACTTTGAATAATCTGGCAACAAAAGAAATATATAATTCTGACAATTATTTTCCTAGGAATATTGATAAAATATCTGATTTTATTAACACTGAACTTTTATTTACTATTTTCATTTTATTTATGTACTATACTATCTTACTGCTGTCAATATTTTAAAAGAAAATTGGATAATTTCCATTATTGTCTCATTCTTCATTATTTATATTCTACATTAAATAAGGAGAGTGATTTCTACTCATTTTTCTCTTACCAATTTGAGTGCTCTCTCACACATTCCAATGCCTACAACATATTCTAAATCTATTTATATCAAATCTAATATGAATTTTAACAGGCTTAAACAGTTTATTGCCATGAATGTATCGAAACTGTCAAAATTGAAAAAGTGATACAGTGCGTGCATGTATTACCTATTTGTGCTATAACAGATCATCACAATTTTACTGGCTTAAAATAGCACATCTTTATTATCCTGCGTTTATGGAATTCAGCCTTCCTAAAACATCCTAGGACCAAGGACTGCATTCCCGCTGAAGCCCAGGAGAGCTCCTTGGGTGGCTTTTCCAGCCTTTGAGGGCCTCCGCAGTGCTGGCTTCTAGGCTTCGTCCTCCTCCTTTGCAGCCCACTGCACAGGATCACATCTCTCCTGTTCTCTTTGACTTCTGTGCCCGTTCTCCTTCCTAACTCTCACTCACCTGCTCCACTGTATAAGGACCTTTGACCACGTCGGACCCACCAAAGTAATCCATAGTGTCATCTCTGCCTACGAATCTTCAGTTTCACGACTGTAAAATTCTTTTCGCCATGTACGGTAGCATAGTCACAGGTGCTGGGATCTGAATGTGAGCATTTTTAGTCCACTATTCTATCTATCACAGTAACTCTGTTTTATGTGCCCTTCATTAAACTTTGGATAAATGCTTACTTTCTGCCAGTTGGCGGATGCTATGGAAATATATTCTTTATGATTATCTCTTCTAACAAAGTATAATAAACTGTAATCTTATTTTTTAGTTGCCACTCACAGCAGTGGGGTATCACTCACTCACATTTTCTCACGTTGTGTTAAAGGTAAATTCTTTTGTAACTGAAAAGAATTCCATTGTCTTAATTTTGTTTGGGTTCTGGCTAAATAAGAATGGTAAAAGCATAATTTTGGATCACAATCCAATAACACCAATATTAGGAAAGGATCCTTAACTACCACTGAGTGTCAGGATGTGAAATACCAGCTCCATAGGTAAAATTCCTGTGATACACTTTGAATCAGAGTAAGCTGTAGAAATGAATGGGTAATCCTTGGACCATAGGAAACTGGGGAAATTTTCAAAGTATACATTAAAATAACCAGGCACTATTGTTATTTATGTCAGCTTACCTGTGTGACTATGGAGAACTTCAAGTTGAACTACTTAATTTGCAATCATGTTACAGTAAATTCTAAAATCCGTGCTTCTGGCTTCTAGTAGTATGAGACCTCTATACATCCATGCAATTAATGCAATTTTTAGTGTTTTATTCAAGACTAATTAGTTCTCTGGCAGTTGTCTTGTCACGGTCTGGCTATGAGCACATTTCTACATTCTGCAGTCAATATCTCGGCTGGTACTAAAGGCTATTGATTGAGAGGAGGCAGTGTTTTACAAGGAAGGGGTTGAGAGGCCCACAAATCAGATAGAAATCTTTGCATTGCAGAATTCCAATTTCTCAGACAGTGCTTGGGAGACACATGAATCAAGACCATCTCAAGTGGAATGTACTTTTTTGGGAATTACAGGAGTGCTATTCAAAGTCGCAGAGTAGCAAAAAAACTTTCATTTCAAAAATAATTATTGGGAGACTATGTCTATTGATTGCTTGTTCCATTTTTGTTTGCTGAGCATTTACAACCATTTAATGATATTTCAGCAGTTCCTTTGAAATGTCACTGCCCTCAGTGTTAATTTTTACAAAAGTGTATTATCAAAGATCATATATAAGTGAACTTCAAAAAGTTCTGGAAAAATTAAAAGGGAAACTTATTTTGGTGTCAAAAATTTTTGAAAACCATGTACATTTTTAAATACAGTACCTTTTTAAAAGATTGATGTATCTATGTACATGTGTATGTATGTATGTGAGAGGCGGAATAACAGTGGGTGAGAGAGAGAGAGATTTCCATCTGCTGGTTCACTCCTCAAATGGCCTTAATAGGCAGGCTAGGCCAGGCCATAGTCAGCAGCCAGGAACCCCATCCTGGTCTCCCACATGGGTAGCAGGGGCCCAGGTATTTGGGCCATCTTCCACTGTCTTGCCAGGCACATTAGCAGGGAGCTGATGGAAGGCAGAATCACTAGAAGTCGATGCTCACCCCGATACAAGATGCTAATGTTGTAATTGGTGACTTAACCTTCTGTGCCGGAACACCAGCCCCATGTGCTGGCCCTGAATCCTATGTGTGCATGGCAGTGAGAATGGGTCTCCCTTTAACGTTACATCCTAAGCCCCTCCTTGCCTCCATCTAGTCCCTACCTTGCTCTGTCCCTTAGAGGTGCTACCTGAGACCACGTTTCAGATGTGAACTGATAGATAACCATGAGAAAAGGCAGGTGAACTTAGTGGTGGATACAGTGCATTGTTGGGGTACGGATTTCTCAACACAGCCAAGAAACAGGGCCCTGGTTCTCTTCAGGCCATTTCTGTGGCATGGTTCTGGGAACTTTCTTTTAAAACTGCCCTACAGTCAGTGACCCCAGCTCCCCCAAGTGTCCTGTGAACTGCATCACATCTTATGTTAAATGTCTTCCTGTTTAAGCTATGTGCACTAGGTTCTGCTGTCCACAGTCTAGAACGCTGATAAGCAGAGATTATGAGTCTGCCACATCCTAGCTTTGTGATCACTGAGGTTGCTTTGCTCAGAGCTTCAACTTTGTCATCCAGAGAAGGCTAATAAAAAATTTTAACCTCACGTGATCATTCTGAAAATTAAACCTTACCTATAGAACAACATGGTGAAGTCATAAGACAGATAACTGGTAGATATTGACTGTGTTTTGTTAATTTATCAGTTGGGAATTTCAATCATCCATGCCTCTGGTCTTCCTTTGTATAGTAAAATGACAAATGTGATTAATGTGATTTTCCTTATTCTGTTGTCTCTCACTCAGACTTACACTATTATTCTTACCCATAAATCTTTTTTTTTTTTTTTTGACAGACAGAGTGGACAGTGGGAGAGAGAGACAGAGAGAAAGGTCTTCCTTTGCCGTTGGTTCACCCTCCAATGGCCGCCGCGGCCAGCGCACCGCGCTGATCCGATGGCAGGAGCCAGGTGCTTATCCTGGTCCCTCATGGGGTGCAGGGCCCAAGCACTTGGGCCATCCTCCACTGCACTCCTGGGCCACAGCAGAGAGCTGGCCTGGAAGAGGGGCAACCAGGACAGAATCCGGCGCCCCGACAGGGACTAGAACCCGGTGTGCCGGTGCCACAGGTGGAGGATTAGCCTGTTGAGCCGCGGTGCCGGTGGATTTACAGTATTATTCTAATAATCTGGGACTTTGTCATGTTCCTGCTAGTCCAACTTTCTTACATTGATTGTCTGTTGCACATCTTGGTTTCAGTGAGACTCAAATTCTGTGCTTCCATTGCAAGCCTACTAAAAGCTGGACTTTAAGTCACAGAACATTCTTAGTACTGCCTGTTCTTTCTTTCTCATGCCACAAGACACTCACCTGTCTCTGCGGCCTGGCCTCACCTGCATGCCCTCCTTCCCTGTGCATGCCTGCTGCTCGCCCTGCCTGCTTTCAGGACCTTCCCTGTGATAATTCTATCTTGGTCATTGTATGCCGCCTGGCACCATATTGTTGGATGCTGTCCACCTGCTGCAAAACATCTTCCATTGTATACAGGTCACAAATGATAGAATTCCCCCGAGAGGGTTTCTCATGTCTTTGAGTCATAGCACTTCAATTTCTTCCTACCCAATTCCTATTTCTCTAAGAGTGTTTATAAGGCTAAAGCTATTCTGCCCTGATTTTTTATATATGTTTTTCTCCTATATCTAGATTGATAGCAATAGCTGTTGCAAGTAACAATGCAAAAAGGATTTTCCCAAATATTTAATTAATATAATATAATATAATATAATATAATATACAATATAATAAAATATCATAAAGGGGCTGCATTGTGGAACATTGGGTTTAAGCCACCATTTGCAACACCAGTATCCCATATGGTCACTGCTTTGCATCCCAGCTGCTACATTTCTGATTTAGCTCCCTGCTAATGCACCTATGAAAGCAGCAGAAGATGGCCCAATTCTTGGGCTCCTGCACCAAAGTGGGAGACCTGGATAGAGTTCTAGGCTCCTGACATTGACATAACCTAGCCACAACTGTTGCAGCCATTTGGAAAGTGATCCAGTGGGTGGAAAAGTTCTCTCTCTCTTTTCTCTATCTCTCTTTGCTCCCTCTCAACTCTGCCTTTCAAATAAATACATAATTCCTTTAAAAATATATTGAATCCAGGCCGGCGCTATGGCTCAATAGGCTAATCCTTCACCTAGCGGCACCGGCACACCGGGTTCTAGTCCAGGTCGGGGCACCGGATTCTGTCCTGGTTGCCCCTCTTCCAGGCCAGCTCTCTGCTGTGGCCCAGGAAGGCAGTGGAGGATGGCCCAAGTGCTTGGGCCCTGCAACCCATGGGAGACCAGGAGAAGCACCTGGCTCCTGCCTTCGGATCAGCGCAGTGCACCGGCCGCAGCGCGCCAGCCGTGGTGGCCATTGGAGAGTGAACCAACGGCAAAGGAAGACCTTTCTCTCTGTCTCTCTCTCTCACTATCCACTCTGCCTGTCAAAAAATATATATTGAATCCAACAACTCATCAAAATGATCATCCTCCTAGACCAAATGGGGTTTATTCCTGGAATGCATAGATGGTTCAACATATGAAAATCAGTAAACATGATATGTCACATTAACAAATTGAAGAATAAAAGCCATATGATTATCTTAGTTAATGCAGAGAAAGCATTTGATAAAATATAACATCCTTTCTTGATTAAAAAATAATCTTAAGCAAATTGGATATAGAATGAACATTCCTCAACACAGTCAAAGCAATTAATGGCAAACCCAAAGCCAACATCATATTAAATGTGGAAAAGGGTGCCTACTCTCACCATTACTATTGAATATAGTTCTGGAAGTTTTAGAGCCATTAGACAAGGAAAAAACCAAAGAGATACAAATTGAAAATGAGAAGATGAAATTATTCCTGTTTGCAGAAGACATGATTCTATGTACAGGGGAACCAAAAGATTCCACTAAGAGACTTTTGGAACTCATAATAGCATTTCATGTTTTCCCTGAAAAAAAAGATAGCATTTGGTAAAGTTGCAGGATATAAAATCAAAATAAAAATCAATACATTTGTATATATAAACAATGTCATGGGTGAGAAAGACCCTGTAAGATCAGTACCATTCACAATAGCTAAAAAAAATTAAATACCTTGGAATAAATTTAACCAAGGATATGAAAGATCTCTACAATGAAAAGTATAATATATTAAGGAAAGAAATAGAGGAAGACACCAAAAATTGGAAAACTTTTCCATGTTAATGGATTGGAAGGTTAGTATTATCAAAATGCCCCTAATATTGTTAAAATGTCCATAATATTGCCTTGAATTATGCAGGGCCTTAGTCCACCCGAACGTGGATGGACTGGGCCCAAGGAAAGGTAAGCGTGCCGCTCGCCCATTTCCCAGCCTCCCAGTCCTGGAGACAGTCAGACACAGCGGGGAGTCAACTCAAGCAGGAACTCGTTTATTGTGCGCTTAGCAAAGCCTTTTAAAGCACAAAACTGCGGAGTCATTGGGGCAGGGCAAAAGGACCAACCAATCACTTAAATGGTCATTTTACAGGGTGATTTTTATAGGACTAGCCGTATGTCTATACACTCGTCATCAGTTGTCGTCACTTCCCCTGATGCTGCTTGGCCAATTAGCTTTGGTGGTTAACAACTTTGGGTTCCACTCACCTTACTTCCTTTGGGCACCATCTTTGAATTGCCTTGTGTGCCTAATTTCCCTGCATAATTACATTGAATACATTGAGTTACAGATTCAATGCAATCCCAAACAAAATACCAACAACATTCTTCTCGGATCTATAAAACAATGCTAAAATCAGTATGGAAATACAAGAGACCCCAAATAGCTAAAGCAATCTTAAACAAAAAAAAAAAAACAACAAGCAACAACAAAAAACAAACCTGGAGGTATAACAATACTATATTTTAAGATATACTCCAGGTCCAGGACAATTATGATCAAAACAGCCTGGTACTAGCACAGAGCTAGACATGTAGAACCATGGAACAGAATAGAAACCCGAGAAATTATTCCTCACATCTGACAAATGAACTAAAATCACTCCCTGGAAGAAGCACAGTCTCTCCAGCAACAGTTTTGGGAAAATCAGAAATCTGTATGCAGAGTAGGAAACAAGACCCCTACTTCACATCCTATACAAAAATCAACTCACAGTGGGTCAAGCATCTAAACCTTAGACTTGCAACCATCAAATTACTAGAGGAAAACTTGGGGAAACACTGCAAGACATTGGCCTAGGCAGATACTTCTTAGATAAAGATGCCAGACATAGAAAATTAACGCAAAAATAGGCAGATGGGATTACATCAAGCTAAGAAGCTTCTCACAGCAAAGGATGCACAAAAAAGGGAAGAGGAGCCGGCCCACCATGGCTCACTTGGTTAATCCTCAGCCTGTGGCACCGACATCCCATATGGGCGCCGGGTTCTAGTCCTGGCTGCTCCTCTTCCAGTCCAGCTCTCTGCTGTGGCCTGGGAAGGCAGTGGAGGATGGCCCAAGTGCTTGGGCCCTGAACCCCATGGGAGACCAGGAGAAGCACCTGGCTCCTGGCTTCGGATTGGTGCAGCTCGGGCTGTAGTAGCCATCTGGGGAGTGAACCAACGGAAGGAAGACCTTTCTCTCTGTCTCTCTCTCTGTCTAACTCTGCCTGTCAAATAACTTTAAAAAAAAAAAAAGGGAAGAGTCAACCAACAGAATGGGAGAAAATATTTGAAAATTCTGCAACTGATAAAAGATTAATATCCAGAATATATATAACAAGCTCAAGAAACTCAACAACAAAACAGTCTCATTAAGAAATAAGCCAAGGCTATAAACAAGCATTCTTTAAAGGATGAAATATGTATGACCAATAGACACATGAAAACATGCTCAGAATCTATGAAAATAAAAATCACAATGAGGTTTCACATCATCCCAGTTAGAATAGCTGTCATCCCCAAGTCCCTGAAATTAACAAATTCTGGCAAGGATGTGGACAAAAAGGTACCCTAATACACTGTTGATAGAAATGTAAACTAGTACAACCATTATGGAAGACAGATGAAGATGCCTCAGAAATCTGAAATAGATCTACAATATGACCCAGTCATCTCACTCCTGGGAATTTACCCAAAGGAAAGGAAATCAGCATATAAAAGAGTGATCTGTAAATCCATGTTTATAGCAGCTCAATTCACAGTAGCTAAGATATGGACGTCAGCTGATGACTGGATAAGGAAAATGTGGTTTATAGATGATGGAATAGCACTCAGCCATAAAAAAGAATGAAAGCCTGTCTTTTGCAAAAAAAAAAAAAAAAAAAGGATGTAATTGGAGACCATTTTGCTTAGTGTAATAGGCAGTCCCAAGTAGACAGCTATGATATGTTTTCTCTGATTTGTGGTAACTAATATATAGGATACAGGAAAAAGTAATGTGTATGAGTAAAATTCACTTTTTGAGATCTGATTATCATTTGTAGCCCTTGTCTATACTGAGGAACAGTGGCCTTCGTACTACTGCATATTGAATTCTTTAGTGGAGATTAAGCTTATGATTATAAACTGAAAATACTGCAAAATTACAAAACTAAAGGGGGAAGGAGGATAAGAGGAAGGAGGGTGAGAAGTATATTTGAAATACATGGAACATGCTTCCTTTATATAAGTAAATTAGAATGTATATGTAGAGAGAGATTTCCAGGTGATTGTGCACATCAGGAAACTGTCATTTCACATGAAGGGGCCGTAACTGGTACTGCTTCTGTCTTCAGGTGTGTATCACAGAATAGCCCGGAGGAAAATTTGTATCAGATAGAAGCCTGTACACAGCCCTGTCCTTATGTGACTTCTCCTATGTTAGAACTTAAAGCTCTGGAATGTCCCAGACAGCGCTCTGGGTTAATGAGAATATTCACATCTTTCCATCCTAAAGGTAGTGTCTGCCTTGAATAAGGAGGTACGACTCATATATGATTTCTGCAAAGATGGACTCGTTTTGCCTCTGGACCAATAAGAAATGTTCCCCTTATTCTATTAACCCCTCTTTCCATTTTTTTCTTCCTTTGCCCACCACAGAAAACACTGAGTCTTTGTAAGATGACTTGTAGTAGGAATTCTCTGTCCTCAAAACAATTTCCGTTTCCTGTAAGGGGTCTGCAAAGAGTTCATGTAAAAATGCATACTATGAAAAACTGCGCATGGGCTTTTAAGAACATTGCTCCAAAATAAACTTATCTTTTAATTCCATGTTTCCACAAAAATATTTGAAGAACCTCTGTGTTTTCTATGCCTGTTATTTTAGGACATGTAAGTCAGCTGAGAAGTAGGAATCTTACTTTTCAGCTCAACTTCTTGGTCATTCTTTTCCCACCTCCTTCTCCACTTTGTTAGTCAGATGTCTTTTGATTCCAAATGGCACACATTGATCTGATCCAAAATGAATCATGCAAAAGGTTCCCCTTTTCCACCACGTGGGGCTCACATGCAGGGAAGACCAAGGCTCCAAGCCTGACAGAATCCATGTTGCGCTGTTTGTCTCTGTACATCTTTAATTTTTTTATTTATATAAGGTGGACAAATTTCATGTATTTTACATTTGCAGGTTTAAGAGCATAGTGATACTTCCCACCCACCCTTCCCTCCACCCACACGTCCACCCTCATTCCTCCTCCCTTTCCCATTTCTTTTTTCACAATGATGTGCTTTCAGTTTATAAGTCCCAAGTTTAAGCCTCTACTAAATAAAGAATTCAGCAAGTAGTAAGTAGAAAAGCCACTGTTCCTCAAGAACATAGCAGCTGTAAATAATAATCAATCTCAAAATGTCAATTTTGCTAATATACATTACATTTTTGTACTCCTGCATATTAGTTACCACAAATCAGGGAGCACATATGATTTTTGTCTTTTTGGAGCTAAGCATAATGGTTTCCAATTGCATCAGTTTTCTTGCAAAAGACAGGATTTCATTTTTTATGGCACAGTAGAATTCTAGGGTGCATATATACTTGTCATATGTCCTTTTTTAAAAAAAAGATATATTTATTTATTTGAAAGGCAGAGTTAGGGAGAGAGAGAGATTGAAAGAGAGATCGATCGATCTTCCATCTGCTGGTTCACTCCCCAAAAGGCCCAAATGCCTCGAGCTGAGCCAGGCTAAAGCCAGGAGCCAGGAGCCAGGAGCCTCCCACGTGAGTGCTGGGGCCTAACCTAAGCACTTGGGCCATTTTCTGATGCTTTCCCAGGCACAACAGAGAGCCGGATCAGAAGTGGAGCAGCCAGGACTTGAACCGGCATCATGTGGGATGTTGGCATTGCAGACATCGGCTCTACCTGTCCTGTGTCTCTCAGCAGTCAACTCATTCTGTCAGCATGTTAGTCCTAGTGGGCCGTGGCAGCAAATTTCTAAGGCGGATCCCTACTTAGCCTGCACACCCTTTTCCTGAGCAAGCACAATGGCAATGAGGTTTAGGTTGCAGCACTCCCCATAGTAAGGCCTAGAACACGTAAACACTGCAGGGAAAGATGTCCAATACCCTACCAAATCCACCTAGGACGGTTTCCTCACAGAGAGTGTGGCTGTGTTGGCAGAGGGAGGAAGGCGGTCTTGGAAATCAGAAATGAGAGCCCACTCACTGACCATGCAGTAGCTACACACGCTTTGTTGCAATGTGATTTTCTCCAATTTTCTCTTCACCAAGCCAACTATTTCTTGTAAAGTCAAAACCACAATTCTCCATTTCCCCAAAGAAACTCTTTTCTGGGTAGTGCTAAGTCTAGCTCCGCTGAATCATCAGCCTCCCCATTTTACGGGTCCACGAATGGAGAAGAGGTTATTGCAAATCCAATACATGGAAAATAGAAGCATCTAAAATAGAGGAGTGAAAGTATCTGGGAGGATGATATAAATTTAAAATTCAACTTTAGGGAGCAAAATATGACATATGCTGTTCTCAGCGTTGCCGGCTCAGGGGGCTAGGGATCAGATCTGCGCCACCCAGGCCTGGTCCTCATCTGCGCTCAGAGTTAGCAGCCCCCTTAATGCCCGGCAGTAAGCTGACTCCAGCTCTGGCTTCCGCAGTGGCCGAGGCCCCCACACAATGACCATTATGCAATGGTCATTGCCTCTCACTCAGGAGTTTGGCCTGAGGGACAGATCTGCATAATAGGGTAATTTTCCCCACTGTTTTCAAAAAGGGTGTGGGTGACAGAAGACACTAGGTGGATTTTAGAAAAGTAATTTCTCCTTGCAATTCTTCATTGTCTTCTACATCCTCAGAGTATCTTCTACTTTGCTTCTTACAATAACTTTAGGGCAAATAAGCGGACACCGTATGTCCTATGAAATGCATGATTTTTTTTTTTAGTTTTTAACTCAAAGTTATCATGAACTGTGGTCCTAGGTACAAACTCTTTCCCTTAGGCAGTATCTCTTTTCTTTGTTATTTGCAGTTGACCTAGCTGGAATTTAAGCTGGACCTTGACCTTAATTTTTATTGCAAACTACAAGAACCAGCCAACTTACTGTGAAGTCTGGTATTTTTATACTAAATCCCCAAAGTTTATGTATATATTCTAAATTACAGCTACAGTAATGAAACCTGTTAACTTTGTTACTAAGTGAGAAAGACAGCCCGTCTCATACGTGGGATGAAGCTTTTCTGCGTCTACTCCGTCCTGACTTGCCTTCCATTTTTCTGACCTGTTAACTTGTAGAGCTCCATTTACGACACGATTCTGCAAATTATGAAGAAACAAATTGAGACAAGAAACTAGCTGAAGGGAAAAAAACAGAGGGAGAAATTTCATTTACTCAAATTACCAACAAGTTCAGGCATAATACAGTCCATGTCCCTCTACAGTCTTGCTCAATATACTGGTGGATAAAAATTTACATGAGGTCAACCAACCAATTCTAATGAAAATATAATGTATTTTTGAAGAATAGTAACAAAAAGTTAAAAAGTAAAATCCACGGAAGAGCCCTGCTCTGTCCAGCTTGGGATAGTGTCCCTATCCACACACCAATCATTATTCCCATTGCCAGTAAGCAGGGGGGTTTCAAATTGTCAAGCCAGGGCCATGATTCCCATATTGGGATTGAAAGCCTGGAGTCAGCCCCCGTAAAGGAAAAGTGAAATATGTTCCTTTTGATAAAGGAATTGGTTATCAAGAGAATAGAAAATAAACAATTCTCAGTTTTTTTAAAAAACACAGATACCATTAGCTACAAACTTCTGTCCTCTGTTCGTCATGGCTGCAGAAGAAGTGTGTCCATTAGCGTGTGTGAAGGTCCCGGATGGCTGGACCGCATGTTCTCTGAGCACCAGGACCTTTGCCACTTTCCCTTTCAGTAGTGCTCCTCTGCTTTGAGAACCAGGAAGAGGGGACATCCCTTACACCTCACAGTAGAGTTTTAGGGCATGAATACCTCTCACAGTCCTATGTCTGCTCCAGAACCAGTGAAGAGAGTAAAATAGGGGCCAGTACCATTGGCTAGCAGGCTGAGCCTCCACCTGTAGCGCCGGCATCCCGTATGGGTGCTGGCTCGAGTCCTGACTGTTCCTCTTCCAATCCAGCTCTCTGCTATGGCCAGGGAGTGCAGTGGAGGATGGCCCAAGTGCTTGTGGCCCTGCACCCCATGGGAGACCAGAAGAAGCTCCTGGCTCCTGTCTTCGGATCAGTCTGGCTACTGCAGCCATTTGTGGAGTGAGCCAGCAGATGGAAGATCTCTCTCTCTCTCTCTCTCTGTCTCACCCCTGCCCTCTCTCTCCCTCTCTCTGTAACTGTGCCTCTCAAGTAAATAAATAACATATTTAAAAGAAAGAGAGACAGTAAAATAGGATGTATTTCTGATTAAAATTGGTTCTTAAAGCAATTCCAAAGAGCTTGATTCTATTCATATTTTCTAGCATGTAAGTAAGGCTTTCAGTTCCATTATGGATAAAATTGATTGTAATATGCCAGTGTGTAACCTACTACTAAATAAAAATGCACAGTTTTAGGTGAGATAAGTATTCTTCATTGCAAACACCTGAAATGCAACCAATTCACAATTTGAGATCAGCTGTAGCTCCCTAGAGCGTCTATAAAATGCTTTATGAATAATATATTGATACTGTTACTAAAAATATTCAGTAGCAATAGAGATCCAAGAATTTCCCTCAGTGCCTTTATTCAGAATTCAGGATCGTGCTCACTTTACAGAGAGAAAAATGAATCTTTGTTATTAGTTTTATATATTGTTATTGTTAAAATCTGAATTTATGGAGGATGCATCTGTCTCTGAAGCTGTTACTTGTTTAGTGATATTTTGACTTTGATCCTCTCTGAGGATACTAAAAAAGTGTAAGGAAGAATATTATAACTTATAAAAACATTGGAAGAGTTAAGTATGGATGTCTTTTGCATAGTGTGAAAGTGTTAGAAGATTTAATGTCCAGGCCGGCGCCGCAGCTCACTAGGCTAATCCTCCGCCTAGCGGCGCTGGCACACCGGGTTCTAGTCCCGGTCGGGGCGCCGGATTCTGTCCCGGTCGCCCCTCTTCCAGGCCAGCTCTCTGCTGTGGCCAGGGAGTGCAGTGGAGGATGGCCCAGGTGCTTGGGCCCTGCACCCCATGGGAGACCAGGAAAAGCACCTGGCTCCTGGCTCCTGCCATCGGATCAGCGCGGTGCGCCGGCCGCAGCGCGCTGGCCGCGGCGGCCATTGGAGGGTGAACCAACGGCAAAAGGAAGACCTTCTCTCTGTCTCTCTCTCTCACTGTCCACTCTGCCTGTCAAAAAAAAAAAAAAAAAAAAAAGATTTAATATCCAGTGCTGCTAATTTCTGTATTGTTAATTCTGTTTTTTTTTTTCCTTTTTAACATTCAATAAGTATTTGTGCATCTTCTATGTGTCCTGCAACATTATTGGCTCTTAGAATTCATCAGTGAACAGACATCAGTCATTCTGTCACGTGTAATGTTCCAGTACTTTCCACAACGTCACATTGTATGAAGGCAGAAAAGTGAACTCTGTAGAACTCAAATTCTCTTCCGGCATGAAATATCTTGCTATAAGCAAAATTCCCTAGTAAACTATTGAATGGCTGATCCTCATTGCAGATAGAATGTTTCAGATGGTAAGGTGAGTGTCTATTACCAGGGAAATTATACTGAGGTCTGTTTACACAGTGCCTCCTAGACCGAGCAGCCATCCACCCACTCACGTTCGTTCTCTCATTCACTCACTCGCTGCCTCGTTTTACAAGGGATTTGATATAGTTTAGAGACACAGACACAATAAAACAAATACATAAATAAATAAAATCTAAGTCAGGAAAAAAATACGTTTGAAGAGAGTCCAAGTGAACAGAAAGAGATATTTTGTGAGACAGACAGGAATAAAAACAAGTGCTGTAAATCTCTATCTGAAAAACTGACCAGATTATGACAAGGGAACATACGGGCCAATAAAAATGGCGTGTTACTGAACTTAGAGCTGTGAACTGTATACCACAGCTCTACTGAGCTACAACTAGACAGAATAAACGTTTCACCACCCCCAACAACGCAGAGCATATTACGAGGTAATCTTAACTGATGTGTGCTAGTGCCTTGCGCGGTTATCTGACAGACATCGCCTCTCTCCGGGCTGTGACAACGCAAGGAGGATGACAGCCGCCGTGTGCTGAAAGGCACCTGTGCTTCTGGGTCAGGCTCACTCTTAGTGGCCCACACCCATATTTTGCCAGTTTGAGCAGGTGTGTTGTGATCTTCATTTTTCTGATTAGAAAACAAAGTTTGGAAGAGACTACCTATTGCCCTACAAGATGAGAGGGAATCGGTGGCAGCCTTAGTTCCCTGCTAACCCGTTATTCTTGGTGACCTAATATGGTCAGTTCACTCATTTCTTTATCCCGCTCAAGCCTGAAGCTTCCATGCTACTTCCAGAGAGTCATAATTCAGTAGAGGAAAACCTTTAGAATCGCATCTATACTTTTTCATTTTTTAAAGAATGAGTACTAAAAACGAGGTGGGTCACAGAAGAGATGAGAACAAGATACTTGCCGGCATTTA
The DNA here is from genome assembly GCF_051225735.1 of Oryctolagus cuniculus. Taxonomy (NCBI): domain Eukaryota; kingdom Metazoa; phylum Chordata; class Mammalia; order Lagomorpha; family Leporidae; genus Oryctolagus; species Oryctolagus cuniculus. The sequence goes on along the minus strand of NC_142874.1, from coordinate 10,863,996 downwards.
AAACTCTGAGTCTCTCTCTGATATGAGATGTAGGCATCCCAAGCAGTGACTTAACCTCTGCACCAAACTTTTGAATTCTTTGATCAACATCTCGATTTTCTCACCCTGAAGTCCCTGGCAACCACAATCCTATTCTCTGTTGTCATGGGTTCAACTTCTTTAGATTCTACACACAAGTGGAATCATGCGGTGTTGGCTTTTCTGGCTTAATTCACTTACCATAAGGTCCCCCAGATTCAACGCTGTCTTACACTTTAGTCTTTATTCAGTAATCCTACTCTAGGATCTGATTGCTTATGTCTCTAAGATTTGTGTGTTGGAGTCTTTACTCCCAAGAGGATGGTATTGGGAGACAAGGTCTTTGGTAGATCATGGTCGTGAAGACAGATCCTTCATGAATGAGATTAGAGCCTTCGTGAAAGGGACAAGACAGAAAGAGAGAGAGAGAGAGAGACCCCTTAATCCTTGCACCATGTGACATTACAGTCTGTGGGGAAGCTGGCCCTCAATGAATCTGGCAATACTTGATCTTGGTTTGCAACCTCCAGAACTGGGAGGTATACATACCTTTTGTTAATAGTCACCACTATCTCAATATGTGTTCACAGCCTCTATGAGACGGTATCATCTTATTGTGGTGAACTGCAATTTATGGGAAGCATACTCAGGAAGCTAAATGACAGAGTTCCCGAAGGTCACATGACCAATTACCACCACAGTAATTTTTCAACTCAATCTTTTCACCTCTAAACTAATGCTTTCTATACTATCCCACACGTGCAGTATAGTCTAGTCCTGGCCATGCCGTTTATTAGCTTGTACAAGAGCTTCGGAGAGTCGATTAATTTCTCTCAGTCTCAGTATCTGCAAAGTGGGGCTAAAACACATGCCATGCTCTGTTATACGGTGTTGGTTTAGTACTATATAATTTTCTTATTTCTTATTATTTTCTAATTTTTAAAAGGACACTAATGTATGATTCCACAAAATTTATTTCTCAAAAGTACTGTTAAGACTCAAATGAGAATGCTTGTGTTGCTAAGAGAACAGTTTTATGTAATGCAATCTTAGCAGTAAATAGTGACAATATAACAATGATGATGAGTAGAGGGCTGGTGGGCTCTTTGGAGGTGACTGACATGTTTTTGGTATAAATTGTGCTGATGATTTCATAGTTACATACTTATCTCCCAATAAATCAAAGTGTGTTTACATAATATCTGTACAGGTTTTGTCTGTCAATCATAACTCAGTAAGTCACTTTTTAAAGGAAAGAAAAATTGAGTGCCTAAAATGGAAAAGGCATGATTCGAGGTGCTTGGTATAAAATTAATGTGAGATATGTCATATTTTAGTTGCCCCTATATCTCATGCGTAAAGATGAGCAAAACTTGTACTCCTCATATAAAAACAAAGACCATGGCCATAGCAAAAATTTCCCCTTCAGAGCTCTAATCTCAATATTAGAAATATTTATTTATTTGTTTGTTTACTTGAAAGTCAAAATTACAGAGAAAGAGGGAGAATTGGAGGGAATCTTCTATCCACTGGTTCACTCCTCAGATGGCTGCAACAGCCAGGACTGGGCTAGGCCGAAGCCAGGAGCCAGGAGTTTCATACAGGTCTCCTGCATGGATGATAGGGGTCCAAGTACCTGCGCCATCTGCTGCTGCTTTCCCAGGCCGTCGTCAGGGAGCTGGATGGGAAGTGGGGTAGTTGGGACACACGCCAGCACCTGTATGGGATGCCAGCGTCACAGGCATCGGCTCCACTCACTATGCCATAATGCTGGCCCCAGAAGTCTATTTTGACTTTAAGTGCATATCAGTATTTGAATTGTAGAAGTTCATTTATAAGTTTTTACTTCAAACCAACCATTTACCCTCTTATTTTTTAATAAGAGGGAAGGGAATGGTTTGCTGTGAAGGTAGAGGAGAGAAGAGTGAGCACTGAGCTGTGGACGAGTCAGTTTTCATGCTGTAAATTCCCATGAACAAATGCATTTTTCTCTACGCTGACCTTCCCACATTCATACAGACGTGGGCTGAGGGTGACTAGTGACAGAGAGAAAGAATTCATTAGGTATCAACATTTGAAAAGTAAGTGAAATCATATTGAAAACAAACCACACATCGTTAGATGCGGTAAAATTCTTGTGCTATAGAAAACCCAAACAGCTGTATAGAAGGCAGACTGAATAAATCAGAGACCATTTCCCATCTAATGTTTTCACAGAGAGCCCATAATGCCTTAGAACAGAAATCCTGAGCACAACCAAAAACACCCACAAAAGTCACAAGGGACATTAAAATGTTCCAGTAAAGGCATTTAAGAGAAAAATAGATAAGTTACTTCATACAGTGTTTTAAATTTATGGATATAGCTATTCATCAAAAAATAAAAAGGAGTAAGTGAAATGGTCCATCATTAGCAAAAGAAAATATCCTTTGTGGAGTTCATATTCTCAGTAAATTCCTACTGCCAAGGTGCCGTTTGAAAGACCCATCCGTCTTCAGAGAACACACAGCCTTATCATCATGGAGATTAGCATTCAACTTGGACATGATTCATTGACCAGCGTTTCTGAAAAGACAGTGCTTTGACCCAGATGCAGATAATCATAAAGTGCTTTCTGACTTGAACCACAGGGATTGAAAGCTTATGTCTTTTCTCTTTAAATATGAATTACAAATTACTTCCTTTGCAAAAGGATTGACTTACAAAGCAAAAGCGGTTACAGTAAACGAGTTTATAAAGAGAGTTTATATTGTGTCTTGAGGGTAGAAAAAAGTACCACAAATTATTTTCTTGCCTCAAAGACACCTATTTTATCTACATGTTAACAGAGGCTATATGGGGGAATCTTCAAAAAGTACATGGACAATGCAAATTATGAGAAAAAGATGTAAATATTTCAAATACTTTGCATCAACATAAACTTATCTTTTAACTCCATGTTCCTATAGACTTTTTAAAGTGCCCACATACACCTTTAATTCAGATCAGTTGAAGTCTTCTAAGTCCTCTGCTCAAGGCAACTGGCTCTCCAGAAGTGACAGTATTTGCAGCATGCCTCCCTGTGTCTGGCGTCTATGACTATTTTCAATGTAACATAATTTGAGAGTCTTCAGTGTACAAATGATATACTAAGTATTGGCGCTATGGAGATGTATAAGAAAGCTGTCAGCTTCCAGAGGGTGGATAGTGTGAACATGAGAACCATCGAGTAAGACGGTTTCATGCCTCAATCAAACATGAGGACAGTTCAGTGCAGGTGGTCCATGACTTATGATGGTCCAGCCTAGGCATGTTTGACTTTATGGCGGTACATAAGTGATACGTATTCTATACAAACCTAGTTTGAGCTTCGATCCTGCCACCAGCTGTGCGAAGCTGCGTGATACGCTTTGGGGAGGAGGAGCAGCAGCAGGAGCCACCTCTTCCAGTCGGCCATACAACCTTGAGGGGAAACAACGGATACTTTACAGTGGACTATGTTGCCAGGATATTTTTAGATGTTGTGTTTTTTTTTTTGTTTTTTTTTTTTTTTTTTTTAGTTGACAGAGTTATAGACAGTGAGAGACAGAGAGAAAGGTCTTCTTTCCATTGGTTCATCCCCCAAATGGCCGCTACAGCCGGCACTGGGCTGATCCAAAGCCAGGAGCCAGGTGCCTCTTCCTGGTCTCCCACATGTGTGCAGGGGCCCAAGCACTAGGGCCATCCTCCACTGCACTCCCAGGCCACAGCAGAGAGCTGGACTGGAAGAGGAGCGGCCGGGACTAGAACCTGGTGCCCATATGGGATGCTGGCACCGCAGGCGGAGGATTAACCAAGTGAGCCACTGCACTGGCCCCAGATATTGTGTTTTCTGATGCCATCATATCTATGGAAACATCCATCTGTGGGCACATGTGTGATATTTAACACTTTGTTATAAATACGCCTTGGGGTGGGCACTTTGTGCAGCAGTTATGACACTTCTTGGAGTCTGGGTTCCAGTCCCAGTTCCCCTACTTCTGACAGCTTCCTGCTCATGCACACCCTGGGAGGCAGCAGGTGATGGCCTAAGTACTTTGGTCCATGCCACCCGTGTGGGGCACCCAGATAGAGTTCCAGGCTCTTGTCTTTAGCCTGTCCTAGTCCTGGCTGTTGGGAACATTTGGGAAGTGAACCTGTGATGGGAGATGTGTCTATCTGTCTCTCTGTGTTCCTGTAAAATAAAATGAAAATAAATTCTTAAAATTATAAAAATAGGCCTTATTATCAAATGAAGCCATCCAGTAATAAGCTGATAGAAGTAGTCTGGGTATGGTTAGGGTAAGCTAGGCTAAGCTATGATGTCTGGTAATTTAGGTCCATTAAACTTATTTTCAAGGTTAGAGGGAAGGATTACAAATGTTTGACCACAAAGCAATGGTAAATGTTTGAGGAGATAGATATGTTTATCTTTATTTGAACAGTATACAATCTAAAACTGTGTCAAAGTATCACATAATAGCCCATAAGTATGTACAATTATGTCAATTAAAATAAATGCATTTTCAACTTATGATATTTTCAACTTTCTATGGTTTATGGGGATGTAATCACATCATGAGTTGAGGGGCATCTGGATACTTGAATAAGTGTGAAATCTGATCACTATTGAAATTTTTATCCTTTTTTAGATACACGTCTTAGGGATTTTCTTTCACCCTATTTTAGTTTAGTAAATTCTAATTACCTAAACAGTAACAAAAAATAAATTGAGTGAGAAAAACAGGGACAGAGAAAGAGAAAACACAATACAAAGCCTGAACCTTTTTAACTGATTGACCTTGAGCAAATTCGTTAATTTTTTGAACTCTAATATCCGTATTTATAACAGTTACATAATGATATCAAATAACATCTTATGGTGTTTGTAATAATTTTAGGATAACATATGCCAGGATTGAAAGGGAAAAAAAAGCATTTGACAAGTAGTGGATTCTAAACAAATTGCTAGTCTCCACTTATCTCTACCTCCACCCTTACAATTTCCAAGTCACGGCTTATCAGTCTGCTCTTGCCAAAAATGTGGTCTGATGCTGTACCCTTGCCAGCAAAGTGTTGGGACCGCTGTCAGCTGGCTTCCTCTCCTGCTGTTCTCCCTGCGTTGCTACGTCTTCTAATGTGATGCCCTGGAGATGCTACGGCACTTCAGATCTCTCCCTCCTCTCCCTCCTCTTGACTGTCTATCACTGACTGCTTTAAATGACTCCACATTCCTGCTTACCTCTTTTTTCCTCTCTTTTCTTCTCTACTCAACTCAGATAAATGTGCTCACTGTTCTTGGAAAGATTCTGCTTCATCTCAAACTGACTTCCTCATATCGGTCCTTTCTTACTATTGTCTTAAATTCAGGGGGTCAAGCCCTTTAATGTCTTCTTGATCATTGTATATGATCTACAAAGCTCTCCCTAAAATGAGGGTTGGCAACAAATTCCCCTTAAATTTTCCTGCATTGACTTTGAGACTCTTAGGATCCAGTCAGGTACTGCATTTTCTCCTTCGATGTGTAAAAAATGCTAGGAATTCACATATTCATTCCACAATATGAAAATGACTGTGATGTGATAGGCTCTGTTCAAGGTGTAGGAGACCTAGCACCAAACAAGATGAATACCTGTTCTCATGCAGAGAAAAGGGAGAGACGTTATCAGCAGAAAATATAGAAATAATGAGTAAAATTGTGAAGTGTTGTGTCCTTGCTTTTAATTAAGGAAGCACGGTATGTAGATATTTATGGGACGAAAACTGAGGAAGAGAAAACAGAAATGTAAAAGTTGAAGAGGTGGAATTTGCCTCCGACTGGCTAGACATGAATGAGTCAGGGGAAAGTGAGTGAGACCGTAAGTAGGAGAGAGGAAGTGTGGGATTGAGTATTTACTAAGACAGGAGAATCTACCAGAGGATTTGGAGCAAAGTAATGACAAAACATGGCTTTTCTTCCAGGGAAACAATAGAAATAGAGTTTGTATACAAATTCCAGATATCCTACTTGGTTCTTCTGAAGTAATTCAGCATTTTTGAGGACCAACTTCTTCTTTGAGTAAAGCAGGTGAGGGCTCAAGTACTTTGGTCCTCGCCACCTGTGTGGGAGACCCAGAATGACTTCCTGGCTCCCAGCTTCAGCCTGGCCAGCCCAGCTCTTAGGGGCATTTGGGGCATGAACCAGTGGATGGGAACATCCCCTATCTCTCTCTCTCTCTCCCTCTCTCTCTCTCTCTCTCCCCCTCCCTCCCTCCCTCTCTCTCCCTCCCTCCCTCCCTCTCTCTCTCTCCTTTCCTCCCTCCCTCCCCCTCTCTCTCACACACACACACATACACTCTGTCTCTCTCTCCGTGTGTGTGTGTGTCTGTTTCTCTGCCATTTAAATAAATAAAAATAAAGACATTTTAAAATAGAAAATAAGGATATTAATAACTGTCGTTAAACTGAGGAAATGAAACGAGAACTGAACTGGAATGCCTAGCATGTGGAGAACACTTAATCAGAAGCACCGAACATTATTTCATTTGTGTTTATCAACATCGATCTTATCTTTCTTCAAGATGATGTTTTTCTTGAGATCACATCTACACAACGTTGGAAAGAGTCCAAAAGTAGCCATTGTACCATGCTTTAAATATACAATCTTAAGCCAAATTAAGCAAGACTCAAAAAGTATTTGGATTTAACACAAAGTGGAAAAACCAGGTATGATTCTAACTTGTGAATAATGACTTGACCAGTTTTATATGGCTTGAGAAGCGTCATTCATTGATTGCATTTTGTGTTTTTATATTATGAGTACATTCATGAATATATCTTAGAGGAAATAAAGGTGTAGACTCATTGTCTTGCTCATGGATTAATTCTCAAATAATAGTGTTTTTTTTTTTTTTACAAAAAAGATTTGTTTATTTATTTGAAAGTCAGAGTTACACTGAGAGAAGGAGAGACAGCGCAAGAGAGAGGTCTTCCATCCAATGGTTCACTCTCCATTTGGCTGCAACAGCCGGCGCTGGGCCAATCCAAAGCCAGGAGCCAGAAGCTTCTTCCGATCTCCAAGTGGGGGCAGAGACCCAAGGACCAGGGCCATCTTCCACTGCTTTCTGAGGCCATAGCAGAGAGCCGGACTGGAAGTGGAGCAGCTGGGACTCGAACCGCTGCCCATATGAGATGCCGGCACTGCAGGCAACAGCTTTACCCGCTACACTACAGCACTGGCCCCAGATAGTCTTTAAGATACTACTTAAAACCTCCTAAAGCCATTCTTCAGAGTATCTTAGAAGAAATTCAAATTCAAGAAAAAAAAGTTGATTATATATAAAACCAGCACATTTTAAGTCCATCTATTATCTTACCAAAATGTAGGTTTTTTAATATAAATTTTAACTAACATAAAATTGTACATATTTGCCGAGTACCATGTGATGTCTCAATGTGCTCATGATGCAATGTCCAGTTAGGGTAAACAATATATTAAAAGAATATATTTATCATAGGAACTTATTTAACATTTTCTAAAATTACTGTTCTATAAACAAAAGCAGAACACCCACCTAAACCCATCCGAGTGGTGTCTGCTATTAAGGCAGCGACATGGCACAACACTGGGCTTTCCCTGTCACGGGGCCGTGACACCACCCCATGCAGGATGAAGAGAATTCACTCAAGGCCCCTGTACCTGTGGGAGCTGGGAGAAACGGGGTGCAACTCATCGTTGTTATCAGTCGCATCCTCCCTAAGCCCTTACCTGTAATGAAGAGTGAGGGCTGATAAGCTGATTGGTGTTGGAAGGTCATTATCAAGACCCTGTCAGGAGAGCCATGGCCACTATTAGGGAGGCAAGGGGCATTTTCCCGGAACCCCCTGGAGGCAGATCAGCTGTGTCTTCCTGCGGCTTACAAACATGCCTGAGGAAGTTCAGCTGGCAATGTCATTCATCCATGGAAGATCCTGACGCTCACAGCGTATGTGACCCTCTGTGTGCATCTGACGGTAAGAACATAGAAGCTGGCACAATTCTCCTGCAGGTATTTGCCTGAGCTTGGCGGTGCCTTTGCTGCCTTCTGAGTAGATTGATCCCAGACCGGCCTCAGAGGCAGGGGCCGCTCCTTCCTCCTGTCTCCATTTGCATTCGGACTCCCTGCCACCCTGGATAACCCCTGGAGAGGGGAACCTGATGATTTTGCTTGATCTAGGGGGTTGTTTATGGGGCACTTGAGTTTAAGAAAAGGGAGCGTACCTGGTTAGCCTAACCTAATCACAGAAGGCCTTTCACACAGGGACCAGTGGCTGAAGGGAGTGTCAGAGTCGAAATATGGGGTTGCCCGCTAGAAAACAGATGGGGCTCTGGGTTGATGAATGTGCATGGCCTCTAGACGGTGAAGGTGCACACCTGCTTCCGGCTGCCTTCAGGGCACTGAAATCTGAGGCCCACGTCCACAAGGAGCTGGATTCTGCCCACATGAAGACGGAGACCGGAAGTGGGTTTGTGCTTTGAGTTCCAGAAGGAGCCTGCTCATCCTTTGTTTCACACGGGATATAATTCATGAACGTCAACCCTATTGGGTTCCTGAACCAGGACCCCGACACGTCGAGATGCGCACCCCAAAGACTCAGATTCCAAACCAGTAGATGCAACACGCAAGAGGATTTATTCAACGTCTGCACAGACGGGCCTCGACAGCACAAAGCCATCCAAAGAAGAAGCCCCGAACAGTTGTTAACGAGCATTTTTAAAGGGAAAAACCACACAATTTACTTAATACACACAATTTACACGCTAATTGGAGGGTCTAAATGATACACACACGATTCACACACTGATTGGAGGATTTAAATGAGGGAGTTAGTGGCGGGAGTTTGTATCGGCACAACCAGCCCTGTTGAAGTAGCTAATTCCATGCAAGCACCATTCTTATAAGTGAGTAGTTATCAAGTGGGATTGATTTGCTTTTGAGCGAGGTAGCTGAATACTTAACTTGGTTGTTTTCAAAATGTAACCTGAAGATGCAGGGAGTGTACCCTAAGGAAAGTAGTCTGGGTTCTTTCTCATTCATGAGATCAGAGCTGCTGGAAGCAATGATCAGGAACTTAGTGTTTAATAAGCTCCCTGCATGCTCTAAATGTCTATGCCCTCCACCCCACCATCCCACCAACATCCATACACTGAAATCTTATCCCCCAGCGTGAGAGCGTTAGGAGATGGGGCCATCTCGGGGTGACTGGGTCATGAGGGCCTCGTCTTGTTACAGAAACCCAGGTGGGAAAACTCCCTTTGTTCAAACAGGCACCAGAGGCAGTGGCGGATCAAGCAGTTTATTACGCCAGCGGGCTCAGCTGGAATCACTTCCTGAGACCTGGGCAGCGATCGCCAGTTCCTTACAGTATTTGTAGTTCATCAGTGTCATACCTTAGCCGTTACAGCATTGGTGGGTTTATATTGCAGCCTACGTGACCTAGGACCACACTTCCGATGGTCGCGGGGCCTGGTATGTTTGCAGGAGAGATACCAGGGGCAGATTTATTAGGACAGATTTATGACGGGAGTTGACTGAAGCAGAGCATAGGACGTCTTCCCTCCCTAGACAAGATCTCAGTGGGCAGCTACGTCACTAGTTCATTGCAAGCAGCCGCTTTTCAAGGTCTGTGTTGGAGGAGGGGTCCTCTTCTCTTTCTTTGTCTCTGGTTGCAGCCGTACGTGAAGATCCAGGGGGAGATGGAGCCGTCTGTGTGTCCAGAGCAGGCCCTGAGCAGATGCTGACCGTGCATGGCCCGGACCCTGGGCTCTGAGAAATAAATGCCTGTTTATCAGCCACCCAAATAGACTGAGGGAGCCCCCAGATGAATCTTATGTCTCTGCGATGCCCACTCATCAGCCTCAACTCTGCTGACACTCTGAGCTGGGAACCTTCGTGGTGGGCATTTGGTGCAGCAGTTACGACTTTTCTTGGAATGTGCATGCGCTGTATCGTAGTGTCTGGGTTCCAGTCCCTACTCCCCTACTTTCGACTGAGCTTCCTGCCAACGCACACCCTGGGAGGCAGCAGGTGATGGCTCAAGATCTTTGGTCCCTGCCACCCCTGTGAGGGATCCAGATGGAGTTCCCGGGTCCTGCCTTTAGCCTGTCCCAGTCCTGGCTGTTGGGAGCATCATGCTTGGGCCGTTATGCACTAGATACCAGTAGGGCTCCACTCCCAAGTTCTGACAAAACTGTTTCCAGACGTCACTGAGTGCCCCCGGTGGATAAAACCTCCCCTGGCCTGAGAAGTTCTGCCCTAAAGTCAAGGATACTGAATTAGACTTTAATTGGGAGAGGAATAACATTAAGTACACAGGTTAGCACAGGATTCAGTCACTCCATTCTATATATATATATAAAAAAAGAGTAAGTGAATCTCTATTAAAAGTTATAAAATTTATAACATGATTTAACTTGTTTAATTAAAAAAATCCAAGTAGAGACTAATGATTTTATTTTTAAGTTCAGCTTGTTAAATCACCACTTAATTTTTAATTTTGCAATCATTTACTGTTTAATTTATAATGTTCTTTAATACTCGTGCCTTTATAAGGCTGAGTAGTTCTACTTTTGGAAAGACTGTGACTATCAGAGGCTATTAAATAGCATTAAAATTGGTTTTTGTCCTCCTAACTTTTCTCATGAATATTGAAATACTTTTTCCCACCCCTCCCATTTATTTTCCTCCAGTTAAGTTCATTACTTCTTTGCTCTGTTGAATAGTGTGTCACCTTTTTCTCTCCAAAACTAAGACAGATAAGAAAGATCTGACTCTGAAGCTTTCTCAGAGCCCCTGTGAATCCTCATCACTATTTGTGAGTGTGCACACGTGTGAGAGTGTGCACACGTGTGTGAGTGTGTGATTGCCAGAGTATGCGTGTGAGTGTAAGGGTGTGTCCTATTATGTACCAATACTGATCTTCCTGTTTATTTATTTTATGCTGAAGTTTATCCTTAAAGCATTCTAGCAACTAAGCAGGTGCATGTTTGTGTGTCTGTGTGATATGAACTAATTGTTTTTCCCTTTTTACTTATTTGTTTAGTGGAGCCTCTTCTATTTTAAAATCTCCTAAAGTAATGGGCTCTAAGTTATAGTTAGACAGGAGTAAAGAATTCTGGAGTTATATTGCACAGTGGGGTGACTGTAGTAATGATAAGGGACTGCACTTTTTTAGACAACAATAAAAAGCGACAAGAAGGAATTTGGAATGTTTTCAACATAAAGAAGTAATAGTAAGGGCCAGTGCTGTCGTGTGGCAGGAGGAGCTGCTACCTGTGAAGCCAGCCTCCCATGTGAGAGCCAGTTTGTGTGCTGGCTGCTCCCCTTCTGGCCCAGGTCCCTACTAATGGCCTGGAAAAGCAGCAGAAGATGACCAAAGTTCTTGGGCCCCTGAACCAAAATGGGAGACCTGGATGAAGCTCCTGGCTCCTGGTTTTGGACTGGGCCAGCCCTAACTGTTGTGGCCATTTGGGAAGTGAACTAGCAGATGGAAGACTTCTCTCTCTGCCTCAGCCTCTGCCTCTGCCTCTCTGTAACTCTGCCTTTCAAATAAATAAATAAATCTTTAAAAAGAAACAGAAGTAGTAAGCATTTGAGAAGACAGGTACACTTGTCCTGATTTGGACATTACCCATTATATATGTGTATTGAAAAATCACATGGTACACTATAAACATGTACCTTTTGTATGTGTTAGCTTTAAATAAATAAATAAACTCACCTAAAGAATGATTTAAAATATATACACATTGCCTACCTGCCCTTTGATACCCAGTATTGATAATCTCTTCTGTGTTTATGGCCACTTGGGTGACAATGATGCCATTGCAACCTTAAAATTAAGTCTATCATTAGCTACTGCTAATTTCTGAAATTCAAAAGCCATTCTGGAGGAAATGGCCAGCCGTACAGGGTTGCGGTGGTTCTGTGGAAGCTGAGCAGGACACTGCTCATTCGTTCTCATGGTGTCCGATAGCTCTTAGGCAGGGAGCAAGTACCTCCTGGGGGAGACAGGGCGTGACCTTAAGGCTGGGACAGATGGGAGTCTGAGTCCAGCTGTGGCATCACTGTGACAGATAACTTAAGTTCTCTAAATACTGGTCTCTTCATTTGTAAAAGGGGATGAACCAACCTCACTGATTTCTTGTAAAGATTAAAAGAAATAATATATGTCAAATGCTTAGTACAGGGCTAGACCCATAGAAAATATTCAATTTATACTGTATATCATGTTTTCCTATAAATATTTATGTATTTTATTTGAAAGGCAGAGTTACAGAGAGAGAGGGAGGGAGAGACAAAAACTGAGAAATCTCTCTGCTGGTTCGTTCCCCAGATGGCTATAATGGCCAGAGCTGGACCAATCCAAAGCCAGGAGCTTCCTCTGGGTCTCCTCTGTGGGTGCAGGAGCCCAAGCACTTGGGCCATCTTCTGCTGCTTTCCCAGGCAGTAGCAGAAAGCTGGACTGGAAGTGGAGCAGCTGGGAATCAAACTGGTGCCCATATGGGATGCCAGCACTGCAGGCGGAGAACAATTCCACTACTCGACATCGCTGGCCCCTTTATCATGTTATTATTTACTTCCCTTAACCTAAAAGATAGCTAAACTATGGGCTCTTTGAGTATTTATTTTCCTTTATCTTAGATATCTAGGCATGGCTAGATTAGAAGTTTATTTTCCTGCTCATATAAATATATACATTTGCATATGATTATAAGTCATTAACATATTTTAGTCTGCTTTTTGAAAAGCACAGCAGAAAATAGCTCTACAATGACTTTTTTGCTAACTAAGGAAAATAGGCTTTATTGTTAAATTTTTTTAAGATTTATTTACTTATTTGAAAGGCAGAGTTACAGAGACAGAGAGGCAGGGGCAGAGAGAGAGCGATCTTCTATCCACTGGTTCACTCCCTAAATGGCCAAAATGGCCAGAGATGGGCCAATTTGAAGCCAGGAGCCAGGAGCCAGGAGCTTCTTCTGGGTCTCCCATGCAGGTACAAGGGTCCAAGGACTTGGGCCATCTTCTGCTGCTTTCCCAGGCCATAGCAGAGAGCTGGTTAGGAAGTGGAGCTGCCAGGACTCAAACCAGCACCCATATGGGATGCTGACACTGACTACGCCCACAGTACTGGCCCCTGTTATTAAATTTTAGTGTTTTTTATTTCTATTTCTATGAGAGTCAGCAACACAGAGAGAAACCTCCCATCTACTGGTTCACTCCCCAAATATTTACTAGTGCCATAACTGTGCCAGGAGCCAGGAACTCAATTCACATCTCCCATATGGGTGGCCAGTAAAGCCATTATCTGCTATGTCCTAGGGTGTTCCCCATCAGGAAGCTAGAATCAAAAGTAGAACTGGAATTTGAAGAGTTACTCTGATGTGGGATCTTGGCTTCCCAACCAGCAGTACAATTGCTAGGCTAAATGGATTTCCCAGGTCTTATTTTCAAATGGACTTATTCACATGGTGTACAATTTAAGATATGCAAGAGATCTTCAAAAAGTTCATGGAAAATGTTTCTTGTATGGATTTCAAAATTTGTGTACCAATGTATATTTATCTTTTAACTGCATTTTCCATAAACGTGTTTTTAAAAGACTTGTTTATTTGTTTTTTTTTATTTTTATTTTTATTTGACAAAAAGAGTTAGACAGTGAGAGACAGAGAGAAAGGTCTTTCTTCCGTTGGTTCATGGCCCAAATGGCTGCTACAGCTGGAGCTATGCCTATCCGAAGCCAGGAGCCAGGTGCTTCTTCCTGGTCTCCCATGCAGGTGCAGGGGCCCAAGCACTTGGGCCACCCTCCACTGCCTTCCTGGGCCACAGCAGAGAGCTGGACTGGAAGAGGAGCAACTGGGACAGAATCGGCGCCTATATGGGATGCTGGCGCCGCAGATGGAGGGTTAGCCTAGTGAGCCACAGCACTGGCCCTCAAGACTTGTTTCATTGAAAGGCAGAGATACAGAGAGAGAAGGAAAGACAGAGAGAAAAAGAGAGGGAGAAAGGAATAGAGAGAAAAAGAGAGGGAGAGAGGAAGAAAGAGAGAGAGAGTGTCTTCCATCCACTGGTTCACCCCCCAAATGGCCACAATGGCCAAAGCTGGGCCGATCTGAAGCCAGGAGCTGGGAGCTTCTTCCGGGTTTCCCATGTGGCTGCATGGGCCCAAGGACTTGGGCCACCTTCTGATTTCCCTGGCACATTAGCAGGGAGCCTAATAGGAAGTGGAGCAGCCAGGACTTGAATTAACACTCATATGCTGGGAAATGCTGCACTGCGGGCAGAGGCTTAACCTTCTACACCACAGTGCCACCCTCCATAAACTTTTTGAAGTCCCCTCCTGGGTTCCAGATATTTAACATATCATGTTTTAGTATCAAACAGCTTATTATTTGAAGAGAAATGTAGGAAATTGAATCCTATTCCTGAATGACTGTTGACGTACAGTTTTTACTCTATCTACTAGAATTCAATCCAAAGAAATGAGATTCATTTTGATTTTACAGAGAGATTAATTTTTGAAACGTACCACAAAGTGCAAAAGGTTAATATTCAGTAGAGTTCTAATAAGCACGGTATTGGAAATGACTCATTGAGTTTTTGAAATCCTTTCAAGCTTTTTCAAAACAAAAATTACATACGCATTTCCTAAGGAAAAACTCAGAAATTGTTGTAACATTGTGCTAATAAAATATTTCAAACTTTTTTGCATTATCTTAAAATTTAGGGTTACTGAATAACCTTGCCTATTTGACAGCACTTTTCTTGTTTTTTAACTTCTCCAGAAATTAAAGTAAAATGCCCTATGCTTCCAATTTTAATTATATTTAGAATGTGCTTATAACCTTGTAGTAAAGCCAATTTAAAATTTCTCTCTCTGCAAAACTCATTGAAATCATGTTCATCATGTTCTTTTCCACAAGAGATAATAAAATACTTTACAATGACCATTCTATTTGTACTCATTTTTAATTTGAAAATATGTGGCATTTGAAACAAATTAAGATATTTTCTGTAGTTAGCCAGATTAAGTATTGTTCCATCTGGTGTCTGAAATTCTTTGAAGGACTCTCTAGTCCGCAGTACAAGGGAAGGAGAACACTGACAAGTCACTAAGGCTCCCTGTCTAAGCAGCGAGAGAAACTGAATAATCCTCTTCGTCTTTTTATGTAGAGAAAGAATCAGGGCTTCTGGTGATCAGTTAATGACACTCAGATCCTAAATCGTGGCTTGTTTTCCTTAAGGTACATTTTAGCTTTTTTAAAAGTAATTAATTAATTTATTTATTTTACTTATTTGAGAAGGAGAGGGAGAGACAGAGAGAGACAGAGAGCACACATCCATGGATCATTCCTCAAATGTCTGCAACAACCAGGGCTGGCCTGGGTCAAGCCTAAAACAGGAGCTGGGAACTCTCCCCACATCTCCCATGTGGGTGGGTGGGGCCCAAGCCCTTCAGCTGTCATTCCTGCTTCCTGGGCTCTGTATTCTCAGGAAGCTGGAGTCGGGATTTAGAGCCAGAGAGGGAACTCAGGGACTGCAAGGTGAGAAGCAGGCATCTTCACTCCCAAACAACCGTGCCCATTGTTGCTTATTGGTGACATCTGGACTACTCTAGAGGAGAAATTATATGTACTTTTGAGATAATGCAATGTCATTTTAAAAGACAGTAGCATTCTGTTGGGGAGAGAGGTAGATTTGAGATGCTGAGGGTTTGTTGTTATTTATAAGACCTCTAACTGAGGAAGTGAACTTAAATTGCAAGCAAAGGCTGTGAATGGATTTTTAAAAATAGTGATATTGAAGAAAAATGTATTATGGCAAAATTATAATAGATTGGGCAAGCTCCTAGATACTTCAGCCTGGACCCACTATGGCAATCAAATCTTGGAATTTGATTTTTAAATATCCCTTAAATCTTTTAATAAATGCAACAGATCATTTTAAGCCTTTTTTATGAAAATGAGTTTTTATGTTTTGTTTTGCATAAATGAACTCCTTCTGGGGAAATCCAGTCATTCCTATATGGAGAATCCCCGACTAACCAGCACTGTGACATTGTGGCACAGTCGGTGAAGCCACTGCCTTAGGTGCTGGCATCCCACATGGGCACTGGTGTGTGTCCAGGGTGCTCTCCTTATCATCCAGCTCCCTGAGAGGCACCGGAGGAAAGTAGAGCAAGATGGCCCAAGTGACTGGGCCATGGCCACCCCCGGGGGAGACCTGGATGAAGCTCGTGGCTCCTGGCTTTGACCCAGCACTGCCCATGGTAGCCATGTGGGAGTGAATCAGCAGATGGAAGATCTCACTCTCTGTCTCTCCCTTTCTCTCTGTAACTCTGATTTTCAAGTAAATAAGTCTTTTTAAAAATGTTTTATGAGGTCGGCGCCGCGGCTCACTAGGCTAATCCTCCGCCTAGCGGCGCCGGCACACCCGGTTCTAGTCCCGGTTGGGGCGCCGGATTCTGTCCCGGTTGCCCCTCTTCCAGGCCAGCTCTCTGCTGTGGCCCGGGAGTGCAGTGGAGGATGGCCCAGGTGCTTGGGCCCTGCACCCCATGGGAGACCAGGAAAAGCACCTGGCTCCTGGCTCCTGCCATCGGATCAGCGCGGTGCGCCGGTCGCATCGCGCTGGCCGCGGCGGCCATTGGAGGGTGAACCAACGGCAAAGGAAGACCTTTCTCTCTGTCTCTCTCTCTCACTGTCCACTCTGCCTGTCAAAAAAAAAAATGTTTTATGCATATAAAAAGAATAGATTTTATGCATTCCGTAGGTACAGCTTCAAGAAGATAACCACAATTCCCTCACTCCACTACTCCCCACCAATCCTCTCCCTCCCTTCCCTCTCTCCATCAGTTTTTACAAAGCTGTAATTTAATCCACTTCATATTCATAGGCTTAACTCACCACTATTCATAGTATTCAGCAAGTGAAATGTAGGAAGACCACAGTTCCACAGGAGTATAAACAAGGGCTAAAAATGACAATGATATCCTAAAATGACAATCTTAGTCCTATACATTTTTTGGTATTCTATATTAACTGACACATATCAGAGAATATATGCTTGTCTTTTTGAGACTTTCACTAAGCACAGTGGTTTCTGGTTGCATCCATTTTGTTGCAAAAGACAGAATTTCATTCTTTTCATGACTGAATAGTATACCATAGTGTATATATTCCACATTTTCTTTATCTAGCCATCAGTTTGTGGATATTTGGATTAATTCCATATCTTAGGTATTGTGAATTGAGCTGCAATAAATATGGGAGTACAAATAACTTTTTCATATGCTGGTTTCATTTCATTTGGATAAATTCCCAGGAGTGGGATGGCTGCATCATATGGTAGATCTTTTTTAAGATCACTGAAGAGTCTCCAAACGGTCTTCCATAATGGTTGTACTAGTTTATATTCCCATAAACAGATTAGGGTTCCTTTTTCCCTATATCCTCACCAACATTTATTATTTTTTTGATTTTTGGATAATAGCCATCTGAACTGGGGTGAGCTGATACCTCATTGTGTTTTTTATTTGCATTTCCCTGATGGCTAGTGATCCTGAACATTTTTTCATGTGTCTATTGGTTATTTATATTTCATATTTTGAAAACTGACTGTTCATGTCCTTTGCCTGTTTATTAATTTTCCCCCAGAAATATTTTATTTAAGGCATACATATTTCATGTATTTCATAAATAGAACTTTAGGAACATAGCCTTCTTATTTTTTACTAAGATCTATTTTCAATTAACTGTATACACCGATTAACTCTATACTAAGTAAAGAGTTAAACTGTATGGAATACGTGTTCCTCAACAGTTTTTTATTTCTCTTTTGATTTCTTCTATGACCCACTATTCATTCAAGAGCATGTTGTTCAGTCTCCATGTGTTTGCATGTGCTCTAGGGATTCTTGAGCTTTTTAATTTCCAGCTTCATTCCACTGTGGTCATAGAAGATGCATAGTATGATTTTGATTTTTTTGAATTCCCTGAGACTTGCTTTATGGCCTAGCCTGTGATCTATCCTGGAGAAAGTTCCACACACTGGTGAGAAGTATTCTGCGACTGTAGGATGAGAAGTTCTGTAGACATCTGTTAGGTCCATTGTTCTGTAGTATTGATTAATGTTGTTTCCCTGCTGATTTTCTGTCTGGTTGAGCTGTCCATTGTTGAATGTGGGGTATTGAAGTCCCAGATTACTATTGTTTGGAAAACTATGTCTCCCTTCAGATCCATTAACATTTCTTTTAAATAGCCAGGTGCCTTGTAATTAGGTGCATATACCTTTATTATAGTCACATTTCTGTTGAATTGACCCCTTAATCATTACATAGTGCCCTTCTTTGTCTCCTTTAACAGTTTTTGTTTTAAAGTCTATTTCATCTGATATTAGGATGGCTACACCATTCTTCTGGAATATCTTTTCCATTCTTTCACTTTCAGTCTGCATACACCTTTGTTGGTGAGATGTATTTTTTTGCAGGCAGCAAATAAATGTTATTTTTTTAATCCATTCAGCCAGTCTATCTCTCTCTCTCTCTCTCTCTTTTTTTTTTTTTTTTTGACAGGCAGAGTGAACAGTGAGAGAGAGAGAGACAGAGAGAAAGGTCTTCCTTTACCGTTGATTCACCCTCCAATGGCTGCTGCAGCCAGTGTGCTACGGTCGGCGCATGGCACTGATCCGAAGCCAGGAGCCAGGTGCTTCTCCTGGTCTCCCATGCAGGTGCAGGGCCCAAGGACTTGGGCCATCCTCCACCGCACTCCCAGTCTATATCTTTTAACTGGAGAGTTGAGGCCATTTGCATACAGGGTGACTATTGATAAGTAACAATTTGGCCCTGCTGTGTTTTGCTGAATATTCCTGTTGGTTATTTTGGATTTCCTTTGTACTTTTACTGGGAGATTTTCCTCCTTTACTTCCTTTCATGATGATGACCATTTTTCTGTGTTTCTGTGTGTAACACATCCATAAGCATCTTCTGTAAGGCTATACGAGTATTGACAAATTCCTTCAATTTATGTTTGTTATGAAAAGTCTTTATTTCACTTTCGTTCATAAATGGGAGCTTGGCAGTATTGTGCATTGACAGTTTTTTTCTCTTAAGACTTGGGATATATCTCACCATTCTCTCCTAGCCTATACTGTTTCTGATTAGAAGTCATCTGTGGTCTAATTGGAGATCCTCTGAAAGTAATCTGGGAATTCTCTCATGCACATTTTAGAATCTTTATGTTTTACTGTGGAGAGTTTGACTACAATGTTTCATGGTAAAGATCTTCTCTGTTCATGTCTATTAAGAGTTCTATGTGCTTCCTGTACTTGGCTGTCTCTCCAAATTAGGGAAGTTTCCTGTAATTATTTCACTAAAAAGGCCTTCTAACCCATTCTCTTTCCATGCCTTCAGGAAATGCTAAGACCTGTATGTTTGGTCATTTAATAGTATCCCATAAATCTCCAACACTGTTTTTTGTTTTCTAATTTCTTCTTCTCCTCCTCCTCCTCCTCCTCCTTCTTCTGACTGTAAAATTTCTGAAGTTTTGTCTTCTAACTTGGATATTCTTTCTTCTGCCTCACTGATTTTGTTGTTAAGGTTTTCTACCACATGTTTCATTTGTTCTATTGAACTCTTCATTTCCAATATTTCATTTTGATTTCTCTTTAAAATCTCAGTTTCATGAAAAAAGTTTTCTTCCATGTCATGTATGAATTTCCTCAGTTTGTGGATTTGCTTCCAATTACTTCTAAGTAATCCTATGGTTAATTTTTGAATGCTGTTTCTGGCATTTCTTCAATCTCTTCACTTTTACATTCTAGTATTGAAATGTTATTGTGTTCCTTTAGGGGCATCATATTGTCTTCCTTATTCTTTTTTCTTGATTTTTTAGGCATTTGTGGAGATACGTGTTGGTTTATTTATTTATTTTCCCCATGATAGATTTTATGTTTGAACTATGCCTCTGTGGATTAGTGGAGTGTCATAGCCCGAGGTGTGTGCTGGGTGTGACCAAGGAGCTCTGTTCAGCGCTCCAGGATGAGCACTGAGTGTCCAAGGTGACTCCCAACCTGGATGTGGTAAATCTCCTCTTTTTTTTATATCAGAGGGGAGGTTTATTCAACCCAGTTTTTCCAGCAACATTTGTTTAAGAGACTGTCCTTGCTCCAGGAATTTATTTTAGCTCTTCTGTCAAAGATGAGTTGGTTGTGGATGCATGGATTAGTTTCTGGGGTTTCTATTCTGGTCCATTTATCTACATGTCTATTTTTGTGCCAGGCAGGCTGTTTTGATTGTAACTGCCCAGCAGTAAGTCTTGAAATCTGGTATTGTGATGCCTCCAGCTTTATTTTTGTTGTTTAAAGTTACTTTAGCTATTCGGGATGTCTTGTATTTCCATATGAATTTTAGAATCATTTTTCCTATATCTAAGAAGAATGTCATTGGTATTTTGATTGGGATCACAATGAATCTATAAATTGCTTTCAGTAGTATGGACATTTTAATGATAATTCTTCCAATCCACAAACATGGAAGATTCTTCTATTTTTTGTCTTTATTCATTTCCTTGATGTTTTATAATTTTTATTGTAGAGGTCCTTCACATCCTTGTTTAAATTTATTCCAAGGTATCTGAGGTATTTTTGGATGCACCGTGAAAGAGACTAATCTTACAAGTTTTTCCTCAGCCAGGCATTTTCTGTGGATACAAAGGTTATTGATTTTTGTGTGTTGATTTCATATCCTACAAATTTATCAAACTCTCTTATGAGTTCCAATAGTCTTTTAGTGGAATTTTTTGGTTCCCCTATAAGTAGAATCATGTTGTCTGCAAACAGAGATAATTTGACTTCCTCCTTTCCAATTTGTATCCCTTTGATTTCTTTTTCTTGCCCAATGGCTCTGGCTAAAACTTCCAGAACTATATGGAATTGAGAGTGAGCATCCTTGTCTGGTTCCAAACCTTAAAATAAATAAATCTTTAAAACATTTAAAAATAAAAAATTAAACTTTAAACCAACAGAAAAAGACCCAAATTTCCTACTTGATATGTGTAGACAATAGCTTTCTACATTTATATTCGTTCATGGTAACATTTACAAATTGTAGAAAATGAAATCTTGTGGTTTATGGGTTTTTTTGTTTGTTTTAAAGAAAAGACTTTTCTAAGTACTTGGGCCCTGCACCCCATGGGAGACCAGGAGAAGCACCTGGCTCCTGCCATCGGATCAGCGCGGTGCGCCGGCCGCGGCAGCCATTGGAGGGTGAACCAACGGCAAAGGAAGACCTTTCTCTCTGTCTCTCTCTCACTGTCCACTCTGCCTGTCCAAAAAAAAAAAAAAAAAAGACTTTTAAGGTGTGACAGTAGCAAGTTAAATAAGTGAAAACAAGTTTTATATTGTTAAGGGAATAAATAATATATCTGACTATGGATGCGTGTAGATGACAACATAATTTTTAAAAGGCCAGAACATCCCTGGTGACACCTTGGCCAAACATGGCAGTTTGGGCACTGAAGATCCCAAAGTACATGTATTCAGTTGATAACTGTGCAGATCCAAAATTAATCAGATTTTCATAGTCACAAAAAAGGAAGTTTTCCTTGTTCCGATTGCCTTTCCTTCCCCATGGGAATGATTAAATTTTCCAAGGAGGGGACTGAAGACAGATCTCTAACATATGCAGGCTGTATGCCATTTGGTAAGATGGCTATCTTTCCTGCATCTCGGTACCCTCATCCAAAAGAGCACAGCGGCGTGTATCCGGAAGATTTTCATGCAGATTATATGATAGGTTGAAAAAAATGTATATCATGTGCCTGGCGTATAGTAATTATTATTTTTGCCATCAATGATATAAATATACATATTGACTAGAGCTATACCTTTAATATTTTAAAAACCAAAAACTGTATTTCTACATACAGGTAAAATTTTAATATTTTCTTATCAGTTACACGAAGATGAAAAAACACTCTGGGGTTTCATAACGTAGGACATGGAATACCAAAGGGTTGCTTTTTTTCATCAAAATATGTATAATCAGGGGCAAGGGTCTGGTGCAACAGTTGCGATGCTACTTGAGATACTCATGTCACATAAACAGGATGCCCAGGTTGGAGCCCACCCAGTCCCTGGGAGGCAGCAGTGATGGCTGAAGCATTTGGCTCCCTGCCACCCACTTGGAAGACCTGGATTGAGCTTCTGGCTCTTGGCGCCAGTCTATCCCAGCCCCATCTGCTTTGGGCATGTGAGAAATAAAGTCTCTCTCTCTTTGTGTGTGTGTGTCTGTCTCTTATTTTTCAAATAAATAACAAAGTAAGTCTTTTAAACAGATAATCTACTAGCTATGAAAAATGAAGGAAATGCTTGTCTCTGAGGGAATTTTCTGCTATTCTATGTATAACTGTGTTTTCTGTGATCACTTGAAGGACTGTTATCTGTTCCCCTATGAGAAACTGGGCTCCCCCTTATTGTAGAAGGATTTTTACCTGCAGCCTGAGCAACAGTGTGCTGTAGGTTGTCTGACAGTGGAATTTGCTGGTCTGACTAAACAGGGATCTAAGATGCCCAGTACTAGGAAGCAGCTTCTGCAAGTACATAGGATATGGTAACAATTTTTTAAAAAAAAGATTTATTTATTTGAAAATCAGAGTTACACAGAGAGAGAGGCAGAGAGAGAGAGAGAGGTCTTCCATCTGCTGGTTCACTCCCCAGTTGGCCGCAATGGCTGGAGCTGCATCGATCCAAAGCCAGGAGCCAGGAGCTTCTTCTGGGTCACCCATGCCTTGAGCCATGTTCTACTGCTTCCCCAGGCCGTAGCAGAGAGCTGGATGGAAAGTGGAGCAGCGTGTCTTGAACCAGCGCCCATATGGGATGCTGGCACTGCAGGCAGTGGCTTTACCCACTATGGCACAGTGCCAGCCCCAGGATATGGTAACAGTTCACTAGTTCCTTCTGGTGTGGGGACACAAGGCATGTGGGAAAGTCAGAAGCAAGCCCATAACCTAGTGAATTTGAAGTTCCCTCTTAGAACTAAGATTAGTTAATAGAGATAAAAATGTCTGCTTGGAAGCCAGTACTTTTGTGGTTTATATCCTCTTCGTTCCTGAGGTCAAGAAGAATGTTTTTTCCCTTCATTTCCAGTTTTATTTTTATAGAAAGCTTTTATTTAATAAATATAAATTCCTAAGTACAACTTTTGGATTATAGTGGTTCTTCCCCCCATAACCGCCCTCCCACCCCCAAACCGTCCCATCTCCTACTCCCTCTCCCATCCCATTCGTCATCAAGATTCATTTTTAATTATCTTTATATAAAGAAGATCAACTCTATACTAAGTAAAGATTTCGACACTTTGCACCCCCACAGACACACAAAGTATAAAGTACTATTTGAAGACTAGTTTTACTGTTAATTCTCATAGTACAACACATTAAGGACAGAGGTCCTACATGGGGAGTAAGTGCACAGTGACTCCTGTTGTTGATTTAACACTTGACTCTCTTATGTATGATGCCAGTGATCACCTGAGGCTCTTGTCATGAGCTGCCACGGCTATGGAAGCCCCTTGAGTTCACAAACTCCTACATTATTTAGACAAAGCCATGATCAAAGTGGATGTTCTCTCCTCCCTTCACATAAGGGTACCTCCTTCTTTGATGGCCCCTTCTTTCCACCGGGTCTCACTACAGAGATTTTTCATGTAATTCATTTTTTGCCACAGTGTCTTGGCTTTCCATGCCTGAAATTGATAGAATTAAAAAGGAGAGAACGATCCAACATGGGAAGCAAGACACACAGCAGACTCATAGAATGACAAATACCTAAACAGCATTCTGGCCTCAGAATCAGCCCTTATGACATTCAGATTTGATTAAGAAGAATTTTTGTTTGTTTGTTTTTTAAAGATTTTCTTTATTTATTTGAGAGGTAGAGTTACAGACAGTGAGAGAGACAGAGAAAGGTCTTCCTTCCATTGGTTCACTCCCCAAATGGCCGCAACGGCCGGAGCTACGCAGATCCGAAGCCAGATGCTTCTTCTTGGTCTCCCACGTGGGTGCAGGGCCCAAGCACTTGGGCCATCCTCCACTGCTATCCCAGGCGATAGCAGAGAGCTGGACTGAAAGAGGAGCAACCGGGACTAGAACCGGCGCCCATATGGGATGCCAGCACCACAGGTGGAGGATTAACCTAGTGCACCATGGCACTGGCCCCAGAAGAATGTTTTTGAAAATCCATTTTGTCTCAGCTTTGCTAAGAAGAACCAAGCAAAAGATTTGGGGGAACTATGCTGTTTGCGTTAGCTTTGCTATTTTTCTGGGAGTGTTCTTATTGTAGTTTTTAACAAAGGAGAGCATTTGTCTACCCCTAGTCTCAAGCATGACTCTTGGATAGAAAATATCGGTAAAGAGCCCCTTCCGATGATGGACTTACAGGCGATATCCAGCTACTTTTAAGCACAGTGAAGTTCCAATGTGTAAATACTGTTAGAAGGCTAAAGGTGTTACTGATCCGAGATTCTTAGGCACATTTGCAATGGAAACTGACGAAAGGCAGTGATCAATACAGACTAGGCTGGCTGGAATCTCACACAAGAGAGACAGCATGACTAGAAGAGGTTCTATTCCCTGGCTCCCTCAAGGCAGCTGAATAAGGGTTCGTATTGGACTGGGGAGGTGTGATTGCACCCTCGTTGTTCCTGGCTCAACCGTCTTTGGTACATGTCACTTCGAATCGCACCTGGCTTCAGGTTCTGTGCAGGTGAGGCACACTAAATGCTCAACATGGCAGTGTTGTTGACTACGGTCTCTCCAGGAAGGTCAAATACCAGTTGTACTGGGCTGTTCTGAGCACGTGTGTAGGTTGGTAAAGTCCATCATGGCACTGAAGGGGTCTTTTGTGGTTAGAGTTTAGGATCTCCTTGCTCCCAGCTGGCTGAGAATTGGGTGGGGCATCTTGAGGCTGTCGCCTTGATCAGGCTGGGAGATGGATACAGAGACAGGTTGAGAGGCCTGAATTTTGTGAATGAAGTCAGGTTTCTGTTGGCTGCTAGCATTCTACTCTATCTACCCTTCCTCTTTTCACCCTAAATTACTAGATCAGATTGAGTTTAAACTTTAGACTCAGTCTCTTCCCCAGCGGCTCATTTAACAACATTATAGCAAATATATCGGACCTAAGCAAGACTGTATTTTTAAAGGAAAGTATTCCTTGGGAAGCCATAATTGCTCATTTATATTTTAGTTTTAATATTATGTCCTAAAGTCTCAGACCTGCAGAGAAATAAGGGGTAATTTTAGGAGAAGAAGTGAGAAGCGCTCTCTGAATATACATAAGCAGTATAAGACGTCTGGGTCATTCATTTTCTCCCAAGTTGCATTTCTCTTCTCTGTAGCACTTCCGTCTGCATTTTTCCTTTAGTTTCACCAGGCAAGAACAGAAATCTCGAGTGGAAGGTGAGGAAGATTTACAGGTGTCACCACGCCTCTCTGGTGTAAAAATATCGTCTTCTGCGGTGCACCGTTTAGGGATATTTTATTGTTTTGTAGCTTGTCAGGAAATTGCCGGAGTTTGACTCTTACTAGGATTGCATAGTCATGTGAGAACTCATTGATAATCCCAGAAAGAAACTCACAACGTAAATTAAGGCAAAAAGCAATCTTAAACATGTCACTCAGGATTGAGATCACAGGAGAGAAAAAGAAAATACTTTCCTGGAATGCATTGCACACCTCTCTTCAGCAGTGCCCTTCGCCATTACCAGTTGAGTCCATCGCATTTCTGTTAGCTGAAAGTGTGGGCTAAGCCTTCACGCACATGGTCAGCAGTTATACTGAGAAGAAGAATCCCCTGGGAGGGCGGAGGCTGTCTGTCCTGGTGGGCCCACGGGAAGCCCTAAGTTCTGTCCTCAGCTCTGGCAGGGAATAGCTGTGCGATGTTGCATAAAAGTCATCCTGCAAACCTCGGTGTCTTCGGCTGTGTCTCTGAGAAAATAAAGCCTTTCCTGTCTATTCACAGTTTTACATGGATCAATGAGATGACATGCGGAAATGTACGGACCTGAGAGTTCCGTGTAAGCATAAGATATAACCTCCAGCCGCTGTTCTGAGACTACTTACATAATGGGATAAGCAAAACCAATAGAATGCCATGTAAATAATATTTTAGTTTTAATTACCACAACCCTAGCTTTTACAGGCATTTAGGAAGTGAACCAGCAGGTAAAGAGTCCCTCTCTCTCTCTCTCCCTCTCTCCCTCCTCCCCCTCATCACCTCTCCCCCCCCTCCCTCTCTCCCCTTCTCCCTCTCTCCCACCCTCCCCCTCTCCCTCTGCATCCTCTTCCCCTTCTCCCTGTCCCTCTCTCCCTGCCCCCCTCCCACTTTCCCTCTCCCTCCATTGTTCTTTCAAATAGATTAAAATGAGTAAATAAACATTTTTTAAAAAGAGATGCTTACTGAAAAAAGTCCATGTGCATATTCATCTATTTATTTGTTACACATTACTGATATCAAAGATGTGTGTCGTGCAGTTTACAAATACTAACATATGCAAGGTGAGAACCAAGATGGCACTAAGTATATGCACTTGTGACGACCTCCCCACGGAGACAAAAGTTTTAGCAGCTGTACACGCGCCAAGTCACCAAGGAAGCCAGGTGAGGAACCACAGTGCCTTGTTTTAGCATAACAATAAGGAAAGTCACTCTGAAGATAGCAGGACTGAAAGAGTTGCCTGCCTCATCTCTCCCCTGGCTCCAAGGATCATGGTGTGGAGGGAACTGCCAGTCACTTGGGATAAGGAGAAGAACTGAACCCCACTGCCAGCCCCATTGTGAAGAATTTCAGTGTCAGACTGTGCCCTGTGGTCCTTGCTCTGTACCTACAGCCTGAGAATTTGGAGCCTTCCTGACTGGGCTGTCTTCATCACCTATCACCCCACTGCTGGAGAGAAAGCAGAACAAGTCTCCAGCCTTATACAGAGGCCAGGAAAGGGGGCTTAGGACCAGGCCTTGAAGCTCAGAGGTGGGTCTTCCACTGCTTGAGTCCCAGATGTGTGGAAGTCCTACCCCAGGCTGGTGCTCACAGACAGTCTGTAGACTTGCCCCTATAGTCTAGACGACTTAACAGTTGGCTCCCATGAGCTAGGACAAGCCAGTTCCCACATATCATTGATCTCAGGTTATCATGTCATAGGAACCATCTGTAATCAGTAACATAAGTGGCATAGGAAATGGTTGAAAACAATATTACTCACTTACGGATGTACCTCCATATCTAATGGAGCTAACCTTGCATTCTCTCTTGGGTTTTCTATTGATCCATTTACATGGTCGCTATAGTTGTCACCAGAAGACTGGAGACCTTGAGGCCACATAATATTCAGGGAAGGATATTAATGCTGGTGGATAAATAATTTTCATTACAGGGACACATTTTCCAAAGTAAATAATAACGCTAGTTGTGAAGTTTTATTATGTCCTCAACAACACATGTGCTTCTGCTTTCCCAAGGAGTTAGCAAACATAGAAACCCCACAGATTTACCCCCTGTGCCAAATAATTGCAACCCTTGGTGCAATGAAGTAATCATTTCAGCCCCTGAAAATACTTTCAGGTGCTTCTGGATGTGCTTTCCAGCCCTTAGATATTCTTCTTATTATTATTTATTTTATTACATTGTACTTCCATCTACACACTCTCAAAACAAGACTGGACGCCATATGAAGTTCTCTTTTCTCCCTGTTGTTGTAAGTTAACAGCATCTGGTGTCTCTTCTCCTTAAACATCTTTGTTTCTGAAGTACTGAGAGAATTTCTGGGCTTCCTAAGCTCTCAATAAGTCTTTTAATGAAGGTTTTCTGCAGTGAATTGACTTAGGGACAGGCCAAGAAAACGGGAGTTGAGAGGATGGATGGACCTAGACCCCATGGTGAAGGAGTAGGCTTGTAATGTTGGCCATAAGTTGCCTTCACAGTGTACACCTGGGATGGTGTTGAGTGCTTCAGGAGAAACTTAAAATGCAAAATCTCCCAAACAATGGGAGAATGTAGTTAGCTGCACCATCAGAAAACATTTACAGATAGATTTAAATGGACTTTTGTCTTTGCTTTAATTGACTCAATATACTGTGAAATGGACTATGCGATGTTTGAGACTAGTTTCTGCCAGTTTGACAGCGCGACTCATTAATTTAAAAGCAAAGCTACCGGCATCCTTACTACGCTTTCTTCATTGCTATGCAGTAGGTAACATCCCCAACAAGGTACCTGATGTCACATGCTGGTACGTATGTGCTGAGATATTGTTCTTCCTTACTGATGTTTCATTTCTTCAAGAAGAGTGTAGATTACTTAAGGAGAAAAATCATTCAGAAAATCTCTAAAGAAGCAACTTGAGTTTTGGTGCTCTTAGTCCCCAGTGAGGATCTTTTGAAGGCCTGGATTCTTCTCCCCAGGGGGGAAAAATAAGTATTTATGAATGAAACACACAATTTTGCATGAAACATTAGGAAGTTTTATCGTCTATAGGTTAAAATTGATGTTCCAGAGAAACTCAGTTTGGACAAAGCTTTAGTAAGTACAATTAATTAACATTTGGTCTTGGAGGGTTAATTTCATACTTGGGCAAAACAAGAATGTCCCAGGCCTGAGCATGAAGGTGTTACTGCTCAATGAACAGGATTAACATCCGGTACAGAAGTAAGGACAGAGCACAGGTCATAAAGCCGTTTACCTCCCCAGCGGATTTCCAAGGGCCTCCCGTGATTTCTGTAAGAGTAGAATGAACTATGAAGTTCTACAGTGCAGAGCTCAGACAACAGCTGCATCCAACTGATTCACAGTGAAATAGGAACTAGAAAGTCTCTTCGTTTAAGGTTTCTCCTTTACTACGTGCGTAAAAAGTAAATGTCAAAGTTGTCCTCAGGACGGTATTAGCACACTTAGGATCCCAATGACACGAGCATACCAGGCACACTGTTTGTGTTTTGCCTCTGTGGTTTATGTGGCCCCCTGAACGTTTCAATATAATTGTTAGAGTTTATGTGCAGAGGGAAGATGCATGAATACTTTACAATGAATGGAAGAGCACAGTAAGCTCATAAAATGAGCATTTATATTCTTATCATAGGCCTGCTCTCATGTCATATTTATAATGAACACCAAGGAAGTGTACAGTAGGAAACATAGCTCAAATCAGTCAACATATAATGTCAAAGTAGGATATATGACCACATGTTAAGCCTCTACATAAAATTATATACACATATAAGTTATATATTCATATAAATGATTGTATATATGGTTATATATGTATTCATATGGTATATTATATATATTTAATATATTCATATATTAAACTTCAACATTTCACATGTTCAACAAATACATCTTAGAAACATTATTTACATTTTTAATTCTTAATTATGAGAGTTACTTGTTTAAGTCATAATATGCATTTATAGCACTTAAAGAAGTCATACTAAGGAAGGCAGGTTCTTCTAGAAAGTCTGAGTTATAAAATTCTTTACAATTAGGTTGACTTTGAAATACTTACCTACACATTTATATAGGGACTCGTTTCAATTGCTTGTGTACATAAAGCAAGTTAGAGAATCAGGACAATTTAGAGAATCAGATAAAGTAGATAAAAATAATGTTTTTCTCCAAATAGTTAAGAGCCATTTTATGCATAATCCAATTAATTGTTATAATTCTCTTGATTATATATTGATATATTCATAATTACTTTTACCAGTTTCTTCAATCCAAAGTATAAGTAATACTTCTTTTTTTAAGATTTATTTGTAGGGCCAGCACTGTGGTGTAGCTAGTGAAGCTGCTGCCTTTGGAGCCAGCTCCCATAGAGGCCCCGGTTCAGGTCCTGGCTGTTCTGTTTCCAATCCAGCTCACTGCTGGTGCATCTGGAAGGCAGTGGAGGGTGGCCCAAGGTCTTGGGCCCCTGTACCTATGTGGGAGACTCAGAAGAAGTTCCTGACATCTGTCTTCAGAGTAGCCCTGTTTGAGTTGTTGCAGCCATTTGGGGAGTGAACCAGGGGATGGAGGGAGAGACAGGGAAAGAAAGAGAAAAAGGGAGAATCTCTCATTCAGTGGTTTACTCCCCAAATGACCACATGAGCTGGAACTGGTCCAGGACAAACCATTGAGCCCAGAATCTCAACTGGGTTTCCTATGTGGGTGGCAGGGGACCAAGCACTTGAGTCATCTTCTGCTGCTTTCCCAGGCACATTAGCAGGGAGCTGGAAGGGAAGTGGAGCAGCCAGGACTTGAACCAGTGCTCAGATATGGGATTCTAGTAGCACAGATGACAGTTTAGTGCAGGTCAGGCATGCAAATGTGAAATCAAGTAATGAAGAAATAGAAAACTCCAAATAATGCAAACTAAGAAAGCCCTTTTTAGAGGAATAAAATTCAAGAGAGTGAGGATCTGTTAAAAAAGATTCTGGAATTATGCATATTATCACCTGAATTTTCTAGTTTATTGAGGTAGTTAACAGTATGACATTTCTAGAAAATGGGACACCTTAATTTCTATCCTGTTGCTTTATTTCTCATTGAAATAGAATAAACTATTCTTTGACTTGATAAAATGATGATTGGCAGATCAAAGAACTGTCTGCACCTCAATGTTTATTGCAGCTCAATTCACAATAGCTAAGACCTGAAATCAACCTAAATGCCCATCAACAGTAGACTGGATAAATAAATTATTGGATATGTACTCTATAGAATACTATACAGCAGAAAAAATGAAACTCAGTCATTTGCAACAAGATGGAGGAATCTGAAAAATATCAGGCTGAGTGAAATAAGCCAGTCCCAAAGGGACAAATATCATATGTTCTCCCTGATCGGTGACAACTAACTGAGCACCTAAAAGGAAACCTGTTGAAGTGAAATGGACACTGTGAGAAACAATTACTTGATCAGCCCTTGTCCTGACTGTCAAGGAACAACTTACTCTTTTATTCCTTATAGTTTTTTTGTTCTACTTAATACCATTGGTTGAGCTCTTTAATTAACACACAATTATTCTTAGGTGTTTAAATTTAACTGAAAAGTGGGAATAAGAGAGGGAGGAGAGGTACAGTTCAGCACATGCTCAATCGGGCTTGCCCCAAATGGTAGAGTTAGAAATGTGCCAGGGGATTCCAATTCAATCCCATCAAGGTGGCATGTACCAATGCCATCTCACTAGTCAAAGTGATCAGTTTCAGTTCATAACTGATCATAATGATAGGATTAAGAGTCAAAGGGATCACATAAATAAGACAAGTGTCTGCTAATACTAACTGATAGAATTAAAAAGGAGAGAACAATCCAATGTGAGAAGCAGGATACACAGCAGACTCATAGAATGGCAGATGTCCTAAACAGCACTCTGGCCTCAGAATCAGCCTTTAAGGCATTCGGATCTGGCTGAAGAGCCCATGAGAGTTTTTCAGGCATGGAAAGCCAAGACACTGTGGCAAAAAAAAAAAAAAATCCAAAATGACCTAAATGAAAGATCTCTGTGAGATTCCAGTGTAAAGAATGGACCATCAAAGAAGGAGGTACTTTCTCTGAAGGGAGGAGAGAACTTCCACTTTGACTATGTTTGACTATGACCTTGTCTAAATAAGATCAGAGTTGTCGAACTCATGAGGCTTCCATAGCCTTGGCAGCTCATGACTAGAGCCTCAGGTGATTACTGACGTCATAATTAAGAGTATCAATTGTTAAATCAACAACAGGAGTCACTGTGCACTTTCTCCCCATGTAGGATCTCTGTCCTTACTGTGATGTACAATGTGAATAAATGCTATAACTAGTACTCAAACAGTACTTTATACTTTGTGTTTCTGTGTGGGTGCAAACTGTTGAAATCTTTACTTAATATATACTAAATTGATCTTCTGTATATAAAGATAATTGAAAATGAATCTTGATGTGCATGGGATGGGAGAGGGAGTGGGAGATGGGAGGGTTGTGGGTGGGAGGGAGGCTATGGAGGGGGGAGCCGCTATAATCCAAAAGTTGTATTTTGGAAATTTATATTTATTAAATAATAGTTTAAAAAGTTAAAAATAAAATATTTTTAAACCATAAAGAATTTTAAAAAAAGAAAAAATGATGAAATCTGATGCTATACTGAGAAAGAAATACCTAAGAACTCTATCAGTTAGTTTTTATGTATGAAGAAATATTGTGCAACATATATTTCAATAAACACAGTCGGTCCCCAACTTGAGTATGGTGCAGGGCAAGAGGGAGAGCAAAGTTCCACGTTGCAGTTGATGATTGGAGAACTGCTGGAAGTAGGTGCTTCTATAGTGTTCTATAGTGTTCTCAGACTACGTTGGGGCTCTAGAACGGATCAGTATGGCTAAACGAACAGTCTTTCCCACAGTTCCTGTCCCAGTGCGTTTCTAGTCAAGGTGAGCCCAAGGCAGTTCCTTGCACGACTGTGGGAGGCAGAAGTGAAACATCGGCTCTCGCAGCACTCAGACCTGTTGTCACCTGTCTGCTGGCTCACCCGGGGGGGTCAGGACACATCTGGATCTGCACAGTCTTCCCCTGGACCCTCTGGGGCAGCAGTTCCCAGCTTCTGCAGGGCGCCAATGGGTTCAGGGTCAGAGGGAGCAAGAGCTGATGTGGGTTCCAGTCTGCGTTCATGAGCTCCAACTCCCGCTTGTCAGCGTATCCATGCTCTCTCCTACTCATATTCGTCTCGTCTCTCCCTTCTGCTCTGAAACTTTGATGCTCCGGCATCAGACACCAAGCCAGCGGACAGCGTTTAACCAGCCCCCACAATCGTGTCATGTCAAATACGCTTATTTCATGTGTGTGTGTGTGTGTGTGTGTGTGTGTGTATATATATATATATATATATATACACACTAGCAGTTTTGTTGATATGATTAAAACCTGATCAATAGGCCGGCACCATGGCTCAATAGGCTAATCCTCCACCTGTGGCGCTGGTACCCTGGGTTCTAGTCCCGGTCAGGGCGCCGGATTCTGTCCCAGTTTCTCCTCTTCCAGGCCAGCTCTCTGCTGTGGCCCAGGAAGGCAGTGGAGGATGGCCCAAGTGCCTGGGCCCTGCACCTGCATGGGAGACCAGGAGAAGCACCTGGCTCCTGGCTTTGGATCAGCGCGGTGCGCCAGCCACAGCGCACCAGCCACAGCGGCCATTGCAGGGTGAACCAACGGCAAAGAAAGACCTTTCTCTCTGTCTCTCTCTCTCACTGTCCACTCTGCCTGTCAAAAAAAAAAAAAAAAAAACCCTGATCAATAGACTAAACATCTTATCAGCATTAGAACTTCTAATATTTTTGTAATTTTAAAATTATTTTCTTATAAAAGCAAATGTTTTTGCTTGCATTTTCACTGTCCTAAGAAAAATACATTATGATTTTTTCACTATTCATATCTCTAGTTGTAGAAGCATGCACAGATGTATTGTTAGACATTTTCTGTGGAGTGTAGGACTCAGGTTAACACAGAATTAGAACTCGACAATCTGAAGTACCAGTGTACCCTTTACCTGTTTAGCAGGAACATATCTGATGAAAAACAGTTTCCAAAGTAAAATAAGAAGGTAATTAAGAGTATAAGATGAAAATATTGGCCTACCTATAGTAACTACATTAAAAGATAAAAAAAGTGAGTAGCCATAAAAATGAGATCATAGTGAATTCCTGAGTTAGTTTACAAAGAGATTTCTATTTTGCCATGCAAACAAGGGGGATTTTAATGCACTCAATTCTGCATTGCAGTAACACCCAAAGGAGGGACTTTTTTAAATGCAAGCTTCTCCACAGTTCTTCAACCCGGAGAAATTCCTGTCTTATTATCTGTCGCTCCCCCTCTTCGTGGAGGAACGACACTAAACCCTGCGCTGTTCTTTCGTCTGCTCGGCCCTCCCCGGGTTTGCTGCTGGTTCTTCCCGGGTTGGCTACTATCCCTTCCACCTCCGTGGAAGGGCAGTTCCCCCTGGCCACATTCCCCACTTCCGCAGGGGAGCGGCACACCGCCGGCCGGCTCTCTCGGGGGCTGCACAGGTGTTCCCCTTAGATGTTCCTGGTGCATGTTGTCTCTCTCCTCCTTTATAGTCCTCCTCCGCCAATCCTAACTCGGCTGCCCACACGCTGAGTACGCTGCTCTCCTCCAATCAGGAGCAAGTCCTACAGTTTATTAGTTGAACTGGAGGCAGCTGTGCGGAAGCTGTTTACTTCTCTCCCAGCGCCATATTGTGGGAGAGCAGATGCATAGAATAAGTCTTAATTCCAGTAACTCAGTCTAGTCCGGTTGCTCCCCACAATTATCAAGTAGTGAGGAGGAACAGTTGTCAGCACATGCGCAGACTTGTGAAGCCAAAGGAAAACACCAGACTTCTTGAAATCACTCTGAGAGGAGGGTTAGGGCAGTCCTCTGTACTCAGGCATAGGGCCGGGAAGAAACTGGTTAAGTGGATGACATAGTGATGACCCCTTCCAGTATGTTTAAATCCTAATCCCTAAAACCTCCAAGATGGTGCGTGGCAAGAGAGAATGAAGATTTCAGATGGAATTAAAATTGATGATCAGCTGACTTTAAAGTAGAGAGATTATCGTGGATAATCGCTGTGGGTTCAAAGTCATCCTGAAGAGGGTTGTGGGGAAGAGGGAGGCGGAAGAACGAGGTCCAGAGACAGAGTGCCATAAGGAAGATCAAACCACAGGTGGCCGGCCTTGAAGACAGCAGGGCCACAGGCAAGAAAGGCAGGTGCCCCCTGGACACCAGACCAAGCCAGGAAACGGACTCTCCCCAAGCCTCGGCCAGGAACATAACCTTACTCACGCCTTGATGTTAGCCAGGGAGCTCCGTTTCAGCTTTGTGTGGTTTGAAGCGGCTAAGTTAGCAGTGACTTTATTATTTTTTTTTTTTGCAACAGTAATAGGCACATAATACACATGATATCAGAACAAAATACTGATTGAAGCCAGCCGCTTCCGAAGAGTGGATTTGTGCTTACATCAGCGCTCTCGACTCACTGAACGTGGAAAGAGAAAATAGGAACAAACGTGCAGTTAGAGAAGACTCGTGTGACGAGGGATGCTCTCTTACCGGAAAAATATTAAGGAAAGTTCTGCTGATCCCAACTGTCTAGCTTTTATAAAGAAAAAAAAACTTTTTTTTAAAGAAAAGAAAGAAAACGATTTAAATTAACATGTGAAAAACTGAGTAACTTATATCTCCATGTCCCTCATTGCATTATATCCTTTGATTATGTGAAGTTCATTTCAGCTCAATGTAGATTAGATCGAATAGTGACATTCCCAACTGGACTACCAGATGGAATCACATTTTAATTAACTTTTCCACCAGCATACAGATGTGCTTCTTGTGATCATTACCAAGAAATCATTTACTTGCAGCAAAATGAGAAACCCTAGTGGCAGATTGTAACTTAGAATAATTGATCACATCATGAGATCATTAACCTTAAAAGACTTTTAATCATTTATTGACCAAATGAAGAAAAAGCTTAGAAAGCAGTATTGAATATACCTAAGACACATTAGCATGTGCCTTTTGGGAGATCAAATTAAAGGAAATATTTGCATGATGAAATAATGATCTACTTGTATGTATTATATCATTAATTCAAGCTTTCATACATTAGTCAAAGCATATACTATTGGAGGAAAAAAAGTTACCCAGCTACTACTTTTTGTTCTCTATCACTACCAGATAATTCCAATTCATATTTAGTGTTTTAACAATAATGAAAACCTTGCCTTCTAAACCTTTACACTTAAAGAAAAAAAAATCATAAATAATTTCTTCTTAAGTGAAAAATATCAAGTGACTATAAGTGATACATAAAATTAATTTAAAAATTGTAAAGCAAAGATTAAACAGCATATAATTTAAAATACATTGTCTGCCTTTACATTTACCACAGTTCTTCTCAAACTATAATGATAATTCTAGCACCTAGGAGTCTAGCAACTAGAAACACATTAATAAGGAAAAGAGCTTCCTAGTATTATAAAAACCTTTTTATTCCAAACATTGTATGTGAAAATCAGCATTAAAAATACTTCTGTTACCAGTTGCAGAGTTACATTACTATGTTCAGCATCAAAGGAGCAGCCAGAGG
This sequence comes from Oryctolagus cuniculus, assembly GCF_051225735.1. NCBI lineage: Eukaryota > Metazoa > Chordata > Mammalia > Lagomorpha > Leporidae > Oryctolagus > Oryctolagus cuniculus. The sequence goes on along the minus strand of NC_142874.1, from coordinate 10,827,822 downwards.
CGCCCGCTTGTGGGAAGTTCCAGGCTGCGAGTGGGTACGGCGCAGGTGTTCCAGCGTGGCAGGCCCGGGCCCGATTATTCCGTGTGTGGTTTAAGGTGTCAAGGTGAAAAGCATCCATCACCCACTTCCTCTGTCCCCATAGAAGTCACAGCATGCCTACTAACCCAGGTGTAACGCACTCACTGAATGAAATGGAATAATGAAATCTCAGTTTAGGCTTCTGTCTTTCCTGAGTGATAATTTATCCACTAACAGCAATTGAGATTCTTTTTTTTTTCCTTTTTTTTTTGAGTTTCTTCTCTCAGCTTCTGGGATAACCATGGAAGAGACCCCAGTGCTCAGGATCTCAGAGGAATGTGTAGTTTCCAAATTGTAATTAGAACCTGAGCCCCTTTTTTCAGTTAAAAATTGAAAGTCAGTTCTTAAAGCTGACCGTGGTGGGATGTCCTTGCCTAAGCTGGGACAGGAGTGGGGAACCTGGACCCCACCCACATGGTCCCTCTCCCCTACACTCAGCTTCCTAAAGCCCCTCAGAGCCCACATTGAAAACTACTGCAGACCCCCAGCCCAGCATTCTGGACTCTGTCACAGTATCTCTTTTTTGGAGTTACTAAGACAACAGCAAGAGCACCCGGAGTTGGGCCTCCGCCTTCCAGACCCTCGTATTCCTCAGCCAGGTGGCTGGTCTAGGGAGGCTAGCCCTGGAAATATTTATTCTTAATGGACATGTTTTAGAAAGAGAAGCTAGTGAGAAAGAAATGAGAAAGAAAATACTGGATAAGAAAATGAATAAAATTCCTTTAGGCCTTAATAATGCATATTGTATCTAGAATCTCAACATGCATTTTCTGTTAATACCAAACAGAAAAGTTAAGTCAGGAACCAAATAAATCAATTCCAGCGTAGAGGATTGCTCTGTCCCTTTGCCCTATTATAGGCTGCACTTAAACTCTTTCAGTGTGAGCAGGGAACATCAGTACACAGTGAAGCAAGCTAAAGCCCCAGTCCTCGTCTAATAACCACTCAGCTGTTCTGTCATGAAGCTCAAATGGCCGTTTGATCCAAAGGCCATTTAGTGCAGCAACTGTAAAACTCGAAAAAGCCCATAATCTTTTTGGTCAACAGAATCCTTAATTCATTTTAAATAGTTGACTCAAAAGCTATGAAGCCAAGATCCAACTGCGTAGAGTTTCTGTGGGTCATATCTTTTCAAAGAACTCTCACTGTTGCTTTGCAGTGTTTGCTGTTCCGAGCTTATAACAACAAACCAAAAAACAAACAAACAAACAAACAGAACTTTTCTTGAGCAGTCTCTTCTCGCCAGTTTCCCCTAAGCTGACATTTGTAGGATGCAATCGTTGGCATTGTTATTATGAACTCAGAATAGGGATGGGCAGAGGATCCAAATGAAAAGCCAGATTTAGCCCAGTCCACATTGCTAATGTTCATGACATCCACATTTTCTCCGAAATTTATTCAGAAACTTATTGGTAAGAACTGAACACCAATCCAACTTGGTGTTTGGGTGCAGTGCCTGGTTTGCTCCTAGCTTCGTGGTACTTCAAGTCTCTTCACATGGAGGTCTTGCATCTGTTTTGTAGGTGGGGCTCCAAGATAGTGCCAGGACATGGGAGAACCAAGTGCGGAGAGACAGAAGTTTGCACACCTGTGATCTCTCTACATCTAGAGAGTATGTTGGTGGTGAATTTCTATGTTGGTTGGTTGACACAATGACCTTCTCTCCAGAGACATAATTTGTAATATTACTGATTTAACAAAGATTTGGATTGTGTTAAGAGTTGAGTTCGCCGGCGCCGCAGCTCACTAGGCTAATCCTCTGCCTTGCGGCGCCGGCACACCGGGTTCTAGTCCCGGTCAGGGCACCGGATTCTGTCCCGGTTGCCCCTCTTCCAGGCCAGCTCTCTGCTGTGGCCCGGGAGTACAGTGGAGGATGGCCCAAGTGCTTGGGGCCTGCATCCCATGGGAGACCAGGAAAAGCACCTGGCTCCTGCCATCGGATCAGCACGGTGCGCCAGCTGCAGCGCGCCAGCCGCAGCAGCCATTGGAGGGTGAACCAATGGCAAAGGAAGACCTTTCTCTCTGTCTCTCTCTCTCACTGTCCACTCTGCCTGTCAAAAAAAAAAAAAAAAAAAAGAGTTGAGTTCAAAGAAAAAAACATGCAAATATCAGTTTCCATTTTCATCTTAAATGTGATCCTTAAATCCATGGAAGGCTTCATCAAAACAAAGATGGACGACCCATGTTCTCTCCATCCTCCTGTCAATGGCCTGCAAGTGTGTGATGAAAGGAAGTTAAGCACTATGGAAAAATCATCTCCATTTCTTTATCTTTCCACATACAATGCAGGCTTTCCTGCATTGGAGATACTTTGTTTTTTTTTTCTCTTCAGATAAATCACAGAATGTCAGAATCCTAAACAAATTTACCTTGAGAATTTGAATATAAATAGTAATTTCATATTATATACCTGAATGTAAAACATTTTATTAAAAATGTTATGTTTTCATTCTTAGAATACATTGAGGTTAGAATCAGGGTCCAAGATTTTGTAAAAATGTTCATTTATTTATTTGAAAGGCAGGTTTACAGAGAGAGGGACACACACACACACACACAGTCACACACACACACAGACACACACACACACATATTGTGAGAGAGAGAGAGAGAGAGAGAGATCTTTGATCTGTTGGTTCACTCCCCAGATAGCTACAACAGTTGGAGTTGGGCCAGGCTGAAGCCAGAAGGCAGGAGTTTCATCCACATCTGCCATGTGGTTGCAGCTAACAAAGAAGTTGGGCCATCTTCACTGTATTCCTAGATGCATTGACAGGGGACTGGATCAGAAATGGGGTAGCCTGGGTACAAACTGGTACCCATACGGGATGCTGGCATTTGGTAGTTCAACTCTCTCTACTGTAATGCCAACTCCCCAAAAGATTTTTTCTGCTCATTTTTAATTGATTTTCTTTTATTCAAGTTATCCCTCTAGAGTAGATGCTATATAAGTATAGTTGACACAGCCCTGCACTTGGAATTAGATACAGAGGGTTGAATCTTGGCCCTACCTTCACCTCTATGACTTTGGACAAAACATTTCTCTACTAAGTCTCAATGTTCAGCCTTACATATGGGCTATTATGATGATCTAAATATAAATTATATGTAAAAGTGTTTTTGCAAGCTCAATGTTATGTCTATCAAGCATTATTTGAGTTGCTTTGAAAGACTCACAGATGACCTTAAAATGAAAAATATTTGGATGACTTAGGTGATTTCTGCATACTGAAGGTGAAGTCAGATTATATGCTAGCATAAAATTTCTTTTCTTGTTAGAAGGCTAAGATTGCCACAAGTACACCTGTGGATAGTAGCTAAGGTCCAAAAATTTGAATATAGCTAATAATGTGTCATTAGTAATATCCCTTACTTCTTTGGGAAGACAAAACCCATCTGCAACTTTACATTCTCGTGTTTTTCTATGTCTTCTAGGGAATCTCTCATTCAGTAACAATACTATTGAGCTTTCTATTTTCCATCAAGTGTTTAGATGCTTTGCTAGCTCCCTTGTTACAACAAAAGAATAGCATTGCTTCCATACTTATTTTAATGATTTGGCTTTCAGATGCCCCATAGTCCAAGGTGTATGGATCATTTGAACAAATTGTTTCACCTCTTGAACCCTTTTTTTCAGGATGAAAATTTGATCTTTATACTGTGATTCATTTTTTGTTTTATTTCTGCCTGATGTGGCTAAAATGATAGTGTTAGAGACAGCAAGACAGTTGTCCTCACTGCTAGTGCCAAGTTTGGAAATTAAACTGACAAAGAAAAATACGAGCCCCAGTGTTGTTAAGGACTCAACATACAACATCAATACTTAAGTTGATGTTTACCCACCGCAATTTTTAGGTGGGCTTAAAGAGCAGGTTTTACCACTGCTGGAAATCTGAATATTTGAAGAAAGAACAAAAACTTCGATAGCTCCTACACATGACTTCCCGTCTGCTGTTAGCTGGCCAGTAGATGGCAGCAATCCCAGTGCGCTTTGTTGACCCAGAAATTTTGTAAGAAATCTAAAACTGGGGTTTCTAAATGGCAGCTCTTTTGACATATCGAGCCAAAGCTCTTTTGACATGTTGAGCCAAATAATTCTTTGTTGCATGGAACTTTCTTTTGTATTCTGGATATTTAGCAGCATCTCAAGCTTTAATCCATTAGATGCCAATCATGCCACCACCAAACTTCCACTCAGGAAAACCAAAAATGTCTCCAGATATTGCCAGATGGTCCCCAGCCTGGGGAGGGGGCGGGGCATAAGCAAAAATCACCCCTGATTGAAAATCAGACTGTAAAATGAAACAAGTGGTGAGACTGGAGGTGAGGTTTCAGAATTTATGCTTGGAATCTTCACTTTTCCCTTTCTGCTTCCTTCCTACCTGCCTCTTTTTCTTTTCCTTCAAGAACCAAGGTTTTATCTCACTTTGTCTATCTGTCCGATATCCAGCGCTTTGGAAAAAAAAGAATCCTTGCTTGTTTATAGGTGTATAATGACTTTTTCGCATTTTATCTGTAAGAGTCTTCAGTGGAATTAAATAAGAGCAATAGAATTCTCATGTTTGCATTCTAGGTCTGGAGCTTTTTGCGAGGCCCTGGATTTAGGTGGTGGTAGGAATGGGTGGTGCAATCAAGGGTTGACTTCGCTTTCCTGGAAAAACTACCCCCGCTTTGCTGCCAGTAATCTGAGTGATCCAGACCTTGCCACCTTTTCATTATTAATTGTGTCATATCTGTGGGGAGCAACTCAGACTAGACTAAGTTACTGGAATTAAGACTTATTCTATGCATCTGCTCTCCCACAATATGGCGCTGAGAAAGGAGTAAACAGCTTCTACACAGCTGCCTCCAGTTCAACCAGTAACCTGCAGGAGCTGATCCTGCTCCTGATTGGAGGAGAGCAGTGTACTCGGCGTGTGGGTAGCAGAGTTGGGATTGGTGGAAGAGGACTATAAAGGAGGAGAGAGACAACATGCACCAGGAACATCTAAAGGGAACATCCGGATAACATCTGAGCAGCCCCCGAGAGAGCCGGCTGGCGGTGTGCCACTCCTCCGCGGAAGTGGGGAAAGTGGCAGGGGGAGCCGCCCTTCCACAGAGGTGGAAGGGTTGGTAGCCAACCCGGGAAGAACCAGCAGCAAACCCGGGAAGGGCCGAGCAGACAAAAGAACAGCGCAGGGTCCTGTGTCGTTCCTCCGCGAAGAGGGGGAGCAACAATATCATCAGTCTTCATCAACTTTCCCAGGGGTGTGGGATCCCATCTGAAAAATCCAAGGCGTCCAGTTCTACAGTCTCACCCCATAGAGCTGTACTTGTTGTTTTACCTCCCACATTCATACTCTTTTCTGCCGGTAGTAGACACAGATTTTACTTTGGATAAACCCCTCTTCCAATGCTGCTTTGTGTGATCTGAAACTGAAGGACTCCCTCCTGGCTGGAGGAGGGCTGTCCACGAGACAGAGCTAATCCAGTGATGGTGGAGGCTTTTGGGGGGTTCCTAACAATAGCTCAAAGTTTCTACTCTTACTGAACTTAAACCAGCATGAATGTAAGCCCGGAGCTATCTGGAGCTGTGGTGGCCTGTTAGAGTTCAAGAATGAAACCATACACAGAGAAGAGAGCTCAGAAGAAAGGAGAACAATCTATTCCTGGTGACAGATTTGACCAGCTCAGGCTGGACCTCCTGTCCCTGTCATCCTAAAGAGTTTATTTAAAGCATCCAGTTACTTCTGGTAGTCCTCGTGGGTGCCCCTTGTTTGCTCACATATACCCTCATCTACTGAGAGTTGAGGTTTCCAAAGTGATGGATGCTATTTGTGCCAGAATTGACACTAAAATACATGCGAAGGGTACTATTGATTACAGCTCCCAAATCAGCAAACAGAAATCCTAATGCTGTTGGCTTTTCTGTAGAGTCTTGATGTATCATAACACAGCAGAGGGAGGGCAAAGCCATCTTGCTGGCTCTTTGTCACAGTTAGTCTTTTGAGTGTGAGAACAGTGCTATGTATATTTTGCAATTTTGCAGAGGGCCTAATGGAAATACCTTTGCAGCTGCTGATCATAAGTCACCCAACAGGGAGATTTAGACATGCACTAGTGAGCCTTAGAGTTTACTACGCAGGCTCCTCTTCCATCCTACATCCTTCTCTCCCACAGACAACAACCTCTCATGAAAATGGAACTGTAGTGATTAAAAACCAAAGAAGAAAACAGAAACAGCAGGCTCAGAGAAAAGGCATTTTCCTGAACCTTAAGTAACTGAGATGCTAAATTGAAGCTTAAAAAAATCCAGGAAGAAATGAAGTTTAATGAAGTAGTTTTATTTTTTATTAAATAATGAGTAGATAGAAAAGAATATTCATTAAATACATGTATATGTTTACAAATGTACATCAAAGGGTTCATAGAAAGTGAAATTAAAAGGCAAGTTTAGATTGGAGCAAAAAAAGTCTTTGTAACTTGTTCATATGTATGGTCACCAAAAAGCTCAGGAGAAATGTGTGTTATTAAAAAAAAAAAGCATGTGCCTAAATTTCAAAATCAGCAAAATTTTGCTATTTTTCATGAACTTTTTATTTGAAGTTTCTTCACGTATTTAAGAGAATACACAGAAACAGATCTTCACATTGCTATTAATTATACATACCTTCAATTTTATTGGCAAAGAAAAATTATTTTGCAAACTAGCTGTAGCAATTTAAATTTCCACTAGCAGGGTGTTAGTGATAACAACATGTTCTTGCCAAGATTTGATATTGTCAAACTCTTTAGTTTTCACCAATTTAGTGGGAGTAAAATGTTATCTGTGGATTTGGCTCACTCATATATTTTTTGATTACAAGTGAAGTAGAACAGATTTTCCCATGTTTACTGAATACTTGTGATTTTTCTTCTTTGACATACCTATTTAAGCTGTTTTGCCAATTTTTCCAGATGGTGTTTTATCTTTCATTATTTTTAAGGACTATTTTGTACCTCCTGTGTATTCATCCTATATCAGTTATATGTTCTGTGAACATTATATCTGCTTGTCTAGGCTTTTCTCCTCTTTAGTAATTATAGTGTTTAGCATTTACATAACACTTAGCATGATCCAATAAAAGTTTGCAAATGAAGAAACTCAGGCCCAAGGTTAAACAACTACTGAAGACTAAAATAAAAAATTAAACCCAAGTAGTCCTGCTTCAGAATATGTCTGATATTCTACATCCCAATGCTTTCCTATGATGTCTTTTGTTGAACCAAAATTATTAAAAATAACATCATCCAAGTTAGACTCTTTAATCTGTGTGTTTCACCCTTGAAAGCGTATTTTAAGAAATACTTTCTTATTCAGAATCATTAAATTATTTTCTTATGGTGCCTTCTAAATATCTTGTTGTTTTCCCTATGGCCTTTAAGTGTTTCATATATTTTGGATTCCTTTTTTAATACGGTGTAAAATGGGATCCAATGTTGTTTTCTAAATGGACAGCAAACTATTGTAGCCCCATTTACAGAAAAGTCAATTTTCAATCCCATGGTCTAAAATACCAGCTATATCCTAACTTCTCACCATGTTTCTATTTGTCAATTACCTATTCGTTTCCGAAGGGAAATTTCTCTATTAGTGTGCTCATTCCAACTAACTTTAATGGCCGTGCTTGAGAGCAACCCTGGCTCACTAGTAAGGCAAGCCCTGCATCTAGTTTTCCTTCCTTCAGCTGGCCTTGGAGAGTGTTCCTTTTCCTTCTCTACACATACTACACTCAGTTGTGCAACCTCCCTCCCACACACACTCGTGTTAGGATATTTTATTGGAATTGAATTAAATGTATATATAAATGAGAGATTTATATCCCTCAATATTATCTTTCAGTCATAAATGGTAAGTGTGTTTCTGAATTTAAGACCTTAATGTCTTTCAGTATGATGACAGTAAAATTTTATAATGTTCTCATTAAAATCTTGTTCATTTGCTATTAGATTGATTATCAGATCACAGATTACAATTGTTGGTAGTATCTGAAATTTCATTTCATTTTATTTTTATATGTTGCTTTCATATCCACAGGATTATTTGATTTTATTCTTCTCCAATCCTTATGCTTTATTTATCCTTTCTTTATTTTTTTCCTTGCTTTATTGCGTAACTCAGAGTCTAACATTATGCTATATAAAAGTTGTGATGGCTGACATCCTTCTATGTTCTTCATCTTCAAATGAATGTTTATTTTTAAAGGGAGAGCTCTTTCACTTCTGGTTTACTACCCAAACACCACAACAGCCCTTTTGGGGCCAGACTGGAGCCAGGAGCCAGGAATTCCCTCCAGGTCTCCCATATAAGCTGCAGGGGCCCAAATACTGGGGCTGTCTTCCGCTGCCTTCCCGGTCACAGTAGCAGGAAATTGTATAGGAAACCGAGTAGCTGAGACTGGGCCCAGCACTTGGATGTGGGTTACTGGTATCACAAGTGGTAGGTTAGTCCTTTGTGCCACAATGCGAGCCTGAATGTTGCTTGTATTGTGCCATTGAGTGTGAGCCAAGTATGTTACAGGCTTTTTGTGTCTATTCGTCTATGAGTTAAAGGAAATTCTGTTATCTTTTTATTTTGTAACAAATTTCTCATCATGAAATTTGATGCTTTGTTCTTATACCTTTTACTTTTTTTTTTTTTTGATTTTCAGTTCCCATTTTATTTTTTTTTAACTTTTATTTAATGAATATAAATTTCCAAAGTACAGCTTATGGATTACAATGGCTTCCCCCCCATAACATCCCTCCTCCCACCCGCAACCCTCCCCTTTCCCACTCCCTCTCCCCTTCCATTCACATCATGATTCATTTTCGATTCTCTTTATATACAGAAGATCAGTTTAGCATACATTAAGTAAAGATTTCAACAGTTTTTTCTTTATTTATTTGAAAAGCAGAGTTGAGACCGAGAGAGAGAAATAGTGTTATCTTCCATCCCCTGGTTCACTCTTCAAAGGGCCTCAGTCGCCGGGGCTGGGCTGAGCTGGAGCCAGGAGTGAGGAGCTTCATCTGGCAGGGGCCCCAACCTTTGGACATTTTCCACGGCTTTCCCAGGTGCATGAACAGGGAGCTGGATTGGAAGTGGAGCAGCCGGGACTCAAACTGGTACTCATACGGGATGCTGGTGTTGCAGGTGGTGGCTTAACTTGCTGCACCAAAATACTGGCTCTCCTACATCATTTAGTTCAAAGACATATTTTTTTTCCTTGAGCTTTTATATGTAGTAAGATACAAAGGTTACATTTGTAAATTTAATCTCCTCTTGCCAGAGATAAATACAAACTGGTCAATTTTATTGTCTCTTCATTGATACATTTGATTCCCTGGTGTTAGGTTTATAATTCTGCTTCTCTGTCCATGAATTAAACTATCGTTTAATAGTTCCTTCTTAAATGTTCTATTTTGGATATCAAGGTTTTGATAGCTTTGTGAAATTAAACACAGCGCTCCTTTATTATTTTCTCATAGTTTGTGTGTGCCTGAAACTACTTACTCTGTAAGTCTGGAAGAATTCAATGGGAAAGACATCCGGATGTTGTGTTCTCTTTGGGAAATATTTTTAACTATTGATGCAGTGTTTTTAATAAGGTCCCTTGGCCTGGGAGCTCTGAGAAGCAGAGTGTCCTAAAATAGTCCATGTACAACAACCAAGAGCGGGGGATAAGAGGAATGAACTGGAGCGGGAAGAGCGAGTATTTGAGTGTTATTGAGGGGCCACTCTTACATTCTGTGCTTGGCTGGTTCCACAGAATAGTCTCTAAGAAGCTATATAATCACATCACATAATCGACTCCAGTAGACTCAGAAAAACACACTTGACTAAACTTAATAAGTGTTCATGATTTTCAAAAGCTCTCAGCAAACGACGAATAGGAAGAGACTCGCTAGTTTGATAAAGACCACCCAGAAATACCTACAGCTGATGTTACGTGGAGCAGTGAGGACAGAACTCCCCAAGATGTAATACATGATATGTGTATACGTTAAATAAAAATGTTTAAAAGGTTTTAAAAATAAAAAGGATGTAAAACAACAAAGGGCACTGCCCCCTTATTCTATTCAGCATCTTACTGGAAGGAAGGCAAAAGAAAGAAGCCAGAGCCATCAAAATTGGGAAGCAGGAAGCAAAAATGATTTTATTTACAGATGTTCTGAGATTGTTAGCAAAGACAATATTGAGAAATCCAAAAAGATTAGATACAGGAATGAATAAGTAAATTTAGAAAGGTCAATAGAAGAGACTAATACATTAAAATGAAGTTATGTTTCTATATGCCCATAGAAAGTAACTTTAAAATGAAATTTAAAAGTCATGCCACTTAAAATGACAATGAAAAATGAAATGCTGAGGCAAACATTTGGCTCAGCAGTGAAGACACAGGCATCCCACATCGGAGTGCCTGGTTTCAGCATCTTATTCTGCTCCCAGTAACAGCTTCCTGTTAGTGCAAACCCTGGGAAGCCATGGTAGTGGCTCAAGTGATTGAATTCTTACTAACCATGGGAGATCCGGACTGGGTTCCCCGCTCCTGGATTTCCCCCAGGGCAGCTCCAGCCATTGCAGACATTTGGGATATGAGCCAGCAAATGGAGTTCTGCGAGTGATTGAGTAAGTGTGCGCACCTCTGCTTCTCAATATATTAATTAAAATACAATTAATATGTTTTATTATATATTAATATGGAATAATATAATGGTATGATTATATAATAGTATGATTAATTATATACTAATTAAAATATTCAGGAATATGTTTAATGAAATAATATAGAAAACCTATATACTGAACGCATAAACAATTGCAGAGAAAATATTTAAACAAATAGCTGGCATTATGCCACAATCATATATTAAAAACAAGAAAATATGAAAGTACCTGCTAGGAAGAATAATTATCTACAGCTTCTCACTTCTTCTACATTTGCACAAGAGTGGCCATGGGCCTGGGAGCTTTTCTTGCAAAGAGATAATGGTCCTCATAGCTGGCGTTGGGCATCTTTCTACTGAGAGTATCTTTCCCTCTATGAAGTGTTGTGTATTTTGTTCTCGTAAGCATGTGCATTGTATGTCACCCGTGCAATCATACATGTCTGTCCCTGCCAGCAGAGAATCCAGTCCTCCTACTGTAGCACAAAGTGTTAATGTGTGGCTGTGTGGCTGTGGAGGAGACCCACTGGTTGTGGGGAGGCAACACATTGCAATGGTCGGATCTAGCACGCTCTTGCTTGTTTCTCTCTCTCTCTCTCTCTCTCTCTCTCTCTGTTAGTGCTGTACTATGTGACCCTGTTGGGCACAACACCTTCGCTCAGTGACCTTGAATTGTGCAATGACCTTTTCCCTGCTGGTATAGTCTGACCAACAAGTCAAACAGTAAACACCTATTCCCCCACTATGTCCTTTATTTCACTGCAGTGCCATTAATAATTCCGGAAACCTATTTTCTTTTAGAAATAAACTAATTCTAAAATATATATACGAAGGCAAAGGACTGAGAAAAGTCAAATAGAACTACCTCATTCTCTCTTTTCTGCTTTGATACACTTCAGACTCTTATTTAATCATGCAAATTTCTGTTGTATTTTCTTCTGTTTTATGCATTGTATGCAAATCCTTCCAGTTTATGTCTTTCACCTCATTAATTCTAGCAGCAGCATATAATTTACTGTTAAAGTGACCACTTGAGTTTTTAATTTTGATTATTATATTACTATATCATTCTAGCTTAAAAAAAAGTTTGACTTGGTTACTTTGTTCAATTTGTCTTGGAATCTGCTTGATAATTTTTTTTTTTTTTTTTTTTTGACAGGCAGAGTTAGACAGTGAGAGAGAGAGACAGAGAGAAAGGTCTTCCTTTGCCGTTGGTTCACCCTCCAATGGCCGCCGCGGCCGGCGCGCTGCGGCCGGCGCACCGCACTGATCCGATGGCAGGAGCCAGGAGCCAGGTGCTTTTCCTGGTCTCCCATGGGGTGCAGGGCCCAAGGACTTGGGCCATCCTCCACTGCACTCCCGGGCCACAGCAGAGAACTGGCCTGGAAGAGGGGCAACCGGGACAGAATCCGGCGCCCCGACCGGGACTAGAACCCGGTGTGCCGGCGCCGCAAGGCAGAGGATTAGCCTAGTGAGCCGCAGCGCCGGCCTTGCTTGATAATTTTTAATAGTCTTTCCTTATGGAATCATATAGTATCATATAGTCAATGCCCTCATTTATTTTATCAAACATGTTTGACATATGGCTTGTCTCACACCACTGGCACTTGAAACCTTTGCATGTCAGCTGCAGCTGTCCATTAATTAGCTGCCTGTCACCTGCGATACCTTCTTCTCTTGTGGATTTGGGGATTTGGCTCTGAGTTTATCTATTTTGGAATTTTACCTGTTGGAATTGTTTTTGTGACCTAGAAGTACTCTTAGGTTCCATTAGAGAAAATTTATATTTGCTTCTGGGGTCCCTTGGGTCACTCCCAGCATGATACCACTTCACAATGAATTCCCAGCTTGCGATATTTTGGTCCAGCTAGGTATGTGGAGCCAGCCTGCCAACAGTTACACATTCTTAAAGAAGAGTATTTTCCTCTTCTAACTGCCGCATTTTATGAAAGACGATTTTCCTTATGGTTCCCTGAAAGGAGAATTCTTTCTTTTTCCTGGTGGCACTGACAGTACAATCCTTTCATGTTACGGGTTATATATTTCTCTCCTCTTAGGATGCACTTGGGTGAGACCCTGAACCCTGTTTTCTTACCTCTGTGAGGCGTGACTTTAGAAAGGGTTGGCCAGGTTCTCCCGGAGTTGAAAATGTTCTCAACGTGAAAGGTCAGCTTCAGTGGTCTGTTATCTCTCTGAATTCGTGCTTTCATTTATTTTTTTTTCTTAGCTCTGAGCAAGAGTCTCTGTCCACAGACTCCCCCGTGTGGATGTGGAATGACGAGGATGAGGGCTAGTGGAGGGAAGTGACTCCGCCAGCCGTGTTATCCGTGTCGTCCCTGGGGTTGCCTTGGCCTGTGCTGCGAGGGATGTGGAGTCTCAGTCAGAAGCATTGTGTGCTCATCCGTGAGAATGGTTTTTGAGAAAAGGTGGAGGGAAAAGGAAGGAAGGAAAAAGAAAGAACAAAAAACAAAGTTGTGGCCGGCGCCGTGGCTCACTAGGCTAATCCTCCACCGGCACACCGGGTTCTAGTCCCGGTCAGGGCGCCGGATTCTGTCCCGGTTGCCCCTCTTCCAGGCCAGCTCTCTGCTGTGGCCAGGGAGTGCAGTGGAGGATGGCCCAAGTGCTTGGGCCCTGCACCCCATGGGAGACCAGGAAAAGCACCTGGCTCCTACCATCAGATCAGCGTGGTGCACCAGCCGCGGCGGCCATTGGAGGGTGAACCAACGGCAAAGGAAGACCTTTCTCTCTGTCTCTCTCTCTCACTGTCCACTCTGCCTGTCAAAAACAAACAAACAAAAAACAAAAACAAAAAAAACCCACAAAGCTGTGAGCAACAGGAATGTTCACTGATGGCAGGAATGCAGTGTGGCACAGACACTGTGGGAGACCTGGGCATTTTGATGCAGAATTAAACATGGCTAAGTAGGTCAGCTGGCAACTGAGCTGAAAACAGGTGTCCATGAAAGCCTGTTCCTGAATGCTTATACCAAGCAGCTTTACTCTTCATTGATAAAACTAGGAAGCAACCTGCCAGCGCTGTGGCTCACCAGGCTAATCCTCCGCCTACAGCGCCGGCACCCTGGGTTCTAGTCCCGGTTGGGGCGCCAGATCCTGTCCCAGTTGCTCCTCTTCTAGTCCAGCTCTCTGTTGTGGCCAGGGAGTGCAGTGGAGGATGGCCCAAGTGCTTGGGCCCTGCACCCCTTGGGAGACCAGGAGGAAGCGCCTGGCTCCTGGCTTCGGATCGGCGCAGCTCCGGCTATAGCAGCCATTTGGGGGGTGAACCAACGGAAGGAAGACCTTTCTCTCTGTCTCTGTCTCTCACTGTCTAACTCTGCCTGTCAAATAAATAAATAAATAATGCATATTACTAAGTGAACGAAGGTTGTGTGAAAAGCTAACACACTCGGATGCTTCAACTATTTGACATTCTAGAAAAAGAAAACCCACAAAGAACGTACACACATCAGTGGTTTCCAGGGATTTGTAGGGAGGGAGGAGTGAATACACAGAACAAGAGAAGTTTAGGAACATGAGACTGTTCCTGACGATACCACGATGGTGGGTACATGTCATGTGTTTGTCCAAATATATAGAATGTGCAACATCAAGAGTGAGCCTAATGTAGGTATAGTCTACAAAATGTGTGAGTATGATGTGTCCATCATGAGAAACATTGATTGTAACGTGGGATGATGGTAGGCACTTGTGGGAATAGAGGTATATGAAAAACTCTATTCTTTTAATTTTTCTGTGAACCAGAAGCAGCTTAGAAATAGAGTTTAGTTTAAAAAGCTGAGAGTGTGCATTCCTGACCTTGCCCAGGCCCAGCTTGGCAACACCTCGAGTTCCCTAAAGGGGAAAAAAATCCCTGAACTGCTTGGTGAAAAGGAGACCTTGTTGTCCATGTGTTTACATGACTTAGCTCCTGGCAGTTTTCTCATAGCATGGGGCTAGCAGGAGCACCTGAAGACTCTTAAAAGGGACTGGATGTTGTACTGTTTGAAGAGCACAAAGATAAGGAGGATGGGAATCAGGCTACGTGAGTGCTGCCTGTCAAAGATCAGCGTGGGTTCCAGCCCACTGAAGCGCGCTCACAGTGTTCCGCCTTGTGAGAGGCATCATCTCCTGCGTTTTGGTGACTTTGTGGTTGAGAAAGAACCATGCAAGGCTTTGTGAAACTGCGCAGGAGGCAAAATTGGATTCCTTGTCTGAGATTGCAAGATTTTTAAGAGAAATCAGCTCTAGCTTGAGATTGGTTTTATCTATCTATTTATTTATTTATTTATTGAAAATCATGACAGGGCAATTTGTAACTCAGCTATCTCATCTCCACCACATCTTAAACAATGCACGATCAAGGAAAAAAGTGCTCTGTACATAGTGTGTCCTTATTCCCCATTATTATTCTAGGTAAGTTTATTCATTTGATCCTCACATAATATTTGCCCACAAATTTGACATTGTCTTTCCATTTTATTGACAAATCAACTAAATATCTGAGAACTTAAATCATTGCAAATCCTGTCTGAGTTAATAATACAGGCTTATTTCATTACATGGTACTAACCATGTTACCTGGACAGAAACCTCAAAAAAATTCCCATCATATAGAAACACGGCACACTGATGAATTACACACTATATGTCAATGCCATTCATTCATGGGACAAATGGACTTGTATTATAATCCAGTACCTAAATTGTGAAAATAAAATATGAAAAAACTCACTCTAAGGCTTTATTCTTGGGAACAACAAAAACAACAACAAAAAACCCTTTGGTTTACTAATGCAAATAAAATGCTGAGAAAAGTCACCCAGTGGATCCTTGGAGTCTCCTTGACTTTACAAAAAATGCACATAGTAATAAATCGATCACAGTTCTCTGTGAGCAGGTTAAGTACAGTCACTTTGAAAACTGTTCCAGCACCTGCTCACGAAATAGAAATTGATTTGGAAATAGGGGTCAGTTTCCAAATTTAGATTGATATTTTATGGAACAATTAAATGTGAAGTACTTTTTGTTAAAACTATGGTGATTTGTTGCATACACTGAACCAAATCTGCAGCTGTGGCCACACTGTGTTTTACTTCAGTATCAATTTCTAGATATGTATTTGTTATACTTTTTCAAAGTCTAGGAGACATCATCCATTTAGGGAAGTGTTTGACACTTCCCTACTAAAGAGAGTGTATCATCTTTCCATTGTGTGTTACTGTAACTGATTCGGTTTAAGCAGAGAGGCAAATTAGATGTGGGTTCTTAGTGTCCAGCTTCTTCACACAGTAACTTTACCACACCAAGCAACACCGATAAGAGCTTCACCGTTGCATTTCCTGCCTATACCATCTTATTTGCCTGTCCTTTTCATTTGATTTAGCTGAAGATAATCTTCCCATGTTTGGTAATTCTGCTTCATGCCTTTAGTCTCACTGCTTATGTGAGAACAGGGGATGAGTAAGAGCTGCAGTGCTGGTAGCTTTGGCACAAAATCAAATCACCTTATAATTACTGTTTTGAACCCCCTCCCATTGAATGCTTATTGTCAGACAATATTCCAGAGTTGATTTCCGGTATTCCTTCCTTCCTGAATTCTTCCCTGTAGTGCTTCTCCAAGGAAAGTCAACGATATTGTTTAGAATAAGTGCTTAATTTTTCCATAATGAAGAGCAGATCTATTCTGCATAATTAGAAGCTTTAAAACTATACATAAGAAAAAAAAATAACTTGGAGATTCCAGGATGGCTGAATAGGGAAAAGGTGTGTTGATTTTGGCCAGGGGAAGATAACAGAAGAAAAGCAGAGAAAGTACTTTAGCAGACCAGAGTTGAAGATAAACTTGCAGTGGAAATTCTACAGAGAGAAGACAGAGGCCTCAGAGCAGCGTGGAGAGTGCAGACACATAGTAGAAGCAGAAGGACCATCGGAACTCCCACAGCTGGGAACTGGAGAAGACACCAGCTCCTGAGAGTGAGGCGAGAGCAGACCGCAGCAGCTCCGTCGCTGGTGATGATGCCTGAGGGAGAGGCTTACAGACAACACCAACTGAGTCCAGCCTGGAGCTCTAGCGGCGGGCAGAGTACGCACAGAACTCCACGAAGGAAAAGCACATTTCTCTCTCCCCATTCCCCGACAGGGGTGCCCGGTGACAAGCTGGGAGAAAACACCAGTAGGGGAGAGAACCAGCGGCTGGAAGACTTTCTCTCTCCTTCTCTCTCTCTCTCTCTCTCTCCCTCCCTCCCTCCCTCTCTCTCTTTCTCGCTTTGCCTCTGCATCTCTGTAACTCTGCCTTTCAAATAAATAACTAAATCTTTAAAAAATAAAGTGTGCAAAGGACATGTAAGGGTAATTTTCTAAGGACACATACAAAATTCTCAGGATCACTAGCCATCAGGGAAATACAAATCAAAACCTCAATGAGATTTCACATGACCCCGGTTACAATGGCTTTCATGCGGAAATCAACAAACAACAAATCTGGCGAGGATGTGGGAGAACAGGTACCCTAATCCACTGTTGGTGGGAATGCAGCTGATCCAGCCACTGTGGAAGACAGTGTGGAGTTTCTCAGAGTTATGAAAACAGACCTACCATATGACTCAGCCATCCTACTCTTGGGAATTTACCCAACTGAAATGAAATCAGCATATGAAATTTTTGTACCCCTGTGTTTAGTGTAGCTCAATTCCCAATAACCAATATATATATAACCAACCCAGCTGTCCATCAGCCGATGACTGGATAAAGAAAATAGGGTATTTATACACTATGGAATACTAATCATCCACTAAAAAAGAATGAAGTTCTGTCGTTTGCAACAAAATGGATTCAACTGGAAGCCATTATACTTAGTGAAATAAGCCAGTCTCAGAAAGACAAATATTGTATGTTTTCTCTGATATCTGTCATTTAACATAGAATAGCAAAAAATGTATAGGAATGAAATGATCATTTTTGGATATGATTGTCATTTTCAGCTCTTGTAGAACTATGGTCTTCCTACTTCTTACTTGTTGAATATTATGATTAGTGGTGAATTAAACCTGTGAATAGAGTGGATTAAAATCATGGCTCTGAAAACTGATGATGAGAGGGGAGGGAGGGAGAGGGATCGGGGGAGTGAGGGAGTGAGGGAAGTGTGGTTGTCTTCTTGAAACTGTACCTATGAAAAGCATGACATTTTCTCTCTGTATTAATACAAAACTGTACTTAAAATAGGAATGAGGGAGCATAACAACATGGTTATTTTTAATATATTTCTTCTTTGCACTAAAGTGTAACTAGGGGGCTGGCATTGTGGCATATTCAGTAAAGCCGCTGCCTGCAATGCCAGCATCCCATATATGTGCCAGTTCGTGTCACAGTTGCTCCACTTCCATCCAGATCCCTGCTAATGTGCCCTGGAAAGCAGCAGACGATGGCCTAAGTACTTGGGCCCCTGCACTCACATGGGAGACCCAGAAGGAGCTCCTGGCTCCTGGCTTCAGCCTGGCCAAGCTCTAGCCATTGTGGCCACTTGGGGAGTAAACCAGCAAATGGAAGATTTCTCTCTCTCTCTTCCTCTTTCTCTCTCTACTCTGCCTTTCAAATTAATAAATGAACCTCTTTTTATAAAAAAAAAAGTGTAATTGTACAGAATACCTAAGAGGATTCTTTTTTTTAATAAAAAAGACATTTATTTGAAAGAGTTACAGAGATAGAGAGGTCGAGAAAGAGAAAGAGAGAGAGTCTTCCATCCACTGGTTAACCCCCAAAATGGCTGCAACGGCCAGAGCTGGGCCAAGTCGAAGCCAGGGGCCAGGAGTTCCATCCGGGTCTCCCACATGGGTGCAGAGGTCCAAGAACTCAGGCCATCCTCTGCTGCTTTCCCAGTCATATTAGCAGGGAGGTGGATAGGAAGTAAAGCAGCTGGGACTTGAACCAGTGCGCAAATGGGATGTCAGTGCTACAGTCCATGGCTTTAACTTGCTGCGCCGTATCACCTGCCTCAGAGGGGTTCTTGTCTAGCCTGTTTCCAATGGAAATAGGCAGAAAATGGTTTGAGCTCTAAGCAGAAAGAAATGTAATTGAGTTGGCCGAGCCAGGAACAATGTTGTCTATTAACCAAAACCAGGCTTCCTGAAAAAGGAGAGTTAGAAGTTTCATATAAGGATGGGCTTCTGACTTGGAATTTCAGACACTCCTTGGGAAACCCACATTCCATAGACCTTGGGTCAAGTACTGTCTCCCCTCCTAATTCTAGCTTGTGCTAATACACATCCTTGAAGGCAGAAGATGACAGCTCAAATACTTGAATCCCTGCCACCCACGTGGGAAATCTGGACTAAGTTCCCAGCTCGCAGTGCATTTGGGGAGTAAAACAGCGTATGAATCGTCTCTCTCTTTCTCACTGTCCCTCCACCACACACACCTTCCAAATAAGTCTATAAAACTTTTTTTAGGTTTTAAAGAGTTTCCTTTTAGATGTCATGTGTGTTCAATACATTTCATGTTCCACTGGGGGTTGAGACATATTATGAAGGAGTTTGGGGCTTTCTGTGTCAGAAAGTTGAAGATGAGGGGATGACGGTTGCTTGGGCATTTGTTTCTGGAATCAGCCATGGCTGAACTGGGACTTGAAATTTCTGGATAGGATGTGTTGTTCACTGAGCTGTGTCCTCATCCAGTCAGCTGCCTAGGTCTTTCTTCAAGAACACCTTGTTGTTCCCCACTAGGGCTTAGTCAAAGCAAGGTTATTTTCTTTGAGTGTGGAAGGTGTTCAAAGTACTTGTATAGCTTTAATGAGTATCTGCTTAAGTCACACATGCTGAATTGACCAGGTTATCTGTCATGAATGCAAACAGTTAAATAAAAGGAAAAGAGCACAGGACAAAGCCAAGTGAAAATGCTGTTCATCACCCATGGCACCTACTTCGTGGAGCTAGTCGTCCTCATACTGAAATATTATCAAAGGAACTATTGCTGACAATAGACTAACTGGACTAACTGGACATATGCAAATAAGGAATCTCTGAGGGTCTCATCTTTGTGATTCATCATCTCGGGGTAGCTCATGCTGTTGCACACAGGTCAGGTGACCAACTCAATGCTTCTGACTCTACACACTAAGGATCTAAATATACACTGGCTTCCAGCAACTGGATCCTTGCATGTTCTTTCTTCATTAAAGAAACTGCCCTTACTGTATGTAATTACACAGAGAGATGGGGAATTTTATCTCTCATGCACAAATTTACTTTTCCTCCCCTGAATACTTCTCAGGACCCATGTCCTTCCAAACTTCCATTTTAACTGGAGCTGAACCTGTGAGCTTGTTGGCCTTGGAGTGAAGATGTCGGTACCAACACGCCGTCCTGCGGCCATGACCACCTCTGTGCTGCCTTCAGAGTGATGGTAAATCACGGGCAGGTAGCACTGAGGAATTCCAGAAGTACTTCCCGTCAGGGGTTGCTATCCTGTATGTCTTGTCACTTGCATTGTAGTCCCACAAACACATGCAAGGGGACTACAAAGCATTCTTGGAAAGTGGTATTGTGGTGCAAAAGAATTTTGAGATCCATTGATTTTCTTTTATAATATGCATTTTCATGCACTTTCCAAAGACCCTGCATATGCATATATTTCAAAATTTTGTGCCAAAAGGAACATAATCATTTAATTCCATCTTCCATGAACGTCTTGAGGTACCCTTGCATGTGAAATATGTAGTCTTTTTCTGTTATTTCTCCTTTGTCTTTCTCTGCCTTTAATTTCTTCCTCCATGTTCGGGCCTGTCAGAGGCACCCATAAGTATTAACAAGTCATTCTGGACTAATGAAGCTGCTGATTGACAGATTAAGCGTGCCACTTCTCTCACCTGGGTTTCATGGAGACAGCAATCATTGGCCAAAGTACATCTTTAATCATTGCCTTTGGAAAATTATTTCTCTTTCTAAGTTAATTGCTCCCTGATTACCACAGAGAACAGTCTCCTGACCTTGACTTTATTAGTCCTGAAATTTTACTAGCTGAGTTATTGAATCCAAACTATTCCCATCTGTTCCTCTTAGTACAGTGTAATTGCACACCAGGAATAATGGAATAAATGAGACTTTCTCAGAAGGGATCCCCACGGAGCTAATGCCCACATTAACAGTCCCGACCACGGTACTGGCATGTCCGCGGGATAATGAGGCAGTGGAGCGTGGTGACTAAAAAGACAGGAAGTGGAGATCATTTGCTGACTCATGACCAGCCTGAGGCTTCTCTGTCTGCTTCCACACAAAGTTGAAAATCACCCCTTCTCCTGGTTCCCTAAGCAGAGCAAACAGGAGGCTGTAACATTTGTTACCAAGAGTTGGACAGAGGGTGCTATCAGGGGAGAAAAGAAATTCACAACTTGGAAGTAAATGTTACACATTTCCCCAGGGCCTAAGAGCCACAAATAGTCCCAGAGGTGAGGCCACCTCCTTCCATTGTCCCAGTCTACTGGGCCCATCCCTCTCTCGTTGACTGGAATCTCTTTGACTCTGTACACTTCTCAGAATCCAAAGCTCAGCTCCCTTCTTAGTCCCAGATGGGCAGAGCATTCTTCTTAACTCAAACCAGCCCACTCATTCCTGCTGCAGAACGACTGCAGAGACATGCATTTACCTTGGGGAATCCCCACATCCCATCCCGACCCTCATTCCCGTATCTGTGGAGTGGTCTGATTTTACCTAGGGCTCAGACAGTTGCTAAAACTGAAAATATCTAGGACTTTCAATTGAAAAGGATAACTGAGGACGAGTCCAGTGAGACACTATCCTAAGACAACATGATTCTAATTATTTGAGGACTCATTGTGGTTTACAAATATTTAACATATAACTAGATAAAATCTATAGCAAAAATGTAAAGGATGTGGTATTACAGTACTTTGTAATTTAAGAAATCGTTCACTTACAATGAGTAAATACATTCTCATATTCATTTCACTTTTGAAGTGAGTGTTCCAGAACCCGCATGATGGCAGAGAATATTAAGCCAACCCGTGCAACACCAGCATTCCATATCAGAGTGCTTGTTCAGGTCCCCACTGCTCTGCTTCCAGTCTGCTCCTAGCTAATATTCCTGGGAAGACAGCGGAAAATTATCCAAATTCTTGAGCCCTTGCCATGCACATAACAGATCCAAGTGGAGTTCCTGACTCTTGGCTTCAGCCTGGCCCAGACCTGACTGTTATGGCCATTTGGGGAGTGAACCAGCAGACGTACAACCTCTCTGTCACTCTCTCTGTCTCTCTGTCTCTCTCTCTCTTCCCCTCTCCCTCTCCTCCTCTCTCTCCTTCTCTCTCTCCTTCTCTCCTCCTGTCACTCTGCCTTTCAAGTAAATAAATAAATCTTAATAAAAAAGTTCAACTTCCATGTTAAAATTCAGTAAATGTTTTTATTATTTAAGTGACAATTAATTGTAGTTTCATTTGGAGAACAGACTTCCAACCAATCTGAACAAACACTTGGCTGCTTCCAAATGGCATTTTGAACCATTTCTAGATTCTTTATGTACAAATTATTCTGCTACTGCCCCTGAAAAAGTTATCTCAAAAATATTTTGAGGGGCCGGCGCTGTGGCACAGCTGTTTAATGCCCTGGCCTGAAGAGCCAGCATCCCATTTGGGCACCGGTTCTACTCCCAGCTGCTCCTCTTCCAATCCAACTCTCTGCTATGGCTTGGGATAGCAGTAGAAGATGGCCTAAGTCC
Source organism: Oryctolagus cuniculus (assembly GCF_051225735.1). Lineage (NCBI taxonomy): Eukaryota > Metazoa > Chordata > Mammalia > Lagomorpha > Leporidae > Oryctolagus > Oryctolagus cuniculus. The sequence continues at coordinate 10,805,358 of NC_142874.1, read as the reverse complement.
TTGGGCCCCTGCACCCGCGTGGGAGACCCAGAAGAAGCTCCTGGCTCCTGGCTTCAGATCGGCACAGCTTTGGCCATTGTGGCCATCTGGGGAATGAACCAGCGGATGGGAGACCTCTCTCTCTCTCTCTGCCTCTCCTCTCTCAGTGTAACTCTGACTTTCAAATAAATAAATATCTTAAAAAAATTTTTGAAATACAGATTTCTGGGTATCATCTTAGACCTACAGATTCAGCATCTTTGGCATTACAGTACTGGGCATTTGGATTTTCAATAAATGTCTCTAGGAGGTTGTGACTCTGAGTGAGGTTTATTCATTGCTGGGTTAGCAGCCTGTTTGCTCCAGGACGGATCCGGTTCCACACAGCACCTTGCCTCCCTTCACTCCTTCAAGCATCTCACCTTGGGGACCGTGTTCTGCAGAGGGAAGGTGCAGTGCTGCGGTTGAATACCTCCTCTGGCCTCTGGTAATTCTTCAGATGTCAGTAAATTACCTATCCTTCTTGAGCTAAGTGCACTCCTTTTTAAAGTAGGATTTTCATGGACTGGGACGAGAAGTGGTCATATATTCTCCCTCCATAGTTCAATGCTTTCCTTCCTCTTCACTTACCATCTGGGAGGATTAAAAGTTGACACAGGTGGTGGGGATCAGGGAAGCAGAATGGCAGTTGAAGTTACAGGACTTGTTTTCTCTGCCCCAGCCTCTTCTATTTTCCAATATAGAAAGTTAATTCCTTTTAGAACTGTTCGGTTGACTATTGCATGTGTTTGACTTCATTCTTTGTTCATAGCAGAGCTGAGGAAGAAGAATGAGCAGTAAACAGGTGCAATCGAAGAGTCCGACTCAACTAGTGGATTTGGTAGAGGTTTATAGGGAGTTTTTCCCTAAGTGGTTTCCATAATTTTTGGCTATGCACTCATTATAAAAAAAATTTGCAAACACATCTCTAGTGTTCCCATATTTTCAAAATAAATTAGTTACTAGTTTATTACATGCACTGTAAAACATACCCAAAAATGAAATTTGATAGTGATAGAAAAAATTTAAGAAGTAGAGGTTGTACTACTATGTGAAAGTACTTAACATTTTTGTCATGTATATTGTAACATAACTGAAAAAACTAAACATGTAAAAAATAATTAGGAGTAATATTTTATCAGTCCCCCAGGGCTGGTGCACCTGTGGCTTGACTGGAGAGGTCAGAGGAGCTGACCAGGAACCAGATAACTCAGATCCATGTGAGACAGAGTTCCACTGGGGAGTGCCTGCAACTTTAGAGGCAAAAACAACACATGGTAACAGCCCCGCATTCTTGGGCGAGTCACCTGTATACCCTGGTGTTAGTCTTCCCAGCTGTTTTTATCAGGAGGGTTTTTCTCTCCCCAAAATTACATTTATTTATATCAAATATGTATAAGGGTATTTTATATCAAACACTGCATAATTTTCAGCATAGCTTCTTTTTTTATTTTATTTATTTATTTATTTATTTATTTTGACAGGCAGAGTGGACAGAGAGAGAGACAGAGAGAAAGGTCTTCCTTTGCCGTTGGTTCACCCTCCAATGGCCGCTGCGGCCGGCGCACTGCGGCGGGCACACCGCATGATCCGATGGCAGGAGCCAGGTACTTCTCCTGGTCTCCCATGGGGTGCAGGGCCCAAGTACTTGGGCCATCCTCCACTGCACTCCCTGGCCACAGCAGAGGGCTGGCCTGGAAGAGGGGCAACCAGGACAGAATCTGGTGCCCCGACCGGGACTAGAACCCGGTGTGCTGGTGCCGCAAGGCGGAGGATTAGCCTAGTGAGCCGGGGTGCCAGCCCAGTATAGCTTCTTAACATAGATTATTCCCAACATATTCATGAGAAAACTAAGGTTCAAAACATGAAGTAACTTGCCTAAGAGCACATGAGTTACAAAGTGGCAGACAGATTTAGGATCTGGATCCAACCCTCTGTCTCTGGTGCTCATGCTGTCACCACTTCCTGGAGGTAGCAGGAAGTATCCCTCTGTGCATCGGTTTCTGTGCAGAGTAAGCAGAATGATTCAGATAATGGATTCTGCACAGTCACTAGTACATCCAGAATAGATTCTTAATTTCTTTTGAAGATTCTCCACTGGGCATTTTTCTCCATAATTCCCTGCATAAAAAATCAATAAATACTTAGTGTTTTCCTTAGGGAGCAAATGAAGAACAACATTAGGGCACATTAATCCACCTTTGTCTCTGTCTCTTTTTCTCTCTCTCCTCCCTCATGTGCATGCACACATGCACACACGTTAGTAACAATCCTGAGTAACCATAAGCAATAAAACCATGGATTGGCTGGCGCCGCGACTCACTAGGCTAATCCTCCGCCTTGCGGTGCCGGCACACCGGGTTCTAGTCCCGGTTGGGGCGCCGGATTCTGTCCCGGTTGCCCCTCTTCCAGGCCAGCTCTCTGCTGTGGCCAGGGAGTGCAGTGGAGGATGGCCCAAGTGCTTGGGCCCTGCACCCCATGGGAGACCAGGAGAAGCACCTGGCTCCTGCCATCGGATCAGCGCGGTGTGCCGGTCGCAGTGCGCCAGCCGCGGCAGCCATTGAAGGGTGAACCAACGGCAAAGGAAGACCTTTCTCTCTGTCTCTCTCTCTCTCACTGTCCACTCTGCCTGTCAAAAATAAAAAAAAATAAAATAAAAACATGGATCACATGTGAAAGATAATTGGGGTAACAGAACATTGCTCACAATTTAACCCCTGATTTTACATATAGGAGAACAGAAGGTCTGGGATTATGAATAATTTACCCAACGATGCATAATAGTATATGAAAAGTTCAGTTTTGAACACTCTGCTCTGTGGGGGTTAAGTGACAGAACAGCTACACAGACAAGAGAGAGGCAGTAGATAAAATAGTTCAAGAAGGATAGCAGAGGAAGAGAAGAGAGGTCTGTACTGACATATAATATTTCTTAGAAATGGCAAGGGTTCTTCTTTGTGGCAGGTGACATGAAAATCTCCTTTTCTCTGATTGTTTCCATGTGTCTTCTGATAGCTTTTGAGTAGCAAGGTGGATGCCTATTTGACAGCTGTCTGCTTTATAGTTTCTTCATCCCCCTATTCAGTGAAGACAATTGAAATGCATTGCATCAAAGTGGAATTATGTTGGGAAACAGTTCTTCATGAATTTCTTACCTTTCTGCACATTTTGATAACAGAGGTACTGTCTGATCTATGCCATCCTTTTAAGGATATTTGTATGTGGGTTCTTTAAAAGTTACGGAAAAAATCAAATTAAAAGAGAAATCTACTTTTGAAATCAATGTATAGTTTTTCCCTAGTCAACATTTTTCATAAACTTTTTGGAGAGTTCTTATATGCATAGATTTCAAAATGTCTGGCACACAGTAAACGTATTTAGATTCTGTTCCTCACAAACATATTTTTTTTGAGAGACAGAGAAAGAAAGGTAGAGGGATCCCTTCTGCTGGTTTATTCCCCAAGTGCCCACAGTGTTGAAGTCAGAGCCAGGAATTCAATCCAGGACTCCTGTGTGAGTGGTAGGAACCACTCGAGCCATCATGGCTGCTCCTCAGGGCTTCTCAGTAGCAGGAAGTGGAGTCAGGAACCAGAGCTGAGCTTTGACGTGGGACAGGGACATCTTGAGCACTAGGCTAAGCACCCAAACCTTCCACAAACTTAAGGAAGCACCCTCATTTAGTGAAGTGCCTTGAAAGAGGCATGCTGCCTCCCTCTACAACACAGGAAAGGTATACTTCCTGGCCATTTTAATTGGGTTCCCTACACTCAGATTTTCTGTCCAGTTGTGCAATCCCCTGAGTGACAGACTTCACCTGGCTCACCATCTGTAGACGGTGAGGACTGGGCCACGAGGACAGCACATGCTCGGATGCTCTGGCTGTGGCTACTTCTGCAAGTGATAACCTGTCCTTGTCGCTGACCAGTGAGTCTCATGTCTTCCGCCTGCATCAGTGAAGTGGTAGCACATTAAACTGATAGCTTAGAAATAGGTACAATGGCCGGCGCCGTGGCTCAATAGGCTAATCCTCCACCTTGCGGCGCCGGCACACCGGGTCCTAGTCCCGGTTGGGGCGCCGGATTCTGTCCCGGTTGCCCCTCTTCCAGGCCAGCTCTCTGCTATGGCCAGGGAGTGCAGTGGAGGATGGCCCAGGTGCTTGGGCCCTGCACCCCATGGGAGACCAGGAAAAAGCACCTGGCTCCTGGCTCCTGCCAGGATCAGCGCGGTGCGCCGGCTGCAGCGGCGGCCATTGGAGGGTGAACCAACGGCAAAGGAAGACCTTTCTCTCTCTGTCTCTCTCTCTCACTGTCCACTCTGCCTGTCAAAAAAAAAAAAAAAAAGAAATAGGTACAATGCACATTTTGGTTCTTGACAATCAATATGTGTGTGTGTGTGTGTGTGTGTTTTAATTTATTTGACAGAGTTATAGACAGTGAGAGGGAGAGACAGAGAGAAAGGTCTTCCTTTTCCATTGGTTCACTCCCCAAATGGCCGCTACAGACAGCACTGCGCCGATCCGAAGCCAGGAGCAAGGTGCCTCCTCCTGGTTTCCCATGCAGGTGCAGGGCCCCAAGTACTTGGGCCATCCTCCACTGCCCTCCCGGGCCACAGCTGAGAGCTGGACCGGAAGAGGAGCAGCCAGGACTAGAACCCGGCTCCCATATGGATACTGGCGCTGCAGGTGGAGAATTAGCCAAGTGAGCCATGACGCCGGCCCCAATCAATATGTGTCATAAGGATGATATAAACCAGGGTCTGTACTGGGACCAGAATATGTGCTGGTAAGTAATCCATGTGTCCCGTGCTGATGAAAGTTAGAGGAGAGCACAGTTAGCGGAAAGATAGTGGAGTGGAGGATAGGGGTAGAGTCTCATAGGTCGATCTTTACAATGCCATAGGTCCTTTGAGCTAAAATTGTGGGGATGGTATTGTAGCGCAGGGAGTTAAACCACCACCTACAATGCCAGTTTCCCATATGATTGCAAGGTCTAGCCCTGGTTGCTCCACTTCCAAGCCAGCTTCCTGGCAATGCATCTGGAAATACAGTGGAAGATGGCCCAAGTGCTTGGACCCCTTGAGCCTTGTGAGAGACCTGGGTGGAGTCCCAGGTCCCTGGCTTCTGTCTCTCCCAGTCCCGACTATCGTGGCCATTTAAGGAGTGAACGAGCGGATATAAAATTCTCCTTCATATTCTCTCTCCCTAACTCTACATTTGAAATAAATAAATAAATCTTTTTTTTTAAAAAAAGAGCTAAAATGTTGGAGTTCTCTCACCTAGTGTATTGGGGCTGGCTTGGTGGGGTAGTGGGTAAAAGCTGCCACCTGCAATGCCAGCATCTCATCTGGGCGCCAGTTCATGTCCCAGCTGCTCCTTTTCTGCTTCAGCTCCCTGCTGATGGCCTGGGAAACTCAGCGGAGGATGGCCCAAGAGCTTGGGCCCTTGCTACTCTCCTGGGAGACCTGGAAGAAGCTTCTGACTCTTGGCTTTGGTCTGGTCCCAGCACTGACCATTGCAACCATCTGGGAAGTAAACCAACAAATGGAAGATATATCTCTCTCTCCCTCCCTCTCTCTTTCTCTCTCTCTCTCTCTCTCTCTCTCTTTCTCTCCCCCTCTCTCTCTCCCTCTGCAACTCTTTCAAATAAATGAATAAATCTTTAGGGGGAAAAAAAGTCATTTTAAATGACTGTGAACTATAGTTAGTTCAATCATGCGGCCTGCCTACAATGATAAGGTAGTTTACATATTGATAAGCAGGTGACAAAAAGTGCTTGGGACAAGAAAAAGTGAGTCACACTTCATTACTATTATTTTAAACAGTCATTCAGGTGTTCTGACTTCCAGGCAGATGGCCACACCAGAGAGAACTGGGCTTCACCATAAGATGCATAATGAGAAAAATAGACCTTTTTTTTAACATAGGACAAGATTTTTTGAAGTTCTAATGTGATGTTTATTGGTATATTTTGAAGAAAATCTACCTTAGTTTTAACATGAAAGTTTGAAGCACAGATTATCTCTGAAAAATGCACGTAAAAGGGTTTCTGTGATTAAAATAGAACTGAAGACTTCCTAAGAGAAAATTATTTCCTCCTGAGGATTCATTCTGAATGTTATGTTAACAAATTTTAAACATGATTGTCTCATACACTATCTAAGCATGTCTTTTTTACTTTTTTGAGCCTCAGAGAGACAGACAGAGAGTGAGCTCCCATCTGCTGGTTCACCCCCCTAAATACCTAAAATGGCCGAGACTGAGCCAGATGAAAGCTGGTAGCCAGAGGCTCAGTCAAGGTCTACTGGATGGGTGGCAGAGATGCAATTAACTTGAGCCATCACTCACTGCCATTCAGCGCGAGCATCAGCAGGAAGCTGGGATCACGAGTGGAGCCAAGGACTCATATCCAGTCACTCGGCTATGGGATGCAGGCATTGCATTCACTCCTCATTTGCACGATACTTTTATTATATAAAAGTGCAAACTCTCACATGTCAGATCATGGGAGACAGTAGTCATTGAAGAACCTAATGTGAGAGTGTGCCTGCTGGGGATGACCTAAAAGAATGAGCCAGACACAGGTGTCGTCTAATTAAAGGGCACTTAGGTGCCAGGACTCTACTGTGGAACTTAGCAAACAAACGAATTCTCCCTCTCAGGTTTCCAGCTTTGCTGTCTATAAACACAGGGGACTGTGCACTAACCACTGAGCCAAACGCCTGCCCCTTCAGGGTCCTTGCACAACTTGTCCAGGCATTTTTGGATTTCAGTGGAACAGAGCCTGATTCAGTATCTTCCGTACAAAGGATCTTTGTCATGTCTCATGTGGAAAAGAGTCTAAACTCTCCTCAGCGTTCAGTGTGTTGTAAAGGGTTGTAGGATAGTGATAATTCATAAATATGAGCAAGTGTTTATTCCATCTGCAAGCCTTCTTTAAAGAAACGAAAAAGCAAAATGCTACGAAATTTATTTTGTGGAGTTTTGTATGAAGTATATTGAGACTGATTTCTAAGACAGGCTAGCATTTTCTTCTTACTAACCTAAGAGGAATCTGACATAAAGAAAAGCAGTCTTCTGAGCCTGCAATCATAGATTTAAGAATTTTCTTCTCTGTTTTTGTATACGGATTCGGAAGGGCATTGATGTTAGTTACTGTGCCTGAGAAGTTGAGATCTTTGTGATGTGTGAAGTGATCTGTGGTGTAGGGAGTGCCTTGGCTGTCTGTCCCACTGTGGCTTTTTCTTCGTGACAGTGAACTGCTGCTACTCTGCCTACCTCTTGAAGAGAAGAATACAATTCTCTTCTGCTTTGCTTTTGTAAGAACTTCAGTTTGGAAGAGCATTCAACACGGGCATGAAATATTCCTTAAAATGTCGCTCCGAATAACGAAGGTAGCCATAGATTGTGTGCGTAAAGTCATTCTGGGCATGTTTCGGGGGCTACCATGAATGTCCCACATGCCTCCTCAGTTTGAAGACACTTGGGTTACATCAAAGTGGGAACTTTCGTGTGTCTGGTCATCTACAAAGCAATGGTAGTTGATCAATACATTCTTACAGAAGTAAGCCAAGCTCCCTCAACCAAAATATATTTTGGGACCTGAAAATACTTTCTAGTTCATAGTTACAAAATAGCTATTTGTTAATCTAAATAGAATAAAAGCATGTTTGGCGGCTAGTTTGGAAATTTTTGTTTTATTTCTTAAATGTGATGTCATTCAGTGTCCTATATTATTGACTTTTACCAACACTTAATTTATTTAAAAATATCTTGTGTTTTTCTCCTATACTCCTCTATATACCTTGGCATCACTACCCATTGTTGCCCTATGGGAAAGGTTATGTTGAGAGCAATAGCTCTCAATATATGGAGTACTTCAAAAGTTCATAGAAAATAGAATCAAGTTTATTTATATAAGGTGATTTTGGTGCATACAAAACCTGTTGAAATCCATGTATGATTTTGTCTTAATATACGTTTTCTGTCAACTTCCTGAATATTCTTCATGTGCGTGGGTTTCAAAAGTTATTGCACCAAATGAATGTAACTTTTAATTCCACTTTCCATGAACTGCGTGAAGTCCCCTCATGTATTATTGCAGCATATCACAAGAATAAAAAAGGAAGGACAATTTCAAGAAAGTGGCAAGGTCTGCCCTTAGTGCAATATCATACAGAGAAAAAAAGGCTTAACACTGATCTAGATAATTAACTGTCTCAGTTCATCTTTACTGGCTATAAAGTATGTAGGACAGAGTTCCAGGTGCTGGTGTTGTAGTGCTGAACAATCCAAAGATCTCCATTATTATCTCCATTATGGTAGTTTTCACATTCTGATAGGAAAATGCACAATTAATAAATACACAATAATTTAATATAATACAAGGTGGTTATGAGAGCCAGGAAGACAAGGGGATTGGAGTAACAGATCTCTTATAAATAGCACTATCAGGGAAGGGTTCTTTGAGGTGGTTGCTTGTGATTAGAGAATTAAAAGAAATTAGGGAGCAAGACTTGTAAGTATTTGCAAGGAAGGTCCATGCATTTGAGAGACTACAAGTGTTCCTTAGCAGGGAGGTGCCTGACATGGTTCAGTGTCACGGAGGGGGCTGGATGGAGCTGCAGTAAAAAGAAGTACTATAGAAAGAGGATCAAACAGTAGTCTGGGGCTGGTCATACAGAACCTTTGAAGTCATAGTAAGGGTGTTATATTTTATTCCAAAACTAAAAGAGAGTCAACAGAGGGCTTTAACCTAAAGAGTGATGTGGTGTTTCATTTTTACAACTTTATCAAGGTATAATTCACATTTTATGAATTTCAGAAGCTTAAAATATACAGCATGCTAAATTTTGACATGTGTATGCTTCTGTGCAACCATTTCTGTGATCAGTGGAATGAACATATCCTCCCTCCGAAAGAGTGCCTCATATTCCTATTCAGGTTCTCCATCCTGCTTCACCCTCATCTCCAGGTCACCATGGATCAGTTGGAACGTTCTAGAAGTTGAACTTCTTACTATAGAATTTGAATGTCACAAAAAGTGTTTACTCAGGCCGGTGCCCTGGCTCACTAGGCTAATCCTCCGACTGAGGCGCCGGCACACCGGGTTCTAGTCCAGGTCGGGGCGCCGGATTCTGTCCCGGTTGCCCCTCTTCCAGGCCAGCTCTCTGCTGTGGCCCGGGAGTACAGTGGAGGATGGCCCAAGTGCTTGGGCCCTGCACCCCATGGGAGACCAGGAGAAGTACCTGGCTCCTGCAGGTACGCGGTGCGCTGGCCACGGCGGCCATTGGAGGGTGAACCAACGGCAAAGGAAGACCTTTCTCCCTGTCCCTCTCTCTCTCACTGTCCACTTTGCCTGTCAAAAAAAAAATAAAGTGTTTACTCTTGTTTAGTCCACCTTCTTTACTCAGGATGATTGAGAATCACACACACTATTGCATGTATCAGTAGTTCATTCCTTTCTACTGCTAAGATTCTATTGTATAGACAGTTTCATAATTCATTTATACTTTTGTCTGTTAAAGGATATTTAGGGTGTTCCCAGTGTCTTTGCTGTTATAATTAAGGCTAGTATGAAAAATTTGTGTACAAGTGTTTCTGCAAATAAGGGTTCATTTCTATTGAGTGAATACTCAAGAGTAGAATGATGGAGTTTAACTTTTCAAGAAATTGAAAAAAAAGTCAAATTCACATTTAACTTTTCAAGAAATTACCAAAAATTTTTCAAAGTGGTTGCATTTTTCCACATGCTGCCAACACTTGAATGCTTAGTTCTTTTGTTATGGTGACTTCTTTTTATGTTTTAATTTTAGCCATTCTAATGAGTATGTAGGGGTATCACATTGTGGTTTTAATTTGCATTTCCTTAGTAACTAATAAATTAGCATATTCGCATGTGCTTAATCACCATCTATATCTGTTCTATGGTCTGTTCAGATATTTGCATGTTCCTTTAATGGTGTTGTTTATTTTTTATCAAATATTGAAATTTGTATATTCTGGATTAAAGTTTTTGATATGATATACAATGTATAAAATTACCCTCAGGGTTTTGATTTTTTTACTAGTGGTTTTTGCTTATCTGAAGTTCTTAATTTTTATAAAGAGCTATTTAGACCTGTTTATTTATTTATTTTTAAAAGATTTTATTTATTTATTTGACAGGTAAGTTACAGACAATGAGAGAGAGAGACAGAGAGAAAGGTCTTCCCTCCGTTGGCTCATTCCCCAGATGGCCACAACGGCCAGAGCTGCACCCATCCAAAGCCAGGAGCCAGAAGCTAGGAGCTTCCTCCCAGTCTCCCATGTGGGTGCAGGGGCCCAAGCACTTGGGCCATCCTCCACCGCCTTCCTAGGCCATAGCAGAGAGCTGGATGGGAAGAGGGGCAGCTGGGACTAGAACCAGTGCCCATATGGGAGCTGGCACTGCAGGTGGATGATTAAACTACTGCGCCATGGAGCCGGCCCCTAGACCCGTTTATTTTGAATGCTTATTGATTTTGCTTTTTATGTTTTTTCCAAAAACTCTAAATCAGGTTATAAATATTTCTCCTATTTCTCAGAAATTTTATAGTTTATAATACTTTTGCATTCATATCTATTGTCCATTATAAGTTAATTTGGGGGCAAGGAGTAAAGCTAGATTGAAGTTCTTTTAAAAAAAAATTTCCATTTCCAGTGCTTTTTATTCCTGTGTGTCAATCCAGGTTTCTAGCTCATATAATTTTCCTTATGCTTACAATTCTTCAACATTTCTTATAGTACAAGTCTGTTGGTGTTGAATTCTGTCAGATTTTGTATGGCTAAATATATCATTTTTGCACTCATTCTGGGGAGATATTTTTACTACATGAAGTATAGCTCGAGAGATTTTTCTTTTATTCTTTCATTATCTCAGAGATGCTGCTCTACTACCTTATAGCTTACATGGCTTCAAGTGAGAAGTCTGCAAAGAACCGTTTCTTTGTGTCTTTTTTTTTTTCCTGGATGTTCTAAAAAATGTCACTTAAGGGTGGGCATTGGAGTCCTGTCTCAGCTTCCTATCCAGCTTCTTCCTAATGCATACCCTGGGAGGCAGCAGATGATGACAAATACTTAGATCCCTGGTACCCAAGTAGGAAACCAAGATCAAGTTCTTGGCTCATGTCTTTGGCCTGACACGGCCTGGTTGTTGTGGGCATTTGGGGAAAGAACCAACAGACAGATGTGTGTGTGTGTGTGTGTGTGTGTATCTGTCTCTGTGTCACTCTGTTTTTCAAAGAAATAAAAATAAACATTGAAAATTTTTATTGTTAGTTTGTAACAATTAAAGTATGCTTGGCATAGTTCATGCTTTTGAACTTACAGTTTATTGAATGTCTTATATGTAAATTTATAATTTTAATTTGGAAAATGATTTTCTTTATCTCCTATCTCTCCTTCACTAGAGAATCCAATTACATTTGTCTGTTTGACATTATCATCTAGTTCACTGATCTTATACCATTTTTACATATTTTGTCTTTGTTTTTTTTTTTTTTTTGAAATTTTAAAAATTTGAGAGATATAGAGAGAATGGGAAATAGGAGAAGAGAAAGTGTTCCCATCCAGTGATTCCTGAAAGCCACAATCGCTGGTTGGGAGGATTTGGGGGCTATACTGGGACCAGAAACTCAATCGAGGTCTCCCATATGGGTGGCTGAAACCCAACTACTTAAAGCATCACACTACCTCCCAAAGTCTGCAATAGTGGAAGGTTGATAGCAGCTGGAGTCAGGTATCAAACCCGGGTACTCTGATGTGGAATGTGGGCGCTCTAACTGGTGGATTAACTTCTAGTCCAAATGTCCACGCTTGTGTTTCATTTGAAAGCATTTGTTAGCTATGTTTTCTAGGTCACCAATTTTTCTTAAGCAAATCTAATCTGTTGGTACATTCAATCAGTGTTTTTTATCTCATACAAAATAGTTTCCATCTTTAGAAGTCTGATTACAGCTTCATCTCCTTCATATCTCTGTTTTTAATTGTTTCAGGTGGGAAGATGGCCCTGGTCCCCATTACCCCATATTTGTTAGAAATAGGCATATTATCCTATTAATTCTAACCATACAATAGTGCTCCCAAGGATTCCTATTGGTGAGTGGCTTCTTAAGAATGACCCTGGCCGCCGTGAGGAGATTGGACTGGTCATAAAGACAAATGGACTAGAACATAGAAAGCTTTACTTTATTCTTTTGTTCTGAACATAATTAAACTTTTATTTTTGAATCTATTGATCTAATTGAATTCCAAGGGCTCTATAAATGTAGTAGTGATATCTCCTTTGAAAAAAACATGCTCTGCATTGTTTCAGTTTTGCTTCTCCTCATCATTCAAGGACTAATGTAGATTTTGACAAGTAAATCTTGAGTTGCCTATTAGATATTCCATATGTAGAGGCGTTAAGTAGGCAGTTGCACATGGTGGAGAGGCAATTGGACAACTGAGGTTGAAACTCAGAGGAGAAACGAGATAAGGAGTTACAAAGTTGGAAACTTTCATCTTATTGGTTATCCATCACCAAAGGAAGTCTTGGAGGCCATCCCTGGAATGAGTATGGATAGAAGAGAGAAGGAATCTAACAGCTAATCCCTGGGACACTCCAAATTTTATGAATTTGAACAAGGGGAAAAATTCAATAAAGAATTCTGCTACAATGGCTAATGAAGTTTTGGGGTGACATTTAGGAGAGTGAGAAGCAATAAAAAGTGACTGACACTCACTAGTGCATGCTGTCAGGAACTCAATGAACCACAGATATTAGACACACGTAATATACTTTTGATGTGTAAGAAAGTGGAGTAGTTATAGAAATGATAACATTTTCAAAGAAGTACTCTCTCTAGTGATGACACAACAAGACTGGGTTCTTTGTGTTGATATGGCTTTTGTGGGCCGATGTGGGTACGAATCCTAAATACTAATCAGCATTCTTAGTGTCTGTACTTGAAATGAGATCCAACGCACTACTTTGAGGGGCACTTTTGTTATATTCTTATGACATCGGCTCGTGTGAAGAGAAATCTAACATAAAGGGGCAATGGCTATTTGGGTTCCCTGTGGCTTATCCAATGGAAGATCTAAAATAGAGCCATTACACTTGTTGCTAAATACGTGGTAGTTACAACTAGTAACTACTAGTAATACATGGGTATTATTATTTTTTTTTTTTTTTTTGACAGGCAGAGTGGACAGTGAGAGAGAGAGACAGAGAGAAAGGTCTTCCTTTGCCATTGGTTCACCCTCCAATGGCTGCCGTGGCCAGCGCACCGCGTACCTGCAGGAGCCAGGTACTTCTCCTGGTCTCCCATAGGGTGCAGGGCCCAAGCACTTGGGCCATCCTCCACTGCACTCCTGGGCCATAGCAGAGAGCTGGCCTGGAAGAGGGGCAACCAGGACAGAATCCGGTACCCCGACCAGGACTAGAACCCGGTGTGCCGGCGCCACAAGGCAGAGGATTAGCCTAGTGAGCCACAGCGCTGGCTAATACATGGGTATTATTCTACCTGGTGCTTTATTTTCCATGTGAAGGTTATGGAGAAATAGTCCTCATTGTCTTTAACGTGTTTATTCTCATTTACAACTTTTATGATTCAACTTTATAACCCCACTGATCATTTATTAAATGTTCGTTAGCATTTATGGAAATGTATGTGTATTATAATTTTCATTATTTAATGTTTTTAAAGTTTCATTTCAAGGCTGGCATTTTGGCATAGCGGGTAAACTGCCACCTGGGATGTCAATATCCCATATGTGCGCTGGTTTGTGTCCCAGCTGCTCCACTTCTGATCCAGCTCCCTGCTGATGGCCTAGGAGGGACAGTGGAGGATGGCCCATGCTCAGGGCCCTGCCACCAACATGGGAGACCTGGCTGAGGCTCTTGGCTCCTGGCTTCTGCCTGGCCCAGTGCTGGTCATTGTTGCTATCCGGGGAGTGAACCAGCAAATGGAAGATCTCTCTCTTTCTGTCTTTCCCTCTCTGTCTGTAACTCTGACTTGCAAAGTGAATAAATAAATCTTTTTTTTTAAATGTCATTTTACTCACTGTGCTATCCATAAATAGCAGAGAACTATAGCTGGATGTAACATTGTATATATCCATTAAGTACTCATGTTTGTTGAATGGATGCATAAATGAAGAATTGCTAAGTTCAAAAGAATGAATACTGCAATTGTGACAGAAACAAAATACCCAGAAGTTAACTGAGACCTTGATAAACTATATCACCCACTTAATACTATTTCATATATAAAAACAGAAAATTGAAAAGGTACCACTTAGATTTGGCATTTAAAGATGCTTTTACCAATTTTGCTAAAATATTTCTTTATATAGTCTTACTTTTAAAATTGTGACTTGATGAAGAATGATTCTATACTACCGTATATAGTAGAATCTTAGAAATCAAGGAGTTCTGGTTTCCATTCTGGCATGTGAAAACCTTGGAAATCCTCCCTCTGTCTAACAACAATTAATAAGCTGAATAAAGAATAAAAGTAGCCACTCTTTTTTGATCCATCAGAAACTGCTGACCCTCAGACTGAGAGATTAGATGAATAGAGAGAATCAGTGCATGTGAGCAGGACCCTAGGGGCAGAAGTGCAGATCAATGCCAGGTGGGAAGACCTGAACTGTAATCGACAAATTACAGGAGCATCACGTGAAGGGTTAAAAACTCCAGGGATCCCGGACACAGGTGGTCCCCTCCCACTTTTGTGGTTTTAAGTACAAGAGCTCAACCTGGTTCTCACAGTGAATACCATGAATATCACAGAAAAAAAATTTCCTTTGTGTCTGGCAGGGAGAACAGAAAATAAACCATTTTAAAATAAGTACATCAAAGTATTCTGTTCTTAACTAGGTCCACCCTTAAGAGAAACAAATTCACCAGAGCCTAAAATGTTAGGATTCTTCCCTAAGAGACCTGCAAGAAAACCCAACTCTAGGCCACTCTACTTTTCTAAATAGGATAGGGAAAGATCTGATTGCAGGCCATAGCAGCCATCCTTGTTGTTTTTTGTTTGTTTGTTTGTTTTTTTGACAGGTAGAGTTACAGTGAGAAAGAGAGAGAGAGGGAGAGCACAAAAGGTCTTCCCTCTGCTGGTTCACCCCCCAAATGCCTGCCATGGCCGGAGCTGCGCCAATCCAAAGCCAGGATCCAGGTGCCTCCTCCTGGTCTCCCATGGGGTGCAGGGCCCAAGCAGCTGGGTCATCCTCCACTGCCCTCCTGGGCCACAGCAGAGAGCTGGACTGGAAGAGGAGCAACTGGGACTAGAACCGGCACCCATATGGGTGCTGGCGCCGCAGGCGGAAGATTAACCGAGTGAACCATGGTGCTGACCCCCCATCCCATCTTTCTTAAGGACAATTGCAAAAAAAAAAAAAAAAAAAAAAAAAAAAAAAGATTGAGACCAAATCATAGGACGGTAAAGTCTTTCCCCTTTCTCATCTGAAGAACAGAAAGAAGAAATACATATATTATTTTGACAGGCAGAGTGGACAGTGAGTGAGAGAGATAGAGAGAAAGGTCTTCTTTCTGTTGGTTCACTCCCCAAATGGCCACTGCGGCTGGCACACCACGCTGATCGGAAGCCAGGAGCCAGGTGTTTCCTCCTGGTCTCCCATGGGGTGCAGGGCCCAAGAACTTGGACCATCCTCCACTGCACTCCTGGGCCACAGCAGAGAGCTGGCCTGGAAGAGGGGCAATCGGGACAGAATCCAGCGCCCTGACCGGGACTAGAACCCGGTGTGCCGGTGCCGCAGGCGGAGGATTAGCTTAGTGAGCCGCGGTGCCGGCGAGAAGAAATATTGAAGTTGGACTCCAATAAAATTAAAAATTTCCGCTCTGTGACAACTTTAGCCAAGAGAATGAGAAGACAAGCCTCCGTTTGGTAATAAGTACTTGAAACATCATATGTAGCTAGGGAATTGCAAATGAAGACAACAGTGAGACACTACCACACACCTATTAGATTGGCCAAAATCCAAAACACTAATACCACCAAATGCTGGCAAGAATATGAAGGAACAGGAATTCTTATTCAGTGCTGCTGGGGATTCAAAATAGCACAGTTGTTTTGGAAGACAATTTCACAGTTAGAAAATTAAACTAGCTTTTATCATTGAATCTAGCAATCATGCCCTTTTTTATAGACCCAGATGAGTGGAAGCTAATGAGTGTGTACTAACAATAACATGCACAAGGATGTTTGCAACAGCTTTATTCATGATGCCAAAACTTGCAGCAACCAAGCTGTCCATTTTCAGTAGATGAATCAACTATGATATATACTCAGTAGAATATTATATAGCGCCTGCAAGAAATGAACTATTAAGCTATGAAAACACATGGAGTAAACTTCTTTGCATATTACTAAATTTATTTCTAAATTATTTTTTAAACACTTTTGAATGGAAAATATATTATCTAGCATCACCTAAATTCATTCTTTATCTCTCCCTTTGTTTGTTTCAAGAAAGAGAGGGAGAAGGGGAGGAGAAGGGGAGTGTGTGTGCTTCCACTAACTAGTTCATTCCCCAAATGCCCACAATAGCAGGGGTGCAGTGGACTGGCCTAAGCTGACACCAGGAGCCAACTCAAGTCTCCACATGGCTCATAGGAACCCAGTTTCTTGAGCTATTGCTGGTGCCTCCCAGGATCTGTGTGCATTAGCAGGAAACTGAAGTTAAGAGTCAGAACCGGGAATTGAACCCAGGCATCCCACTGTGGGAGCCAGACATGGTAATCAGCTCCTTAACGCTAGGCTAAGTTCTCTCTCTGACTCTCAAATCCATCTTCTTCACTTCCTCTTGCCATCCTTTTCTTTGTGTTTATTCCACTAGTTTTTCACCTCTTAAATCTAAAATTCTCACCAAAATAAATAAATAGGTAGAATGCTGTTTCATACTAGAACATCTAAGGCTTTTAGAGATGTTATAAATTAATATATAGTATTAACTGAAAGAGCTTCTTTTTATTTTTAATATTTAATCTGAGGTAGAGAGAGAAAAAATTATCTCTGTTTCCTGGTTCACTCCCCAAATACCCACAATAGTGGGGCTGAGTAGGCTGAAGCCAGGAATCTGGAATTCAATCTGGGTTCCTCACATGACTGCAAGGAACTCAGTTGTGTGACCTGTCCCCTGCTCTATCCCAGAGTGCACAGTACCGGAAGCTGGATTGCAAGTGGATACAGGACTTCAAACCAGGGATTTCAGTATGGGATGCAGGTGTCCCAAGTAACATCGTAACCACTGCACCAAATGCCCACAACTCAAAATTTATTCTTATATGGTCATTAACTTCTATTAGAAGATTGCTAATTATTCCCATTTGGAGTACCTGTGGGTAAAAATCTTTCCAGGTTTGTTAATAGTTTGTGAACCTAGGATTACTATTCACCAGCCAACTCAAACATCGGCAGTCCCGTAACATTTTGACTGTGAGGTGATAGTCCGGTGCACGTCTGCATGCCAACTCTGCAGGCTGTCCACGGGTGACTTTCTCACTGGTCCCTGAGGGACCTACCATGGGCATGGAGCTGCTTCAGCACAAACAAATCAAGACCACTGCAGAAACAAACAGCTCCGCATACCTGTTAGACTCCTTTGCAAAGGGAGTGTATTAATAATCTTTGACATGATTAATTCTCTGTACATGTTTGTAAATTAAGCTTCTGTTTACATTTACGTAGCAAGAATGGATTTGTATAGTTTGTGGGTTGCCTGACTTTAATTTAACTATAATTTAATTCTGTATAGCCTCACCATCTCAGAGTAATCAATATTATCGTCTGGAAAACTGAAATGACTCTTACCTATTACTGTAATGGCAATTTGCGAGTTGCTCTGTGCAAATAAGCTTTATAAAATAGTGCATCTTATATTCTCAAACAAAGCTTTTAAATGAGAAATATAGCCAAGTAATGGGATACTTCGAAGGCTTTCTTTTTGTTTGTTTTGATTTTTTTCATGCATAAACTGGATGACATTTACCAGCCTTAAGAGGTCTCTTGGGGCCGGCGCCGCGGCTCACTAGGCTAATCCTCTGCCTGCGGCGCCGGCACACCGGGTTCTAGTCCTGGTCGGGGCGCCGGATTCTGTCCCGGTTGCCCCTCTTCCAGGCCAGCTCTCGGCTGTGGCCCGGGAGTGCAGTGGAGGATGGCCCAAGTGCTTGGGCCCTGCACCCCATGGGAGACCAGGAGAAGCTCCTGGCTCCTGCCATCGGATCAGCGCGGTGCGCCAGCCGCAGCGCGCCAGCCGTGGCGGTCATTGGAGGGTGAACCAACGGCAGAGGAAGACCTTTCTCTCTGTCTCTCTCTCTCACTAACTCTGCCTAAAAAAAAAAAAAAAAAAAAAAGTCTCTTGGCGTCTTCATAAAAGTTCAGTTTTGTTCTTTGACAAAGACTTAGATTAAACTAGTTAAATAAGCATGGGAATCTCCCTAGTGCTAAATACTAATTTTCCACTTTATTTTGAACCACCAATATGTTGATGATAGCAGCATAACCACCTATCTGTGTAGATGAAAATTTTTTATTTTATATTTTTTATGTTCTTACCAAAAACTTTAGAAATTAAATTGTTCCCTGGACTATCATATTATAACTCGAGCTCTAAGAAGTGTTGGATTTTATTCATCTTGCAGAGTAAAGGTTGAGAATTCATTATATTTTAAAAATCTACTTGTGGTCAAAGGTCTTAAAACCTTTTGAACTTTTGATATTGAAGTAGAGCGTTTTCAGCAGATATGCCAGCCTTATTTTATTATATTTTATCCCTAGAGATTATATGTGTTATATGAAATTCTAATATGTGTAATAAATAGTCATTAATTCATGTCATTTTCATTCGCCTTTATGTCTATCTTAGATCCCACTGATTTCCACTGAGATTAAATTTCAGTGCCCTCAGAATTGTCCGTTTAGGAGGTTGAAATCATAGGAACCCTTTGGTTTTATAAAACTAAAACAAGTTCTGATATATAAAAGATCAGGGGCAGGCATGTGGGGTAGCAGTTAAGAACACTGCTTGGGACACTAGCAACCCCTCTCAGAGTGCCCGGTTCAAGTCCCAGTTCCATCTCTGACTATAACTTCCTGTTAATGTGTACCCTAAGAGGAGGAAGATGATGGCTCAACTACTTGGGCTTGGGTCCCTACCACCAAGTGGGAGACCCAGATTGAATTGTGGGCTCCTGGCTTTAACCTAGTGCCTGGCTTTTGTGGGCATTCAGGAGATAAAAACTCTTCATACCATTTGCTCCATCTCTCCATCTCTCTGCCTTCCCAATGAATGAAAGAAGTAAAAATGTTTTTAAAATGCTACTAATAATAACTTGATTAATGGAGAGTCGACTAACATAGACAGCATGTGCCCATAGCACCAGAATTCCAGGTAGCACTTTTAAGCACATATTAAGTCACTTTTAAGCACATATTAAGTCACTGTTACTGAGACCTCTCCAACATTTTGGTTCCTGAGGAAGGCTTCAAGCCTAGCCATGAAGACGCCAGGTTGGAATACCTGCATCCCATGTTAGCGTCCGTGTGTTCAAGTCCTAGCTTGCCCCTGGCTCCCAACTTCCTGCTAATGCACATCATGAGAGGCAGCCGGTGGGTGAGCTCCTGCCACTCCTGCGAAGACCTGGATAGAGTCCCTCCAGGCTGACCCCGCCCCTGCCCTTGACGGCATTGGGAGAATGAACCAGCAGATGGGAGTTCTCGCTCTCTTTAGCTCTGTCTCTCTGCCTCCAAATAAACAAAAATTAAAATAAGTAAAATGTCATTTTGTGATCCCTGATCAAAGTATGATTGCTTCTAATTAATACAGTACTGGTACAAAGCACCATGTTACCACATAGAGGAGTTTGTAAAATTGTCTATGAAATCTGGTCGGCACCGCGGCTCACTAGGCTAATCCTCCGCCTTGCGGCGCCGGCACACCGGGTTCTAGTCCCAGTCTGGGCGCCAGATTCTGTCCCGGTTGCCCCTCTTCCAGGCCAGCTCTCTGCTGTGGCCCGGGAGTGCAGTGGAGGATGGCCCAAGTGCTTGGGCCCTGCACCCCATGGGAGACCAGGAGAAGCACCTGGCTCCTGCCTTCGGATCAGCACGGTGTGCTGGCCACGGCGGCCATTGGAGGGTGAACCAACGGAAGGAAGACCTTTCTCTCTGTCTCTCTCTCTCACTGTCCACTCTGCCTGTCAAAAAAAAAATTGTCTATGAAATCCAACACATGCCATGACTAAAGTCAATCCATGTTGCTTTTCCTTTGTGACTTAATAATTTACTCACAGCTTAAAGATACATGTGGCTTTATATTTTTCTAAATGTTATAAAAATACAGGCAAATTTTATTATTTATAAATGAAACAGCATATAGATTGCTGTTGTACATTTCCTATCTCTTATTCTGAAGAGTGACTATGCTGGTATCTCTCTTAAAAACATTAAAAATTGTTAAATAGTTCTATTTAATTTATTAAGCATCTGTAATATTCCAGGAGGATATTGTGTTGAATTTAAGGAGAATAAAAATATAACTGAAATATAGTCTTCCCTCGAGAAATACTTTATCAAATAATGGTGGGAGAATAATACACATAAACTTTCCCCCAAATCAGTTCTATTAATGGTAATAGCTATTTAGGGATCGCAAGTGTTCAGAATTTTTATCAAAAAAAAGTTTGAAAACAATAAGATAATTAGAATTGGAGACTAGGGGATTTCTATAAAAGTTGATTTTGCATAGAACACTGTGTATTCTGGGGGGATGGCTTCCATGTGCGTGGTGAACACTGGAAGAGCTTGTGGATGTCCCATGGCTAAACCCTTCCATTCTCAGGCCACTTCTTGTAATTACTGCTCCTTGCTGAGAAGTGCGTCTGAAATCCTCCTGGGTCCTGAACTTACAGTATTCTGTCCATTTAAGAACCCAGAGATAGAATAACATGAGACACTGAAAAGTAAAGTGACCTGTTCATGGTCCCATGGCTTATGAGCGATAGACTTATCTAGAAGTTGAACTGTAAATTTATTCTAATTTATTTACTACTCTGCACATTATCAGTATAGTTCCTATTGGAAGTCTCATTTGCTATCCCACAAAATCATTTCTTCACACTTCACAGTGCATTTCCTCACAGTTGTCGGCTCTGTATTGCCACATCATTAAGATTTCTAGAAGTAGCCACCACTGAGGCCCTTGATTGTGTCACCCAGGTGAGAATCTGGGGCAGGCGTTCTGTTCTATGCTGACCACATCCTGCCAGATAGAGTCAGTCTCACACCTCTCCCAGTACCCACAGAGATTTGAAAGAGTGGTTAATTTTATTTATAAATTCTTCGTAATATATTTCTGAAATGAATTTTTTATTTGTTAGTTTGAGAGACAGAGACAGACAGAGTTCCCATCCACTGATTCACTCCCAAAATGGCCACAAAGACCCAAGCTAGGCTGGAATTGGGAATCCAGGTCTCCCACCTAGGTGGCAGGAACCCAGTCACTTACATCATCACTGTTGCCCCTCATGGTCTACATTAGCAGGAACCTGCATTCAGAAATTGAAGCCAAAGATCAAACCCAAGCACTATGATGTGGGACATGGGTATATTAACCTGTGTAGCTTCTAGCTAAATGCTTGAGCCTGTAACTAATTTTCTCACATAAAATTTTAGTTATTCATTTTTAAGTTTTATTTGAAAGGCAGAGAGAGAGAGAGAGAGAGAGAGAGAGAGAGAGAGGCAGAGAGACATCTTCCATCTACTAGTTCACTGCCCAAATATCTGCAAAGGCCAGAGCTTGGCCAGGCTGAAACCAACAGCCTGGAACTTAATCCAGTTCTCCCCCATGGGTGGCAGGGTCCCACGTACTTGAGCCATCATCTGATGCCTCCTGGGGTGGGCATTAGTGGGAGCTGGATCAGAAGTAGAATAGTCTGGACTCAAACCCGGGTACTGCAGTCTGAGGTGCTGCTCTCCTGGGCTGTGACTTAACTACTACACCAAACACCCACCCCTCTTCATAGTTTAAAGAAATGCATTCACGGGGCCCGGCACTATGGCGTAGTGGATGCCTGCAGAGCCAGCTTCCCATGTGGGCACTGGTTCTATTCCCGTCTGTTCCACTTCCGATCCAGCTCCCTGCTATGTTCTGGGAAAGCAGTGGAAGATGCCCCAAGTCCTCGGGTCCCTGTACTGACGTGGGAGACCCACAAGAAGCTCCTGGCTTCGGATTGGCACAGCTCTGGCTGTTGTGGCCATCTGGGGAGTGAACCCGCGGATGGAAGACCTCTCCCTCTCTCTCTGCCTCTGCCTCTCTGTATCTCTGCCTTTTGAGTAAATAAATAAATCTAAAAAAAAAAAATGCATTCACAACTTCTCTAACAGACAATTCCTTTAATGTAATAACATACCTGTTGTGTGTAGGTAAGATTAAAAGTTTATATAAAATATAAAATTAATGATGTTTCTATCCATTTAGCCCATGATGGTCCACACTAAATACTTTATCCCCATTTTCTTATTTAATTCTAATGAGTCTGAAAGGATTGCATTGTTGTAAGCATTCTACAAATGCATAAACAAGAGTTGCAAAAGGATAAATGACTTGCCCAAGGTCTCAGGACGAGTGGTGCAGCTGGGAATTGATCCCGGGCATTCTGGCAAAGTTTCCATTTGCTAGTTACAATATTATGCTAAGAAACTCCACTGCCGTTCATATTCATTCATTTCCTGCTGGATCCAAGAGAGTGGATGTGTGAAAAAATTAAATGTGATACTTCTATTGGCTCTCAGGAGATCACTTGTCTTCCTACCCCTATCATTTTTTACAGTAATAAATCTAATAATAATGGACAAGAAATTTAAAAGTCTTATCTAAAGTATGGGTTAAGATTTATGGCTTTTTGAAACTAAGTTAAAATGAGACTCCTCCATAGCAACAGAGAGAGAAAAGATAAAAAGGAGATACTGCTTCTGTTAAAAAAATAGGATTAATAATTTAGAAACAGGCCAGCTGTGCTTTTTTGCACACACACATGGGATTTTCACTGATGTAAAACAGGATTGATTTTCAGGCTGTTTCTTTGAAAGGATGCCATGAAATATTGCCTGGAGATTTGTGACTGCAGACTCCTAAAGGAGGCGGTGCTATCGTACAACAGTAGATCTTTGTAAAAAAATAAATAAATAAACTGAAAAAAACAGAGTAAGAATAAGAATGGGAAGAGGAGAGGGAGGAGGAAGAAGGGTGGGAGTGTGGGTGGGAGGGAGGGTATGGTGGGAAGTAGCACTATGTTCCTGAATCTGTATATATGAAATACTTGAGATTTGTATATCTTAAATAATTTTTAAAAAAAAAACAGGGCCACAGGAATTGGGGAAAGGCCTGTGTCCCACATCCTAGTAGCTGGGGTTGGTTCTCAGCTCTGCTCCTGATCCAGCTTCCTGCTGATACACTCCCTGGGAACAGTTGTGGATCAAGTAAGTGGGTTGCTTCCACCCAGTGGAGACCTGAGTTGAGTTCCCAGCTGGGCCTCCCCTCCTGCCCAGCCCTGGCTATTGTATCAGAAGTGAACCAGTGGATGAGAGCTGTTTCTCCATCTCTCAAATAAGAAAATAAATATTTTTTACAAGAATGCACTGTAAATAAATGAAAAATGTGAGAAAGTTCCAAAATGAGGGCACTATCAACTTTCCTAGAACTCTGTTCTGGTCCATATGTAAGTCATTGGATCAATTTGTACAAGCAGGAAATTTTCATGTATGTCCTCGGCTGCTTTATAGATCCAGAATGAATATACTGAGTGATAAAAATTTTGTCTCCTATCTTGCATGTTTTTGACAGAAGGAGGGATGAAAAAAGGGTTTAAAGAGTGATGTGAGGAACAGGAATAGAAGTTAGACACAAGGATGGAGCAGAACTTGGCATAGTCACCGTGCATATTAGGAGGTGCTTCCTCAAGTATGGAGCAGCCAACCTTTGCATGGATCGTGAATTTGCCTAAACATATGTTTTGTTTAAATCCTAGAATATCTACTATTTTTAAGTTTTATGCCTCCAGGTAACGAATGTATTATTCAGTGTGCCACTGACATACAACTTTCTATTTTCTTATACCAAAGCCATTGGATACGCACACACAAGCAGTGTGTGTGTGTGCTAGTCTGTGTGTATGTCTTGAAGATTTTAAATTTTTAAATACTATTCCACAGTTTACTGAAAAGTCTAGCCTGAATTTCCTTGATAATCTTAAGAAATATGTAATCATTAAAGTACTTTTAATAGCATGGAAGATGAAAAATGCTAATGAAAATATCCCACCATGCAGTAGATTTTAAATCATCAGTCTCTAATATGTGGACTGTTTTTGCAAACATGTCTCCAATCTTAAATTAAACCTATACAAGAAAATAATATAACTCATTTAAAACATAGTTCAAAAGCTACTTGATAGATTTTCATGCGGCTACAGGATATGTTTGATAAAATATGACTGTACCTCGAGGGTAATCTTCTAAGATACTTACTTGATAAAAATGGCAAAAATTAATATTATTAATAATAACATTACACCAAAAATATGAAAGATGGCTTTTATCTCTCAGGGTCCATAAAGAAACATGTCCAAGTTGGATAATTTATGGAGAGTTACTAGACAGTTTACAATGGATGTGCACCAAGTACACAGAAGGTACAAAGGATAATTCAGCAGCACCCCACGGGTGGAGAAATCAGTGCCCTATCACCACTGACAAGAGAAATCAGTGCCCTATCACCACTGACAGTATCTGGAAGGCAGGGAGAAGGAGCAGGACTTACAGAGGTGTTTGTGCAGAAGGCTAGCTGACACTGGGCGACCGTCAGCTTTGGTGATGCCTCAGAGAGAGGCTCATCCTCTCGTCTCCCCATCCTCCATTCTCAGAATACCCTCTGTGCGGCTCCACTGACCCTGGAAGCGCCTGTGACACACTCCATCCAGATGTGCCTGCTGGGCACAGAGCAGTGTGCAGAAGAGAGACGTGGAACTCAAAGGGAAGACGGAAGGTGTCTAGCGCTCCTGTGAAAGCGAAATCTGAAACGCAAAAGGACACGTGACACTTTTAATCATTCCTGAAACGGGATTCCCAGACCAAAAAAAAAAAAAAAAAAAAAGGCAACCTATTATTCAGCAAAATGTTTGGCATTTTTAGGAAAAACAGTTACTTCATTAACAAAAAAAAATGGGTCTTCATATTTCATTTTTGGAAAAAAGAAACATTTGCAAAAAGGAAAGCATGGGTAGATTTTTATTTGGATGTTCCTAATTAGGGATACTATCGAGAGAGAAAATATGGGACTAAAGATGATTTTTATATTTAAGTCAGTAAGAAAAATAATTTTAAAAATTACATGTGTTCTTAGGATACCAGAGCATGCCACATTTCCTGTTTTAGTATGAACATAATGATGTTCATACACACACAAAAAATAAATTTCCTACACAAGGGGGGTCTTCAGAAAGTTTACGGGAAATGCATATTATAAAAAACTATACATAGATTCTAAAAAATTTTGCACCAAAATCAACTTATCTTTTGAACAATTTTAAATGTGTTTATTTGAGAGGCAGAGGCAGAGAGAGAGACAGTGCTCTCTTCTTCTGGGTCATTCCCCAAATGCCTGCATTATCCAGGGCTGTGCTGGGGCCAAAGCCAGGAGCCGGAAACTGAATCTAGGTTCCTACAAGGGAACCCAACTACTCGATCCATCACTGTTGCCTCACAGGAGCTGCATTATCAGGAAGTCGAAGTTAAGAGAACCAGGACACAACTCCAGACACTATGGTGTGGGGGTGTTGGAGGCTCCCCTACCAGACATTAGCAAGAAGCTGGTATGAGGAGGCAGAGCAGAGCATTGAAGCTGGGTCCTCAGACATGGGGTGCAGGTGTCTTAACCGACATCTTAATCACTAGTCTGAACCACACCCCTAAATTTATCTCTTTTTTAAAAAAAAAAATTTATTTGAAGGAGTTACACACAGAGAGAAGGAGAGGCAGAGAGAGAGAGAGGTCTCCCACCTGCTGGTTCACTCCCCAGTTGTCTGCAGTGACCGGAGCTGCGCCTATCCGAAGCCAAGAGTCAGGGGGTTCCTCCAGATCTTCGACGTGGGTGCAGGGGTCCAACAACTTGGGCTGTTGTTTGCTACTTTCCCAGGCCATATCAGAGAGCTGGATTGGAAGTGGAGCTGCTGGGACTCGAACTAGCACCGTATGGGATGCCAGCACTGCAGGCGGCAGCTTTACCCACAAGCCACAGTGCTGGCCCCTAAATTTATCTCATAATTTCATTTTTCCACAAGCTCTTTTAAGTCCTCCTTATATCATTCTTCATAAAGGCTCAACAAGTTGTATACTTCATATATGTATGTTATATGTGTGCAAATCTAACTTTATGTACTGTTAAGGATAAGCAAAAACCAGTAATCACCTTCTTATATAGGTAACTGAAGTGAAATCATCGCCTGCTGCATTTTAACCATCATCCAATGCCCTTACTTCCTGTCCTTTCATATCTATAAAAATGTGTGAATTAAACCCTCAGGGCTTTTTCCCTTGTGCTCTGGTAATTTAGCCGGTGATACTTTTACTATATTCTTTTTTTTTTCCCCACTAAAACAAGACTCAGTACTGGATTATGTAAGCTTAAAAAAATCCTTTTGTTCTCTTGCTAGGGATTGCAACTATTAACTGATTCAGAATGGTATGTCAGTTATAAGTAGACAGGCTTCCTTTTAGAAGTTTAAAGAAGGGGCGGGCGCAGTAGTGTAGCAGGGTAAGCTGCTGCTTGCAATGCCAGTATCCCATGTGGACACCAACTGAAAGCAGTACATGGCCCAGTCCTTGGGTCCCTGCCAACCACATGGGAGACCCGGATGAAGCTCCTGGTTCCTGGCTTCAGTCTGGCCCAGCTCTGGCCATTATGGCCATTTGAGGAGTGAAGTAGCAAATAGAATACATTCTCTCTCTCTCTCTCTCTCTCTCTCTCTCTCTCTCTCCTGTCTCTGTAACTCTACCTTTCAAATAAATAAATAAATCTTTAAAAAAGAAAGAAATATGTAGAAGGACATGGTTTGCATAAATTTGTAAGGGAGGGGGTGGAGATCTCAATCACATGGTTTTTATTACTCCCTAAGGTATAGAATTGTTTCATTATCCAAATACATATAAAAAATCTGTTCATCATCAGAATTAGTGAGTGTGTACATACATTGCATGTCTATTCTAAAATTCAGTGGCTTGTGATATGTGTCTTCATTTTGTAGGATGGTCTT
Source organism: Oryctolagus cuniculus (assembly GCF_051225735.1). NCBI lineage: Eukaryota > Metazoa > Chordata > Mammalia > Lagomorpha > Leporidae > Oryctolagus > Oryctolagus cuniculus. The sequence continues at coordinate 10,778,011 of NC_142874.1, read as the reverse complement.
TACTTGGTTGGTACTATTCAAGACATTGAATTTGCATGTAGGAGAAGTTCCTAGAGTTTACAGAAGTATCTGCAAAATAGCTTCAATTGTTAGAACTTTTCATTGTGATGAAGGTAAATAAGATCAGAGTGACCACTAATGTATTTCTCTCAAATTGTTCTCTCTTACAAATGCAAATTTAATAATCCTAGTAATTCTAGTTTAAATTAATTTATGCAGAAAATTTATATTGGCTTTATAATTTGGGATGTAAATTTTGCAAAATTTATCATGTTTCCTTTAACAGTGATTGTTAGGTGACCCTATGAGCGTCCTTATGCCCAGTTTATAAACTCAACAAGCCAGGGCCAGAGAAGATGGATGGCTTTGTTGTAGTCACATAGTTAGTCATGAATCTGAAATTCTAATCCAAGTGTTGGAAACACAAATCCTATAACTTTTCCACCTCTATCTGACTAAATAATTTAATTCATAAAATTACAGGTCCTGTGCTATCTTGGAGAATACAAACATTAAATGTTTCCTATAGCTCTTTTTGATTACACACACACACACACACACATACACACACACAGAACTCTTTATGATAACCAAGACAGTTTTTGCATCAAAAAACCTTAACTTTAAATTCCATTCTCCCACAAACTTTTTGAAAGACTTCTTGAGTAAGACTAATTTTGCCTTTTTTTTTTGTTTCTTTAGTTTTCTTAATTTGACATCTTATTTTTTAAAAGACTACAGAAAGAAAAAGGTAAAGCCATACATTCAAAGATATTTAGAGAAAATTCTGGAATATCCTCATGGGGCTGTCCTATTTTGGTCACACCAGGCAAAGGACTAAAGGTAACCATTTGGATGAGCATATTTCTCCTCAAACATATATCTGTATGTAAATAAACATATGTAGGGTGTCTATTCATTTTCAAACAAATGGAATTATCCTCTACAGATTATTCTGTAAATATTTTTAACCTTAACAATATATCATGAACATTATTATTTGACAAAATAGAAAAGAATTTCATATTTGCATTATAATTTCTATCTACACATTATACCCACATATAATGCCACATAAATAGGGACCCAATGGATTTACTATAATTTGAGTAATAATTTGGATCCCCCAAAAGGCTTGTTTATCTGGAGCTTGTTCCCCAAAGTCTTATATTAATGATTAATGGATTAACATTAATTATTGATGGATTAAGGGTGGAGGCTTGATCTAGTTATGGTGTCTTGGGGATGGGCCAAGTGGGAAGTCCTTAGGTCACTGGGTACTTGCCCAGAGAATGTAGTTCTCATGAGTGTTGGTATTGAAGCCAAGTTTTGCCTAGCCTGTGTGATCTCCCTCTACAAACACTGCACCCTCGTCCGATGTCCCAGCAGTGGGACCACCCAATCTGAGCCTGAAAACCTCCCAAACTGTAAGCCAAAGGAAACCTCCTTGCTCCCTGAGTAGCTCCTCTCAGGTATTTGTGTTGTAGCACTGGAAAAGGTTGCTAGTGCAATACTCATTCACTTTTTTTTTTTTTTAAGTTGAGAGTCAGAATGACAAAGAGAGACACACAGATAGACAGAGAGAGTTCCCTTCCACTGCTTTGTTTTCCGGATACCTACAACAGATGGGGCTGGGGCTGGCAAATCCAGGTCTCCTGTGTGAGTGGAAGGACACCAATTACTTGAGCCATAACCTGCTGCCTCCCAGTGTCTGCTTTAGCAATTGGCTGGGGTCAGGAGCCAGAGCCAGGAATCAAACCCAGGCAGTCTGATACGAGATCCAAGAGTCTTGATTGCCAAGTCAAATGCCTGCCCCTCTTTGCTTTTTAAGAAACCTTTCTTCTCTCTCCTTCTCCTCCCTTCTGTTGGACTCTCCCTCTGCCCTCTCCACCAACCCCACCCAGGAACTCAGGTTCCTTTACTTTTTCTGAATCGTTTCATGATTTTTTTCATGTTCCTATAATCATATACAAATACACGTCCATATTGGTAGTGTGTACATGTATGCTAACAGAGATCTGTTTCTATCCTGGTGTGTTTCTCAAAGAATCATAGGATCTACTTCATTGTCACCCTCAGTTGTGTCTTGTGGAAATCCCTTAGTTTGAAAGGTAGAGATCTGGTTCATTCCTTTTCATGACTACTTGAAATTCTACGAGATGGCTCTACTATAAATTTAACCACTTATATGTTTATGAACATTGTTTATTATTTAGGAGAGAGGAATTACACTGCCTGTTTTAACACAGAGAATTTAATATAACGATATATTGCTTGGTAGGAAAGTCAGGAAGCAGGGAAGCAGTCACCCTCCTTAGGTCAGAATGAACAAATAAAGGAAACAGAAGTGATTAAAAATTGGGGGGAGGGGCCCCAAGGAACTGAAACTCTGACCTCTAAGGAGGGGACTACTCCCTGATGTTGATGTCTCTAAAAAGTTTCTTCCTTTCTTTTTTTTTTAAAGATTTATTTATTTTATTTGAAAGAGTTATACAGAGGGAGAGGGAGAGGGAAAGGGAGAGGGAGGGCGAGGGGAAGAGGGAGAGGGAGAGGAAGAGGAAGAGAGGGAGAGGGAGAGTGGGACAGAGGGAGAGGGAGAGAGGGAGGGGAAGGGGAAGAGGGAGAGGGAGAGGGGAGATCTGCCATCCACTGGTTTACTCCCCATTTGGCTGCAACAGCCAGAGCTGCGCCAATCCGAAGCCAGGAGCCAGGAGCTCCTTCTGGGTCTCCCATGTGGGTGTGGGGCCCAAGGACTTGGGCCATCTTCTTCTGCTTTCCCAGGCCATAGCAGAGAGCTGCATTGGAAGTAAAACATGGGACTCAAACCGGTGCCCATAATGGGTGCTGGGACTGCAGACGGTGGCTTGATCTGCTACACCACAGTGCTGGCCCCTATTTCTTTTTATAAAAAGATTTATTTATTTTAAAGGCAGCGAGACAGACCCTCTGCTGGTTCACTCCCCAAATGGTCACTACGATCAGGGCTGTGCCAGGCTGGAGCCAGGAGCCAGGAACTCCATCTAGATCTCCCACTTGGGTAGCAGGGGCTCAAGTATTTGGGCCACCTTGTTCTGCTTTCCCAGGCACATTAGCAGGGCACTGGGTCAGTGGAAGCAGCCAGGACTTGAACCGATGCTCTGATATGGGATGCCCACTTTGCAAATGGCAGCTGAACACACTGCACCCAAAGCCAGCTTCTGTGAGCCCGTCTCTCCAGGGGTGGGCACGTTACACGTTGCTTGGCTGCTGCTCCAGGAGGGAACTGCAAGGAGCAGGGTGAAGAAGCTCTCTCAGGGTGGTGGGAGCCCAACAAGCGGATGAGAAACCAACAGGAAGCCAACAGAATGGCACAATCCTGTCTTCTTTTTCTAGCTTCCCAGCTTCCCCATAGTGCCCCCTATAGCAGAACTGCGTAAATGTGGTTTGCTGGCCAGCACCACGGCTTACTAGGCTAATCCTCCGCCTTGCGGCGCCGGCACACCGGGTTCTAGTCCCGGTCGGGGTGCCGGATTCTGTCCCGGTTGCCCCTCTTCCAGGCCAGCTCTCTGCTGTGGTCAGAGAGTGCAGTGGAGGATGGCCAGGTGCTTGGGCCCTGCACCCCATGGGAGACCAGGAGAAGCACCTACTCCTGGCTTCGTATCAGCACGGTGCGCAGGCCGCAGCACGCCAGCCGCGGCGGCCATTGGAGGGTGAACCAACAGCAAAGGAAGACCTTTCTCTCTGTCTCTCTCTCTCACTGTCCACTCTGCCTGTCAAAAAAAAAAAATAAAAATTTAAAATAAATGTGGTTTGCAGAGTCCCAGAGTCCGAGCAGATTCAGAAAGGTGGGTTTAAAGCTCTGAGATATTAGCATAACAACCGGCATATCTTTAAGGCCGGGTTTATTTTTGTTTAAGGGCAGAGTTGTATTAAGTATCCTGATCACATATCCTGTGCCATGGTGAGATCACTGCATAAAAAGCTGTTTTTAATTTTATTTTTAAAATGAAGTTTCTATTCCTTTTAAAGCTTTATTTATTTGAAAGGCAAAGTGAGAGAGAATATCTTCCATTGCCTGATGTACTCCCCAGATGGCCAGAATGGTCAGGGCTGGGCCAGGCAGGAGCCAAAGCCTGAAACACCATCCAGGTCACCATGTGGGTGCAGGGCCCCAAGTACTTGTATCGTCTTCTGATGCCTTCCCAGCTGCGCAGCAGGGAGCGGGATCACAAGCAGAACTTGGACCGGAACCAGCTCCCTGATACAGGATACCTCCATCACAAGTAGTGGCTTAGTCTGTGCCATGATGCCAGTAAAAAACAACTTTTATTTAATGAATACAAACTCCATGCATTTCTTAAGTACTTACTTTTAATGTTAGATCATATTGCCAGATACTTTTTTCAAACAGTACTGCAAATCAATGACCCTACTACTAGTGTGCACAGTGCTGTTTCTTCTATCCCCTTAAGCAAGAAATTGTCACTCATGAATTGTTCTACCACAATGAGTAGAAAGCAATATCTTTTTGTCATTTTGATTTATATTTTATTGCTGCTTATCACGTTAAACATCTTGTCATGTGTTTATTGACAACCTGTATTCCTTTGTTGGGAATTTATCTCCCAATCTTTTTTTTTTTTTTTTTTTTTTTTTTTTTTTTTTTTTTTTTGACAGGCAGAGTTAGACAGTGAGAGAGAGAGAGACAGAGAGAAAGGTCTTCCTTCCATTGGGTCACCCCCCAAGTGGCCACTACGGCCGGCACGTTGGGGCTGGTGCGCTGCGCTGATCTGAAGCCAGGAGCCAGGTGCTTCTCCTTGTCTCCCATGGGGTGCAGGGCCCAAACACTTGGGCCATCCTCCACTGCACTCCCCGGCCACAGCAGAGAGCTGGACTGGAAAAGAAGCAACCGGGACAGAATCCGGCACCCCAATCTTTTACTTATGATTTTTCTTCTTAGGTTTCTTTTGTTCAATGTCTTTGCAAAACATATAACCTCTGTGTACAATGTAGAAATTGAACTCTATCAGTCTTCTGCATTGTATTGTTTTCTATCTCAGCTTTTTGTATTAATTTTTAACATTTTTCCAGACAGGCCATAACCAAATATACCCATGACTAAGGCTTCTTCTTCCTATTTTAGTAATGCAGCTCTCCTCCACTGTAAGATTGAATTTATGCTTTAGACTTATTTCAAGGATTGCCATTCTTAACATTTGAGGCTTTGTTTCATTTCATCCATGCTATGAAAATAGTATCTGACTTTTTCTTCCAAGTACATAGCCAGTTTTTCAGCAGCATGTATTACAGCCACAATCCTTTCAGTACTGAGTTGAAATGCCAATTTTGTTATATGTGAAATTCTATAGCTATTTCTGGATTTCCTATTCTGGATAATGTTGATATTTTGGTTAATTCCTATGCTAATGCCATATTGACCTAATAAGAAGTCCTGCTTTCTCTGTGTTATTTTATTGCCTATTCTCTGGCATTTCCTTATTTGTATATATTCTTTAACATCATTTTAACTTCCTTTTTTTCTCTAGAACAGAGGGAATCAAATCCATTGGAGATGTAATAGGAATTGTATTACATGAGTGTGTGTCAATTTCTAGAAGCTTTATATTTTGTGAAATTATCTTCCCATGAAAGAATGGTGCTGTCATTCGTTCAAATCATGATTTATACTCCTCAGTTAGATTTCTGAAGTTTATAGTCTACATTATTGAATAGTTTTACAGTTATATTGTTAATGTATATAGTATGTAATATAGTTATATTGTTAATGTAATTTTATAGTCTACATCGTTAAATAGAATTTTGCAGTTTTCTTGTTTATTCCTAAGTGTTTTACAGTTTTGTTTTCATTATTGCACTTCTGGATAATTATTGCAGAGAGAAAGCTATCGATTTGTAGCATTTCTTTTACAGGTCTATTGATATAAATAAATCCAGAAACACAATGATCCAAAAGGAATACAAGTGTATTTCTGTCTGCTGAGAGTTCGAGGTGTCTGTTCCAAGTCAGCAGAGGGCTCTTCCTCACGCTGATGCTTGGTTTCCTTGCTTGCTTTGATAGCTACCACTCCGGCACAGAGACACAGGAAAAAAGCATAGAAGAAATTCTATGAAGGATCTGTGATTTACACTACAGGCAGGAAAATGATAATTGTTAGCTCTGCTCTGGGAATGTGGTCTTAAGCAACCTGTAATGGAAGGAATACTGGGAGATAGAAGGTCACTGGGAAAATGTGTATTCTGTTGTTACTTTGTTAATGCAGAAGAAGGGAAGAATTGATTTTAGGAAACCTACCAAATACTGGAATGATGTAATTATCGTATATCTCACCACTGTACTGAACTTGCAAAACCCACAGTGGTTTTCTTTTTTTGACTGAGGAGATGGGGATTTGTGTAATATATGGTCAGTAAGAGAACCTTGTTTTATTGCCTCTTTGTCAGTATTTTTCTACCGAGTGAACTAGTTTCACGTTCTCATTTACTAAGACCTGTAAGACAAGGTGAAATCAATAGCAAGAGCAAGCATCCTTGATGAGATTTCTTCAGTTTACATAGTTTCAGCAACTGGCCACCTAGAGTGGTAGTTGATACTGATTTCTTGAATGTTGTCTTTATCTTTTTAAGGTATTTCCTTTAATTCTTGTTTTATTTGGAACTTACATTAGAATAAGACTGATAAGGTTCCTCAATTATTTTTAAGCATTTGATTACAACATCTGAATGTCTCTTTCAATATATTGATCTAATGAATTATGTTGACAGATTTCCTGATAAAGAAATACTTGGAATACATCCTAGTTACTCTATTCCTTGGAGACGTTTGTGTAATACAGCAAGTATATAAGAAATATGAAACGGCTCAGTTCTGTGCCAATATTGCTAGGAGATATTTTGCATCTGCAGTCCTAGACAGGATAAGGTCATGACTTTCTTCCCTTTTTTTCTTCCTTCTTTATTCCTTTTTGGAAACAATCTCAACATGTTTGTGGTTTAATTTCAAAATGTATAATACTATGAATTAGGTAAATTTATGCTTTTATGAGAACAGTACAAGTAGAATTGGAGTTATATATTAATTTAAGAAAAGACACAGCTCAGTTGTAAAATCATTATGTCTTTATCCTTTTTGGGACACTTAGACATTTGTTCACTTTTTCAAACTCCCCTTGGCTAATTGTATTTCAATTTTTTCCATTTCTTCTTGAATTCATTCCAGGACTTTTAGTTTGCTAGAATATAATTTACTTCCTCTAATTTTTTCAATTTGTTATAATAGCATTCATGTAGAATTCTTTTATATTTTTGTGTATGTTTCTTTTCTCATATATTTTTACTTTTTCCTTAGTAAGTCTTATAGTAAGCTTAATTATTTTGTAATTCTTTTCAAAGTACTTAACTTTAAGAGTGAAATGTGCAGCTGAATTGACAATAGCTAAGATATAGAATCAACCCAGATGTCCATCAACTGATGGATCTTACATCTGCTGGCTTCCTCCCCAAATACCTACAACAGCCAGGGATGAGTCAGGCGAAAGCCAGGAGCTAGGAAACAAATCTGGTTCCTCTCCTGGGTGGCAGAAATTCAGATACGTGAGCATCAGCTGTGGCCTCCCCAGGTGAGCCTCAGCAGGAAGTTGAAAAGAAAGTGGAGTAACCAGGACTTGAACCAGGAATTCCAACATAGAATGTGGGTGTCCCAAGTTTTGAATTAATTGCTGTACCAAATACCCACCCCTATATTTTGTATTTTTAAACATTCATCACATTTTAAGGGAACTGTTGCTTGTCTTAGATATAACAAAAAAACATATGTTAAAATGTAAATATGATCATGATTTTCTCATTTGGTAATCAATTTTTCTTTGTGGATTATAAAAACCTGGTCATATTTACTAAGAACAAATTTTTAAATAATAATAATAACCACAAAGCAAACTAATAGTATCAGTTATCTTCATGTCAAGCCAAAATTCAGTAAGATCTTGAAAATATTGCAATACACTTATGAAACTGCAAGTTTCCCCCCTTCTCTTTGCATATGTGAGTGATGTGCTAAGATCCAGCATTACCACTTAATGGTCCCATACTTTTTATATAGCCTTGACAAGAACTCTTACTGTTTCCAACTTTTATTGACCTACAAGGTCACCATAATTTTGGTACCAGTAGGTTGTGTTAGATTCTGAGACAGCTTATATTTAATGTAAGGTAAAGTATTCAATTTAAACTGATTAAAATGAAGTATGACAACTGCACTGACTAATATACAAAGAACAAGTCCTTGCAATAGTAATGGAACAAGCCACCCAATTAATTAGTAGCAAATTGGACAGATTGCTTTGGAAGTTTTCCAAGACGGGAAGTGTTTCTGGTAGTTTGCTTCAAAAGCAAGATGAACCTACTTCTTTACTCCCTTTGAGTAGAGAACATCTTGATTTTTCACTGTTACATTGTACGTGCCAAAATCAAATCCACAGCAGAGGCTGAACTGAAAGATATAGACAACAAGACGTTTACGTGAAAACCATGACTCCAGTAGCCTGCAATGATAATTGTGATTGTTAATTATTTTAGTCATACGTATTTATGAGGTTTAGTGTGTTAATTCAACATTTGTGTACAGTGTGTAACGATCAACTCCAGTTAGTGTTTCCATCTCTGTAAACATTTTTTAAAATTTTTGATTAACAATCATTGTACATACGTATAAGGTGCAGTGTGATATTTCAATAAATGTATACTATACGTACTGATAAGATCAGGGTAATTACTGTCTCCCTGTCATCATCATCACTCTATGTTTGACACTTTTGTGCCCCTTTCTTCTCTTTATTAATAAAATGTATAATAGGGCATTGTGAACTATGGTCACCTCACTGTGCTGTGGAACACAAGAACTTATTCTTTCTACCTGACTGGGCTTTTGTACCCATTTTCCAACCTCCTTCTAACCTCTCCCCCAACCCTTCCCAACCTCTAAGAATCGCTGTCAACATTCAGACTGACTTTTCGGGGGAAACTCAGTGTGTCCTCTATCTGTGAATGATAATAGAAAAGTTACAACCTTGCAATTCATGAACTGCTGCTAGTTACAACTGACTTGGTTTTTGTAACAATCCCCAAGACCATCCCTGTGCCAGTCATAAGGAAACTCAAGTTCTGGCATGTCCGATGGTACACTCCTGCCAGAGCTGTCTGTGCGCCGCCACAGGGCTGTCTGCCCTTCAACCTCTCTGGCATCACCGTCTGCCCAACAACACTGCCTGCCACTCTGCCTCCTGTGTTCCTTTACCTGCTGTTATCGCCTGTTCTGTGTCCTGGCACAGAAACAGTAGAGAACTGAGCCATGGAGAAAATGCTGATCTTTGCCTACATTCATTTCTGTCCTTGTATTATAAGAAATAGGATCAATGGATTTCCTGTTAAATGATATTTCAGTAAACTAAATATTCAAGTGGTTGCTTCCACCCCATTCAACTGGAGAATTCCATGAGGAATATGTAAATTATCTACTTATTATATCCCTGTGTTGGGTATTCTCAATGATGAAGGCAATCAAACCCTCCTTATTCTGTCTCAAAACACCACCGAGTTCTGTTGAATTTGAAAACCTAAGTGATCTGATCCCAAATTAAGTGTCCTATTTTCCTTCTTGTTTCTTTTTGCATTGCTTTTCAACTCACTTTCCTAAGTAGTATTCTCAAATACCATGTAAATATAAAAAACATAACATGGCAGCCACTACAGCCAGTCTACCCCAAACCCTATGCATCTACACAGTAATGTGTCCAAATCCTAAATTTCTCAGAAAAGGGAAGATGGGTTGATTTTGCGTTCTAGTCACCAGCAGAGGAGTTGAGATGTCGGGAGAAAAGTGCCTCTCTCCATCCCAGCACATTACTGTGTATATTCACATGGTATTTGAGAATACTACTTAGGAAAGTGAGTTGAAAAGCAATGCAAAAAGAAACAAGAAGGAAAATAGGACACTTAATTTGGGATCAGATCACTTAGGTTTTCTGATCCCAAATTAAGTGTCCACAGTGCTGGCCCCAGTAGGAGGTGTGACTAATCCACTAATCGCATCGTGGGGACGCGTCACCGTCTGTAGTACACGCTCCACGCCGGCACCCGGGGTCACTGAGATAGATGTTGCGTCTAACGGAAGAATCGCTGTGCAGCCAAGATCCGCGAGCCTAAGCATGACCCGGGGCGCGGCTCTGTTTCTGCAGAATACAGCGGCCAGACCTGTCATCCCCGGGCTTCGCCAACCCTGTCAGGCAGCCGTCGTGGGCCGTGGCAGACCCCCGGGTTGTTCTAACCTGGTTCTCAAAGACCACCTCTGTCAAGGAGCGCGGCAGGTGTCTACTCCAGTTTAGTTTAAGGCTGAGTCCAGAAGGTAGAAGAAAAACACACAACAAGGATCCTTGCTGTGGCCAGGTGCTTCAGTGACATTCCCTCAGATTCTTCGGATTCTTGGTGACCAGGAGCCAGTCTCCCAATATGTGCTCTGCAGGAGAAGAGGTGTAATTCTTTCTGCATACAAAATGCATGGTACCCATGAATGCTGATTTTCCAGTGAGCCATGCACCTGCTGGTAACTGGCAGAGTGACACAGGCAAGCCCACACGTGGGCCGGTCAGGAAGCCCCAGGGCTGCCCATTGCTTAGATGCTGACTCTGTGGTTGCAGGAACAGAATGTGTGTGGGCTCCAAAGGAGAGGGCTTAACTCCTTAGGCTTCTCTGCTTTCAGACTGTGTGATACTTAGGGGAGGGAGGGAGGGAGGAAGGGAGGGAAACAAGGAGGGAGGGAGGGAGGCAGGGAGGCAGGGAGGGAAGGAGGCAGGGAGGCAGGGAGGGAGGGAGGGAAGGAGGCAGGGAGGCAGGGAGGGAGGGAAGAAGGGAGGGGAGAAAACTATTCAATAGCATTTTCCATGCTTATTCTCTGCTAACTTGGAAATTCTTGATGTGGTAAGAACTGATGGAATTAAGTTGCAGAACATTTTTAAATTTTAAATGCTTACGCTCACTGTTTAGAAGGCATCTTAAAGTTTATTTAAAAAGATGTAAAATAACCAGAAAATCAGGTAAATGCAGTTTAACACAAGTTAGATATGTGTATCTTGTACCTGGGATGGAATATTAACCGACGTAGATAATCAGAAGTTACTCCTGTTGCAAAAGCAAACAGAGAAATGGTGAGTTTTACTTGCATGGTCTCATTTTGTTTTCAGAGGAATTGCACAGCATTTTCTTTAGAATTAGTCATTTCCAAGGAATAAGTCTCAGCCTGATGAACACGCACGTTACTTTCAGAAGTGTACTTGATATGTGTTAGAGAAACACGGTTTGGTAAGAGAAAAGCCATTCTCCACAAGCAGTTAGCAGAGCTGTTAGGTGAACTTCCCAGAGAGCATTGACAAGTCTGCCCTCACTGGTAAAGAATGTTGCCGTACTCTCTTTTAATCAGTGGTTCTCATTTTGTTTTCAGAATGACAAATCTCCAGGGCGGTCTGCTAGTCGATCAAGCAACATTTCAAAAGTAGGTGAAACATATTCACTTTCTTGTTTATTGATTTCTGTATTTCAAGATTTATGGAAATATTTTCAATATTTAACCCATAGCTGGTCAACCTGGTGAGCAGTTCACAAATGTAAATTGTTAATGGCTTAGAAGATTTCAAACTTTTTAGTGACAAAATGATTTTATACAGTGAACAAAGATAAGTTACCTTTTTTTCTTCAGTGCTGTGTGCACAACATACTGTGCTATTCTGAGGGTAATGCCAAATATGTTTCCTTGCACATGTCAAGCACATAGAACCTCCACATACCCAACATACGTCCTACATTCATGATACAATTCCCACGGATTCAATCTTTCAGGAGGCCGAGCTGAGCTCTGCTGTGACCTGACAGTTGTCACAGGGAAGGTGTTGGGGATTAATCTAAGACATTGGTTTGGTCATATTTAGGCTTTAGAGTCAATAAATGAAAAAAACAAAAACAAAAACAAAAAAAAAACCCCACAACACTCCTTGGACTACAAAGCTCTAAGCAAGATACCAGAATATTGAGGAGATTATAGCTTAGGAAAAATAAGCTCCACTTTTGTTTTGCCTAGAAAACAAAATTTAAGAGCTATTCTCCGAAATTAGGCGCTATGTAAAATGAGAAGTAGTTTGGAGCCATTTGTCAAAATGGAAAATTATGACGTTCAAAATGTAATTAGGACCAAGACAGAGTCATCCTGAATGGAAGTTCCATGACAGGCCCCTCACTCCCCAGAACCCCTGCGCATTCCTGGACTTTGTTTTAGTGAGTTTGTGTAATTTCCTCACCCAGCATCCCCAAAATGCTAATCTACTGCAGGCATTACAGAAACTGGATCCGCCTCCAACTGAAAGAGCTCTTTTGTTTTTAATGTGTTTTGGTTTGAAAAACAAAAGCTTTTGTTCTTCATTGAAGAACAGCAGGAGCCCGAGTGTCAGCATTTTCTTCCCGGATTTCCCAAGCCCGGTTTCTGCAGGACTGTGGCAAGTGGCCGGGAGAGCTGTGTGCACACTCTGGGGTGGGTACAGGAGCAGACGCCTGCGCGTTGGGGGCACTAATACATCTAACACACACAGTTTGCCTGCCTGTCCACTCCTGCCTCGCAAGGCCACGTGGCTATCTTGCAACCCCTCCACATACAAACCTACTTGAAAAGATTGGAACAAAAGCAGCCAACGCAAGGGCTTGTAAGACACGCAGAGATGTGAGAGTTGTAGATGAGAGAGATGTAGGGAGTCGCACCTCAGTACTTGGTACTGAGCATTTCCAGTGGTGACATTCAGAGATTAAGAGTGCATACTTTGACACCTAATGATTGTACTTATTGGTGTGATGTTCAGTACATATATACATGGTGTGACGATCAAACCAGAACCGGACCCAAAATCTTCCAGGGGTGTCAGTATATATCCAAGATTCGATGTATAGTAAATATATCCAAGATTCGATGTCTAGTGAATAGCCCTGTTCTTACTGAGTCTGGACTCTGATGAGCGAGGCTCTGAGGTTAAGTCACCGCTTTGTCACTTCCTGCTGATGTGACCCTGAGACATGCACTCAGATTCCCTGGGACAAAGCAGTCTCTACTGTGACGTGGAGAGGAGGATCATGAGTCATTTCTCCCGACTGTGTAAATTAGGACAACGCCTTTCAAACATCTGTCATTCTACTCCCAAAACAGAGGGCCTCCGGGGTAGCCACGGAACACCCTCATTTTTCTAAACTTGAATGATAACGTTGAATAATTTACAGACTGGAAACTTGGCAGTAGTACTGACAGCCAACTCTGCCTCACCAAATACTGTTCTGTGATCTAGCGGCGGAATCACCTCTGCATTTCTAAATTGCTACTTGAGTTTGACATAGCGCATCTTGTTTATAGCTTTTAGCCTTTTCATTGAGTCTTTTTAAAATGAAAAAATCTGAAGTGTAGTTTCTCTTCTGTAAGTTTTTCTTCCAGGTTCTGATATGTATTAATGGTCTCCCTATGTGGGAGACAGCTAATTATAAAAATATGCTCTTATTCGGAGACAAATGAGAAGCTCTCTTCTTAAACTTAATTGCACCACAGCAGAAACTCAGCTACAGACGCTGGTAGGGAGAAGCTAATTCCGTGAACACAAGTAGTTCATCTGGGCCAACGTGGTTTGCCTTTGTGTTCAGGTGACAGTCACAAGTGCTGAGCCCTCACTACTTTTTCATGAATCACTAAGCAATGAACTATTTATGAAGCCCACATCACCTCGCAAGTGTGAAATGGCAAATTCTAGAAATGATGGAGTTCTTTGACTTTTAAAGTATTAGAGAAGGAAACATTAAAAGTGGAACGCAGATTTTTCTCTTTAATTTTGTCAAAACAATTTTTTATGTCAAAATAGACTGAATTTTCCAGGGTGTTAGAACAATAATCGAGAGCATGAATACTAGATCAACTTCTTAGAAAAGTTATTTAACTTTCTTTACCTTATCTGGAAAAGGAGACAATGTAAAAATATTGAGCTTTGAGAGTATTGCTTATAACACTGTTTTTTTATTTTGTGGGATTCTTAACATTAGTACCTCAGTGACAGCATCCAGTAAGTGCTCAATCTCATCATAAACAAGTGGATTTGAGACTTAGTCTATTATATGTACATTTTTTAACAGAATAAATAAATTGCAGGTGCAGGTGTTGTGGCACCCCTTGGGATACCTGCTTCCTGTATTGGAGTGAAAGTTCAAGTCTGAGCTCTTCCACTTCTGATCCAGGTTCCTGATAACATGCCTAGCAGAGGCAGTGGAAGGTGGCCCAGGATAGACTTCCTGGCTCCTGACGTGGGCCTGGTTCAGCTCCAGCTGCTGTGGGTATTTAGGGAGTGATCAGTGGATAGAAGATCTCTCTATCCTTCTCTCTCTCTCTCTCTCCCTTTCAAATAAATATATGAATAAATCATCAAAACATAATAAATGGCAGAATAGACAGCAAGCACGGAGCACTGCGTCTTAGACAGGGGGGTGGAATTGTCCTCGTGTCGTTAAGTCTGCTGCGTGACTACTTCCTGCAGATGTTTTAAAGAGCATCTCCTATCCGTAACTTAGTTCTAGCTGAAATGATGAGGTAATGAAAAAAACACTCCTACCCTGACCTCAGCAAGTTTCCTCTGGAAGAGTTTAGATGAGACCTATACACATCTAAATATAAATTAAGTAGAGTTGTATAACTGTATGTGCAGGAAAGAGTTGACGTAACAGCTCTGACACTCCCTCCATGGAGAGGGCTGCTGGCAAGGTTGGCCCCTGGCTGGTAGCAGCGCCTGACCTGCAAACATGACTGTTTCTAAGCACTTGTTTTCCTCTGAAGTCTGGAATTTTGGTTTCTGGTAGGCGATGGGCACCTACATAATCAGCCCCTTGTAAATACTTTGGGCAATGAGATTTCCTGATGGACAAGGTTTCACACATCTTGTCACGACTCATGGCTGCAGGAATTAAACACATCCAGTGTGATTCACTAGGGGTAAACTTATGGATGCTTACTCCTGGTTTCCTCTGGACTTTTCCCCATATGCCCCTCCCTATTGCTGATTTTGCTTTGTGTTTTTTCAATGTAATAAAGCCCAGCTATTCGCTGGTGCCGTGGCATAGCAGGCTAAGCCTCTATCTGGGGCGTCAGCATCCCATATGGGTGCTGGTTCAGGTCCCAGCTGCTCCTCTTCCAATGCAGCTCTCTGCTATGGCCTGGGAAAGCGGTAGAGGATGGCCCAAGTGCTTGGGTCCCTGCTCCGATGTGGGAGAAGACCTGGAGGAAGCTCCTGGCTCCTGGCTTTGGATCCACCCAACTCCAGCCATTGTGGCCATTTGAGGAGTAACCTAGTGGATGGAAGATCTTTCTCTCTATCTATCCCTTTCTCTTTGTCTATAAATCTACCTCTCAAATAAGTAGATGAAAATCTTGAGAAAATAAAATGAAAAAAAAATCATAGTTATGTTTTATTCTCATTCATAAATTCTTCTAGGAAAAAAAAAAAAACACTGAACCTAGACATGTCAATGGGACCCTGGACACACTACCCTTAAGAGGAAAGGGAACAGAGCGATCATTTCCATTTAATTATTTAATTGGGACAGGAAACATCAGAGATTTCTTTTTTTTTTTTGAAAAGATTTTATTTGTTTATTTAAGAGGTAGAGTTACAGAAACAAAGAGAGGGAGACACAGATACAAAGGTTTTCCCTTTGCTGGTTCACTCCCCAAATGGCCACAATGGCCAGTGGTAGGCTGATCCAAAGCCAGGAGCCAGGAGCTTCTTCCGGGTCTCCCACGTGGGTACAGGGGCCCAAGCCCTTGGTCTATGCCCCACTGCTTTCCCATGCCATAGCAGAGAGCTGGACTGGAGGAGGAGCAGCCAGGACTAGAACTGGAGCCCATATGGGATGTGGGTGCTTCAGGCGGAAGCTTAGCCCACTATGCCACAGCACCAGCCCCAAAAGATTTCTTAGAAGAATGGGTGAGAGTTGATCAACCGTCAGGAAAGTATTTTGCAGGTTAACAAGCAGGGAAGCTATAAAACATAGAAGACAAGTGGAAGGCACCTAAAATAATTTTGAGGCGACCTCTGGAATGGAATTTTGAATACTAGAATACCTCGTCTTTAGTCATACAGTTTTACCTGGATTGAACACAGAGAAGTGGGGAGAGAACTCGTCAGTGTTCCTGAGACTGTTCATGAGTATGGGTGAAACTGAGCATCCGTACTTTTGCCATTTATCATTGCGCATTACAAACATGATCTCACTGTTGTGAATATGAAAATTCCACACATGGGATAAATAATGTTGAATTACTATGGAGCATCAAAAACTATATCATTAGTTTTTACTTCTGTATCTAAGTTCCATATATTATTTTATTTTTTTATAATGGCTTCCCCCCCCCATAACTTTCCTCCCACCCGCAACCCTCCCATCTCCCGCTCCCTCTCCCCTTCCATTCACATCAAGATTCATTTTCAATTCTCTTTATATTCAGAAGATCAATTTAGTATATATTAAGTAAAGAGTTCAACAATTTGCACCCACAAAGAAACACAAAGTGTAAAATACTGTTTCAGTACTAGTTATAGCATTACTTCACATTGGACAACACATTTAGGACAGAGATCCTACATGAGGAGTAAGTGCACAGTGACTACTGTTGTTGACTTAACAATTTGACACTCTTGTTTGTGATGTCAGTAATCACCCTAGGCTCTTTCATGAGTTGCCGAGGCTATGGAGGCCTTTTGAGTTTGCTGACTTTGATCTTATTTAGACAAGGCCATAGTCAAAGTAGAAGTTCTCTCCTCCCTTCAGAGAAAGGTACCTCCTTCTTTGATGACCTGTTCTTTCCACTGGGATCTCACTCACAGAGATCTTTCATTTAGGTTTTTTGTTTTTGTTTTTGTTTTTGTTTTTTTCCAGAGTGTCTTGTCTTTCCATGCCTAAAATACTCTCATGGGCTCTTCAGCCAGATCCAAATGCCTTAAGGGCTGATTCTGAGGCCAGAGTACTGTTTAGGACATCTGCCATTCTATGAGTCTGCTGTGTATCTCGCTTCCCATGATGGATGGTTCTCTCCCTTTTTGATTCTATCAGTTAGTATTAGCAGACACTAGTCTTGTTTGTGTGATCCCTTTGACTCTTAGACCTATCAGTGTGATCAATTGTGAACTGAAATTGATCACTTGGACTAGTGAGATGGCATTGGTACATGCCACCTTGCTGGGATTGAATTGGAATCCCCTGGCACGTTTCTAACTCTTATTATTGTTTAACAGCAATTATACTCTGAGTTTTTGGATGATTCTATTTTGTATATTACTTTATGTTTCACTTTGTTTTAGGCAATATAAAAGAGACCTGTGACCAATTTTTCTTTCTCTCCCACTTATCTTACTCTCCTAAGTTTTGTGTGTCTTGGGTATGTTAAAGATGATCCACAAGCTACAGAAAAACTATAAAGCTTTAAGATAATGTATGTGAAATTGTCAGAATATCTTAAGTGTAGCCAAAGCAGCATTCATTTATTCAACGCTTTGTTGTTATTTTTTTTTTTGAAAACTGCTTTTGATATTGCTTCTTATTGCTGCTTTTCAACACACATTCGGCTCACGAATAGGTTCTTCAACAGAAAAAAGAATTAGCCAAATTTGGCCTTTTCTTTTCTTTTCTGTAGGGTGAAGGGCCATTACTTTCAACTAGCAATGGTATATTTTGTATTTCACAAGAAAAACTTTTCAAATGCAGTCAAAAGGGAGTAAAGCCTTGTGTTCCTATTCAAGTCAACAGAATTTTCTTTTAAATAAAAATGCTTTGCCTTTTGGTCTGTGTGGGAAATAGCTCACAAATTATTTATGAAAAGATACTCACGTCCACCACCTTAACAAATGTTTCACTTCACTTCTATAATTTCCTATTATATTCTCTAGATTTCATTTACTTGACTAAGGTTTATCTAAATTGTTCAGTTTGTCTCTACTGAGAAATGGATAATTTTAAGGCAAAGATGGTAATATAATTCATAAAATATTATTCCTAAAGCTTTGTCTAATCTGTGTACCCTGGCTCACTCTTTAATAAATGAAGATACATGGTATGTTTACAAGACATTATAAGGAGCACAGCTTTTTAAGGGGTGTTTTCCTTTAGGCAAATACATACTTCAGTTTTACTTTTGTAAATTTACTTCTGTAAATTTTCACCTCTCCCTAGTTTGCCAGGTTTGCATTTAAGATTCCAAAGCGTTCTCCAGCAAGGTCAAGGTGAAAGTGTTCCCCACATGCAAAATATACTGGGGATTTTTCAGTTGAACTTGAGCCAAGCATTTGCATCTCTGAACAGGTGTTTAATGCTCTGATTTATTGAGAGATCCATCTTGGTTTGTTTATGCAGGGGACCTATAAATCAGTCAGACCCTCAGAGTACGTACCTTTAGAGGGTGCCTTTGATAGGTTGATGAAGTAAAGTAGGAGGTATAATTAGGAAATAACTGGAAACGAGTTGGACTAATTTGAGTACTTCCACAGAGCCTGAAAAAAAAGTTGCCCTTAGATCAAGTCTGAGTAAATGTGTATAAATTTAGTTGCATTAGTAAAGGTGACGGAGTCCAATTAAGAAAGTCTAAGATCTTATTTCCTAAGGCTTTTATTTTATGTACATTCAGTCCTTGGACAATCTCATTTAGTCTCATGACTCTATACGGACAGTGTGCAACAATTCTCAAATACACATTTTTAGACCAAATCTCTGCTATGAATTTCATAGTCAAATAGTGTATTCCTGAAATGAGGATTTTTTTTCAGATTTATTCATTTATTTGAGAGGCGGAGTTACAGATGGGGAGAGACAGAGAGAGAGAGAGGTCTTCCATCTATCTGCTTGTTCACTCCCCGAAATGGCTGCAATGACCAGGCCAAAACCAAGAGCCAAGAGCTCTGGCTAGTGCTTGGGTGCAGGGGCCCAAGGACTTGGACCATCCTCTGCTACTTTCCCAGGAGCATTAGCAGGGAGGTGAGTCAGATGTAGTACAGCTGGAACTCGAATCAGTGCTCATACAGGACAGCGGCATGCAGGCAGAGGCTTAGCCTACTGTGCCACACTGCTGGCCCCAAAATGAGGATTTGTTGTAATGATTCACTGTGGGAGTGTGTCCAGGAAAGTTAATTAAAGGAGCGAGAGAAACAGCATAGGAAAGAGGAAGAAGTGAATTCCCCACTCCTTATTCCTCAGATACGGCTGTTCGTTGGCTCAAGGTCATTCATGAAAACTTCAAAGGCACTTTGCTGGTCTCCGCACACAAGGAAACTGCCCAGGAAGCAAGCTGGACAGTTTTCCAGAGTCGGTTGTAGAACTTGAGGAATATAAATGCTCAAACACTGAAGGGGGCGTGTATTCCAACAAGGAAAGGGACCGGGAGGGACATGGTGGAATACTGACAGTATGAACTAGGGTCCATCCCTAGTACGGCCATAGTCCATGTGGACCTAGTCCACTCGGTCATGGGTTCTTACAGATCATGATGATTCATGACTTCTGAGGAAAAATTTAAAGACATGAATTGGCAGAGTGAGCTTTTCCTATTGCAACTGCCAAGCCATGACTAATTGAACATCTTCCAGCACTGATTCCAAACAGCCTTCATTCTTGGTTGTGACTTGCGTTAGTCTAAGTAACTTGCTAGTGAAGCATCTCTGACCATTAACCCTGATTGCTGTGTCCTTAACAGGCTGCAGTTGCTACAATAACCCAGTTGAAGTTAAGGCTGGACGTGGGTAAATGCCAAAGCAGTGCAGTGGGTCCCCCAACTTTCCAAGGCATGTAGCAGCAACATGCCTCATCGTAACAGAGAAGATCCACTGTTCAATCAAGTGCTGCTCTCCCTACCAGATAATAAAAGGGTGCTTCAAAAAGTTTGGAAAAGTTGACTTGAAAAATGAGCTTATTTTTCATGCATAACATTTTAAAGATTTGGTGCTAAGAATGGGCTGAATCACCTTGAGAACCATTGAACACCTGTTTCTGGGGCTAAGTAGGCAGAAACCCCACGTGTTTTATGTCTTAGC
Source organism: Oryctolagus cuniculus (assembly GCF_051225735.1). Taxonomy (NCBI): domain Eukaryota; kingdom Metazoa; phylum Chordata; class Mammalia; order Lagomorpha; family Leporidae; genus Oryctolagus; species Oryctolagus cuniculus. Next base: position 10,757,879 of record NC_142874.1, on the reverse strand, counting down.
CTCATATGCACTTTCCATAGACTTTTTGGAGTGCTCATGTGACTTGTGTTCTTAAGCTCCAGAGGGAAATCTTCAGCCATGTGGTCAACTGGTGTCTGTAGGCAGGACTCTGGTCTTGTAAGGCCAAGTAGCATTCTACTATAATGCTAGAACCTTGACCCAGAGCACCAGGGTTCTCACTGTGATTTTCTGTTTGGTGCATGACATGAAATTTGCATTGCATTTTTGCTTATCATGTTACCTCCAGTAGGAAGGACTTTCCCATCTCTATTGCACAGGCATCGAGGTTCTTGTATGAAGCTGGTACTACTGCAGACAACTCTTTCATTCTAGCCACCCCCACCAAAATAACCACAACCCTCTGAGTATTGCCATGGAGGGTTCAAAGCATTATTCCAAAGTGTGGTTTATGCTGCCATAGCAAAAACACTGGCGTGATGATTCCAGGCTCACGTTCTGGTGTCAGGGACATTTTATGAGACTGGACACAAAGTGAGTGTGGAAGAAGAGTGAAGTTTTATTTTATTTTTTTGGAAAAAAATTTTTTTGATTTAGTAAATATAAATTTCCAAAGTACAGTTTATGGATTACAATGGCTTCCCCCCCCTCATAATTTCCCTCCCACTTGCACCCCTTCCATCTCCCGCTCCCACTCCCATTCCATTCATATCAAGATTCATTTTCAATTATCTTTATATACAGAAGATCGATTTAGTATATATTAAGTAAAGATTTCATCAGTTTGTACCCACACAAAAACACAAAGTGAAAAATACTGTTTCAGTACTAGTTATAGCATTACTTCACATTGGACAACACATTAAGGACAGATCCCATATGAGAAGTAAGTACACAGTGACTCCTGTTGTTGACTTAACAATTTGACACTCTTGTTTATGGCGTCAGTAATCTCCCTAGGCTCTAGTCATGAGTTGCCAAGGCTATGGAAGCCTTTTGAGTTCGCCGACTTTGATCTTATTCCGACAGGGTCATAGTCAAAATGGAAGTTCTCTCCTCCCTTCAAAGAAAGGTACCTCCTTCTTTGATGGCCCGTTCTTTCCACTGGGATCTCACTCACAGAGATCTTTCATTTAGGTCTTTTTTTTTTTTTTCCAGAGTGTCTTGTCTTTCCATGCCTAAAATACTCTCATGGGCTCTTCAGCCACATCCGAATGCCTTAAGGGCTGATTTTGAGGCCAGAGTGCTATTTAGGGAATCTGCCATTCTATGAGTCTGCTGTGTATCCTGCTTCCCATCTTGGATAGTTCTCTCCCTTTTTGATTCTGTCAGTTAGTATTAGCAGATACTAGTCTTGTTTATGTGATCCCTTTGACTCTTAGACCTATCAGTGTGATCAATTATGAACAGAAATTGATCACTTGGACTAGTGAGATGGCATTGGTACATGCCACCTTGATGGGATTGTATTGGAATCCCCTGGCACGTTTCTAACTCCACCATTTGGGGCAAGTCTGATTGAAGTAAGGAAAAGGGAAACTCCATACAAATGGAGGGGCTGATAGAAAAAGAAACCGAGCCCCCATGGCTCACAGTCTTAGGGTATTTGTGTCTTTATCGCATTATCTCCAAGGAACAACGGTAGTGGTTATATATTAGTTACTGTGAAAGGAGGTGGGGTGGGGGGGACTCTTAATAGAGCCTTTTCTAGCTTAATTTTATAGAAACCTAGATCTCATCATCGTTGATATTTCTTGCAAGGGGCTTCCATCCTGTTCTGTGTCATGTGTACATGCTGGCAAGGAGCTGTGTGATGGTGTTAGTCTGCAATGCTTCTGGTCCTTTCAAACTCAGATCCTACCAAGCACCCTGTTCTTTCCTAATAGTGAGATAAGATGCACAATGTTCCTTTATTCTAGAAGGAATGCATTTGCCTGTTCCCAGTGGAGTTTCTAAAAGTAGTATTGATTTGGCAAACTGCTGCGTATGTGTGGGATTTTTCTTGTACTCTCTGGTACATACATGTCCTAATAAGGCATTCAGAGTATCGGCCCTTTCTGTTCATTAGATTTTGTTATATGTGATGATATCATCAACACAATGGACCGCTCTGATGTGTGACAATATTCAGACAATTGAGGTCACCTCCAGTCTGTGTTATGACATATTCCCAGGGCAGGACCATGAAAATTTCCTTGCTGTCCCTGGGTTTGATCCTCCTGTGTGTTTAACAGATGTTACTAGATCGACAGCCTCTTACCGCGTGCCAGATATTGGTGTGGGTCTCTCCAGGAAAGATCTCGCATGCAGCATGGCAGCTACAATTAGTGCTTCTATGTGGTTAAGTATGCTGGGGTCTACCAGCATGTGTCTGACCCGCCAAGTTTCTGCAGAGAACAGATTGAGAAATTAGATGAAGACATGATGGAAATTATTCCCTTTATATTTTTACATCTGTTTGTCACATAACAGCCAAAACGATCCTTTCCAAATATAAGTCAAGTAATGTCTTGTTGGAAAGCCTCCAATGGCTTTCTCTAGGACCCAGAGTAAAACATAAATCCTTACCTTGGCCAAGAAGCCATAATGTGGCCCTGAATTATCTCTCTAATTGTATTTCTTATCAGTCTCCCCAGAGCCGCTCAGCTCCAGACACACTGCTTTGCCCTGTTCCTCAGACGCAGGTTTTAGTTCAGGACATTTTCCCTCTCGTCTTCTGCCCCAAATGCTCATTCTCCAGAGAGCAGTGAAATTGGCTTCCTTGCTGTTTCCACATCTCCACTCACATGCCGCCTTATCATGCAGGAATACCTCTTTTTCTATTGATTTTTACTTAAGAATTTTATTATAGTCTGCCATACTCTACATTTTTATTTGTTTATGCTCAATGAGAGCAATAACTTTAGTTCTTCTTCCTCAGCACCTGGAAAAGTGGCTGATTGGAAGAATGCACTCAATACATAGGCGTTGAGTGAGTGGAGAGAGCCTGTTCTGTTTTGTTAGCTTATAATGCACATATTCTTTTTTTTTTCTTTTTTTTTGACAGGCAGAGCTAGACAGTTAGAGAGAGAGAGACAGAGAGAAAGGTCTTCCTTTGCCGTTGGTTCACCGCCCAAGTGGCTGCTGCGGCAGGTGCGCTGCGCTGATTGCTGATCTGAAGTCGAAGTGAACTCATCGTCCTCTTCGCTCAATGCCTTCTGGATTCCTTTCCCTTTATCCTGGCACTTGAGCTGGTCCAGATGACTTGCCCAGGGATTGGAGTCTCTGTTCACTATGCTCTCATCGGGCCATGGTTGCAGTATTTTCCCATTTATGGCCACTACACTGCAAGGGAAGGAAGTGCCCTACCATATTCTTTGAGGGGCAAGTATATTTCTCCCTGTCACCATCATGTAGCAGACCCTCCTCCTCTGTCAGTCAGCACCCACCCTGAGGACTCGGACTGTCTGATGATCTACAGCATGGGACAGGAGTCTGCCATACACCCTCTCAAACCCAAGAACTCAAAAAAAGGGTATGGCAGTGGGTGTCTGACCATGAGACATGGTCGTAGCACATATCCTACCAGCCAGATGCTGCCAACCTGCACAGCAATCACACAGGCTTTTGAAGGTGTGTGAGAAAAGACACACTGGGAGAATGGGATTATATCCCACACGATACAGCATATTTTTCAATCCAACATTCTAAAAATGGTGCTTTGCCTCTAATGAGTCTAGTATCTGGGTACTAAGGAGTGAGAGTAGAAGCTATGCGGCTCACCGTCACTCCCACAGGGTCAAGCTTACAGAGAGAACTCCTGCAGCTGAGGATACAGTGGGAGCCCCAGGAAACTTAAGTTATGGTTGCTGCCTGGTTACTCTGAGCTTCCCCTGATAGGAGCCCCAGCAGGTAAAGAAACCTGTTACCATCGTAGCTGGCTTTTCTTAGCCTGTTACGTCACGTCTGAGACCTTGTATTGTTTTCTGGCAGGACACAGGTACTTCCTCCTCAGTCATAATGTTCCTGAAGCTATGCAATGCAATTATCATTTATTTCATGGTTTCTTTCAATGTTAATATAATATTTACTTGTTTTGCTTTCCAATAATTGCAAGAGTTGGAAGTACTTTTTTTAGATTTATTTTATTTATTTGAAAGGTAGAGTTACAGAGAGAGGTAGAGATAGAGAGAGGTCTTCCATCTGCTGGTTCACTCCCCAAATGGCTGCAACAACCAGAGCTGAGTGAGGCTAAAGCCAGGAGCCAGGAGCTTCTTCCAGGTCTTCCACACAAGTGCAGGAGCCCCAACACTTGGACCATCCTCCACTGCTCTCCCAGGTACATTAGCAGAGACCTGGATCAGCGGAGGAGCAGCTGGTACATGAACTGGCACCCATGTGGGATGCTGGCGCTGCAGGCCAGGGCTCTAACCTGCTGTGCACAGTGCTGGCCCATGGAAGTACTTTTTAATGTACTTTAAAGTGAACAACAGGCCAGCGCCGCGGCTCACTTGGCTAATCCTCCACCTGCGGTGCTGGCATTCGGGGTTCTAGTCCTGGTTGGGGCACCGGATTCTGTCCCGGTTGCTCCTCTTCCAGTCCAGCTCTCTGCTGTGGCCCAGGAGTGCAGTGGAGGATGGCCCAAGTCCTTGGGCCCTGCACCCCGTGGGAGACCAGGAGAAGCACCTGGCTCCTGGCTTCAGATCAGCGTGGTGCGCCGGCCGCAGCGCGCTGGCCGCGGCGACCATTTTGGGGTGAACCAACGGCAAAGGAGCACCTTTCTCCCTGTCTCTCTCTCTCACTGTCCACTCTGCCTGTCAAAAAATAAAAAAAAATAAAGTGAACAACTGGATGGTTGGTGGAGAAAGGGCTTCCATCTCTAAAACAAGGGAATTTGGCTTCATTCTACAAAGGACGGCTCTTACCTCCATCGTGGGCATCGTCAGTGACTCCATCCCAGAGCAGAAAGCCCACTAGGAAGCTAGTATCAATTGCATTTCAGCTCCTCAGACTTCACAGTAGATGGATATAGTTTTCATTCAATATGTAATCCATCTGCATTCTATGGCCACTCTGAAAATCTCTTAAGAGGATGGCTCACTCCATCAGTGAAGTCCAGAGTCAGCGCGATTTTAGTGGAAAGCAGAATTTGTTGTGAAGAGAGACTGTGTCTGTAGAGCTGAAATTCAGTGTGCACGTGATTACTGTTGACATTTAGACCTTACACACACTCTGAGTCTCCCTAGCTGAAGAACGCTGGCCTATCACTAGGTGTGTAGACAGCTCAGCTCTGAACACAGTGCCCAGTCAAGTTCAGGCTCTTAAAGGGCTTCGGAAAGACACCATGCCAAGCATCTTTTGGAGAGGGAAGACTGAAGATAACAAGTAACACAGGCAGTAACAACCTCGATATATAAAAATGGACCTTTTCCATTCATTTAAACCCTTCAATATTATTCTTGCCAAATTTTAAAAATTTCCTCTCTTTTAGTACATTATCAATTATTGAACTTCTCTGATTTGTTTAGGATCTCATGTCTCCTACCCATGCCTAGTGATGTGAATAGTTCTTACCCATCCCATAGGAAGTGGGGGAAGTCTTCCTCCAAGAGTCTAGGCCTTCAAGTCAGGCTGAAAAACAAAACTGTCTTTAGGAGCTAGATGGGAAAAAATATTCTAAACATGTGAATTTATAGTAGGGATTATCCGATATCTCACTGTTCATTATGGTAGCCACTAGCCATGGGTTTCTATTTAAATGTAAATTTTAATTGCAGTTATATAAACTTTAAAAACCAATCGCTCCAGGGCTGGCACTGTGGCGCAGTAGGTTAATCCTCCACCTGTGGCAACCAGAATCCCATATGGGCCCCGTTCTAGTCCCGGCTGCTCCTCTTCCAATCCAGCTCTCTGCTGTGGCCTGAGAATGCAGTAGAAGATGGCCCAAGGACTTGGGCCCCTGCACCTGCGTGGGAGACTGGGAAGAAACACCTGGCTCCTGGCTTTGGATCGGCGCATCCCCGACTGTTGCAGCCACTGGGGAGTGAACCAATGGACAGAAGACCTTTCTCTCTGTTTCTCCCTCTCACGGTCTGTAACTTTGCGTCTCAAATAAATAAATAAAATTTTAAAAAATCACTCTGGTTACATTTCAAGTGCTTGATAGCTACAAGTGCTTAGTAATTCCCACATTATACAGCCTAACTACAGAATTCAACAATAGCAAAAAATCCCATCAGACAGACAGTACTGCTCTGGAAAATATACTTGAAACTCCTCAGTGGGAAGAAGTGAAAGGCGCCTAGATATTTTCAATAGAGGTAGGGAAGTAATCCCAGTCTAGACAAAATGCGGTACTATTTGCAAGTTCTTACATCCTGGTACCTGCCATTCAAGCTTGCTTGAGTGAAGGCCACTTTCTCCTAACAAGACATGCTGAATATTTGGTTCCCATAACTCGGAATGAATGACGTGGTTCTGTGGTGCCCAGGACGCAAACATCCCTGGTCGCTGGCCATCTGTCGTATTGTATTGGGCAGAAACAAAGAGCAGCCTTACCACCGTTATTTCTTTTCCGATGGAAGGGATTGATTTTTAGTGATACTGATCTCATTCATTTTATTTTTAATTTTTGTAAATACTCATGTATTTCATTATAATGAGTCTCTAATGAAATGGGGGCAGACATCCAGAGTCTAACTAGGCATAAATTAATAGTTTTCTGGGATTTTAGAGAGGTGTGAGTAGAATAGATGGGAATAAGATAGTCAAGACGAGAGGAGTGAGTGATGTCTGTTGATGCTCAGAGCAGTCTTAACTTTCTCCCTCTGGATTTATTCAACTAAAAATTTAATTCAAATGAAATAAATAGTTTTAGTGTGAAATTTGTGCTTTTATTTTGAATATTTTAGGTCCATAAACTACACACAGTTTTGGTTTAATTCTTACTTACATGGCAGCTGATGGTTGCACTCTTGAAATTTTCACCTCCTATTGTATTTTAGGAAATAATTTTATTTTGCTGATTGACAGACTTTTGACAATAGATTCCATTTAGTCCCATCAATCAAGTACTTGGACATATTTCAGTTCAAAAACTTCAAATAAATTAGAGGTATTTTTGTTTGACTTATTAAAGCCCAAAGAAGTAAGAGTTTTTGATCTTTAATCCAGTGAAAGAAAAGATGATATGTTGACATAGTTTCCATAGGACCGCGCCAGCTCTTGCTGCCTTCTCTTTTTCTTTATTCTTTAGAGTATTAAATATTGTCTATATTAATTTTTTGTGACCTTGGCTATTCGCTTGTTGTTTCATTTTACAACCGAATCTTTCTTTAGCCTTTTTCAGTGGAATTTGCTTGGTTATTTGCTGTCTTCTATTTCCTTTCTGTGTCTTTCGTCACCCCCTGTTACTGAGCTCTTTCCGTGGAACCCACAGTGAGGAGAATGTTGGCAGCTGTGTTGTTAATGTAATTAATGTGCATAGTCGATTTGGATTGACTAAGCCAAGTAAATCCACTTTGAGACATAAACTACCCAATTTGGCTGCCTTTGTTGATCAGATTAACTGGATAATTGTCAAATCTCTCCTCACTAATTACTGCAGAGACACATCACATATTCCCTCATTTGATTCTCATTTCATTAAAATTTAAAACCAAAGCTGTATGAAGAAATAGTGACATATAAATAGACCAATTTAAGATGAAATTCAATGACTGTGCATTGTTTTCTGTCTCATCTTTCCACTGAGGTGCAGGAAGGGGAAACTGTACAAATACATCTTCGTTGCTGTCACCTGGGGAAGGAAGAGCTAGGAGACCTCTATGTCTTCTATACCTGTAACCCCTACACATTAAACATCCCCTCCCAACACACTGAAATTCTCAGACTCAATGACTCTTTAGAAAAGTAAAATAGAACAGTTAGTCACTTTTTGGGTTATCACAGGTCTTCAATATACCAGAAGGAAAATTTTTTTGCTGGCAAAACTATAATAGTGATTTATCTATTTATTCTGCAAGAAATTTTTGTACTTGTTCTGTGCCTGTTCGAAAGAATGTGACTTCTTATCTTGGAACTTACATTGAACTTGAGTGACTGAACAACCAACCCAATGGTCATGGTCCCAAAACAAGTGCTTTCTTAATTCCCCAACTCTTGGTATTTTCACAGTTTCAATTAAAGTTACTTTATTCTTTAAAGATTTATTTACTTATTTGAAAGAGTTAAGGAGAGACAGAGAGAGGTCTCCCCTCATCTGCTTCACTCCCCCAAATGGTGCAATAAACAGGGCTAAGCCAGGCTGAAGCCAGGAGCCAAGAGTTTCTTCCAGGTCTCCCACGTGGGTGCATGGGCCCAAGCACTTGGGCCATCTCCTGCTGCTTTTCCAGGCCATTAGCAAGGAACTGGATTGGAAGAAGAGCAGATGGGACATGAACCAGCACCCATATGGGATGCAGGCTGCAGCATGGCCCCCTTTTTGTAACTGCCCATCTGAAAAACTAGTAGAAACACATCAACTGAAAATCTGTGTAAAACTTGCTAATCCACGTACTGCAGGTAATTTTATAAGGTTCAGCAAGATTCCAACTATAGAGTTAGGTTCTGCAGAAACTCATTTATTCTAAGAAAAAGATGGCAAAGAATAATTATAATGACTTAAAGATTCTACAGACGTTTCGTTTGATTATTGTAGTCCTAGGTTTTGCAATATGAGCTGTATTAGCATGCTTGTTTTCTACATGGCCATAGACTATGAATGAGCATCTTTCTTAAGTCAATTGAGTCTCACTTGTTCTCTTTTCTAAATCAAAAAATATAACAAGAATAACAGATAACATTTGTTGAACACTTGCGGGTCAAGTTCTGAGCTCCACATTTAACCTAAGGAGATCAGGGTAGATATTTATAAGGCAAATATTCAGAAAACTCAGATCTGGTGGTAGATAATTTGATAAATGTATGCTTGAAGGAGGTTTGAGGAAAAATATTAACAGACGTGTTCCATCCATCCATGTTTTCATATACTTTACCTCTTGCCATGATCACTTACTCCTGTGTGAAGAGAAATAAAGAAATAGAACAGTATGTAATTTGTAAACAGGCTACTTTGCTGTAGTATAAATAAAAGCTTTGCTCAATGCTTGGCATGCAATGGAATTATATTTTAGAAAACTTGTATCAAAGGTAGAAACATTTCTTATTGAAAATCATTTTTTATTAGCACACTACAGGATTGTATTTCAAGTTTCTTGAGGTTGTAACTTTGCTACATTTTATTTATAGTAATAAGGATATTTAATGAGCACCTGCTATGTGTACTTTGTTGGGTGCCCAGTATATGTCAAGCATCTAGTAGTTACTACACATGTTATTATCAACCAATTAAGACATTAAAATTTAAGAAATAGAAAACACAGACTTACATTAGGAAATTTACCCTGAGTTCTAAAGCAGGTTAGTAAGAGGGCCTGAGTATTGAGCCGCGATGTTGAACTCTGGGAGCTATTTAGAGTATTGAGCCGTGATGTTGAACTCTGGGAGCTATTTGGCCATGGTTCAATGTGCCACATCACCTCCGCGGTTCTCTCTGGCTTTTCTTCAGTGACACACACAGAAGTGTAAATAAGCATCATGGATTAGGGTGGGTGTACATTACAAAAGAAAAGAGGAATGATTTCAAAAATAATTAGAGGATTAATGTGGTTCTATTACAGTTTCAGCTTATTTTAGTGAACAATAAGAAGCCATTTGGGCTTCTTAAGAATGTGAAAGGCATGATAAAAATGGAGCTTAAGAAATAATTCATTCATAATTGTCACTGGTCACATTGTGCATTTAAGATTTATGCATTTCACTATATGTAAACTTTGCCTGATAGAAGAACTGTGCACAAGCATTGAATTCTAGTTAATGGTGTGTATTTTGAATTATTTAGGAATAAAGTGTACTTCTGCATGCATCTTTGACACGCATAATAAAAACAAGATGGGTCTATGAATAGATAGAGGGAAACATAGATGAATAAATATTTGGTAAAGTAAAAAATTTTAATTTTAGAAATGTGGGTATTGGATATACTGATGTTTACTGCATAATTCTTCCAACTTTTTGTTTATTTGAAAATGTCATAGGATGCTAGAAAACAATGCATTACTAGAAATTTATAGGATAGATTGGAAGAAAGTAATACTTAGGACAATACAATAAACAAGAGATGATCTGCTGAGGACTTAATGATGGTAACAAAGAGAGATAAGAAATATTAATCATCATTTATATTAAAATGAAAAATTAAGTTGTGTCTAAAAATTAGAAATAGGGATGAAACAAACAAAAATACTCTAATGGAGACATCAGTGTGGTTAAAAGAACAAATGGTGCTGTTCTTACAACTTGGCAAGGATATCTTGCTGTGAAAGTTGCCGAAATGTTGGCTTTCTTTCAAGGTGCTGCTGTGTCAGTGTTAAGAGAGGCTGTGAGCTGGTACTCTCCATGACATGAGCAACACGCGCTCTCAGGGGCACAGCCCTGCTACGCGTGCCTTCATTCATAAAAGATGCTTCAAGCCACAACAATACAAAAGATGCATTTTATATTCTACTTAAAACTATTGGTTGAACTCTGTAATTAATACACAATTACTCTTAGGTGTTTAATGCTATAACTAGTACTCAAATAGTGTTTTACACTTTGTGTTTCTGTGTGGGAGCAAAGTGTGGAAATCTTTACTTAACATACGCTGAACTGATCTTCTGTATATAAAGATAATTGAAAATTAATCATGATGTGAAGGGGAAGGGGAAAGGGTGTGGGAGAGGGGAGCGTTGTGGGTGGGAGGGAAGTTACGGGTGGGGGGGAGGAAGCTATTGTAATCCGTAAGCTGTACTTTGGAAATTTATGCTCATTAAATAAATAAATAAAAAAAGATGCTTCAAAAAGTACATGGGAAAGTAGAAATAAAGAAAAGTTTATTTGGGTGCAAAAAAAAAAATTTGGAATCCATGCATATGTGAAATCTTAAACACATTTGTAGGAACACACTTTCTGAAGAACCCTTGTATACTCTCTGCCTCGTTTTCTTCCTATAATGTGACCCTGACACTACCCCAACAAGAAGAGGGCCATATGTCTCCTGCCTCCTTGAGTCTAGGTATATCTTTGTAACTTCCTTGACCAACTGAAGATAGTAAAAGCAATCCTATTTGTCTCCTAAGGCCAGGTCAGAAAAGTGATGCAGCTCCGGCCTGGTTGTATCTGTCAAGACACGCACTCTGGAGAGCTGCGAGGTGGTTGTGGGAATGCAGGAGGCCTGAAGCCACCTGGCTGCAGAGGACAGAGAGTTCAGCGGAGGCAGAGAAGCGGTGCTCCGGGAGCGGCTTCCTCCTCCATGTGAGGTCCTCCCACAGCCATGACTGAATGGGCCTTAGAGCCGCTTCAGCAGCAGGGAAGTGGAGCCAAGAGATTTGCTCTGCTGAGACTTCTCCAGATTGCAGATTTGTGAGCAAAATGATTTGCTATCACCTTAAGCCACTAAGTTTTGGGATAACCTCCTTACTCAGCCATCATGAGTAGAACACAGACCGACTTTTTTCTGATAAGGTTATGTTGCCCCGACAAATCCCACAGGAAACATGAACCTTTGGTCTTGATCAGAAATGCATAGTAAATACATCTTGGGGTCAGCATTAGGCATAGCAGGAAAGACGCCCCTTGGGAGCCTGCTTTCCACATATGCGTGCCTGGGTTTCAATCTCAGGTCTGCTCTGACTCCGGCTTCCTGACACTGCACACCCTGGGAGGCAGCAGGCAATGGCTCAAGAACTTGGGTCCCTGCCACCCATGTGGGACACCTGGATAGGGTTTGGGCTCCTGAGTTTGCCCTGGCCCAGTCCTGGCTGTTGTGAGCATTTGTGGGGTGTGAACTGGCAGATAGAAAATCTCTCTCCACCCCCTCTCCCCGTCTCTTTCTCCTTCTCTCCCCCCTCTCTCCCTCTCACTCCCTCTCTCCCTTTTTCCCTCCCTCCATCTCTCTCTCCCTCTCTCTCTCTCCCTCTCCCTCCCTCCCTCTCTCCCTTTTTGTTCTCCCCCTGTTTCTCTGCCTTTCAGATAAACTGAAAAAAAAAGTAATTTTTTTTAAAAAAAGATAAATAAATCTTCCAACTAGCTTTCTCTCATTCCACATCAGTTCTCAGATTGATAGTCTTTTGTACTTAAATTTTTCTACATGAGAGGTAGACAGTAATCTCTCTAGCTTCCAAAATATAGACAGTAATCATTAAACTCAAGCCTACCACCAATTTACATGGTATCTTTGTGCAGAGTAGAAAAGGGTACTACTTATTTTTTTTTAATCTAACAGGCAGAATTAGACAGTGAGAGACAGAGAGAAAGGTCTTCCTTCCATTGGGTCAAGGGGTACTACTTTTTCAACATAATATACTATACTTCCATCTATCAAAAAATGTCATAATATACTAATTTCACCAGAACTTAACATTTTGCTGCCATTTGACTAAAAGTTATTCTAAACTAAAATGTCTGTGATGTGAATGACACCCCTAGCATGCAGGGTACAACCTGCTCAACTGAGTTTTTAAAGGTAAATGAAGAGCTAGATTTAAATAAATAAATAAATAAAGAGAAATGTAGAAACAAAGAGCATGTCATGTTCTGGAGCTGTTACTGGTTTGGAGCAAACGACTGCACTTGGAAAAGTGACAGATGGAGCGGTGAGTTAAGTAGGCACCAGATTATGCAAGATCCTTGGAATAAGAAAAGGACTAGAATTTTATTACCAGTTAATGGAAAGATTCAAAACAGAAAAGCAATGTGAAGGAAAGATCTGAGTTTTCGTAATTGTAGTTAATCAATTTAGGAAAAGATAGACGAGAAGCAGGAGATAGTGAGAAGTCATAAATGAGATGTAGGAAAATAGGGTAAGAAGTGGCGATCGATATGAGATATCCTTTAAAAGGCAACATATGGAGGACTTGAGATTCGGGAATCTGGGTGTAACTGAGGGGCATCTGCAGTGACTTTCACGGATCCCAGGGTGCGTGTGAGCCTGTGTGCTGTCATCTACCACTAAAGACAGCACCAAAGAAAGAGATGTGAGGTTGGGGTTTCCTGGGGTTCTCTAAGTGACAGGAAATTCTAGGCAGGATGATCTGCATTGCACAAAAGAAAATTGGACCTGGTCGCATACACTCTAAGAGATTTTCTTCTGGAAAAGAAAAAAGTGGAGGTCTCTTCGTATCTGGTAAGAAAAAAAAATCCTGAAAAAATCCAGTGATTTCTTGAAATCTGCTAAAGTTCAAACATGGGGCCCAGAAATTGTCTTTTCGGATTTCCCCTAGGTGCGTGCTGTGGCGGGAAGGTAAGAGATTTGAACCCCCTCTTCCAGTTGACAGCCAAACACTACACTTAACGATCTATGGGCACAGCTTAGAACTTTGCTCTTCCCTTCATCCCTCTTGCCCAAATCCCCATCACGATGACAGATGCAACAACGGAGGCCTGGGACTCATTCATCCATGCAATCATTTCTGAAACATCAGGACTGGTACGGAAATAAAAGATTACTTGGTGTGAGTGGTGTTCACTGCTACAGGAAATGGCTTTATCTACAAGACCATTCTTCTACCTGTAGTAAAAAGTTAAAAATTACTGTTTGTCTAGTGGACTGAACAGCCTGATGAAGAACACTGTTAATGTGTGGATAAACAGTAAGGCAGGAACCTAAATTGCATTAAACTTCCATAATTCCAACAATCCAATATTGCAAAACAAAATGTAGAAAAATGGAAGGTATTTCTAGAAGCATAAAATAAATCCCAAAAAGGCACAGACAATAAAGAGAACAGTGTTCAATGTACTGCTGTCGGTTTTATTCCCCATAACTCAAACAAATAGCTTATTTTCTGTCCAGAAAATGCTCTGGGATAGTGGAGGAGATATACTGAGTGTTTATTCTAAAATTACCTGGTGTGAGATTTAGGACATTTGTTTCGTTAAAGGAGTCTGCCTGACATTTGAACTTACTTGTAAAATTACATTAAATATGCATCAGCTTGGAGGCCCTACCAAAATAGAATAATGCATTTTCAATTTAGTCCTGGTTACACTTGACCTGTTTTAAAGTGCTCCTCTAATGAAATGGAAGCTACACCAAAGTTAATTCCATGCAAGAGGCACAACAGATTCTGTGTTACTTAATCACAATGCATGCTATCCGCTTTGCCCGAACACAGAAAGAGGACCGACGAGATGGCCGTTGCTTTAATCTGGCAGGCCTGATAACATTGTCATAATAATCAAAATGAAGTTCAAGTGGTTTTCTGACCTGAATCTAACACCCATGTTTTACTGTAAGAAAAAAAGAGAAGAGCAGCAACCAGGGAATTCCATCTGAGACTTTTTCAGCTTCCAGTTGCACTAATATTTCTAGATCAAGGGTAACGGGGCTAAGGAAGAAGAGTCCAGAACCCAATCTTCTTCATGACCGTCAACAACTTTTCTGCTAAATGCCGAGCCGCAGTCTTGTTTTCCACTTGACTTCCCTCCTCCGTGAGTTCATCCCCTCAGCCCTGCTAGGTTAGCAAAAGGCTACGTTTTGTACAGTGGAGGAAACTGAAGCCAGAACAGATTGAATTCACACAACTGGCAAGTTGGAAATCCGGGATTCCAAAGCCATGTTTTGTTTTCTTCTCCACCATACTCCGCCATTCAGGAATACATTTGCACTCAGTGTGAATCGGCCATGTTGCTGGATTTGGAATGTGCAGTGGATAAAAAGTCATAGCTGGAGTCAGAGCTTTCCCATTAGTGGGTGAGACCGATAATACATAACATAGAAACAAAAAATATCGGATAGTGTTAAGTGTTGCTGAAGAAATAAAGGGTAAGGGGAAAATAGGTATCTTGTCTATTTGTTATTTCAAAGGCAATGTGACAGAGATGGGGAGAAATGGAGACAGAGATAACACATTGGCTGGCTCCCTCCCCAGTTGGCCATGGCAGCCAGGGCTGGCCAGGTTGATGCCAGAAGCCAAGAACTCTGTCCTGCTTTCCCTGTGGGGATTGCAGGGGTCTAAGCACTTGAACCATCTTCCGCTGCCTTCCCAGCCTCATCAGCAAGAAACTGGACCTGAAGCAGAGCAGCCAAGACTCAAACAGGTGCTCTGATATGGCTTGCTGGGATTGCAAGTAGCGGCTTAACCTGCTGCACCACCCTACCGGCCCCTATTTGTTGTTTTAAATATAGCATAAATCGGAAAAGCCCTTCTGCAATATCTTAAGGAGTGACCTGAGTAATTCAAAGGTACTAGGGGCAAGTGAAAGCCTGCTGCAGCCAATGACAGTGAACGCCAAGATTCTAAGGCAAGAAGAAGTTTGGTGTCTTCTAAGCAGGTGCTAGTAGAAAACCAGTTTGGTGAAAAAGTAATATATAAGGGAGAGAGAAGAATGAAATCAGATAGAGACAAATCATGATGAATGTATGTAGAGACTTGTAGAATCTTCTGGATTTTATCGCAAGAACACTGGGATGAAGCTGGTATTGTGGCACAGTGGGTTAAACTGTCACCTGTTCCACCAGTATCTTGTATGAACACTGGCACTTCAGATCCAGGTTCCTGCTGATGTGCCTGGGAAGACAGTGAGAGATGCCCAAGTGCTTGGGCGCCTTCCACTCATGTGGGAGACTTGGGTGGAGTTCCAGGCTCCTGGCTTAAGGCTAAACCAGCTCCAGCCATTGTGGCCATTTGGAGAGTGAACCAGCAGAAAGAAGATCTGTCTCTCTCTCTCTATCTCCCTGTAACTCTGCTTTTCAAATACATAAATAAACCTTTTAAAAAAAAGAGCCCAGGGAATCAGTAGAAGAATTTGAGTAGGAACTTAGCATGACCTAATTTTCATCCTTAAAAGCTTGCTCTAGGTTCTATATAGAGAATAGTTTGCTTATTTTTTGCTTACTTGATCACAACTTCTGAGTGTGTAAAATCTCAGAGGACAATTGCTTTTTCACGGAGAAATTCACATTTCTCCATGAAAAGTTTTGATTTATATGTTTTGAGCCTATTTTATAAGGTTATAAGATACATAAATGTTTATGAAATCTTGCCTTGTTTCTATTTCTTTCATCAATATATAATATTCCTGTTTTCTCTTGTAACATATTTCCCTTATATTCTGTTTTTATAGATTTGAAAAATTGCTACACTCATTTTTTTGGCCTGTTTTAGGAAGTCACTTGCAGAATTTAATTATCAATTCTTATTTAATCCAATATGAGTATCTGTATCTATTTTTACTTTCAGTTATATATGAACTTTAATTCTTTCTCCTTGTCGCTCTCATTTTTTTTTTTTTTTTGCTTTTCTTTGATAGATAAAGGTCAGATCTTCTAAGTTTAAGACTACCCATGACCTTGTCATTCTGATAGTGATTGAGCTCAGCTGAGGAACTAACACGTGTTTACTCACTCTTACTTCTTAAACTTAGCGATAGCATATTTCCCAGGGTAAAACCACTACTTTAGCATGACAGATTTCCCTTGGCTATTTATCCACACCCGTTTTATTCGTGTTTTCTAGAACTTATGGTCTTCATTTTCAGTTGTTACTGATCAGCTTTCTAGTTTATTTTAACTGAGTCCTGGAAATGTTGTGATTTTGCTCCACAATAAAGCTACCGAGGAGTTCGGCTGCCTTTTTCCCCTTGACACTCCAAGCATTTCTGGATTGTTTCCCTCTTCTTTACTTATTGGAATACTTACTCCAAGAGTAAGTTCCTTGTTCGACCCTAGAAAAAGTACTGAAGTCTTTAATGCGTAAGAATATTTTTACATCCTCACATTTAAAGAGTTAATCAACTGAATATTATTCAGTGAGTTCACATCATTCACTGCTCCTTTTTCTTTTTCCTGTTTTTCTCAGTTTCCTTGTATCAAGTGTTCCTATGAAAACGCTTGACACTTTGATTCTGGCTCTAGATATGCTGCTATTCTCTGAACATTTTTGAAATCCTTGCTGTTCTCAAATTTCACTAAATGTGTTAGGAAATGGTTTTGCCTGCACCTGTTACTTAGCACTTTACCATTCTTTGAAGTCAAGTTCTTCCATCTTTCTCTACATTTCTCTTTATTATATTTTATGGGTATTTTTCTATAACTTTATTCTTCAGAATTGTCAGCTAGAAAAATTCTCAATATTATCTCCATTGATTCCTCAGGGATATCCAGCGTGGTGTTTGTCCCTTCTGTTAGGTTTTCTATTTATAACATTCTATTTCATAGTGACTACTCTCCAATTACATGTTTTATTTTTCTGGTTTCATATTGCTACTATTCTACCTTCCCTGCCTAAGCTTAAGTAAACATATTATACTTGTTTAAAATTAGCTCCAAAGATTGTGCTTCAAATGCTGTATATACCGTTCAAGTTAAACCTTTCTTGTGTATTAATTTTATTGCTCAGGTGTCCCCTATCTGATGGGGACGCTCCTGTTTCCCTGGGGGGATCAATTGCTCCATCTGCTCAAGGGCACTGAGGAGGGGCTGAGGCCAGGGACTGGGATGAGAACCCAGGAGAAAGTGCCCAGTGTTCAGCCCACTGAGACAAATCTCCAGCCCCCTACAAGTTCGCTGCCACTCCTCCAGGTAAATTCACTGTTGAGGTTTCTCTTCAGCTCTGGGGAAGAGCTGCCCTAAGAAGGAGGCTTTCTTCTGAAATTGAAATCTAAGAGCCCAGGGGAGTCACAAAGAGGGAAGATGAAGTTGATCAGTTCTACTTGTTTTATCAGCTTCTCAGCCCATTACTTTCCTTTGCTTGTTGTTTGTGTTCTGCTTTGTTATGTTTGTATAGCCCTGATGGTCTGATTTTGGTGGGGAAAGGGAAAGCAAGGAGTGCCTGAAGGCAATGAAGGGGAGAAGCTTAGAGGGACATTAAAGATCCCAGGAGTCTCCCGCCCCTGCCCAAGGTCTAGGATCAGATTGGGAAGTTTATTGGTTGTTGACTCCTGCCACTCATGGTTCCTCCTCCTTTCTTTGGTTTTTCCAGGTCTGGTTTTGGAGGAGGTGGCTAGGATATTCCTTAGTTCATCATCATGAAGGGAGTGGGAACTTTGTTTCTTAGTTTATTTCCCTTGCATTTCTTTGATTTGAATCACTATTATCCTATTCCCTACTTTTAATTCATGAATTATATTCATGAGAGATTTAAAAAATGACATTCAATACACAAGTCTATGGCATACGATAAGCACCTTAAGAAAACTCTTCCATGATGTGCTGCTTGTGTATGTCTCTAGCAATTATAGCTTTAGTTGTTCTGTTTGGGATTTTTTTCTTTTGATGTCACAATACCTCACCTAGTTTTGTCACCCTCATTTCATAGAAGAGCTATTTTAGAATAGAGGAGCAAATCTTATTTAGCAGAATGTATTTTTTGTTTGGGTATAGAGAACCAAGGAATTTCCTCTGTCTTTGTTACTGGGATCTGACTAAACCAATATGGGAGAAAGAAAAGAACCACACACTAAGTCCTAATGTTAAGATGATTAAAAGGTTTGGAGATTCCAATTTTTAACATTAAAATCAAATGCAACTGTCATGAAATCCTGATCAGAGAGCAAGTGAATATAACGTTCTTGGATTGAACTAGACAACAGTCATTGAGTTGGCTTTTCCTAAATGTTAGGTAGGCTATAATGAGCAAAAATCTTAAATAGGAATGTTAAGAGTATCTGACCAGTAACTTTATGTATCCTTACAAAGAACGTGTGAAGCTTGACTGAATAAAGGCCCTCCAAAGGCGTCTTCTTCCTTGTTTCTAGAACCTGTGAGTATGCTGCCTTCGCTGGCAGAAGGAAGTCTGTGCATGTGACTGAGGGGGGAGATTATCCTAAGTGATCTGTGTGAGCCCACCTTAGTCATGAAGCTCAATATAACTGGGACATGGAGGTCAAAGTCAGGAAAAGAAAACGTGACAAAGGAACCAGAGGTTGACAAAGAAGGGCCGTGAGCCAATGGAAGCAAGGGACATCTAGAGCCTGGAAAAGGAAGAGAAATGGATTCTCCCTGGGAGCCTGTTAATGCCTTGCTTTTAGACTTCTGACCTCCAGATAACAACTTTACGAGAATAAACTTGTCTCACTTTAAGCTGCTAAATTTGTGGCAACTTGTTAAGGCAGCAGCAGGAAACTGTAATTATATGATAGTTGAAAGTTAAAAAACAATCAGCTTTAAGAGTTAAATTATGATACATCAAAAACAAGGTATCAGCAATTAAAATTATGTATCCAGCAACATTTTATTATATAAGGCACCTGTGCTATTTTATTAAGGATAAACAAAATGCTATCTCATTTTTAATAAGGAAATCACAAATGGAAACAGTTACCTTTTATTAAGTGCTTCTTGTGTGCCAGGAACTTCTCTAAGTCTTTCCTTTGTTAGCTCAGTTACAGCTCCTATGGCATAGATAAACTTATCCCCATTTTACAGATATTGAAAGGTTAAAAATACTTGCTCAATGTCACACAACTAGTGATAGACTTGAAAATAGGATGTCAGACCCCAAGACTACACTGAGTCTTTTTTAATATAAATAACCGTGGAGTAAACACATCAAACATGTCGCAATCATGGTAATACAACATGGTAGAAAACAGCTAAGTTTTATTTTCTTCTTTTTTTAAACTGAACAATAAACCTTAATTACTTTTGAAGTACAGAATCCATAAATTCAGAAAAGAACAGAAAATAAAACTTTTAAAATGTGTTAAGATGATCTGTAGAAAAATACTTCTTATTTTTAGAAAAAATGCATACTTTCTTCTTTCAAACTAAAGTGTTACAAGGATTTATATAAATATGTAATTGTCTAGAGAATGAAATTATGTCATGACCTACTTGATTACATACCTTTCAGTTTTTCAAATATAACATATGCAAATTTAAACACCATTGCATTTATTTATAAATGCCAAAATACATATGAGAAAATGTAGCATAAGACAGTGAACAAAAATTTAACCTGGGGGCTGAAACGACATCTGGTTAGCCTTTAATAGGGTCACTCCATCACCACTTAATAATAATGTACCTACAAGGACCTAAAAACAGAACAGAGTTAAACTTTAAAAAATGCAATCAATGGAAGACTTGCATTGTGTTCTTACTGAAAGTACGTGAGGGAACTGCCTCCCCCATAACCCTTGCTCAGAAAATGAAGTCTCCATTAAAGCAAATAATTTGAAGCTTTTCCTCTTCTGTGACTGGCTTTTTGATGCAGCCAGCTTGCTGATTCAGAGCATCAGTCACTCTCATCCCTCGTTGTCTTGTTGCTAATTGTATTTTCCAGAACATGAGAGGGCAGACTATAGCCACAGAGACCAGGGAACACAGGCTTTGCAGCAGTAAGCAGTGAGGGTGTTCATCCTTTGAAGACTGCAGTGAGTCTAGGAGAAGGGATCCTGCATATCTGGTTGCTGAAACAGGGAGTCGGGCAGCAGTTCCATGAACTGTCTATGTAAGGGAAAGGAGTAAACCAGCAGACAAGTGAACCCAGAAAAGATGGAGTAGAAAACAGTGTCCTGGGCTTTGCACTGGGATGTGCTGAGTCAGTCCAGGTCTCCTCTTGTTGAAAGATTATTAAACAGAAACAAAATAAACTCACAATTTCCAGGTACTACAGGGCACACAAAAGGAAATATTGGAAGATTCAGAAGCAAAATAGAACCATTACCATCATTTACTATCAGAATAAGAGTATTTGTCTTTCTTGATAACCACTGTATCCTCAGAGCTTTAAACATCCATATCACTCATGGAGAACATTCAATAAATGTTAATTAAATTAGTTAATATATCTTTTAGAAAATTATTCCACATCTGCAGTGGGTGCCAAGAAATATCTGAGTCTATAGAGCATGAAGGTCAAGTTATTGAGAAAATGCACTGGGAAAAATGGAAAGACGGAGGGAGGGAGGGAGGGAAGGAGTGCGGAGCAGGCTAGTGAAGTAAAAATTATAAAGAAAATAAAAGTATAGGCTGGCGCCGCGGCTCACTAGCCTAATCCTCCGCCTGCGGCGCCAGCACCCCAGGTTCTAGTCCCGGTCGGGGAGCCGGATTCTGTCCCGGTTGCTCCTCTTCCAGTCCAGCTCTCTGCTGTGGCCCAGGAAGGCAGTGGAGGATGGCCCAAGTGCTTGGGCCCTGCACCCCATGGGAGACCAGGAGGAAGCACCTGGCTCCTGGCTTCGGATCAGCGCAGAGCACTGGCCGTAGCGGCCACTTGGGGGGTGAACCAACAGAAGGAAAACCTTTCTCTCTGTCTCTCTCTCTCTCACTGTCTAAATCGCCTGTCAAAAAAAAAAATTAGTCAGCCATATTCTCTTTCTTTGGAAAAAAAAAGAACAGTATAATTGAGGAAGTAATAGATAACAGATACAAATAAATCTATATCAAATATCCTCAATTTATAACTTCATGTCTAATATATACATGTGCAATTCTTATAAAGTAGAATTTTTCACTTTTTATTTTTCTTTCTAGTTTTTTAATGTCTTATACTAAAATTATTTTTATTTTCTTTTCTTTCAAGTAACATTTTTATATTCATCTCTTTAGTCCAACTGAAATTATATAATTAATTATGCAGTACTATGGTGACTTCTGTTCCTTGTAATCATATATTAAGTAATTTGGCTCTTTACTCCCACCAAAGGTAATTAGAAAGTTGAAAAATTGTGAAAATCGTCTCCTTAAAGAATCTGGAGAATTAACACAACAGTGATAGAATAGCAAGCATAGACCCATAAGCTAAATATATGGAAGCGAGTTCTCGGCATCTGGTCCACTAGTGCGCTTCAAAAAATTCATGCGACAGTGGGATGAAAAGATGTTTATTTGGTACAGAAAATATTTGAATCCATGCATGCATGGGGTCTTCAAAAAGTTCATGGATAATGTGCATTACGAAAAAATATGCATGAATTTCAGTGGTTTTTTTTTTTTTTTTGCACCAAAATAAACTCATGATTTTGTTCCATTTTGCAATGACCATTTTAGAACGCCTAGACCTTTTCCCTAGGGGTCATTATGAATCACACAGACAACTGGGCAGCTGAGAGCCTGAGAAGTCAAAGTAGGAGTCCAGGACCTGCCCCACCAGAGGCCTGGCAAGCAGCCTCTGCTTTGGGGGACCCTTCAAGGCTGGACCCAAGGCTTGAGGCTGAGCAGGAGGTGGATGTGCCTCGCAGCACCTGAAGCTTATTTCTTGTTTTTTTTTTAATTTTTTTTTGACAGGCAGAGTGGACAGTGAGAGAGAGAGACAGAGAGAAAGGTCTTCCTTTGCCGTTGGTTCACCCTCCAATGGCTGCCGCGGCCAGCGCGCTGATCCGATGGCAGGAGCCAGGTGCTTCTCCTGGTCTCCCATGGGGTGCAGGGCCCAAGCACTGGGGCCATCCTCCACTGCACTCCCGGGCCACAGCAGCGAGCTGGCCTGGAAGAGGGGCAACCGGGACAGAATCCAGCGCCCCGACCAGGACTAGAACCCAGTGTGCCGGTGACGCAAGGCAGAGGATTAGCCTAGTGAGCCGCGGCGCTGGCCCTGAAGCTTATTTCAAGTCATTCCAACCCCTGGAACAGGGTTTGTGAGATCCTAGAATACCGGTGGCACCAGGTCCCTTTCAGAAGCGAGCTTAGATGCTTGTTTTGCCCCAGATTATTTCTAAGAAGCAGTCTTCCTAATACAGAGTCCAACAATAAAAGAGAACCTGGTGTATGAGACAATAAAACCAGAGCCAAGATGGAGTTCATTCAGAAAAAGGGAAGCCAGGGACGCATTCCACACTTGATCTTAGCCAAAAGGCCAAGAAGCGATAGGGCACACATTCCAGATATGAAGTATTTGTATAAAAGCAGGAGGCTCCTGCCTTGGACAATCTGAGAGCCTGCAGATCGGAGAAGCTTTTATGGAAAATTACTGCACTGAGCTTGAAGCATCAAAGTAGGGATTCTCAAGTGCTTTCCCAAAGCCACTGCCATTCTCAAGAAACTCCCTGGCTGGCACTGTGCACAGCAGGTAAGGATGCCACCTGTAACCCCATACAGGAGCCGGTTCCAGTCCCAGCTGCTCCATTTCCGATCCAGCTCCCTGCTGATGTGCCTGAGAAGGCAGCAGAGGATGGCCCGAGTGCTTGGGCCCCTTCCCCCAAGTGGGAGAGAGTAAAGAAACTCTTGGCTCTTAGCTTTAGACTGGCCCAGCCCTGGTCATTACAGCCATTTGGGGAGTGAACCAGTGGATGGAAGCTGTCTCTGTCTCTGTCTCTGTGTTTCCCTCTCTCTCCCTGTAACTCTGACTTTCAAATAAATAAATCTTGAAGTACAAAAAAAAAAAAAAAAAAAAAAGAGAGAGAGAAATCAGAGGCGCCCACAAGTGACCAGGGTGTGCAGAAGTGAAAGGGGTGGGTCTGCAGGGCTCGCCAGCAAGCCGCTGTGAGTCACACATCCGCTGCACACACTGCTGGAGAGCAAAGCTGCACCTTCCACATCATCCTTGAGTGCCTGGCCCAGCAGTGCACAGGAAAGGAGAATCTGAGAATTCCAGCTCTCGGTTTCTTTTCGTGGCTTCTGTTAGCTCTTGGCCTAAGCCATGTCTATTTATGGTTTCATTTTGAAGAGTTTATTTTATTTGGTTTTATTTGAGATAGTTACAGAGAGAGAGAGAGAGGAGAAAGAGAGAGAGAGAGAGAGAGAGCGCTTCTATCCACTGGTTCACTCCCCAGATGGCCGCAACAGCCAGGGCTGGGCCAGGCTGAAGCCAGGAGCCAGGAGCTTCTTCCGGGTCTCCCTCATGGGTGCAGGGCCCCAAGCACTTGGGCCATCCTCCACTGCTTTCCCAGTCACTTTAGCGGGGGGCTCGATCGGAAGTGGAGCAGCCGTGTGGGATGCTGGCGCTGCAGAAGGCAGCTTAACCGGCTACACCACAGTGCCACCCCTATTTGTGCTTTCAGTGTGCTTATTCTGTGACTAAGCCGTGTTTCAGCCATCTGAGCAGGCTCCTTCCATGTGTGTCTGGCGAGGTCCTGGTCTTCTCTAACAATGACCTTGCTCGTTATATGCTCTAACCAGGCCTCCCCATGCTGCCTCCAGCTCCTCCTCTTCCTTCCTAGAATTAGTCACTCCTCTGTGCTGTTCCGTGTCATAGGCATGATGCTACTGATTTAGAGCCAAATATGGTAAATTATAAATAATATTTTTATTATAAATAATATTTTTTCCAGTAACTTCTGGCATATCTGCTTCACCTATACACCTGCCACCACTTCTCACTTGTTTTCTGCTATTAGTGCTCAGCTCATTGCCCCCGCTGAGATTAGAATCCCAGCAATTTTGTTCAGTGAAATATACTAGTTCATTCACCGTCAGCTTGGCAGTGAAGTTTGTGAAATATGGATACTTGGAAATGCACTCACACAGCCATGGTGAGGTTTTCCCCAAATATGTTTGTTTGCACCATATGAAGTGATACAACGAGTTCGTTATCATTGGTTATATAGGAGAATATACATTGAATAAAATGCATAGTTCACTCTCTGACAATGCTATTTCTAACCAGAAATGCTAGGCTTTCAAAAGGTTCATGGAAAATGATATTATGAAAAAACTATGCATGGATGTCAGAAATGTTTGCACCAAAACAAGTTTACCTTTTATTCCATTTTTCCATGAACTTTTTGAAGCACCCTCACTTTGGGCAGATTGTGATAGTGACTGTGCCCACATGCATTCTCACATAGACCTTCCCCCCCCCAAAAAAAGAAAAGTTTTTCTAAAAAAGCAGCCTTATTTAAAAAATTAGATGTTTACATCAAATGTGATAGTTTTTGTAGTAATGGACTTCGGGCTGCTATATAGCCACAGAAGTTACCTTAAAACGGACAAAGGTCTCCTCAAAAAATGCCGCATTATTCCAGAGGCTTCATATATAGTTCCGATCTTAGCTGGAAATGAAGAGAAGTCAATATGGGTGATTTGAAGTCAATAAAATCTTGATGTTTCACGGGCTCAGACAGTAGCACACCATTTTCAGCCTCTTCTAATGTATCGAGTGTTTTCCATGGTGTTAGTCTGCAGTGTAGGGGTGAGTTAAGTGTGGTTAGTGACTAAGAAGTGGTTCTCTCCTCTCATTGGTGGTCCCACAGCCTTGCAGTGCAGCTGAGCAGGTGTGCAGGGGGAGCAGTTTATGCCTCTCTGGCTCGGTTCCAACTCGTCCCTGCGATGGACTTCAAGAGCTCACCCAGGGCCTTGTCAGAATGCCTCCAGGTCACTGCTGGTTTTTTTTTTTTAAGTATTTTGTGGGGGACTGGTGCTGTGGCATAATGGGCTAGGCCTCCACCTGCGGGGCCAGCATCCCCGGTGGGCGCCTGTTCATGTTCCCACTGCTCCTCTTCCCATCCAGCTCTCTGCTGGCCTGGGAAAGCAATGGAAGATGGTCCAAGTGCTTGGGCCTCTGCACCTGCATGGGAGACCTGGAAGAATCTCCTGATTCCTGGCTTCAGATTGGCCCAGCTCTGGCCCTTACAGCCATTTGGGGAGTGAACCAGAAGATGGAAGACTCTCTCTGTCTCTCCTCTCTCTGTAGCTCTGCCTCTCAAATAATCTTTTTTTAAAAAAAGTGAAATAGAAAAAGCAAACCTGTTGGCTTTAGTAAAATAACCATAAGGGGCCACAGTGCTGGGCACATTGGGTTAAGCTTTGACCTGCAGCACCACATCCTATATGGGCCTGGGTTTATATCCCAGCTGTCTCACTTTGGACCTGCTTCCCTGCTCATGGCCTGGGAGAAGCAGCAGAAGATGGTGCAAGTGTTGGAGCCCCTGCCTCCCACATGAGAGACCCAGATGAAGCTCCTAGTTCCTGCCTTCAGCCTACTCCAGCCCTGGCTGTTGCAGCCATCTGGGACTGTGGGTTGGAGGTTGGGGAGTGAATCATTGGATGGAAGACCCCTCTCCTCTCTCTCTCCCTTCCTCTCTCTTTGTACTCTGCCTCTCAAGTAAATAAAATAAAATCTTTTAAAAATGACCTTGAACAAACTTCTTGTTGATATTATTTCCCCCATTTTATTTCAGTCACCAAATTATTAATTAAACAACAAGGCAACATATAGGTACAAGGAAAAAAGATCCCTTTTATCGAAAAGCTTAGCATCCTTCCTGTCCAGATATAGCAAAAGAAAACAAAAAAAAAAAAAATCAGGGTTGTACGGTGTTAGTGTCACTTCTATTTACCTTTTAAAAGTAGAATTTTAAATTGTTTTAAAATTACATTTTAAAATGGGAACATATAACTGTGGTTAGAAACAGGAAGTATAAAGCAGAACCTTGAAGTCACAAACAGACCAAAAAGAAACTTCTGAAAACTCTATCTTGTGACATGACAGCTTCTGTCTGATCCCACTGCTCCCTGCAAGTCAACTTGACATTGAAGACCGTGATAGACGTCCAAGCCCTTCCCCACGAGTAAACCCAGCAGCTAGAAAGGAAGGACTGCTGCTGTCTAAGGGGTATTTTATATTTATGGAGATGCAAATGGTCTCAGTTTGAACATGGACTTCCTTGAATATTTTCTGGTAATACATGCTTGAGACAATCCCTCTTGCTGCGATAGTTAAACAACGTTGGCATAAATTCCAAGGGCTTTCTTTTTCTAGAACTAAATAAGAAGAATTGGTCAGGAACAATAGAACAAAAACACCTTTTTACTACTGGAATATTTCCTCAAATCAGTTTCAGAATCACCTGCAAGATGAAGCTCATGCGACAGAAAAATCTCTTAAAGCTGAGTTTCTTGTCACAACCAAAACTTAGCAAACCTAGTGCCTATCAAGTACATTTGTCATGATTGTCTTTTTAAAACAATTTTATTTATTTATTTATTTGAAAGGCAGAGTTAGAGGGAGAGTTGGGAGAGGGAGAGGGAGAGGGAGAGGGAGAGGGAGAGGGAGAGGGAGAGGGAGAGGGAGAGGGAGAGGGATCTTCCATCCGCTGGTTCACTCCCCAGTTGGCTGCAATGGCCAGAGCTGCGCCCATCCGAAGCCAGGAGCCAGGAGCTTCTTCTGGGTCTCCTAGCTGGGTGCAGGGGTCCAAGCATTTGGCCCATCTTCTACTGCTTTCCCAGGCAGTTAGCAGAGAGCTGGATGGGAAGTGGAGCAACTGGGACACGAACCTGGCACAGCAGGCAGAGGCTTAACCTACTATGCCACAGTTCCAGCCCCTCAAGTAAATTATTTTAAGAGCTTAAAGGTAGTTCATTATGTTTGTAGATAAGTTTACATGACATCAGAATTGTATTTTAGTTTATACCACAGATGTATTCTGCCTCAGGTCAGGAAAGATGGTGGTCAAGTTCCTACTTATAATAGCACTGTTCTCCATGGAGAAAAAAAGAAAGCTCAACAAAGAGAAAGAATGGTTAAACCGTAATAAAATACTCATGCACAAACCTGACTTAATTCAGAAGTTTCTCCTTAAATGCTATATATTCTCCAGCAATATCTTCAAAAGAACACTGACTATGTTTCTCCCATATATAAAATTATTATAATGAAAGCAAATGATAGCAATAGCGGGGGGACATTATCTGTCACTTTTATTGCCTGAGAATGCACGCTGATGGGGCTCTTTGATGGAGAAAGACAAGAGAGTTCCTGTAAACCTTCCTGCCTTGAGAACATCTAAGCTCCTTAGGAAAAAGTTGCGGCTAACGAAAGTCTCTCCCAAAGCAGTACTCTGATTGGGGCAGAATTTTCAGCGCCTCCTTTCAAGTATGTCACTGAAGGAAGCTCTACAGCCATGTAAGAACATTGCAGGTTGCATCTGTAATTATTTTAGTTTGTGTTGCTAAGTATTAGGACATCAAGAGTGATATGGGGATTTTCTTACATACTAAAACTTATAGGAAGAATTAGCTCTTCCTAATGCTTCAGGATGCCCTACAATTGTCAGGATAAGGGCCATACATCATGCCCAGTAAGTGACAGGATAGCTGGGCTGTGTTTTGCCCTTTGTGGTCTGAACTAGTTAGCTTTTCATTGCTTTAACTACAGTACCTGAGATCAGCTACTTTCTGAAAAAAGAAAAAAAATCCTTATTTCAGCTCATGGCTTTGGAAGTCCACACTGCAAGGCTGCATGGACCCACTAGTCTGGCATCTGATGAGGGTAGAGGCCGGCGACGGTGGAGCACAAGCCGAGAAGGGATCACCCTGGGTCGGCACTGTGACGCCGTGGGTTTGCTGCCACGCACGATGCCAGCATCGCATTTCAGAGCACCAGTGGGAGTCCTGGCTGCTCCACGTCCAATCCAGCTCGCTGACGATGCACTGGGAAGGCAACAAGGACCCAAGTCCTTAGGCCACTGCCACCCGAGTGGGAGAGCTAGATGGAGCTCCAGGGTCCTGGCTTTGCTGTGGATTTGGGGAGTGAACCAGCGTACGGAACATCTCTCTCTCTCTCTCTCTGTCACTATGCCTTTCAATTAAAAAAAAGTAAATATATACTAACAGAACAACAACAAAAAAAGTGATCACTCAGTGAGCCACAAAGCAAGAGAAGGCACGTGCTAGTTCATGTGGTCTCTACTTATGAGGCCAACATGATTTGATCATGAATGCTCCAACCCAGTAACCCAGTTCCATCCAATAACCTCCCAAAGGTCTCTACCTCATCAGCACCATCAACCCGTTTCTTACTTTTTTTAAAGCTTTATTTATTTATTTGAAAGGCAGAGTTGCAGAGAGGCAGAGGCAGAGGCAGAGAGAGAGAGAGAGAGAGAGAGAGGTCTTCCATCCACTGGTTCACTCCCTAAATGGCTGCAATGGCAAAGACTGGGCTGATCTGAAGCCAGGAGTCAGGAGCTTCTTCCAGGTCTCCCACACGGGTGCAGAAGCCCAAGGACTTGGGCCATCTTCTACTACTTTCCTAGGCCATAGCAGAGAGCTGGATTGAAAGTGGAACAGCTGGGACTTGAACTGGCGCCCATATGGGATGCCAGCACTGCAGGCCAAGGCTTTACCCATTATGCCAAAACTCCAGCCCCACCCCCCACTCTCCCAGGAATCCATTTCTTTGGAACTAAAATGTCTGTGTGAATTAGGGAGCCACATCCTGCTGGACATTTTTCCCTTGTGGGTCCCTTCCTCCAAAATCAACATGAAAAGTAGACTTTATGATCTCTATTACACAAACACAATCCAGTGTAGATTTTTGACTATGTGTTTATTTCTATCATATTACATGATGATTCTTTAAGAAGTTAATCATATGAGCCTTTGTCTTGAGTTTTTAAAATTATTGTAGACTCTAGGTGCAGTACCTACTGTGCTTATTAGATAAGTTGACCTTAAAGATAGAAGACATCGATTCCATCATGGTAGAAATTTAGATTGTGATTTTTAGATTCAAATCGCCTCTGTCCAAGGGCACCTGAAAACTACCTGGAGGTGGTGTACAGAGCAGCCAGGCTGGTGGGGAAGTCCCCTCCACTGCTTCAAAAACAACATCTTCACTTTAGCCTACTTTATTTTTAAGAGTCCTTGGTAAGACAAGATCCCATCACTTTTAAACATTTTTGAAAATCTTTGATGTGGGATCTGTGCAGTTTTATAAAAAAAAGAAGCTAGTTATTGTATTTCAAAATATCTTTCAATTAACTTGGCCATCTGTGTATACCTGGGAGTCTCCTGAGGGACATGTGCTCAATGGCTTCTCCACACATGCTGTGAAACTTAAGAGCTGGAGCATATTTATTATTTTCCCAGGAAAAGGTAAACGGAGATGTTATGATATACACCCATTGCTTTAAACTGTTTCTCTTTGCTTTATTAAACAAAATATTTTGCCAGACTTTTTCAACATCGAAGGTGCTTTTGCATTTCCTTGTGTATGAAAAATAAGGTAGTGAGAGTATCCCATTGAGTTATTTGTCAGGGCTCAGTCCTCAGTTAGACCATGCAAATCCATGTATCGCAGCTGATTGCATGGCAGCTGTTTAGTGTTTTTGCAGCTTTGTTTTTAAACTATCCTATTTTGGCAAGTACATTGAAGCCTTGACATAGCTGTTTTAACAGTCCAAAGTTCTTTTTTTTTAAGATTTATTTGTTTGAAAGGCAGAGTGACACACAGAGAGAGGGAAAGACAGAGAGATGTTACATCCACTGGTTCACTCTCCAAATGCCGACAACAGGGGATGGGCCAGGCCAAAGCCAGGAGCCAGGAACCTCATCCTGATCTCCAATGTGGGTGGCAGGGGCCCAAGCACTTGGGCCATCCTCTGCTGCTTTCCCAGGTACATTAGCAGGGAGCTGGGTCAGAAGTGGAGTAGCTGGGACTCGAACTGGCAGCCATATGGGATGCTAGTGCTGCAAGCAGTGATTTAATCTGCTTTGCTACAATGTCAGTCCCAGTAGCTCAAATTTCTGATGAGTAACTTAGTAGCAAAAGGTTATTACAAGAGACAAAGGGTGTATAGTTGGGGGCGGGGGTGTTTGGTACAGCACTTAAGACACTGCTTTGGATGCGACCATCCATTATCACGATGCCTAGGTTCAAGTCCTGGCTATGCTAGGAATTCTACTTTCCTGCTAATGCATACCCTGAAGTGGTGATGGGCCAAGTGATCCTGTCCCTGATACCCATGTAAGAGACCCAGATTATGTTCCCAGCTCCTGGATCCAGCTGGATCATAGCATCTGTTACAGGCATTTGGGAATGAAATCAGCCAATGGGCGCTCTCTCCTTGTGTGTGTCTCTTTTTGCTCACTCAGTTCCTCAGCCTCTTATGATAAGTAAATTAAAAAACTTTGAAGATGAAGAATGGGAGTCACTAAATATTAAAGCCTAAATATTTCTACCTTTTTAAATGTATATTTTATTTCTGAATATCAGATCCTAGATACCAACATGTGCTCATATTAGGACACTTCTAAACGTTCATGGAAAATGGAATTAACAGAAATATTTGTTTTATTGCAAGTAGTGTTTGAAATGCATGCAGTTTTTCTTTTTTTTTTAAGATTTTACTTATTTTTATTTATTTGAGAGGTAGAGTTACAGACAGTGAGAGGGAGAGACAGAGAGCGAGGTCTTCCAGCCACTGGTTCATTCCCCAGATGGCTGCAATGGCCGGAGCTGCACCGACCCGAAGCCAGCAGCTTCTTCTGGGTCTGCCATGCAGGTACAGGGGCCCAAGGGCTTGGGCATCTTCTACTGCATGCAGTTTTTTATAATGTGCATTTTTCATGAACATTTTGAAGGCCTCTCGCATACACTGATTTCAGCATCTGAGAGTTAGTCATTTAGCTTCCACAAGTCCCAGCTTCCAGGCCTGAAAAATCCATTATTGCAAAATGAAAATAAGATAATTAGAGATGAACAGTGTGGCAGATGAGATGATCAAAAATCACTCCTAATATAAAAACTTAGAGACGAAAGATGAAATACAAGAACTGTCCTTATGCATGTGTAACTGTGCAACAAGAAGGGAGAAAAATCACCAAAAATCAGGAAGGAAGAGGGAGTGAAAAAGCAGAGAAGTTGGCCTAAGAGTTGAATGTGGCTGCCCTGGGGCTGGTCAGCTGTGGCTGTCTAGTGGTGTGTGGGCCTCAGGACAGAAGGCAGGAAGTGGGCCTGCACGGGATGCACAGTTGGAAACCTCTACATCAGGAGGAAAAAAAAAAAAAAACACCTTTAAAACACTACACACTTGGTGAGTATATCCGATAGAAGAATAAATCTAGCCACCCACACTGAGATTAAACATATCGAACCTGTCTTTTATTTTGGCCTGAATTCTGTAAGTATAAGGAAAACAACATCTTCTGAGCAGTTAAATCATAGATTTAAATTATATTCCAGTTGAGAGCTCAAGTTGGTATTATCCGCATGATCTCGGGATCCCCAAGTTGAGAACTATTTTTTACACCCTGGGACAATGATAACCCTGGCAAACACATGCAGTCTCTCTGAAGGGATGGGACTACTGCAGAGCACACAGCCTGCACGTGGAGCAGGGATGAGTCTCTGGCTTCTCTTCCACCCTGTTGGTCCCAAGACACTGACATGTGCTGTATGCCCGAATGCAGGAGATGGCTGGATTTTTTTTTTTTTTAAATTTACAGAACATGGAAGATAGTAAGAACTGGGAGAATTTCTCCAAAAACCAGTCTGGCTTAAGCACCCTGATTGTAGATCACCTGTAGTCCCAAATCCTCACACAGGGCTTCCAGTTGGTTTTAAGTGACTTGTTCATAATAGGAACCAATATCCAGGAATGAATGCTTGTGAGGGAAATGCAACAGAAAGAGAAGGAGAGGTTACTTAAAGGGAAACCGAAACACACAGGAGGAAAAGTGGAGAGCGAAGAGTCAGTGAGTAGAAATGAGTGTGTTTGGGAATAATAAGTTGTGTACAAGGAAGAAAAAAAGTTCCGAGAAACTTCTAGAAAGTGCAACCAAAAGAAAACAGGAAACTTGAAATCCGATTGAGGAGTTTTAACATACCAAGAAGTGAATGCCAGGTTGAGAGAACAAAGTCGTAGGAGGGTAGAACACCCCAGTGAGGATATTGAGAAGGTTGTCCTCATGGGAGGCTCTTGGGTCATGGGGGACGTGCCCTATGAAGGTTTGGTATAAGCGTATGAGTTGGACCCACTGCTGTCTCTGATTCCCTGTGACTCCCCCTCTTCACACATTTCATCATTGCTGTCCAACAGATGCCAAACCAACGGGATCACCCAATCTTGAATTTCCAGAGCCGTGAGCTATGTGAAGCTTTTCTGTCTACAAAGTTAGATTTCCTCAGGTATTTCATTGTAGTCATGAAAACGGACTGATGCATTCACTAAAATAGCTAAAATGTCTTATTCAAGGACATGCCATGAGATTCGAGAAGAAGCTATGAATGCAAAACTAGTAAATGCAAAAAAGGCTAAAAATAAAACCATCTACACAACAGTAGTAATAATGATGATTGACTTAAAGGGTTTGGGGTGATGGACATTCAAGCAGAGATCGGAGAATCAAGAGTAGTTTTAGAATTACTCAAGAGTAACGCTAACATCATAAAAATGGATGGTGAACTTCCAAATTCATGTGGATGGGAAGACAGGAGAGTGAGGAATCAAGGTGTGAACAGAGTGAGCTTAATGTGGAAGAGACAGAAAGAGTAAAAGGTGAGGAACAAACCAGGCATCTGGGGCAAGGGTTTTCACAGCAGTGAGGATGCTGTTTGGTTCGCCTGCATCCCATATTGGAGTCTGGGAACAGACCCCGTCCTGACTCCAGCTTCCTGCCAATGCTGCACCCCACCAGGCAGCAGACGCTGGCTCAGTCAACACAAAAAAGCAATAGTCAGCTCTGTGGGGTTTCAAAGACGTAAGATGGTTAAAAGGAAATAGATGGAAAAGTAGGCAAATAATTGATATTTTAATGCCACAAAAATTTATAGAAAGAATAGTTATCAATTGTGAAGAGGAACACTACATAATGAGAGCAATTTACCTGAAAAATCTGTTAATCTCAAACTTACTTGTATAGATAATGTAATATTGTGTAGACTAAAATTTGTGAGGATTTCAAAGAGAATAAACAAGTACACACAATAAAAATTGTTAAAGTATCCCTCCCACTACTTGCTAAATCAATCAGCAAATATTTGAAAAATATAAGCAAGATACAAATAATGTAATGAACATTCTTGTTTTAAAAAATTTTAATTATTTGCAAGTCAGCGTTTCAGACAGAGAGGGTGAGACAGAGGGAGAGAACTCTTCCATCTGCTGGTTCCTCCCCAGGTGGCCACAACAGCTAAGAGGACCATGCCGAAGCCAAGAGCTAGGAGCTTCATCTAGGGCTCCCACAGGGATAGCAGGGGCCCAAACACTTGGGCCATCCTCCACTGCTTTTCAGAGGCCTTGAGCAGGGAGCTGGTTCAGAAGTGGAACAGCCAGGACTCAAACCGACATCCACGTAGAGAGCCGGTGTTGCAGGTAGTGCTTTACCTGCTATGTCATGATGCTGGCCCCACAGCAAACTTTCTAATTCACCTTTCTCAAGCAGCATGCTAGAGATACTGGCCAAACATATTGACTTCCCTCAATCAAGAAGTGCCTTGATTGCAAGCCCAAGTCCCTAAGTCTGCAAGCCTCTGCCTCCATGCGCCTTACTTCCTACAGATATTATTGTTTCCTATGCTCGTTAACGCAGAGAAAGGTTGGGAAGCACTGACTTAACTAGGAGATGGAGAGGTATTCTGTGTTGTATACCCAAGGTTTTCTTATTTAAAATTGAGATGATTTAGATGTTCTTGAGAAGACTTTAAAACATCTGATCTATTTCAAAAGGCAGAAATTCAACATATCACAAACTCCCTCTCCCCCCAATTTTTTCTTTTCTCTTACGCTCTTCCCTCCTGTTTTCCCCTGGAAGAACTCTTGCTAGATGCTGGCTTCACAGCTATTATAGTTGTTTCTCTGACCCGTACTGAGGCTTCCTGCCCTAGCACCGTTCTCATCAGGGTCAACAAGGATTTCCACATTGCCAGGTAGTCAGTCCCTAGTGTTTATTTTTCCAGGCTTCCCAAGGCATTCAACACAGTGGTTCTTCCAATCCTTGCCAAGGTGCCTTCTCTTTTTCCAAAGTCCCCTACTCCGCTGGCTGTCCTACCACCCATTTGGTTTCTCTTCTTAGTGGTTCCTCTTCATCTTTCTGAATCAACTGTCAGAGTGACTCAGGGCTTATGCCTGCCTCTTCCCAATCTATATTCAGTTCCCAAGTTATCAAAGCCATTCCATGGTTTTAAATACTATTTGTATATATGCATATACACATATCTGTATGAATTATAGTGTGACTCTAAAACTTATAATTCCAATCTTAAATTTATTCATTTGTACTCCACACTTTCATTTTCAACTACTTACTCGTCATCTTTACTTGGATATCTAATGGCTATTCCAAACTATATTTTCCAGACATTGTCTAAAATCCACTCTCATTTGTCCAAAGAAAACCTAGGTATTATCTCTCAGAGTGCTCCTCATTTTCAAAAAAGATCACTTAGTCTATTCATGTCAGTCCCCAGGCCCAAAATGTTGAGTCTACTTTCTCTCCTCTTCATTTCCTACCAACATTCAAATCATCTATCCATCATCAAGTTATCAGATTATGTAAGTGAACTTCACTTTTAACATTTATCCCTAATCCAAATGCTGTTGGCTTCCTCTATCACTACCATCCAAAACACAGCCTCTCTATCTTTTGTTTCAGTTGCAATAATCTTACAGCTGGTCTCCCTACTTCCACATCTACCTCCTTAAGCTATTATCCACATAACAGAGTAAAACCTTCCAGTCTGAGTATGTTGCTAGCATGCGCAAAACCCTTCAATAGGTTCCCATCACACCTACAGGGTAAGAAAGAAATCTGATATTCTTGCTACAATCTGCACAATATATATATATAAATATATGTGTGTGTGTGTGTGTGTGTATAACCTGCCCCCTGGCTGTTTATCTCACCGCTCTGCTCCTAACTAGCGCTCTTCCATTTTTCCTGCCCTCCTAGCTGGTTCACATTCGTTTGCAACAGTACTTGCTTTTCTCTCTCCCCAGCTTGCTGTTCCTCAGTGTTTTAATGACAGGATGCCTTCAGAGGTGCCTTCTCTAAACACTCCAGTGAATAGCAGCCTCCCTCCTCAATGACTGTCCACCTACTCCCCTTAATAAACTACCTTAATAATACTCACTGCTACCTGATCATTGTGTAATGCATTTTTGAGGTTTATATAATCTACCTCAATAACATTTATCACTACCTGATGACTATGCAATGCCTTTCTGAGATATGTATCTTGAAACTTCCTCCCTCCCAATAAGACATGAGCTCAATAATGGACAGCACTTTGTTTTATTTACTGTTGTATTCCCAATATCCAAATAAGTGTAAGAAACATAATTGGAGCTCCATAAATATTTCTGTAGTGTTTGCTGAATTAATAAATTGAGGCTTTAGGTAAGCTCCTGGTACACATTCAAAGTTGTGCAAGAAATTCTACTTGGAAATGTATATGCAAACATGAGGCTACCTTGTTCCTTCCCTCTTGATTAATGAGAAAAATCTCTAGACCCGTCTGGGTATTTGGAAGAAATGAAACGCTTGCTGGAAGATAGAGGCATGGTTCCTGCCCTCAGGTGTGAAGTTTGTGGCAAGTCCGCAGAGCACATAAGCAGAATTGTGTGACAGTGTAACTGGAGAACACTTCTATGTGGAACGATTAACCAGGGCTTGAGATGAAACATGGATGGGAGGGAGCTACTCTGCAGAGAGCTGGGGACCAGGAAGAACAGTCAGAAGGAATAGTAGGGAGCAGGTGTTTGGCCTAACAGTTGAGAGACTGTCTGTGATACCTGTGCCCCACTTCAGAGTGCCAGGGTTCCAGTGCCAGTTACACTTCTGATTCCAGCTTCCTGCTAATATATACCCTAGGAGACAGCAGCTGGTGACTCAAGTACTTGGATCCCTACCCCAAGAGTAAAAGACCCCGATTGATCTCCAGGCCCCTGCCTTAGGCCTGGCCCAGCCCCAGCCACCACAGGCATTTGGGGAGTGAACAAGCAGATGGGAGCTCTCTCTATTGGTCTCTATTCCTGTCCATGTCCCTCTCTGTGTGCCTTTCAAATAAAATGAAAATAAATATTTTTTTAAATTTAAATTAAAAATATAAAGAAATGCAAATACAAAGGAGAGAACTCAGTGTACTGAAAGACCAGAAAGGAAGCAGGTGTGACCGAACATGGGGAGTAATGGGAGAACTGTAGGAGACGAAGTCACAAAGGCGCTTTTCACGTGTGTCCTTTTGCCAGACACGGTTAAGGGTTTGAACGTTATTCTAAATAAGACAGGGGGCAAAGAAATACTTTAATTAGGAGAGACAATGTCAGTTCAGATAGTTTCAGTTGGTGAGAGAACCATTGTATTAGGAGTACATGCAAGGTACTATGGGTGCAACATGAGGGGATGGAAAGGCCTAGGTAATCAGAGAAGGCTCTTAGAGGAGAGTGGCTGAAGAGTGAACAGGCAGTATCCACCTGCAGACAACTGGAGCATCTAAAGGGAGTGAACACTCACAAAGGCCCAGACGCGAGAAATCATGAAATCAATTACAAGCAGTTCAGCATGAGTCGAAGCACAGAACAGAAAATAAAGACAGAGAAGCTACAGAGATGACCACGGGTCAGACCTTGCAGCCTAGTTAGCCACGACAAAAAAGCCGTGACTTAGTCGTTGGTGACATGGAGTGCCAGCCAGGAGACAGCTGATGACATCTGGTCCAGAAGGCATTTGGCCCAGTGGAAAAGACACTTAGGACTCCTGCCTTGCATACTGAGTGCCTGAGTTGGAGTCCTGGCCCTGCTTCCAGTTCCAGCTTCCTGCTGTGTTAACTTTGGGAGGCGGCTGGTGAGGGCTCAGAAAGTTGGGTTCCTGCACCAGCTTGGGAGGTCCAGGTTGAGTTTCAGGCTCCTGGCTTCGGTCTTCCCCAACCCCAGATGTTGTGTGCATCTGTAGAGTAAACCAGCAGATGGGAGCTCGCTCTCCCCCCCCCCTCTCTCTCATTGTCTTTCCCTGCCCCCAACTCTCAGCTTCTCAAATGAAATAAATAAAAACTATTCATAATAAATGAAATAATACCTTGAACTAAGTTTTACAAATAGTATGAATGGGGGGCCAGAGCTGTGGCATAGCAGGTAAAGCCGCTGCCTGCAGTGCTGGCATCCCATATGGGCACCGGTTTGAGTCCCGCTACTCCTCTTCCAATCCAGCTCTCTGCTATGGCCTGGGAAAGCAGTAGAAGATGCCCAAGTGCTTGGGCCCCTGCACCCATGTGGGAGACCTGGAAGAAGCTCCTGGCTCCTGGCTTCAAATTGGCACAGCTCCAGCCGTTAGGGCCAACTGGGGAGTCAACCCGCAGATAGAAGACCTCTCTCTCTCTCTCTCTCTCTCTCCCTCTCCCTCTCTCTTTCTCCCTCTCCCTGCCTCTCCTTCTCTCTCTGTGTAACTTTGACTTTCAAATAAATAAATCTTTTAAAGAAAGAGTATGAATAGGAGAATGTGAATAGATTAAGCATATTAAGTAGCTCTTGATGCTTTCTTGGATGTGAAAGATAACATAAACAAAAGGGCCAGATGAAACCCAGATCTTTCATTAAACATGGCAGGGAAGACCATATCTATTTACCTCTACCTTAAAATAAAACTACAATGATTTTTTAAATGCATAAACCACTTTTAAAATAATAAGAAATAGCATTACAGTAACAAAGTGTGGTATTTGAAAACCAGGTTGAGCTGAGAGATTGGAAGAAACAGAATCAAGAAGGCTGTCGTCTAAAGTTTCAGTGGAAAGGCTAGAAAACCACTCGGGTTCCAACAAGGAATCTTAAAAGGTGACCTGATGACCTTTGCAAGCAAGGGCAAGGTGGAAGACTGGCTGGAAGTCTGTTTAAAAGCAGTTAAACCCTTGGAGCACATTGTGTTTGGATATTCTAAGGCGAAATGCAACAAATATACTGAGTATAGTAGAGCATTTCACAAATATATAGACTAGCAAACAACAATCCAGAGTAAACTATTAATTCCAAGAAACTGTGTCTAGCTGATCTCAATGGCATCCTGGAAAAGGCATTCACTTATTTATTGAATTATTCACTGAGGATATGTTGGATCGGTTCAGTGTGGTGAAAGACTGCTGACTTTGGAACCAAACTTCTTCCATTCAAATCCCAGTCTGAGACTTGTTTTCTGAATGACTTGAGCTAAGACGTGTTATCTCTTTTTCTGTTTTGAAAATAGGGCTATAGAAGTATTAACCTAATGTTATTCTTATGAAGATTAAATTACTACTTTCAACGCCTACAATAAATGAGCATGACATAAGTATTTCCTTCTACTGTTTCTACAGTGTGTCCAGTCATTCTAGGCTCAGGATTAGATTCAGGCAAAAGAGAGTCTGTGGACATTCTAGGGTGGAAGACAGTCAACCAAAGACTAAACATACATAAGGTGATGTCAGTGGTAAATGTTCTGAAGAAAATAAATTATCCAGTGTGAAATGGCTCATTTAATGTCAACTTTAAGTTAAGTAAATTGAATTGAAAGAGTGTAATTGGCATTGCATTATTTTTCTGTGGAATTAAGTTTCTCTCAACAAGTTTACGAAAGGAGGGAACTAACACAGAACATGTGCTGGACACTTTTAACCTGACTTAATGTAAGCCTTGTAGCCATATACAGTATAGGCAATATGATCCTTACTTTACAAAGAAATAAGACTTGGTAGAAATCAGGGACTTTCAAAGGGCTTGGGAGTCATAGCATTGATTAGTGACAGAGAAACAATAACTAATAATGAACCAGAACAATCACTGCTTAAAGTAAACTGGGGTTACATGAACACAAACGCTACAGCACTGTGACAGCTGGTTGATAATTGAGATGGTTACTTAGTGGTTATAGGGTGGGTGGTCTATACAGCTTGGAAACACTGTGCACAGGGGTGATTCATCTCCATGTGGGACAGAGTGGGGTAGTCTGAGATTTTATTATGCTGGTCAGAACGACATGCAATTTAAACCCCATGGATTTGTTCTTTTTCTGGAATTTTCCATACAATTTTTTAAACTGTGGTTAACTGATGGTGACGGAAACTGAGTAAGGGCAGACAACAGTATAAACAACTGTAGACTCCATAGTATCATTTGGGGAGTTTGTGTTTGAGGCAGAATGCTGTGTGTAGTTATGCTTGATACTTTTATTATTTTTTTAAAATCACCATGCATTAAAACTATCAAATAAGAAGTGATATATTGCTCCTTGGCCCTCTGTGGATAAATTCAATAGTTGCATCTTCTAGAGACAGCAACACTTTGAGCCCATGAT
The DNA here is from genome assembly GCF_051225735.1 of Oryctolagus cuniculus. Lineage (NCBI taxonomy): Eukaryota > Metazoa > Chordata > Mammalia > Lagomorpha > Leporidae > Oryctolagus > Oryctolagus cuniculus. The sequence continues at coordinate 10,717,945 of NC_142874.1, read as the reverse complement.
GATATGAGCTCCCCAAAATCTATTTAAAAGTTCACCAGATCAATTCTCCGATGGTTAGATCTATAAAGAGAAAATGTAGAAGATCACCAATTACCCCCTCCTCAATAAACCCTTTTTGTGCAATATGCTTTGATCTATTACTCTCTGCCTGTGAATTTCTCTTCCAGAGTAATATCAGGCATTCCTGTGGGTTTAGAGGAAATTAGGCTTAGTGTAGATAAATTCAAAAATGCTCCGGGAAAATGTTCTTTTTGTATCATATAAGTCAATGTGAGGGCTCTAGTAGTCTATTTCAGTGCTGAGAATCCATTCGTTTTGATAGAATATCCAGTCTAATAGAGCATATTGTGCTCAAAGAAAAACTCATTCTCAGGAATGTGCTGAACCAGGGACATAATTTACCAGAGATGAAGGTAAGTTCAGCATATTCTAGAAAAATGAATCACAGGAGATTTGGATGTTGTGCAATGCACTCAACTTAAATAGTACTGTTTGCCTTCTATAACCATGATGATTTGAGAAAAGCCAAAAATATAGTCACAGTGGGAACATAGGCTACAGTGAACTCCTGTGCTTTTATGTTTTTTCCCCAAAGGTGATGTCTATAACAATACTTTGGAGGCATAATAGGGAAGGAAAAAACATATTTTTTTAATTATTACAGTTGTACATTTGCATATTCACCTTTACTTTGTCCAGACATTTAAATTCATATATTCTGTATGTTTCCTCCCCATTCTTTCTTGAGTTTTTATTATAACTTTTTAAAAGAGTTTATATTTATTTTAATTTTATTTGGAATGCAGGGAGAAAGGAAGACAGATCTTTTTTCTTTTCTTTTTTTAATTTATTTATGGGAAACAGAGTTACAGAGCGACAGAAGTAGAGATAGAGAGAGAGGTTTCCCATGTGCTAGCTCACTCCCCAAATGGCCACAACAGCCAGGGCTGGGCTGGGCCAGGCCAAAGCCAGGGGCCAGGAGCTTCACCCACGTCCCCAAAATGGATGCAGGAGCCCAAGCACTTAGGCCACCCTCTGCTGCCCTACCAGGTACATCATCAGGGAGCTGGATCAGAAGTAGAGAATCTGGGACTCAAACTGGTGACCATATGGGATGCCAGCACCACAGGTTGCAGCTTTACCCACTGGGCCACAGCACCAGCCCAGAAAGAGATATTTCATCTGCAGGTTCACTCCCCAAATGCCTGCCACAGCTGGGATTAGGCTGGGCTGAAGCCGATCACCAGGAATTCATGCTGTGTCTCCGTGGGGGTGGCAAGAAACAAAACCAGAAACTCCCAGGGTGCACGTTAGCAGGAAGCCGGGTTGGAAATGGAGGTAGGACTCAAACTAGATTCCACGCACGTAGGACTTGGGATGCGGGCATCACAGGCAGCCTCTTAACAGCTTGGCTAAACCCCTGCCCGTGGAGTTACAGTTTTAATATGCTCCATTGTTGTTTCATATACTGCTCATCTTTCTTCTTCTCCAAGATGACTATCAGATCCTTTATTCTTCCATACTTTCCCTGAATCATTGTGTGTTTTCTGCTCTCCCCCACCCAGGAATTTACTTTTTGTAAAGGGCCAAATAGCGAATACTTTCAACCCTGCAGACCACGAAATGCTTCATAAATACTTACCTCTGCCATGATGTGTAGAAGCAGCAATTGACAGTAAGCAAATGAATGGGGATGTCTACATGCCATTCAAAAGTTACTCCCAACAAAGACATCAGTGCCGAGTTGGCTCAGGGACCACAGCTTGCTGACAACTGCTCCAGACGACAGAATGACAAAGTGAATAAAATCTCTATAATTAAGTAGAAGACTTGCAAAACAATGCCCAACCTATCTATTTTCATGGATCAGACTTGTTCAGATCATTTGAAAATGATAGACGTGCTGTAAAATCGCTGATTCACTGAAGTTCATAATAAAAAGAAATTAATACTGGGGCAGTATTTGCACAGTGGGTATTATCATTGATAGAGAAAACGGATCTCACTATCAAATAGTCAAGCCTAATATGCAGAAACTTGGATCTATATGAAGTCAAATATTTCATCAGTCTTAATTTTCTATTTTTAACCAAGAAAACTTTTTTCATTAAGGTTAGTAAAAAGGAAAATCCCAAATTTTATTTTATGCTAATAGACAAACCTTATTAAATAATATTCTTTCCTATAGGCCAAAACTTATTATTCAGCTTCCTGAATTTGCCTCAGTTTTTGTGGACAGCAAACATTTTAGTTATCTCTTTCTCCCTCTCTCTATCCATCCCTCACCCATCCCTAGAAAACCCATGTTCAGTTTCATTGATATTTTCTGTTGTTTTCCTCATATTTATTTCATTTGTTTATGCTCTGATCTTTGTGTTTCCTTCGTTTTATTAACTGTGAGCCTAGTTTGTTCTTTTCAACTTCCTTGAGGTATAGCATCAAGTTCATTGAGATCATTTTTAATGCGGCTTTTATTGCTATAAACTTTGGTCTTAGAACTGCTTTTGCTTTTAACATATTGTACTTTCATTTTCGTTTGCCTCAAGGTTGTTTTATTTCTCTTTTTATTTTTTCATTCACCTGTTTGTTCAGGAGTATGTTGTTTAATTTCCACATATATGTATGTTTTCCAAATTTCCTTTTATTAGTGATTTCTAATCTCATACGGCTGTGGTCAGAAAAGATGTTTATGGTTTCAGTCTTCTTAGATTTATTCAGACTTGTTTTGAGGCTTACCATAGGCTCTATCATGGAGAATGTTCCACGTGTATATTCTGTTGCTATTGAATGGAATGGTCTATATATATCTTTTGGGTCCATTCAGCCTAACGTATAGTCCAAATCCAGTGTTTCCTCATTGATTTTCTGCCTGGATGATGTGTTCACTGTTGGAAGTTAATATTTAAGTTGCCTACTATTACTGCGTTGGTATCCATCTGTCCTCCCAGATCTATTAGTATTTGCTGAATATGCAGAGGTGTTCCAACTTTGGGTGCACAAATATAATTGTTACAACATCCTGATGAGTTGACACAATTAACATTATATGGTGACATTTTCCTATATTTTGGCATTTATTTTACTTAAAGTTCTATTTCTCTGTTTGAAGTATAGCCATCCCTGCTCTTTTGGTGCCCATTTTCATGGAATAGTCTTTGCATCCCTGCACCTTCTCTCTGTGTGTGTCCTGAAAGCTGTACTGAGTCTCTCGTAGGCAGTGTGTCATTGAGTTTTGTGCTTATCCGTTCAGTCATTCTGTTCTCTTGACTGGCAAATTTAATGCATTTCATTCAAGGTAATTATTTGTAGATAAGGACTTAACTATGGACTTTTTATATGTTTCTTGTTGGTTTATACATCTTTGTTTCTTTTCTCTCTTGCTGCCTTCCTTTGTGATGTGATCTTCTGTAGCGGTACACGGGTACAGGGGCACTTGGGCCATCTTCCACTGCTTTCCCAGGCCACAGCAGAGAGCTGGATCGGAAGTGGAGCATCTGGGACTCGAACCGGCACCCACATGGGATGCCAGCTCTGCAGGCAGCAGCTTTACCCACGACTCCACAGTGCCAGCCGCTGTAGACTGGTTTTAGAAGGTTAAGCCCTTCTCCTGCCAAGTTCCTCATTGGTGGGATTTCCTCCAGTGTCAGGACTGACACTGAAGCTAGGTTGTGTAACTGCTGCTGGGTCTACAGAGGGGCCTGTGGTTCGTGGGCCTGTTACCAGGGCCTCTAATAGGGGTGGATCCTGTCTGAACCCTGGGTGAACTGAACTGTCCCAGGAACTTGGTCTGTAGGGCTGGCACTGGGATGAGGGTCCACTTCAGGGTCTGACGATGGTTACTGTTACCAGGTGTATGGATGGATGTAGCTTCCTCCAAGTCCCTGGAAAGGCTCTTTCTGGATAATGGACGATCCTTGGACAGGTGGTATTCCCAGTGGTGGCTGAGAGGGACTAGAATAGAATCACAGGGCTACTTGAAGATCTATACAGCCAAGATCCACGTCTTAAAGTCTGCCTCTGGGATTCTCAGACGACCAGGCCTCTCAGCAGTTTCCCGCTCTCCCACTAAAGTTGAGAGGGACTAAACCCAACATACAGTGCCAATTTCAAGATCCACACAGAGGAAGGGAGGCCAGCGTGCCAACCTGCAGTGGGCACCAATATGCATGTTGCCCTCCAGGTCCCTGTGAAGGCAAAACTGCTCATAAGCTGCGAGGAGCTAGAAGTGTCAGAGCCTTTGCAGGATCTGCTATGGGATGTAGGTTGGCTGGCATGGCTGTGGGGGCCTTCATAGATTGCCCCTCTCGTGACCTATGGGCAGGCATAAGGACTCTTGGACTGCAGCCCAGAGGGGCCGGGGCCACGCTTCAGGACTGTTTGAGGATCTGCTGTGGCACTGTGGTTGGCAAGACTGCTCCAGGATCTCAAATGGGTGTGTCTTCCTCTGCGTCATTTTGCAAGCAGAACTGAGCTCAGACCACCCCTGAGAGAATCTGCAGCTACGGGAGAGGGCCATTAAAGGACCCACAGGCGAGACCAAGGTTGGGGGGAGGGGCTGTTTTCCAAAGTACAACTGTGGAGGACTCCCTCAGGTCCTTTGGCAGATTCTGGTCTTGGTAGTAGCACCAAGGCCATTCAAGGATGTAGCAAAGTGGGTGGATGGGGCCGCTGCTGGGTCTGGAGCCAAGATCAAGGTCATTGAGTTGGCCACCCCAGTGTGGGTCTGCCCTCAAGGGGTAGGGGCCCAACAGGGTTTCACAAACTTTTATCTGAGTATCAAGGTTCCTTTTGCCTATTTGTGGCTGTGAGATTATTGTTGCTGTGGTGAGATATGTATGGGCACTTCCTGCCATCTTACTCAGAAAATGTTAGCTTGAAGGACATTTCTGAGAAAATAGTATCTTATCTAAAGCAATTAAAACATGCTTAAGAAAATGTTTTATATGAAAGAATGCAGACATACTAGTTTAACCTAAATATAATAAAGTTTATATGTTAAAAAATGGGAAAAAATTTAGTATCATTGTAGCAGGACTACTGAATATTTTTGTAAGAAAAACATTTAAATTTTAAGAGAGCTTAGGAAAAACATTGCACAGTAGCGCTGCCATTCTTACTCTCACAGTCTTGTCTTCGTTAGCCCCAAACTCATGCCACTCGATTTGTCGAGAATAGTCATAACTTTCTTTCACATTTCCCCCCTCTGCCTTTTTCTTTCTATTGTGACAAAACAGTAACAGAGAAAAAACTAAAACCCTATTTTGAAAAATCAAAAATTTTGCTTACCTTCCCACTCACAAAAAGGGGAAAAGTGTTTAAAGGAACATAAATTATTGAGATTATTGCTAGTTATCAGAAACATTCCCTGCAGAGTTATTTAAAGAGACACTATAGCCATTTTACCCTGATTGGCAATTTAAAACCAATATTTAGGAGTCCTTTACTCATATAAATTTACTTCTTTTTTCTATCCTGAACTATCCACTTTTAGCAATAAGTCATCTTTTTTAAAAACAAAATAAGAAGTGTGGGGGATAATACAGTATTTCAGTTAGTGATTAGCTTAAATTGAAAGGATTTTGTTTTCATATTCTTAATCTGAATCTGTCCAGTTCATTGCCTGATAATGGTAGTCTATAATTCCATTCCCTGTAGGCTAATAATTCAGGTTGCAACACTCCATAAATACAGATGTTTTTAGCAAGATTATTCTGACAGACTCACAGAAACAGCCTGAGCTCTCCAAAATAAGTGTGGCAAATCTGGAATTCTAGAAGAGCAAATGGGAAGATAAGCAATGTATCTCCCAAGCTTCCATTAATCACCCATCCGTTTTCTTTAGAGCACACAAAACAACCTAATTGAAACAGTCATTATGGAAAGAACTTCACAAAGAGATCTAGCAAACTTGTCTCCTTAATCAAAAGGCAAACACACAATCAAGTCAACCAGAATGCAAGGCAATGATTTATAAACCCAGTGAGAACTGAAGTGACTTTTAACATACATCTTTAAGTGGACAGTGGCACCATACATTTTAATAGGAAAATAAATCGAGCTGATCTAGTACTCTATAGAAAATTGAAACACTGACTATTAAGCTGGGGCAGGAGGGACCTTCAGGTAATTAAATTTTAATAGAAGAGACCTAGCTTTTTATTATCTCAATTTATTCAATAAGAAAAAGAAAAAGAAAGAAAGGAATGAATTAGGGGATTTCCCTGTTCTCCACTGGAGGTCAATAGCAACCTAAAGCCAGTTCTCAAAATAACCCTCCAGATAAGGTAAAAAAATCAGTATAGTCACTAGCTGTGCTGCATATGAGCACCTTTATACTTAATCTCAGTTAAATTTGTTGAGTAATGGACCTATGTATAAAGTCAAATTCTTATCTATTTGTAATCTGCTATAAAGGATCAGGAATATGGCCTGGACAGTGTACTCACCAGAAAGCAAGGAAGTGTTAGCATTGTGAGAGTGGAAGTAGAGATTTAGAAGCCGTTCATAATAATAGGAACAGAATGTCTCCATTGGTGGGCATGGCCTACGTTGCATTCCAAATGGGCAACAGCTTAAGTCCCAGCTATTCCACTTCCCACTGTACTCCCTACTACTGAGCCTTGGAAAGCAGCAGAAGATGGCTTAAGCACTTGGGCTCCTGCCACCCATGTGCAAGACCCAGATGGAAGTCCAGGCTCCTGGCTTTGGCCTGGCCCAGCTCCAGTTATTGAGGCCATTTGAAGAGTGAATGAAGAAATGGAAAATCTCTTTCTCTCTCTCTCGCTGTGTATGTCTCTTCTTCTCTGTCTCTATAACTCTACCTTTCAAATAAATAAACAAGTCTGTTTGTCTATTTTTTTTAAACTTTTATTTAATGAATATAAATTTCCAAAGTACCGCTTGTGGATTACAATGGCTTGCCCCCCATAACGTCCCTCCCACCCGCAACCCTCCCCTTTCCCACTCCCTCTCCCCTTCCATTCACATCAAGATTCATTTTCAATTCTCTTTATATACAGAAGATCAGTTTAGCATACATTAAGTAAAGATTTCAACAGTTTGCTCCCACACAGAAACATAAAGTGAAAAATACTGTTTGAGTACTAGTTATAGCATTAAATCTCAATGTACAGCACACTAAGGACAAAGATCCTACATGAGGAGCAAGTGCACAGTGACTCCTGTTGTTGACTTAACAAATTGACACTCCTGTTTATGGCATCAGTAATCACCCTAGGCTCTTGTCATGAGCTGCCAAGGCTATGGAAGCCCCCTGAGTTCACTGACTCTGATCATATTTAGACAAGGCCATGGTCAAAGTGGAAGTTCTCTCCTCCCTTCAGAGAAAGGTACCTCCTTCTTTGATGACCAGTTCTTTCCACTGGGATCTCTTAGGGTGTTTTTTTTTTTTTTTTTTTTTTTTCCCCCAGAGTGTCTTGGCTTGCCATGCCTGAAATACTCTCATGGGCTTTTCAGCTGGATCCGCATGCCTTAAGGGCTGATTGTGAGGCCAGAGTGCTGTTTAGGACATCTGCCATTCTATGGGTCTGCTGTGTATCTCACTTCCCATGTTGGATCATTCTCTCCCTTTTTGATTCTATCAGCTAGTATTTGCAGACACTATTCTTGTTTATGTGATCCCTTTGGTTCTTAGTCCTATCATTATGATCAATTGTGAACAGAAATTGATCACTTGGACTAGTGAGATGGCATTGGTACGTGCCACCTTGATGGGATTGAATTCGAATCCCCTGGTATGTTTCTAACTCTACCGTTTGAGGTAAGTCAGCTTGAGCATGTCCCGAATTGCACATCTCTTCCCTCTCTTATTCCCACTCTTATATTTAACAGCGATCACTTTTCAGTTAAGTTTCAGCACTTAAGAAGAATTGTGTATTGATTACAGTATTCAACCAATAGTATTAAGTAGAACAAAAAAAATACTAAGAGAGATAACATATCAAGTTGCTCATCTTGTCTATTTTTAAAAAGATTTTATTTATTCATTGCAAAGGCAGAGTTACAAAGAGAGAGAGAAGGAAAGAGAAGAGATCCTTCGTCCACTAGATTATTGCTCAAATGGCCACATTGGTCAGGGTTGGGCCAGGCCCAAGCCAGCAGCCAGAAGCCTCCTCCAGGTCTCCACATGGGTTCAGGGACCCAAGGAACTGGGCCATCCTCCACTGCTCTCCTCAATGCATCACCAGGGAGCTGGACTGGAAGCCGAGCAGCTGGGACCTGAACCAGTGCCCATATGGGATGCCAGCACTGCAGACAGCAACTTTAATAAGTCTTTTTAAGTGCCAGCCTCATAAATGAGTCTTTTTACACAATAACAAAAAGACACAAATAGTGTATTGACCTTCAATTCAACAGATTCTGAACACTTGTAAACAGTGCCAATCAAACCAAAGAAATTAGGCAAGTTTGGATAATCTTTCACATAACATAGATAAACCAACGTAGTTCCTGGTTTGGTCCCACTAAGCTCTATCACTAATCTTGAAATGAACCTAGCAATAAGGTCCAGAAGATAAATTAAAATCAGAGTGAAAGACTATTCTACAATGTTGCCTTTTGGAATTCTTTGGGACTCTACATATTTCCATTGGATTTATGCTTCTCAAAAAAAGTTCCACTCTTATTTGGTCTTAAGAAGAAAACACTATTCCTAGCACACAAATATTTACTTTGCATTAAAGTAAATTTAGATGGCATTAGTTAAATTTACATTACTATAACAAAATACCCGAGGCAGACGGCTCGGGTTGTGGAGTTCCAAGCCAATAACTTCTGCATGAGCTCAGATCAGGTGAGGACCACAAAGTGAATGGCACCTGTAGAATGCGCCAGTGGTCGCCTCTCAAAGCAGGAGCAGAGAGACTGGGCAAACTCAGGCTTCTGTGGCAATCCTCTCATGACAACTGAAGAGCCCACCCCCAATCACCTAAACACCTCCCATGAGGTCCCAACTGCTGAAGGTTCCACCCTCTCCTAGTAGCACCCTGGGGACAAACCCTTTAATCATGAACTTTTAGGGTACACCCAACCCAATAACCAAAACACAGCCAAGATATCACTGACTCCTACATAACTTGAGGAATTCATGTCTTCCCTTCTGCTTCCTGGGCTGGCCTAATACATGGCAGTTACATAGCATAGAACTTCAGCTGTCGGTAGCAAAGCATCTCAAGATATTCTAGAAACCCCAGACTTATGAATATCACAGTAATTCATTTATTTTAGACAGTAACAGCCACAATTTTCTTGTACTATTATTAGTCATAATAACTATTACTTTAGTAATAGTTTAACATAACATAGATAAAGAATTATATAGAATTATAACTTCAGTTCTTTCTTCTCCCAGTGTTCTTGTTTGATTTCCCTATGCTCTCTGAATCAAAGTTAAACTGTCATTTTATTCTTGAAAAGTGACAGACTTTATGAAGTCTAGTAACAACATCAGTACTAAGTATTCTTTAGCTTCTTATAGCAAAGGCAATTTATAAATTAGCATGTAGGAAATGCAAGAAAGACACATTATAACATTAAGTAAAATGCTTGTATTTGCCAAGTGTTAAATATGACTTCAGGGACAACAGAAACTGCACTTACAGACTGACATGATAATGCAATTTTGAGTTAAAATCATAAAAACATAAATTAAACCAAAGGAAGTTTAAAACTGAGACTAACGTTGTGAAGTCTTTTTACACTCTTTTGTCTTACTGTCCATTTCCACCTCTTTGGCATTTGAAATAGAAAAATAAGCATTCTCTTTGGTATGGATAATGATTTTAGTGAATAGAAGATATCCTTAACAGTTGGCCCAATTATTAACTAATTACTCTAAAACTCAAAAATAATCTAAAATTAATTGTGATTTTGCTATGACTTGAGTATCAGTGTAGGACAGGTATTTGAACTATCAGTTAAGATTTCCCTGTCCTACATCAGCGTGCCTGGGTTCAATTCCCACCTCAACAGAGCTCTTTGTTTCTGTTACCTGCTAAGGAGGGCAACAGGTGATGGCTCAAGTAATTGGGTCCCAGTCATCCACTAGGAAGACCTGAATTGAGGACCCAGATTCTAAATTTGGCCTGGACAAGCCCTAGCTGTTGCAGACATGTGGGGAGTGAACAGATAGATAAGTGGTCTCTCTGTCTACCTATCTGTATCTCTCTGTCTCTGTCTCTCTCTCTGTCTCTGTCTCTCCCCCCTCCATTTCTGTCTCTCAAAATCAATATTTTTTTTATTTAACAGATAGAGTTAGACAGTGAGAGAGAGAGAAAGAGAGAAAGGTCTTCCTTCCGTTGGTTCACCACCCCACCCCACCCCCAAATGGCCGCTACAGCCGGAGCTACGCAGATCCAAAGCCAAAAGCCAGGTGCTTCCTTCTGGTCTCCCATGCGGGTGCAGGGTCCAAGCACTTGGGCCATCTTCCATTGCCTTCCTGGGCCACAGCAGAGAGCTGGACTGGAAGAGGAGCAACTGGGACAGAATCTGGTGCCCATATGGGATGCCAGTGCCATAGGCGGAGGATTAACCAAGTGAGCCACAGCGCCGGCCCCTCAAACAATATTTTTAAACTTTATTAGAGTTTTTACAATTTCAATAATTCTGTATAGGAATCCAACATACGCAGTAACTTAAGCATGGTATCGGGAATCTGTTTAACTTGATGGATATAATCTAAGGTGATAGCTCAAGCTGTTGAATATACCATGAACATGTTTGGTTATGCTTTGAAATTTCTCCAGACCAAAACTATCTATAGCAATGATCTCTAATGTTGAAATTTGACACTTAACTGTTCTTTTGTCTGTACCCATAAGTGAACCTCAGGAGTTCCTCTGGTTACTCCTGGCCAGGCCCGTGTCTCCAACTTCTTGTATTTGTTTCTCAGATTTTCATTCAGGCCAGTATTCTTTTTCTTTTCTTTTTTTTTTTTTTTTTTTTTTTTTTTTTTTTTTGACAGGCAGAGTGGACAGTGAGAAAGAGAGAGACAGAGAGAAAGGTCTTCCTTTAGCCGTTGGTTCACCCTCCAATGGCAGCCACCACCAGTGCTGCGGCCGGCGCACCATGCTGATCCGATGGCAGGAGCCAGGTGCTTCTCCTGGTCTCCCATGGGGTGCAGGGCCCAAGCACTTGGGCCATCCTCCACTGCACTCCCTGGCCACAGCAGAGAGCTGGCCTGGAAGAGGGGCAACCGGGACAGAATCTGGTGCCCCGACCGGGACTAGAACCCAGTGTGCCGGCGCCACTAGGCGGAGGATTAGCCTAGTGAACCACGGCGCTGGCTGGCCAGTATTCTTAATGGGATCCTAAATGTGCATAAAAAGATGGTCACATTTGCCTAGCTGCTTCTGATGCCATAATAACTAGAAATATGAGCAGCTTCCTGGAAGCATATGGTGGGGAATGGACAATTCCGAACTCATTTTAACTCTTTCTCAACAACCCTGTTGAGAGCACTCGAGCAGTAGGTAGCCTTTAGCTTTTCCTAAAGAACTTCTGAATTAATCCAGAGAGCAAAGAACGCTCTAGACCCCACAGCTTGTTCTCCTGTAGAGCTGCTGTTCATTCATGGAAGCTAAATGAACCCAGTTTAAATCCTGTCTCAACACAGATCTGATTCAAAGGAAAGGCGATTCCAGGTCAGTCACATTAGTGACTTCTGTCATAACAATTTCTTAGGGTGGTCTATGCATTCGAATGAGTTACAGGCTCCCGGCTTTGACCTCAGCCATTGCAGACATCTGGGGAGTGACCTAGCAACTAAATCTCTCCCTCTCTCTCCCTCTCAAGTAAATAATACATTTTTAATTTCAAAAATATGCCTAATAATCTTCATGTCTACAAAGATCCAGCTTAGAGCAATACTTTATTAAAGTAACTAAGTGAACTAACTTGGTTTTCTAAGAAACTGTGGGAGTCACTGCTAGGATGCAAAACCATTTCATAACCTCTGACATCCAGACTCTCCAGTGTGGTATGTGTGAGCCTGAGTACCTCTTCCTTTTATTCTTTCATTTTATGTCTTCATTTCCGCTCTTCACCTGTTCCTTATCCGGCATACATTGTGCTTTTTTCTTTCCACATATTTTTACATTACTAACTTCGCTCACATTTTTATCTTTCTCTTCATTTCTCTCTCCCTTCAGCCTCTTTCTTTTTTTTTTTCCATTTAACCACATTGTCTTTATCATACTCTATAGTGGTCACTCTTCATCTTTTGCTTTGAACCTAGAAATGTTCTTTACTTCTATGGTCTCCAGTCTGTCTTTTCTCACCACAAGCTATTATATACACTATTGTCAAGTAAGCTTTTTATTCTCATCAAATTTATTTGGGAGAAATTTAGATTTCTCCAAAGTAGGACATATCGAATGCTAGATTGTATCCCTTTAAATTATCTGAGCCAATGGGTTTTGAATAAAACTCCACCACAATCAAGATGATAACGTTTCTGTTAATGCCCCCGAATTTCCATGGACCCTGTGAGTTCATTCATCCCTGTTAGCAACTACTAATCAGCTTTATTTCATTTTAGATTAGTTTGCAGTTTATAAATGGAATTATATCATATGTACTCGTAACACTCACTTCTTTCACTCAGCATAATTATTTTGAGATTCATCTACTCATCTATGTAATGTTGTGTAGTTTAGTAATGAACAAATTTTGATTGTTTATAGTTTGGGCCTGTTGTGAATAGAACTGTTACCTATACATATTTGTATTAAAGTCTCCATGTGTGTAGACATGATTTAATTTCTCTTGGGTAAATTCATAAAAACAAAATTATTGGTTAAATTGTAGATGTGTTTAATTTACATAAAACTGCCAAATAATTTTCCCTTTTAAATTTCCTCCAAAAATACATGGAAGTTAAAATTGTCGTGCATCCAATCTGTGATATTCTCAGTACTTTAATTGTAGCTGTTGAAATGGGCATATAATGGTGTATCATTATGCTTTGATTTGCCTTTTATTGATGATTAATTATCTGAAGCATATTTCATATATTTATTAGAAATTCGTATCTTTTTCTTCAGTTGCTGTTCAAATATAAGACCATTTGAGTTGTAAGGGCACAAGATATCTGGTTACAAGTTCTTTATTCAATATAAGTTTTTCATATTCTCTTTCTCTATAATATCTTTCTAAGAGCAAAAGTTTTAATTTTTATTCAACATTCTGTTTTGGGATTTGTACTATTTGTGTCACATCTAGAAAAATCTTTTCACAATGATTTTTCTTCTATATTTTCTTCTGGAAGTTTTATAGTTTTAGCTTTTGCATGTAGTTCTATGATTTATTTCCAGTGAAATATACATGGAAAAGGTTGAGACTCATTTTCTCCCATATGACTATGTATTTGTTCCAGAATCCTCCTTCGAAAGGCATTCCTTCCTGTGTTGTGCTGTCTTGTCTTGAAACACTGGGAGTAAGTCAGTTGATTGTAATCATGCGGGTCTATTTCTGTACTTTATTTTATATCCCATTGATGACTTCATATGTATTTCATGGTCTTGATGCTATTGTAAATTGAATTTTCTTTCATTTCTTCTTTTATGGACGACTCTTTTTGAAGGATAATTAGTGTCACCCTTATCTGATGATAACAATCAGAGTCCTTCACTGATTACATAGCAAATAAAGTAGAACACTACTTAACTGAACATTTGAGGCCCACAGTTGTTGGAAATCCCCCTTTACATATTTGTTACGTGTGTCCTGTGTTTTTGATAAAATTAATTGCTTTCTGCTGCAAATGTGTATTCCAAGCTATGTTTTCCAGACTTACAGATGGTGGGACGATCACTTGTAGGGAAATGGTACATATATGAGGGTGTGTAAGCCATAAAGGGCTATGATGCAGAAAACAGTTTTAGACGTTAAGCACATTCTGTGTGGCTTTTTTTTTTTTTTTTTTGGGACAGGCAGAGTAAGACAGTGAGAGAGAGAGACAGACAGAGAGAAAGGTCTTCCTTACGTTGGTTCACCCCCCAAATGGCTGCTACAGCCGGTGCGCTGTGCCAATCCAAAGCCAGGAGCCGGGTGCTTCTTCCTGGTCTCCCATGCAGGTGCAGGGCCCAAGGACCTGGGCCATCCTCCACTGCCCTCCTGGGCCACAGCAGAGAGCTGGACTGGAAGAGGAGCAACTGGGACAGAATCCAGTGCCCCAACCAGGACTAGAACCCAGGGTGCTGGCACTGCAGGTGGAGGATTAGCCAAGTGAGCTGTGGTGTCAGCCTCTATGTGGCTTTTGCGGGTAACACTGTGACTTGTTTTGGAAGTGAGAGGAAAGACAAAGACTTCAGTCGCTGTCCTATATGATCCAGTTAGAGCCCAGTAAACGTGTCAGGGGTAGAGTTCTCTGTTACTGGCCATGCAGGTGCCAGAGGCTTACCTGTGGAGAAGGTTCTAAATGGGATAGTGATGTCAGGTGGATTCCTGTAGCCCTAAGGTTGCATAAGTACGTTCTCAAAAATTATTTTAGTCATTAAATATCTTTTTCACAACCAAAAGAGTCTTTCGTTCTATTTTTGTTTGGTTTCTGCCCCTTATAATCATTTAATAGTTCACTTAATACTTAATTCTTCAATGTGTTACTCATGAACTACGGCTGAAAATAATGCAGGCTTTACAAAAAGAAGTTTCTGTGAAAGTATTTCCAATCTGAAGTTCCAGAATAATTCTTCACAGGGTGTTGTTAGCATATTCCTAAATAAGAGAAGCCGTTTCTAAATGATTGTGCCTGATTATTCTTTTACTTCCATGAATTAGGGACCGGGCTCTCCTGGTGGAGTGGGTCTAAGCTGGTCAGGACAGCAGGAGGCAAGAGCTTCAGAGTCTTTCGAAACAATAATTAATTTTCAAAATCACAAGGCCCATTGGCTGTCATGCACATTGCCCCCAGAGCCCAGTCATGGCCTGGATGCCACAGAGACAAGTTGCCTTGTGTTGCCTATAAATGGATTCTCAGAAAACCTAATTTAAAATTACTGCCTTTAATTATACTGCTGATATAAATAACTTTGATAAAATTAGTGCAGCTGGCCTCCTGTTTGTTTTTCCCATTCAAATGCACTGTACAGTGTAATCATCTGAAATAAACATCCATTACCAAGAACGCCTACATATTATTCTGCACATCCAGCCAATTGTTATTTTCCGCTCCTCAACCCCATTTCAATCTTGCACCTATTAAAGGGATGAACAAATTACCAAGCTCTCATAATGTACCAGCTAACAAATTAAAGCAATACATCGCTACTGAATAGGGCCATGCATTGAAAAGACTTTAATTCATTTTTGTCTTCAATGACCATGTATTCTTTTTAAACAGACCATCCCAGCTTCAAAACAGTTAAAAGACAAATTCATCTCTACATAATATAATTGTATCTTTTCTTAAGTAGAAATCCACATCTTCGAAACAAAGCAGAAGGGGCAACTTTCATGTGATATGCTTTTTGATTCCAAAATCCAAGCAAGAGGTCTCAAGACTTACATAAAACTTTGGCTTCAGTTCATTTATTTTATTGCGGGGAGAACTGTCCCTTGTACTGAGAAGAGAACCCTTCCTGCTTTGTTCTCTGTGGTGTGATTGTCATCTCTATCTTTGCTGCAATCAGCACAGGATTTACCAAGGACAACTCAACTTGGTTTGGCTATTACCGAGCTAAATTCAATCCTACAAAGCTATAATAGCCATTTGCTACATACAAGACACTATGAAGATTTCCAAAACGAGCTGACCTGTTTTCTTGATTTGGTTGTGAAGCAAAAAAGATTAACTGTGGAACACGGTGGCAGTTTGGAAATGGTTAGACAAGAACACAGATAAGACAAAATGCTGCAGCAAGATTAACACCATCAGAGAAGTCAAAAAAAGGGTTCTTGGAGAGTAAAGAAAAGCAGGTGTACATAAAGCTAGGAGAATTAACTGGGCCTTGAGGGGAATTCTGAGGCTATTTTCTTGCCATTTTCTCTAGAGATTAAAGGCATAGAAGCAGAAGTACAGGCATGTTTGGGACTAGCAAATGAGCCAGGCTTGGAGGAAACCCAGAAATTAAGTGGACTGTCTGAGTTCATAGCAGAAAAGTAGAAGGGATACAAAATTTAGAGGCCTTAAAATACCAGACTGGTTTCTTTGTGTTTAGTTTATGAGTTGGTGAGTTACCATTGGAAGCCTTGGAGAAGGGAAAGGAAATGACCAAGCTTGTACTTTAGGAAGATGAATTTCCAACCCTGAAAGTGAAAGGCAGTGAGTACTCTGAGAACATAGTCCAATGTCTCAACAGTTAACTGAGTCCTGTTGAGGGCAGGATCAAGATTTTCAATTTGATTTTTTTTAATTTTTATTAAATTTTAAAAATCTATATAAAGCAAACAAATTTCATGTGTTTCATTTATAGTTTCAAGAACACAATAATATTTCCCACCCTCCCCTCCCTCTTTCCCTAGCTTCCCATGCCCCCGTCTTCCTTTCCTATTTTTCTTTTCATTTTTGCAATGCCATACTTTTAATTTGCTTTATAATACAAGCTGAACCCTCCACTAAGTAAAGCATTCAAGTAGTAAGTAGAAAAGCCACTCAGAACTTGGTCTTCTTTCAGTGGACTTTAGATTGGGCACCAGACCTGTAACTGAGGCAATCGAATGATGGGAATACAAATACAGGACATGCGAGACCAGCCAGGCTGGCGGGTACAGTGACAGCAGTTAACCAATTCACCCTCCACATACATAGCCCAGGCCCTGGCCTGTGGACCCATGAGCCCAGAATCTGCCAGTACAGCTCACCCTAGAGCTCCAGTGTGTGAGTTTATGTTCTCCGAGGCAGAACCTGGAAACAGGACTTGTGCAAGCAGTTTGTTCAGGCACTGTTCCCTAGGCAGCGAGAGTGACAGTGAACAGCAAGATGAAGAAAAAGAGAGAGAGAGAGAGAGAGAGAGAAGACAACAACGGGAGGATGTAGTACAAAGGTCACGGTTGTGACAGCAGGGCTTAATTTAGTAGGACCTCCAAGAAATCTAAAGAATGGCTCCAGGAATGACCACTAGGGACTGCGGTCTCCTGCACGTATCCTCTGGCTCGTGCCCTCTCAGTGGAAGGTTGCTTTGGCACAGCATCTCTTCACTTGGGGGTACACTTGTACACAGGCTGGCTTTCGTGAGTGCTTTTAGTGTCTAGTGGGCTCAGCTGAACTTGCCCTTCGCTTTTATGAAGTCCCCAAGGCAATTAACAAAGCCTTGGAATGGCTACAGTTGCACATCCTTATGATTGCCAATGGGCCTGGGTGTACAAACTGCAGAATCAATGTGTGGTTTTCCACGCACCCGGACCTCGTCCAACCCTAGGAGTGCAGAGCAACAGCGTTCAGGCTTTCTCACCGTCCTATTCACTGTCAGCAAAGGCTGCCTGGTCGCGTCTGACCACGAGTGAGCCAGCCTCCTGTGTGTCTGCTTCCTGGCACTGTTCCGGGTACCAACTGTCTCTCTCAATCTGGGTTCCTCTCAAAGCGGTACCTGTGACAAGAATTTTGGTGCAGGTACTGCATTGTGAATCACCAATAATGGAGTCAGGAGAATGAGAAAGGTGGAGGGAACATTCACTGAAGGGTGAATCTTGAATTTAGCAACAGGGGCTTGCTTCAGATTGGACTCCTGAGAAATATGCAAACTGTCTTGGGATTTTCCAGCTGGGGAACAGATAAGGACGGGTCACTCATCTGCAGGCTCCCCGTCCCCTCTTTTATTAAAGATTGCTCCTGGAGGGGTGAATTCCTTCCTAGGCAAGCTTATGCAGAGCCAAGTGGATTCTCGTGGGGTAAGGAATCGGAATTGGAAATTAAGTGACATTCACTTGAGGTGGGACATTGTCACCATGAGGTAGTTGTAGGCACTAACAAAGAACTGGCCGGGCGCCCCGGCTCACTAGGCTAATCCTTCGCCTGTGGCGCCAGCACCCCAGGTTCTAGTCCTGGTCGGGGCGCTGGATTCTGTCCCAGTCCAGCTCTCTGCTGTGGCCCAGGAGGGCAGTGGAGGATGGGCACCTGCATGGGAGACAAGGAGAAGTACCTGGCTCCTGGATTCAGATCAGCACAGCTCCAGCCGTAGCAGCCGTTTGGGGGGTGAACCAATGGAAGGAAGACCTTTCTCTCTGTCTCTCTCTCTCTCACTGTCTAACTCTGCCTGTCAAAAAAAAAAAAAAAAAAAAAAAAAAAAAAAAAAAAAAACTGTTCCCCAGAGCTGCAGCTGATGTGAGAACTGGATGGAGGGACGTGACCTGGCTGCCAGAGAGGATGCCTTGGGCCTGTTTGTCCACGTAGCACCTGGGATGCCTACATTACTCTAGGCAGCCTGCATACTGTGATGGGTCCAGGGAGACAGTACTTGCTCCCAGAATTAAGCTTTTGGTGTGTTTTTTTTTTTTTAATATTTTTCATCTACTTAAAAGGCAGAGAAAGAGAGAGAATCTTCCACCAACTGGTTCATTCTCCAAACACCTGAAAAATCTATGACTGGGCCAGGCCGAAGCTGGGAGCCCTGACCTGTGCCTGGGTCTCCCACGTGGGTGTCAGGTCCCTAAGCACTGGAGCCAACACTGCTACCTCTCAGTGTGTATGTACATTGGAAGCAGCTGGGTCATAAACAGAACAGCTACAACTTGAACTGGCACTCTGAGATGCTAGCATCCCAGAATGAGCATGTAAGCGGGGGCTCCACAGCTCCCTCCCCACCCCAGGGCTAGTTCTGTTGTCTCCCAGGTCCCGGGTCCAGTCTATGCTATTATTTTGGATCTGGTCTGTATTAGCAGGAGCAGAGAGCATTTCTGTTGAAACCTGGGAAGTGATGTGAGCTGGTTTATTTTTCCTGATCTGTGATAACGAATAGCATACAAAAAAAAAAAATGAAATGTATGAGTGAAATAGACATTTTGAGAATTGATTATGGTTTACAGCCCTTGTCTACACTGTTGAGGAACAGGGTTTTTTTCTTCTTACTATTTGTTGAATTCTTTACTTAGTGGAAGGTTAATCTTATGATTATCAAATAAATGGAAACTATGTCATTGTAAAAATTAAAGAGATAAGAAAGGAAGGAGGGAGGGTGGGAGTGTGGGCAGATGGAGAGGTTAGGGTGGGAAGGATCCCTATGCCCTAAATCTGTGTATATGAAATATATGAAATTTGTTTGCCTTATATAAATTAAAAAAAAAATCCAATTTCCTGCCATGTCTCTCTGCTGACCGTTGCATTGCTTTGTCAACTGCGCCTCAACAGGAAATGTATTCTGGCTGACCTTGGCCCCTGCGTGCCGGTGTCCCAGGCTTGTAGGGCCTCTGGGAGCAGACTGCATTTGTATCTTTAACTCTGCAACTTTTCTTTCTGACCTGCCTAAGGAACCCAGCATTGCCCCAAGCCACTTCCCCTAGTAGTATGAATTTCAGTAGTATGAATTTCCCTTTTCTTTTTTTTAAGATTTATTTCTTTGAAAATCAGAGTTATAGAAAGAGGGAGTGACAGAGAGAGAGAGGAAGAGAGACAGAGAGATCTTCCATCCATTGGTTCACTCCTCAAGTGGCCACAAAGGCCAGGCCCTAGCCAGGAGCCAGGAACTTCTTCTGGGTCTCCCAGTGTGGCAGGGGTCCAAGCATTTGGGCCATCTGTCGCTGCTTTTCCCAGACCATTACCAGAGAGCTGGATTGGAAGTGGAGCAGCCGGGACACTAACTGGCACCCATATGGGATGCTGGCATCATGGCCACAGCTTCACACGCTATGCCCCAACATGGGCCCCAGATTTTCCCTTTTGGAAAAGATACGCAGCTCCTTGTGGACCGTGGTGTGCCAAAAGGAACATTCGGCCGACTCTCCTGGCTCTCTCCTCTGCTTCCTGCTGCCTGGCCTGCGTCTTCCTGTGCACTAATTTTACCCCACAGGATCACACACTTGGCCGCAAGATCACTTTCCTCTGTGTCTAGATTTAGTCATCATTCCATACGGCAGATGTTCGCTGCTATGAGTTTCTTGGGAATCCTGCATGTCCTCAGATTGTAGTGGGCTGAATTTTGCAGAATATGGAAGGAAAATATATGATGTGAGAACTAGAAGTGCACTCTTTAGTCTCTTGTGCTCCCATTACTGTTTATGTGGGAAACGCTTGTGTTGTCTTTTTTCCAGAAACACCTCCGCTGCGACAGGTCAGAATGGAATCACATTCGGTCTTTCCGGATTTGTTTCCATCGCCTTCAATTTACTGAATGCACTGGGACAGGGGCCGCTGTGCAGAGTTCTGTCCTCCACGATTTCGCCAGACCTGGTGCCAAAGGGCTCCTGGCTGGTGGCCTCGAGGGCCAGCCCTCTGGTTACCGGCAGGCAAGGTCTCGCTGCCAACTTGTTTCTGCTTTATTGGCAAGGCAAAGCCCCAGGGCTGGATGGTCTTTTCAGTGGATGTCTGTGATGAAGTCACTCCGATGACCCCTGGCCACCTCCTGGGGGAACAATTCCAGCTCTCTCGCACACACTCAGGAAAATACAAGAAAATGTCTGGAGTGCTCAGTGGGAGCATGAAGGAACACCGTCAGGTCAGTCTGCCTCCATCACGTGCACCCTCCTAAGCACCTAAGTGCCACCCTAGACACTACCGACCCTGGCCTGGAAGCTGACCTGAGATGCACACGTTTTGTCCTTTCTTGGACATGCTCTCAGCTTTCCCCAGGGATCTGCTGGTGACTGCTCTACACACCCTGTCCCACACCCTTGCCCTGTCCTCACACCACATGAAACACAGGGTGGGCAAGTGCACGGTAGAGGAACAGGTGTTCGGGGAGAGCCTGCACCCCACACCAGAACGTGTGGGCTCCCTTCCCTGCTGCACTGCTGACTCCAGCTTCCTTCTGATGCGCACCACAGCGGGCAGCAGACGGCAGCTCGGGCACCTGCTCCCTACCGCCCTCCTGGAGATCTGCACTGAGGTCCGGGAGCCTGCTTTGCCTTCAGCCTGGCCCAGCCTTGGCTCTTACAAGGCATTTGGAGAGTGAACCAGAGATGGAAGATGTCTCTGTGTTTTTTCTGCATTTCAAGTAAAATGAAAATAGTTAATTTTGTGAAATGGAGACTGAAGACAGTAGAATTTTACCCTTCATTCTCTCCCTGTCCTGCTCTGTGGCAGCAAGAGTGATGAGTAGAGTGCGCTGTCTTCCTAGACACCACAGATTTGCTTGGTTATTCTTTCTGGCTCCTATACTCCATGTCTTAGTAAAACTCTTCCCCAGAACTCCAAGGTCTCTTCCAGATATGTGAGTGAGATTTGGGAATTTAGAAAACATTTTTTTCTCTCTCTCTCTCAAAACACACACACACACACACACACACACACACACACAAAGCCTCATCAAGTTGTCAGCATATTATTTCACTGAAGCCTCCAAAAAGTCTGATAAGAAATTCAAAACAGGGTAGCATCTCCTTTGACCTGAGCCAGCAGTTCTTAACTCTGGGTGCATATTAGCATCAGTGGGCGGCTTTTAAGACAGCTGATTCCTGAGTTTCATTCCTCAGAGATTCTAGAACCTCCTAGGCAAAGGGATTTATGAAAACTGCCCTAGTGATTCTAAGTTTTAGCCACATTTGAGAGATACTGGTCAACGACTGCTGCAGCTCTTCTCTCTGAACATGCGGGTGCTTTTGAGTCCTTGCGTGGGGAGGAAATGTGATTTACTGGGAGCGAATAATATTTTAGGATTAGTGTCCAGGTCCACTCGTGGACACTCTGCAGTTTTGCATTGTCCTCCAGCCCTTTCGTGCAGGGGTTTTTATTGTCGATATTTCACTGAAGGGAGAGTGGAATCCAAAGGGGGTAAGTAAGCCACAGCTGCACCAGGAACATCTACAAAGCTTGCTTTTTTTTTTTTTTTTTTTCAGGCAGAATGGAGAGTGGAGAGTTAGAGAGAGAGACAGAGAGAAAGGTCTTCCTTTGCCATTGGTTCACCCTCCAATGGCCGCCATGGCTGGCGCGCTGCGGCCGGCGCACCGCGCTGATCCGAAGGCAGGAGACAGGTGCTTCTCCTGGTCTCCCATGGGGTGCAGGGCCCAAGCACTTGGGCCATCCTCTACTGCCCTCCTGGGCCACAGCAGAGAGCTGGCCTGGAAGAGGGGCTAGGTATCGGTTATTACACTACCAACATGTTTCAATAATTATGTCTCCTGTCATCAATATTAGAGATTTTAAACATTATACAGATGTACAGCCTAAACTCAAAGGGATCTCCTGATCCCACTCTATGAAGACACCTTAGCTAATAGATGCATATGAGTCCAGATCGCTCCTGTGAAAATACAAATAGACACCAAGAAAGCACTGTGTACCCAGCTAGATCTGACTATGTACAATTTTAAAATCTGACTTTTCTCTGAAAAACACATCCTGTAGAGGCCAGTGTTGTGGCATAGTGGGTTGTGGGTTGTGGCACAGCGAGTTAGCTACCACCCAACACCAGCATCTCAAATAAGAGCTGGTTTGAGCCCCAGCTCCTTGCTAAGGTGCCTGGGGAAGCACTGGAAGATGGCCCAAGTGCTTGGGTCCCTGACACTCCAGTTGGAACCCGGATGGAGTTACAGGCGTCTGGCTCCAGCCTGGTCCAGTGTCAGCCATTCGGGGAATAAACCAGTGGCTAGAAGATCTCTCTCCCCTCCTTCTTTCTAACTCTGCCTTTCAAATAAATAAAATAAATCTATTTAAAAAAAATAAAAAATATGCATCTCCTGTAAATGCATGTATCTGTGTGTGCATGTGTGAAGTATGCCTTATTCTTTTTTAATAACTTATATGCTTTGTTATAAAAAATTAATAACTATTTGAGTTGTTTCCATTTTCTTTCTGTTACAAACAATGCTGTAATGAGCATTCTTATAAAATATGTATCTTGGGCAATTGCACAACTCTTTAAGAAAAATTAATTCCTTTGAGTAGAATTTCTGACTTAATGGCATAAGCATTTTCTCTTTTAATAGAGTAATTGCCCTCCAAATAAGTTGTTCCAATTTACAGATTCATCCACAATATATGGCAGTGGTTGGTTTCCTGACACAGCTCTTCTGATTGTCAATCTTTATGTTTTTATAGAAACAATCTTCTTTTAAAATTACTTAATATTTTTTTTTTATTCTGAAGGCAAAGAGCCAGAGAGAAATAAAATCAGGGATAGCCCCTCTCTGCTGGTTCACACAACACATGCCCACAGCAGGCTGGCTGGGGCTTGGGTGCTGGCCCAGGCCAAACCTGAGGCCGAGAATTCAGTCTAGGTTTCCCAGATGGCAGAGACCCAAGGACGTGGGCCATCACTGCTCCTCCCAGGGCCTGCGTCAGCAGGAAGCTGGGGTCAGGAACTAGAGCTGGAACCCAGGGAGTCCAATGTGGGGGGCGAGTGACTTCACCAGGTCTTCACTGGGGTCAGTCTTTCTCAAATGTAGGAACTTGAAAGTGAAAGTGGTACCATTATTAACTGAATTTGTGATTATTTACTTATTGAAATTGAGTGTCATTGGCCATGTGTAATTCCTTTTCTGTGAACTACCTCTTTGTGTTTTACTAATTTTTCTAAAATATCAATCAGCTTTTCTTTCTTGGTTTGTGAGAGATTTCTGAAGGCTAAAGAAAGTTAGCCATTTACCTATCATATAAAAAATGTTATAAAATACGGCAATATTTGTGGCTTTGAGTTTCATCTGGGATAACGTTGGCATGTAAATGTATGTGTTTTCTTTTTATAAATTAGAAGATTTTATTTTTAAAATTATGCTTTTATCTTTTTGTAATCATGAGAAAGGAATTCTCTTCCACAATATTATAAATTCATTTAACAGTGTTTCCTTCTCATACTTCTATGGTTTGTTTCACTGTGTGATTTTTAACTTCATTGTTTTTAAATTCATCCACCTAAATGCTAGTGTAAACAGGAAGGCGTGGACTCCGCTTTATGCTTCTCCCTCAGTGGCTAGTCATTATTCCTAACACCGTTCATTTCCTGGCCTACCTTTCCCACTGATTTGGAACACAGCTTTAGATGGACTGCAGACACTTTAGGATGTCATCTGTCTCCTTATTCCCAGAAGTCACCACAATACCACAATATCCCTTATGAAATAGACCTGTAAGTCATGGTCAGTAAGAAAATGAGTCAGGGGTGAAACAAGCCCGAGTTCGCTTTATCTCACTTGGGTTTCGTAACAAGAGTCAGCTGGTGGAATAAATCCCCATCTTAGTTTAGATGTCCTCTCAGTTGGGTGCAGGCAGTTTTCTTTTTTTTTTTTTTCTTTTTTTTGACAGGCAGAGTGGATAGTGAGAGAGAGAGACAGAGAGAAAGGTCTTCCTTTGCCGTTGGTTCACCCTCCAGTGGCCGCCGCGGCCGGCGCACCGCGCTGATCCAAAGCCAGGAGCCAGGTGTTTCTCCTGGTCTCCCATGGGGTGCAGGGCCCAAGCACTTGGGCCATCCTCCACTGCCTTCTCGGGCCACAGCAGAGAGCTGGCCTGGAAGAGGCGCAACCGGGACAGAATCCGGCACCCTGACCCGGACTAGAACCCGGTGTGCCGGCGCCGCTAGGCGGAGGATTAGCCTAGTGAGCCGCGGCGCCGGCTGGTAGTTTTCTTTACACTTGATCTTAGCCTAAAGGCTGAGAAGCCATGCGGGGAAGTTTTTTGTTTGTTTGTTTGTTTTCTTAAGGATTGGATCCTGAAAAGAATAGTAATGTACAGGAAAGCAAGATGGAGGAGGGGAACTTCCCAGGTTGTGCCCATGCATTGGGGGAACCTGGGCTTCATACATTTGGGACCTTTTGAGAAACCTGTATGTGAGCTCTGAATTGCCTCTTTGCAACGCACAAAAGCTAGGGCAAAAATCCACTATTCCAGTCCAAGGATTGTCCCCAAGCGTATTAACTCATGCTTCACTGCCAGGAAGTACCTGTGTGCAGTCAAGCAAGAGCGAGCGCAGGGAAGCACATGGACACCGGCACTGAAGTGGGGGCGGTCGGTGGGCTGGTAGACCCAGATGTGGGCAGAGGGCACAAATTTAGGGAAGCTCCCCAGCAAAGCTGAATAAGAGATATCTGCATAATCTTTATGAACAATGCGGAATGTTTTCTGCTCCCTTTGAGATAGTTAAGATCTAAGAATATAAACACTTCTTGATTCAGTGTCATACTGTACCAAAAATTCCTCCAAAAGAAAACTATGTTCTTCTAATGCTCTATGTTATTATCAATGATAAATCTCTTCCATCGTAAAACATACGTTTGTTCAGAGACAGGAAATTATAAACTTTGTATTATTATGAAGATGTCGTCCCATATAGTTTCCCAGTCATCAGTATCCAACGTGGTTCACGTTCAGAAGAGCATCAGAGTAATTTGAGGATATTTTTGGGCTTCACTGTACAAGCAGCAGACTTCACAGATGGCCTTTCTCAGTGTCTGTTTGCACAGAACTCCCCACCAGTCTCTACAGAGCTTCATGGAATGGGGGGTGCACAGTCCAACAACACTTCTTACTACTTAGCGATCAGAAATGCTTGTTAGTACAGAATTTGCCATATATTTGTTCAAAGGTGCACATTGATGTAGTTTATCTGAAAAAACAGGGGTTTTTGATACAGATGTTGAAGGAGATCTTGAACAATGGACCAGTGCACAAAGATGCTGTAAAGAAGTCGGTCTCTCTGGCATCCGTCACTTCACAGGAGACCGCCGTGGTCCCAAGTACACCCAACAGCTTGATAAGCCTTGATGATATGAGTGTACATGAATTAACATGTCTACTTTCTGTTTTTCACAAACTAGGGAAAATAACTTTTACAGTCTGTAGTCTTATGTCTCTGGCTTCTTGGGGATTTGATCATAATATCAACTTTCCTAAATATCAGCATTTGGCTTTGCACCATGTATTCATAAAAGAAACTTTGGGCAGACTGTAGTGAATTTTGTGTTAATACAGTAATATGTATGTAAAATCCTACTTCCTTGAATTTAGGTTGTTAAGCTCAAAGTAGAGGTACCAGTTGTCATGCATAGTATTTTTAATTCTTTCATGCCCTACATCTGGGCATTTAAGGCTGGGCTTACTCCATGATGCCTTTTTTTTTTTTTTTTTTGCCTGAAATAGTACTAAGAGAAACCACAAGATGGTAGCCTCAAGGAAACCGTGAGATTTGAAGTGCTTACTTTTTTGACCGGTTTCCAATAAAATGGTTTAATACTAAAAGAAAACAAAGATGATGTTTAAAGATTTTAAAATACACAGCATTCCTGGGCTGGTAGCAGAGCCAGCCCAGCGTGAATCAGAAGGCTGCAGATGGCTGTCGTGCTACGGGGCACGTGCAGAGTGCTACGCTTTGCCCTTTGCACCCTGTTTCCTCTCCCTTGACGGCTTCTGTTTGTCCATTAAGACTAGCTCAGGTGTTACCTTCTGTGTTAGTTTCCTGTGACCGGTGTCACAGATTACTGCAAACGTCTTGGCTTCAAGACAACATAAATGTATTATCTAACAGTTCTGGAGGACCCCGCTGGCTAAAGTCAAGAAGTCAGGATGGCTGCGTTCCTTCTAAAGGCCCTGGGAGGGAACCCGTTTCCTGGCCTTTCCACCTGCTACAGGCTGCTCCCGTGCCTTGGCTCAGGTTCAAAGCCATAGGTGCAGCATCTTCCCGGCTCTCTGACCCTAACTCGACTGCCTTCCTCTTGTAAGGATCTCTGTGGTTACACTGGGCCCACCAGGATTTTTCAGTATAATTTTCCCATCCCGAGATCCACAAGTCACTCACATCTCCAGTGCTCCCTTTGCCATGTACAGAAACAGTCCCAAGTTTGAGACCTTAGGATACGGACTTGTATATCCTAGAGGACATTATTCATTCCTCTTACTGTTCTCACTCTAAATTGTTCCTGACCCCTTCAGTTACCTTTCTTTGGACCCCGCACTCATCGGTGGGTATCTCTGGATGTAACCTTCGGAACGGTTTTGAAATTTTCAGTTAATCTTCCTGCTTTAAGTATGAGATTCCTGATCATAAAGCTAATTCATCTTTGCAGCCAGACAGGCTGAATCTGGACCCAGAATTGCCTTGGTTTCATCCTTTGTAAAAGAGGATACACGGCATTCTGATGGGCGAGACAACAAATGGTGGAGCCAAACTCCAGCTGCTGATCCCTACTCTGCTACGTAATAGTGTGGCAGGTGTTCGGTACAGCACACAAGACACCCCTGGGGAAGCCCTCATCCCGTATTAGAATGCCTGGATTCAAGTCCTTGCTCAGATCCTGATACCAGTCTCCTGCTGGGAGGCAGTAGCTGATGGTTCAAGTACTTGGGTCCCTGCCACCATGTGGAGGACCTGGATGGAGTTCCTGGCTCCTGGCTTTGATCCAGCCTGTCCCTGAATATTATGGAAGTGTGGGGAGGGAACCAGCAGTTTGGGGAATCTCTTTGTTTGTCTCTCTGCCTTTCAAATAGAATTAAATACCACTTGTTAGTGAGAAGCTACCCCAATTCCTCAGTTTCTTTAGCTGTTACATAGAAATAATTACAGCATTTACCATGCATGGTTATTGTATTAGTGAGTATATGGAAATGGCTTAGAACAACTAAAAACTGTTCATTCTTGTAATTTTCCACTCAGGAAATTATTGTAATGATTAAAGAAACAGTAGGCAAATCCATAGCACAATGCCTGGCACACAGTACATTAACAATATGTTCTGGCTTTTGATTTATCATCTATATTAAACACAGCAGGTCAAAAAAAGGCAAATGGAATGAGTAAAATATTGTGTTTTAAAGGTGGGAATTTAGTGAAACATACTCAACTTTGTGTTAGTAGTTGGCATTACTTCAGGATCTCTTATTATCAAGCCCAATATAGTAGTAGGGTCAAAAATATAAAAGGTCAATAGTGGTATGATTGATAGATTTTATTAGTTTCAGTGATGACAATAATAGTGGTAACAACTTCAAGCTTTGGAATGTTATAAAATGTTTTCAAACATAGTACCTCATCAGGACTTCATGTTAATTCCAGGTGCTAGCTAGCGATCTAATTGCTATTTAAGATTCCCAGATTGTTATCAGCTCTGCTACATACAGCGATTTAGTCCTTTACCTCATAGGGTCTTCAAAACGTTGCTCCTTTGTGAGGCAAATTGGCTGTCCTCCCCCACGAAATGAGTACAGTAAGTAGAATCGGGACTTGTGGAATCATCTTCCTCTCTCATAAGTGAAGCAACATCAGAGTGGGACAGCATCTCAGCTGTTCCAAGTTCCTCAAATGAGTTTTACTTTTGCAAAACCAACCCTGCACTTCCTATATTCTGTGAGCTGCGTTATGAGCACCATGACCGGCAGCCACGCTTGTTGTAATTTTTTAAATATGTGGAAAAAGAGCAAGATATCGACCATGTATTACCTTAACCAAGATGCCAAATTATCTAACTTGTTTCTCCAGGCAAGCAGCCCAACCACAGGGACAGCTCCCAGAAGCCAGTCGAGGTTGTCTGTCTGTCCGTCTACTCAGGACATCTGCAGGTAAGTGCTGAGTGAATAACTCTATTCAGTTCATTGGAGACCAGCCTTTTGCATTTGTGTTTTATATGCCGAGAGTGTGTGGCCCTAGCTTCTGCCTTACATTTATATGGGCTTATTTTTTCCAAACCTTTTGTTCATTGTCTTCAGTTGATCTTTATTTGCCAACCTCTGGTCATGCTGTCATTTTCATCATTCTCTCTCTCTCTCTCTCTGTTTCTCCATGGCTTTCTCTCCATCCCCATGCCCCATCCTTTGCCTGCTGCTTGTCCAGATCTGCCATCTTGCATGACATGTCTGAAGATGCATTTGAGCACTGCACCCCTGTCATGGTGCTGAGCCCTGCTAGGAAGGAGTCTGGTAGGGAATCAGTCAAACAGAAGCCTAGGAGGAGGAGGAGAGCCTCTGAGAGATACGAGCATGCAGAAGAACACAGAAGAGGGAGAAGAAGTGATTTTAACCTGCAGATCTCGAGCCCCAGGTGGAGGGAGCTTTACACCGATGCGACGGATTCTTCTTCCAGCGATGAGAGTCACTGGATGCAGGCAAAAAGGAGAGCCCAGGTGAAGTTCCGACTGTCACGAAGAAGGAGGAGAACCAGTAACAAACCATGTGGAAACCTGGATGCCTCATCCTCTCCTCATCAAGTGGAGCTGGTTGACTTGGGATCCAAAAGTAAAAGACAACCAGAGCTGAGAGAATGCGAGAACTGCTCTTTAAATCTCCGGAGAGGCAAAGTTGTCAGGTACCAGGAATGCGGTCGTGCCCTGGCCGGGGGACCCTGTGAGATGAAGAGATCCTCACAGACCCACGAAGAGAGCAAAGGGAGATCCCTCCACAGAGACCTGCGGCTCTTGCCTGGTCTTAGGCGAAACGAAACAACCAAGAAAAGATGTCCAGAAACAGAGCCTAGCGCTGAAATACTGGCAGTGGCAGAAGGTGGCAAGTGTGTGGGTGACAGAGGGCTCCCGGTGCACCACTCTCTTCACAAGCCTCCTGCGACCGGTGATGATGGGGCTGGTAATTTAGAAGTGTGCAGGTCAGTCACTGTAGAGAAAGCCCCGTGTCCTCCTCTGAGTCAGGTGTGCGTGTGTCACCTACCCTCAACATGCCGCACTTATTCATGCTGCTGTTTGTCTGATTGGGTATGAGTGAGACGATGAGAAAAGGGGGCTACGAGAAGAACCGTGTGGAAGTATCGGTGGTTAGATTTCCCCTTCTCATCCTTTTCGCTGAGTAGTGATTCATCCCAGTATAAGGACTGGGAAGCTGGTTGAGTCTTGTACCCATTCTGGGGAAGACAGTAATAGCGGAGGAAATATTGTGCAACTGTGTGAAGCCTTCGACTGTGCAATGCAAATATGGTGAACTGTTAGTAACATCCTGACAGAGAGGGATTCAGGGCTTGGGTTCCTTAAGGTCAGATTTTTTTTGTGTCAGAAAAATGTCCTCTGGAGATGCCTCTAATTTGTTCTGCAGGTGTCTGACTCAGCAGGGTAATTTGGGACTGAGGGGACACAGACACAGGTCACGGACTTATCAGTGGGGTTGCTAAAGTCTTCGGGGAAGGAGACCACATTAACTTCCCTGATGATCACAGCCTGGAAAGACTCAACATGTAGCTGTTTTCATAGCTCCGGGGCTTCTGTCTGGCAGTTTTGACCCAACCCCATACATTTTCAGGTCAACTTCCTGATAAAAGTCACTATGGAAAAATCCATAATAGTCTGCATAAATGAAACAATTTTAAACACTTTTACGTTTTAATAGTAAAGCCTATCATTTTAGTTGGTTTGGACCCTAGTTGGAGGCACATGGAGATGTTTTCTGCAATTCTTGGTTGGTTTGGTTTGTGTATAACAGTTGAAGCTGCTCTATAAAACATATGTGAATGTTTCATGTGAGACATCCGACTCTAGAATGTGGTCCATGTCTGTTTATATTTGTTTCTCCAAAAGTTATATAAAGAATTATAAGGTAATCATTCACAAAATGCTCACTAACTTATTCATTCAAGCATCTACCATGTACTAGAACTCATGCTAGATATTGAAAACATCATAGTATATAAAAATTGGATAGTTGTGACATCTTGGAGTTTATCATCTCATGGACAGCACAAAGAACAATTTTTTCACAGTTAAAATATAATTACAATCGTAAGCATACATTCCCACAAGAACGAGGAAGCTTGCCCTATCTGGCAGGTCAGAGAGAGCTCTCAAAGGAAGTGACAGGCAGACTAGGGATCAAAGGATGGTAGGAATCGCTCAAGGGCAAAAGCAGGGAAAACTGTCCAGGTAGAGGGGTCCCTAGCGGGAAGCCAGGAAAAGAGAAGGAACCACAGAACCGAGACCTTGCTCCTGTGGCCAGGGTGTCCTGAGGGTGGAGGAGGGGCAGAGAAGGTCCAGCCATGCGTGCGTGAGATGGAAAGGCGACTTGAAAGGGAAGTGCTCCATCTGGTCTGTAGATGAATGTCGGTCTCTCATAATCTCTTGAAGATGATTTATCTGTGGCTCTGCTGAAAACTTAGGGCATAGACAGAGAACAACCCATTTGTAACTATTGGTCCTTATTCCCTGACTCTCTGTTTCCAATGGAATTTGATAAAAGACCATCAAAGAAGATAGCTTTCGCCTTACGGTGACTGGAGAAGAAAGCAATGCTTGCAGATGAACTCACAGAGCCTGATTCTCCCAACTTGCAAGAGCGGAAGAGCGGCTCTGGAGGAGCAGTTTCGAACACGTGATATTTAACAGGCTTCTCTTAGTGAAAGTGAGAGCCTTTGGCCCATCAGTGTCGTTTGCTGCTGTAAACTATCATAAAAATGTACTGACTGAGGGCATGCTATGGCAGCACAGTAGACTAGATCCTGGGGGTAAAAGTAGCTAAAGACTTATTTTTTATATTTTAAAATTATTTTTAGGCCGGTGCTGCGGCTCACTAGGCTGATCCTCCACCTTGCGGCGCCGGCACACCGGGTTCTAGTCCCGGTCGGGGCGCCGGATTCTGTCCCGGTTGCCCCTCTTCCAGGCTAGCTCTCTGCTGTGGCCCGGGAGTGCAGTGGAGGATGGCCCAGGTGCTTGGGCCCTGCACCCCATGGGAGACCAGGATAAGTACCTGGCTCCTGCCATCAGATCAGCGCGGTGCGCCGGCCACAGCGCACCAGCCGCGGCGGCCATTGGAGGGTGAACCAACGGCAAAGGAAGACCTTTCTCTCTGTCTCTCTCTCTCACTGTCCACTCTGCCTGTCAAAAACTAAAAGAAAATATTTTTATTATTTTTTATGTGGCCTGTTAGCTAAGTGGGAAGGATTAGACATACCTACACCTGGAAAGACAAAAGTTAAAGTAGTACAGGGTGAATTAAGAAGGGAAATACTACAGAAGTGTGAAGGAGGAGCAGTTCCTGAACATTAGGTAATCCAGAAATCCCTTAAGAAGAGGTGGAACTGGGACTGAGAAAAGTAAAATGTATTTTTTAAAATATTTATTTATTTATTTATTTGAAAGGCAGAGTTAGAGAGGGAGGGAGAGGTAGAGAGAGCAAGACAGAGAGATCTTCCATCTGCTGGTTCACTCCCCAAATAGCCACAACAGCCAGGGCTGGGCCAGGTAGAAGCCAGGAACCAGGAGCTTCATCCGGGTCTTCCACAAGGATGCAGGGGCCTGAAGACTTGGACCATCTTCTGCTGCTTTCCTAGGCTGTTATCAGGGAGCCGAATTGGAAGTGGAGCAGCTGGGACTTGAACCCAAGCCATATGGGATACCGGTGCTGTAGGTGGCAGCTTTACCCACTGTGCCACAGCACTGGCCCCAAGAAAAGTAACATTTAGATTGACAGAGATGCCTGAATGGCTCTCTAGTCATAAGGTGGGGGAAACACCTGTTAGCCCAGACAGGGATGAGGGACCAACGCTGTGCATTCAAGAACATCTTGTGAACTTGTAGGACTAGGTTGAAAGATTTGCATAGATTTGTAACAGCTGAAAATTTTAAAAAGACTTTTTGTTGTTTGTTTATTTATTTGAGAGGCAAAGAGAGGTATCTTTTGTCTGCTGTTTCACTTCCCAAATGCTTACACGGTCAGGGCCAGAGCCAGGAGCCAGGAACTCAATCCAGGTGTCCGTGTGAATTGCATGGATCCAACTTCTTGAGCCATCGGCACTTGCTACAGCCTAAGGTCTGCATTATCAGAAGGCTGGAGTTAGGAGGCAGGGCCAGGAATTGAACCTCAGGCAATCCAAGGTGAGAGGCAAGTGTCTTCAGTGGTAAGTTAAATGTCCACTCCCTAAAAAGACCTGTTGAATAATACATCATATGTTACCAAGCAGTTGTGTCCCTGCCATCCACGTGGGAGACGTGAATGAAGGTCCTCGTTCTCGACTGACCTGGCCCAGCCCAGGCTGTTGCAGGCTTTTGGGAGTGAACCCTAGGACTGATGGTCTCTCTGGCACTCTCTGTCACTCCCCTTTCCTTTCCTCCTCTTTCTCCCTTTCTCTTCCTGCCTCTTTTAAATAAATAAAAAATTACAAATGAAACTTTTAAAAAGTGGAATGCAAGTCCCTTTAGCCCATCCTCAACCAGAGCATATTCATGATTCTCTTCCCTATATAGCAGAGTCCTGTATAATACAAGTATTCTTTTTTTAAAGGATTTATTTATTTATTTATTTATTTGAAAGGCAGAGTTACAGAGAGGCAGAGGCAGAGGCAGGGAGAGAGAGAGTTCCATCTGCTGGTTGATTCTCCAGTTGGCAGCAATGGCTGGAGCAGAGCCAATCCAAAGCCAGGAGCCAGGAGTTTCTTCTGGGTCTCCCACGCACATGCAGGGGCCCAAGAAGTTAGGCCATCTTCTGCTGCTTTCCCAGGCCACAGCAGAGAGCTGGATGGGAAGTGGAGCAGCTGGGACTAGAACCAGCACCCATATGGGATGCCGGCACTGCACGTTGTGGCTCTACACGCTACACCACCACGCCAGCCCCAGCAAGTATTCTTTTAAGAAAAAAAGGAAAAGAGGAAAAAAATACAGAAAACAGGCTTGAAGGAGAGTCCCCATATAAGAGCAGTCAACAGTGTCCCTCGGGGTAGGTAGGGCGAGAAGCCTGGGTTTGGGAGGAGCTGTGGGTGAATGTACCCTGTTGTGCATTAGACAGGACAGGAGGATGAGAAGAGTGAGGGAAGGGAGGAACAAATGTCACGTTGGCATTCCAGCAGGTGAACGGGAAGGGTCTTGGTGCTTGGATTTGGTGAGAGTATGAGACACATTAACCTTGGGACACGAAGGCTGAGAATGCGGATGTTACTGACAAATGCAGAGCAGGTCAAAGGACTTGAGGAAGACATGATGCGTCCAGGCAGGCGATTTGTGGTGGCAGTGACCTTCCGGGGTCAGCTGTCCAGCAGACCTGTTGTTGAAGCCCAGGAGAGCAGTCAGGGCCAGCCAGGTGTGTATAATTTTTCAGTCATCACTGGACAATATGCAGCCTGAGACCATGGCCTGTGTCTCGTTGCATAGGCTAACGCAATGTATGCACACAGGGCAATGCATCTGAATGTGGAAGATCTTCTCAAGGCCAGGGAGGATGTGAAGATCTGATAGCATTCTCAGGGATGCGACAGTGGGCCTGCAAGGTGAATAGTTTCTCCATGATTGCGTGTGTCAGAGAAAAGCCCTCCAGCATTCAGCTCCTGATCAGCAGGTCCCCTGTGCGGGGAGGAAGATGACTCAGGAGATGTGCAGCCTGGGAACTCACACACCCGCTGTTGCAGACAAGCATGGACAGGCACAGTCGCCGCCACAGCCACAAAGCAGAAGAGGCTCTGCAGCCCTTCCTCCTTTTCTGTTCCTGGTGCTTCTTTTAAAACAAACAAAATAAAGCAAAAGCATGATTTTTTTCATTTATTTGAAAGGTAGAGTGACAGAAAAAGAGGGAGAGACAGAGGCAGAGAGAGAGAGAGAGAGAGAGGTCTTCCATCTGCTGGTTCACTCCCCAGATGGCTATAGTGGCCAAGGCTGGGCCAAGAGCCTGGAACTCCATTCTGGTGTCCTCTGGATGGCAGGGACCCAAGGACTTGAGCCATCTTGCACCTGCTCCCCCAGGTACATCAGCCGGGAGCTGGATGGAAAGCAGAGCAGCCGGGACTCAGACCAGTGCTCCGGTGTGGGGTGCCTGTGTTGCAGGCGGTGGCTCAACCCAGCATGGCACAATGCCAGCTCCCTGCTCCTAGCTTTTCATCCCCACGTGGACAGCATATCCACTTTCACACCTTATCTCAACTTCATTAAAACAAGGTGTCTATATTAGCTCATGGTAACACAGAATTTCAATCACTAGGGCCGGCGCCGCGGCTCACTAGGCTAATCCTCTGCCTAGCGGCGCCGGCACACCAGGTTCTAGTCCCGGTCGGGGCGCCAGGTTCTGTCCCGGTTGCCCCTCTTCCAGGCCAGCTCTCTGCTGTGGCCAGGGAGTGCAGTGGAGGATGGCCCAGGTGCTTGGGCCCTGCACCCCATGGGAGACCAGGAAAAGCACCCGGCTCCTGGCTCCTGCCATCGGATCAGCGCGGTGCGCCGGCCGCGGCGGCCATTGGAGGGTGAACCAACGGCAAAGGAAGACCTTTCTCTCTGTCTCTCTCTCTCACTATCCACTCTGCCTGTCAAAAAAAAAAAAAAGAAAAGAATTTCAATCACTATCCTATTATACCTACAGTTACATGGAGTGGGAAAGTCTTTGCTTCTATTATAGAAAAATTAAAATAAAAAAGAAAACGAATCAGATCATATTATTCCATCAATAAAACTTCTCATGGTCTCTAATTTGCCCTCAGTGGAAAGTTCAAAGTCTTTTTTTTATTTGAAAGGTAGAGTTACAGAGAGAGGGGGAGATCTTCCATCTGCTGGTTCACTCACCAAATGGCCACAATGGCCAGAGCCAGAAGCTTCATCCGGGTCTCCCACACAGGTGCAGGGGCCCAAGGACTTGGGCCATCCTCTGCTGCTTTCCCAGGTGCATTAACAGGGAGCTGGATCGGAAGTGGAGCAGCGGGGACTCGAACCAGCACCCATATGGG
The DNA here is from genome assembly GCF_051225735.1 of Oryctolagus cuniculus. Classification (NCBI taxonomy): domain Eukaryota; kingdom Metazoa; phylum Chordata; class Mammalia; order Lagomorpha; family Leporidae; genus Oryctolagus; species Oryctolagus cuniculus. Next base: position 10,682,291 of record NC_142874.1, on the reverse strand, counting down.
ATGCTGGTGTTGCAGGCAGTGGTTTTACCACTGCACCACATCGTGGGCCCTTGCACAGTCTTTAATATGATTTTGAAGACCCGTCACAATCTGTCACTCTTACTGCTCTGGCTTCAGCACTATCTATCTATCTATCTATTTATTTGACCGGTAGAGTTATAGACAGTGAGAGAGAGAGAGAGAGAAAGGTCTTCCTTCCATTGGTTCACCCCCCAAGTGGATGCTACAGTTGGCGCTGCGCCAATCTGAAGCCAGAAGCCAGGTTCTTCTCCTGGTCTCCCATGCGGGTGCAGGGCCCAAGCACTTGGGCCATCCTCCACTGCCTTCCTGGGCCACAGCAGAGAGCTGGCCTGAAAGAGGAGCAACCGGGACAGAACCGGTGCCCCAACCGGGACTAGAACACAGAGTGCCGGTGCCGCAGGCAGAGGATTAACCAAGTGAGCCAGGGTGCTGGCCCCCAGCACCCACCTTTGACCAAACGCCATCCTTGCTGCTGTCTCCAGTTCCCTGAAAGTATCCAGATCTATTCTGTCAGCACTAGAGTGATACCACACTGCCCCCTTGACCCCCACCACACTGGTTCCCAGTGATTCCTCTTCAGTGTAACTGCCATTTCTTTGGGGACACATTCTCAGCTACCAACCAACACCGAAGTCCCTTGTTAGTCATTTCCACAGCATAATTTTTAATTGATAACCTTTAGGTATTTTTGTGATTTACTGTGTCAGATTATCTAAAGCAGATAGAACAAGTCAAGAAGACAGCACATGACCAATACATTGTTTTGTTTTGTTTTGTTTTGTTTTTAATTATTCATTTGAAAGGCAGAGTTACAGAGAGGCAGAGAGGCAGAGGAAGAGAGAGAGAGGGAGAGAGGGAGAGAGGGAGAGAGGGAGAGAGAGAGAGAGAGAGATGGAGAGCTTCTATTCACTGGTTTACTCCCCAAATGGCCACAAAAACTGGGGCTGAGCTTGGCCAAAGCCAGGGGCCAAGAGCTTCATCTGGGTCTCCCATGTAGGTGCTGGGGCCCAAGGACTTGGGCCATCTCCCTCTGCTTTCCCAGGCACAATAGCAGGGAGCTGGATAGGAAGTGGAGCAGCGGGAACTTGAACCGGTGTCCATATGGGGATGCTGGCACTGCAGGTGGCTGTTTAACCTGCTACGCCACAGCATCGGTCTCAATACATAGCTTTTAAATGAATAGATTTAGGGAGAATGTATCTTCCTAAGGGAATCATTCTTACTATGTGAAATCACAACACTAAGTATTGGATTGCCTCACATGTTATGGAACCAACCTATAAAGAATAATCTTCTTTAACAATTCTAAAACTTTAGAGGACGTCAACATTGTCTACAGAACTTGTTGTAATCTAGACCACTAAATCCACTCCTAAGTTTCTGATTCCTGTACCCTGTGGCTGAGCCCATCAACTTGTATTTCTTTCTTTTTTTTTTTAAGATTTTATTTATTTATTGAGAGGTAGAGTTACAGACAGTGAGAGGGAGAGACAGAGAGAAAGTCTTCCATCCATTGGTTCACTCCCCAAATGGCCACAACAGCCAGCACTGTGCCGATCCGAAGCCAGGAGCCAGGTGCTTCCTCCCAGTCTCCCATATGGGTGCAGGGGCCCAAGGACTTGGGCCATCCTCCACTGCTTTCCCAGGCCACAGCAGAGAGCTGGATTGGAAGAGGAGCAGCCGGGACCAGAACCAGTGCCCATATGGGATGCGGCACCACAAATGGAGGATTAACCTACTGCACCACGGTGCCGGCTCCTCAGCTTGTATTTCTAAAATGTTACCGGGGATACAGATGATGCAGGGACCATACTTTGAGAATCACTGTTCTATGGTTAGAAATCCCCCCCACTCCATGCTTTAGGTGGAAATAAAAAGGAGAACAAGAAACTGAAAGGATGAGTTTGGGAAGCGAAATTGTGGATTTCAACATATTTCTACCCCGTTCCCTTGAGTCCTGTTACAAAGCATAAAACTAGATTACATTCCTGTGCTTCCCACGGTCACAGCACTGTAGTGTGGGTCGTGTTGCTAAAGCCGTAGACAGGCAAAGCTCCATCTTTACCAGGAACTCAGATGTCGCACTTTGGCTGTTGCTTCCATTCGAACTCACTTTCTCTTCCCAGCTGCCCTTGTTTCTACCAGTGAGTCCACAAATTCCCTGAATTTTCGGTTTTCAACTATTCTTCCATCTGCATTGGGTATGTTGAGTACGTTAAGGTCCAACAAGGTTCTGTCATTTCTTCCTGCAGTTATTACTTCCAAAACTTTGCCTTATTTGACGTTCCTGCTCTTCCACTCTGGTCCTCTTCCACACTTCCTTTCTTTCCCACTTCTACCATTCAGCCTACTACCTTTTTTGGTCAGGACTTTTCTACCAGGTTAGTGTTGACAGAATCTAATTAATATGAGTGTAAGCAAGAGAGGGACATATGAAGGGGTCATCAAAAAGCTTATGGAAAATGTATATTGTGAAAAGACTGTGTGTGGATTTCTTTTTTGTTTTTTTTTTTTCCCCACAATACACTATCTCTTCATTCCATTTTTCCATGAACTTTTTGAAATCCCTTCATAGTAACTGTAGAAATACTAAAGATGACTTCAAGGATTGGAGAAACTCAAAAATGTGGCTCTCTGAGGCTCTGACTCCTCCGTGTCTTGTCATTCCTGTGCTTCAGACAAGCTGTGTGTATATAAGAGGCGGAGAGAGCCAGGACTGAGGGTGCTTCAGGCTTACAATTTATCAGCAGCTGCCTAACAGAAGAGAGAAATCCTTTGAGCACGTGTGCTTGAAATCTCAGGTAAAGAATATAATTAGCCTGCCTTAGGTCACACAGTCATCCTTGGGCCAATCTCTGTCACCAGGGGCATGGGGCATTATGGTTGGACCACGTCCTCAGGTGGTGTGAAGGCTGGATTAGAAATATAACTATCAGCAACCCCGGCAGACTCTTATTAATTGAGACAAGCACATTTCAACAGCCAAAAAGAGCAGCATCAGTACCAGAGAAGTGAAAAAGAATTATGAGCAGGAAAACACAACAGCAAAGAGTAACGCTCAATTTTGCTACTATCCGCTGTGGTTCCTTCCCCTCCTCAGTCATTCTCCTTCCTCCAGATGCTCGGATGTAGGCATGTTTCAGTGTGTGTCTCATTCTGTCCTCCTCTAGGAAGCTTTTCCAAGCAGATCCACAGAGATCTTTTCTTTCCTAAAATTCCCATAACCCTTATAATGAAAATAATGGATCTAACATTCAATGGTATTCCAGTTTATGTGTGTTCATTTTTCCTCATAAGCACCTTAAACAAGGATGTCATGTCTCACATCTGTTTTGTGGTCTCCACAGTACTCAGAATAATTGTTGCATTGCTCAAAAGGGACTTTTGGAGTAACTTCATAATCAGTAAGTGCGATGAGAGATGTGTAAAGACCATGGGGACAATATTGGGAACTGAACGGTACAGGGGGTAAAAAATAAATATTGAATTTCCTACACGGTCTCCTTAAAAAGGGAGCTCCACACTGGTTTCCACAAATAAGGGAAAACATGTGACATTTGTCTTTCTCATCTCACTTAGCATAATGACCTCCAGTTGCATTCATTTTGCTGCAAATGTCAGGATTTTATTTTTTATGGCTGAGGAACATTCCATCATGTTTATATACACCACATTTTCTTTATACAATCATTAGCTGAAAGACATCTAGGTTGATCCCATATCTTTGCTATGTTGAACTGAGTTGCTATAAATGGGAATACAGTCAGTATAGAGTATAAAAATTATGTGGATGTCATATCATCTGGATATAGTTATAAATATTGCTTCATTGAATAATACCATGTAAATAACAATATGTCCTTTTCTCTCATACTTTGTGGCATTAATATCTCTGCTGTCAAGAAAATAAAATAAAATTAATAAAAAGGAGGAGTTCAACTAATGATTTCTGGTTCTGTTCTAGCTCTGAAGAGTTGAATGATGTGTTTTAGACTAGACTTTTATTACTATGCAGTAGGTTTAATATAAGGAAAATTCAAAAAGTTCATGGAAAATAGAATTAAAAGATGTTATTTTGGTGCAAAAATTTTTAAATCCATGCATGTGTTTTTCATATTACACATTTTCCATGAATTTTTAATACTCCTTGCACATACATATTTGTATTTTCCATTAAGAAAGACTTTTGAGGAGAAATTTAATGATGAAATGATAAAATAGTCTACATTTTGACTTGTTTCACTCCTGCAAGTTGAAATATCTTTAAACCTGGTATGGAAAGATGGAGAAAAAATCTTCTTAAAGCTTAAAATATTCATGGCAGAAGACCACTTTGTGACAAAGCATTAGTATTTGCAAGATTGATTTAGATAACTTTTGGATAATAGACCTGGGTTTGCAAGAGAATTGTGCTTAAAATGGACCTTGGGCCTTTTTCCCACCATGATAATATCTGTATATTTATTTATTAATATATCCATGTAAGAGTACTTCAAAAAGTTCATGGAAGTGGAATTAAAAGACAAATTTAGGGCAGTTATGTAGCCAAGGGTTAGGATGCTGGTCTTCAGATGCCTACATCCCACAGCAATGTACCTGGGTTTAATTTCTGACCCCAGCTTCCTGCTAATGCACACCTGGGAGAGAGCAGTGGTGGCTTATGTAGTTGTGAGTGGTCTGGGCAGGTTCCTGGCTTTGACCCTGGCCAAGCTCCAGCAGTTGTAAACATTTAAAAATGAACCAGTGGATGGTAGTGCGCTCTCCCCCCCTCCCCTGTTGTTCTCCTCTTCCCCCATCTACCACCCAAGTAACTTTATAAAATCCACTTTTTCAAAGAAAAGATGTTCATTTTTGTGTAAAAGTTTTAAAATCCATGCCATAGTTTTTCTTTTTTTTTTTTTTTTTTTTTTTTTTGACAGGCAGAGTGGACAGTGAGAGAGAGAGACAGAGAGAGAAAGGTCTTCCTTTGCCGTTGGTTCACCCTCCAATGGCCGCCGCTGCAGCCGGCGCACCGCACTGATCCTGGCAGGAGCCAGGAGCCAGGTGCTTTTTCCTGGTCTCCCATGGGGTGCAGGGCCCAAGCACCTGGGCCATCCTCCACTGCACTCCCTGGCCATAGCAGAGAGCTGGCCTGGAAGAGGGGCAACCGGGACAGAATCCAGCGCCCCAACCGGGACTAGAACCCGGTGTGCCGGCGCCGCAAGGTGGAGGATTAGCCTATTGAGCCACGGCGCCGGCTCTGCCATAGTTTTTCATAATACACATCTTCTATGAACTTTTTGAAGACTCTTTAAACTACTAATTTATTAAACATTTTATTTCAGAATAGTTTTAAGTTTATACAACATTATAAAAGTAATAGAAAGAATTCCCATACACACCACATCCAGCTTCCCCTGTTACTCACTTCTTAGAATGGAATATTTGTCATACTTGACGACCCACACCCAGCTTCTCCTATTCTGTAATCCAAACTCACTCTTATCCATCCCACCTTTCCCAACCTCTAGTAATCACCATTCTATCTGTGTTCACATTGAGGGTTTTTTTTTTAATCTTTTTTGCTTCCACATATGAGAGAGAATTTGCAGTATTTGTCTTTCTGTGTCTTGTTTATTTTATTTAACATGATATTCTCCAGTTCCATCCACTTTGCTGCAAATGCCAGGAGTTCATCATTTTTATGGCTGAATAGTATTCCATTGTGTGTATGTGTGTGTGTGTATATAAATACATTTTCTCTATGTATTCATCTGCTGGACACTTGAATTGATTCTCTATCTTGTCTATTATGAACAGTGTTGTAATAAACATGGTAGAGTAGAAATCCCTTTGATATAATAATTTCAAGTCTTTTGAATATATATCTGGTAGTAAGATTATTGGTCCATGGCAGTTCTGGTTCTAATTTTGTTTTAAGAAATCTCTGTACTGTTTTCCATAGTGAATGTACTATCTACATTCCTACCAACAGTGTATATAATGAACTAAAATTTGTAGACAATTTTCTATGTCAAAGCATTGTCCTAAAAGCTAGAAATACAGTGGAAAAGTCAGTAATAGACAATCCCTTATGAACTTATATTGACATTGGTAAGACAAGTAATCAGACAAATCCATATAAACAAGCACCCTCAACTGAGGAGGACAATGTTGGTTCCCATGAGGAAGTAATAAGTAGGAAGAACTCCAAGGGAGAGGTAAGAATAAGAGATCAAAGAGAATGGACAGCCTGTTCTGGCAGAAGGAGATGAGTGAGTGCCCTCCCAGAGCTGAGTGGGGTGGTGTGGAAGGGCAGAGATGGCTGGCAGGAGTGATCGCAGAGCCTTATCAACCGTAGTCAGGAGACTGGATTTTCTCAGCACGACAAGGGTGAAGTTTCCACAGGCTTTTTATCAAAAGAATGACATTATCAGTTCTGTGTTTTAGAAGGTCATTCAGGCTGCTGTTGGAAAAGAGATTGGTAGAGGAAGACTGAACTGGAGGAAAGTACTAGAAAGCTGTGGCTGTGTCCCAGGGAGGACAGTGGCTGTGAGATTGAAAGAAGTGGATGGATTTTTAAAATATTTAGAAATTAGAGCAAGCAAGACTTGATAAATTAGATATCTGCTCTCAAGTTTCTTAGTTAGAAAATTAGTAGATTATAGCACCACTTACTACTGAAGAAAACATTGCTTGCCAGACAGATTTAAAGGGGGAAGATGAGTTTGATTTGGGACATGGTAGTCTAAAGGACAAGACAAAGCTCCAAAAGTAGAGATAATCCAAGTGGCAAGCAAATACAGTGTCCAGAGTTCAGAAGACCTGGCTCGGCTTTCCAGAAGGATTAGGAAGTCGTGGGTGTACAGGTGATAATTGTAGAGCTCTCCCGTGGACAAGGACATGAAGAATCCAGAGGGAGAGGGTCCAGGAGAGGAAAAGGAGTCAACAAAGGGGAGGAGTAGAATATGGCCAGAAAGGCAGATGGAAACCCCAGGAAGGGTGAAGGACAGAGGGGTAGCATCGTGCTTGGAGAGAGAGATGGATCGGGAGCTTTGCTGTTTTTGTTCTTAGTGTAGAGGGTCCTTGAGCTCAGCTAGAACAGTTGCAGGCACGGGAAACTGGGAGCTATCTGGTTTTTATTGAGGTCCCACAGAGAACGCAGGAAAGAATGGGACCCAAAATGAGAGGATTGCCATGGCAAGGAGAACTTATGACTTTCTTTGCAATCGAAGTAGAAGAGGGAATGACAGACATGGAACAAGAATGTGTAGATTTTTAAAGTTCCTTTCTAATGGCCTTCTGAAGTCATCTGCTCAGAATAAGGGGGTTGCTTGCAGGGTCAAATATTCAGTGAAATTTGAGGTTCAGAGAAGTAACTAAACATTTTTCACTGAGACATATTTTTACTAAAAATATGCATGGTTAGATTCAAATGTAACTGAATAACCTGTACATTTTTGCTAATTCCAGCAATGGTAAAAATAGTAAGACAGACAAGCATTGTTGAGAGCCTTATGGAGGTTCACAACCTTGGGTTGATGGTGTCCACAAGGAGCAGGATGCGTCACTTAACCCTGCAGTGCGTCATTGGAACACAGGTACATCTGAGGGCGGCACTTGGACATGACCCTCAGAGAGTGACATCCTGAAACAGCAATTGCTTCCTGTTTACCAAGGTTCCACAGGTGTTCTTTCAGATAGACTTGAAATTTAGAAAAAAATGAAGACCACTATGTGTTATAAATAAGATTTTTAAAGCAAAACAACATTTGGGCAAGTTGTTTTGCTTGCAGTGTTTATTTAGAGAAAAAATTACACTTCACTTCTCTTTGACCTTTCAGTTAATTATCAGTCGTTGGGAAGATGAGTTCATAGATCCATCACTCATCTAACTCACTTTTCATCTGCTCCCTGAAGACCCTGGCACATCAGCTCTTGAATGTATTATTTCTGAAGGCAGCCTCTTTCCTCTCAGAGTCTCTAGTTGGGAGAAAGCTCTTTGCAGTGTCTAATCAGCCTGACTCCTTGTATTTCCTGTTTTGGTCCTAGGTGTGTATGCACTCAGACATTTTTTTTCTTAGCTTTTGTTACTTATTCTGTTATTTCTCCCTGACAGTTTTGCTGTACAAAAATGAGACTGGCATTCTCTGGTCAAAATCCATGCCGTGGGTAAAAGATAAGTGATTCAGTCTTCAGTGGAGAAAGGTTATACCAGGTGACCTCATGGGAATCACTCATTTTTAAGACATAACAATTCTTCAGAAAGGTCACGAGTTTATTATCTTCCTGATGCCTTTGCCTTTGTTTTGCTGAGTCGTGCTGGAAGTGATAGCGGCCTCTCTTTCCAATTCGCTTCCCTAAGAGCTGAGCTGGCAGGAAATCAGGGATGAGCATTCTTGCTAACTACTCAACATAGCAGCAGCAAAGGCTCACTTCCCTCTCCGTCCCTGTTAGGAGCAGTCAAGTTTGGAAAAGGCGAAACGGCTGTCGTTACTTATGTGATGATAAAAGGATCAAAATGGGAGGTGCGCTGCAAACTAGTGCACTACTAATATGATACAGTTTTTAAAACTAAACTATTTCTTGACATAGTATTCACTATACTCCTCAGTAAATACTCAGATATACTCTATGCTGCTATATTTTATAGAGTAAGGGTTCCCTGCCCAAGAAAGCAAAAACATTCATAAAACCACATTTTAAAGTTATAAATGTTTAGTGTAGTTTCACACAGTCTGTCAGCATTTCCCAGTAATATGCATTTAAATGAACAACAAATGAATTAAGATGCATGAATGAAGATAATACTCATGTAACTTAGGAAAATGCAGCTTGAAAGGACCCCGTAAAGGGCATTTTGTATCTTTTCTATATATGAGAAGTCTTCAAAAAGTTCATGGAAAATTCCTATTATGAAAAACTGCTTTGATTTACAAAAAAAATCACACCAAAATAAACTTATCCTTTAATTCCATTTTCCATGAACTTTTTGAAGTTCCTTATATTTTAAAAACTTGCCTTGTTCCCGGCAAGGTTTTTTTTTTTTTTTTTTTTTTTTTTTTTTTTTTTTTGCTGTTGTTCTCAATTGAGAGATAATCTTTCCAGGAACAGAATGACAGTGTCATCAATAACACTGATTATCTGGACTAGTAAATTATTTTCTGTGACCAAAACCAAGTGAATTGATTAATTACCTTCAGATTCAGTTAAATGGGCCACTCTGATGTTTGGAAATAGCATGTATTCTTTAAGCCAATTATTCAATGTGTTGTGCTTTTAGAAAAGAACAAAAGAAAAAACAGATTCCACATGTATAAAACCATATGAAAATAGATTTGAATATCTTTTAATAATTTTTCAATTTCAGAAAATTGCAGGCAAAAATAAATAGAAGTGTGATTCCTTGTCAGATGTGTAAGTCAAGGTCTACAAGCATTAGGTTTTTGTTTTGTTTTGTTTTGTTTATTTTTTGACAGGTAGAGTTAGACAGTGAGAGAGAGAGAGAGAGAAAGGTCTTCCTTCCATTGGTTCACCCTCCCAAATGGCCACTACGGCCTGATCGGAAGCCAGGAGCCAGGTGCTTCCTCCTGGTCTCCCATGCGGGTGCAGGGCCCAAGCACTTGGGCCATCCTCCACTGCCCTCCTGGGCCGCAGCAGAGAGCTGGACTGGAAGAAGAGCAGCCGGGACAGAACCGGCGCCCCAACCAGGACTAGAACCCAGAGTGCCGGTGCCGCAGGCAAAGGATTAGTTTAGTGAGCTGTGGCGCCAACTCAAGCATTAGGCTTTAAAAACACTACTTAGCACTTATCTAACTGCCCCTTGTTAATTTCTATTTTTGGTAAATATCCAATCATAATGAAGTACAAAATATTTACCACAAAAGAATTTAATCAGCTAACGTTTATTTGCTTCTAGACTTAAGAATCATATGTATTCAGGAATTTAGTTTTGAACTATATACTTCCTTTAATGGATTTATATCTATAAGGCAATAGGCAATTTCTGTTCTCTCAAAAAATAAAAATTAAAAAAACCCTTCCTCTCACTCATGCAATATCATTTTTAGAACCATCATATAGGTATAAAATTTACATCTCCTATGTAATATGCAGTCATTGAAATGAAAACTGTATATAGAAACTGATTAATATCATTGCTGCCAAATCATGATTATAGGTGAGAATTATTCATCACTTAAACATTTCTTCCATTTCTAATTACCATATTTAGTTTTTCATCTTCCCTATAACTATTCTAGAGTACATATCCATTTCAAATATTCTGGAATCTTCCTCAGACATAGGTTGATTTAAATACCAGAATCTAATCTGGTTCAGAATTTTTTTAAAAAATATTTATTTATTTATTTATTTGAAAGCTTTACTGAGACACGCAGAGAGAGAGTGAGAGAGAAGCAGAGCTTCCATCTGCTGGTTCACTCCTTGGATGGTCTCAATGGCCTGGGCTGGGCCAAGCTGAAACCAGGAGCCAGGAGCTTCTTCTGAGTCTCCGACATGGGTGGCAGGGGCAGAACACTTGGGCCGTCTTCTGTTGCTTTTCTCAGGCCCTTAGTAGGGAACTGGATCAGAAGTGGAGCAGCCGAGACAACAGGTGCCCATATGGGATGCCAACCTTCCAGGTAGTGGCTTACGTGCCACTTTATGTATTTACGCATTTATGTATGCATGTGTTTGAAAGGCAGTGGGAGAGAAAGAAGGATGGACATAGAAAGAGAGATAGTCCATCTGCTGGTTCACCCCTCAAAAGGCTGGGGATGGGCCAGGCCAAAGCCAGGAGCCGGGAACTCCATCAGGGTCTCACACGTGAGTGGCAAGGAGTCGAGCACTTGGGCCGTCTTCTGCTGATTCCTAGGTGCATTGCATGGAGCCAAGCGGGAAGCAAAGTCGCTAGGACTCAGACTGGCACTCTGATACAGGAGGCAGGTGTCCCAACCAGAAGCTCCACAAAGCACCACAAGTCCACCCCTGGTGGAGTTCCTGGCTCCTGACTTTGGACCGGCTCAGCCCCAGATGCTGCAGCCATTTGGGGAATGAACCGGTGAATGGAAGATTCTCTCTCTCTCTCTCTCTCTCTCTCTCTCTTTTATTCTACCTTTCAAATAAAAACAAAAAAAAATTTTTTTTTCTCAGCCAGTTTCCTTTGCCTACATCACTCTGATGAAGAGTGACATAGCGCCTTGTTCTCCTCCCCACCTCTGTCAGAAGCAAGGAGGACCTGGGAGACTACTAGTTCCCTTTCATCCACTTCCAGGTATGCATAGAACTGGGGATGTTGAGGTCGGCACTGTGGCACAGTGGGTTAAAGCCCTGGCCTGACGCGCCAGCATCCCATATGGGCACTGGTTTGAGTCCCGGCTGCTCCTCTTCCGATCCAGCTCTCTGCTATGTCCTGGGAAGGCAGTAGAAGATGGCCCAGGTGGTTGGGCCCCTGCACCCGCGTGGGAGACCCAGAAGAAGTTCCTGGCTCCTGGCTTCAGATCGGCATAGCTCCAGCCGTTGAGGCCATCTGGGAAGTGAACCAGAGGATGGAAGACCTTTCTCTCTCTCTCTCTCTCTCTCTCTCTCTCTCTCTCTATCTCTATCTCTATCTCTATCTCTCTGCCTCTCCTCTCTCTGTGTAACTCTGACTTTCAAATAGATAAAATAATTAAAAAAAAAAAAAAAGAACTGAGGACACAGAATACAGCAGCTCCTATGTTTGTGGAGTGGCATTTATTTTAGATGTAAACCCAAGAGCTGTTTTCCCTTGAGGTTACCCAACAAATGCTAATCAAAGCCTCTCCCAATTCTGCCTAATGTGCTCAATCTTGCTCTTCTTTGACCCCTCAGAGCCTCCCCTTAAGAAATCCTGATGTCTTTATTTTGAAAGCTGTTTGCTCTAAACTAAATCACAATTCTCTTGAGAGTGTAACCAGATGAAATTTAACCAACAGTGACAGTGGAGAAAATAAAGGAGGAAGAAAGAAAGAAAAACAACCATAATTAAACATATAGCATACGCTCACTCTCAAAATGTCCTGGTTATCCGACAAATGTTGGTTCCATCAACATTCCAAAACTCCAAACCTCTACCGGTCAGAGCTGGACAGGACCTGAGAGACTTTACCCAGCAGCTCTCAATCTGAGCTACATTAAACTCACTTGGAAATTTTGAAAAATACTAAGACAAATGCTGCCAAGACCACAGCCAGATCCTTTTGGAAGTAGAATTCATAAAGTGTTCATTTTTAAAAGCAGATGATTTTAATGAATGACTAGGGATTAAAAATGACTGATTTGTAGCCCACTATCAGGTGAACAGATTAATAGCCAGAAGAAACATGTGGATGGATGGATGGATGGATGGATGATATAGATAACAGATAAGTGACATGATAGATAGATAGATAGATAGATAGATAGATAGATAGATAGATAGATAATATAGACACAGATAGGTGATAGATACATAGATGGACAGGCAAATAGTGAGTAGATAGATGTATGGACAGGCAAATAGTTAGGTAGATAGACTGACAGTAAAAGCCATACTTTGGGCAGGATGTGCACTTGGCACATTTCTGTAATCTGGACGCACTAGAATGAAGCCTGCACGTGAACAACTGGTAGAAGTTATTTCCCCTCAGCTCCTCAAGTGATCTAAAATTTAGGGCAATTGCTCTAAAACTGAACAATTTTATTGATGGAAATAGAAATTATAGTTGCTATAAAAGGTTTTCATTTCAGATTAAATGTCAAGTTTCTCATCCAGTTGGTATATAGGATCGCAATTCACTTTCAAATGACGCTTTTGGGAGGAGGGCTAATCCATGGTTCTCACAGTATCCTCCCTGCACCAGTAGCATTAAGATAACTGGGAAACTTATTAAAAATGCAAACTAGGAGCAGGTATTTAGCCTAGCAGTTCAGACGTTTGTTAAGATGACTACAGCCGATTTTTGAGTGCCAAGCTTTGATCCCAGCTCTGACTCTAACTCCAGCTTCCTGCTATTGCAGACCCTGGGAGGCAGTGGGGATGGCCTGAGGATCTGGGTCCTTGCCACCCACAAGGGAGACCCAAATTGAGTCCTGGCTCCCAGTTTCCACCCTAGCCTAGCCCCGGCTGTTGCAGGAATTTGGGGAGTGAAACTACATGAGTGCTCCCTCTCTGTCTGCCCCTCACATAAATGAATAAATAATTTTAAATCAAATTAGTGGACCCCATCCCAGACCTGCTGAGTCAGAGATTTGGAGTGGGACCCACATATCTCTGTTTTTACTGGCCCTATAGATGAGTCCAAGAGATATCAAAGTTTGAAAACCAAGTTGGTAATACAGATAATAAAACAGGCAATTGCACTACAGTGTGTTCATGCTGTAATGGGCTAAATATAGGGAAAAGATGTTAAAAGAAGTCTGTGCTTATGGGACAACAAGACAGAAAGCAACATAAATGAGATAACAGACAGCTGTATTTGTTGATTTTCCATTACTTTTAAAAAAATTATTAGACATATGTATATTGCAAGGAAGAGTGTATGTGTGTGTGATGGCACTTCAAAAAGTTCATGGAAATTAGAATTCAATAAGTTTATTTTGGTGCAAAAAATTTTTGAAATCCATGCCTGAGAGAAGCCTTCAAGAAGTTCATGTAAAATGCACATTACAAAAAACCTGTGCATGAATTAAAAAGAAAGACTTGCACCAAAATAAATTATTATTTCGTTATTTTCCCATCTTTTTGGAAATATCTTCCCATGAGCACACACGCATGCATGTGTGCGTGCACACACACACACACACACACACATACACCAAAAGAATAAAATAGGAAGTTGAGAAAATCAAGTCAGCGGTGAAAGGAAGGCTGGGAAAAACTAGAGTCTCAAAAATGCGTAGATGGAAATTTTCTGAAAGTTTAATTTTCATAGGTTCAGTATCCAAAGCAAAGACTTTCAAATAAAGCAAACGTGATTCAGAGAAGTACACTATGTATTCAAAAGAAACCCAGCTTCGGTTCTTACTAAAGACTGAGCAGGTTGTTTCATGGATCTTCATGAGATTTCCAAACGTGGTGAGTGACAGCTGCCTGCGTGTAATGAACTTGTAGTTCACATTCTTTGAGAAGCAAGGACTGGCAGAGGACAAGATTAAGGTCCTAGCTTAAAACTGCAGAGTTACATCAAGATAAATGCTTGGAAGGATGACTTCTCAACTCTAGAATTCCCAAAACACTCATGCGGGAAGCGGCGTGACAGAGAAACAGATGTGTGTGTTCCCCAGCACTTGTTCACTGCACTTGTTGTTGGTAGCTCCAGAGCAATCCCTTCTTGTGCAATCACTGAATTTCCTACAATGATATATGAAAACCTTCACATTCTTGCAAGGGTGATTTTTTTTTTATTTTTTTATTTTTTTGACAGGCAGAGTGGACAGTGAGAGAGAGAGACAGAGAGAAAGGTCTTCCTTTGCCTTTGGTTCACCTTCCAATGGCCGCCGCAGCTGGCGTGCTGCGGCCGGCACACCACTCTGATCCGAAGGCAGGAGCCAGGTGCTTCTCCTGGTCTCCCATGGGGTGCAGGGCCCAAGCACTTGGGCCATCCTCCACTGCCCTCCCTGGCCACAGCAGAGGGCTGGCCTGGAAGAGGGGCAACCGGGACAGAATCCGGCGCCCCAACTGGGACTAGAACCCTGTGTGCCGGCGCCGCAAGGCGGAGGATTAGCCTAGTGAGCCGCGGCGCCGGCCGCAAGGATGATTTTTAAAATCATATCCTGTTGGCTTTTATTTTGTGTTGTTTTACTTCCATTTTACAGTCCTCACAATTAACATATTTTGTGTTTATTCAACGCAAAATATTTGTAAACATTTATGGGGCAGTGTGATACTTCAGTGCATATACACAATGGGTAATGCTCACATCACGGTAATTGGAATTTCCATCTCCTTGCCATTTCTTTATGTTTGCAGACTGTGAGCTGCTTAACCTTCTGAAATATATGCTAGGTTATTAGAAATTATAATCATCCTACTTTTTGTAGAGTACTATAATTTATGATTTTTTTTTTGACAGGCAGAGTTAGACAGAGAGAGAGAGAGACAGAGAGAAAGGTCTTCCTTCTGTTGGTTCACCCCCCAAATGGCTGCCACGGCCAGCACTGCACCGATCCGAAGCCAGGAGCCAGGTGCTTCCTCCTGGTCTCCCATGCGGGTGCAGGGCCCAAGGACTTGGGCCATCCTCCACTGCACTCCTGGGCCATAGCAGAGAGCTGGCCTGGAAGAGGAGCAACCGGGACAGAATCAGGCACCCCAACTGGGACTAGAACTGGGGTGCCTGCACCGCAGGCGGAGGATTAGCCTAGTGAGCCGTGGCGCCAGCCTATAATTTATGATTTCTAACTATTGTGGCACCCGTTACCCAGCCTCCTTCTGTTCCTTCTTCCCCTAATTTCCCATCTTCCAGTAATCATTATTCTAGTTTCTTCTGCTTCCAGGTCAGTCTTACATGTAGTGTTTGTGTTCCTCATGCTGCCTTATTTCAGTCAGTACAATGTCCTCCAGGTCCCTCTGTTTTGCCACAAATGACGGATTTCATTCGTTCTTATGGGTGAATAATATCCATTGTGTACTCATGTATACCACATTTTCTCTAGCCATTCATCTGCTAATGGACAAGTCAGTTGACTCCCCCATACTCTTCTCTGTAATATTGTATTTAATTTACATTTCCACCAGCAGGTTTTTTTAAGATTGATTTATTTACTTGAAAGGGAGAGTTACAGAGAGGAAGAGGCAGAGGCAGAGAGAGAGAAAGAGGTCTTCCATCTGCTGGTTCACTCCCCAAAGGGCCTCATTGGCCAGAGCTGGGCCAATACAAAGCCAAGATCCTGGAACTTCCTCTTGGTTTCCTATGTAGGGGCAGGAGCCCAAGGACTTGATCAATCTTCCACTGCTTTCCCAGGTGCTGTAGCAGAGAGCTGGACCTAAACTGGAGCCTCTGGGACTTGAACTGGTGCCTGTGTGGGATACCAGCTCTGCAGGCAGCAGCTTAACCTTCTATGCCACAGCGCCGGCCCCATCCACCAGCAGCTTTTAAGAGCTCCCTTGTCCCATTTCCTTGCCAGTATTTGTTATTTTTTTATTTGGCAATAGCCATTCTAACTGCAATGAGATGATATCTCATTGTAGCTTGGATTTGCCTTTTCCTAATGATTAGTTGAACATTTTTTCCTACCCTTGTTGATCATTCTCATTTTTGTTTTTGAGAAATGTCTGTTCAGATAATTTTAATTGGATTATTTGGTTTTTCTGTTGTATTGTTTGAGTTCTTTATGTATTCTGAATATTCCTTGTCACATCAATAGTTTGCAAATAATTTTGTTGAATGTTGTCTTTGCTGTGTAGAAGCTTCTTAGTTTGATATAATCCCATTTCTCTATTTTTGCTTTTTGCCAATGCTTTTGGGGTCTTATCCAAAAGTTTCTGCTTATATTGATGTCTAAAAGTGTTTCCCCTGTCATTTTTTTTCCTTGTGGATTTAAACCTCAGGTTTTGCAGTAAGTTCTTTGATCCAATTTGAGTGGAATTTTGTATATGCCAGTGCTAGGGATCATCTGTGACACAGTGGGTAAAGCCACTGCCTGTGGTGCAGGCGTCCCATATGGGTGCTGATTCAAGTCCCAGATGCTCCACTTCTGGTCTAGCTCCCTGCATGTGCCTGGAAAACCAGCAAAAGATGGCCCAAGTCCAAAGAACCACATGAGAGACCTGTATGAAGCTCCTGGCTCCTGGCTTTGGCCTGGCCCTACCCTGGCTGTCGTGGCCATTAGGGGAGTGAACCAGCAAATGGAAGATCTCTCTCTCTCTCTCTGTAACTCTTCATTTCAAATAAATAAATAAATAAATATAAATATTAAAAAAGAGTTAGAGATCAAGTTCCACTCTCATTTTTGCCTTTGTCGAGTGTTGGTTATCTGTAGATGCATCCTGTATCATTGGTCAGTGGACTGGCTTTCCTGCTGGTACCATTCTGTCCTAGTTATCATAGCCGTGTTTTCAATGTCTCTAAGATCAGGTCTTATGGAGCCAGCATTGTGAAGCAGCAGATTCAGCTGCAGCTTGCAACACCAGCATCCCGTATCAGTTACAGCTGGAGTCCTGGCTTCTCTGCTTCCCATCCAGCTCCCTTCTAATGTGCCTGGGAAAGCAGCAGAGGATGGTGCAAGCGCTTGGGAGACCAGGACAGAGTTCCTGGATCCTGGATTCACCCTGGACTAGCCTCAGCCATTGTGGCCATTTGGGGAATGAACTAGCAGATGCAAGATCTCCCTCTCTCACTCTGCCTTTCAGATAAATAAAAAGTTCATTATTGGTGTATTGAAATGCTTCTGATTTTATATGTTGATTTTGTATCCTGCCAACCTCATGAATTTGTTTATCAGTTCCAACAGTGTTTCTGTGGAATCTTTGGGTTTTTCTAAATATAGAATCATATCATCTGCAAACAGGCATAATATGACTTCCTCTCTGCCTATTTGTTTGTCTTATATATTTTTTTCTTTTGCCTAAGTGTTCTAGTTAACACATTCAGTAAGAATTTTAGCTTTTCTCTTTTCTTTGCATTAAAAATAGGTGTTTTTTACATCACCTCAAAACTCCAGGGAATTGGCTGTTGCTTCATATCACATATCAGCTGTAAATAACCAGAAACTAAAGCTAAATAAGAACTAATCATGATGTGAGATAAAATGCAATATTTGTAACTCGCTTCTTGTTGCATTTTTCACTTTTGTAGTTTGTGGGTAAAAAACTAAAAAATTTCTGCCCTTCTTTAAACCCGTGTTCACATTCTGTATTTTTAAATTTTTATTGTTTCTATCTTCCAACAAAGACAGCTGTTTCAGACACCTAACAGAAAGGCAAACTTAACAGGGAAGTGAGATACTAAGTGATTTTATCTTATAGATACCATTAATGCAGTTCATTCCTATTGAGTGTAAAGGGGAAAAGATACTGATTTATCATTTAGATTATTGCATGGTGATGTGTTCTGGCCAAATGGTAGAAAGGTTAAAACATAATTTAAAAAAGAGAGAAGATGAAGGAAAAGCATTGTTGACAAACTTCAAACAAACCCACAAATGCAGGCCACTGGAAGTGCTGATGCTAACGCTAATGCTGTAGTTGAAGATAGCCCTTCACCTAGCGAATACTGGAAGAGTTGCTTTTGTCTTCTGAGAACCTGCAGCAGAACCTCCTATACCTAAATGGCCTGTCTGAATATGCGCACTTGCATGCAACATAGGTGTGCACCACGACTGGTAGAAAATATGTTAGATAATAAATATTCAGGTAATACAAAAATTGCTGTCCCTGAACTATTGGAGGCCTAGGAGAGGAATGGACAAACTCCTCTTAACATCTTTCTGCTGTTACAATCCATAAGCTTATTGGGTTATAAAATGGGAACTCCCAGGCATAGAACCTACAGCAGCGAGTTTATGTATCTATTAAAACATAAATGACACTACGTGAAAATTCTTTGGTTATCACATAACTAGCATGTCACAAAAATTGCCCTGGTGCTGGGAAAGAAGGAAACAGGCCAGCAGTTGAGCATTTGCTGATGATAAACCAAAGCACTTTTCAGAATTTCGCATATGTAGATCCAATCTACTCATGACTTCGTTAACTTACAGAGAATGAGAAAAAAGAAGTAGAATTGGAAATATGTCCAAGTCTTTGGTGTTGTTTAATATTTTACTGATGGTTACAATGGATGGTAGTTACTATAAAGAAAATTTAAAATATAAACTGTTTGCTTTAAACCTAATTACCTAGCTTGAAAATCACTAGAATGTTTAGGTTTTGATATATTTCCTTCTAGTCTTTTTTCTATGAATTCAAAATTTTAAATTCGGATAATACTGTTTTCAGTTATGTCCATTGCAGACAAGAAATAAAGTCTGTATATATGTATGTATGTGTGTGTGTGTGTATACCTTTTTAAAAGTTTTTTTGATTTTATGTATTTGAAAGGCAGAGTGACAGAGAGCGTGGGAAGAGGCAGAGGCATGGAGAGAGAAAGATTTTTCTTCTGCTGGTTTACTCCCCCGATGGCTGCAGCAGCCAGGATGGGCCAGGCTGATGCCAGGAATCCAGAGCTCCATCTGGTTCTGAAGTGCAGGTGGCAGGGGCCCAACCATTTGGGCCATCTTCTGCTGCCTTCCCAGGCTCCTTAGCAGGGAGCCGGATAGGAAGTCGAGCAGCCTGGGCTTGAACCGATGCTATGATATGGGATGCCAGCATCGCAGGCAGCTGCTTAACCCACTGTGTCACAATGCCAGCCCCCATATACATAATCTTTTAAAAATGGGAACCTTGGGGCCCAGGGCCAGTGTTGTAGTGTAGAGGGTTAAGCTACCACCTATGACAGCATCCTCTATGGGCACCAATTCATGTCCCAGGTGCTGCACTTCCAATCTAGCTTCCTGTTGATAGTCTTGGAAAAGCAGCAGAAGACAGCCCAATTGTTTGAGCCCTGATACCCACATGGGAGATCCAGATGAAGTCCCTGGCTCCTGGCTTCGACCTGGCCCAGCCCTGGCCATTGCAGCCATCTGGGGAGTGAACTAGTGGATGGAAGATCTCTCTCTATCATTCCCT
Organism: Oryctolagus cuniculus; assembly: GCF_051225735.1. Taxonomy (NCBI): domain Eukaryota; kingdom Metazoa; phylum Chordata; class Mammalia; order Lagomorpha; family Leporidae; genus Oryctolagus; species Oryctolagus cuniculus. Next base: position 10,662,625 of record NC_142874.1, on the reverse strand, counting down.
TTCTGCCATTCTGACTTGCAAATAAATAAATAAATCTTTTTTAAAAGTTGGAACTTATGAAAAAAAACATTATGCTTTCATCTAATATAATTTCTATTCTATCATAATTCTTAGAGTGGTTGATTGATTGATTTGGTAGAGTAACAGAGAAAGAGGGAAAGACAGGAGCCAGGAGCTCTACCCTGGTCTCCCACATGGCACTCAGGAGCCCAGGTACTTGGGCCATCCTCTGCTGCCTTCCCAGGCACAGTAGCTGGAAGCTGGATCAGAAGCAGAGTAACTTGGACTTGAAGTGGCACTGTGATATGGATGCTGCCACATACTGGCCCCTCTGGTAGAATTCTGAATGGACTTTTGTGATTTTACTTTTTTAAGGCATTTTTATTTGTTTCCAAAAAATTATATTATCTGTCTTATTTGAGAGTCACATAGTTGGGATAATCGAATGATATAAGAATCATTCTGTACTCCCTACACACCAGGAAAATGTAAATTAGAAAGAAGAAAGGGGGACAGGATTTTTGATACAGTGAGTTAAGCCATAGCTTGGGATGCTGATATCCCAATCACAGTGCTTGGTTCAAGTCCAGGCTACACCTCTTCCAATCCAGCTTCCTGCTAAAATCTCTAGGAGGCAGCAGATGATGGCCCAAGTGCTTGAGTCCCTGCCATGCATGTAGGAGACTCAGGTGGAGTTCCTGGCTCCTGGCTTTGATTAAGCCCAACCCCAGCCATTGCAGGCATTTGGAGAGTGATAGCAGAGAAAAGACTTCCATCTCAGTCTCTCCCTTTCTCATTCTTTCAAATAAATAAATCTTTTCTTAAAAAGGAAGAAAATAGCCATATTACTACTTAAATACATGTAATTCTACTGCTACTCCCAAATGTCATTAGTTGGAAGTAATTTTTATTTGTAATTCTACTTTTATTTGGAAGACTATCGAATATGATAGTTGTTGATTGAAATATCTCTAATATATCACTAAAAAAGTTTGGGACTGCTTCCCAAGTTGATTTCCCCATACAGGGAAGCTAAGTCAAAAATCAAATACGAGCATTCTGGTGTTCAAGTGGTAACTGCGGTGACGAACAAATGCTCAGACGCCCTGTAAATAGATTAATCTTGAGCAGCTGTTCCAAGGATCTTTAATTAAACTGCAAAGTCACTTGAGTCTATCCTTGAGTCTCATTCTCCCACGGCTAATACTCAATGTCCTTTTCTCAAAGTGATGCCTAAGTGCCACCAAAGTTACTTTCAGAATCTCTCTCTGTTCTGTTGCCTTTCTTACACTATTATACTAGTTTCTGTTCTCGTTATCATCAACTTTTATAGGATAATCATCTCTCCTTTTTCTTTTTACTCTGAGATGGCATTGCCAGATTAATCTTTCTAATAATCTTACTATTTTTATTGGACAAAAACTTGATTTTTATTGTGATTGGAATACTTAACATGAAATTTGTCATCCTTTTTAAAAATTTTATTTAAGTTATACAAGTTTCATGTATTTCATATATACAGATTAGTGGTACTTCCCTCCCTCCCTCCCTCCCTCCCTCCCTCCCTCCCTCCCTCCCTCCCTCTCTCCCTCCCTCCCTACTATGCACCAACCCTTCCTCCTCCTCCCTCTCCCATTCACACTCTTAAATTTTCAAAGATCTACTTTCAATGTGCTTAATGATTGCAAGGTTAACCCTACACTAAGACAAGAGTTCAACAGGTAGTATAAAGAAAAAAAAAAAAAAAACACTGCTCTGTGACAGAAGATACAAGGGCTATAAACAATCATCAAATCTCAAAATGTCTATTTCTCTCCAATATATTACATTGTAGGTACTCTATTAGTTACTCCGTATCAGAGAAAGCATATGATATCTGTCTTTTTCGGGACTGGCTTATTTCACTCAGTATAACAAGGTTTCAGTATACAGTATAGTATTTACTGTTTACTATAGGCACAAGGTTATACAGCAGATCTCTAGAGTTGTTTTATCTTGCACTACTGAAAATTATACCTGTTTCATACCAGTGCCTCTTCTCCTCTACCCTTCAGCTTCTGATAAGCACCATTCTCCTCTACTTCTCTGTGTTTGACGACTTTATGCACCTCATATACACAGGGTGCTTCCCTTAGCATAATTTCCCTGAGGTTCATCCACTAAGCGCCCAACCATGTTGCAAATCATTGAATGTCCTTCTTTTTGAAGGCTATTATTTACTACATGAATAATCCATATTTTCTTTATCTTGTTGAAAGCTGGTGGATATGTGTTTCCACGTTTTGAATAGGTTCCCACGGCAATTGAGTATAGTTAAAGCTCATGTGTGACTGTGTGTGTGTGTGTGTGTACAAACACAAATGTGGGAACTGGGTGAAAGAAACACAAAACTTTAATCTTACTTTATTTTTTAGCATGACATCCAGTTATAATTCTACGCAAACTTTTGCATTCCTTTTGAATTAGGCCCCTACTGTTACAGATGACCCTCTCCATCCCACTGCTAAGCGTTCACTGCCATATCTTCTGTACCTCAAGTACTGTAACAATATCGCTCTCCATCTACCAAAATCCTACTCAGGCTTTGACTCCAGTTTATATACCACATCTTCCATTCCACCGCCCCTGCAGCATTTATATGATCTTTCCATTGATCACAGCACAAAGCACACAACACACTGTAACTTGGACTTTGACTTGTTGTTCGATTGTGTAAGGTATAAATTGCCACAGTATTAAGTTCCCCAAAGGGCAAAGACTAGAATCTTCTCAACTTTGTAAAACTTCACGCACAGTATATATGTAACAAATTATTCATTGACAGAATGACTATAAATAAATAAATAAGTGAACTGAACGAATGAATAGATTAGCAAACACAGTGATCCTTCTTCATTCAAAGTGGCTGGAACTGCCTTAAAACATTGGTATTTTTCCAAGACACTTATTTGCATGTGTAGAATTCGTATGCAGAGGAGTACTTATCATTCAATGCAGTCTTAGTTATCTGTAAATAAAGTGCCTGCTTTGTCAATTATCCATGACAACTTGAGATTTCCTTTGATGTAGTGCTCAGTTAGGTAAGATAAGGGAGTGGACAAAATTGGAAGGAAGTCATGGTTAAAGATGAGGTTAAAAGAATCCAAACACTTAGCAAATCGAGAAAAAAAAAAACTACCACAAAATCAGCTCCAACTAAGAATTTCTGCCACATGCAGAAAAGAAAATTATAGGTGGCTAATTTTCCTGGTAACTCTGTTATTATGTATGTACAAAAGCCTCATTCTAAATCTAATTGTATCTACAAGTAAGGCCAAAGGATTTTGTAAGATTGGTCCTTTTGTTTCTGCTTTTCATTTCAGTGCATACAGGTAATAAAAAAAATACTTTGGTAATGTTATGAATGCCTGCTTAGAAATATCTCTAGTTTAATTTTGTCAGTCTTACAAACAAACCCAGAAAGATCTCAAAGCTGACATAAAATGAATGTTTACAGCATGTGTGAATATGTAGAGGAAATCATAAAATTAGGTTACTCATTCAATATTTATTATATATTGCTCATCTAAATGTCTCCAAAATTATAAGTTAGGATCTGGAGAGAGAAATGCCATTGGGAAAATCATATCCTTTACCTAGAAATGAATTATGGCCTGAGCTCACCAACAGAAGGGGGATAGGGCAAGGCAGTGGTTAACGGGTAAGGGATCATCCTAAAAAACACAAGGTAGATTTTACTGTCTATTGACTTAGAGAATTTGGACAAAGGACTTGAACAGGTAGTTTTCAAAAGAGGAAATTCAAATAGCCAACAGACACACACAAAAATGCTCAGGATCATTAGCCATCAGAGAAATGCAAATCAAAACCACAGTGAGGTTGTACCTCACCCCATTTAAAATGGCTCTCTTACAGAAATCAACAGACAAGAAATGCTGGCAAGGATGTGGGGAAAAAGTACCCTAAGCCACTGCTTGTGGGAATGCAAACTGTGCAGCCACTGTGGAAAACAGTATGGAGGTACCTCAGAAATCTAAATATAGGTCTAACATATGACTCAGCAATCCTACTTCTGGGAATTTACTCAAAGGAAATGAAATTAACATATGAAAGAGTGATCTGTCCCCCCATGTTTGTTACAGCTCAGTTCATAGTAAATAAGATATGGAGTCAACCCAGTGTCCATCAAGTGATGACTGGATAAAGAAATTATCACACACACACACACACACACACACACATAGTGTGAGATACTACTCAGCTGTAAAAGGAATGAAATCCTGTCTTTTGCAACAAAATGGATGCAACTGGAAACCATTATACTTTGTGAAATGAGCCAGTCCCCAAAACACAGATACTTTGTTTTGCCTGATCTGTGGTAACTAATAAAGTACAAAAAAATGTAATGTATATGAGGAAAATTGACATTTTGAGATTAGTTAATTATTTATAGCCCTTGTCTCTACTGTTGAGAAGTAGAAGTTAATTTCTAGTTACTATTTGTTGAATTCTTTACTTAGAGTAGGGTTAATATTTTTTTAAGATTTTTTAAAATTTATTTAAGAGGTAGAATTACAGAGGGCGAGACATATAAGTCTTCCAGCTGCTGATTCACTCCCCAAGTGGCAGCAACAGCCGAAGCTGAGATGATTCGATGCTAAGAGCTAGGAGCTTCTTCCAGGTCTTCCACATGGGTGCAGAATCCCAAGCACTTGGCTGATCTTCCACTGCTTCCCTAGGCCATAAGCAGAGAGCTGGATTGGAAGAGGAGCACCTGGGACTAGAACTGGCACCCATATGGGATGTGTACACTACAGGTTGAGTCTTAGCCTACTGTGTCACAGCACCAGCCCATAGGCAATCTTATGAACAGAAAACAAATGAAAGTAATTCATTGTAAAAATTAAAATAAGAAAGGAAGGAGAAGGGAGAGTGGGAGTGTGGGCAGGAAGGAGGGTAGGGTGGGAACGATCACTGTTGTCCTAAATCTGTATATATGACACACATGAAATTTGTCCACCTTACAATTAATTAAAAAAAAAATACTTCTGGACAGTCTGAGTTGACCCTAGGATTAATGTGGCAGATCTATTCTGCTGGGCACACTCAGGGTTGGGCCTCCTAGTGCCACACCAGCCAACATGGGATTGGAGGAATCTGTTTTGCTCCATCAGGCCATAGAGACTTCTCAGGAAGTCCTCAAAGAAGGCTTATCCTACTAAGACTGAAAAATTGCACTAGATGGAAACAAAAGAATCTCAATGAGAATCCTCTATCCTAATGTTCACACTCCTAATATCAATGGCATGGAACTATCTCCAGAGGCAAAAGACCCAAGAAGAGAAGTTACGATAGTATCCTACCAACCCACTGCAGAATTCAATATCTATGAGTACAAGCAAGACTTGGCCTTCTCTGCTTCTGTTATTACCATGGCAAGGTGATCATTATCTCCTTCTCTATACTGCTCTCCTTTAGTATCCTATCTGGTGGGAAGAAAATGCAGCTGGCTAGTTGAAACTTTGAATTGGCTCCAGGAAGGGAGTTGGGAGCCAGGGACATAGCTATGTCATTGTCTTTGCTGTTGACCAGCTCTGGCGCAGATGGTCTGCGATTTTGACCAGGTCAGTGGTGACAAATTAGGGCATGAAATTGAACTCAGGAAGTCATGCCCTGTAGCAGCTTTTTTGGGTTGAAACTATTCCTTTGAGAAACACTTTTTAAAAAAAAAAATGTATGAAAATCTACCACTCATCTGTAGACGTTAAAAGATTGCCCATAGATTCAAAATATATATTAAAAATATATATTAGCTGTTTATGAAAGACTTTAATTCTTTGTCATAATTGTATCTTAATTAGAGCTTTCAAGATATTTTAAATTGCAGGCTGAATAGTTGTTTAAAATACTTAGCATCATCTTTGTCAGTCAAATCGTGGAAATCTGATTGAAAGGTCTTTTTGTTTTAATTCCAAAACTATTTGATGGCTCTGTGTCCGTGAGTAGCTGGAAACAGCTGTCAGTAAGACCGATATTAAGTATGTCCATCTGCCTCTGTGCTTGTTAAGAGCTACTTCTCCTTTCTTCTGCATACCAGTTTTCTTGACTTCCTCTGCTGCTAACATACGGTATAAAATTGTTGCACCTTGGTTTAGTTCCTCAAATGCAAATGAAAGAGTGCATGTTATATAAAAGGATTACACATTTCTCACTTTCACTATAAGTGAATTTTCCCGAAACATAAACAAAGCATATGAGAACAACTTCTGAGAACTGCTAAATCATTTCACTAATGCAACTCTTCTGTCTCTGCTCCGTGCATGTTTAAGTAGAAGCTAAGGTGTTGCATTCCCAGCCTGTTGATGATCTAGTGCTTTGCCATCTTTACCCAGGCTTCTTGATGCTTTAGTCACTTCAATTACTCTTTTTTTTTTTTTTTTTTTTTTTTGGACAGGCAGAGTGGACAGTGAGAGAGAAAGACAGAGAGAAAGGTCTTCCTTTTGCCGTTGGTTCACCCTCCAGTGGCCATTGCGGCAGGCGCACCACGCTGATCCGATGGCAGGAGCCAGGTGCTTTTCCTGGTCTCCCATGGGGTGCAGGGCCCAAGCACGTGGCCATCCTCCACTGCACTCCCGGGCCACAGCAGAGAGCTGGCCTGGAAGAGAGGCAACCGGGACAGAATCCGGCACCCCAACCGGGACTAGAACCCAGTGTGCCGGCGCCGCTAGGCGGAGGATTAGCCTAGTGAGTCGCGGCACCGGCCTAATTACTCTTAATACCAATACAAATACATAAAAATGCCCTGCCCCCCAAATTATAACTATGAATTTATTCAGTTCATAATGCCAGAATTTGCATGGCTACCAAAATGAATAGGAAAGAATGAATATGTGTGGTATAGGCTTTAAGAACAGTGGCAACTCAAGAATTCAAAGAATCATGGAAAAGAAAAACTAGCGGTTCTTGCACAGATGGGTCCTAAATGTAGCTGAAGTGTTATCTCGCTAGGAGGATATACGGACATCAGATCATAGTAGAGGAAATTTCCAGAGGCAGCTCTTAACATAGAGAACACAATAGGCAGAAGAAAATAACCATCTGACCATTCACTGAAAACAATGCTACTTAACATTTATTAATTGCTTGGTTAATTTAATCCTCATTCACAGTCTATGAAGTAGACATTGCTGTCTGCCCATTTTTGCTAATAAGAAACTTGAAACACAAAAGATTAAGTAATTTAACATGCAATGGTAGGAAGAACTCTGCATCTAATGCTGATGGTACTTTGAACAACCACACCAGCACTTCCCAACATTTTCCACATCATGGCACATGCAGAATGTGATGGCAGTTGTGAGTCAACTGGGGTTACTGCCCAACCCAGGACCTCCAAGCTGTCCTGTAGGCTGACGGGAATCGAGCTGTTTCACAACAGTAACTTACCTGTGGCAAAACCCACAACTTATCAGCTCTTAAACTCGGTACCAGGCTACTATGCCTGCATGTGAGGGATTAGTGGGAAATATGGTAGAAACATAGAGCAAATCCAAACTATGGAAGGTCATACAAAAACAGGTGAAGCAATTTGGCTTTTATTTGATTGGTGCTAGAGTTCTTTTTTAAAAAAATATTTATTTATTAATTTGAAAGAGGAGGAGAGGCAGAGAGAGAGATTGGTTTTCCATCCGCTGGTTCACTCCCCAGTTGGCCGCAACGGCTGGAGCTGCACAGATCTGAAGCCAAGAGCCTCCTCTGGGTCTCCCACGTGGGTGCAGCGGCCCAAGGGCTTCGGCCATCTTCTACTGCTTTCCAAGGCCATAGCAGAGAGCTGGATGGGAAGTGAAGCAGCCGGGACTCGAACCAGCACCCATATGGGAAGCTGGCACTGCAGGCAGCGGCTTTATCCACGAGGCCACAGTGCCGGCCCCGGTGTTAGAGTGCTTAAGGAGCGGCAATATTTTGAAGAGGGTCTGAGTCACTACAGGTTCTAATACTGACTTTTTAATAGAAGAAGTAAAGTTTTAAAGATAATTTGTGGGGCCGGCATTTTGTCTTAGTGGATAAAGCCACCATCTGCAATGCCAGCCTCCGGTATGGGTATCAGTTCATGTCCCAGCTGCTCCACTTCTGATCCAGCTCCCTGCTAATGGCCTGGGAAATGCAGTGAAGGATGGCCCAAGTGTTTGGGCCCCTGCACCCATGTGGGAGACCTGGAAGAAGCTCCTGGCTTCCTGGCTTTGGCCTGACCTAGTGCTGGCTGTTGTGGCCATCTGGAGAGAGAACCAGCAGATGGAAGATCTCTCTGTCTCTCCCCCTCCCTTTCTGTAACTCTGACTTTAAAATAAATAAATCATTTTTAAAAATTATCATTTGTATATAGGTTGGCAATTCAAAACCACTGGAGATATAGAGAGATAGAAACACTAATTGTCCTGATTGCCATTATAAGTTATAGAATATATTGAATTATAATAATGTTCCCCATAAGTGAGAACAAATATTTTATGTCAGTTAAAAAAATTAAACAACTTGTAAGGGAAGGACTGTGAAGTTGGCCTCACTGAGGTAGATAGTGTAGGGAGGAGAAAAATCAAAAGTATCACATTCAAATCTTTCCAAATAAGCAGAGGAGAAATGCTAACAAAGAAATGAGAGTGGCGAGGAGGACAGTTCCATGGGAAAGAGACAGCAGAGGGATCCCAGCCTTGGAAAAGAAGTTCAGGGTCACGTGGCTGAAGTTTCTTTGCTGGAGTACTTTTATGGCATCAAATAATCCCCAGCTGTTCTTGAGCACTTCCAGTGAGGAAATCCGCGTTCCCCTGGGGCAGCCCTTTCACCTTTGGGGAGCTCTGCTTATGTTCATTTCCTTATACTTTGTGAATACTCATTCCTTTCGACGCCTACTCATAATGGAGTAATGGCAAGGTGACCAGAACCAGTGACTCTCTCACACAGCAGGTATTCACATAATGGAGTAATGGCAAGATGACCAGAACCAGTGGCTCTCTCACACAGCAGGTGTTCACATAATGGAGTAATGGCAAGGTGACCAGAACCAGTGGCTCTCTCACACAGCAGGTGTTCACATAATGGAGTAATGGCAAGGTGACCAGAACCAGTGGCTCTCTCACACAGCAGGTGTTCACATAATGGAGTAATGGCAAGGTGACCAGAACCAGTGGCTCTCTCACACAGCAGGTGTTCACATAATGGAGTAATGGCAAGGTGACCAGAACCAGTGACTCTCTCACACAGCAGGTGTTCACATAATGGAGTAATGGCAAGATGACCAGAACCAGTGGCTCTCTCACACAGCAGATGTTCACATATTTGAAGACAGCTACCGTGCCTTTTTCCTCCTCTTAGCTGTAAAGTGTGGTAATTAGTATTTCATTTTGTTTGTGGACAAATGATGACTATATTTATACCTTAAAGGGTGGCCTTTATGACTTACGGTCTTGAAATATGACAGAAGAGTCTCAGCCACAGTATTGGAAACGTTGGATTCTGTTTTATTCCGTTATCATCTCTGACCTTCCATGCCCAGAACTCATACATTTTGGGTCTGTCCACTATAAGCAGTCGGTATCCCAGCTCCGACAATCACTTCGTGTGTCCTTCTAACTCCACTTTCTCCAACCTTAAGAATGGATAGAGCAGTGTCTCATAAGCCTAAAGGGAAGATGTTTCAAGCAGGGATGGTTAGTCAATAATACGACATCAGGAAGGGTGAAGAATTAGAAAAGATCTTTAGACTCGACGAGGGAGGATGTTGATAGCTTAAAATCTCTTGTTCCTACATCAGAATCCTTTGAGGTAAAATATGACAGAGTCCTGGCAGTGTTAATGCAGGCTTGGAAAATTGAGTTACTTTTATAAAAACACAGTGTCTTGCATTTATAGTCCCTTGCAGCAATTTCTGTTGATTTTATTATTTACATACTGACAGTAAGATCTTACTGTGGGATAGTGTTTAGACTTTGCACAGATAAGGGTATCTTGCGTTATCTGAGCCTCAAAATAGCTATACAAGGTTTTACACATGGAGAAAACCAACTCTGTAAACTTCTGAAGCTCCTCAGTGCAGAGAAAAGTGAAACTGAATTGCATTCCAAACTTACGCTGCGATGACACAAATATACTCCTTCAGCCAGCTTTCTTTAAGACATGTCTGTACTATGACTGATCTAGGGATTCAGATACCTCAAATGGCTAACATACCCTTATGGAGCAGTCTACACATACGCAGTTGCCATCCCACTTCCTCCCACTTTGAACAGAAGTCCTTCACAATCATGGTGACCTTGAGTCTCTCAGAGCCACCCTCTTCCCATAACACGTCAGCCGCGAGGTGGTTTCACTTACCTTCCTGCTCAGAACGAGATCCCATGGCCAGGTGCCTGTGCGTTGTATTTTCTGATGTGCAGGAATCCGTCCCTTGGTTGCACTTCCTATTTCTGCCCCAGTGACTGCAGGACTGCGAGAGTGTGCTACCCCCTGTAGGCCCGCTCTCTGACTACTGGATCCTACCAAGTCACAGTGCAGTGCTGATGGTCTTGACTATAAATCCATGCTGTCTCATCTCACCGGGGAACCCATGGCTGCTCCACAATTTGTATGTTCAAGCTTGGTTAATTTCCCATCATACTCACCAAGTGGCTTTTTCTAATTATTTACAACCTCTGGAAGACCTTAACCCATGCCTTCATCCCTCTGTTTAGCACACATGTTGTCTCCTATATCTCAGAAGATATTAAGATGCCCCAGCCCCAGCTGTTGCAATTTCCTCAGGTTCACCTCTTATTTTCCTCGTTTTCTTTTTGTTTAGAGAAAAAGTATTGGTGCCCCTCCACATCATGTAGTCATCTTTCACTCCTCCAAAGATCCTCCTGTACCCTATTTTCTTGACCTCTCAAGGATGTTCTTTTGACAGTTGGAAGTCCTATTGCCTGTGATTTTTTGAACAGCTACCCCTCTGTAAAACCTTCACTTCTGCTTATGAACAAGTTCAGGTTTTTTCCCATTGAAAACAAAAATAAAACTTGTTGTAGCTTTCTGTATTTTCACTGCTCTACTGTATTTCTCAAAAAGGAGAGTGATTATATGAGGGTTTTCAGAAAGTTCATAGAAATCGCACATTATCTCTTTAAAATTAAGTTCATATTTAAGAGAGACAGGGAGAGATAGCCCTCCTTTTCACAGGTTCACTCCCCAAATACCTGCAACAGCTGGAGCTGAGCCAAGCTGAAGCTGGAGCTCCAACATGGGTGGCCTGAGGTTCAAAGTGCCAGAGTCTCAAGTACATGAGCTATCACCTGCTCCCTCCAAGAGTACGCGTTAGCAGAAAGCTGGATGGAGACCCAGAGCCAGGTATTAAGCCAGGTACTCCAGTACTGGACGTGGGCATCTAACTCATGTCTTCACTGCTGGACAAAATGCTGGTTCCTACACATTATCTTTTAATTTTAAAAGATGTATTTTATTTATTTGAAAGCCACAGTGACAGAGAGAGAGGAAGAGACAGAGAGGGAAAGAGATCTTCCATCCTCTGGTTCACTTCCCCAAATGGTCACAATGGCTGGGGTTGGGCCAACACGAAGTCAAGAGCTGGAAACTCCACCCGAGTCTCCCACATGGCTGGCAGAACCCAAGTACTCAGGCCACCGTCTGTGGCTTTCCCAGGCACATGAGCTGGGAGCTGGATCAGAAGAACAGATGGAATTCAAACTGGTGCCCCGGTAAGGAATGCCAGCATCACAGGGCAGCTTACCCTGCCATGCCATGACACCGATCCCTTCGTATTATGGTTTAACCCCACTTTCCATGAACTTTCTGAAGAACCTCATATCTCTTCACTCATTAACTTGAGCATGAATTCCTCACCCTACTGCTTAATATGTTTCAATATAGATTCTGCTGAACATACTTGTAATCATTTTTCGCTTAGTAAAATGAGATCTGAGAATGAGTGCCAAACTCCAAAGCATGATGAGTTTTGAATAGGATTAACATCCAAATTAAACCAATACAAATGCAACAATAGCCATAATTACTGTGCTTCAAGATTATTTAGTTAGAGAAGAGTATGGAGAAAACAGCCATAGACAAGTGAGGAGAGAGTGTTAGAAAGATAAGCCAAAAGAGGCAAAAACAGCATGGGCTAGGAGAGACAAGAATCGAGAAGCCCAACCTGAGATGCCGTGTACAGGCCGCAGGCAGGGCCTGCCTGTTGGAGTCGGATGTGTTGCCAGTGTGCGTTGCCACCAGCTGGGCCTCAGAGCCCCTACAGAGGCTCCAGGTGAGTTTCTGGTCTCCTCCCCCATGTCACCACATCCGTCCAGGCTCCCATTATCCAGGTGGTTGCATCGTTGTCCAAATGAACTTGCCTCCAGGCTCATTTCTCTGCCTTTCCAATCACCCCACTTACTGATGCTCTTACTGTCTCATTTTCTTTGCATAAGGCAAAAACCAAGAAAACTTGAGCAAATGAAATAATGAATGAACAAACATTCCAAAGTTATAGAATCACTATAACCCTCACAAAAAGGATGATCTTAGTGATGAATTATTTTTTTAAAAAAATGTATGCAGAAAAAAATATTCTGCCAGATCCAAGAAGCCTTGGCAGAGTAGTAGGCATGGTAAAGAATAAATATCATTTAAGACAAATAAGACCCCCCTCTCAAAAAGTAAACATTTTTCTTAAAACACAAACATGAAGTCAAGTTAAGCAAAAAAAATTTAAAATTTAATTTTCTACAGATCATCTTGTGGTCTGCTATTCATAGAAAGCTAGAAATTATGTGGAAATACCAGTTCATTCAAGTCATAAATGGTGAAAATCTCAACATATGCTAATTAGACTGCAAGCAGACTGCTCAAATACTAAAATACCAATAAAATCTTTAAGTTCAGTTTGTTCTTGTCACTAGGTGTCTGACATCAATGTGGATAACCGATGATTTTATAGAATCACTCAAGGCTTAAACCTTGATTTCCCAACAGATAAAAATGCATCAAAATTATGAATATTTTAAAGTGCAATTTTATTGCATTATTGAAATCACTTTTTCTTTACAATTATTCTATTGGGTAAAGCATTTTGATGTTTCCATTAGTATGTTTTCATATATAATCAGCAATTGTGATTTGTTTGAAATATATTGATTTAAGAATCATTTAATTCTTTTTTATGGCAATATCACATTCTCTTTTATTTCTAGCACATCTTTGAAGTTGATATTTAGCTCTTAATTTCTTGTAGAACAATCTCAACATGATTGGAAAAAGACTCTTGGGGTCCAACTTGAGCTGGATAATTTAGAGAAAGTTCAAAATACCAAAAACATGTAAAATAAATCATGGGGAATGGAAATGAAAAAGAGCTAGGATTTTTATTTTCCCTGAAGGAAATAACCTTAGTTTTATGAGAAGTGGTATTGCTGCTGCTGATGCGTCAGGTAGCAGAGGGCTCTGTAAGACATGGGAAGTTGGACTACAGTGGTACTCCAGGTCAGTTTGAACTCAGGGATCAGCTGGGTTTTTGTCTGAAGCTTCTTGGACATAAATTGCCTTCTTTGTGTCAGTTAAAAAGTCAGAGCCTTGAAATCTTTTTGGTAGCTGTAAAATATTTGACAATCTCTTTTTAGTGATGAATTATCAGATGGCAATGACTGCAGATTTCTCTTTTTCAAATGAGAAGTTTTGTCCCTGGAAGCAGACGTCTTTAATGTCAGGCCAAGAGGGGCTTTAGTTTTTATTGTGTGTTTCTCTATGCAACCTTTCCTTCAATTTTATGTTACTTGAAGACATTGGAGGATTTCTTGAGTAAAACTTGTTTTTGTTACTGTTGATAATACTAATCCATTGTCCTTAACTCCACTTCATCATGCCTAGGGTAAGAGAAGGGTCCAAAAACATCCTCTGAAAAGGATAATAAATACAAGCCTGGATGTCAAAATTTTTTTGTCCCCAAATAAACTTATCTTTTAATTCTATTTTCCATGAGCTTTTGAAATCCCCTTGTATTTTAGTGTTGGCAGCCAAAATGTCTCTGCAGTAACTGGTCAACCCTAAAGTTATAAATCAGATTCAATTCCAAACAAGATATAAACCAATGAATGATGCTGTGTTCCGATAAAACTTTATGTATACAAGCATTCAGTAGGCAGAATTGGGCCCTGGGTTGCTGATCCCTGGTGGAAGAGAGTATCTGTGTGTGGAGGAAAAGAGATCCAAGCACTTTAAAAACTGTCAGGCTCTTATCCTCTGTAACTCAGTACACTTCAATGGCTAACAACAAATATTGCAAATGTAAACACTCAGATTTACTTCATTGGCTGCATTTACGGTGAGTCCTGTTTCGTTGGCTGAAATCCACTGTTTTTGGCATCCAGTGGGCACCTGTGAAGCAATACTACATGGACAACAAGTGTGACACAATATAACAAACCAGTGCTTGCTGCCTAGGTTTAGAGAGAGAAACTATTCCCAGCCGTTTTTAGATTTCCCTCCCCACATTGACCTTTTGAATGTGTGCCACATCCACCATTTGCTACATCCACCAATGCAGTCGGGGGAGGATGCCCACCCCAGTACTTGAGAAGTCGGTGTTCCCTTGGCTTACTTTATTTTTACTTCAGAAATGGATTAAAAATACTTGTGCTTTCTGTCATACTTCTTTATTTTGAGGTTAGGAGGCGTTGGGTTTCAATTCCTGAATCTTACTGCACTAACAGTCCTAGCAGCCATTGCATTTCCCCTGGGACGTAGTTGATTATTTATATAAATCTTTTTAAAAATCTTCCTTTTAAACCTCACACTTTTTTATACACTTAAAAGGAAAGAGTGCAGCAGTAATTTATACCATCTTTCCAGCTTGCAACCATGACTCAGCTAAAAAAAAAGGGGAATTATGTGGATTTTTTAAAAAACTTAAAAATGTTAGCATTCATATTTCCAACAGATTTAAAGCAATAGTTCTAATTCAGTTTGTTAACAACTTCTAGGAGCTGGTTAGATCATTAGAATTATTGAAGGGCTGAGATTTGAATGTATGACCTGAAGTTAGCAAAGTCTTATCTCATCCAAAGAGAAAAATAAGTTGTTATTAAAAATCTGAATAATGAAGGTTTCATGAGCTGTCAATCTATGAAGTGGATTCATAGTAATTTAGAAACTTGTTGAACTCTGAATTCACTGGTAGATGTAGTAATTAGCATGTGCAAACAATAGAATTTACTATACTTGGATTGTACATGACCCATGAGTTTTGTAACTTTATTATCAACAGTGTGTACTATGTATAGCCACCAACTAGATGTTCATCTTTCTAAGAAAATCGTATTATTTTCAGGCTGAGACTTTACTCTTTGGCCACCCCCTTAAAAGATCTCAGAATTCTTCTGCCTTATTAGATATCATATTTACTAAATTACACACCACGGCCATATAAACTGACATCAAAATAACAGTGAGAAGTTATCAGACTGCAACATTTCTTAGACTACTTAGAAGTCACAACTTTCATACATGATAGCCTACACACAGCCACAGTGACCTGCTAAATAGATTAAGCTTGGCTTGTAGCTCTTAAGGCTGGCTTCGGTGAGGATGAGCTGACGGTGCAGTTTTGACATGCCATTCTCTCGTGACTTAAAACTCGACTGAGGCCAGCGGTGACCATGCAAGTGGAAGGGAGTTGGTATTGATCAGGGACTGCAGCACCCAGCTCGGGGTGACCCGCCCACCTGCTGTGAGTCTTGGGTTGCAGTTTCCAGGGTAGCCTGGGCTATGCCGGTGTGCAAGTCCCCTGGTGAGCAACGTTCTCTGGGAGATCTTACACCGGCTGCTGTGTCCTCCCGCAGGATCTGTCACTGCGAAGGGGATGAGGAGAGCCCACTCATCACGCCGTGCCGCTGCACAGGGACCCTGCGCTTCGTGCACCAGTCCTGCCTCCACCAGTGGATCAAGAGCTCAGACACGCGCTGCTGTGAGCTCTGCAAGTACGACTTCATAATGGAGACGAAGCTCAAACCCCTGCGCAAGGTATGGTGTCTGCTGGAGTTGGTGTGGGGGCGAGAACGTGCAACGCGGGCTTCTCTAAAGATCCTTCCGTTCTCCCAAGACTGCAGCATCCAGGAAGTGTACGTGTCCCGTGCTCGGCTCAGTGTGCAAAACGAGCCAAGTCTTTGCAGAGAATCCCTCCTTCCCCATGTTGTGTATTCCAGGGCCTTAGATTTATTTATCATGTTCAACAATGGGCATGAATCGTATCAGCTAGCTTAAGTCAGCATTTAATATTTAGGGTTCTTTGTGTTAAGCTTAGAGAAGAATTCTAAGCTCAGGCACAAACGAGCCTGGCAACATGGTAAAGTTCAGGGTTGATTTCAAAAATGTGGGAAATCTTTATTAAGGGGGAGTGGGTCAGAAAAATTAAAGGGGAAGCTGCATACCCAAATCTCGGGGGCTCAGGCCGGGGGCTCACAGCGTGGAGGGTGGGGAGCCCCACAGGCAGAAGAAGGGCCAGGAGCAGCCACAGAAAATGGGGGGCGGGCTCAGAGCACTGCAGATTTATTCTCTTCCAACAGGGGCGTGGCTATGTAGTCTAATTGGCTGGTGGGCGGATACAGGTGAGATCAGGTAGGTGGTTAGGGTGGGCGTGGTTTCCAGACCACGAGCCCAAACTTATCTCCCTGTTTGGGTCCCCTACCATAAGTACACGTAAGGAAATGTAGATAGATAGATAGAGAGATAGATAAGGAGTTCTCAGAAACCTCACAGAAAATTAGTATTGTGAAAAACTGCGTGGATTCAAAATTTTTTGTCTTTTAATTCTGTTTTTCCATGAACTTTCTGCAGTACCTGTGTATATGCAAAATATGCTTAAAATTCAATGTCATGCAATTGGTGAGGATATTGCGCTTACTCAGGTCCATTCCCAAGAAGGTTAGATGATAAATTAAACATGAACTCTAATTTCTTGAAAGTCAGGCTTTACGTGATAATGATAAGAGAATGATTTCTTCTATAAGGTTTGGACTGTTTTTTATGTTCACTTTTATTTTGAGGATGCTTTCATGTTTTATATTAATTCCAATAGGTGTGGGGGGGATACTTTTCCATATCATGCACTATACTGTAAGCGAGAGATGCATTGTTTTGTCTAAATTTGTCTTCAAATTCATTTGTGTTGCTGTTCTGAATAATAGCAGTGAGACTGTTAATCAGATACAAAGCTAGCATCTCACCCAAAGCTACAAAAGACCAACTTGTAAAGGACACATACAAGGACAATGTAACTCACGCTTGATGGCTGAAGCCAGAACACAGCTCTTCTCTTTGCCTAACACACATGGATGCCTTGCATATACACATGCCTCAGTTTTCAAAGGAGAGCGTGGCAATCACAGTTTAAATAGTGAGTCAGCCTGGGGCTGCTTTTTCACTTAAATTAAATGCAAAGCTAAGGTGGCTAGAAAGAACATTGCTTGGAAAGAAACACGATGGGTTCCGGAATGAGCAGATGAACAGCAAGCGAGAGCTTTCCAGTGAGCTCTGACTGCTGCCTCGCCATTGCCCCCTTTGTGGATTCGGTGAGTTTTGGAGAAAGAGAACAGCATTGCCTGCTTTCATGGTAGTCTTGACTTTTAAAAACTGCGAGTGGTTTATGGACATCAGAAATGATGCACAAACTGCTCCTGGGGTATGCGTTGTCTCTTTTTATCATCTGGGGTGGCCCAAGTGCCAAGATGTGATGCCGTTCCTCTGGATCCCACAGCTAGCAGTGCCACAGATAGAAATGGGCCCTCACTCCTTGCCCTTTGCTTTATCCACGGAACAGATGCTGGTACTTCTGGAGTAGCGAAATGCCACATGGTGCTCCAGGCTTCTCTCCGTTGCTCTTCCTGCCCCTCAGGAATCCCCAGATTGCTTCATGGCATCTGTGTTTCTCCACCTTCGTCTCCCACCCTTTCTCTGTACGAAATTTTGATCTCAGCTTTGTCAAACATAGTATTTCCATTTGAGAGTAACAATCTTAGATAATGACATAATTAAACTGTCCCATTATCATATCTACTGTCACCCCTCCTCCTTCTTTGGATAATACAAATAATATCATACCAGGAAGGAACTTGTAAAGTCTTTGTCTACCTGCAGCTTTTGTAAAAACCACTCCTTAAATACAGCCTTGATTCTTCTCTAGTATTCTCTTCACCATGATATATAACTCTATCAGGAAATAATGTTCTTCTCAACTAACCTGTTGGTAAACTAAAGCAGCAAATACATCTGTCTTTTTAAATATTCACGAGAATGAAGATGATGCTGCAACCCAGTGGACACCTGCTATCTGCTGATTAATGAAATACCCTAGTTTCTTTTCAAACAACATTTCCTTTGATTGATCATACATATTGATGAAGGACAACATTTCTACATCCTCCACTTTTGTTAGTACTTATATAAGTGTGGGGGTATTAGAAGCTAATCCACTGGTCACTTCCTGAGAGACAGAGATGTATTTTATCTGATCCACAGGGCATACCAGTTGAATTCTGGTTATCAGTATTTAGATATGTGATTATTTCATGTTTCAATGCACTTCAATCTATATGAAATTCACAGTATCTGGCATTATTGGATTCACATTGCCATGTAGAAACAACCAGTAAAGATAAGTGACGGCACCTTTAAAACGCATTTTGCTTTCAGGAACTCCCCTATTCTCAGCCCTCACTCTCTTTCTGATCCTAAGACTTCCTGTCATGTCCACCGTTCTCAGAGACGCCACCACCCTGTTGAGGGATCTGAACTTTCAACTCCTTATAACTCCTAATCTAACACATGGGTTCTAGACCTGGGGAACATGCATTCTCTGCCTCCCTCTGTGACTTACAGCCTTTAACAACCTAGGAATATACTCCAAATCCTCACTTTCCCCTAAGAATATGAGTCCCTGGAATAATGCTGATGGGGTGGTATCCACACTGATTTTCAGATTCTGAAGTGATACCAACCGTACAGATAGGAGACATTTTTAAACTGTTCTAGATTTTTTCTGATGGCACAGAGATTCATCAATAGTTTTCTTTTGGTAGTTCTTAAGTGATCATAAAGAATGCCAGATACAGCGTTTGGTTAGAATATATTTGAAGTACATCCAATTAACTGCTCTCAGCTCAGCAATTCCATTACAGTTTATAACGTTTTAAAGACCAACCACATGAAACAATTAATTTAGCTAATGAGTC
This sequence comes from Oryctolagus cuniculus, assembly GCF_051225735.1. NCBI lineage: Eukaryota > Metazoa > Chordata > Mammalia > Lagomorpha > Leporidae > Oryctolagus > Oryctolagus cuniculus. The sequence continues at coordinate 10,643,369 of NC_142874.1, read as the reverse complement.
TGAATCTCTTCCATTAGCCAGTAGAGGCAGAAGATTGTGTTTAGATGCAGTGGCTTCTTAGAGCAGAAAGGTGTGGCTCTTCATACTCCTATGGACCTTGGGGCATAAGAATCTCTAAAGGTATCAGTAAAACTGTACTTCATTAATTGCTACATCAGAGTCTACAGTTAGCAAATTCATCAAGGCACCCTCATGTTTCTAGAGGAAAATCTTTAAAGCCAAAATAAAATCAAGGGGGCTTATTCAAGGAAAAACTGTTTTCATCAGCGTTAAGCCCGTAGCTCAGCTGTTTTCCCAACACTCAATAAAGGTCCCATTAATTTGCTAGTTACACAGGGTGAGAAATAATTCTCAGAGCCTAGAAAAGTAAAAAAAAAAAAAAAGCCACAAATAAGGAAAGCACTGTTATGACTGAGTTAATTTGGAAATGTACACAATATCAACGAGGAGGCATAAATTAGTCTCCTACTCGGACACTGACAAATTGCATGGAATTTAACTTTGAATCACTCCTGAATGGGAGAAGTCAACTGTGGGGTCTGAATGTAAGTTTATCAGGTCAGCAAACACTGCTAACAACTTCATATCCTCCCCTGAAAAACTTTTTTATATAATTAGCATATAGAAACTATTTGACAAATATTTAATACAAGATACAGCCTTGTATTCTGGGTCTCACTTGTAGAAATAAAATGAGGAATTGAACAAATTACCTTTTACTTTAATACGATTAGGTTCATCCACATGCACTTGTCGTTTTTGTAAGTCAAAGAGTTGAGGAGTGGGCATTTGGTGCACTGGTTAAGACAACACTTGGCGTACACATATCCCACATCAGAGTGCTTGGGTTTGGTCCTGGCTCCACTTCTGAGTCCAGCTCTCTGCTAATGTGAACCTTGGGAGGCTGGAGGTGATGGCTTAAGTATATGGGTCCCTGTCATCCATATGGGTGACCCAGGTTTCTGCGGGCAATTGAGTAATGAACCACTACCTGGAAGATCTGTCTGCCTGCAAAATAAAATTTTTAAAAATAGTTGAATATTAGAAAGTTCATAAAATATAAATTCTGGGTGAATTTATTATGCCAAATTAAAAAATCATTTTGATATTTCTACATTTCCACCATAGTGAAAATTTGTGGAGAATACATATGATGAAAACACTGTGTGTGGATTCCACAATTTTATTGTACCAAAATAAACTTAAACGTTTAATTCCATTTTCCAAACATTTTGAGGTACCCCTATATAATGTTTAAAATACCTACTCTGAAAAATAACTATGTTTGACAAATACTTGCTTAGTTTGATGTAGCATCCACCTTTCAGAAGAGCCAAAGGCCAGTGCAAGTTACCGTAGTAAGACAAGTACCAGAGATGGTTATGGATTCTCTACTGATCCAGAGGTCTTCCATTTCATAGCCTTAAAGAGCACAGAGCAAGGATGCGGCCTAACGACACATAGTAGAAACTGGAAGCGCATCATTTACTTGCCACGATGGGGAACTCGCTGTCTCACTAATATGATCAGTGCCTACTGAATTTTTCCTCTGTGTCACATATTTAGAATACATCACCTAATTAATTCAGTGTCCATTACTTCATTACAACCCCGGGTCGTGTAGGCATGTCAAGCCCATTTTTCATAAGAGGAAAATGAGACAGCATATCAAACTTATTCAATACCACACATCACCAGGCTGCCTGATTCCAAAGCTTGTGCTTGCTGCACTGTGCCCTGCTGCTCCGAAGAGCCAAGAAGCTTCTCTTTATACGTTAAAACTTTCATTTCTGCATAAGCTGATTTCTGACATAAATCTGCAGAAGAAATTCCTCTAAACGTAAAAATTTTCCAAAATCTCTCTTCTCAAGCGTGTGTATTTTACCCAGGAATTTTTCTTGATAACTCAGTTGCATCATTACATGCACACCAATTAGTTTTGCAGGCTGCAAAACGTGACCAGCTTCAGTAGTATGAAACACATATGAGGCCATTTGTCCCTGTTCCACTCTGCCTGTTGATAGCCTTTCCATCTGCCTCTTGTTTCCTTTTCTGCTCTGTCCTCCAGTATCAGCCATCACTTCTCCACTTCTGATTGCCCTCATTCAACATTTTCCAGAGCTACTCCATTAATTTTTTTAAAAGATTGATTTATTTATTTGAAAGGCAGAGTTGCAGAGAGGGAGAGAGATCTCCCATCCATCTGCTGGTTCACTTCTTAGATGGCCACAGCGGCTGGAGCCGTGCAGATCTGAAGCCAGGAGCCAGGAGCCTCTTCCGGGTCTCCTAAGCAGGTGCAGGGGCCCAAGCACTTGGGCCATCTTCTGCTTTCCCAGACCACAGCGGAGAGCTGGATTAGAAGTGGAGCAGCCGGGACTTGAATCAGCGCCCATGTGGGGTGCCAGCACTGCAGGCAGTGGCTTTACTCACTACACCGCAGCGCCAGCCCCCGTTTACATTTTAAACAAGAACAAAAGAGAGGCTTTACAGAATTGGGTCTACAAAAGGCTGAAGTCAGTTCTGAATGAGCTGTCTTGGTTGCTGGGCAGAATTTCAGTGGCAGTGTACATTGTGACATCATTCCGGGGTCCGTGGAGTTCCCTCTAGCGTGCCTCTGTGTTCTAAGTTTGACTCAGGGTACATGGGAGGACGAGATAAGGACGGCTTTGGCGAATGCAGTTCCGATGTCTGGGCTGTTCTCAGCATCAGAGCCCAGTTCTGCAGCGTAGTTTGTCGTTCCATCTCCTCGCAAACGTACAAACCTCCAAGCAATGAGAATCTCTGCTCTCTTACAGTCCAAACAGAACTTCCTTCACACCAGCTGCAAAAACCCTCCATGTCCATAATTTACAGTGCATACTCGTCCTCTCGTCTTCTTGTATCTGACTTTACTTCTATAGCAATGCAGTCACTGAGAGACGTCTGAGTGATTGAGGACACACTTGGGCAATGTTTGGTGTTTAAATTCACACTCTCCAGAGGAGCCAAGCGGGTTTTCCACAACAATGCCTCCCTGTCTCCTGGTGGTGGTGTCTGGGGTCAGACACTCTTCCCCTCTTTGTCACTGCTTCATTCCGTGAGAAGGAGTGCAGCAGCTACTGGTAGCTGTGGGAGGGACTCCATGAACACACCACAAAGTAACAAAAGAGAGGCTCACGTGAAGGATTTTAACCTCATCAAAGCATTACTCGTTCTGCTTAAGTTGTTGTCATTTATTTGCTTTCTTGCCTTACCATATTCATGCTCTCAGAGCTATACTTGGTAGTTCAATTAAAATAGCATCCCAGTGTGAATAGGTAACAATGTCAACATGTCTTATGTGGAGTAATTATGAGATGGAAAAATACAGTATCTCTTGGATTTTTCTAATGGACTAGGATGTATCACATGGTGTTTATGCTTTTGTCTTAAAATGCAACATTAACAGATTAATTCGTCTTCTGAAATTTCAAATAGATGTGTAGCCATCTGGGGTCAGTATTAGAGCATGAATTGTTCAAAATAGAAATATTGTCTTCTGGGCTGTAGAACAGCTTATTCTTTTAATGAAGTTTCCATCCATTAACAGTCTTCCCTCTAGGCAGCTCTGAGCCCACATCAAGCAGCCTAGATTCTGAATGACTGTTGGGACAGGGGTCCAGTGATGCCCAGTTAATTCATTCATTCAACTAACTGTACTGAGTTTCTACCATGTGCCACAAGTGTGCAGCAGTGAGTAAGAAAGAACAAAATCCCTACCCTCAGAGAACATGGAAGGTACTACAGAAATATGGAAAATGATGCAAGAGTCCCTATTCTATAACTCCAAGGGGAATGTACAAATAATTCAGACAGAACTGACCTCCAAGACCATTGGTTTTTGTAGAAATTCTTATCTAAAGATAGATTTTTACAAAACTATAAATACTTAGCAAAAGGACTGTGTTTTTTCTTTGTGCTTCACATAACCCAGATAATCAAGAAGGTATTACTTAGCAGTCGGAGACCAAATCTCTACAAGAAAAGAACTAAGACTATAGAGCAGGGTTTGACTGAGAGTGTTACAAAATAACCTGAAATAAAAACACCTGAACAATCCTTGTTGACTCTGATCGATTAAGTGGAGCGATTCTCTTCAGTACTTCCTTATTAGTGGATCCAGTTATACATGACTGTAGTTCATTTCTCTAAATGCTATTGCTTGAAGAACATGACCATACTTTCCAGTAAGACTGTTACCTGTTATTATTCCAGCTATGAACACACTTAACTTACATTAGACTTGCTATTGAAGTCTATATCTGGATGAAGTTTCATGCTTGAGAAAATCTATTTTTATTTTTAAAAAAGACTAGGATACACAAAATGGAACTTCTTTTTATATTGCTTTTTCTGATTTATTGAAATACAAACTAAGGTTGAAATGATGGATTTCCAGTGATCCATATGGAAACCATCAAAACATCAAATTAGCATGTACAGAGACACTCACAGGCGTGCAAACACACACACACAAACCGAGTTACAAGTAAAGATTTCCCCAAAGTATCATGTTATGATTGAGTTTTAAATTACTTTCATATTTAAATTTTCCTCCACTTAAAGACTTTTTTCTCTCAGCTGTGGGGATATTTCCAATTCATTATTCTAATTTCTCAAGTCTTGACATCAAATATAAGAAAAATCTCCCTTATAAATTAATAGTTTAAATTTCTTAAACTTAAGGCACTGGAAATCAACTTGGCTTTTAAAAAAAGATTTATTTTATTTATTTGAAAGGTAGAGTCAGGGGGAGGGGGGAGACAGAGCTATATCTTCCATCTACTGGTTCACTTCCCATACGGCCACAACAACCAGGGCAGCGCCAGGCTGAAGCCAAGAGACAGAGCTTCATCCAGGTCTCCCATGTGGGTACAGAGGCCCCAGCATCTGGGCCATCTTCTGCTGCTTTCCCTTGCGCATTAACAGGGAGCTGGGTCAGAAGTAGAACAGCCGGGGCTTGAACCGGCACCCATATGGGATGTTGGTGTTGCAGGTGTCGACTTACTCTGTTACACCATAACACCAACCCTCAACATGGCTTTCAAAAAGCAAATATTTTAGATCTAATTAAATTCATTTTATATTGAATTGACAGGAGAGAAATAAGGATGACTTTGATATGAGAAAGAGAGAGAGAATCTTCCATCCACTGGTTCACTCCCCAAATGGCTACAATAGTTGAGGCTGGGCCAGGCTGAAGCCCAGATCTTGGAACCTCATCTGGGTCTCCCACATCAGTAACAGGAGCCCAAGCAGTTTGGCCACCCTCTGCTGCTTTCCTAGGCTCAGGAGGAGAAAGCTGGATAAGAAGTGGAACAGCCAGGTTCAGCCAGTGCCCACATGGGATGCTAGTGTCCCAGGCAGCTTAACCCACTGTGCCACAACACCAGCCCCCAGAGATAATCCTCTGTGTCTATAGTATCCTAGGTTGTGCAAAGCAGGATGCGAGGTAAGGCTTGAGTGCTAAATAGCACAAGTGTCCTTTCTCAGGCTCTCTTATTTCCCTCCAAAGCAAAGCAAGAAGTACCCTCTCTATAGCTAAAGAATAAAATCAACTAGGAGGTATGATTTTTAAAAAAATGTAGGATAGGAAAGAGGAAATGAGGGAAGAAGGAAGGGGGGGGCAAAGAGAGGGACAAGAAGTGTTTGAAGACAGCAGAGAGGGGCATCCTGAAAGGTGATGCAAGCCAGGGCTGTGTCCAGACTGCGCTTTTATTTTTTTTTATAAGTTGTAAGCTGGTAGTTAAAAGCTCAAGCAAAGCACGTTCAACTCCCTTCTGACAGCAAAGCTGCTCTGCAGCCCCAGGACACACACAAAAGCCTTCCGACCCTAAGGAAAGGTGAGATGGGCTGAAAGCCATTTTCTGCCTGGCACGGTGGAGCAAACCAGTGCAGGCTGAAGGTCTAAGCAATTCAGTTCTCTTGAGTCTAAGAAAGATAGTCTGTTTTTCCAAGGCTAGGGTTTCTTTAAGCGTCAATAGAATGCTGGTGTAATATTTTATCAACCAAGTTAAGACCCTTTTCTACATCTAGGAAACTGTTTCCCTAAGGGCTGGATGGGCTTCTACTGGGTTCTATTCCTGTGGAAGTCCACGAGGGCAGCCAGTTGCGTCTGAAAGACTGTGTGAGGGGGTTCCGGTCCCGTCCAATTCTAATTCGTTTCTCCCGCTTTATTTGTCAGTCAGCCAATACGAAGCACCTGCTGTGTGCTGGTCACTGTCTCTGGCACTAAGATTAGAGTGGTAAAGCAGACAAAAACCCTCTGAAGTCAGGGAGTTCCATGCTGGTAGGATGGGGGTGGAGATGGAAAGCTTAGAAATGAGTGGCTCACAAAATATTGGAATAGACTTGGAAAAGGTATGTGTGGGATATTATTCTAGCCACTCCCAACAAGGTTAATATAATTCCAACTGTTAAATTATAGCTCAAGGGAAATTTGTGGGAATTTTTAAGTGAAGAAACACTTGATTTCGCAGCTGCCTTTCTGTTGTGTTAGGGGAACAACGTAATAAAGAGAATTAAGATGAAACGGTTGTTGAAGGAGTGTAGGGAAGCGGGGCTAGAAAGCTACACAAAGATAACCCCTTCCCGAGTTGGCTAACAACAGCCACCAGCAGCACCTGTGGACAGCTGCTCACCCCACAGACAACTTACTTTGTATTAGGCAGCGGGGGTAGCATGAATGAATGAAGCAGTGCCTGCATGTGATAAACAGCAAATAACACGACACTGAGGCTGTCAAGGAGTGGTAGGGACTGCAGTCCCACTCAGCTCCAGCTCAGTGCTGCCAGCCCAGTGACTCTTTCAAATGAAGGAAACCCCGAGATTTAACTGAATCTCTTTCAGTTTTGTAAATGATAGTAACTAGTTCAAATTGTAAAAATATTTGTGCAAAACTAAACAGATCTGAAGGTTGGTTTCAGCCCACAGGCTAAGAGTGCGTTGTCTCTGCTGTAGAATGCCTGCATGGCTCTGAAGATGTTTGATGGTGCACAGGGTAGGCAGTGGAAAGAATCCGGATGTAGCTTAGGGGAGGGCTGTGCTTGGCTTCCATGTAGCGGCTGTGCGGTTTATGTGAGTCCTGTGACTGGGAACAGTTTGCTTTTGGATTGGATGAAAAAGAGGAAGGAGTGGAAGAGATGAGAATAAGACGTATGTTGCTGCCGTTCGGGGGTTGTATTGAGGAACAGAACGGTGAATGACGTCAGGAAGCATTTTGTAAACAGCAAAGTCCAATCAAATGCTGATATCCTTGTCTCTGCCGGAAGCTCACGGTCAGTGTTGCAGCAACTTCACCTGTTGGCTCTTACTAGATCAGTATTTACCACTGAATCCACTTGGAGGCCAGTGAGAGAGTAGCATGCACATTTTCAAATATTTCTAGTATTTTCTGACTATTCCTAGTATTGGATGATGTAGCGGTACAGTCCATTTTTTTAAATCTGTAGTCCAGTCATTCAGAATACATGATCACTCAGACCAGGAGTATGCTGGTTTAAGTATTCAACCTAGTTTATCCATGAGGAATTTGATTATCAGATTAACAAAGTAGGGAATTTAGACAGGAAAATCATGAATAAACTGAAACCTCTGCAGGAGTCCATTGAAAATGTTAAAAATAAAATTAGCCCTGTTTGGCATTTTAGAACAAAATTTATTTTGCACTTACTTTCTAAATGACTGGGTGACTATACCAGGCAGTCATGTGCATATGAAAACTTGATGTGATACTAAATCATTTTTATAGAAGCATTAAAATATGTCTCTTAAAAACCTCCTGTAGAAAATAATCCAGTAGTCCATGATTTTTACCTACTGTGTTTACCTAGTGTAATGAGAAAGATCTTGAACTCTAGAATTAGCCTGGGAGTTGGGGTTCTTAAGAGTTATCGCTGTAGCTCTGTGGTCTTGGATAAGTTACTTTATTTCTCCATGCTTCTATTTTCTCATGTGTAAAATGAGGAAATAACAATTGGTGCTCCCTTATAGGGTTGTTAAGAGACCTGAATGAAATAATGCACATAAAGTGCTTAGCCTTGTATCTGGAACATTATGAGAATAAACATTAACTATCAGTGTACATAAATGTGAGTGACTTGAATTTTGACTTTTCAATATTTTGAATGGCCCTAGAATCTCCAAGTTAGAAATGTTTTTGAGATTATAACTGGTTCCCAAAGCTGTGTAAAGCATTAGGAGTTCCCCCATCCTCTTTTTAATGTAATTTTACTCATAAAAAGGGGAAGACAGAGTAAACAGAGACTGGGAGGCAGCTCGGCGTGACCTGGCTAATTGGACTAGGGCATGTCTGGCGGGTCGAATGGCAGCAAGGGTGAGGCGTGCTCACTGGGGCCCCCAGCATTTACCCCAGAGAGCTTCAGTGTTGGGAAGCATGCTTGGAAAGCTCGTATATGCTCAAGTTGCCATGGAGCTTCAATCATGATTCAGTAGTAACTGACGTAAGGGCCATGGTGTCAAATGGAAGAGACAGAGTGAAATGCTGGGTAGAGGCTGACCCCAGGGATACCAAACCTTACCACTCCAGTAAAGGAGACCTGCTTGCCCCAGCTGCTGCAGGTACTTGTCCGGTGACTCCTGGCGTTCAGCTACCTGAAGTCACCAGAGCTTTCCAGCACCAAGCATCCTTGAGTAGCTGTTGCCTCTGTTTCATTCATCATGGAAATCTTAGTGGATCCAGCAGATATGTCTTGGAGTCTCTGGTTCTCCCTGGGTCGCTGCTCTCTGGGATATCCAGAGGTGAATCTGTGCAATGCTATGCCTGACCTGGGGAAGGTGATCACAGCAAGCCCAGGAGAGTATCTCTGCCCCAAGGAATGTTGGGCAAGATGCGCTGACTGGCATTGCTCTTCGGGATGAGCGCTGACCCTGAACCACAGTGTCTGCGAAAGACCCATGACTTAAAGCCTCATCATTATGATGTTATTTCCAAATGCCGTCAATAGGTAGACTTGAGTTTCAAATGATCAAACTCAGAGATTCATCTGCTTCTGTAAGAAAAATCATCTTCCCACTTCCTGAGAGCAAACACCTTGTGTCTTCCCTGAGTTATCCTCATCCTAAGAAAATCAACAGGTGACCTTGGAAAAATAACAGAAACCAAGTTCTTGGCTTAGGTTTATTTCAAGGAAATACTGCAACCAAATTAATTACACGTTGAGAATAATTAGTTTTGTATGCACTTATGCCTTCAAAAGGTCTCAGGGACCCCAGGGATTTCCAGATGAAACTTTAAAGCATGCCCTAAAGCTGTACTTCTTTAACAAATGCTACTTTATACAGTTACAGTCTCTTATATTGGTATAATCAAAGTAACTACACAGGTATTTGGGTGATTATGTAAAGTCTGAGTTTGGAAGGCTGTGACTAAGCATTAAGCCATCAACACAAATGAGACCAACAGACATGTGTACTATGATGAGCTGTCAGTAGCAGCAGAAGCATCTTGTATAAAAGGTGGAGGTGCGTATTCTCTAGTGTCCTTGATGGTGACTGTATCAAGGTCACGGCAAGGAAGAGTGAAGAAGAGAAGAAAGGGACACTGCCATACAAGGAAATTCTGTTTGTTGTTAAATGAACTCTTCCTGCCGATCTACGGGAATAAATGCAAAAAAAAAAAAAAAAAGGAATTGAGCTTTGTGTCACTTGGTATGAGGTGGGCCTTCAATTCTGCCTTGCCGGCATGCTCTCACGCAGTGCCAATGCAGGGCATCTTTGTGTAGCATTGACTCGGGGAGAAAATGGCGTCCCAGACCTTGCAATGCTTCTGAGGATATCAACAAGGAAGTCCTGAGTAGCTGCTAGATTGTCTTTTGCATCTATCTCACGCTTTCTAAACCCTTTGAAAGATAAAGACCTAAACACAGAACTTTTATCTGTTAATGGTGCCTAGTTAAATTTAATGAGAAAACTTGTCAAAATTCTGATGAACTCCGGAGCGTAGTCGATATCGGGGTACCCATGTTGATTTCTTGGTTCTGACAAGGATACTGTGATAACATAAGATGTTAACATTCGGGGAGACCAGCTAAGGAGTATATATCACCTTTTATGCCTTTGAAAATATTCTGCTTCTCTAAAGTATTCCAAACTTAAAAGTTTCTTTTAAAAATATATGTTAAAAATAAAAAGGAGAGGGGCCAGTGCTGTAGCGCAATAGGCTAGCCTCTGCCTGCGGCCCCAGCATCCCATATGGACGCCGGTTCTAGTCCCGGCTGCTCCTCTTCCAATCCATCTCTCTGCTATGGCCGGGAAAGCAGTAGAAGATGGCCCAAGTCCTTGGGCCCCTGCACCCCAGGGGGAGACCCCGAGGAAACTCCTGGCTCCTGGCTTCATATCAGCCCAGCTCCACCATTGTGACCACTTGGGGAATGAACCAGCAGATGGAAGACCTTTCTCTGTGTCTCTCTCTTTCTCTCTGTCTGTAAGTCTGCCTTTCAAATAAATAAATAAAATCTTTTTTTTAAAAAAAAAAAAAAAGGCTAAAAGCAGAAATAGTCTGATTAGACAACTGGGAAGAGCAAAGAAGGGGCAAACCAGAGTCCTTCCTGTTGTCTGCTCCCCTTTGACCTCTGATAACCTTTAAGACTGAAAAAGACATCTATGGAAAAGAGTGGAAACCACTAGATCTCACCTTTTATTTTATAATGGGGAAAAGACCTAAGAGTCAAAGACTATTGAACATGTTGCTCAAAACTGTGCATTTGGTGTAAACAGGCACCAGGATCTAAGGTTTCCTTCTGTGTCGTGTTTATTACTTTTACTGGCTGTAGATTTTATCTAGGTGTGCCTACTTTGTTCCCCAAAGTCAGGGGGTTCCTCATTGCGGCCACAAGGTAGAATCATAGATTTCATCCAAACTGATCCCATATGAGATTGACCCAAGTAGAGCGAGTAGACTCACCGTGAGAACTGAAATCATTGTCATAAAGGTGAGCTCTGTCTTCATAGGTCTAATTTCTGTTTCTGTTTCCTAGGAAAGAACTAGTGGGGCTGGCGGTGTGCGGTGGTGGGAAAAAGCTGCCACTTAAGACACTGGCAACCCATAGGGATGCCAGTTAGTGTCCCAGCCACTCCACTTCCGATCCAGCTCCCTGCTAATGACCTGGGAAAAACAGCAGAGGATGGCCCACATGCATGGGCCCCAGCACTCACATGGGAGATCTGGAGCAAGCCTCAGGCTCCTGGCTTCAGCCTGGCCCAGTGCTCGCCATTGCAGCCATCTGGGTAGGGGGAGGAAGTGGGTGAACAAACAGATGGAAGATCCTCTCTCTCTCTCTCTCTCTCTCTCTGTTTCCCCCTCTCTCTGTAACTCTTTCAAATAAATTTTTAAAATGTAAAAACAAAAAGTGCTAGCATGGAACATGTGTAAGTGAGCCTATCAGCTTATGCAATCAAACAGTTTAGCTGTTAGCTAAGGGTGGCTTTACATTTTCTTGAATTTTCTAATTCTTATCTTGTTTAAATGAGAAACTCTAATCTTTAGGATTGAATCATAAACTGCCCACGACTTCTGCTTGCCACACTTCCCAAATAACATGTCTGCTTTTCTGGCTGGTAGTGAGTCATTGTGGGTGGTCTTTGTGTTTGTCACGTGTAAACATTGTTCTAACAAACAGTGCTTCCGTGTCGCCATTGGTACCCTTTAAATTATTCACAGGTTTGGAGTGCTGGTTTGTGCCTTGGGCAAACAGAAAGCCCAGGAAGCAACTCTGGCCTTTCATGTAAGTGTGGGTCCACCTAGCAGGTGTCCTACCACGAGAAAGACATTAAATGCCACTGGGAACAGAATCTGCTTTTGTTCTTAGTTTCACAGTCAACAGCACAGTCTGTCGGGTTCCTTGGCCCTGCACTTGCTGGAGCCATCGCTGCAGATTTCTGCTGTCTAAACTTGCAGACGCCTGCCCTCGTGCTTCATAACCTTGTCATTACAGAGACGGCTGCTTGGCTATTGATAGACGTCCCTCACCCCAGTTCATTTCCACCATCACAGCCACCCAGTGGGTCTCCCGCCCTCAGAGCCCCTGTGATCCTAATCAGGTGAATGTCAACACAGGACCGTGGTAAAACAAAACTTCGCTCTGCAGGTTAAGCCGCAGAGAAGCTGAGCCCTGCTACCTTTGGAAACAGCACCATTTCTGAAAGGGAAATCCAGGCTGTCTTTCAAAATTGCTTTCTGGTGATTCTTAAAGCAAAGCGTCAGAACTGTGACCTTCGGACAGTGCCCCAAGGCGTGCTTGCTGTGGGGGTTTTCAATGACAGGCATTGTCTTTGAGGCTTGGTACTTCCCGGATCAATCCGCCCTCAGCCCTGCCAGGGTAATTGGACCAGAGGGCGCCTGTGTTGATGGGTTCTGTTTTCTGTGTGACTAATAACTGGCTTTGTTGGGTCATCCTTATTTATGCTCATGACTTGAGAATATGCAACAGGACCAAGCGTTCCTCCCCAGAGAGCAGCTTTGTGAGAGACAGAATCAGGGCAAGACAGGGTTTTTTTTTTTTTTCTGAGCAGAACCACTCAGAGCAAACCTGCAGGAACTCCCAGAATCCTTTTGGAGGTGCCCTGATTTAAGGAGGAGGGGTGCAGAGTCCAGTGAAATGGGTTTTACTCCTCCTCTCCTGGTGGAGAATCTTGCCCACCTGCATTTTCATCTCTTTTCTAACAAAGCTCATGATAAAAAGTGAGATCTAGTATTTTATAGGTCGGGTAACACTGCCTTGCTGTGGGATTAGTTTTCTTTTAACCCAATTTGGTGGACAGTTTGCAATCTTGACACCCCGGAAGAAGGTCTCGCATTGCCACGAATTTCTTGATGCAACTAACCCATGTTGTCAAGGCAACCCCTGTCAATGTTTTCTCCCATCCGGAAAACCATCTCCAATGTTGCAAACCTTAAATCACAATCATCTCTCATAATACACAGGGTCACGTACCTCCCCTGCATGCACAAACTGTTACTTCTTTTCTTTTACATAAGATACTGTGTGGTTACAGGGAAAGATTTTGACCGGGAATAACTGTGTATTACAAAGCATCAAGTTAAACAATCCCACAGCATCCATAGCGTGTTCCTGCATTCCCAGGAGATGCAAGCCTGTTTACAACAGGCAGGCTCATTTCTTGAAGGTGCAGAAACAACTTTGGCATATTTTGACTAATTTCTATGTAAATTGATTGCAATCAAAGACTTTCTCGTGGGTTCTGAAATCAAATGGCTGGAAACCCAGTTTCCGGGGGTTAATATCACCCACCTGTTGTGTACTCCTTTCTTTCTGAGGTGTCCAAGCCCATTGTGGAAAATCCCTCCCTGCCATGTGTGTTGGGGGGGGGGGGGTCCCTTCACAATTCACTGAGACCCCACAGTGGCGTCACTCTGGTTGTCAGGGACTGACACCGTGGAAGGAAGGGTTTCCACAGCCATCTGGGCTGCTGAGTGCTTGGTTTAAAGGAAAATCCTGGTGAAAGGAAAGGGGGCATGGTTTGCATGCTTAGCTAGCTCACCATTAGCAGGAAAACCGGTGAAGATTCTTGTGGGCGATTATAGGGTTTTTGTTGTTACAGCTTGATTCTGGCAGTGCACCCGACAGAATACCTTTAAGTTGCATAGTAATTGAGAGTAATTATTTTTTAAAGATTTATTTATTTAATCTTTGAAAGGTCAACAGAGAGAGGAGAAAAGGCAGAGATCTTACATCTGCTAGTTCATTCCCCAGATGGCAACAGCTGGCAGGGGCTGTTCCAGGTTGAACCCAGGAGCCTGGGATTCCGTCTGGGTCTCCCAGGTAAGTGGCAGGGCCCCAAGCACTTGGGCCTTCCTCTGCTGCCTTCCCGGGTGCATTAACAGAAAGCTGGATTGGAAGCAGAGCATCGAGGACCTGAACCAGTGCTCCCATGGGATGCTGGTTTCGCAGACGGTGGCTTAACCCGCTGTGCCACAACACTGGCCCCTAATGTGATTGTTAGTCACTCTCCGAGTGCTGTTGGCCTGGGTTTCCTATTCGTTGTTCAGATATTTATAAGACTTCTTTCCCCTTACATAGTGTTTTGGAAGTTGATTACATAAAGAGTAATCGTGTTTCATTTCACAGTCCTCAAGGGTTTAAGAACACAAATATGTAGCATTAAATGAAATTTCCATGTGAGTCTTAGTGGTTCAGAGTATTTTAATGTTGCTCATTCATTTAGATAAAATAGCAAAAAGTTATCATATGTGTGATTGAAGAGTTGGCATTATTTTCTTTCCATTATTGTGATTGGATATGTCAGGCATTTAAACCTCAGTCTGCAAAGGCTTTTCGGTCGCCTGGCTCAGCCCTCTCCTGTTACCCCCTTCAAAACACAGGAGCATGCCGTCTCTGTGAGCAAGGACTGAAGCCTGGTTACTGCTCTGCACACCAGGAGCTAAGCTGACTGCTCAGGGAACTGTGGGAAAAGAAGGAGAGTGAAGTGAAATCATAAGGCAAGCATATGGAACGTGGGCCCTATGCAGTGACGTGGGAAAGCGATCGGCTTCCAAAGCCGTTAGCAGTCAAAGCGGAGAGAAGCATTATCAATGAAGTGATTGACAACATATAAATGCAAATGTTTCAGCAAATATACATAATATCAGGTCACTGAGATCCTATGGGAAATTTCCCTCCTGGCTTATCTTTCAGTAAATTTGGGGCAAAGGACAGGTTATATATAATTAAAACTATACACTAATATGCATTATGTTCACAGCCCCAAGAATCATCCAGATGTTACTGACTGCTTCCCAGGGTCAAGCACTGTGCTATGTACTTTGTTAATACACAGCCCCAGTTAGTCCTCCCAAGAAACATGAAACAGGTGTTCCTATCTTAGGGTCACAAGGGGAAAATCACGGCTCAGGGAGACTGAACAAGTCGGGTCTCAGTTCTCCCATGGCGGAGCTGGATTTGGGCTGCCCAAGGCTGTGGTGGTAAGCCGCAACTGCACTGCCACTGTCTTCCTGCGTTGGGAAATGCTTTCCAGAAGAGAGTAGGATCTACTTGTGAATGGTGTCCTGATGTCTTTCAGAGAGATAGGAGAGTTGAGGACATTCTATGCAAGAAACCAGAACCTTCAAGTGCACAGCAAAAATGAACAATTCAGAAACTGAAAAGCTACTTTGCTACAGAAAAGGATGACCCTGGGCAGGTCTCCTAACTCCCACTCCCTATTTTAAGTAGATAGGATAGAATAAGATGTCTATTCTGGGAACACTACGGGAATCACAGTATAAAGTCATATTATTAAGACAGCTAATAGATGAGATTCAATAGAGAATAATCGTCTGGTTATATAGGATGCTTTGCTAAATTAGAATTTCATCTTTATCCAGAACTAAATGGCAAGACGTCAGTATAAAATAAGAAATCAAGTATTTGTATTTTATGAAGATTACTCCAGAGCAATATGGAGAGAATAAGTTGTCCAGGTGAGCGAGCCAGGCACAGTGTCAGGAATTTTGACAACAGCAGGTGGAGCGGAGTCATGTCTCTGACAGCTGGACTTTGGAGGATTGGAGAATCAGAGGATGTGAGAAAGAGCTGCCATTCAGAAGACGGTAGGATGCATCTCCAGTGTGGGCTGCAAGCAGTGAGCAAGTCAGCAGCTCTAGGAGGAGCACAGAACCAAGGGGTGGACTTGTCACTGATGTCATCATAAAAGTTACTAAGGTGAGCTGGCGCTTCACCACAGGGGTGAGATGTCTGGGGTGCCCACATCCCATATCAAAGCATGGGCCTGTGCATCCAGGATCCAGTCCTGATCCCAACACAGGTAGGTCCTGGAAGGCAGTGGTCATGGCTCAAGTAGGAGGTTCTCGCCACCCACATGGGAGACATGCATTGAGTTCCCATCTCCCAGCTTTGGCCTGGCCCAGTCCTGATTGTTGTGGTACTGAACTAGTGAATGGGAGCTTTCTGTCTCTCTCTCTCTGTCTTTCTGTCTCTCTCGCTCTGGCTCTGTCCTTCTGCCTCTCAAACAAATCAATCAATACAATTTTTAAGAAGATTGATTTATTTGTTTGAAAGGCAGAGTAAGAGAGAGAGAGGGAGGGAGAGACAGAGAGAGAGATCTTCCATCCAGTGGTTCATTCCCTGTATGACCACAACAGCTACAATTGGGCCAATCCAAAGTCTGGAGCCAATCTGGGTCTCCCTTGTGGGTGGCAGGGGCCCAGGCACTTGGGACATCTTCTACTGCTCTCCCCAGTCATATTAGCAGGGAGCGGGATTGGAAGTGGAGCAGCAGGGAATCAAACTGGCCCCCATATGGGCTGCTGGCATTGCAGGAGGCGGTTTTACCCTGCTATACCACAACACTGGTCCCAGTACACTTTTTGAATTATTAAGATAGAAAACCAATGGAAAAGTTATAATAGGAAATGGGAAAAAAATTCACACCAAAAAATGCAAATAATGTAACTATACACAAGATTCTACCTTCTAAGCAATCTATTAAATTCAAATAATAGTTTGACATCAATTTTATCCTTTTAAATTGACTTTCTTTTAAAGATTTATTTGTGTATTTGGAAGGCAGAGCTACAGAGAGAGGGAGAGGCTGAGAGAGGGGGATCTTCCACCCACTGATTCATGCCCCAAATGGTCGCAACGGCCAGTCTGAAGCCAGAAGCCTGGAACTCCCAAGCACTGGGACCTTCTTGTGCTGCTTTCCCAGGAGCATCAGCAGGAAGCTGAACGGGAAGTGGAGCAGTGGGTGTGATCCTGGAGCTCACTGGGGATGTCAGCATTGCAGACCACGGCTTAACCTGCTGCGCTACAACGTTGGCCCCTAAATTGACATTTAAAACATACTTTAATGAAATAACTTTCTCTAGAGGACAATTTAGCTATAAATATAAGAAGTATTAAATATTATATACAATTTATGCCTTAAATTTTATTTATAGGAATTTACCTTAAGGTAATAATCATGGCTTTGCACAATATTTTGAGGCATGAATTTTTGATACAGTATTGTCTATAATAGAACAAAAAAAGTAAAGCCTAAAACAATAACATTTCCAGAAGAAAATATAGGGGAAAACCTGTTGATTTAGCCAAAATTTCTAATAGTGGACTGGTAACATAGATTTCAGTTGAATCATATGATAGCAAACTTAGAGCTATTAAGAATGAACTACAGGCCGGCGCCGTGGCTCAATAGGCTAATCCTCCGCCTTGTGGCGCCGGCACACCGGGTTCTAGTCCCGGTCGGGGTGCCGGATTCTGTCCCGGTTGCCCCTCTTCCAGGCCAGCTGTCTGCTGTGGCCAGGGAGTGCAGTGGAGGATGGCCCAAGTGCTTGGGCCCTGCACCCCATGGGAGACCAGGAGAAGCACCTGGCTCCTGCCTTCAGATCAGCACGTGCGCCGGCTGCAGCGCACCATCCGCGGTGGCCATTGGGGGGTGAACCAACGGCAAAGGAAAACCTTTCTCTATGTCTCTCTCTCTCACTGTCCACTCTGCCCATCAAAAAATAAAATAAATAAATAATAAGAAAGAATGAACTACAGTAACATTCATAATATATTGTTTAAAAACAATTATCATTGAAGTTTATTAGCATAATTTTTTTTAATTTAAAAAGAAAGTTGTGGAGCCTGTGCTTTGGTGTAGCTGGTGAGGCTGCTGTCTGTAGTGCCGGCATCCCATATGGGTAGGGGTTCAAGTCTCAGCTGCTCCACTTCCGACCCAGTTCTCTGCTATGGCCTAGGAAAGCAGTGGAAGATGGCCCAAGTCCTTGGGCCCCTGCTCCCATGAGGGGAAGAAGCTCCAGGCTCCTGGCTTCAGATTGGCCCAGCTCCGGCCATTGCAACCAGTGAATAGAAGACAGACCTCTCTCTCTCCCTCCCTCTCTCTCTCTCTCTCTCTCTCTCCTTTCTTCCCTCCCCCTCTGCCTCTCTATAACTCTGCCTTTCAAATAAATAAACAAATCTTTAAAAATAAATAAATAAAATAAAAGAAAGTTGTTATTCAATGTTGTACTGAAAGTTCCAGTGAGTTCAATAAAGCAAACCTTCAGATTGGAAAGGATTAAGTAAAAGGGCATTTATTCAGAGAAGACTTGATCGTGTATAAAATTTAATGGAATCTACTAAAAAGCCACTAGAACTAACAAATTTAGTGAGATTGCTGGATATAAGCTCAATGCATAAAAATAAATTGATTTCTACATTCAAGTATCAAACTATCAAAAATTGTCATTTTAAAAAGCAATACCATTTGCAATATAACTCAAATTATTAAATATTTATGAATAAATATGATAAAAGATTTACAAATCCTGTTCATTGAAACCAATGAAACACCTCTGAGAGAAACGAATGACCTAAATCATGGAGAGGTTTGCTTTACTCATGGGTTGGAAGACTCAGTGTGGTGAAGTCAAAACCCCTCCCACACTGATCCACAGAGTCAAAGAAACAAACGGAATTCCCGGCAGGCATTTTAAAATGCGTTGTCAAGCTAATTGTAAAGACTCATATGAAATGTGAAGGAAATAGAATACCCAAGTCAGCCTAGAAAAAAGGAGGATGAATTGAAGGAATAATAATGTCTGATTCAAAGGCAGAGCAAAATTATAGTTTTCAAGCAGTGTAGTACAGCTGTCAGGACCGAAGAGTACCCCAGTGGGACAGAGTGGAAGATCCAGAAACAAACCATGCAATTCAGGAGGGAAAAGGTGATCTTTTTAAATAAAGGTGAAAAGCAAACCATGATCCATGTCTCACTTTATGCACAAAATTAACTCAAACTATGAACTATGAATGTAAAACCTAAGAGAATAATGGTTTTCTACAGGAAAACAGAAAAACTTTGTGCTTTTGGAATTTTAAAATATTTAGATATGACACCAAAGCAAGTTCCATTTAAAAGGTTTGATTTATTGTACTTTGTCAAAATTAAAAATATCTGCTCTTCAAAAGTTACCATTAAGATAATGAAATGACAAGTCAACTATTAAGAAATATTTCCAAATCATATCTATGATATGATACATGATATGATATGAAAGAACTTACATTACACATAAATAAAGGAATCTGAAAATTCAACAATAAAAAAGCCAATAAATAAAAATGAGCAAGACATTTTAACAAACATGTCATCAAAGAAGACGTGTAGATGACAATCTCATAAAAAAGTATCAATATCAAATTAAACCACAATGATCTTCCACAGCACACCTATTAGTAGTGCTGAAATTAAAATTACTGATCGTATGAAGAAGTAGATCCCTCATATATTATGGGTGGGGCTATAAGATGGGAAAACCATGTTGGAAAGCAAGTTCACAGTTTTTCAAGCAGATAAATGCATTCCCTGCAAATAATAGAACCTCCATTCCCAGGCGTTGATCCACTAGAAATAAAGTCACATGTCCAGTTAAGATTTGCCCCTGAATGTTTATAGCAGTTACTTTATCATTGGTAGCCCCACACTGGGAACAAATCAAATGTCTGTGATCAGGAAAATGAACACACTGAGATATAGCTATATCGTGAATACTGTCAGCAATAAAAGTGGGTATTGACACCTGAAACAACACGAATGAGCTTTAATATAATTTTGTTGAGTGAAAGAAGCCAGACAAAAGGAAAAGAGCATATAATGTAAACTCCATTTATATAGAACTTGGGGAAATGCATTCATTTTTAAGATTTATGTGTGTGTGTACTGAAAGGAGAGAGGGAGAGACAGAGATGAGGGACAGAGAGAGAGAGAGAACTTTCATCTTCTGCTTCACTACCCAAATGGCTGCAACGGTGAGGGCTGAGCCAGGCTGAAGCCAGGAGCAAGAACCCCATCCAGGTCTCCCACGTGGGTGGCAGAGACCCAGGTCTTGGGGCCATCGTCTGCTGCCTTCCCAGGGGCATTATCAGAAGGCTGAATTGGAAGCGGAGCAGCCAGGACTGGCACGCTGGTATGGTCTGCCTGTATCTCAAGGAAGCCTAACTCCCTTTGCCACAATGCTGACCCCTAGAAAAATGCATTCGAATCCAATTTGACAGAAAGCACAGCACTGGTTCCCCAGGGATGGCAAGACGAGGGGGTGATGGGAAACTCTGGGGGATGCTAGGCTTGCAAAATTGCTGATTGCACAAGGGCATAACATAGTTCAGGTTTTCTCAACTTTTACACTTCAAGTACAGGCAGTGTATTTGACAGTTCTGTCTCAATAGAGTTGTTATTAAAAGCAGTATAAATAGGAAACAGGGGTTGGGTGTCTAAACAGCTGTTCAAGTCTGCCTTCACACTTCTCCCCACTAATTACAAAGTGGTTTTCCCATTACCACCCCACTGGGGACAGCAGGTATGTGCAGATGTCCCAGGGGATTGTCCACACTCGTTGAGGAAGAGACAGTACTCCTGCTTAGTAGCCAAAGGGTGAATTGATGAACAGAGGGGAGTTCAAGTCCTCCTGGGCTCCACTGATGTGAGGAACAAGAGGCAGAGGTGAAAGGTGACCCAGATCCTGTGTGGCTCCCGGGGTCCTCATGAGCCCTGTCTTCAAGTCCCTCTGGAGCAGTGGGGCCTCTGTCTGCCCCCTGCAGCCTACCTTGGTCCACACTGACTTTCTCCCTAATTGGAGGACCACCAGAATTGACGACAGTGGGATGGGACACACTTGACTTTCTCATTCGGTAAAGTGTGGAACAAAGCTGAACGTTCATGGGGAGCTCTGATGAGCATCCCCATTCTCTCCCACCACCCAGTGGGCTGAGATGTGGAGTTACCCCAGGTCCTGCGAAAAGCTATAGCCCTTTGTGGTTTCAAAGCCCTTCTCTGCTTGGAACCTGCTAAGTAAGTTCCTGAACTCGGTTCCCTTCTACCCTGTGAAGATTATGCCCTTCCTTCTCTATCCCAGTGCTTCCTTCTTTTGTGAGTTGACGTCCTACTTTAAAACAAAACAGATCATTGATTTATTTGAAAGCCAGAGTTACAGAGAGAAGGGCAGAGAGACCATCCACTGGTTCACTCCCCTGAGGGCTGCAATGGCCAACACTACAGCAAGCTGAAGCCAGGAGCCAGAAGCTTCATCCAAGTCTCCCACATCAGTGGCAGGGGCCAAACACTTGGGCATCTTCCACTGCTTTTCCCAGACGATTAGCATGGAGCTGGATTGGAAGTAGAAGAACCAGGACATGAACTGGGACCCATATGGGATGCCAGTATTGCCGCCTCATTGCTGGTCCCGATATCTCACTTTCAATTCAAGTGAGAACAATTGAAACAAAGACTATTAATCTGGAAAGATATCATTGAGAATTCAACAAAAACCATGGATCAGAGAGTAAAAATACAATATTGTGTGTATTATGTAAGGAATGTATGTATCAGTTCTCTTTAAAACAAAAAAAAATCTAGTTTGAGTACAAAATTCTTTTTTTTTTTTTTTTTTTTTTTTTTTGACAGGCAGAGTGGACAGTGAGAGAGAGAGACAGAGAGAGAAAGGTCTTCCTTTGCCGTTGGTTCACCCTCCAATGGCCGCCGCTGCAGCCGGCGCACCGCGCTGATCCTGGCAGGAGCCAGGAGCCAGGTGCTTTTCCTGGTCTCCCATGGGGTGCAGGGCCCAAGCACCTGGGCCATCCTCCACTGCACTCCCTGGCCATAGCAGAGAGCTGGCCTGGAAGATGAGTACAAAATTCTTTTTAAAAAATTATTTATTTATGTTCCACTTACTTGAAAGGCAGAGTGACAGAAAAGAGAAACAGAAAGAGAGAACTTTTATCCAGTTGGTTCGCTCCCCAAATGCTAACAACAACCAGGGCTGCACCAGCCCCAGCCCAGGAGCCAGGAGCTCCATCTGGATTCCCATGTGGGTGGCAGGGGCCCAAGCACCTTGGCCATCATCTGCTGCTCCCAGAGTGCATTAGCAGGAAGCTGGATTGGAAGTGGAGTAGCTAGAACTCAAACCAGCACTCTGCCATAGGATGCAGGCATCCCAAGCAGCAGCTTAACCCACTGTGCCACAATGCCCATACCAGGGCAGAATTCTTAACCAAGATGGAGTCTGTCTGATACAAAAAAAAAGTTCACATATAATATACTGACACAAATGATCATTTATTGTATCAAAGAACTAATTTTAGGTTATTACCTAAAACACAATTGATTTTAATATATTAGTATACCCAAAACCGAATCAATATTTAGAAAGATTAAAGTTTTATTAGCGGCCATTTAAGTTGGAGAGCAGCATATTACTTATTCATCAAGTCTATTTCAAATTTTTATGTAGCTAAAAGTCTCTAAGAGAAAAAAACCAATCATGTCACATGGAGTGTTAGCAGGGTGAAATAGGAATGCAAGAATGGTCTTGACCCATGAAAATATACATTGGCAATGAATGAGTTGTCAGTCAAATTGAACTTGCTGTGGGTGTGTACAATCGAGTTCCAAGGAAGAGCTCTTGTTCTTTGCTGCCACCTAAAGGCGTATACTGGAGAAACATCTATAAACACACACACACACACACACACACACACACACACTAAAAGATAATTGGAAAAAAGCTATAAGCACTGTGAAACTAAAACCTGTTATCTCTCATTAGTAAGTCCTTTATTTTATTTTTTAAGATGTTATTTACTTATTTGAGAGGTAGAGTTAAGGGAGAGAGAAGGGGAGAGACAGAAAGGTCTTCCATCCGCTGCTTCACTCCCCAAATGGCCGCAGTGGCCAGAGCTGAGCTGAGCCGATCCGAGGCCTGGAGCCAGGAGCTTCCTCCACATCTCCCACTGCAGGGGCCCAAGCACTTGGGCCATCCTCTACTGCCTTCCCGGGCCACAGCAGAGAGCTGGACTGGAAAAGGAGCAGCCAGGACTCAAACTGGTGCCCATCGGGCCGCAGGCAGAGGCTTAACCTACTATGCCACAGCGCCGCCCCGTAAGTCCTTTATTCTAACAAATACACATCATTCCAAAGTGTGATCCAAGAATTCTGGCTTTTCTTATTGCCTAGCCCCCAGAACAAAGTCTGACACACTGCAATGCCTCAGTACTTAGTTCCTGGGTCATCATGTTCTGTGGGAGTAGCCAGACACAAGAAGATTCCAGTCCTACATAGAATCTACAAGACAACCTCAGGAGAGCTGAAGGGTTAATGCCAATTTCCAGAGGCTGGAGACTGGGGACGAGGTGTGAGTCGGGGCTGATTTGTGGGTACGGAGTTATAGACAGAAGAAAGACATCCTGGGGTTCCATTGCACAGAAGGGTGATAATGCACTGTGTATGCCTTTTAAGAAAGCTGGAAGGATTTTTAATGTTTTTATCATGAAGAAAGTATAGGGGCTAGCGCGGTGGCATAGCAGGTAAAGCCACGGCCTGCAGTGCCAGTTTGAGATCTGGCTGCTCCACTTCTGATCCAGCTCTCTGCTGTGGCCTGGGAAGGCAGTAGAAGATGGCCCAAGTCCTTGGGGCCCTGTGAGAGACTCAGAAGAGGCTCCTGGCTCCTGGCTCCTGGCTCCTGGGTTTGAATCGGTACAGATCCAGCAGTTGTGGACAAGTGGGGGAGTGAACCAGTGGATGGAAGACCTCTCTCTGTAGCTCTGCTTTTCAAATAAATAAATAAATAAATCTTTTTTTAAAAAAAGAAATTGCAAGCTTTAGAGGAGATATATGCATGTACTGCTTTGAGCATTACACACTGCTTTGAGCGTTACACAATGTATACTTGTAATGAATCTTCACAGTGTTCCACAGACATGTACAATTTTTATCACTTAAAAAATTAAATTTAATGATTAGCTCCTGAATGCAAAATACATCTATGTCATAACTTAGTGTGTTTCCCTGGGCAAATCAGTTCAGTGTCTGAGCTTTGGTTTCTCCCCCTAGAACACGAGGGAGTAGAATTGGGGTTTCTTGCAAGGACTTTCTTCTGCCATCCCCAGTTTCTGTGATTCCGTCTAGCTCAGGGATGTGGTCATTTTGGGCACAGAGAGTGACCTGAGGCGTGTGCAGACCCCCCATACATGGAAGTGAGGGGAACAGGACAGGGAGGCAGTGCACACAGCAGCCTCCGACGTGAGGAGGGGTCTCCCCGGGAAGAACGCCGGAGACGACAGTGACACGGCCAGGAGTCCCGGGCTACAGCTCGGATCTGTAAGGAAGAGGGAAGATGCTGCCGTATGATCCAATTATTCCTCTGGTTTCCTTTATGAAACCTCAGGCTGTAATGAATTACCTTCGTGGATACAGCACTGAAGATGTTTTGCCGGCTCAATGCCCCTGCTTTTCTTCCAGACTGGGTGCCATCTGATATTTCTTTTTTTTTTTTTTTTTTTTTTTTTTTTTGGACAGGCAGAGTGGACAGTGAGAGAGAGAGACAGAGAGAAAGGTCTTCCTTTGCCGTTGGTTCACCCTCCAATGGCCGCCGCGGTCGGCGCGCTGCGGCCGGCGCACCGCGCTGATCCGATGGCAGGAGCCAGGAGCCAGGTGCTTTTCCTGGTCTCCCATGGGGTGCAGGGCCCAAGCACCTGGGCCATCCTCCACTGCACTCCCTGGCCACAGCAGAGGGCTGGCCTGGAAGGGGGCAACCGGGACAGAATCCGGCGCCCCGACCGGGACTAGAACCCGGTGTGCCGGCGCCGCTAGGCGGAGGATTAGCCTAGTGAGCCGTGGCGCCGGCCGCCATCTGATATTTCTGACCATAACATCCAAGAGAACACAGACCACCAGCTGGCAGTTAATAATTTGTAAGGGAACTTTGTTTAAATGCATCGGTTAGTTAAATCTTTAAGAGATCTGTGTTCTTACATGACAGTATTAATCAGCTCATATTTGATTGAGTGTTTCAGGGACTGGGTGGAAGAAACAAGTTCACGCTTTGAACAGTATTTGACATTCCTGCGCCTCTCTCAGTTCGCTAACCTTTTCCTTCCTTGAAGAAGTAATTCTCCAGCTCCGACATAGGTAAAAATCACTTGGAGTGCTCAGGAGTGTAGGTCCCTGGGCCCTGCCCCATCACAGATCCAGGACGCTGTAGGAGTTTGCAGTGTTAACTGCTATCTCAATGTCCCAGTGCAGACGTGCCTAAGTGCCACATATCACATCTCCTTGCAGACAGAGAATCCAAAACACATTTCCCCTTCTTGCCTGCTAATGTCCTTCATGTGTGGTGTTCTTGCGCCCTCTAGTGGATGATTTTACTCAGCGCGTTTTTCCCTATATTAACCACTTGGCTCAAAACTTGAGGGAATCCCATCCGTCATGAAAACCTCGAAAGGAAAAATGGGGGATGAAGAAAAAAGGCCGATAATTAAAATGTTTTGGGTAATCTAACATCAAACTCTTGAAAGATGGTACTTCCCAGAGTTCCTGGGAAAATGGAATTAAAAGATAAGGGTTTTTTTTTTTTTTTGATGCAAAATAAAATTTGAAAACACATATTTTTCCATGAACTTTTTTAAGAGCCCTCATAGGCATGGAATGCAAAATGTTTCACCAAAATAAACTTTTAAATCTATTTTTCCACAAACTTCTTGAGATTTTCTCAGAATTACATAAATTTTTTTTATTGTTATTAAAAATTTTTTAAACTTTTATTTAATGAATATAAATTTCCAAAGTACAGCTTATGGATTACAATGGCTTCACCCCCATAACATCCCTCCCACCCGCAACCCTCCCCTTTCCCATTCCCTCTCCCCTTCCATTCACATCAAGATTCATTTTCGATTCTCTTAATATACAGAAGATCAGTTTAGCATACATTAAGTAAAGATTTCAACAGTTTGCTCCCACACAGAAACATAAAGTGAAAAATACTGTTTGAGTACTAGTTATAGCATTAAATCTCAATGTACAGCACACTAAGGACAAAGATCCTACATGAGGAGTAAGTGCACAGTGACTCCTGTTGTTGACTTAACAAATTGACACTCTTGTTTATGGCCTCAGTAATCACCCTAGGCTCTTGTCATGTGAATTACATAAATTTAACATGCAATATTTCTATATGAAAGTTGTAAGCCCGATGTAAGTTTACTAACATTGTTAACTTTTTTTATAAAAATAATTTAGTATCCTTGGATTTGCTGGCCACAGTATTTTAGAATATTTATCCATTTTTTTCCTTCTCTAAGAATTATTTATTTGAAAGGCGGAACAACAGAGAACAGAACAGACAGACAGTGAGGAAGAGCCTGTCCACCCACTGGTCACTCCAAATGGTCTCAAAACCCAGGTCCAGGCCAGCCTGAAGCCAGGAGCCAGGAACTGCATCCTACGAGGGTGGTAGGGACCCAAGTACCTGGACCATCATCCGCTGCCTTCCTAGGTGCGTTAGCAGAAAGTGGGGTTGAAACTGGCACACTGATGGGGATGTTGATGTCACAAGTGGTGGCTTAACCTGCTGTACCACGCCAGCCCCCATCATTTTTCTAATAAACTTGGAGGACTTCACCACACCTTGGATCTTCCTGATTCTGTCGCAGCATCTTTTCGGTACGGGTGACCCTTTTACACTTGTTCACGTTGGCTCTGAATACGCACATCTCTTTTGAAGATCACAAAGCTTGTGGCTGTCATCCTTGCTTGTCGTGGCCTGCATCTCTCTGAGAAGCGCCGTTCAGTGATGCTGACCAGGACTGGTGTTCACTCTGAGGGTCACAACCTGATTTGCCCACAGGTGCCAAGCAAGTGGTAAAAATGAGTAAAATGGGCCGGTGCCACGGCTCACTAGGCTAATCCTCTGCCTGCGGCACCAGTACCCTGGGTTCTAATCCCGGTTGGGGCGCCAGATTCTGTCCCAGTTGCCCCTCTTCCAGGCCAGCTCTCTGCTGTGGCCAGGGAGTGCAGTGGAGGATGGCCCAAGTGCTTGGGCCCTGCACCCCATGGGAGACCAGGAGAAGCACCTGGCTCCTGGCTTCGGATCGGCGTGGTGCACCGGCTGCAGGGGCCATTGGGGGGTGAACCAACGGAAGGAAGACCTTTCTCTCTGTCTCTCTCTCTCTCAATGTCCACTCTGCCTGTCAAAAAAAAAAAAAAAAACAAGTAAAATGGTTTGAGTTTAAACCAAAGAAGGGTTTGCAACATTTAAAATAATTCAAAGAATGATAATAATTGTTGAAGCCCATGAAGGTCCTAATAAAATAGCAGCGAACCTTATGAAACTTTATTTTGTTAATCAGTTGGTTTACTTGGCAGCTTACTGGATGCTAGCCAGTGTGAGATTACTTCAAAAAAGTTTGTAAAAAAAATGGAATTATAAGATGTTTGTTTTGAAAATTTTTGAAATCCATGCATAGTTTTTTGTTTTGTTTAAACTTGAGAGACAGACAGACAGCTCCCATTTGCTGGTTTGCTCCCTAAATGCCTCCAACAGAGAGAGATGGGCCCGGCTCAAGCAAGGAGTGGAGAGCTCAGTCCAGGTCTCCCACGTGGGTGGTAGGGACAGAACCACTTGAGCCACCATCTAGTGCCTTCCTGGGTGCACATTAGCAGGAAGCGGGAAGCAGGAATCAGGAGGGGAGCTAGAACTCAAACCCAGGCAGTCTGATAAAGGGACGTTGATGTCCCAGGCAGCTGCGTCATTGCCGGGCCAAATGCCTGCCCCTAGAGTTGTTTCATAATGTTCATTGGCCATGAGCTTTGACGTGCCCTCATGTAGCATCTCATCGTTCCCGCAACAACTGTGTGTGAGGGATGATGGTGTTGTCCCAGCTTTACCAGCGGGGAAACTGAGGCTTGAGGAGTGCAGTGGCTTTCCCCAGTCAGAGAGCGCTCTCTCTCCAGGTCTGCCTGACCCCAGGGCCTGGAGTCACTTGCTCCGGTCCTGTCCAACCAGGGGATTCTCGCCTGTTGTACCAGTCCCACTGTGCTCTCTCCACACCTGCGCCGCCAGACCTGCTGCTCCTACCCCAGCCTCTCTACTACCCTTTGCTGTTTCCAGCCTCTTGACCTCTGACTCTAACCTGCACGGAAGACTTGGACTAAGTTCCCCCAGCTTTGGCCTGGCCTAGCCCTGGCCTTCATGGACATGTAGGGAATGAACGAGTGGAGGGGAGATTCTCTCTCTCTCTCTCTCTCTCCCTGACTCTAGTACTCTCCTGCATTTGGGCAGTTTCTCATCTGGCAGTTGACATCTCTCTCCATGTCACTGTTGGGTATCAAGGTTCCAGCAGCACCAATGAGCCCCAGTTCTTGGGGACCTGTTCCTCAGCCTGGGAACTAATGCAACAAGCACACACATGCAGTATAGGTGGTTGCTTTAAATTGTCACACCTTCTCCAGGAAGTTTACAACCATTTCCACAATGGTTGGTTTGCGTTTTAAGTTGTGTTGGCCCTGCTGTGACACATTTATTTTCTATTCAACTGGACTATTCCAGGAATGTCTGTAAATACTATGAAGTAATGGGAGCTCTTCTTGGTAAAATATTATTCTGTCGGCATAAAAAGTCAAGCAATACCAAGTCTTTTAATCTGGAAAATAAAATTTTTCCACAAAAAAAGGGAAAGCAAATATTCAAGTCCTTGTGTGGGAGCAGGTGCAGACTCTGGGAGGCAGTAGGTACTGGGTCCTCATCACCCACAAGGGAGACCTGGATTGAGTTCCTAGCTCCCTGCTTTGGCCTAGCCTAGCCCCAGCCATTGCTGGGCATTTAGGGAGTGAACCAGTGGTGGGCGATCTCTTTCTCTCTCCCCTCAAGATAAATGAATTTTCTAAAGTCATCACTTAATTTTTACAAAGAGAATTCTTGAGTGTAGAAATCCAAGCTAATTACCTTTCGATCAGAAGCGTTGTTTCCTTGCCATATCCACTCCCATGGCCTTTCCTAGATTGGGCAAGTCCTCAGAATGGCAGCCCTGGAGCTTGGGGCTGTCCACTCAGACACTTCCTGGGTCCTGCGTCACTTGTGGGGAGTGTCTTTAGTGCACCTGCCCACCTTGCTGCTTTCAGCTTATTCGGAGTTTTAAATCCCTCCAACCTTTTGTGAAATCTGGCACCCAAAGCTTTGCTTCACTGGGTGAAGTTTGAATTGGACAAATAGAATGAGAAGTTGCTGGGGCCTATGTTAGAGCCTGTGATATGATTTTCATTCCTAACTGAAAGCTTCTAGATGATGCTACCTAGCGTATGAAGTAATTCACTCACTTACCATTCTCATCTTTGTTCCTGTGATGAACAAAAACCCGACCGTATTTCCCTGCTATGAGGTTCAATATTCGGCAAAATCTGTTTGTACTGGGAGTATTGATGGGGGACCTTTGGCTGACTTAATTCTGCATGATGAAGTCCCATCATTATTCCTCAGAGATTTTACTAACGGGATGCATTAATCTAGAAGATAAGGACAGTTGAAGTGCAATTGGGTGTGATGCTACACATTCCAAATTATGCTCATTGCCAACATGTCTTGAATTCCTGTAAATTGCCCAGTCCTGTTCAGCACTTACATGCATTAAGTCACTTAAACCATACTCTGAAAAGTAGATGTTGTTCTTAGCACCACTGTACAGGTAAGAAAATGGAAAGACAAAGCATTAAAATAACTCACCCACACCCACACATCCCTGAGTGGCTGAGCTAGAATAGTCCAGAGCCTTAGATGTCAACAAACAAGCTTGATCATAGCAGAATTACAGGGCCCGCTTCTCGGTGTTGGGTGTGTGTGTCGGGAACTCACTTCCCCAGATGAGTCTATTAGACAGCCAATGCTGAAAATGACTCCGGACTACTAAGGACTCCCAAACTGAACACTTTTCATAATTATTCCTCTCCATGGTCAGGTTGTGCCCATTAATCAGTTGCTGGGAATATAAAAGCAAAAGATTCAACTGAGTGGAAGCAAAAGGAAGCCACCGATTTCAGGCTCTCAAGTATTCTTCTTATAGAAAACTTCGCATACTATGTTCTAACAAGACTGCCAAGGGCGGGCAGTGCTGTCTTTACCCTAATCTGGGTCTCAGTGGTAACTTGACCCTAATTTGAATGCTATGGTTGCACCAGTCTTGGTGCCCAGTGTGGCAGGGTTGGTTGAGAGATGGTGGGGTCTTTAAAAGCTGGCATGTACTGAGGAGTAATTAGATCATTGGGGGTATTGCCCTCAAAGGGAACTAATGCTGGTCTCATGGACTGAATTAGTTTTCACAGTAGTGATTCATTATGAAAGAGTAAGGCTAGCACTCAGATCCTGCCTTCACTTTGTGTCTTGTTCTGTGACTGCTCCCTCTCTCATATACTCGAACTGGGATTCCATCCACCATGTTGTGGCCCAGCCAATGGGACCCTTGGCAGAGTCTGAACAGCTGGGGCTGCCCACTCTTAAAATTTCTGCCTACAAAAGTATGAGCTACACGAAGCTCTTTCCCTTATAAAGTACCCAACCACGGGCATTTTGTTATAGCAACAGAAAACAGGCAGATACACGAGGTATCAACAACTACTTCCCCCAACTGCAGGTCAACGTGTGTCCAAAGTGTCCCAAGGTGGCAGTCATTGGTCTGATGTGTCTATTTCCACTGAAGACATCCCGGTTCACCTGGGAGGGTGTCTCATTCTCCACCGGTTAACTCTTGCCGTCTCTGGATGTGGATCAGAAGCCCTGCCACAATCCGAGGCTGTTTCCTTCTGTTTGTTATCAAGAGAAATAGAGGGGTTGCAATCAACCGGGGATATATAATGTCCCATCACTTTGGGCTGTGCACAAGATGCCAAATAACCGCTGTACCTTGATGCAAAGTGGGTGAGAACTCGGGGAAAGTCTTGTCTAGGAAACTACAGTAGACTCACAGAGCGGGTATGGATATAGCATGTGAGGTCTCAACTCAGGGATTCCAGGGAGCCCATGACTATGTTGCATGCAATCTGTTGGGGGTCATGACTCACACGTGCCGTGTACATGTTCTGCATCATGTCCAGCAGTGAACATCATAACTAATCAGGGAATTTAACCAACTGCCCGCCATCTACACTGAATGTGGCTTTCCGTGTCCTACCTGTCCTCAGGTGTGTAGCAAATTTCACTTAAGTTCTGAAGAGGTCAGGTTTTTCCTCTACTGTTCTTAAATACCTTTTTAAGAGGGGATTGCATACCATAGAGCTATCTACCAACTTGAGGATGCAGGCTCAGGAGTTGTCATAGAGGCCAGTGCTGTGGCAGAGCAGGTTAAGTCACCACCTGCAATGCTGGTGTCCCATGTGGGTGCCCGTTCTATTCCTGGCTGGTCCACTTCGGATCCAGCTCCCTGCTGGTGTGCCTGGGAAGGCAGCAGAGGATGACCCAAGTGCTTGGGACCCTGCACCCATGTGGGAGACCCAGAGAAAGCTCCTAGTTCCTTTCTTCAGATCAGCCCAGCTCTGGCCATTGCAGCCATTTGGGGAGTGAGCCAGCGAATGGAAGATTCTCTCTCTCTCTCTCTCTCTCTCTCTCTCTCTCTCTCTCTCCTTCTCTCTCTGTAACTCTGCCTCTCAAATAAAAATAAAATAATAAGAAAAGAGTTTTCATAAATGATGCTAGTCTGTTGTTTGGTTTTGTGTCAAAGTACGAGAGTCCTTAAAGGTTTGTGGAAAAAATGAAATTAACAGATAATGTGATTCCACGAACTTTTGGAAGATGGCTCTCATTTGAAGTTGTCACTAATGCAACATATTTTAATATGCTTTTCTGTTGCCTAAACACTAATATGAAAAGTGAAATAGAAGTCTGTTTTGTTATTGATGAGCTAATTCAAAATCACTTTATTTTATTTCTTATAAAGTAACTGATACTGTGATTTTTTTTTCACTCAATCTGAAATATTTGTATCACAGTCAAATAACCAAACTAGACTGGACTACAGATTAATTCCTTACAGGGAATGACAACCCTGCTTCAATTTTTTAAGATTGATTTATTTATTTGAAAGGCAGAATTACAGACAGAAAGAGGAGAGAGACAGAGAAAAAGATCTTCCACCTACTGGTTCTCTCCCCAAATGGCCACAATGGCTGGAGCTGAGCCGATCTGAAGCCAGGAGCTTTTTCCAGGTCTCCCACCTGGGTGGAGGGGCCCAAGCACTCCCCAAATGGCTGCAACAGCTAAAAACAGGACAGGTCAAAGCCAGGATCCAAGAACTCCATCCAGCTCCAGGTCTCCCACGTGAGTGGCAACACTCAAGCCCTCATCTGCTGCCTTCCCAGATGCATTAGCAGGGAGCTGGTTGGGAAGCAGAGCAGCCAGAACTTGAACCGGCATGCCAATGTGGGATGCTAGGATCACAAGCCATCTCTTAGCCCACTGCGCCACAAAGCTCTGCCATAAGTCCTACTTCCACCCAGGTCACTACATCGTTCCAAGTGTCAGCGATTAGGCAGGAGGTTCTCAAACATTAGCCTGCATCAGAATCACCCAGGGATTTGTTAAAATGCAGGCCACAGAGCCTGCCACCAAAGCCTCTGATTGGCTAAGTTGGGTGTGGTACCCAACATACTGTAGGTGTAAGTGCCCAGGTAGAAGCCAGGCAACATTCTTTCAGACACACTGTCCCCTACAGATGGGTGCTCTTGGAGCTTCCCCAGTAAGGCAGGCCCAGAATTCTTGAAAGTTTCGGTAGTATCACCTAGCACAACCTATCCCATCAAGGGGTGTAGATGACGTAATTTATTTTAAATTTCTGTGTCCCAAGTATTATTTCACTCACATGGGACAGAAGCCCACCATAATATTACAAGCAGGGTCAGAGAAGTTTAAGACAGCTAAAATATGGATTTACATTTATGCCGTATTGGTGAATTAACAGCCAACAGCCTGCCAAACGATCCTAGTGTTTGGACCTTGCGCCACCTGGTGGAAATTGTTTGCCCTGTCCTTGTATAGATTTGCTGATAATTCTGGGCGGGGGTGGGGGGGGTGGAAGGGTGGGCGGGGTGTCTGTTGGGGAAAATTGTGTTTCCTGTATCAAGGAAAAAGAGGAAGCAGCTTTGTTAAAGTAGCCCCACCCTCATGTATTTTGATGTGCAAGTAAACTTGTTCTTCGCTGGTGCAGATTCTAAAAACTTGTTCATTACACAGTATTTGTGAATTTGGATTTTAGGACAGAATACAAATGCAAGTAGTTCAAATCAGAAAACCTGACAATATGTTGCCCAGTTTGATTTACCTGGAGCAAATGGAAAATTTCTTTAGAATCTATGTTTGCAGCAATTTATACTTCAACTCAGAAATCGCTGAAAACAACCCAGCCGTGGGAGTGTCTGTGAGCGGATAATAAAAGTTCCATTCAGCTAAAGAGATTTCAGCAAGGAATCCAGGGCAGGGACAATAAAAGGTAGCAAAGGCTTGGGATGGCAATGCCTGAAGAAGGAACCAAACCCATCCACTGAGGAGGAGCTAAGATTTTGTGAAAGCTTGGCTGACCCCCCCCCCCCCAATCCGGTTTCAAGGAATAGCAGAGAACTTGAAGCCTAACGGAAGGCAGAGGCGAGAACTGGCAGTGTGGAGGCGTGAGGCTGGGGGAAGGAGTGGCTGCCTCCTGCACCTTCCTGGTGGCGCTACGGAGAGACAGGAGTGCCCTTACACTTGTCTCAGCTGCAGTGACCTAGGGCAGGAAGGCAGTGCCCACTCGCCGTGCAGATGTCCGGCTGCTCACTGGTGAAGGCAGTGCTTGGCCAAAGATGAGGCCAGGTTTGCATCTGCTCTGTCCCCTGTGGAGAATGCCAGCGTAGGTCATCGCAAGAGTCCATCTCAAGAATCTCATCCTCTAACAAAGGCTCTGGTCGTGTTGACACGGCTGATGGTGCTTAAGGGACCACAGTTTCAGAATCCAAAGAGTCTTCTCTTACCAAGCCCCTCCAGCAGTGTCACAGTGGTCGTGTGAGCGGAAGCTCTTCAAAAAGTTTGCGGGAAACATGTTACGAAAAAACTAGGACTGCATTTCAAAATTTTTATAGTTATATTTTATTTTACTTTTCCAAAACTTCTCTTTGAATTTGAAAGGCAGGGTCAGGTGGAAGACTTCCACCTGCTGCTTTACTTCTCAGATCCCCCACAACTTGTAGGGCTGGGCCAAGCCAAAGCCAAAAGCCCAAAACTCAATCCAGGTCTCCTACAGGAGTAACAGGGACCCAAGTACTTAAGCCACCATCCGCTGCCTCCCAGAATCAGCCGGGGAGCCAGGACCCAGCCCAGCACCCCGATATGGGATGTAGGCATCTCAAGCAGCAGTTGAACCATCGCACCACAGTGCCTATCCCCATTTTCCACAAACTTTCAAAGTATCCTTTTCACAGGTTATCACTTTACTAGGACAAGCTCTTTTTTTTTGAAGAGCTACTGAATTTCAACATCACAACTGTTAGATTAAAGCACTTCCATGACAGTGGTGTTAAAATAGTTTCCATCTTCACCCTTTCCCTCCATTCTTCATAGTGACGGCTTGCGAAATATATTAAAATTCTGCATATGAACCTGACAAGACAACATGAATGAACGGTTTATTAAAAGGAAAAGATTCCAGCTGGTGCTAAGTATTGAATGCCAGCTGCAGTAAGCAAGCCACTAGGAAGAGGGCACTGTGGCATCGCATCCCCTTGGGCACGGTAGTGAAATCAGAGTAAGGCTTGCAGGGCCCATGCACTTCACCTCTCCTCAGAGTGTTACAGGGATTTCAGCTGACAGCGTCGCAACTTCTGTTGCCCAAGACGTCTCTACAACCTGCTTAGTGCGCCCCCTGCCAATTCCACTAAAGGTTCTTCCTTTGAGGCTCATTATTGTTGAATAATGTGTTCCAGCCAATCCATCACATGGTTCTCCTAACATAAAAGAAGCCCCAGTTTTTAAGGGTGATTTCAAGCCAGTTTTACAATAGAGGGCTGATTGGGTAGGAATAGTTTGTGACTTAAGGTGTTCTAGTCCATTAGGGACACTTGCTTTTGGCCATATTGAATCTCAAGGTAACTCAAGGGCCATTTATTAAGTCAAAAAATGCTATTGACAAATGGCAATTATTCTGTGATCATTGGGGTTATTCAGATTAATGTTATAATAAACCAACACCCAAACATGATTTTAAAACTCTGTCTCTTATAGATGTGGTGTGAAGTCTTCATAAAAGCCAAAGTGACACTAAAATCTTATCGATTCAATATTGGTGAACTCAAAATAGAGCCCAAATTGAAGCAACTCTTTATTCCTTAGCCACATGACTAAGATTTATCCATTACTGTACTCGGAATAGCATATAAAATACATTTTGATGAAAAAAAGACAAACTGAAGTATAAAATTTTTTTTGACAGGCAGAGTTAGACAGTGAGAGAGAGAGACAGGGAGAAAGGTCTTCCTTCTGTTGGTTCACCCCCCAAATGGCTGCTACGGCCAGAGCGCTGCACCGATCCGAAGCCAGGAGGCAGGTGCTTCTCCTGGTCTCCCATGCGGGTGCAGGGCCCAAGCACTTGGGCCATCCTCCACTGCCTTCCTGGGCCACAGCAGAGAGCTGGCCTGGAAGAGGAGCCACTGGGACAGAATCCAAAGCCCCAACAGGGACTAGAACCCGGGGTGCTGGCACTGCAGGTGGAGGATTAGCCTAGTGAGCCAGGGCGCCGGCAAAGTATAACTTTTTAAATGAGCTCTAACAGACCCCCATAAGGAAAAATACATAATGATCAGCCAATAAGAAGAGAAGAATGGATGATGTTTGTAAATAAATATGGTTTTCAATAGTGCCTAAAACGCTTTCTGGAACGTCGAAATCAGACTTCAAGTACTGTGCTGCAGGATTTGAGCCCTCACACTGAAGAGGGGTTAGAAAGTATCCAATTCTCAACAGGGATCACATTTCAGTTAATTTTCAACACTTAAGAATAACTGTGCATCAATTACAGATCTAAACCAGTCATATTAAGTAGAACAGATAACAAAACTACTAAGAGGTATAATGTATTTAGTTGTTCATTAACAGTCAGGGCTATGCTGATCAAGCCACCATTTCCCATAGTGTCCACCTCACTCCAACAGGTTTCCCTCTTGGTGTTCAGTCAGTCGCCAATTCTCTTTCAAGAATCTTATTTGACAGCAACCTAGGAAATCATGGCTTCGTGAGACAGACTTTTATTTTCCTTGCATGTTGCAGGACTCTCAAAGTTGAGCTGTTGCTGGCTGGTTTGGAGTCTCCCATTCTAAAAATTATTCCTTGAGGTTGGGGCTGGCGCCATGGTGCGGCACTGGCATCCCATATGGGTGCCGGGTTCTAGTCCCAGTCGCTCTTCTTCCTGTCCAGCTCTCTGCTGTGGCCCGGGAGTGCAGTAGAGGATGGCCCAAGTGCTTGGGCCCTGCACCCACGTGGGAGACCAGGAAGAGGCACCTGGCTCCTGGCTTTGGATCGGCATAGCTCCAGCTGTTGTGGCCATTTGGGGAGTGCACCAACAGAAGGAAGACCTTTCTCTCTGTCTCTCTCTCTCACTGTCTGTAAATCTACCTGTCAAATAAATAAATAATAAAAAAATTTTAAAATTATGCCTTGAGATTGAACGATGATGGCTAACACTATGCCCATACGGATTCCAGGTAGCAAAGAACAAGAAATGAAGGAAAGGATAAAAGGACAATGTCTGTATCGTGCAGGCACAGACTTGATGTCCCAGTAGGTATCCACTGACTTCTCACTGGTGGAAAGTGGTCAGTGTCCTCCTCTACCCAACAGGCTGAAGCGACAGCCGCTAGCTGGCTCAGTACCAAACCTTGCAGACTTAGTCTGGTAATAAAAAAAGAGGTGAGGCAGGTGTTTGCCTGGCTGTTAAGCCACGCACTTCCCACATGGAAGTCTGATCCTGGCTCCACTGCAGATTCCAGCTTCCTGCTGAAGCTCACCCTAGGAAGCAGGTGATGGCTCAAGTAACTGAGTGTCCCTCGCACCCACGTGGGAGACTCGGACTAGGTTCTTGGCTCCAGCTTTAGCCTGGTCTAGCATGGCTACTGATATGATTTGGGGAGTGACTCAGCAGATGGGCTCTCTCTCTCTCTCTCTCTCAACAACAACAACAAAAAATATACATTCAAAACTGCAACACTGTGTATGTTTTGTAATAATCCTAGAAGACAGTGTTCCTTCTAAGTACTTACAAACTAGTACCACAAAGAAGCAATAGGGAGCCGTTGCCACGGCTCACTAGGCTAATCCTCCGCCTTGCGGCACTGGCACACCAGGTTCTAGTCCCGGTAGGGGCGCCGGATTCTGTCCCGGTTGCCCCTCTTCCAGGCCAACTCTCTGCTGTGGCCCGGGAGTGCAGTGGAGGATGGCCCAAGTGCTTGGGCCCTGCACCCCATGGGAGACCAGGAGAAGCACCTGGCTCTTGCCATCGGATCAGCGCGGTGCACCGGCCGCAGAGCGCCAGCTGCGGCAGCCATTGGAGGGTGAACCAACGGCAAAGGAAGACCTTTCTCTCTGTCTCTCTCTCTCTCACTCTCCACTCTGCCTGGCAAAAATAAATAAATAAATAAAGAAGAAGCAATAGGCAGAAACCTAAAGGGAATGTTTTCTGAAAATTATACAATATTAAAACTTTCTCCTTCGTGTTACAGATGAGGAAACTATTTAATTCATTTGGCGAACAGGAAATTATCTTTGTTTTCATTTATTATCTATTTAAATTGTATACAATTCTGTAGGTTAAGATTTTGTTTGTCTCCGAACATGAAGATTTCCTTGAATATTAGAGTATCATCCGAAATTGAAAAGATTTTTTTTTTAAGATTTGTTTATTTATTTGAAAGACAAAGTGACAAAGAGCGAGGAGGAGACGTAAAGAGAGATCTTCCATCAGCAGGTTCACTCCCCCAAGTAGCTGCAATGGCTGGGGCTGGGCCAGGCTGAAGCCAGGAGTCAGGAACTCCATCCAGGTCTCCCACATAGGTGACAGGGACCCACGCATTTGTGCTCTCGTCGGCTGCCTTCGCAGGCACAGTGGCAGGGAGCTGGTTCAGAGGAAGAGCAGCCGGACTCAAGCCAGCGCTCCGGGACGGGATGCTGGAGGTACAAGCAGCCGCTTAACCTACGTGTCGTAATGCTGCTACCAGGGTTTCATGTTGCTGCCTCTGTTGAGGATCTGTGTTGGGGGGACCGTGGAGCGTGGTATTGCCTACAGAAACTCGGTTTTGAATGTGACTCCGTTCTGGTTGCAGTGGGAGAAACTGCAGATGACCACGAGTGAGAGGAGGAAAATATTCTGCTCTGTGACGTTCCACGTCATCGCCATCACCTGTGTGGTGTGGTCCTTGTATGTGCTCATAGACCGCACGGCGGAGGAAATCAAACAAGGCAATGACAATGGTAAGAGCGCACGTTTCTTCTTTTCTCTCGCTTGGGTTCTAATGAGGCTGCCCAGAGGTGGACGGGGAAGCCCTTTCTCAGTGTAGGTTTCCACGTGTGCCACGCTGGCAGCAGCCTGGCAGTTGGAGGCATAAACTACGGGGTCCCAAACTGAGCGAGGAGACGTGTTGAGTTCATGGAGAGCTTAGTGAGGAGAAACATACCAAAAGTCTACAGCCCCCGAGGCTTTTCTCCCCTGCCTTGTGTGGACAGGTTTTTCATGTTACTGAATTTATCCTACTCATACCTTCTTTTAAAGTGCGAACAAGATGGCACTCTAGCAAAGACGTATTATACCAGGGTGCTTCCAAGAAGTTCGCAGGAAATGGAATGAAAATACAAGTTTATTTTAGTGCAAAAAATTTACTGCAATCCATGTATAGTTTCTTCATTACATGCATCTCATGAGCTTTGTGAAGAACCCTCGTAGCGCAGTGAGTGCCCTGTGATTTGATAGGACACGTCTGCTCCCAGGTTGACATTTCAGCCAGGCCAGGCTTGATCGTGAAGGGCGGTGCCAAGTCTGTGAAGAAAGATGTTTCAAAATCTTCAGGCTTATTCTTAACTTTTAAAATGGATGAGGGGACCGGCGCCACGGCTCACTAGGCTAATCCTCCGCCTTGCAGTGCTGGTACACCGGGTTCTAGTCCCGGTCGGGGCGCCGGATTCTGTCCCGGTTGCCCCTCTTCCAGGCCAGCTCTCTGCTGTGGCCAGGGAGTGCAGTGGAGGATGGTCCAAATGCTTGGGCCCTGCACCCCATGGGAGACCAGGAGAAGCACCTGGCTCCTGCCATCGGATCAGCGTGGTGTGCCAGCTGCAGCGCGCCGGCCACGGCAGCCATTGGAGGGTGAACCAATGGCAAAGGAAGACCTTTCTCTCTGTCTCTCTCTCACTGTCCACTCTGTATGTCAAAAAATAAAAAGCTGTTGTGGTGTAGCAGGTGAAGCTGTCACTTCTGACGCCAGCATCCCATATGGACGCTGGTTCGAATCCTGGCTACTCCACTTCCAATCCAGCTCCCTGCTAATGGCTTGGGAAAAGCAGCAAAAGATGGCTCAACTGTTTGGGCCCCTGCCAGCCACGTTGGAGACTGGATGAGGCTTCTGGCTTCAGCCTGGCCCAGGCATCCATCTGGGGAGTGAACTAACAGATAGAAGTTCTCTCTCTCTCTCTCTTCCCTCTATTTCTGACTTTCAAAATAAGTAAACATTTAAAATAAAATAAAATGGACAGGTCAGTTTGAACAGAGGCGGAAATAGGAAACACATGGCTATCGAACAGTGTGTATTTTCACTTCTGAAGGTCCCAGTTCTTCCTCGTTGGGCCCTCTGAGCCTTTGTGTAGTATCCAGCCTGAATCACAGCTGGCGCACCAGGAGAAATAGCCCGCCCATCTCTCTAGAAACAATGTTAAGTCACTAATGAGTTGAACTGAGAAATGGCTCAGGTCGGTAACATGGTAAGTTTGTAGCGTTACGAAATTAACATGTGGCCCCCTACAAAAAGAAGAAACTGAAACAATGATAAATTAGAGGAGAAAAGAAGGAGGAAAAATTGTAGAAGAGGGAGGTTTATTCCTCTGTGCTTTTTCGCCTGGATGCATCAAAATGCGAGGGAGCATGTTGCATTCCCACAGCTGCCCGCTTGGGGGCAGCGATGTGCACCTGCGTGTGCTGGCTAGGAGCCTTCCCGAAGCCCGACGGGGCTCACCTGCGTGAGGTTTAGCTTGCGGAGAGGAAGCGAGGGGTGGCAGGAGGAAGAGAGGAGACGGAGCTGCAGAATCTGTGTAGTTTCCTGAGACAGCGACAGCACCAGGTCCAAATGCTGGGGGAAAAAAAGGAGGGTTGGTTTCTGTGTCTGTTTTTTTGCTCTTATTTAACATTCACTCAGTTATTATACTGTAGCATTTGTATCAAGCTATTGTTTGTGGTTGCATTATGTATCAGTCCAGAAATGAATATTTATTTTTAGATTGTTTTTTTAAACTTTATTTTCACGATATTTGAGAGGCACAGAGACAGAGAGAGTTCCTTTCCTCTGGTTCACTCCCCAAATGACTGCAACAGCCAGGGAGGTCTGGGCCAGGCCAAGCCCAGGAACCATAAACTCAGTCTAGGTCTCCCATACGGGTGGCAGGGACCCAAGCACTTGAGCCATCTTCTGCTGCCTGAGGGAGCATTAGCAGGAAGCTGGAATCATGAGTGGGGCCAAGACCCAAACCCAGGCACTCTGATAGGGGATGCCAGCATCCCAGGCAGCGTCTTAAGCACCAGGACAAATGCCTGCACTTGTCGTATGTTTTCATTTGACAACTACAACAGTTTCTTAATTAGACTTTCTCCAGCCTCGCCTCCCTTCAGCTGATGCTAATGTGATCACAGCAAATTTGCAAAAACATGAATCTGCTGCCGTTCCTCTCTCTACTTGGCCGCTACTCTTAATGTAGAATGTGGACCCCTGGCTCTGCACGGTGGGATTCTGCTGCCCCACCAGACTGCAGTCAATTAGGCTGAACTTGCTTCCTTCAGCTCCTCGGATTTCCAGACTCTTGCTGCACTTCCTCTCCGTGGAAAATGTTCGCTCCCAGCTTCCCTCGTTCACCACCACTGCGCACACGGAAACCCTGAGATGTGTGAGCTCCCTGCGTCC
Source organism: Oryctolagus cuniculus (assembly GCF_051225735.1). NCBI lineage: Eukaryota > Metazoa > Chordata > Mammalia > Lagomorpha > Leporidae > Oryctolagus > Oryctolagus cuniculus. The sequence continues at coordinate 10,602,380 of NC_142874.1, read as the reverse complement.
CTGGCCCCGACTCAGCCTTTGCAGTCCTCCGAGAAGCGGGTTCAGTTTCTGGACTAGGATGAGTGTTGTTCCTAACACAGTGAATCTCAAGGTGTGCTTCTAGGAATAGCAACATTAGCATCACCAGAGCCCTTGTTAGACCTGCGAATTTTGACCTCCCACCTGCCTCGACCTATACAGTGGAGCCCAGCAATTGGGGCTCAAGATGCCTGCAGGTGAATCTAGTGCCTGCTAAAGTTTGAGAGCCATTGCCCTACCACGTCCCCTCCCCCCCACCCCCCCGCATCGTGCACTTAACACATGACGGCGCTCCACTGCGATCGCATGTCCCACTTCCTGTGAGTGACACCCTGAGACCTGCATTGCAGCCTCATAGATACAAAATTCAGCATTCCTGGGGCTGGTGTTGTGGCATAGTGCGTTAAGCTTCCACCTGCTGCACTGGCATCCTGTATGGGTACTGCTTTATGTCCCGGCTGCCTCACTTCTGATCCAGCTCTCTGTTGTGGTCTCGGAAAGCAGTAGAAGATGGCTCAAATGCTTGGGCCCCTACAGCCACGTGGGAGACCGAGAAGAAGCTCCTGGCTTTGGATAGGCCCAGCTTGGGCCATTGCAGCCAACTGGGGAGCAAACCAGTAGATGGAAGATCTTTGTCTCTCCCTCTATCTATAACTTTGCCTTTCAAATAAATATTTTTAAAAATTCATCCTTTCTGTGATTGTACCTTGCAGCAATGATAAGATGCTCTGCCCTACTTTGTGGTTAGTGCATTATTTTAATTGCTCATTTGCATGTCTCCCTTCTGCCCAGAGCAGGTTGGTGCCTGGGACCCAGCAAGTGGCACAGTGTTGTTGAAGGAATGATGAAGTGTGCCTGCCTTGTACCCAAGTTTTTGTAATTCCTAACTTGGCTTTTAGATTTTTTTTAAGTCTTTGTTTCCCAGTTCTGGATGAGGGCAGGATTCCAGGTCAGTCACCCAGTGGACTGTCACCCAGGTCTTCCAGATTCCCCAGTAGAAGAGCTTGGAGAGTAAAGGGTCGGCTTTCACCTATATATGAAGTAGATATATCATTTATATAAATCTTCCATTTCTTAAAGGTAATTGAAATGTGGTCATTTTTATTTCTGGTGTTCAGAGCTTTTCGATAAGTAACAGGCTATATACCTAGCAGCAGTGTCCTGGCTACTGCTGCAGAGCCCTTTGTCAATGAACAGTTCTTAGAACACAAGGCAGTTCAGATGGAAACCATCGTGACTTTTGTAAAAGGTGTCATCTGTATTTATGTTTAAAATGCACTTAGAAGCTAACTTTCCAACGTAGACATTTGAAGGGAGTGTGGACATCTGAATGAATAGTTATTTTTAATTTAATTTTTTACTTATTTATTAGAGGGGAAAGACAGTTTCCGTCCACTGGTTCACTCCCCTAAATGCCTGCATCAGCTGGGGCTAGGCCAGGCCAAAGCTAGGAGCCGGGAACTCCATGCAGGTCTCCCACACAGAGGGGTCAGGTTCTCAATTAGTTGAGCCATTACTATTACCTCCCAGTCTGCATTGGCAGGAAGCTGACATAAGGAGACAAGGCCAGACACTGACCCCAGACACTCTGATACAGGATGCAAGCATCTTTTTAAATTAAGATTTATTTATTTATTTGAAAGGCAAAGTGGGGGGCCGGCGCTATGGCTCACTTGGCTAATCCTCCGCCTGTGGTGCCGGCATCCCATATGGGCGCCGGATTCTGTCCCGGTTGCTCCTCTTCCAGGCCAGCTCTCTGCTGTGGCCAGGGAGTGCAGTGGAGGATGGCCCAAGCGCTTGGGCCCTGCACCCCATGGGAGACCAGGATAAGCACCTGGCTCCTGCCTTCGGATAGGCACGGTGCGCCGGCTGCAGAGCGCCGGCCGCAGCAGCCATTGGAGGGTGAACCAACGGCAAAGGAAGACCTTTCTCTCTGTCTCTCTCTCTCGCTGTCCACTCTGCCTGTCAAGAAGCAGAGGAGCTGCGATTCAAATCCACACTCTGATGTGGTAGTGGGCATCCCGAGGCATGGCTTCACCTGCTACACCACAACACCCACTCTGGCACGAGCCTGTTACCCAATGTCTTAGCCACAAGACCAAACGGCCACCCAGAATTACTAACCTTCCTTTGGCATGGGGACTGTGAGTGCTGATCCTCAGTGTACTTTTAAAGTTGTTGAAGAAAAGAACATAAAAGTCAACATATTTAAAATCCATCCTGAAAACCTTCAAAAATCTTTGAAGAGGAACAAATCATGCTTTTTCAAACATAACTGAGGTTGAATATAAAACAGCAAAACCATTTGAGCAATTATGACAGTACTGGAAGGAAAACATAATGCTTCATATTTATAAAAAATGGTTCTTTTAGATTATGCCTGATGCCGGTTAGCCTCTGACCTTACTCTTTTCCCCCGCTTTCTCCTGTAACATGGGGGGAAAAAAAAAACTGTTGCTTGGAACTTTAACCCTAAATTACCTTGCTACTAACTCTAACTTGGACAATAATTGTTCTCCAGCTTTATCTGTACATGATCTAGAATAATGTTTCAATATACTGTTTTTTTGTTTTTGTTTTGTTTTTTTTTTTTTTTTTTTTGGCAGGCAGAGTGGATAGTGAGAGAGAGACAGAGAGAGAGAGAGAGACAGAGAGAAAGGTCTTCCTTTGCCGTTGATTCACCCTCCAATGGCCGCCGCGGCCAGCGCGCTGCGGCTGGCGCACTGCGCTGATCCGATGGCAGGAGCCAGGTACTTCTCCTGGTCTCCCATGGGGTGCAGGGCCCAAGCACTTGGGCCATCCTCCACTGCACTCCCTGGCCACAGCAGAGAGCTGGCCTGGAAGAGGGGCAACCGGGACAGAATCCGGCGCCCTGACCGGGACTAGAACCTGGTGTGCCGGCGCCGCAAGGCGGAGGATTAGCCTAGTGAGCCGCGGCGCCGGCCTCAATATACTGTTTATGTTATAAACAAAACACAAAACTAGAGGCTGAGGCACAGACATTTGGCCAAGGAGTAGACACCGTATCCCACGTCAGAGTGCCTGGCTTCAGTACTTGCCTCTGGTTCCCGACTCCAGCTTCCTACTGAAATGCACCCTGCAGGATGGAGTGTTGACTCAAGTAATTGTGTTCCTGCCACTCACGAGGGAGACCTGGGTTGAGTTCCCACGTCATGGCTTCAGCCTCAGCCCAGGCCTGGTTGTCAGAGACATGGGAGTGAACTGGCAGATGGGAGCTCGCTCTCTCTCCCTCTTAGATGGATAAATAGATACATAGACATATGACAGATACGGAGAGGTAGAAATAAACAAAAAGGTGACAACAATTTACTAAAGATACTATAGGTGCAGTATAAAAGCTGCATTGAGAAAAAATGCATACCCCACCAGGGACTACCATATCAAATTGATTGTGTGACACTGATTCCCTGGGGAGCCCCTAAGGTCCTGCAGGGCAAGGTCCTTCCCTCATCATGCAGAGAGCAGTTGGCATTAGGAGAGGCTCAAATATTTTTGCTGTCTGTGGCTGATTCCAACAGATAAGAACCACCCAAATATAACAAACACTGGCTGGAGCTAGTTGTCAAAAGGCCAAGGTTCTTGATCTGCCCTAGTCACTGGTTAGTTATCCTGAATAAAATAATGAATCACGCTGATGGCCAGTTTCCTCATTTGTGAAACTGAGAAATCAAGCTATCTTCTGAATTCTTTCTGTGATGGGTTTTCCAAATCTTCATGAACCTGACCTTGCATCAGATAAATTGAAATGTGTTTAGATAAATAATGCACATACCATACACCTTAACTCAGTGATTATTACCATTAAAATAAGTTAAGGAAGAAGTTAAATATCTTAAAAAATTTGATGTTTTCCTTTAAAAAAAAAAAAACCTGTTTATTTGAAATGCAGACACACACACAAGATGGTCAGAGAGATCCCAACTACTGGTTAATTCCCCCGAATCTCTGCAGCACCCAGGGCTGGGTCATGCTGAAGCCAGGAGCCAGAAACTCAAAGCAGGTCTCCACATACAGGGCAGAAACGCTACTGCTAGAACTGTCACTGCTGCCTCCTGGGGTGTGCATTAGCAGGAAGCTGGAATCGTGGGGCTGGGACTGGAAACCAAGCTTCCATCATGGGACGCAAACTTCACAAGTGGCATTATGACTGCTGCACTGAACCCTGCCCTGTTGCTGGTTTTCAATACTTTGTCCAACTGAATAGGAGAAACGAAAGAGGAAGCCATGCCCTGCCTCAGTATCCCAGCCAGCCCCGTACATCACCCATCTTCACACATCCTATAACTCTGCATAACCTAGGCATCCTGTAAAGATAGTCCACCTTTCCAGAGATGCATTTTCTAGATGTGCACTGTTCTTACAGCTGTGCAATGGGGCACTTCTCTTCTGTGATTTGAAAAGGCTTTTAGATAGACTCCAGGTATCTCCTATCACATGATCTGCCACACACACGTGCAGTAGACTCCCAGACATCAATTGTAAAAGCTGGAAGGGACCTTGGGGATCTTTGTTTTTTAAGATGAAGAAATAGGTAATGTGTTTGATCTTCAACTATATTATAAATTCCCCCCTGGGATATTCTGGCTTATCCAATTTGACTTAAAAGCAGAGGAGAGATGTTACAGGACACCTGCATCCGTTTCTACCTTGGAGAGGGCTGGGGACTTTATCCCAGTGCCAAGGGAAATTCATTTTCAGAGAAGCAACATAGCTGGAAAGTAAATGAATAGGAAAGGGTTCCAGAGGAAGTGCAGTGGTCTGGCTGGCACTCATTGGGCTTCTCTGCTCCCGGATTAAGGTTTTCACTGACTGGAATCCAGGGGTGGGCTGAAGTCGGGTGAAGTCAGAGAGGTATTCATGGAAAGCAGCAATGATAGCTCTGTTGGCCGGCACCGCGGCTCACTAGGCTAATCCTCCGCCTTGCGGCGCTGGCACACGGGGTTCTAGTCCCGGTCAGGGCGCCAGATTCTGTCCCGGTTGCCCCTCTTCCAGGCCAGCTCTCTGCTGTGGCCAGGGAGTGCAGTGGAGGATGGCCCAAGTGCTTGGGCCCTGCACCCGCATGGGAGACCAGGAGAAGCACCTGGCTCCTGCCATCGGATCAGTGCGGTGCACCGGCCGCGGCGGCCATTGGAGGGTGAACCAATGGCAAAGGAAGACCTTTCTCTCTGTCTCTCTCTCTCACTGTCCACTCTGCCTGTCAAAAAATTAAAAAAAAAAAAAAGCTCTGTTAATCTGCAGCTTACTCAACCACAGATGAGTACCACTGAAATCTCTCAGTAAGAACAACCACAGCAATTTACACCTATAAACATTTTCTTAGGTGCTGTCCATTCATTGTTTCACACTAACAGCCTATGAGTTGATAGTCCTCTTACCTCCATTTTTTCCCCAGAAACCTTTTAAGGAATATAGACTTCATACATTTCATGATTCCAACTTTAGGAGCATAGTGGTTGTTCACACCATGCCTTCCCTCCCACGCTCCCTTCGCTCTTCCTTCTCCCTGGGTGTGGTAAATCTCTATCAGAGGGGAGGTTTTAATCAGCTCTTAGCATAGTCTCATGCTGACCTCCTATCCTTCAAGGAGGCCTATGCCTAGCACAATATTCATCCATGCTGCCACATAAATAATTCATACAGTCTTCTGTGTGAGCACACATCTAGCAGCAATGACTCACCAGGCAATTGGGGAGCCCTGGGCATGTGGAGCTGCCCACAGTGACGCCCCCAGATAACCAGCCACACCCATCATCCTCCCACACAGCCACAGTGTTTTCAGTCCCAGCACACAGGCTCCCAGTCCTAAGTACCCAGCCTCCTGTCCAATACCCCTTCCAGACTGGGGTGTCTCCTCGCTGCTGGTTGTATGGACACAAGCTGGTACAGCTGTTGCTTATGTCAAAATTGGCACCCACTATCTCTCAGCCAGTTTCAGGACTGCCGTTCCTGGTGGCTGGGGAGAGAGAAATGTACCCCCCCCCCAGGATGGCAGGTATAATGTTGTCCCCACATGGCTCCAAGTCACACTCACACCAGGCTCTTCCCACAGCTGTATAACCAGTAGCTTGGGCTGTTGCAGTCTGGTCTCGTCTCACTCTCCAAAGCTGGTGCTGAGGCTCTTGGCTACTGGGGTCCTCCACACAGATAGTTACCCTCTAATTTGCATGGATTTTCCTCTGCTGTTTTTAAGCTCTTCCTTCAGATATTCTCTCCACTTTTTTTAACTCTCTTCCCCTTGACTACAGCAGCACGCTCCCTCTGTATTCTGCTATCTTAGATCCACTGGTTCAGTACCCAAATGGCCAGTCAGAGCTGAGCCAATCCCAAGCCAGGAGCTTCTTCCAGGTCTCCTATGTGGGCACAAAGGCTGCCTTCTGCTCTCCCAGGCTCAGCAGGGAGCTGATTCAGAAGCGAAGCAGCCAGGACTTGAACAAATGCCCACATGGGATACTGGCATTGCAGGTGGATGCTTAACCTACTATGCCAGAGCACCAGCCCCCTGAGCATCTTTTTATATGCCTATTTTCTATATATTTCCTTTGGTGGGGTTAGTCAAATCTTTTGCCCATATTGTATAGTTTTTCTCCTTAAATGTTGAGCATTTTTGTACATTTTGGGTACAAGTCAGATCTATGCTTTGCAAATTATTTTCTCCATGTGTGGCTTATCTGTCCTTCCTCCCTTTCCCAGGGAGATGGAGACAGAGTTCTCATCTGTTGGTTTATTCCCTACATGCCTGCAATGGCAGAACCCAGGCCAGGGCCAAAGCTGGAAGCCAGGATGTCAATCTAGGTCTCCCACACAGATGGCAGGTACCCAAAGACTTGAACCATCCCCCTGCTGCCCCCCAGGGTCTGCATGCAAAGAAACTGGAGCAAGAAGCCTGGAGCCAGACACCTGGACATCTTAACTGGTACCTTTACTGCTTAGCTAAACACTAATCCTTATTATTCTTTCACCAATACCACACTGTCTTGGTCTCGTGTGTAGGCTTGGAGGATTTAAAAGACAGTGTGACGCAAGAGGATAAAACAGGGAGGAACAGCAAGTAAAACCTACCCTTCACTGGTTCATTCCCAAACGCCTGCAACAGACCAAAGCCAGGAACTCCATCCAGGTCTCTCACATGGGTGGCAGGAACCCAAGTACTTGCGTCATCATCTACAGTATCTCAGGCCCATTAACGGAAGCTGAATCATAATAGAAACTGAACCCAATGCTCTGATACAGGATGCAGGAAAACCCAAGTGGCAGCCTAAGCCACTGTACTACATCTGCTCTGTGTAGCTTTATAGTAGGTGTGGAGTGGGACAGTGTCTATCCTCTGACCCTGTTCTGCTCCAGTGCTGCGTTGACTTATCCTGGTCATTTGACTTTGCACATGAACTTCAGACTGTTAAGACTACACACAGGCAATTTTAACTGGGATAGTGTTGAATCTATAGCTAAAACTCAAGAACTGATCCCTTGAGTATAGCTGTCTATGTGGATTACTTTCTACTTAATTAAAATCACTTTTATAGTTTTCTTCTTAGATATATTTTGTAGGGTTTGTACCTAAGGTTTCTTGGTGATGGCTTTTTCATTTTTACTGGTACTATTATTGGTATAACGGTAACATTTGTAGTTCTAAGCTCTTGTTCAATGTTAGTGAGGAAGCAACTTATGTTTGTATATTGATTCTTGTATTCCACAACCTTGCTATGATTATTTTAAAAAACCAGTGTTTTTAAATTCGGAGACTGTTCACAGGTGCTATTGCTGTAGAAGATAGTTTCTTACTCCCCAATCTGTGTACCTCTCATTGTTCTTGTGTTACTGCATCAACTAGTGTGTGATGCTGATTAGGGGACAGAAGAAAGGCCATCCTTAGCTAGTTCCCAGTCTTGGGGAGAAAGCTTCTTGATTCTCAAAGGTAAACATAGTGCTTACTTTTTCCCCCCGAGAGCGAGGAAGCACTAGGCATTCACCTCACTGAGGTAATTCTGTATGCCAAGAGGCTGACAGTTCTGTTCACCACGGATGACTTAAAAAAAATTGGATTCTGTCAAATGCCTTTTACCTCACTTACTAAGTTTTCTTCTTTCATTTGCCCTTGTGTGGAATACTGTGGAGTTAATTAACCAAAGACTTATTCCAGATATGTAAAACAGAACATTTAAAAGTCAGTTATAGTATATTATGTATTATCAATTTGCTAATATTTGAGAATTTTTGTGTCAATGTAAAAAGACATCTATCTTACAAGGTTTGATTTTGGTATTAGGTAAGACTAGCCTCAGCATGTCCCTACTTTAATTTTTTCCAAACATTACAAAAAAATCCCCTAGCCTTCTGTTTGGGATGGACATTGTTGATTTGATTCTTCAGATGTATTGTTCTCTTTGTGTGAGCTTTGACTAATGATATTTTCAAGTACTTCCACTGGCTGGGATAAATATATATTCAAGATGATTGTGAAGCAATTTAACCATAAAGTTCTTACAAATTAGGTACTGGAAAACATTTCTTACTCAAAGCTTCCAGTAAATTCTACTGCGTTTATTTAATACACTGCAGAATTCTTCAGAATCAAATACTGAAAGGAGCACAAGAATTTTAGATCATCATTGTCAACAAAACAGGAAATTAGTGAGACATCTACAGCCGGGAGGTTTTTCATGTCAGGAACACAGTTCCTTTTAAGTTCAGAGAGCATATTTTCTAATATTTCAAAGGACACGTTGGAGCCACAGTATTTTAAAAACGTTTACTTGCATAGTTCAAGGGAGTCAGACCTCAAAAAAATGTCTGACTCGCCAAATGAGAACAGGTCCTTAAAGAAGCTATTTTAAAAGCCACCATGGTTGGCCAGCACCGCGGCTCAATGGGCTAATCTTCCACCTAGCGGCGCTGGCATACCAGGTTCTAGTCCCGGTCAGGGTGCCAGATTCTGTCCCGGTTGCCCCTCTTCCAGGCCAGCTCTCTGCTGTGGCCAGGGAGTGCAGTGGAGGATGGCCCAAGTGCTTGGGCCCTGCACCCCATGGGAGACCAGGATAAGTACCTGGATCCTGACTTCAGATCAGCGTGGTACACCAGCTGTGGCGGCCATTGGAGGGTGAACCAACAGCAAAAGGAAGACCTTTCTCTCTCTCTCTCTCTCCACTCTGCCTGTCAAAAAAACAAAAACAAACAAACAAAAAAACCACCATGGTTACTAAGTTTGTTCACAGCAGAAAATTTTATCACATAGCTGGTCTGGTATATATTCATGTGTACTACGGATGTCCCAAATTTTCACTGTTGTACTTCTAGAAATCTGTAAATAAGCCTTTTTTTCATAAACACTTTGAATTATTTTTATTAATGGTGATGGTAATTAAGAGAAAATATTGATGTGCAGGAAAATAATCATTCTCACAGGCAAAGTATAAGATTTCTGAAACAAAGGACTAAAATCCTAACCCTTTTGTTTGTTCTCCCACCTCCTCCCCACCCCATTCCTTTTAGAAGGAGGTGGAGAGGGGATCTGGATAAACAGGTCCACAGTATCTCCAGTGACTTTACCTTTAAAGGATTTCAAATCCTCATTCTTTGCCTTAAGTGTTTCGGAGAAGATAGTGAAAACACTTAACTATAAGGAATAAATGCCCAAAGTCTAATAAAATCACATCTGAAAATTACAGTAGCTCTCTGATGCTACGAGACAATTTAAGAGTGGCAGGTGAGGTCAGTGCCGCGGCTCACTAGGCTAATCTTCCACCTGTGATGCCAGCACCCTGGGTTCTAGTCCCAGTTGCTCCTCTTCCAGCCCAGCTCTCTGCTGTGGCCTGGGAGTGCAGTGGAGGATGGCCCAAGTGCTTGGGCCCTGCACCCCATGGGAGACCAGGAGAAGCACCTGGCTCCTGCCTTCGGATCAGCGCAGTGTGCTGGCCGTAGCAGCCATTTTGGGGGTGAACCAACGGCAAAGGAAGACCTTTCTCTAACTCTGTTCAAAAAAAAAAAAAAAAAAAAAAAAAGGTGGTAGGTAGGTAAGAAAATGTTTTCATGTCATTTTAACAGAGTATTTTAAAGGCATTAACCCAAACCAGGTTATAACCCTTAAGAATTGAACAATATATTCCTTATTCATATAACTTAGCAAGCAGGATGGTCCTGTAACAAGCTCCATTGACAAGTTGGTGAAAACATTCTCTTTTATTTCAAAGGTGTCCTTGAATGGCCATTTTGGACAAAACTGGTTGTCGTGGCCATCGGCTTCACGGGAGGCCTCGTCTTCATGTACGTCCAGTGTAAAGTCTACGTTCAGTTGTGGCGCAGGCTGAAGGCTTACAACCGGGTGATCTTTGTGCAGAACTGCCCAGACACTGCCAAAAAGCTGGAGAAGAACTTTTCATGTAATGTAAACACGGACATCAAGGACGCTGTGGCAGTGCCTGTGTCACAAACGGGGACAAACGCACTGCCATCTGCAGAGGGCGGCCCCCCCGAAGTTATACCAGTCTGACAGAATGACCGGCCCGGAGTTTCTTACTGCAGGATCTCTCTCTAGCCCCCAGCCACTACAAGTGACAGAACTGATCCTGAATTATTCACTCCATTTATCTCCTCTATTCAGAGACTGATTTTTCCTTCTTTGCTCAAAAAGGTAAAGGAGAAAACATAACCGATGATCAGGATCTCATGAAGCAGAGCCTAGAAGTGTAAGGAACGTGACAAGTGTGCTAGAGAGTGACTTCCAAGACAATTAAGAACCAACCACTGGTGCAAGAATGCTTTTAGGCAGAGGTCAAGGATTACACGGACACAGACACTCTTCACAGTAGCAGGGGACAAGTTCAACAATACAGACTTGAATTGCGATGTGTTTTTCTTCTAGGGCCTTGGAATGTTAACTGTCCTATTTGGAAATAACATTTCATTTTATACCTGAAATTGTCTGCATTATTCCTCAGTCACATTGGAGGCAAAGTTGGAGGATGCATATTTTGATTTCTTTTGACAGCTAATGATTTTAGGGCTGTTGTCAAGTCTGGTTATTTCTGACAAATGCATGATTTTAAAATAGATAGAATACACATCTGAAGATATTAACACTTTGATTTTCAGGTAATTTGGGGGTTTAACAGTTAAATACCCACAGAAGTTGAAATCAACTACCAGGTAGGTCCTTTATTTTAAATAATGTGGTCCCTCTAATGCAGTGCTATACAGAAATATAAGGCAAATGCAGGTCATAATTATGAGTTTTAATTTCTTAGTAGCCCCATTATTTAAAAAAGTGAAACTACTGTTTTTGTTTAACACTATGTTACTTCAACATAAAAAGTTCTAGAGTCATTTCTTCAAGATCTATATGTATCTTATGGTACATCTCAATTTGGATAGCACAGCCCTAAAATTAGATACTGAGCCTCTGCTTCACTTAATAAATATTTCAGCAAAACATTTTATTCCAAATTCTCACAAATGATCTTACGAAGCACTGAGAAAAAAAATCTAACTTGAAGAATTATTTCTCTAGAGGGTAAGAAAGAATTCAACCAATCTGTGAAATTGTTTGCTTCACTGAAGCCCTACTGAGAGGGAATATTTTTGGTACACACTTGTGTTAATAAGGGTTCTTTAATCCATATAAGGTGTCAAGTTGACAGAAGAACAAGAACCTAGACCCCATGTTAAAAAGCTGACAGTTCTTCTCTTGTAAGTAACAAATTGAGTTATTTAGGTTTCACGGTTATTGTGTTCTTTGCATAGTCATGTAAATTGAAGTGTGAATGATCTTGTGAGCTCTATTAATTATAGATAATGACTTGTCAAAGATATCCTACACTTGAAAAGGTGATTTGTTTCTGTTAGCGGTCATATTTATTATTGTGACAAGGCACGGATGGCCGTAAGCACCAAAGCATGGGTATGGCGTGGGTGCACTTTGTAACTACCAGTGTGATTGTTATTCAGATGATCATACAAAAAGGGGAATAAAACCTGTCAATGAGAAAGATGGTGGGTATGAATCAGTGGCTGACAATGAGTCCAATAGTCCCAATTTCTAGAAATAAAAAGGTAAACTGTCAATTTTGTATGTGTGGCATGTGTGTTTTCATGTATATATGCAAAACAGATGTTAAGGTCTTCGGTCAGGAAATGAAAGGCATGTAATAATAAGGGCATATGGAAAAACACTGGAGTAACTAAATGGACAAAAAGCACTGTACAAAATGTGTGAATCCCCTAAACTTTGTATTAACGTCTTAAATTTTCATTTTAAAGACTCAAATTTTTAATACCATCTTTGGATGATTTAACCATGGCACCACACTCAAGCAATTAACTTTCTTGCTATTTTTTCCTAGACTTTTTCCTAATCCATTTTTCCTGTGGTTTAGCAACAGGCAACACGTTGCTTATAAATATTTCCCAGGAAGAAGGCTAGTCGCCAGTAAACAAGAAAATATTGGTTCTTTTGCTTGCTCTAGGAGGGAAGGGATTAATCACCTTAATTACCATAGAAAATACTGCTTTAATTCTGTTCAAACCTAAGCAAGACAGGTAAGTGCGTAGCTCATTTTACAGTAGATGACTGGCTAAAATAAAACCTTATTTATCAAGGGCTACACTTAACCCTGGAGAACATTTCTAGAATGACAAAGATAAGCACTTTGCTGTGTTGATAAAACATAACATGTATTCTAAAACTGTAACTTTCAATTAGCTTTGATAGTCAAAGCCTATCATTTAAAAAAAAATCAAAAAATCCACTGCCAGGAAAAAAAGGGCTTTCTTGGAAAGGATGTTTTGTGTTCACACAATCTGAAATCACTGCAGGCATTCAAAACAATGTTGACACCTAGTGTGGGAATGGTACACCTGCCCTTTCAAACAACAGATTTGTCTTTTTCTGAGTCAGTTACAAACTGCTCTGCAGAATGAGATGTGTTTGCTTTGATTACATAAACAGGTGAAGAACAGATTCAAGAATGAGCTTACCTTCCTGTTAAAAAAAACCATGGCTTTTTATAACTGAGGAATTATCAATACCAAACACCACAGGCATTCATGCTGTTTTTTTATAAGAACTATTACTTTTGTTGCATAAAGATCCAATTGTAAAGAAATGAAATTCCAGTTTGAGACAAATTAAGGAAAAATTAAGTTGTATCCATTGAGGATACAACTATTCAGAAATATAAAGATTCTCCCAGTGTTCCAACAGTGACACTCTGAGCTGTTGTGACGTGATTACAGCCCTAGAGACGTGGTTCTCAGTTCTACCTTGGGCCTTCGGTATCATCTGTTGTTTGGCTGGAAAGCAGCTCGCTGGCCCACTGACATCAAAAAATTTAAGTCGTGGGAATGAGATGGGAGGATTCCATCTGCCCGTTTACCTGTCTTTGCCATAAGTATTTTGAAAATTGTAGAGGTCTAAAAACTTTGCTCGGTGTTAGGGTAGTTGCTATGTAATTCGGTGAGGCCTACACTTTAAGAAACATGAAAACTGTTTTCTTCAGTCAGTCCAATGGTGCTATTTTACATATCAATACAGTTGGAAAGAAATACTGTTATTTTGGGCTGCAGCATTTCCTCTACAACTGCTGAAAGCCCATTTTGAAATTGGATAATGCGATGAAACAAAGAAGGAAAAATTATTTTAACCGTGTATAAACTTGGGACATTTGTACTTTCGGTTTTACCTAATTCTTTCATTAACAATCTGTTTGTGAATAATGTGTGTAAGACAAATTGAGGCAAAGAATAATTATCTGTGAAAGACTTTGTATATTAAACAAGTGATCCAAACCCTGATTGCGGTTTCTATACTTTTTTCCCCCAAACAGACTGAAGTTTCTGCCCATTTCTATCTGCAACATTCAAATACCTGACAAAAGCTTTCATAATGCTTTAGGTTTTTAAGCAGGTCTGAACATACTTGGTAATGGAGAAAGGCTAATTAGTAGGTTTGTCCTCAAATAATTACAAGGGGAAACCAATGGACATGCAATATTCGATTTTCAAGACATGCTTTTAAAAAGGAAAAGGAAGGAAGTCACAAGTGTAATCTAGAGGAAAGACTGTCAACAGAAACGAGTAGCATTTTTCTACTGAGATTCAGACAGTTCATGGCTAAACACACATTACGAGAAGACCATGGATTCTCTTTCTAACCCAAGTTTGTTGCCCAGAAGCACCCTAGGCCAGGCTTGGCAATCAGGGGTGGGAAAGGAATGTGTTTTTTCTCTGCACTGCTATTTGAATGAGCTCTTTGTCTCTGACCTTTCAGCCTTCTCCCACCCCCCAAATCACAGCAAACGCTTCTAGATCGTTAATCAGTGTCACTGGGTTTCAACTAACGATCCCCCACCAAGTATCGGGATAGATTACCAAGTGTAAAGAAGGGAGAGGTAAAATAGAGGGGTAGCGTTTAAGCGCTGACCTGGAGGATGAGCAAACAAGTATTGTCAGTCTTGCAAAAACTCGGGTGAGGGGGTGGCGCTGTGGCTTAACAGGTTAAAGCCATGGGCTGCAGTGCTGGCATCCCATAGGGGGCGCTATTCGAATCCCTGCTGCTTCACTTCGAATGCAGTTCCCTGATAAGGCACCTGGGAAAGCAGCAAAAGACGGCTGAAGTCCTTGGGCCCTGTACCCACATGGGAGAACCAGAAGTTGTGGCTCCTAGTGTTGGTAGGGCCCCGCCCTGGTCGTTGCGGTCATCTGGAGAGTGAACAAATGGATGGAAAGCTCTCTCTCCTCTCTGCCTTTCGGTTAAGTACATCTAAAAACAAAAAGCTGGAAAAGCGGGCAGAGGAAAGGCTAACTGCAGAAGTTCTGAACAGGAAATAGCGAGCAAGACTGACAGATGAAGCCGGTCAACAAACAAGCTCTAATGTGAACCCCATACTTACTCACAGAGATGAAAGATGGACACACACAGTGCCGTCTCTGCATTCTGTCTTGTCCCACAGTGGGAGACAAACAGAAAAGCACTCAGAGGACCAGATACTGCGACAGGAGG
Source organism: Oryctolagus cuniculus (assembly GCF_051225735.1). Taxonomy (NCBI): domain Eukaryota; kingdom Metazoa; phylum Chordata; class Mammalia; order Lagomorpha; family Leporidae; genus Oryctolagus; species Oryctolagus cuniculus. The sequence continues at coordinate 10,587,349 of NC_142874.1, read as the reverse complement.
GAGGGGTGGGCCCCTGGTGCGGGCCATGAAATGCACACTGCAGCTCAGTCGTGTCACAGCCCGGAGGCACACAAGCTGTGGCTTCCTCAGAACCTGCCAAGTGAGGACAAACCTCTTTTCTGTGAAAAACAGGCAAGCAAATGTCACCCAAGCCGCCCACATCCTCACTTTCCTGGAGAAAGTCACAGGACACTCGAGGCCCAGCTCAGCTGTGACAGAGTCTAGTCGAAGTGGATACATGAAGGTCATGAGGTTGACAGCAAGAGGAGCAGGAATGGTGACCCCAGAGCCTGCACACAGCACAGGGGAGATACAGCAGCTTACGTGAGGATAAGAAATGGGGAGGGCACGACATCCAATTTGACTTTCATTCTACAAACACAAATATTTGCTAATTAAAGCAGATGGGGAGAGGGCACAGAAGACACAGAATTCATGACAACAGGGGCAGAGTGGTGACTTAAGAATGAGCGTTTCTGAGGAGACAATACAGAGCGGGAGCCAGGGCCCCGGCAGCATCTGTCCTTGAACGGAGTGGGCTGTTCTGTCTGGGGCTGCTCACACACTGCAGAGCCAAGCACGCCACTCTTCCTCTGCTCTGTAGCTTCGGCTTACGGAGGCTCTTACGAGATATGCTACTGAGTTAAAAGGGTTTAGATAAAGGTAGCCCAAGTTATCACCCCCAAAAAACATTCTGTGTAGGAGAAATTACAAGCATCACTATGAGAAGTTGTCGCTGCCTATTTTGGCCCAGATAAGGGTGATGTGATTTTTATCATCATGTTCCCAAAATTTATTAAAACAACTATGTATCTGTTCCAGTTCCCGGTAATTTAACTTGTTAGTTTTATCTTCTACTTAGATAGCATAGAGAGAACTAGGCAACAATGTTTAAGGGGAAAGAATTTGCTATTTTCACAACTCATTTATCTAACACTTCAGCATTGAGTATCAGAACAGATAAATCACAGTAAAGATAGTAAGAATTGTTTTATAAGTCAGTGTCATAACTATTTTGAGACTAAATATGAACCAAAACTCTACGCAAGAAACATTATCTGTAGTCACTGCAATCACAAAACCACAAAAATTAAAGCTCATCAACCTGAGTTTTACCACTGAAAATTCAAGTTAGAATCGTATGGGCCGGCGCCGTGGCTCACTAGGCTAATCCTCCACCTTGCGGCGCCGGCACACCGGGTTCTAGTCCTGGTCGGGGCGCCGGATTCTGTCCTGGTTGCCCCTCTTCCAGGCCAGCTCTCTGCTGTGGCCAGGGAGTGCAGTGGAGGATGGCCCAAGTGCTTGTGCCCTGCACCCCCTGGGAGACCAGGAGAAGCACCTGGCTCCTGGCTTCGGATCAGTGCGGTGCGCCGGCAGCGGCAGCCATTGGAGGGTGAACCAACGGCAAAAGGAAGCAAAAGGAAGACCTCTCTGTCTACTCTATCAAAAAAAAAAAATCATATGAATTATGGAAATAAATTTTAACCTTACAAATAAAAAAGTTATTTTAAATAAATTCAAAGCAACATAGTTGATACCGAGTTAACCTCACACAGCACTGTTTTCTCTGAAATACTTATACAGATTAAATTATAAAGATTATCACAGAGCTTGCATGTAACAAGCTCTGTGATAAAATTGTACATTTTTCATGATATTTGAAACACTGAATTATATTTCAAGTTAACCTATCTCTTGGAAGAAAAACACAATCATTGGTGATCTAATCTTTACTTCTGTATCCAATCTATCACTTTTCACACACAAAAAAATTACACCATGATAATGAAATAATCTGGTCTCTTTCAACAAAGGGGATAAAGGACTTCAGGTTAGGTGTGGGAGATCAACAGTTTTAATTATTTTACCATTTCACTTTGGCTCAGAAGACAATGAATATATAATGAATATGCAATTCCATACCACACCATCCCCCTCTTTGACAAAGCAAGAAAATACGGTTAAGGGTAGAGTTAGTATGGCATTACCACTGGAAGGCACTTTTGCTGTCCTAACTCAAAAAATATCCACAGTAATCAATAGGAAACAGGTCATTGTTCATTCCACAAATGTGAGATCAAGCAGTCCTAAACACATGAGGAAAAAAATTAAAACATTTTTGTCCCCGTATTGCTCCCTACAACTCCAATGAAAGCTTCAGCAAGTCGTTTCCACTGTAGCCACGTAATGTGAATGAAAAGCCACCTCCACACTGAAATAGACGTTCACACCATTTGTGAAACGGGATTTTCATAAAAGAATCCAACAGCAAATTCTTCTATGCGACTGTTTACCCAACCTGTGAGTGGGACTTGCAGCTCTATTTGCAACCCAACTGCAGACAGTCAGGCCACCGCAGTCATTTCCTCGTCTGAGTCACTTGCTTCATCTTTCAGGTCCAAGTCTCCCAAGTCTCCCAAGTCTCCCAAGTCTCCATCTACGGTTACAGTGGTTTTCTTCTTGCACTTCCTGGGAATGGCATCATTAGCACAAATTTTTCTCATTTTAATGTTTGGCAGTTTCTTCAGATCAAAATCCCATTCCCTGGATAAAATAAAGGGCACTGAGTGTTGGTAGGAACTTAGATGGAAAAGTAGAAGTTAGTCAAGATTCAAAACTAAAAGTAGCAGAGCAGTTTTTATAAATTTACACATTTTAATGAACCAGGAAATAAAAACCAATATCCTATGAACTAAGATGTTTTCCACATTTATTAAACTACAATATTAACAATTGCCAGAGAATCCCACATAATCAAAATTTCAAAATACATAAAAATAGTAGCAGAAACGGTCTTCGCTCCATTCTTTTATCATCTCTAACCCTGAAGTCCACCTCCACCAGGCTACATGATGGCAAAGCCATAAAAGTCAGAAGCATGTCAGACGTGGCAAACCTTAAATACCCAGTCACAAGAGGATCTTCCACACAGCAGCACATCCAACTTAGGTTTCAATAATCAAGCAACTGTCTCCTCATAATAACAAGGTTTCCCATCTTCAGTCTCAGTCCTTTCTGTGACAATTCTACGTTCGATCACTTTAGGAGCAAGGCGGAGACAGCCGAGAACTGAACTCTAACCAGCCCTAACTGAGCCAGATCTGCACAACTCCTGTTTTCCATTTTATTTAGAGGCAGAATATGCAGTATATTTTAAATTTCATATTTGAGTAACTTTATAGACACAAAACATTTAGGGCACAAAAAATCTTAAGCTTCATGTATCTAAATTATAGACATGATTTGTGTGAGCTAAAATGCAAACTACTCAAATATGATGAGTTGTATTAGCTAATTTAGTTTTTAGAAATTCAGAACCATAAAAATACTATAAAATAAGTTTAATGTTACAAAATCAGTTCCAAGCAGTATAACTGATTTCAAACTAATCTTAACAAAATTAAGATCAATCACAATGGCTTATTTAAGACCTAAATGATCAGTAGTCTTTTTTTTTTTTTTTTGGTGTCAGAGAACCAGTGTTTAAAAACAAAACTGAAGTGTTCTATCAATCCTGCTGTTGTAATATTATCTTTTTAAAAAATAAGAACCTGGGAGGAACTGTAGCATCAAGTCCTTTAAAGTACTTTAAACTATTGGGAAAAACGATTAATACCATGTTGTTATCATTTTGGTGTGTATTAAGTGATTCAAATAAATACAACTGTGAATTATTCTTTCGATAACAGAGAAAAGGTTAAAATAAACTCCCGATTTTCTTTTAGCTGCAATGTCTAGACTCCAAAGTTCATGCTCATGTATTTTATATACATCTTCACAGGAACAACAGTAAGAGACACTCACCTAAATGTCTTCAGGTTACTTGCTGTTATAATGTCTGGAATCTCTGGAAAAGAAAATAATTTATATCTAGTAGGCAACATTTTCCAAATTGTACCATTTTTAATTTCTTAAATCATCTTGGATTCAACAAAAAACCATATAGCTATAATTAACATGAAAAGTATAAATGGCCAAGTTTAATAGGTGATTTAGACTTTAAAAAAAGTCTTTTTTTTTGTTTTTTTGTTTTTGTTTTTTTGACAGAGTTAGACGCTGAGAGAGAGAGAGAGAGAAAGATCTTCCTTTTTCTGTTGGTTCACCCCCAAATGGCTGCTATGGCCGGCGCGTTGCACTGATCTGAAGCCAGGAGCCAGGTGCTTCCTCCTGGTCTCCCATGGGGTGCAGGGCCCAAGGACCTGGGCCATCCTCCACTGCCTTCCCGGGCCACAGCAGAGAGCTGGACAGGAAGAAGAGCAATCAGGACAGAATCCAGCGCCCCAACTGGGACTAGAACCCGGGGTGCCAGAGCCACAGGTGGAGGATTAGCCTAGTGAGCCACGGCGCCGGCCGTGAGAAGTTTAACAACACAGTTACGGCTGTGGAATGCAATGGATGCTTCAATATTTGCAGGAGTACACGATGCACAGACCAAGGCAGGGCAGTGAGAATCTCCACCCCCGTCAGAGCTGTCGAGCTCCTTCTAGCCAGTCGTGAAAGACTCGTAGGTCCCTGAACTACATCTTCCCCTTGTGCTGCAGAGCCGCTACAGACAGGCCGACATCTTTTTTTCTTTTTAAATGGTTCAACAGTATTCTTCTGTGCACACCTTCCACATTTTCTTTATTAATTCAACTACTCACAGGCATTTGATTCATGTCACACTGTGATTTTTACTGCAGCAAACACAGGAGTCTGGGTATTTCTGATAACTTAATTTCCTTTGCATATATACCCAGACGTGGGATACCTGGCATAATCTATTAGGTTTTAACGACCCCCGTACTATTTCCCATAACCAACTGTACTAACTTATATTCCCACCAACAGTGTGAATTCCTTTTTCCGGTGCAGGAGGTTAAACGTCTTGTGACAAAGACACCTGTTTCTGATCCAGATTCTGGCGACTGCACCTGAGAAGGCAGCAGAAGGTGGCCCAAATGCTTGGGGTCCTGTATCCCATATGGGAGACCCACACAGAGTTCCAGGCTCCTGGGTTAACCTGGCCCAGCCCTGACTGCTGTGGCCATTTGGGAAGTAAACCAGCAGACAGAAGGTCTCCCTCTCCCTGTCACTCTTTCAAATAAGTAAATCATTTAAAAAAAAAAATCCCTTTTCTCTGCATCTGCCAACTACTTTGATCACTACAAACTGCATACAACAAGTGAAGTGTACTAGGGGGTTCCATGATGGTGGATCAGCAACAGTGTGATCCGATTTAGGCTAAGCGAAAGTGGAGAAGGTGCACTCTCAGAGAAGGGCTGCAGGGGAGGTCATGAAAGCAGTAGAGATGGCCCAGACCCACGTGGAGGTTGCAGACATGGAGTAGGAGCAACAAAACGAAGAACAGACACGGAGAGAAGAGCAGCGAAACAAAGAACCCAGCCGCTTGGATCTGGGGGAGAAAGCACCCACCCAGGTAAACCAGCGAGATCAGACTGCACGGGACAGCTGGAGGAAGAACTGCACCATTTCTGGGTCTGGCTCAGATCCCTCACAAAGGGGGGGGAGGGGGGTGAAGCAGCATCTCTCTCCTCTCCCCGTTACGGCAGTGACCTGCAGCCAGCAGTGGGAGGGCTGGTGCCATTTCTGGACACAGGCAGGTGGTGAGACTGAGAAGACATTGTGACTATGTGAGAGGAGGTAGGTGTAGCTGGGTTCTGGGCAATCAGAGTGCCGCCACACAATCTCAGAGCTTATGTGGTTCATCCAGCAGTGCAGATGCACACACGGGGGCTAACACCTGGGCACTCCTCAGCTTAGAGAAGGGGTGGTCACGCCCACACAGGTGACCGTTCCTCTCCTTCCAGTTATCAGAGAGCTACCACACCCAACGTGGGTGTTACCCTGGATACTCACCCCATCCTGGAGCACTGAGCAGAGCTCCCTGGCCACACCCACCATGCACTCCTTGGTATTTACTAAAAGTGTAGACATTCCACTAAGCCACAGAGGCACAGCTCAAAGATAAAAGCCATCAGAGGAAGAAAAAAAAGTTCAACAAATGCCTAGAAATAAATGAAGAAATTCAAGAAACAAGAATAAGGAAGACAGCAGAGTAAGGAAGACACCATGACCCCCCCACCACACACACACACAAAAAGAACATCTCAGTATCAGAATGTGAAAATGAAGAGATTGAGGAAATGCCAAAAATGGAATTCAAAAAGTTACCTACTCAAATGCAATCAGAAGCAAAACCAAGAACAAAAGCAAACCATATGATATGAATATTTTTCCCATAAAATTGAGGTTTTAAAAGAAATCAAAATGAAATATTGGAAATGAAGAATTCAATATATCAAAAAATGCAGTGGAAAGACAGAGTTGCTGAAGCACAATGAATATCTGAACTTGAAGACAAATCTCTGGAAATTTTAGTCAGACCAAAAAACAAATTAGAGAATAGTTTGAGATCTATGGGATCTATCCAATGACCCAACATATGGATGGGTCTTAGGAGTGCCTGAAGGTGTGGGAAGAAGGTACTAGAAGGCCTTTTTAGTGAAGTAATTACAGAAAACTTGCCCACTTTGGAGAAAGATAGCAATGTTCAAATAGAGAAAGCAGATAGAACTCCTGACATGACCAGAAAAGATCTTCACCACAACACGCTGCAGTAAAAATTTGCATAAAGATTCTAAAATATGCACGAGAGAAATGCCAGGTTACTTTCAGAAGATTTCCAATTAGACTCACAGCTGACTTCATCAGAAAACGTACAGGCTAGAAGTCAGTGGCAAGATATAGTCCAAGTCTTAAGAGATAAAGAACTGTCAACCCAAAAAACTCATTATGAAGAAGCTTTTAACCCAAAAAGCTTTCATTTATAAATGAAGGTAGAACAAAGACATTCCATAACTAACAGAAATTCAAAGACTTTGTCACCACTCATCCAGCCTTACAAAAGATACACACACAAACTCAGAAAAAAAAACTATCATGAAAGAATGCCAAGACAGAAAATCCCCCAGTAAAAGTAAAAATAAAATCCAAACTAAATGACAGGAGTACTCACAGAAAAATGGCAGGGCCGAGTAGTGACTTATTAATAGATACTACGAATGTAAATGACCTCCACTCTCCAGTTAAAAGATACAGACTGGCCAAATGGATTAAAAAAACAAGACCTCATCAATAAAGATACATGCAGACTAAAAGTGAAAGAATGGAAAGATATTCCATGCTAATGGAAAGAAAAAAAAGGGCAGGTGTAGCCATCCTATTATCAGACAAAATAGCCTTTAACACGAAAACTGTAAAGAGACAGATAAGAACACTATGTCATGATTAAGGGATCAATACAACAGGAAGACATGGCTATAATAAATGTATGTGCACCCCCACACGGGAGACCAGGAGGAAGCACCTGGCTCCTGGCTTCAGATCGGTGCAGTGCACCAGCCACAGAAGCCACTTGGGGGGTGAACCAACGGAAAAAGGAAGACCTTTCTCCCTGTCTGTCTCTAACTCTGCATTTCCAAAAAAATAAAAATAAAAATGTATGTGCATCCAATTACAGGGAACCTGGCTATTTAAAAGAACTGGTAACAGAGGTAAAGGGAAAAATAGATTCCAATATTATAGTAATGGGGGACTTCAACACCCACTTTCAAAGGATAGATCAGCCAGGGGGGGGAAAAAGCCAAAACAGCAAAGCTAATCAACACTATGAACCAAATGGACCTGATACATACAGAACATACCACCCAATAGTTGCAGAACACACATTCTTAGCAGTGCATGGAATTTTCTTTTCTCTAGCATAGACCGTATACTAGGCCATAAAGAAAGTCTCAGCAAATTAACAACAACAAAAAAATCATACCATGCACCTCTCTGATCACAATGAATTGAAGCTCAAAACCAACAACTCATAAATCTCAAGAACATATGCAAACACATGGAGATTGAACAATATGCTCCTAAATAAATAGTGGGTCATAGAAGAAATCAGAAGAGAAATCAAAAAAATTTTGTAAACAAGTGATGACGATACATCATAAAAAAACTTATGAGATATGGGGCCAGCACTGGGACACAGCTGGTAAAGCCGCCACCTGCAGTGCCCACACCCAAGCCAGTTTGAATCCCAGTTGCTCCACTCCTGATACAGCTCTCTGCTATGGCCTGGAAAAGCAGTACAAGATGGCCCATGTCCTTGTGCCCATGCACCCTTGTGGGAAGACCTGGAAGAAGCTCCTGGCTTTGGACTGGCGCAGCTCCAGCTGTTGCAGCCAAATAGGGAGTGAACCAGCAGTTGGAAGACCTCTCTCTCTGCCTCTCCTTCTCTGTGTGTAACTCTTTCAAATAAATAAATCTTTAAAAAAAAAAAAAAGGCTTATAACAGAAGCAGTGTTAAGAGGGAAGTTTATAGCAATCAGTACCTACATCAAGAAACTGGAAAAAGTTACCAAATAAATGAGCTGACAGTGCATCTCAAGGACCTAGAAAAAAAACCACCAAACCAAACCACACACTAGTAGGAGGAAAGAAATGACTAAAAATAAGGAGAAATAAAATTGAAACAAAAAAAGATCAGAAGAGTTTTTTTCAAAAGATAAAACTGACACACCACTGGCCCAACCAATCAGTGGAGAAAAAAAAAAAAAGACAAATGAATAAAATCAGAGGTGAAAAAGGATATTTAACAGATACCACAGAAATAAAAATAATCATCAGGAATTACTACAAACAGCTATAAAGCAACAAACTGGGAAACCCACAAGAAACAGATAAATTCCTGGACATACACAACCTACCTAAATAGACTCATGAAGAAATAAAACATCAACAGACCAATAACCAAAATAGAGATTGAATCAGTGGTAAAGACCCTTCCAACAAAGAAAAACCCAGGTCCTGAAGCTTCACTGCTGAATTCCAGCAGATAGTTAAAGAGGAATTAATTCCAATTATTCTCAAGCTATTCAAAAACAATTTAAAGGGAGGGATTGTTCTCAAACTCCTTCTATGAAGCCTGCATGGCCTTAATCCTTAAACCAGAAAAAAGACATGACAGAGAATGAGATCTACAGACCAGTATCTCTGACAAACATAGATGCAAAAATTCCAAACAAATACTAGCCAATCGAATCCAAGGACACATCAAAGATCATTCACCTGAACCAAGTGGCATTTCTCCCCAGTATGCACGGATGGGTCAACCCTCACAAATCAATAGATATAATACATCATTTTAACAAACTGAAGACAAAAAGCCATATGGTTATCTCAACAGAAGCAGAGAAAGCATTTGATAAAATACAACATCCTTTCATGTTGAAAACATTAAGCAAATTGGGTATAGAAAAATTCCTCAACACAATCAAGGCAATTCATGACAAACTGATAAAGGATTAATAACCAGCATATATAAAGAGATCAAGACAACCCAGTCAAGAAGTGGGCAAAGGACCTAAAACATTTTTCAAGCGAGGAAATTCAAATGGCCAGACACAAAAAAAATGCTCAGGATCACTAGCCATCAGGGAAATGCAAATCAAAACCACAAGTGGGTTTCACCTCACCCTATTAGAATGCTAATTTCTCTATGAAAGCCAAGCAACAAATGCTGGTGAGGATGCAGAGAAAAAGGCACCCTAATCCACTGTTGGTGGGAATGTGAACTGGTCCAGCCACTAGGGAAGACAGTATGGAGGCATCTCAAATCTGGGTATAGTCCTACCATATGACCCAGCCACCCCACACCTGGGAATTTACCCAAAGGAAATGAAATCAGCATATTAAAAGGCGATCTGTACCCCCATATTCATTTCAATTTATAATAGCTAAGATATGCAATCAATCCAGATGTCCATCAACTGAAGACTGTGGATAAGGAAATTATGTACCATAATTTGTCTTGCTATGTGTTTAAGAGAAACAGAACTGCAATGAGCATACCCAGGCCGTAGCCTTCATACTGCTGCCGCTCACGCTCCATCGTCTGCTTGATGACCGTCTCCCGGGAACAGTGCCGCCTTCCCTGTCTGTCTTTGATGCTGTTATGTAACTCAATCTGCTCCAGCTCACTGCTGAATCGATTTAAATACCTGAAAAACAAGGATATGATTTGCATTCCAACAATACAGGTTAGAGCCTGTGTTAATTCAGTTAACATTTAATCCTTAGCCCTCACCCGTCCTTTACGTTTTTATTATTCCTCTGTTCACATCCTCAGATCTCTATACCCCTTCCCTGGATAATGTGAGCATTTCTTATTTTCAGTGACAAAAATCACATGCTACTATTGAAGGCATGTTGAATCACAGACACTCATATTTAATCACCTACTGGACATCTCCATTTAGATGTCCCCTCATGGTTTCCCCTGTAACACATCAAAAGTAAACCCGTTGGGGACATTTTTCTGGCACAGCAGGTTAAGCCACCGCCTGTGACGCTGGCATTCCATTTGGGCACTGATTGTGTCCCAACTGCTCCACTTCCAATCCAGCTCCCTGCTAATGGCCTGACAAAGAACCAGAAATTGGGCGTGGGGGGTGGGGTTCAGCGCTGTGACTTGGTGAGTGAAGCCACCACCTGCAGTGCCGGCATCCCATGTGGGTGCTGGTTGAGTCCTGGCTGCTCCACTTCTGATCCAGCTCTCTGCTATGGCCTGGGAAAGCAGTAGAGGTTGCCCCAACTCCTTGGGCCCCTGCACCCTCGTGGGAGACCTGGACAAAGCTCCTGGCTCTTGGCTTCAGATCAGTGCAGCTCCAGCTATTTTAGCCAACTGGGGAGTGAACCAGTGGAGGGAAGACCTCTCTCTCTCTCTGCCTCTCCTTCTCTCTCTGTGTAACTCTGACTTTCCAATAAATAAATCTTTAAAAAAGAAAAGGGAAAAACAACAACAACAACAACAACACAGAAGACGGCCCAAGTGCTTGGCCCCTGCACCCAAGGAGGAGACCTAGAAGAAGCTCCTGGCTTCGGCCTGGCCAAGCCCTTGCTGTTGTGGCCATCTGGGGAACGAATCAGCAGATGGAGGGCCTCTCTCCGTCTCTCCCAACAATTCTTTCAAATAAATATTTAAAAAATAAACCGAGTCGGAAGATCCAAGATGGCTGAACAGGGTGGAGGCACACCGACTTCAGCTGCTCTGGAATACTCAAAAGGACCATACTTCCAGGGTCTGAAAATTTTCAGCAAAGAACTAACGAAACCAAGACTCTGTAGGACAAAAGGCAATACAGACATGGCTGCTGTGTGCCGCCATCTTACCGCATTAAGGTAGGGAGAAACTCCCACATGCCTGCCACTCAGTGTCAGCGCAGAGGGAATTCTACCAACACCTGCTGACTTCCACTTCACCCTGAGAAGCTGACTAGGGTCTGAGCAACTTCTGGGCTTGCAGCAAGGAAGCCACGTCGTCTCCTTCCCCTCCCCGACCCCTGCAGAGCGGCATGCTTGGCAGCAGGAAGTCCAGCAGTGTCCTCTGTTCCACGTCCACCAGCACCAGAGTCTGAGTCAGGGCACAAGTCAGATGCCCTGTGTCCTGCAACTGCAGGAGTTCCGGGGCATTAGCCCCACAGCTGCGGTAACACAGTTTATGTGAGCTCACCTTAGCTTCTGGGAGCTAACATCAAAAGTGGCCAAAGAAAAATCCATCTTCACCCTGGAAGATCTGGGTAATGACCCCTTTATAAACTACAACGCCTGGACTATAACAACTAGTTCTAACTTTCTCAATGAAGAACCAACCTGCACTCCCCTCCTCTGGACTCATGCCCTCCAGAGCAGAATCTGCTGTATCCCTTGTAGGACTAAGCAGGGTCCAGCTCACATCCCCTAGTCCTAGGACCAGGGCTGATGGTAATATAAGCTACAGCACCAATTGGGCACTCCTGGCAGGACCTGCAGAAGAGTCCCTTTGCATCACATAGTCCTACAGCCACAGCAATGGGTGCCACAAGCATCGGCATCACAAGGGGGCAGCCACAATTTTCTCCCTCAACACCAAGAGCAAGGCCCTGGCTTTCACCATCACCAGAGAGACTGATACTGAACTCTCTGTGGACCAGAGATACACACCCTAGGTAACCCATGTTCACACGTCTATCACTACAAACTACAGCAGACTGGACTACTGTGTCACTTAGACACGCCTGACATTAGGACAAAGGAAATCACCCAGACTACACTCCTGGGCTCACCTAGAAACAAAGCCAAAGAAACAAGCCAAGTGATACCTTGCATTCCAACTAAACCATACAATGTTTTACAATAAAACCTGACTCCATAAAGAAGGGATGATCACACCAGATCCAAATATGTCAACATTGGGACACCGAAGACTTGAAGAAACAAGGTAGCATGAAGCCTCCAAATGAACATAATAATCCTCAAACTTAGACCCTGAGACGAAGCGAATGTATGAAATGACAGACACAGAACTCAACATGATTGTAAAGAAACTCAATGAGATGCAAGAGAATCCAGGTTGATTAAGAAACGAGGAAATTAATGAGTGTATTAATGAAAATCCACTAAGGAGATAGAACCCTTTAAGAAGAATCCAACGAAGTTTTGCAGATGAAATCTTCAACCGGTGACTGAGTGCTTTAACAGAATAGACCAAGTGCAGGAAAGAACCTCTGATCTCCAGGCCAGGAATTCTGAAATAACCCCATCAGACAGAAATAGAAAGTTATTAAAATCTACATGAAATATGGGATACTATCACACGACTAAATATTCTTATTATGAGTACACATGAAGGTGAGGTAAAGAAAAAATGGTTGAGAATTGTTGCTGTGGATTCATTCTGAGAGGAGGAGCGTGGTGGGGGCAAGAGGCACGGAGTCATCACACAGACCACAGGAGTCGGTGAAAGCGGGCCAGAGGGGAGCCGGGGCAGACTCGTTTATTTCAGCTTAGACAGCAAGGCAGCCAATCCAGTCAAGGGGCAGTTTATGCCCTAACCAATCAAATCACAGCCCGTTGCCAGGCAGGCTTCATTGCCAGGTGGTTTCCCAGAGGGTTTCTGAAGCCATTCCTGAGTAACTGACGCTCCCTTGCCAGTGGCCATCTTGGCATGGCCTTCTCATTCCAGAGAATCTGCTAAAAGATATAGCTGAAAATTTGCCAGGCCTTGAGGAAGACGTGGACACCTAGACACAAGAAGCTCAAAGAACCCCAAGCAAAAAAAGAAAAGATTTTCTTGATTGTATTAGTCAAATTGTCAAAACTTAAAGGACAAAATCCTAAAGAAACTAACAGAAAAGCATGAAATTACATATAAAGGGAAATCAGTATTATTTACATCAGATTTCTAAGTGGATCCACTATAAGCTAAAACAGACTGGGAAGATATAGACGTCTTAAGAAAAAAAAATGAAAAATGAAACTTCTAACCAAGGATATTATATCTAGTGAAGTTATCCCTTAAAAGTACAGAAGGGAGGCCGGCGCCGCGGCTCAACAGGCTAATCCTCCACCTTGCGGCGCCAGCACACAGGGTTCTAGTCCCGGTCGGGGCGCCGGATTCTGTCCCGGTTGCCCCTCTTCCAGGCCAGCTCTCTGCTGTGGCCCGGGAGTGCAGTGGAGGATGGCCCAGGTGCTTGGGCCCTGCACCCCATGGGAGACCAGGAAAAGCACCTGGCTCCTGGCTCCTGCCATCGGATCAGCACGGTACGCCGGCCGCGGCGGCCATTGGAGGGTGAACCAACGGCAAAGGAAGACCTTTCTCTCTGTCTCTCTCTCTCACTGTCCACTCTGCCTGTCCAAAAAAAATAAATAAATAAATAAATAAAAATAAAATTCCTTTAAAAAAAAAAAAGTACAGAAGGGAGCCCAGCACTGCGGCACAGCAGGCTAAGCCACCGTCTACAGTGTTGGCATCCCATATGGGTGCCGGTTCAAGTACTGGCTGCTCTACTTCTGATCCAGTTACTTGGGAAAGCAGTGGAGGACGGCCCTAGTCCCGGGGCACCTGAATCCGCGAGGGAGACCTGGAAGAAGCTCCAGGCTCCTGGCTTCAGCCTGGTCCAGCCCCAGCCATTGGGGCCATTTGGAGAGTAAGCCAGAGTATGGAAGATCCATCTCCTTAGCTCTAGCTCCACCTTTAAAATAAAGATTTTTAAAAATGAAAGAAGTTAAGGAGAGGAAAAGGTGCCGTGGCATAGGTCAAGCCTGAGTCTGCAGCACCAGCATCCTATATGGATGCCGTTTGAGTCCCGACTGCTCCACTTCCGACCCAGCTCCCTACTAATGTGCCTGGGAAAGCAGCAGCAGATGGCCCAAGTGCTTGGGACCCTGTACCCATGTGGGAGACTTGGATGAAGTTCCTGGCCTTGGCCCAGCCCAGTCCTTGCCATTGTGGCCATTTGGAGAGTGAATCAGCGAATGGAAGACTTCTCACTTGGCCTCTGCCTCTCCTTCTCTGTAACTCTTTCAAATAAATAAACTCAAAAACAAACAAAGACAAAGTATTTTCCAGATAAGCAAAAACAGAATTCACCAGCACCAGGCCAGTCTTACTAGACATTCTGAAGGGCATCATGCATTAGATTAAACATGAACACACTGGACAGCACCAAATTCACTAACACAGCAGGCAGAATCATTATCCAATTAACAAACTGACAGGTCTTAGTTCTTATCAACAGTAACACTGAATTTAAATAAAGTCTCTCATCAGGATACACGTTGGCTGAATGGATAAAAATCTGTGACCCCACTATATCCTGCCTAGAAGAAACTCATTTCACAAAGATACACACAGACACTAAGAGAAGGGTTGGAGAAAGATACATCAGGCAAAGGGAAACTAAAAATGAGCAGGAATAGCGACTCTGGCATCAGATGAAACAGACTCAGGTCAAAAACTGCAAAACAAGGTAAACAAGAGCATGTATTTTGATAAGTTCAATTCAGCAAGAAGACATATCACAAATATATATGCACCCAACCCAAGAGCATCTAGATATATAAAGCAAATAATAGAGCTAGATGGGGAGACAGATGCCAATACGATAATGTTGGCTGACTTCAACACCTCACTCAACAATGGACAGATCTTCCAGACCAAAAAATAAGTAAAAAAAAAAAAAAACACACACACACACACACACACACACACAATTGATACTGCTAAGATGGCAGATTAGGGAGAGACGTGATGCGCTAGACAAGGGATAAACAGTGAAAGAAAGGGGTGTAGGAAGTGCACTTTCAGGGGAGGAGGAGGAACCCCGTGGACCTCTGTGGAGGGTGTGGACGTGCAGCACAAATGCAGGCTCAGTGCACGACTTTGGTGACCTAGAGCCAGAGAAGGCGGCAGCTTGGAGATGGAGGTGAACCAGACTCCGGCAACCGGTGGTGATTTAACTGGGGGGAGAGCATGGCTTGAGTCAGGGATGGAGCCTTGGAGCTAGCAGCTGCCCGCAGACCTAGGTGAAGGAGAGGGGGCACATTTGTCTCAGGCCAACTTCCCCACAACAGCTCGAGCTGCCTTGCTGAGAAAGGGTGGGCACCATTTTGGGTCTGCAGGCCAACTGTGTAAGCCCTTGTGCACACCCAGCCACTGGCTGACACAGGACGCCACCCTCACAGCAGTACAGGAGGCAGTGGTGGAGCTACATTCAGCCAGCGGCTCTTCTGTACTCCTGTGATCCAGTGATTCTAGCAGAGGGAAAAAAATCCATAGTCCCCACTGACTGAGCCTGGCTGAGAGGGGGCTGGGCAACCGCGTAGGCTGGCGAGGAGCCTGCAGCCTCCTGGGATCAGGACGCCTAGGCAGAGCTGTCTCAGGGAACACCTGCCTCTGCTGATGCAGCAGGCTGACAGGGCCAACCAAAGTCCCTGCACCCAGTCACCGTGGGAGCCTTGTGTGCCGAGGCCATGGGGACTCAGCGGTTCTACATGAAGGTGCAGGGAGAAGCTGGGTCTCTGGGCAATGGCCAGGAGCAGCTCCACATGCTCACTGGGCTCACAGGGAAGCCTGGGCACATCATTTGTGCGGTTCACATGGTGGCACATAACACACCAGGGCCTAACACTGAGGCAGTGAAATCTACTACGCCCAACTTTGGTTTGTTACCCTGGACACTTCACCCTGGAGTACTGACCATTGCTCCCTGGCCACACCTTTCAATATTCACTCAAAGTACAGACATCCCACTAAGCCACAGAGGCATAGCTCAAAGATAAAAGCCAACACACAAATCCCTAAAAACATAGAAATTCAAGCAACAAGATACCATGAACCCCCCCCCGCCACAAAAAAAAAAATGCAATTTAAGAATATGAAGATGAAGAGATTGAGGAATGCTGGAAGTGAATTCAAAAAATGAATCCTGTAACTGCTCAAAAGCAATCAAACAAATCCATGGAAGAAAATCGTACATGATATGAATGAAAATGTCACATGAAGTTGAGATTTTGAACTATTAGACATGCAGAATTCAATAGATTGCACACAAACTGCGGTGGAAAGTCTTAGATTTCACGAGGAAAAAAATCTTATAGTCCAGCCAAGAAAACAATAAGAAAACAGCAAACTTAAAAACAGTGTTGGAGATATATGGGATACAATCAAACAAACATACAAGTCTTAGGAGTTCCTGAAAGCCTTTTTAGTCAAATAATTACAGAAAATTTCCCTAATCTTGAGTAAGGGACATCCAAACACAGGAAGCATGTAAAACTTCTAACAGACATGACCAGAAAAGATCCTCACCATTACACATTGTAATCAAACTCTCCAGGGTAAAACTAAGATTCTAAAATGTGCACAAGAGAAATGCCAGGTTACTTTCAGAGGATCTCCAATCAGACTCGCAGCTGACTTCTCATCAGAAACCCTATATACTAGGAGACTGTCCACCCAGAATACTGTACCCTGCAAAGCTCTCATTTATGAACAATGGGGGAATAACAAACAAATTCAAAGAATACATTGCTACTTGCCCACCCTTACAAAAAGTGCTTACGGATGTGCTACACATAAAAACACAGAAAAGTTACCATTATTATGCAAGAATGTGAAGGCAGAGAAATCCCTCAGTAAAAGTATTAAAGAAATCCAAAATTAACAATAGGAGAATTTATGGAAAAATGACAGGGCCAAGTTGTCATGTATCAATAGTAACTTTGAATATAGATGGCCTCAACTCTCCACTTAAAAGATACAGACTGGATGAATGGATTAAAAATCAAGACCGATCTATCTGCTGCCTACAAGATATAAACCTCACAAGCAAACAAACCTCACCAACAAAGACACACACAAAGTGAAAGGATGGAAAAAGATATTTCATCCTAATGGAAAGCCAAAAAAGGTAAGTTTTGCCAGCCTAATAGAAGATAAAATAGACCCTAACACAAAAACTGTTGAGAGACAAAGAAAGCCACTATGTAAGGATTAAACGATCAATTCAACAGGAAGATATGACTATAGTAAATGTATATGCACCCAGTTACAGGGCATCTGGCCATTTAAAATATTAATGGACCTAAATGGAGTCACAGACACCAGCACAATAGTAATGAGGGACTTCAACACCCCATTTTCATCAATGGCCAGATCAACTAGACAGAAAATCAGCAAAGAAACAGAGCTAAATGACCCTAAAAAATACCTAAATTGAGGTATGAAGAGAGAAAACCTAAACAGACCCATAACCAAGACAGGCATTGAATCAGTGATAAAGACCCTCCCAACAAAGGAAATCCAGTACCAGATGCCTTCACTCCTGAATTCTACCAGACATTTAAAGAAGAACTAACTCAATTCTGCTCAAGCTATTACAAACAACTGAAAGGGAGGGAATCCTCCCAAACACCTTCTATGAAGGCAGCAACACCTTAATTCCTAAACCCTGAAAAGATAACAGAGCAAGGGAACTACAGACCAATTTCTGTGATGAACATAGACACAAAAATTCTTAACAAAACTCTAGCCAATTGAATTCAACAACACATCAGAAAGATCACTCAACTGGACCAACGAGATTTATCCCTGGTTCAGGGATGGTTCAACATTTGCATCAATAAATATGATATATCACATTAACAAACTGGAGAACAAAAACCATAGGATCATCTCAATACATGCAGAGAAAGCCATTTGATAAAATACAACATTCTTTCATAATAAAAACCTTAAGCAAACTGGGTATAGATGGAACATTCCTCAACACAATCAAGGCAGTTTGACAAATCCAAAGCCAGCGTATTTTTGAATAGGGAAAAGTTAGAAACATTCCCACTAAGATTCAGAACAAGACAAGGATGCCCAGTCTCACCATTGCTATTTAATATAGTCCTGGAAGTTTTAGGTAGAACCCTTAGGGAAGAAAAAGAAATCAAAGGGATACAAATTTCCTATTTGCAGATGACATGATCCCATATATACAAGAATCAAAAGATTCCACTAAGAGACTATTAGAACTTATTTTTAGATCCTTCCACTTTACCAAACTCTGACACAAAAAACAATAGCCTTTGTATATACAGACAATGTCATGACTGAGAAAGAACTTCTAAGATCAATCCATTCACAGTAGCTACAAAAAAATTAAATATCTTGTAATAAATTTAATGAAAGACATCAAATATCTCTACAATGAAAATCACAAAGCATTAAGGGAAGATACAGATGACACAAGAAAGCAGAAAAATCTTCCATGTTCATGGATTGGAAGAAACATTTTCATCAATATGTCCATACTACTGAAAGCAAGTGATAGATTCAATGTAATCCCCATCAAAATACCAATGACATTCTTCTCAGATCTAGAACAAAACCATGCTGAAGTTCATATGGAAACACAGGAGACCCCAAATAGCTAACAACAAAAACAAAGCAGAGGCATCACAATACCAGACTTCAAGACATGCTAAAGGACACAACAGCCTGGTGCTGCCAAACAGATGGACAGACAAATGGAACAGAATATAAGCTCCAGAAATCAATTCATGCATCTATATAAGCTCCAGAAATCAATTCACGCATCTACAACCAACTTAGCTTAGACAAAGGAGCCAAAAATCAATCCCTGGAGCGAGGACAATCTCTAACAAATGGTGCTGGGAAAATGATCTCCACACGATATTGGAATATGGGATGCCATGCTGTATTACCGTGTGCTTATCAATAAATTCCCAATATTAATAAGGCTGTGTGGGTTCTTGCCTAATATTCAGAGAAGAATTCTGAATTCCAGGATACATGAGTGAGGCAGCATAAGTTTTAAGGTTTTTAGTCAGTGGGAGAAATACATAGGAGAGTGAGGGCCCTAAAGACTAGAGAGAGAGAAATCTGGATTCATCCCAAGTACCAGGAGCCAGTCATGTGAAGGAGCACGTAGGCCAAGAAGCATGGGGCGGGTGGCCCAAAGGCCACGCACCTTGGAGGCACAGGGCAGCATGAGTCCACAATGGTTAAAGGCCAAAATAAAGGGCTAGCCTTCAAACTATGTCCAAAGGGGAATGATTAAGTAACCTGATTGGCCAGTCAGCACACAGATGTGGCCAGGTAGGGGCATGAGGTGTGGTCTTCCAGCTCAAACTTGATCAATTTTATCCTGCATGCCTGCCTACATTACACATGCAAAATATGAAGTAAGACCCCTACATAAAGTCACCTTACAAAAAAAAAAATCTACTCAAAGTGGATCAAAGATGTAGATCTAAAACCTGATACCATCAAATTACTACGGAACACTGGGGAATCCTTGCAAGACATTAGCATACATGGATTCTTAGAAGAGACCACAGCAGCACAAACAAAGCCAAAATCCACAAATGGGATTACATCAAGCTGAAAAGCTTCTGTATTGCAAAAGAATCACTCAGCAAAGTAACGAGGTAACCCACAGAATGGGAGAAATTATTTGCAAAGTATGCAACTAATAAAGGATTAATAGCCAGCTTTATAAAGAGCAAGAAACTCAACAGTAGCAAAACAACCCACTCATTATTAAATGGGCAAAGGACTTAAACAGGTATTTTTCAAAAGAAGAAATTCAAATGGCCAACAGACACATAAAAAAATGCTCAGGATCACTAGCCAACAGGGAAATGCAAATCAAAACCACAATGAGATTTCCCCTCACCTCAGTGAGAATGCCTATCCTACAGAAGTCAACAAACAAATGCTGGTGAGGGAAAAAAAGGTATTCTAATCCACTGGTGGTGGAATGTAAACTGGCCCAGCCACTTTGGAAGACAACAGGGGGATACCTCAGAAATCTGAATACAGATCCAGCCATCCCACTCCTGAGAATTCACTCAAGTGAAAATAAATCAGTATATCAAAGTTATCTGTACCTCCATGTTCACTGCAGCTCAATTCACAATGGTTAATCAACCCAGATGTCTGTCAACTGAATACTACACAAATTATTGTACACCATGGAATACTACTCAGTGATAAAAGAATGAAACCTTGTCATTTGCAACAAAATGGATACAACTGTAAAACATTATACTAAGTCAAATAAGCTAGTCCCAAAAAGACAAATACCATATATTTTCCTTGATCCATGGGAACTAATAGAGTATCTAAAAGATTATCTATAGAATTGTAACTGATACTTTGAGACCCAATGACTTTGAACAGCCCTCATCTTGACTGTTGAGGAAGTTTTTTCCCCATACTATTTATTGAAGCCAGTGTAGGATTAAATTTTTTTTTTTTTTTGGACAGGCAGAGTGGACAGTGAGAGAGAGACAGAGGACAGAGACAAAGGTCTTCCTTTTCCATTGGTTCACCCCCCTCCCAGGCAATGGCCGCTGTGGCCAGCGCACTGTGGCCGGCACACCGTGCTGATCCAAAGCCAGGAGCCAGGTGGTCTCCCATGCGGGTGCAGGACCCAAGGACCTGGGCCATCCTCCACTGCCTTCCCGGGCCACAGCAGAGAGCTGGACAGGAAGAGGAGCCACCAGGACAGAATCCGGCGCCCCAACTGGGACTAGAACCTGGAGTGCCAGCACCGCAGGCGGAGGATTAGGAGGATTAGCCTATTGAGCCACGGCGCCAGCCTGTAGGATTAATCTTGCATGTGTAAAGCTAATTGAAAATGGATCTCAGTAAAAGATAATGGGAATAGGAAAGGGAGGAGGAAGAAGCGTGAGAGTACAGGTAGGATTGAGGGTAGGGTTGGAACAATCACTGAATTTCTAAATTTATATATATGAAATACATAATGTTTGTATACCTTAAATAAAAGGTTTCTAGGTAAAAAAATAAATCTAAGTGCACATCTGGTCTGGTAAAGATCTTGTTGCCAGTGGGATGCTTTTAAGGGTCTTGAGGCGATTCAAGGCATCACATGAGAAGGGAACCATGCAAGCAAGAGAGCTGAACTGGCTTTAATAACAAACCAGTAACTGATAAATCCATAAATGGATTAATCCATTATAAGCTCATACCCTTATTACCTAATCTTTTCTTAGAAGTCCTCCCCATACCTTACAATAAAGATTATATGTCAGCGTGAGTTTTGATGGTGGGGACTTTCAAAGTATAGAAATAACAAGGTGCTCCAGCTCACTAGTTACCATTTGAGATATTAATGGTCTAATTATTGAGAACATAAAGAAATGGTAAAAATATCTAATGTTTAAAAATTTCCATGAAATTTCATAAATGCTACTACATTGGCGGGCACACGCACATACACACACACACACACACGAATGATATACTACTATAATTAATGATCTGTGATTACTTTAACATTTACTTCATAATGGAAGAAGTGGAAATGGTCATTTTTCAATTCGATTGTCATTTATAGCTCTTGTCTATATTCCCACTGAAACAGCGTCTGCTTTTTACTTGTTAAACCTATTTGCTGAAATATTAAGCCTATTTAATGTAATTTAAAAACATGTTATCTCAAAAACAGTAAATGACAAAAACAGCGAGTGACTGACGGGGGGCACGCGATACAGAGAAGGAAAAAAGGGTGAGAAGAGGGAGGAAGGGGAGGGAGGGAGGATGGGAATACCATTATGTTCTTAGAATTTTATGTACAAATCACATTGAATCTGTTAAAAACAAATTAAAAATTAAAAAAAAAAATACCTAGAACAGACTTGCCAGATGATCCAGCAATCTCACTACTTGGTATGTACCAAAAAGACATGAACATACTATATCGAAGAGGTATCTGCACCACCATGTCTATAGCAGCACTGTTCACAACAGCTCAAGTTTGGAACAACCAAGGTGTCCATAGATGACTGATCACAAAGATGTGGTATATACATACCATGGAATATTATTCAGCTATGAAAAAGAATGCTATTCCATTTGCAGTAAAATGGATACTACTGGTGAACATGTTGAGTGAAACAATCCATACACCAAAGACAAATACCACACATTCTCCCTTATATGCGATAGCTAATATTAAACACACACACACACACACACACACACACACAAGAAATGCCTGTGTTACCAGCACTGTTGCTAGTATGGTTTTGTCAAACTTTATCTCTTTTTCAAACTAATGGTTCAGAATGTTATACTACTATAGTTTTCATGATCTGATTACTTTAAAATTTATTATGTATAAGAGAAGTAGTCATTTTCCCATGAAATGACTGTTTATAACCATTGTCTATGTTTCCACTAAAATAGGGTCTTTACTTTGTTAAACTTCATTTAGGGAAGTAGTAAGCTTTTATACTATAACATAAATTTAAAATGTTATTTCAAAAACTAAAAAAAGTGAAAAGGAAGGAAAATGGGAGAGAGCAGGAGGGAAAGAGGATCATTATGTTCTCAGGATTGCATCTACAAACCATATTGAACCTGTTACACGCTAATTAAAACTTAAAATTTCAGAGTAAATCAATTTGTCATCACCCTGCCTCACCCACCCCAACCAAACTCATTTCATCCCCGGGGCTCTGTACCTCAGGAGACAGCACCATCATTTATTCAGCTGTCTAGGCAAGGAAATAGATGCCATCTTTTCTAAGCTTTTAGTGAAGACTGAGACTTCCACCTTCCTGGGGATCGTTCCCAGGCCACCGTCACCTCTTGCCTAGGTCGCTGCAGTGGCCTGTCAGTGTTCTCCCCGCCACAGTGTGTTCCCTCTCAGGACTCGTTTTCATTCTTGGGACTGATCTTTCTAAAGTTCGAACAGGAACATCTCAGGGCCTGATGCAAAAGCCTCCTGTGGCTACTAATGTCCTTAGATAAGGTCCACACTCTGATTCGACGGACACCGAGATCTTGCATAAGCTGGCTGTCCATGATTGTGCTTGCCACACCATCCTCTCTCAACTTACTACTCCAGTCACATTAAACATCTGGAAATCACCAAGTACATTTTCTTTGCTCTCACCTCTGTGCCCTTAGGATACTTTTGTCTTGGGTTAGAGACTGCAAATTACTTCACCTCACTCTACGAACCTCTGCCTACGTGGTGCCAATGTCAGAGACACTCCTGTAGGGAGTCTTTGCTGACTCAGGAGGTTATAACCTGCTGAAGTGGCCAAGCCAGGACCCGACAGAGCCCATTTGCTTTTCTACGCATCCAGGATAGGACTCTGTTTCTTCCAGACCCAGGCTGGGAGATCCGGGAAATTACCTTTCTTGTCACATCGCTCCTAATGTGCCCAGCATTTACCTTTCAATTAAGTTACAAGCATCCTTCTTTGAGTATTTCACCTTCTGGGGATCCAGATGACTTTGAAACCACTGAAGTTTTTCTCCTGTAAACAACAGCGCCAAGGTAGTTTAGCACCACAAGACATCATTTAAGCCAAGAGGCATTATTCATAATTCTCAACATCAATATACAACAGACATACTTCCAGTTAGGTATAAAGTCATGTAAGGGCTCAAAGGGAATTAAAGCAGATTGACGAAAACTGTCAATTTTATGGATGGATGGCAACAATACTCTTCTTATTTGATATAGATACAAAAGTTTTAAAAAATATGAAGTTTCACAAATTTACAAGAGGACAGAATTATCAAATGTGAAAACCTGATTAGTATCTGCTGAACAGCCAATAAGCTGCAGGCACTATGCTAGAGTTCTACAACCCTATGAGGATTAGTATAGTATTACCCCCTTTACAGATAAGTGATCAAACAGCTTCACAGAGCCACCAAGTTAATAAACACATGAAAGCTGCAACAGCTACCAGGTCCTGTGGAAAGTGTCTGACACACACTGTAACGGGCCAGCAGAACTCATCCTTGAGTAAATCTGACCATGGATTAAGCTGCCATCTGCAGCGCTGGCATCCCTCATGGGCACCGGTTTGTATCCTGGCTGTCCCACTACCAATCCAGCTCCCTGCTAATGGCCTGGGAGATGCAGATAAAGTTCCCTGCTCTGTCCTGGCCCAGCCCTTTGAGGAGTCAATCAGCAGATGAAAGGTACACCTTTCCCTGCCTCTGCCCCCGCAACTCTTTCAAATAAATAAGTTTTTAAATTAAAAAATCTCAAGAAGCAGCCTTGCCCAGCATACAAAACTCCAAATAAAAATACTATTCTATCACCTGGGGAAACACTAAAGATGATGGTTCAAAAATCCTTAATTTTTGAAATACAGACTTAAAGTCATTTTTTTAAAAAAAGCTCTCATTAGTAAAAACAATACATTTAACCAAAAATTCAAAATAAGACAGACACTGAGATACACAAAGATGTCTGTGTCCACATCAGTTAACATGAACCACTGTTACCATAATACCTAGGCCATGACTTCCACAGCCCAAAGGTTAGGAATCAATATTTAAACTTCAGATAGCCAGATGCAAGTAGACAGGTAGCTACACAGATAAACTCAATACAACACTGAACTAGAAACCATTAACTTTCATCCTCATAGTTGAATGACTGATTTATTTCATTTGGCAATCTGGTAAAGAAAATTCACTTCAATAAAAGTAGTACTTCACTATGGGAATAAAAAGAAAGAAAAAAGTCCGAAATTCACGATGCTCTAATTAGAATTCCAATACATAAACCCACTTACCAATAAGGTTAAGACGCAAAGCCTTTTCATTCTTCAATCTTGGAATAAAAAGTACATAGATGTTAGAAAAGATGCAAAGCAAGTTTTATAAATCTGTCAAAAACAAAAACCTGCCCAAAGAGCTTTAATACAAAGAGCATACTTTCACAAAGATGAATTTTATTTAAAGATTTATTTATTTGAAAGCCAGAGATACAGAGTCAGGCAGAGACAGAAAACTTCCATCTACTGGTTTACTCTTGAAAGGGTCACAACCGGCCAGCGCCACGGCTCACTAGGCTAATCCTCTGCCTGTGGTGCCAGCACCCCGGGTTCTAGTCCTGGTTGGGGTGCCGGTTCTGTCCCGGTTGCTCCTCTTCCAGTCCAGCTCTCTGCTGTGGCCAGGGAGTGCAGTGGAGGATGGCCCAAGTGCTTGGGCCCTGCACCCCATGGGAGACCAGGAGGAAGCACCTGGCTCCTGGCTTCGGATCGACACAGCGCCAGCCATAGCAGCCATATGTGGGAGTGAACCAACAGAAGGACGACCTTTCTCTCTAACTCTGCCTGTCAAAAGAAAAAGAAAAAAAAATGGCCCAGTCCTAGTGGTTGCGGCCAGGCCTAAACCAGGAATTTCTTCCAGGTTTCCAACAAGAGTGCAGGGCCCCAAGCACTTGGGCCATCTTCTACTGCTTTCCCAGTCGCATTAGCAGGGAGCTCAATTGGAAGTGGAGCAGCCAGGAGTTGAACTTGTGCCTATATGGGATGCCAGCAACCTAACCTACTATGCCATGACTGCAGACACTTAAATACTGCATACCATGCTTCTCTTTTGTAAAATAGATTTATTTATTTGAAAGTCAGAGGTACACAGAGAGAGGAGAGGCAGAGAGAGAGAGGGGTCTTCCATCCGCTGGTTCACTCCCCAGATGGCCGCAACAGCCGGAGCTGCACCGAACCGAAGCCAGGAGTTTCCACCGGCTCTCCCACGTGGGTGCAGGGGCCCAAGGACTTGAGCCATCCTCTACTGCTCTCCCAGGCCATAGCAGAGCTGGATCGGAAGAAGAGCAGCCAGGACTAGAACCGGCGCCCATATGGGATGCCGGCACCTCTGGCCAGGGCGTTCACCCGCTGCGCCACAGCGCCGGCCCCCACGCTTCTCTTTTAAACAAAGTGTTACCTGTGAACTTTTTTTTTTAGGCCCTCGATGTCTCAAGAAAGCCTAATTTCAAGAATGTAAGAGTCTGGCCGGCACCGTAGCTCACTAGGCTAATCCTCTGCCTGCAGCGCCAGCACCCCGGGTTCTAGTCCTGGTCGGGACGTCGGATTCTGTCCCGGTTGCTCCTCTTCCAGGCCAGCTCTCTGCTGTGGCCAGGGAGTGCAGTGGAGGATGGCCCAAGTGCTTGGGCCCTGCACCCGCATGGGAGACCAGGAGAAGCACCTGGTTCCTGGCTTCAGGATCGGCGCGCCAGCCGTGGCGGCCATTTGGGGGTGAACCAACGGAAAAAGGAAGACTTCTCTCTCTCACTGTCCACTCTATCAAAAAAAAAAAAAAAAAAGGCAATGTAAGAGTCTGGTTGGATTAGAAATGCTGTGGCGGGTTTTTAAACTGTGGAACACGTGTTCCCAGTGCAATGAGCACCTTCTAGATGCCTTCTGGTCTTGGCGGCCCCTTTTAAACTTCAACAAAACAGACAAAAATAGGATACTTACTTGAAAAGAATTATGACAAAAGGAAAAAATCTATTCTCAGAAACAGTGTAGGAAACAAGACTGCTCTTACTGATCTTCTACATACTCATCCATTCAAGACACTACTGGACACCATCTTTGCCCAACTTCACACTAGCCCCTAGGGATACAGCAACAAACTCAAAGATCTACTCTCAGGATTTTTCCGAGGTGACGGAATAGGGAGGGCGTTTACTGCTCTAGTCTAGGGGAAGATAGTTTAAAAAAAAAAAAAAAGTACAGAGTGCAATTTCAGAGAAGAGTTAGGGAGAAATTCCAGAGGAAACGCCACACAATTTATAGACACTGTGGACCTACGCGGAGGGCGTGGATGTGTACAACTCTGGATCCCTGGAGCTCAGAGCCTCAGAACCAGCTTTGGAGAGTGAAGCAAGGCCAGACTGTAGCAGCCCAAACCACTAAGTTGCATGAAGAGCCTGGCATGAGTTCAGCTTGGAGCCTGTGGGGGACAGTGTACCCCACAACTTAGAAGAGGAAAAAAAGGGGAGGTGGGCACATTTCTCTCTCCCCCACCAACAGGCACTGGTGTCCTATAACTACCAAGAGAGCGCGGGCGCCATTTTGGACAGACCTAACAGCTGTGCCAGCTCATTCCCGACAGGAGACACCGAGTCTGGCTGAGAGAACTCATGGGCCTGGGTGCTCGCGACTGTGGAAGCCTGATGTGCCAGGACTGAACACTGTGGCTGCATGGGAAGGTGCTGGATGTAACCGGGACCTTGGGCAGTCAGTGGGGGGCTCCCCGATTCCATGGGGAGGGTCACTGCAGTGGAACCCATGCTCACACCAAGGACAGCAGCAATCCTTTGGGTGGTTCTTGTGGCAGCGCTGGCTGCTCAGTATTGTACCCACTGGGGCTAGCACCAAGGCAGTGGTCTCTTCTGAGGAGAGCAGGTGAGTGTGAGAATACATTGACAGAGCAGAGAAAAAACAAGAATAAGGAAGACAACATGACACCCCACCCCAGTTAGAATGGCTTTCATACAGAAAAGCAACAAGTGCTGGCGATGATGTGGGGAAAAAGGTACCCTAATCCACTGTTGGTGGGAATGCAAACTAGTAAAACCACTATGGAACACAATTTGGAGACACGTCAGAAATCTGACTATAGTCCTACCATATGACAGCCATCCCACTCCTCAGAGTAACATCAACAAATGAAAGTCATCAGCACCTCTGTGTTTATTGCAGCTCAATTCACAATAGCTAAGAAAAGGAATCAACCTAAATGCCCATCAACCAAAGACTGGATAAAAACAAAACAAAACAAAACAAAAAAAAAAAAACTATGGGATATGTACTCTATGGAATACTGCTTAGCAGCCAAAAACAGAAAGAAAAAAAAAATCAAACCCAGTTATTTGCAACAAAATAGATGAATCTGGAAAACAACATACTTAAATAAGTCAGTCCCAAAAGGACAATAACCATATATTCTCCCTGATCTGTGATAACTGAGCACCTAAAAGGTAATCTGTAGAAGTAAAACTGACACTATGAGAAGCAATTACTTAAAGAGGCCTTGCCTTGACTATCAAGGAACAGTTTATTATTTCATTTTATTTTTTCTACTTAATACCATTGGTTGAACTCTTTACTTAATATAGAATTAATCATAAGTGTATTAAGTCTATTGAAAATAGATCCCAGTTAAAAATAAGAGTGGCAATGAGAGAGGGAGGAGCTGTACAGATAGGCACGCATTCCCCCAGAATTACCCCTAAGGGTGAAGCTAAAAACTTGCCATGGGACTCCAAATCTCATTAAGTTGGATGGCACTAATCCCATCTTATGTGATAAAGTGATCATATTAAGTGTGGAATTGACCATATAGGTATAACTAAATGTCAAAGGGATCACATAAATATGACCAAAGGCCAAATAAGACCATGGTGAAGTATATGAGGGAATTTCAAAAAGTTCATGGAAAGGCAAACTATTTTGATGCAATGGAAAGGTAAAGTTTATTTTGATGTAAAAGTATTTTTTGAAATCCATGAATAATTTTTTCAATGTTTACATTTTCCATGAACTTTATAAAGTTCCCTCATACAGAGCTACAGCAGCATTTTTTAAAAGCATTTATAAGTCTTTTTAGAATTTGGGAAGCTTTTCCAGAGTAGGTAATCTTCAGGCTAAGACCTGAGCATGCAGAAAAATTATTCCAGATTTTAAAAAAAAAAGGGGGGGGGGGGCGGGGGGGCTGGAAAGGGAAGCAAAGGAATAGAAAAAGTGGTGATGACTTAATTGTTGTGTACTCCATAGGGGTGTCAGGTTCCAGGCTCCAATCTGGTTGAGGCCCCAGCTGTTGTAGGTATGTTATAGTGAACCAGCAAAAGGGAACTCATTCTCTTCCTCCCTCCCCATCTCTCCCCCAGTCAATCAATGGATGGGAGAATCCTCTGTGTGTGTGTGTGTGTATATATATATATATGTCAGCCTTTTTTTTTTTTTTTTTTTTGGACAGGCAGAATTAGAGAGAGAGAGAGAAAGGTCTTCCTTCTGTTGGTTCCGCCCCCAAATGGCCACTACGGCCGGCGCGTTGTGCCGATCTGAAGCCAGGAGCCAGGTGCTTCCTCCTGGTCTCCCACGCAGGTGCAGGGCCCAAGGATTTGGGCCATCCTCCACTGCCCTCCTGGGCCACAGCAGAGAACTGGACTGCAGCAACCAGGACAGAGTCTAGCACCCCGATCGGGACTAGAACCCGGAGTGCCGGTGCCACAGGCGGAGGATTAGCCTAGTGAGCCGCGGCGCCAGCCAATGTCAGCCTTTCAAATAAAAATAAATTCTTTAAGAGGCAAGCCTTGTTTAAAAAAAAAATCATTGACTCTATTCAACTTGTCTTCATTTCTGAGCCTCACTTGTAGGATCCTCCTCCTTTTCCCCATCTCTAATGGCAGCAGGCCTCTGGATTCAATCCCTGTTCCCATCTGGTTACTCATAAGGTGATCTTTCCCAGTCTCATGGCTTGAAATTCCACAGGGAAGCCAACGGTTCCTAAATTTGTGTCAACATCCCTAACCTATCTCCTGAACACTGGGCCCAAAATATCCAACTGTGTCTCTCATTTGTCTATATACAGTAGACGCCTAATCTAACAATGGCTCATCCCCTCCCAGCTCCCTGCTCCAATTCAACTTCAGAAGCCTCCCAAGACTGTCCACTAAAACAGAACCCCTCCCTTGAGCACCGTCCCATGAGCTCTCTCAATTTCCTTTGATGCACCCTGGTTTTAGACAGGCTCTGTAAAAGCAGAGTGCCTCGTTCAGTTTTGTCTTCAGCGCACAGAGCATACACAGCAGATATTAAAGGAAGACAGGACAGTATTGAGGAAGGCAAACATGTCTGAACAATAAATATACAAAGGCCTTTATAGCAACATATAACACAATGCTAAAAAGACACTTACTTTTCCTTTTTTTCTTGCTTGTGGGACTCTCTTGTAATCTGAGCAGCTTTCCTACTGTATGGATGGACGACTTTTTTCTCTCGCCCTGCACCTTTTCCCTTCAGTGCTTTAGGCTAAAAGGCAGGAAAACACTGTGACATATACAGACATACATGACGCCAGTTACACATTTTCTTCAGAAATAAACTGTAATAACAGTAAAGTAACAAAAAATACAGTGTGCCAGAAATGCTACACTAGGCATGAGGTAAGCCAGGCTTTCTAGTAGTCTTCAGTTCCACTAATAACAACTACATTCAGAACTACTCTTCCATGATAGGACAAAAAGAAATAGAAAAGGAGTCAAGCTCAGCTCTTCAACTGCTCGATCTTCAAAGAAGGTACAGAGAACACAGAGAGTGGGGAGACTCGGAGCTGAAAATTCACATTACAATTAAGAGGAAGGAGGCATAATGAACAGAGGGAAATTTGATTACAGGCGTTGCCCATGAAAGGGAGAGACAGTGAACCAAACAGAAATCAAGGGTGTGCTCACGGTCTATTCAAATTATGAACACAGCAATCAAAAAGCACCTCAAAATTAGCACATCCAAATGCAAACAAAACATGTTTCCAACCAAGCCTTCTGCCAGTTAGGTAGGTCACAATACCTTCAGGCCCCAAACAAGACTCATCATTTTTTTTATTCCTACACAAAACTCTGCCTTACCCCACCTGTATTATTTAGGGATCAGGTTTGAATCTCTATAATAGAAGCCCGAAATAATAGTGCCTTTACCCAGCTAGTTTAGTTCTCACCTACAACAAAGAGTTGGAGGCTCTATTCTGCAAAACCCTCAGGGATCCAGGCTCCTTCTATCTTGTTTTCTACATACTTTAAGCTATAATCTTTAGAGTCAAGATAGCTGCACTACAGCCAATGAAAAGCTCTACAGTCCAGCCCGTCAAAATAGCCAAGCAACATGGAAGGCATAGCCCATCTTCTGAAGGCCATGATTTAGGAACATGTACAGTCTTTGGCTCACGTCTAAAATTTAGTAATAAAGTAGACCAGTAAATACAATCTTTAGTCTAAAATAAAAATTGGACACACAGGGGTGGAATAGGAAGAAGGGAGATGTGATAAGGATATTTTGAGAATAAACTCTACCTTGCAAACATGAATCTGTGAAGAAAAGGGTTATGAAAGAATAGAAGAATATAATAAGGGATTGCTGGCAGCCTCTAGTGTACTTAGCCCTCAAAACTACCAAGTGTGCTAGAATCTTCCTTTCATAACAACTGTCATGATCGCCTTGAGCCAGTCCTCATCCTTCAGGATACCCTTTAGGTTCTCTTGGCTAGACCTTTTTTCAATGAAGTCACAGAGCTTCTCTTAAAATAGTAGTTGTGCAAACCTTTCTCCACTAAAACAGTCCCACTAACATTATAGTTAGGTTCTAATCCTTTAGTACCGAAAACTATCCCCGACTTGCTTCTCTAGCGTTCTTTCAAACTCCTCCACTAAAG
This sequence comes from Oryctolagus cuniculus, assembly GCF_051225735.1. Taxonomy (NCBI): domain Eukaryota; kingdom Metazoa; phylum Chordata; class Mammalia; order Lagomorpha; family Leporidae; genus Oryctolagus; species Oryctolagus cuniculus. The sequence goes on along the minus strand of NC_142874.1, from coordinate 10,555,743 downwards.
ACCCTTCAGCCACTTTTAGTGAACTCAGCATTCAGAACACACTGTGACATGTCCTAACTTTAGGCTGCACGTGGCTCTAACTGCCTGCAAAACCCTTTTCCTTACCTGCCCTTTGATAAAATGCAGCTCAAAATCATTTCTGTTGTAAAACTCTAGGCAGAATTAAAATGACCAATTCTCACTCACAATATTTATTTCTTTAACAACTATTCAGAGTGCTCTGGTCACTTTGATAAAACTCAGAATATATGTCCAAGTCTGAAACCCGAGGTGCCACTGGAAGTTGGTTAGTGGTACAGGGGAATAAAGAGTAGAAGCATCACAAACAACAAATTATGTATGCTTTTGTGTGTCTCTCTGCAGCACACGGTGGGTGGAGGAGAGAAAGAGGCGTAAAGTATTTTGAGCCGAGTCTACCCCGGAAACACATAGCACATAAAACTTTCAGATTCTGTGGTAGGCTGCCACTAAGATATCCCAGTAAACCCCGCCTTCTGAGAAATCATGTCCTTTTGTAATTCCCCCAGCCTCGCATTCGGTATGGGCTAGAACCTAATAACTCATTTTTTAACAAAATGTTATTTGAAGGCAGGGCAATACAGAACCAGAACAAGCGGATGAAAGATCTCTCTAACAGCTGGACTAGGCCAGGCCAACATCAGGAGCCCAGAATCCCACCCTGTCTCCCAAGTGGGTGGCAGGGACCCAGTGCCGTAAGCTGTCACTTGCTGCTTTCTAGGGTGTGCATTAGCAGGAACCTGGAACTGGGAGCAAAGCTGGGCCTTAACACTGATATGGGTTGCAGCATTCCCAATAGGAACTCATCTGCTGCACCAAATGTTCACCCTTGCAACTCACTTTCAATCAGAATTTTGTAAACATAGGATTTCAGTGCCAAGACAGACTATAATAGGTCTCTGGCTTTGAGTTGCTCAATCTTTCTTGCTTTATCTCTTGGCTCACTCTGATACAGATGAGCTGTCATGGCCCTCATGACAAGTAACTGAGGGAGGCTTCCAGTTAATAACCAGTGAAGAACAGAGGCCCTAAGGTAAGTGTTAGCTCAACAGTTAACAGCTGGTCAGGACACCTGACTCCCACACCACAGCACCTAGGCTCCACCCCTTGGCTGGGCTTCCGATTTCAGCTTCCGTGCTAGTATACATCCCGAGACACAGCAGTGATGGCTCAGCTATTTAGATTCCTACTACCCATGGAGGAGACCTGGACTGAGTTCCAGCTAAAGGGCCAGAATTGGGGGAGTTAACCAGTGGGTAGAAGCTCTGTCTCCTCTCCTCCCCAAAGGGGGAAAAAAAAGAGCGAGCGAGCGGAGGTCCTCAGTGCAGCAGTGCACAGGGTGCCGAGTCCCACGGAACCAGGCGCGCCAGCTAGCAGTGCACCTCTCCTCTCCTCTAGGGCAGTGCCCCGGACCACAGGATGACACCTTCCCTGCAAGCTTGGGAGAAGCCCTGAGGCAGAAGTCACCCCACAGAAGCTGAGCCAGTAAAGGTTACTGTTTTAAGCCACTGAATTTTAGGTTAACTCACTACACAGGGACAGATAACACAATACCAAAAATAAAGCAAAGATGTACTCTTTGAAAAGATTATCTTCACTGCACAAATGCTTTAAAAATGAAGACAGTCTCCAAATCCACTAAGACTCAAACTGAAGTTACCTAATTGTTTCAGTAGTACATCCAAGTCAACACAATTCTCCTGTAAAGATTTAAAAAGAACTTAATACACTTTGTATGGGAAAATGGCCAGATAGTTTAGAAAGTCTTGTAGAACTTCCATGACTTACTACAAAGAATCTGAAATAACATTCTGACTCCACTGTAGTTATGGTTCGTTAAATAATTTATTCATGAAAAAGTTACCTGAAAGCCAGATATGAATGATATACATGTATAATACAATTTACTATCTTTCAAAACATTGTTTTTTCAATACATTAAAAAGTTTAAAAATGTTTCAGTGAAAACCTTAAGTAAAACTGTCAAATTTTATTCTAAGCAGTCTGTTCAAGCTAAATAAGCTTCCACAAACCAATTCATCCCCATCAGTCATGGTTTCTCCAGTTATTTTGTACAGCATTCAATGATCCATACCACAATACAAAATGTAAACACAACAAAATTTAAAAAGAAGGCTTAAGGTGTATTTTCTATAGAAAATAAGCATGTTTTCAGAAGCCCCAAATGTGAGGGTGAGCATCCAAACAAGTAAGACACCACTTGGGCCATCTCCATCTCATACTGCAGTGCCCAGTTCACGTCCTGCCTCCACTCCCGACTCCAGCTTCCTGCTAGTGTGCGCCACAGGAGGCAGCACTGATGGCTCCAGTAGCTGCGTTGCTGCCACACACACACCCGGGAGACCTGCAGCCACTTCCTAGATCCTGGTGTCAGCTGAACCCTGTCCCAGCTGTCGCCAGTATTTAGGAAATGTACCACTGGGTGGGAGAGCTCTGTTTGCCTGTCTCTCTCCACTTCAAATAAGAATTCAGAAAGCAAGAAGCCCCAAGTCTTACTTTCAAAGATAAAGCAAAAGTACTGTTTTCACAGACGTAACAGAATGTTTGGAAAAATTATATTCCAGTCAGAAAACCAATACCCCATTAAATGTATGTCTTCCCCACAATTTAAGGCACACAGATATATGTACATTTGAAGGAAAAAAGCCTAAGGCTAAAACCATGCATACAGCTGAGAAAGTTTCTAACATCTTAAACACTAAACACCCTTAAACACCACCAATAAATGACACACAAGTCATTCAACACCAGTGATGAAATGGAAGAATGGGAGGGACTAATGAAAAATCTGCACTCCCCGCCTCCACCACAGTGAGTCTACCGTGATGAACCTTAGCACATTTTCCTCAGGTAACAATGCCAAATAGCTAATGACAACTGGAACTTAGAAGCGATGACATGATTTCACACATAAGCTTCCTAAACCCCAACCACTCATCTACGAATCACTTAAGATTCAAGTGGATTCAAGAATGGAGTCAAGAAAAACCTTTTCAGATCTCACGAAACTTTGCACAGCATTTGCCATTTAGCAAGCTAATCCGCAAGTTCAGTGCTCATTTAGTTAGCCACCTGTTAGCCCAACAGCGGGTCACTTAGACAGCAAGTGTGTCCTATGCGGCTGAAATCAGTTGGAAAACAGTACAACGATGCCCTGGGCGAGCATTCACTGCCACCTCAGTCTGACACTGGGCTTACTGCAGATCTAAGATGTTAAGAGCAAGGATGGTGCTGTGCACGTTAAGCCGTGGCCCGCGACCCAGCCAACCCACTTCCGAGCACCTGTTCAGCCCCTAGCAGCTCTGCTTCCAACCCCACTCCCTCCTCACACCCCTGAGACGGCGGTGTAATGATGGTGCAAGTACTTGGGCCCCTGCTAACATGTGGGAGACCAGGAGGAGTTCCTGGCTCGCGCCTGGCCCGGATCTTGATACTGAGACTATCTGGAGAGTGTATCAGTAAATGGAAGGGTTCTTTCTCCCCCCTGCTGCTCTGCCTTCAAGCAAGTAAATGTTTAAAAAAAAGTACCTCACAAATTTTTTAAATAGCTCATGAACAAACTCTCAAAGGCAAGTTCTACATCTGCAGATTCAACCATTCAAAGACAGAAAATATTTAAAACTAAAGTTGCATCTGTGAACATGTACAGGCCCTTTTCTTATGATTATTCCTAAAAAAATGCAGTCTCACAGCTATTTACAGAGCACGTGCATCGTATTGGGTTTTAAAATAATCCAGCAGTGAGTTAATGCCTATGGGAGGACGCAGGTCACCTGAATATGCAACACCATTCTAGAGAAGGGATTCGAACACCTGCAGGTCTTGGTCTTCTCGGGGGTCCAACCAACCTCTCAGGTGGCCAAGGGTGACCCTGCAGATACTTAACCAATCCTGCCCAGCAGGCATTCCCACAGGAACTGAGCACACGGGTGAAGAGCTGGCAACAGAAGACACCACCACCGATGACGCTGCACCAGAAAAGTGACAGGGCCAGAGACGCACTCACGAGAAAAACAGACGTACACAGACTGACTTTCACATCCAGGCAAGAGGATTCCATACAGTCACTGACAGCGACGCTGGGACAGTCAACAGCCACAGAACAGTGCCTGTCGACCTTTTCCACCGCTCACACGTGATCACGAGACTCTGCTCTACTATTCCACTCCGTTAAGAGGAATCACAAGGGGCTGGAAGTCCAGCACCGTGAGCCTGAATTTATAAAGTGTACAATACAGCAAAACACACACACACACACACACACACACAGCTGCAGACAAAGTGACCGTCCATGCCAAGAGGGACAAGGCAGGCAGGCGAGGCCCGCGCTGCGGCCCGCAGCACCGGCACCCACATGGGCTGCGTGGAGCCCCCAGCCGCAGCCACTGCACTTCCCATGCAGCTCCCTGGGCCCCTGCGCCCGGCTGTGTCCCGGCCCAGCTCCGGCCGCTGCAGCCGCCTGGGGAGTGAACCCAAGGATGGAAGACCTCGCTCCTCTGCACTCCGCCTTTCAGTACGTGCAGTGAGAGAGGGAGGGCGGGGGCACTGCACAGCCTGGTGACAGACTGAACCCTGGCAGGGGCAGGTGTACAGTGTCAGCGAAGGCTGCAGCTCCCGAAGTGGCAGGCGTGACTACCGACGACAAGGGAGAACAGAGACACACACCGCGTCAGAGGGAGCTTTCTGGAGATACGCCCCCCCCCCCCCACCTGCTCATCGAGGACTGTTATTCATAAAGCGAGTTTAGACACGCTGGCTACTCGCTCCCCCCCACACACACACACCAGACCGCGTCCGAGCCGGGACGGCACCTGGGGGCTCAGAGGCAGCCGCGGGCGGGAGCGGGTGCAGCCCGCCGGGTGCATGCGGCCACGCGGGGCACAGGGGTGCCGAGCCGGCGCTGCCAGGGGTTTCCTGAACCGCCCGGACCCCGCGTCAGCGAGCGGCCACACTGCCGCGGGGCAGGTCCCCCCGAGCCCAAGCTCCGCACGCCGGCCCGAAGGGCGCTCGAGGAAACCTCCCCAGCGACATCAGGGCCTACCATCGCGGCGTCCTCGCGGCCGCCGGGGGCCTCCCCGCTCCACGCCTGGGAAATCACGCAGCCGGCACCTGCCGCGGCGGACGCGCCAACTCTGCCCGCGCCAACTACGTGCAGTCGCGGAAGCGCCGGCCGGAAACCGGAAGCCCCGGCCGGCAGCCGGAAGCGGAGGGCCGGATGTGCGTTCTGCTGCACCGTCCCCCGGAAACAGGCGGCCGGTCGTCGTTTTTGGCCCGTGGTGGGCGTTCAAGCCCTCAGCGCCGAGCGCAACCCGCTGTGCGTGCTCGCCAGGCGCGCCGGGAGGAAACCTGGGGCCGGAGCTGCCGACCGCCGAGTGGGGGATTAACCCGGCTTGCAGACGCAGTCTGGCTCAGGGCCTTGTCCTTGCAGTCCCGGCGCAGGGCGGCGAGGTCCTGGGAGGCGTGCGCGCTCCGGGGCGCTCCCTGTGCCTGCGGGCCGAGGCCGCCCCTCCACTCCACCCGGCCACCCTGTCTCCCTGCTCTTCAAGGCCTGGGACCCTGTGTCTCTGTCCCCTTCTCCCAGCGTGCAAGGCTCTGTTTCTGGGGGCTCATCCGACAAGGCCTTACGTAGGCGCCAGGCATTGCCACTGCCACCATGTCCTACCCCTCGCTGGGGTCCTATTCCAGGGAGGCGAGAAGGGCGCCAAACACAGACAGGTGTTCCTTTAGATGAAGCTATCCAGTAGTACCCACGCCAGCGTTTACCTATCCCTTAGTAAGTTAGTATACTGTACCTTATCAGGACTTAAAGACCTATGTATCCCTTAGTAAGTTAGTATACTGTACCTTAGCAGGACTTAAAGACCTATGTATCCCTTGGTAAGTTAGTAGTACCTTAGCAGGACTTAAAGACCTATGTATCCCTTAATAAGTTAGTAGTACCTTAGCAGGACTTAAAGACCTATGTATCCCTTGGTAAGTTAGTAGTACCTTAGCAGGACTTAAAGACGGAACACACAGTGTTTACAATACACCACGGAAATCAACCCCGTTTCACACAGGGTGGTCCACAGAAAGTCTTGGAAATGGTAGTGAGCAGAGAGCTGGACGTCAGAAAGCCTAGCACAGGAAGAAGTCCCAGGCAGGGAGTAGGTGTGCGCCACGTTACTGTGCTTCACGCCCACATCCACTGCTAGACAGTGAATGGCCAGCACACTCAAGTGCGCTCTGTGCGAGTTAGGAAACCCTTGCAGTAGGTGCTGTGTACACAGACAATACTGAGATCCCGATTAATCCATAGTTTACACCCTAGCTCCATGCTCTAACCACTCCTGTGACTCCATCCTAGTGCTTTCCCGAAGTTTGGTTCAATGTCAGTCAACCCGAGTCACCCACGACTGAAAATCTATTGAGCATCATTCCGGCTATTGCGGCTGTTTCTATCAGCGTTCTTGACTTCAAAAAATGGATAATTTTTTTTTCCTAAATTTAAAAGTTAACAACAACTCAGTAAGACAGACCCTAAACTTTTTTTCCATTTTAGTGGGTTTTGAAAATAAAGACTTCATATTTTCCACAGTCAACCGTATATAATATTGATTTTGGACATGTTCAATATACACTATAGCAAATGCAATTTGTACAGCTTAACAGTAAAAATATTGATAGCTAATATTTAATAGTTTAATAGGTAAAAAGCACCATTTGGTAAGCAGAATGAATTCCCCTTCTCTCCCACTCAACACTCCACCCCCACCATAACCATTATAAATGATTGCGAACATCTTCAGAGATAATTTCCTGTACTTCAACAAATACACCAAGATGTGCACGTATATATGTATAGGTAAGGGATAAGGTATTGACACAGTAGGAATACCGGCATAATTCCCAGTCATCTGGGAGACCTGGATGTAGTTCCTGGCTCCTCGCTTTGGCCTGGCCCAGCACCAGCCATTGTGGTCATTTGGAGACTGAACCAGGGAATGAAGATCATTTTCCTCCCTCTGTCACTCTGCCATTAAATAAATACATCTCTTTTTTAAAAATTAGCTCTTTTAGCTCAAGTATTTGAGCCTGCAATATAATTAGAAAACACTGGCAGAGCCAGCACTGTAACACAGTGAGTTAAAGCCCCGGCCTGTGGCACCAGCATCCCACAGGGGTGCCAGTTCTAGTCCTGGCTGCTCCACTTCTGATCCGGCTACCTGCTAACACACCTGGGAAAGCTCTGGAAAATGGCTCAAGTCCTTGGGCCCCATATCCACGTGGGAGCCCTGGAAGAAGCTCCTGGCTCCTGCCTTCTGCCTGGCCCAGCTCCGGCTGTTGCGGCCATTTTGGGGGTAAACCAGTGGATAAAGACCTCCCTCTGTCTCTACCTCTCAAATAAATAAAATAAATCTTTTTTTTTTAAAAAGGGCTGTAAATTAGTGAACTGAGTACCAATAGTAAACAGTTCAGAAAAAAAAAAGTCAAAGAGAGAAAGTAGAATAAAGGCAGAAGTTCTTGAAATAACAACTGAGAAGACCACAGCCAAAAGATGGGAGGGTTTTTTTTTTTTTTTTTGGACAGGCAGTTAGACAGTGAGAGAGAGAAACGGAGAGAAAGGTCTTCCTTCCATTGGTTCAGCCCCCCCCCCCCCAAATGGCCACTACGGCTAGAGCTGCACCGATCTGAAGCCAGGAGCCAGGTACTTCTTCCTGGTCTCCCATGTGGGTGCAGGGCCCAAGCACTTGGGCCATCCTCCACTGCACTCCCAGGCCACAGCAGAGAGCTGGCCTGGAAGAGGGCAACAGGGACAGAATCTGGAGTGCCGGTGCCGCAGGCGGAGGATTAGCCTAGTGAGCCGCGGTGCCGGCCAAGATGGGAGATTTTTAAATAATCAAGTTGATAAATCCCTACAGCATTGATTCTCTCCCTCAATCTCTCATCCCCCCCCATAACCAATATCAGATTTGAAACATGGTATCAATTCAGATTATGCAACTTAATAAAAGAAAACTGTTAGCAAGTGAATGAATGTGTGCCATTCATTTTTAAAATTTAATAGATAAGTTCTTGGAAAAATATAGCCAATCATAATAGACAAAAACAGAAAGCCTGAATAATTTCATAATCACTTTAAAAAATGGTTGCTGTGAGGAACACCCTTACCTGTGCATACAAAGGATGGACTTGGACTTGAAGTGCAGCAAAAACCAGACTTCATTACCAGTCTTACACAGCTGAGTGTCTGGTATGGAGGCTGGAACGACCAGTGCAATTTCAGCGAGCAACTTATTCCCTAGAACACAGGTCCGGCCGGCGCCGCAGCTCACTAGGCTAATCCTCCGCCTAGCGGCGCCGGCACACCGGGTTCTAGTCCCGGTTGGGGCGCCGGATTCTGTCCCGGTTGCCCCTCTTCCAGGCCAGCTCTCTGCTGTGGCCCGGGAGTGCAGTGGAGGATGGCCCAAGTGCTTGGGCCCTGCACCCCATGGGAGACCAGGAGAAGCACCTGGCTCCTGCCATCGGATCAGCGTGGTGCGCTGGCCACAGCGCACTGGCCGCGGCGGCCATTGGAGGGTGAACTAACGGCAAAGGAAGACCTTTCTCTCTGTTTCTCTCTCTCACTGTCCACTCTGCCTGTCAAAAAAAAAAAAAAAAAAAAAAAAAAAGAACACAGGTCCCCCAGTTTCTCATTGGCTGAGAGTAGTTACACTTTCTGTCATTGGCTTCAGCCGTTTGGGCCACTCCCAGCATCCTGCTAACCTAAGAACTTTCCAGGTGCATGTTACCTAGCTGTAATGCTAGCTACGTATCACTTTCCACACACCTGCAATCTGTTTTGATACTAGTTTTCTACTCACAGGCAGACACATTACTTTGACAACGAACCAAACATCTTTACTTCTTACAATCTGTTTCTTTTTACAATTTTCAGTCCTATCTTTTCTATTTTGATGACCATCTCTTTACCTTTGAGTATTTCATGGAGTGCCAAGGTAAAGGAAAGCCCAACTGAACTAAAGCACAAGTCTCGGTCCAACTGAACAGCACAAAAACATGGAGCTGCTTCTTTCCACAATACCACCAGACGCCAGCCCTGAGTAGAAGGAGGGCTGAATAATAACCATGGTCAGGCTCACCAGTCACATGCAGGATTTGAGTGCAGGTCAGCAGTTCTCCCATGGGTTCACTGAACGTGGCCTCCTGCCTGGAAAGGCAAAAGATACAGTCCATGTTTCCTATGGAGAAAGAAGGCATTACCCTAGTCTGATCTTCACAGTGCATGCAGAAGCAATGACAGGCCTTTTCAAGTCTTGTTCCTGCATGCCTCCTCCTCGTGTGGACAACCAGCATGCACTGCATTTATCCCACCCTATGGGACACGGAACCACCTGTGCCTGAAGACATCCAGCTGGGGACCTTTACTGGAAATGTGGCCCATTCTACCCAGGCATTCCTAGTTCCATACCCTGGACCAGTTTAGAAAAGCTGTCCCGCCGGCGCCGCGGATCACTAGGCTAATCCTCCGCCTAGCGGCGCCGGCACACCGGGTTCTAGTCCCGGTCGGGGCGCCGGATTCTGTCCCGGTTGCCCCTCTTCCAGGCCAGCTCTCTGCTGTGGCCCGGGAGTGCAGTGGAGGATGGCCCAAGTGCTTGGGCCCTGCACCCCATGGGAGACCAGGAAAAGCACCTGGCTCCTGGCTCCTGCCATCGGATCAGCGCGGTGCGCCGGCCGCGGCGGCCATTGGAGGGTGAACCAATGGCAAAGGAAGACCTTTCTCTCTGTCTCTCTCTCTCACTGTCCACTCTGCCTGTCAAAAAATAAAAAAAAAAAAAAGAAAAAGAAAAGCTGTCCCAACTGATCTCCTCTCTCCCACAGTTCTTTACTTCGAGGCAATCCATAAGGGCTCCTCGGGTGACCTACACACTCCCGACAGGTCTTTTGCCTATTTTTGGCTTTCATTCACCCGTCCTTTGACTTGTGTCCACTCTTTTCAGCAGTTCATATGGCCTTCTTGGTGGTCAGGAGCACATGATAGAGGCCTTCCCACCTGGGAACTGGGTTGAAAAGTGTCTTCATCAACACTCAGTCACCCAGCTGGAAGTGATGAACCATGAACTCAGGAGTGGAGTCTGAGTACAGAGTCCTTTTCCTGAAGGGGGAAGATGCCAGGGAGAATGATGAAATGACTCCCGATGTCTGATTTTATACCAGGCCCAGTCTAGGTATCCTCTAAAATGGCCTTAACCCAGGAGTTCTTCTTTCTGCAGTTTTTTTTTTTTTAATATTTATTTGAAAGGCAGAGTTACATAGATAGGGAGAGACACACAGGTGACTCTGGCTGACTCCCTAAATGGCCACAACAGCCAGGGCGAGCCAGGCTGAAGCCAGGAGCCAGGAACAACTTCTGGGTCTCCCATGTGGGTGGCAGGGGCCCAAGCACTTGGACCACCTGCTGCTGCAGTTCCCAGGTGTATTAGCAGGAAGCCGGATTGGAAGTGGAGCAGCCAGGACACAAACCCATGCTCATATGGGATGCTGCCACTGCAGGTTGTGGGTTAATGCACCTCACCACAGGGCCAGCTCATGAGGGCTTGTTTTCTATAGCCTATCATACACAGCTTGGGACCCCAGTGACCCCCTTTATGTCCCTCATAAGGCCTCTTCCAGATTTTCCCAAAAGGATTTAGACCTTCTTGGCCCTTAAGGAACTGTACAGCTGGGTTTAGAGAACAGATTGGAGCTGATCAACTCCTGTGTAGCCTTCCACCTTCACATTCTGCCCTCTATTACCTGGGGTGAACCATCCGTGAAAAGCTTCATCCAGTCATGTCAACTGCAGTAACAGCTCAGTCCCAAAAACTGTCCCAAAAAACTGCCTTTTTGGTTTTGGCAGGGGCAGATTCCCAGGTACTTTTCTAATACCGGGCTAAATCCATCTCCACTTAACCCCTCCCTAACTTGTTCTAAATTATAACACTTAATCTTTTACTTATGCTTCTGTTTGGGGGCACTTCGAAAAGAGACTCCTTTCACAGGATTTTATCTTGCTAAAGCTTTCCTTAGCAGTGGCCCAAACCTGAATTCCCTTTTTGCACATACTGATCTGCATGACTGCACAGCTTATGAGAGCCTCTGGTTTGTTTGTTTTTGTTTTTTTTTGTTTGTTTGTTTGTTTGTTTGTTTTGACAGGCAGAGTGGACAGTGAGAGAGAGAGACAGAGAGAAAGGTCTTCCTTTGCTGTTGGTTCACCCTCCAATGGCCGCCATGGCCAGCGCACCGCACTGATCCGAAACCAGGAGCCAGGTGCTTCTCCTGGTCTCCCAGGGGGTGCAGGGCCCAAGCACTTGGGCCATCCTCACTGCACTCCCGGGCCACAGCAGAGAGCTAGCCTGGAAGAGGGGCAACCGGGACAGAATCTGGCGCCCCGACCTGGACTAGAACCCGGTGTGCCGGTGCCGCAAGGCGGAGGATTAGCCTAGTGAGCCGCGGCGCTGGCCTAGAGCCTCTGTTAAGTCATGGTTCTGTTGCCCCTTGAGGCATTCAATATCAGCCCACGCATTTTTAACAAATTCTCTGCTTTCCAGATTTTTGGACTTTCATTTTTCTCCTTCCTATACTTGTTCTTCTAGCACCTTTATGCTGAGTACTACAGCGTTCCACTCTTCTGGCATTTGCCGCAGCTGTTTTGGTCACGCCCACCATCCTGTTTCCTGAGAACTCTGCAGGTGCATGTAACTAGCTGTGATGCTAGCGAGCTACTTGTGACTTTCCACACTTCTGCAAGCTGTTTTGTTAGCTAGTTGTCTATTCACAGCTAAACACTTTATTTGAAAATGAACCAAATGTCTTCTGACAGTTACTCAAATACTTTCCCACATTAGAATTACAGACTCGGAATTTTAAAATTTTATTTTACATGTAAATAAGAATAGAACAGCACTTCAACATGATAAACACATGGATTAGAAGCAGTTATAGTGGGTATCACGTCTTGGTTCTGACTACAACGAGTCTGTTCATCACTTTGTGAAACGTTGTGGCACTATCCACAAAGTTGAAAGGTATTCGTCCTCTAAGCTAGCAGTGTCCTTCATGGGTACATGTCCTAGAACGCCAGCACCTGTCTCAGGACATACACATAAGAACAGCAGCCGTGATTTTCATAACAAATCAGGAAAAAAATTCATTAACATAACAACAAACTGTGCTAAATTGTATAGAACAATTAAATGAAAAAACTACAGTTATGCTAAACAGCACAGATGATTTTAATCATAGTTTAAGAGAAGCAATATACAAAATATGTGCAAAGCGGGGCCAGTGCTGTGGCGTAGCAGGTAAAAGCCACCGCCTTGAGTGCCATCATCCCATATGGGCGCTGGTTCAAGTCCCGGCTGCTCCACTTCCAATCCAGCTCTCTGCTATGGCCTGGGAAAGCAGTAGAAGATGGCCCAAGTGCTTGCGCCCCTGCACCCACGTGGAAGACCCAGAAGACGCTCCTGATCCAGACCGGTGCAGTTCCGGCCGTCTTGGCCAATTGGGGAGTGAACCAGCAGATGGAAGACCTCTCTCTCTCTCTCTCTGCCTCTCCTTCTCTCTCTGTGTAACTCTGACTTTCAAGTAAATAAATCTTTTAAAAAATGCAAATACTATGTAATACTATCTATATAAACTTCAAAATGAGGCTAAATGAATTATACCTTTTTTAAAAAAATATTTATGTCACCAGTCACAGGGAGGGTGGTTGCCAGAGCGAGTATCATGGGTTCTTTTCCTCAGCTTAGTATAGAAATATAAAGCCGGGAGACAATTTGCAAAGAGGCAGAAACTTTTATTTGATTGGCAAGCGATAGAGAAAGCATCTGGTCAAAGAGACCAGGAGGACTGCCAGAGCGGGACACTGGCTTTGAGGAAGTGTCCTGGGTTTTTAAGGCTGTACTATCTGTTCACTGGGTTATCCTATAGGGGGTGCCCATTGGACAGGGGTTTCATATACTGTATGTTGATTGGCTTGGTGCTCATGGAGATAGCCAGAGTCCCCTGGACACTGTCCATCTCCTTAGGGACTCAGCCCCCCCTCCAACTCTGCTAGCTCTGGGTGAATGATTGCACCCGCCCTGAAGGTGTGCTTTAAAGCCGTAAGGGCACACAAGATAGCCTGGGTCTCCTGGAGCAGTCTGACTCTCCCCAGCTGCTCAGCCCCTTCCCCTGCCAGCTCTGAGTGAAATACTGCCTCTGCCCCGAAGGTGTCAGAAGGCCACAGGTCACACACACAGCACCAGAAGCTATTAGTGGGGGAGATGCCAGATGGCCTGGAGTCAGGCTTTCTAGCCACCGCTGGCAGTTTGCTTGTGAAAGACGTTCTACCTATGTCTGACTCCCTGCCCCACTGGCTGGCCTCAATTTACTTATTTGAAAGGCAGGGTCAGGCTGGCGCCGTGGCTCACTTGTGGGCTAATCCTCCACCTGCAGCACCAGCATCCCATATGGGCGCCGGGTTCTAGTCCTGGTCGCTCCTCTTCCAGTCCAGCCCTCTGCTGTGGCCTGGGAAGGCAGTGGAGGATGGCCCAAGTGCTTGGGTGCCTTCACCTGCATGGGAGACCAGGAGAGGCACCTGGCTCCTGGCTTTGGATTGGCATAGTGCGCTGGCCATAGTGGCCATTAGGGGAGTGAACCAATGGAAGGAAGACCTTTCTCTCTGTCTCTCACCGTCTATAACTCTCTGTCTCTCTCTCACTAAATCTGCCTGTCAAAAAAGAAAGAAAGAAAAAGAGAGAGAGAAAGAGCTTTTCCATCTGCTGACTCACTCCCCAAATGGCTGCAACAGCTGGAGGTGGGCCGATGCAAAGTCAGGAGCCAGGAGCCAGGAACCAGGAGCCAGGAGCCAGGAGCTTCTTCCGGGTCTCCTACACGGGTGCAGGGGCACGAGCACTTGGGCCATCTTCCACTGCATTCACAAGTCACAGCAGAGAGCTGGATCAAAGGTTGGATCAGGCGGACTTGCGCCAGTGCCTAAATGGGATGCCGGCACTGCAGGTGGCGGCTTTACTTGCAAAGCCACAGCGCCAGCCCCGAATTATACTTTTTTTTTTTTGGACAGGCAGAGTGGACAGTGAGAGAGAGAGACAGAGAGAAAGGTCTTCCTTTGCCGTTGGTTCACCCTCCAATGGCCGCTGCGGCCGGCGCACCGCGCTGATCCGATGGCAGGAGCCAGGAGCCAGGTACTTCTCCTGGTCTCCCATGTGGGTGCAGGGGCCCAAGCACTTGGGCCATCCTCCACTGCACTCCCGGGCCACAGCAGAGAGCTGGCCTGGAAGAGGAGCAACCGGGACAGAATCCGGCGCCCCGACCGGGACTAGAACCCGGTGTGCCAGCGCCGCAAGGCGGAGGATTAGCCTAGTGAGCCGCAGCGCCGGCCGAATTATACCATTTTTTAACATATAGGTAGTCAGCAATACCTGTGTGATAGTTACCTTGATGTTTACTTTATAATTATTCTTTATGCTTCACATTTATATTTTACGCATCTTTATATTTGTATGCTATACTTCACACGTTAAAAAATTTTCTGATCACAAATATATTGGCTCATTGTTTCTTGAATCCAGTTTTATTATGGGACCTTTTTCCTTTGTAGGTGGTTTAATTGTCTTTATGGACTTAGTTAGCAATACCTGTTGTCTGCTCATCAGTTCCACTGCAGCTGAGAAGATACCGATATTTTCTTACACTTCGTGGGTACTAACTGGCCCCTTCTGGAATTCACATGGTCAATACTGATAATTCTGGTCTCCCGATTCTTCCCCCTTCTATTTTCCACCTGTTTATTCATTTCTTCCGCCCCCTGAGAGGGTTCCTAATTTTATCCTGTGCTCTATATTCTGTTCTTTGATAACATCATACTCCTATATGTTCCACTTCACGCCATTTTTATTTTTTGAAAGGTGCATAATTATTGTATTTACAAAAAGGGCACAGAAGTGAATTTAACAGTCCATGCACATGCATATGTCATTCACATCTTCAACAACAAAAGGTTGTTTTAGAACTGAGTTTTAGAACTGAGTAAGAATGCTAGCTTCAACAGCAGCTGTTAAGCACTAGGGTAACAAAGTTACACCAGAATGGGCAAATATTGCCCAAGTAAAACTGTGAAACAGGTTGGGGCTGGCACTTTGGCATGGAGGGTAAATCCACTGCCTGCAGTGCTGGCATCCCACATAGGCACTGGTTCGAGTCCTGGCTGCTCCACTTCCGATCCAGCTCTCCACTATGGCCTGGGGAAGCAGTAGAAGATGGCCCAACCCCTGCACCTGTGTGGGAGACCCTGAAGAAGCTCCTGGTACCTGGCTTCGATCAGCCCAGCTCCAGCTGTTGCAGCCATTTGGGGAGTGAACCAGCGGATGGAAGACCTCTCTCTCTCTCTGCCTCTCTGTAACTCTGTCTTTCAAATAAATTATTCTTTAAAGAAGAAAAAAAGCTGAAACGAGTGTAAGGCCAAATAAGTTCAAGCACAGAAAAACAAATCTTTCGGAGCCTCATCTAGCTGTGTTTGAATGATCTGACTTTCCTTACAACTTGTGGTCTTAAACTTGTCTAACAAATCCAAAAGAAAAATACAGAAAAAAAAAAAAACCAATACAATAGAGGTTCTGTTAAATAAGATTAACATACAAATCTATAATTAAGATGCAGTAAGTATGGCCAAACTATTAAAATTGTAAAACTTGTTACTTGTTGGAACCTACACTACGAGTTAGGTAATACATACAATTATTTTCAAGTCTATTATGTTGCTCTAACATGTCTTTTTTGTCAGTGCACTGTTTAATCAGAAACTCCACACCTGTCTATTCCCTTACAATAGCAGCACACACGACTGTAACCGCAAAGTTGTCAGTCCCGCCTGATTTAGAGAATGAAAGGAAGTAGTAAGTGGCTGGGTAACATATAAGGAGAAGTGACGGGAATTAGAAGATTCCTGCAGTTCAGCTTTGTAATCAGCCGGCCAGCTTGCTGGCGACAAGGCACGGCGCCCGTTGCGCAAGGTCCCGTGGAGTGGGAATACGGTCACCGGCAACCTTCTTTTGATCCGGGGCTGCAGTAGGATGTTGTTTTTTCTTCATTTTTGTTTTGGCCACATTGTAATCCCCAGAATCAAAATATTTTTGCCCTTTGTGCAGTTGTTTTTCCTTAAGAAATCTGAACCTCCAGGCTTTTGTCCCAGATGAGGATACCTCGCTTTTAATTTTGCTTCTGCAGCTTTCTGTGGACTAGTCACTTTATCTTCCATTTCCTTCAGCTTCTCCCCGGGGCTCTCAGGGACTTCCTGGGACAAAGGGCTCCCTCTCACATCCGTCTTGTGGTGCCAAGGGCTCCCTGGGAAGGGCAGTTCCCAAGTGGAGCCGCTGCTCCCCGTCCTTTCGTGCGGCTTCTCATCATCTCTTCCGGGACCTTAACTATCTCCACTTCCGGGGGCTCCCTCAGTCCCCTTCTCCTCCACACCCCCTGCCCGGAGGCCAGGCAGGGTACTCAGGCACTCCAAAGCTCCATGCTGCCTCCCTCCACCCCCTTTTTAAAGATTTACTTATTTATTTGGAAGAGTTACACAGAGAGAGGAGAGGCAGAGAGAGACAGAGAGGTCTTCCATCCGCTGGTTCACTCCCCAGATGGCTGCAATGGCTGGAGCTGCATTGATCCAAAGCCAGGAGCCAGGAGCTTCTTCCAGGTCTCCCACGTAGGTGCAGGGCTCCAAGGACTTGAGTCATCTTCTACTGCTTTCCCAGGACATAGCAGAGAGCTGGATCAGAAGAGGAGCAGCCAGGACTCGAACCAATATAAGCCCATATGGGATGCTGGCACTGCAGGCGGCAGCCTTGCGCACTACGCCACAGCGCTGGCCCCTCCACCCATTTACACTACTTACACCTGCTTTTTAAAGCAATGTCATATCCTTTTGTACATGCCAACATTCTTTAACTCTTTAAGATATATATCGCATTTATTATGAGTATCTATTCCAGTAAATGGACCTCCTGTGGCATGCGGTATTCAGTGTGGATTAAACTGCTTTGTATGGTGGTTACCCGGTCAAGGAGAGACTCTCTGCACCTGCAGCATTGCATTTATTCCACTGATGGAATCAGCTGTCTTGTCCTGCACTGTGTGTTGGGGAAGTGCGCTAAGTCACTTGGTTGCGTCTCCCTTGGAGAATTTAAGAAAGAGAAGGGTCAGTCCCGGAGGAGCGAGCACCAGGGCCCCAGAGCGTCTGCTGACAGGAGGGTGGGAGGCAAGGACGCACATAGGCACGGCTCCTCCCGCTCCTGTTTCCATCAGCTCCCTACCCGAGGTGGGCCTCGAGACCTGGCCTCCTCTGACGGTGCCTCAGAGCACGGGGAGCCCAGCAGTATTTCCCAAGACTAAAGTGGAGCACAGGAGACAAGAGCCGAAGCTGCAACATCTCATGCTCCCCGCGAGACGCCGCGCTCCCCTCTCCCCCTGCATTCTGCACTCGCTTCCGCCCTCGCCGCCCACTGGTGTCCCTCTTCCTGGGCGTTTCTCACAACTGCAGTTTTGCTCTCAGCAGCCAATCCCTTCCCGTGTCTGTCACTTTTCAGAGTTGATCTGGGAGGAGACGGTGCTACTTGTCGCTGTCTCTCTCCATACAAACAGGTGTCCCAGTTCTGTTGATAAAATCAGCCTTTTGTAAATCAGTACTTTTTCTTTGCACTTGTCTGTGACTTTTTTTTAATTTTTTTTATTTATTTATTTTTTTGACAGGCAGAGTGGACAGTGAGAGAGAGAGACAGAGAGAAAGGTCTTCCTTTGCCGTTGGTTCACCCTCTAATGGCCGCCGCGGCCAGCACGCTGTGGCCAGCGCACCGTGCTGATCCGATGGCAGGAGCCAGGAGCCAGGTGATTTTTCCTGGTCTCCCATGGTGTGCAGGGCCCAAGGACCTGGGCCATCCTCCACTGCACTCCCTGGCCACAGCAGAGAGCTGGACTGGAAGAGGAGCAACCGGGACAGAATCCGGCGCCCCGACCGGGACTAGAACCCGGTGTGCCGGCGCCGCTAGGCGGAGGATTAGCCTAGTGAGCCGCGGCGCCGGCCGTGACTTTTATTTTTATTTTATTTTTGCTAAAAATAAACAGTGAAATGCCTTCAGTAAGGAGCTGGCTGTTTGGCCCCCGTGTGCTGGCCTCACATTGTTCACAGCAGGCTGGAGCCTATGAAGTCAGAAGCTTGACAGCGGGTACTCAAAATCTTACATCTCTAATTATCTTAAAGATAGCCCCCCAAAGCAATGGGTAAGCCATCTTGGGCCTGTATGCTCTGTGCACCCAGCTTCTGCTAGGCATAGATACCACAGATAAGGGAAGCGAGGGTCTAGCCATTGCTGCCCTTCAAGCCTCTGCCCACCCCTTGCTGCATGGCCTCACCAGGACACATCACCCCTTTCCAAACTCCCCCTCAGCCTTCCTCTCTCCTCTTCGGTGGTGGCCTTTGTGCCCACGTTTTGGCAAGGTCTCTTCGCTGCAAGAGACTCTCCTTGCCACATCACTCACACAGCTGGCAAAGCGCCTCACAAAAAAATTGTGTTCTACTGCCATCTTGTGGTCACATGTTTCCCTTGCTCAGCTCCGAAGCCCGTCGAACTCGCGACACTAGTTACATAGGTGTGATTTTTTGCTGTTGTTTAAAAAAGTGAGATCTAGTTGTATCTATATGGAAAAAATTGTAGACAGGTGCAGTAGGAAAAATGAGTTATACATCAGTGTACATTACAACATCCACGTAAAATTTTATGTGGAGGGGTCAGTACTATGGCATAGTAGGCTAAACCTCCACTTGTGGTGCTGGCATTCCACACAGGTGCCAGTCCAAGTCCCAGCTGCTCCACCTCCGATCCAGCTCTTTGCTAAAGGCCTGGGAGAGCATTGGGAACGGCCAGAGAGCTTGTGCCCCTGCACCGGCATGGGAGACCCAGAAGGAATGCTGGCGCTACAGGCAGAGGTTTAGCCTACTATGCCACAGCACTGGCCCCACAAAAGGGGAAATTTAGCCACAGAGACATGTACCTGTACGTGTACGGAGTGAAGATGATGTGCAGACGCGTGGAGATGACCATCCACACACCAAGAACAGGGGCTAGGGAAAGGTCCAGCCCTCAAGCTCCTCAAAGAACCAACTCTGCTCATCTATTGGCTTTTGGCTTTTAGATTCTGTGAGTCACTAAGATTCCTTTAAAAAAAAAAAAGATTTGTTTTGGGGGCCGGCGCTGTGGCATAGTGGGTAAGGCCACCACCTGCAGTGCTGGCATCCCATATGGGCACTAGTTTGAATCCTGACTGCTCTCGTTCCAATCCAGCTCTCTGCTATGGCCTGGGAAAGCACTGGAAGATGGCCCAAGTGCTTGGAGCCCTGTACCCGCATGGGAGACCTGGAGGAAGCGCCTGGATCCTAGCTTTGAATTGGCAGAGCTCCGGCTGTTACAGCCAATTGGGGAATGAACCGGCAGATGGAAGACCTCTCTCTCTCTTTCTCTCTCTCTCTCTCTTTCTCTCTGCCTCTCCATCTCTCTCTGTGTAACTCTGACTTTCAAAGAAATAATCAAATCTTTTTTTAAAAAAATATTTATTTATTTATTAGAAAGGCAGAGCTACAGAGAGAAGGAAAGAGAGAGAGAGAGACGTCTTCCATCCACTGGCTCACTCTCCAGATGGCTGCAATAACCAGGGCTGGTCCAGGCTGAAGCCAAGAACCAGCAGTATCCTACAGGTCTCCCATGTGAGTACAGGGGCCCAAGTGCTTAGGCCATCTTCCGCTGCTTTCTCAGGCACATTAGCAGGGAGTGGGATCATAAGTGGAGCATCCAAAACTCAAACCGGTGCCCAAATGAGATGCCAGTGTTGCAGGTGGCAGCTTAATCTGCTACACCACAACGCTGGCCCCAAGATTTTGCTGTTTAAGCCATGTACTTTATGGCATCTTTTTACAAGAGACTCAGAAACCTAATACTCACCAAAGCATATCTACCGCTTTCTTCACTTCTTGTTCTTTGTCAAATAATTCCACTTGCTTACATTAAATTAAATACTCAGTATTGCCATTTACTTCTCTAATTTTCATGGTGTCAATGAAAGAATTCCCTAGTTCATTGGCTTTCATGATGTAACTTCTGCATTACTGCAATCAGCTCACCTTCCTACCTTCGCCCTCCCCATCTCCAGCAGTCTTTCCTGTACTGCAAAACAATTCCAAGACACTACTACAACCAAGACATTCAGAAGTTAAAAATTCTTCCACTGTATTTCACCCTAAACCCAACTGCAGAACAAACGAAACAGGCAACAACCCACTTGGCTCTGTTTCAAAATCTGTTTCCAAATCTGCCCCCCTGCTTCCCCCTTGCTGTTTCTCAGCACGAATCTCCTCCTTTCCGATCCTAAATCCTTTCTCCACTGTGGCAGCTCCCTCACTGCCTTGCCCTCACATTTACTCCAATCAAAATTCTACCCACCCCACAAACGCTTGTGTCAGCGATTTCCTCTTCAGATACCTTCCTGGTCACAAGCTGAGAGTGGTACTTGTTCCTCTCCCTGATGTCACACTCGACAGTCGTGAACGCCTGCTGTAATCATGTGTGTGCCTACCCTGTCCTCCCTCTTAGATTTGAATCCAGTATCGGGAGTTCCATGATTATGACTCCTCTGTAGGTTGTTATCTATTAAGTATGCAGAAAAATGCTATTCAATGGAAGAAACTGACTATTGAAGGGTTAAAAAAGTTAAAAGCTGCTCCAGCTCCCCCTCCCCTCCTCTGGTGAACTTTCCTGACCTCCTTAGACTTGCTCTGCAGAGCCATTCTCTTTAAAGTTAGTTAGTCAGTAAATTACCCCAATGTAAGGGTAACCTTAGTTTCACCTAAGTAAGATAGAAGAAGTCACTGTTTATCTCTTTGCCTCCTGGAACCCTGACCCCACCATGTGTCCCTTATCGCCATTCGGCTGCATTCCTAGGTATCATCAAGGCAGTTCCTGCAACCTTGTTGTGTTTGTTGTGTGGCCCTCCCTTTTGGCAATAGGAGGCTTTTTGATCCTCCCTGTATAGGCCATATGGTTCTCTGATGTCTAATCAAGCCCTTACTCGATATCCTGTATTCATAAATCAACTGGTTGTAAAATCACTTAACTTGTATCAATTGTTTACTCTGTACCTCTGTCTGATCTATGCAATGATTGGTTTTCTTTGTTTAAACGTGTATAAAAACCCCAACCCAAGACTATTCGAGGCCACCCGCCTGTACTGAGACGGGGCCCCGACATGCCGGATCATCAATAAACCTTACCCTTTGTTAATTGCATGAGAGAAGGTCTCTTGGAGCGTTTTTGGGGTGGCAAGAGCAATCCAACTCTAACACTATGATTCTACTGCATGCAAAACATTGCTTTAAAGATAAACTGTTTTGGACTTGAAAACACTATAATAACAGTGTTACAAGGTTATTTGTCTATACAGCACAGCCAAAAATTTAATGCTATAATTACAGGCAGTGGAGACGGATTGCCTGCTGGTATTGGTTTTTGCTTTTGTCTTACTATTATAAACTCCCACCCTACGTTTTAACATGTGTAATGTCCCTTAATGATGGATGTGGCTAGTCACGTAAATTCTCATCAGTGGGAAAGGGGAAGTGAATTTTACCATTTTGGATCACTTCCTGAAGAAGAAATGGCTTGCCCCCTTGGGTCCCCTTTTTGTTCCTTCCCGAGTTGAGAGGCTAGGCAAGATTGTATCTGGCTTCAACTCTGCACATGAGTGTAACACCTGAGCCAATCACTGGGCAACCAGAAAGAAGGATCTGGGGCCTTGTAAAACATGTTGAGCAGATAAGCCTGGCAAGCCAGGGCCTTGGAACATCTCTTCCTCCCCCTCCTCCCTCTCCTCCTCCTCCCTCTCCTCCTCCTCTTCTTCTTCCCCTTCCCTTCCTCGTCCTTTCTTCTTCTTTTTCCTCCTCCTCCTCCTTATTCTTCCTCCTCCTATTTTTCTTCTCCTTCCCTTTCTCTCCTCCTCATCCTTTCTTCTGCTCCTCTTCTTCTTCCTCCTCCTCCTCTTCTAACTTGGTTTCAGATTTTTTTTAATTAAAAAAAAAAAGTATTTGAAAGGCAGAGTTTCAAAGAAAGAGGGAAAAACAGGAAGAGAGGTCTTCCATCTATTGATGCACTCCCCAAATGGCTGGGCCAGGCCAAAGGCAGGTGCCAGGAACTCCATCCAGTCTCCTACATGGATAGCAGGTGTTGAGTACTTGGTCCATCATGCCCTGCCTTCCCAGGTACAGCAGAAGGGAGATGGATTAGAAGTGCAGCAGCCAGGACTGGAACCTGCACTCCAAAATGGGATGCCCACACATTGCTGGCCCCTTGACCTTTAGCTGAGAAGCAAAGAAAAAAAGACAGAGACAGAAATACATGATTGATAAATAGATAGATAGATGGATACATAGATAAACGGATAGATAGATAGATTAGAGGGCTCTCATTCACTAAGTTACCCCCCAAAATGCCCACAATGGCCTCCTGGCTGGGACCAAACTGGGAGCCAGGAACTCAGCCCAAGTGGCCCGTGTTTGTGTCAGGAACCCAGCCCTCTGAGTCATCAGCAGTGCCCTCTAGAATGTGCATGGGCAGGAAACTAACCAGGGGCGAGAGCCGGCAGGAGGACCCAGAGACTTAGAGGCGGGATGTGGATATCATATCGTAACTACTAAGCTGAGTGCCCAGCCCCAGCCTCTGCACTTCCTGTGAAGCACAGATAATCTTACTTGAGCCACCGTTTTTTCTCCTTTTTGCCATTTTTCTGCCACCTTCATATAACCTGAAAGCACACTACAATGCAGTAATAAAAACTGGACATTTATACCACACAAAGATGTTGGAATAACCTTCCTCAAGTACCAGTGTCAAAGTTATTTTGATTTATTTGATTGAATTTCAATAGAACATAATAACCTGTGCTCATAATGATGACCATTAGTCATCAAAGAAAAGGTTAATGCCCATGTACCCTTTATATGAAGAAAGGTAGTTATTTGGTATATTTTAGAGAACTTAATTTAAAATCATTCAAGTGAAAGCGATTTTTGCACTTAACAGAGCAATCTAAATTTTCGAGGGAATTTAATAAAGCATAACAATAGAATTTTTTGATCATTCTAACAATTAAGACTTATTAAGGACACATCCTTTTTTCAATGACATCAGAAAGACTGATAATAACTGGTATTGTTAGGAATCCTAAACTCCAATGCAAATGTCAATCGGAAGGGTGTTAGGCAACAGAGGGTGGTGCATATTGGGAGAGTATATGCCCTGGAGGATAACATTCAGCACATGTCATACTACCATTCCAAGACTATGCTAGAGTAACTGGAATAGGCTATAAGTAAATATAAAACCAGACAAACCATGCAAAACAATACATTGCAAAACAGGTAGCCCAAGACCTTGAGCTCTGCAATAAGAAAACATATCATCTTTCTGCCTTTCTTCTTGCAAGCAGTTCCGCACCGTGCTACAGGGAGGATAAGGGACACAGCCCGGAGAGCTTGCTGAGACAAAGGAACAGAGACGGGAGCTCGAGGGGCTGAATTGGCTGCCATTGTGAAGGCAGAATGTGTATGAGGGGGAAAAGAGCCTGGGCACAGAAGTCTCCGAAAGGGCAGCCTTGCCTGAAGCAGACTTCTAGAGCCTGACAAATGGGCATTGAGAGCAGCAATACTCAGTTCCCATTGTTCCCTCAGGGCTGAGGCGCACCTGAGTCCTGACCCGCCAGCCTGGAAGGACAGTGTTGACTCGGGCACTCAGCAGAGCCCTGGAGAGCGGCGGCTATACCAGAGACAAGCATAAAATCCAGATTGGCCCTAGGAGATTTAAAACTGCTAAAAGGAACAGCTGCCTACAGAATGAAGTCCAGCACTCTTTCAAAGCATGCAATAAAATAAAATCCAGCATCCCCAATAATGTCAAGCATTTAATAATAAGAAACTTCAGAAATTTCAAAAAACAAAACAGTATAATTTAATAACATAGAGGAAAAAATCAGTCAATAGAATCAGAGACCGAAATAATAGGCTTTGCAATTAAAAACTTTAAGACAGCTTTTAAAATATGCTACAAGAATAAATACAAAATTTATGAGTAAAGGAAGTTATTAAAAAAGAAATAAACTCCCAGGGATGTTTGAGAGGAAAAATTTAGTGAGTGGGATTTATAGCAGAAGTATCAGTGAGCCTGAAAGCCCAACAGTAGAAACCACTCAAAGTGAAGTTCAGGAGAGGGGAGACAGAAAAACAAAGGAAGTGAGCCTGAGGCAGAAAGCAGATCCGTGAGACCTCGGGTAGCCAGCAGGAGAGTGACTGAAGGCAAAATGCACTAAGTGATGCTTTGAGTTGACATAAATACTCGCATATTTGGATCCTGGCAGTAAAGTGCACACATGTACCAGAACGCAATGATGTGTTGATTAAGTACATTATCGTAACTGTTGTTATTGTTTGCAACTTGTAACTCATGAAATCTTACTGAGGTAAAATAAAATAAAATCTCAGCTGAGGGTTGAGTTTGTTCTGGGGGTGGGAAGGGGTGAAGTGGAATGTGGCACAAGTACACGTCCAGTGCTTAGTGCACACAGTAGTAGTTTCTAGACAAAAAGAGTTTGTAGAATGAATTAAGGTGCTCTGCCCATAGACTTAAGTTCATCATACTGACTCACCCTCAGTAACACATCCAGGTCCAGTACTTTGAATTTTTAAAAATTAATCTACTATTATTTTCATTATCTTTATTTTTCAAAAGTTAGTGATGCTTGTAGCAGTCTAGTACTAGGTCATTATTATTATTTCAGTAGTTTTATTACAATAGGACTTGTCTCCCCAATACTCATGAAGATATTTGAAGTGAATGTCTTAATGTTAATGAGATTAAGGCTGGAGTGTCGGGGAACGGGACAGCCTGGCCAGCTGTGCCCCTTCCGACATGTACAAGCACAAGAAGTTTAGTGCTGGGCTTTTTCCACCCTGCCCGTTGCTAATTGCAAGATCCTGTTTTGACTTTAAGCATCCTGTTATTGCATGTTTCCCACACTTAGTTGGTAACATGTTTTCCGTGAATGATATATATAAATAGGTGGACGGTGGGCGGGGGTAGTGAATGAACGCTGGTAAAAGACAGAGGAATGAATGAACACTGGTAAAAGACGGAGGGATGAATGAACGCTGGTAAAAGAGGGAGGAATGAATGAACGCTGGTAAAAGACGGAGTAATGAATGAACGCCGGTAACAGGCGGAGTTGTGAATGAATGCCGGAAACAGGTGGGAGTTATGAATGAACGCTGGTAACAGGCGGGAGCTGTGAATGAATGCGAGTAGTAAGCGGGAGTGGTGAATGAAGGAGTTGTGAATGAATGCCGGTAACAGGGCGGGCGTTCGCGACATGTAACGCGAGTCTGCTGAAAAATAAAGTGGAAGCTGAAAAGCCGATAAACGCGTCTGGTGTCTCCGAGGTCTCCCTGGCGTTAACCTATCCGGAAGGTGTACGCCTGCACTGGAGATTTGACGTAATGATGGCATCTGAGAGGTGGGGCCGATGGGAGGTCTTTGGGATGTTGGCGGGGTGTGCTTGGAGGGTATTCTCTTGAGAAGTAGCATTATTTGAGTTCCAACTCAGCGCAGGTTCTCTCTCCCTGCTTCCTGCCCCTCCATGGCTCTGCACCCACCGTGACCAGCCTTGATCGGACACCACATGATCCTGTCACCTCAGACCATAAGCTGTAATAAACCTCTCCTTCCCAAAAAGCTCCTCGTATTTCAGTTAAAATAATAATAACAACAAAAAAAAACAACCAACCAACCAACCAACAAAAAAACAGGCTACAGCTAGAGACAGGAATTGTCTCCACAAAATGTTACTAATCTGGGGTTGGGGCTTTGACACAGTGAGTTAAGCCACCACCTACAACTCTGGCATCCCAAACTGGAGTGCCAACTCGAGTCCCAGATAATCCAAAGTGTTTTTGTCTTTTTGTCCTTGCTTTTGATCCAACTTCCTGCTAATGTGCGTGGGAAGACAGAGAAGATGGCTCAAGTACCTGGACCCTTGCTACCCATTTGGGAGACCCCATTTGAGAGACCCCGATGAAGCTCTG
Source organism: Oryctolagus cuniculus (assembly GCF_051225735.1). NCBI lineage: Eukaryota > Metazoa > Chordata > Mammalia > Lagomorpha > Leporidae > Oryctolagus > Oryctolagus cuniculus. The sequence goes on along the minus strand of NC_142874.1, from coordinate 10,529,516 downwards.
GGTTCCTGGTTTCAGAGTGGCCCAGCCCTGGCCATTGTAACCATTTGGGGAGTGAACCAGCAGATGGAAGATCTCTCTCTCTCTCTCTCTGTCATTCTGCCTTTCAAATAAACAAAATTTTAGAAAATGTTTTTATTCTATAGGGAAATATATCCAATGATATTGTTTTTACATTTGTATCATACTTAACAAACTAGGCCAGAGAGCAGATAAATACGGTAGATTATTTGACTCTTTCCTATTCTTGACTCCCTGTACCAAGCCTAAAAATTGTAATGTTCCAAGAGACAATGTAACAATAACAATAAAATAATAATAATGTTGTGTTGTCCAGGACTGATATGCATACGACCCTGTTACCAAAAAAACGAAATGGTGGTGTGATTTTGGTCTTAGAGCAGTTATGATTATTCCCTGGTGTTGGGGGCTGATCCTTGTTTCCTAAATATGTTGCTGTCTCTCCTTTTCCCTTCATCCTCTGCCTCCAAATAGGGCTTATATAAACTATGGGAAAAGTAAGAGAGGTAGCAATAACAACTGGTATAATTTTCAAAACAACAATCCAGAAAGGTATAACACTTTTTTTTCTGCATCAATGGGAAGAAAAGATGAATTCAACACTAGTATATGTTCTATCATTCCATTTTAACAAAACTCAACAGCTCAGATGAGATGTAATTAAAACTTCAGTGCTCCACTCAGCGTTACTCACCTTTACCTAGTGAAAATGTATGTTTTCCCAAATTGAACAGACTTCCTGAGTAATCAGTAATTGTGTGTTATGTTTTCTCCTCTGCAGCCAGTAGAAATTGTACTTCCAATTCCTGCTATTTATATTTTCCCCTCCATAGCTACTTTCATTAGTTACCTGCTAGGTTTTGCTTCCATTAGAAGTACACAGTACAATAAATACATATTATAAAAATAAATATGTCCTATAAAAATAAACACCACAAAATGCCATACTATAAAAATTACAGTGGAAAATTTAAGGAAGGAAAAATAAGAAATTTGTTGTTTTTAAAACAGGCTTTAAATCAGGGCTTACAATGGGCAGCGTGAAGGTCTATTTTATTAGTCCAACAAAATGTTCACACACTTCTCAGTTTCAAATGCCTTTAGCAGAGCTGTATTCCTGAGTTTGCCACAAGCCCCTCCAGCCCTCTTACATTACCCCCAATGTTCCCACATTCATGTTACTCAACCTCCAGCCGCACAGGCACTTGAGTTTGCTATGCCCGACTTCTGCAAATAAACCAAGATTAATAAAAGAGTAATTTTTTCTATTTGCAGGAAATATTTGACTGGCTTCCAAACTGATCTGAAAAATGAATAATGGACTTTTCTCCAACACAACTTCAATTTTGGCATGCTGGCTTACAGTTTTGGGTTGGCCTTTTGTCAGTAATGGTCTCTAATTCTAAATAGGAGAACAAGAAGGTAATGCCATGTTTTGATTTATTTGAGTTCTGTTCACAGCCACATTGGGTAATTTTTCTTTACCAAATTTTTTATGCATACTTTATACTTAAATGATTATTGTCAATTGCATATTTTAAGATATATTTTGAAAGGCTAAAATGTTCAAAGAAACTAATTACTAATAATGTGCATATATATTTATATATATATATAACTTATATATATAAAACTTCCAACCCTTCCCTTTAAACAGTATCAAAACTCTTCATACTTAACAAATGCTTTAAAAATTATTTTGTATATAGTGCAAAAATATCCACCACCTCAAAGAATGACGGAGAAAAATTCACATTCACATCAAATCCAAGACCACATTCTTTTCTTAACAAAATTGACCTTTACTAATGTTAAAAATGTTTTCTATTTAATATTTTAGGAAATAGTTGTGCAACAGTTTAAATAAATAAAAGAATTTGGAAGCTTGGACAGAAATGTCAAGTAATTCCTATTTCTCTCATCTTTTTTTTCCCATGTGAACAGTGAATTGTAGATAATTTTTATATTATCATGTTTTACTAGTTATGTGGATTTATTAGAGCTCTCTCCAGCCAAAGCAATAGTGAGCTACCTTTGTTTATATTAACTGCTTCCCTGTCAACCCTTACTAACTTGCTATTAAGAAGCTGGGATTATTTTTCCCCTCTAATTTCAACCTTCTCTACTGCCAGTTCTACTGTAGACTACTTATATGTTCTCTCATTTTGTCTGAAAAGATAAGAAAACATTAATTTGCAAAGTGCATGGGAGAGATGACTACAGGATGACCTCTTGAGGTCTGTACACATCCAACATTCCTTCAGCGAGGCTTAGAATCTTGTTTCTGCGCTCGCTTCTGCAGCACATATACTGTTTATTGTGACATGCATCCTTAAAAATTAAAATGACAGAACTAGTTGAAACAGCACATGCTACTTACATATTTTCCTGAGATACAATTCGTTGTCAAGAGACAACAAATATAAAGAGTAACAACAGTCCCTGAGCTGGGTGCTTACCACCCCTGCTGAAGACTGCAATCATCTAGGGAGACCTGAAAATTACTGCCTGTATCCATCACACAGAAATTGACTTTTTTTTTTTTTTTTTTTTGACAGACAGAGTTAGTGAGAGAGAGAGAAAGGTCTTCCTTTGCCGTTGGTTCACCCCCCAAATGGCCGCTGCGGCCAGCGCTGCGCTGATCCGAAGCCACGAGCCAAATGCTTTCTCCCGGTCTCCCATGCGGTGCAGGGCCTAAGGACTTGGGCCATCCTCCACTGCACTCCCGGGCCACAGCAGAGAGCTGGCCTGGAAGAGGGGCAACTGGGACAGAATCCGGCGCCCCGACTGGGACTAGAACCCGGGGTGCCAGCGCCGCAGGCGGAGGATTAGTCTAGTGAGCCAGGGCGCCAGCCAAGAAATTAATTTAACTGGTATGGAAGTCAGTCTGGGTAGGATATTTTTGAAGAGCTTTCCAGGTGATTCTAAAATACACTAATACTGAAAGCCATCAGCCTACGTTTATCCCTAGATTATCCGTTCATAACCATGACCTTGGTTAAAATTAATATATACATTAGAAGTGTAGCATCCTAAACTCCAGCTCCAGAAATTCGAATTAACTTTGGGTAGAATGCAGCCACTGCTCTGTTTTTCTTTAAAGTATGTGTTGCAGGGGCAGGTGCTGTAGTGTAATAGGCTAACCTCAGCCTGCGGCACTGGCATCCATATGGCCACCCGTTCATGACCTGGCTGCTCCTCTTCCAGTCCAGCTCTCTGCTATGGCCTGGGAAAGCAGTGGAAGATGGCCCAAATGCCTGGGCCCCTGCACCCACATGGGAGACCCGGAAGAAGCTCCTGGCTCCTGGCTTCAGACTGGCACAACTCTGGCCATTGCGGCCAATTGGGGAGTGAACTAGCGGATAGAAGACCTTTCTCTCTGTCTCTCCCTCTCTCTGTAACTCTATCTCTCAAATAAATAAAGTATGTGATTGGATTGTGAAGTCCAAGTTAGAAATCATTGCTCAAGAACCAAGATATTTAACTTAGCAGTGTGGCAGAATATGATGTACTATCATTGGGCTTTCATTTTTGGTTTTTATTTTTTTATTTTTTTATGACAAGCTGTGACACAAATTTAGTTTTATAACTAAGTTAATTTTTGTCTTAAAAATTATTTTAGAACTCAGTTTGTATTTGTAAAATATGAACTGAAGCACATTAATATACCGGAGTCCATTTGAGCTTTCAGTAATTTATGAATCAGGCAGCTCCAGGCCACAAGCAGCTTGCAAAATCCACCCAAAAGGCCATTAGAGAAGATTTTTATAGGGTGGAAATGGAAGAAAGGCAAAGAAATTATGTTATTGGATAAAGGACGGCACTAACCTTATCTGGGTCATTTGAATGGAAAGTTCCCCAGTTAGAAGTTCCCTGGTGGTTTCAGGTTGTGTAATCTTAAGTTTCATTTCATTGTTTTTGTTGAGTTAGACTTCTGTTTGTGCTCAGGTAGGAAGCTGGAGCTGTCTCATATAATAGCCCCCGGTTAGTTTTACGTGATAACAGTACTTTAGGGCCCACTAGGAACACTGCAACTCTAGGTACGCTGCCATTCAGTGGTTGTAGACTTGTTCTTCTGTAGCTTTTGTCCAAAGTAGTCATTGTCTTTCTATTTTCAAGTCTCAAATTCAGAATTTTTAGTTGCTCTGTTGAAGACTGTTGAGATATTGGTTATATTAAAAGTGATTGTGGATCCTTTCTACTAATTTTCTGAAATAAAAGAGCAAAGATATTTCATTTATAGTGTTACTGCATAAAAGACCTCATAAATAGCCCCTTATATATAATCACTACTGGTAGTAATGTAAATCACTGCAACCATTGTAGAAAATAGTACAGAGGTTCCTCAAAAAACGGAAATAAAAGTGCCATAACATACAGCAATGCTAATACTGTGCAGATACCCAAGGGAGATGAAATCAATCTTTTGAAGAGACAGCTACACTCCCATGGTTATTGCAGCACTATTCGCATTAACTAAAAATTGGAAACAAAGTAAAGTGCCCATTCAGTGATGAATGGATTAAAATAAATGTGGTCCATATACACAGTGGAATACTGTTTATTCATAAAAAGACTGGGATCTTGTCACTCACAGCGACATGGAAGGCCCTGGAGGCTATTATGTCACGTGCATGACGCCAACTACAGAAAGGCGAGTGCCATGTGGTCTCACTCGTGTGGATTCTAAAAAGAACAGTGATCTCACAGAGGCTGAAGGGCCTGAGAGGGAAGGGAGAAGGGGAGAAAAGGAAAAGCTGGACATGGGTACTGAGCTGAAGGCCCAGCTGGCGAAGCAGGTTGCCAGGTCAGCACCCACTCCAGTCACAGCCCCAGCTAGAGCCCCAGCTGCCTCTCTTCCGCCCGGCTCCCTGCTGATGGACTGGTAAGGCCCAAGTCCTCGCCCCACCACCCACGTGGGACAGCCGGATGGCATTCCCAGCTCGTGGCTCTGGCCTGAAGCAGCCCCTGCCATTGCAGGCTTCTGGGAGTGAACTGGCGGATGGCAGACCAAGCTCGCTCTCCCTTCCTGCCCCTCTTCATCTCCCCCCACCTCCACTTTTCCCTCTGCCTTCCAAATAAGTAAATAAATAGAATTTTTAAAAAGTGCATTAAGTTATAGCTAGATCAAAGAAAGTTCTGAGTTTCTATCGCAAAGATAATGTACCATACACTTCCCCATAACACAAATGCAATACTGTTTTTTTGATAGGTTTACCCTAATTGAACACTTTGCAATGTACATATGCAGCAAAAGATTACTTTACGCCCTATAAATATGCACACTTTTATGTCTGCTAAATTTTAATAAAAAGTTTAAAAAATAGAAAGGGAAAAATAATTATCTTCTTTTTGAATATATTAATATATATAGCTAGACGTGGAGGGAGACGCAGTGTGAAGGTCTGCGCACGCGCCGATGAGGGGGGCGGGGCTCGAGCTGCGATTGCCCTATGATCGCTGGGCTCCGCCCTCAGGGGGCGGGGCGAGGACGCGGCGGTCACGTGACGGAGCGCCCCAACGGCCTTCGCTGTGCGGGAACCGCCGAGGGCGCCGCCATGGCCGCCGCCCGCGACGCCGCGCCGGATGCGGGCACGGTGCAGGCGCTGCGGGACGCGGCCAGCCGCCTGCGGGTCCGCTCGCTGAGGGCCACGTGCGCCTGCGGCTCCGGCCACCCCACGTCGTGCTGCAGCGCGGCCGAGATCGCGGCCGTGCTGTTCTTCCACACGATGAGGTACAAGCCGGCGGAGCCCGCGCACCCGGACAACGACCGCTTCGTCCTGTCCAAGGGCCACGCCGCGCCGCTGCTCTACGCCGCCTGGGCCGAGGCGGGCGCCGTGGGCGAGGCGGAGCTGCTGCGCCTGCGGCAGGCGCACTGCGCCCTGGAGGGGCACCCCACGCCGCGGCTGCCCTTCGTGGACGTGGCCACCGGCTCCCTCGGGCAGGGCCTGGGCGCCGCGTGCGGCATGGCCTACGCCGGCAAGTACCTGGACCGGGCCAGCTACCGCGTGTTCTGCCTGCTGGGCGACGGGGAGACGGCGGAGGGCTCGGTGTGGGAGGCGCTGGCCTTCGCCTCGCACTACCGCCTGGACAACCTGGTGGCCGTGCTGGACGTGAACCGCTGGGGGCAGAGCGGCGCCACGGCCCTGGGGCACCGCACCGACGCGTACGCGCGGCGCCTCGAGGCCTTCGGCTGGAACACCTGCCTGGTGGACGGGCACGACGTGGAAGCCTTGTGCCGGGCCTTCCGGCGCGCGAGTCAGGTGCAGGACAAGCCCACGGCCGTCGTCGCCAAGACCTTCAAGGGCCGGGGCGTTCTGAGCGTGGAAGACGCCGGCAGCTGGCACGGGAAAGCGCTGCCCAGGGAAGCGGCCGAGGCGGCCATCGCGCGCCTGGAGAGTCAGATGCAGACGCAGGGCCCCTGCAGCCCCCGGCCCCCCGTGGAGGACTCCCCGCCCGTCAGCATCGCGGACATCCGGATGCCCTCCCCGCCCGCTTACCGGGTCGGCGACCAGATGTCCACCCGGAAGGCGTGTGGCTTGGCTCTGGCCAAACTGGGCCGTGCCAACGACAGGGTGGTCGTCCTGGACGGCGACACGCAGAACTCCACCTTTTCCGACCTCTTCAAGCAGGAGCACCCGGAGCGCTTCGTCGAGTGCTTCGTGGCGGAGCAGAACATGGTGAGCGTGGCCTTGGGCTGCGCCGCGCGGGGCCGGGCTGTCGCGTTCGCCTGCACCTTTGGCGCCTTCCTGACGCGAGCCTTCGATCAGATCAGGATGGCGGCCATCTCGCAAGCCAACATCAACCTTGTGGGTTCGCACTGCGGCGTGTCCGTGGGGGAAGACGGGCCCTCCCAGATGGCGCTGGAGGACCTGGCCATGTTCCGGAGCGTCCCCGGCTGCACCGTCTTCTACCCCAGCGACGCCGTGTCCACGGAGCACGCCGTGCACCTGGCGGCCAAGGCCAAAGGGATGTGCTTCATCCGCACCAGCCGCCCGGACACCGCCGTCATCTACGCCGCGCAGGAGCGCTTCGAGATTGGACAGGCCAAGGTCGTCCGCCACAGCGCCGATGACAAGGTCACGGTGGTCGGAGCTGGGGTCACCCTGCACGAGGCCTTAGCGGCCGCCGAGGAGCTTTCTCAAGAAGGGGTTTCCGTCCGGGTCATTGACCTCTTCACCGTCAAACCCCTGGACGCCGCCACCATCATCTCCAGCGCCGGAGCCACGGGAGGCCGGGTGGTCACCGTGGAGGATCACTACCGCGAGGGCGGCCTCGGAGAGGCGGTGTGTGCGGCCGTCGCCAGGGAGCCCGCCGTCCGCGTGCACCTGCTGGCGGTGTCGGGCGTGCCTCGCAGCGGGAGGCCCAGGGAGCTGCTGGATGCGTTTGGAATCAGCGCCGGACACATCGTGGCCGCTGTGAAGGCTGCTTTAATGCAGGAAAACAACTGATCGACAAAGGCGAGTCGGCTGGCGGTGTCGTTGTAGGACTGGTATCTGTGTTTATGTTCACTGTTCGAAAACCGTTTTCCCTATACAGTAGTGCTTTTAAAAAAAAGTGAAGCCGTTAAATACCTCCCTTCATTCCTACTCAAAAACTCAAGTTAACTACCTTTCTGTTAAGCTGACTATATAAACAAATGTAACTCTCATTTTTGAATTATTAAAATAGGTTATAAAATTTTCAGGAAAAATAACCACCTAACACAAAGTTTTTTGAGAAGACTACAAATAACTGTCTGGGTTGGGGCTCTAAATATAGAGGTTACTGTTTCTGAAGCGTGTCTAATTTCCTTGTAAGTTAACTGAATGTGAATTTCCTTGTAATTTCAATGTAAAAATGTGGATGTCAGTAGCCCTGAACTTGAACGACTGTGAGCTTTCCCATAATGCCATTCTACGCCTCTGGTCTTCCAGGTGGTGTTTGACTGCAGTTAGCTTGGGCTTCACTTTGAAGGTTAGTTTGCCCTGTGCATTCAGACTGCAGAGCAGCCGCACCCTCCTGCTTACGGTGGGTGCGCATGAAGAAATGAAACCATAACGAGTTCCAGTCTGCACACAGTGTAGACGATTTTGTGAGGATTCAGAAATGTATTATTTCCTTGACGACCAAACCATATTGTTACTTTACTTGTATTTATTAAGGATACTAAAACCAATGTAATAAAGCATTTTAAAACCAGCTGCTTTTTTAAGTTTGTGCCTGTGTATGGATAATTTGGTTCCTCTCTGATAAAATCAGAATGTGGTAGAAACATATCTAAGTCAGAAGCAAAGAAAGGCTTGCCCCCACTAACAAACCTGGAAAGAGCCAGGGCTGGAGAGAAAGCACCACAGGGCGCTGCTTTGGCTGGAAAGCTTCCCTTGAGCTGTGAGTGCACACGTTGTAAGCTTGGAATGCAGTTAGGAGGTACTTGCTGAGGTTTCAAACAACATTGAAACTGTTCTGAGTATGGCCATATTAGGTGTTTATTCCCTTTTTATTTCCCTCAGTGTCTTCATTAAGAACCTCGAACGCATGTGTTGTTCTGGCAGCTGTGAGAGAGACGTGGAAGTACTCACCTGGGACCTGGAGAGACCAGGGCTTACCCACTCTGCTGCGGTCCTTTCTCTCCAAGCTGGTTTCCTCGCTAGCAAGGCGTCATGATAATTGCTCTATTTTTTATGTTTAAAATTTTATGTAAAAATAAGAACAGTGGACATAAGAGCATCAAAAGAATTTAGAATATGGAGCTAACAAACATTTTATTTCACATTTCACACAAATCCATTCAGTTGTATTTGCTAGCATGTAGTTGCTGCGGGTTGGAAGTGGGGCAGCTGGAGCCAATGTGGGACACTGGCCATGCAGGCAGGAGCTGTACCCACCGTGCACAATGCTGACCAACCAAAAGTTTGCTTCTGTTTCATCTTTGCAATTGAACTGCTAGCCCTCTTTGAATTATTTTTGTAGTTTCTACTCTATAGATGAAGGACTAATAGCAAATATAGGGTAAATGTTTATGACATTACTATAGTCAGCTATACAAGTAAAATTTCTTTATTAGAAATTTTCAGGTTTGGCTAATTGGACAACGCAAGGATGTTGAATACTTGAAATGCAGACCAATCCAACTCTTCCCATATGTATTTGAATTTTAGAAAATGACTAAGCTGTTTTGATGTTTGGCATTCAAATGAAAACATCCCCAAGTCATAAATGCACAGCTCAGTGAATTTCCATCACATGGACACGGAGACCCGGCTCATCCCTGGTGCAGAAGTAAGCATTTCCTGGTAGAACTCCAGCAGCGCCTCCCTGTCCGCTTCCCTGGCTGATTCTCTCTTCCTCTTCCGAGGTAGCTGCTGTTTCAACTTCAACCTCCAAAATTTACTCTCGGTGCTTTTGAGCTTAAAGGAATAATGAGATATTGGCTATTTGATGTCTGTCTTCATTTACTCGATATAGTGCTTATGGAATGTTCCATATTGTGACCTGAACTTGATGTTCACCAAATTTCATGGCTGTATTGTATTTCAGATGACAAATATACCACAATGTATCTATTTAAATTACTGGTAAACATGTGAAAATCATCCTTGGAGGGCTGTCAGGTAGAGTTCTGCTATCATGAACATTATTTTCTAGATTTATTTATTTGAACTGCAGAGATATAGAAAGAAGGAGAAAAAGAAAGAGATATCTTCCATCTGCTGATTCACTCCCCAAACAGCTGCAACGGTTGGAGCTGCGCTGATCTGAAATCAGGAACCAGGAGCTTCTTTTGGGTCTCCCATGCGGGTGCAGGGGCCCAAGGACTTGGGCCATCTTCTACTGCTTTCCCAGGCCACAGCAGAGAGCTGGATCAGAAGTGGAGCAGCTGGGACTCGAATCAATGCACCACAGGCGTCGGCTTTACCCACCATGCCACAGTGTCAGCCCCTCTAACTAGCTTAAGAGTTTTTTTTCAATGAACAGAGTTCATTTTAGTATAGTCCTATTCATCATTCATTCCTCTATTATCGACACATTTTTGTTGTGTTTAAAATATTTTTGCCTTCCTCAGTGTGATGGAAGACATTATTTTAATGTTTTCTTCTGTATATCACATTTGGATATATTATTCATCTGGAATTGATTTTTGTGTGTAGTAGAAGATTGAGGTCAAGATATAATTTTTTTCCAAGTTGACAGAGCTGCGCAGCCCCAGTTTTTACAAATCACATTCTTTCCTTCACTGGACCATAGTGTTATCTTACAGATGACGTTTATGTGTTTCTGTTCAACTGACCAATTTTTCTAGACTTGTACCTATGCTACACTGTCATGCTTCTAGGATAAATTGAATTATCTAAGTTTACACCCTCCATTTCCTCTGCTTTCTTTTACAAGATTGCCTTGTCAATTCTGAGTCTTTTAATTTCCATATGAATTTCACAAGTGGATTGACAAGTTCCAATAAAATTCAGCTGCATCTTGATGCAATTACATCTGAATTATAGTAGTGTTCCCTCCTATTTATTTGAAATGGAGAGAGAGAGAGAGAGAGAGAGAGAGAGAGAGAGGGAAATCTATTCTTCCAGCTCATTTTTCAAATACATACAACAGCCAGGACTGGACTAGGGATGAAACTGGGAGCCACAGAGGCAACCCAGTCATCACACATTGGTGGCAAGAACTCAGTGACTTGAACCATCACTTCTGCCTTTCAGGCTCTGTGTTAGCAAGAAGCTAGTCTGGAGCTGTGAATTGAACCTAGAGACTCCAATGTGAAACATGTACTTCTTAGCCACTAGGATCAATGCTTTCCTCTCATAATCCCTTTTAATTTTCCCTTTAAAAGAATCATGTCGTAAAAAATCCCTTTAGTAGTTAAACAGAAGAGATCTCACTAAAGGGCTTGTAGTAAGTTTGCATTCCTGAAACTGAGTTAGGAGCAGCTTGTGCGTGTCCTGAAGACTTTCCCAGGAGGCATGGCGGACGTTGAGTCAGTCCACTGTGCTCCTCAGGTTGATCCGCCTGGGCATCTGGGATTACCCTGCGCTCCTTTCCAACACTCCCTTTCCTAAGTTGTTCTCTTCCACTTTTCTAAATAAAGATATATATTTCTCACCCATCCTTTATCTTCCCACTCATTTACAGCTGTGAAATTAGCACACTGAAGTCACTACAGAACAGCAATAAATCATTGCATCTTGCCTTATTCTACTCCAAACTTTGGTAAAGAAGCAGCCTGATAGACTGTACATCATACTCAATCTGCATGCGGATGTTACAAATTAGATATATTCTAGATTGGAGTGGACACAATGACATTTTTTTTTCCTTCAACTCTTGTCAAATAATTGTTACTGAGAGACTCAGGAGAGAGAGCCAAGGACAGCAGAAAGAAACACTGTGCGCAGCAACACAGTGGTCTATATCTATATATGCATTTTAGAAATGGAAAACCAAGACTTAAGAAAAACATTTTCCTGTCTTGTCATTACGAGGAAGGAATCTGGTAAAGACTCTGATTCATTTGTGCCTCAAATATGAAATTACACTTCCCACGATTTCAAGGCAGAGGACGTTACAAGTTCCATGGTTATTTCTAACAGTCCTGTATGTTTTATTTTTCCCCCTACTCTGTAAAGACAGAGGGGCAGAACAGAGAGGAGGTGGGATAAAAACTCACAGCCCGGATGAATCTATCCAAGGGTAATAAATTGGCGGAGGTGGCTGACTGGTGGCTTGCACCCAGAGGGAGCAGGAGGCTGGAAGCCCAGACTTCCGGCAGCCTGGGTCTTAGAATGCTTAGGTTAGGCTAAAAGTCTGGAGCGGAGGGCAGTGGGTGCAGCTGAGCTAGTCTGCACAGGTTTTTGTGGGCCGGGTTAGTTGGGAAAGAATGCAGAGGCAAGGAATACAGGCGTGGACTGAGCTGGTTATAGAGAGAACGCAGGGGCTCAGAAGTGCCTCAGGGCAGGGGACCTGCTTCCAGGCAAGGAAGCTCTGTCACTATTTGTTTAGATTCACAGGAGACATGTTTTTCTGGACTGTGACCAATTCTTGGGTAATGCACAGCAATGAACATTATTTATTTGGGTATAAGGCTCTCACTTGTCATTAATGCACCGTTCCTGTTTATCTCTGATATTCCATCTCTGATGGTACAAATTCATACCATGTGAAAGTGGACAAGACCCCCTAAAATTCACACTGAAATGTGGCCCCTTAAAGTTCCTTAGAAACGCTATCCAGGGTGCCAGATGTGCCACCGGAATTTGGGGTGGCATACGATTTCACCACGGGCTTATTACTAAATCCCCAATATTAATAAGCCCAAGAGGGTTTTTGCCTAATATTTAGAGAAGAATTCTAAATATCGGCACAGATAAACGAGGCAGCATGGTACATTTTAGGCTTTTATTTAGTGAGAAAGATGCATAGGAGAGTGAGAGCTTTATTTAAGAGAGAGAGGTGAATAGGGGGTCATACCAAGCACCAGGAACCAGCCACGTGGAAGAGCATCTAGGCCTGTATCTGGGCTAGGAAGCCTATAGTGTAGGACCCCAAAAGCGGTGTCCTCTTGTGACGACCCCAGAAACACAGACTCCAGACCAGACGATGCAATAGAACAGGAGGTAATTTATTTCATTTGTACAAATGGGCCCTCTACTGCTGCAAGCAGCAAGCAAGCGAGAGGAGCCCCGAGCAGCTATCTCACACAGCTTTTTTTTTTTTTTTTTTTTTTTTTTTTTTGACAGGCAGAGTGGACAGTGAGAGAGAGAGACAGAGAGAGAAAGGTCTTCCTTTTGCCGTTGGTTCACCCTCCAATGGCCGCCGCTGCAGCTGGCGCACCGCGCTGATCCGATGGCAGGAGCCAGGATCCAGGTGCTTTTCCTGGTCTCCCATGGGGTGCAGGGCCCAAGCACCTGGGCCATCCTCCACTGCACTCCCTGGCCATAGCAGAGAGCTGGCCTGGAAGAGGGGCAACCGGGACAGAATCCGGCGCCCTAACCGGGACTAGAACCCGGTGTGCCGGCGCCGCAAGGTGGAGGATTAGCCTATTGAGCCACGGCGCTGGCCCCTCACACAGCTTTTAAAGGGCAAAACCACAAAATTAACATATTATAGGCTGGCGTAAGTTCATTGGATAATTTTCAGTAGCGGGCCTTGTATGGCAGTCTAAAAGTGGTAATGTCGGTGGAAAAGTACTAGGTCAAAGGGATACATTAGGGGAGGGGGTCTCTAGGAGAGAGGAATAGGTTGCTACGTGCCTTGCAGCTTTCTTTGTTAACCTTGAGCAAGCGTAGGGAAGGGGCTTATCTACAAGGCAGGTGTTCTGCGTATCTCTGGTCAGTAGCTGACGGCTTTCTCTGTGAACCGGTTTACTCCCCATTTCCCAAGGCCGTCTCTGGAACGGTTTGTCTCAGGAGCCCCATTTTTTTATGGTGGCTCTTGGCTCCTTTCAATAGCACATGGCCCAAAGGCCATGCGCCCTGCAGGCACGGGGCTACAGCAAGCCCCCTCCTGACAAGAGACCAGGGAAGAAGAGCCGGCCGGGCAACACCGTGTCCCGGCTTTTAACCCACTTCCAAAGGGGAGTGGTTAATTAACCTGATTGGCTGGTGGGCACCCAGGTGTGGCCAGGTAGGGGAATGAGGCCACTCAGGGGCATGGCAAAGGCATCAGGTAGGGGAATGAGGTCACACAGGGGCGTGGCAAAGGTGTGGTCTTTCAGTTCACAAATCCAATCAATTTTAACCTGTATGCCTGCCTACTTCACATGTACTTACTAGATTTAGATTAATCCACTGTCAGTATATTAAGGATTCTACTGTATAAATATAAGGGTACTACAAAAAGTTTGTGGGAATTAAAAATGTGTTTATTTTAGTGTAAAAATGTATAAATCCATGGTTTTTCAGAATATGAGTTTCCCCAAAATTTGTGAAGACCCCCACCCCCACCCCGGGAGCATTTAAGAGCATGAATATACATTCTGCAAACCTTACATTTACTTTTGACCCAGTAAGTTGTCTTATTTTTGATACTAATCTCCACAAATGAGATAAACACTACTCTCTTAGTAGCAGAAATCTTAAGTGCAGGTGCAGGTCAAAATGTACCCCTGCTGCAATCTAGGACAATCTAGGGCAGGGTGCTCTGAACTTTAGAAAATTGGCTTCTTGTAGTCAGAATTAATTTCTTCCTCTCAGACTTAATATGTCATTCTACTTCCACAGGATATATTAAAAATGTGATTTAACAATTTCATTGTGAAAGGCAGTATTAATAACATAACAAACTATGTCCTTAAAATGATCGTAAAAAAATTGGATGTACCTTAAATTTTCTGGGAGCATGAGCTGTAAAATTTTTCAGGAGTACTGGTTTAGTTCATGGTGGCCCATTTTTACCAGGAAAAGAAGCCAGACACTGGCAGCCGGCGATGGTCATCCTATTCAGCCCAAGGTTTTTCTTTCTTTTTTGTTTTTTTAACATAAAATTTGAATGAGAGGGGTTTCCGGCAAGATGGCAGAATAGGAAGGGAGCACACTGATAGTCTGGGGAGAGATAGTTTAATAAAAGTGGAGATACTGCAGGTTCAAGGAAGAGTAGGGGAGGAAACAGCAGAAGAAACTCTTCCGGAACGCGTGACTCACAGCGGACCTGCGTGGAGAGCATGGGAGCCCACAGTTCGGGACACCAGCGGCAGACTCAACACACCAGCGCTGGAACGCGAGGTGAGCCGAACCTCAACAGCCCGAGACACCAGCAGGCAAGCGGAGAGAGGAGACTAGAGGGAACGACCCCCGGGGGGGGAAGTTCACAAGGCTAACTGGAAGAGAGAGAAAAAAAAAAAGGGTGACTAGTACGGACACGGGTTTCTCTCTCTCCGCTCACCTCTCAAGGGCGAGCAAGACAAAGAGCAGGCGCCATCTTGGACATACGTCATAAGCAGAGCGACCTCAGGTCTGCACCGGCCCTGAGGCTAGCAGAAAAACCTGACTCTGGGCGGGGCGAATTAACAGGAGATTAGGACCTAGTAAATTTGTGGTGCTACTGAAACTGAGACTGTGAAAAAAGAGACGGTGGGGGAGAGAACTCACAGAATTCACGTGAGCACTCTCCAGAGACGCTACAATTCCGTAACTTTGGCAACCCAGTGGGAGGCTGAAGGAGAATTTGAGCCCACTCTGAGGGCAGAACAGATTCCCTGTGGGGTTCTTGGGAAAGAGCTTCTGATCTCTGGCTCCTGTGGGTATATCATTTGCCTGCTAACTACCTCCAACTTCGTTCAGCTGTGCGGAATTACTTCCCTTTTGAATCAAAAATAAAAAAGAAAGAGAGAGAGAGAGATTTACCACGCCTAACCTGGGAGTGTCACCTTTGGCACACCAAACAGAGCTCTCAGGCCACACCCATCTCAAGCCCTAAGGCTCCATCAAAAACAGATAGTCCACTTAATCTAGAGTCATAGTATAACAAGAAAAAGCACCACAGTGAAGAAACCAAATATCTCCAATATGCCAAATAACAAACGCAAAAACCGAGGTAATAAAAACAAGGAAGTCACCATGACGCCCTCAAATGAAAAAGACACCCCAATTCAAGATTATGAAGATGATGACATAGAAGAAATGCAAGAAGCAGATCTCAAAAAATTGATAAGAACATTAAGAAGTTCTCAAAAACAAATTCTGGAACTACACAAATCCTTAATGGACAAGATAGAAAATCTCTCTCGTGAAAATGAAATATTAAGGAGGAATCAAAATGAAACGAAACAACTAGTACAACAGGAAACTGTGAGAGTGACTGAAGTGAAGAATTCAATAGATCAAATGAAAAACACAATAGAGAGCCTTACAAACAGAATGGGTGAAGCAGAAGAGAGAATATCAGACTTAGAAGACAGAGAACAGGAAAGCATACAGTCAGACCAAAGAAAAGACGAGGAAATTAGAAATCTAAAACATATTGTCGGGAATCTCCAGGATACTATTAAAAAACCCAACATTCGGGTTCTAGGAGTTCCTGAAGGCATGGAGAGGGAGAAAGGATCAGAAGGCCTTTTTAGTGAGATATTAGCAGAAAATTTCCCAGGTTTGGAGAAGGACAGAGAAATCCTAGTACAGGAAGCTCACAGAACCCCTAATAAACACGACCAAAAGAGATCCTCACCACGACATGTTGTAATTAAACTCTCCACAGTGAAACATAAAGAAAAGATCCTAAAATGTGCAAGAGAGAAACGTCAGAATACTCTCAGAGGATCTCCAATCAGACTCACAGCTGACTTATCAGAAACTCTAAAAGCTAGGAGGGAATGGCGAGATATAGCCCAGGTACTAAGAGAGAAAAACTGCCAGCCCAGAATATTATATCCTGCAAAGCTATCATTTGTGAATGAAGGTGAAATAAAGACTTTTCATAGCAAACAGAAATTGAAAGAATTTGTTGCCACTCGTCCAGCCCTGCAAAAGATGCTTAAAGATGTGTTACACACAGAAACACAGAAACACGGTCATCAATATGAAAGAAGGTAAAAGAAGGAAACCAAGGAAGGAAACCTCACAGCAAAAGATCACAGGGAATTCAAAGCATATATTAGAACTTATCTTTGGCAAATGGCAGGGCAAAGTTACCACTTATCATTAGTCACTTTGAACGTGAATGGCCTGAACTGTCCAGTTAAAAGACACAGATTGGCTGATTGGGTTAAGGAACAAAACCCATCTATTTGCTGCTTACAAGAAACACATCTTTCCAACAAAGATCCATACAGACTGAAAGTGAAAGGCTGGAAAAAGATATACCATGCCAACAGAAATGAAAAAAGAGCGGGCGTAGCCATCTTAATATCAGACAACATAAACTTTACCACAAAAACTGTTAAGAGAGACAAAGAGGGACACTATATCATGATTAAGGGATCAATTCAACAGGAAGATATAACAATTATCAATGTATATGCACCTAACTACAGGGCACCAGTTTATCTAAAAGATTTATTAACGGACTTAAAGGGAGACTTAGACCCCAATACAGTAGTACTGGGGGACTTCAATACTCCACTCTCAGAAATAGACAGATCATCCAGTCAGAAGGTCAACAAGGATACAGTAGATTTAAACGACACTATAGCCCAAATGGATCTAACAGATATATACAGAACTTTCAATCCTACAGCTAAAGATTTTACATTCTTCTCAGCAGTACATGGAACCTTCTCTAGGATTGACCACATACTAGGCCATAAAGCAAGTCTCAGCAAATTCAAAAGAATTAGAATCATATCATGCAGCTTCTCAGACCATAAAGGAATGAAGTTGGAAATTAGCAACTCAGGAATCCCTAGAGCATACACAAACACATGGAGATTGAACAACATGCTCCTGAATGAACAATGGGTCATAGAAGAAATCAAAAGAGAAATCAAAAACTTTCTGGAAGTAAATGAGGATAACAGTACAACATACCAAAACTTATGGGACGCAGCAAAAGCAGTGTTAAGAGGAAAGTTTATATCAATAGGTGCCTACATCAAGAAATTGGAAAGACACCAAATAGATGAGCTTTCAATTCACCTCAAGGATCTAGAAAACCTACAGCAAACCAGACCCAAATCTAGTAGGAGAAGAGAAATAATTAAAATCAGAGAAGAAATCAACAGGATTGAATCAAGAAAAACATTACAAAAAATCAGCCAAACGAAGAGCTGGTTTTTTTAAAAAATAAACGAAATTGACACCCCATTGGCCCAACTAACTAAAAAAAGAAAAGACCCAAATCAATAAAATCAGAGATGAAAAAGGAAATGTAACAACAGACAGCACAGAAATAAAAAGAATCATCAGGAATTATTACAAGGACTTGTATGCCAGCAAACAGGGAAACCTATCAGAAATGGATAGATTCCTGGACACATGCAACCTGCCTAAATTGAACCAGGAAGACATCAAAAACCTAAACAGACCCATAACGGAGACAGAAATTGAAACAGTAATAAAGGCCCTCCCAACAAAGAAAAGCCCAGGACCAGATGGATTCACTGCTGAATTCTACCAGACGTTTAAAAAGAACTAACTCCAATTCTTCTCAAACTATTCAGAACAATTGAAGAAGAGGGAGTCCTCCCAAATTCTTTCTATGAAGCCAGAATCACCTTAATTCCTAAGCCAGAGAAAGATGCAGCACTGAAAGAGAATTACAGACCAATATCCCTGATGAACATAGATGCAAAAATCCTCAATAAAATTCTCGCCAATAGAATGCAACAACACATCAGAAAGATCATCCACCCAGACCAAGTGGGATTTATCCCTGGTATGCAGGGATGGTTTAATGTGCGCAAGACAATCAATGTGATACACCACATTAACAGACTGCAGAAGAAAAACCATATGATTATCTCAATAGATGCCGAGAAAGCATTTGATAAAATACAACACCCGTTCATGATGAAAACTCTAAGCAAACTGGGTTTGGAAGGAACATTCCTCAATACAATCAAAGCAATCTATGAAAAACCCACAGCCAACATCCTATTGAATGGGGAAAAGTTGGAAGCATTTCCACTGAGATCTGGTACCAGACAGGGATGCCCACTCTCACCACTGCTATTCAATATAGTTCTGGAGGTTCTAGCCAGAGCTATTAGGCAAGAAAAAGAAATTAAAGGGATACAAATTGGGAAGGAAGAACTCAAACTATCCCTCTTTGCAGATGACATGATTCTGTATTTAGGGGACCCAAAGAACTCTACTAAGAGACTATTGGAACTCATAGAAGAGTTTGGCAAAGTAGCAGGGTATAAAATCAATGCACAAAAATCAACAGCCTTTGTATACACAGACAATGCCATGGCTGAGGAAGAACGTCTAAGATCAATCCCATTCACAATAGCTACAAAAACAATCAAATACCTTGGAATAAACTTAACCAAAGACGTTAAAGATCTCTACGATGAAAATTACAAAACCTTAAAGAAAGAAATAGAAGAGGATACCAAGAAATGGAAAAATCTTCCATGCTCATGGATTGGAAGAATCAATATCATCAAAATGTCCATTCTCCCAAAAGCCATTTATGCATTCAATGCAATACCAATCAAGATACCGAAGACCTTCTTCTCAGATCTGGAAAAAATGGTGCTGAAATTTATATGGAGGCACAAGAGACCTCGAATAGCTAAAGCAATCTTGTACAACAAAAACAAAGCTGGAGGCATCACAATACCAGATTTCAGGACATACTACAGGGCAGTTGTAATCAAAACAGCATGGTACTGGTACAGAAACAGATGGATAGACCAATGGAACAGAATTGAAACACCAGAAATCAACCCAAACATCTACAGCCAACTTATATTTGATCAAGGATCTAAAACTAATTCCTGGAGCAAGGACAGTCTATTCAATAAATGGTGCTGGGAAAATTGGATTTCCACGTGCAGAATCATGAAGCAAGACCCCTACCTTACACCTTACACAAAAATCCACTCAACATGGATTAAAGACCTAAATCTACGACCTGACACCATCAAGTTACTAGAGAACATTGGAGAAACCCTTCAAGATATTGGCACAGGCAAAGAATTTCTGGAAAAGACCCGGGAGACACAGGCAGTCAAAGCCAAAATCAACTATTGGGATTGCATCAAATTGAGAAGTTTCTGTACTGCAAAAGAAACAGTCAGGAGAGTGAAGAGGCAACCAACAGAATGGGAAAAAATATTTGCAAACTATGCAACAGATAAAGGGTTGATAACCAGAATCTACAAAGAGATCAAGAAACTCCACAAAAACAAAACCAACAACCCACTTAAGAGATGGGCCAAGGACCTCAATAGACATTTTTCAAAAGAGGAAATCCAAATGGCCAACAGGCACATGAAAAAATGTTCAAGGTCATTAGCAATCAGGGAAATGCAAATCAAAACCACAATGAGGTTTCACCTCACCCCGGTTAGAATGGCTCACATGCAGAAATCTACCAACAACAGATGCTGGCGAGGATGTGGGGAAAAAGGGACACTAACCCACTGTTGGTGGGAATGCAAACTGGTCAAGCCACTATGGAAGTCAGTCTGGAGATTCCTCAGAAACCTGAAGATAACCCTACCATTCGACCCAGCCATCCCACTCCTTGGAATTTACCCAAAGGAATTTAAATTGGCAAACAAAAAAGAGGTCTGCACCCTAATGTTTATTGCAGCTCAATTCACAATAGCTAAGACCTGGAACCAACCTAAATGCCCATCAACGATAGACTAGATAAAGAAATTATGGGATATGTACTCTTTAGAATACTATACTGCAGTAAGAAACAACGAAATCCAGTCATTTGCAACAAAATGGAGGAATCTGGAACACATCATGCTGAGTGAAATAAGCCAGTCCCAAAGGGACAAATACCATATGTTCTCCCTGATCGGTGATGACTGACTGAACACCAAGCGGGAAACCTGTTGGAGTGAGGTGGACACTATGGGAAACGGTGGCTTGATCAGCATAGCCCTGACTGTTAATGAACAACTTAATACATTATCCCTCTTAGTAGTTTTTTTATCTGTTCTACTTAATATGACTGGTTTAGTTCTGTAATTGATGCACAGTTATTCTTAAGTGTTGAAAATTAACTGAAATGTGATCCCTGTTGAACATGGGAGTGGGAATGGGAGAGGGAAGAGATGTATAATTTGGGACATGCTCAGGCTGACTTGCCCCAAGTGGTGGAGTTGGAAGCATACCAGGGGATTCCAATTTAATCCCATCGAGGTGGCATGTACCAATGCCATCTCACTGTTCCAGGTGATCAGTTTCAGTTCACAGTTGGTCATGGTGGAGGGACTGGGAGTCAAAGGGAGCACATAGACAAGTCTAGTACCTGCTAACGCTAACCGATGGAGTAAATAAAGGGGAGAGTGATCCAACATGGGAAGTGAGATAGTCAGCAGGCTCATAGAATGGCAGATGTCCTAAATAGCACTCTGGCCTCAGAATCAGCCCTAAAGGCATTCGGAGCTGGCTGAAAAGCCCATGAGAGTATTTCAGGCATGGAAAGCCAAGACACTCTGGCAAAAGATCTCTGCGAGTGAGATCCCAGTGGAAAGAACAGGTCATCAAAGAAGGAGGTACCTTTCTCTGAAGGGAGGAGAGAACCTCCACTTTGACTATGACCTTGTCTAAACAAGATAAGAGTCGGAGAACTCAGAGGGCTTCCATAGCCTTGGAAACTCATGACTGGAGCATAGGGAGATTACTGATGCCATAGACAGGAGTGTCAATTGGTAAAGTCAACAACAGGAGTCACTGTGCACTTACTCCTCATGTAGGATCTCTATCCTTAATGTGCTGTACATTGAGATTTAATGCTATAACGAGTACTCAAACAATATATTTCACTTTGTGTTTCTATGGGGGTGCAAACTGTTGAAATCCTTACTTAATGCATACTAAACTGATCCTCTGTAAAAAAAAAAAAAAAGAAATTATCAATTCCCAACTTGACTCTCACTGGGATTAAACATGACAATAGGTCTGCTCTGATTTCATCATCATTTAAAAAAAATCATCTATTATTTTTCACTTTATGTTTCTGTGTGGGAGCAAACTGTTGAAATCCATACTTGATGTATACTAAGCTGATCTTCTTTATATTAAGATAATCGAAAATGAATCTTGATGTGAATGGAAGGGGAGAGGGAGTGGGAAAGGGGAGGGTTGTGGGTGGGAAGGACGGTATGGGGGGAAGCCATTGTAATCCATAAGTCGTACTTTGGAAATTTATATTCATTAAATAAAAGTTAAAAAAAAATTTGAATGAGAACACATGTAGGCAGCTGTATTTTCTCTGCTACCTTTTCACTCTCTATACCACCTCAAGTGTGCCTCTCAATAGTTTTTGTGCCAGAAGTCTGAAGGCATTTTAATTTGCTATTCAAGTGGCAACTTGTAAGGACACTCAGTAGATACAGAGTAAATGGCTTCTTTAACAATGAAGATACAAGCTCAGCTTGTTAGACAGTGTAACACTTTACTGAAGTGCCTACACCAGACATGACTAGATGTTACAACAGGCGATGCTCCAGGAAGGATAGGCTCAAAATCACAAAAAATATGAGTCCTCAAGTTAAAACGGAATGGGGGCCAGCACGGTGTCGCTGCCTCCTGGTCGCTGGCACCTGCTAGGAATGCTGGCTGAAATCTCAGCTGCTCTGCTTCTGATCCAGCTCCCTGCTAATGGCCAGGAAAGCAGCAGAGTGTCACAGAAACCTGGGGTGGGAAAGTCCCTCCATTCAAACAGGCACCAGAGACAGCAGAGGATCCAGAGCAGTTTATTACGCCAGCAGGCTCAGCTGGAATCACTTCCCGAGAACTGAGCAACAATCCCAAGTCCCTTACAATGTTTATAGATTCATCAGTGTCACACCTTAGCCGTTACAGCATTGGTGGGTTTAAACTGCAGCCTACATGACTTAGGACCACACTTCCAATGGCTGGTGGGTCCAGTATGTTTGTAAAAGAGATACCAGGGGAAGATTTATAGGACAGATTTACGACTGGAGTTACAGAAGCAGAGTTAGGACATCATCCCTCCCTAGACAAGAGAACCGTGCACAGCTGCTTCACCAGATAATTGTGAGCAGCCATTTTTCAAGGTCATTGTAGGGGTAACCTTTCCCTCCTTTGTCTCTGCTTGTGGCCGTATTTCCTCCATAAGAGGATGGCCAAGAACTTGGGGCCCCTGCACCCAAGTGGGAGACTCAGGTGGAGTTACATGCTCCTGGCTTTGGCTTTGCCCAGCCTTGGCTTTGTGGCCACTTGGGGAGTGAACCAGTGGATAGAAGATCTCTCTCTCTCTCTCTCTCTCTCTCTCTCTCTCTCCCCCTCTCTGTAACTCTGCCTTTCAAATAAAAAATTAAAAAATAAAGTCAAATACAATACTAAAAGGGTGTGTGGAGAGCAAGTAAGGTGGGGAAGGTGTTTTGGGGCTGGGGAGAGCTGAGGGGTCCAGGCTTTTGTCTCCAACTCATGAAAGAAGTCCAGGACAAAAGAACTTCGGGATGAAATAAAGATAGTCAGCAGATAAATAATATTTATTAGAAAAGCGAAAGTCCACACTCAAGAGGAGTTCTGGACACACTCAGAGTGCACTGCAAACCGCAAGATTCAAGGTCATTCTGATATGGGAGAAGCCAGAAGACACCATACCCCTCCGCTCCCACCCCGTGGAATCCTACCTGGCTACCTGTCAGTCACATTACTCCTTTCCCTGATGAATCTCATTTCACCTGGGACCTGAGGGCGGTACCATACAACCACTCCCCTTCCAACTTGATAAGAGGCTGAGGATAAGACAGAGTGCCCAGGTACTCTCTCCTCCCCTCATCCCTCCTTTTCCCTTTTGGGCTCATTCTATTCCTGAACTATCCCCACAGGTGTGTGTGTGTTTCTCACCTTTGAAATCACTTTCTGCACCTTATATGTGCCTGTACTTAGAATGCTTCTCTGAGTAAAATCAAGAACCTAGAATAGGAATTTGGACCCCACGTCACTCCCCAACAATCCCTTCGTGTGATCTGAAGGCCTACGGGGTGGTGCTTTGGGCAGAGTTTTCCAGGAAAGAGCAGAGCTTTCCAGGAATTTGGGGACTTCCCGAAAACTGATGTTTTGCAGAAGACTCAGAGGTGTCATGGCATCAGGTATGTAATGGGAGTGGGTTGTCAGCCACGGTAATTTTAGTATAATGATATCAGAGTAGGTTATACATCATTGCAAGGACGTGGGAAGCAGCCATGTTAGATATTTTTGGCTGGTGCAGGTTCTGGGCCTTGGCTTTGCTCCAGTAGCAGTTTGGGGTTGTTGGCCATGGGAGGAGTTCTTAGAGGCATCTCTGAAGGGAGTAGTGTGGTGTCATATCTCCTCCGGCGCTTTGATCTCTATCTCTTACCCATTACAAGTGGTTAGGGTGAGGATAGAACAGATAGATACACAAGCTCATATAATACAACGAATATAAATAAGTTTATATAAAAGTTTATATATAAGCAAGTTTGTATAATACAACAAATATATAAAAGTTGCCAAGATATTCTTAGAAAAAGAAAAACATTGAGAACTGATTGCATAATTTGATGGGCACAATTCAAAATAAACACACAAAACCTCTGGTTAGGAGATGATTAAGAATTTCAGGTAACAACAGCAGAGGATTAACCCAAGTGTGGAGCTCTGTGCCACTGCAGAGTTTGCACACAGATGAAACTGGTCCGGATGCGACCGTTTGGTGGTCTCTGTAAATGGATGAATGCATATAAAGGTGTATTCCTGTTGTGTCGGGAACTATGATGAATTTTTTGTGTATCTTCTATATTGTAGTTTCATCTCAGATCAATAAAGCAGTTGGAGCCTACCAGGTAAAAGAACAGCTGTTGGATATCTGGACTGGTGAGCTCTTTCCTTCTCTTTACCTGAGACTCAATTATACAGCTGAAGCTGTCAATTACTCTACATGAGTATATGTCTGTTATTTAGAACAGCCTTTACTGCTCATTGTGTGAGCACAAAGTATTCTATTATCAGGCAGAAAGTTTGATAAGAGGACTTGGGGGAAGAGCCATAAGACCTTCCTCCAGGGGAGGGACCAAAGACCCTACTCTCCACCCAGGCCCACCCAAAACCACCTACTTTGCAGTTTAATTTGTGGTTAAACTGTTCTGATAAAATGAGAACTCAGGGTCAGTGTTGTGGTACAGCAGGGTAAGCCACAACATATAGTACCAGCATCCTATATGAGAGCCTGTTTGAGTCCTGGCTGCTTCTCATCTGATCCAGCTCCCTGCAAAGGCCCATGGGAAAGAAGTGGAAGATAGCTTGTGTGGACACCTGCTACCCACACGGAAGGCCTGGATGGAGTCCCAAGCTCCTGGCTTCAGCCTGGCCCAGTAATGACTATTGCAGTCCTTTGGGGAGTGAACCAATGGATGAAGATCTCTCTGTCTCTCTCTCTCACTCCGTCTCTCCCTCTTTTTGTCTGTAACTTTACCTTTCAAATAAATAAATAAGTCCTTTTTTAAAAAATTAAAGAAGTGAAAACTTAGCCAAACCATAAAAGTCTAGTTTATGGTACCTTCCCAATGATGCTATATACCATCATGCCCCAGTCTCCCAGGATCCCTCTCTTAGCTTTAAGTGTCCTTGCCCTGCCTTTTGACAACACTAAAATTAACTCACTGGATTGAAGGAATTGTACAGCTGACCCTACAAGATTCTAATCACCAGACTCATGAAGTCATTTGCTTCTCCAGTCGACGATACCTTGATAGCTTGTGCTATTTCAGGTAGGGGATTTCTTCCAGGTCTGGACAGGGGAATTTCAGGCCTGGGGTAGAAAATAACTACCATATATCCCCAAGACTGACTGAAGCCCACATGGCCATCATAAAAATTCTCAGCAGAGAGTGGCATTGATGACCAATCAAAGGCAGGCCGTGAGCACCACAGACCAACCAGGAACTTCGACACATGCTGAACACGCATCTCCTAGCCTCATCTTCCTTCTATAAGAACCTTCACTTTGGCCGGCGCCGCGGCTCACTAGGCTAATCCTCCACTTTGCGGCACCGGCACACCGGGTTCTAGTCCCAGTCGGGGCGCCAGATTCTGTCCCGGTTGCCCCTCTTCCAGGCCAGCTCTCTGCTGTGGCCCGGGAGTGCAGTGGAGGATGGCCCAGGTGCTTGGGCCCTGCACCCCATGGGAGACCAGGAGAAGCACCTGGCTCCTGCCTTCGGATCAGCACGGTGTGCCGGCCGCGGCGGCCATTGGAGGGTGAACCAACGGCAAAGGAAGACCTTTCTCTCTGTCTCTCTCTCTCACTGTCCACTCTGCCTGTAAAAAAAAAAAAAAAAAAAAAAAAAAAAAAAAAAAAAAAAAAAACACTTCACTTTGGTGCTGATGTTGTGTAGTGGTGAAGCTGCCACTTGCTATGCTGCCATCCCATATGGGTGCTGGTTCAAGCCCTGGCTGCTCTGTTTCTGGTCCAGCTCCCTGCTCATGCACCTGGGAGGGCAGTGGAAGATGGCTCAAGTATTTGAACCCCTGCCCCAAAGTGGGAGACCCAGAAGAAGCTCCTGGTTCCTGGTTTTGGATCAGCTCAGCTCCATTGCAGCCATTTGGGGAGCTAATGAATGATCTTTCTCTCTCTCTCTCTGCAACTCGTCCTTTCCCATAAAAATACATTTTTTTAAAGGTACCTTCACCTCTTACTCCTTGGGGAGGAAGAGAATTAAGTGATACCTGCCTAGCTTTTTGCTCTGTACTTTACAAATAAGTACCAATTTTCTTCTACCTCCCTGAAGTCAGCGATTGGCTTTCTGCCCATCTGGTGAGTAGACCCAGGTTTGGGTATTCTATAGCTGCATCAACTAGTTTAGGGGAGTGTTCAAGTGTTCTGTAATAACAGTTTTCTCAGTTGTGAAAGATGTAATATTCTTTCCTCTTGTGGACTCTATATGTCTTTTTAAGATTTTTATTATCACATTGATTAAATAGGTAATCGAGTATTATTTATCAGATCCCATCTTACTCAAGGATTCACATCTTAACTTACTTTACGTTTTGCCTTCTATCTATCCCTCCCTCTCTGTTTCTCTGCTTATCAAACAAATAAAATAAGTAAACAAAAAATTTAAAGAAGATACCTGAGAAGGCACGTGGAAAAGAAAAATACTAGAAATAATTTGGGTTGATTTGTTAGTATGCCAAGAGAAGCATGGGAAGAGCATTATAGTCAGCCTTCATTAGTCTAAATTGGCACAAGTAAAATGTTATTAATGTCAATATTGAAGACATTTGCAGCATTATGGAAGTTTTCACAGATCTGCCAATGCTCTTGCTGACCATAATATCTTTTTAAAAAAATTTTTTTTGTTTGTAATATCTTTAACCTCAGGAGAAATGTTTATCAAAAACTCCTTGGTATATTTATTCTCTCTAGATGTATTTTACAGTTTTTTGGCTGTGCTTAGTAGGCAGCAATTGTGAGAGTTGTCAGTCATAACTGTAGTTATTATTTAAGATGTCAACTGGCCACAATAGTACTTTCTTAATTCAAATCTAGCATCTTCAAGCCAGTAGTTCTTGGTTGGGGGTAGACCTCACGCTTACCCTTTAAATTTTTTTTAAAAGATTTATTTGAAAGGCAGAGTTACAGAGAGGCAGAGGCAGAGAGAGAGAGAGAGAAGTCTAAAAATTCTACTTGTTCACTCCTCAAATACTGCAACGGCCGGAGCTGGGTTGATCCAAAGTCAGGAGCCAGGAGCTTCTTCTGGGTCTCCTACACAGGTGCAGGGACCCGAGGATCTGAGCCATCTTCCATTGCCTTCCCAGGCCATAGCAGAGAGCTAGGTCAGAAGTGGAGCAGCCAGGACTCAAACCAGTGCCCATATGGGATGCTGGCATTGCAGGTGGCGGCTTTACCCTCTATGCCACAGCGCCCACACCATACTTCCAATTTTATAAACATACAGATGCTGGACTTTTGGTATCTTTCAAATTCTATTTTCTTAACCTAGAACAATTAACTTTTAGAATTCCTCTGGACCATATTTTAGTTTTGTCCTTAGTAAAAGTTGTGGTCATATATTTGTATAAAGTAGATGTGATGTTCGCTGGCTCTTTTGAAAAGAGGCTCAATTCTTTACCTTAGGAACATTTTGTCTAAATTTTATTTTGGAAGAATGCTATTATCTTTGTTCTGTAAGCCATAGAAGCAACTATATTTTTTAAAAATCTCCTGTATTATTCTTATTTTCAACTCTCATTTAAAAACTACTAGTCATGGGGTAGTGGAATAATTTACCACTTTAAGTCTCTGTCACCCACGGTCGGTTTTTGTTTTGGTCAAATAGTAGCCTTTGTTATAACTTGCAGACCAGAGCTTTTGTCTTCAGCATCAAAGGACGGTTTCAGAGAATTCTGGAGGAGGATTTTACCAGGTATTTAAAACTATTGGTGGTTCAGAGAACAGGCCCTTGAAGACATCATTTAGAGGACTCTCAACTCCATCAGTGGACTGTCCCAGTACCAGGAAGTCAGAGGCAGCCAACAGCAGGCAGGACAACGTGAGTGCCGGCCCAAGATCAGGACAACAGTTAATGAATGAATGAACCGGAGGGGGAAATGTATTGTGGTTATCTGTTTAGATATTATTTTTCAAAAAATATTTGTTTATTTATCTGAAAGGCAGAGTAACAGAGAGCGGAGAGAGTTTTCCATCTACTGGTTCACTCTCCAAACGCCTGCAAGAGCCAGGGCTGGGCAGAGTTGCAGCTAGGAGCCCAGAACTCCATCCGAGCTTCCCACAGCAGGGGCTGGGACCCCAGCGGTTAAGACCTCATCTGCAGCTTTCCAGGTGCATTAGCAGGAACCTGATCCCAGGCACTCAGGTACAAGATGTGGGCATGCCGGGTGGTGGCGTGGCCTGCTGCACACAACACTTGCCTTGCTATACTGTTGATTTTGTTTTTATAATCCATGTTCCTAGATATGTAAGAGGGCTATTTCTCTTTCTTCTTGAGCTATCTAAACAATAATTATTTGATAGATGCTATTTTTAATAAACCAAGTAGAACATTTAACAATTGTCTTTGTTTCCCCCAAGGTTGAAAAACTGTTAATAAATTTCCCTATTTTTCATGGCAGGTTACCTTGTGACCATTATTTGCATCAGTTCAGTAAAAAACTGTCCTTTTTTTAGCAAGTTAGCATTGGGCAAACCGATTCTGTAACCAAGGACATAGCCTGAATTATCATTTTTGAGAATAGTGGTCATTAAATCAGGTGTCACAGGTCTTTCAAGGAACAAAGATTGATGTATGAGTGGGGCCAATGTCTGAGCAGTCCTTCCAGAAAACCGGTCTGGTACAGGTGATAAGGAAGGTAAAGAAGCTCACTGAATTCAGAGTCCTTGAGAGAAGAATTCATTTGATGTTAGGTCTATGGTGAAAACTGGAAAAGAGAATTTTTGTGAACTTCAACTCCTGGCCTCAGGATGTATATTAACAAAAGCTTCTAAATACAAATCTTTCAAGTCAATGCCTCCTGTCCACACTTTACATACTGCACGGAGCGCTTTGTCTTCTCTCTTTTCTTTTTTCTTCCACATGGATTACAACCAACATAGCTAAAGTTGCACAGTAAAGGCACGGCCTCTTTCGCATCCATGAAAGAAATCGCAGTTTACTTACACTGTGATAACGACTTTTCTTTACTATATGAGGTAAAGTGGTCACAACTTTCCAGTCAAGATGTCGACCCTTTGGTTCTCGCTTTGCTGGTTTCCACAGAGATCAGAGCGCCCTATAGCACTATTTTTTCTCCATAATTTAGTGTCACTGTATTGAGTTCTTGACTACTGGCCCAGATCTAACCACATTGGCATTTGGAGAGTAAAGCTGCTGATGGTACCCCACCCCTCTCCTATCAGGTTAATTAATTAATTTAAAAATAAAAAGAAAGCTGGAAGAAAATATAAGGTAGTATTGATCTAGGGTAGATAAGATTCCAGTTTTATCCACTGAGAGTCTGAGCCGTACTATATAGATTTGTTCATGAATTATAGAATTCACAAATCACAACCTAAGAACTCAAAATGTCACTTATGTCCATGACATCAGTCATCTTCATTTTTTACCCTTTCCAGCTTTGCACTAATATCCTGAAAATTCATTTCTTCCATCATAAAAACATAAAACATTGTTGCTAGTGCCAGTTTGCATTACTTATTAAATCCTACTTGGATTAGGTACATCCAATAGCTTATAGGCTATTCCCAGCCACACTTGTATTCTGTGGAATATGGAACCCTGCTTGATAGTGCTGTCTTCATCCTGAGGGCCTCTCCTAAAAGCCCTCCTGTCACTTCCCCCTCTCTTTGATGTTGAGTGCACTTTCCAAGCATTCATAAGACGAAGACGCACATCATTTTCCACGTTTTCAAGAATGACTTGAATCTGATTGTATGCTAACCCATTTCCCAACCATTTAGAATCGCTTCTTCTCCTGACTTGCCTGCTTCAGCACAAATCTATATGCAGAATTAAAACAGGAACATATAACTGACTTAATCAGCAGACTTGGGGGTGCCTTTAACCCCAACAGCGGTGAAACAGTGCATTTTATGAGCATTGCTAATGCCAGTTCATCTGAAGTTAGCTAAGTCACGCGCTCAGTGCTGGACCCTCAATGTTCCTGTCCTCAGTGTGCTTTTTTCTTGTTGTTGTTGTATCCCATTTTCACCTCATCTGCTTCTCTGCTTCAGAATTTCTTCATATCTTCATTTATTGCTATTTTCCATAGTCATCTAGTAAGTACATCCTTTGAAGAGCATACCCTGCTAGGCTTTTAAGGTACAGAGATTTAACAAGGAAAAAATAGATTTGGACACTGAAGAAGGTCTTTCTTCAGAGAGAATGATTTATCCATAGCCATATTTGCAAAACACAAATAACATATTGATAAAACTTCCATTTTTGTAGGTCAAAATTGGTCAAATATTAGCAGTGTCAAGTGGTTTACTCTAATACCCTAACATTCATACAGTAATTTGGAAGTGTGGCTTAAAGTATTCTGAAAAATGGCAAGAGTTGGGTGTTAGGCAGTCTAGAGATTGGGAAATAGAGTGGTGATTTTGGATATGGACAAAAGGAAGACGTTTTGGACTTGAAGATTTCAAGGAACAACCTAGTGTGAGGGTCAATAGGCAGTTAGGTTGGTCCTGGTGGGAAATGAGGAAAGGGGAGTCCCTCTAAGAGGGTGCAAAATGCTTGCTGCCCCCGAAAGTCATCATCTTTGGCAAAATCAAAGTGCCTATCCCACTCTTGGAAGCTTCTAGTCTTACATGAGGATAGCAAAGGAGTAGTGATTCCACCCTTCTGATGGTTACTTTTGTGTTAACATGAGCAAGCTAGGCAGCACAGGCAAGACTAAAAACCTGGATTTTTGATGGGTTTTGTCCTGGCCTTCTAACTGATTGTTAGCTGCTATTCTGTTTTTATTTCCCCCCCAACAAAATTTGCTTAAAAGACTCAGACTCTCATAGCTCACAGGGTCTGCTCCTCTTGCAGCCCTCCTCCAGGCCACTTCGGCAAGAGGTTTCTGACTTAAACAAATCCTGCTTTTCTCTCTGTCGTGTCCACGTGGAAATTCTTTCATGTGCAACAAAGAACTGAGGTCATCATTCTTCCACCCGTAATACAAGGAGGCATCTGAAACATGCTGCTATTGGAAAATCTCAAGTAGCCAGATTGTCTGGGTTCAAATTTGACTCTGTCACTTACTTACCTATAAGACAATAGAGACTGTGTTAAAACTGTACACTGGGGAGGGCATTTGGCTCAGTACTGAGACGCAGCTTGGGCTACCTAACGCATCCCATCTCCACGTGCCTGGACTGAGTCCTGGCTGTGCCTCTTATCCCAGCTTCCTGACAGGTAGCCCCTGGAGGCAGCAATGAGGGCTCATGTACTTGGGTTTCTGTCACCCTCATGGGAGACCAGGATTGAGTTCCCAGCTCTTGGCTTCATCCTGGCCCAGTCCTGGCTGACGTGAGCATTTGAGGAGCAAACCACTGGCTGAGATCTCTCTCCCTCAAATCCTCTCCTCTTCTCTCTCCTTTCTCTCTCTTTGCATTTTAAATAAAATAAATATTTCTAAAAGACTGTATATCACATATCACTAAGACTATTAAGCTACAGGACTCTCAGATCTCTTCACTGTTCTATCCTTAGTTACTTCGTCTGCAAAATGAGGATAATAATAGGAGACCTAGTTGTTGGAGGATTTAATCGCATAAAGTTCCCAGAATGGTGTCTGCTACAGAGTCAGCGCTGTGTAGGTGTCGACTATGGACTATGACTGTGGTATTCAATGTATTGTTGAAGGATAAAGACATAAAGACGGGAGCCCTCATCCAGACTTGCATTCCTGAAGAGGAGTGTCTCTCCCTCTTTCAAAGGCTGCTCCTTAGGGACGGTCTGATCCAATCACTTCTTTAGGGTCTACAGCTTTACTTCCCCAGCTTTTCCCCTTCTGGGTACATCCTCTCTGCCAGAGGATACAGAAACTTCCTGAGAGGAGGCCTCAGTAAATTCAGCCCCAGGTGAACTGACACGAGATCCTGTAATTTGCAAATCTGAAGGCTCCGGAGTTGTCACAGGGCCACCCACGGTGCAAAATCTGCAAGGCTCCCTGGAGCCATTTAAGTGACTCATTCTGCAGTCACACACATTTTCCTTACCATATGGTAGCTTCTTCTCATGCTGGGAATTTTCGACACTAAAACTGACCCCATATCATTACTACACTTTTAATTTTTTTGTCTTTCTTTTTTAGATTTTGAAAGGCCAAAAGATAACATATACTGATTTTACTGAGAAAAGCAATACAGAGATTTGTTAGTAAAAGGAATCGATGATGTCATGTTTCCCACTGTCTCTTAGCTCATTCCTCTGTGTGCCTAGTGTTAATGGCTGGTTGAATAAGCCCCATCTCATGCAAAGACAAGTGGGCTTTCTCCAATTCCTGTTTGACTCTAAAAGACATGGAAAATTTTTAGTTTTTAATTAAAATGGAGTTTTTACCTACCCATGATACTCAAACTCTCTTTTTTCATGAACAGAATATCATAAAAGTCCCTTCAGGCCAGTGGCTGGAGATATAACTCACTCTTAGTACCTACGAGATATTCCAAGGATGGGTAAAACATAATTTAGTCAGAATTATTCAATTGGTGGACATTCAGGAGCTTCCATACTGCAAAAAACAACTTTGTCTATGGGCAAGTATATTCAGGAAAAATGATTTCATGTTTCTGTGGGTGAGATTAGAAAAAAAATAGAGCTGCTGAGCCAAAGTGTATTTATCTTTTAATATTAACAGCTATTGACAGATCACTTTGCAAAAATGATTTTAGCAAATCCCTCTCCCAGTGCTTGATTTTTCTGAAACATTGCCAAAAAGAGATATTTTCCTCTTTAAATTTTTGCCAATAGGATGAGTCAAAAATAGCATCTCATGGTTTTATGTTGTAGCTCCCTCACTAATGGAGACACTGAAGATTGTTTTATGTTTGACATTGTTTGAGTTTTGTCTTTTGTGAATTGTCTGTTGAAGGAATATTTGTTTTCTATAATCATTTGTCCTTTTATTATTAGTTGGTAAGCTGTTCATATATTGGAATTATTACAACAGATCTAAAAGGCAAACAATGGAGGGGGAGATGTTTACAGTGGATATGATGCAGCCCTGGGTACATGTTCTTGGATGCAACACTGCAGTCAACTACACCAGCTTGCCTTCCATGGCTTCTGGGTGTGCTGTCCTGCTTAAGAATGTTTTGTCAGATCTAATGTTGTGCCAGTTTTCTCAAAGACCATCTCCAAAAACTGGATGGTTTTATTTTTGTATCAAACTTTAAATCAGATTCTTAAAGTGTTATTTAAAGTGAGAGTTGAACTTTTTTTTCTTCCAAGGGATTTACAAAAAAAAAAAATCAGCACTTGATTTTTTTGGAAAAATATTATTCAGGAGGCAGAAAACACACACACACACACACACACACACACACACACTCTGAGAGAGAGAGAGAGAGAGGCAGACATATAATCTATATCTGTCTCTATCATCTATTGGTATCTATTGAAAGAGAAAGAGAGACAGTGTTTCCACCTGTTGGTTCACACCCCAAATGCCTACAGATTCCAGCGGTGAGCCAAGCTGAAGGTGGGAACCGGGAACTCAGTCCAGTTCTCCCACACGGGTGGTAGGGACCCAACTACCTGAGCTGTCACTTGCTGCCTTCCAGTTTCTGTATTAACAGCAAACTTTGGTTGGGAGCTAGAGCCAGGAAATGAACACAGGTATTCCAATATAGGATGCCAACATCTTATCCACTAGCTAAATGTCCACTCTCAAAACTTGAAATTTTTAAATAATTTATGTATGCATATGGGATTTCCTATTAAAAACTGATCTGAAGCCAGTTATAGAAATTGAGGACTGGGTTTTCCTTAGTATGTTTATTTCTGTAATTCCTTCATTTAGGGATCTTTTATGTTACTCTTAGTGCTTGAATTTCCTGACATTTAAAAAAATGCTTTTGCTACTTTGACTTGTGTATGGGATAATAATTGTAGGAGCTCAGTATCTGAAATGAGATACACCAAATCCTACATTTTCTGTCTACCTTCAGACAAAAGTATTTATCAGATTTTCATAATTCTTAGTTCACTCATCTTTATAATGGCCTTAATTAAATCTATAAGAAAGGGTTGTCATAAGGATAAATGTAATAATGCATTTAAAAATTATATCATAGTGATCATAGTGATGAATATATTAGCTTTCACAAATGCAGCTATTTTTATTAAAGTCGATTGAAAGGAAGCAGGTATTGGGCTTTGGGCACAGCAGGTTAAGCTGCAGCTCAGGAGGCCTGCATCTCACATCAGAAAGCGTGGTTGGAACCCTGCCACTCCAGGCTTCCTATCCAGCTTCCTGCTAAGGTGCCTAGGGGGCAGCAGATGATGGCTCAAGCACTTGGGCTCCTACCAGTCTTGTGACAGACTTTTTTTTTTTTTTTTTTTTTTTTTTGACAGGCAGAGTGGACAGTGAGAGAGAGAGAGAGAGAGAGAGAGAGAAAGGTCTTCCTTCCGTTGGTTCACCCCCCAATGGCCGCTGCTGCCGGCGCATTCCACTGATCCGAAGCCAGGAGCCAGGTGCTTCTCCTGGTCTCCCATAAGAGTACGGGCCCAAGCACTTGGGCCATCCTCCACTGCCTTCCTGGGCCACAGCAGAGAGCTGGACAGGAAGAGGGACAACCGGGACAGAATCTGGCTCCCCGACTAGGACTAGAACCCGGTGTGCCGGTGCCACAGGCGGAGGATTAGCCTATTGAGCCGTGGCGCTGGCTGTGACAAACTTTCATGGAGTTTCTGGCTCAGGACTTTGGCGTGGTCTAGCCTAGCCTGGCTGTTGTGGGCATTTGGGGAGTAAAACAGAAGATGGAAGACATCTGTCCATCTCTCCCTCTCTCTTCATCACTCTATCTTTCAAATAAAATCTATTATGTCTTGAAAAATCTGTTAGAAGATATTTTTTTTTTTATTTTTTGACAGGCAGAGTGGTCAGTGAGAGAGAGAGAGACAGAGAGAAAGGTCTTCCTTTGCCGTTGGTTCACCCTCCAATGGCCGCCGCGGTCAGTGCGCTGTGGCCGGTGCACCGCACTGATCTGATGGCAGGAGCCAGGAGCTTCTCCTGGTCCCCCGTGGGGTGCAGGGCCCAAGCACTTGGGCCATCCTCCACTGCACTCCCTGGCCACAGCAGAGAGCTGGCCTGGAAGAGGGGCAACTGGGACAGAATCCAGCACCCCAACCGGGACTAGAACCCGGTGTGCCGGCGCTAGGCGGAGGATTAGCCTAGTGAGCCGCAGCGCCGGCCCAGAAGATATTTTCTTATTATCTGAGATGGGCCTGTATGCCTGATTTAAACTCAAACAAAAGACATTTCAGCTTATTACAGAATGCTATGTAATGAACTAAATATTATGAACTTTTGATATTAAAAATTCAGCCTGATAAGATTTTAAACATTTAGTCCAAAGATAACATCATTAATTATACTTATTTTTTTAATATTTTTAGCATGGAAGTTGTGGATTCTGGATCACAGCCAGCGACCTGATTGTCTACATTATTTTGATAGGCTGAATGCCAGACATAATTCT
Source organism: Oryctolagus cuniculus (assembly GCF_051225735.1). Classification (NCBI taxonomy): domain Eukaryota; kingdom Metazoa; phylum Chordata; class Mammalia; order Lagomorpha; family Leporidae; genus Oryctolagus; species Oryctolagus cuniculus. The sequence goes on along the minus strand of NC_142874.1, from coordinate 10,493,744 downwards.
TGATTTTGAAAATTTCCTCATGATAGATGGTGGACGTAGTCAGTACATGTTTTTAAGTAAATATTTTTCTTTATAATCATTCAGTCCTAAATTTCTGAGTAGGTCCTGTAAAAGCTTGTCACTTTCAGCCAGTCTCGGAATTTTCTAAAATTGCTTTCTGTTTTTTACATGCAGGATTGCGTTTGACCAGTGGCAGGAGTAATGGTGATGTTCTGGTTTTTCTGCCTGAATAGAAAAAGTAATACCTTCCCACTATCGTCCTGCGCATTCTCCATCTCATCCACTTTAGATAATGGAATGTCATTTCTTGTGGCACTGCGGATGCCTTTGTAGTTTAATCAAGCAGGCACATTCATTATACCTTTTTAATTTTCCCCCAGAATTGAAGTCTCAGTTTAAAATGGATACAGCATATGAGAGTTTATCTGATACCCTTTTAGAAAAAAGCTTTCTGAAATATGTAACTTTTAAAGGAGAAATCCCCTGCTCAAGTCATACATTAAAAGAATATCATACACAGATGGATTCTAACATAAATTCTAGACTTTTTTTTAACTGGCAAAGGAAAAAAATTAGAATCTGGTATACTTCTGTTTTAATTAAGATTGCTTTAGTTACAAATGAAAAGTAGATTCCAAACTGGGTTGAAGAAACGGGGCTTTTATTGACTTTCCTAGCCAGTTACACGGTTAGAGCAAGTTCCTCTACTGCTGGACTTAGCGCCAAGCTGAGTTGTGTTTTTCCACCTCTCATCTGCTCATGACTCTGGGGTCATCCTCTTATTATGAAGACTGTCTCGGGGTGGTGCTTACCATAAACAGCAATTGCTCCAGCTTTACTTTCTACCGGGTTAGGTGCCCATGCAGAAAAAGAAACATTTCTGTCCTAAGAATTACACAGATCCAGAGTTGACTTTTCTCTTTAACTGAGCCGTCCTGGGTCAGGTGACAGTTCCTAACCAGCTAGCTCTGAGTCAAGTCTTCTGCGTATCCCTGCAGTCTACAGGTAGATTCCATTCCACCTGATACCCATGGCCTGAGAACAACAGTGGAGAAGTTCTCCAGGGATATCTAAGGTGCATTTCCAGTTGCTCCATATTCTTACCAGCCGGCCATGGATTTAGTCCTTTTTTATTTTAGCCAACCTATTTGATGTGAAATAGTATCTTACTGTGGTTTTAATATGTATATTCATGATGACTAAGGATGTTCAGTTCTTGAGGGAGCTGAAGACATGCTACTGCAAAATATGTCACCTTGACATATCAACTATGTAAGCTTCCCTGTGTTTATGGAGCATTTGTGCATCTCCTATGGTAAAGTGTCTGAATTTCTGCCTCATTTTAAAAACTAGGATGTTTGTCTTTTATGGTTGGTTTGTAGGTTTTCTTTATGTATTGTGTATTAAATCTATGTCATATTTGTTACAAATATTTTAATTTAGTCTTCAGTTTCCATATTCATGTTAATAATGGTGTCTTTTGAGGAGCAGCCATTTTAAATATTCATATAATTTAATTAATCACTTTTAAAGTTTTCTGGTTACTGTTGTCTATGCCCTGTCCAAGAAATTTTTACTGAATCCATGCTCTGAAAGATAATATATTTTCTTTTGGAAGATTTATGATTCTGGATTTAATATATAAATATATGTCCCATGCCAAAATAAGTTTTTGTGATTAGTATGAGATAGTAGATGAGGTTCGCTGAGATGTGGTAGTTAGTACAGAATACAAAAAATACACACTAATTTATAAGAATGAAATGTACATATTATGATTTGATTATTGTTTATAGCTCTTGTCTGTATTCCTGTTCAACAGCAGTTTTTCTATTTTTCATTTGTTGAAAATTATGGTTGGGGGTACATTAAGCCTGTGATTATAAAGCAAGTTGAAATTATGTTATTGTAAAAATTAAACAAACAAAAAAAAAGAAAGTAAGGAGGGGGGTTGAGGGAGGGAAGAAAGTATGATTATCTTAGAATTGTATCAATGAAATACCTGAAATCTGCTTTTTTTGTATTAATAAAAATTTAAAAAAATGAGATGAGGTTTTCTTAATTTTTTTCTTTTTTTTTTTTTTTTTGTTTGTTTTCCCCATGCAGATAGCTAGTTGTGGTACAACATTTGTTAAAAAGGCTTTTGTTTGTTTACTGAATGAAACTGGCCCCTTGGTTGCAAATCCATTAGCTCTATGGATGTAATTCTACCCTATCTATTCTGTTCAAATAATGAAATGTTTATTTGTCTGCCATTGTACTGCACTATAGCTTTACAGTAGGCTTTTTTAAAGGAAGAAAGCTTCATTTATTTGTTCAAAAGGTAGAGTTACAGGGAGAAAGAGATGGAGGTCATCTATCTGCTGCTTCACTTCCCAATGGCAGCAATGGCCTGGGCTGTGCCAGGCCAAAGCCAAGAGCCAGTGGCTTCATCTGAGTCTCCCACATGGATGGTAGGAGCCCAAGTACTTGGGTCATCTTCTGCTGCCTTTCCAGGTGCATTAGCAGGGAGCTGGATTGGAAGTGGAGCAGCTGGGACATGGACTGGCACCCATACGAGATGCTGGTGTCATAGGTGGTGGCTTAACCAGTTGTACCACAACGTTGGCTCCAGTAGTAAGTCTTAAAATCCAGTGGTATCAGAGCTCTAAGTTTGTCCTATATTTTTCAAGACTGTTTTAGATACTTCAGATCCTTTATGACTCTATAAAAATTTTAGAATAAACTTGATGATTTCTCAAAAAGAAAACAAACAAAAAGACCTCTGATCCTTCACATCCCCTCCCACCCAGTCCAACACACAAAGCCATTGAAAGGCTTTCAACATGGGGTGGAGGGAATTCTATACTAGATGAAAGTTGGAAACGTTGATGGTTTTTATATCGCTGGATATTTTAATTGTCCAAATAGAATCCCTTGGGAAAGAGCAATATAATAGAAATTATGTTGAATCCTTAAATTCGACACAACAGGAATTATGTTGAATGTATACATCAGTTTGAAAGAACATGTATCATAGTGACCCATGAACTACTAGAGTTTTCTGTATATATAGGTCTTTGAAAGTTTCTCTCTGTTAGATCTTCTATGTGTTTCTCTGTTGTGTAACCTTTCTCATCTTAGGCTAGATCAGTGACTCTCAACATCAATGCTGTTGACATTTTAGACCTGACAAATCATCATGGGTTCTTCCTGTGCATAGTAGAACATTTTGCATCTTCCTGAACATGGTCTCTTCCAAGAGTGGCCTTCACATGTGACAACTAAAAGATTTTCAGATATTGTCAAATGTCTACTTTCGGGGGAAAACCACTTCTATTTGAGAACATATGCTACATTTATTCCTAGGTACTTGGTTTTGCAGCCTTAAATGAATGCATAAATATTTAACTTTTCAGTTAAAATGATTTATTGCTATTATGTTTACCTTGTGTTATGAAGTCTTATTAAGTTTATTTGTAGGATTTTTTGGATGGATTCTAAAGGCTTATCTACACATAAAATCATGTTATCTGAAGAAAAGAGTTTTTCTTCTTTTTCTAATATTTATATCTTTTATTTGCTTTTCTTATTGTACAGGCTCTGTAAAATTGTACAATGTCAAGTAGAAGTAGTGACAGTGGATAGCTTAGCCTTGTTCTTGAAACTTAAGGGAAAACCAAGATTTAACTTATTCCATTGACTATATTAGGCTGAAGTATTTTTATAGATGGCCTTCATCATGCTGAGGACGTTTTTTTAATTGCCTAGTTTGATGAGAAGTTTTATTATGAACACATGTTTAATTTTGCCAATTTTTTTCACCCTGAATCTATGGAGATGATCATATTTTTAGTAATACTGTCTTCTACTAATACAGAGAATTATATGGGTTGATCTTAGAACACTAAACCAAACTTTTGTTCTTTGAATAAAATTAAATTGATGATGATGTCTTATATTTTGTCTTTATTTTATTTATCTGAAAGGCAGAATTACAGAGAGAGGAGGAAGAGGGACAGAGGGAAGGAGAGAGAGAGAGAGAGATCTTCCATGGTTCATTCCTTAAGTGGCTACAACTGTCAGGACTAGCCCAGGATGAAACCAGGAGCCAGGAGTTTCTTCTGGGTCTCTCACATAGGTGCAGGGGCCCAAGGACTTGGGCCGTCCTGTACTGCTTTCCAAGGCGCATTAGCAAGGAGGTGAATTAGAAGTGGAGCAGCCGGGTCTTGAACCGGTGCCCATATGGGATGCTGGCGTCACAGGTGGAGGCTTAACATGCCATGCCACACGCTGGCCCCTTATACTTCTTTTATATTAATGGATACAATTAGCTAATATTTTTAAAGTTTTACATTTGTTTTCATTAGAAATATTAATCCTGTTTTTGTGATTATTTGTCAGGTTTTCATATTGTAGATATGCTGGCCTTGTAAAACAAGTTTGGAAATATTCTCTTCTCTCTTTACTAAAAAACTAGGTTGTAAGATTGGTATTATTTATTTCTTAAATGTTTGAATCTATCAGTGAAATATCTGAGCATTAAATAGTCTTTATAGAAAAATTTTAGGTGTGAATTCAATTTGTTTAATTGATATAGGAATATCTTCTAAATTCTCCAAATATTTTTGTGTCAATGTTTAAGGGAATTCATGCATTTCATCTGAGTTGTCAAATTTATTGACATTAAATTGTTCCCTTTATATAATATATGCTTATCATCCTTTTATTAAGTTATTAAGTCTCCTTTTTGATTTTATGTATTTATTGTGTGCATTAACCTTTCCATTAATCAATATTGCTTAAGGTACATAAATTCAAAAGAAATCTTTTAAAAGAAATTTTAGTTTTGTTGATTTTTTCTGTGTGTGTGCTTTTTATATTTCTTTCATGTTAATGTTGTTGCATTATCTTCTCCTAATTTATTTTTAGCTTGTTGTTAATTTTTAAGATAGAAGGTTAGTTCATTGTTTTGCACAATTATATTAAAATCTTTCGCAATTACTTTAAGTGTTAATATAAACCTTTTTCTGCTTTGAACATTGCTTTAGCTACATCATGAAAATGTATTTTTAAAATGTCATATATTTTTAATTTTTCCATATGTATGTTGTTATTTCTAATTTAACCATAATGGTCAAAAATATGTGTCAAAAACAAATACTTTGTTTTTATGTTATTCATTGAGATCATTTGAATCACCCACCAGATGGTCTAATTAGATGAGTGCTTCATGTACCTTTGAAAAGAGTGTATTTCCTCTTTTTGAGAGAGTTATTTATGTATTATTTTAAAGGCAGAGTTACAGAAAGAGAAGGAGAGAGAGGGAGAGCAAGAAAGACCTTCCATCTGCTGGTTCACTACCCAAATGGCATAAAATGGATGGTATCTATGACAAGATCAACACTAGCTGTCTCAGCAGAATATGGTATTGGGGCCACCAGATTTGGGGTTGAGGTTGCCTTTTGTTGAGAGCTCACTGAGTATGGGTCCTCTCTTCACTTCCTCCAACCAGGAGTGGAGGCCAAGGGGAGGCAGTCTTCCCTAGAGTTGTACCATCTTTGGATCTAACAGGGGGTACCCACTTGATTCCTACCAATTGTACAGGAAGGGGCACCCACTTGATTCCTACTGATTGTACAGGAAGTTCCTGGTTTTGTTTAATTTCTGCTCTTGGAGGTGTAGAGGCAAGGAAAATTCAACAGAAAGGATGTGTTCTTTCTTGCTTTGACCCACACTCTTGATAGTAACTGACAACTTTTTTACCCCCACCTTCTGCCCAACTCTGTTTAAGTCCTTGGTGAAGTTTTCCCTGATCCTCCTGAACTGAGTTGATTTCTTTGCTCTTTGAAGCCACACTACTTTTGTTCTGGCACTGATCAGAAATGAATACAATTTATTCATATGCATATTTATTTCTCTTTAAGAGTGTGTATAGTATAGAGCCGGTGCTGTAGCGTAGCAGGTGAAGCCTCTGCCTGCAGTGCCAGCATTCCATATGGGCACTGGTTCTAGTCCTGGCTGCTCCTATTCTGATCCAGCTCTCTACAATGGCCTGCGGGAGCAGTGGAAGATGGCTCAAGTGCTTGGGCCCCTGCACTGGCCTGGGAGACCTGAAAGATCAGTGCAGCTCCAGTCCTTGCAGCCATCTAGGGAGTGGACTAGTGGATGGAACACCTTTCTGTCTCTGCCTCTGTAACTCTGCCTTTCAAATAAATAAGTACATAAATAAATATTTTTTAAAAGAGTGCATAGTATCTTTTATTCTGACATCATCTCTCAGCACAATATTTGACAATAAGGATATTTGTTACATGAATCAAAAAAACTGGATGAAATTAATTTAAGATAAACTAATCTAATGGGAAGAATATAGGATAGAAACTAAAAAAAAGTTAGCTTTCTTTAGCTATGTTAACTCATTGCATTCGTGGAAGTCCTTTTTTTTTCAACTTTTATTTAATAAATATAAATTTCCAAAGTACAACTTTTGGATTATGGCAGCTTTCCCCCCCCATAACCTCCCTCCCACCTGCAACTATCCCATCTCCCACTCCCTCTCCCATCCTATTCTTCATCAAGATTCATTTTCAATTTTCTTCATATATAGAAGATCAACTTAGTATATACTAAGTAAAGATTTCAACAGTTTGAACCCACACAGAAACACAAAGTATAAAGTACTGTTTGAGTAGCAGTTTTACCATTAATTCACATAGTACAACACATTAGGGACAGAGATCCTACATGGGGAGTAGGTGCACAGTGATTCCCATTGTTGATTTAACAACTGACACTCTTATTTATGACATCAGTAATCACCAGAGGCTCTTGTCATGAGCGGCAAGGCTATGGCATCCTCTTGAGTTCACAAACTCTGATCTTATTTAGACAAGGCCATAGTCAAAGTGGAAGTTCTCTCCTCTTTTCAGAGAAAGGTACCTCCTTCTTTGATGGCCCATTCTTTCCACTGGGATTTCACTCACAGAGATCTTTCATTTAGGTCATTTTTTTTTGCCAGAGTGTCTTGGCATTCCATGCCTGAGAAACTCTCATGGGCTTTTTAGCCAGATCCGAATGCCTTAAGGGCTGATTCTGAGGCCAGAGTGCTGTTTAGGGCATTTGTGACTCTATGAGTCTGCTGTGTATCCCGCTTCCCATGTTGGATTGTTCCTCCTTTTTAATTCTATCAGTTAGTATTAGTAGACACTAGTCTTGTTTATGTGACCCCTTTGACACTTAATCCTATCATTATGATCAATTATGAACTGAAGTTGATCACCTTGACTAAGTGAGATGACATTGGTACATGCCACCTTGATGGGATTGAATTGGAATCCCCTGGTCGTGCAACTCGTTTAACCTCTATGCATTTTAGTTTCCTGATCTGTACAAATAAAGGTGCTGGTTGATCTCTAACATCCCCTCTGACATCTGCGCTCTGTGATTCAGTCTTTTGTGCCTCATGTTTGACCTTGCCAGCTGGGTATTCATTATTCGTATAAAGAGCTGTGATACATTTCTAGGAACAGAAGATCAAAGTGATAGTTGGCAATAAGACTTTTGTTCAAGCATTAAGGGCTAATTAGGAAATCTGACTATAAATATGTGAATACTTTCCAAAGCTACCGGATTTCTCACATTGACTTACAAACAGACAGCAATATAATTTATCATCCTTTGATTTAAGTAGAATTCATACAGCAAACTTGGGGTCTACTGAGTTACCTTGGCTAAAAAAGCTTTATAGCACTAAGTCAATTATAATCTATGATTTCCTGGAATGGTTTCAAAGCTTATGCACATACTGTTAACCTGTGTCATTAAATAGTAATTCCCTTTCCACATTTTGTATTAAAAAAAAAAATCTTTGGTTGCTAGGAGCCAGTTCTCAGAACAGCATGATTTCAGATGAATTAAATAGCAGCAGTAGCTCTAGCATTATGAAAATGATGTTTACAAATGATTGAATTGTTCTTGAATTGCTTCCACAAAGAGCTATACTAGCTGATAAAACAAGGACCTTTCTATTATCAAAATCATGCTATCTCCTCAAGCTGACTATATAAAGGCAATAGTTGATTTTATTTTATACAAGCAGATGGATAAAACAACAGTATATTTTATGCAAACTAACCTAAGACTGCAAATAATATTCTCAGCAATATGTCAATGTTATCAGCCAACAGATTTATAAGGTGTACATGAGCATGGTGAGGGCAACAAACATCTCACTACAAAACAGGGACAAGGGCTGCAGATTTGTATTATTTACACAGCCTTCCATGCGTTGGTCAGTCTAGTCTGGAGAGTAACAAGGGCAATTCAGGTCATGAGTTTTATGCTTAATGAGTTATTACCACAATTCTGGGTGAACATGGTTAAAAAAAAAAACACTGTGGAATTTTCCCAGCTAAAAAAAATTGCTATAATTATATTCAAATGATTATTGAGGCTTTAAAATGACTCCCTGTTAAAAATTAAAAAGATAACTTGTCTTTGGGTAAAGAATGCCATTATGTAAATACTAGGTATGGGCTATATTCAGTTTTAGATCTGAAAAGTGATTATTCTTTCAAAAAACAGAGAACATAACCATTTTTTTATTTTTGGTGTGAGGTCACTATCAACGTGCTAAACCCTTAAAAATGTTTTGTTCTGAAATGGTTCCAGGAAAATAAAGCATTTGTTCTTTTTTTTTTTCTTTTTTTGTGACAGGCAGAGTGGACAGTGAGAGAGAGAGAGAGAGAGAAAGGTCTTCCTTTGCCATTGGTTCACCCTCCAATGGCCGCTGCGGCCGGCGCACCGCGCTGATCCGATGGCAGGAGCCAGGTGCTTCTCCTGGTCTCCCATGGGGTGCAGGGCCCAAGCACCTGGGCCATCCTCCACTGCACTCCCTGGCCACAGCAGAGAGCTGGCCTGGAAGAGGGGCAACCGGAACAGAATCCGGTGTGCCGGCGCCGCAAGGCAGAGGATTAGCCTAGTGAGCTGCGGCGCCGGCCAGCATTCGTTCTTAGTAATGATCAAGTTAACCAAGGCCATGTGTCAGTATGGAAACACTGACACACCTCACCTGTTGTAAGAGAATCGATATTATGAGCGGAGTTACACAGGGTCAACAGCAACCTCAGGTTCTCTTGACTTGTGGAGCCCGTGATGTATTAGTTGTCTACTGTGGTCAGAACTAACTATGAAAAACTGAGTGGCTTGAGACAACACAAGCTGTTATCTCACAGTTCTTGAAGTCAGAACTCCAAATTGGGTTTCACAGAGTCACAATCAAGGTGCTGCTTCCTTCTGGAGGGCCTGGAGGAATATCGATTTCCTTGTCTTTCCAGCTCCTGGAGGCTACCTGAGTCTCTCTGCAACTCTGTCTCTGAAATACATACACACATACACACATACATAGATCTTTAAAAAAACAAGTCTATCTTATAAGATTTTCATCCCCAGCATTGGACACTAAGATAATCACAGGCACATAACAGATCCTGTGTGTGTTCACATGACTACATTTCATATTCCAGTATATGGATATCCTAGTGGGACATCTATAGAAATGAAATATAGAACTTGGTGTTTTGGAGCTTCCATTTGACATAGCATGTGAAGATGTACATATCCTACTCTACCAAAACCATCGAAATACATTTTGGATTATGTTGTGACTTAGTCACTTAGGATTTTTGTTAAAGTGTTCCTTACATCTTCACATCATAAGCAAGTTCATGCCATTGCAATCCAAAATGAAATTGAAATTATATGCCGTAAAGGATTTGGACAGGCTGAGTGATACCTTCAAAACAACATTTCATACTAACTTGCTCTCACTGACAACTTTGTGAGGTTTGGGGATTTTTAAGGGATCCAAGAAGGCAAGGAGATGGCCACTTAAAGTAGAAACAACTTTAGAGGGACAGACAAGGTGGGTAAAGAAGAGAGCGGGAGTTTAGCCTGCCTGGACAGAGGGCAGGGGCGTTGAAACATTGTACTCCGAGGTCAGGCGGAGGCCTGAAGCTGCCTGTGGGGGGCAGTGCAGAGCAGCAGTGGACCCTGCTAAGGTGGTGGCCAGAGGCGGGGAGATGTGCCTAAAGGCTGCCTGGGAGGTTTACAGTGCGTTGTCTTAGCAATCCGGGTGTCCCAATGAGGAGCTTTCCCAAGCAATGAACTGTCCACTTGCCTTTAGATTATCTGTCTGTGCCTTTTCATCAGGCCTGGGGGTTCAGGCCCCACTGGCCCAACAGGTTCCAACAAAGCTAATGGCTTCACGTTTTCCTGTGGTAATTAGGGAGTCAATACTCTCCCACTTTTAATAGTTATAAATTCTATAATATTTGGGGGTATCTGTCTGTGTGTGTTTGTACATTTTACATAAAACAGAAAGCTGCCATGAACAAATCTAAGAATGTTTGAATAATGTTAATAAGATCTGCTGCATTAATGTTCATTTCTTCTCCCACCGAGATATTTTCCTTTTAATTTTTAAGATTTTTTTAATTTATTGGAAGGACAGAGTTACAGAGAGAGGTGGGGAGAGATACAGAGATCGTCCATCTGCTTGGCTCACTCCCTAGATGGCCATAACGGCCAGAGCCAAGCCAGGCCAAAGCCAGGATCCAGGAGCTTCGTGCGGTCTCCTGCCCAAGTTCTTGGGCCACCTTCTGCGGCTTCTCCCAGGCACATCAGCAGGGACTTGAGCTGGTGCTCCTATGGGATGCTGGTGTTGCAGGCAGCAGCTTAACCCGTTATGCCTCCACGCTGGCCCCGAGAACATTTTCTACAAAGAAAGGAATCTTCAAGTTTATTTTCAGTTCTTTATTTTTGCAGAGAGTCACAGCCTTGGTTAAACGACTGTAACACATCTCTGGTATCCAAGATTTCAATTCCTGGGCAGATTTGCTTCTTGAACACTAGATAATATTTTCTTTTGATGAAGTGATGAGATAAATCTGAGTCACTATCGTAGGAGTCATAAGCGACATTCATTAAGTAGATTGCTGCGGTTACACTGAATGGAGAGCAACTCCAGAAAAAAAAAAAGTGTTCTCAATTTATCACTAAATATCATTAAAAGTTTGGGCAATATTCTATCAAAAATGTCTTCAAATGTGACTACAGATGATAAAACATTTGAGTAATATGATTTCAAAAGTTAGAAAAATTACAGACCTGATAGAATCTTTTTATTATTACTTGTTCCGTTTAGTATTTTTTGGTCATATGCTTATTTAAGGCACTGCTTAAGGGGCCGGTGCTGTGGCACAGTAGGTTAATCCTCAGCCTGCGGCTCCGGCATTCCATAAGGGAACCGGTTCTAGTCCCAGCTGCTCCTCTTCCAACACAGCTCTCTGCTATGGCCTGGGAAAGCAGTAGAAGATGACCCAAGTGCTTGGGCCCCTGCACCTGCGTGAGAGACCTGGAAGATGCTCCTGGTTTCAGATTAGCTCAGCTCCGGCCATTGCAGCCATTTGGGGGATGAATCAGTGGATAGAATACCTCTTTCTTTGTCTCTTCCTCTCACTGTCTGTTTATCTACCTCTCAAATAAATAAATAAAAATACCTTAAAAAAATAAACCACTGCTTAGCATTCACCACACTAGACACTGGAAAATCAATGATGAACACACCACAGTTTTGCTCTGAAATCACTGTTTGGATGAAAAATCTATTAAAGATAGTAGAATAAAGCAAAGCCATGACAAATTCCATGAAATAGTTTAAAATATATATATAAAGTGCAGTCCCTGGGATCAGAGATTGAAGCATAATCTTAATTTTACAATGTTGATGAGATCTTTCAAGACAAGATTATATCTTGCTGCAGCACACTGTTTTACAAAGAGCAGGATTGGGATCCTGCAAATCATTTACCTTTTTTAACCTTAGAGGTAACACTGAAAATAGCAACCATCAACTTCTATGAAGTATGTACTATGTATCAGTTCTTCACATACGGCCTTTCATTTCATCCTTACAGCAACTCTGTAAGCTAAGTACTAATAGTATTGTTCCTGTTTTTCAGATGAGGGGCCAAGTTCACAGCTAAATAGCAAAGAGATTCAAATTGAGTCAGATTTTAATCCAGAGGCTGTGCTCATAACTGTTACACTCTAGGGTCTCTCAAGCAAGAATTTAATAAGCAGTGGCAATGATGATGATGACCGGCTGTCTTAATTCAACATTTGGATTTCACAAGCCATGCACAGATAAATATTACACTTTTTATGTTTTAGAAGACCAAATAGTATATTTTACTGATTGGAATGATTTGATTTATATAGTTCCTTTCAGTCTTTTCTCATCTTTTTCTACTGCCTTTTTCTTCCTCGTTCACAAACAGGAAGTAATTCAGGTCTGTTTGAAAAGCTTTCTACTTGTATCATCATAAAGGAGATGCTTGGCAGTTGGTAAGTTTCCTCTAGGGGCCATGAAACAAGAAGGGGCTAGAAGACAGATACTGCCCACATTGGAGACTTCTGAGGCATTAGGTCGGCTCAAAATTCCTGCTTTCTGTATTAACCACAAACTCTCCGACCCCTAAAGAGAGCCAAGTCTCAAAGTAGGTTATATGTATGTGGGTCTGCCATACACAGCACATCTCCATTTTATATTCCAGCTTATATGACATTTTCTATAGAGCCATACCTTACAGAACTATAGATCTGGGGGTTTATTTGCTGCAAATTACACTTACTCAAAGACATCTGGTTAAAAACATTCCACAGACACATCCTCCTTCTAGCAAATACTATCCATCCAGAGTTTATTCAGAAGAGCAGAGGAATTGCTGCCCAGGGTCATCCGTCCTGTTGCATTTCCCAAGGGCTCTCTTCCAGTTTATTAGAGGAAAATAAAGGAAAGGATCATAGACTAGCAATCTAGTTTCTTCCACTTCATGATGTCTACAAATCTTCCAGTGTTCTTGTAAGCACTGAATGAGACAATGCAAGAAGTGTGCCTGGCACACTGTTAGTGAACAATATATGATTTAACTGTCTTTTCTCCATATGTGTATACACACATAACTTTATCAGTTTTATTTTTAATTTATTTACTTGAGAGGCACAGGGAGAGAGAGAGAGAGAGATCCCATTTGATGGTTTGCTCCCTAAATGTCCACAATGACCAAGGCTGGGCCAGGCTAAAGCAAGGAGCTATAACTCAATAAAGCCAGGTCCCCCACCTGGGTGGGCAGAGACCCAGCTATTTGAGCCATCACTATTACATTCAGTGTCTACACAAACAGGATGCCAGAGGCCAAAGCCAGAGGCAGAGCCAGAGCCAGCTATGTGACTCAAGTGCTTCAGTGTGTGATGCAGACATCTTAACTGGTGGCTTAACCACTGGGCTAAAGGCTTGCCCCTTGGTATCAGATTTAATGTATGTTAGTGAAGAACTATGTAAAAATATCATAGAGTACAAAATTCAAAAGATATGAAGTGAGCATGCAGCAAAAGTAAATCTCTCTGCTACCCCAAGGTAGCCCAGTATCTAGTTCTTGTCCCTAGAGGAGACCCCTGGGACTAGTTTCACATTGATTCTGTGGCTGTGGAGATATTTGAAACACTTACAAATGGCTCGGTTTAAAAAAAATTCATGTTTAATCTCTTGGGAATTCAACAGGGACGAGGAGTTTCAAATGGTAAGTATATGCATTGTGAATGATGGAGGTAAAATGAGCACAGATGCCTCCATTGTCCTATTCTCTCTTCAATAATTTGCTCTGGTCATTTACTCAGTTTCTCTGATTTCAGCTACACTACAAAGTTTTACTGAATGCTTATCTGTGGGGCCCCTCAACTGTGCCGCTTTAGAATTTGTCCTGTACCTCCACACAGTCTTAGTCATGGTGCCAGGAATCTGCCCTAATGAGAAACTTACTGTGAGGCTCTCAGATTAATCATATCAGTTTCTTTTATCCAGTTGCCAGATTTGCTACCAAGAGATTTTTCACACTAGGGAAACAATCAGAATCTTGGAAAATGCAATCGAGGGAAGGCCATTTCCTTAGAAGAGAGTGAGACTTATACATCCTGTGAAATGAAGGTTTCCTAAATTGTGGTAAAAACTGGATTGAGGCTATTGGTTTACGGTTATTGGAATGATCTTCATAACTCCTGGGATAATTCCTTCTTGGGCTCATTAGGCAATCCTCAATCTGGTACAGAGAGAGAATGAAGCATCTGACTTGATTTAATTTAAAAACTCCAAAAAGGCTTCCCCCCTAACCAGGTACACACTGGGAGGGAAATTCTCTTTTGTGTCTTGTAGCTAACAAAATTAAATTTCAGCCGCAGGCTTAGCAAGCGTGTTTCTCAGTTTCCCATGGAGTTTAATCACTGAAGATGATATGTGACTTCCAGGTAACATGGTGGAATAGCGCATGTTTGTTTAACAACCGTACCTGAATGTTGAATGGAAGGGAAATATCCACATACAAGTAAATTAATGAAAACAAAAAGTGAACAAAGTAAAGCAAGCAAAAACACCCAACATAGCAAAAAAAGGGGAGGATAAGCTTTTTCTACATTGAAATTAGAGAGAAGGGGCAGACATTTGGTGCAGCGGTGAAGACGTAGGTTAGGGTGCCTGGCTCTGGTACCCAGCTTGGGCTTAGGACTTCAGCTTCCTGCTGTTGCAGACCCTGGAGGGCAGCAGGTGATGGCTCAAGTGGTTGGGTTCTTGCCACCACGTGTGTTCTGCAGTCATTTGGGGAGCGAACTGGATGACGGGCAGTCACTCTGTCTCTCAAATCAATGTGATTTTTAAAAATTAAAAAAAAGTTGGAGCTGGCGCTGTGGCAACCAGGTTAAGTCACTGCCTGCAGTGCTAGCATCCCATGTGGGCACCAGTTCAAGTCTCTGCTGCTCCACTTCTGATCCTGCTCCCTGCTAATATGCCTGGGAAAGCAGTGGAAGATGGCTTGATTGCTTGGGCTCCTGCACCCACATGGGAGTCCTGGAAGAAGCTCCTGGCTCCTGGCTTCAGTCTGGCCCAGCTCCAGCTGTTGCAGTCATTTGGAGAGTGAACTAGTAGATGAAAGGTCTCTCTGTCTCTCCATCTCTCTCTGTAACTCTGCCTTTCAAATAAAATAAAATGTCTTTAAAAAACATTTAAAGAATAGGGAACAATTAAAATTTCCTACAAATATCCTTAACAATGTTGCTTTACAGGAAATAATTAAGACCAGATCACAACGACCAGGACTGGGCCAGGACAGAGTCAGGAGTCAGGAGCTCAATCCATGTCTACCACGTGGGAAGCAGAGGCTGAAGTACTTGAGGCATCTTCTGCTGCTTTCCCAGGTGCATTAGCAGGGAGCTGCATTGGAAGCAAACCAGCTGAGACTGGAACCGACACTCCAATATGGGAAGCTGGAGTTGCAGGTGGCAGTTTAACGCTCTGGACCACAAAGCCGGCCATGCCATTGACTTCTGGGGGAGATCCCCAAATACTTTTCCTCTTAAGGAGACTTCCATGCTTTTTCTTTTCATTATGTTTCATGTTCTTCCTTACACAGTTATTTCTGTTTGGAACTTCCATCTTCTTAAGGAGGAAGCCATGTCATAAGCATTTATCCCCCACATCGCCTAGTATAGTTGTTTGCATATAATAACCGACCTGTGATTGCTGGTGAAGCCATAGTCTGAGTTTGAAAATGAAAGCATGTGGACAGGAAAAGCCTTGAACTCCTGGAAAACATTTTTCTCTGAAAGGTGCAAGTGTCATTGCACATAGCAGGGACTATCTTTCAAGGTCCTGGAATTAGTCATTGTGAAGCACATGAATTCTTCAGTTCCATTAGAATTTCCCAGGCCTGTAGCATAGTAAATATAACTCTTAACCTTGACCCTTTATTGCAGCTCAAATGGCTTGAGAGTTGTCTCTCAAATATTTAATTATCTTACATGAATTGCTTCACTGTTTATCAGTGTATTGCTGTATATCATTATATGCTTTGGACAAGGTCATATAAAAGTTATTTTGTATGTTTTCTGATCAAATCATTATTTTGGTTTGTGATTCTTTATCTGTATAATTAATAAGAGAAAATAAACCGTAGAACATAGAAATGGTTCATAGTACACAGTTCAAATTATTTTTTCTATCATTTTCTGCTAGATCAGTGATTTCCAAATTGCTCAGGTGCATCTGGGATTTTGCACAATTGACAAAGTAAATGCAAGTTAATAGAAGGGCCTTGGGACTGAGAACCAAGGGAGCCAGAGGTAATAACTCAGCTTTAAGCATCTTCCTTCTTTTTTCTTACTTTCTCTCTTTTTCTTTCTCTTTCTCTTTCTTCTCTTTCTCTTTCTCTTTCTCTTTCTCTTTCTCTTTCTCTTTCTCTCTCTCTCTCTCTCTCTCTCTCTCTCTCCTTAAGATGTATTTATTTCTTTATTTGAAAGGCAGAGCAACAGAGACAGAGGGAGAGGCACAGGCAGGCTCACTCCTGAAATGGCAATAACAGTTGGCCCTGGGCCAGGCTGAAGTCAGGAGCCCAGAACTCTGTCTGGGTCTCTCACATGGGTGGCAGAGGCCCAAGCTCTTGATCCACTTCATGCTGTCTCCAAGGCACATTAGCAGGTAGCGGGATTTGAAACAGAGTAGCTGGGACTGGAATCAATGCTTCAATGTGGGATGCCTGTATCACAGGCAGTGGCTTAACCCACTGCCCGACAGCGCCTGCCCCACTTTAAAATCATTTGCCTTCTTGATTTTCAAGTCTACTTTTAATTCACACCACTGGACCCTCTCTTTCCTTAGCTTCCTTGTAAGAACTGTGCTGTGAAACTCACTCTTCTGAGAACTATGTAACCAGGTGTACACACACCTTCTGACGTAAGAATTCTCTTCCAGGTGTAGCAGATGATGAGACAGGTCAGAGAGGCCCATTTTCCAGGCCGGTTCTCCATGTCCACATCACCAGTTCGCTCCCATCTTCAGGGCCCATCATGTGCCATCATTTCTTGGACTTCTCTCCAATCCATCCCTGTGTCATCATTTGTTCTTGATTATATTATATTTTCCTTCTAGAATTTAAAGTGTTTGCATTATCTCCCTGGACATCTGAGATTAACTAAATGGCAAAATTTTTACTATACATGTTTTTTCCTCCCTCTCAACCTGTTATTTTGATGTCAGTCATGAAATAAATGAAAAAATACTCCCTATGGACTAAATTCCTGCTTAAAATTTGCCTGAAATGATTGGAAAAGGTAAACATAAATATGTTATAAATATTTATAAATTTCAATATCCACCTATATTCAAATAGATTTTATGCAATTATCTGTTATATTTGATTTATCTTTCTTGAAGCATAAAATAATCATCTATCTTCATTATTGACCATGCCCTAACACAAGAGTCCATATGCCTTTAGTCTTTTTTTTAATTATTTTTTAATGTTTCTTTTTTTTATTTGTAAGGCAGAGTTACAGATAGAGAGAGGGAGAGACAGAGAGAAGGATCTTCCATCTGCTGGTTCACTCCCAAAATGGCCACCATGGTTGGAGCTGCTCTAATCCAAAGCCAGGAGCCGGGAGCTTCCCCCGGGTCTCCCACGCAGGTGTAGGGGCCCAAGGACTTGAGCCATCTTCTACTGTTTTCCCAGGCCATAGCAGAGAGTTGGATTGGAAGTGGAGCAGCTGGGACTTGAATTGGTGCCCATATGGGATGCCAGCACTGCAGGCGGAGACCTAGCCCACTACGCCACAGGGCTGGCCCAATGCCTATAGTCTTTCAGAGTGATCTTCTCTCAGAAATAACAACCAATGCTATCCCATAATATGCTGAACATAATTATAATAATGTCATCAAAAACATTTTACAATTCCCCAGAGACATGGGAATCATTTTTAATTATTCTATGAGTGTTGTCTATAATCCCTGAACAGTTTTTCAAAGTAGCTACTTCTTTTTTTATTTATTTTTTTAGCAGCTACTTCTAATACATACAGAAACAGAGGGTCAAGGGGGTATTGTAATTTTCCCATGTCTACCTCAATAAAAACTGAAGTTATTGTTTGAAGCCAGTAGATTCTGATTACTTTCTTTCTTTCTTTTTTTAAATTTTTATTTATTTGAAAGAGTTAGAGAGAGAAAGACAGACAGAGAAAGAGAGGTCTTCCATCCACTGGTTCACTCCCCAAACAGCCATAATGGTTGGAGCTGAGCCGATCTGAAGCCAGGATCCAGGAGCTTCTTCCAGGTCTCCGTTGTGAGTGCTGGGGCCCATCGCTTTCCCAGGCCGTAGCAGGGTGCTGGATTGGAAGTGGAGCAGCTGGGATTGAACTGGCACCCATATGGGATGCCAGCCCTGCAGGCTGGAGCTTTAACCCACTGTTCTACAGGGCTGGCCCCTGGATTCTGATTTCAAAGCCTCTAATCTTTCCTATGTGTAACTCCTTTTTCTTGATATTATATAATTTTAAAAACTATCATATGGTATAAAATAGTCAATAGGCACTTTTTTTCCCTAAAGGACATCAATACTCGAGGTTAAATATATTGTTTGTTTGTTTGTTTTTTTAAAGGAAATATATTGGAGCCAGCGAAGCGGGTAAAGCTGCCGTCTGTAGTGCCAGCATCCCATATGGGCCCTGGTTCAAGTCCTTTCTGTTTCATTTCCAATCCAGTTCTCTGCTAAGGCCAAGGAAAGCAGTGGAAGATGGCCCAATTCCTTGGGCCCCTGCATCTGCATGGGAGACCAGGAAGAAGCTCCTGGCTCTTGGCTTCAGATCAGCATAGTTCTGGCCATTGTGGCCAACTGGGGAGTTAACCAGCAGATGGGAGACTCGCTCTTTCTCTCTCTCTCTGCCTCTCCTTCTCTCTCTGTGTAACACTGAGTTTCAAATAAATAAATAAATCTTTTTAAAAAAGTAACTGTATGAACTTCAAAGGCAAAGAGAAGGAGAGAAAGACAAATAGACGTGGGGTTGGAGTAGGGTGCACGTTAGTAGGAAGCCAGACTGGAAGCAGAGCTCGGACTTGAACTCAGAAACTCTAAAATGGCATGAGGACATCCAAGCCAAATTGTATCCTAACCATTGACCCAAATACCCATGCAATGTTTTGCTTTTTTCCCTGTGTTTTCTAGACTTCATTAAACTTTTTGATGATGTTTTAAACTGAGGGAAAAATAGGTAGAAGAGAATGTAACATGGAAACCTTCAAAGAGAACCATGTAGATCTTTCATTCAAGTAATACTAACTTGCAAAGTTTATTTTATTTGTAGACACAATTATTTTTCTGACACTACAGTTTTGTATCTGTCTTATATCAGCTGATAAATCCCTAACATATTGGATAATTAAATGATTATTTCACACTGTATGCTCTATAACTATTAACTTTTCAATTTTTTTGTGTGTTTTGCTAAGAAAAAAACTTCAAATAATTGATTAAACACATAGGTGTAGGCTGCATTAAATGAATGAAATTTGAGAAAATAAATTCTCCTCTCATTGTAAGGTACTACAGCCAACAAACTATAGTTAGATTTATTTATTTTAAGGAAACTCCCCAGGAATAGCTTATCCTAGATCCTGCTTATGAGCTAGTTCACTGATTAATTTTAACAAGCCAGGAAACCACAGATTGTGAAAACTGAAGTAGATAAAGTATAATCACAGAAACTCTGCCTTGTTCACTAGATAGTGTGGTGGTGACAGAACTGTTGCTAACTGATAAGCACTATCAAAAAAGCAGTGCAGAGAGTGAAAATTGGTCTGTGGCAACAGAGAAATGCTGATTCTAAACTGTTGGTCCAAGTTGCTTAGATATAACCCTCTGTAAAATAGAGAAAATCAATTTATGCGAGTATTAAAGGTTGGCAGATGTGCCTTGGGAACATCTCACCTTATGGGTTATAATCCTGAGCTCCACAAGCAACATTTCTCTATATGACACTTCCAGAATCACCAGGAAAGGATTAAGCTGTTCATCTCAGCTGCCCGTTTATTAGGCCAAGATAATATTAACTTCTTTTAAAATAAACAAACTGGAGTTCATGTTTATAAACTATGCTATGGTCAGAGGATCTGCTCATCCTAGAATCTTCTAGGTTAATCCTGGATAGATGTTCCTTGTATCATTTCTATTTTTGACTAGATGTTTAGATTATAGAAATGGGATGTTTTTAGGAACTAAAGATTCTGGGTAAAATTGGAAAAGAAATGTAACCGTGGATAAGCAGCAGTCTCACCAGGGACTGAACGTATTTTGAGGCCAGGGCTAACTCTGGCAGCTGGGATGGTGTTGGGGGAGGGATTTGGGGAGTGACCCGGAAGATGGGAGTTCCCTGACTCTGTATTTCAAATATATTAAAAATAAACAAATAAATAAAATATTTTGAATGTTAAGAGTTTTGCCATCTATTGAAGTGTTAAATACGCCAAGAATAGCAGCACAACTTTTGTTCAAATTTTTTTTTATTTTAGGTGTAATGAATAAATAAAAATATTACAGTATTGTTTAGCGTTCAACCAATAAAAGAATCACATTTGGGCCGGCGCCGCTGCTCACTAGGCTAATCCTCCGCCTAGCGTCACTGGCACACCAGGTTCTAGTCCCGGTCGGGGCGCCAGATTCTGTCCCGGTTGCCCCTCTTCCAGGACAGCTCTCTGCTGTGGCCAGGGAGTGCAGTGGAGGATGGCCCAAGTGCTTGGGCCCTGCACCCCATGGGAGACCAGGAGAAGCACCTGGCTCCTGGCTCCTGGCTCCTGCCATCAGATCAGCGCGGTGCGCCAGCCACAGCGCGCCGGCAGCGGCGGCCATTGGAGGGTGAACCAACGGCAAAGGAAGACCTTTCTCTCTGTCTCTCTCTCTCACTGTCCACTCTGCCTGTCAAAAAAAAAAAAAAAAACAAAACAAAACAAAACAAAACACAACAACAACAACAACAAAAAACTGCTTCAGGCATGCTCTGCCTGTTCCACCCAGGAGGACAGAGAAGAGGACCTGTAGTTCGAAAGTCTATGTCTTTTATATAACTTTATCACCAGAAGCCAGAATATTTTTTTTTTGGTCTTTAATACATACACATTGAATAAATGAGTGTTTCAAGGAATCAATGAACAAATCATCCCAAGTAGTATCCAGCAGTTGCAGGTGTTAAATCCGACAGATTCTTTCTTCTTTAATTCTTTTTGTTCATGTCTCTCCTAGCATCCCTCTCTCCTTTCATCTGCAAGTCACTCTGTCTGATTTTGCTAGTGATCTTACCTGTTCTTATTGATGCCCCACTGGTATTGATATTGGAATTTGACCCCTTAAAATTATATCGGAATGTGGTCCCTTAGAGTTCCCCCAAAGTCCCACCTGGGACATGTTATCAGAGTTTGGGGTGCCATACGATATCACCATATGCTTATTAGTAAATCCCCAATAGTAATGAGCCTGAGTGGGTTCTTGCCTAATATTCAGAGAAGAATTCTGAATGCCGGCGTAAATGAATGAGGCAGCATGGTGCATTTTAAGCTTTTATTTGGTGCAAAAAATGCATAGGCGAGTGAGGGCTTTATTTAAGAGAGAGAGGTAGATCTAGGTTCATATTGAGCACCAGGAACCAGCCACATGGAGGAGCATCTAGGCCAGGAAGCATGGGGCGGGTGGGGCCATGCACCCTGGAGGCACAGGGTTGCAGCCAGCCCCCTACTGGCTAGAGACCAGGGTGAGGAAAAAGGAGGAAAAGGCCGGACATACCCTGCCCCAGGCTTTTAACCCACTTCCAAAGGGGAGTGGTTAATTAACCTGATTGGCCGGTGGGCACCCAGGTGTGACCAGGTTGGGATATGAGGTCACACAGGGGCGTGGTAAAGGCGTGGTCTTCCAGCTCACAAACCTGAGTTTAACCTGTATGCCTGCCTACTTCAGTATGACCACTAATATGAGAACTTGAGTTATAAGCGGATAGACATCTTCAGTTACAGAAACCATTGGGTTAAAACCTTATTTGGTTTTTGGTTATCTTAATAATGAAAGTAAATACTTGAATTGCCAGAGAAACCAAAAATCTCAAACTTCTATGCTGATAGAAATTTAAAAGAAGTTGTTTCATGTTCTTTCTAAATAAAGGTCGGGAAAAATATGCGTCACATAATTACTCTACACATATGTGCAGAAATTCATTAATATCTCACTGGGTTCATTGCTGAAGCTTGAAAAATATGACTGAAGGAAGATTAGCAATTATTCTGTTTTGATTTTGTTTCAATGTCCTCTAACAAAATTTGCTAATACTGGTTTAGATCAGATCTATAAAGAGCAGTTACTCAACATATTCATTAAACATTTTAAAACTATGATTAATGGATATTAAAATCACAGGCATTTTGTTCAATTACTCCTTATGACTCACCACAGGAAATCCTAAATTACATTCTCCTAAAAGGGTCTTTATTTAATTTTTAAAAGATTTTTATTCATTTATTTGAGAGTTGCAGATAAAGAGAGGGAGAGGAAGAAATAAAGGTCTTCCATCTCCTGGTTCACTCCCCAAATGGCCACAGCAGCTGGAGCTGGGCCGATTCAAAGCCAGGAGCCAGGAGCTTCTTCCAGGACTCTGAAAGGGGTGCAGGGACCCATGCTCCTGGCCATCCTCCACTCCCCTCCCAGGTCATTAGCAGAGAGGTGGAATTGGAAGTGGAGTAACCAGGACTTGAACTGACACCCATATGAAATGCTGGAGCAGCAGGCAGAGGCTTAGCCTACTATGCCACAGCACTGGCACCAGGTCTTAAAAAAATACTTAATGGTGATGATTCTTAGTTCTATATGATTCTATTTTATTCACCTAAGTCTTTTTGTATACATAGCTTGATGGCAACACAGATACACGAAGCTAACAGACTCTTGAGTTTCAATTGTTTTCAAATATATTTAACTCATTGTATTGGGGTTAAAACCTGATGGTTCCATAAAGATGTTATTATTCACATTTGGGGATAAATTGGCATGAAAGATAATGTCGATCTTAGGCAAAAGCAGATAAGGAAGTAGGAATCTACTTACTAGTTAAAATGGTTGTGAATGTTTCACTCAAGAAGAAGCTAAGGGTCCTTGTCTTCGCGCAGGAAGGAATTCAGGCGTGAGACAGAGAGCAGTGGAAAGCAAAGCAGCAAGGTTTATTAGGGCAGGGACATCCGTAAGAACGGATGGGCGCCCCTCCAGACAGGACCTGGGAGAGAGTGCGCAGTTCGCGTTCAGGCTGGGGTTTTTAAGGGGATGGGTCTTGCCTTCCCACCTTTTCTCTCCCCCTCTCCTTCTCCTCCAGAACAAAGGACTTGTTGGGTGTAAATACAAAAAAAATTCCTTTCTGAGTTTCCCGCTGAAGTAGTCAGACAGGGAAGCCTGGCTGGTGCCGGCCAGGGGCTTCTCTCTAGGGTGCCGCCTTAGAGGAAGGATGTTTATCAGGCCAGGTAGGAGGGGCAGGACCCCCTGGAAGGTCATCAGGATCCAGGCGGGACTTTGAAGTGCAGACACTGTGTACCTGGAAGGTTCCAGGTTATGGGGCGACTTTGAAATGCGGATGCTGTAGATGTCAATTTCCTTAGGCCTTTCCCACACACATAGGTTAATTTCTGACTTCATACCTCACAAATATAGTCAAATTGCTCATGTCCATCAAAAAATGTCTGATTAAGACTCCTTTTTTAAAGACTTATTTAGGGCTGGTGCTGTGGTGTAGTGGGCTAAAGCCTCTGCCTGCAGTGCAGGAGTCCCATATGGGAGCTGGGTTCTAGTCCCGGTTGCTCCACTTCCAGTCCAGCTCTCTGCTGTGGCCCGGGGAAGGCAGTGGAGGATGGCCCAAGTGCTTGGGCCCCTGCACCCACATGGGAGACCAGGAGGAAGCTCCCAGCTCTCAGTTTTGGATCAGCCCAGCTTCATCCATTACAGCCATTTGGGGAGTGAACCAGCAGATGGAAGACCTTTCTGTCTCTCCCTTTCACTGTCTTTAACTCTACCTCTTAAATAAAAATCTTTTTAAAAAAAAAGACTTATTTATTTATTTGAAAGGCAAAGTTACAGATATACACACATAGAGATCTTTCATCTGCTGATCTACTCCCCAGTGGCTGAAAAGGCTGGGGCTGAAGCCAGGGGCCTCTTCCATGTCTCCTAAATAGGTATAAGGACCCAAGCACTTGGTCATTATCATGGAGCAGCAGATACCCAAACTGGAGTCCATATGAGATACCTGTGTTGCAGGTGGCAGATTTATCCTCTACACCACAATGCTGGCCACAAGACTCCTTCTAAGTAACTTTCTTTGTGGGTTATAAATGCCTTGGGTATCCCACTTATTCATATTTCAGCCTTACTTTATCCTGATAATTGATATTATAGCTTAGTGAAATGAGCTATATCATTTAAATTTAAATGAGAAGTGATCTAAACTAAAGAAAATTCATACAACATACTCAATGCCATGTGGTTTATAGTGTAGGAAGCCCTGCAGATGCAGGTTTATTCTAGAGCATGATACATTCTTCTAATATGGATCCTGGGATACTCCTAACCTCAAAGACAAGACCAGATTTCACATTGTCAAGTCCAGACCCAGAGTTTTTCCCCTATTCAAAATGCGTAAGATGCTGCCTGTTTGTTTTCAAGGATGTGGAAAGAAGATAAGACCACAACTTTGGCAGCTGTCATGATTCCTTACACGCAGCATGTGTGTTTGAAAATCACAGGGACATTTGCTACATTAGCCAAAGCATAATCAGTATAGTAATCATAGTATATATTAATGTTTTGAATAAAAAGTTTCCATTTGAAGAAACATGTTCCCTGACTGGAAGCGTCACATTAAATAAACATGAAATAAATGGGTTAGACTTTGAAAGAACATCATCCTCTTAGGAGATTTCTAGCTTTCTCCTTGACCATGTGCATCACTGTAAGAATGATGCTTGAAAGAAAGCTCTTGCCTGGGTAAGAGTCTGGCCTAAGGATGCAGTCTTTTCTAATCACCGTTCTGTTTTTTGTTTTTCTTTAACCTATAAAGATGTTAGGTCTATTTCCTCATTTTGTGGATGAAGAAGGTGGAAACCAGAAGGAAAAAGTGACTTGCTCAAAAGCGCATCATTTCATAGTGATAAAATCAGGATTTCACCTAAATTCTGATTCCACTATACGTGCCACGCCAACCTGCCTCTTCGCATACTGATACCCTTATTACAGTGGAAGATGAGGACTGCAGTTCTTCCCGTGATCCTAATATTCAAATCCAAGAGTTACAGCACCTAATTCTCAGCACGAAGCTATCTGATAAAGGAAGGGAGATCTAGAAGGCTGAGCGAGGGGATATGAATAATCTTCCCTGATTAAGCCTGGAGAAATGCTTTTGCTCCTCTTTAGAGAACATTTTTCTAAAAATGACTTGAATACTCGAGTCTGTCAAATAGGTGTCTATCATCTGCATATTTTTGGATGAACACTGACAAATACTTATTCCATTTTCCTCACTTTTACTATGCTTTATTAATCTCCAAAACCTCCTGTCACTACAGAATAGCATGCCTGTAAAATGTTGACAGCTTCCAAGATTGTGACTCTTTGTAAATAAGCTATATTTTTGGTAGATGCCTATTCATCCTCTAGATATTATCAGTAAAAATTTCTCCATGCCATAATATAAGCCGGATTTCGATACTGGACTTCATTTATTTGCACTTGAGCTTCAAATAACTGCTCTTCTTTGTTTCAGAATAGAACTTATCTATTAGTTCTAGGGTTCTTTGTTAAGATATGTAGATGCGATTCATTACTCAACAGATGCTTGTCATGATCCAGCTAAATTCAAGCCTTCACATCAAATCTTTTTGAAATTATAAGATGAATATGAAGGTATGCTCCTTTCTAGTTCAAAGAACCAGTTCTTACATTTGTGATAAAATAAATTGCTGAATTTAGAATTTGTAAATTCAATTTCTTCTAAACAAAAGTTAGTTGCATAAAATAGTTTACATCAGCTAGAAGATGTAGACCATGGACAAAAAGAGTTACGAGTCATGAATTTTTGATAAGTAGAATGCATACAGTACAAACTAAGTAGCAGGAATATGGAAAACAAATCCTTCAATGGGGACATAAAGAGGCATGTTAGGACGGGTCTTGTGTGTTTAAGAACTGCTGCACTAAAGCTTTCAATATTAAATCTGGGTGGAACTGTTTTATAACCACTTGGAATATTGTTATGAAACCCAGGTTAGAATAGCAGTTGAAGATAAACAATCAGATTGTTGTGTAAGCAAAAATGGATGTGACATCCTATGTGGTTTCACAGTAGATATAGAGGAACCAAGGATATCACCTAAATATTTTGGCATTTTAAAAGGTTTTATTTAGTTTTGAAGATCATTTTTCCATCATTTGAAAATTGTTATTCTATTCTCTTCTTAATTCAAACAAGATGTCATGCCAAGCTAAGGACTTGGGGCTGGCACTGTGGCACAGCGTTTTAAGCTGCTGCCTGCAGCACCAGCATCTAACCAGCATGGGTGCTGGTTAGAGTCCTGGCTGCTCCTCTTCCGATCCAGCTCTCTGCTGTGGCCTGCGAAAGCAGTAGAAGATGGCCCAAGTGCTTGGACCCCTGCACCCACATAGGAGACCCGGAAGAAGCTCTAGGCTACTGGCTTCGGATCATCTCAACTCCAGCCATTGTGCCCATCGGGGGGATGAACAGCGGATGGAAGACCTCTCTCTCTCTCTCTGCCTCTGTGACTCTATGAATAAAATGAATAAAATAAATCTTTTTTTAAAAAAGCTAAGAACTTAAAGGTCCAGCTCTGGCTTAGCAATAAAAGTTGTCTCAATGTCTTGCTAGTACACAGTACACTCTGTACAGCATGGTAACCCCCATGGAAAACACAGTGACTGTGCTGAGTGTTCTGCTCTCTGAGATGGTGGAGGGAGAAATGAAGTCACAGTATCAACTTGGGTCCATATCCAAGTTTCACTACATTTGTAAGGCTTTGGACAAGTTGTTTAAATCTCCTCGAGTCTTAATTTCTTATCTTTAAAATGTATTTAATAATATCAACCTCAAGCTTGGTACATAGAATCAATTACATTTTTTTTAAGATTTATTTATTTATTTGAAAGACAAAGTTACCGAGAGAGGTAGAGACAGAGAGAGATCTTCCATCCGCTGTTCACTCCCCAGATGGCTGCAATGGCTGGAGCTGAGCTGATCTGAAGCCAGGAGCCAGGAGCTGCTTCTGGGTCTCCCACGCAGGTGCAGGGGCCCAAAGACTTGGGCCATCTTCCACTGCTTTCCCAGGCCATAGCAGAGAGCTGGATTGGAAGTGGAGTGGCTGAGACTCGATCTGACACCCATTGGAATGCCAGCATTGCAGGTGGCAACTTTACCTGCTACGCCACAGCACTGGCCCTAATTAAATTTATATTGCTTGCAGGTAGTAAGTGCTTTGATAATAACTACAAACACTATTATTACCTAATGTCAAAGTTGCTCATTTAGGATTATTATTATATTAAAATGGTGTTATCTGCATCTTATAAGGTACCATGACAGCGGTGAAATACTAGCTAGTTGCCACAATTTGATGAAACCATATTGATAACAAAATAGATTACTGCAAATAATGACAAAGTCACTAAATTTCAGAAATATGCATGGATACAGTTTACTAGACAATAAAGATTAGATTACTAAATCCCTTCCATTTGAAATATCTTTAGATGGTTTATGCTAAGTAAAAGACATAAGCAATAAAACACATTTTTGTTCTTCCTGTTGATTTCTCCTGACAGGGTCAAGTCATTTGTGAAGATGCAATCATTTTTTGTTGTTGTTGAGCCTTACAATTCAATCTCCTTTAATAATTATATCTTCTCAATTCATGATTGTGACTGGTATGAGATACACACACGCACACACACACATACAACATACACACATGTTTACCCCCATACCAAGTCTGAGGTTAGGATTAATTAGAGTAGGCTATGCTGCTATAACAAATATATTCCCAAAACTCAATGGTTTAAAGAACAAGATTATTTCTTTATTTTTTTTTTCGTAACAGAACAAGGTGATATCAATGTCAGCATAATGGTTTTCCTTTAAAATCGTTCACTGACAAGACTGATAGTCCCTGCTACCTTTGATGCGTTGCATGCAAAGCCCCATAGGATACTACTATTCTGTCAGCCAGAAAGGGAAAGGAAATAGGAAGAAACTGTTAAGAAGACTTTATAAGCCTACCACACATATAAACTCTGATTATAATCCATTGGGTAGGACCCAACTCCCATAATCAAACTGGATTGTAGACAGAGTCCTGTTTTGTGCCAAGAAAGGGCAATGGTTTTTAATGAACCTCTAGCAGCCTCTGCAACATTTTCCAATGTTAAAGCAAATGCCGGCCGGCGCCGCGGCTCACTAGGCTAATCCTCCGCCTTGCGGCGCCGGCACACCAGGTTCTAGTCCCGGTCAGGGCGCTGGATTCTGTCCCGGTTGCCCCTCTTCCAGGCCAGCTCTCTGCTGTGGCCCGGGAGTGCAGTGGAGGATGGCCCAAGTGCTTGGGCCCTGCACCCCATGGGAGACCAGGAAAAGCACCTGGCTCCTGGCTCCTTTTAAAAAAAATTAAAAAGCAAATGCACTTAGTTGAAATAGTTAATGAATTCACTAGTTACTTTAGGGAGATATGTCAACAGCTGAAATATGCTCTGTTTCAGTTTCCTGGACATATCATCTCCCGAAAAAAAATTGAGACAGTGTGTCTTAAAATGTGATGTAAGACCACTGGTAAATGTTAACAAGAGTAGGGACAAAAGGAACACGTCTATTTGTATGAAAACTGACCCCCTAAGTGAAACCATTAATCTGTGGCAATTTCATGTTCCCCTGAGGTCACCATAGTAACAGCAATGAATCAGCTTTTCATGAGACAAAATCTGTGCCGGCAGGATTCTATAGGCCAAAGCAGGGACCCTGGATCTGAATCTGAGTATGATGGGCCCGGAGGGTTTTGAGCAGTGGAGTGACATGTTCGGAATTAGACTTCTGAAAGGTCATTATGGAGGTTCCATAGAGTACACTGTAGGAGACAAAAGTAGACGTGGGGTGGCCCATTAAGTTGCACTTACATGATTCTTAATGAATCATGACGGAAAGGCCATAGACTGGAATATTAGTGATGGAGACGGTAAGAAACAAATGGATCAACGTGTTCCCCGAAAGAGGATTAGAAACACTCAGGCAAATGGTGGCAAAGTGAGAAGCATCTTCCTGCCAGGGATAGATTATTTTAGATTTGTGCATTTAAAAAAATTTATTTCAAAGGCAGAGAGACAGAGAGAGACGGGGACAAACAGAGAGAGACCTTCCATTTACTGGGTCATTCCTAAAATGCCTATAACAGCCAAAGCTGGACTAGTCTGAAGCCAGGAGCCATGACCTCAGTTTGGGTTTCCCACATGGGTGGGCAGGGACCCAACACTTGACCCACCCCTGCTGTCTCCTGAGGTGCATATTAGCAGGAAACTGGAATTGGGGGTGGAGCTGGCACTTGAACCCAGGTATTTTACTGTGGGATGTGGGTGTCCCAAATTCATCTTAACTTCTGTGCCAAATGTTGGCCTCTAAATTAATATTTTAACTAGGCAACAATGTTTTAAGCCCAGTATTTTTTTTTTGAGGCTTTTTTTTTTTTTTTTGACAGGCAGAGTGGACAGTGAGAGAGAGACAGAGAGAAAGGTCTCCTTTGCTGTTGGTTCACCCTCCAATGGCCGCCGCGGCAGGCGCACAGCGCTGATCTGAAGCCAGGAGCCAGGTGCTTCTCCTGGTCTCCCATGCGGGTGCGGGGCCCAAGCACCTGGGCCATCCTCCACTGCACTCCCAGGCCACAGCAGAGAGCTGGCCTGGAAGAGGGGCAACCGGGACAGAATCCGGTGCCCCGACCGGGACTAGAACCCGGTGTGCCAGCGCTGCAAGGCGGAGGATTAGCCTAGTGAGCCGCGGCGCCGGCTAAGCCCAGTATTTAATAAGTGCCAGAGGACATAAACTACGTGCATTTCGGTTCATGCCAATAAATATGGTCTGAAGTAATGAAAATGCCTTTTAAGCATTTGCAAATAGACCTGGTGGTCTGCTGTGAGAGAGGCCATTGGTGCTCAGCCATTCGCAACCCTCTCCTTGTGGCGAGTCCTGGGAGGAACCATTTCTCAACCTGCGCAGTTAATCAGGATGGACTCATTGTGACCAAACAGGGGAGAAACTAATGTGAATTACTGCCAAGCTGAGCATTTGTTTTGCTATTTTATCTATTTTTATTTTATTTTTTAAAGACGTATTTATTTATTTGAAAGTCAGAGCTAGAGAGAGAGGGAGACACAGAGAGGGAGAGAGGGAGGTCTTCTATAGCTGGTTCATTCCCCGAGAGGGTGCAACGGCCAGGACTGAGCCAGACAGAAGCCAGGAGCTACAGGTTTCCTGTGAGTCTCTCACGTGGATGGCAGCCTGACCACTTAGACCACTGTGGGGGAGGCTGAATCCAGAGAGGCCTAGAGGAACTTCCTGAGCCTGCCTCGAATTTGAAAACCTGTCTTTAAGTTTCAAGTCCCTGATGGCAAACACCCCAGCCCCAGGGCGCTTCTGTCTAAGGATCATTAAGGTGGTATAATAGGAGTGGCTAAGACCCTTTTGCATCACAACACCCCACCCCTTGCCCGCATCCGCTCATCTGCTCTGTACCATCCGCTCTGTACCGCAGCTGTATATACACCTCCCTTTTACAGTAAAGTGGGACCCTGCTTCGACTGGGCTCCACACCGCGCCTGACTGTCCCCCGGGTTTGGGGAAGGCTGAGTGGCGGGTGGCGCACTTCCCCTCCTCGGTCAAGGCAAGCTTCGGGCAGCCTGCCTAATTCTCCGGCAGTGGCGAGGAACAGTCACTGCAGACCACCTTCCGCTGCTTTTCCCAGGGCATTAGCAGGGAGCTGGACCAGAAGCGGAGCAGCTGGGACACAAACTGGGCCCTGTATGGGATGCCGGTGATGCCTTCACCTGCTATGCCACAACTCCAGCCACTCTAGTTTTATTTTTAAAATTTTTGACTGACAGGCCGGCGCCGTGGCTCAATAGGCTAATCCTCCACCTTACGGCGCCGGCACCCCGGGTTCTAGTCCCGGTCGGGGCGCTGGATTCTGTCCCGGTTGCCCCTCTTCCAGGCCAGCTCTCTGCTGTGGCCAGGGAGTGCAGTGGAGGATGGCCCAGGTGCTTGGGCCCTGCACCCCATGGGAGACCAGGAAAAGCACCTGGATCCTGGCTCCTGCCATCGGATCAGCGCGGTGCGCCGGCTGCAGCGGCGGCCATTGGAGGGTGAACCAACGGCAAAGGAAGACCTTTCTCTCTCTGTCTCTCTCTCACTGTCCACTCTGCCTGTCAAAAAAAAAAAAAAAAAAAAAAAAAAAAAGACTGCTCTCTGCCTCTGCCTCTGCCTCTCCATAATTCTGCCTTTCAAATAAATAAATAAATCTTAAAAAAAAAAAAAAAAAAATTTTTGACTGACATACTATATTTGTACACTCCTATGGGTTGCACTATAAATTCCAACACATGTGCCTTGTGAATCAAGCCAGGTTACCGGTCTTGTCATTTGCTTTTCCTTTCCTACCAGTTCCTCTCTTCCAGTTACCTACACAGAACTGAATACATTCCGGTGAGCTACAGTCACCCCCACTGTGCTACGCAACACTTCCCTCTGACTGTGTTTTCATACTGGTTTTCCATCCTCTCTCCACTCCCTTCCCTGCCACTCAGTCTCTAGTTATCCCTATTCTAAGTTCAGAACTGTAAAGTTTCACGTACAGGGAAGAGGACAGGTGTCTACAAAATGAGCTTTAAATGAAGTCTCTTCTCTCCCTGCACCCCTCCCTTGCTGGAAAGAGCTTAGACTTAAGACATGAGGATCATCACAAGAAGGAAGTCACCTGAGTTACAAGAGTTTAAGATTTGAAAAATAAAGGTGAGTTGTTTTAAGCTACTGAGATTTAAGTTTTATTGGCTACTGTAGCATAGCTAAGCATTGATTATGTTGACTAATACACACACCATTTGAAAAGAAAATCAGTATTCTACGAAAGTTGTACCACACATTGACTTAGCAGCATGCAGCACACAGACCTTCCATCTACATAAAGATATATATTCACAATGAATATTGAGTTTGGTATTATTAATTTCCTACCTTTTTGTTTTGTTTTGTTTTGAAAGGCAGAGATACAGAGAGAGAGAAAGAGAGATGAGAGAGAGAGGGAGATGAGAAGGAGGGAGAGAGAGAGAGAATCTTCCATCTGCTGGTTCACTCCCCAAATGGCCGCATTGGCCATTGCTGGGCCAGGCTGAAGCCAGGAGCCGGAAGCTTCCTCCAGGTCTCACACGTGGGTGCAGGGACCTAAGTACTTGGGCCCTCTTCCACCACTTTCCCAGGTGCATCAGCAGGGAGCTGGATGGGAAGCGGAGGAGCCAGGACTCAAAACCTCAAAACAGCGCTCATATGGGATGTCGACACTGCAGGTGTGGTTTAACTGGCCGCGACACAGAGCCAGGCCCCAGTCTCGTACCTCTAATATGGATATCAAGGAAACTGTGATGTGTCTGACTGGCTCCTATTTATATGGGCAACAAGAGCCAGAACCCTGTGGGGAGCAATCCGGACTAGACTAAGTTACTCGAATTAAGACTTATTCTATGCATCTGCTCTCCCACAATATGGCGCTGGGAGAGAAGTAAACAGCTTCCGCACAGCTGCCTCCAGTTCAACTAATAAACTGTAGGACTTGCTCCTGATTGGAGGAGAGCGGCGTACTCGGCGTGTGGGCAGCCGAGTTAGGATTGGCGGAGGAGGACTATAAAGGAGGAGAGAGACGGCATGCACGGGGAACATCTATGGGGAACATCTAAGGGAACCCGTGCAGCCCCCGAGAAAGCCGGCCGGCGGTGTGCCGCTCCCCTGCGGAAGTGGGGAATGTGGCCAGGGGGAACTGCCCTTCCACGGAGGTGGAAGGGATAGTAGCCAACCCGGGAAGAACCAGCAGCAAACCCGGGGAGGGCCGAGCAGACGAGAGAACAGCGCAGGGTCCTGTGTTGCTCCTCCACGAAGAGGGGGAGCGACAAACCCTGCTTTGACATCAAATCCCCCACAGCCCCTTCCTCCAGCTAACTGTCATGCTGTGACAAAAGAAATCACAGATTGCAAATCTACCCTTTACTACTTGTAAGATTTTTCATATTTGGGCATCTACTTTCTTCTGCATAAGAGACTAAATGAATGCATTGCTGGTTTCAGCAATCCTTTATCTAACGATGCAAGTCACCTTTTGCAGGATGATTTTGATTTTCCAACTTATTTTATCCACCATTATTTTTCAAAGCTGAAGAATGTTCATCACTCTTCATTCAGCAGGTTATTAAACCCACATGATTTTTCATTTCGTGCCATTTCAATGTTTGGTGAATCTATCTCCCCAGATTGCATCTCTCAGTCTCTTGGAGCATAACTCTATATTGTACAGAGCTGCAAGATTTGTTTTTTCATTTTTTTTTTAGCATTCACCACAGATTTCATGAAGCAAACAATAGGGCTAACTAGGACCTGAAAAATAAAACAGTTTTAATGAAGCAAAATTGACATATAATAGGTTTAACATATTTAAATTGCACAATTTGATAAGTTTTCACATATATATACCCATGAAAACATCACCATAATCAAAAGACTGAATAAACCCATCAGCCAAGAAAGTCTCTTGTGTCCCCTTTACAATAGCTTCCCTTCAATTCTCAACCAAAAATTTATCTCTGGGCAGGCACTGAGCACAGCATTTAGGACATTGCTTGGGATACCCACATCCCAAATCATAGTGGTAGGGTTCAAGTTCCAGTTTTGCTCTCAATTCTAACTTCCCACTAATGCGCATCCTGGTGGCTGGAGACACTGAGTCAAGTAGTTAGGTCACTGCCAAGCCGCCTGGGAAACCCAGATTGAGTTCAAGGCTCCTGGTCCAGCCTTGCTTATTGCAGGCATCTGGGGAGAGAACCAGCAGGTGAGAGATCTCTCAATGTCTCTCTTCTTGTCAAATAAATAAAATATAAAAAAATCAATTTGCTTTCTATCATAAATTTGCATATTTCTAGAATTTTATATAAGTGGAGTCCTACAGTATTTTTTCTCCCTCCTTCACTCAGCATTATTAATCTGATATTCATTTATGTTGTGTGTATCAATAATTAACTTATTTGATTACTCAGTAGTATTCCATTTTATGGGTGTATCACATTTTGTTTAGCCATCTGACTGTTGTTGAGGACATTTGAGTTATTTTCAACTTTTTCAGTTATTACAAATAAAAATACTATGAAAATATAAGAGTATTCAAAGACACATATTTTCCTTTTCTTTTAATAGTTACCTAGACTGTAATGATGAGATTATACAATAAGTATACATTTAACTTTTTAGGAAACTACCAAGCTGTTTCCTAAAATATATATGCTATTTTTTATTTCCATCAGTAGTGTATGAAAGTGCAGAATTCTTATCAATACTTTGTATAGTCAATTGCTTTGATTTTAGCCATTTTAATGAGCATGCAATCATATTTCATTGGGGTTTGAATTTTCACTTCTTTAATGCTAATGGTATTGAATGTATTTTTGTATGGTTTCTTAGCATTTGCATTATATTATTTGGTGAAATGGCTATTCAAATCTTCTGCCCATTATTAAAATCGGGTCCTTTATTTTCTTATTCAGTTTTCTGAGCTTTTAAAATGTATTCTACATACAGGACTTTTATCAGATATATGCTTTGCAAAAAATTATTCTCTAATCTGGAACTTATCTTTTTATTCTCTTTTTTCTTTAAAGATTTTAGTTATTTATTTTAAAGATAGAGTTACAGACAGTGAAAGGGAGAAACAGAGAGGAGGTCTTCCATCCACATACTCCCCAAATGGCCACAACGGCTGGAGTTGGGCTGATCTGAAGCCAGGAGGCAGGAGCTTCTTCCAGGTCTCCCACGTGGGTGCGGGGACCCAAGGACTTGAGCCATCTTCTACTGCTTTCCCAGGCCATAGCAATGGGCTGGATTGGAAGAGGAGCAGCCAGGATTCGAACCAGCACCTATATGGGATGCTGGCACCACAGGCAAAGGACTGACCTACCGTACTACGGCTCCAGTCCCTTATTTCCTTAACAGTGACTTTTGAAGAGCAGATTTTTTTTTTTTTTTTTTTTTTTTTTTTTTTTTTTTGCCAGGCAGAGTTAGACAGTGTGAGAGAGACAGAGAGAAAGGTCTTCCTTTCGTTGGTTCACCCCCCAAATGGCCGGTAGCGCCTGGTGCTACGACGATCTGAAGCCAGGAGCCAGGTGCTTTTCCTGGTCTCCCATGGGGTGCAGGGCCCAAGGACTTGGGCCATCCTCCACTGCACTCCCTGGCCACAGCAGAGAGCTGGCCTGGAAGAGGAGCAACCAGGACAGAATTCGGCACCCCAACCGGGACTAGCCGGTGCCACAGGCGGAGGATTAGCCTAGTGAGCCACGGCGCTGGCCCTAGCAGAAATTTTAAACTTTGATGAAGTCTTATCTTCTTTCAAAGATTGTACTTCTGGTGTTACAGCTAAGAAGTATGTGCCAGGCAGGCTTATTGGGAAGAGCTCTGGGGAACAATCACTGTGCGTGACAACAGGGGGCAGGACGGAGAACAGTGGTCCCTATAAAGGTCTTAGCAAGCCCCACAGGTCAGGCGGTGCCAGTCTCTGGGATTTGTCCCCAGCTGAGGATAGGGGTGGGGATGTTGTCTCTCACACCACTGGGCCATCTAAGCAGGAGAGGGTGTTGGTGGAGGGAAGGACAATGCCTGAAGAGGGGCTCAGCTGCCAGCCCTCAGCAGTGGACATCGCGGGCCTGGGGAATGAGAGCCTGGAGAGGAAGAGGGATTCACTAAGGAAGCGGTGGGTGTGAATCACAGCGTCCACTGGAGTGTCAGATGCTTTTGTCCCCAAAATGAAAGTGAACAAAGGGAGCCAGACAGGTGGGCAGGTTGCCTGGCGACACACACGGTGCTGGTGACGGCGATGGGAGCAGAGCGCGTCTTTGAAAGGTTTGGAAAGAAGAAACTTATTTTGGGTTGGGTGAGGCGTTCCCATGACTGTAATGGGAATCCATCAAGTTAACTTCGTAAATTACTCTTTTCTCTTCTGAGAAAGTGATTCATGCTGACAGCACAAATTTACTTTTTAAATGAAAATCTGCGCCACTGAGAATTCTTAAGCTATGAATTTTAATGGGAAAAATATGTACTTTTAGCCTCTTGAGAAAATTTGCATTTAAGCCTGTTATTAGACAAACTTAGGTGAGTCTTATGATGGTTCCAGGGAGAACCTCAGACTAATGGTGACAGTTTGTACAGTGAAGAAGTAGGTGAGAAAGATCAATTTAGAGAATGGCTAAATTAGTCTAGCTAATTAGGGATAGACTGAAAACAAACCCTTATTAGTAAAAATATCCATGCTGACTGTTAATCTACAGAGACTCAATAAGCTAATTTCTGAGACTAGATGTGGAAACTGAGTAGTTATGTCGTTATCTGAGTTGAACAAATGTTGATGGTGAATTTATTGCTACATATTCAGCTATAAGAACATGTCTTTTCTGGTTTTTAAAATAATTTAAAAGCTATTTTTCTTCTGTGAAATTAATATATGTGTTATTTCATAACCTCAGGGATGAATTCTCAAAATTTCGCTTTAGTTAAAGGCTGGTGGTACTTTGAAAAAATATGCATCTCTTAATCTTTTCCCATCCCTGTCTCCCATCCCCAGGGTGTGAATTGCAATCCAGGAATACATATCGTTAAAAGAATTATCTGTGATGAACAGCAGAAAGGCAATTGTTAAGTAAAAGAATATGCTCACAAGAATAACTAAAAATAACCATTAACTGCTTAGAGTTGAAATCAATAAAGTTTGAAGTTTAGGTAAAATGCTTAGCTTGAATCTGAAAAGTGAGCTCTAGAATTACCTCAATGACAATGCTTACCAAATCCAGTGCCTTGCTTGCTACCAAATAGAATTAAAATTTTCTAAATAGGAAATTTTTGTTTGAAAAAAAAAATTGTTACCCATATAGTCTGGTAGTCCCCAACCCTGTAGCCCGTCCCTGCAGCATTCCTCCTTCTGCTGGAGGAAGTCTCACCGGGAGAACTCTGTTTTTAGAGCATTCAAGACACCGTTGTGTTCTTCCCTTGCCAACACTGGCTCCCCAGCTCCTGAGCTGCCCGGCTAAGTCACTGTTTTGATTAGTAAGGAGATGACTGCAAAACCATCTGTTTTTTTAAGGGTTTCCATCAGCAGAATCAAATCTGAACGGCTGCGAAGAAACGTATTTTGATTCTACAAAATCCACCTAGATTCCCGGCACTGCTCACTCAGAGGATGCACTCAAGGCATGAGTAACTCCAAAATAGCATTTATAACCGAAATAGAATAGTGCCATAGGAGAGTGCCAGGTTACAAATGGCTCACTCTTCCTCTATAGCATGCGATCTATTATACGAGACAGAGAAAACAACATCCTATCTATTTATCTATCTATCATCTCCTGATACAGGCTTACACCCATGAAATTAGTTAATCAAGGGACAAGCCACATGTGACCAGAAAAATGTTACTGGAGTCGGTGTTTAGCCTTGCTGCTAAGATGCCCACGTCAGAGTGCCTGGGTTTGATTCTCGGCTCCCACTCCCGACTTCAGTTCCCTGTCATTGCAGACCCTAAGAGGCAACAGTGATGGCTTAATTAACTGGGCACCTGACACCCACATGGGAGACCTGAATGATGCTCACAGGTTCTGGCTCTGGCCTGGCCTGGACAACTGCAGGAATTTGGGAAGCAGTTTCACAGATGGGAGCTCTCAATGTGTCTCTCTGCTGCCCAAATAATGAACTTTTTGGAGCTCCTTTGTACATGTATTCAAAGTGCCTGAGGGGAGGAGAAGGAACAGGAGAAGGAGACAGAAAAAAATTTGATATATTGACAAAAATTTTTCCGATTTAATGAAAACTATAACCCCACACATCCAAGAGGGATAATAACCACCAAATACAAGAGACATGAAGAAAACCTCGTCAGTATTCAGCACAGATTTCTCGAAGTAATGATAAAAAGAAAGTCCTAAAAGCAGTCAGAAAAAAAATTAATCAAACCCAGCATGCTAAATATAGGGAAACAAAGTTGGGGATAGAGTGGGTTCTTGGCAGAAACAGTGGCAGCAGGGAAACAGTAGAACAGCAAGGAAAAAATCCTCTTAACCTAGAAATACCAATCCAGATCAAAATGGCTTTCAAGGGGCCGGCACCGTGGCATAGTGGGTAAAGCTGCCGCCTGCAGTGCCAATGTCCCCTATGGGCGCCAGGTTCTAGTCCCAGCTGCTCCTCTTCCCATCCAGCTCTCTGCTGTGGCCTAGGAAAGCAGTGGAAGATGGCCCAAGTCTTTGGGCCCCTGCACCTGTTTGGGAGACCCAGAAGAAGTTCCTGGCTCCTGCTTCATATCTGCACAGCCCCAGCCCTTTTGACCATTTGGGGAGTGAACCAGCAGATGGAAGACCCCTCTCTCTCTCTCTCTCTCTCTCTCTGCCTTTGCCTCTCTGTAACACTGCCTTCCAAATAAATAAATAAATCTTTAAAAAATGGCCTTCAAAAAATGAGGATAAAACAAACACATTTTCCGACATGAAAGTGAAAAGCTTTTACCACTAGCAGAGCTACACCACAGGACATGGTCATAGAAATTCTTGAGGCAGAAAGAAAATAACATCAAAGGGAAATACAGATCTGCTGAAATACCTCAAGAGCAACAGGAAAGGTATCATAGGAATTTTTTTTTTCTAAGCAAACAATCAGAGTGTAGGCATTTTGGCACAGCAGGTTAAATAGCTACTTGGGATACCTGCATCCCATAGTAGAGGGCCACTTTGAGTCCTGGTGATGCAACTCTAGGAGCCAGGAGGGAGGGGAAGACAGGAGATGGGAGAACACATAACATGCAATCTTCAGATATTGTTGAGTCTGCGAACAGGCCTGCTGAGTACTCTGCACACTTCTTGCAAAACAGGCTCCTCCATTGTGGGTTCTCATCAGCACACGTTCAGTTCCCTGATTGGTTGTTCTTCTGACCTCTTGATTGGTTGTCATTCTGCACCACGCCCACCTCCCTGCTTGGTTAAAGCTGTACTCACTCACTTCGCAGAAAGGTGCTAATCAGAGGGAGCCACTTCGTGTATACAGAAGGCAGCTGCACTTACAAGCCTCCCTGGCAGCTCCTCCCTGGTGTCTCCCTCCTAACTGCTGCATCTTGCTTTCAGAAAACTCCACTCCGTGTCCCTGCGCATGTGGGAATTCTTCGACATGAGACAGTAACTGAGCTTGTCCTCTAGTACCTCTACTTCTGAGCCATCTCCCTACAAAAGTGCACCCTGGGAGGCAGCAGGTAATGGCTCAAGTGCTAGGGTACCTGCCACCCATGTGGGATACCTGGATTAAGTTTGGGGTTCCTGGCTTGGGCCTGGCCTATCCCTGGCTGTTGCACACAATTAGGGAGTGAACTAGTAGATGGAATCTCTCTCTCTTTCTCTTCCTGTCTTTCTCTCTTCATTTCATTGGTAGCTATGCCTGTCAGGTAAATGAAAATAAATAAATAAACATTAAAAAATCAGAGACCTTAAAACAGATGCACATAAAATACATTAATATATCATCATATTTTTAAAGTGAAAAAGAATAAAATAAACTAGATGTCCAGTAATAGGGGATTAATTAAATAAATTAGAAAGTAATTTTACAAAATAATATGCATAGCTATTAAATATTTTTGGAAGTATTTTTAATGCTATAGAAAATTATTCATAATTTATAAATGAAAAAGTTTACAAAGCAATTCTCTTTTTTTTAAAAGAGGATTTACTTATTTATTTGAAAGACAGTGACAGAGAGAGAGAGAGAGAGAGAGAGAGAGAGAGAGAGAGAGAGAATCATCTATCTGTTGGTTCACTCCCCAGATGGCTGCAATAGATTTGGGCCAGGCCAAAACCAGGAGCCTAGAACTCCATCCAGGTCTCCCATGTGGCTGGCAAACATCCCAGTCCTTGGGTCAGCTTTCATTGCTTACCCAGGCACATTAGCAGGGAGCTGGATTGGAAGAACACCTGGGACTCTCTGATCTGGGATGCTGGTGTGGCAGGTAGCAGCTTAACCCACTAAGCCACCGTGCTGGCCTCTACAAAGCAATTCCATGGTGTGATTCAAATTGTTTTCAAACTGCAAATGTACCTTTCTAAATTCTCAGAAAAATATATTCCATTTCTCATTCATGATCTGCTATGTTATACCTCAATATAACACAGACTGTGTCTATAGAATAGAACAGAATAGACGACCCCTCACACCCCTGTGCACTATGGCTCTGGCATGCTGCTGTCCTGGCCCTGGTTTGACCTCCCGTGCGGCTCTGCCAGGCAATCTTCTCTCATCTGAAGCCGAAACACAACCGTTCTGCCTTTTATCTACCCTGGTTTCATTTTGTTGTGGGCTGCCATCGAGAGGCACTTTAAAATCTTACCAAGAAGAAACATTACAATTACCAGGAATTTTTTTTGCACTGTCGACCTTTTAGTGCCAGCTCGGTGCCCAGGAGGCTGCCTGACACTGTCAGAGAAATGGCGATGAGGAAGGCGACCTCGGTTCTCCCCTCACATAGGAGAATTTCCATGCATAGAGGACGGTGAGCAGAGCAAGGCTGATTAAGTCAGAAGCCTCCTGCTGTGGCATCAGGAAGGGGGTGCTCCAAGAGAGGAAGACCCAAGGCGGAGTCTTTTCAGCACAAGTTGTGGGGAGAACATGACAGCAGCCAACAATCAATGACTAGGAGGGGACAAAACCCATCAGAGGGCCAGAATCATTGTCCTGTCCAGCTTGCTCGTGATAAAACAAAAAAAGCCATCAGAAGGACAGGACAGCGCACGTCTTCTTTCTGTTCTCAAGATAAAACCAGAAACTCGGAGGAGTGGGACTGGCACTTTGGTCTCGCTAAAGGCAGCTGCTGGGGAGAAGCATGCATTGTGTACACCCTTGGAGAAACCTCCTCTTTTCTCATTCTGATAGGGTCCTGACGTAACTGCCTATTAGTTCGTCTACCTGCTCACATTATGGTTCGCTTCAGCGGAGCCGCTTGCCTTGCTTCTCGAGCGGCACACACTGCAGAGCCCTGGCGGACTGGCAGCCTGTGCAGCCTGCATACTTACTGCTATGGGTCTGTTCTTCAGGCTGCTGCAGCGTGTGCCTCCATCAGAGGCTTCCGTTCATAGCTCTACCTGCAAAGGGACTCTGTCGCCCACTGCTAAGCCTCTCCTCACACCTTCAAGCCAGGATGGCACAGAGCTCTCTGCTATCGCTAGACAGGAGTCATTGTATCAACTGGGAGTTCTCTTCATCTTGCGCTTGCCTTTGTAAAAACTTCATTCATGGGGCCGACGCTGTGGCATAGTGGGTAAAGTCGCTGCCTGCAGTGCTGGCATCCCATATGGGCGCCAGTTCAAGTCCCAGCTGCTCCTCTTCCCATCCAGCTCTCTGCTGTGGCCTGGGAAAGCAGTGGAGGATGGCCCAAGTCCTTGGGCCCCTGCACCCACGTGGGAAGACCCGGAGGAGGCTCCTGGCTCCTGACTTCAGATCGGCACAGCTCTGGCCATTGTGGCCAACTGGGGAGTGAACCAGCGGATGGAAGACCTCCCTCTCTCTCTCTGCCTCTCCTTCTCTCTCTGTCTGTAACTCTTTCAAATAAATAAAATAAATCTTTTTTTAAAAAAGTTTATTCATTGGATTTATTTGAATGTCCTTTGTCCTTAATAGTTTAAACACCCTCAGGTACCTTGTTTTAATCCATTTTTCTCCTAGAAGTCTGACTGAGGCAGAAATGTTGTGGTTATAATTTAAATATTTATCAAAACAATTAAATATTTTTGTAATACTTGGCAAGTAGAATTCCACACGTTCTAAATGAGCTTCTCCTAAACTTTTTCTTGGTAAGTTTTCCAAGATGCTAATAAATGGAGATATACCTATTAATATTTCATAAAATGCTATTAACACTTAAAAAGAATTAGTGACCAAGGCTCTATTGTTCTATTTGGAACAGTGAGTTACAGAAGATGCCACAGTCTCAGGGCTGAATTATGGAGTCTATTTCTGAAAGCCGGCGGCTGCGTGGGGGCACGGGCTCTCCAAATCACGCGGCCCCGAATGAGCTCAGGGGTGAGCTTATGAAGGCGAAGACCAGATCTTGTTGGAAGCTGATTACAAAGCCACGTATTTGTTACAGAAGCTACAGCAAGCAAGTTTACACTTATCTGGGGGCTTCCCAGCGCTTACTGTAAACAAACCTTGCAGACAACATTCTTACAGCGTTAGTTTTTGAGCAGATAACAGTTGTGGGACTGGTTAGAGGATACCCAGGGACAAGATGGAGTGACTCTGGTCAGGCCATAGCTCACTGGCACTTCCAAGGCAGGCACCAGGAGCTTCTTCTAGGTCTCCCCCATGGGTGGCAGGGGCCCCTGGACTTGGGTCATCTTCATTGTTTTCCCAGGTGCATTAGCAGGGAGCTGGATCGGAAGTGGAGCAGCCAGGACTTGAACTGGCACCTGTATGGGATGCTGGCACTGCAGGCAGCAGCTTAACCTGTTAGACCACAATGCCAATCCCTCAGGCTTTATTCTTTAATATGGAATGATACGAAATGTGCTCTTAGAGACACAAACACCTGTTTTGTGTTTAATACTCATTTATCAGTAGCTGATCCTGGATGCATAGATTATTGATCTCTAACCTAATTTGTCAAATTTATTACAGCCAATTTATCAAAGTTGCACAACTTTCTGCCAGCTTTCATCTGTCCAGGAAGTTGGTAGGACTCGATGGAGCTGACTCACAGACAACAGACAGTGAGGGCTTTGCTTTCCTTCCACAGCCTCATGTCCCCCTTAGGGACACCGACTCCATTGGGTGTATGCTTTTCAGGAAATGCATTTCCTCCTGCTTTCACTAAACTTTGCCTGTAATAAGCGCTATCCTAATGCACCTTCTGATGTTACCTACTGATGTGTGTCTGACCCTTCTTTTCTATCATATTCTAAACAGGTGCCTGCAATGGAACCTATTCCCAGCACTTGTTAATTAAGTAACTTCCAGTAGATCCCTCCACTGAACCGATAAATTCCCTCTGCAGTGATCTGAATAACAATGTAGCTGGGCTAATTCAATAGATACATTAAGCTGAGACTGTTTACTTCAATTTATTTCCATATCTTTTGGTCCTTCAAAACAGTGTAAGAACTGTTCAAGTCTAGAAGCACCCCTACAGTCTCCTCAACTTGGACACTCTAACGAGTTTAATATTGTACTTTGCCAGCCGCATTTCTTCCATTGCATGGAGGAGAGATGGAATAAGCTGCGAACTGACTGTGGATTTTAATTTCCAGCTTTCATTAAATCTATATTTCCAATTAAAATGTTTTTTAAAAGATCTATTTATTTATTTATTTGAAAGGCAGAGTTACAGAGAGAGGTAGAGAGAGAGAGAGATCTTCCATCCTCTGGTCCATTCCCCAGATAGCCTCAACAGCCAGGCTGCACCAATCCAAAGCCAGGAGCCAGGAGCTTCCTCTGGGTCTCCCACGTGGGTTCAGGGGCCCAAGGACTTGAGTCATCTTCTACTGCTTTCCCAGGCCATAGCAGAGAGCTGGATCAGAAGTGGAGTAGCCAGGTCTCAAACTGGCACCCCCACAGGATGCCAGCACTGCAGGCAGTGGCTTTACCTGCTATGCCACAGTGCCGGCCCCCTAATTAAAGTTTTAAATAAACTTAATTGAAAAATCAAATCAGATTATCTTTCTTTTTGATTAAGAGTCAGTGAATTTTTTCCTTGTCAAATGATTACTATATTGTCAAGGAATAAAAACGAAGAAAAGATCTCACTGTTAATTGTGTGATTATAAATGTACTACCAATTTACTAGGGCAATACACATAAAGACTTATTTTATTAGAGTGTAGATCCTGTCTGTTTTTCCAAGGTCATGTTCAGAATATGCTAAGGATGTAAAGAATTCATTAGTATAAGCTTTTCACAAATTAGGGGAAACCTACACAGATTATATTTTCATTTGCATTTCATTCACTCAAAAAACACATT
The DNA here is from genome assembly GCF_051225735.1 of Oryctolagus cuniculus. NCBI lineage: Eukaryota > Metazoa > Chordata > Mammalia > Lagomorpha > Leporidae > Oryctolagus > Oryctolagus cuniculus. The sequence continues at coordinate 10,449,491 of NC_142874.1, read as the reverse complement.
TATTGAGCACTTACTATATGCAAGACACTTTTTTCCCCACAAAATACTTATTATTTTAAAGATTTATTTTATTTATTTGAAGGGCAGAACTGCAGAAGAGGGTGGGGTCCTTCCATCCATGAGTTCACTCCCCAGATGGCTGTAATGGCCAGCCTAAAGCCTGGAGCCAGGAGCTTCATCTGGGTTTCCCAAGTGGGTGCAGGGGCCTAAGGATTTGGGCCATCTTCCTCTGCTTTCTAAGGTGCATTAGCAGGGAGCTAGATCAGAAATGGAGCAGCAAGGACTCGAACAGGTGCCCACATGGGAATTTGGCGTTGTAGGTGGCAGCTTAACCAGTTATGCCACAATGCTGGTCACATGAAATACTTATTATGTGCCTATTTAGAGAAATAATCAGGTTATGCAAAAAATTAATATAAGGTTTACTCCAGGAGGAATGTGATTATCTAGGAGACCAGGGAGACACGAACCCAACGACTTCAATGAATCTTGGGAAGTGTTCCCACATGATCAAATTCCAGTCAGTATTTATATATTCCATGACAGCAAATTTTTGTTTATCACCACAGAGTCAACACACATTGGCTTGATCCAAAAAAGGCAGGCTTTCGGTAAGCAGGGGCACACTTCCGATGGGTTAAAGATTAGTTCCCTTGGAATATAACTGGATGCTATTTGTAAAAAGAGGTAAGAAAGCTACTGATTAATTTTAAGGACATTTCTAGGAATAGAAGAGGAATAGATAAAGAACCAAGGATTGTTCAAGGTTGCCCCAGATGGTTAGGATGAAACACATGCTATGCACGTCGTCCAAGCCACGTTGACATGGTGGGTAAGAATGATAGTCCTGTCCAGACACTCAGGCAGGCCTCAGTCAGTGGGCTTTTAGAGACAGTTTGTTCTTACACCTCTATATTTAGGTATGAAATACATGTCGTCACATTTTTCTTTCTAAGTTTTCACTTGTGCGTTTTAGGTTCTGAGACATCAGAAAGTGGAAAATATTGGATAAAGATAATTTCAAATCTTCCTTCATCAGTGGACTTTTCACCTTCCTACAGTAACCCTGGAAGTAATTTTTCCTTACTCTAATCTTACACTAGACAAAACTGAGGAAGTCAAACTGAAGATTCTAAGGATATATAGAAAGCCCATTTTTAAAAGGATTTTATTTGTTTGAGAGGTAGAGTTACAGACAGAGACAGGGAGAGACAGTGAGAGAGGTCTTTCATCTGCTGGTTCACTCTCTAAATGGCCGCACTAGCTGGAGCTGGGCTCATCTGAAGCCAGGAGCCAGGAACTTCCTCCAGGTCTCCCACATGGGTGCAGGGGCCCAATCACTTGGGCCATCTTCTACTGCTTTTCCAGGCTTTTAGCAGAGAGCTGGGTTAGAAGAGGAGCAGCCGGTACACAGACTGGTGTCTATATGGGATGCTGGCGCTGCAGGCATATGTTTAACCTACTATGCCATAGTGTGCTGGCCCTGAGAGCCCATATTTTAGAGCATAAATGAAACACATAGACCAGGATAGAATAATGTTGAACATCATCTGCAAGATTTCATCTCTCAATTTGGGCTTCTCCTAAGCCAGACTCCCATCTAACCGAAACACATCTATGTGAAAAGATCACTATGATCCTGAACCTCATTTTATGCTTTCATTTCACAAGGACATCAGGAAAAAATTTTTTTCATCAGGAATCAGCATCCACTCATGTTAAAAAGTGTTAAATTTTTTTTTGGGAAATAATTTTGAAAGCTTCCTGGGATATGAATGTAATAATGTTCCCTATACTGAGATACTGGGAAAATTTGGAACACTTAAACAGATTATTTAAGAAGTTATCTATTGAAATATATTACTTTGCAAATAGCACTGTGCGGGCTCCAGTTTCGCCGAGACCTGGCCATAGAATATGAAAATGTTCTTAAACCTCCTTGAGCGTAGGCGAGATTCTTATTGTATTTCTTTGAGGTAGATTTGTGAAGGTTTTGTTTTGCATAATATTTCCTCTTTATTTTTTTGATTTGCATGTGGTTTAGTCTTTGAAATGAAGCTACTGCCTCTTTGGTTTTAAAATGCATGTAGCTCTGTGAAATAGTCCTAAGGCAGCATCCCTGGTGCAACAGGTGGGTGGAAGTCGTCACTGGCCAGGGCGGCATTCTCTTCGGTACAAATCGCTGTCAGTCTCTAGAGAACTAAACTCCCTTGTGTTCAGTGAATGAGCCTAGCAGCACTCGCATTCTGGGGCTGGGCGGAGGCATTTCAGCAGGACTGGGAAATCCAGCTGTGTTTAGCAGATATTCATCACGCTCGGGGCCTATTACCTACGTGTTTGACGCTCCCTTTCGGCAGGGGGGTCCTTGCTGGCAATGTGAACCTTCCTCCGGAGCAAGATTCACTCTGATTGCTCCCTGTTATTGCACTTACTGAAAGGATCCTTTAAAAAAAATTTTTTTTTGACAGGCAGAGTGGACAGTGAGAGAGACAGAGAGAAAGGCCTTCCTTTGCCGCTGGTTCACCCTCCAATGGCCGCCGCGGCCGGCACATCGCGCTGATCCGAAGGCAGGAGCCAGGTGCTTCTCCTGGTCTCCCATGGGGTGCAGGGCCCAAGCACTTGGGCCATCCTCCACTGCACTCCCGGGCCTCAGCAGAGAGCTGGCCTGGAAGAGGGGCAACCGGGACAGAATCCGGCGCCCCGACCAGGACTAGAACCCGGTGTGCCGGCGCCGCAGGCGGAGGATTTGCCTAGCGAGCCGCGGCGCCAGTCCAGGATCCTTTTTAAATTTGCTGAGAGTACTAGGGTACAGAAAATGTTACTCTGAAGTGTGATCCTTTTTTTTTTTTTAAGATTTATTTATTTTTTGCTTGAAAGAGTGACATAGAGAGAGGAGAGGCAGAGAAAGAGAGAGAGGGAGAGAGAGGTCTTCCATCCGCTGGTTCACTCCCCAGATGGCTGCAATGGGCACAGCTCCGGAGCTGCACCGATCTGAATCCAGGAGGCAGGAGCTTCTTCTGGGTCTCCCACACGGATGCAGGGGCCCAAGGACGTGGGCCATCTTCTGCTGCTTTCCCAGGCCATAGCAGAGAGCTGGATCAGAAGTGGAGCAGCCGGGTCTCGAAGCGGCACCCATATGGGATGCCGGCCCCACAGGCGGCGGGTTTACCCGCTATGCCACAGCGCCAGCCCCAAAAGTGTGATACTTTGACAAGCTAGCTGGAGAAAAGATCTTAGCATCAAAATCTGTTCTCCCCCTACCTTGCTCTGCCCTCCTGGGCCAAGGGAAGGCTTCCTATGCTGCTCCTTATCTGACGGATAAAAAAATTGCAGCTGTCTTAACCACTGCAACCTAGAGTCACATTAAGTAGCCCAGAAAGATTAAAAAACATCAGAGACCACAGGAATTAGAAATCATTACCCGTGTAGACTTTCCATCTACTCTCTGGGAGCAAATCCAAGAGATCACCTGGGAGACTCTGCCTGCAGAGAGAGACACTCCCTGTTCACAGTATTCTTTCCCGAGGAGTCCCAAGTCCCTATTCTCTTTGTAGTTCAAAGTGCTACTAAGCTTCAATCCTTGGACTTTTCCTTTGAGTCTTACGCATATTTTTACAGTTCCTATGCTTGTTCATGTTCATAAAATGTGTGGGCTTCTCCTGTTGAACTTAACCTGTCTATTCTGAGTTCATTTCGACAGATTCAGTTTGAACCTTCAGAGGGAAGGTTTGAACCCGCTGACAAGCACAAAAGCTTGATGATCATGGAATCAAAGATGTGATTAAATGTGGTTCATCTTTAGAACCTCGGCCCCTCCTCTCGGGACCTATCTTTTGGCTATTTCCTTGTTTATATAAAGGGCAATTATTTTTAAAAATATTTCTATATATAATAATTTATTTTGAAAGGCATAAAGAGAGAGAGAGAGAGAGAGAAACAGGAGCTGTGTCCTGTCTCCCCAAATGCCTGCAACATCTGGGGCTTGGGCTGGTGGAAGCCAGGAGCCTGGTATTCACTGGGGTCTCCCACATGGATGGCAAGGATCCAAGTACTCCTGTCATCACTGGCCGCCTCCCAGAGTGTGTATTAGCCGGAAGCTGGTTCTGAAGCAGGGCTGGGGCTCCAGATGAGCACTCTGCTTTGTGATACAGATGTCCCAAGCAGCAGCTTAACCACCGAGCCAGACACCAATCATGGAATGACAATTCTTTATCTCTGGGTTAGCGATACCCAAAGGCAAAAGTATGTTCACTAAGGATCTTCATTGTTAGCAGAGTCCAAAGTGAGGTCAAATTTTGGGAAGGAAGCAGAGAGAAATGACCAAACTCAGGAAATGTAGACTATGAATTCCACAGCTGGCACATGCTAACGGAACACTCCGTTAGGGATTGGACTGGGCCGCTTGCATGTCTATAGACCCCAACCAGGTGTTCTGGAAAATCAGCAAAGCCGAGTCCTTGTCTCTCCCTCCGTGTCACGATGTCATACAGCCCTGTCTAAAACACACTGGATTTCATGTCTGGGAGGAGTTGGCAGAAAAACTGGGAAGCCTTGGCAGTTACAGTGAAGAAGCTGAGTTGAGTCTGAGGAGACTGATCTTTAGCTAAATTGCGCTAAATTTAATTTATTCCAGCTACCCTATGTTTGTGGGGAAAAAAATCACATACAGACATGGTTTGAAAATTTTGTCCCCTGGAACCTTTGGGGGAGTTTAGCCCCCAAAGTCCTACATTAATGGTACCGAGAGGCTGAAGACTTAACCCAGCCATGGTATTTGGAGGTGGAGCAATTGGGGAACAATTAGCTTGGATAAGGTCATTAGGGTGGAGCCCCCCATGATTGAATCCCGGTGACTTTGTAAGAAGAAGGAAAACTTTTAGACACATATGCATGCTCCCTGTGTCTTGCCACGTGATGCACTGCCAGCTGAGGCCCTCAGATCTTATACCTTTAGGAATATATCAGTTTGCTTGGGAGAGAAGGTCTATGAGAGTTTACAGCTTGGAGAGTCACAGTTTAAGGTTAGACAACCCCATTAGTCCTGCATCTTGTCATGGCCACCAATGGCAGCACTTGTGTGGAGGACAATCATACAGTGAGCCAGGAAGCAGAGAGATCTAGAGCATACTTGCCTTAAATGACCAACCCTCTTGTGAGAACAACATCCCAAGGGCAAGTTCCCTAGAAACCCCCCATGGGCCCTACCTCCTAGTCATCATAATTAGGTCATGTCTCCACCCTAATCCATCAACTGTTACCATTAATCCATTAACTGTTAATATAAGACTTTGAGGGGCCAGGGCTGTGGCTTAGTGAGTAAAGATACCACCTGCAGTGCTAGCTTCCCATATGGACGCCAGTTCAAGTCCCGGCTGCTCCACTTCCAATCCAGCTCTCTGCTATGGCCTGGGAAAGCAGTAGAAGATGGCCCAAGTGCTTGGGCCCCTGTAACCATGTGGGAGACCCGGAAGAAATTCCTGGCTCCTGGCTTCAGATCGGCGCAGGTCTGACCATTGCGGCCAACTGGGGCGTGAACAAGCGGATGGAAGAGCTCTCTCACCCTGCCTCTCCTTCTCTCTCTGTGAAACTCTTTCAAATAAATAAATAAATATTTTTAAAAAAATATATAAGACTTTGAGTTTTTTTTTCTTTAAGGTTTATTGCTTTATTTGCAAGACAGGCTGAAGCCAGGAGCCTGGAACTGCATCTGGGTCTCCTGTGTGGGTACTGAAGCCATCTTCCCTGCCTTCCCAGGCACACTAACAGGAATTTGGATAGGAAGTGGAACCGCCTGGACTCAATCAGGCATTCTTATGGGATGCTGATATCGCAGGTGGTGGCTTTACCTGCTGTGCCACAATGTTGGCCCCAAATTTTGAGGTTTAAATGCCTTTATGAGTTTGAGCAGTCAAGATCAACTCAATTCATAGCACAAACCATCAGCAAAATAAAACTCTTTTCTTTACAAGGTAGCCCGCTTCAGGTATTTCATTATAGTAACAAAATGCTGCCTAGTATACATGCAATATAGACAAACAAATGACTCAAACTTTAAGGAGGTTAAACTTGTGGACCTGCTAAAATGTATGACTAATATCAATCTGTCTCTCTCTATACTTGTCAATATTTCTTACTGGATTTAAGGTGATTCTTTGATCTCCTATTATCCCCAAAATAGATGTCCTTAAATAAATTTTTAGCAGCCTGAAAATGTAATTTTTTCCAGATGTGGAGGAGATACTCAAGTATGTTATTTGATACAGTTTGCTAATTTATACATTGAAATTTAAATACATTTTATAACATAATACTAATCTCTAAATATCTTCAGGCTTCATAAAATTTTTTATGCTGCTTACTGCATATCTTACTTTGGTGTTCTCATTTTCACTACAGTCATATTTTAAATTATTTCAGTATATACTTGTGGATTATTTTCACTTTTTTTCTGAACTGTGAAATAATTGGTAGACATAGAGGAGGAGGGAGAGAGAGAGACCGAGAGAAAGAGAGAGAATAATTGTTCTTGAGAACAGAGTTTAAGTAAATTTTTTCATATATGCAGTATATGATATAGTAAGTACAAGAGTCCCAAAATAAAATTAATAATGGCTAGCTATGACTTAAAGGAATTTTTTGTGTTCTCCTCTGGCATAAATCCTTTAATAATTTCTCATTGCTCTCGGGACAAAGCACTGGCTTCACTACATGATTCAAAACCATCAGAAACATTTGTGGCCTCACCTCCAGCCATACTTCCGTTGTCTTCTGCGGGCATCCCCAGGAACCAAACACATACCTCTTATGACTAATAATTCATGACATAACATCAAAGTCAAAAGTCTTTCTTGGAAACCTGAATGACTTGCAGCTCTGGCTGTCTCTCCTGTCGAATGCACTGAGCCACAGATGCAACCAGCACAGCTTCACTGATAAGGGAAGTCTGAGTGCATTGGTCACCGCTGCACAGCACACCGTCTTCGGAGAGCGCTGGCAGTGGCCCTGTAGGGAAAGTGCGCTCGTCTGCGAGGGCTTCTGTGCTGACAAAGTCCAAATCCCCTAAGACCTCCGATGGATGCCTGAAACCTTGGATACTACCAAATCCTGTATTTTACGGTTTTTCCCTCTTAACCAACCATTTCTTTTTCCTTCACAATGTCATGAATAGAAGACCCTTTGTTACTGAAGATCTCAGCAACATTAGAATATGAATTTTTCCACTTATTAAGAACTTTCACCTCTTCACTGAAAGCAAGCAGTGTATGGCTTGCCTTTGTCATATCTGAATTGCCAGCATTATCACTTGTGCCCTTCGGGGGCCAGTATTAAGTAAAATGAAGACTGCTTGGACACATGGGCTGCAATCTTGTAAGAATCAAACTGAGAACTGAGATGGCTACCAAATGAGTAATGGACAGGGAGTGTGTAGAGGGTGATACACTGGACCAAGGGATGATTCACATCCTGGATGGCACGGAGCGGGACAGAATGAGATTTCATGATGCTACTCATAACCAGGAAATGTAAAGTTACAAGTTTTTTTATATCCCAATTTTTTTTTTTTTTGACAGGCAGAGTGGACAGTGAGAGAGAGAGAGAGAGAGAAAGGTCTTCCTTTGCCGTTGGTTCACCCTCCAATGGCTGCCGCGGCCGGCACGCTGCTGCCGGCGCACCGCGCTGATCCGAAGGCAGGAGCCAGGAGCCAGGTGCTTTTCCTGGTCTCCCATGTGGGTGCAGGGCCCAAGCACCTGGGCCATCCTCCACTGCACTCCCTGGCCACAGCAGAGGGCTGGCCTGGAAGAGGGGCAACCGGGACAGAATCCGGCGCCCCGACCGGGACTAGAACCCGGTGTGCCGGCGCCGCAAGGCGGAGGATTAGCCTAGTGAGCCGCGGGGCCGGCCAAAGTTACAAGTTTTTTATTTTCAGAACTTTCCAATCAATATTTTCAGATCGTGGTTGATTGCAGGTAACTGAAACTGTGGGAGTAAAACAACAGATAAGAGAGGACGACTAGCCAGTGCCGCAGCTCACTAGGCTAATCCTCTGCCTTGCGGCACCGGCACATCGGGTTCTAGTCCCGGTCAGGGCGCCGGATTCTGTCCCAGTTGCCCCTCTTCCAGGCCAGCCCTCTGCTGTGGCCAGGGAGTGCAGTGGAGGATGGCCCAAGTGCTTGGGCCCTGCACCCACATGGGAGACCAGGAGAAGCACCTGGCTCCTGTCTTCGGATCAGCGCGGTGCACTGGCCACAGTGCAGCGGCCGCGGTAGCCATGGAGGGTGAACCAGCGGCAAAGGAAGACCTTTCTCTCTGTCTCTCTCTCTCTCTCACTGTCCACTCTGCCTGTAAAAAAAAAAAAAAAAAAAAAAAAAAAAAAAAAAAAAGAGGACGACTGTGCCACCAACCAGGAGGCTTAAAAATGCAGAAATGGACGGTTTTACTGTTCCAGAGGCGGCAGTCAGAGACTGAGGTGTTAGTAGGGTTGCCCTCTACCCAGGACTCCTCTGTTCTAGCTTCTGGTTCTTTGATGGCACTCTCTGCAGTTCCCCAGCTTGTCCATGAGTCATTCCCCACACACAGCATTCTCTTTACGTATCTTCTTTCAGCAGGCCACCCATCAGATTGGACTGGAATCCACCCTAATGGCCTCCTGTTAACTCTATCTCTTTCCCAGTGAGGTTAAATTCTGATGTGCCAAGTGTTTAGACTTCAACATTTGAACTGGGGGAGGGACACAATTCAATTCTTTATAAAAGGTGATGCCAGTATTGAGAATTTTGAAGTTTCTTTGAAGGGAGTCTTTCAAGTCAGGGAACTGGGGGCTGGCATTGTGGGTACAGCAGGTTAAGCCACCTCCTGTGGCATCAGCATCCCACATGGGCACAGGTTTGAGTCCCCATTTCTCTACTTCAAATCCAAGTTCCTACTAAAGTTCTTCGGAAAGCAACAGAATATGGCCCAAGTATTTGGGCCCCTGCCACTGACGTGGGAGACTCAGATGGGGTTCCAGGCTTTTGGCTTCTTTCTGGCCCAGCCCTGGCTGCCGTAGCCATGTGGGGAGGGAACCAGCAGATGGAAGATCTCTCTCTCTCTCTCTCTCTCTTTCTGTAACTATGTCTTTCAAATAAAATAATACAACAAGGAAGAGGACTAGATTGCTAGATTGGGATTGGGTAGGATCATGGTACGATAGCCTAGAATCCAAGGAAAAGCAAGGCAAGCATTCTGAGACGAGACTCGACTAAGGGTCAGTGCTTTCCACTGAAAAGCTGATGGGTTTTCGGGAAATTCTTGCAGCAAACAATCCCACACTTATGAAGACAAAGACAATGCAACAACAATGCCATGTTCTGTGGGTGCTGTAGGGTAGTGGTTTCATTTCTCAGTGTCCAGGTTGGATATAGGAGTATGTAGCTTTGACTCTCCCTCTGAAGGCTGCATTTTCAGAGAAGCTATCTACCTCAGCACACAGGGAAGTCAGTTTTCTACTATTTAGCTTGGAGAGATGCTTGTACAAGCTGTAGATTTGATTTTAAAAATAATTCATTTAATTAAAGAAAAATATTGTGTCAATTTTACTCCTCAAGGATTAGCATGAAATCCATTTTCCTTAGAAAATGGCACAGTCCAAAACTTCAGGAAAAGAAAAGTACTTTTAAAGCCACTTCTACAGATTACTCTTTCCGAATGATTAACTGAGGCTTCCAGTTGTGTTTGTTAATCCTCATTAACCAAAAACCTTGAATTACGCTGTTGCCACGCACTAACTCTGCAGCAAACTGCTGTGCGGCATGACCTCATGACTGGCGGGATGCGTCTCTTTTTTTCTGAACTCTTAATTGGGATTGGGAATTCTGAATTTTTCAGTACTAGCCTTACATCAGCGCTTCCTAAAATAGATTCTACTGGTATAGTAAATTTTTTATTATTCTAAAAACTCCTTTTGTTTTTATTTGAAAGGCAAACACACACACACACACAGGGAGAGAGAGAGAGAGAGAGAGAGAGAGAGAGAGATCGTTTATCTATTGGTTTATTCCCCCAGACCATACTGCCCTTGGCTGGGTGAGGCTCAAGCCAGGAGCTCAGACTCTAGTCCTGATCTCCCGCACTGGGCGGGGGGGCCCAGTACTTGAGGCGTCACCTGCTGCCTCCCAGGGTGCACATCAGCAGGTACTCTGATATGGGATGCAAGTATTGTCTTAACCATTGTGCCAAATGCTCACTCCAAGGGCTGAGCTTCCACATTAAAAACAGTTTCAGTGACTCCTCCTAGTCTGCAGCTACATTCCGTGAAGCACTAACATTACTGTGACTGCTACCAAATAGTTTTATAAAGTATTCTTGAGATCACATAGAGGCAGAGGAAATTAGATCAAACCATGGGAGACAAATGTCTTGATGACAGGATGTTCCAGCCCTTTATGAGGTTGACAGATGTGGAAGTCCAGGCCGGGTACAGTGTGCAGTCTCCAAGGAAGTCTTCCTTGCTCCCTGATTGCTTCACAACACAGCATCCCATGAGCTAGGGTCACAGAGAATGGACCCTGGAGAACACTGCCTTAGTTTAATACAGTCTGCGCACCAGCACTTTTCTAGGCTACTTTGCACTTACGTATGCGACCCCTCCCATTCCCATACCTAGTGCATCCATTCAGGCAATTCAAATCTTTTATAGGAGAACTGAATGAATTACCATTCTTTCGAAAGGGCACAGAGTACAGCTCTTTAATATCAAAAACAGTAAGTCGGCATGGATTCCTCGTACAAGGTGAGTCACATCCATCCTTTCAAATTTCCACTGATGAAATGCGCACTGCTTATTGTCCTCGTAGTTTTCATTTTCGGGCTATGCACATGATTCAAGTGGTACAAGGACCTTTGCCTTCATGCGGACACATTGTCTCTCGTTGAGCAAATACACTTTAAGACAAAATCTCCTCCTAACTCTGGAAATCTCTACATAAAGATGGAAGAGAAAGAAAACGATTTTATTGTGAAATAAATGTTAAACCTGGATGGGGTACATACATCACAGAAAATCAGCAAAGAGGTTACAAGATAGAGAGGGGGTTTGCTATTTTATATAGCTAAGTAGGCACAACCCACTACATCTATATTCCCAAAATAAACAATAACTATTTCTTGAGTAAGAGGACTTGACAGCACCATTTGTTACACGTAGTTCAACCTCAATTCACTTGGCACACATGGTTCATCCTAAATTCACTTGGTAATTGGGGTGACCATCTGTGTTAGCTAATTGGCTTTCTCTAAAGGAAAAACAAAGTCTCAAATCTTTATGACAGGAGGTCGTTTTGGAGTTGCCAGGGGAGGTGAAGCTCCTATCTTCCCACAGAGTCCGGGAAATGGTTTTGCTCTCTTTCTTCATAGTTGCCTTTCAAAGCCATGGTTCCCAGGACCTTGTGAAGGGCGTTTCTGGGTCATGAAGCTAGCAAGAGCTCTGTTCAGCTTTAAAAAGATTTGCACATGTTGCAAAGGGGGTAGAGAAAGAACTCACAATTATATATTTTCTTTTTTTTTTTTTTTTTCTGATAGTCAGAGTTAGACAGCGAGAGAGAGAGAGAGAGACAGAGAGAAAGGTCTTCCTTCTGTTGGTTCACCCCCCAAATGGCTGCTACGGCCGGCGCACCGCGCTGATCCGAAGCCAGGAGCCAGGTGCTTCTCCTGGTCTCCCATGCTGGTGCAGGGCCCAAGCACTTGGGCCATCCTCCACTGTACTCCCTGGCCACAGCAGAGAGCTGGCCTGGAAGAGGGGCATCCGGGACAGAATCCGGTGCCCCGACCGGGACTAGAACCTGGTGTGCCGGCGCCGCAGGAGGAGGATTAGCCTAGTGAGCCGCAGCACCGGCCAACAATTATATATTTTCTAAAGTACATGCTTTAAGAAAAGGAAGAGAGGTCTCTTATTTTCTTAAAATTTTTTTAGTTATTTTTATTTATTTGGAAGGCAGAGAGACAGAGATGGACAGAGAGAAATCTTCCACCTACAGATTCACTTCTCAAATGCTGGCAACAGCCTGGGTTGGGCCAGGCCAAAGCCAGGAACCCAGAACTCAGTCCAGATCTCTCCTGTGGATGACAGGGACCCAAGTTCCTGAGCCGTCATCTGTTGCCTTCTGGGGCTTGTGTTATTATGAAGCTGGAATCAGGAGTGGAGCTGGAACTTGAACCCACGTACTTCTTATATGGGATGTAGGCTTCTCAATTAGTATCCCATCTGCTGTGCCTAACACCAACCCCTCTCCTCTTATTTCTAATTTGGGATTTTCCCTTATACCCTCAGCAAATGACTTTCATTTCTTTGTATACATAAATAGCTTTTAATGGATTTTCTAGATGTGCAGTGAGTGAAGGCTACAGCTGCCGGCTCTTGTGAAGTCATTTTTAAGTTAGGAAACAAAATTTTCTATTGTTCCATAATGGAAGCATAGTCATGACATAAGAAGTCTACAACTGTTACGGTTTCAAAACATTCTTATGCTGATTATCCTATCTGATTTTCTTATTAATAGTCAGAATCAGATAGCAGGACACTATTTTTACCCTTGGTAAAATAAAAATATAAAAGGCAATGGATGGGCACTGGTGCTGTGGCATAGCAGGTTAAAGCCCTGGCCTGCAGTGCCAGCATCTCATATGGTTGCTGGTTTGGGTCCCGGCTGCTCCACCTCCAGTCCAGCTCTCTGCTATGGCCTGGAAGATAGTTCAAATCCTTGGGCTCCAGCACCTGCATGGGAGACCTGGAGCAGGCTTCTGGCTCCTGGCTTCAGATCAGCTCAGCTCTGGCCATTGTAGTCATCTGGGGAGTGAACCAGCGGGTGGAAGACCTCTCTCTCTGTCTGTAACTCTTTCATATAAATAAAATAATTTTTTTTAAAAAATGGCAATGGTGGGGCCAGAGCTGTGGCCCAGTAGGTTAATCCTCTGCTTACGGTGCCAGCATCCCACATGGGCATCGGTTCTAGTCCCAGCTCTCTTCTTCCAATCCAGCTCTCGGCTATGGCCTGGGAAAGCAGTGGAAGATGGCCCAAGTGCTTGGGCCCCTGCGCTCCTGTGAGAGACCTGAAAGAATCTCCTGGCTCCTAGCTTCAGATCAGCCCAGCTCCAGCCCTTGCAGCCATTTAGGGAGTGAACCATTGGATGGAAGACCTCTCTCTCTGTCTTTCCCTCTCTCTATCTATAACTCTACCTCTCAAATAAATCAGTAACATCTTTTTAAAAAGGCAATGGTATACATGCTTAAAATCACAAGGTATTGGTGACATTGTGATGATGCTGTGGAAAGAGCCTTGGTGAGAAGTGAGAGCTCCCTCAACCATGGGTTAGGATGTGACACTGACTAACAGGAAGAAAGAGCCCACCGTGGTTTGGAGTATTCGAGAGGGAATGAAGTTCAACATATGGACAAGGGCACAGATTTCACAGTGCAGTAGACCAGGACCCTTTGCTTGACAAACTATTGCCAGGCTCCTGAATCTTCTCCTGGGCCTGTGTACGTCTCTTAGCAAGAACCCTGCTAAATCAGTCAGCCAGATTGCTACTGATACCAACGGCCCGATGCCTGTGGATAGTCTTTTCCCCTAAGAACTATTATTAGTAGCAAAGGTGGCATTGGAGCTTGGATTGTCTCCTTGCTCCGAGAAGAACTACAAGAGTCCTTGTAGTTTAAGTTACATGTCCAGAATACATCAGGAACTCAAAAAACTCAACAACAGCAAAACAAGCAAGCCAGTGAGGAAATGTGCAAAGGATCTAAATAGACAGTCCTCAAAACAAGAAATACAAATAGCCCACAAGTGTATGAAATAATGCTCAACATCACCAACTACCAGGGAAATGCCAAACAAAACCACCAGGAGATATCATCTCATTCCAGTGACAACGGCTATGACGGAAAGACAGAAGGTAATAAATACTGGGAAGGATGTAGAGAAAGGGAATCATATATACTGTTGGTGGGAATGTGAACTAGCACAGCCACTAGGTAAAAGGTATGGAGAGTCTTGAAAAATCAGAAATAGAATTCCCGTTTGATCCAGCCATCCTACTGTTGGGTATATACCCCAAAGACATGAAATCACTGCATCAAAGAGAGACCCCTCCACCATGTTCACAGTAGTCAGTTATGGCGTCACTGAAGGAGTTCATCATTGATGATTAGATAAAGACCATATGGTGTACATATAGCATGGAATACTATTCTGCTTTAAAAGTGCACACTACCCTGTCATTTGCAGCAAAATGTATGAAAAGTGGAGGACATCATGCTAAGTGAATTAAGCCAGGCACAGGAGCACGAATACCACATATTCTTCCTCATATATAAGAGTTAAGAAAGAGAGAAAGGAAGGAAGAAGGAAGGGAGGGAGGGAGAGAGAGAGAGAGCGGGGGGGGGGGCTCCAATGGAAACAAAGTTGCTAAGCCTTCCATCAACAAGGCCACTAAGCCTTTGCCGCACTTCCGCATCCCAGTGACTCAGCGTTTCCAACAATCCAAGATGGCCCCCAGGGGAGGTACCTAGCCTGACAGGAGACTTCCATATTCGTGAACAGCATGTGTCCTCGGCTGTGATTGGCCCTTGAGGGCGTGCCCGGCTCATGTCCTGCCTTACCTTTCAGCTGATTGGCTCAGTTCCCTTGTGCCCTGGACAGCCCCCTTTCTGTGTCTATAAAAGTTCTTCCCTTCCCAATAAAGTCGAGAACCCGGCTGTGCCCTGGGCATTGACTGATCTCCCGGCTCTGGTGTGGTTCCTTTGCCGCCGGCCCCTGAGCGCCCCAGGCTGGCCCTGAGGAGCTCTATCGGACCGGCTGCCCCATGACGAGCAGCAAGAGAGAACCTCAACCTGAACACAGAATGAACACTCTAGTAATCTAGAGAGTGGGGCGGGATGATACAAGGGAGTTTGCACAATGGGCACCGAATCAGAGTCCGATCAAACAAATACGCTGCTAATGTTCACAGCACAGTGGAGAGGCTCTTGTTGACAACATCCAGTGCATATTTCATGAGCCAGCGCAGAGAGGAGCTTCAAGCTGCACTTTGCAGAGTAATGTCAGAGAAGGGGAAATACTGATTTCCCTGCTTTGCACAGTACCCCAGCACACACATATTGAAATGCCAAATCATAGCCTCTAAGTATTTGCAGTTGGTAGTAATATTTTTTAATTAAAAGAAAGAAATATAATTAGTAGCAAACCTGGAAGCACTTGTTGCTAGAAAGGGCAATTCCAAAATGTGGTGAATTTGGCTAGGAAAACCAAAGCCTTTAACTCCTTTTGAATTAATTTTGATTTTAAAAACTAGAGAACTTACATAAAAACCATTTTGCCTGAAAATTTCCAGCAGATTTTTTTTTCTTTTCACATGTATGTATTTCTACTGATGCACATACCTTGATCCAAAATGCTTCTTTCTTCTTCAGTTCTGGAAGAATACTATCATTAAAAGCATTATCTAAACTACAACCGCTTTATTTGGATTCATGTTTTATTACCTATTATTCAGGTAAGGATATTTGCTATTAAAAAAAGGACTTTTTTCGCCACAGTGAGAATAAACCTAAGGCCTTGTGCTCTTTCTAGCTGCTGCTTTTGAAAAATAGGAGTTGGGTGTGGAGGCTGCTTTTTGGTGATTCAGATCAGCTGGGCTGATCTGACCTTGTTTACTTACTTATGCAACCATTGTCTGGCACACCTCATTTCCAGGCCTCTCGCACTCTAGCAATGAGCCACGGGACTCATAAGTTAAAATATGTGACCTCCGCCATCAAATCACAATTGGAAATTGCTTTTCATGTAATCTTATTCAAGGCTGCACAGCCAAACACACATTCAAAATCCAGTAAATACATTTGACTGTTTCAATAAAAGTGACTAGTGGTCTGCCTCCAGAAATGGCAGACATTGGATTGTGTAGATCATTTAGCTAGAGAAAATAAATTTTGTTGTTTTTGCTGCATTTTATGAAGGGTAAACCAAAAGAAATGTAAATAAAAAGAAATTTAAGTGTCTTTTATCTTTCACTTGGAGTTCATGCTTAAAAAGTTATTTATTGTTTATTTGAAAGGCAATGTGACGGAGAGTGAGAGAGGAATAGAGAGAACTTCCATCTGGTGGTTCACTCCCTAAATTCCCACAACAGCCAGAGCTGCACCAGGCCAAAGACAGATGTCAGGAAGTCCATCCAGGTCTTCCACATGGATGGCAAACACCCAACACTTGAGTCATTATCTGCTGCCTTTTCAGGCACATTAGCAGGAAGCTGGATCAGAAGCATAGTAGCTAGGACTCCAATCAGGCACTCCAATATGGGATGTGGGCCTTTGTCGCTCCCCGTCTTCGTGGAGGAACGACACAGGACCCTGCGCTGTTCTTTTGTCTGCTCGGCCCTCCCCGGGTTTGCTGCTGGTTCTTCCCGGGTTGGCTACCGCCCCTCCACCTCCGTGGAGGGGTGGGCCCCCTGGCCACTTTCCCCACTTCCGCGGGGGAGTGGCACTCCGCCGGCCGGCTCTCTCGGGGGCTGCACAGGTGTTCCTTCAGATAGATGTTCCCCTTAGATGTTCCTGGTGCATGTTGTCTCTCTCCTCCTTTATAGTCCTCTTCCACCAATCCCAACTCTGCTACCCACACGCCGAGTACGCTGCTCTCCTCCAATCAGGAGCAGGTCCCACAGTTTATTGGTTGAACTGGAGGCAGCTGTGTAGAAGCTGTTTCTCCCTTCTCAGCGCCATATTGTGGGAGAGCAGATGCATAGAATAAGTCTTAATTCCAGTAACTTAGTCTAGTCCGAGTTGCTCCCCACAGGCCTTGAGTTTATTTTCATGTTTTGCTGTAGGAAATGAGAACTAAATGATATTCAAGTGGTAACCAAGAACAAAATATGTTCAGAGTATGTCACAAATATACACTCAACTTACGATGCATTATGAATACACAACCTCTCTTGAGAGACAACAGTTATTTTTTTTTTTAAGATTTATTTATTTTACTTGAAAGTCAAAGTTACACAGAAAGAGAAGGAGAGGCAGAGAGAGTCTTCCAGCCATTGATACATTTCCCAATGGGCCACAACGGCCAGAGCTGCTCCGATCTGAAGCCAGGAGCCAGGAGCCAGGAGCTTCTTCTATGTCTCCCACGTGGGTGCAGGGGTCTAAGGACTTGGGCCATCTTCTGCTGCTTTCCCAGGCCATAGCAGAGAACTGGATCGGAAGTGAAGCAGCCAGGACTCGAACTGGCACCCATATGGATGCCGGTACTGCAGGTGGCAGCTTTACCCGCTATGCCACAGCGCCGGCCCCAACAACAATTGTTTTAAGTATACTACATTTTAAAAATCAAGTATCTACAAAAACCTAGTATCTGCAAAAAACATGTTTTTCTGCTGTTCTCAAAATACAGTTTTCTAGAACTCTTCTGCAATGATAGCTGGGATTCCAGTACATTTTTTAGTTATTAGAGTGCTTTTTTTGTGTTAGTTTTCTTTGAGAATAAGGATGTCAGCTGGAGCAGTGTCCACCCCTGTAGATTTAGTTATGACTGAGAGAGAGAGAGAGAGAGAGAGAGAGGGAAAGCTGCTGAGATGGGTCTACCAGAATCACATGAACATAGAAGCTGAGGAATTATCTGGGAATAAACATTCTAAGTGTATATTCTAACAGTTTAGATATAAGAAGGCTCTTCATGGGAAATGTGTGCTATGAAAGAATTATGCATGGATTTCATTGCTTTTTGCTCCAAAATACACTACTCTTTTAATTCCATTTTTCATGAACTTTTCGAAGTACTCTTGCATATGCAGACTCTGCTTTTCACCAGTGGTGCAGCACCATCAACATAATTCCAAACAAAAACCAAGCAGAGAATTCTTAATAATGCTGTGATATGTAACTTTTTAAAGATTTATTTGAAATTCAGAATTATAGAGAGAGAAAAGGAGAGACACAGAGAGAGATCTTCCATCAACTGGTTCATTCCCCAAATGGCTGAAATGGCCAGGGCTTGGCCAAGCTAAAGCTAGGAGCCATAAGCTTCGACCTGGACTCCCACGTGGGTATAGGGACTGGGCTATTCTCCACTGCTTTCCCAGGCACATTAGCAGGAAACTGGATTGGAAGTGAGGCATCTGGGGCCAGAACCAGCACACATATGAGACTCCAGCACTGCAGACAGAGGCTTAACCTGCTGTGCCACTGCTCTGGTCCCAGTGATTAACATTTTCAATGAAAACACTAACAAAATTTTATCATCAATGATATATTCACAGGGAAATAAAAAAGATAGCAAATATTAATATAATGACTTTAACTTTATTTTAAAATCCTGATTTTATTTATTTGAAAGAGTTACAGAAAGAGAAGTGGGAATAGAGAGAGAGAGAGAGAGAGAGAGAGAGAGAGATCTTCTGTTTGTATCACTTCCCAAATGGCTGCAATGGCTGTGTCTGAGCCAGTCCAAAGCCAGGAGCCAGGAGCTTTTTCCAGGTCACCATGTCAGTGCAGGGGCCTGAGTACTTGGTGCATTAGCAGGGAGCTGGACCTGAAGTGGAGCGGCAGGGACTTGAACCGGCATCCATATGGGATGCCAGTGTCACAGGCAGTGGCTTAACCTGCTATCCCACAGTACCAGCCCAACACAATGACATTTCTTTTTTTTTTTAAAGATTTTATTTATTTATTTGACAGGTAGATTTACAGACAGTGAGAAAGAAAGGCAGAGAGAAAGGTCATCTTTTTCCGTTGGTTCACTCCCCAAATGGCCACCACGGCCAGAACTATGCCGACCCAAAGCCAGGAGCCAGGTGCCTCCTCCTGGTCTCCCATGCGGGTGCAGGTGCCCAAGCACCTGGGCCATCCTCCATCACCCTCCCGGGCCACAGCACACAATGACATTTCAAATGTTAGAGACACTGAGAAGAATTAACGAGTCCTACTTCTTTGGAGAAAACTTATCAAGATTAGCTTGAACTTTGTCTTCTCATTTTGCATCTTCTAGTTGGGTAATAAGAATCTTTGTGACTAGAGGGAAAGAATATTCTTCTCTGCATTTCTCTTCATTAGAATGATCCCATAGCAGAGTGTTTTGGGCCCCAATGTGTCATATAATTTACTTAAACAGGTGTTTCATACAGGCATTCTTTTTGCATGGCTCTGATATACATACATTTCAGTTATCACAGATGAGTTAACTAGGTCCCCCAGCAGCTGGAGGCTGTTCAAGGCAGCCTTTAGCAGAGAGAATCACTATGGCCAGCAAAGCAGAGTTGTCTCTTGTCTATAGCAGATAAGAATCAAAAGCTCATTGAGAACAGGAACCAGGTCTGTCTTACACTCTATATACTGAGTGCCTAATCCAACGCTTTCATGCAGTGGACAGTAACCAAATGTTTGTTGATAAAATACATGAATGAATGAATGAATGAATAACATGTATAAAAGATTGAAGTATAACAGAATTTTTAGTTTACTAAAATGGATGATATAGATTAGAAATCACTTTTTAGGGTCTGGTGCTATGGCATAGCAGGCAAAAGCCACCTCCTGCAGCGCTAGCATCCCTTATGGGTGTAGGTTCAGGTCCCACTTGCTCTACTTCCAATCCAGCTCTCTGCTATGGCCCTGGGAGAGCAGTGGAGGATGGCCCAGGTGTTTGGGGCCCAGCATCTGCATGGGGGACCCAGAGGAAGCTCCTGGTTCCTGGCTTTGGATCAGCCCAGCTCCGGCTGTTGCAGCCATTTTGGGAGTGAGCCAGCGGATGGAAGACCTCTGTCTCTCTGCCTCTGCCTCTCTCTAATTCTGCCTTTCAAATAAATAAATAAATCTTTAAAAAAGAAATCACTTTTTAAAAAAGTCATTTATTTGTTCATCTGACATGTAGGAAAAGAGCTCCCATCTGCAAATTCACTCCCCAATTGCTTGGACTAGCTGGGACTAGGCTGGGCCAAGGCCAAAGCTGGGAGTCAGATACTCAGTCCATATCTCCTACATAGGTGGCAGGGATGCAAACACTTTAGTTAGCATCACTGCTGTCTTGTAGGATGTGCATTGACAAATAAATAAGTAAATCTTAAAGGAAGTTGACGTCAGGAGCTTCAGGCAACTATTGAACCCAGGCATACCGTGGTATGTGATGCAGCTGTCTTAACTGCCAGGCCAATTTGCCTGCCCCAGAAGTACTTGGTTTTATTTTTTTAAGCTTCAAAGGCAAAGATCTAAGGTTAAAATGTACAGTCAAGTAGCTTCAAAGTTTCTCCTTGATTGAAGAGATGCGATGATAACACTTCATTCAAGATGGCATATTTAGAGCTGTATCACAAGACTTATTTTTCTCTTTTTCACTTAGATAGAACTCTCAGTTCCAGAAAGCTGATTGAATGTAGCTAGGACACAGTAACACCTGCTGTCTCTTTAGCGCTCTCTTTAGGTTGGGATTTACCCAAAGACTCTAGTGAGTCATCAAAAAAGAGCAGATTATACCCCTTCTCATCTTCCCACAGTGCAGGCAGGCAAGGTTGCAGACAAACAGCACATGAGGTTAGGCCAGCGCTTAGCCTCCAGCTGTCACTGTATCCTTAGTGCAGAGAACTTTAGACTGCAGCCTCATCTTGTGTTGTGTGATAGTCAATTATGCTGGTGAATTATCCTATGCAGAATATAGGGTTCCCATTCCATAAATGCATGGGATACATCTAAAAGCAAGTGAAAAGGGGGAGTTAAAAGGTACTTTTTTGGTGTAAAATATCTTTTGAAATCCATTCACAGTGTTTTCACAATTTGCGTTTTCCACGAGAAACCCAGTGGCTATTGTCATCAATATTTTCTTGTTTCCGATGGGCAGAGCAAGAATACAGCACCCTCTACAGACTGCTACAGCAACAGCATGTATTTCTGCCTGGAAGAATTACATATCACATTAATGATGATGGCTAATGTTAAGAAAAATACTAAACTTGTAACCGTATTTGTTTAAAAACATCCATATTTTAGTATTATTTCATGATAAATTATACATGGGATAATTGTTAAGTATATATTTTCATTAATATCACTGAATGGAAACATGTAAAATTTTGTTTTAATGTAAACTTCATTGTGTACATTTAAGATAGACAACATGGTGGGTGATATTGTGGCATAGAGAGTAAATCCACTACCTGCAACACTAACATCCCATGTTAGAGGCCAGACTGCTGCACCTCCTGTCAAGCTCCTTGCTAATGTGCCTAGCAAAGCGGTGGAAGATGGCCCAAGTGCTTGGGCAATATTAGCCTGATGGTGAATGGGCATCAGTTAGTACAAGTTTTGGTTGAAAAAAGCAAAAACAAAAACATCCATCAGCATAAGCAAACAATAGTTCCTAGAATAACACTGTTATCCTAAAATAGGACAGTTCTGTTGATTGCACCTTGTTCTTCTCTCTCATACATACTGACTGACGGTTACTGCTTTGATTGTTGTCAGTGGTATCATTTTCTAACGGCCTGGACATGGTAAAGCTTTGCAAGAAGGATTTACATCCTAACCATTTGCATTACGCAAACCATGCCACTTGCTAAACAACTAAACTACATTTATGCCCCATCATATACCACCCATTTATCTTTCAAGTAAAATACAGCATGTCTCTACCAAAATTCCAATTCTGTCCAAGTCTTTGAGCTATTTTTTATGAGTCTTAATGGCATTCCTTCCCCTCCAGAAGGAAATGAACACTCAGCGACAGACATAGGAAATCTGCCTCCAAGCCATCATCATTTCTAAATGTAAAATAACATTATTATTTAGTGATTCTTTATTTGGGCTACACAGTATCTGGCAAAGCCTGAAAATCTTAGGTAGATTTTCTTTGTGTTTCCGTTTTCTTTTTTTATACATGTATTTAAGTGGCAGAGTGATAGAGCTGGAAAGAGAGAGAGATAATCTTCCATGAGCTAGTTTGCTCCGCTAATGCCCACAGCAGCTTGGGGCTGGGACGGCTTGAAGCCAGGAGCCAGACGCTCCATTCTGGTCTCCCACATGGGTGACAGGAACCCAAATACCTTGGACATCATCTGCTCCTCCAAGGAGCATCAACAGAAAGCAGGATTCAAAGTGGAAGTGAAAAGCTCAGTCCAGGCGCTCCAATGTGGGAAGCAGGCATCCCTGGTAATGTTGCCCCCACGATGCTTCTGGCTTGTCTGCTTCTGTGCTGAGGGTCCACACCGACTGTAACCATTTTTCTAGTGCAACCCTGTCTTCTCCAGTGGCAGGAACATTCTGACCTTACTAATGGTGTGCGAAACTGCCTTGGGCAACGACTTAGAAATGAATTGGTTCAAATTGCACCCATTCAGGACATGTTCAAAAACTCTATCAAAAGGGAAATAGCAGATGGTTAATTAAAAAATAATAACAAGAAGAATCTAATAGCAGAAGAAAGTAAAAGATCAAGTACAATGGTTTTCTTTAGGGTTGTTTCAAGTCTTGCTACCCAACTGTGAAGTCCTCTAGAAACCTTTCCAGGCCTATATAGGAGGGTACTTCAAAAACTTCATGGAAAAATGGAGCTAAAGGGTAAATTTATTTTGATGCAAGAAAATGTGAAATCTATGCATAGCTTTCTCATAGTGTGTATTCCCACTAACTTTTGGAAGACTTCTCATATGCATGGATTTCAAAATTTTTACACTAAAACAAATTTACCTTTTAATTCAATTTTCCATGAACTTTTTGAAGTTCATATATATAGGAACCTCTCTCTGTATCTATACCTCTATAAATAATAAAAGATGTCTTGTGGCCGGCGCCGCAACTCACTAGGCCTACGGCGCCGGCACCCCAGGTTCTAGTCCCGGTTGGGGTGCCGGATTCTGTTCCAATTGCCCCTCTTCCTGTCCAGCTCTCTGCTGTGGCCCAGGAGTGCAGTGGAGGATGGCCCAAGTGCATGGGCCCTGCACCCGCATGGGAGACCAGGAGAAGCACCTGGCTCCTGGCTTCAGATCAGTGCAATGTGCCGACCGTAGTGGCCATTTGGGGGATGAACCAGCGGAAGGAAGACCTTTCTCTCTGTCTCTCTCTCTCTCACTGTCTAACTCTGCCTGTCAAAAAAAAAAAAAAAAAAAAAAGATGTCTTGCTTTTGGTTCAAGTCTTTTAACATTTATGTTAGTTTCCTATTGTTGTTATAACAAATTAACCCACGCATAGTAGCTTAATGCAGTATAAATTTATTAATCATATAGCCCTTGAGGTCAGGGGTCTAAACAGGGGTCGCTGGGGCAGGGCTTTAAGGGATAGTTTTTTCCTTACCTTTCTCAACTTGGAGAGGCTGCCTGCCTTCCTTGCCTAGTGGCCCAGGTCCCTGATGTCGCCCTTAGGGTGACTTTGGGACCACCCAGATAATTCAGAATAACCTGCTCATCACAAGAGCCTTAAGACAATCATAGCTGCAAAGTCCCTTTGGCCACGCAGGGTAATTCACTCACAGGTGTTGGGAGGTAGGGAAATGCAGTCTTGGGATGGGTAAGTACATCTTGTCTCACCGCACTTACCACAGTACCCGTAAGTGAAGCTTTTGTTTTCACATAGGTCCAATAGTTCTCTTATTCTGTTTATTCCTGTTATTCACTGTTGCTGTCTCTGACTATTGTTCATACTCATATTCTCATCTGTCTGGGTCTTGGATAATAGGGAAGATATTGATTTTCTCTAATGGCAGGATCTTTAAAGATCCTCCACACAAAATGAGCTGTCCACACTGAAAACCCCTCAAACCCAAAGAATTATTTCCTGGAAATGCCTGTCACTCCATCATCATCCTGACTTGCCCGCATCAATCGACCACTTCTTCCAGCTTGAAAGGCTTTGTCTGTTTATCCTCAAAATACTGTTCTCTCTCCGCTGCCTTCGCTTCTGCTCCTGCTCAGCCCCCTTTGTTGCTGTACCCTGTCCTCTGACATCTGAGTGCAGCACCGGTGTTGTGAATCTCATTCTCTGGCCAATCTCCAGTCTCCTGGCTTTAAACATCGCCTCTGGGGCGGTTGTTTGACCTGTGGTTAAGACGCTCACATCCCACGGCAGTGTCTGGACTTCATTCAGAGCTGTGGCTCCCGCCTCCGGCTTCCTGTAGCACAGATCTGGGAGGCAGCACTGAGGGCTCAGGTAAATGGGTCCCTGCTGTCCGTGGGAGACCTGGATGGAATTCCTGACTCCCGGCTTCAGCCCCGGCCGTGGGCACTGTGGGCATCTGGTGCATGAACCAGTGAATGAGACCTCTGCCCCCCCTTCCCTCTCTCTTTCCCTCTTTTCTCTAAGAAAAAATAAAATTAACTAATACCATCTCTATACAGAAAATTTCTAAACTAATTTATCAAGCTCAAGACCTCTCCTTAACTCTGGACTTGAACTTCAGGTTGCTTTTGTGACAATCTCTACATAGATGCCTAATTGTCATTCCAAACTTACTCATCCACAGCAGAACTTCTGAATTTCTCTCCTCCACTTCTACCAAATCATCCTCCCCCTCCCGAGTCTTCTCCATCTTAACAAATGACACTTTCATCCAGCTAGGGGGGGAATCCCACCCCAACACCCCTCCCCCACACTCACTCTCACACCCCCACACACACTCACTCTCATACACTCACACACACACACACTCACACACACACCTACACACACTCTCATACACTCACACACACATTCACTCTCACACACATACCCACACACACACCTACACACTCTCCCACATACATACCCACACACTCACTCTCACACACTCACACATACCCACACATCCACACACACTCACACACTCACACATACCCACACACACTCACACACACACACACACTCTCATACACACTCACACACATACCCACACATACACCCCACCCCACACACACCCCTACACATACACCGTGAGACAGCTGACCCTTGTCTCTCAGGTCCCCATCCAGTTTAACATGAAACAGTGACAGCATCCTCCTGCCACCTCGTTTCCCCCGCCTCTGTCGCTGACCGTCTAGCCTGAGACTATCGGCAGCAACAGGGTTAGGCAGGAGCTTCCTCCTCTGTGCTCCGGCTCTTGCTCTTACATCATTTAGAGCAACTCTGCCCAAATGCTGCACAGCTCAGATCACTTCTCTGTCCAAAACCCCCGGCTTCTTTTTTTTTTTTTTTTTGACAGGCAGAGTGGTCAGTGAGAGAGAGAGACAGAGAGAAAGGTCTTCCTTTGCCGTTGGTTCACCCTCCAATGGCCGGTGCATCGCACTGATCCGAAGGCAGGAGCCAGGTGCTTCTCCTGGTCTCCCATGTGGGTCCAGGGGCCCAAGGACTTGGGCCATCCTCCACTGCCCTCCTGGGCCACAGCAGAGAGCTGGCCTGGAAGAGGAGCAACCGGGACTAGAACCTGGTGCCCCGACCGGGACTAGAACCCGGGGTGCCGGCGCTGCAGGAGGAGGATTAGCCTAGTGAGCCGCGGTGCCGGCCGCCCCCTGGCTTCTAATCTTACTCAGACAAAAAAAATCTCTGCTCTGCCATGCTGGTGTAATTGCTGGACTGACGGAGAGCGTGAGCGGCTTCCACCTGAGAAGATTACAGAGAATGTGGCAGTCTTGGTGAGAAAGTTCTCCACTAAATCTAGGTAGGAGAGAAGGTATTCCATGAAGAGGCTTAGGACCTAAACAAACGATCTCTTAGACAGACTAGAAGCAGCCAGATCAGGGGAGAAGTGTGCTTGAACTGTGGTTAGTGACTTCATCGATGTGCAGCCTGGTGGGGGTAAACCCCTCTGAGACTCCCGTCTTTTTTTTTTTTTTGACAGGCAGAGTGGACAGTGAGAGAGAGAGAGACAGAGAGAAAGGTCTTCCTTTGCCGTTGGTTCACCCTCCAATGGCCGCTGCTGCCGGCGCGCTGCGCTGATCTGAAGCCAGGAGCCAGGTGCTTCTCCTGAGAGATTCCTGTCTTAACTTGGGTGTCAGTTTAGACAAAAGCCTTATGCAGACTTAGACTGAAGTGAAAAGAATCAAAGCAAGCCGACTCACATGCCGAAGGGAAAAGCTGGGAGCCAGCGTGCTGAGGCACTGGGAACAAAGCAGGACTTCACAGGAAAACCAAGACCCGGGGTGCGGAATTGGTGTCACTCGGTTCAGCTGCCCCCCTGCCGCTTCCGCGGTTCATACCAGCTGTTATAAGAGTCGAGATTAATGTTACTTACAGGAGTCATTTCACTTCTACAGTCAACTCCTTGTTATTTATTTTTCTTGAACTCGTGTCTCCACGCTCCTTTTAAACTCCTTTTCCTGTACCAATTTCTCTCTGAGGTTTTTTTTTTCGTAACCATTTGTTAATGAACTTCCTTCTTCCCGTAAACTCGGGGAGAAGACCCAGCAAGCCTTCTTGCGCTGGCGCTTTGCACGGTGGCTCCGTGACCTCAGAGCTTCACGAGGCCGTGATGTTCTTTCTCATGTGTAAGTATGTATTTTGGTCAGCCCGCAGGCTTTTAAGTCATTAGTGCATTAGGCAAGTTCAATTTCTCATGACTCACATTCACAAAAAGATCAATTACTGTGAACATCTTTAACCCTATCCCCCGGACAGTCAGGAAGGTTTGCGGGCCAAAATCTTTTTTTGCAGATATATGAAAATGTTACGTTTGAGTATTCCATGATACTGTCTCCTGCCAGAGATACAATTTCACTTGTATCCTTTTCTGAGCTGGTCCCATGCTGCCTGCAAGAAAGAGAGAGAGAGAGAGAGAGAGAGAGAGAATGAAGCCACAGGGCCCAGCAGTTTGCTAATAAGCATCAGCAGTCACACCAGACCCAGTCCTTCTGATCTGCAGCCTGTTCCTTCTACCTCAGGAGACAGCGGCCATGGAAGAATCCGCCCAGCAAACGTGCGGGAAGACCTGATGCAGAGCAGAGGCGTTCGCGTGGTGCTATTGCGGCATTCACGCTTTCACTCAGGTGAGGGTTCCTTTTCCATCCGTACTCAGAAAATCATTCTTCATGCCGAACTTCGACATCATGGATGGGAGAATGCAATGTATTCCCATGGCAGTGGAACAGAAAGAGAAGGCAAACTGGGTCACATGGCTAAAGCTCAGGTCAGTCAGAGCAGAGAGCACCAACCAGAGTTCGCAGGTGAAATTGGCAACAGGTGTTCTGCAAAGTAAAATAAAGGAAGACAAAGCAGACGCCACAGGCCTTTGGTTTACTGGCCAAGTGCCCGAGGCCCCCATTGCAGTGTCTGCGTTTACACTGATCTGGTTCCTGACTCCAGTTTCTTGCTAATGCAAACCCTAGGAGGCGGCCGTGCGGCTCAAGGCACTGCGTCCCTGCCACGTGTGGGAAGAGATTGGGTTAAGTTCTGGGTTCCGGCTTTCGCCTGGCCCAGCCGTGGTTGCTGCCTGTGTTTGGGAGGTGAACAGGGGTGAAAGCACATTCTTTCTCTCTGTCCCTGAGTCCGTTTTTTTCTCTCAATTTCTCTGCCCTCAAATAAATAAATGCGGCGGCCATTGTGGGGTGAACCAACGGCAAAGGAAGACCTTTCTCTCTGTCTCTCTCTCACTCACTGTCCACTCTGCCTGTCAAAAATTAAAAAAAAAAATGAAAATATAATAGGTAGGCCGGCACTGCGGCTCATTAGGCTAATCCTCCACCTTGCGGCGCTGGCACACCAGGTTCTAGTCCCGGTCGGGGCGCCGGATTCTGTCCCGGTTGCCCCTCTTCCAGGCCAGCTCTCTGCTGTGGCCCAGGAGTGCAGTGGAGGTGGCCCAAGTGCTTGGGCCCTGCACCCACATGGGAGACCAGGAGAAGTACCTGGCTCCTGCCATCAGATCAGTGTGGTGAGCAGGCCGCAGCGCGCTGGC
This sequence comes from Oryctolagus cuniculus, assembly GCF_051225735.1. Classification (NCBI taxonomy): domain Eukaryota; kingdom Metazoa; phylum Chordata; class Mammalia; order Lagomorpha; family Leporidae; genus Oryctolagus; species Oryctolagus cuniculus. The sequence continues at coordinate 10,421,627 of NC_142874.1, read as the reverse complement.
CGCGGCGGCCATTGGAGGGTGAACCAACGGCAAAGGAAGACCTTTCTCTCTGTCTCTCTCTCTCTCACTGACCACTCTGCCTGTCAAAAAAAAATATATATATATATATAATAGGCGATAATTCTGTACTTGGACGAACACCGTGTGGTTGTAGAAGCAGAAGCCAGGCAGGTTCTGAAGTCAAATATGCTTTCTGCTACAAGTCACTGACATGGGGGCACAGACGGGTGTGAGACAAGACCAGCAGAGGACACACACAGGAACGAGCAGAGCGCGGCACCAGTGGGGCAGAAAACGGGCACCAGACAAGCAGAGATGATCACCTTCACCTCAACCGGTCAGTTTTCAGAGAAATGGAAATCAGCGTCTGTTAGTAATTGTACAGTCAAGGTTTGTTTACTTGTGTGAGCGTGTGTGTGCAGTGCAGTGGTTTCTACAGGCATGCTAATTATGTGTCTGCAGCTGGAGGAGAGGATTTGCCGGAGGATGTGCTTCCTAACCCATGTTTTTAAACACAACTGACCAAATAAAGTTTATTAAAAATATGCTTATTACATAACCAGAATCTACAAAGAGATCAAGAAACTCCACAACATCAAAACAAACAACCCACTGAAGAGATGGGCCAAGGACCTCAATAGACATTTTTCAAAAGAGGAAATCCAAATGGCCAACAGGCACATGAAAAAATGTTCAAGATCACTAGCAATCAGGGAAATGCAAATCAAAACCACAATGAGGTTTCCCCTCACCCCGGTTAGAATGGCTCACATGCAGAAATCTACCAACAACAGATGCTGGAGAGGATGTGGGGAAATAGGGACACTAACCCACTGTTGGTGGGAATGCAAACTGATCAAGCCACTATGGAAGTCAGTCTGGAGATTCCTCAGAAACCTGAATATAACCCTACCATTCAACCCAGCCATCCCACTCCTTGGAATCTACCCAAAGGAAATTAAATTGGCAAACAAAAAGCGGTCTGCACCTTAATGTTTATTGCAGCTCAATTGACAATAGCTAAGACCTGGAACCAACCCAAATGCCCATCAACAGTAGACTGGATAAAGAAATTATGGGATATGTACTCTATAGAATACTATACAGCAGTCAAAAACAATGAAATCCGGTCATTTGCAACAAAATGGAGGAATCTGGAAAATGTTAGCTGAGTGAAACAAGCCAGTCCCAGAGGGACAAATATCATATGTTCTCCCTGATTGGCGACAACTAACTGAGCACCAAAGGGGAAACCTTTTGAAGTGAAATGGACACTATGAGAAACAGTGACTTGATTGGCCCTTGTCCTGACTGTTGATGAACAACTTAATACTTTATCTCTTTTAGTAAAATAAAATAAAATAAATGCTCATTACAAAGAGTTTTGCCTCAATTTTTAAAAATTGAAAATACATGGCTGGCGCTGTGGTGTAGCAGGTAATCCATTGCCTGCAGAGCCGGCATCCCATGTGGGTGCTGCTTCCAGTCCCTGCTGCTCCATTTCTGATCCAGCTCTCTGCTGTGGCCTGGAAAAGCAGTAGAAGGTGGCTCAGGTTCTCGGGCCGTTGCACCCACATGGGAGACCAGGAAGAAGCTCCTGGCTCCTAGCTTCAGATTGATGCAGTTCCGACCATTGCAGCCAATTGAGGAGTGAACCAGAGGATGGAAGACCTCCCTCTCTCCCTCGCCCCCGCCTCTCCTTCTCTCTGTAACTCTGACTTTCAAATAAATAAATAAATCTTAAATAAATTAAAATTGCAAATATATTAAAAATATTGCTGTGTCATGATATTGCAAATATTAATAAGTTATCAAGAAGTAACATTGCTTAGTAAAAACTGAAATATCTTAATTCATTTTTCACATATAAAATATATTTGTCTATCGCAACGCTAAATAGATAAGGCTACAACACTTAAAAGGATTTGAGATACATGAATTTTAAAACTGATCATTAAAATATTAGCATAAATAAATTAAAAAATTGGTCATATTGTTCAAACCAAGTAAAAGGTAACTTTGAAAATCTGTTATCAGAAACTTTTCTCAGAAGTTGTAACATTTTCCAGGTATAAATGACATTGTGTTCAGTGACCACAAAAACATGTATTCATAGAATTGTGTAAGATTTTGACCTCTCCATAGGATTATGTTGCTCCACAAGGTCCTGGCTGGTGTCCTCACTATCCTTTTGTATGAGCTATTTGATCTCTTGCTGGTTTTATCTCTGGGAGTGGTTTACTACCAATCTGCATATTTTTCTAACTTGTCATTGGCATTCTTTTCAAGAGCAAATCTCTTTTTTTAGTGTCTTTACTCACTGATTTGTCAGTTTCTAGGACCTCTGGAGAGATACCCTGTGCATGATCATGCCTGTTTCCTTTTCAGAACCCCTTTTTGAATGGCAAGTTCCTGTAAGTTGGGGATGCACCAGTGTATTTCAAAAAGTTCACAAACAGTTGGCCATGTGGCATAGTAGTTAAGTTGTGCACGTCCCACTTTGGAGTACCTGACTCTAGAATCCTGCTAATGTGGCCCTGGGAGGTAGCAGTGATGGCTCAAGCAGTGGGATTCCTGCCATTCAGATTGGATGAGTGGGTAGAGTTCCCAACGCCTGGCTTCAGCCTGGCCCAGCCCTGACCGCTGAGGATATCTGGTGAGTAAACCAGAAGATGGAGTTACTTTTCTCTCCCTCTCTCTCTGTCTCTCTCTCTGTCTCTCTGTCTCTCTCTCTCAAATAAAAAAAATGTGGAAAATGGAAGTAAAAGACAATTTTGGAGTAAAAGTTTTGAAGTCCACGCAGAAAAGTCTTCAAAAAGCTCATGCAAAAGTAGATTACGAAAAAAAACTATGCATGCTCTCAAAATTTACATCAAAATAAACTGATTTTTTTAATTTGAAAAGCAGGATGACCGAGATAGAGAGCAAGATCTTCCATCTGCAGATTCACTCCCCAAGTGCATAGGACAGCTGAGGCTGGGTCAAGACAAAGCCAGTAACCAGGAGTTCCATTTTGGTCTCTGAGGTGGGTGGCAGGAGCTCCAGGATTTGAGCCATCACCTGTTGACTCTCAGGCACAGTAACAGGGAACTGAAAGGGAACTGGAGGTGGGATTCAATCCCAGGCACTCCAACACAGGATGTGAGCATCCCGGGTGGTGGTTTAATGCTCACAATGCCCTCTCTCTCTCTCTCTCTCTTTTTTTTTTTGACAGGCAGAGTGGACAGTGAGAGAGAGAGAGACAGAGAGAAAGGTCTTCCTTTGCCATTGGTTCACCCTCCAATGGGCGCCGCGGCCGGCGCACCGCGCTGATCCGATGGCAGGAGCCAGGTACTTCTCCTGGTCTCCCATGGGGTGCAGGGCCCAAGCACCTGGGCCATTCTCCACTGCACTCCCGGGCCACAGCAGAGAGCTGGAAGAGGGGCAACCGGGACAGAATCTGGCGCCCAGACCGGGACTAGAACCCGGTGTGCCGGCACTGCAAGGCGGAGGATTAGCCTAGTGAGCTGCGGCACCGGCCGCAATGCCCTCTCTTAAATTTATCTTTGAATTGTATTTTCCACCAACTTTTTGAGGTCCCTCTTTTATATATAATAGTGATTTCTACATATAATATAATCTTATGTTTGCAATTGGAGGAGAAAATTCGGCAGAAAGTGCGCTCTGTAGCATGTACACAAATGGTAAATGCCTCTAACTAAGGGGCGTGTCTGTGGGTTGTGAACCACATCTCTCAGGGGCATCTTTCACACAGACTCACTGATGAGCAGCATCCACCAGCTCACCTGCGTTTCAGCTGCTTTTGTGGCCATAAGACTTCTCTCTCACCCCTGCACACACTAGCTTCAGTGGCATTGCGCCTTTCTTCAGCCCGTTTTCAGCTCAGTCGTCATTTCAGACTCTCAACCACTTGATATAACATCCTCTCCAACCTCAGCCAGTCTCCACTTCCTTCTTCAGTTTTATTGTCTTCGAAGCACTTGCGCTGCCTGAGATCTCCTTGTTTATTTCTTTGTGCTTATTGTCATTTTCCTGCGCCATGAAAGTACAACCCTTCTCCGTGACTGAGCCATGGCTATAGGAAGTACCCAGTGCATGCTCAACAAGTATCTGTTAGATAAAACGAGTGAATATAAAGTCAAACAGTGCTTTGAAGATCCAATGAGATGATGAAAGATCAAAAGGGATAATCAAGGTAATCTATCTAGCACAAAGTGTCAAGAGCTTCCTAAGAAATCTTTGTATGTGTGTCTGTATGTGTGTGTGTGTGTTTTGTTGTGATCCAACACTCTAATAATTTCTTTATATACAAATTCAACTCTTAGGTTTTTTTTTTAAAGATTTATTTATTTGAAAGTCAGAGTTACAGAGAGAGAGAGAGAAAGAGGTATTCCAATAGATGGTTCACTCCCCAACTGGCCGAAATGGCTGGAGCTGCGCCAAAGGCAGGAGCCAGGAGCTTCATTCGGGTCTCCCATGTGGGTGCAGGGGCCCAAGCACTTGGGCCATCTTCTACTGCTTTCCCAGGCCATAGCAGAGAGCTGGATTGGAAGTGGAGCAGCCAGGTCTTGAACCGGCGCCCATATGGGATGCTGGCACTTCAGGCCAGGGCGTTAACCTGCTGCACCACAGTGCTGGCCCCTCTTAGTTGTGTTTTGCTTCATCAAACTTGCCTGGAAAAAAATCCCGGTCAAATACCAATGGACTTCTGTAGTTTTCCTTCTCTTCTATTCTTCCTACATGATCTAACTTTTTCTTCTGTCTCCTGAAACCACCAACAACCTTTCCCCTCTCACCTCAGTTGAAGACCTTCCTCTATTCAGAAACTAGAAGCAATCAGAAGAATTCCGCATGGCCCACTAAGATGTCTGCCGGCTGTTTCCATTTGAGGTGGGTTTCCCTGTGGGTGTGGGACCACAGCTGTTACTCAGGGCCCCACACTCACAAGGGCCCTTGGGGAGTCATGCTCTGGGGCTCCTGTCTTAAAAGATAGTTTCGTTCTTCATGCTGTTATCTTTGAATTTGTGTTTTGTAAGTGAAATCTATCAGGATAGTAAAGCACCCTTCAGGGGCTTGGATCGTGGCTCAAGGGCCCTCCTCTACTTTCCCAAGAAGGTCCTTGATCATTGGCTCCCTGCTGCAGCCTTCGCATCCTCTCTCCATCTCCCGCCTCACTGCCGCTCCGCCTAGTCCCTCACTGGAGCCCCGGTTACACTGGGTTACAGCTCTGCATTTTGCTGTCACCCTCCATGCCGTGCAGGGCAGGTCAGGGTTAGCACACACCCGTGGCATCTTGGTGTTAGGTAAGGCAAAGGCTGATCTGGCCGCTGCCCAGCTCATTGAATGGATGACCAGGCGGGGGCCCTCCAGCTCATGCATGAGCCCTGTCCTGAGTACAACTCAGGGAGAAAGCTACAGCCTGTCGGTGGGTCACCTGTGGACAGTGATGCTGAATTTGTGTGTCAACTTAACTTGGCCAATTCTGTTTCTCTGAAGATGTTTCTGATGTGATTAACACTGAAATCTTTGTTCTTTTAAAGCAGATTTGGGTGGGGCTCTTCCAAACAGCTGAAAGCCTGAATAGAACAAAAGGTTGACCTACGATGAGCAAGAGGGAATCTGTCTGCAGTCTCTGGACTCTGGATTTGAGCTACAACTTCAGCTCTTCCTGAGACACCAGAATGCTTGCCACTCTGCAGAATTTGGGCTTCCCAGCCTCCATAATCACACATGCCAATTCCTTAAAATAAAACTCTTCCTATATGCACACACGCACACACGCACACACACACACCCTATAGTTATGTTTCGCCGCAGAATCCTGACGACTGTGTCCACGCATCACAGCTAGGGCAGCTTCTGGGAAGAGGGACTAGCTTCCTTGTGCTCAGCAAAGGCTGTGCGTCTTCATTTTGCACTTGAGCCACAAAGCACGCGCGCGGCTGGCCCTGAACTGCCTTCCTGTTGTTCATGTAGATGAGTTTCTAAGCTCTCCGCTTACGCGCTGGGTCCCATTTTCTCTCCCTGCTCAAGGACATTGCCCTAACAATTCACTTTCTTCCATGTGGTTTCTCCCTCTCACTGAATCATACTCATCATTTTACCAATTTGCTGTAATTTCTCTCATCTTTAAACAACAATTCTTTCTGATCCCATTTACCCACTCAATCATGCTTTGTGTCCCCACGGCTCTTTGATGGAAGCTTGTCAATAGTTCACACTGTCTCCAATTCTTCTCGGTGTCTACAGTTAACTGATTAGCACAAGGGTTAATGTAGTCATTCTCCTGGCCGCCTATGTACTAGCAACAGGACGGGGTGGGCATTGGGTATAGATACCAGTTAAGATGCACACAGAGTGTTTGGGTACAATTTCTGCCCTGGGAAGCTGGAGTTGTGGTGCAGCAGCTTAAACTGGTGCTTGTGATGACGGTACTGTGGCATGCCAGCGGAGTCAGAGTCGCTCCACTTCCCACCCAACTCCGGCTAATGCTCCCAGGAAGGCAGCCGATGATGGTCTGAGTACTTGGACCTCTATCACCTGTGTGGGAGAGCTAGTTGAAGTTTCTGGCTCTTGGATTTGACCTGGCTGAATGTTGGTTTCTGCCACCATTTGGTGAGTGAACCAGCAAAATGGAAGTTCATTCTCTCTTTCACTTTGCCTTTCAAATAAAAAATAAATAAATCTTAAAGAAAAGTTTCTGGCTCTGACTCCTGACTCCAGGTTCCTGCTAATGTGCCCTGGGAGGCAGTGGTGATGGCTCAAGTCATTGAGTCACTGTAGGAGATCTGGGTTTAATTCCTGGCTCCTGACTTCATGCTGGCTCCGCCTCAACCGTTGTAGGCATTCTGGAGTGAATTTGCTTATGGAAGCTCTATCAGAATCTCGCTCTCTCTCTCTCTCTCTCTCTCTCTCTCTCCATTTTTGCCTCTCAAATAAATAATAAATAAAAATCAAACAAAGTAAAAGTAGGATGTTAACAGGGTCCTATGGCAGCGCTTACTCCATCCAGTGCTGAAGGGCATTCTTTTCTTTAATGAGCCAGCTGACTTTCTGCACATGCGAATCCAAGACAGCTGGTGGCAGCTAGTCAGAACGGAAAGTGTGTCTTACACTGAATATTCTACAAATACCAACTGCACTGGGGGCAGACTGGCAAGGGTATGACAAACATGATTGCTAACTAAGCTTGTAGCATATCCCATCTACACATCTTATAATAGAATTTGGCAACTTCTCTGGAGTACTCTAACATGTCAAAGTTCCATTTTCCTCATTTCCTTAGACAAGGAAGAAATCAAGCAGTTTTCCTACATGTGTGATGAACAGAATCATATCATGGACTCCGTTCAGAAAGTGTCTCTGTGCTTTCTAAAATGAGGAGCCTGTTCTGTGAATCTATTTTTTCATTAAGACAAAAACAGTGGACAGAAGCAAATTTTCTCCTTCTGGAATAACTAGTTTTTGTAATTTTGTCTTTAAATGTGATATTGGCTTTGTATATTTTCCTGTGTGCTTGGAAACCTAAAGCTGTAATTGATTTTGGGCTGAAGATTTTTATGAGTGTTTCATAATGAAGCATTTATTCCAGGAAGCCACATGCCCCAAGTCTTTGGGTCTCAGAGTTTGTATTTATTGTTTTTTTTTTTAAATATACCAGAGAATTGGGGTAATGAAAGTACACGGGAATCAGACAAGCCCAGCTGAAAGCAGGATAAGCATGTGGAAAACTACAGGAGAAGATGAGAGAAGACGAGGCAATGAGCAAGAAGCAATCCCGTGAGGGCAAATACGCACACGGCTGCTCCGAACAAACAGATCTCTGATAACAATCAGTTGTGAACGCATCTGTCTTTAGGGGAAAATTCCTGCTCCTTTGTTTTCTGCCCATCTCCCTGTGTCTGGGACTTTCCCTCTCTCTGATTACATTGATTCCTTTAACTTTGAAGATTTCAAATCACATTATCAACATTGTCTGATACTCTACCTGTACATACATGCATATTTATATACATGGTTATATGTTTCCTTTGAAACAGACTTTAATTTTTTTACAACAGTTTCAGGTTCACAGCAAAATTGAGTGGAAGCTATAGGGATTTCCCATGTATGATTGTCCCCACATACGCACAGTCATCCCCACCGTCAGCATCCTACCTCAGAGTGATAATGTTGGTCATAATCACATCATTATTTCCTACAGTCCATAGATTGCATTAAAGTTCACTCTTGGTATCTTACATTCTGCAGGTGCTGAGACATGTAGTATCAGGCAGAATTCCACCGCCCAACAAATGTTCTGCGATTTACTTTTCCTCTCTTGCCTCTGGCAAGCAGTGATCTTTTTACTGTCTCCATAGTTTGGTCTTCTCCAGTGTCATAGATGGAATCCGATAATATGTAGAATTTTCAGATTCGCTTCTTCCACTTAGCCATATGCATGTGAGTTTCTTCCTGTATTTTCATGACTTGATAACTCATTGCTTTTTAGTGCAAAATTATATTCTGTTGTCTGAATGTACCAAAATTTACTCATTCAACATCTTTTTTAAAGATGCCTTTATTTGAAAGGCAGAATATCAAAAGAAGGCTGGTGGAGAGAGAGGAGGGAGAGAGAGACAGAGAGCCATCTTCTACCTACTGGTAAATTCTCCACATGTCTGTAATGGCCGAAGCTGGGCCAGGTTGAAGCCAGGAGCCAGGAACTCCATCAGGGTCTCCTACACTGGGGGCAGGGACCCAAGTACTTCCATCAGCTGCTGTCTCCCAGAAGCATTAGCTGGGAGCTGGATTGGAAGCAGAGCAGACGGAACTTAAAGCAGCACTCTGGTATGGGAGGGTGGCATAGAGAGTGGTGGCTTAACCTACTGTGTCACAATGCCAGCTGCTTGTTCATCTTCTGAAGGACATCCAGGTATATCTGTGTGCATGGTTCTGTGTGGACATCCATTTTCAACTCACTTGTAAATACCAAGGATCACAATTGGATTCTATGGTAAAAATAGGTTTACTTTGGTAAGAAAACACCAAATTACTTCCCAAATGACTGTACCATCTTGCATTCCTCACAGAATTCCTTTTTCTTTACATTTTTTGCCAGAAATTGATGTTGTCAGTGGTCTGGATTTTGGCCATTCTAATGAATATGTAATATTTTACTTTATCTGTTTGGGAGAGAGAGAATGAGAGAGACAAAGAGAGGGAGAGTGAGAGAGAAACAGCTTTTATCCTTTCGTTCACTGGTTCACTCTCCAAATAATCCAAATGGTTGCTGAAGGCCTTCGTTTGTTCCATCATAGCCTGCTGTAAACACTTAAACAGACACTGTAGTTTAAAAATACTTGCAATGACTGGTCCTGGGCCAGGCTGAGGCCACGAGCTGGAAACTCAGTCCAGATCTGCCACATAGGAGGCAGAGAGCCAAGCTGAGCCATCACCTGCTGGTGCACATTAGCAGGGAACTGGAGTCATGAGTCAGAGCCAGGACTCAAACCACAGCACTCTGATGCGGAATGCAGGTGGCCCGGTTGGTGGCTTAAGCACTAGGTCATATGCTTGCTCACGCTTTTAATGCTCAGAATTTAATACCCTGGAATCATGCCCTTGCCTCTTAGAATAATGCATTTGCCTGTGAAAGATTTTGCTGTATTTATCAGCTAATTCAACATCAATAACTCAGTGTTTTCTTTAATTACTTAAATAATGCCTGTTCAATCAGGAAAGTGAAAAATTGCATTAATCCTAATCTGTTTGAACTTTATCATCTGGTTGCATGTACTCATACATGCTTTGAAAAATTCCTTTTATGATTAAAAATCATACTGTATCTTTTTTGTGACTTGTTTTGCCCATATAAGTTATTATAATGTACCTCTGGTCTGCTTTAACAAAAACCAGGAGGAAAAAGCTAGGCATCAGAAGCAGTGGGTGGCAGCCTATTAAAGGCTGCTCTGTACAGTGATCTGCCCTCAAGGAGACCCAACAGGCCAGTCCACTGCAGTGGCTTTCAGTGTGGAAAGCCTGGGCTTCAGCAGAAGTCAGCTTGTGAAGAGCCCTGGCAGCTCTGCCAGCCTAGAGTTAGATCTCTGGAAGTGGACCTGCCCTGGAGTCGAAGGACTTCAGGTCAGACCCACGGATCTTATTGGCTCCAAGCTGAAGAGCCCTTCACTCGGCCCAGCTTCCAAAGTGACCACCGCTGCTGAAAGGAGATGGCCAAGTAGGGTCAACAACATTGCAGGCAGAACTGTAAACTTCCTGTTAGAGATGCCACCTGGCTTTACCTGGCCAGCTCTCCTCCCAGGCCAGCTAGGCAATGGAAGTCAACAGGGTGCCTCCCCCAAGGAGGTTCACACCTCCCTTAGGATGTACCCCATATGAAGAGATAGGTCTGGGCCTCTTAACTTACAAGGCCTAAAGCCCACCTGATTATTATCAAACCCCCTTTGTCAGGTTCTATTTGCCTCTCAATCAGAAAACTTAGTTGTGGCTTAGATACATCTTTCTTAGGTTCTCCAATAATGTCTCTGTCCTCTGTATCTAGCCCACTTGGGCCTCATTCCTTTGTAATCACAGCCTCTACTCTAACATCAATGGCTCTACTCCCAACCTGTGTGTACTGATGGTCCTCTCCCACACTTAATGGTGTAGGATTATTCAGAATTTCTCTACAGACAAACCCCTCCACCTGCAAAAGTGAAGTGGCCTTTTCTCCAGTCTTGGCTGGGATCAGCTTTAAGCCACATCCATCAAACAATCTTCACAAGGGTCCAGAGACCCCCTCATTTCCTCTCCTCTATGAAATCCTCTCATTACCTGGTTACTGCTACTCTTAGGATCATTGGTTGCTATTCTCACCCTGTCTTTTAAACTGCAGTGTCTGTTTAAGTGTTTACAGCAGGCTATGATGGAACAAACGAAGGCCTTCAGCAACCAGGCAGTCAACCAAATGCTGCTACAGGGATATACTCGGCTCCCCACCCAGGAGACAGTGGCTTGAGACATCGCCCCCTGCCTCATCGCCCCATGTCAGCAGGAAGTAGCTCTAAAGACAGATCATCATCCCTCTAACCACCCCCCCCCCCGGGCTAATGTAATCCCATACAAATCCTGCTTTATAAAAAACAAAAGGGGCGAATGTTGGGAAACTGGCGCAGTTTTATCTATGGCGCGATCTACACCCTGACTTACGTCCTAGGCTCTAGCCCCCTCCGCCATTGCTGGAAGCCAGGTGGCCGCATGGCCCAACCACGGGTGTCAAGCTCCACCCCCATCCTAATGGGATTCGCTGCTCCTGCTTCCCTGCCCGCCCTCCGGCAAAGTTTTAAAAGGGCCTGTTCCTGAACACATGGCTCTCTTGGCTTCTCTCTTTTCTCCTCTCTCTCACCCTTCTCTCCTCTCCTCTCTTCTCTTTCTCTCTTACTCTCCTTTTCTCTCTTACTCTCCTTTTCTCTCTTCACCCCTTCCCTCCAGTCTGCTGAGTTTTCCCCAATAAACCCTTTCCCTTAAAAAAAAAAAGATATTATAATGTAGACAAAGCAAGTCACAAAATGTAAGAGAATCTTGGGGGCTGTTTTTGTGGCATAGTGGGTAAAGCAGCTACCTGTGATGCCAGCATTCCACATGGGCACCTGGTCAAGTCCTGACTGCTCCACCTCTAATCCAGCTCCTTGCTAATGTGCCTGGGAAGGCAGCGGAAGTTTTGCCCAAGAGTTTGGTCCCTGTACCCATGTGGGAGGCTGGAAGAAGCTCTTGGCTCCTGGTTTCAGTCTGGCCCAACCCTGGCCATTGCAGCCATTTGGGGAGTAAACCAGCAAATGGAATATCTGTCTCTGTAACTCTGACTTTCAAATAAATAAAATCAATATTTAGAAAAAGAGAGAGAGATACTTACGTGACAGGGGAGATACCATGATCATGAAAAAGAGAGAGAGAATTTTATATTATTGTTACAATATTCTTCTATTGTCTGTTATTCTACTGTATTGATAAAACTAAAACTAATTTTAAAAATTCCTAATTAATAGACATTTTAATCACTTAAAATTGTTTTGAAAGAGTGACACACACACATGCATACACAGAATGAGAGAGAGAGAGAGAGAGAGAGAGAATCTTCTATTCTTCACTTTCACTTCACAAATGGGTTCACTTCACAAATGGCCTCAATGACTAGGTCTGGTCCAGTCCAAAGTTAGGAGCCTAGAACTCTATCTGGGTCTCCCACGTAGGTGGTAGGGGCCAAGCACTCGGGCCATCATCTGCTGCTTTTCCAGGCACATTAGTAGGGAACAGGATCAGAAGTGGAACTTCTGAGCAGAACTGGATCAGAAGTCGGAACTTAAACCAGCTCCTCGATATGGAACGCTGGCATTATCAGTGGTGGCTTAACCTACTGCACCACTCTTCGATCATTTGCACTTTTTAAATAATATCAAAACTTTCATAAATATCCCATAGCTAATTTTGTACACTTTCTTGATTTTTTTTTTCTCACTAAACTTTCTTTGGAGTGAAATATCTGAGTCAAGAAGAAATAACTTTTTAAAAAATATTTATTTATTTATTTGAAAGGCAGGGTTTACAGACAGAGAGGTCTTCCATCCACTGGTTCACTTTCTAATGACCACAATGGCTGGAGCTGGGCCGATCTGAAGCCAGGAGCCAGGAGCTTCATCTGGGTCTCCCGTGTAGGTGCAGCAGCCCAAGTATATGGGCCATCCTCCCCTGCTTTTCCAGGTACATTAGCAGGGAGCTGGATCAGAAATGGAACAGCCGTGACTCAAACTAGCGTCTATATGTGATGTTGGCATTGTAGGCAGCAGCTTTTCCCACTAAGCCACAATGGTGGCCCCAAGAACTAACATTTTAAGTCTTCTGAAAGACATTGCCAAGCTGTACCCCTGAAGGCTGTGTGGATTCATAGTGCCTTGAGAAGTCTGTGAGTGTTAACAGACAAGATGTAGACCATCAGTACCTTTTAAGGATGAGCAGAATCGGAGCCAGGAAAGACACAAGCATTTGGGAGAAAGGGAAGCTGGGTCGGTTGAAGTTGGCAGGGCCAGGCGAGTACTGGCCATATCCCAGTGGGGCTTAGAACTGGCCGTCAGGCTGTGGAGAGCTCAGGCGCTCTCTCCAACACTGCTTGTACACTTAGCCTGTTCTTGAAGTTGTGGGACAACCTTTTAGCATTCCCATCTTGTAACACCATGATCATAGGAAAGCAATTATCCTAGAAACAGGGACATGAGCACTCTCTCTTACATTTCATTCTTAAATAAACAAATTCTGAAATCCTCCTGTTGTTCCCTTTTCTAATGTATCCTAACCATAATGATGCTGTTTAGATAAAATTGTGGTTGAGTCCATTTAGCTTTTGGCCAAAAGAGATTTGGTGGAATTCACTGGCGATTGTGCTGTAAAGTAATCCTTTCCTCAGTAGGAGGAAAATTGGACAATTATCACTTTGGGGTGAATTATATAGCGAGGCACCTGGGAGCTGGTGCCTGCTAGTTTTGCAGTAACATGGCTGTCAAAACGCCAAGTGCCTCTTTCATCTACCTGGGGTTTTCTTGGCTTGTTTGGTTTCTCTTGGACCAGGCTGAAGTCATACAGTAACGAGAAAAGGAAAATACTAATCGGTATAATGCATAATGACAAGAAATGTTTCTATCTTTTAACTTGTGGCTCTGTTTCATCTTGCAAATTCTGGGTACATTTGGTGCAGAAGTGTGTAAGGATGGCTCCCATCTTGAGCTGGAAACTGCAGGAGAAAGGTAAAGGAAAAAGATCTTAATCCATGTTTGGACGATTCGGCTGGTGGAAAAAGCCACACCAGCCTGGGACGCAGTACCACAAGTTGTCACCGGCTAATGCTCCAAGCAGCCCAGAAGTATTTATAGTGACTCATTTCTACTTCAAGGCTCTAAAATTTCCAAAGTGCCTGCTGTTCTCCAAAGCTGTTTTCTCAGGCTTTTAAGCGATATTCCAGGGAGAGATGCAGTCTCCAGTCACCCTGACCGGGTCCATTCCCCACTGCAAGGACAGTGCCTGCATGCATGGGCCAGAAAGTGTCCAGAGGTCACCGTTTGCTTCGTTGTAACGCTGAGCTCTCCACCCCGAGAGGAACTTCGGCCTCATTGTCATAACACGTGATGTGTGTTGGAGCGTGTTTATAAACTGCATGTGTGTGAGCTTGTGCCCCCCCCCTTCATGTGGCAACAAGAACCCGCCCTCTTGTTTCCCCTTGTTCGGGGAGCTGTTGCTTGGATCTGACTCCTTTTAGTCTCCTGATTTGCTGCAAATGAATTACTTTGTGTGACCACTCCTTCTGGTGCATTTCTTGATTGCATTCACCAAGAAGCGGGCCAAAAAAAATGAGACACAGGAGAGAGGAAGGCAGGAAATCTCTATTTTTTGGTGAGTCTTAGTCACCTTGGATGACCTCTTCTTTTTTCTAACAATGAACAGAAAGAGTCAACGTGGACATTCACCTTGGAACTTCATAATTTTATAAATTTCCAAACAATGCCTCTTCCTATTGAGTCTGAATCTTTTGACAGTTGCTTAATTTTTGACAAATGCCACTTGCGTACTTCAGCTTCCCAGCCTGGCAGTTACTAGTGTGCTCTTTGGAGAATAATTAGCTTATCTGGCAGTTGCACGTGTTGCTTTTAGGCAATGCATCTAGCACCTTTAGGACCTGTCATAACTCACTTTTCGCCAGGACGCCGTGACCAGTTAAGAAGTGGCCAGCAATGATATATCTGCCTGATGATTGCTTTGATGTATTATATTGTAGGATGTGCCACTTCCCTCAAACCAGGTTGCCAGGGTGATGTGTGATCTCTGTCTTTAAAAACTTCCTGTAAGCTGTGAGGCCAGAGAGAGGAGGGAACTCAAGCCGGCAGGACTTTTAAAAAGAATGAAAGCACAAGGACAATTTGAAATGACAGGTGTAAGAGAAACAAGGAACACTAAAGGAGCAAAAAGTGGTGCTCTTTTTTTGCCCTCAGTAGATGGAAACATCCACAATGAGCAGGAGGCCTCATGAAAGGCAACTGATTTATCTGTTTGGCTGAAAGTTTGAACCAATGCTTAATGTCAACGTTTAACTGAAATGTTATTTAACTGGAATGTTCAATAGAGTACTCATTTGTGGGTATGCACTTTCAAAACCCTATTGATAATTCATGTGCCTCAAAAGGAAAATCAGAAAAAGCACACTATACATATGATTTAATGTTGGTTTTACAAGCCACTAAAATAAAGCTCTCTGCTGGGAAAAGTCACCTGAAAACCATAGAAAAGGAAATGATAAATGTATTCCGTTATGAAAAGTGTACATTCTCCAAATCAAGTTTTTATGAAACAATGAAACTTAATACAACAGTATCTTATGCATTTCTTGATTTGAAAGGCCACAGAGAACAAGACACACACACACACACACACACACACACAAATCTTCCATCTGCTGGTTCACTTCCCAAATGGTCTCAATGGCTGGAACTGGGATGATCCAAAACCAGGAGCCAGGAGTTTCTTTTGGGTCTCCCACATGAGTGCAGGGTTCCAAGCACTTGGGCCATCTTCCACTACTTTCCCTGGCCACAGCAGGGGGCTGGATGGGAAATGGAGCAGTTGGACTCCAATCATTGCCCGCATGGGATGCTGGCACCACAAGTGGCAGCTTCACCCATTATGCCACAACGCTGGCCCCATTATACATTATTCACAGGAAGAATTGCCTATTTAAATAGTTATGTTTAGGGTTGGTACTGTGGCCTAGAGGTCAAAAGCCTCTGCCTGTGGCACCAGCATCCCATATGGGTGCCAGTAAGAGTCCTGGCTGCTCCTCTTCTGTTCCAGCTCTCTGATATGTTCTGGGAAAGCAGTGGAAGATGGCCCAAGTGCTTGGCCCCTGCACCCACATGGGAGACCCAGAAGAAGCTCCTGGCTCCTGGCTTCGATTGGCCCAGCTCCAGCTTCTGCAGCCATCTGGGGGGTGAACTAGCAGATGGAAGACCTCTCTCTCTCTCTCTCTCTGTAACTCTACTTCTCAAAATAAATAAATTAAATATTTTAAAAAATAGTTATGTCAATTTTTTTTGACAGGCAGAGTTAGACAGCGAGAGAGAAACAGAGAGAAAGGTCTTCCTTTTCCGTTGGTTCACTCCCCAAATGGCTGCTGCGGCTGGCGCACTGCGCTGATCTGAAGCCAGGAGCCAGGTGCTTCTCCTGGTCTCCATGCAGGTGCAGGGCCCAAGCACTTGGGCCATCCTCCACTGCACTCCCGGGCCACAGCAGAGAGCTGGCCTGGAAGAGGGGCAACCGGGACAGAATCCAGCACCCCAACTGGGACTAGAACCTGGAGTGCCAGCGCCGCAGGCGGAGGACTAGCCTAGTGAGCAACGGCGCCAGCCGATGCCAATTATTTTAAATGACAAAATTCAAACTGAAGATTTTCAGTTTAGTGTTTTCACCTGGCCATTTATATCTGAAAAATAACTGGACAGAAAAGCATGTGATTCTAGAGAAACATACCGTCAAGAGTATTAAAAACAAAAACACAAACAAAAACAAAAACAAAAACAAAAACAAACCATGATCCGAGGCCAGTGTTGTGGCACAGAGGCTCAGCTGTTGCTTGCTAAGCCAGAATCCCGTGTCAGCGTGCCAGTCCAAGTCCCAGCTGCTCAGCTTCCGATCCACATCCCAGCTCATGTGCGCAGGGAGGCAGTAGATGGTGCCGTTCACATGGGAGACCCCGATGGAGTTCCTGGCTCCTTACTTGAGCCTAGCCTAGCCCTGGGCAATTCAACTATTTGGGGAGTGAACCAGCAGATGTTTCTCTTCCTTTCAAATAAATAAATAATTGTAAATGTCATTTAAAGGGCCAGTAATTAAGTGATCTATTGGCATTTTCAGTAGAAACTGCTTTGGGGAGGATCTCACTGGCATCTCTGTCCCGAGGCGAGGACAAGCTGTCTTGCTTTGACAGGGTAGTGTTTTCCTGTTTGGGGTGGGTATAAACCATTCCTGCCAGTCACCTCAAATCTTCTTCCTTCTCTTTAAAACTCAGGGGTCTTGGGGCCAGTGCTGTGGTGTAGAGTTAAGCCACTGCCCGCAGTGCCAGCATCCTATATGGGCACCAGTTCATGTCCCAGCTGCTCCACTTCTGATCCAGCTCCCTGCACCTAGAAAGGTAGTGAAGGATGGCCCAAGTCATTGGCCTCTGCCACTCGTGGTGGAGACCAGGTGGAAGCTGGCCTTTGTGGTCATTTCAGGAGTGAACCAGTGGATGGAAGATCTCTCTCTTTACCTGTCTCTGTATCTCTGCCCTTCAAATAAATAAATAAATCCTTAAAAAAAGTAAAAGCCCTTGTTGATCTTGAACTGATCATTGCAATAGCAAATTATGAACAGTAACTAGAGCCTCCTAGGTAGCTAATAAATTTCCAGCAGGCCCGAGTTGTGGCATAGCAGGTAAACTGCTACCTGTGATGCTGACATTCCATAGAGGCACTGGTTTATGTCTTGGTTGCCCCACTTTTTTTTTTTAAGGAAAGGGTTTATTGGGGGAAACCCAACAGACCAGAGGGGAGGGTCAAAGAAAGAGGGAGAAGGAGAGCATAAGAGAGAGAGAAAGAGACAGAGAGAAAGAGATCGAGAGAGCCACGTGTTCAGGAACAGGTCTTCTTAAAACTTTGCTGGGAGTGGGCAAGGAAGTAGGAACAGTGAATCCCACTAGGATGGGGGTGGAGCTGACACCAGTGGTTGGGCCATGGGGTCACCTGGCTTTCAGCCATGGCATCTGGGGCTAGAACCTAGGATGGTTGCCCCACTTTCAATCCCTGTTAATTGCCGGGGAAAAGCAGAGAAAGATGGCCCAGAAACAGTACATAGAAGTTTGATCTCTCTCTCTCTCTCTCTCTCTCTCTCTCTCTCTCTCTCTCTCCTCCTCCCTCTCTCTCTGTCTCTCTGCCATTCAAATAAACAAATAAAATTAGAGGATCCAAAGGAAATTAGAATAGAGATATTCCCTAGTTACACTACTAATCACTTCATCATTTCTCTTTTACTTAAAATTTACTGCTAATATGAGAAAAGTATTTCATTTGTATGAAATTATAAATGGTATAAAAGTTTGGAGTTTACAAGGCTCAGGCTTTGCACAGAATGGTATTCAAAGACGCACAGTCCAGAGATCCAGTGGTAATTAGAAATTCTAACATTTCCTTGAGTTCTTTAAAGAACTTTAAAATCAGAGCCATTGTGGCACAGTGGGTTAAGTGGCCATCAGCAAAGCCAGCATCCCATATGGATGCCAGTTCAAATCCCAGCTACTCCACTTCCTATCCAGCTCTCTGCTGATGTGCCTGGGAAAGCAGTGGAAGCTGGCCCAAGTTCTTGGACCCCTGGACCCATGTAGGAGATCTAGATGAAGCTCCTGGCTTTGGGCTGGCCCGGCCCTGGCCATTATGGGGTTTGGGGAGTGAATCAGTAGGTGGAAGATCTCCCTGTTTGTCTCTTCCTCTCTCTCTTTAACTCTGCCTTTCAAATAAATAAATAAATAAATTTAAAAAAAAATAACTTTATTCTCATCCCCACCCACCCTCTCCAGGGTTGACTTGACTTCCCTTTTGTCTCAGTGGTCTCCTGCTGCCCGCTGTCACCAGCCTGCCTGTGGTTGCATGCACGTGGGGAAGAGGACTTGCTCCTGGTGCGCAGGCGTGGCAGCCTGGCTCGCAGCCCTAACAGGAAGAGCTTGCCCGGACTTTCAGCAGCAGCCGCTGAGCTTGCCTGGAGCAGGGCAAGATGGCGGAATAGGAAGAGAACACACTGATAGTCCGGGAAGAGACAGTTTAATAAAAGTGGAGATACTGCAGGTTCAAGGAAGAGTAGGGGAGGAAACAGCAGAAGAAACTCTTCCGGAACACGTGATTCACAGTGGACCTGCATGGAGAGCATGGGAGCCCACAGTTCGGGACACCAGCGGCAGACTCAACACACCAGTGCTGGAATGCGAGGTGAGCCGAACCTCAACAGCCCGAGACACCGGCAGGCAAGCGGAGAGAGGAGACTAGAGGGAACGACCCCCGGGGGGGTGGGGGGAGTTCACCAGGCTAACTGGAAGAGAGAGAGAGAGAGAAAAAAAAAAAGGTGACTGGTACGGACATGGGTTTCTCTCTCTCTGTTCATCTCTCAAAGGTGAGCAAGACAAACAGCAGGCGCCATTTTGGATATACGTCATAAGCGGGGTGACTTCAGGGCTGCACCCACCCTCAGCCAAGCAGAAAAACCTGACTCTGGGGGGGGTGTGAAATAATAGGAGATTAGGACCTAGCAAATGTGTGGTGCTAATGAACTGAGACTGTGAAAAAAGAGACAGTGGGGGAGAGAACTCCTGGGATTCACGTGAGTACTCTCCAGAGACGCTACAATTCTGTAACTTTGGCAACCCAGTGGGAGACTGCAGGAGAATTTGAGCCCACACTGAGGGCAGAACAGATTCCCTGTGTGGTCCTTGGGAAAGAGCTTCTGATCTCTGGCTCCTGTGGGTATATCATTCGCCTGCTAACTACCTTCACTTCCACTCAGCTGTGTGGAATTACTTCCCTTCTGAATCAAAAAAGAGAGAGAGAGAGAGAGAGAGAGAGAGAGAGAGAGATTTACCACACCTAATCTGGGAGTATCACCATTGGCACACCCTTAACCCTGAGGAACCAAAAGAGCTCTCTGGCCACACCCATCTCAAGCCTCTAAGGCTCCATCAAAAGCAGGCAGTCCACTTAACACAGTCATAGTATAACAAGAAAAAACACCACGGCAAGGGAAGAAGAATCCAAAGAATATCTCCACAATGCCAAGCAACAAACGCAGAAACTGAGGAAACAAGAACAAGGAAGACATGATGACACCCCCAAATGAACAAGCACCCCAAGCCAAGATTATAAAGATGATGAGATGGAAGAAATGCAAGATATGATTTCAAAAAATCTATGATAAGAACATTTAGAAGTTTTCAAAAACAAATGCTTGAACTACAGAAATCCTTACTGGACAGGTTAGAAAATCTCCTTCAAGAAAATGAAATGTTAAGGAGGAATCAAAATGAAATGCAGAAACTAGTAGAACAGTAAAGTGTGATAGTGAAGAGAAATCAAAATGAAATGAAGAACTCAATTGATCAAGTGACAAGCACATAAGAGAGCCTTAAAAACAGAGTCAGTGAAACAGAAGAGAGAATATCGGAATTAGAAGACAGAGAACAGGAAAGTATACAGTCAAACCAAAGAAAAGAAGAGGAAATTAGAAATCTAAAAAATATTCTTGGGAATCTACAGGATACTATTAAAAAAACCAAGATTCAGGTTCTAGGAGTTCCTGAAGGCATGGAGAGGGAGAAAGGATTAGAAGGGCTTTTTAGTGAGATACTAGCAGAGAACTTCCCGGGTTTGGAGAAGGATAGAGACATCCTAGTTCAGGAAGCTCATAGAACCCCTAATAAACGTGACCAAAAAAGATCCTCACCACAACATGTTGTAATCAAACTCACCACAGTGACACACAAAAAAAGATTCTAAAATGTGCAAGAGAGAAACGTCAGATTACTCTCAGAGGATCTACAATTAGACTCACAGCAGACTTCTCATCAGAAACCCTACAAGCTAGAAGGAAATGGCAAGACATAGCCCAGGTACTAAGAGAGAAAAACTGCCAGCCCAGAATATTATATCCTGCAAAGCTCTCATTTGTGAATGAAGGTGAAACAAAGACCTTTCATAGCAAACAGAAATTGAAAGAATTTGTCGCCACTCGTCCAGCCCTGCAAAAGATGCTTAAAGATGTGTTACACACAGAAACACAGAAACACGGTCATCAAAATGAAAGAAGGTAAAGGAAGGAAACCTCACAGCAAAAGATCACAGGGAATTCAAAGCATATATTAGAAAATATCTTTGGCAAATGGCAGGGCAAAGTTACTACTTATCAATACTCATATTGAACGTTAATGGCCTGAACTGTCCAGTTAAAAGACACAGATTGGCCCACTGGGTTAAGGAACAAAACCCATCTATTTGCTGCTTACAAGAAACACATCTTTCCAACAAAGATGCATACAGACTGAAAGTAAAAGGCTGGAAAAAGATATACCATGCCAACAGAAATGAAAAAAGAGCGGGCATAGCCATCTTAATATCGGCCAAAATAAACTTTAACACAAAAACTGTTAAGGGAGACAAACAGGGGCACTATATAATGATTAAGGGATCAATTCAACAGGAAGATATAACAATTATCAATGTATATGCACCTAATTACAGGGCACCGGTTTATTTAAAAGATTTGTTGAGGGACTTAAAGGGAGACCTAGACCCCAATACAATAGTACTGGGGGACTTCAATACTCCACTCTCAGAAATAGACAGATCAACAGGACAGAAGATCAACAAGGAGACAGTAGATTTAAACGACACTACAGCCCAAATGGATCTAACAGATATCTACAGAACTTTTCATCCTACACATAAAGAATTTACATTCTTCTCAGCAGTACATGGAACCTACTCTAGGATTGACCACATACTAGGCCATAAAGCAAGTCTCAGCAAATTCAAAATAATTAGAATCATATGATGCAGCTTCTCAGACCATAAAGGAATGAAGTTGGAAATCAGCAACTTAGGAATCGCTAGAGCATACGCAAACACATGGAGATTGAACAACATGCTCCTGAATGAACAATGGGTCATAGAAGAAATCAAAAGAGAAATCAAAAACTTTGTGTAAGTAAATGAGGATAACAGCACAACATACCAAAACTTGTGAGATACAGCAAAAGTAGTGTTAAGAGGAAAGTTTATATCAATAGGTACCTACAACAAGAAATTGCAAAGGCACCAAATAAATGAGTTTCAATTCATCTCAAGGATCTAGAATATCTGCAGCAAACCAGACCCAAATCTAGTAGGAGAAGAGAAATAATTAAAATCAGAGAAGAAATCAACAGGATTAAATAAAAAAAAATTACAAAAAATCAGCCAGACGAGGAGCTGGTTTTTTTTAAAAAATAAACGAAAATGACACCCCATTGGCCCAACTAACTAAAAAAAGAAGAGAAAAGACCCAAATCAATAAAATCAGAGATGAAAAAGGAAACGTAACAACAGACAGCACAGAAATAAAAAGAATCATCAGGAATTACTACAAGGACTTGTATGCCAGCAAACAGGGAAACCTATCAGAAATGGATAGATTCCTGGACACATGCAACCTACCTAAATTGAACCAGGAAGACATCGAAAACCTAAACAGACCCATAACTGAGACAGAAATTGAAACAGTAATAAAGGCCCTCCCAACAAAGAAAAGCCCAGGACCAGATGGATTCACTGCTGAATTCTACCAGAATTTAAAGAAGAACTAACTCCAATTCTCCTCAAACTATTCAGAACAATCGAAAAAGATGGAATCCTCCTAAATTCTTTCTATGAAGCCAGCATCACCTTAATCCCTAAGCCAGAGAAAGATGCAGCACTGAAAGAAAATTACAGACCAATATCCCTGATGAATATAGACGCAAAAATCCTCAATAAAATTCTGGCCAATAGAATGCAACAACACATCAGAAAGATTATCCATCCAGACCAAGTGGGATTTATCCCTGGTATGCAGGGATGGTTTAATGTGCGCAAGACAATCAATGTGATACACCACATTAACAGACTGCAGAAGAAAAACCATATGATTATCTCAATAGACACAGAGAAAGCATTTGACAAAATACAACACCCTTTCATGATGAAAACTCTAAGCAAACTGGGTATGGAAGGAACATTCCTCAATACAATCAAAGCAATTTATGAAAAACCCACGGCCAGCATCCTATTGAATGGGGAAAAGTTGGAAGCATTTCCACTGAGATCTGGTACCAGACAGGATGCCCACTCTCACCACTGCTATTCAATATAGTTCTCGAAGTTTTAGCCAGAGCTATGATCAAGGAAAAGAAATTAAAGGGATACAAATTGGGAAGGAAGAACTCAAACTATCCCTCTTTGCAGATGATATGATTCTTTATTTAGGGGATCCAAAGAACTCTACTAAGAGACTATTGGAACTCATAGAAGAGTTTGTCAAAGTAGCAGGATATAAAATCAATGCACAAAAATCAACAGCCTTTGTATACACAGGCAATGCCAGGGCTGAGAAAGAACTTCTAAGATCAACCCCATTTACAATAACTACAAAAACAATCAAATACCTTGGAATAAGCCTAACCAAGGACGTTAAAGACCTCTACGATGAGAATTACAAAACCTTAAAGAAAGCAACAGAAGAGGATACCAAAAAATGGAAAAATATTCCATGCTCATGGATTAGAAGAATCAACATCATCAAAATGTCCATTCTCCCAAAAGCAATTTATAGATTCAATGTGATACCAATCAAAATATTGAAGACATTCTTCTCAGATCTGGAAAAAATGATACTGAAATTCATATGGAGACACAGGAGACCTCGAATAGCTAAAGCAGTCTTGTACAACAAAAACAAAGCCGGGGGGAATCACAGTACCAAATTTCAGGATACTACAGGGCAGTTGTAATCAAAACAGCATGGTACTGGTACAGAAACAGATGGATAGACCAATGGAACAGAATAGAAACACCAGAAATCAATCCAAACATCTACAGCCAACTTATATTTGATCAAGGATCCAAAACCAATCCCTGGAGTAAGGACAGTCTATTCAATAAATGGTGCTGGGAAAATGGATTTCCACATGCAGAAGCATGAAGAAAGACCCCTACCTTTCACCTTACACAAAAATCCACTCAACATGGATTAAAGACTTAAATCTAAGACCTGACACCATCAAATTATTAGAGAACATTGGAGAAACCTATGGGGAGCAACTCGGACTAGACTAAGTTACTGGAATTAAGACTTATTCTATGCATCTGCTCTCCCACAATATGGCACTGGGAGAGGACTAAACAGCTTTTACACAGCTGCCTCTCACCAACTTGACAAGCTGCAGGAGCTGCTCCTGATTGGAGGAGAGCAGCGTGCTCGGTGTGTGGGTAGCAGAGTTGGGATTGGTGGAAGAGGACTATAAAGGAGGAGAGAGACAACATGCACCAGGAACATCTAAGAGGAACATCTAAGGGGAACACCTGAGGAACATCTGAGCAGCCCCCAAGAGAGCCGGCCTGTGGTGTGCCGCTCCCCCGTGGAAGTGGGGAAAGTGGCAGGGGGCATCGCCCTTCCACGGAGGTGGAAGGACGGCAGCCAACCCGGGAAGAACCAGCAGCAAACCTGGGAAGGGCCAAGCAGACAAAAGAACAGCGCAGGGTCCTGTGTCGTTCCTCCGCGAAGAGGGGGAGCGACAAAACCCTGCAAGATATTGGCACCGGCAAAGACTTCTTGGAAAAGACCCTGGAAGCACAGGCAGTCAAAGCCAAAATTAACATTTGGGATTGCATCAAATTGAGAAGTTTCTGTACTGCAAAAGAAACAGTCAGGCAAGTGAAGAGGCAACCAACAGAATGGGAAAAAATATTTGCAAATTATGCTACAGATAAAGGGCTGATAACCAGAATCTACAAAGAAATCAAGAAACTCCACAACATCAAAACAAACATCCCACTTAAGAGATGGACCAAGGACCTCAATAGACATATTTCAAAAGAGGAAATCAAATGGCCAACAGGCACATGAAAAAATGTTCAATATCACTAGCAATCAGGGAATGGCTCACATTTAGAAATCTACCAACAACCCATGCTGGCGAATGTGGGGAAAAGGGGACACTAACCCACTGTTGGTGGGAATGTAAACAGGTCAAGCCACTATGGAAGTCAGTCTGGAGATTCCTCAGAAACCTGAATATAACCCTACCTTTCAACCCAGCCATCCCACTCCTTGGAATCTACCCAAAGGAAATTAAATTGGCAAACAAACAAGCTGTCTGCACATTAATGTTTATTGCAGCTCAATTGACAATAGCTAAGACCTGGAACCAACCCAAATGCCCATCAACAGTAGACTGGATAAAGAAATTATGGGACATGTACTCTATAGAATACTATACAGCAGTCAAAAACAATGAAATCCAGTCATTTGCAACAAAAAGGAGGAATCTGGAAAACATCATGCTGAGTGAATTAAGCCAGTCCCAAAGGGACAAATATCATATGTTCTCCCTGATTGGCGACAACTAAATGAGCACCAAAGCGAAAACCTGTTTAAGTGAAAGGGACACTATGAGAAACAGTGACTTGATAAGCTCTTGTCCTGACGGTTGATGTACAATGTAATACTTTATCCCTTTTAGTATTTTTTTGTTTTAGTACTGTTGGTTGAACTCTGTAATTAACACACATTTATTCTTTGGTGTTTAAATTTAATTGAAAAGTGATCCCTGTTAAATATAAGAGTGGGAATAAGAGAGGGAGGAGATGTACAATTTGGGACATGCTCAATCGGACTTGCCCCAAATGGTGGAGTTAGAAATGTGCCAGAGGATTCCAATTCAATCCCATCAAGGTGGCATGTACCAATGCCATCTCACTAGTCCAAGTGATCAATTTCAGTTCACAATTGATCACACTGATAGGTCTAAGAGTCAAAGGGATCACACAAACCAGTCTAGTGTCTGCTAATACTAGCTGATAGAATCAAAAAGGGAGAGAATGATCCATCATGGGAAGCAGGATACACAGCGGACTCATAGAATGGCAGATGTCCTAAATAGCACTCTGGCCTCAGAATCAGCCCTTAAGGCATTCGGATCTGGCTGAAGAGCCCATGAGAGTATTTTAGGCATGGAAAGCCAAGACACTCTGGCAAAAAAAAAAAAAAAAACAACTAAATGGAAGATTTCTGCAAGTGAGATCCCAGTGGAAAGAACTGGGCCATCAAAGAAGGAGGTACCTTTCTCTGAAGGGAGGAGGGAACTTCCACTTTGGCTATGGCCTTGTCTGAATAAGATCAAAGTCAGCGAACTCAAGAGGCTTCCATAGCCTTGGAAACTCATGACTAGAGCCTAGGGAGATTACTGACGCCATAAACAAGAGTGTCAAATTGTTAAGTCAACAACAGGAGTCACTGTGCACTTACTCCTCATGTGGGATCTGTCCTTAATGTGTTGTCCAATGTGAAGTAATGCTATAACTAGTACTGAAACAGTATTTTACACTTTGTGTTTCTGTGTGGGTGCAAACTGATGAAATCTTTACTTAATATATGCTGAATCGATCTTCTGTATATTAAGATAATTGAAAATGAATCTTGATGTGAATGGAATGGGAGAGTGAGCAGGAGATGGGAGGGGTGCGAGTGGGAGGGAAGTTATAGGGGGGGAAGCCATTGTAATCCATAAACTATACTTTGAAATTTATATTTACCAAATAAAAGTTAAAAAATAATAGCTTTAAAATCAATTTATAATGTAAAAATTTTCAAAATTCATTGCTTCTACTCTGAATCTATATAAAATAATATATAAATATGTTATATATCATATTATATATAATATAATACAGTACAACCATGTGTACATATTCAGTATAGATTATTTTTTTAATCTGGGTTTTGTTGAATCTGAGAATGAGTGTTTCAAAGAGTTTATAGATAAAGTATATTATTAAAAACATTATACATGTGTTTCAATTTTTTACACCGATATAAACATCATTTTTTTACTTTTTTTAAGATTTATTTTATTTATTTGAAAAACAGAGTTACAGAGAGAGGTGGAGACAAAGAGAGAGGTCTTCCATCTGCTGGTTCATTCCCCAGATGGCTGCAATGGCCAGAGCTGCGCCAATCCGAAGCCAGGAGCCAGGAGCTTCCTCTGGGTCTCCCACGTGGATGCAGGGGCCCAAGCACCTGGGCCATCTTCTACTGCTTCCCCAGGCCATAGCAGAGAGGTGGATCAGAAGAGGAGCAACCGGGGCTAGAACTAGCGCCCATATGGGATGCCAGCGCTTCATGCCAGGGCTTTAACCCACTGCGCCACAGCACCGGCCCCTATAAACATCTTTCAGTTTCACTTTTCTGAGAGGTTTGTGGAGTATGTTCTTACACATATCTTACAGATCCTCTGCAGTCTTTGCCATGTTAAACCCTCCAATATTCATCTGAACCCGCTGGTCCTGTTCTTGCTCATTCGTCTCCCTGTTTCTCAGCCCACAGTTTTCTGGCTCAGCTTAGCCTGTGTGACTGACTTCTTGTTTGTCTCTTAGCTCTTCTCATTCTATGGTTTAGTGTCACATAAAAAATGGGTAAACATATAGCATTGCTTGAGATAGGGATTGGGACATACAATGTGGATCAATGGGGAGGGGGGTTCTCCAGAATTGCTCTGCATTGTGTATCTTCAGCTGTTTAGATAAAATTATTACTTTAGCATAACAAATACAGCAGACCACTTGAGAGGCATGCTTTGCTGCAATGCAAGTTTGGACATCATGTGATGTCAGCGGGCCTGCATTATTTACTCAGCATCTGTGCCCAGATGGCTGTAGACTAACTAGGAGGGGATGCTAAGTGACTGCTTTGTGATCACTGGGATATGGTTTCCTCAGTTCAGCGTAAGGTTATTTGTGTACACCACATCTTTACAGTTAGACATATAGTCCAACTGACATTGTATAGCAATATTATACAGTCTAATTCACAAACATTACTTCCTCACCTACCATTTCAATAGCACGACACACTTTACAATGTTGAATTTTATGGACTCTATACATATTGCTACGATAGAATTTGTCTTGCGTGGGGTATGTAAAAGTGATGCATGCTTATGACAAAGAATTCACATAGTTCAGAAGAGCAAAGAAGAAAGTAAAAAAGTAACACAACTCTTATTTCCTAGCTACAATGGATGTGAACATTAAAAACCATCTCAGAGAAAACACCATAGCTGGAGGCCATAGACAGAACACAATTCTATGCAATACATATAACCATATTTCTTTTTTTTTTATTTTTTGACAGGCAGAGTGGACAGTGAGAGAGAGAGACAGAGAGAGAAAGGTCTTCCTTTGCCGTTGGATCACCCTCCAATGGCCGCCGCTGCAGCTGGCGCACCGCGCTGATCCGATGGCAGGAGCCAGGAGCCAGGTGCTTTTCCTGGTCTCCCATGGGGTGCAGGGCCCAAGCACCTGGGCCATCCTCCACTGCACTCCCTGGCCACAGCAGAGGGCTGGCCTGGAAGAGGGGCAACCGGGACAGAATCCGGCGCCCCAACCGGGACTAGAACCCAGTGTGCCGGCGCCGCTAGGCGGAGGATTAGCCTAGTGAGCCGCAGCGCCGGCCAACCATATTTCAGTATTAATGACTTTCTAAAGAACATATATAAAAAGAAGTATCTAAAATAGACATATTATTGTGTATCTTCTCCAGCCTACAAGCTATAAATGTCTACCACAGACTGTCATCTTAAGAAAGGTCATTCATTCTGTGTATCAAGTGAACTAGAATGATCGGGTCTGAATTTATAGTTTGATGCACAGCTAAGCTTGATAAATCTTTGATGTTGTTAGTATAAAGTTGCAAATGAAAGAATCCATCCAGGTATTAAGAACCAGTGCAGGTCCCAGCTGATAATAACAATCAAACTTCACATGCCCAGACATCAGCAAATCAGCTGAAGAGTAGACCTAAGAAAAGTGGAGCTGGGGTCAGGTCTTTCAGCCCAGGAATCGCACCTGTTCCAACTCATTCTTCTCTGGTAAGTGCAAAGCATGGTGGAAAAGTGTGGTGGGGCTGAGAGGGATGTGTGTGGGGAAGTGTCTCAGATTACGTTCGCATCACCTGTCGGCCATCCTTAGAGGACTTAACTACACCCGTAGATGCAGGGGTGGATAAAGTCATTTATTTTATTTAGAACAAGGAGATACTAGGTTTAAATCTAAAAGCATAGTGTGGAACAAAGATGGAGCAGCGACTTTGAATTCAAACAACTGAATCTCAGATGCTGACTCCTCTACTATCCAGAGGTTGACATCTTTAAGTAATTTATTTGTTTAAGCCTCAGCTGTCCCACATCTCAAATGAAAAAAACAAAAAAACATCACTTTCTTATTGGAAAAATTAAGTAGAGCAATAAAGGTTAAAATACACAGTTCATCTTAACCTTTCTATATATTTCTGATCAATCCCAGCATATCTGTAAGAAAACAATATGACATATCTTCAGTGAGGAATTTAAACTGGGCTGTGCAGATCTCTGGTGGGATGCATAAAAATAAACTCCATCCCCCACCTCCCAGCCCACTTCTGTGTCTTCTGGAATATATTATTTCTTTTAAGGGCCAATGCACATCCCTTTAGTCACTCCTTTCTAACTTCCTGGTTATAAAGACTAAATTTAGTTTCACAGCATGAAAGAGGAAAAAGTCTTTTGTGGTTTTCTCAGATACTGAATCTAGCTGTTTCTAAGGAAAATAATTCAATGTGTCCTAATGGGAAAACTTCACTGGTGTGCATCTGCTTCTATTCAGGAAATAAAAGTCCTCGGTCATTAAATAAGATGCAGAAAGGATTACTGGGGTGCAGACAGATCACAGAGAAGGAAATGCAGGGGCTTTCGCAGTCTCGAATGCAGCCACCACAGTGTTGCTGGGTCTGGGAGAACTCCCGCTTAGCCACTTCTGAATGGTGGTTTTTTTTTTTTTTTTTTTTTTTTCAGAGAAGTCCAACTACTAGTTTTCACATGACAAACATGAAACTTTGTTCCATAGATTTGGGGTTAAAAATAAAACAGAAGTCATTTTGGAGAAGGCTAGTTTATCAATGAGAACTAAATCTCTGACACCTGAGCCTGGATCAAGGTGTAACTATTTTAAATTAGGCCTCCATCTTGTAACTTGGGCCTGACCAGGCCCTGAACCCTGATCCAGAAGCTCCTAAAAGTTAATAAATGAACTCCCCTTGCGATAAACTCTCATAGCAACAGCCGATTAGCAGATAACAGAGAAATACCTAGAGTTCCTGGTGTCTTCTCAGGGCAGATAAGGTGACTTATAGCTACCTGAGACCCTGCAGTTTGATACGCACACCCCATCAGCTCGGACCTGTGCTTTGGCCAATCAATTCAAAAGGCATCAACCCCAAAGCCATCCAACCACCTTTAGTAGGTTCGTTCCCGCCACTGGATGCACTAATCAATTCTAGGAGACGTCCTTTGATTTTCCCGCGGGATGAGATGATTTGCTAAATGGTACCATGATGTATAGAATGTCTCTGAAAACCCTATAAAAATCCTGTTAATTGAAGGGTCGGGGCTCTCAATTCAGACCCGCTGTGTCGGCATTGATTGAGAGTCCAGGCTCGGACCTGCAATAAAACTCTCGTGCGCTTTACAGCGGTATTGGCTTCTTGGTGGTCTTTGGGGACAACTGAACTGGGCATGACAAATCCACAGGACAAAGTGAGTATGCAGGGACTGTGAAAGTTGCAGGAGTTCTGTATCTTATCCTCCACTCATCATAATCATCACTTCCATTCTGGCCTTCGGAAGCGTGAGCATGCCCAGGCGGTCTCCAGCAGTATTATTGTTGGTGTCCGTAGAAGTGGTGGCGGTTGTAGTTGTAGTTGTGATAGTGTGGCACTGGCTACAATGTTGACACTTCCAGCTAAGGCATCCCAAGAAGGACGTTCTGTGTGTGGCGCACTTAATCTTCACAGTATCTAAAATAGTTGCTACCACTGAAAGCTGGCTTCTCGTGTGTGCTAAGCTCCTTATGCACACAATTCCAGTTAATTTTCGCTTTAATTCTGTGAGGTTGGTATGATTTTCTACCATACAGATGTGACAACTTATTTTCAGAAGTGTTAACTTGCCAGTGGTGTGAAAAGGCATGTACTGAGTGCATTTGTGTATTTTGTAATTGATGCAACTAGGATTTAAATAAACATCAGTGTGATCCAAGTTTCCATCATCATTATATTACACTCTTCAAACAAATCTTATATTGCTGTTGCCATCAATAGATGACTTTTATCTGAGGCCTACTCAGCACATCAGACATAATAGCTAATTCGTTGTGTTATCATCATTAACACTCAGGTGCCAATATGGTGGCTCTTATAAATTTAACAGATGAACGTACTGAGCTTCTGAGAATTGCGTTCCTTGGGCCAAACCTACTCTTCTCAGTGATTCTTGTAAAAATACTGATGCAGCCCATATTGGTCCAAAGTCTCTGGTCTTTTCTGTTAAACTTGACTGACTGAATCTACCTGGAGGAAGGTGTTGGGGGACTCATGGTGACTGCACACTTTTAGGTATAGAAATATCTCCTTGCATAGCCAAAATAAGTGTTGGCTAAGACTCTAAGGTTAATGAGATAGTTAAATTAACCATGCAATCACTACGCTCCACTGACATACAAAGATGAAGATAAAACATGTCAGACACATTACATCCGAGAGGGATAGTGTGGGCCAGGCCTAAAAGGACTGTGCAGACATCATTATCTTTTTTCACCCAAGTCATAACCCACACAAACTGAGGTGAGGCATGTCATAAGGGCATGCCAACTTTGCAACACCCGACAAGCATCAGCCATGCAGAGGTAGGTCAAGTCCAATCAGCAAACAAAAATCTGCGAGCCCGCAGATCCACTGCATTCTCACTTGGCTGATTTGCTTATGTACAGTGAGACAGATCCCTGAAGATTGTGCCAATACAGAGAATGCCATACTCCCAGGGAGAGAGTCAGTCTTTACCCACATAATGTTTGCCACTGGTGCAGTTCCTATCAAATTCCCCATCAGTGTTTTTTATTTTATAAGTCCATCATAAAATTCACCCAAATGTTTCAGCACACAAAAATGTATCTATAATCAAGAGTAATTAGGGAAATATACAGTATAAAGTCTAAAAATGCCTTTGATAGCAAGGTAAACTGAATTACTTAGGCACTGGCATTGTGCAGACCTCCTGGAGCAGGAAAGCTTATCTTTGCACAGCTGCCGTTTTTATTCTATCCTCTATCTAATTAGGTGTCTGATTTAGCTGTCATAATCGGACTGAACATCTCCAGGCTTCCCACAATCCTTTTTTTAAGACTTATTTATTTATTTGAAAACCAGAGCTACAGAAAGAGGCAGAGAGAGAGAGGTCTTCCATCTTCGGGTTCACTCCCCAAATGGCCGCAACAGCCAGGGCTGGGCCAACCTGAAGCCAGGAGCCAGGAGCTTCTTCACGGTCTCCCATGTAGGTGCAGGGGTGCAAGCACTTGGGCCATCTTCCACTGCTTTCCCAGGTGCATTAGCAAGAAGCTGGATTGGAAGTCGGGACTCTAACCAGCACCCATCTGAGATGCTGGCATAGCAGGCCGCAGCTTTACCCACTATACCACTGTACCAGCCCCCTTACAATCCTTTTGCCAACTTCACTTTTGAATCCCAACTTTTCCATTCTACCCTTTCCTTCACAGTCCATCTATCAGTAGAATTGTTATGAAGACAATTGGGAGCCCACCCAAGATACGATGTGAAAGTCAAGAGTTTTATCACTGGTAGCACAGGTCTCCAATGGACCTGTGTGATTATATTTATTTTGCCTACCCTAAGACTCGATTTATCCAGCTCCCTGCTTTAGTGAAGAGCCTAAATAAAATATGTAATGACTTTATTGTGCTCTCCATGTGTTACATACACATTTATAATAATAAAGCCAGGCACCAAGAGTCAAATATGAGCTTTTGTGTCACTTCTATTTAGAGCCTCTTCCTGACTCTTAGCTAGGAGATTTAATATATCCCTTTCAAAAGACTGTTATATCCAATAATTTTATTTAAATCCCTGACTAAATAAATACTTCAAGAACTAGCAATCTTAAGAGATGTTTCAAACATGATTTTACTTGTAAATATATTGAGTCTGATATCTAGCTGCCCATTAAGACAGGGTTTAGCATTTTAATGTCTATGTTGTTATTAGCTAAATTGAATCCTTTAAATGAAAATATCTATAATTTAACACATTCTGCTGTAATACAGCAATGCCTATATCTTGATGTTCAACCTGCATGAAAAAAAAATTAAGTTTCATATGATTTAAAAACACCAAGGAAGGCAGGCATACTGGTTCCTATAAAAGATTCTGCTGTATTTTAGTAAACACTACTAGTTGTCAATACTTATACCCATTACCCTCTTCTCTAGTAATTAAAAAAACTCTGATCTATTGTAAAGTTATGGTAGAAAAAGGGTTTTATTTATTTGACAGGTAGAGTTACAGACAGTGAGAGAGAGAGACAAAGGTCTTCCTTCCATTGGTTCACTCCCCAAATGGCCACTACAGCCGGCGCTGCGCCGATCCAAAGCCAGGAGCCAGGTGCCTCTTCCTGGTCTCCCACATGGGTGCAGGGGCCCAAGCACCTGAGCCATCCTCCACTGTCCCCTGCCCTGGGCCACAGCAGAGAGCTGGACTGGAAGAGGAGCAGCCAGGACTAAAACCAGCACCCATCTGGGATGCTGGCACTGCAGGCAGAGAATTAACCAAGTGAGCCATGGCGCCGGCCCAAAAATAAGTATTTCTTGTACATTGCAAATGTCTCCTGGAGTTCAGTGGATGCTTGTCTAGGGCTTACAGTACTTATTCTGAAGTTGGGGTAGGCGCTGGTCAGCTTCCTGTGTCTGTCACCTGTCTTTGGCTAGCAGTTCTCCAAGGTGTGCTCTTCTAATGGCAGAAGACAGAGCCTGAGAGGACACACTGAACCACACGGGCACCGTTCAAGCCTCTGTTCATGTCATACCTGCAAATATTCCAGGGACCAAAGCAAGTCATGAGGTCGAATGTGATCTCAAGGAGCAGAGAGATATACTCCGTCCATTATGAAGTGAAAGCCAACCACATGGCCAATCCCGACACGCATGGGAAGGAATTAAACTCCCTCGAGGAAGAGGCGGGTAGTGACCATTTTCTGAGTGATGATCTAATCTAACAAGGAGGAAAGTGGAAGTGTTTTTTGTCAGCCTTCTTCGGGGGAGCTCTGGTTCACATTCTTTGCCCTTGTGCTAATTGGTGTTCTACCTCCAGTCTTTGATCATGAGGCACAGGCTCCAAGTCATGCCTATAGGAGGCATGACAGCAATGTGAAAAATGGATCCCTGAGATCTTCAAACAACAGAGTCACGACTGGCCCTATTTTTCAATTTTTTTAGCTTAATAAAAAAGAAATATACACTTATTTGATTTTACTCAATGTTATTTGTGTCCTTTATTTTTTAAATATTTATTTATTTATTTGAAAGTCAGAGTTACACAGATAGAGGAGAGGCAGAAGGGGGGGGGGGGTCTTCCATCTGCTGGTTCACTCCCCAGATGGCTGCAACGGCCGGAGCTGTGCAGTTCCGAAGCCAGGAGCCAGGAGCCTCTTCTGGGTCTCCCACACGGGTGCAGGGGCCCAAGGACGTGGGCCATCTTCTACTGCTTCCCCAGGCCACAGTAGAGAGCTGGTTCAGAAGAGGAGCAGCTGGGACTAGAACCGGCGCCCATTTGGGAAGCTGGTGCCTCAGGGCAGGGCATTAACTTGGTGCGCCACAGCGCAGGCCCCTGTGTCTTTCTTACTCATAGCCATATATGCTTCTACATTACACAAGAAGAACTGATGTTCAAAATTTTAAACAAGAAGCAATGCTAGAATGTCACATTATCTTTGGATAAATAAATAAGTGACAAGGAATCAGGTACTGCAAGTAGGAGTATTTGTGATCCATATTATGCAATGGCAAAGTGTTGGTTCAATTGTCTTCTGTGCATTTTGGAAGACAGATCACGTGTCAAATGAGGTGGTAACAATAAGGGAAATGGCAGGAAAAGACACCAAAAGTTTAGTATTTTCTGGCTGTTTCTCGCTTCTTTTACAAAATGCATGAGGAAAAAAGAAATTAAGGCTTAAGTTAGCCAGCATGACACTTAGGTCATGATCTACCTGGACATCTGCTTGCCCATGCCTTAGCCCAATGTGCACATGGAAAGTTAACAAGCTCATGTGTGCTTGTAATAGGGGGAGAGAGAAAGAACTGGCCTCTTGATTTTACCAGCTGGAGTGATAGAGCATGTTCAAGGGAACCTAAAGATCATGAACAAAGAGGCTAGGTCATGTTTAAGTCTACTTGTCGCATAGGGGCAGATGCAGCAGAGACAACGTGGAGTGAAGTGCCTGCTTGCGAGGTAGCCCTTCTTAGTGATAAAGTATGGTTCCACAAATATCCTGAGCCCTGACCAATGTGACATGCTCCTCTTTTAAAGAGAGAGAAAGAGAGAGAGAGGGAGAGAGACAGAGAGAGAGAGAGAGAGAGAGAGAGAGAGAGGATACTTCCATCCACTCTCATTCTCAAATATCCACAATGACCCACGGGTTGGTACTAAAGCTGGGAGGAGGTTTCCCACATGGGTGTCAGGAACCAATCAGCTGGACCATCTCCACTACTGCCCAGGGTCTGCACTGGCAGGAAGTTGGAGTTAGAAGCTGGAGCTGGCAATCAAACCCAGGCACTCTCATGTGGAACCTGTATGTCCCAGGCACTAGGACAAACATCTTCCCTCACACTCTTCTCTTGAAAGAGGGGAAAACTCAGGGAGGATTTCAGCAATGGTGTAGATACTGTGAGGAAAATAGCAAAAGAAAACCCTGTATCTGTGAGCCCAGAAGTGAGTTCATATTTCTCATTATATCATAAGTTTTGGAGGTGAATTGAACGCAGCCTGCACCATCTCATGAAACCCCACTGTTAAGTTGCAAGACATGTACAAGTCAGTTGTTAAAAACACTCATTATTAAAAATTTAAGGCTGGTGCCGCGGCTCACTAGGCTAATCCTCCGCCTTGCGGCGCCTTGCACACCGGGTTCTAGTCCCGGTCAGGGCGCCGGATTCTGTCCCGGTTGCCCCCCTTCCAGGCCAGCTCTCTGCTGTGGCCCGGGAGTGCAGTGGAGGATGGCCCAAGTCCTTGGGCCCTGCACCCCATGGGAGACCAGGAGAAGCACCTGGCTCCTGCCATCGGATCAGCGCAGTGCGCCAGCCGCGGTGGCCATTGGAGGGTGAACCAATGGCAAAGGAAGACCTTTCTCTCTCTCTCTCTCACTGTCCACTCTGCCTGTCAAAAAATAATAAAAAAAATTAATAAACAGTGCGGGTAGCACTGTGGCATGGTGGGTAAAGCTACCACCTGCAAGGCTGGCATCCCATATGTGTGCCAGTTGGAGTCCTGGCTGCTCCACTTCCAATCCAGCTCCCTGCTAATGTGCCTGGGAAAGCAGAAGATGGCCCAAGTCCTTGGGCTCCTGAACCTATGTGGAAATCCCAGATGAAGTTCCTGGCTTTTGGCTTCAGCATGACCCAGCCCCGGCCACTGGAGCCATTTGGGGAGTGAACCAGCCGGGGGAAGATCTCTATCTCTCTCTATCTCTCCCTCTCTCTCAGTAACTATTACCTTCAAAAACATAAAATAAAGATTTAAAAAGGAAAAAAAAGGCAGTTTGAGAATTTCAGGATTAAAATTTGTAAAAAAAATTACATAAATTTATAAGTCAATATGTCATATAAAAATAGTATTACAAATACATAACTTCCTAATTACTTTACTATGCTTACCTATTTTGTTCGCTCTTGAGGATAGTTTTGTTGTTTTAATCTGTATGATGGAAATTCAATATAAGGATGTAGTTTTGTGCATGTCTTCCCAACTCCATATTTTGTGATGTCCTGTTGATAGATTGAAATTTACCATGTTGGCAATATTTACACTACATAAATCACAGGGCACGCCCAGTGTCCTGCAGAAAGTCATCCTGAGACACTCTGCCAATAATACCAATTGACATTCTGTCAATGGTATTAGTGCTCAGAAAATACTTGTTGGCATTCAGATCATTGGCAATTGGCTTATAGACAAGGTGAGTCTACATCAGATATATGTCTGTTGTCCCAGCCTGACTATTAACAGCACCAGCTGTTCATTCTAAAATGTGTGCCCCGGGCATGAGCGTCTGACCTAGTGGTTAGGATATCCATTAAGATGCCCACATCTCATGTTTGAACGCCTAGTTCCAATCTAAGTTCTGCTACTGATTCCAGCTTCCTGTTAACGCACATACTGAGAGGTGGTAGATGGTGGTTCAAAGAGTTAGATCCTTACCACCTACATGGCAGACCTGGATTCAGTTCCTGCTTCCTGGCTTCAACCTGGCCCAGTACTGACCATTGTGGGTATTTGAGGAGTGAACCAATGGATGGGTACTTTGTCTCTCTGCATCTGCTGCCTCTCAAATAAATAACTTAAAAAGTGTCCCAAGTCAGATGATAAACTATGTGGTAAACTTTATAGAGCAAGCATTGCCACTGTCAGTGCTGTTGATATGTTAAGATGGGGAGCTCTGCCGGCGCCGCGGCTCACTAGGCTAATCCTCCGCCTTGCGGCGCCAGCACACCGGTTCTAGTCCCGGCTGGGGCACTGGATTCTGTCCCGGTTGCCCCTCTTCCAGGCCAGCCCTCTGCTGTGGCCAGGGAGTGCAGTGGAGGATGGCCCAGGTGCTTGGGCCCTGCACCCCATGGGAGACCAGGAGAAGTACCTGGCTCCTGGCTTCGGATCAGCACGGTGCGCCGGCCGCGGCGGCCATTGGAGGGTGAACCAATGGCAAAAAGGAAGACCTGTCTCTGGTCTCTCCCTCTCTCACTGTCCACTCTGCCTGTCTAAAAAAAATAAAAAAGATGGGGAGCTCTTTGCTATGGGGGCTCCCCTATGCACTGCAGGAGGCTTTAGCAGCATCCTGACCAGTGCACGCCAAATGTCTGTAGCTTCCCTTCCCCCAGTTAACGACAACCAAAAATATCTCTGGATATCATCAAAAGACCATGTGGGGGCAAAACTCCCCTCTCTGGAACCACTGCCAGGCAGTATAGGGATAAAAACAAATAAATAATTCTTTCTCTCTGGTGCCAAAAGGAAACGATAGCCAGTTTTCTCCTCTGAGATCACCTCCCTTAAAACGGGATATTGCTACTTCTCTGTCTCTTTTGTGTGTAAGTCTTCATGAAAGCTAAAAGGTTCTTGACAGTTTTACAACCTAAGGATGTTTTCCTGAAGGGGCTGGAAGCCCTGTCTTGAACTGCACATACAGGAGGGACTGAGCTCTCTCTCCTTGTCTCTGCTGCCTTTGACCCAGGGGTTCAAGTCCAAATTGTAACCACCTGCTTGTCATAGAGATACAAAGCAATTCATTTTGGATAAAGACAATTAGCTAACACAGATATCCATGTAATACCAAGAGATTTTAGGGTGAACTATGTAGAGCAAATGTTCTGTGAAGCTCTCTCGTCCATGGAAAAATTACCCTTTATCTTAAGAACATGTGGGTGATGGATTGCGTCTTTTTATTTTAGTTAAGACGTGAGATTTCTTCCTTTTCAATCTCTAGCAAATGGCCTGTGATATGTATTACAACCTGGTTTGCTGATTATTCAATAATAAAACTGTGTAATTAGAGAGCATTCACTGGGTTGAAGGAGACTTCATTTTTTTTTTTTTTTCAAAAGGACATCAGAGGTGAGGGGGAATGAAGAAAGCTGATAGAAAACCAGACTAAAGAGCAGTTAAAATCCTATCAATCACCAGAGATACACACAGGGGCATTTAGTGTCAAGAGTGGCCCTTTCTGGAGCCACCTTTGGCACGTATTTTGGGAGAAAATACGATTACCTGCCTTCCGACCTCTATTCTATGCTCCTACAGCTGCTACCTTGTCTCTACACCTGCAACTTCCCTGACATGGACCGTCATTCTTTCTCATTCATCTCCAAGAAAGCCACTTAAGCAAGGCTATTATGTACTGTAATCATCCCTGAGAACGTGGGATACATGACGATGAGAAAGAATGCCCATCAAAGCCAAGCGCAGTCAGCAACAGAAAACTAAACGTGACAATCACTGCTATAAAGCTTCTTCCTTCCACGGGGCTTGCCCGCCAACCAACTTTCTCCTCTTTGCTGGACCTACCACAGGGACCTCCTACCTCTAGACCCAGAGTGACAGAAGTTGTCTAATAGGTCCTTTTGAGTGTGACTACTTCAGCACCCACAGCATCTAAAAATGCCATCTGTCTAAGCAGGGACTTTGCTTGGTCCCAGTTACAGAAAAGGAAGCAGTTAGTAATGTAAGCCAAGCCTAAAAGATGCAATTACAAGAGATTGGATGTGACATTTGGGATTTGCATGTCAGCTTGGGGCTGGGAAGAGGGGATTGTCACAACAAGTAGACCTTTGGAGACAAAGGAAAGGCACATAGGGAATGATATGGAGACTGAATGCATGAGGAGCTGACAGTCACACACAGAGAAGTAGGTACGTGGGAAACCACTGAATCAACCCCAGTGGCAGAACCCACAATTGCAGACACGGTGCCTTGTGACTAAGGGCGCCAGTGCTCCGTGGACCCTCTCAGTTCTCCACACATACTTCTTCCTTTGTGAGGATTTGCTGTATGAGTGTCTGTGCAAAGATTCAATCTTACAGCACTTATCACCAACTAGACAGTGATAGACTGACAAATAATTCAGCCAAATTGCTGCTTAGTGGAGATTTTATTCTAGTGGAATGTTCTCAAGAGATTTCCTAACTCCCTCTTATCACACATACCCTTGCAGTGAACTTCATATTATTCAATATAGTGCCTTTTTAAAAACCAATAAACTGAAAGAAAACTTTAAACCGAGAAAAAAGAAGTAGAGGAAAATAAATTTCCTTCTTGGAATAGTCTTAGACCCTTAAACCTTGCCAGTGTTGGACAGCTTCCAGGTTTTTATTTATAGGCTAATGCTTATGGTATTACTATTTTCTGTAGGTCAAAATGACTGAATACCAGAAACTTCATATGGCTAAACTCAGTATATGTTTCTTCATCATATCTACAGATCACTCTAAGAGGAAATTTCTTCTTTAAAATTCTTACTAACATTAAAGTTATTTTGCATTATAATGTCCTGCTTCTGGATAAGTAATTAAAATATTTAGAAGTAAAAATTATCTAAGACAAACCCTTTTGAAAGAAAATAGTGCAAAAGGAGAAATTCCTAATATTGTACAGTAAAATGATATGAATTAAAAGGGAACTGTAACACATAAATATGTTCAAATGCATTTTAGAAATGATAACTTGATCTTAGAGAGAAAGGTTAGCACCAAAAACATTTACAAAGGAGGTGGAAAATTAGCTGGGTCTATATAGCATTGCCAACTGGTTTTTGTGTAATACTGAAAACAAACATCTTTGAATACATGATTTGTTCACACTTAGGAGGAAACAAACCAGCATAAGAGATTCTATCCTCGCTATATTTAATGACATCCCATTAAAGCAGTGGATCTCTAATTTGATCTCTATTTGAGCATTGCAATAGGTAGCACTGCTGGGCCCACCCACAGAGTGGTAGAAAACACACAAGATAAAGTTGGCATCAAAACAGGAACAAGAGCAACAAAAATAAATCCCAGCATGTATTCTGTGTCCTGGATAATTCCTCCTTTTGATGGGCAGTCTGACCAGCTCAGGGTAGTGCCAGCCACCACATCTGTTTGATGCTGTAGTGGTCATGGAGGTTCAGAGGAAACTGTGCTGTGGGGAAGACCAGAGGCTCATTCTTTGTTGCATATTTTTTGTGCAGTGCCCAGGGTTAGGACTCCATTACTTGGCTTGCTGTCCTTGCCCTTGTCCTCATTCCAAAGTCAGATTGGCCCTGAGCAGACAGTGATCATGAAAATTATTTGTGACTACCAGAAAAGAGAAAATGGTATGCTTCCGTGCCATCCACCTAAAGAGTCAGTCAACAAGAGTACACAAAAGACTTCAAAAATAACAGCATTCACAAGCATAAAGATTAATCAATTGTATTGCTTCAAAATAAAATGAAGTAAGAAAAATAGCCTGGGGAAATGGCAAATACAAAATCTAGAAAATAACGAACCAGTTTTTTTCTAAAACAAATTCATTTTACCATGGAACCAATATAGGCAAAAGTGGACAGAGCAAGAAATTCATAGGTAAAGGCAAGTACCTTAAATAATGTGGAAAATAATGCTAGGCAGCTCATTTCCTGATTTCAAAAGTTATTACAAAGCTACAGTAATCAAAGTGGTACAACACTAATAGGAAGCTAGAAAAACACATCAATG
This sequence comes from Oryctolagus cuniculus, assembly GCF_051225735.1. Taxonomy (NCBI): domain Eukaryota; kingdom Metazoa; phylum Chordata; class Mammalia; order Lagomorpha; family Leporidae; genus Oryctolagus; species Oryctolagus cuniculus. Next base: position 10,380,429 of record NC_142874.1, on the reverse strand, counting down.
GAGTAGAATTCAGAGTTCAGAAATAAGCCATCACATTTATGCTCAGTTTTTGACCGGGACAATACACAGGAAAAAATGTTTTGTTTTTTTTTTTTTTTTAAGAAAATATTGGGGGCTGGCATTGTGGTGCACTGGGTTAACACCTTGGCTTGAAGCGCCGGCATCCCATATGGGTACTGGTTCGAGACCCGGCTGCTCCACTTCCAAACCAGCTCGCTGCTATGGCCTGGGAAGGCAGTAGAAGATGGCCCAAGTCCTTGGGCCCCTGTACCTGCATGGGAGACCTGGAAGAAGCTCCTGGCTCCAGGCTTCAGATCTGCGCAGCATCGGCCATTGCAGCCAACTGGGGAGAGAACCATCGGATGGAAGACCTCTCTCTCTCCTGGGAAGTCACCATATTGAAGCTGAACTTAGTGTGGACACCCAATCAGCATAGCGCACGACAGCCCAGAACTCCTGGACTCAAGCAATCCTCCAGCCTCAGCCTCCCAAGTAGCTGGAACTAGGTGGGCGCCTCTACACCCAGCAAGACCTCTCTCTCTCTCTCTCTCTGCCTCTCCTCTCTCTTTAAAAACAATAAAAAGCAGATATTGGTCTGACAACTGGATATCCACGTGTAGAATAATCAAGTGGATTTCTGCCTCAAAACATATGGAAACTAACTCAAACTGGATCATAGACCAATATAAGATCTAAAACTATTAAATTCTTAGAAGAAAACTTAGGAGTAATTCTCTGTGATCTTGGGTTAGGCAGAGCCTTCTTAGATAAACCAAAAGTTCAAGAAACAACAAAAAACTTGATAAATTGCACTTCTCAAAATCAGAAAACTTGTGCTCCAAAGAACACCAAGAAAATGAAAAGACGACCTATGGAATGACACAGAACATTTGCAAATCCTGATTCTTCACATATTCTGGATAAAAAAAATACACTTGTGCCGGCGGCACGGCTCACTAGGCTAATCTTCTGCCTTGCAGTGCCAGCACACCGGGTTCTAGTCCCGGTCGGGGCGCCGGATTCTGTCCCAGATGCCCCTCTTCCAGGCCAGCTCTCTGCTGTGGCCAGGGAGTGCAATGGAGGATGGCCCAAGTGCTTGGGCCCTGCACCCCATGGGAGACCAGGAGAAGCACCTGGCTCCTGGCTTCGGATCAGCGCGGTGCGCCAGCCGCAGTGCGCCGGCTGCAGCGGCCATTGGAGGGTGAACCAATGGCAAAGGAAGACCTTTCTTTCTTTCTTTCTTTTTTTTTTTTTTTTTTTTTTTTGACAGGCAGAGTGGACAGTGAGAGAGAGAGACAGAGAGAAAGGTCTTCCTTTGCCGTTGGTTCACCCTCCAATGGGCGCCGCGGCCGGCGCACCACGCTGATCCGATGGCAGGAGCCAGGAGCCAGGTGCTTTTCCTGGTCTCCCATGGGGTGCAGGGCCCAAGCACCTGGGCCATCCTCCACTGCACTCCCTGGCCACAGCAGAGGGCTGGCCTGGAAGAGGGGCAACCGGGACAGAATCCGGCGCCCCGACCGGGACTAGAACCCGGTGTGCCGGCGCCACTAGGCGGAGGATTAGCCTAGTGAGCCGCGGCGCCGGCCAAGACCTTTCTTTCTGTCTCTCTCTCTCACTGTCCACTCTGCCTGTCAAAAAAAAAAAAAAATCTCTACGATGAGTATTATCAAATCTTTAAGAGAGAAATAGAAGAGAATACCAAAAAAAATGGAAAAATCTTCCATGCTCATGGATTGAAAGAAACAACATCATCAAAATGTCCATTCTCCCAAAAGCAATTTATAAATTCAATGCGATACCAATCAAGATACCAAAGACATTCTTCACAGATCTAGAAAAAATGATGCTGAAATTCATATGGAGATGCAAGAGACCTCTAATAGCTAAAGCAATCTTGTACAACAAAAACACAGCCAGAGGCATCACAATACCAGATTTCAGGACATACTACAGGGCACTTGTTATCAAAACAGCATGGTACTGGTACAGAAACAGATGGATAGACCAATGGAACAGAATAGAAACATCAGAAATCAACCCAAACATCTACAGCCAACTTATATTTGATCAAGGATCTAAAACCAATTCCTGGAGCAAGGACAATCTGTTCAATAAATGGTGCTGGGAAAACTGGATTTCCACGTGCAGAAGCATGAAGCAAGACCCCTACCTTTCACCTTACACAAAAATCCACTCAACATGGATTAAAGACTTAAATCTACGACCTGACACCATCAAATTATTAGAGAACATTGGAGAAACCCTGCAAGATATAGGTACTGGCAAAGAATTCTTGGAAAAGAGCCTGGAGGCACAGGTAGTTAAAGCCAAAATTAACTATTGGGATTGCATCAAATTAAGAAGTTTCTGTACTACAAAAGAAACAGTCAAGAAAGTGAAGAGGCAACCGACAGAATGGGAAAAAATATTTGCAAACTATGCTACAGATAAAGGGCTGATAACCAGAATCTACAAAGAAATCAAGAAACTCCACAACATCAAAACAAACAACCCACTTAAGAGATGGGCCAAGGACCTCAATAGACATTTTTCCAAAGATGAAATCCAAATGGACAACAGGCACATGAAAAAATGTTCAAGATCACTAGCAATCAGGGAAATGCAAATCAAAACCACAATGAGGTTTCACCTCACCCCTGTTAGAATGGCTCACATTCAGAAATCCACCAACAACAGATGCTGGCAAGGATGTGGGGAAAAAAGGGACACTAACCCACTGTTGGTGGGAATGCAAACTGGTCAAGCCACTATGGAAGTCAGTCTGGAGATTCCTCAGAAACCTGAATATAACCCTACCATACAACCCAGCCATCCCACTCCTTGGAATCTACCCAAAGGAAATTAAACTGGCAAACAAAAAAGCTGTCTGCACCTTAATGTTTATTGCAGCTCAATTGACAATAGCTAAGACCTGGAACCAACCCAAATGCCCATCAACAGTAGACTGGATAAAGAAATTATGGGGCATGTACTCTAATCTTTAGTATTTCTTTCCTCCTTTTGGATTTGGGCTTGATTTGCTGCTGTTTTTCTAAATCCTTGAGGTGCATGGAGAGTTCATTTGTTTGGTTCCTTTCTAGCTTCTTGATGTAGGCACTAATTGCTATAAACTTTCCTCTTAGCACTGCTTTTGCTGTGTCCCATAGGTTTTGATAGGTTGTGTTATCATTTTCATTTGTTTCTAGAAATCTTTTGATTTATCTTTTAATTTCTTCGATGACCCACTGTTCATTTAGGATCATGTTGTCCATTCTCCATATATTTGCATATGGTGTAGAGATTCTTGGGTTGTTGATTTCTAGTTTCACTGCACTATGGTCTGAGAAGCTGCATGGTATAGTTTCAATTTTTTTGAATTTGTTGAGGCTCCCTTTATCGCCTAGCATATGGTCAATCCTAGAGAACGTTCCATGTACTGGGGAGAAATATGTGAACTCCTTGGCTGTGGGGTGGAGGTTTTGAAGATATCTATTAGGTCTATTTGGTCTATGGTGTCAATTAGCTCTGTTGTTTCCTTGTTGAATTTCTGTCTGGTTGATCTGTCCATTGGTGAGAGTGGGGTGTTAAAGTCCCCTGTTACTATTGTATTTGAGTCTGTATCTCCCTTGAAATCCTTTAGTAGTTCTTTCAGGTAGCCAGGCGCCCTGTAATTAGGTGCGTATACATTTATAATAGTAATGTCTTCCTGTTGGATAGATCCTTTAATCATTATATAGTGCCCTTCTCTGTCTCTTTTAATAGTTTTTATGTTAAAGTCTATTTGTCTGATATTAGGATGGCCACACCAGCTCTTTTTTTATTTCCATTAGCTTGGAGTATCTTTTTCCATCCTTTCACTTTCAGTCTGCATGCATTTTGCTGATAAGGTGTGTCTCCTGAAGGCAGCATATAGATGGATTCTCTTTCTTGATCCAATCAGCTAGTCTATGTCTCTTTGTAGTGGAATTAAGACCATTCACATTCAGTGTGATTACTGTTAAGTCCTGTCTTTTCCCATTCATGTTTCCTGAAATAAGCTGTTTATGTATTTTGAACTTTGTTTGTGGGTTACTCTACATTCGCTTTTTTTTTGTAGTGAAGTTCTTGTTTTTGTATTTCTCTCTGCAGCACATCTTTGAGCAAGTGTTGTAGGGTTGGACGCGTGGATACAAATTCTTTCAGTTTCTGTTTGTCGTGGAAGATCTTTATTTCCCCTTCATTCATAAATGATAGCTTTGCAGGGTATAATATTCTAGGTTGGCATTGTTTGTCTTTTAAAACTTGAAATATATCAGGGCATGTACTCTCTAGAATACTATACACCAGTCAAAAACAATGAAATCCAGTCATTTGCAACAAAATGGAGGAATCTGGAAAACATCATGCTGAGTGAATTAAGCCAGTCCCAAAGGGACAAATATAATATGTTCTCCCTGATCAGTGACAACTAACCAACCACAAAAAAAGGATACTTGTTGAAGTGAAAGGGACACTATAAGAAACAGTGACTTGATCAGCTCTTGTCCTGATGGTTGATGTACAATGTAATACTTTATCCCTTTTAATATTTTTTTGTTCTAGTACTATTGGTTGAATTCTGTAATTAACACACATTTATTCTTTGGTATTTAAATTTAATTGAAAAGTGATCCCTGTTAAATATGAGTGGGAATAAGAGAGGGAGGAGATGTACAATTTGGGACATGCTCAATCGGACTTGCCCCAAATGGTGGAGTTCAAAATGTGTCAGAGGATTCCAATACAAGCCCATCAAGGTGGCATGTACCAATGCCATCTCACTAGTCCAAGTGATCAATTTCAGTTCACAATTGATCACACTGATAGGTCCAAGAGTCAAAGGGATCACACAAACAAGTCTAGTGTCTGCGAATACTAACTGATAGAATAAAAAAGGGAGAGAACAATCCAACATGGGAAGTGGGATACATAGCAGACTCATAGAATGGCAGATGTCCTAAATAGCACTCTGGCCTCAGAATCAGCCCTTAAGGCATTCGGATTTGGCTGAAGAGCCCATGAGAGTATTTTAGGCATGGAAAGCCAAGACACTATGGCAAAAAAAGAGGACCTACATGAAAGATCTCTGCGAGTGAGATCCCAGTGGAAAGAACGTCTCATCAAAGAAGGAGGTACCTTTCTCTGAAGGGAGGAGAGAACTTCCACTTTGGCTATGGCCTTGTCTAAATAAGATCAAAGTCAGCGAACTCAAGAGGCTTCCATAGCCTTGGAAACTCATGACTAGAGCCTAGGGAGATTATTGATGCCATAAACAAGAGTGTCAATTGTTAAGTCAACAACAGGAGTCACTGTGCACTTACTCCTCATGTGGGATCTGTCCTTAATATGTTGTCCAATGTGAAGTAATGCTATAACTAGTACTGAAATAGTACTTTACACTTTGTGTTTCTGTGTGGGTGCAAACTGATGAAATCTTTACTTAATGTATACTAAATCGATCTTCTGTATATAAAGATAATTGAAAATGAATCTTGATGTGAATGGAATGGGAGAGGGAGCGGGAGATGGGAGGGGTGTGGGTGGGAGGGAAGTTATGGGGCGAAAAAGCCATTGTAATCCATAAACTGTACTTTGGAAAATTACATTTAGTAAATAAAAGTTTAAAAAAAATAAAAATAAGATAGAATGGCAGGTTCTCCTAGAAACAATTCAATCTTGCCAGAAACTTCACAAACAGTAGATGGAACCTGGTGTTTGCTTGGAAATCAGCTGCCTTTATATTCCAGAACTGCTTTAACCACATTTTCATGTTTTAGCTAACAATGTCTGTCTCAGTTCCATCTGCAAATCCACCACAGATATTTATTACTGATGAGAAATTCTGTGCATAGCTGATACTCTCACTGCTTGGTAAAACTGTCCTTCTACACTCAACTTGGACTATTTCCTTTTTTTAAAGATTTACTTATTTATTTGAAAATCAGAGTTACACAGAGATAGAAAGAGAGGCAGTGAGAGAGAGAGGATTCCATCCGCTGGTTCACTCCCCAGTTGGCCGCAATGGCTGGAGCTGTGCCGATCTTAAGCCAGGAGCCAGCAGCCTCCTTTGGGTCTCCCACACAGGTGCAGGGGCCCATGGACTTGGGCCATCTTCCACTGCCTTCCCAGGCCACAGCAAAGAGCTGGATCGGAAGTGGAGCAGCCAGGTCTCAAACCAGCGCCCATGTGGGATGCTGGCACTGCAGGCAGTGGCAGCTGAACCCACTACTCCACAGTGCTGGCCCCATATTTCTTTTTTTTAAGATTTATTTATTTATTTGAAAGGCAGAGTCAGAGAGAGAGAGAGAGAGAGAGAGAGAGAGAGAGAGAGAGAGAGATCTTCCCTTCACTTATTCACTCTCCAAATGGCCTCAATTGCCAGGGCTTGGCCATTCTGAAGCCAGGAGCCAGGAGCTTTCCCCGGGTCTCCCACATGGGTGCAGGGGCCCAAGTACCTGGGCCAACCTCCACAGACTTCCCAGGTGCATTAACAGGGAGCTAGATGGGAAGTGGAACTGCCAGGACTTGAACCGGGCTGATATGGGATGCTGGCACCACAAGAGGTGGCTTTTATCTGCTAAGCCGCAGCACCAGCCCCTGAACTTGGGCTTTCTGGCATGTGCTGTTCTGGCAATCCATCTCTTGTGTAAATAATTCTTGGCTGAGACCACCCAGATGCTTCCTGGTAATAGGAAGTCAGCTACGCAGCAGTGTCATAATGAAACATCCAGGGATGGAGAAGGATAATAGATTTTTTTTTTTTTTGACAGGCAGAGTGGACAGTGAGAGAGAGAGACAGAGAGAAAGGTCTTCCTTTGCCATTGGTTCACCCTCCAATGGCCACTGCGGCCGGCGCACCGCGCTGATCTGAAGCCAGGAGCCAGGTGCTTCTCCTGGTCTCCCATGGGGTGCAGGGCCCAAGCACTTGGGCCATCCTCCACTGCACTCCCTGGCCACAGCAGAGAGCTGGCCTGGAAGGGGGGCAACCAGGACAGAATCTGGTGCCCCGACCGGGACTAGAACCCAGTGCGCCAGCGCCGCTAGGCGGAGGATTAGCCTGTTGAGCGTGGTGCCGGTGATAATAGATTCTTGATGGCAATGTGATTGTTATTAGAATATCAGGAACAAGAATAAATTTCATGTGTAAATTACAAGAGTCCACTTGTAATATCTTGATATTCTTTTATCACTATCTTTAAAAACAATTTTATGATAAATTTGAGAGTAAGACATGACTTTGGCCAGCATACTATCTTAAAAAGTTATTTCCTGAATTATTCCTGAATGTCTGGTATTAAGAATTCTGGTTTCTAGCTCTGTTAACACATTGAACTGAGTTAGTAGCATTAGTCAGACTTATGAACAAATTACATGGAGGACAATAAAATTATTAAAAGTGTTCAGGATTGGGGCAGGCATTTGATGTAGTGATAAGTGGCCACTAGGATGCTTGTATCCCATATCAGAATGCCTGACTGAGTCCCAGCGACTCTGATTCCATTCCAGTTTCCTGCTGATGCACACCGTGGAAGGCAGCAAATAATGGCTCAACAGCTTGGGCTTCTGCCGCCCACATGGAATACCCAGACTGAGTGCCAGTTTTCTGGTTTTTGGCTATCTCAGTCCTAGCTCTCATGGGCATTTGCGGAATGCAATAGCAGATTGAAAATCCCTCTCCCTTTATTTCTGTCTCTCTTTTTCAATAAGTTAAAATTTTTTAACAACAAAACTACTAAGTTGATTAGATACAATTTTTTTATTTTACACAAAATACAAATCATTTGTTAACAAGACAACAAGAAATGGAAAGCAATATAACTAATTTTTAAAATGAAATTACAAATTGAATTGACACTGATTATGTACAACTAAATGAGTTAATTATACTGTAACACATTATCTTCCATATATTATGAATTCACACTCAGATTTAGAACTTTAATGTAAATTAAATTCCACATGTTAACAAAACTTCTGTTTGTTACACATACACAGGTATCACAATACATTTTTAAATGTTCCCCCACATTTGTTATTTGCAGTGAGAATTACGACAAATGAAGACAGTGTATAAGGGACATTAAGTCAGCTTTGATTCCATTATTAAGAAACCCATACAGAATTGGATTCAGACAACAAGACATCATGCCTAACAAGTGACAAATGCAATACACCAACTTGAAATGCCTGTTGGAGATGAGGTTGTCGTTGAAGTCCGTGACCACGTGGAACAGGTGGAGTGGCATCCAGCTCACGGCAAACACCAGGATCAGCACGGTCAGTCTGTAGAAAACGCTGCGAGACCTCTTCCTGACTCGCATGATGGAGCGTCTCACCCTCAGCTCATGCACACGGGCGTTTTCTTCAGGCTTCGTCTCAAAGCAGGTGGGGACCCCGGGGAGGAGCTTACTGGAAGAGGGTTGGCTCCGCACAGAGCTGGGCTTCTCAGGCAGCATTCCCAAATGCTTCTCCTGAGAGGGTCTCGCCGGAGCAGGCAGCACGCAAGCTGTCTTCTTGCTGTATCTTCTTCGGTGTTTCCTGATGAAGGCGTAGCCGCATTTATGGCTGCCAGGGAGTTTCACCTCAGGCCCAGCACCCTTCTTGGACGGATGAAGAGTCAAGTTGATCATCTCATTTTCCTCGAGTCTGTTTTCTTTGTTGGACAATCCACAGCTGATGCTCCTGCAGACGCTGGTATGACTTGCAGTGAGACAAACGAGCGGCAGAATGTACTGAACCAGCAAGAGAGAGATGGTGAAGGCGATTCGGTATGAATCAGAGGGCCACGACTCCACACACAGATACCTGCTGCTCAGCAGAGTGGAGCCAAACGTTTCCTGCAGTTCCACAAGACTGTGAAACACTGGCAGGGGAGAACAAATCGCGAAGCCTAGGGTCCAGACGGTCGCTATCAAGAAGTAGCCGTGGTTGGCTGTTAAGTTATTGGAGATGGGATGTTTTATCATGTGGTACCGGACAATAGCAATTGAGATCAAAATTAGAGTGGAAACCAGCACGGACACGCATTGAAGGAATGGCATGATATGGCACATGGCTTTCCCGAACATCCACTGGTCCAGCAGCACAGAGGTGAGTGTGAAAGGGGAGCAAAACAGTACAACCAAGATGTCAGAGAAGGCCAGGTTTCCTATGAGGAAGTTGACTGTGGTCTTCTGATGACGTTTTTTCACGAGAGCCATTAAAATAAGCAGGTTCCCCATGAAACCAAGGAGACTCACGAATGTATACAGCCCAATCAGAAAATACTGTAAATCATCCACACTGCTTTTGTAGTCGTCCCAGACTGGGAAGTCAGATTTCCGAGTAGCAGCAGTATTGTTCTCTGTGGCAAGTGTCTTATTATAAAAGTCCTTGAGCTCTAAATCCATATTACAGCCCTGCGTGGAATAAAGAGGTGTTCATTAGCAACTTGCAAAAATGATATGACTCCTAGAAGTTAACCCATTCAGATTTTATAGTTTGTTCCCATTTGTTTACTAATCTGCAAAAGAAGTGAGCACTTTTTTAAAAACAAAAGATTTATTTTATTTTTTATTTATTTGAAAGGCAGAGTTACACAGAGAGAGATGGAGAGAGAGGTTCCCCTTGCTGGTTCACTCCCCAAATAGCGGCAATGGCAGGGACAGGGACAGGCTGAAGCCAGGAGCCAGGAGCTTCCATCAGGTCTTCTACATGGGTGCAGGGACCCAAGTGTTTGGGCCACTCTTTGATGCTTCCCCAAGCGCATTAGTAGGGAGCTGGATCAGAAGTGGAGCAGACAGGACTTGAACAGGTGCCCACATGGGATGTCGGCATTGCAGGTGGTGGCTTTATCTTCCAAGCCACAGTGCAGACCCCAGGTGATTTTTTTAATTGGTTCCACGTGCAGTGCAAATGCTAACTGATGACAATCACAAGAAGTTAGTCCATCCACACTGAGTTAATCTGTGTTCCAGGAGAAAACTTTGTTTTTAAATTCACATTGGGAGTAATATAAATTAAAGACAAATGTATCTAAGAACTTGAAGATACATAACTTCTGCATCTTATATATCTTGAACTAATACTTAGACTAGTCAAGATACCTGGTACATGGTAGGTCCCATAATCTTACCTTTAAAATGTCTTTTTTCATGCTTGAATCAAGGCCAAACAAAAAAAGACATGTATCCTAAAGTTCTCCTTAGTCTGCTCACTTGATACAATCTCCTTCAGCCTACGCACAAGCTCTGTACAGAGCTGTCTGATGCCACATGTCACAACCTGCTTCACACTATGATTGTAATGCCTACCAGTCTGCCTGTTTCCTCATAATCACGGAAAAAGCACAAACTGTCCCTCATTCACCATGGTAGCCACAGCAACACATTTTAGAAGATCCTTTCTATGTAGGTAAAAAGATGCTTTGGCTACATGTTAATATCTATTTACTTATTTATTGCTAGATATAATTGAATAATTAAAGTTGTAAAACACATGTATATTTAAATTAATAAAAACATTGTGGTCTCAGCTTATGAGGACTTACAGTTACTGGTTCAACAAATTTCCTATTGTGTACATACATCATTATAAGTTTAACTTCAGTTTTGTTTCCTTATCTGGAATTATTTTCGGGAAGCTGATGATATCCCTCTGAAGACAAATTCATTTAAAACCCGGAGTTCACATTCATTCCTCCTGAGACCCTAACCAACAGTTTTCCTCGCTGTTGCTTCCAGGGTAAAAGGGTGGCCGGCACAGAAGTGACTCACGTGGCTGCTGAACCAGCCTCCTCACCACAGGACCAGCTGGTAGCCTCCCCGCAGTGAAGCCGGGTAGGTGGGTGAACTTCTGATCACAGTATCTTCTGCTAGCATTTCTGCCTCATTCCCTGAGCTCTGGTGACCCCCTGGCTCGATCTAGCTCCTTCAAGACCCTATTTATCCATCTGTGCGGGCTGCTGGCAACTGCGCTCCAGTTTGTTCTGACTCACGTCCCTGAATGGACCCCGTTCCTGTAACTTTGTGGTGGCTCAGCAATGACTGAGTGTCTTCGTTCCCTCACACTCAAGGCAGGGACAAGAGGCAAACTGAGCAGCACCTTCTACAGTGATTTCGTGCTTTCCTGGAACATGTAACAGTAGATGGCACTTACCTGGAGGAAAATTACCATCCAAAAGTTTTCGTAAAAGGGAAATGCAGTACAATTGGTGGTGATAGAAATAGGTAGTTTTGAGTCTAAAATTCAGATCTTCTCCAAAGTGTGCAATCAGAATTTGATCAGACCTCTCTGTTAAATGGAAATAGGGAAAGGTTTTAATTCTTGATGTTGTTTAATAGATGTTGTATCACATACATAATGGATGCTAAATAATTGGTTACTCATCATTTTAGAGAAGTAGTTTAGTTTTCCCATTTTACAAATAACAGAAATGAATCATCCTGGGAACATGAGAAAATTCGTTATCTATCTATTTACATATTCATAGTTGTATACAAGTTTGTATATATACACATGAATATTTATGTGTGTACGGATATAAGTTTGTGGAAAGTGGAGTTAAAAGTTTATTTGGGTGCAAAGAAATTTTGAAATCCATGCATATGGGGGGATGTCAAAAAGTTCATGAGAAATGCATATTATAAGCAAACTGAATGGATTTTTCAAACTTTTGGCAGCAAAATGTATTGTGTGTGTGCGTGTGTGCGTAAGTAATCACTGTAATTAGAAATGCTTCAACTGGTCTCAGATGAAATGAGATAGCTGCATAGGCAATAATAGTTTAACACTTCAAAATTTTAACTTGGATATTTCATTGTAAATGCTATAACATAAACATCAAAATAAAAATGCAAAATACATTTACCTCATATTTTTATTAAAATATTTCTATTTTAAATATATGCACATAAATGTTGAATTCATTAAATTATAAAACTACTGATTCCCTACTGAGCAGGTGAAGGAAATGCCATCATGAGTTCATTGGAAACTGGGGAAAAACTGAGGACATTTCTCTCCCTAAAATATTCAAGTGTTTTTTTTAACCAAGCAGCTAATGTACATATTAAAGGACACACCTCTTTTACTGAGCATTTAAGAAAGATTTGTTATTCACTTAATGAGCATTTGCTGAATATCCAGTGAATGTGCTCTGCTCCAATGGCATAAAGATGACTAATACAAGGTATCAGCAGAGGGCTCCTCTACAAGCGATTAAGCCAAGACCACAGGGTGACTAACGGCCCTAAATGGATCATGAATGAATGAATGGGTGCATGAATGAGGAGTACTCTCCTGACTGCTAGTGATGTACTCTGTTCACTGTTGCATGGACACTGCATTGCTGTTGAGTCTAATGGATCCTGATGTACCTATTGATAGATCACTAAATTATCTTTTTCCCCTGTATTTTCTCTCTAATATTCATTTATCAATTTGACTTTGGTGTGACTATGTCCTCCACTTTGCTACTCTCCCTCTAGCCCCACCTCCACCCCCATCACCACACCAACATACACATAGTTAACACCTCACACAGTACTTTGATTCTGTAACTCTGCTCTCACACTAAATTACGCACATTGCAAATAGAGGGTGTGTGTGGGGGAGTGGGGCTTGATAAGCAGTTTCTTTAAAAGTGCCTCCTTGTAGTCAGGAGATCATTTAAACATTGGGCAAACTTTCTTGGAAAAGATTTAAGTCTTCCGTATCAAAGTTGAAAAGCTAAGGCAGAGGAGCTACTTAGAGAATACGTAAGAGATTTCTTTCCTTAAACTTATGCTGCCCCTCTTCCCAAGCTACAGAATAAGCAAACCTACAATGTACACATAAATCTCTCACAATTATCGGCTTTTCAACAAGTGCTACAATGAACGCTGTGTGATTTTACACAACATATTTTATGTGTGACAAAAGTACTGTCGTGTGTGAAACTTGCTTCACTTCAGATTACTATAGAGATTGTGAAATATAAACAAAGACAGAATGTTTTAAAAATGAAGTTTTATTAAATTCGAAATCCCATAGGGACCATGAGAAACCTCTATTGCTTTATTGTGCTTAATTCCTCTATATTCTTCTTCTCTTCTGTATGCATCTGTAATTGCCACCGTTAGCATGTCCAGGCTGAACTGGACTTTAATTTCTTAGAAAAAGTGAAAAAGAAAGAAGTTCTCCATTAAGCTATTAAAAAAAAAAAAGCAGTATCTTTGAAAAGATTTGTTTTAATTTTCTTTCAAATTGATCTATGTGACACCAATGAAGGACGCGGAATAAAAGTCTAAGTACTTTAAGGAAACAGTGCTGGAATAACAGGAGAAACTATAGGGAGTTGAAGGGACACTCAAAGACGGATACACTGAACCAAGATTTCTTTGTTAGGATGATTTCCTGCCTTATGGAAATGCACAGCATACTTCTCCCCAAGGCTGCCAATCACATGAAGGAATAAAATGGTTTTTTTTTTTTTTTTTTCCCTCTAGCAATCAACTCGTGCCTATTTTGCTGTGATCCTAGAACAATGGCAAGATTCCAGGTTCCCAAATATTCCCGAGATTTGTCCCTAGAGCCAGAACCTGGCACAGCTTGAGCTGGAGGGAGAAATACAGCTGGGCTCAGCTGACAGACGCGCAGGCAGGCACCAGGCTCCCTTCTCCATTCTAGGAGCAGAGTTTCTCCTCCCCTGACAAATCTGCAATTTACCATTGCATCCAGACTGCACCGCACTGCTAGAATTTCCACGGTCTGTTCTGGCTTCAGTCCAACGCCCTGTCTTGTTCCTTTAAAAAAAGATAAACCGCAGCTCTGCAAACTTGGGGCTACGAGGTCCCCTCTTCTGGAATTCGCGGTGCAGGGGTGGCTGTGTGCTCGCCTCTCCGTCTGTCACGCGAGGCCACCCTGCCCACGGGAGCGCACACCTGGGCGCGCCGCGGACCCCGGGTCTGTCTGGGTCAGCCGTGGGACGCCGGCGCGGTCGGCTGACACGAGGGGCGCCCGCGGGGGCTTCTCGGGCCTCGCCGGGTCCCCGCCGGGGCTGAGCGCCGGACAGCCTCCCCCGCCTGGGCCGCCCCTGGCCACGGGCGTCGCCTTGCCCGTCGCTGCTCCCCAGCCTCCGGACGAGGCTCCCGCGCCGACCCGGGACAGCCTCCATCCCGCTCCACCCTGGGTGAGTTGGGGATGGAGGGACCTGCTGGGTCCCAGGCATTCAGAGAAATCCCTTCCCCGCTCGCTGCTCGAGCGTGACCACGGCCAGTTCCGCTGCCCTAACCCCCACGTCCCCAGGGGCGCTGTCCTCGGCTTCTCGCCCCGCGCCCCTGGGAGCCCCGACAGCGCCCCGGCCCCGGCGGGCCCCAGCCCCTCGGTGCAGCCCAGCCCGCGCGGGGAGGCGACGAGGGGGTAGGGGGCTGAAGCCCGTACCTCGGGGCGCCTCGGCTCCGGGGAACGCGCCGAGCGATCTCTCTGCACCCAGGAGTGGCTGTGGCGGCGGCGGCGGCGGCGGCGGCAGGAGCAGGACCTGAAGGTGGCGGTGGGGAGGAGGGGGCAGGGAGCCGCAGGGTTTTAGAGGCGCCTCGGGAGCACGTGACTGCTCCGGGGACCCCCGAGACCCGCCAGGGCGCCTGCTCCGCGCCAGCTTCTCCCCAGGCTCGGGGCCGGGGACTCCCCAGTCCCTGCCTGGCTGCTTGGGGGCCGTAGGGAGAGGCTACAGGGCCCCAGGATGCCGCCTGTCACCCTGGCCTCGGTGCAGGTCCTGACCCCGGCCGCGGGGGGCGACCTCGGTCTCCAACTGCTAAGGGGGTGGGTGGCTCTCCGGGTGCCTAAGCTACGCGGGGAAGAGCCGCCAAGAAAAAGCAAAAAGATAAAGGATCCCTCCAAACAAAACGCAACACTGCCCTTCTTTGCCCCTTTTGAAGTGAGGAAGAGCTGTAGGCTGGGAGGTGGGCCACGAGGGAGGGAGTAGGCGGAGGTGCTTCGCGGAGGAGGAGGAGGAGGAGGAGGAGGAGGAGGAGGAGGAGGAGGAGGAGGAGTGGGGCTGGGAGTGGGCATGGACCGCAGTCGGCGCTTCTCAGGGCTGCATTAGTAAGGAAGACAAGGCGAGGGGCACAGAGAGTTGTGCTAGGTGGAACACACACACACACACACACACCCCTTTCCTCCCAATCCCCAACGTGATTTCCATCCCCAGTGTTGTCACATCTGTGTTGCTCAGGTTTGCTTTATTTTTAGCTAACCAATAGTTGGCAGGCACTTGAGTTTGTGTGCTTGTGTGTGTGTCAGTGTGTGTGTGTGTGTGTGTGTGTGTATGAGGGAGGGAGGGAGGGGAGAGAGGGGTAGACAGGGAGAGGGAGGGAGAGGCGCAGAAGAGTGAAAAGAGTGGGCAGAGGTCTGTGCCACAAGCAAGAGTGTGC
Organism: Oryctolagus cuniculus; assembly: GCF_051225735.1. NCBI lineage: Eukaryota > Metazoa > Chordata > Mammalia > Lagomorpha > Leporidae > Oryctolagus > Oryctolagus cuniculus. Next base: position 10,365,022 of record NC_142874.1, on the reverse strand, counting down.
TCCCTGAATTCTCTGAAAGTCACATCGCCACTTGCTGAGTGCAGACAATCCCCTGGGACTGGCGTGCTCTACACTCAGGAATGTGTCCCTTGGGAGCGAGGTGACTTGAAAGGTTAATGACTGGGACAGCAATGGCTAGCTGCTACCCCAGAAGCCAGTCACAGATTTGTGAGCCCCCTTTCAGCACTCGGAGGGATTTGTGTAGCTTGTCCTACCATCATCCACTGGAGAGTCGTCCAAAAAACTCTAAATGCCTCAAGTAAATGCTGTGTCTGTTTTATTCTAAGCTTAACAGGACAGGCACTGTGGGATTCTGCAGTGAGGGAGCGAATAGGTGGGCATGTTAAGAAGGGATAACCTTGAGAGACCAAGGGCTTGGTTCTTTAGACTTTCTCAACTCTAATCTCTGGACAGTCAATGGACTGTCATATGAATGTGTGTCTTTCCATCCCTTGCAAAGCCACAACACACACCTTTCGCATACACACTGACTCTCAACAGCTTCCCAAGGAATCCCTTCATGATAACTCCTTTAGAAGCTTGTAGTTTATACTACAAACTCTTGCATTTTAAAAATACAAGGTGCATTTCATCTTTTTTTCTTTTCCACCACTTTTGCCTCTTGATGATGAATCTTATGTTGAAGTGACTGTTGTTATCAAAGAATCAAAAATAAAAGGCCACCATGTTATTGAGACAAAGCCACGGATGTAGCCACTTCCCATCCCACTGCATCCACAAACACACAAGCTTAAAAACAAGAAAAATTCTTTTTGAAATATACATTGCACAATGCAGTAAGGATACATGAAGTGCACGAATTCCTAGGAATCCTTTGTTTTGAAGACATTGTCAATTTGAAATTTTCAAAAACATGCTACATAAAGAAGATGATCTAGATAAGCATGATTTCATCTTCAGATTTCCCAGGAGGGATTCCACACTGATCATCATCACTCTTTGTAGATCATTAACATAACAGATTATTCTGTTTCTGTTATGAAGTAACACTCAAGCAGGAAGAGTCCCACCCTGGGAACAGAAATGGTAACGTCCACCTTGGCTCTAGCTATCTTTCCAACTCATTATTCATAAATGCCCATTTGGGAAATTAAGTGGGATCTTATACATGTTATAATATTAAACTCACTGTTTCCCAGTTTTCATGATTTGTTATCGTTTATGAAAGAACATTTATCTGTAGAGGTGAAAGTTAAGAAGCATCTGGGCTTTCCTAAGGCAAATTATTGAGTAATACTCTCTCTGACATGCCTGGGGTAACACTGTGCTAAGGAACATGGTTGTTTCCCTCAAATAATTGCTGCATTTTAATAACAATAATAATAATAATAATAACAGCCACCCTTTGTGGAAGAGAGTTACTGGGATGCTGTAGTAACACCTCAAATGATTTGTGGTTACAGGAATAACAGGGGTGAACTAGAGAAAATAGTATTATTTTATTCTATACATTTTTATACTCTGAGGATTTTTGTTGTATTAATTAAGAGTAAATGTTTCTTTTTCCACATTTTCTATCATGGTAGATTTAAATCTGAAATGCTGAAAAGTTGTAGAAAGGGCCATTTCTGCGTCTATCAAAAACATTTTTTAAAGATTTATTTATTTTATTTGAAAGGTGGACAGGGTGGGGGGCAGAGAGGAGGGGAAGTAAAGGCGGGAGGGGGAGAAAGAGAGAGATATCTTCTATTTGCTGGTCCACTCCCTGAATGGCCACAATGGCTGGAGCTGGGCCTAACTGAATCCAGGAGCCTAGAGCTTCCTGTGGGTTCCCATGTGGGTGGCAGGGCCCAAGTACTTGGGTCATTCTCCACTGCTTTCCCAGATGCATTAGCAGGGAGCTGGATGGAAAGTAGAACCCATTTAGGATGCCGGTGCTGCAAGCTGTGGCTTTAACTGGCTGCACCACAGCGCAGACCTTGGCAACAGCATTTTTGTATCAGAAAAGTTTGATAAAGACAGGGTTGCTCCTCTCCATAGCAGATTAAAGAAAAAAAAAGGAAAAGAAAAAGAAAGAAATATTGTTGATAATGTTCCACACTATTACTGGCACATTCTCTTACCTGTAGCTAGTAATAGCTATGTAATTATATTTAATTCTTTGTTTTAAAAAAACTGTAGGTGCCATGCATATCAGCAAATCATTTTTTATCTAATTGTATTATTTTTAAGTTTTGCAGCATAAAATCTACATAAAGGATGAAAACATGGATTCCTTTGGATGCTTTTTCTCACATAAACCTGTAGATGGGCCATAGAATTCTTTCTTTTTGCACATCAAAACTCCTCTCAAAATGTGGTGTTAGTACATATCCTTTAATCCTGTTTTTAAAAGATGAGATACCACTTCCTATCGAATTTTCCTGGTTAATATTTTAAATCTAGTTATAAGCCTAAATATAAGCTTACTATATTTAGATGGAAATGAAAGAGAACAGTTTATTCATTTATTTTTGGTATGTTGGTTTGTTTTGAATAGTCTTTAGAAAGAATGTTGAGAATTGTTCAAAGCATAAGCCCAGAATCAAAAGTTGACATGACTGAGTGATGCACTCTTCAAAATTGCCTGCCACTATGTTGCTAGTCTAACAATTCTCATAAGTAATTCAGTTTTTAAAAATTATATTTAGTGGCCAGTGTTGTGGAGTAGTGGGTAAAGTTGCTGCCTGCAATGCAGATATTCATATGGGGGCCTGTTCTTATTCTTGGATGCTCCACTTTCAAGCCAGCTCTAGGCTAATAGCCTGGGAAAAGCAGTGGAAGATGGTCCAACTGCTTGGGTCCCTGCCATCCACGTGGGAGACCTGCGTGAACCTCCTGGCTCCTGGCCTGGGCCTGGCTCAGCCCTGGCCATCGAAACCACTTGGGGATGGAAATCTCTCTGTCTCTCTCTGCCACTGTAAGTCTGATAAATCAAACAAATAAATATCTAAAGAAATTATTATTATTATTATTTTTTGACAGGCAGAGTGGACAGTGAGAGAGAGAGAGAGACAGAGAACCGTTGGTTTACCTTCCAATGGGCGCTGCGGCCGGCGCACCGCGCTGATCTAAAGCCAGGAGCCAGGTGCTTCTCCTGGTCTCCTATGTGGGTGCAGGGCCCAAGCACTTGGACCATCCTCCACCGCACTCCCGGGCCACAGCAGAGAGCTGGCCTGGAAGAGGAGCAACCGGGACAGAATCCGGCGCCTCGACCGGGACTAGAACCCAGTGTGCCGGCGCCACAGGCAGAGGATTAGCCTATTATTAATTACAAATTATTTTTAACATTTGATTAATTGATTGACCTATTTAATTTGAAAGATAAAGAGACAGGCATCTGCCATCTGTTGGTTCACTCCTTAAATGCTTGCAGCTGCTGAAGCCAGGAGCCAGGAATTGAATCAAGGTGTCCCATGTGGATGGCAGATGTACAAGTACTTGAGCCATCACCTGATGCCTCCCACGGTGTGGAATCAGGAGTGGAGCAGAGACTGCAGCCCAGGCAGTCTGATATAGGATGAGGGCATCCCAAGCTACCTGAAACATCAACCCCAATCGGGCTTTAACAGTCTGTTGTTTGTCAGGTAGAAAAAAATGAGATCTTTCCCTTAGTAGATATTAAAGTATTTTCAAAGGCAGGGGGATCCATTATTCAAGCTTACACCTAACAGTGAAAACAGAATCGTCATACGAGAAAATTTAAAAAAAATGAGAAAAATCATGAGGAGTTAAGTAGTAAGCAAACTACACATGAAACCTGTGGACATAAAATAGCAGTGATCCATCATCATACAAAGATAAGTGTTTTTTCTTTTTCTTTTAAATGGTTGAGGAGAACAAGCAGGCTTGACTTATAATGTGCAAAATTTTTGTAGTCCTAGCCTATTCCAAGTTTTTCCATCTTTCAACAAGACTTTTTTTTAGTATTTTATGATATGGCAAATATTATTCAAAGTTTCAAGTTTAAGAAGATGAAAAATAGTCACTACCGGGGCCGGCACTGTGGTGCAGCAGGTTAATGCCCTGGCCTGAAGTGCCGGCATCCCATATGGGCGCTGGTTCAAGACCCGGCTGCTCCACTTCCAATCCAGCTCTCTGCTATGGCCTGGGAAAGCAGTGGAAGATGGCCCAAGACTTGGGCCCCAGTACCCACGTGGGAGACCTGGAAGAAGCTCCTGGCTCCTGGCTTCAGATGGACTCAGCTCCGGCTGTTGCGGCCAATAGGGGAGTGAACCATTGGATGGAAGACCTCTCTTTCTCTCTCTCTCTCTCTCTCTCTCTGCCTCTCCTCTCTCTGTGTAACTCTGATTTTCAAATAAATAAATAAATCTTCAAAAAAAATAGTCACTACCTTCAAGAGGCCATGGTGCACATCAGTGCAAATAATTAGTAGCAATATGATTTGTTAAGTTCTATATTAGAAATAAACCTAGAGTGTTACAGGGTTATAAAGGAGAATGCAAGCCTGGGGAGTATGGAAAGTGCAGATATATGACAGGGCCTTATAGTTGGGAAGATACTTGGTCTGCATTTTGAGGGTTTGATAAGAGGGAGTGGGGAAGTGAGGGGTGGGGCAATGGCAAGGAGGAGAAAGAGTGTAACAGAAGGGGCAGACGGTTCAGCATGACTCAATGTGTGCGGTAGAGGGACATATTGAAAAGTACTGGTTTAAAAGGGCATTGCTTGAACTTCAGTTCAAGTACCTGGGTCCCCGTCACTCATACAGGAGAGCTGGGTTGTTGTATACTGTCTCTTGGCTTTGGCCTGTCCCAACTCCAGCCATAGAGAGCATTTGGGGAGTGAGACCAATGGATGGTACTTTCTCTCCCTCCTTTTCTCCTTCAAATAAATGAATGAATAAATCAATGAGTCAATCAATAACCAGCCACCAGCGGGATCTGGGTGGAGACTAACTAGAGGAAGGAGAGTAGGGAGCAGTGCAACTGAACGCTGAAGCAGCTGATGGCAGAGAGCACTGAGCAGAGAAGTCAGTAGAGACTGGAGGAGGTGAAGGAACACATGTGGGCGATACTTATTAGAAACCTCAGTGGGGATCTGTGACCCTCTGAGTTGAAAGTGTGAGAGAGGTCCCGGGAATACTTGGGAAGAGTCTTTAGTTCTGGCTGAGGGAAAGGGATGACGATGCTGGGATCAGCCCCAGGAGCCCAGAAGCACACTTGACCAGGAAACCTGATGGGGATTGGTGCTTTCAATAGAGATTTGGTGTTATGAGTGTACAAGGGTAATTAATGCTGAAGGGTATAATTATGCATTATGAATGACAAAAAGATGATTAAGATTGGGATCTCTAGTTAAGTTCATTGATTTGGGGGTTGATAAAGGTGGAGAGCGAATCATGAAAGATGCTTGGGTGTTACTTGGACAAGGCTGCATGACAGGGCTAGTCTCTGGTAGCCTGAGAACTTCAGAGGCAGTAGTGCAGGGCTTCACCCACCAGGGAGGTAGAACAAGGAGCCCTTGGGGGACAAGAGGAAGAAGGGGACTTCATGCAGTAGACCACTTCTCTGGGCTAGAAAGCTCCAATGGCTAGCAAGTTTTGGTGCCTTTTATGCTTGAATATATATGAATTGTATTATATATGGTTAACAGATGTAGAGTGGAGTTTTGTAGACCATTAAAAATAGATAGGTCTAAATGGCTAACACCATGTTTATGTGGCTTATGTTTAGAGAAGTTGGATGTGTGAGAATTTGAGTTGGTAAGGCTTTGGCTAGCCTGCTGTGAAGATGTAAACAATAAGAGGCACAGTCTAGGTTGATACACAAGGATTTACTTAATGATATACCAGGCAGAAAAACACCAAGGAAGTAGATGGAGGCAGCAGATGCTGGAGGGGAGCAAGGAGAAGCCTGAGGGGTGAAATGGATGAAATCAGAGGAAACAAAGATTTCTTTTTTTTTTTTTTTTTGCAATTTATAATACTTATTTTTTTTAATTCTTTTAACTTTTATTTAATGAATATAAATTTCGAAAGTACAGCTTATGGATTACAATGGCTTCCCCCCCATAATGTCCCTCCCACCCGCAACCCTCCCCTTTCCCACTCCCTCTCCCCTTCCATTCACATCAAGATTCATTTTCGTTTCTCTTTATATACAGAAGATCAGTTTAGCATACATTAAGTAAAGATTTCAACAGTTTGCTCCCACACAGAGACACAAAATGAAAAATACTGTTTGAGTACTAGTTATAGCATTAAATATCAATGTACAGCACACTAAGGACAAAGATCCTACATGAGGAGTAAGTGACTCCTGTTGTTGACTTAACAAATTGACACTCTTGTTTATGGCATCAGTAATCACCCTAGGCTCTTGTCATGAGCTGCCAAGGCTATGGAAGCCCCCTGAGTTCACCGACTCTGATAATTTTTAGACAAGGCCATGGTCAAAGTGGAAGTTCTTTCCTCCCTTCAGAGAAAGGTACCTCCTTCTTTGATGACCCGTTCTTTCCACTGGGTTCTCACTCACGGAGATCTTTCATTTAGTTTTTTTTTTTCCCCAGAGTGTCTTGGCTTTCCATGCCTGAAATACTCTCATGGGCTTTTCAACGGATCCGCATGCCTTAAGGGCTGATTCTGAGGCCAGAGTGCTGGGAAACAAAGATTTCTAAAAGACAAGATGGTACAGAGAGTACAGTGGTACAAAGCCCAAATCACTGTCTTTGGTTATTGGTGTCCTGTGCAGAATCACTTCCAGGCAGACCCTATTTGAGGAGCAAATGAGAAAACAGAAAATGCACCTTATTCTTGGAGAAGGCAGCCAAGAAGGAGAAGGTAGCCAGAGCAGATGTGAGAAGGGGAAAGGAGTCACTGTGAGATGTATGATTTTGTTTTGATTTTTATTTAGTAGTGCGCCTAGAAAAGTCAACTACTGAAGAACATGTGTTTCAGTTAATAACCTTCAGTTAATTGTATACAGACATCCCCCAAACTTAGTGGAATACAATAACTCATTGATTTTATGGTCATAGACTGAGTGGGTCAGTGGGACAGCACAGTGAGGATGGTCTGTCTCTGGTGCTTGGAGCCTTAGCTGGGAAAATGCTATGCTCAGTCACCTCAGAGCCTGGGAGCTAACACAGTTGGGTTGCAGGGTCCACTGCCAAAGTGAGAGACATGATTAGAGGGTAAGTAATGGGTCGATTTGTTTGTCTGCAAAAAGAGGAGTCCTCTGACACTGAGGACCTCAGGTAGGGGACTGGAAGAGAGGAGTGAGATTTTGAAATAGGACTCGCGTTGTGGTTGAGTTGCTGCCTGCGGCACCAGCATCTCACACTGGAGTGCTATTTTGAGTTCTGGCTCCTCTGCTTCTGATCCTGCTCCTGCACCTGGGAAAGCAGTGGAAGATGGTAGAGGTGCTTGGGTCCCTGCCTCCCATGTGAGAGGCTTAGATGAAGTTCCAGACTCCCGAGTTTCTGTCTGGCTCAGCCCAAGTCGTTGCAGTCATCTGGAGAGTGAACCAGCAGATGGAAGATTCTCTCTCTCTCTCTCCCTCCCTCCCTTTTAGAAAAAACGTTTCAAATAACCTAGAAGAGAAGAGGAATTGGGAGTCACCCAAGTCCAAGAATTCTGGGCTACTATTTAAGGCTCAACTATGTTTTGAATTTGTAGTTGCTGTAATACATGCTGTCGAGTTGCTTTTGCCTCCATACTGTGCTGGTGGAGGGCGGCAGCCAGGCAACCTCAACCTTGCAGAACAGTCAGACTTGGCCATAGCCCATCCTGGGGGTTTTTGTCCTCTTTGTCAATCTGTTTGTATATGGAGAAGGAAAAGCAGTGTTAGACTCTGAACAAAGGAGTGAAGAGAGGACAGTTATCTTACTTCAGTAGATAACCAGGAACACTTCCCTCCACCTCTGCCTGTGCCCATTTGTTATCTTATTTAGTGTACACTCTTTCTCCTATCTTGGAGAAAAATTGTGCTGTCACAGCTTTACATCCAAAGCCCACGCTGATGTATTGATACTGACTACCTGAAGTACAGTGCAGTATTGTGAAAGAGTCCAATATCAAAGCCGAGGGCTCACGGCATGGGAATAGGGAGCACAAATGAACACAGAGAGACATTTGTCATAGAAATGGAAGGTCTGGTCGTATGTCACCCTTGTCCTTGTCACCAGCTATTCCTACCCTGTCTCTCTGGAAGGAGATACTGAAGGAAATAGCAATTTCTGTTAAGATAACGACAGTCGTAATAGTAAAGCTCTTTTCATTATTCCATGTTATAAATACATGATGTCACATTTTTGTAGCAAAATGTTACACTTTTGTGGAATATCTAAAAACTGACAATATGAATCTTGCAGAAAAGCATTTGGATATTTACTAAATCATTTTAAGATCCTAGTAGTCTAGAGTCTTATTTGACAGGTTTTAAAATACCCTAAATGTGAGGCCTGTGAAGGAAGAACTATACTGAAGTTTGTTCCCATTCAAATCAGGAGCATATCCTGATTTGGCACCTTCTGCTCCAGGGAGATCACTGAATTGCTTGTCTTTGTTTTAATAAAATTAATTGTCCCTTCTTTCTGCTAGTTAATCGTCTCAAAAAGACAACTGAAGAAGAGATTGTACTGCCCATTTGATTATACTGACCAAGTTTGTAAAAACTATCACTGGCTATGTTTATTGGTTCTAAGATGCAGACTTCTTCAAAAAGAACAATTTTAATACTCCAAGATTTAGTTACAAATGATGGCATCCTATGACTTTACTGGAAGCATTTTTCTTATGTTTTCAAAAAAGCAATGTTTTTCCATAAAATGTGTTGCACTTTACATTCTTTGTCATCACAGATTCAGAGAAATTCAGTATGTGAGTCATAGAAAGAAGGAAAATTTGATACGTATCATTCATCCAATAGAAACTGATTAATATGCTTCTTCCCCAGTGGAATTTCTTCCTTACCAATATTATCTACCTTTTAGTTTTCACATGTAGTGTGGATGCCTGCAAAGATTCTTCTGGATGATACTTTATGTTACTTTACCTGTTTCAAGGCGCAATATTGTTTAAGGAACTGTAACTCTTGAATAATAAATTTATCAGGAGACTAATAAAATAATCGCAGTGTTTAAGTACCCGTAGCAAACATAGTGACACACTTTTATCGAGACAAATATTGAATCACGGAATTTGAAGGGCGTTCCAGACCATAAAGATGTTCCACTTTTTAGATGATAAAACTAAAATCTACTTAGATTTAATACGCAGATCCTATCCCTCAGTGTAAACAATGGAGCAAGATTATTGCCCAAGAGAACATGGAACTAAGTCATTCATCAACTCCTCCTAGTCATGGTTTATAGATCAGGCTTTGTGAAAGTTTGGAAGGAAATACACAGAATTTGAAAAATTTCTTTCTCCCTAGTAAAGGTAGGGATTTATGTAGTCTGAATCTCAAATAGGATAGCCTGAAACGTTTCATTTCAGAGCGGAAAAGCTAATCATCCTGAAACTCGGATGGAGACTTTTTTATTTTTTTTTATTTTTTTTATTTTTTGACAGGCAGAGTGGACAGTGAGAGAGAGAGACAGAGAGAAAGGTCTTCCTTTGCCATTGGTTCACCCTCCAATGGCCGCCGCGGCCGGCACGCTGCGGCCGGCGCACCGCGCTGATCCGAAGCCAGGAGCCAGGAGCCAGGTGCTTTTCCTGGTCTCCCATGGGGTGCAGGGCCCAAGCACCTGGGCCATCCTCCACTGCACTCCTGGGCCACAGCAGAGGGCTGGCCTGAAGAGGGGAAACCGGGGCAGAATCCGGCGCCCCGACCGGGACTAGAACCCGGTGTGCCGGCGCCGCTAGGCGGAGGATTAGCCTAGTGAGCCGCGGCGCCGGCCGGATGGAGACTTTTAATACATGTGTCCTCTGAGGAATTCAGATTATTTTGTTAGATTCAAACCTCCCATAAACTATGTTATCAGAAGATCCTATGTTGCATTTGGTCATTAGTGCATGCCTAATTTCTCTAGTTTTACATACTGGAAAGATTCCTTTGTAAATGACATTGCTAGAAAATTATATAATTCTGTTGCTGAGCATTTCAAAACTTCATTTTAGGACCTCAGAATTCGTGTAGAAAGTAGTCTTTGAGAAGACTGATCCTTCCAAGGCTGGTATTTGATATTAATATTTCAAGGATGCAGCTTTAGGAAGCCGGCGCTGTGCTGCAGCGGGTTAACGCCCTGGCCTGAAGCGCCAGCATCCCATATGGGCGCTGGTTCAAGACCAGGCAGCTCCACTTCTGATCCAGCTCTGTGCTATGGCCTGGGGAAGCAGTAGAAGATGGCCCTAGTCCTTGGGCCCCTGCGCCGGTGTGGGAGACCCAGAAGAACCTCCTGGCTCCTGATCGGCTCAGCTCCGGCTGTTTCGGCCATCTGGGGAGTGAACCAGATGGAAGATCTCTCTGTCTCTACCTCTCTCTGTAACTCTGTCTTTCAAATAAATAAATAAATAAATCTTTTAAAAAAGAATGTAGCTTTATAGATTTGTTGTAGGGGGACCATTTCATAAAACCTGAATAACCACATACAGTGGCCTATTGGTTCACATCTTCTTGCAGATATGGCTTTACTAGTGTTTTTGGAAAAGAGAGAAAGTAAGGTACCCCCATCCAAATTATACTCTCAAATCTTGCTGATAAGAGAGCAGTTTCTACATTAAACTATACTTTTAGTGGATAACTAAATCATTGCATTTGTAATTCTTGCTGCAGGTCACAATAGTCAGTTTGATGATTGACACAGTGGGAAAAAACTTCCAAGAACAGAGTGTGGATTAAGGGAATAGAGTAGAGGGCATGAGAAATAGCCTAAATGTTATTTCTGTTTAAAAGAACTAAAATTCCTAAGTTGCACCTTATACATATATTTATATATTTTTTTAAACATTTATTTATTTGAAAAGCAGAGTTACAGAGGGGAGCGGGGAGAGAACAGATAACAAAGAAAGAGATCTTCCATCCTCTGGTTCACTCCCTAAATGACCACAATGGCCAGGGCTGGGCCCAGCTGAAGCCTGGAGCCAGGAGCTTCTACTGGGTCTCCCCCGTGGGTGCAGGGGCCCAGGCACTTGGGCCATCTTCCGCTGCTTTTTCCAGGCCATCATTAGGGAGACCTGGACCTGAAGTGGAGCAGCTAGGACATGCACTGGTGCCCATATGGAATGCCAGGGTTGCAGGTGGAGGCTTTACCTACTAGGCCACAGTACCAGCCCCTGTACGTGTATTTTTATCCTTGAGCTATCTGTGTTACCGTCTGTCATTTTACTTTGTTTAGCCACTATACACTCATCTGCATGGATTTCAAAATCTTTTGCATCAAGATAAACTCATCTTTTAATTCCATGAATGTCTTAAGTACCTAAACTCATATTATTACACACGCAAATTATATTTAGTACATGATCGTAGCATTTTAATTGTTAAACACAATCACTAGCCAACTATATAAAAATACGTCTAGTAACAAATATCTTAAGACAGCTTTCCGGGGTGGGGGGAACTTCCCAGAGATTGTGAACGTCAGTATCTAGATATGCATAAATCAATTTGCTTTTTTTTTCGAGTTTAAATAATGTTTATCCAGCCTTCGAGTGAGAAAAAGAACCTCCCCCACACCTTTTTTAACAGTACACAAGCAATACCATATGTCTTGGAATTTTAATTTGTTTTAGCCTGATGAGACTGATCAGAGTGGTTTGATACCAAAACCTTTCTCTGTATCCACGGCCGTGGATTTTTTTTTTTTTTTTTTTTTTTGAGAGACGCCCCGGTGACCTGTGTTTTCGAATAGGAACAGCGGGGATCAGCGCGCCACTAGCAGCCCGAAGCGCTGAGCCCGAGCCGGCTTTGCGCCGTCCTCGCACTCGGCGCGGGCCCTTCGTGTCTGCCCGACCTGCAGCACCGAGGCAGTTTCCGCGCTAAGGCAATAGCACGAACTCCTTCGGGCCACTAGGGAAATGCTCCACTTCGTCGCGCTGCCCTAACGAAGCCAGGGAAAAAGCCGCTGGGCGCCGGGAACAGCCCCGGAGGCGCATTTCGGCGTCGGAAAGACAGCGAGGTTAAAGGGCAGCCCCTCTCCGCCGAGGCTCGCGGCCTTGGCTTTGCAAAGCTCTTCCCCCAGCTCTCACACCGAGGAACAGAGCGTGCAAGGGGCCACGGAAGGCCGCAGGAGGAAAGCCAGCAGCCCGCAGCGGCGCGGGAACACCGGCAGCCCACCCTGGGCGCCGGAGCCGGACTCTGGGCAGCAGACCCTCTCGGCCGCAAGGTGGCACTGACCCGCGCACAAAGCCGCAGCCCGGCGGCGCCCAAGCCGAGCCGCGCTCCGGAGTCCAGGGCCGTGCCGGGACGCACGCGGGCTCGCGCGGCTCTGCCCGGACGAGTGCGTCCAGCGGTGCGCGGCTTGCGCGCGGTTGCTGGCCGTCCCCGAATTCCTAGACGATCGCGCGCCGGAGGCGAGGGGCGCGGGGCGGCGCCACGTGACCCGGGACGAGGTGGAGTCCGGCTGGAAGGGGGCGTCCCTTCCTACCTCCCCCTTCTTCAGGGTTTGAGCGGGCGGCAGACCCGCCGGTGCTTGCCCCGGACGGTGACACCCTGCCCGCTCTCATAAACGCGCATGGAAATAAAGAGCAGAAAGCCGAACAGGACGCATTCGAAGGAGGGTGAGTTTCAAGTTTCTGCGTTGGAGAGGAGTTTGGAGAAATCCCGCGGTGCTGGGCTGAGCGATGGGAGACGGAGCGGAAGGGATGCGAGCGCCGGGCACTGGCTCCGCGGCGCCGTGTTGGGGCGTGGAGTGCGCCCGGGGCTTCGCCTCCCGCTGCGGAGCGGGCGCGGGCTGCTCCCGATTCTCCCGCGGGCTCCGGGTCCCGCGCGCCCTACGGCCTGCGCCCGGGGGACTTACTGACGGACGTGCAAGTTTCCCTGTCCCCTAGAGGCCGAGGAGGTGGGCGGGCGCCCCGACCCTCCTTCTCCGCACCTCACTCTTCTCGCGCTGGGAGCGCGGCGGGGGCTGGCCGCACCGGAGCTTTTGCTGTGTCCACGGGCGGGGAGCGGCCGGGGACCGGCGGCCTGGCCCGCGCAGGTGTCCTGCTGCGGCGGCGACCCGAGCTCCGGGCCGGCCCCTGGGCCGCGCACTCCCGCGCCCTCCGGGGCTCGGCCCTTCGGGGTGCTGTCCAGCTGCCTCCGAGGGTGCTGGACCCTCCGGTCCGGTGCCACTCCCCGGTGGACACCGCGAGCCCTCCCTGTCCGCTTATTTTGGAGTTTGGACCGGGGAGCGAACTCTTGAGCTCCGTTTAGATGGTCACGAAGGAGCCTGGCGGGGTTGGGAGACAGGGGGATGGACCGCAAGGGGAGGCGGCTGGGTTGGGAGTGTCGGATGGTCCCCTCCACGTAGACGCCGAGAGATGCCGGTGTGTGGAGGGCTGAGGCTGGGCCAAGACAGAGAACCTACTTGGGGTTTGGGCTCTGCTGGTGTGTATCTCGTTGGATTGTATGTTTTCCGCTTGGCGTCTCGGGTAGAGGGCTCCTGATGGATGCGGCGGGTGAGTATGTGCGTGTGTGGGAGTGCGAGGAATGGGCGAACTGGGGCGGTGCGCCCAGTTACACAACAGGGAAGGGGTAGGCGGGTAAGCGGACAGGAATTGTGACAGAAGGCACCCCATTTCATTCCTTGGTTGCTGCCGGGGCACAGGGAACACCTGGGGGAGGAGTGTGTTTCCACATCCCACGATTTTTATTTCTGAGATCGCTCAGCGCCTCACAGGTGCACCTGCATCCCCGGAGAGAGCGAAACTCTCCCGGGAGCGCACAGTTCGGGGCGAGCGCAGAGCTTGCCTGTCTCTGCGAGGTCTTGAAGGCAGACGCGGGAGCGGCTGGTCCCAAGTGCACCCGGGCTGGGACCTCCGCAAAGCCAGAGCAGAAAGCTGTCAAGCCCAGTTTCCCTCCCAGGACTAAAGACCCAGTGCTTTGCGGTGTGGCCGATGCCTCCTTCCTTTCCTTACTGCCCTGAGGCTGTGTGTGTGCAGCCAGCCCTCCCCTGCGGGGAAGGAAACGGGAATTATGTAACTCATTTAGATAAGCCGGCAGTAACTTTGGGAGGCTGTAATGTGAGGAGCCTCACATTTCTTTTCCAAAACTAGTGAGGCAAACACCCCGTCCTGGGTATTTACAAAGTGCACACACACACACACACACACACACGCACGCGCAGAGCAGGTTAGGACCAGAGAGTTGCATTTCCAGGTAGCTAAGAGCCTTTGCCAACAGCAAGCAACGCAAGGCCAGCCTTCTAGTTGGAAAGAAGAAAAAGGAAAATCTCCTTGCAAGAGGGTGCATTGCCAGCCGGTTATGTAGGTAGTATCTCTGTTCTGTCTCTAAATGCACACTCCTGCTATCCTGACATTTAGTGGGCTTCAGTTTCTGCAGGGTCTGTAGTTGCACAGCTGATTTTACAAATGTGCATCAGAACGCTAAGTATCAAAATGTTTCTTTTGCAAAGAGATCTGTAAACTCTGAGTACTGTTATTTTCTGACAGCTATTCTTTCCTGAAATTATGCTAAGGTAAACTGAACATACGCATTTTATCCAGTGCAACCTGTTTTACCCAACTGGAATGACTACACAAGGCAGAAGAGGCTTGCAAATGCTTAAAGTTGGCATTTTCTGTATAACTAAGTTAACTTCTACTTAGTAGGAAAACTGCTATTCCGATATAATTTAAAAGGTATCAGGGTAGAGTTTCTGAATGTTTACCTCAACTCACCTGCAAGAAAGCTGTCTTTGTAGTCCGAACATAGCAATAATTTAGTTACGTGTTTGCTTGGGTTCCTATCTGTATTGATTTTTGGCAAAGCCAGTCAGTGGATATAAAATTTGAATTTATTGTTCTTTCCACTGCAGACACCTTCGTCTGTGCTATTGGCTCTCGCCTTTATGATTGTGCTAGCCTCCTAATGAATCTCTCTAATTCTCTTTCCCTTGGATATGTTGAAAACAGAGCTAGTGTGCTGCTTTCAGAACAAAAGTCATATAACTTCATTCTTTTACCCACGACTCTGCAGCGACTCCCTGTCTCAGATGGATGGCAAAGACCAACCCCATAGAAAATGGCCCTGCATGGTCCAGGTTGCCAGTCTCTGCCCTGCTGTTAACTTCCTAACAGTTTCTCTCTTATTTGTCCCACTTCCCATTGCCGTTCAGCACAATAGGCACACTCTACCCTTAAGGATTTTGCAGGTGTTCTTTCCACGTAGGCTGTTTCCCTGAGATACCTGCATGTCTTTCTTACTCACCACTCTCCAGCATTAACTCACGTACCACCTTCTTGGCCAACGGAAGGCCTTCCCCTATCATCCAGTAATTTTTTGTCCTAACAGTGCTAGTGCCCCTTCCTTGATTTATTCTCTCCCTGACACACAGTCATTTGGCATACTGTAATCTTCACTACTTTATTTTTTCTTATCTTTCTTTGTGCATGAGAACAGAAACTCAGTTAAAAAAAAAAAAAAGCCTTGTCCACTAAAACTTTGCCTGACATAAAATATGTGTTAAATAAATATCTGTTGGATGGATATTTATTCTTTCAGAAACAACTTTTAACAGAAATGACAGATTTCCCCCAAATACCCAATCTAATAGAAAAACTATTATGACTATCATTTATTTTACAT
The DNA here is from genome assembly GCF_051225735.1 of Oryctolagus cuniculus. Taxonomy (NCBI): domain Eukaryota; kingdom Metazoa; phylum Chordata; class Mammalia; order Lagomorpha; family Leporidae; genus Oryctolagus; species Oryctolagus cuniculus. The sequence goes on along the minus strand of NC_142874.1, from coordinate 10,349,333 downwards.
GCAAAAGGAGCATGATAGAATTGCACTCTGGATGTCAACATCAGCTTACACAAGAATGTACTATTCTAGCCATGCATCTACGATATTAGTTGACAAATTTTGATTATAAATCTGATATTTTCAGAGTACTATGAAGTATACACAATGGGTACCTTAAATTATATTAAAATTGATAGGAGCTAATTAGAGTGCTTTGAAAAGTAGAATTTGGACTGGGGATGAGACAGAGAACACTGAACAAGAGGAACTGCAGGGGTGAGATGCAGAGCTTTGTTTGGTATACTGTCAATAGACTGGCCTGCTCATACTCAGCCTTCGTGTTGGGGTTATTGGAGCGAAGAGCAGAGGGGAAGCATCATGTAGCTGTCTTCAGGTGTCAGGCTGAGGAATGAACACTCCCGCACCACCTACTAGATTCCAGTTAATGACAGATGGTATTTACAGGCATCCTGGATGTGTAGTAGTCTATTCCATGTAGCTTTGACTGCGCACACCTGGAATGTTCCCACACCGTGAGACAGTCTACCACCACCACTGTCAGAGCGAAACTGCATCACTGACATGTGACTGTACTCTGCAGTCCACCCCTCCTGTCACAACGGGGTCCTCATTCACCTGGTGACAGGGAACCATGAGATAGAGCAGATGTACTTCGTTATGGTGTCACTTTCATGATGAAGAAGAACCCATCACTAATGCATTAGTAATGTCAACTCTTTCTGTACTTAACCTGAAGCAGGTGGCTAAACTTCCTTGAATTCTTCAAAAAGCAAGACATGCCCCCAAGACTCTTCAGGTTGTTGCATGCTGCTTCAACATTTGTTCTCAGACCCTCACTGACACTGATTGCTCATTCTGTCTTTGAAATTCTTGAGAGAAAGGGTGTGATTGCCACATAAGTTTTGGGGAACCTTTGCAGGTTGTTGCAGGTAAGAAGAGCCATATCTTCAGTAACATTTTATACCTGAAATCATTCTATTACCATTTGTTAATACTTTCATTTGGATTTAATTATAGCAGCCTTTTTTTTTCATTTGTATAAGGCTAAGTCATGTTTCACAATAAAAAACACCTCACATTTGAAAAACAAAAACACTAAAGGAAAAGATTCATCAAAGGCATCACTTAAAAGGAAAATAAAATTTTTGTTCATTAAATTACTTTTCCTCCTTTCAGTGGAAGTAAATTTGTAAGATTTTCTTTTTTGTACTCACATAAGAAGAAAGACATGCAATTCAGTTTCTTACTGTGGGCACAATGCCTGTTAATTTACAGTTAATTTAGTAATCAGTTTTTTTAAGGGCGCCTTTAATTTCTTCAACATTGTGATTTTCTCGTTGGTGAGAGAATAGTTATAGCACAGAGTGCTGTGAAAAATGAAAATCACAACTGAAACCTAGATCCACGAGTTGCATTGCATGCAGTCTGGTGCAGTGGGAGGATCCATGGAAAAAACCTTAGAAATCCTCTGAAAGTTTCTGACATAGTAATAAAACCATAGCATCTTGAGCCCAAATCTGCTACACAATGAAAGTGTGATCTTTAATGCAGTTGTTATAACCTCTGTGTATGGAGCACTTGCTAGTTTTGAATATAGTTTATTCCATTTGATTAAATTTTTGTTCTTCAGAATGGTATTATTTTTAAAAATAAATGCACTCCTTTGTCCTATGTCTGACTTCTGTGGTTTTGCTATGATAGTCTAAGCCCTGTTGTCTTTTCTGTACAGAGCACTCACTGAAATATGAGGAGACATCTGTGCCCTTCCTGTTAAGTATTTCCTGGATTAAATATCATGTAGTCTTTCAAAAGTCCCTCCTGTACAAAGTTTTTTAATGTGCTATTGCATTAATCATTCTCCTTTGAATATACTTGTGCTCAATAATGTCTGTCTTACAACGCAGTCCAGTATAGGGTAGAGTTATTCCTGCAGTTTGACTGCTACACTAATTCGTCCATTTCTATAGCACGAGGGAGATTAGATATTTTGTTTCATCTTATTTGGCTTTGTTTCCTATGTATGTTTTATGTTTAATTGGTGCATTGAGTTTTTTGTCATATTCACATCTTACAGTGTTTAGGAAGGTAGTGCTGTGTGTGTCAGACTTCAGACGTGATACTCACATATTCATTACTTATAGACTATTGTGTTTTGCCGAAACTCCATGTATGAGCAAATCCAATTAAAAATAGTGCTAGATTTTTTTTCAAATGTTTGCAGTGTTTCTGCTATTTTAAAAGGATGCTTACAGGTTTACATTGTGTTTATTTTTGTGTCTTTAAACCGTTATGTGAGTCAGAATTCATTTTGATTGCCCTCAGTAAAATTAGTAATGCGACATTTTCTCTTTACAGATCGTTCAGTTCAAGGGAACGAAGAATTCGGAATAATTTTGATGAATGCATTCCAGTATGGGGAATAAGAATAAACTGAATGGTTGACCTGCTTGCAAGAAGCATACTGTCCAATTTTGTAAAGTAATATATAACAACCAAATCAATCAAAATGAATTCTACGCTGTTTTCACAGGCTGAAAATCACTCAGTTCACTATAATGTTTCAGAGAGGAACTCCCAGTTTTTGGCTTTTGAAAATGATGATTGTCATCTGCCCTTGGCCGTCATATTTACCTTAGCTCTGGCTTACGGAGCTGTGATCATTCTCGGGGTGTCGGGAAACCTGGCTTTGATCATGATCATCCTGAAACAGAAGGAGATGAGAAATGTTACCAACATCCTGATCGTGAACCTCTCCTTCTCAGACTTGCTTGTGGCCATCATGTGTCTCCCCTTCACATTTGTCTACACCTTAATGGACCACTGGGTCTTCGGTGAGACAATGTGCAGGCTGAATCCTTTCGTGCAATGTGTTTCAATCACGGTGTCCATTTTTTCTCTGGTTCTCATTGCTGTGGAACGACACCAGCTGATAATCAACCCGCGAGGGTGGCGGCCCAACAACAGACACGCTTACATAGGCATTGCTGTCATTTGGGCCCTTGCTGTGGCCTCTTCCCTGCCCTTCCTGATCTATCAGGTCCTGACTGATGAGCCGTTCCGGAACGTGACGCTTGACGCCTTCAAGGACAAGTTCGTGTGCTTTGATAAGTTTCCATCGGACTCTCATAGGTTGTCTTACACCACTCTCCTCTTGGTGCTGCAGTATTTTGGCCCACTGTGTTTTATCTTTATATGCTACTTCAAGGTAAGAAGACTGAACTTAATTTCCCTTTTTACCTTCTGGGCACAGAACTCCTCCTAAAATGAATAGTTCTATTTGAACCCATTATCTTTTCTTTCATAGATATACATTCGCTTAAAGAGGAGGAACAACATGATGGACAAGATGAGAGACAACAAGTACAGGTCCAGTGAAACCAAAAGGATCAACGTTATGCTGCTCTCCATCGTGGTAGCGTTCGCCGTCTGCTGGCTGCCTCTCACCATCTTTAACACTGTGTTTGACTGGAACCATCAGATCATTGCCACGTGCAACCACAACCTGCTGTTCCTGCTCTGCCACCTCACGGCAATGATCTCCACCTGTGTCAACCCCATATTCTATGGATTTCTCAACAAGAACTTCCAGAGGGACCTGCAGTTCTTCTTCAACTTCTGTGACTTCCGCTCCCGAGACGATGACTATGAGACGATAGCCATGTCCACTATGCACACAGATGTTTCTAAGACTTCTTTGAAGCAAGCAAGCCCAGTCGCATTTAAAAAAATCAATAATGATGATAATGAAAAAATCTGAGACCACTTGTACATGACATCTGTTTAAAAGCAAGCACAACCTGCAACATGCTTTCATTACCTGTTCTCCCAAGGAATGGGGGTAAGATGACTTGAGAAAGGCTGATATTTTCTTGTCTTGCTTTTCTACTGCTTTTGTTAAAGCTGTCATGATTATACTTGGAACAAAAGGTGTACGCTCTGGGATCTGCTGGCAATTAATTTGACCAGATTTCCTTGAAGTGCTTTTCAGGAACTTATGCACATACTATAAAGACTTTTATACTGTATTTATTGGAATGAAATTTCCTTAAAGTATTACTATGGACTGACTGACTTCAGAAATATTAGCCACGTGATACTCTTAACAGACGGGGCCATTCTGATTATGGCTGCAGAGGTGGAGAGATCGGAATGCAGCACTCTGCACCTGGAGCTGAAGGGGATTCTGAAGTTATTCAGGAGTGATTTGCATTTTTCATTTCCTATTTTAAGAAAGCACTAAATTTGCTAATTGAGTATCACCGTAAGTTAATATAAAAATGCATAGACAATGCTCTTCAGCTGCAAATATCATAGGGAATTGAGGGGCCGGTGCTGTGGCGCAGCAGGTTAATGCCCTGGCCTGCAGTGCCGGCATCCCATATAGGCACCGGTTCTAGTCCCGGCTGCTCCACTTCCGATCCAGCTCTCTGCTACTGTGAAAGCAGTAGAAGATGGCTCAATTCCTTGGGCCCCTGCACCTGCGTGGGAGACCTGGAAGAAGCTCCTGGCTCCTGGCTTTGGATCGACACAGCTCTGGCCATTGCGGCCAGTTGGAGAGTGAACCATCGGATGGAAGACCTCTCTCTCTCTCTCTCTGCCTCTCCTCTCGCTGTGTAACTCTTTGAAATAAATAAGTAAATCTTTAAAAAAAAAGAATAAAGGGAGAAAGCAGTTCTCTCACTTCAAAACTCTTTTGGTACCTGATAACCAAAGCATTTCAGAGTGATCAGAATTTAGTACTTAAATTAATATTGCTGCAGATAGTTGAACTATATCCATCTGAATGGATGGGCAAGGTGTTTTCATTCTTTACAGACTGTTCAGTGTTCGTCAAGCTTTCTGACATAAACATGTCTTTCAAAAGGCATTTCCAGCTTACAATATATAGAAACACAAAATGTATTTTCCATTCAGCAGTGCCTATATAGTAAGTCACTTTTAACTTCCATTGTCCATCTTTCAAAGCAGAGGACAGCAAGGGACAATGTGAAAAGAATGTTTACTCTGGGTAGCAGGGATAAATACATAAGGAGTTCTTGTATCCCATGTTAACTTGTAAACACTGTGTGACTTGTGGAGTTTCATAAACCACACACTAGTTAGAGTACTGAGTAGTTGTGTCATGTTAGTATACTTAATTTCATGTATCTTGTAATCACAATTGAGCCTGAGAGTCACTTGGAGAAAAGAGATTTTGAAGAACAAGGTGTATGTATCTTCAGTGTATTATATGACAAAGTATTAAATGTGTTTGTTTTAGAAGGGCAGACACACTCATTAAAATTGTTTTGCTTTTTCTGAGCAATCTCTCGTGTCCCTCTTCATTTCATTTATGTTGTCTTGTGACTTTCCCGTCACTCACTGCCTCCTGTATCTGCTTACTAATGACACATTTTCTGCCCTGTGGTAGAACCACTGGCAGCCCAGTCACCCTCCATTGCTACACTGTAAGTTTCTTCAAGGCGGGACTGTCTAACATGACTGTTTCCAGTGCAAAGAGCACAGTGCCATATATTTAGGAGTTTCCAAAAAATATTTCTATAATGAATAAATAATGAAGAAATGCTCTTTTGCCCTATTAATGGTCATATATAGAATTCACATGCTGATGCTTTCTTGGATTTTTCTTCCTAAAGTTGTTCTTTCTTAGGAAAGAGTTTTCTCTTTTACAATATTAGTTTCAGTCCTAGTTTAAGCAAGAATCACATTTTAGATTTTAGAAACTTGCATTGTTAGCTTTGTAAATCAATTAAAGAGCAAACATTTTATTTTGAGTGCTAACATAAAGTCATATTACAGTCTAAGAATGGCGTTTTAGTAACTTAATAAACAATTGGAGGCAAGCATTTGGTCCCGTGGTTAACTTGCTGGTGAAAACACTGCTTAAGAGACTTGCACCCCATATTAGAGTACCTAAGTTCCACAGCTGGCCCTAGTTCGTGACTCCTAGTCTGCTAATTCAGACTCTGGGAGGCAACAGACATGGCTCAAGTAGTTGGTTTCCTGTCACCCAGGTAGAAGACACAGTCTGAATTTCCAGCTCCCAGCTTCAGCCCAGCCCAGCTCAGTGGCTGCTGCTGTGGGCATCTGATGAGTTGACCAGCATATGGGAACTCTATTTCTCTGTCTGTCTTTGCCTCTCAGACAAGTCTTTTAAAAAGGAAGGAAGGAGGAAAGACACTTATAAAACTGACCTTTATGTTTACCAGAAAATATCATCTTTCCTTACTTAAATTACTTGATGTTTCTCTCCTTTTTGGTGAATAATGAGAAGATCTGTCATTCTCTACTTAGGTACTTCTTCAGAAGTCAATTGCTACTTGGATCTGTCTTAATTTGTCAATGCTTCTTTGTCTATACTATTGATGACAGCTATTTCTAGAATTCTTATCCAGCTTGTATAGGCTGCTGATTCCTTAACATAAATAACAAACTGAGTATCAGATTCTTATATTTTATCCAAAAATGTTGTGATTAACAGTAAAGTCTAAGCTTAGCCACAGACACATTGAGCTCAAGAAGAAATAATTGGCCATATTTAACATGAACTATGGAATCACTGATTTTTATAAATCTAAGAACAAAAGTTAATTATTAGCGTAGTAGAATTCACAGTTGTAATCAAAATGTAGAATAAAGTGATAGTAGCTGTAATTTTTAAGGCTTGGTATATGCCAAGAACAATGTAAGGACTTAAGTACCTGTGTGGATGTAGTGACTGATATTGTTGACACTGCGCATTAAGAGGAAACTGATGTTCAAGTTGAAATATTTGAGCCAAATGGTAAAGAAAAGGTGGAGCAAGAATCAAACCCAGGTCTGTCTAGTGCTACCTATTCACCAAGCTCTACCTACCATAGAGTTTTAGAAAATACTTGTTCTTCTGTCTCTACAAGTTACTTTACAGGCATAATCATACTCTAATACAGATAATTTTGCAGAAAGGAATGGAATGAAGTAGAAGGCTTGAGAAAAGAAGGCTATCATGATTGTACATTCATAATCTCCCATGAATTAGAATATTCTGCTTAAAAATAGAGGATGATTATTCACACTTGTTTTCTGTGAATTGGATAGTCTATCCTCTTTTCTAGTCTAAAATTCCTAAGCAAATATAAATATATATATTATAATTTCATTTCCAAATTTTATAGCCAAATTAATTACATATTTGGATAATGACAATTTTTCTTCACACACAATGAAAATGGTGAAACAGGCAGGTTCAGGATGGAGTTCCAGGAATAAGTCCACCCTTGTGCCAACATTGCCAATTCAGTGAGGTTAAGCATACTGTTAGGTTTTTCATCACAGCCAAGCTTGCTTTCCTTAGCAATTAAGGTTCCTGGGAGAATGAAGGTAGTTTCTTAGTGTGATTGGATTCTTTCACAGTCTCAATGTTTTTTTATTTGCTTATTCCCTGTGGTTCATCAAACAACACATTGGTCTTAATGAGAATAACAGCATAGCATACCTAGGGCAAATGAATAAGGTTTCCCAAATTTTGTTCATTTAATCATCATTTTATTAACATATATGTAAGTACTTCTCACATATTGTATGACTATGAATATATATGCATACATATATGTGTATCTATGTGTGTACATACATATAACTTGCATAATCCCATAATAGGTTTGTTTTCATTGCTATTCATTTCTTGATTATTATGAAAGTTATCATGTATATAGTACTTACCACAAACTACTCCCTAAATTAGTCCTATTGTTGTCTTCATTTCAGAGATATGAGATGAGGCAGAAGAGGCTATGTATGTATGCCCAGTGTTAGTTGACCAGGAAATTACAGAGAAATCCAGGTAGTTTGTTTCCTGAGTTTTAATATGACTTTAAGCAGCAAACTGTAGGAATGTCCCCCACACATCAACCTCTGCCTGAATTTCCCAAACTCTGCTTCTCCTGTCTTCCCACTATTGGACCCATATATGAATCCAGGACATTCTAGAGAGAGAGAAAAAAATACCTGTTTTTCAAAACCCTGATCTGAGATATAAGATAAACTTTTACTTTGGTGGTGGAGGTATAGTTGTAGAATTGAGACACAAATCTGTTCCATTCAAAGATGATCACTGAAATCTGGTTTTCTTTTTCTAGCAGTCTGTTTTTTTAGTCCTTCTCTACTAACAGGTGCTTTTTGGCAGAGCCTTTAAAAAACAAAAATAACTATATTTTATGAAATGACTATGTTAATCAAAAATAGTGCTGGAATTTTGTTTATCTGAGGAATGAAATTTGTGAGGGTCATTTGAATTTCTTGCCATTTTCCTCATTATTTTATTAGTGAGACAGAATTTAATACCGTAAAAGGCACTTTTTAAACCATACATTCAGTGGTTTGAGTTTATTAACAGGATTGCTCAATCATCATCCCTACTTCGACAGCATTTTCATTACTTCATAAATAAACCCCAGCTTCCACTTTCTGGTCTGGCTGAGTTTGTCAGAACCTTGGATGTTGTCACTCTATCCTAACAACAAAAGGTGGAACAAACTGAAAAACCAGAAACTCTTAGGACTCATGGGGAAATGAGATCACAGGGAACACTGTTACTCCCTTGACTGGGGAGAAAGGCCAGTAGAGAGGAGCACCGTTCAACAGACAGAGAACCCTGCAGCAGAAATCTCTGTGAGAATCAGTGCCTGGGTAGGAAAATCTGTGGAAAAGTCTGAGAGTTCAAAACAAAACAAACAATCAATAGAAAACTCCCGAGAGACTCAGTTCTGGTGGGGATACCCTGATTTTATGAGGCTTTACCTCCAAGAATTCAACCAAGTTCTCATAGGGAATCATGGAGAAGAAATGCATTGTATTTCTGGTCAGGAGTGAGGAGGAACTATTTTGAAATAGGACACAGGAGTCTGTTCTCAAAATAAAGCCTACTCTTGAGAGACACTATTTTACCAGAGTGTAAACAGTTAGTTGTTAAGGGATCTGGGAGACTCCATCCCTGTTCAACCATCTGTCCCACCTAATGGGGGAGGAACAACTGAGATGCGCTTGTGCAGTTCACAGTTCCAAGGCTCAGCAAAAGACAGACTGGGGCCTGCAGGATGACTCCCCATTCCTCACACCTTACCACCACAGCATCAAAGACCTATTTCTAGCAATTCTTTTATCTAGTACCTCATGTCCAGCTATCAAGTACAAATTACAAGGTATACCCAAAGGCAAAAACACAGTTTGAAGAGACAGAAGGCATCAGAACCAGGCTCAGCTATGGCAAAGATGTCAGACTTTTCAGACTTGGAATCTGAAACCATACAATTAAAATGCTAAGGATTCTAATGAATAAAGTAGGCAGCACACAAGAACAGATGTACAATGTAATCAGGAAGACGAGAATTCTAAAAAAGAACGTGAAATGCTAGAGAGCAAAAATACTATGACAGAAATAAAGAATGCCTTTGATAGGCTCACTGGTAGAGTTGACATGGCTGGGGAAAGAATCTCTGTGCTCAAGGATATGTCAGTAGGAACATCTAAAATAGAAAAGCAAAAGAGTGGCCCGCATAGTGGCGTAGAGGGTAAAGCTTCCGCCTGCAGTGCCAGCATCCCATATGGGTGCTGGTTTGAGTCCCGGCTGCACCATTTCTGACCCAGCTCTCTGCTATGGCCTGGGAAAGCAGAGGATGGCCTAAGTCCTTGGAAGACCCAGAAGAGACTCCTGGCTCCTAGCTTCAAATTGGCACAGCTCTGGCCATTATGGCCAACTGGGGAGTGAACCAGTGGATGGAAGACACCCTCCCTCTCTGTAACTCTTTCAAATAAATAAATAAATAAATCTTAAAAAAAAAAGAAAAGCAAAAGAACACCTGGGAAAAACTGAATATCTGAGAACTGTGAGACAACTATGGAAGGTATACCTTCAGCAGAATGGGGCTATCAGAGTGCAAAGAAAGATGGAAAAGAGCAGAATAGATATTTGAAGCATCATGATAAGAAATTTCCCCAAGTTAATGTCAGACACAATACCACAGACTTAGAAAGCCAGAAAACAACAAGCAGAATAAATACCAAAAAAGGTATACCTAGGCATATCATTTTCAAACTACAGAAAATCTAAGATCAAGAAAACAATCCCAAAAGAAGCTAGGGGAAGGAAGGGCTTACCCATAAAGGAACAAAGACTAGAATTATACCAGCTTTCTCTCCACAAACCATCAAAACACGAAGAGAGTAGAGAAAAATATTTAAAATGTTAAGAGAAAAAAAACTACCAAGCTAGAATTCTGTGCCTTGTAAAATTATTCTTAAAGAATGAAGGTGAAATAAAGACTGTCTCAGAAAATCAGTATGAGAATTTGTAGCTATTAGACCTGCCTTGCAAGAAATGTTAAAGGAATTCTTGAGGGAATTAAAATAGGATAGCTTAGAAACCCAGATCTGCATTAGGAAAGAAAGAGCATGAAAGGGGAAAAAAGTAAAGGTAAAATAAAAACTTACTTTTCCTGTTCTTAATTGTTCTGATAACAGTTTGTTCACATACACTATAATAGCTACAATGTATTCAATTAAGCACACAGCCATCTGTTACATGACAATATTTTGATTGACAGGTCACATGTATGACAGTGGTCACATAAGATTGCAATGGAGCCGGTAAATTCCTATTGCCCAGCAGTGTTTTAGCCTTTGCAGCATCATAGTGCAAAACGTTACTCATGTGTTTGTGGTGATGCTGGTGTAAAAAGCACCTCATGTGTGGCCTGTGTGGCTAGTTGTGTAGCAGTGTAGCATATATAATTACACACAATATGTAATACTTGATAATCCTAATAAACAAGTATGTTACCAGTTTATATATTTACCATATTATGCTTTTTAAAAATTTTTATTAATTTGAAAGAGGGAGGGAAGGAGAGAGGATGAGAGAGAGAGAGACGTATTGAGAAAGAAAGAGGAAAAAAAAAGAGAAAGAGTTTCCATCCTCTAATTCACTCCCCAAATGTCTACAACGTTTGGGTTGGGCCAGGCTAAATCTAGGAGCCAGAAACTCAATCCAGGTCTCCCATATGTGTGGCAGGTAATCAATTACTTGAGCCATCACTGTAGCCTCCCAGAGGCTGCATTAGCAGGAAGCTGGAATCAGAAACTGGAGCCAGGTGTTGATCTGATACCCATGAGCATCTTAACTGTCATTTTAATTGCAAGGCTAAATGCCTGCCCCTTCCATGCTTTTTATCATTATCTTAGAGCACACTCTTTGTCTTACAAAAAAAGTTCACTGTAAAACAGTTACTGTGTTACACTGGCAGCAGCCTCACAGATCTTGTGCTTGTGTAAGTGCACTTTATGAGGTTTACACAATGAAGAAATAATTTAATGTTGTATTTCTCAGAATATGTTCCCACTGTTAAGTGGTACATGACTCTACTTATGTATTATTATTTACATGTACAATTATATAAAAATATGTTTATAGGTAAGTGAAGTGAATGGTAACAGTGACACAAGTGATATTAGGGAGGAATTCAGATTATTTTATTATTATAAGGCATTAACACTATCTGTGAACTGGTACTCACATAGTGTTACATGGTCATGGATTAGTTGCAAATTCTAGGATAACCATTAAAAATAACAAAAAATATAGCTGACACACTAAGAAAGGAAATGTACTAATATAAAATTTTCAATTAAGACTACAAAAACAGGAAAAATGGAGAAAAAAATTGAACAAATAACAAAGGCACCAATAGAAAATATCCACAAACATGATAAATACCAATCCAACAGTACCAATAACACTTCTGAATGTCAATCATCTAAATGCACCAATTAGTAGACAAAGACTGGATTAAAAACCAAGAACTAGGTTGTGTGTTTGGCACAGTGGGTAAGCTGCTATCTGCAATACCCTCATCCCATACCTAGGCTAAGTCTTGACTCCAGTCTAGATTCCAAATTCCTGGTAACCTGCACCCTGGAAGACAGTGGTGATAGCTCAAGGATTTGGGTTCTAGCCAACCATGTGAAAGACCTGGATTGAGTTCCTGGATCTTGGCTTTAGCCTAGCTGAGCTCTGGCTATTATGGACATCTGGAAAGTGAACCAGAAAATGGCAAAATGGCAGATTCTCTCTCTCTCTCTCTTCCTTTTAAATAAATTTAAAGAAAAATAAGAACCAACTGTTGTATTCATTTTATTATTTGTGTGTGTGCAAAGTGAAAGAAAGCTATTAAATGAAAGATAGATCTCCTAGCAGTTGGGAGGGGATCCAAGAGGGTTGCTGATGAAGGGCTGTGTCTAGGGGTTTTTATGGGTTTCTAAATGAGGAAACTCATCCAATACGTGTATATTAATGTATATAAATAAGGCAAAACCTGTGAGTCAATAAGGGGACTGATATCCAGTAGTCTATCTTACGTAGATGAAGATTTCACAATGCTCAATCAGGACTGTGACAGGCATGACTCTCAGCAGATGCAACCAAATCTCCAGACAGGAGCCAGTGTTGTGGTGTTGAGGGTAAAAGCACCACCTACAACGCTGGCACCCCATGTGGGTTCCACTTTGTGTCCCTGTTGCTCCACTTCCAATCCAGCTCTCTGTTGATAGCCTGGGAGAAGCTGTGAAGGTTGCCCAAGTGCTTGGGCCCCTGCTATTCATGTGGAAGACCTGGAAGAAGTCTCTTGCTCCCAGCGTTAGCCTGACCTAACCCTGGCCATTGCAAACACTGGGGGAGTGAACCAGGGGATGGAAGATTCTCTCTCTCTCTCTCTCTCTCTCTCTCTCTCTCTCTCCCTCTCCCTCCCCCCTTCCCTCCATGTGTGTTTGTCCCTCTCTCTCTCTCTCTGTAACTCTGACTTTAAAATAAATAAGTCAATCTTTTAAAATATCTGAAGATTATGTTGTATATATTTGAATATATTTCTTCTGTCTCTCAGGATGCCTGAAGTTTAATACCATGTATGTTTCTTTTCTTTCCAGTGTCCTCTGGAGTCCCTATCAATCCCCCTCTGCAGAGGCAACTCTGCCTTTAGGGAAAAGAGCAACAACTGGTCTGGCTGCTTCGGGGGGGGGGGGAGGAGAGGACACTGTTGAGGGGTCCCTGGTAGAAGGAGGTTTTCATGTGAGGTTCCATCTGCATGACCATCTAAAGCTTGATTGGCTCTAAATGAGAGGGCAGGAATTGGATTAGGAGATTTGAGGGACAAGGACCAAGACTCAGGGCTATCAAGAACAAGAGAAGAGGGGCCATCAGAGGCCATAACCATCTGGGGAGCTGGCTTTTTATCATGGATTAGCACCTTTCAGAGAAGTCGTCTGTCTTGGTGATGATGTCTTCAGCCCTTTCCCGGTGCATGGCCACCTGTCCTACGTTGTTTATATAAAAACAACCTTCTTCCTGTTTAGGTAGACACAGGTCCCTCAGCTTGTGCTGCCAAGAAACCAAAAGCTTCTTGGTTTTGGAGGACTTGTCCAGCCAGGCAATCTACCCGTTGCTTTGACTTTCTTATTCCTTCTGAAGTTGCTTTTAGCTTTTGCCAACTGAATTGAGAGATGGGCTAAGGTTCTCCCATAGCGACCCCTGCTATGCTGGCTAGGCTGTCAGCAGAGGAACTAAGACTGGTGCTATATCAGTTCTCAGGGGTCAAAGGTAAGAGTACTTAAAGACTCACAGCATGGGTGTGTCCCCAGGGGCATAATCTGCAGTGGGGACTGGAGGTGGGAGGGGGCAAGAATACTGGCAAACCCCCAGTTTCCACAGACAAAAAGGAATCCTTGTTCAGGGTCAAAAGACACACTTTAAATATAAAGAACATATAGATTAAAAGTAAGTGTATGTAGAAAGACATATCACACTGACCCTAGGCAAAAGAAAGTAGGAGTAGCTATGTTAATTTCAGACAGGGGAGAATGCAAAGGAAGGGATGTTTTCAGGGATGCAGAGAGTCATTACGTAATGATAAAGCAGCCAGTATTTCAAAAAGACATAATAATCTTTCATATGCATATGCTAACAACAGAGTGTCAAAATATGTGAGGCAAAAATTGGTTAACTACAAGGGGAAATGGATGAACCCACTACTGTACCTGGAGATGTCAATAACCCTCTATCAGAAATGGATTGATAACAGTAGGCAGAAAATCAGTAAGGACATGGTGGAACTAAGAATACCATCAGCCATCTGGTGAAAATCTATGTCCATTGACTATGTCATCCAACAACAAAACATGCAAATATTAAACAACATAATTCCAAACAGCACATGATTAAAAAAATCTCAAGAGAAATTATAAAAACACAACCTATCAAGATTTTGTAAATGCCACTAAAACAGCACTTAAAGTGAAATTTGTAGCACTGAATGCATATATTGATAAAGGGAAAGATATAAAATCAACCATGTAAGGTTCTGCCTTAGAAAACTAGAAAAAGAAGAGCAAGATAAATTCTAGGGAAGCAGAAGCAAATAAATAATAAGCTTTACAGCAGAATTCAGTGAAATTGAAAACAGGGAATCATAAAGGCAATTAATGAAACAAAAAGTTCGTTCCTGAAAAGATAAATAAAATAATAAACATGTTGCCAGTCTAATAAAAACAGAGGACACAATCACTAATATCAAAAAATGAAAGAGGACATCACTACAGATCTTGTGCATATGAAAAGAATAAAAGAATAATATGAACAAGTGTTTTACCACAAACCTATCACCTAGTTTAAATGAATTAATTATCCAAAAGACACAATCAGCCAGAATCTGAATATATATATATATATTTATATACTCTCAAAATCCACGTACGTGTATTAAAGAAATTGAAGCAATAGTGACTAACCGTCCAAAACACCAAGTGCCTGGCCCAGAATGGTTCAATGACGAACGTAGACCACATTTGATGAAGAAGTCATCCAGATCCTTTACAATCTCTTTCAGAAGTTAGAAGCAGAGGGAACATTTCTCCAAGGCCAGCATTACCTGAGTATCAAAATCACACAAAGACATGAAAAGAAAAGTATCACAAACCAATATCTCTCACATAGATACAAAATCCTCATCCAGATATCGCCAAATTAAATTGAACAAAATATAAATATAATTATGCTCCATGACAAGTGATACTTATCCTAGATATGCAAGGCTGGCTTAATATTTGCAAATCAATTAAGATCATCCATCACATCAACAGGCTAAAAGAGAAAAATCACACAATTATATCCATAGATGCAGAAAAAGTCTTTAAAAAATCCAATATCCAGGGCTGGCGCCGTGGTGCACTAGTTTAATCCTCCACCTGCGGCACTGGCATCCCATAGGGACGCCGGGTTCTAGTCCCGGCTGCTCCTCTTCCAGTCCAGCTCTCTGATGTAGGCTGGGAGGGCAGTGGAGGATGGGCCAAGTGCTTGGGCCCCAGCACCCATGTTGGAGACCTGGAAGAAGCACCTGGCTCCTGGCTTTGGATCGGCGCAGCTCTGGCCATTGCGGCCATTTGGGGAGTGAACCAATGGAAGGAAGACCTTTCTCTCTGTCTCTCTCCCTCACTGTCTTGTCGCTCCCCCTCTCGTGGAGGAAGGACACAGGACCCTGCGCTGTTCTTTTGTCTGCTCGGCCCTTCCCGGATTAGCTGCCAGTCCCTAACTCGCGGAGGAACGACGCCATCCTGGGTTAGCTGCCGGCCCCTCCACCTCTGTAGAGGGGCGGCACCCCCCGCCGCTTTCCCCACTTCCGTGGGGGAGCGGCACACTGCTGGCCGGCTCTCTCGGGGGCTGCTCAGATGTTCCTCAGGTGTTCCTGGTGCATGGTGTCTCTCTCCTCCTTTATAGTCCTCTTCCACCAATCCATGCTCTGCTGCCCACACGCCAAGCACGCTGCTCTCCTCCAATCAGGAGCAGGATCAGTTCCTGCAGCTCATCAAACTGATGAGGCAGGTGCGTAGAGGTTGTTTGCTCCCTCTCAGCGCCATATTGTGGGAGAGCAGATGCATAGAATAAGTCTTAATTCCAGTAACTTAGTCTAGTCTCAGTTGCTCCCCACACTGTCTAACTCTGTCAAATAAATAAATAAAATCTTTTAAAAAAAAGTCCAATATCCACTAATGATAACAACTACTCTAAGTAAACTGGGAATAGAAAAACAAAAAATACTTCCTTAACTTGTTAAAGGACGTCTACAAAAAAAATAGAGCTAGTATCACACCTAACGGGGAGAAACACAAAGCTTTCCTGCCAAGGGAAAGGACAAGACAAGGATCTCTCTTCTCACTGCTTCTTTTCAACATCATCCTGAAAGTCAAAACTAACTCAATGTGAGAAAAAAGTGAGACAAGAAGTAAACTGATTAGGAAGAAGGAATTAAACCAATCTTTGTTCACAGAAGACATGATGATCAATATGGAAGAGTCAGAAAAAAATGAACAAAAAAAATCCTGGTATTCATAAGTGATTATGACAAAGTTGTAGTATATAAGGTTAATATATAAAATGCAATCACTTTCTCATATACCAGCAATGAACAAGTGGAAGTTGAGTATCGTTTATATTCCGAAGTTGAAACACTTAGTCATGTATGTAATAAAATATGCACAAAATGTCTATAAAGATGATTGCAAAACTGTAAAAAGAGCTAAATAGAAAGATATTCTGTTAATGGATGCACAGAATTAACATTGTAAATATGCTAGGACTTCCCAACTTGTTCTATAGATTTAATGCAATTCTAATTAAAAATCATAGCGAATTATTTTGTGGATATCAACAAATTGACTCTAAAGTTTTAATGGGGAAGCCAAAGACTCTAAGTAGATAATAAAGTCAATAGATTAGCACTACTCTATTTCCAGATTCACTATAAAGCTACAGTAATCAAGGCAATGTAATATTGATCAAAAACTAGACAGTCAAATGGAGCCTAATAGAATCCAAGTACAGAATACAATAAATACATTTAACAGTTCTTTTACCAGTGTTGTATCTTTTTAGATACAACACTGAAAGCATTATCCTTGAAAGACATAATTTATAATCTGGATTTTTTTACAATTAATAACTTATGCTCTATAAAAGACATTGTCAAAAGAATCATACAAACTGGAAATCCATGGAAAATATCTTCAAGACTGATACTTAAAATGTTCCAAAAATTCTTAAAATTCAATAATAAGAAAATAAAACATTTTAGCCGGTGCCACGGCTCAATAGGCTAATCCTCCGCCTGCGGCGCAGGCACACTGGGTTCTAGTCCCGGTCGGGGCGCCGGATTCTGTCCCGGTTGCCCCTCTTCCAGGCCAGCTCTCTGCTGTGGCCCAGGAGTGCAGTGGAGGGATGGCCCATGTGCTTGGGCCCTGCACCCCATGGGAGACCAGGAGAAGCACCTGGCTCCTGCCATCGGATCAGTGCGGTGCGCCAGCTATGGCGGCCATTGGAGGGTGAACCAATGGCAAAGGAAGACCTTGCTCTCTGTCTCTCTCACTGTCACTCTGCCTTTCAAAAAAAAAAAAAAAAAAGAAAGAAAGAAAGAAAGAAAGAGAAAAGCAAAAAGAAAAGAAAACATTTTAATATTCAAAATGGCCAAAAGGGCAGAGATACGGTACAGCAGATGGGTGTGCACGGGCGCCGGGCGTCACCTGTGCCTGGACGCCAGTCCCAGCCCTTCCCCTGACTGCAGCTTCCCGCTGACGCCCACTCTGGGAGCGGCAGGTGATGACTCCAGCTCTTGGGCCCTGGCCCTCCACTTGGTTTCAGTTCCCAGCTCCAAGCTTCAGCCTGGCCCAGTCCCAGCCATTGTGGCCATTTGGGGAGTAAACCAGCATATGAGAGAGCACTCTTTATCTATCAGTATCTCATTTTCTCTGCCATTCAAATCAACACATACATACATAAAAACTTTCAAAAAGGTGTAAGACTGAATAGACACCTCACC
This sequence comes from Oryctolagus cuniculus, assembly GCF_051225735.1. Classification (NCBI taxonomy): domain Eukaryota; kingdom Metazoa; phylum Chordata; class Mammalia; order Lagomorpha; family Leporidae; genus Oryctolagus; species Oryctolagus cuniculus. The sequence goes on along the minus strand of NC_142874.1, from coordinate 10,331,442 downwards.
AAGAACAAGACATTGTTGTCAAATGAGTGTATGAAAAGTTACTCAACGTCATACGTAAATTGGTCTGTTTTCCATTGCTATAACCAAATACCTTAAGCTAAGTAAGTGTAAAGAAAGGTGGTTTATTTAGTTCTCAGTTCTGGAGCTTCAAGAGCATAGCATTAGTATCAGCTCAGCTCTACTGAGGACCTTATGGCGTCACTGTGGTGGGAGAATGGGAGAGAAGAAGACACCACGTGATGACTCAGGAAGCCCGAGGGAAGAGGCTCTTCTGTAATACTGCTCTTGTGAGAACGCAGGTCCCATGCAAATTACCTTAGCCCCTTTGCAGGGCAGCACTGTCAGTGACTTAGGGACCTTCCCCTAGGCTTCACCTCCCCAAGGCCCCACAACCTCTCAACAATGCCACATGGAGACTCAGAACCCCGGAACGGAAGCCCCACCATAACCATAGCAATACTTCAGGGAATTACAGATTGAAATAACCAAGCGATAGCACCACATACTTCTTAGAATGGTCAAAATCCAAAAGACTAACAAAACCAAATGCTACCAACAATGGGGAGTAACAGGAGCTGTCATTCACTGCTGGTGAAAATGCAAAATGGTACAGCTACTTTCAAACATGATCTGGAAGTTCTTAAAAAACTATACATACTTTTCCAATAGTATCCAACAATCACATTCCTTTGTATTTCCCAAATGAGTTGAAAAGTTGTGTCTACAGAAAACTTGCACATGGATATTTATAGCAACTTCATTCATAATTGCCAAAACTGAAGCAACCATGCTGTTCTTCAGAATATGAGTGACGAAATCCAGAAATGGAATACTGTTCAGTTGTAAAGAGAAGTGAGCTATCAAGGCACACAAAGACATGGAGGACATTTAAATGCATTTTACTCAATGAAATCAGTCAATCAGAAAAGGCAACATAATGTATCATTCCAATCATACGGCATTCTAGAGAGAGCAGAACTATGGAGATAGGAAGAAATTGTGAGTTTCCAGGAGTAAAAGGGATGAGGCATGAATATGCACAGTACAGAGAACGTTGAAAGGGTTAGGGTTAGGGTTAGGGTTAGGGTTAGGGTTAGGGTTACTCTGCACAGTAGTATCAATGGTGGATACATACCACTATCATTTGTTTACATTGCACGTAGAATGTGCAACACCGAGAGTGAACTCGGATGTACTCTTCAGCCTTTGGTGATAATGATAAATCAGTATAGGTTTACTGATTATAAAGAATGCACCGTTCTGGTTTGGGATTTTGACAGTGGCGAAGCTGTACACATGCCAGTAGCAAGAGATACATACGGCATCTCTATACCTTGTACCTCATTTTGCTGTGTACCTAAACTTGCTTTAAAACATCTATTTACAAAAACAAGGGGAAAAAAATCCCATATCCTTAGCAGTCACTTCTCATTGCTTTATCCTTCCAACACCAGGCAACCACTAATCTATTTTCTGTCTGAGAATTTGCTTATCCTGGACATTTCTCATAAATGCAACAATGTGTAATATTTTGTGACTTGCCTTTGTGATTTAGCATAATGTTTTCAAGGTTCATCCATCTTACAACATATATTAATATTTAATTTCTTATTGCAAATAGTATCTGTATAGCTACATCATAGTCTAGCCATTCATACATTGGTGGACATTTGGGTCATTTCTAGTTCCTCAGCTATTATGAATAATGCTGCTATGAACATTCATGTATAAGTTTCCTTGTGGACATATGTTTTCCTTTCTTTTGGATGAATACCTAGTAGTGGAACTGCCAGGTTGTCTGGTAACTACTCCATGTTTAGCTTTTTGAGGAACTGCCAAATGGGTTCCCAAAGCAGCTGCACATTTTACATTCCTCACGGAATGTTAAGAGGGTTCCAATTTTTCCACTATTATGTGTCATTTTGATTATGCATATCCAAGTTGATGTGAAATGGTACCTCACTGTGGTTTGGACTTACATTTCAAAATGACTATGCCATTGAGCAAAGTTTCACGTGCTTAATGGATGTTTGTATTTGTTTGGAGAAATATCTATTCAAATTTTTTGCTCATTTTTAATTGGATTCTTTTTCTTTTTGAGTTTGAAGAGTTCTTTATATATTCTGGATACCAGTCTTTTATTAGACTTATGCTTTGCAAATATTTTCTCTCATTCTGTGGGTTGCATTTCATCATTTAAAATGTAAGTTCCTAGGAGGAAAACAGACATAAGAGGCATTTGAATTATCACCAGCATCCAATTTCATTTTTACAATGGTTGCTAAAGGGCGGAAAAGAAACAGAAGACTAGAAGAGGGAGCTAACTAACATCTGAGCACCTACTATGTACCAGAAATTTTATGTGCATTACCTTATTTGATCCTCACAAAATATTTGCAAAGCTTCCTTACCATTTCACAGTTAAAGAAACTGGAGACTGGGAGATGAAACAGCATTCCAAATTCACTGATTCCATAAAAAAACAGAGATTAAATTGTTTGTCTTTAAGTCTTGTACTACTTCTGTTCTGTCAGATATCCTCTCCCAATTACCAAAATTCCTAAACTTACCAAAATTCTTAAACTTGGTCAGAACAAAATTATTCAGATGATTACCACTCATCTTTAATGAGAATATTTCGTGACCTGCTCTCACTTCTTCCCGTGCAAGCTGCCATATTAATTCCTCGTATGCATCCACTGCATATGTACTAATATCCCCTGAGACAATGCCACACATCAACAGTATCGCACTGATGTTAGACTTTGCCTTTGCAACTTATACTCCCCACGGAGACAGAAGTGAAGCATTTGTTGGATTAAAACAGTCTTTGGGGAATACTGCAATAAAATAGGTATCTGATTCAAGGCTTTTTGTCAGATAGTTTTGTTTCTACATCATCCTGTCATATTCCAAATAAGAGGTGATAAGATTTCATTCTCTAATTAAGTAACCATAAATTCCATTCCATGTATTTTTCTTCTGTAACCATATACCAGTAAATGATTGAATGAACTACCCACTTATTTTTGTCTATGCTTGGTGCAATCAAGATCACTGGTGGAAAGGTGAGTAAAGGTATCCAAGCAAATATGTACTTTCTAAAACGGTGGAAAGAGTGAAGAAAGGAAAGAAGGAAGAAGGAAGGAAGACATGCGATGTTTTTTAAAAAAAAGTGTTGCTAGTTGTTTTGCTCTAACATCATCTTTGGTCTCCTCAGCCCCATCTAGCTTTTTTGTTTTCATCATGAGACTTAGCATTTTAAAGCTCTAAAAAATTAATGAAAAAAATCAGCTTCAGTATCGAGTACTTTCTCTTATTTCATTAGTTTTGTTGTGTTACTAGTTTCCCTTTCAAAGGTAATTTTGGAGACCTTTGTATCTGTTGTGTATGCATTTTCCCTTATCATAATTTGTATCTAATTTTCACTTCAGATTTGTATTTTTACCCTCATTCGGACTGAGAGAGATTAAGTTAATAAAGACTGTGAACTACTAAAGTAGTAGGTTACAATCTAGATTTATCCAGGCCGAAGGCCCATGCTGTCTTTGCTATTATAACACACACTGTCCTCTGTGGGCATTGATTGTATTTAAAGGCCTAAGCAATGTCAAGGGACAGCCATACAAGTATGGCACAGGCAAAAGTCCCAGGTTCCCCTCTGCCATTGGCTTTCAGGCACGGACAAGTATCACCTCTGTTATAGGCACTATGTTTTCATATTTACCCTCCAAAATTATAACAAAATCTTTTATATTATTATTTTTGCAGCACTGTATCAATATTGAAATTTTGTACGCACAGAGAGATGTGCATAAAATGTAATCTTTGCTTGCAAGGTGTGATGATAATTACAAAGGAAGCACAGACAAAGCTTGTTATGCACCAATATCTCTAGGCTTTCATACCCTCCTTTGCAAAATAACGAAATTAGACTAAATAGTATCTAAGGTAATTAACAGCTCCAAAATTTTATTTTTCTTTTTAAGTATGTTCAGAAATGAGTTAATATAAAGGGGAGACCTGGTCAGGGACTGTTTGCAGCTAAAATGTTCTGCCTAAAACAGATCCTGCAAGAGGAGGTACCCTGAAAAACAGGGACATGGGACAGCAAGTAGGAGAAACTTGTGCCACACGCAAGGACAGACTGGAGAAAGACACAAAGGTGCAGCGTATATCAACAGGGAGAAGTCTGGCTGGCGCGGAGACCCGAGCGGGCTGGGAGAAGTAGGGGTATAGAAGAGCATCCTAGGAGAAGGCACTTAAGTTCCAAAATGGACGATGCAGTCCAAGGTCATGCAGAGGACATTTTGCAATTGGAAACAGAATAAAGTATTCAGAAATATACGTAGGGATGAATGAAGCTGAGGAGATGAAATCAAATTGGCCAAACCAGCAAGCCAGCTGAAATTCAGATTCAATGAGGACTGTAGGGTCATAGAAGCCAGGAGACTGTAGTGAGGCTGAAAGAAGTTGAAAAAACTGGTAATTAGCGTTAAGAGGAAGACAGTGATCTTTCTTATGAAAGTTTTGAAATTAGAAAATATCCATTAGGAAGTACTAATGAAAAGAAACATCACAATAACAGCAGCAGCAAAATATCCTCATTCAGAATGGAAGGTGAGGTCCATAGACAAGAAAGTTCTTTGTCACCAAGGGAGTAGTAAAAAACTAATTTCACGGGGCCGGCACTGTGGTGCAGCAGGTTAACGCCCTGGCCTGAAGCGCTGGCATCCCATATGGGCGCCGGTTCTAGTCCTGGCTGCTCCTCTTCTGATCCAGCTCTCTGCTATGGCCTGGGAAAGCAGTAGAAGATGACCCAAGTCCTTGGGCCCATGCACCTGCGTGGGAGACCTGGAAGAAGCTCCTGGCTCCTGGCTTCAGATCAGCACAGCTCCGGCCATTGCAGCCATCTAGGGAGTGAACCATCAGATGGAAGACCTCTCTCTCTGTCTCTACCTCTCTGTAACCTATCTTTCAAATAAATAAAAATAAATCTTTAAAAAAATGATTTCACAGTGAGTGTACCAAGAGCTAGCTATTGAGAACAGTACCTCATCACAAGCCATAAAGTGTATCATTACTGTTTTATACATCAAAAAGCTATAACTTAAGGAGATTACATAGAATTCCTCAAAGTCACAGTTAATTTGCAGAAGTTGGATTTAACCCCACATTTGGGTAATTCTAAAGCATATGTGCTTAAAACTGAAACATTATACTTCCACCTGCAGTCAAACATAATTTTTACAGATTGCATACGTGACTTTTAGCTTGAGCACATACATACAACTAGCCTACTAAAAAATAAATTTTAAGGATACTGCAGTTAGCCTAATGCTGAATAAGAACAGAAGAGAATTTTGAGCATAAAAGCACAAGTTTTCAAGGTGATTTTTAGAAGTATTTTCTAAGGAAAAAAATGCACCCACATGTAATGAAAATATATTAAAACTGTAAACATCACATCATGAAAGAAAATATAATATATGATTCAATAGCTACAATAATAATGTAACTACTTCAATATTACTAGAGTATCTTAAAATAAGTCATCAAAGGGGTCAGCACTGTGGCACAGGAGGCTAAGCGTCCACCTGCAGTGCTGACATCCCATATTCATGCCCTGGCTGCTCCACTTCTGATCCTGTTCTCTGCTAATGGTCTGGGAAAGCAGCAGAGGACTGCCCAAGTGCTTGGGCCTCTGCACCCATGTGGGAGACCTGGAAGAAACTCCTGGCTCCTGGCTTTGGATCGGTCCAGCTCGGCCCCTGTGGCCACTTGGGGAGTGAACCAGCGGATGGATGACCTCTCTCTGTCTCTATCACTTTTTCTGTAACACTGCCTCTCCAATAAATAAACAAATCTTTAAAAAGAAAAAGTCATCAAAATTAAAACACAAGCTGGAAATAAAGCCAGGTAATATACAAGTACTTCAAAAATTTATGGAAAAATGAAACAGCAAGGGGGCCGGCTTAGCACAGTAGGTTAATCCTCCACCCACAGTGCTGGCATCCCTTATGGGCGCCGGTTCGAGTACCGGTTGCTTCTCTTCCAATCCAGCTCTCTGCTGTAGCCTGGGAAAGCAGTAGAAGATGGGCCAGGTCCTTGGACCCCTGCAGCCACGTGGGAGACCGGGAAGAGGCTCCTGGCTTCAGATCAGCGCAGCTCTGGCTATTGCAGGCATTTGGAGAGTGAACCAATGGATGGAAGACCTCTCTCTCTCTGTAACTCTTCCAAATAAATAAATAAATCTTTCAAAAAATGAAACAGCAAGTTTACTTTGGTGTAATTTTTGAAATGCATGCAGTATTTTCATAATACATGCTTCCGTGAACATTCAGAAGACCCCTTGTATGCATGGATTTCAATTTTTTTTGCACCAAAATAAATTTATATTTTAGTTCTCTTTCTTATGAACTTAAAAGTTTTTTTTGCTTTTCAATTAATTTGGAAAGAATACATACATACAGACATACAGAGAGACAGATGGTGGTTTTCTATCTGCTGGTTCACTCCTCAAATGCTCACCCGAGCTGGGGCTGAGCCAGTCTAAAGCCAGGAGCCTGGAATTCTGTCCTGGTCTTCCAGATGGTTGACAGGGAGCTACGTATCTGAGCCATCATCTGCCGCTTCCCAGGACGTGCATTACCAGGAAGCTGGATTGGAAGCAGAGTAGACAGGACTCGAACCAAGCACTCTGCTGTGGAATATGGGGGTCCTGAGCAGTGACCTCCCCTTCTTGCGAACTACTGAAGTATCCTAGTATACGATCAAGAGTCTGACCCACATTCTTCTTTTTGAAGAAATTATATATGGTACTTGGAAATCATTTTTTCCTGGTTTCAAGGCATCTTAGAACTTTTAACTCTAAAGAAATTCTTTTTACTTCTTTTTCATTTTTTTTACTTCTTGTGGTTTGAACATAATGTTCACTTTCTGGCCTGATTTGTTGGATTTCTGAACAGCTTAATACAGTATTCTTGGCCGGAGGATAGATATGGGGGAAACAGCAGACTATAATGTTGGGAATTCATATACAACTTTTATTTAGGAGAAAATGCTGTTTTCATTAACAGTTTATCTGAACACCAAAAGAATGGATTTCGGCAAAAGGCAGCATCAGTTCAGTTCCATTCAGTTGACATTTAATGAGTAACCCTGCTGGTGCCAAGTTTTGTGGAAAACACTGTCAATGAAATGAGACTGTCCTTACTCATGACAGGCATTAAGTGCAAGGGGCAGATACATACAGAAATGTCTCATTTCACATATAGCACGCAGTGAATGGACATTCAGTGCTCTGAGAAGTTTTCATTCAGGACTATTGGGAACATTTTTTAAAAAAATATTCATCTTATTTATTTGAAAGTCAGAGTTACAGAGAGAGGAGAGGAGAGAGAAGAGAGGAGGGAGAGGAGAGGAGAGGAGAGGAAAGGAGAGGAGAGGAGAGGGAGGAGAGGGAGGAGAGGAGAGGAGAGGAGAGGGGAGGGGAGGGGAGGGGAGGGGAGGGGAGGAGAGGAAAAGAAAGGAGAGGGGAGGGGAGGGGAGGAGAGGAGAGGGGAGGAGAGGAAAAGAAAGGAGAGGAGAGGAGAGGAGAGGAGAGGAGAGGAGAGGAGAGGAGAGGAGAGGGGAGGGGAGGGGAGGGGAGGGGAGGGGAGGAGAGGAGAGGGGAGGAGAGGAAAAGAAAGGAGAGGAGAGGAGAGGAGAGAGAGAATCTCTTCTATCTGTTGGTTCAGTCCTCAAGTGGCCACGACTGCTGGGGCTGGACCAGGCTGAAGTCAGTTGCCTGGAACTCCATCTGGGTCTCCCACATGGGTTGCAAGGGTCTAAGCATTTGGACCATCTTCTGTTGCCAGCCCCGTCTTGAAGACATGCGAATCAAATCTTAAAATGAGTTTGAGTTACTATGACTACATGATAGAAAGAATTCCAGAGACTTAACCTGTCTAGGTCATACAACATACAAGAGAATTATAAAATCCTTTTTTGTCTATGTTATACATAATGTATGCATTCAAAACAAAAGTTATTTTTAAACATTTATTAAGAGCAAGAACCATTTTAGCCGAGAGAGGAGCTAACATTAATCACAGATAAGTGATTACAAAATGTGAGCTAATGTTCACAGTGCTAGAAAGATAATTAACACATCAGGAATCATGCTTCGTCATAGCTTGTCAATTCTAGCTCAATTGTTTAGGTAATGTTTCTTCTTTGAATACACCCATTGGCGCATGAACAGCATGCAGAACAGTGCTGGGGACAAAGCAATTTGCTAAATATATTTAGGTTGATGGAGGAAGGTATTTTGTTATGTGTATCTAATGTGTAAGTTAGCAGTTTGAAGGTAATAGGTCCCCAGATGAACTACAAGTACAGTTTCATATACTTTAAGCAGAGGTTCTGTCTTACTCGATGAATCAGTTTTGGGAACAGAAGTCAGTTTATCAGACAGAATGCAGGGGCTCTCTCAGGGGTGTGGGCAGGTATGCAGCTAGCTACTATTTCTAACTCTACTGACTTGCATCTAACTTCACCTCACAAGGATGTTCTACTTCAATTTGTTGTGTAAGCCATTTCAGCTGCCAAACAATTACTAAGGCAGCTACTGGAGAGAGTTTATAAGCGACTAGCGCTAAGAGACTTACAGCATGATTAACTTGATGTTAGGGTTAAAGACATTTTTGTATTACCTGAGAAATGGCGACATGGACAAGAAGAAGGTGGCTCAGAAGGAGCACAGAAGGCCATTTTCAACGATACTTAGAATGAGACATGACACCAGGTTGGCAGAATATAGAGGGAGCCTACTGCTCTAGTCTAGGGGAAGTCACTTAAAAACCAGAGAGAGTGCAGTCTCAGGGAAGAGTCAGGGAGAAGAGTACAGTGGAAACTCCATGGAAGTTAGAGGGATGCTCTGGATCTACACGGAGGGGCTGGACGCACAGCATGAGTATGGACACAACTCAGGACCCCAGCAGCTGAGAGCCTCAGCACCAGCTTTGGAGAGTGAGGTGATATCAGACTGGTTCAGCTACTGTGCAAGACAGTATGGACATATCTCAGAAATCTGAATGTAGACCTACCGTATGACCCAGCCATCCCATTTCTGGGAATTCACTCAAAGGAAATGAAATCAGCACATGAAAGTGTTATCTGCACCCCCACGCTTGCTGCAGCTCAATTCACAATAACTAAGATATGGCATCGACCCAGATGTCTGTCAACTGAAGATTGGATAAAGCAATTATGGAATATGTACACCATGGAATACTACACATATGTTACCATACATTAATAGATTATAAAATTTTATAGCCATAGAAGGAAATTACCCCTGGCTGTGTTCACGAGTCTTCCACCAATGATATTGAATAAATGAAGTCAGACATGTTACAACATTTTGTATCATTTCATTTATAGGATTTCCCAAAACTGCAAAACTGAGCAACATGATCAGAGGTGAGCATATAGAAAACTTCAAGAATACCTCAAAAGTCCATGGAGTGGTGGGCACTGTGGTACAGCAGGTTAAGCTGCCACTTGGGATGCTCCCATCCCATATCAGATGTGTGGAATAAAGTCCCATCTCTGTCTCCAACTCAGCTTCCTGCTAGTGCACACTGGGCAGCAGCTGATGGCTCAAGTGCTTAGGTCCCTGTCACCCGGGTGAAGTTCCTGACTCTTGGCCTCAGAGTAGCCCAGCTTTGGCTGTTGTGGGCATTTGGGGTGTAAAACAGTGGGTGGAAGATAGCTCTTTCTTTATCTCTCTCCATCCCTCTCCCTGTTAGTCTACCTTTTAGTTCAATAAAAATAGGCCAATCAACTTTAGCTTTAGAAGTTTATAGAAAAAATGAAATGAAAGATAACATTGTTTTGGTACAAACATTTTTGAACTTCATGCATCATTTTTTTTCACAATATACATTTCCACTGAACTTCTTGAAGAACTCCTGCAAGAATGGCTTTAAAATGTACTGTGCCAAAATACACTTTTTTAATTGCATTTTTTCCATAAACTTCTGGAGTACCCTCATAGAGAAATTGGTTACCATAAAGTCAAGGCAATCTTTGCCTCTAGAGGGAAAGGCAGGAGGGGATCTGGAAGAGATACACAACGGTGTAGAGGATTTCTAGGAGCGTGGCGATATTTTATCTCTCCTGTGGGTTGTTCTCTATTCATTCTACAGTTGTGCTTTATACAGTTTTTTGTAAGTGTGTTATATTTCACAATAGTGAAAAGGCATTAGAAAGTCTGCTTAAGCAGAAAGCCTTGAACAAAAATGTTTACGACTATCAGATTCGACTCTAACAGAATTTTGGGGTTAGGAATTGAAAAGCGTAAATCACCTAGGTTTGATTTACTGCTGAAACGATGAATATACACATAGGATTGTAAGTAACCATTGAATGTGTTGCTTTTTAAAACTGTCATGTCATGGCGAGTGGGAGGCGACTCGGGAGTTGCTTGTCCAGTTATAAATAAAACATTCCATGCAGTAATCTGCAGAAATTGGAAAAGGACACACAGCTCTGTTCCTAGTGACACTAACAATGAAGTGCCTGCAGGCCGGGCATGGTGAGTGAGATTTTACTTAATCAGCAAGTTTATTTTTGTATGAATTAGACTCCCATCACTTCCTGTATTTAGAGTCCATTATCAATATCTCCATGGGTGACATGTTCCCCTTTCCAAAACCCTGGTTCTTTTTTCTGTTATTATTATTGTCTTAAGTATTTAGGAAAGGGTTGTTAGTCATCAGCGCTGGCTGATTCTCACATGAATCTTTTCACAATAAGAATCTGATGAGTTGGGGCTAGCACTGTGGCATATCGGGTGGGACAACCGCCTGCAGTGCCAGCATCTCTTATGGGTGCCGATTTGAGTACTGGCTGCTCCACTTTCGATCCAGTTCTCTGCTGTGGCCTGGGAAAGCAGTAGAAGATGGCCCAGGTCCTTGGTCCCCTGCACCTGCGTGGGAGACCCGGAAGAGGTTCCTGGCTCCTGACTTTGGATTGGTGAAGCTCCGGCCGTTGTGGCCATCTGGGGAGTGAACCAGCAAATGGAGGACCTCTCTCTCTCTCTCTCTCTCTCTCTCTCTCTCTCTGCCTCTCTTCTCTCTGTGTAACTCTGACTTTCAAATAAATAAATAAATCTTAAAAAAAGAATCTGATGAGAGGTTAAACCAATGGATCCTTATTAATGCATAAAAAATAAAACTATGGGCAGCATGGTAACAGAGTTGGTCATAAAACCAAGAGCACGCTATGTCAGGACTAAAATATATTTACACATTAAATGAGAACATTATGAACGAGCACACAGAAAATAGAACTATCAAGACAATGTAAATGGAAACCAGCCTCTTATCTTATTTGACACTTACAGAATCCTTCACCCTTCACCATCCAGGAAAACAGAATAGAACTAAATAACAAATAGAGATGTTCTTCCCAGTACCTCTAGATTTTTCCTGCTTACCACGAGATGTACTGTATGTATTCTGGCTCATGGGTCATGGTCCCACCAAACCAAACAAAAAACAGTTAACTTTTCTGAGATGACAGCAGTTTTTAGCTCTTCAGCTGTGGAATAACGGACAACAATTAGCTAATACTTGAGTTCTGACGTGTGCCTTACATAGAAACACATTATTTCCTTTAAGTCTCAGAAAATAAACATTATTCTAACCATGTTATAGGGAAGAAATGATAGCGTAGAGAAGTTGAGCATGTTTTGCACATAATAATCTGGTACCCTGTGGAGGATTCGACCCCAGGAGCCTGATTCCGGGGGCTATATTAAACCATTACATCAGCTACAGGTCCCAAGACACCCCATAGAATTTCTGACACTCTGAAAATGGTTTGAATGCTCAACTTTGAAAATAATCACTAGAGTAATGCCTAGGAAGCCTGAGGAAACTGGCAGATTTAGGGAGCATACAGCGGATTTCCAGAAATTTTATTTACAGGGAGTCTGGAATAGCTGGAAAAGGATCAGGACTATTTCTGCATATCGGCGTCAGTGGAGAGACTCTCAACTGTGTGGCCACCAAAAGCTGAGCGTATTGTCTCCTCTGGCTCCCCAGGCTGTGTGACCATGCCCTTTGTCAGCGTGTTTCTGACAATTATCCTTCTTAATCCACAGTTTCACCTCCCCTGGCTTTATTTATCCATGGTCAACAGTGGTTCATAGATAGTAAGTGGAAAGTTCCAGAAATAAATGACTCATTAAGTTGTTAATCGCCTGTTGTTCTGAGTGCCATGGTGAATTCTGTGGCCATTCCACCTGGGAGGTGAGATATCCCTTTGTCCTACACATTTAGCATTTACATATGTAGTATTTGCGCTACATGTATTACCTGCCAGTCACGTAACAGTCATCTCAGTTACAACATGAACTGTCACTGTGGTATTTGAGTGTTTGTGCTCAAGTAATCCTCAATGGCCCTAAGACACAAGAGTAGGGAGGCTGGCAGTTTGGATACTCCAAAGACAGAAGCCTGTGAAGTGGCTTCTTTCAATAAAAAGGTGAAAGTTGTCAACAAGAAAGAAAAAAAAAAGTGACATTCTGTGGTTGCTAAGATGTTAGGTAAGAACTAGTTTTCTATTTGTGAAATTATGATGAGGAAAAAGAAATTTGTGCTAGTTTTCTCGCTGCACTTCAAACTGCAACAGTTAGAGCCACAATGCATAAGTGTTAAGATCATAAATTTGTATATGTATAGAAAAAAACATAGTACATATATGTAGTCGCGCACCATAAAACAATGCCTTAGCCAATGATGAACTGCATATAAAATGCTGATTTAACAAGATTCTATGTCTTAGTGACATCTTAATGATATTCATTTATGTAAGTGCATCCTATGATGTTTGCACAGTGACACACTAAACTAATGACACATTTCTCCGAATGAACCCCATCATTAAGCAGTATGTGACTGTATATGATTTAGTACTATCTGATTTTGCAGGCATCTGATGGAGCCTTGACACATATCCCCCACAGATAAGGAGGGACTACTGTATGCTGCCATTTGTTTATGTTTCTCTCTTGTCTACTAGATTTTGAGAACTAATAAAGCCAGGACCTTCAAACTCTCATATCCCTAGTACAAAGTCAGAAATATCACAGACACAACAAACAGTTCTATAATGAAGGATGAAGCAACAATATAACAGTGCTTAACATATATCTACTATATGTTATGTGCTACAGTATATATTTTGGTCTGTTGTTTCATTTATTACTCTTATTAGCCTTTGAGTTTATAATGATGGGTTCAGACACAAATAATTTGCTTAGGGTCACATAGTAATAGCAAAGGCAAAATAGAAACTCAGGACTGTCTTACTGCAGAGTCTGTCTCAAACTGCACTGCCTTGCATTTGCATCTTAAAATTAGTACCTTTAGGGCAGGTGTTGTGGTGCAGTGGGCTGAACCACTGCTTACAATGCCTGCATCTAATACCAGAGCTCCAGTCTGAGTCCACGCACCTCTGGTTCCAATCCACTTTCAGGCTAATGCTTCCATGGAGGTGGTAGATAATGGTCCAAATGCTTGAGGCCCTGCTACTCATGGAGTGGAGACCTGGATGGAGTCCCAGGCTCCTGGCTTTGGCCTGGCCTAACCTTGGCTGATGGGGTTGTTTGGAGAGTGAACTAGCAGATTCTCTTTCTTTCTCTCTCTCTCTCTCTCCCTCCCTCCCTCCCTCTCTTTCTCTTCCCCTCCCTCTCTGCCTTTTAAGTAGATGAAAATGAATAAATAACCAATTGGGCCGGTGCCGCGGCTCACTTGGCTAATCCTCTGCCTGCGGCGCCGGCACCCCGGGTTCTAGTCCCAGTCGGGGTGCCGAATTCTGTCCCAGTTGCTCCTCTTCCAGTCCAGCTCTCTGCAGTGGCCAGGGAGTGCAGTGGAGGATGGCCCAAGTGCTTGGGACCTGCACCCGCGTGGGAGACCAGGAAGAAGCACCTGGCTCCTGGCTTCGGATCAGTGCAGCGCCGGCTGTAGCGGCCATTTTGGGGGTGAACCAACAGAAGGAAGACCTTTCTTTCTGTCTCTCTCTCTCTCACTGTCTAACTCTGCCTGTCAAATAAATACATAAATAAATAACCATTTAAAAATTTAGGGGCCGGCGCCACGGCTCACTAGGCTAATCCTCCACCTAGCGGCGCCGGCACACCGGGTTCTAGTCCTGGTCGGGGCGCCGGATTCTGTCCCGGTTGCCCCTCTTCCAGGCCAGCTCTCTGCTGTGGCCCGGGAGTGCAGTGGAGGATGGCCCAAGTGCTTGGGCCCTGCACCCCACGGGAGACCAGGAGAAGTACCTGGCTCCTGCCATCGGATCAGCGTGGTGCGCCGGCCGCAGCAGCCATTGGAGGGTGAACCAACGGCAAAAGGAAGACCTTTCTCTCTGTCTCTCTCTCTCACTGTCCACTCTGCCTGTCAAAAAAAAAATTTAGTAACTTTTATTAGAAAAAGTCATATTCAATCTACAGGCTTTTCATATGACTTTGTGATAATCTGCACTATTAAGAAGATATGTATAAATATTCCTGCTAAAATATTTTAATTTCCTAGATGGTGATTCCTTAGAAGTTAAACCTTCAAATTCATTGTAGCTGTCTCTTGTAACTGTATATGTGGAGAAGTTAATAGTGCTTGTTCTTTCTGTAGTATAAATACTAAGTAGCTAAAGGAGCAAAAGCAAGCTCTTGCTAACAGCGTACTAGATATTAAAACAGAATGGCAGTGTGGTCACAGACAACACAAATTATTCTTCTGAAATAAGAAGGTACTTCAAAAAGTTCGTGGAAAATGTACATTCTGGGAAAAAAAGCCAAGCATGGATTTCAAAGTTTTTTGTGGAAAAATAAACTTATTTTAAAACATTAAAATTTATTTTTAATTGAGAGAGAGAAGTGGAGGCTGGGGGAGAGCATGCGTTTCAATCTATTGGTGCACTCCCCGAATGCCTGCAATGTCGCAGACTGAATCAGACCAAAGCAAGGAGATGGAAACTCAACCTGGGTCTCCTTCATGGCTGCTAGGGACCAAATCATTTGAGCCATCACCTGCTGCCTCCCAGGGCTTGCATGAGCAGGAAGCTGGAGTCAGGAACAGAGTCAGATACTGAACCCAGGTACTGCAATGTGGCCATGGGCATCTCAATTGGCATTTTTACCAATAAGCTAAACACTTGCTACTAAACTTTTAATTTCATTTTCCATGAAATTTTGGAAGTATCCTCAAATAGTTACTAAGTTTTTAATAGTTCCAGTTGTACTCAATATAAGTTCTGTGTATTTAAGGAAACAGAATGATGCCAAAGAACGCTCCACTTTGAGTAAAGAAAAAAATGGTCTCTACTAACCACATGGGAATGCTGTAATTGTTATAGAGGCATTGCAGGTCTGGTTCTAAGATCAGTTGTGTTTATTAAAGTTAGTTGACTCCAATCAGCTAGACTATTGTACTTTGTTTTTTTTAATTTATTTGACAGGTAGAGTTATAGACAGTGAGAGAGAGACAGAGAGAAAGGTCTTCCTTCCGTTGGTTCACTCCCCAAATGGCTTCTACAGCTAGAACTACACCGATCCGAAGCCAGGAGCCAGGTGCTTCCTCCTGGTGTCTGCCATGTGGGTGCAGGGCCCAAGAATCTGGGCCATCCTCCACTGCCTTCCCGGGCCACAGCAGAGAGCTGGACTGGAAGAGGGGCAACCGGGACTAGAACCTGGCGCCCATACCGGATGCCAGTGCCACAGGCAGAGGATTAACCAAGTGAGCCATGGTGCTGGCCCCTGTACTTTGTTTTTAATAAGAAATTTAAGAGGCATTATCAGTGCTGTGGGAACAATCTCATACTTTAAGCCGGAGCTTGGGAAAAAAACATCAAACTATATCTTCGAAAAGATATTTTAAAAAGAAATCACTCATTTCTACTTTGGAAACCTTTTTTCTAAACTTGGTTACAATAACTTGAAAATTTCCCTACTACTTTTTAGTCTGGTTTGCTGCAGTTTTTCTAGATCCTTGAGATGCACTGAAAGCTCATTTATTTGGTGCCTTTCCAATTTCTTGATGTAGGCATCTATTGCTATAAGCTTTCCTCTTAACATTACTTTTGCTGTATCCTATAAGTTTTGATATGTTGTGTTGTTATCCTCATTTACTTTCAGAAAATTTTTTATTTCTCTTTTGGTTTCTTCTATGACCCAGTGTTCATTCAGGAGCATGTTGTTCAGTCTCCATGTGTTTGCATATGCTCTAGGGATTCCTGAGTTGCTAATTTCCAGCTTCATTCCACTGAGGTCTGAGAAGCTGCATGGTATGATTCCAATTCTTTTGAATTTGCTGAGAATTGCTTTATGGCCTAGTATGTGGTCAATCCTAGAGTAAGTTCCATGTACTGCTGAGAAGAATGTATATTCTTTAATTGATCATAATGATAGGATTAAGAGTCAAAAAGATCACATAAACAAGACTAGTGTCTGCTAATACTAACTGATAAAATTCAAAAGGAGAGAACGATCCAACATGGGAAGCAGGATACACAGCAGACTCATAGAATGGCAGATGTCCTGAACAGCACTCTGGCCTCAGAATCAGCCCTTAAGGCATTTGGATCTGGCTGAAAAGCCCATGAGAGTATTTCAGGCATGGAAAGCGAAGACATTCTGGCAAAAAAAAAAAAAAAATACATAAATGAAAGATCTCTGTGAGATCCCAGTGGAAAGAATGGGGCCATCAAAGAAGGAGGTACCTTTCTCTGAAGGGAGGAGAGAACTTCTACTTTGACTATGACCTTGTCTAAATAAGATCGGAGTTGGTGAACTCAAAAGGCTCCCATAGCCTTGGCAACTCATGACAAGAGTCTCAGATGATTACTGACGTCATAAACAAGAGTGTCAATGGTTAAATCAACAGCAGGAGTCACTGTGCACTTACTCCCCATGTAGGATCTCTGTCCTTAATGCGTTGTACTATGTGAATTAACGGTATAACTAGTACTCAAACAGTACTTTACACTTTGTGTTTCTGTGTGGGTGCAAACTGTTGAAATCTTTACTTAGTATATACTAAATTGATTTTCTGTATATAAAGAGAATGGAAAATGAATCTTGATGTGAATGGGATGGAAGAGGGAGTGGGAGATGGGATGGTTGCAGGTGGGAGGGAAGTCATGGGGGAAAAAGCCACTGTAATCCAAAAGCTATACTTCGGAAATTTATATTTATTAAATAAAAATTAAAAAAAAAAACTTGAAAATTTTGAGAAATGCAAAGTAGTTCTAAAGTGACACAATTTAAAAAAAGTCCAAAGTAAGCAAGCATTGCTCATCAAGAAATGCTTAACCTTGGCAATTCATTGATTCTGAGGTTAAATTATTCCTGCAAGTAAACTAATGAACTGGGGATACTTTCGGACCATTAGGCAAAGTTTCAACAAGAGTGGCTGGTGTTTTTCTTCTGTTCTTTCCTTTACTTTCCATTCAAACCACTGCAAAATAAAAATCTAAGACAATTTAGAGTAGTCCACAGACAACAATGAAATCAAGAAGGGAGAATTATTCACCCTTAGGAACAATGAAGCAAAAAGAGTGGACAATCATGGATCAACAGAGGGTAGGGTATCAGGGACTAGCCGCAGTTACAGTCTTTTTCCAAATCTGTAGGTCTGTCATTCTAATGTCGTTGATGCTCACTGCTTACTCTTTTCTGTTTAAAGTCCTCTGACCTCTCCAGATTTCACATTTTAGGCAGGATCCACAATCAGTGTTCTGCCTTCTGCCTGGCTGGAAATCACACCTTTGGGACCAGCAGCTCCCCTGCCACTAGGAAGTTTAGCATGGAGGAGCGAGTAAAACCATTTAAATGGATTTTTCCTACAGTTCTTTCTAGAGCTCACCATCCGGGGACCTCCTTCCGTCCTGACTTACCTATCAATAAACACAAGTTAGTAAGAAGTAGACTGGGATTTAAACCAAGGTCTAATTTCAAACCTCGTGTTCCCATCATGCCTCGAGTCACCTACTATCTTAGATTTCTGGCAGCGGAACAGTGGAATTTCAATTTGTTGTTACCTGGCACAGGTTACAACCTGGAAGAACTTCGCAGCCTGTAGTGCACACAGGTCAGAGACATGGCTAGGCTCATCCGTCACAGCAGAAAACGAGATTCTTTTGGCCGTTATCCAGCCTAGCATTTGTGCCTGAAGCATATCAGAAATGAAACTGTGTTCCTGAAGATAACATCCTACACTAGGGAACATTGGCTACAGGACTGAATTTGTATGCTCCGGGTGAATCAGAGGATCAAAGAAACACTGAATTAAAGGTGGAAAATATCTTGGAAGGCCTTGACTTTGTAAGTTCCAGTCTTAGAGGTGGGAAGATGGAAATTCAGAAAAGGCAAAGCACAATAGTGACTGGTGCTAATGTGGTAATTAGAGTGCTGCTTCCTGCCCTTTCTACAACACAGCCCATCCACACCGTACCACAGAGGGAGTATAATATCAGGAACTGTCTGTGTGTGTCAGGGAAAACGCAGGCATTGTCTTTCCCACCATTGCCAGACACCAACCGTAATAAAATAAGTAGAATAGCCTTGTCATGAGAGCAAGGTGTACAGAGAAAGAGCCAAAAACAATGAGAAAGCAGACAAGGTCAAGGAGAAGGTGAAAGGGGAAAAACCGTAGATCTGGAGTATGAGGAGTCTTCAAAAACTTCATGGAAAATAGTTATGAAAAACTGACAGAGGGGTTACAATTTTTTCTGTACCAAAATAAACTTATCTTTAAATTCTATTTTCCACAAACTTTTTGCAGTGTCCTCATTTGCAGAATTTGAAACTTGAATACTATTATTTTAGACTTTAGTTGACTTCTCAAATACTTCTTTTCTTTGCAGCAAGTTTATCTATAAAATAGGATAAAAATTTTGGCTGTTGGACAAATGAGGATGCAGTTAAGCTAATGCTGAAAACACCCTAAGCAGTGCTAAATATGGGAACCAGAGAATGAAGTAAATTTATTATTCAAGAATGGGTTTTAACTGTTAAAATCTTAGTCCAAAGTGAAAATTGCAGCCAAAATCCATAGATGGAAATATTAATTGTGATAAATTGAAGACACATTTTTCTAAAGTTTAGGAAAAACTTTTATTACACAAATTGTACCAAAATCAAGTTCAAAATTCTGATGCAGTAAAATAATTATGTAAGAAGTTAACCATAGGGGCCGGTGCTGTGGCGCATTGGGTTAAAGGCCTGGCCTGAACCGCCGGCATCCCATATGGGCGCCGGTTCTAGTCCTGGCTGCTCCTCCTCTGATCCAGTTCTCTGCTATGGCCTCGGAAAGCAATAGAAGATGGCTCAAGTCCTGGGGACCCTGCACCCACGTGGGAGACCCGGAAGAAGCTCCTGGCTCCTGCCTTCGGATCAGTGCAGCTCTAGCCACTGCAGCCATCTGGGGAGTGAACCATCAGATGGAAGACCTCTCTATCTCTACCTCTGTAACTCTGTCTTTCGAATAAATAAAAATAGACCTGTATATACAAAACAAGAAGTTAACCATGGGGGCTAGCACTGTGGCATAGTGGGCTAAGCCTCTGCCTATGGTGCCAGCATGCAATATGGGCTCTGGTTCTAGTCTCTGCTGCTCCACTTCTGAACCAGTACCCTGCTATAGTCTGGGAAGGTAGTAGAAGATGGTCCAGCTGCTTCAGCCCCTGCACCCACATGGGAGACTCAGAAGAAGCTCCTGGCTCTCAGCTTCTGATTGGCCCAGCTCCAGCCATTGCAGGCATTTGGGGAGTGAACCAGTGGATGGAACACCTTTCTCTCTGTCTCTCCCTCTGTCTGTCTGTAACTGTACCTCTTAAAAAAATAAATAAGTTTTTTTCAAAAAAGTTAACATTGGGGAAATCTTGTCGAAAGGCAAGTTGATATTATTCTAAATTGTTATTAAACAAAAAGTTTACAAAAATAACTCTTAAAGAAGTTAGCTAAGTGGCCGGCGCCCCGGCTCAATAGGCTAATCCTCCGCCTGTGGCACCAGCACCCTGGGTTCTAGTCCTGGTTGGGGCGCCGGATTCTGTCCCGGTTGCCCCTCTTCCAGGCCAGCTCTCTGCTATGGCCCGGGAGTGCAGTGGAGGATGGCCCAAGTGCTTGGGTCCTACACCCGTATGGGAGACCAGGAGAAGCACCTGGCTCCTGCCATCGGATCAGCGTGGTGCACCAGCCGCAGCGCGCCGGCCGCGGAGGCCATTGGAGGGTGAACCAACAGCAAAAGGAAGACCTTTCTCTCTGCCTCTTTCTCTCTCACTGTCCACTCTGCCTGTCAAAAAAAAAAACAAAAACAAAAACAAAAAAAAACAAAAAAACAAAAAAACAAAAAACAAAAAACACTTAGCTAAGTAAAAATAATGTACTCATTATACATTATTTCATGAACTGGTAATATTGTGATCAATTGTTAATATTAGAGTGTAATTGATATTTTGTCCTTTTTGTTACATGTTTATATTTTAGCTTGAGTCAAACACTATCACAAAACTAAGATAAATTCAGTTAATATATCAGCATTACAGGAATTTACTAAATGCGAAATGATTTTTCCATTAATTTAAACCATAACATCACTTAGGTACCTAAACTTTCATATTGATTTGTGTTTTACTTTGCCAAATAAAAGAATACTTCAAAAAGTTCATGAAAAATGGAGTTAAATCACATGTTTATTTTGATGGAAAAATTTAAATCCATGCATATGAGTATTTTTCATTTTTACAAATAGACAGTGGTCAAAAGCCAAAAATAATTTTATTATTTTTTAAAGATTTATTTATTTATTTATTTGAGAGGTAGAGATACAGACAGTGAGAGGGAGAGACTGAGAGAAAGGTCTTCCGTCCGTTGGTTCACTCCCCTAATGGCCACAATGGCCGGAGCCAGGAGCGAGGTGCTTCTTCCCATGGGCCATGTGGGTGCAGGGACCCAAGCACTTGGGCATCTTCCACTGCTTTCCCAGGCCACAGCAGAGAGCTGGATGGGAAGTGGAGCAGCTGGGACTAGAACCGGCACCCATATGGGATGCCAGTGCCACAGGCGGTGGCCCTTCAAAATAATTTAAAGATGATCAATGTTGGTGGAATTATTTTTCATGCTACATATTATTCTTGAAATTTTATTTTTAAATGAGAGGCAAATGTCCAAAGAAATTTTTAGTTTCATCAAATCGATACTAAATGAATCATGACTCCTATGTCAACTATACAACATTCACTTATTTAAGGCTGTTAATAAGCTTCCACAGAATGCCCGAGTTGGAAAACAGTGTGAGAGTCACTGCCCGGACTCCCAGCATTCTGCTTCTCTCCCCAGACGCCAGGTGGACCGGCAGGTGCTCTCAGAAGCAGCGTCTAACTTCCTCTGGAGGCGGTTCACGGCTTTTCTCTATTATCCTGGTCTTTTCCAGGAATTTCCAGCCTAACGACTCTTGCTCCACATAGAGGAGAAAGTCCACAGCAGTACCCTCAGAACCCAACAGGCGTGGGTGTGGTTCTCACGCCTCAGCCCTGCTGCCTGTGGGCCCAGCGGGGGCTCCTTGCTTTAGAGGGGAGTGGCTAGGGGACATCAGTGAAGTCATTTTCAAGCCAAATCCTCCCAGAATCTCCTGGTGACTTTTGAAAAACTCAGAAACTGAATTATTATTCCTCTAACCCACTTCTCTTACGGAAGGCTGGAATTAATCATTTTTTAAGAAGAAATCATCCTTGATTCTTTTTTTTTTTTTCTCTCTCATCCTTGTTTCAAATCTGTCTTCATGGGCGGCGAATTTAACCTTCATAAATCGTTTCAAAAGTACACACTTTCTCCATCGCTGGCACCACCTGTCTGCCACTGCCACAGATTCTGTTTTCCCAACTTTTTGCTGTGTCCTCTATCTTCAGCTTATCCTCCACACACGAACCTAAGATGTTTTCACATACACATTAAATTATATCTCTTTTGTGCTCCCCACATCTTACATGAAATCCAAAAATCGTATCATGAACCACAAGTCTTAAGGAAAATAATCCCCAGTCATCTCCACAACACCGCCTCATGCAACTGGCGTTGAGCCTTCAGCTCAACAGGTAGAGATGGAAAGGGAGGCAATCGGCGCAGAACCAGCAATGCCAGTACACCAAGGAGGTGGAAAAGCTTCAGGACGGAGATCTGAGGAATCACGCAGGTAGGAAACTGGGCTGCATCAGGAGATATGGAAAGCTGAGGTTAAAGCCTAGTAAGATCTGATGATACGCTGATGAGCTTGCACTTTGTTTAGTGAAGGAGAAAGTATTTAAAATTCTAAGATGCATAGTGACATATAATTTTTTAAAGTTTGATAAATCAGATTTATTATGAAGGTGAAATAAGTAGTGCTTCTTTGTTTCACCTTTTTTTAAAAATTTTATTTAAGTTATACAAGTTTCCTGTATTTCATATATATATAGATTTAGGGACATGCAGATACTTCCCACCCCACCCTCCTTCCCACCCATGCTCCCACCCTTCTTCATCCTCCCTCTGCCACTCTTAATTTTTACAAGTATCTACTTTCAGTTTACTTAATCATCATAAAATTAACCCTAGACTAAGTAAAAGAGTTCAACAAACAGTATGAAGAAAAAAAAAAAAAACCCTATTCCTCAGTGGAAGAGACAAGGGCTGTAAATAATCATTGAATCTCAAAATGCCCATTTCAGTCCTTTACATAACATTTTAGGTGCTCTATTTGTTACCTTGGCCGCGGAGCAGGGAAAACATATGGTAACTGTCTTTTTGGGACTGGCTTATTTCACTAAGTATAATGGTTTCCAGTTGTGTCCATTTTGTTGCAAAAGATAGGTTTTTTTGTTTGTTTGTTTTTACAGTTTAGTACTCCATAGTATATATACCATAATTTCTTTATCCTGTCAACAGTTGATGGACATCTGGGTTGATTCCAAATCTTAGCTATTGTGAAGTGACATATTCAACAAGAGGTTAAAACTCAACACAAGAGTTTAGGGGAGGATAGCATGGACCAGGAGTGCTCTCATATAGGGTGAATCAGGGTGGCGGCACTGGGCGCTGAGAGTGAGGCATGATCCGACTCCAATCTGGGCTCCCTGGGATGGCAGATTCCTCAGAGGTATCTCCACGGATGTGGAAGCCTGCGGAAGGCAGAGGTAAGGATTCTGGTTCACATAGACCTTTCAAGCAGGAGAATCGGTAGCTTCCATCAGCAATCTCAAAGGAACCAACCTCTAATCTCAGAATTTTAAGGAGGCTGCTTTAGTTAACACTTGTTTTCTTTACAGAACAATTTAGAAATCCATACTGTGCATTTTCTTTACTGTTTTATCTGAGTCATTTGGTCAGGTGAGACACTTCCCAGATCAGTTTGTATTTATAGAAGAACGCACAGTGAACACAGAGCTAATGCATATTCTTTATATCAGCCTTTCCCACTCAGCGTGCAGTATTTTTCTCCTACTCATTGATCTTAGCTACTGAAACTGAGGCTAAGCCTTCGGATTCAGTGGATTGAATATACCTACTAATCCTTTTAAATTAGCATCCACTTGACTTTTTTATGAGGTTTATTGTGTTTCAGACCTTCAACACCAATGACCTCTTAATGGGCATATTGTCTATCCTTAAGCCCAGATAACCTTCCTAATACCTACATCAGTGAATCCACTCATAGATTTACAAGGAAAGAAGTGAAGTGTTTCAGACTTGTATTGAGAGATCTATTTCCATCTTGTAGATTTTCAGGAACTGCTTATTTTCCACTAAAGGAATTTGAATAAGTATTGGTATTTTACCATGGTTTTCCTAGGTGTGGATATTAGCTCAGTAAGCCTGTTTCCTCAGGGACAGAAGACGTATCTTAGAAATGTTGGTATTGATTTGTTTTTACACTGCCTGGTTTGGCATGCCCGTCAACACGATCCCTTCTGCATGACATAAGCAATCATTCTCATCAGCTGCTGGTACCTGGCTGCTACAGGTCTTGCACTGGGTACATGGAGCTCTTTCAGCCATGCTTCATGGATTGAAGCATCCACAAGCCTGCCTGCCCGTGTAGAGCTCAGGCTCCTCCTGCTATACTGCTCTTTGGGTACTCAGCACTCAGAGATCTCTGCCCCAAACAGACCCACGATCACCTCCTTAGTAGAAAAGTAGTATAATTGCTTTAATTATCCCCCAAGGTTCTGTCGATTTGCACAAAAGTTTCCAACCGTAAAATATTTTGTGATTTATAGCCCATAAAATTAAAGACATCGGTTTTCAGGGAGAAACTCATTTATTATACTGAGATCAGTGAGAAATTTCTCGTAAAGTCCTCTTAAAGAGAATACCACAATTGTAAGGAAGAACTGTGGGGCAAGCACAGGGTGTCACGGCTGGGGACATTCTCATTGCATACAGAAGTACCAGCTTTGAGTCTGCTCCTCAGTTTCCTCTCCAGCTTCCTGCTCACACATACCCTGTGGGGCATCAGATGATGACTCAAGTGCTGGGTTCCTGCCACACATGCAGGAGACCTGCACTGAGTTCCTGGGTGCTGGTTTCAGCCTGGGTAAGACCTGACTGCCACAGGCCTCGGGGGAGTGAACCAGTGGATGGAAGGTGTCTTTCCATCTGTCTCTGTCTCGGTCTTTGTCTCGGTCTCTCTTCCTTTCAAATACAATTAAATAAATAAACATTAAAAAAGAAAGCAGAATTTTAATAATTCCTTGCAATTAGCTTATCAATGAATTTCCTAAGATTGTCTCCTACAATGCTCCTCAATGTAGAATACTGGCCCAATAAAAAGCACAAGTAAACAAGGACAGTTTTACATATGGTTTTAATACTGTGGTCCAGCACATATCCTTTCACTGGTCTGGTGTGAAAAGACACAAAAATGATTACCTGTAACAAAACAATGCACAGTCAAGATGCAGGACTTGTCCATCACACAATGATATGTTGTGTAATCCTTTTATAACTTCACTCTCTTCCATCCCGCTGTCTCCTGCTCACCTCTACTGCCTGTCAACCACTAATCTGGTCTCCACTTCTCCAACTCTTCTTGTTGAAACTATGACATAGGTGAAAGCATACAGTAAGTGACCATTTGAATTTCTTTTTTCACTTAGCCTAGTGTCCTGGAGATTGATCCAGGAGGTTGTGTGTATACATAATCAATTCATTTTTATTATCTTTTTAAATCAATTTATTTGAGAGGCATAAGAAGAGAAAGAGATCTTACATCTCCTGATCCACTTCCCCAATGCCTGCAACAGCAGGAGAGCTGAAACCAGGAGCCAGATACACCACCCAGGTCTCCCCCTTGGGTCTCAGGAATCCAACTGCTTTAGTCATCATCTGCTGTCCAGGGTCTGCACAGACAGAAAACGGGAAGCAAGAGCCACATCCTGGTTTTGAACCTGGGTACCATGATTTGGGAACTAGGTATCTTAACTGGCAACCTTAACCACTGGGCTAACCGCTCAACCTCCTGAGTTTTAAGTAGGATTCTCTAGTATGGATGTATCAGAATTTGCTTAAACAAGCAACCATTTTGTGTGTTTTTTGTTTAATTTCTTTTAAAGATTTACTTATTTGAAAGGCAGAGTGATATAGTGAGGGAGAGTGAGGAGAAGAGAGAGAGAGAGAGAGAGAGAGAGAGAATCTTCCATCCACTGGTAAACTCCCCAAATGGCTGTAAGAGCCTGAGCTGAAGCCAAGAGACCAGAGTTCCATCCAGACCTTCCATGTGGGTTGCAGGGGACCAAGTACTTAGGCCAGCTTCTGCAGCTCTCCCAGGCACATTAACAGGCAGCAGGATTGGATACAGAGCAGCCAGGTCTTGAACTATGATATGGGATGCCAGCAATGCAGGAGGCAGCTTAGCTCACTACACCCTGGTGCTGGCCCCAAACATGCATCTATTTAAGCATGAATGGATTGCTTTGGGTTATTGTAAATAAAACTATCTTGAACATTTGAGTATAGAATATAAATTTCTATCTTTTGGAACAAATGCTCAAGAGTACAATTGATAAGATTATAAGATAATTGCACATTTAGTTTTATGAAAACTGGCCAAGCTGCTTTCTAGACTGGCTGTGTCATATTACATTCACACCAGCATTGAAGGAATGATCCATTTTCTCTGCATCCTCACTAGCCTTCGGTGCTGTTACTGGTTTTTATTTAATTTGTATTTTCTTAATGGCTAATGATGCTAAACATCTTTTCACATGCTTCTTTGCCATCTGTGTTATCTTATTCAGTGCAATGTCCATTTTTGCCTTTTGTCCACTTTCTAATTGTATTATTTATATTTTAATTGCTGAGTTTTAAGAATTATTTAAATATTCCCATATTAGTCCTTTGTCAGATGATGTGATATCCAAATATTTCCCCCAATCTTTTCGTCTTTTTTTAAAAAAATTACTTCTGGGGCAGAAGTTGTGCAGTGGGTTAAGTTGCTGCTTGTGATGCCTACAGTCCATAGCAGAGTGCTGGTCGGAGTTCCATCTGCTCCAGCTTCCTGGTAATATGCCTAGGGAAGCAGCATAAGACTAAGTACTTGGGTTCCTGCTACCCACATGAGAGAGCCAGATGGAATTCTTAGCTCCTGGTTAAGAAATGGCCCAGCCTGGCCTAACCCTGACTAATGTGGGCATCTGGGGACTAAACTAGTGGAAATGGATGGAAGCTATCTCCTTCCTTCCCTCCCTCCCTCCCTCCCTCCCTCTCTCTCTTTCTCTCTCTCTCTCTCCCTCTCAAGATTTATTTATTGAGGCCGGCGCTGTGGTGCAGCGGGTTAAAGCCCTGGCCTGAAGCACCGGCATCCCATATGGGCGCCGGTTCTAGTCCCGGCTACTCCTCTTCAGATCCAGCTCTCTGCTATGGCCTGGGAAAGCAGTGGAAGATGGCCCAAGTCCTTGGGCCCCTGCACTCACATGCGAGACTCAGAAGAAGCTCCTGGCTCCTGGCTTCGGATCGGTGCAGCTCCGGCCATTGCGGCCATCTGGGGAGTGAATCAACGGATGGAAGACCTCTTTCACTGTCTCTACCTCTCTCTGAAGCTCTGTCTTTCAAATAAATAAAATAAATCTTTAAAAAAAAAGTCAGGGTTACACAGAGAGAGGTGAGGCAGAGAGAGAGAGAGAGGTCTTCCATCCACTGGTTCACTCCCCAATCGGCCACAATGGCCGGAGCTGCGCAGATCCAAAGCCAGGAGCCAGGAGCTTCTTCCGGG
Organism: Oryctolagus cuniculus; assembly: GCF_051225735.1. Classification (NCBI taxonomy): domain Eukaryota; kingdom Metazoa; phylum Chordata; class Mammalia; order Lagomorpha; family Leporidae; genus Oryctolagus; species Oryctolagus cuniculus. The sequence goes on along the minus strand of NC_142874.1, from coordinate 10,304,146 downwards.
TCTCCCACATGGATGCAGAGGACCAAGGACCCAGGCCATCCTCTACTGCTTTCCCAGGCCACAGCAGAGAGCTTGATCAGAAGCGGAGCAGACGGGTCTCGAACCGGCATCCATTTGGGATGTTGGCGATTCAGGCCAGGGCGTTAACCCACTGGGCCACAGTGCCGGCCCCTCTCTTTCTCGCTTTAACTCTCTCTTCATTTCCCTCTCTGTCACTTTGTCTCTCAAATACAAGTAAGTAAATAATTTAAAAATTTTAAAAAATACTTTGTCTTTCGCTCTTTCTTTAGAAAGAGAGACAGACAGAGACAAGACAAATAGAGACCATCCACCCCTTGATTCACTCCTCAAACACATACAACAGCCAGGGCTAGGGTAGGTTGAAGCCCAGAGCCTGGAATTCAATCTGGGTCTCCCACATGGGTTGCAGGGATGGATCCAAGTACTTGAGTCATTACCTGCTGCCTTCCAGTGTATAAATGAGAAGGTACCGGAATCAGAAGCAGAGGAGCTGGTCTCAAACCAGGTATTCCAAAATGTGATGTGGGCATCTCAAGCCATGGCTTAACTGCTGTGTTGAATCACCTGACCTTGTCTTTTCATCTTAAGAACACCTTGGAGGGGCTGGTGCTGTGGCACAGCAGGTTAACGCCCTGGCCTGAAGCACCGGAATCCCATATGGTTCTAGTCCTGGCTCTTCCCATCCAGCTCTCTGCTATGGCCTGGGATAGCAGTGGAAGGTGGCCCAAGTCCTTGGGCCCCTGCACCCACGTGGGAGACCTGGAAGAAGCTCCTGGCTCCTGGCTTCAGATCGGCACGGATCCAGCCATTGTGGCCAATTGGGGAGTGAACCAGTGGATGGAAGACCTCTCTCTCTGTAACTCTTTCAAATTAAAAACAATTAAAATAAAAAAAAAAACCTTTGCAGAGTACAAGTTTTCAGTTTTGATGAGGTCCAATGTATCTGTTTTTCCTTTTATGGATTATACATTTTTGGCACTATCTAAGAAATATTTGCTTAGAAGTAAAAAAAAATTCCTGATTATTAAAAATGATTTATAGTTTTATATAAATGTCTGTGATCTATTTGGGATTGGTTTTGTATAAAGGTTAAGATTTGGGTCAATGTTTGCTTTTCTTTTTGTTTTCAGTTTGCTTATAAAAGTACTAGCACCATTTTTTAAAGGACTTTCTGTCATGGAATTAATTATGTATCTTGTTGAAAACATATTGGGCATATTTGTGCAGGTCCACCGATGAGTTCCCCGTTCTGTTCCACTGACCTAGATGTCTGTCCTTGCACCAAGATCATACAGTTTTGATTACTGTAGCTGTAGAGTAAGGCTTAATATTAGGTGGAGTAATTCCTCTCACTTCAGTCTTCTGTTTTGAGTTTTAATTTGGCCCATTTAATTTTGGAATAAGCTTGCTTACATTATTGCAGATTTATGCATGCTAAAATGCTTACATGAAAGTGATGGTTAAGCATAAAACATTCCCTTTCTTCTTTTTTTTAGTTACAATTAATACATAGAAGATAATATTGCAACTACAAATACAGTGATCATCTCTGCTACCAACAAAATTGCTGGTATTACTGTAGATTTGTCACTAAGCAGAGTATCTGGGGGTGAGCATTTAGTACAGAGGTTGAGACACTGCTTGGGACACCCACATCCCAGACAGGAGTGCCCAAGGCGTAGCGTGGGCACCCCACCCCACGCTGGCTTCCTGCTAATGTCTTCCCAGGAGGCAGCAGATGGTGATAGCTCAAGTACTTGGGTCCCTGCCACCCGTGCAGGAGACCCAGACTGAGTGTTTGGCTCCTGGCTTTGGCCTGGCCCAGCCCCAGCTCTTGCCGGCCTTTAGAGAATAAATCAGAGGATGAGGAGCTCTCTCTCTCCCTTTCTGTGTGTCTTGCTGTCTTTGAAAACAAATACATTTTAAAAAGTTACATAAGAAATGAAGAGCATTTGGAAACATAATGAAATATTAATGGCATCTTCCATACAGTATGACTTATTTGAGAAAGATTGAATACAGAAAAGACAAATTAAGCGCCTTGTTTTGGCCACATGCAAATAATCAGGCTCAGAAAGCACAACAGAATTTGGTAAGAGAATGTATCTATTCAAAACTATCTTTTTTTCTATTTCGGATTACAGCAGCCCTATGAAAGGGCTGGTACCATTAAAGCTATCCTGCTTTTCCCTGACTTGGGAGACAGAATAAGCTATCTTGTCTGTAGCCGAGATAAGACAGCTTCGGACTTTCTGTTTTGTCATTGCCACAATACCATGTCCTCAAACCTGGGCAGCAATTTGACAGCGTTCTCTTTTTCCAGTCTCATCCCAAGTCTATCTTTTCCAAACGCTCCCTTTGCCTGAATCCTTTCCTCCCTGTTGATGAGTGAACCCTGGTTAGCCCTGCGGTAGATAATTACAGCGACATCCTCTCGGCCCACGGCCACACCTCCCGGAGAGCTGCCATGATTTCAGTATGCAGCTCTGTGCTTCTCGCTCCCAGTGCCAAGCCCGGCCAGAGACAGATGCGTGCCCCTAGCTCTTCATGTTCTGCTGCTTCTCCCTGGGATTTGAAATCTGAATCAGGACATGTTCATCAAGGTGGGGGAAAGGCAACCTGACACCCAAGCTGTTGCTGTGCGAAAATTATCTTTCACCGACGCTTCCTGACTCCACTTCGACAAATTTTCTGTGAGACCAAAGATAACAAATACCGAATTTGTATTTTACCAGTGGAAAATGCATTAGAACTTAGGTCAGACCCAGCTTCTGTCTCTCCGTAAAAATTTGCCTCTAAAGTAGAGGAGGGAAAAAAAGAGAAAGATTTCCTTGGACATGTGATCATGGAGAGAAGGGTAAATTATTTCTGGCAAAAATGCCCTAAGGATATATTTCCAAATAGAGAAGTGTGGGTGGTTTCCTGGGAACAAAATGTGCTACGTAGTGGGTTTTGTTCTTTATTTTTATACTGTTTTCTCCAGAAAAGTGTGCTTAATTGTTCGGCATTACATAGGAAGTTGTAGTAAATGGATGAACATATGCATCTGGTACCCTGTATTTTTGCCTTTCCTATCTTCTGCATTGCACCTTCTCACATTAGTCTTTAATATATTTAAGTAAATCTTCAATCAGGGCTGAATCTACCAAACGCATACTATATGTGCATATAGAAAAGAAAATGATGAGAAAGACTGTCTTGCTGCCTTTTAATATGTATAATATTTCATACGGTGCTTATTTCAAGAAAACTGTAAGAAAAACTTCAGAAAAAACCATTGGCTCTTCAGAGGGGAGCATATAAGTATCTAGAAATTGAAGAGAACGAATCAGGTCATTTTTGCAGTCATGTCGCAGGGGGTGACACTACATCACATCCCTGCTCCCCAGGTATCTGCCCAGAATCCTTTCCTCTCACAAAAGGTACACAGACAGGGATTTTCAAAGGGGTGGGGCAGACAGAATTCTAGCTCTCTATTTTTCATCGGCAACTGTTGCTTTGGGATCTTTTACTGTTTCAATCTTCACATTTCCTGAAGTTCTCCCTCGCTCCCTCTGACCCTACAGGTTTCCACCCACATCGTCTCCTGCACCACATGAACTGACTCAGGCTAATTTGCTTTCCTTCCAAATCTCTCAAAAGGAAGCCCGAAGAGCCAGTCTCTCCCTCCGCTTCTCGCAATGAAGGCTTATTAAGTGCACTTGAGTCAAGACTGGTTCAGCTTCTGGTTTGGATGCTGATTCCCTTTTTGTCCTTCTCACAGGTGGGTCAGGTTCCACCTGCATCACCAGGAAACACTCGGGCTGTGAGCTGGTTGTTTACTATGAATAATGTCAAGTAGTTACATTTCTTCCAGCTGAATCCACTTGAAGAAATGCTGAATGTACTTTTGTTTTCCTTATCTGTTTTTCCCTAGAAGAAAAATGTACGTATTCACTTTATCTCAAACTCCTCTTGAAAGGAAGAGATAATTTCTACTTAGCTCATGCACCAAATTTGGGTTCACTTGCTGTATACCTAAGAGGAAACTGAAGATTATTCTTCTAGCGGTTTTGGGGAGTTTGTGTTACAATAAGAAACACTATTGTACATTTATAATAATCCTTACTGCACTTTATATATGCCAAGCTCTCTTTTAAATGCTTAACTTGTAATATCTTATTTAATTTTTTTAAAAAAGATTTATTTATTTATTTGAAAGGCAGAGTTACTGAGAGACAGAGGCAGAGAGGGAGAGGGAGAGCGAGAGAGAGAAACAGAGAAAGAGGTATCTTCCATCTGCTGGGTTACTCCCCAGACGGCCACAACGGCCGGAGCTGGGCCAATCTGAAGCCAGAAGCCAGGAGCCAGGAGCTTCTTCCAGGTCTCCCACATGGGTGTATGGGCCCAAGGACTTGAGCTATCCTCCACTGCTTTCCCAGGCCATAGCAGAGAGCTGGATCAGAAATGGAGCAGCTGGGACTCAAACCAGCACCCATATGAGATGCTGGCACTGTAGGTGGTGGCTTTACCTGCTACACCACAGCGCCGGCCCCTATCTCATGTAATTCTTACAAAATTCCTATGTTGTGGGTTATTCTCAAATTTTCATACTCATTTTACATACAAGAACACTGAAGCACAATTGTTCAAGATCATGCTCATTTTTGTTACTTTAACTAAAATACACAAGAGGTTTATTTCAGCTTATAGTGTGAAGGTCAGAGCTCAGAATCGTGCAGTCCCAGTCTCTGATCTGATGGCAGCTTGACATGGTGGGTGCAGAGGAACTATTATAGGATGAGCCAGAAGCAAAGAGAGAGAGAAGCTAGGCCAAATTCAAACTCAAAATAGCCAGCTCTCTCCCACGAATCACTCTTAGGGCACGCCTCACCTGAACAGTTCCCATGAGGTCCATCTCCCAGCCGCCACAATTAGATCCAGTCACCACTTTTAATCCATCAACCCTTAACACTAAGACATCAGAGTTTTAACACCTGCATGAGTGTTGGGGAGACAGGTCCTGCTGTATTTATAACAATCACACAGCTTGGGAGAGGCTACCTGGGGGTAGAACATGCAGTTTATTCCAGAAAACACCTCCTCAGTTCTACACTGCCTTCCAGAGACAGGAGGAATGACTGGAATCGTTGAAAATACCTCTTTTGAGGAGATTCTATGTCTAAATATGGATATTGTAGATTCATTCTCATTCTCTTTCCATTTTTAATTTCCAAACCTGACTTTTTCATTATGAACTCATTGACTTGGTTCTTATATCATAAAAGCAGGAAATGCAGTGTTATACTCAACAGATCAAAGAGTAAGGAAATTTTACATTTTGATGACAGATGACTACCATGGATAAGATAATCTATGTGAAATGCCACAAACTCAACCACAGTACACCTGTTACCTTCCTAGGCGTTTTCTCTTCAAGTCTTCATTTCTAAACCATCCTTTGCCATTCCCACCTGGAGCTGTCACAAGCACCGCAAGTCTACCTTCCACGACCACACCACGAGCCTCCACGTGCATGCAAACTCAATTAAGCTTTTCCATTTTATTTTATTTGTCTCAGTGGAATTGCCAAAAATAGCAAAGAGAAATATCTGAATTTTCTTCCTTCTTTTCCCTAAACATTGACTCTGAAATGCTTATTGTCTCCTTCCTTTCTACCTCCACACCAAAGCCTTCCTTGAAACCCTTGTCATTTCCTGGCTCAACTTCTCTAGCAGTGTCTTGGTCATAAACTCCGGTCTGCCTTCCAAAGACCTCCACATTAATTTCCTAACATGCAAATCCTATCGAGCCACTCATTTGTTTCATTTCTGCAGCAGTTCTTGTACCTTCACAATTAAATTCAAACTTCTGTTACCTCTCAAAATGTCCACACTATGTCTTTGATTTCACACACACCGGGGCATACCCAGTCTCTCAATAGCCTAATTGTTCTCACATCTTTACCATCTTTTTCAAAATCTCATGGATCCCATTTGCTTGTTGAATTGTAGTCCCTTGCAGGACAGATCAATCACTACCTCCTTGTAGAAATATTTTCTCATTGAACCAACATTTTCCAGTTAAATTAAGCATTCTTCTAAAAAGTTTTAAAAATGTATTTTATTTGTTTGAAAGGAAGAGAGAGGTGGGAGAGACAGAAAAACAGAGAGATCCTCTGTTTGCTGGTTCACTTCCCGAATGCCTGCAACAGCCGGGCTGAAGCAAGGAGCCCAGAACTCAATCCAGGTTTCCCGACTGAGTCGCAAGGACCCAAACACTTGAGCCATTACCTGTTGCCTTGCAGGATTCACAGTGTCAGGAAGCTGGATTTGAAAGCAGAGCTTGGACTCAAACCCAAGTACTCCAATATGGGATGAGATGCAGGGGTTCCAAACTGCGTTTTAACCTCTGTGCCAATCACCTACTCCTTAGGTATTTTTATATGCTCCACTCTACTGCTGCTATTTCTATTTATTCTACTTGTATATGATGCCATTTTACCACACTGTCTAATCTTTTTTTAAAATCTCTTTGTGAGGCTTGGAAGACAGACTATGTGTTAATCATCTCTGTGTCTCAATTTTGCTTGGCATATTGTAAGTGCTCCATACTTGAAGTGTCAACCTGAAGTGAAATGCTGCTACATGACTTAAAATTGTTGTTCACAATAAGCACATATATTGCTGGCTGCCCTGAACAGCAAGAACAAAAGGAAAACAATGCAAAATTGAGTATAAGTAAAAACGACTTACAGGGCGTTACAGCACTTTGCGCCTTAGATCCTGTCACCCCCATATTCTTTTTCTACACTGATGCTGATTTACGATAGAAGCAAAACTCAATGATTTGCTATATATTTTTTCTCCTATTACATGCATACATTTTATGCATGTTTACAGAGATGAAACCCAGATTCCATCAACCTGCAAATCAAGATAGAATCACAATTATTATTATAAACTCATTTTCCTCCCTTCTCCTCTCAAGTTCTTTCTGAATTCCTCTGGGAGACCCCAGGCAGGTTCCCAAGTGAGCCAGCACAGATGAATGCCCATGGAACCTGCCATGTACTCTCCTTCTCCAGCATGTCCACCTTTTGTCACTACCGATGCCTTCTGGTAACATTAGGGGTTTTTTGCTTTGAGCAACATTATATCTGCATTGGGAGTACTAATGCTCAACTCTCTTCTTGACAAAGGGACCACAATTAAAACTTACAGGCACACTCTGAGATATTGTTTATAACATATTTTGTTATTACAATAAAAGATCAAACTTCTTAAGCATACTATGTCTGCAAATTACACATATGTAAGAGTTGTACTTTACATTTACATGCATATAAAGAATGTATTTTACACTTTATAATGTTTATTTGCTTAGAAATATCTATAAATTAAAAAAAAATGACAGCTCTGTGGTGTAGCAGATAAAGCTGTTGCCTGCGACACTGGCATCCCATATGGGCACTTGCTCGAGTCCTGGCTGCTTCTCTTTCAATCAAGCTCTCTGCTAAAGCAGCGCAAGATAGCCCAACTCCGAGGGCCCCTGCAGTGACATAGGAGACCATAGGAGACCAGGATGAGGACCCTGGCTCCTGGCTTTGATCTGGCCCAGCCACAGCTGTTTTGGCTGATTGGGTGAGTGAACCAGCAGATGGAAGATCTTTCTCTTTCTGCCTCTGCCTCTCCTTCTCTGTAACTCTGATTTTCAAATAAATAAATAAACCTTTTTTTTTTAAATAACCATAACTGCAAAAACCATAAATAAAACTTTTTTAGAACCACCAACAGAATAAACACATACATATTAGATCATTCACAAAAATACACAGATCAGAAGAGTTTCTGTAAAGAAATTGATATTTGTTGCTCAAAATTTCATTGATGTCACTTTTATAGTAAAATCAAAATTTCCACTTAAATTTTCTTGCATTTTTGCAATAGTTTTGAGTCTTGAATTCCCTCCAGGCTTTTCTGACAGTAATGTCCATCAATGTACAGGCAGCACCGGCGTCTGTGCTCTGGCCTGGTCTCCCGTTTGAAGTCCAGATGCATACTGGACATTGCCAAGATCTTTCCTGCTTTCCCTGTCTTACTGCTGCTGCCTTGCTGGGGCTCAAGTGTGATGTCAGGGAAACAGAACCTAAGGACAATCTGAGAACTGTGTTCAGAAGCATTCATTTCCCGACTTAGGCCTATACTTCTGTCTTTCCTTCCTGGAATAAGTTCCTTACGGTGAACAACCTTGGTGCTTTCTGTAACCAGGATCTAGACCCACGTACTACTCCAAGTAGGTTGCAGGGGTGGGAACTGGTCAGTCTGCAATCTATATAAGGAGGGGCCAGGAAATAATTTGGTCTGGCCTTGCCAAAGCAACCACAGATGGGACTCGAAATTCAATAAATCTATAGCAGGCCAACTCTAAGTTGATAATTTTGTATGACCCTCAAATTATGTAATAAATATCCAAATGGCCCTTGGCACCAAAAAGGTTCTCCACCCCTAGTAGAGCAAGGTCACTGGAGCTGGGTTCCAAGTGGGAACCCTGACTTACTAATAATTTTTAAAATATTTTTGGTGATGCTTTTATAAATGAAAATAATGTTTTAATTCATTAAATTCCAGTTAGCAAAAACTATCCCTGGCTCAAGTAAATGACTAACAGGTGTTCCTATACCTTTTGGTTCTCAGAATTTTCAAATCAACACAAGAATACTTTAGGAAGAAAGAAGTAAGAAACATGCAAATACCTCCAAAACATAAATGGGTTTGCCACATGCGACCAATGCCTGAGCTGTCCCTAGAAAGTCGGGTGTTGAGTGGGAGCTACAAAGGTTGATTGAGGAATACATGGTCCTTACCTAATTATTCCACAAGTGGACTCATCAGTTGATGAGATGGGAGGTGAGCAGAAAATGTCCTTCTGCTATGTTTCAGAAACAACTGAGTTTCACTGGGTCTGTAGGGAAATGTCCCAAAACTAACTATAATGATTTTTCTCATTTAAAAGCAAAAGAAGTGGCAATGACAGTAACAATGAGTGCCAAATTCACACTGCCTCTTTTTCTAGGCCATCTGCTCCTCCCTTTGTGTTCTGCATTGTAGCGTCTCTTAAGATCATTGAACAAGATAAATGAGAATAAGTGAAATTGACTATACTTCATTGAATCTGAAATTGCTGAAGTACATAGTCTTGTTCTTTAAGAGGTCATTTTTAAATATAAAGCTAAAATAAATGTAGAACACTGAAGTGGTGTTGTGATGAATACTGTATTAGTTTTGATAATAGCTAAGCTGGTGCTGTTAAGATACAAACAACCAACAAAAACAAGCCAAAACACCCCACAGAATAGTGCATTCTAAAAAAGGCGGCTGTTTAATTCTCTACCATGTAGCAGCTTTAGAAGCGAGTAGTCCAGAACGATGAGCACTTGGCCATCTTCACATTTTGTTTGGTTTCCCTTTGTCATCTGCCTGATAAGAAGAGCCATAGGTGTCAGCATTTTGGCACAGCAGGTTAAGCCACCCCCTGTAATACTGGCAATCGCATGTAGATGCTGGTTTAAGTCCCAGCTGCTCCACTTTTATCTCTGCTAATGTGCCGGAGAAAGCAGCAGAAGACGGTGCAAGCCTTCGGGCCCCTGCACCCATGCAGGAGACTCAGATGGAATTCCAGGCTCCTGGCTTTCATTTGGCCCAGCCCCAGCTACTGTGGTCATTTGGCGAGTGAACCAACGGATGGAAGATTCTCTCTCTCTCTCTCTCTCTGTCTCTTCCTCTCATTCTGTAACTCAGCCTTTCAAATAAATAAATCTTAAAGAGGAAGACAAAGAGGGAGAGGGAGGGGGAGAGGGAGGAGGAGCAGGAGGAGGAGGCAGGGTAGAGGAGAAGGGGAGGGGGAGAGGGAGGGGAAGAGGGAGAAAAAATGGCTTTAGCCAGGCCTGATGGAGAAGACAGGACATTGCCCCCAAACCCTGACTTTGTGAGATTTTGAGCTGTCTTTTCTTGTGGAGAGGGGCAGTGTGTTGTGTTAATAGGAAGAAGGGTGTGTGTGCGCATAATTTGGAGGAGGAGGAGGGAAGGCAGAGGATTAGACAGAGGCCCTCTGTTTCCTAGTATCCCTTCTCTTCTTAATTTTAGGGGTAGAACACCCCAACTTCCTCCCAGGCACGGCTAGTCCTTGACGCTCTGCAGGTTGCATTCTACTCTCTCAGGCTCTTTTACAGTCAAGGGAGACCATGTGACTAGGTTCAAGCTCATGAGTTGTGTAAGAATTCAAACTAGGCCGTTTCCAGGTCATCCCTTCAGATGCTTACTCAGCACTCTCTTTGCTTTGCCTTAAAACCGATGAAATCAGAAGTCCCTTGGGAGGAGTGGCTCCTCTCTCTGGTACTTTCCCATTTTTATCATCCAAAGGATGGAGGCTACACTGTGATTTATGTCTGTAGCTATGTACACAGAAATTAATGTGGACATAAATGGTAATATGTTGCTGGACCATGAGCACGCACCCTTGGGAGAAAGGACAGGAAGTTGTGACCAGTGACACTATTGTCCAAGAGAACATGGCCTCCACAGCATCAATGCAGGGACTTGCTGTGTACATTGTTTCCCTTCTCTGAGCCTCACTTCAACAAAATTGTTAAATCTCCCCTGCGTCTCTCCCAGAATGGTTGTGAGGAAGAAAATACACGGTGTGAGCCATTCTGAGTTTGTCTCTCTAATAATAGATGCTAGTATTGTTATTACACATCCAATTGGATACTACTGATAACTAAGGCAATGAACATACACATTCCCCAAACTGCAGACAGGCAAAAAGAATGCAAGAGTTTAAAGTCTTCACCACTTTGTCTTTTGTTTCCTTACATAAATGAAGTCCTAATAAGTGACAGATTGAGAACGAAAATCTGATAGGCATTCCTACCCCTATTTGGAGGCAGGGCAACTAGCCTGAGTTCTGTTCATTGTATTTCTTCTCTATTCCCTTTAGCTTTATTAACTCTTATCCCAATGTTGCAGATATAATGAAATTCCTGCAGTCCAGGTTTAATTTATTAGTTTATATAAACTATCTACACTACACAACAATCTCTCCTGAAAGCAAGTATTCTTTTGTTTGCTCTCATGAAAATGCTTCGTCGACCCAAAGAGTGTCTACTGTGTGGAGAGGCTCCTGGTGCAGGGCAAGGACATTCGCTTGGGCACAGAGGCTGGAGAGCTGACTTTTTCTAGGACTTGTCACTGACAAGTGATAGATAATCTTCCTGTTTCTGAAACTCAGAGTCATTACCTGTCAAAGTGGATTGTACTAAATTATTTCTAAGTGTCTTCCATTTCTAAGATTTTGCACTCATATTTATTTAAGGAATAGTAGATAAGAATGTGGGTTCTTGAGCCCATTGCCTGGCTTGAAGCCTAATTCTCTCACTTACCATCTGTGTAACCTTGGGTGAATGACTTGACTTTATGTCGTCTGAAAAACATACAAGTGATTGTCCCTACCTTAGAGGGTACTATAAGGAACAAATGAGGCAATTTGTACATAGTTAATAGTTAATAGGACAGTGCCACTCCAATTTAGGGATCAATTAATATGTAATTGTATTCTACATAAAAGAACCATCCTTTATTTCATTCTGATTCGGTGCCAGGTACCATGTTAAACTTCACATACGCCATTCTTTCATTTCTCACAACTTTTTTTTTAAATTTATTTTAAAGGCAGAGAAACACAGACACAGACACAGACACAGACACAGACACAGACACAGACACACACGTAGTGTGCCCATCTGCTGGTTCTCTCCTCAAATGTCTGAGAGAAACTGGGATGGGCCAGGGTTGGGGCAGGGCCAAAGTTGGGAGCTGTGAACTCAACTCAGATCTCCCATGTGAGTGGCAGGAACTCTACTTGGTCCATCACCACTGCCTCCCAGGGTCTGCATTAGCAGGTAGGTCGAGTCAGGAGTCAGGGCCAGGAATCAAAGCCTGACACTGAGATGGGCACACAGACGTCTTCACTGCCAGGCTAAACTCACTCCATCACAACTATGTAAATATGATTTTCATTTTCATGATGATGAAGACAGGGTTCACAAACCAAGGTCTCTAAACAAGTGAGTTGTGGAGTAACAGCTTAATCCCAGTGTGGCTGACTGCAAACAGCTTGGAATTTAAATTTGCTTTGCACAGTTTGGTTTACTGAAAACTTCTAAAAAATAGCTGTATAGATTATAGCCAAATCATATTAATCATGGGATGGTTTGAGGATGTTAAGTTTGCATTCCTGAGCTTACTATTGCTACAATAGTGCACTCGCTTTTTTAGTGCTCCTTTTCAGCAAGATTTATATTCCTCATTTTTCTCTGGCGGTGAGAGCCATTTGTTTTGTTTTTAGTTCCATTTCTGTAGAACAATCTGAATCCATAGCTCAGCACTTTCTTCCAGGGTTTTCCCAGGGGAGCATTCAGGAGCCGTGTAGGGTGTGCGTCCTTACACCAGCCTTACACTAGCAATCTGCACACCTGCCATTTCCAAGTTAACTTGTTTTACTAGCAGAGAAATTTCAACCAAATCATGGACTAAGTTCTATTTTTCCCAGAAAGAAACTAAAGGAAATATTAAGGATAGCCATGTCTTTCCTGTATCATTTCAGATAATGGTGAAATGACCTGCTGCATTTAATCATTTGTATTCATTTTAGAAATATTCACTAGACACTAACCATTTGCCTAGTACTGAGCCAGGCCTTGGGGGAAATAGGACTGAGGGTAGACATGGGGAGAGGTCCAAGAATTTGGGCCAATGTACCCATGTGGGAGATCTGGAAGAAGCCCCTGGCTCCTGGCTTTGGATCGGTCTAGCTGTGGCCATTGCAGACATTTGAGGAGTGAACCAGTGATCGAAGACCTCTCTCTCTGTCTGTCCCTCTCTCTGTTTGTAACTCTGCCTCTCAAGTAAATAAATCTTTTTTTTTTTTTTTAATTCCTGGCTCCTGCCTACCATGGTATTGGCCATTGCAGACATGTGATGTTCTGGCTGTGAAGGGAACATCTTAAAGTCCAGTGAAGAAGCTAATCCTGCAGTAACAGTCACAGTAATTATTATGATAACAGAAGGCAGTGCTTGGCCCTCGCTGCCATAGCTCAATAGGCTAATCCTCTGCCTACGGCGCCGGCACCCTGGGTTCTAGTCCCGGTCGGGGTGCTGGATTCTGTCCCGGTTGCCCCTCTTCCAGGCCAGCTCTCTGCTGTGGCCCAGGAGTGCAGTGGAGGATGGCCCCAAGTGCTTGGGCCCTGCACCCACATGGGAGACCAGGAGAAGCACCTGGCTCCTGCCTTCGGATCAGCGCGGTGCGCCAGCGGTAGCGTGCCGGCCGCGGCAGCCATAGAAAAAAGATAGAAAGATGTTTACTTTGGTGCAGAAATGTGGTTTTTTAAAGATTTATTTTATTTATTTAAAGGACAGTTACAGAGAGATGTTGAAACAGAGAGAGAGGTCTTCCACTTGTTGGTTCACTCCCCTAAAAGGCCGCAAATGCTGAGGCTAGACTGATCCAAAGCCAGGAGCCAGGAGTTCTTCCAGGTCTCCCATGTGGGTGCAGATGTCCAAGCATTTGGGCCACCTTCTTCTGCCTTTCCAGGCACATTAGCAAGGAGCTGGATCAGAAGTCGAGCAGCCGGGACATGAATCAGCACCCATATGGGATGCCAGTGCTGCAGGTCAGGGGTCTAACCCATTGCACCACAGTGCCAGCCCCCAGAAATGTTTTGAAATTCATGCACCGCAGTAAGAAACAACGAAATCCAGTCATTTGCAACAAAATGGAGGAATCTGGAACACATCATGCTGAGTGAAGTAAGCCAGTCCCAAAGGGACAAATACCATATGTTCTCCCTGATCGGTGACAACTGACTGAACACCAAAAAGGAAACCTCCTGAAGTGAAATGGACACTATGAGAAATGGTGACTTGATCAGCATAGCCCTGACTGTTAATGAACAACTTAATACATTAGTATTTTTTTTTTGTCTGTTCTACTTAATATGACTGGTTTAATTCTGTAATTATCACACAGTTATTCTTAAGTGTTGAAAATTAACTGAAATGTGATCCCTGTTAAACATAAGAGTGGGAATAAGAGAGGGAAGAGATGTATAATTTGGGACATGCTCAAGCTGACTTGCCCCAAAAGGTAGAGTTAGAAACATACCAGGGTATTCCAATTCAATCCCATCAAGGTGGCATGTACCAATGCCATCTCACTATTCCAAGTGATCAATTTCAGTTCACAATTGATCATAATGAAAGGACTAAGAGTCAAAGGGAGCACATAAACAAGTCTAGTACCTGCTAACACTAACCGATAGAATAAATAAAGGGGAGAGTGATGCAACATGGGAAGTGAGATACTCAGCAGACTCATAGAATGGCAGATGTCCTAAATAGCACTCTGGCCTCAGAATCAGCCCTAAAGGCATTCGGATCTGGCTGAAAAGCCCATGAGAGTATTTCAGGCATGGAAAGCCAAGACACTCTGGCAAAAGATCTCTGTGAGTGAGATCCCAGTGGAAAGAACAGGACTTCAAAGAAGGAGGTACCTTTCTCTGAAGGGAGGAGAGAACCTCCACTTTGACTATGAGCTTGTCTAAACAAGATAAGAGTCGGAGAACTCAAGGGGCTTCCATAGCCTTGGAAACTCATGACTGGTGCATAGGGAGATTACTGATGCCATAAACAGGAGTGTCAATTTGTAAAGTCAACAACAGGAGTCACTGTGCACTTACTCCTCATGTAGGATCTCTGTCCTTAATGTGCTGTACATTGAGGCTTAATGCTATAATGAGTACTCAAACAGTATATTTCACTTTGTGTTTCTATGGGGGTGCAAACTGTTGAAATCTTTACTTAATGCATACTAAACTGATCCTCTGTAAAAAAAAAAAAAAAGAAATTATCAACTCCCAACTTGACTCTCACTGGGATTAAACACAATAGGTCTGATCTGATTTCATCATCATTAAAAAAAATCATCTATTATTTTTCACTTTATGTTTCTGTGTGGGAGCAAACTGTTGAAATCCTTACTTAATGTATACTAAGCTGATCTTCTGTATATTAAGATAATCGAAAATGAATCTTGATGTGAATGGAAGGGGAGAGGGAGTGGGAAAGGGGAGGGTTGTGGGTGGGAGGGACGGTATGGGGGGGAAGCCATTGTAATCCATAAGTCGTACTTTGGAAATTATATTCATTAAATAAAAGTTAAAAAACAAACAAACAAAAAAAAAGAAAGCAAGCCAAAAAAAAAAAAAAAAAGAAATTCATGCACATGAGGAGTCTTCAAAAAGTTCACAGAAAATGCATGTTCCATGAATTTTTTAAAACACCCCCCATCATGTTAGACAAAGTCTGGTCATTTGAATGTGGCTGATAAGAATTCTGTCTAGGGGTCAGTGTTGTGGCAGGGGGGTTAAGTCACCTCCTGAAAGCCAGCATCCCAAAGGGGTGCTTGTTTGAGACCACACTGCTGTACTTCTAATCCAGCTCCCTGCTAATGTGCCTGAGAAAGCAGTAGAAAACGGACCAAGTACCCAGGCCCCTGGATGAAGGTCCTGGCTCCTGGTTTCTGACTGGCCCAGCTTTGGCCATTGTGGCCATTTGGGAAGTGAATAAGCAGACTGAAAATCTGTCTCTCCCTCCATCTCTCTGTAACTCTGCCATTCAAACAAATGATTGGATGTTAAAAAGAAGAATTCTGTCCATTCACAAAAGGAATATGAAATCGGGGCAGGCAGTTGGCACAGTGGTTAAGGCACTGCTAGGGACACATGCACTCCATATCAGAACACCTGGTTTTACGTCCCAGCTATGCTCCCAATTCCAGCTTCCTGTTAATAACACACACCTTGGATTCTTGCCACCCATTAGAGAGGCTTGGATTAAGTCCCTGGTTCCTGAGAGCTGGTGCTATGGCATAGTATGTTAGCCATCTGCCTGCAGCATTGGTATCCCATATGGGTGCCAATTTGAGTGGAGTCCCGGCTGCTCCACTTCTGATCCAGTTCCTTGCTTATGGCCTGGGAAAGCAATGGAGGATGGCCCAAATTCTTGGGCCCATGTACCCATGTGGGAGATCTGGAAGAAGCCCCTGACTCCTGGCTTTGGATCGGTCTAGCTCTGGCCACTGCGGACATTTGAGGAGTGAACCAGTGATGGAAGACCTCTCTCTCTGTCCCTCTCTCTGTTTGTAACTCTGCCTCTCAAGTAAATAAATCTTTTTTTTTTTAATTCCTGGCTCCTGCCTACCATGGTATTGGCCGCTGCAGTCCTTGGGGAATGAACCAATGGTTGGAAGATCTTTCTCTATCTCTGTCTCTGTGCCTTCCCAATAATTATTTTTTAAGGGAATGTAAAATAGGAAAGGGAATAGGCCCTGGTCTCAAAGCCAAAGAGGAGCAAGGGCAGCTGTGCTAGCCCTCGGTAAAAGGGCTGAGACCCCAGGAGGCACTTCCAGCTCCACGTGTCCTTAGCTGGACACCCAGGGTCACTCTAGATCCCTCATTTCTCACTGCCCCCTCGGCCTGTGGGCAGCTAGTTTTCCAGAAGTCCCTTTGGCGAGCATGAGCAGCTGTGCCCTCCTCCTTCCTCTGGAAGCACCCCATCTCAGCAGGGCTCCTGCAGACAGAAGATCCTTAAGGCTTTGCAGCACTGACCTCTGATGCTGGGCTTTTTTTGGTGGTTTTGGAAGAGCCCCTTGGGCAAAGCAGGCTTTTCTACCTGCCCCAGAGGCCAGGCTGTGGGGAACATTTTCCTCTACCAGCTCTGCCAGGCAGCCCACATGCCACCTGCTCTTGGAGCAGGGCAGCCCGGTTGGAATCCCTTCAGCCTCCACTAGTGATTCTTAAAATGAGGACTTTTTTTTTTATATATCGTGGGTGGTAACCTCCACATTCATTCTCTCTCTCTTTTTAGTGAAAAAGCTAAGACAGAAATGTCAAAGAAAAAAAAATTCTTACAGAGCCTTGTGGCAACAATATCACTGTCTTTTCAAATTGGCTACTCACTAGGGTTGCAAAACAACTCATGGTTACTAACCTTAGACTTGACCACGCTTTCCCTGGGGCCCCCAACCTCTCTTCATCCAGTGTCATTGCAAAGCAAAATAATTTTAGGATGCACTCAAAAGTAGGGTTTCCAAAGGTTTATCTCATGCGTTGTCTTAGTCTTCTTAAAAGATCGCTTATATCTACAGCCAGCTGCTTTGCACAGTTTATTCTCTCCACACCAGGATGTATATTTAAAATAACATTTATTTACAAAACTGTATCTTAGCAACAGTGTCCCAGCACAAGAGTGTGTTATCTAAAGCAAACCAATTCTGACCATAAACTATATAAGCCAAGCAGCCAAATATGATTGGTATAGTTCTGCTGTGATACTGGGAGCCTGAGGTGTTATGTGAGATTAAAGGCATATTTTTCAGACCTGAGGTGATCCATTATTCATGTTAACTCCAGGGATGGGCAGCATTTTTTATTCATAATCACAGAATCACAAAGTCTGAGAGCTGAAAGAGACACTGGAAGCTACCTAGTGCAGTCCTGTGATATAGTGGGGTAAAAAAAGGAAAGAAAAAAAAAAACACCAAGGGAAAGGAAGGGTACGTTGCTTTCCTAGGAGCACTCCAATCAGAGCATGCACAGGAAATCAGGTTTTCTGGCTTTTGTCCAATTACTCCAGTAACTTTCATAGGGATCACTGGTCTGAACTTCATTCCACAGGGACCCATTTAAATTCTCACTTTTAAAATAGGTTCCTGAATGAATTGTTTCAACATCAATGAATATAGATTTGCAAAAGCATTTTTTGAACGGGGAAGAAAAAGATGATAATTTCACTTTATCTAATTGATAGTTATTATTATGACCTTCACAGAGATCACTGAAACTGAGAATTCTACACTAGTAAAAATAAAAATCTAAGCATTTGCTTGTGATCGATGCCAAAATTGACTTGTTTGTGTGTGAATGAAAGGTTAATGCAGGTTAGGGAGATGCTGTCAGTCGTGCTGGTTCTCCAGATGGGCGGCTTCAGGCTGAGTCCAGCTCTACTTGCTATACTGAGGTCGCCCTGGGAAAGCTGCCTGACGCCCAACTGAGAAGTTAAGTTATAGCTACCAGGTGATTGAGATAATTAAATAAGATAACTTATGTAAAATGTCTGTAACAGTTCCTGCAAGTAGCAAATATACTCATGTTAACTAATTTGAATTTGAAATAGTTAAGAAGTCATCAGGATGTTACCAAGGGTTGGTTCTGACCATATCGTTCTTTTAGTCTGAGAACCTACATTCAAATTTCAAACACTTAGCTTTATTATTAAGGATACTCCCACAAATTATGGCCAATGGGTTTCACCCATTTACCCAGTGGGTTTGCTTTCACTTCTGTTTTAATTATTCCAGTAACGATTAGATATATTTGCAAGATGGCTAAAAAGGTTACAACCCGTGGCCTTGAAACAGAGGAAGCAAAACACAATAACACACCTATTTTTCTTGTGATTTAACAAGTTGTTGATTCAACTTCATTAGTAAGATTTCAAATAATTAAACCAGCAGGTTTCAAAAAAAATTCCAGAAATGTATTTATTTACAGCTAAGTGAAAAAATAAACTGAGATTAACACTCTAAGAAACTCATTCACCCATTATGCTTCATCAGGGCCTAAAAAGGACCTTTAAATGAAGAGTCAGAATTTCATTTATTCAGGCACAAAGAAAGAGTCTCCAAATTTTCATAAACAAGTGCTAAACTCAAAATGCTCCAATATTTGAAACATTTTGCATTCTGAGAGGACATCACACAGAAATCTCTGCACCACAAAACTTGGTTTCATCTATAAAATTACTGAAAATCTTGTATAAAATGTGTATAAAGTATACACAAAATGTAAGTGAATTTCATGTTTAGACTTTGGCCTCATCCCCAAGAACTCTCCTTATGTCCAGGCAAATATTCCAAAATCTAAAAGAAAAAGTCTGAAATCTGAAATAGTTCTAGTCTCAAGCATTTTGGTTAAGGAATACTCAACAAGGCTGGAATCAAACAATATTCTGTAGATTATCAACCTATATAATAAAGCAAAGAGTCAGTAATAGTGAGTGCTATCAATACTGAGGTGAAGCTACTCTTTGTATGCCTTTAGTTCATGGATAAATCATTAACAATGTTGCACTTAAAACTATTGGAGTCTTTTAAAAATAAATGCAGGGGGCCGGTGCCGTGGTGCACTAGGTTAATCCTCCGCCTGCGGTGTCGGCATCCCCTATGGGCGCCAGTTCTAGTCCCAGTTGCTCCTCTTCCAGTCCAGCTCCCTCCTGTGGCCTGGGAAAGCAGTGGAGGATGGCCCAAGTGCTTGGGCCCCTGTACCTGCATGGGAGACCAAGAGGAAGCACCTGGCTCCTGGCTTTGGATCAGCGCAGCTCTGGCCATTGCAGCCACTTGGGGAGTGAACCAACGGAAGGAAGACCTTTCTTTTCTCTCTGTCTCTCTCCCTCTCACTGTCTGAAACTCTGCCTGTTAAATAAATTTTAAAAAAAATCTAGAAAAAAAAAAAGATTGTAAATAGTTAGAATGAGTGTCTTTTACAGTTATAAATGGAAAATATATAATAAAGTCAATGAGATAAAAGGTTGACATTGACTTTTAACTTGAACAAGCGATTATGCTCTCTCCTTAAAGCCTATGTTGATATTTAGAGAATAAAAAATAATGACATATTTTTTCCAAAATTGATGGCATCTATCAGTACTTTATATTCTTTAATCTGGGTCACATCCTTGATTTGGTCAGTCTGTAACATTTGCATAGTGTATAATCAGAAAATTCCCATTCCAGTACCATTAATAAAAGCATTTTTACTTTTATTACTTATCTACCTAGAATGAAAACACAAATAAGAGATAAATTAGCAAACTACTTTGAAGAAACACAGTTAGCTTTCTCAATCTTTTTGTTTGTTTGTTTGTTTGTATTAAATTGTGCTTTCAAATCAAGTATTTCCAGTTTCCCTTCTGAAATTCTGGTTACAATGCATCAACATCTGGGGTGGGTGACTGGGACAGTGGTTCGGGCACCCGCATTTGGATGTGAAGTACCTGATTTAAGTCCCAGCTACTCCTTTAATCTAGCTTCCTGTGTCCTGCGAGGCAGCCAATAATGGCTGGAGTATTAGTGTCACTGCCACCCATCTGGGAGACTTGTATAGAATTTAAGGCTCTTGGGTTTGCCTGACCCAGACCTGGCTGTTGTGGGCATATGGGGAGTGAATCAGTAGATACAGATCTCTCTCTCTCTGCCTTTCAGATAAAATTAAATATTTAAATAAATAAATAATATTTGAGTTTTCAATTCATTTCCTCTGGAATTCAATATTGATTTCATAGTTGTACATTTAAGAGATTGAATAGGCAGTTCCTGTGGGGAATCAATGCTTTACTTTGTATATTTCTCTCAGCCAAAGGCAATTTCAAATTTAATTTTGAACTTTTAGTGTGATATAAGTAACTAAAATAACCACCTACTATTCCTTAGAAGAATTTATTACAAACACTTAGTTAAATACTATACTCAGGTCCATTCAGTAAAGAGCACCGGAAAATGACAATGAAAGGCATTGGTCAAAGCTGATAAAATAACACCAAATTCTGAGAAAATACCCTTCAGCTAGATGGGCAGGAAGATGACCTTGGATATTAATTATAAAATAAAATAGACCATTGGGTTTTTTTATAAGAGATTTTTATATAACCTGGTAGAATTAAAAAGAATTAAATATATATTACAGTACAAATGCAAACTAAGTTGCAGAAACTCTGAGGAGAGAGGACTAAAGTTGACTTGGATAATTAGGGAGGCTATGAGAAGAATCATTTGAGTTGAGTGCTTGACTGAGAATATGAAAGAATGGAGAAAAGGGGACCCAGGCAAAGTGAGCAATTCTACACTGGAAGTCCATATTTGCCAGTGCTGTTTTATTTTGTTGAATTCTGTGAGATTGTTTTGTAGGATTAAGACTGGCCAGGCTGGGCTAAGGCAGAGCAGGTAAAGCCACTGCCTGCAGTGCCAGCATCCCATATGGGTGTAGGTCTGAGACCCAGCTGCTCCACTTCCTGTCCAGCTCTCTGCTGTGGCCTGGGAAAGCAGTAGAAGATGGCCCAAGTGCTAAGTGCTTGGGTCCCTGCACCTGCATGGGAGACTTTCAAATAAAAGAAAGAAAAGGTTGGCCTACAATATTTGTAAGGGTGATTAATGGCTCTTTAAAATTTTTTGCTGTGTAGCAGAGGGTATGATGAGGATAAATTGATAAAATACTGTAAAAGTGTGAATCTAAGAATGACCAAGCTAGAGTTCTTGGTTCTATCAGCAAGCTGCCTGAATTACATGTTGGTCCCTTCCACCAGTTTATTTGAAAACAAGGAAAAAGGAGAAAAAAAATCACTTTATCATGGATTTTCTTAGTGGGGAAAAAAAAACAAACCTTACTACTGACTAGGTAGAGAAAAAAAATAAACATGCATGTCATTTATGCCTTTCATTGTATGTCTTTTTTAAAAAAAATGTTTGTTCTTTTTTTGCATCCAGAAATAATCCTGATGATTGGATATGTGGCCTCGTGGGAACCGGAGTCTCCCAGTTGTTTCTCTGAATAGCTCAGCCTCTGAAGCGTTCATCTTGAACGCTCACGCTCTTCACAGCTGGTGCTTTCCCACCGCATGGTGCGCCTGCTGCTTTCCACACCGTTAAGTCAGCATGTCCCAGCCTGCTGCATGATCTGACTAGCACTACTCCACACAGACCACCAGCTACTGTTGCTCCAGGGTTTTTTTTCTTTCTGTTTTCTCCATTGGTATAAATAAACTCCATCAATCACCCACGTATTTCCAATGCCTGAGAATTAGCTTTATTAGTTTTAGAAACGAGTACCTAGAGGAATTCTTCATCAATATGAAAAAAATAAAAGAAAAGCATAAAGGAAATTAAGACGCATGGGTTTCAACAGAATTAATTCTTCACCCTACTCCTCCTCTTAAGTGACTATGTTTGCAGTTTAGTAGCAACTTATGGAGTAAGAAGTGGGTGATGTTTGTAAGCAAAGCAATTCAACTTTTAATACAAAAGATCTGTGATGATATAAATAAAAAATTTGGTGAGGCAATGCTAAATTATAAAAGTGCACTGAAAAGCACTATGACAGTATCTTTTATTTTTTTATTTATTTACTTTGACAAGGAGAGAGAGAAATAAGGGTCTTTCTTTACCGTTGGTTCACCCTCCAATGGCTGCTGCGGCCGGCGCACCGCGCTGATCTGAAGCCAGGAGCCAGGTGCTTCTCCTGGTCTCCCATGGGGTGCAGGGCCCAAGCACTTGGGCCATCCTCCACTGCACTCCCGGGCCACAGCAGAGAGCTGGCCTGGAAGAGGGGCAACCAGGACAGAATCCGGTGCCCCAACCGGGTGTAGCCTAATATGTTAATAACAACCTGGGCATCATCTTGGCTGAGGTTCTAGGAAAAAATTCAACGGTTACTGAGTACAACTTTTCCTTTAGAACATGCCATTAAATAATCCATTCAAAACTCTCTGCCTGTTCTTCATGTTCTGTGATCAAAATAGTCATTCACTAGAAAATATCCAGCAATGAATTAACAAATACATCAGAAACTGCAATTTTTCTTTTCCTTTATTCCCCGGGGATTTCTGAAAACCAAAGTAGAGTTGAATAAACTTTTGTGCAACATAATTTTTCTCTTTGATTTCATGCTTTAAAAATGAACTTGTACTGGAGAAATGGTTTTGGAAATGAATAAAATTCCATAGGATAAAGAGTCTTGATCATTCCACACATACTTGTATGGCTTAGGCTTTATTTAAAGTTGCATAATTGAAAGAATATCTAGTAACAGTTTTGTTCCTCACACTGTATTTAGTGTATGGACTGCAATGGGAGTGACGTGAGGATTTAAGAGATCTGTAAGAGACTGAACTGAAAATTTGTGTGTAAGTTCCTTAAATGATGGAAAGTTAAAGACCTTGTAATATTTACTCTATAAACAAAATTTTGTGAGTTTAGAAGAAAGGAGAAACTCTACTAACCTTCCAAGCAAAATGAGACAATCAAATGGTACAAGCTGGGACTGCAGGAGACAAACACCACCATCGCCATGGTTCTGCTGAATCAGCAGAGTGTGAAAACAGATTCACATTTTCAATACTGATGGTCAAGCGTTTGGTACTTTTGGGTAGCACTGATGGCACTGAAGCCATGGAAGGCAAGGAATGTCCCCAGAAAGATGCCTTAGAGGATGCTGTGTGCCTTTCTTTCTGTTTTCCTCCCTCCCTCTCTCCCTGCTTCCCTCCCTTTCTTGCTTCCTCCCTTCCTTTTTGAAATTTTTCTGTTTGCTTTACTTATTTGAAAGGCAGAGAGACAGAGATAAGAGACAGAGAGCTAGATGGAGAGAGCTCCCATCTACTGGCTCATGTCCTGATTTCCTGCAACAGCCATGGCTGGGCCAGACTAAAGCTAGAAGCTAGGAACTCAATCCAGGTCTCCCATGTTGGTGTCGGGGACCCAGTCACTTGAGTCATCACCTGCTGCCTCCCAGGGTGCGCGTTTAGCAGGAAACTGGAACCTGAAGTGCAGCCAAGTTTTTGAACTCAGGCACTCTAATAAGGGAAGAGGGTATGCCAACCAATAGACCAAACTCCTGCCCCCCACCCTGTGGTGGAATGAGAAGGCCATGCCAAGGTGGCCGCTGGCAAGCGAGCGTCAGTTACTCAGGAATGGCTTTAAAACCCACCTAGCAACGGAGCCTGCCTGGCAACAGGCTGTGATTGGATGGCTTTGAATCCCACCTGGCAATGGACCCTGCTTGGCAACAGGCTGTGATTGGAAGGCTTTGGAAACCGGCTGTGATTGGTTGGGGTATAGACCACCCCTTGACCGGATTGGCTGGTCTTGGCTATATAAGATGTTGTACCAACTGAAATGAATGAGTCTGCAGGCTGCTCGCCTCAGGCCTGCTTTCACCCGACTCCCGGGGTCCGTGTGGTGACTCCGCGCCTCTTGCCCCCACCACGCTCCTCCTCTCCGAAATGAATCCACTGCAACATTGTTGAGAAATCAACTGCAACACCACCCTACTCTTCCTTCTTTTTTAACCAGTGGCTTTTACCCAGTGCTGTGAGTCTTCTGAGCTGTTATGTTTCCAGATACTCAGAGACAGGCCTTGTTCTCAGGAAGGGGCTCCTTTAGTCTGCCAGCTGAACTTTTAACATTTTAAATTACATTAGTACCTAAGAACACATTAGACAAAACTGACCATTTCCTTCTTGTTCAATTAGTTATGCTTAGAAAAAAGTTCATACTATTAAAGTATTTAAATATATGTTTTTGTCAATTATTGTTTGCTAAATCCTATGTCATTACTGATAATTTGATTGTTTTTGAGATTTATTTATGTATGTATCTGAAACTCTAAGTGACAGAAAGAGGGACACACACACGCATACACACACATAGAGAGAGATGTATTCTGCATGCCAGTTCACTCCCCAAATGCCTGCAGAGACTGAGACTGGCCCAGGCCCAAGTCAGAGCCTGGAACTCCATCCAGGTCTCCCACATGGGTGGCAGGGACCCCTGAACTTTGTCCATCATCCTCTGCCTTCCCAGGGGCAGCAGTAGGACGCTGGGGTTGGAAGCCAAGCAGCTGGGACCCAAACTTGCACTCGAATATGAAATGCTGGAGTCCCAAGGGGTAGCTTACCTATGCCAGAGCATCCGCCTCAATAAAGCTGCATTTTAAGCAAAGGTTTGATTCTTTCTCATTTTACTTCTCTCAGATTAAATACCTAAATATAGTCAGTGCAATAAAATAAGCATTTTGAATGTTTTAATAACTGTAAGTAATATTTTAAAGGTTCATTTGCTATCTCAATTGTTTTTGGTTTTTGAATTGTCTAATGATTTTCCAATGATTTTAACATTTCATTGCTATTTATTTCCTGTCCCATTGAGACTTTCTACTACTTTTGCTTTCTGGAGATGAACTTTATAATACTGTTCTGTTCTACACTAAAGGACACTTTTCTTCTTCTAAACTTGTGATTCCATAAGCCTGGTTTATTTTGCTGAAGTCCTACTGATGTGATTATTTGATATTTGTCAGATTTTCTTCTTATCTTGTCATCATTTATGGCTTACTTAATAAAGCCTTATTGTATGGTTGATTTTTCTCTTTTTGCTGTATTTTAAAATCATCTATTTTAAGGTTTTTTTTTTTTTTTAAAAAGATTGACTTTATTTATTTGAAAGATGACAGAGAGATGGAGAGACAGAGGAAAGAGATCTTCCATCTACTGAATCACTCTCCCAATGGCCCTGACAATCTGGGATGGGCCAGGCTGTTGTCAGGAGCCAGGAACTCCATTCAGGGCTCCCATATGGGTGGCAGGGACACAAGCACTTGGGTCATCCTCATGCTTTTCCAGGCGTATTAGCAGGGAGCTGGATCAGAGTGGAGCAGCTGGGACTCAAACCAGCACTCGTATAGGATGCCAGTATTGCAGGCAGTGGCTTAACCCAGTGTGCCACATACCTATCCCCTTAAAAATAATTTATTATCAAGTAAGTCTTCAGTACATCTGGCATTAAATAACTCAAATTACTAAAATCCTTCTGACATTATTATCTGCCAACAGGTACATTCCATGAAGGTAAGGGTTTCTGAGTTCTTCACATATACAACCTTGCTGCCTGGAATGGCATGCTTGAATCCCATATGGGTACCAGTTTGTGTCTCAGCTGCCCCTCTTCTGATCCAGCTCTCTGCTGTGGCCTGAGAAAGCAGTGGAAGATGGCTTAAATGCTTGGACCCCTACACACATGTGGAGACCCAGAAGTACCTCCTGGCTCCTGGCTTTGGATCTGCCTAGATCTGGCCTTGTGGCCACTTGCGAAGTGAACCAGCAGATGGAAGATCTATCTCTCCTCTTTCTCTGTAACTCTGCCTCTCAAATAAATAAAATTTTAAAAATATGATGAAAAGTTTTTGCTTATGAATTTGAAGCAGTTTTGTTTGCATATTTCATAGACTGTGACCACAAATGCTAATCAAAGATAGTGCAGGAAATGGCCAGAATAAGAAGGAAAACAGTACATTAAATAGTAGCCACAAATACAATTTTGAAGGGGAAACTTCAGAAATTTAAATTCCCAATTCCTTCTCAAATTTTCAAAAATATTAAAAAGATTGTTCAAAGTTAAAATTCTTTCAAGCTAAAGTTCTTTTCAAAAGTATGATACAAAAGTAAAAAATGTTATAAGGTATAGACCGCCTTTCTCCCCCCAAAATGCTGAGAGGCAACAAATGTTTGGCTAAGATGGCAATTGAGAGGTTGGCGCTGTGGCATGGTGGGTAAAGCCGCCACCGGCCCACAGGGTGCCTGTTGGAGACATGGCTGCTCCACTTCTGATCCAGCTCCCTGCTAATGCACCTGAGAAAGCAGCGCCAAGATGGCCCAAATGCTTGTGCCCCTGCACCCATGTGGGAGACTCGGAAGTTCCTGACTCCTGGCTTCTTCTAGCCCTGCCCTGGCCATTGAGGCTATTTGGGGAGTGAAGAACCAGTAGATGGAAGATATCTCTCTCTCTCTCTGTCTCTTTCTCTGTGTGACTCTGACTTTCAAATAAATACATCTTAAAAAGAAAAAAAAGACAGTGATTAAGTTGTGATGTCCCATATTGGAGTATCCAGGTTTGAGCCCAATTCCAGCTTCCTGCTGATGTGGACCTTGGGATACTATGGTGATGATACAAGTACTTGGGTCCCTGTCACCCATGTGGGAGACCTAGAATGAGTTACTGGCTCTCAGCTTTGATTTGGTCCAGTCCTAGGTGTTGCACACATTTGGGGAGTGAACTAGCACATAGGAACTCTCTCTGTATGTCTGTCTCTGTCTCTCATCTCTCTCTGTCTCTTTGTCTGTCAAATAATATTTATTCTAAAAGGGCAAAAGTACAGAGGAAAGTATATATGCATCCAACCTGGGAAAATGATTTTACTTAGTAAAGCAATTTTACCAGAGGAAGTTAGCGTTGTGGGGAGCAACTTGGACTAGACTAAGTTACTGGAATTAAGACTTATTCTATGCATCTGCTCTCCCACAATATGGTGCTGGGAGAGGAGTAAACAGCTTCTACACAGCTGCCTCCAGTTTGACCAATAAACTGCAGGAGCTGCTCCTGATTGGAGGAGAGCAGCATGCTTGGCGTGTGGGTAGCAGAGTTGGGATTGGTGGAAGAGGACTATAAAGGAGGAGAGAGACAACATGCACCGGGAACATCTAAGAGGAACATCAAGATAACATCTGAGCAGCCCCCGAGAGAGCCGGCCGGCGGTGTGCCGCTCCCCCGTGGAAGTGGGGAAAGTGGCAGGGGGAGCCGCCCTTCCACGGAGGTGAAAGGATCGGCAGCCAACCCGGGAAGGACCAGCAGCAAACCCAGGAAGGGCCGAGCAGACAAAAGAACAGCGCAGGGTCCTGTGTCGTTCCTCCGCGAATGGGGGAGCGACAAGCGTGAACCAAATAGAGGACAGCATGTAGACAAAAGAGGAGGAATAAACACCCAGATGGAAAATATGCTTAATTTTGCTTTCCTGGACAATTTTTTTCCACCACACCATGTTGTATTCAAAGCTTTGTAATTCAGTACCCTGGGTTTTAAAGGAACTCATATGATTTGGAGCCATCTATTGGAATGCAAGAAAAAAAAAACACAGTCCATAATTATTTTTGTTGATGTATTATTTGAAAAAATATATAATACTGATATATATTTTTTAATTTGACAGAGTTAGACATTGAGAGAGAGAGACAGAAAGGTCTTCCTTCTGTTGGTTCACCCCTCAAATGGCCGCCACGGCCAGAACTACACCGATCCAAAGCCAGGAGCTAGGTGCTTCCTCCTGGTCTCCCATGGGGGTGCAGGGCCCAAGCACCTGGGCCATCCTCCACTGCCTTCCTGGGCCACAGCAGAGAGCTGGACTGGAAGAGGAGCAACTGGGACTAGAACCCGGTGCCCATATGTGATGCCAGTGCCACAGGCGGAGGATTAACCAAGTGAGCCACGGCGCTGGCCCATAATATTGATAATTTAAAAAAATATATTTGAGAATCAAAGAGAAGGAGAGAGGCAGAGGTAGAGAAAGAGAAAGAGGGAGAGCGCCTATCTGCTGGTTCGCTCCATCAGCTAAGCCACGCTGATGTTGGGAGATGGAAACACAATCCAGGTCTCCCTCAGGTGGCAGGAAGCCAATTGCTCAGCCATCATTGCTGCCTACCAAAGTCTGCAATAGCAGAAAGATGGAGTCAGGAGCCAGAGCTGGGAACCAGCTCCAGGAACTCTGATGTGGGGATTTAATCAGTATCAAGCTCGAGGCTAAACATCCACCCAAATAGAATTTCCATGATATACTGCTGTAGAGCACAGCCACATAAAAAAGTCCTTTTTGTACACATCAGCAACTTCATATGATTTAACTTGCTGTATACTGAAAAGTTGTGGTAAATATTTGTGTACATATATCAACATAATTGTTGAAAAATTATTAACTACACTGCAGTTAAAAACTTTGAGGAGCCCTCAACTAGTCCATTTATAAACCGAACATTTCTAGCTCTGTTTCTCTTATTCAAAAGAAAATCTGTTTTAAGACAAAAGACATTTCTACTTTTCTAATTTTCAGTTGTGATTATATTAAATCAACATTCATTTCTAATAAATATTAATCTCTTAATTCTTATAATTAATATTTAGTGTCATTCTTTTTTTTAAAGATTTATTTTATTTATTTGAAAGACAGTTGCAGAGAGAGGTAGAGACAGAGAGAGGTCTTCCATCCTCTGGGTCACTCCCCAGTTGGCCACAATGGCCAGAGCTGCGCTGATCCAAAGCAGGAGCCAGGAGCTTCCTCTGGTCTCCCACGTGGTGCAGGGGCCCAAGGACTTGGGCCATCTTCCACTGCTTTCCCAGGCCATAGCAGAGAGCTGCATCGAAGTGGAGCAGCCGGGACTAGAACCTGTGCCCATATGGGATGCCAGCGCTTCAGACCAGGGCATTAACCTGCTACACAGCGCTGGCCCCTAGCATCATTCTTTTATGTGTTCTGTTAGTTTCCCCTTCTACTCCTGTTTTCTAAACTTGCCTCACAAAACCAGTCTGACTAAGCTCAATGACAAGTGAGTTCAAGCAGCTTCACTGCTGGTAATGACGGGCTATTCGGCCAAATAACTGCCACTCTTCTGATTAAAATAGTATGTTATTGTTTTTTTTCTTTATTTCAGTTGCCTTGAAGCCTAAGATTTTAAAAATTAACTTAAAATAATTTTTGTCTGATAAAGCTGTGAGACTTGATTTCCCTTAAACATTCTCTGCAAGACGTTAAATCACTTCTATTTGTTGTTAGAGAGTTTGAGTGATCTGTTTGGGACTGTGAGCTTTTAAAGCTGTATTAATCTGGGCACCATTCCAACATCAGGAGTCTGTCTCATGTATACTGCATGTATCCTACAAACCCTTCATCATTTTTAGGGGAAAGTTCTCAAAATGGAAATTCTTACATGGTAACTTCTATGACACCTATGTATGTACAAAGGTGCCTGGTTAAAACAATTTATAAACATCTTGGTAGGTGTTTAGTGTAGGAGTTACGATGCCGCTTGGAACACTTGCATCCCATATTGGAGGGCTGGGGTTTGAGTCTTGTCTCTGCTCTTGATTCCAGCTTCCTGCTGATGAGCACCCTGGGAGGTAGCAGGTGAGGGCTCAAGGACTTGGGTCCCTGCTACGCATGTGGAAGACCCAGATTGAGCTCCCAGCTCCCAGCTTCAGCCTGAACTAGTGCAGGTATCTGGAATCAGCAAATGGGAAATCTCTGTCTCCCTGCCTTTTAAATTAAATAAATAAATAAATGTAAAAGAATAAAAGTCAGCAGTTAATTATAGCCTGCAAAATAGAATGTGAATTTCAAGATATCTAGTTTAGTATCTAAAAACACGAAATAGAGATAACAATAGTTTCATAGATTAAAGACATTCTTGACTATTCTATCATAGGTAAGCCAGAATTGTTATTGCCACCTTTTGACTTTTTTGCTCTGTTTATCTTTTATTATCCTCTAACAATTTATATATTTTGATTTTTTCTTGGATATTTTTTGCCTCTTGCCACTAGACTATAAATTCGATGAGCTTTCCCCCATTTATTTATACCCCACACCTCAATAGTCTGGTACTCAAAAAGTACTCAATGTATACTTGTTGATTGACAGAATGGATGATTGCTGAATTGGATGTTAAAGGCCATGTCATGTTTTGTGAATGTTGGAGGCCTGCTAAGAATGACTAATCCCATTTATTCATTTGTTCAACAAATATTTACTAAGTACATATTTTGTCCCAGACACTGTACTCATCTTAGATATGCAATGTTGAACAAGATTTGCCCCCGACTAGATCAGACAGATTTTTAAATGACTCTAAAAATAAAGTGGCTTCAGCTACACACAATCATTATGTCCTCCCTGGTTCTTTGAGCTATAAGCAGCAGGCCTGTTACCTGCCTAGGCCTGGGGCACAGGCTGTTCAATTCTTGCAGTTAGTAAGGAAGCAGACAAACCGCATGACACAAGCAAAATGTACTCATATGCAGTATCAATACCTTTTTCTGGAAGATAAATCCAAATGTGAACAACATCGTCCTTACTTGAAAAAACAAACATTATCTGAGAATAGAATAAACAGGATTTTAATTTGAATTGATCCGAATCATTACATCTAGTTCCGGGATATTTCCAAGAAATGTGCTAGTTATTGGTGATGACTTCAGCAGATTCCTGGGCTTCTTGTAGATGGTTTAAGCACTTTGAATCAAATGAAGAAAACACACGTAACAGGAATCAGAATGCAGTGAAATAGTTCTGGTCCTGAAGGCAGAGGACTTATGTTCAGATAAATTCCAACATGTATTGTAACCATCATTCACTATGCGACCTTGATTACCAGCATCAGTAAAATACTATAATCCTTGTCCTAAATGCAACACTGGGTTCTTGTGAGAACCAAGTAAGATAATATTTGTGAAAACACTTGTTAAACTATAAAACCTATGCCAATTCAGGATTTAAGTAGCCTGGGCAATAATGACCCATCTACTTTATTCTCAGTGGAAGAGTAGAAGTGATTTTCTTTTTCTTACCTTGTGAAAATTCACAAAATTCCAGAATTAGATTCCTTATACAAGTAACAATTTCTATTTTTTTCTAACCAATTAACACTTCAAATTTACCACTGGGTTTTCTTTTTTTCTATTCTTGGATCTGTAGTTCATGAAACAAGCTCCTGAAGCCCCATGGGATTTTCTGTTTCAAAAAATGAACAAACAAAAACAAAAACAAAAGCCCGACTTGCATGTCAGCGACCTGTGCAATTAGCCACATGTATTTGTTGAAGTGGGGAAGCAGTACATGTTACCAGAGGCAATGCTCCCATAAATCTGTCCTGTTGTTTAAAAAGCCATGCTCCAAATAAATAGTTGGAAGTCACAAGGATTATTAGCTATGCAAAGACCTTTCAGGCAAGCTTACATAGTTCTTAACATTATAATTTTGGATAATTGCCCCTCAAATTTATCTTTCTTTAATGTCTCTACTTGTTTAGACATTTTTGCAAATTTAGATTTGCTTCCAAGAACCCAGGTGAAGAAGTGTTCAGAATTATTTTGTCAATTTACTCTGTTAGAATTCTGGTTTTGCAGAATATAAAGAAAGGAATCATAAAAACATCTGTTTTTTAGTAAAAATAAGATAATTAACTTGGAGACTTAATGCTATATTTAGAACTCATGGAATTCTCAATGTGTTTTGGTTGAATTTCTTTAGTTTGTTTGATAATGGAAAACTAGGAACAATGAATGCCACTAGTAGTGAAAGATAACTGATTTGACATTAATTCACTGCATAGTCCTGTACCATCTTATCCACTGTAATGCATAATTGGCTATGTGTGGGGGGTTGGGTGGGCAGTACTTACTGGTAGTTTTGGTTTACAGTAAAATGACCAAATTTGCTTAATACAGATATAATGTTTTAGATTACATTCAGGATGTGCTTATAGAAAGAGTCTTCTAATTTTTTTCTCATTTTTCTTTATGTCTCAACAACTTAGCCATGTTAACAACACCATTTCTCCAGTGTTCCCTGTAACAGAGCCTTCTCTCACCCATGACCTTACCTACACTCCTCCAATATTCCAAGAAAAAAAAAAGCCAAAAGGCTCTCATCCTGGTTCTTCATCCCAGTTAATGTCATAATCACTCATCAGTGATACAAATCAGAAAGCCCAAAACCCTTTGTAGACACTCCTGTGTCTGTACTTACTTGAGAGGACTCATGCTATTAACCATGCAACAGGCACCCCTAAGTACTTTGTGAAAGCTAACTCATAGTTCTAACAACAGGTCCAAATCAAAGGCAAAGAGACATGGAATCTAACTGATTAAGGTTGCAAAACTAGTAAATGGCAAAGCTGCAATCTGAAACCATGTGGTGTGGACCCAGAGTCTATGCACTTAATCGTGACATCATGACTCTCCAGTCCATGAGGGAGGTTTATGACTTCTTCTTCATAAATGTCACTTAAATCCAACGGCATCTGTCCATCTCCCTTGCCACCATGCTAATCCAAGCTACCATCCTGTCTTACATAGTCCTTAGATATTCCCTCTCCCTCCCTCTAGCCCACTGATCATCAACAGACTGAGTTATTTCTTGAGCACATAAATCTGATCAAATAGGGCCCTGGCAAAGAAGCCTTCAACAGCTTCCCATGAACAGAAACATCAGGTTCCTCAGCTCTGTCTGCTTCGCAGACTTCCTCTGTTCCTTCCCTCCCACTGCCATAACTTGCTATGTTCCTGTTACACTTGGTTACTTCTAACTCCTGAAACGTTCCATGCTCTTTCCCACTTCACAGCCTCTCTCTCAATCATTCTTTGGGCTATGGATTCTCAACTTCGGTATTGTTAAGATTTGGGACTGATAGATCTTTGTTAGTATGTGGCTGCCCTGTGAATTCTAAAATGCTTAAAACCACCCTTAGCTTCTATTCAACTAGATGCCAGTAGCAACTGTCAGTTGCAACATTCAGAATGTCTCCAGATGTGCATAAATGCTCCTTGAGGGCTAGGAAAATGACTCCAGTTGAGAACCATTGCCTTAGACTTGTGAAGATTGCCAGAATCAAAGTGGAGTCGCTTGTGTCAGCCTTAACAAACAAACAAAAATATCAATAGAGCAGAGGTTATGAAGAAAAGGTTCTTATGCACAGCTGCCTGACAGTAACTATCACAAAATGACTCTACTAAAAACAGAATCTCACACACAAAAAAGGCCACTGCAACCTTATACCAGAAGTACTTTTAAAAATAACACCTGTTAGCAATGGCCCATTCATCCTCAGAACGTTATAAAGTTTTAAGGTTAGTGATGCTTATTTCAAAATATGTGATGTAAAATCATTCCTATTTATGCTTTTTAAAAACTTCCCCTTGACTCAATCTCTTTGAAAAGACTATTGCACCCATATTCATTCCCTTTGCAATACACTGGTATTCCCAAATGGAGACTCCCTCTCTGATTGCTACTTAGATTGCCAAATTTAACTGTTCTAGCTCTCTTTTGGTTTATTTGCATTTACTCCACAAAACTTGGCAGCCAGGGTTACTTCCTCAGAAAAGTCCTCTGCTGTAGGAACAGATGCTACAGAGAGAATTCCTGGAGAAGAAGACCTAGCGGCTGAAGTTAGTGTGCAGCAATTCCATTATAAAATGCTTTGGAATAAACACCCATGGAAGAGAGGGGAAGGAAGCAGAGTTGGGTAGGAGGAGACACCAAGTGCTGATGATATTTCAACCACTTTTCAATCCTCCTGGCATTCTTGAAGCCGGAGAGCCCTGCTGAGCCCTGTAATGACGTGAAGGAGCAGGACCTCTGCTTCCAGGAGAGTCATGGGCCGCAGGCTGTGCCCAGGACCAGCAGCATCTTGAGCCTGACAGCTGTCTAATAAGGCTGAGACCCAGGGCAGTGATCCAGCAAGCTTGAAAACACTGCAGGAAAGTCCTTCAGTCTTGCAGAAGGATCTGGGCAGTAGATGGAAGCACTCACTGCAGCCCGCCTCTTTTGCCTCTCTTCCCCACCTACTAATATAAGCTTGGGCAGACTTGTTTTTCTGAAGTCAATTCCTAGAAGACAAACACTAGAGCCTCCGTGTTGCAGCAGGTGTCAGAATTGTGCCTGATATTCATAGCTCCTTCCTCTAGAATTTATGAGGGTCCCTCACCCCAAGCTGTCACAGCGGTGTCGTCAGAACGCTTGTCTGGCTGTGGCTGCTGTGCTGTCCATAAACACTGGGCACAGGAGTAGCAAGAGAGGCTTAAGGCCGCCGCCGCGGCTCAATAGGCTAATCCTCCGCCTGCGGCACCGGCACACCGGGTTCTAGTCCCAGTCGGGGCGCCGGATTCTGTCCCGGTTGCCCCTCTTCCAGGCCAGCTCTCTGCTGTGGCCCGGGAGTGCAGGGGAGGATGGCCCAAGTGCTTGGGCTCTGTACCCGCATGGGAGACCAGAAGCACCTGGCTCCTGGCTTCAGATCAGTGTGGTGCGCCGGCCGCAGCGGCCATTGGAGGGTGAGCCAACAGCAAAGGAAGACCTTTCTCCCTCTGTCTCTCTCACTGTCCACTCTGCCTGTCAAAAAAAAAAAAAAAAAAAAAAAAAGAGGCGCTTAAGTGAGTCACCTCCATGTCCATCATGTTCCTCCTTGTCCCTGCTGTGGGTAGCAGCAAGTTGCCCATGGCAACTCCAAATGAGACAGCTTTCTCAGTATTGGGGATAGAAGCCCTTCCATCCTGAAAGAGTGTTCGGAGAGGGCACACTGCAGTATCCACTACACCAGGCCAAGTTCCTGCAGTATTGGACTTCATAACATTTACCCCAATGGTACTGACATTTTTACTTGGCAGTGGGTAGAGGATGTCTCCTCTTTACTGTTGCAGATCGCTCCTCTGAAGTTTCCTTGACACAAAAGCAAAATGCAAAGCTCATGTTAGCAGGCACATTCTCATTCTGACGTGAGGGGCCTGAGTGTCTACCTACTCTGTCCAAGATCTACTGAAGAGTACTGGAAGACAGGGGCAGGCGCTATGGCATAGTGGGTAAAGCCTTCACCTGCAGTGCTGGCATCCCGTATGGGTGCCATTTCATATGCCAGATGCTCTGCTTCTGATCCAGCTCCCTGCAATGTGCCCAGGAAAGCAGTGGAAGATGGCACAGGTGCTGGGCCCCTGTACCCATGTGGGAGGCCTAGATGAAGCTCCTGGATCCTGGCTCGGCTTGGCCCAGCCCTGGTCATTGCAGCCGTTTAGAGAGTGAACCAGTGGATGGAAGAACTCTCTCTTTCTCTGTTTCTTTCTTCTCTCTCTCTCTACCTCTCTCTCTCTTTTTCTCTAACTCAGCCTTTCAAATAAATAAAATAAATCTTTGAAAAAAAAAAAAACCCGAACTATTAGAGAATGAATTGAGTATGAGCCAGGATCCCCAGAGGTTAAAGGCCACCCTTATGTGGATTCTGCAAAGTCCAGCAAGCCATGGGGCCCAATAAAATGCCACTCTGCACCGTCTCTGAGTTCCAACTTTAGGTAATGCTCTTTCCGCAAAGTTTTCTGTAAATGGATTTTCTTCTGTGCCTTTAGACGTGATTTTGATTGTTAATGTCTGTTTTCTCCACTATAGAGTTGTCTCCTGAGAGGAGTGATTGTGCCACTGCATGAGAAGAAAGGAGTGACTCTGCCCCAACTGATTTTAGCGGGAACTCCCCCCTCCCCCAGAGCAAGCCTTGTCAGTGCGCTAGAGAATGCCACCAAACTTGTCATCCACAGGACAACAAAAAGTTGACCAAATGGATTTTTGTAGGTGACAGCAACAGTGAAGTTGCTAGTAAGCTTTAGTCATCCATCAACATTCATGGGGGGATGGGGTCAGCTCCAGGAACCCTGTGGGACCTTATATAAAGTGGTGTAGTACTTGCATGTAGCCTACACACATCTACCTGCACACTTCAGGTCATCTCTGGATGACTTGTAATACCCATACCACGTGAATGCTATGTAGATCGTTATTGCACTGTACAGTTCAGGAAATGAAAACAAGAAAGAAATCTGTACACATTCAGCACAGGTGCTTTTTGGAAATATTTTTGTTTCACCCTTGTTTAAGTCCACACACATTGAACTCGCAGGCACTGACAGCTGACTGCAGCATTATTTTGTCTTCCTCCACGGGGGTTATCAGTGATCAGGGGAAAGCTCCCCAGATTGAAAACAAACATAAAGAGGCATTAATTAATGTTAACTATGCCATTTGAGCTCATGAGATGCGTTGATTTTTAGAAACAATTCTTTGTAACACATACCCTGTGCCACCTTCCTTTCGATGATCAAGCTTCATTTGTGAATGTAGGCAACTGTCTCATGCTGGCCATTTTGCTAGCTCTCGGATTTTTCTCTCTCTATCATGTTATTTTAAGGACAACGTTTATTCTTTGCCATTATTTCTATCAAGCAAAGGGATCACGGATACACACATACTAGGGCCATGTGGTGCACGTATAGCAGTGTTTACTAGGACAAAAGTTACAAGCAAAGTAGCAGCAGCAATGCAATCCTTTAAAGGCTGATTGCCCCATGGTATATTCTGTAAGCAGCATGGCTCAGTACAAGCAGAGAAGGTCCCGCCTGGGTCCGTGGGCTTGGCAGAAAGCTGGATATGCTGTGGAGAAACCCCTTACGTTTTACACATTTACGGGTTGCCTAGAAGAATCCCTGGAACATTTTGTTTCTCCTAGTCAGAAGACATACATCAAAGGAACAGCTGGAACAGTACCGGCCGTGAATGTACTAGAGGCCAAGGTCTGCACACCAAGGGCTCTGAGTAACCTTGCCCGCCAGCGATGCTCGCATCATCCAAAGCTTTGTCTGCAGACTGCAGTGGAACCATCTCTCCACTACATTACCAAAAGGGGAATGGAAACATGTCTCAGGGCCATCCAGGTTTGTCTCTCATCACCTTCCTCCTGACCTTAACCATCTCCCCAAGCACCTTTCCCTACCACCATTTGTGACTACATCTCTGAGCTGGTGGCTCTCTGCTCTCTGCTTCTTCTTTATTGTCTTGGAAATTTTGTCACAATCTTGGACTTCTTTCTTTTCCCCTCCATGCTGTATTTTTTTTTTCGCCATTCTTTATTTTTAACATACTTATTTAACAGTGTCTTATGTAATTGATCATCATAATTCAAAATACTTTGCATTTTGGACATGCCCTTGGTGCAACAGCACTACCACTCTTGTCACCCTGAAACAGAGTGAGTCCTGTGAGAAGGCTGACTTGACCACACGCTCCTACGCTTTAAGATTTTGGTGCCTCATTTTTTTCTGCACTCTTACCACTAAGGGATGACTAAGAGAGGTAGTTTAGGTGACAGCACTTTGTCACCTGAATTTGTGCTGTACAAATCAAGGGCATTGTTGACCCTGTTTGCTAGCAGTGGTGGAGAGCTCTGTGCAGAGGCCAGGCCTGACCCTTCACCTGATTTCACACAGACTGGAGAATGCTCCTTGGAGAAAAGTTGACAGTACAGTGTGACGAATGCCTTCTGCTATTAAACAACTCCAATGATAGTATTTTAACGAAGAACTGGAAATGCGCTTATTCATGTACATAGTGTTGAATAACGGCTGAACAATACTTAGTAATAGCTATTAAAGTTCTAGGATTCACAGCTTCATCCCTCTCTATTTCAAGTCCATGGAGCCTCCTTCTATATCTGTGTCTCTCAATGTGTTTGTCATTCTTAGTGTGGCATCATGGTGTGAACTACATTCTAGAGTGTTTGAGTTAAGGGCTTGCGGCCATGCGTAGTGATTTCAAGTTGGATGTCTTTGGACACAGACCTTCACCTGGCTGAATCTGTTTCCTTAGAGAATGCAGACCTTGTAGTTTTTATGTGAAGATGTGCACTCATTAAATCACAGCCACTAACAAAAGAATTAAAAGATGCCAATGTAGTGAATATACATACAAGGGTACTTAAAAATACTGCTAGAAGTAACAGGTAAGCTTATTTTGTTGCAGAAACATTTGAAATCCATGAATAACTTTTTTGTAATACACATTTCCATGAACTTTTGAAGACCCCTATATACATGAATTTTAAAAAATACACATGAATTAAAAAAATAAGCTTATCTTTTAATTCCATTTTCCATGACCTTTTTGAAGTGCCTTCACAATTTAGATAAGGAGCCTGGAGGGTTGGATAACAAGTTGGTTAGGTTAGTGCCTTCTTAGTGTTATGAACACTCAGGCTTTTTTATATTTCTCTTCTGGTTGGTTTCTTTTTTCTTTTTCCTTTTTTTTTTTTTTTTTTTGACAGGCAGAGTGGACAGTGAGAGAGAGAGAGAGAAAGGTCTTCCTTTGCCGTTGGTTCACCCTCCAATGGCCGCTGTGGCCCCGGGCGCTGCGGCCAGCGCACCGCGCCGATCCAAAGGCAGGAGCCGGGTGCTTCTCCTGGTCTCCCATGGGATGCAGGGCCCAAGCACTTGGGCCATACTCCACTGCAGTCCCGGGCCACAGCAGAGAGCTGGCCTGGAAGAGGGGCAACCGGGAAAGAATCCGGCGCCCCGACCGGGACTAGAACCTGGTGTGTCGGCGCCGCTAGGTGGAGGATTAGCCTATTGAGCCGTGGCGCCGGCCCTGGTTGGTTTCTATTCTTAGAGTTAAACCACCATGTGGGGTAAGAAGGCAGCAGGTGATGGTTCAAGTAGTATTTCCCTGCCACCCATGTGGGAGACCCAGATTGAATTCCTGGCTCTGGTTTCAGTCTGGCCCAGCCTCAGCCATTGCAGGCATTTGGGCATTCAAAAGAGGGAAGTGCTTTTTTTCTCTCTTTCAAATAAATAAAAGAAAGAAATAAGCCATCACGCAGGTGGCTGCCACATTGCCAGGCATGATCTCCCTCACAGTTGCAACTAAGCAGGAATGCTGTTGGCTCTTAATGGAACTCTGTATATCTTGACCTTTTACAATGATTGTGTCAGAGAACCATGCCAAAGCCACCAGGGTACCTGAAAGTGTTACTGTCTGGCAGTGTGGGTCTCTATTCGAAGGAGAGTTGTGACAGCAGGCAAGTGACAGTGTGTACTAAATGGAAATCTAGCCAGCACTGCCACAACAGGCAGTGATACATAGCAGAGGTGAAGTATGTTTTAGTTTCCAATTCCCCCATATCTGTTTTGTCCTCTTTCAATTGAAAAATTGATATATCATTTCATTCTATTTTGTTTCTTCTTCATATCCCTATTCTTATTTTATTACTATTTATTTTTCTGCCCATAATGCATAGATAAAACATTCATTTTTGAAATAATGTTTTGTTTTGGGTTCTTTATATGTGTAACAAATGGAATGTTTTCTATCTCTACATAGGAAAAAGAAAGCAAGCCACCTGATTCTTGGTGTAAGCAATAAGCATAAGTACAGTAAATACCAGCAGAAAAATGGAAGAACTAAGGTGTCGCTCCCCGTCTTCGTGGAGGAACGACACAGGACCCTGCGTTGTTCTTTCGTCTGCTCGGCCCTCCCCGGGTTTGCTGCTGGTTCTTCCCGGGTTGGCTACCAACCCTTCCACCTCCGTGGAAGGGCGGTTCCCCCTGCCACTTTCCCCACTTCCGCGGGGGAGCGGCACACCGCCGGCCGGCTCTCTCTGGGGCTGCACAGGTGTTCCTTCAGATAGATGTTCCTGGTGCATGTTGTCTCTCTCCTCCTTTATAGTCCTTTTCCACCAATCCCAACTCTGCTACCCACACGCCGAGTACGCTGCTCTCCTCCAATCAGGAGCAGGATCAGCTCCTGGAGGTCATCACTCAAGTTGGCAAGAGGCAGCTGCGTAGAAGCTGTTTCCTCCTCTCCCAGCGCCATATTGTGGGAGAGCAGATACACAGAATAAATCTTAATTCCAGTAACTTAGTCTAGTCCGAGTTGCTCCCCACACTAAGGCACTGATGGCAAGCGGGACTTAAGTTTGAAAGGAGAGTGCCAGAAGTAAGGGCGATAGACAGCCATCCCAGCTATCCCATGCACTAGCTGTATGATTTTAGGCCAGCTCCCTCAACCTCAGTTTGTTCATCAATTCAGTAGGAATAATAAAAGCACCTACCTTATGGAATTTTTGTAAAAATTAAATGGGAAAAATGCATGCAAGTCCTCAGAAGAACTACAACAGGAGCTAATCCCTTCACGTTGCCGGCTAGTAAAGTACCAAAAGAGTGAAGCACCTGGGTCAGGAATTCTGTGCCAAAGTAACTTTCAACTGGTTAGAATCAGGCCTTCTGATTGTCCATGTATAAGTATCTTTCACTGTAGAATTTACCTTTCGCTTTCATCCCTTACTGTTATCTGTCCATTCAACACAATGGAATCCAAAAGGGACAAATACCACTTGTTCTCCTTGATAGGTGACAACTAACTGAGCACCAAAAAGGAAACCTGTTAAAGTGAAATGAACACTATGAGAAACGGTGACTTGATCAGCCCTCACCCTGACTGTTGATGAGCAGCTTAATATGTTATCCCTCTTAGTATTTTTTTTTTGTTCTACTTAATACCTTTGGTTGAATACTGTAATCAATACACAATTGTCCTTAAGTGCTGCAACTTAACTGAAAAGTGATTGCTGTTAAATATAAGAGTGGGAATAAGAGAGGGAAGAGATGTGCAATTCGGGACATGCTCAAGCTGATTTACCTCAAACAGTAGACTTAGAAACATACCAGGGGATTCGAATTCAATCCCATCGAGGTGGCATGTACCAATGCCATCTCACTAGTCCCAGTGATCAATTTCTGTTCACAATTGATCGTAATGATAGGACTAAGAACCAAAGGGATCACATAAACAAGAATAGTGTCTGCAAATACTAGCTGATAGAATCAAAAAGGGAGAGAATGATCCAACATGGGAAGTGAGATACACAGCAGACCCATAGAATGGCAAATGTCCTAACAGCACTCTGGCCTCATAATCAGCCCTTAAGGCATGCGGATCCGGCTGAAATGCCCATGAGAGTATTTCAGGCATGGAAAGCCAAGACACTCTGGGGAAAAAAAAAACCTAAATGAAAGATCTCCACGAGTGAGATCCCAGTGGAAAGAATGGGTCATCAAAGAAGGAGGTACCTTTCTCTGAAGGGAGGAGAGAACTTCCACTTTGACCATGGCCTTGTCTAAATAGGATCAGAGTCAGTGAACTCAGGGGGCTTCCATAGCCTTGGCAGCTCATGACAAGAGCCTAGGGTGATTACTGATGCCATAAACAAGAGTGTCGGCATGGCAGCCATTGGAGGGTGAACCAACAGCAAAGGAAGACCTTTCTCTCTGTCTCTCTCTCTCACTGTCCACTCTGCCTGTCAAAAAAAAAAAAAAAAAAAAAAAAAAGAGTGTCAATTTGTTAAGTCAACAACAGGAGTCACTGTGCACTTACTCCTCATGTACGATCTTTGTCCTTATTGTGCTGTACATTGAGATTTAATGCTATAACTAGTACTCAAACAGTATTTTTCACTTTATGTTTCTGTGTGGGAGCAAACTGTTGAAATCTTTACTCAATGTATACTAAACTGATCTTCTGTATATAAAGAGAATCGAAAATGAATCTTGATGTGAATGGAAGGGGAGAGGGAGTGGATAAGGGGAGGGTTGCAGGTTGGAGGGATGTTATGGGGGGGAAGCCATTGTAATCCATATTCTGTACTTTGGAAATTTATATTCATTAAATAAAAGTTAAAAAAAAAAAAGAAATTCTATGAGAAAGAGCCTCAAATCTCTAAGTCTAACTCTCCACTGTCTTGTGATGTCTATATTCACATTTCCAGCCTCCTGCTACACATCTACTCTGGAACATCAGTATCTTATAATACAACTGAGTACTGCTCATTTGGGCATAGCAAATAACTAGGTTATATACGGGATTCTCAGGGTCACCAAACCAAAGAGAGGAGCTAGGTAGGGCGTAAGGAAACAGCTTCTGAGATCTTGCACTAACAGTTCGCATGCAATTTTATGTCAAGAACTAACATAATCATCCCCTCCCCCACTTCAAACTGCTTCTGTTCCTGTCCGACTTATTAACAATGGCTCTATGAGAACAGACACATCACACATAATTTTGTGGCTGCCGTACTCAAAGCACTCTAGTTTGTGATTCCCCAAAGAAAACGACTGTTTTGTGTGACACCAACCTGCCTTTTCAGCCAGTTCCCACCATTTCACCTTCTGCACTTCCCAATTTGTCCATGCAGGGGAGGATTTCTTGTTCCTCTACCCATATCA
Source organism: Oryctolagus cuniculus (assembly GCF_051225735.1). NCBI lineage: Eukaryota > Metazoa > Chordata > Mammalia > Lagomorpha > Leporidae > Oryctolagus > Oryctolagus cuniculus. The sequence continues at coordinate 10,261,582 of NC_142874.1, read as the reverse complement.
ACTCGGTCAGTGGAGGCTGTGTCAATCAGACTGACCAAAGGCAGACACCACACAAGTAGATGCATCCATATGAATGGGGCATCCGGTCGTGAGAAACTCCGAAGAGTGGTTAGAATTTGATTTGGGGTCTATATACTCAAATTAGTAAGGTAAAGGAAGAGTGAGAGGGGAATTTATGGAGAAAGAGAAGACTTTGGAAAGATACATGGGCCCTCAGGAGAACAGATAGGATGTCTTGTGACAGTGTCTGTTTGGATGCCAGGCCAACTTCTCTTATCTGGGAGGAGATTAGAGTTGCCCCAGGGGAGAGTATTGACTGCAAATGGGTTCTTATGGGAGCCTCTGCTTTCAGGCAGATAAGGGATTGCCGGCACTCAAATGCCATGGGTTCAAAATGATTCTTATGCCAAAGTGGCGTATTCGAGGTGGCAGATCCTGATCTCTTTCATATGTCTCCCCTTTCCTTAATGTTATTTCATTACTCCTCAAGTTAAGTCCTCCAGACCTGCAAAGTCCTATACTCTTTCAAAATCTGACTTGGTTGCTCTTCCCCGTCAATCTCATGTAACTATTTTTTTTTTCTCCTGGCACCTCCTTTAGAAGTGTTTAGCTTGGAACATCCGGCTAATGTCAGAGTTAGTTACTTGTTTCACTTCCCCCAGTAGTCCCTAAACTTCTAAAGGCAGCAGTCATATTTTGTTCACATAATCTAGAACTCATAGTATTTAAAAGAATTCAGTGTTTATTGATAACTTAAAATGATGCTTTTGATTAGATTCATTCTTCAAATGTTTACAGGAGCCGGCGCCGTGGCTCAATAGGCTAATCCTCCACCTTGCGGCGCCGGCACACCGGGTTCTAGTCCCGGTTGGGGCGCCGGATTCTGTCCCGGTTGCCCCTCTTCCAGGCCAGCTCTCTGCTATGGCCAGGGAGTGCAGTGGAGGATGGCCCAGGTGCTTGGGCCCTGCACCCCATGGGAGACCAGGAAAAAGCACCTGGCTCCTGGCTCCTGCCAGGATCAGCGTGGTGCGCCGGCTGCAGCGGCGGCCATTGGAGGGTGAACCAGCGGCAAAGGAAGACCTTTCTCTCTCTGTCTCTCTCTCTCACTGTCCACTCTGCCTGTCAAAAAAAAAAAAAAAAAAAAAAATGTTTACAGTGTCCAACTTTCCATGCCATTTTCATCATGCGTTTGATTCAACTGGATATCTGAGATGTTTTAAAATCCTGAAAGCTTTATTGAGATATTTTCCCTTTCAAGACTTTATTATTTATGTATTTTTGCTCAATTAAAATGTAATCACTTTTGAAATTTATAAGAGAAAAACAGCATTATCTATTCTCATTTTGCAGATAATATTTTTGTAGTACATTTTGAGCTCTTTGAATTAAGATCTGTAGGAATGCTAAGTATTATTATTTCATAACATTAGCATTTTGGCTGGAAACCTCTCCCTCTAGGCACATATGGGATTTTATTTTTATGCATAAATTTGCATAACTGCTTCACTATCTTTCACAGACTAAAGTCTTCAGACATTAACTTGACAAATATCATGATCAAGTCATCAGTTTCAGTCTGGTTCAGTGGGTTTGAAACTTCTTAATGGAGATATTTCCATATGTATTCAGCCTTCAGTTGTGTTTATCTCTCTCATCTCCAGAGGCATTTAATTAGTAGTGACTGTAGACAGACTTAATGAACAGTTTTGTTTACAATAATAATTTATTTGATTTTATTTGGTATATTTAAAGAAATATTTGGTTACGTATCTGAAAGGCAGAGCGACAGGGGTAGGGGAGAGACCTTTCATCCACTGATTTATTTATTTTTAAAGATTTATTTTATTTATTTGAAAGATAAGTTACAGAAAGAGGTAGAGACAGAGAGAGAAGACAGAGAGAGAACCATCTACTAGTTCACTCCCCAGATGGCCGCAACAGCTGGAGCTGAGCCGATCCCAAGTCAGGAGCCAGGAGCTTCTTCTGAGTCTTCCATGTGCATGCAGGGGCCCAAGTACTTGGGCCATCTTTCACTGCTTTCCCAGGCCACAGCAGAGAGCTGGATCGTAAGAGGAGCAGCCGAGACTAGAACCGGTGCCCATACGGGATGCCGGCGCCTTAGGCAAGGGGTTTAACCTGCTGAGCCACTGTGCTGGCCCCTCATCCACTAGTTTTCTCCTTAAATGGCTGCAATAGACAGGTCTGAGCTTAGCTGACATCAGCAGCCAGGAATTCCATCCTGGTCTCCCAGATGGGTGGAAGGGACTCAAATACTTGAGCCATCATCCACTGACTCCTGGAATGCACTGGAATCTGAAGTGGAGGGAGAGGAGCAGGGCCTTCAGCTGGTACCTCAATATAGGATGCCACCTTCTGCATTGCAAGAGGCTGCTGAACACACTGCAACACAATCCCGCCTTCATTTGGTACCTTCAAATAACTCTAGGGCAGCATAAAATATTCAGGACCAAGTTTTTTCAGGAAGCAATCACTCATTTTACACAGGAGATCATTTGTACATGCAAGTGGGTGACTGTGCTATGGTATTTCATAGCTTATTGGTGTTCTTAAATCTTGTAACCTACGTGTCCTAGCTTCATCAGCCTACACATGAAACAGGCAGACACCCACACAAACCTCTAATCCCTAAGCACTCAGCTGCCTGCCTGCACATTTCCCATCCTCATCTCCACCTGAATACCCAGAAGACTGCTTGCTGGTCTTTGCACAATGTACTGGGCTAGGCATGCCTGCCAGAGGGGCCTCCTCCATTGAATGTCCATTTGGGTCTACAAGTTGGTTGACATGCCAATGTATGGCAGAGTCAAAGGAAACAGCTCTCACAACTCCTGCACAGTCCTCTTCTGCACAATGCACAAAGATGCAGTAGAACTACTACCTGGAGCTGCGCTGTACAATTAGCTTTCGCTCTTCTGCCTTAATTTAACTCCAGAGCCTCCTGTAAAGACTGGACAAATGTGCTACATGCTGTCATATCTCACAGTAACTCCAATATCAGGAACCCATCATCTCCCATGCACACAACCACTGCTGGGATCCCCTTCAAAACTTGTGTTGCTTTGAATGCTAGTTATGGACAAAATCCAGATCTTGCCCCCACCCACAATACTTTCAAATCTCTGTCAGTGAATGCAAATGAATACTGACAACTTCACTAGTTAGGAACACTTCATTTCCAGATAGTCCATTATTTTAGACTTTAATCCTGGTAAATTTTTGTAATTAAAACTGGCATTAGAAGAATGACAACTGAAATATAGAAAATAGGGGCCAATGCTATGGCGAGGTGGGCTAAGCCTCCACCCACAGTGCCTGCATCCCATATGGGCACCAGTTTGTGGCCCAGTTGCTCCTCTTCTGATCCAACTCTCTGTTTATGGCCTGGGAAAGCAGTGAAAGATGGCCCAAGTGCTTGGTTCCTTGCACTCACATGGGAGACCTGGAAGAAGTTCCTGGCTCCTGATCATCTCAGCTCTGGCCATTATAACCATCTGGGGAGTGAACCAGTGGATGGAAGACCTATCTCTCTGTCTCTTGCTCTCTCTGTCCATAACTCTACCTCTCAGGTAGAGTTAAATCTTTAAGCAAAAAGAAACATAGAAAATAAAAACATCTTGATGTAAAAACTTCTGAAACTGCATCTGTTGCTCTAACATTCCCAAACAGAGCTAGACTGCTGAGTTTCATATCAGTACCCCTCAGCTTCCTACCTGTGTGTGGGTTGGATCTATTCATTTTAAGTTTTGGAACAAGATAAGTCTCACTTCTGTTCAAGGCTGTGCATGAGGTCAAGTAGACAAGAAAGTGAAATAGAAGAAATTTAAATTGAAAAGTAAGAAGCAAAATTATCTTTCTTTGCAGATGATATTAAATTCATATAGAAAATCCTGAAGGATTCACTAAAAAAAAAAACCCTGAAACTAATATGTGTCCAACAATGTTACATGATATAAGATTAATGTATAAAAACAATTGCATTTCTATACTCTGACAATTAACAATACAAAAATAAAATCAATGAAACAATTCCATTTATAATATCAACAAAGAATGATTAGGAATAAATATGACAAAATAAATGCAAGACATACACATTGAAACTTATAAAATAGTGTCAAAGTGATCACATAAATAAGACCAAGTGTCTGGTAATAACAGTAGATAGAATTAAAAAGGAGAGAATGATCCAACATGGGAAGCAGGCCACACAGCAGACTCCTAGAATGACAAATGCCCTAAATAGCACTCTGACCTCAGAATCAGCCCTTAAGACATTCAGATCTGGGTGAAAAGCTCATGAGAGCATTTCAGGCATAGAAAGCCAAGACACTGTGGCAAAAAAAAATGACCTACTTGAAGGATCTCTGTGAGTGAGATCCCAGAGGAAAGAAGGGGCCATCAAAGAAGAAGGTTCCTTTCTCGGAAGGGAGGAGAGAACTTCCACTTTGGTTGTAGACCTGTCTAAATACTGATGGAGTTTGTGGACTCAAAAGGCTTCTACAGCCTTGGCAGCTCATAACAAGAGCCTCAGGTGATTACTGACATCATAAATAAGATTTTCAATTGTTAAATCAAAAACAGCAGTTATTGTGCACTTACTCCCCATGCAGGACCTCTGTTCTTAATGACCTATACTATGAGAATTAATGGTAAAACTAGTCTTCAAACAGTACTTTATACTTTGTGTGTCTGTGTGGGTGCAAACTGTTGAAATGTTTACTTAGTACAGAGTTGATCTTCTGTATATAAAGATAATTATAAATAAATCTTAATGAAGAATGGTACAGGAGAAGGAGTAGGAGGTGGGATGGGAGTTGGGGTGGGAGGGTGGGTATAGAGAGAAGAACTGCTATACTCAAAAAGCTGTACGTATGAAATTTGTATTTATTAAATATAAGCTTTATTTAAAAAAAGAAACTTATAAAATACTGTTGAAAGAAATTAAAGAAGACTTACATAAATAGAAAGGCATTCCATGATCATGGAGCAGAAGAGTTAACATTATTAAGATGACCATACTCCTCAAACTGACAGATTCAATGTAATCCCTATGAAAAATCTCTGTTGCTCTTCTGTAGATACTGAAAAACTGACCCTAAAATACATACAGGGGCCAGCGTTGTGGCTCAGTGGGTTAAGCTGTCACCTTTGACACCATCATCCCATATGGGACAGAGGTTTGAGTTCTGGCTGCTCTACTTCCGATACAGCTTCTTCCTAATGTGCCTGGGAAGGCAGCAGAGAATGACCCAAGTAGTAGGTCCTTGTCACCCGCATGGAAGACCTGGATGGCGTTCCATGTTCAGGGCTTCCACCTGACCCAGCCCTAGACTTTGTGGTCATTTGCGGAGTGAACCAGTGGATGGACTATCTTTTTCTCTGTCTTTCCTCTGTGTGTCACTCTGCCTTTCAAATAAATAGGCAAATCTTAAAAAGAAGGAGGAGAAAAAAAATGAACATAACAAGCCCAGAATGAACAACAACAACAAAAAACCTTGAAATAAAACAAAGTTGGAAGATTTGCACTTCTAGATTTCAAAAATTAATACAAAAAGACAGTAAGCAAGATGTACGATATTGGTATAAGGTTAAACCTATAGATTAATAGAATAGCAGTAAGTATATAGGAATAATCTCTAAAATTTACAGGCCAATTGGTTTTTTTCAAGGCTGAAAATACAATTCAATGAGGAAAAGAATAATTTTTTCAACAGGTTGTACTGGGCTAACTGAATAACAACTGACTGCCCTATCACATCATATCCAAATATCAACTCAAAATGATCACAGGTCTAAATGTAAGAGATAAAGCTAGCAAACTCTCAGAACAAAGCATATCAGTTACTCTTCATTATCTTGTATTAGGCAATGGTTTCTTAAATATAGTGTTAAAAGTAAAAATTATAAAAAAAGATAAATTAAACTGTATCAAGATCACAAATTGTTCAAAAGATATCATTAAGAATGTGAGAAGACAGTATGGAATTAGGGAAAATATCTACAAATCATATATCTGATACAGAGCTTTGTATCCATAATATAGAAAGAATTTGTACAACTCAACAATAAATAGACAAATAACCCAAGTAAAAAAATGGCAAAGGGATTCAACAGGAATTTCTTTTAGATTTTTAAGTTTTATTTCTTTATTTATTTGAAAGATATACTGACAAAGAGAAGGATGGACACACACACACACACACACACACACAGATCCTCCATTTTCTGGTTCTCTCCCCAAATGCCTGCAATAGCCAGGAACTCCATCTGGGTCTCCCACATCGGTGGCAGGAACCCAAGTACTTGAGTCATCATCTACTGCTTCCCAGGGTAAGCATTAGCATGAAACTGGATTAGAACCAGAGGTGGGACCTGATCCCAGATATGCCTTGCAGGTGTCCCAAGCAGTGTCTTAACCTGCTGTACCATGAAACCTGCCCCTGAACACATATTTCTGCAAAAAGGAAGGAAGGGTTCTAGTCCCGGTCGGGGCGCCAGATTCTGTCTTGGTTGCCCCTCTTCCAGTCCAGCTCTCTGCTGTGGCCCGGGAATGCAGTGGAGGATGGCCCAAGTGCTTGGGCCCTGCACCCCATGGGAGACCAGGAGAAGCACCTGGCCCCTGGCTTTGGATCAGTGCGGTGCGCCGGCCGCAGCGCGCCAGTCGCAGCAGCCATGGGGGGGTGAACCAATGGCAAAAGAAGACCTTTCTCTGTGTCTCTCTCTCTCACTGTCCACTCTGCCTGTCAAAAAAATAAATAAATAAAAAATAAAACAAGGAAGGAAGGAAGGAAGGGAGGGAGGGAGGGAGGGAGGAAGGAAGGAAGGAAGGGAAAGAAAGAAATTATATATAAATATATATATATACATGAATTCCTAATAAACAAATAAAAAGATACTCAGTTAATCATTAAGGGAATACAAATCAAAACAGCAACGAAACACCACTTCATTACCAGTACTGATGGATAAATTAAAAAGATAATAACAAGCACTGAGACAAGGATGAGGAAAAATGAAACCCTCATGCATTGCTGGTGGGAGCCACTTTGGAAAATAGTTTACAGACTTCTCAAAATGCTAAATATATAGTTATCATAAGATCTAGTAACACCCACTCCTAGATATGTGCCAAAAGAATGGAAATATATGCCCACCCAAAAACTTACATGTAATGTTCACAGCAGATCATGCATAAGAACCAAAAGGTGGAAACAACCCACATGTCCATCAGCTGACAAATGGGTAGACCAAATAAGATATATGTATGGATTTGATTATTTTCTGTCAATAAAAAGAACCAGTTGATGACAAAAGGTAGTGAAATAATGATACATGCCACAGCATGGGAGAACTTTCAAAACACTATGCTAAGTGAAAGAGGCAAATCACAAAAGGCCACAAATTACATGGTTCAGTTTCTATGAAATATCAGAAGAGGCAAACACAGGGACAGAGAGTAGCTTCATGGTTCCCAGGTCTGCGAGAAGGAAACAATGAATGGCTGCTTATGTGTGAAGAAAGGATTGGCTGATGATGAGCAGGGCTTGGCTGTCTGCAAGGTGTGGCAGTGAGATGGACCAGGAAGATGCCAGTGGCAGTGAGAGCATGAAGTGCTTTCAACTTCAAAAAGTTACTGAGTCAGTGTAAGAACCAGGAGCTCAGGCTCCTGGAAGAACTGCCGCACCCCCAGTGTATCGACAGGTTCCAGCTTTAGATTTGCTCCAGGAGGACACGAGTAATGGAAGATATCTTTGGAAAAGAATACCACCTGCTAGAAAATCTACAAATTCTGAACTCAGGGGAATTTGGTCAGTAGGAGAAAGAATCTGGCAGAGGAATTTCCCCGGGATCTACAAACCATCAGCGCTCACCAGTGGACCAGGATGGTCCAAGCCAATCACGGAAGCACTGGGGGATGCAAGCAGAGCCTTGGCTCTGGTCTCTCAGGCGTGCACCTCACCGATCGCTGAGGACGCTGCAGCCTTTGTTGACCTTCTGTGCAAGAGGCTGTGAAAAGTGTCTTGGAGCAAGGCTGGCAAGCCGACTCCGCCAGGAGGATGGTGCTGCCCAGGAAGCCAGGTGCAGGGGCCCTAGATGTTCCCTTTAATGGATTTATTTCCTTATCAGAAGCTGCCCTGGCGCCTCTGATCCCTAACAAGCAGCAGCTAGCCAGACTCACTGATGATGTGGCTTTCCTGGAAAACTGATCACTGAGTTCAAGATCCACGTTTAGAATCCTATAAACCTACACACAGAGAGACGTTAAACTTTTTGTTTTCAATTTATTGGCTAGATTAAGCACCTCAGCATTCCTTACTGAGTATGTAAGAAAATAAATGTATAATATAAAGTGTATTATATATACGTGTCCCTCAAACATGGGGAATAGTCATTGAAACAATTCTCATTTTGTAATATTTAGCAATTTGGATAGAGCCTGTCAGTATTATGCAGTTTCTATTTCCTAGTGACTCAACACAAGCTTTTTGCTTCATTGAGAACAGTGGCTGTCAGCGGTCTTTTCCCTGGCCCAGCACACAGCACACTCCCAACTGTATCCCTGGCTGACAGTCATAGGACGGGTTGGGTTTCAGCAGGACTGTCCCCACAGGCATCCCTGGACTGCTTGAGATTGTGACTCATCCTCTTTGGAGAATATGCTCTCTTTTCTCCCTGCCTCCTGAGAATCACTAATGTGGAACACAGAAAAATAGCCAAGGAACGATAAATCGTCTCCTTAGTCAACCCACTTGATAACATCACATTTTTTCCCAATAGCATGAGTATATCCCTTGCTGGCAGTGGAGGGCTTGCCAGGAAAATGTGATGTAAGATGTTCATGGGAAGCACAAAGTTGCCAGACCTCCTTTAGAAGAAGGGAAAAGTATAGAATGCTCCGTGAGGAATGACGCTCCTAAGAGGAGCCATGTACTCTGGACAGCTGTCCTGCAACCTCGTGGCTCATCCCTTTGTTCAAGTTCTGCTGCTTGGAGAATCTCTGAACATGACTTTCATTCTCTGTGGGATAGCCCTCCAAAATTTGAAGCTATTTACTATATCTTCAGGTTGAAACATCCCTTAGTTACATTATTCTGCATTTGTTCAGCAAATATTTAACTGAATTCTTTTTTTAAAAAAAAAAGAAAATATTGGCTGATGAAATAATGGCTGATTAAATTGTTCTGAAATTAAATAGTGGTGATGGTGACTGCACAATTTTAATATTGTATAAAATGTTGAAAAGATGAATTTTAGGGTATATCAGTTCTATTTCAATAAAGCTGTTTATTTTTAAAGATTTTAATCTATTTATTTGAGAGGCAGAGTTATAGACAGAGAGAGGGAGAGGCAGAGAGAGAGGTCTTCAATCCACTGGCTCACTCCCCAAATGGCCACCACAGCCGGAGCTGAGCCAGTCCAAAGCCAGGAGCTTCCTTTGGGTCTCCCACATGGGTGCAGGGGCCCAAACACTTGAGCCATCCTCCACTGCTTTCCCAGGCCATAAGCAGGGAGCTGGATCAGAAGAGGAGCGGCTGGGACAGGAACCCATGCCATATGGGATGCCGGCACCTCAGGCAGGGGATTAACCCACTCTGCCACAGCACCGGCCCAAAATCTGTTATTTTTAAAAAGTGAGTTATAAAGTATGGAGTACACTTGAAGAGGAGAGGAAACTTTTACATCTACATAAAAAACTTTTTTTTTTTTTTTGGTGAGTGCTGCATGCTTTTCATCTTTTAGACTACCATGCAATTACCCATTGTAAATCAGTCTGATCACTGTTTGCCCATACAGTTATGTCTAACTCATTTTTAAATAGATTAATTCATTTTCTTAATTCTTCTGTATCAAAATCAGTGATGCCTATAAAAACTGTCAACCTATGACCAAATACATGTGTAAAGAGACTGAAATCTCTTAACTTTATCAAAAAGTACAACACATTTCTATTAATTATGGGAGCCCTAATTATGTTGAACTTAGGTGTAAATAAAATTATGTAGTTTCTTATGTAAATCAAGAATATGGTCACTTTAAATACCCAAATAAAAACATTTCCTCTCCCAAGAACACAGGAAAATAATGCATCAGTAGCAGCAGCAAAACCACTAGAAATTGTTCTGCCTCCACCTCATTTTGGTCACTTTCTTCCAACGAAAATGATTTAACTAAACTCTTTTGTGGGGAGCAACTCGGACTATACTGTTACTGGAATTAAGACTTATTCTATGCATCTGCTCTCCCACAATGTGGCGCTGGGAGAGGAGCGTACAGCTTCTACCCAGCTGCCTCTCACCAACTTGACAAGCTGCAGGAGCCGCTCCTGATTGGAGGAGAGCGGCGCGCTCGGCGTGTGGGTAGCAGAGCACGGATTGGTGGAAGAGGACTATAAAGGAGGAGAGAGACAACATGCACCAGGAACATCTAAGGGGAACATCTATCTGAAGGAACACCTGTGCAGCCCCCGAGAGAGCCGGCCGGCGGTGTGCCGCTCCCCTGTGGAAGTGGGGAAAGTGGCCAGGGGGAACCGCCCTTCCACGGAGGTGGAAGGGACGGCAGCCAACCCGGGAAGAACCAGCAGCAAACCCCGGGAGGGCCGAGAAGACAAAAGAACAGCCCAGGGTCCTGTGTTGTTCCTCCACGAAGAGGGGGAGCGACATAGTGGTGCCGTGACTCGGATATGAAGCCTAGGCAGGATTCAGTGTCGCTCCTCCACGAAGAGGGGGAGCGACACTCTTTTTTTTTTTTTAATGTCAAAGAATGGACTCCTAGATGTCTCTAAACTTGAAACACAGTCACGGACAGTTTGTTTCAAACATCCTGAAATTCTGCAAGGCTATCCAGTAATGACCCATTTCTTTTTCAGCCACCTGGGAACTGTGGGTGGTGTGGGTTGTCCAACTATCTCCTGACTATGTCCCTGGAAAGGCGTAGCAGGTGTCATGCCAATGTTCCTTTGGAATTCTCTTAATGCCAAATCGATCATGTTTTGAATCCTTGTCAGTCTCATCCATCAATGCTGATTAATTCAGCCCATGATCACTAAATAACACTGTGACATGTAGTGGTAGAGCTCCTGCAGTGTTCACACACTGTGGCCAGGAGGCAGAAGGCTCTGTTCTTCCTTCTTTCCCTTCAGTGTCGCACAGTGTATGTATACAGTCAAGTCATAGGCAACAAACCAGTTATACTTATCCCCCTCTGCTAAAAATGTTCTGGATGAATCAGATGAAATATTTCAATAGCAATGTTTTTTAGCTGCAAAATTATATAACTGAGATACAGGACTCAAAATCCAGTCTCTTTCCTTAATAAAAAGAAAAAAATCTCTTCCTTGTTAATTGCTAGTCTACATATCCCACAATGATTATTTTAACTGCTTTTTATTTAAAAGTTTTTATTTACTTATTTGACAAGTAGGGGAGGGGGCATGCTCCCATTCTCTGGTTCACTCCCCAGATGCCTACAAAGGCTATGTACTTCGCTGGGGCCAAAGCTGGGAGCCAGAAATGAAGTCCACATCTCTGGTGGGTGGGAGAAACCCAAGAACTTGATCCATCAGTGCCGCCTCCCAGAATCTGAAATCAGGAAACTGGGGTCAGGAGCTAGATCTGGGAATCCAAGCCAGCCACTCCGATGTAAGATGTGGACATCTTAACCACCAGGCTAAATGCTTGCTCCTAAATAGCTACATCTTAAATGGCACAGATTCACTCAGAGGACTTTGAATTATGACTGTAATCTTAAAAAGCTAAACAAAATGGAATAGTAAATCCAACCAATTCACCAGGATTTTAAAATTCATTGCTGTCTTTTAGTATTTATATAATCCTAGAATAAGAGTAATTAATTGAAATATATGCTTAGCTTAACTTTGAGTGAGAATAAAGTAGATCAGTGAAGGAAATACATTTTGCTTTTCTTCTCATTTAGATTTATTAAAATTTCAGATGTGAATTTATTTTCAAATTTTGTAGTTGACTGATTTTTCTGGCAAATCTTAAAAGAGTCTGTGACTCCAATATAAAATGATAGAAAAATAACAGAGAAGGCTATTCATTGCTGCACCAAATCCCACCATAGGAACAGATACTGACAATGTTTACTTGTTGAATTAGATTCAACGATCATTTGTCAAGTGCCTATTGTGTCATAAACTATGCTTGGTCACTCTGAGTATCAATTGTGTGACACGTTTAACACTGTTGGTAACAGTTAACATTTGGTGCTTCTGTGTGGCAGGCTGTCGCTGGTGCAGTTCCCATTTTACAGATAATGCAAATGAGACAGACTGGCTAAGTCACTTGTTCAGGGCCACACTCCCAGAAATGCAGCACTGGGTTTCTGATAAAGGCCACCTGGCTCTGAAGTCCTCATGCTTCACAATGAGGCTCCTCTGGCCTTAAACTAAGCCTGCTGTATCTTCTCCTTTCTCTCTCTCCAACTGCAGCAATATATGGCACTTTGGTTTTACAACTTCCCTCCCTTTCTTTACAGTTTCACGTTTTCCTTTCTCTGCTTCCTCTCAACCTTTGTTGTCAACTGAAGCATCTTTATTTTATGCTGATGGAGCGACATGTGATTCGGATCCTGGATGGTGCCTTCATTACTTGATCCTGTTTCTTCGTTGTTCATGTGGACCTTGAAGCCCATGAACGGTAAGGGGCTCCTGCACTCCACAGGTTTGTGCACTGAGTCGGCAATGATTTGATCAGTGTGAGCAACCAGTGACAGATATGCATCTTGCCTGTTCACTCTGATGGCTTCTAGCCTTGGTGTATCTAGCATTTCACATCATCTAGGAATTGTTTCAGTCAGTGTTCTTTGGTGATGTCTCTAGAACACCCTTTAATTTCCCAAGGGCTGTGATCGTATGTGTCACACATCTCAGGCAAAGTCAGGCTTCTTTTCTAAAATAAAAAGCAAGAGATACCATGATCCCAAAGGCATACATGCTGCAACAACAAAAGAAGACATTCAGGGGTTTGGTGGAAACTTAGCTGCATCGAGAAGTAGGCGATGTTTTATACTATGAATCTTGTGTATTTTTAATCAATGAGAGCACTTGTGGTTTCTGTTTCCATTTGAGAAAGTAACACAGTAATAGTTATTAAATTAAGAATCAAATTATGGAAAAAGGTATTTAATACTGCCATCAATTCATAAGCAGTATTTATCTGTTCCCTTCCTTGTTTTTTATTCACTCCTCTTTCTGTTGGAAATGAACATGGGTATCATTATTAGAATATAGTATGTGGTTAGCATTAAGATCATACATTTTTATGGCAGGAGATAAAGTGTCTGTACATCTTAACCCCATGGTAATCTGGGCACACACGAGGAAGTGGGATTCACAGATCTTCAGAGACCCGTATTAGGTGCACCTGCTGGGAGGGAGCAGAGCTAGCTATGGAATACCTTCTCCCAGAGTCTTAAACTGGTGAATTTTCTCTTACCTTGATCTCTCTCTAAGTTTATTAGAGACATAGACATCGTAAGTAAAGTGATCTCTACACTTCCTTCTTCTCAGTGCAATGGTTCTAAAACTTGAGTAGCATTACTTGGGTTTTTTTGTTTCAATAGGTCAGGATTGGGGGCCAGGGAATCTGCATTGTGATGGTCATATCTGTAGATTTTATCTGTCAATTCAAAGACTAAAAATTTAAAAGTACCTCCTGCGTGCTAATTCCACCTCATTTTTATATATATATATTTTTTATCTTTTATTTAATGAATATAAATTTCCAAAGTACGACTCATGTGTTACAATGGCTTCCCCCCCATACCGTCCCTCCCACCCACAACCCTCCCTCATTTTTATATTTTATATAGGCAAATTATAGGAATCATTACATGAAGAATATAATGACCACAGTTTGAAGTCTTGAGTAAATTAAAGGGCAGCTGCAGAACTAGAGAGGAGTAATTTAAGTGGATATAAGTGGCTCTCCACAAACTGTGTTTGCTGTTCTTAAGGCAACTGAGTTTTTTTTCTTTTCTTTTTTAACATTCAAAACTAGGCTGGGTAATTTGAAAGCAGTTTTCTTCATAACATTTTCCATCCTTCCTCAAACCCCAACATTTGGGAGAAATGTCTGTTTCATGTTATTTTTGACACGTCTAATCTTTGTCCCTGAAGGAAATAGGCAGCGAAAAAATAAAAATGGACAATTTCAAAATCCAATAATCAAATTACATTTAATTGCCATCCTAGGCATAGGTAAACCATTTTCAGAATTCTTCCAAAGCCATTCATTTTCTCAATATTTGTTTCAAATTCTCCTCTGTTGGAAGACTTATTTCAAGCTGTAATTAATAATTTAGAGATGTTGCTAGTTTACTTCTAAAGAATGCTCATATTTGAAAATTAGCTATTACACTTATACCCCACCCTGTTACATCCAGATGCAGATTTGGAGTTTTGCTAAACTCTTTTAACTACTTCTTTGTAAATCTTTAGTTAAATTATAAAACTTGAAATTGAGAGTATGGTTACAGGGTGCACATGAGGTGCAGGGGATAATTGTAGCTTGGGATATCCACGTCCCATATAAGAGTACCTGGTTCAAATCCTGACTCCTCGACTTTTTAAAAAAAAAAGATTTTTATTTATTATTTAAATGAGAGGTAGAGTTACAGACAATGAAAGGGAGAGACAGAGAGAAAGGTCTTCCATCTGCTGGTTCACTCTCCAAATGGCCACAATGGCTGCAGCTGGGCCGAGCCAAAGCTAGGAGCTTCTTTGGGGTCTCCCAGGTGGGTGCGGGGTCCCAAGAACTTGAGCCTTCTTCCACTACTTTCCTAGGCCATAAGCAGAGAGCTGGATTGGTAGAGGAGAAGCCAGGACTAGAACCCAGTACCCACATGAAATGTTGGCGCCTTAGGCAGAGGATAAATCTACTGCACCATAGTGCCAGCCCCTCCACTTCTTTTATTTAAAAAAATATTTATTTATTTAAAAGGCAGAGTTACAGAGAGAAAAAGTTACAGAGAGATAGAGAGAGAGAGAGAGAGAGAGAGAGAGAGAGAGAGAGATCTTCTATCAGCTAATTCATACCCCAAATGACCACAATGGCTGAGTTTGGGCCAGGCTAAAGCCAGGAGCCTGGAACTCCCTCCAAGTCTCCCAGGTTGAGTGGCAGGGGCCCAAGCCCTTGGGCCATCTTCTGCTGCTTTCCAGGCACATCAGCAGGGAGCTGGTACTCAAACCAGCACTCATACAGGATGCCAGTGTCACAGGCAGTGACGTAAACTGCTGTACCACAATGTTGGCCCCATCATACACTTCTGATCCAGATTCTTCCACTTACTTATTTTCCCATTTAAGGAAAATTAATCAAACTTTCATTTTATCTATCTGTAAAACAGGATTTTAAAAAAAGGACTAAGCTCCTAGAGTTAGTTTGAGAATTGAATGAGGTAAGTAAAGCACTTCAGATGATACTGAAGTCTTCCCAAGTGTTCAGCTGGACTTGGCTAGTAGTAAATAAAGAAAAGATTATGAACTATGAAATATTTTCCATGGCTATAAGTACATTATAGTGGCAATCTATTAAAAACAACTATTAGATGCTAACGAGGCATCTAGAGAAGATGAGATGAAAATGTGATAGTGTGTAGAGATGCAGCCATGGGGCCGACATTGTGGCATGGTGGTAAAGCCACTACCTGCAATGCTGGCATCTCTTTTGGGCACTGGTTCAAGTCCCAGCTGCTCCATGTCTGATCCAGCTCCCTGCTAATGTGCCTGGTAAAGCAGCAGATGACCCACGTGCTTAGGGCCTAGCACCTGTGTGGGAGACCCAGAATAAACTCCTTGTTTGGCTTGGCACAAATCCAGCCATTGCAGCCATATGAATCAGCAGCTGGAAGACTTCTCTCTCTGTCTCTATCTCTCTTTCTAACTCTGCCTTTCAAAATACATAAAATGAATCTTAAAAAGAAATGCAGCCACAAAGGAATGTGGAAGAGGAAGAGCTTTCTGTAACAGTATAGAATTTGCTGAAAATAAATGTGATTTTCCAAAAAGCAAAAACAAAATATAGTGCATATACACATATATGTACACACACTCCTCCACCTGCGGCGCCGGCACACTGGGCTCTAGTCCCGGTCGGGGCGCCGGATTCTGTCCCGGTTGCCCCTCTTCCAGGCCAGCTCTCTGCTGTGGCCAGGGAGTGCAGTGGAGGATGGCCCAGGTGCTTGGGCCCTGCACCCCATGGGAGACCAGGAGAAGCCCCTGGCTCCTGCCATCGGATCAGCATGGTGCGCCGGCCGCAGCACGGCGGCCATTGGAGGGTGAACCAACGGCAAAGGAAGACCTTTCTCTCTGTCTCTTTCTCTCACTGTCCACTCTGCCTGTCAAAAAATAAAAATAAAAAAAATTTTAAAAAATGTACACACACATTCATATGAGAACACCACACAGATGTGTAAGACATAGGATACAAACTCTTACCTTTAGGTAAGTGTTGATAACTTGATCACTAAATACACACACACACACACACACACACAGAGACATACAAAAGGACTTCACAAAGTTTGTGGAATTAAAAGATAAGTTCATTTTGGTGTAAACATTTTGAAATCCTTTCATATGAAGGCTCTTCAAAAAGGTCACGAGAAGTGTGTATTATGCAGAAACATTCATGTATTTCAGATTCTTTTTTTTAATCTCTCTGTAAAAGTTGGCAAGGAAATGATATTCTATTGCTTTAGCATGGGGAGGAGGAGAAGTAAGGTTTCAGATACAAATGTAGCAGGGTGATTTTTTTCCCTGTATTCACTTTTATATCTTTTTAATTTTGAAATAAAGAAATACAATAATTCAAAACATAAATACATATAATTAAAATTATCTTGAATAACAATGAAGAGAGCGCAATTCAACAGAGATGACAAGAAAATAGAAATTACTAAGAAAAATTGTTACCCACACAAAAAGACTCACATATTGCTGAATGGCCTCTTATGGGAAAACAGAGACTTTTAACATTTTTTGTATGGAAAATAAAATAAGTAAAACAAAAAAATCTTCTTCATATTCTTATAACTTTATTTTCTCCTCATTGTGATGTAGTAAAAACAGTAATCACACTATATACTTGGAAATGCTCATATACTTCATTACTATACTTTTAAAAATAATCTAAAGTTGCAGTAAGTCATATTAACATTTAATAAATGAAAGCTGACAGACTGTCCATGCATAAGAATGTTTTCTTTAAACATCTGCATTCATCCTATAGCATATAATCAGGAATGACATGATTTTTAAGGTATTTTTGAATAAGGAATAAGTTTTTATACAATAAAATGTCAGAATCCACTCAGAAATCACTACTTAATGTTTTCTCTGATGTACTGTGTGCATAAAGTGACTGTTCAAAGATAATTTCATGAGGACAACACTTAATGACTTTAAAGGATAAATCAGCTTTTGTTTTTGAGAATAGGATAAACAGGAACCACAGAGAGAATGGTTGGCTTAAGCAACCACAAATTTATATTTGAGGTTTATTAGAGCAAACAATTTCTCTCTGTATGTCCTAGGAGAAGAATTCTACAAGAAAATTCCTTCCTTTTTCCTTCATAAAAATTTATTCATTTGAAAGACTGTGTTACAGAGACAGAGAGAGAGAATATCTTCTATCTGCAGGTTCACTTCCCAAATGACTGCGACAGATGGGCTGGAGCATGCTGCAGCGAGTCGGGAACTTCATCCAGGCATCCCAGATGGGCGGCAGGGACTCAAGTCACTGAGCCAGCATCTGCTGTTTCCCAGGTGCACCAGTAGGGAACTGGATCTGAAGCAGAGCAGCGGTGACTCTGGTGCTCCGACATGTGGTGTGGGCATCCCAAGAGATGGGTTAAACACTGCATCACAATGCCAGCCTCTATTTTATTATGATCAAGAGTAGTCTTAAAACAGAGTATTGGGGCCAGCGCAGTGTTGTAGTGGGTAAAGCCGCAGCCTGTGGTGCCAGCATCCTATATGGACGCCAGTTCAAGACCTGGCTTCTCCTTTTCTGATCCAGCTCTCAGCTTACAGCCTGAGAAAGCAGTAGAAGATGGCCCAAGTCCCAGGGCCCCTGCACCCACACAGGAGAACTGGAAAAAGCTCCTGGATCCTGGCTTCGGATTGACACAGCTCCGGCCATTGCAGCCATTTGGGGAGTGAACCAGTAGATGGAAGATCTCTCTGTCTCTCTCTGCCTCTGCCTCTCTGTGACTCTGCCTTTCAAATAAATAAATAAATCTTTTAAAAAACCAGAGTATTGATGTTTGTAGTGAGAAGTATGTCATTTATTCCACATGAAGGGAATAAATTAGGTTCAATACAATAATCAAAATGTTCTTTAATTATGGGTTTCTGTGTGGAGAGGAAACTTTTTCATACACATCAAAGACTGTACTTTTCTTCAAAAAAAAAATAGTGTGCACTAAAATAATTATAATACACAGGAAACACTTTATTTTTTCCTGGAAGTTGTTTAACCAATTCTGTGCTGATTTAGCTCTAAAAACATTACAGGGCAAGGAAAGTTTTTTTTATCAAGATATAAGTACATGCCATAAGGCCAATAGTTATACATTTGCCTAGATCAAATTAACAAACTTCTGTGTGTGCTAAGACCAAATTTAAAATATAAAATGTTTATTGATGTAAAGCCTTTAAACACAGTCCTGATGCTTCACATGGTCTCAATATGTGTATTTATTAGCAGGTGTTTTTGGCAGTGGAATCAGACATAGGAAAGCAAACTCATATATTTTTTAAATGATATTTAATTGAACCACATACACACACAGAAAAGCACACAAATCCCAAGCAAACAATTCAGTGGATTTCCCCAAAGGGGGAATCATCCATGTCAAGAAATAGAACATTATCAGACTTCGGTAGCCCCTCTTGCCCTCACCCAATTATTACCACCTCCCTGCTCCCCAAAGGTAGCCATGATGTTAACATCTCACAACTCTTTAATTCACTTTTGCCTAGATTTAAATTCTCCATAAAAGGAATAATATGGGGACCAACACCGTGGCATAGTGAGATAAGCCGCCACCTGCCATGCCAGCATCCTGTAGGTGCACCGGCTTGATTCCCCACTGCTCCACTTCTGATACAGCTCCCTACTAATGCACCTAGAAAAGCAGCAGAGGATGGTCCAAATGCTTGGGCTCCTGTCACCCATGTGGGAGACCCAGAAGAACCACCTGGCTCCTGGCTTTGGCCTGGCCCTGACCTGACCACTGTGGCCATCTGGGGAGTGCACCAGGGGATTGAAAATTTCTCTGTCTCTCCCTTTCTCTCTGTAACTCTGCTGTGAAATTAAAAAAAAAAAAAAGAGAGAGAATAATATGGGATGAATTTATATTAACTTTGTAGTCTGAGTAGCTCAGTGACAGAGTGACAGCAGAGACAGAGAAAGAGAAGAGAGATTGATAGAGATTGATTCTCCATCTATTAGTTCACTCCCCAAATGTCTGCAATAGCCAGAGTTGGGCCAGGATGAAGCCAGGAGCCAGGAACTCCATCCTGAGCCCTCAAATGGATGTCAGTGACCCAAGAACTTGAGCCATCACCTGCTGTCTCCCATGATGTGTATTACAGGCAGAACTCAAGCCAGACACTTCTATATGAGATGCAGGTATCTCAAGTGGCAACTTACACGTCTTCCTCTCTTACATTTTCCACAGACCAGGAGCCCTGCATGACATGGCTAAATTCTCTGTTCAGGGTCTTCCAAGATGGAAATCTGTCTAAAATAACAGCTCTGAGTCTGACCTACATTAAGATTAAAGTGAAAGTGTTCCCAGAGCTCACAAAGCTTTGCCAGAAATAGGAGCAGGTATTTTCGGTCAAATCTATTGTAAAAGCAGTTTTCAGAACAGTACTAGTGCAGCCTTTCTGTGGATCAAAACATTTATTACATCATAAATCATATTATATTGTCATATATGCATATATATTTACTTCTAGGAAAAAATTCTGAAAGACTTTGAAATGGATCAAAAATATTTTCTTCCAGCATATCCTTTCAGGTTTTCTCACTTTTTCATTGTGCCTTTGTGCTATTTGCAATTCAATTAATAATGGATAACTGATAACAAGCAAAGATTCTTCCCTATAGAAACATAAATTAGTTGTATTAGGTGGAAATAATTATTGATTGTGAATAAACATTTTGTGCATCTATCTGTAAACTTATTTCCATATTCCTTATTTGTATATATATATATATACACATATATGATTCTTCGAATTTTCTTTTGAAACTGATTGTAGTATCTAACTGATTCCATCATCAATTAATGACTTAAAAAATCTTTGCCATTTTTTTCATTTTACATTTGTATGAGAGTTATAATAATTTTGCTTTTTAAAGGGGAGAGGGAGCGGAAGAGGGGAGGGTTGCGAGTGGGAGGGAAGTTATGAGGGGGGGAAGCCACTGTAATCCATAAGCTGTACTTTGGAAATTTATATTCATTAAATAAAAGTTAAAAAAAATAATTTTGCCTTTTAAAAATATATTCTTTAATATAATTTACAATACCTGATGATTGTTTCTTAAATATGCCTATTGCATTGATGCTAAAACAAATTATTTAAATGTGTTAAAAATGTATGAGTATTGCTATTTTTTTTTTTTTTTTGACAGGCAGAGTGGACAGTGAGAGAAAGACAGAGAGAAAGGTCTTCCTTTGCCGTTGGTTCACCCTCCAATGGCCGCCGTGGCCGGCGCACCGCGCTGATCCGAAGCCAGGAGCCAGGTGCTTCTCCTGGTCTCCCATGGGGTGCAGGGCCCAAGCACTTGGGCCATCCTCCACTGCAATCCCTGGCCACAGCAGAGAGCTGGGCTGGAAGAGGAGCAACCGGGACAGAATCCGGCGCCCCGACCGGGACTAGAACCCGGTGTGCCGGCGCCGCAAGGTGGAGGATTAGCCTAGTGAGCTGCAGCACCAGCCGAGTATTCCTATTTCAAGATTCATTTTTAAGAAACTTCTATGATTTTGTTGATTCTGAGTCTTTGGTCAGGATTGAAATTGAACTTCATGTTACTAGTCTGTCACAGTTTGTTTTACAAGACACATCCATAATGCACCAAAAATATACATTTAGTCATATTTCTTGATTCCTTAACTCTTTTCAGTATATTCCCATCACCCTTGTGATAAAAACGAAATCCTTAACTGGCTCCACTCCCTCTTGAAAGTTTTCCACATTCTAAAATACTGTCCCTTTCCAGTCTCTCATATGCAATGTGCGTGTGTCTGAATTCAGAACCTCTACAAGTGTGTTGGTTCTGTGCCTACCACCCTCCCCTTTGTTCTTTGCCATCTCTCTCCTCCTCCTCCCCCCTTTCCCTTCCCTTCCTTTCTCCTTCCTGCTCTCCCCTTCCCTTCCCTTTCCTTCCTCCTCATTCTCCCACAGCGTACTTTATTCTTATCTCAACTCTTGCTTCTCCTCCTCAGGCAAATTTTCTAATCCCACTCCTGGAAAATCAGTTCTCTTTTTTATATACTCAGACCCAACTTCTCTTCCTTCTTAGCAGTTAGCCCACAGGTTTAATTAGGAATGCCATTTTTTGCTAATTAATCTTTTCCGTAAGATTCAAGACTGTTGTGCTCAGTTATATTTGCAACTTCTGGCAACACACTTGACATGTGATGTGTGCTCAGTAACCACTCAGCTACATTTGCATCTCATTATTTTCTTTGCTATGAAGGTGGGCAGACAAAGAAGATGGAAGGCAAAGAGCACATAGAGGCAAGGGAAGACGATGCTCAAGCAGTGTGCATGTCCTGAAGAGAACAGGGAGGATCCAACCGACAGGACGAGGTTGCCATGAGAGACAGAGGGAAAGGAGGAGAAACTGGGGTTGGAGCATTATGGAGTGGCTGGCCTGTTTGGCGGATCAGGAACACTCACCTCTTATAGCAAGAGAGAAGACACCCACAGTATGAGTGTAGATGCATTTGGCTTTATTGGCTTATTGATTATGTCTGGTTTTGAGTATTTTTACAATAAAATGTGGAGATCATCAACAAAGGAGAGAAGAAAGGAACATCAAAGTTGGAAGAAATAAGTAAGGAAATAGGTAGAAATGAAACCTCTCGTTAAACATAAGAGATTGCTAGACACTTTGGATGACCAGTTTGAGGGCTTCAATCACAGCTTATTTGAGTGTATATATTCCTATAATGATCTGGCGCAGATGGAATGAAGACAACTGGGCTCAACAAGGGATGGAATCCTTTTTCTAGTGTGTGCATTATCTAAGAAAGAACAAGAAAACTGGAGTCTTTGCATAACAGTGATGTGATGACCATGGACCTTGAGTAAAGAGGGAATTGAAGAAAGGGGAAAATAGTGACCTCGAGGAGGTACACGGGCAGAGGTGAAAGAGTTGGGGCAGACTGCACCACAAGCCAAGTGAACTGGTAAAAGCTACCAGAGCTAAGTGAATGGGCCGGAGTGTAAGATCCTTGAAACAGTTTCTCTATTTCACTTACGGGTAATGACAAGGTTTAGGCTAGAGCGGAACTATGGAAAGGGCTGGAAAAGATGGGAAGAGAAATTTAAGATAATGAGAGGTCAATACATTCACCCTGGGGTTGATCAGCATGAAAGACAGGGATCTCAAGTATTCTGTGACTGAAGGAGAGTGCCCCAGAAAATGACAGAACTGAAAAAGGTTGGTTGGTGGTATAT
This sequence comes from Oryctolagus cuniculus, assembly GCF_051225735.1. Lineage (NCBI taxonomy): Eukaryota > Metazoa > Chordata > Mammalia > Lagomorpha > Leporidae > Oryctolagus > Oryctolagus cuniculus. The sequence continues at coordinate 10,238,838 of NC_142874.1, read as the reverse complement.
CAAAGCAGATAATCTTCAAAGAAGCTGAGGTTTTTGAAGAAAAAGGCAAAAGAACAGGAAAGTTCTCTAACCCCTACCCCCTCTATCCTGACCTCTAGGCTGGTGTACACAATGAGACAAGGTTCACATTTGGAGTAATAATTCAACAGCTTTGAATGGGATGAAATGTGAATATAATTTTTCTCCAAAAACGCCATGTGGCGCTTCTCCACAGTCCAGGCCAGTTGTAGAGTGTGTCTTACCTCAGACAGTGGGTGCTTCTATCAAAACAGAACACAGAGGTCTGGGTAATACAGTGGGTTAAGCTATTACATGCGACGCTGGTTTCCCATATTGAAGTGCCAGTTGAGTCCGGGCTGCTCTGTTTCTCATGCAGATCCTTTAAGAAATTCCAGAAAAGTAGCAGAAGATGCACAAGTACTTGGATCCCTGCCATGTGGGAGACCAGATGGAGCTCCAGGCTCCTGGCTTCAGCGTTGCCCAGCCCTGGCTTTTGTGGCCATTTGGGGAGTGAACCAGTGGATGGAAGATCCCCCTCCCTCTCTCCCTTTCTCTCTCTCAGTATGTCTGTCTCTCCTTCTCTCTGTTACTCTACCTTTCAAATAAATAAGTAAATTTTAAAAAACAAAACCAAAACCTAGAAAACAGTATTTTGGGGGCATTTTCATCAGAAAAATTTCACAGAAATGTGTATTGTGAAAAAAAGAATCTTCATGGATTTCAAAATTTTTTCTACCAAAATAAACTTACTTTTTAATTCTATTTTCCATGAACTTTGTGAAGAACCTGCATACAAACCTATTTATGTACATTATCTTGAAAGAAAAGATTGATTTGAAAAAACTGAGCATTTCATATCAACAAGGTTTCCAAAATCATTTGATAATCTAAGAACCTCATTGTCACTTTAGATTTGGTAAAGATTTTCATTAGCAAGAAATTTTATTTATGCCAATAAAGCCATGAGTATTCAGATAAACCTTTCAGTATAGCACACATGCAATGCTAGATATATTTTTGAAGCACAAGTTTTAGAGAAAATGAGAAAGATTTTCTTAGGTTGAAAACAACAAAGCAAAAATCCACAGGGCACACCAGAGTTAAAATGAGTAATTGCCTGGGGTTTAATTACCAATTTCCCTTTTTTCCTTCTTATTCTTTTTGTTTTTCCTGACTCAACCGAACTTCCACAAATTGGATTTCTCTTATTTCTATACTCACCCAAACCTCCCAGTTTCTTTGGTCTTCTCCTCTATCTAGGTGACTAACTTGTGCTGTCTTTTCTGCTTTGTGACTTTTCATCATCAAAGATTCTTTGCCATTCTGGAGCAAACAAATTCCTTTCACCTTTCATGGAATTGGTTTTGTTCTGTCACCATTTTTAAAAGTATAATGCCATGTTTGGGACTGTCATAAATTTCTTTTGCAGTTATTCTTCTTTTATTTCTTCTGAAGTGCCTACTGTGAATTATTTAACCTGAAAATATTAGGTAATGATGAAACTTCCACCACTGGTAACAGCTGCTCCGATACTCTGCCATCATATCCTATACCATTGGTTTTGCTATTTCTATTCAACAGCATGGAAGTTTTATTTTATTCATGCTTTTTTGGGCAAGTATTTCACTATAATCATCTTTAATTCAAGTGTTTCTTATATATGGAGGTTTTTACGCTTAGCAAGCAGAAAATGTTATATGTGATTATTTGCATATATTGTTTACAAATGCCTTCTTCTGTTCTCTATGGTAGTATATCCAATACACTGGGAATTTTTATTTCCCTAATATCTAAAATAATAAAGTGATTAAAATCAATATGTTAATGTTTATAGTATGAATTTTTATTGTTCTCATAACTATGGTATTAAAAATTTCAGACTACATTTGCAAACATCCTAAGTCCATGAATGGATGCCCACATTTAATGCAATCTAGATAAGTTGCCAGTTGAAATAGACAGTTCTTGCACTGGAAGAACACTATAGAATTCCCTGTTGTGGGGAAGGACAGGAGTCAAATACCTTCTAATATCATCTACATATTTTTTTCAATTTCTAAAACATATGGTAGGCAAGCTGAAGTAAAGGACTCAGATGCTTTCCAGATTTCACTGAAAGATTCATAAAGATCAAAACAGGAAGGAGCAGAAGTCCAAGGATAAAATTTTTGCTGCATGAACAAAAAGCATGAAGAAAACTATCAAAGTTATTTATTTATTTGTTTTTGATTTTAAATGGAGAGAGAGAAAGAGAGAAACAGAAAGAGAAAGAGAAGTCTTCCCTGTGCGGGTTCTCTCCACAAATGTGTACCAGGCCAAAACAAGGATCCCAGAGCTCCGTCTCTATCTCCCATGTGGGTGGCAGGCACCCAAGTGCTCGAGCCATCACCTGCTGCTCCAGGATGTGCAGTAGCAGAAGCTGTGTGGGAAGCAGAGGGGTGTGGATGGAAGCGAATGAACACATTTTGTCTCAGGTCTCACATGCCAGTGTCTCATTTCCAACTGACTCCACTGGGCAATTCAGACCACTCCCAAGGTAGTCATTATTCCCACATGAATATTCAAGGTGTGAAGCACCCTCGGATTGGAGCCATGGAAGTTGACCTATATGGTTCTCGAGTGTGAGAATAAATACTTACTGTATTTATGGTGATTATAACATTGTCTTATATGCAGCCCAAATTGACTAATACAGATAACAGACAGCAACAGGAATTAATCAGAATGCTCAGTCCTTGACCCCCATACTTTGGATCTTTGCATACTTTTTCAGCTATAATTGAGCTCCTCCAATACTAAAATTGAATGAATGCTCATTTTTTCTTAGGATTTGGTTATCTCCTTGACAGCTGCCCACCCATCCTTTCTTCAACTCTAGTCTCCTCGGACCCCTAACTGTTCACTTTACATTATGTCTCATTCAAGATATATTTTTTTATATTTCCTGGGGATACTTGGACATTGGTGACAGAACCCTACTAAGGTAACTTAACTTAAATCGTACCTATTTGAAGCAAATGACTGACCTAAATGAGAGAAAAAAGAAAATAGGAATGGGCATTTGGCACAGCAATTAAGATGTTGCTAGGGATGACTGTGTCTCATATAGGAATGCCAGATTTCAAATCCAGGCTCTGTTTCCAATTCTAGCTCCCTGCTAATGAGCACCCTGGGAGGCAGGAGGTAATGACTCAAATACTTGGGCCCCTGCCACCATCCAACAGAGAGAGAGCTGGATTGAGTTACAGGCTCCTGGCTTTGGCCTGGTTCAGCCACAGCTGTTGTGGCCATTTGGGGAATGAACCAGCAGATGGAAGATCTTTGTCTTTCTTTTTGACTATCTCTCTCTCTTTCTCTCCCCATGTCTCTCTGCTTTTAAAAACAATCTAAAAAATTTTTTTAAAAGACATACAGAATAAAGAAGATGAATATTTAGCAAATCACAATATGATAAATTAAACTCAATCAATTATTAACCTAAATAAAAATAGACTGATTTCTCCAATCAAGACAAGGATGATCATATTGGCAATAGCAACAACAAGGCCAATTATACACTGCTTACAAGATATACAACATGAAATATAAGGATACTCAAAGACTAGTTAAGAATAAAAATATTGGGGGCCAGTGCTGTGATGTAGCAGGTAAAGCTGCTGCCTGCAGTGCCAGCATTCCACATAGGTGTTGGTTCAAGACCCAGCTGCTCCACTTCCGATCCAGTTCTCTCTATGGCCTGGGAAAGCAGTAGAAGATGGCCCCAGTCCTTGGGCTCCTGCACCCATGTGGGAGACCTGGAAGAAACTCCTGGATCCTGGCTTCGAATTGGCTCAGCTCTGGCCACCGTGGTCATTTGGGGAGTGAACCAGCAGATGGAAGACCTCTGTCTCTCTCTGCCTCTCTGTAACTGCCCTTCAAATAAATAAATATTTTAAAAAAGAATAAAAATTTTGAACAGATATACCATGTAAACATTACCTGAAAGAAAGTTTATGCAGCTATATTACAATCAAACTGGCAGACTTTCAGGCTATTGACCTGGGGGTGAGCATTTGGCCCAGTGGTTGAAATTCCTGAATCTCATATTGGAGTGTTTGTTTTCAGTTCCAGGTCCTCTGCTTCTGATCTACATTCCTGTTAATATATATATCTTGGAGGGGTGGGCCAGGAGTCATGGCTAAATGCTTGGGTCCCTGCCACCCACATGGGAGTCCCAGAATGAATTCTAGGCATTTGAGGTGTGAACCATTGGATGGAAGATCTTTTTCTCTCTCTGTCTGGTTCTCTGTCTCTCTCTCTCTGCCTTTCAAATAAAACAAAAAGAAATAAAAACTTTTTTTAAAATCCCACAAAACAATAGTATAAAGAATTTATATTATTTTATATATTATATAGGTGTATCAATAATTCTTAAAAAGAGTAACTAATCAAGATGGTATTTGTATAATAATAAACACATAGGCAACAGAATATTATAAGGATTATGAATAGAGACCCACACATATGCATATATGAATATCTGATTTGTGATTGCATGGCATCCATGAGAAAAAAAAATCAAATAATAGAGACTTTGATCAATCATATAAAAGAGGGATCTGTGCTGTGGCGCAGTGGGTTAACGACCTGGCCTGAAGTGCCGGCATCCCATATGGCCACCAGTTCGAGACCTGGCTTCTCCTCTTCCCATCCAGTTCTCTTCTATGGCCTGGGAAAGCAGTAGAAGATGGCCCAACTCTTTGGGACCCTGTACCCACATGGGAGACTCAGAAGAAGCTCCTGGATCCTGGCTTCAGATCGACGCAGTCCAGCCGTTGCAGCCAACTTGGGGAGTGAACCAGTAGATGGAAGACCTCTCTCTCTCTGCCTCTCCTCTCTCTGTGTAACTCTGACTTTCAAATAAATAAATAAATAAATCTTTTTAAAAAAATCATAAAAAAGAAAGTTAACTATATGATAAAATCAAACATTAGTTTTCTAATAATAGTTTGTGCAAAAAGCATTTGAAATATAATCTCTAAACCTAATTGGAATAAACCATCTTTTTCTTAAAGTCTAACCTGAACTGAAGCTAGGAGATCCTCAGTTGAGCTTTAAAGACAAAGTCATGGTTGGAAATACAAGTAGGTGGCTGATACAGTAATAGCGGCTTGGTAACACGATGAGGGTCCTGAGGCTAGGGTTAGGAATAAGACATCGGGTTCAGACAGGACTAACATGCACATTTGTACAGTTTCTGAACAACACTCCAGCAAAGCAATCAATAGGCGCTAAGTTCCTGACTTGTGAGCCTTAAACTCTACTTATTTCTTCCCTGGTAGGATATATATTTTTTTAATTCACACAAAAATATTATAAAGACTAAGGATAGCTCTCCAATCAGGGAAATTAGCAATAGTGAAACACAGTACCAATTCTGCTGTACTTACAGAGGAAGCTTATGTCTGATTATAGAAGAAGGCAACAGCCAGCTTCCTAAATTTAGGCCAGGAATGAAACAATCAACAAGGTTGACCTGTTTTTTTAATTCTTTGGATTCTCAGATCTCCCTATAATTGATTCTGACTCTGGACAGCTTTGCTTCAGAGTCCCTGGGCAAGGGCAAAATTGCAGGAAGGAGCCAAATGCTCCAACACAGGTACAAGAGGAGTGGAGGGAGTAGATAATCAGGGAAGTTAACATTCGAGTTTGCCTCCACCCCAAACTTCAGATTAGCAGATGACAACAACAAAACATTTTTTCCATTTGGTTGTTAAACAACCCAAAGAATGATTTTCCTAAATCTATTGTCCCTTACGTTTTTTCTTTTTTTTAAGATTTATTTTTTATTTATTTGAAAGACAGAGTTACAGAGAGGGGTAGAGACAGAGAGAGAGGTCCTCCATCCGCTGGTTCACTCCCCAGATGGCTGCAATGGCTGGAGCTGCGCCGATCCGAAGCCAGGAGCCAGGAGCTTCCTCCAAGTCTTCCGAGTGGGTACAGGGGCACAAGGAGTTGGGCCATCTTCTACTGCTTTCCCAGGCCATAGCAGAGAGCTGGATTGGAAGAGGAACAGCCAGGACTAGAACCAGTGCCCATATGGGATGCCAGCACTTTAGGCCAGGGCTTTAACCCATTGCACCACAGTGCCGGCCCCGACCCTTATATTTTTTCTAGTCTTCAAATTGGTGCCATATCACATATGCCTAAGCACATCACTTTTTCTTCTTAAGTTTATTTATTTATGGCCCAAGCCCTAGGCCTATCCATCTGTTGGTTCACTCCCAAAATGGTCAGGAGCTTAGAAGTCCATCCAGGGCTCCCAATTGGGTGGCAAGGGCTGAAATGCTGGGACCATCTTTCACTGCTTTTCCAGATGCATTAGCTGGGAACTGGATGAGAAGTGGAGCATCCGGGACTCTACTATGTGCTCACTTGGGATGCCAGCATCACAGACAATGGCTTAATTCACAGTGCCACATGCCTGCTCCCTAAGCCATCATTTCTTTACTTAAAACCCTTGGTTGCCTCCCCATTGTATACAGAAAAAATCTTAAAAATTTTTTTTTTATTTAATAGATAGAAATTTCCAAAGTACAACTTTTGGATTATAGCGGCTTTCCCCCCCATAACCACTCTCCCACCCGCAACCATCCCATCTCCTACTCCCTCTCCCATCCCATTCTTCATCAAGGTTCATTTTCAATTATCTTTATATGTAGAAGATCAATTTAGTATATACTAAATAAAGATTTCAACAGTTTGCACCCACACAGAAACACAAAGTATATAGTACTGTTTGAGTACTAGTTATACTGTTAATTCACATAGTACAACACATTAAGGGCAGAGATCCTACATGGGGAGTAAGTGCACAGTGACTCCTGTTGTTGATTTAACAATTGAAACTCTTATTTATGACGTCAGTAATCACCAGAGGCTCTTGTCATGAGTTGCCAAGGCTATGGAAGCCTTTTGAGTTCACCAACTCCGATTTTATTTAGACAAGGTCATAGTCAAAGTGGAAGTTCTCTCCTCCCTTCAGAGAAAAGTACCTCCTTCTTTGATGGCCTGTTCTTTCCTCTGGGATCTCACTCACAGAGATCTTTCATGTAGGTCATTTTCGGAAAAAATCTTAAGGTGGCTTACAAATATAACTATGATATTATGCATTCCTATTTTTAAAATCCTATTATGTTCTCTCCACATCTCAAGTTATATTCTGCAATCCCAAAGCAATTGTTTCTAAAATATCCTAAGCTGTGTTTTCCTGGACTGTGAAGCCTGTTGCTGGCATCTTCAGGTAACACGGCTCCCTTTCCTTTGTGTTCTCATACTACCTAAGCTTATGTTCATCATACCTTTCATAGTTTCCAGACACAACAGGGGACATAACAGAGAAAGAGAAACAGAGCCCTTGACTGAGGGTCCCTTTTTAGTCCAGAGGGAAAAACTGACAGTGAAATTACAATCATATGTGATGATTCTTGCAACAGCATGAAATATTATCATCATTGCCAGCACTGTGGCACAGTGGACGAAGCCTCTGCCTATGGCACTGGCATCCTATATGGGCACCAGTTCGAGTCCCAGCTGCTCCTCTTCCTATTAAGCTCTCTGCTATCGCTTGGGAAAGCTGCAGAGGATGACCCAAGTGCTTGGGCCCCTGCATCCACGTGGGAGATGCAGGTAAGTTCCTGGCTCCTGGCTTCCGATCAGCCCAGCTCTGGCCATTGTGCCATCTGGAGAGTGAACCAGCAGATAGAAGACCCTTATCTCTGTCTCTCTCTGTCTGTAACTCTACCTCTCAACTAAATAAATATCTTTTTAAAAAGATGTTATTATTATCATCTGTTTTTACTTTTTCTCCCATTAAAATGTGAATGTTTTGACTGTGTTTTATTGACTTGAACATCTCTAATACCTAGCACACTATAGGTAAGCACATGATAATTGATCAAGTCTTGTGGAATGATTTCTTTCCCACCCACACCTCGATTTAACTATCTGCCTCCACTAAAGTGTTCTCCCATGTAGTTCTCTCACTTTTGGACTGCCCCTCACTCCCTTTCTATTGATCATGTTGATCCCTGCTCACAAAAGCTATCAGTTGCTTTAGAATCCAATATAAACTTTCTAAGTTGGCTTAAAAAGCTATTTTCTCAGTCCTGATCACCTTACACCCTCATTTTCTTTCACTGACTCCTGTTGCTCTAATCACAACCACTTCATTTCTTTCTCAAACACACTTTCTCAAACAGCATATCCCTATTTATGGGTCTTTGCAAACTACTCTCTTTGCCAGGAATACCCTTTCCCTGTGAATCTCTGCTTCCTTTCCCTCAAACTTCTCAAATTCCACATCATCAAGAGACCTTTCCTGATCACTCTTGCTAAAATATCCCTCCAAGTCAGCCTTTCTCTACTCCCTTATTTCTTCTTTTCTTCTCAACAGTTATTACTACTAAGTATTAATGAGTCACTGCTATGCTACAATTATTCAGTGATTCTCAGGATATAAGAGTGAACAAAACACACAAACTATCTACTTGGAGTTCATATATATATATATATATAATTTTTTAAATTTATTTGAAATCAGAGTGACAGAGAGAGAGGGAGAGACAAAGAAATTTTCCATCCACTGGTTAATTTCCCAGATGACTGCAATGACTAGGGCTGGGCCAGGCTGAAGCCAGGATCCAGGAACTCTATCCTGATCTGCCACAAGCACTTGGGCCATCTTCCACTGCTTTCCCAGGCACATTAGCAGGGAGCTGGATTGAAAATGGAACAACTGAGACTAGAACCAGTGCTCTGATACAGGATGCAAGTGTCGTAAACAGTGGCTCAACCTGATGTACCACAAGGAGCCTACATTTTAGAGGAAGGAAACAGACTTTAATTTTTAAAAAAGATTTATTTATTTGAAAGTCAGAATAACAGAGAGAGGGGGAGAGACAGAGACAGAAAGATCTTCCATCTGATGGTTCACTCCTCAAATGGCCACAAAGGCCAGGACTGGGCCAGGCTGAAGCCAGTGGCCAGGAGTTTCACTGGGGTCTTCCATGTTGGTACAGAGTCCAAGCACTTAGGCCATCTTCTGCTGTTTTCTCAGGCACAATAGCAGGGACCAGGATCAGAAGTGGAACAGCGAAGACTCAAACTGCTGCCCATATGGGATGTTGGCATTGTAGATGGCAGCCTAACCCACTGTGCCATAGTGCCAGCCAAAAACATAATTTTTAAAGAAAAAATAAATATATATTAACTGGTTACAAACATTATGTATAAAAATAAATCAGGCAAAGTGTATAGGGAGTGCTAAGAATAGAGGAAGAGATTTAGAATAGAAAGATTAAGGAAGGTGTTTTGACTATTAATACAGAGTTTAGATAGCAACAGAGACCCTGCCCTAGTCTGTGCCTTAAGAATTCTCATTGTTCGGATTTCTCCTCTGTAAATTTTCTAAGTCTCACTTTCGTGACTGGGATATCTGAGACTAGGTGTGCCATCAAGGGATTTGGGCCCTGTTTTTCCTCTTTGGGACATTCTCTGACCTTCAACTTCATATGCAGGATTGACAGGATGCCCTGAAAAACTCTAGGACTCATGCCTCTGGGGTTATCCTGGCCAGGCTCCAGATCCAGCGGGACAGCATCAGTTAGGGCCACCACATATTTCTTTCTTGGGACTGAGAGATATTGGGCCATCAGAATTGTGTTGACCTACCGATTTGATGAGAGTCTGTTGCAGGCCAGGCATAGGACTAAGAATATTTACACACAGGACAGGATAATAAATAAAACTGCACTTGATATATCATTATACCTCATATGGGCCCCATCGACAGGAACTCCACAATGACCATCTACTAGGGACCCACCTACTCTAAGGCAGGGTAGGAGAGCCTTCATTGTGATATTTATAATAGCATTCATGAGCCATACAGATTTATCAATTTAAAATTAGCTTACTATAGATTTATTGAATTTTGAGTCTGTCCTGCAGTTGCCTTGGCATGATCAGACCAAATGAATTTGTGGTCCTTAAGTGATCTGTGGGCCTGAAATTCTCTACCCTTGTTAAATGAAAAACAGATTGGATGGGCTTAACACTAATAACACATTGCAGAAATAATTAGCAAACTTGGAACATGGCAACAGAAACTATCAAAAATAGCAATTGGAAAAAAATAGTATACTAGCTAGTTATACATAGCTGCATAAAAATGACCCCAAATCTTAGTCATATAAAATAATCATTTGTTATCCCAAGTATCTGTGAATCAACCATTTAGACAAGACATGGAAGAGAGAGGTTGTCTGTGTTTTACAATGTCTGAGGCCTCAGCTAGAAGATTCAAAGGCTGAGGGCTTCAATTATCTGAATACTTGATCACTCAAATGCTTCTATCTGGAACTGGATAATGAAACACACTTCCTTATCAAACAATAGTTGGGTTCCAAAAATTTGAGTCAAAATGCAAAGAGACAAATCCATGGGAATGGCAGTGTGGTGCAGCAGGTTAAGCCAGTGACTGCAATTCTAGCTTCAGTATGTGTGCTGGTTTGAGTCTAGGCTGTCCACTTCCAAACCAGCTCCCGCAAATGCACCTGGGAAAAGCAGCAGCAGATGGCCCAAGAACTTGGGTCCCTGCCACCCACAAGGGAGATCAAGACATAGTTCCAGGATCCTATCTTTAGCCTGCCCAGCCCCAACCATTGAGACCATTTGGGGAGTGAATCAGTGGATGGAGGGGCTCGCTCTCTCTCTGTAAATAAATCTACGCAGAAGCCATTTGTGGCCTAGCTTCAATGTTGCAGTGCCCATTTTGCTGCTTTCTATTTTGTAAGGGAGTTACAGAGGTGAATGATATTTCAAGGGCTGGAAAATAAGTTTTACCTCTTCACCAGGGAGTGGCAAGGTTTGGGAAGAGCATGCAGGACTAGAAACACTGCTGTGGCATTTTGGAAAAAACAGTCTGACACAGAAAGTCTCACTGAAAACTATCATGTTTGAGCAAAGAATTCTGAAGTTACAGAGTTGAAGAGGGATAGATTATGTAAGGTCTAGTAGGACCATCTAAGTACTTTGACTTTATAGTGAGTGAGATGGAACACAGGTGGAGTATTTTAAAGAGAGCAGTCACATGATTTAACTGAAGTCTCACAAGGATTTTTTTTTTCCCAATCTTCTGTTTCAGAATGGCCTCTGGAAGGGCCAGGCAAGGGTGTCCTCTAATTAAGAGGCCATGATAACATTCCTGCTAGGAAGATGGTGAGAAATGGTGAGATTCTGGATTTATTTTGAAGGTTGAGAAATAGAATTTGCTTGGGATGTGATACAAAGAAAGTGACAGGGGATATTCCAAGGCTTTGGGTCACAGAAACAGCAAAGATTGTGACTGCCATTCACAAAGAGCGGAAGGGAATATTTTGAAGGAGAAATCAGGAGTTTGTTTTGGTTCTAGATGCTTTTCAGGCAAACAAGATTAGCTGAAGAGTAGGTAGTTACAAGTTTGGAGTTTATGGGGAAGATTCGAAGTTGGAGAAGTGAATTCGGATGGGAACTACACATAGATGTTATTTAAGAATGAGCTTCGATGAGATTACCAGGAGAGTGAATGTACATCGAGAGGTCCAAAGACTGAGTCCTAGGGTATTGTACTTCCAGGTTAGAAGTCCATGAGATCAGAAAGAGTCAGCCAGACAAAAAGACTGGCCATAAAGGCAGGAAGCAAGCAAGGTGACAAGCAGACAAGACAGGAAAGTAGGAGGGAGTAATCAGCTTCTTTCAAATGTGGGAACTTACCCAGGCTGATTGTTTGATTCTGCATAGAGTAAAAGCTGTTTAAAGGCAAAGATTTTTGTCTTTTTTTTCTTTCTTTTTTCTTTTTTTGACAGGCAGAGTGGACAGTGAGAGAGAGAGACAGAGAGAAAGGTCTTCCTTTGCCGTTGGTTCACCTTCCAATGGCTGCCGCGGCCGGCGCACTGCGCTGATCCGATGGCAGGAGCCAGGTACTTCTCCTGGTCTCCCATGGGGTGCAGGCCCAAGCAATTGGGCCATCCTCCACTGCACTCCTTGGCCACAGCAGAGAGCTGGCCTGGAAGAGGGGCAACTGGGACAGAATCCGGCACCCCGACCGGGACTAAAACCCGGTGTGCTGGCACCGCAAGGCGGAGGATTAGCCTAGTGAGCCGCAGCGCCGGCCAAGATTTTTGTCTGGCTCAACACCTAATTTCTAGCTTTATGTGTTCCTGGAACATAATAGATGTTCAACAAATATTTGTGGGATAAATGAACATATAAATAGTATATCATATTGACAGTCCTTCCATTTCCCACTACTTAGGAAAATTTAATCTGTCTTTCCATGCCCAGTTCGATGCCTTCCTGTTCAGTTATCTCTATTTTTTCCGATTTGCTACATAACATATAACAAGTGCTACATGCTTCCATACTGACTATATACTATTATCTTCTACATAATTTTTGTTAAACAGTGGACAGTTTTTGCTAGCAAGTTGATTTTGAGTTTCTTTTGATAATACAATTGATTGTTTCAGGTTCATATAAAGAAATTTAAACTTTGGGCTATTGATTTTAGGAGAAATGAAATTCAGCTGGACAATATTGACAAAGCAGATCGATGATTATGTAAATAACAAAATTGAGAGATCCACTATGTCACCATTGTTAGACTAGAGAAAGTCAAGTAAATGGAGAGGTTCCTATTTCCTATTAATGATATTACTTCTTTTCATGGACTTTCTGTTTATGGTATATTGTAAGTTTTTAAGAAAAGTCTTTTGGGTTGGGAATTCTGCAAGCTCTAGTGTTTTCCAAAAACTGCTAGGAGAAGTAACAAACAAAATAATTTTGAACAAGAAAATCAACTTTGGGGTCAGCATTTTGGCGTAGGAGGTTAAACCACCACCTGAGAGGTCAGCATTCCATATGGGTGCTTGTTTGTGTTCTGTGCTTTACTTCCAATCCAGTTCCTTGTTAATGGCATGGGAGAAGCAGTAGAAGATGGTCCTTGCCACCCACGTGAGAGACCCAGATGGAACTCCTGCTTGTCACCTTGCTTGCTTCCTGCCTTTATGGCCAGTCTTTTTGTCTGGCTGACTCTTTCTGATCTCATGGATCCTGGCTTCTGCCTGGCCTAGCTCCAGCGGGGAAGTGAATCAGTGAATGGAAGATTTCTCCCTCTCTCTCTGTAAGTCAGATTTTCAAATAAATAAGTAAATCTTTTAAAAATACATTATTTATTTATTTATTTATTTATTTTACAGTCTGGCACTTTGGTGCAGGGGGTTATGCTACCGCCTGTAATGCCAGCATTCCATATGGGAGTACCAATTTGAATCCTAGCTGCTCAGCTTTCTTTTTTTTTTTAACTTTTATTTAGTAAATATGTATCCACAGCCCACTTTTTAACTTCTTAATTTGATTTGCAACTTGACACTCTTCTCTCTTAGTTCTCATTTTCTCTGCTTTCATTTTTCTTCTTTTTACCTGTACCTGGAGCCAGTAGACAGCTAATGGTAAGAACTGAGAGTAGTTGGATAACAGGGAAGTAGCGGGCAAACAAACAAGTATTTAAGCAAATCACTGAGAATTTTAAATGAAGTTCTTTTAGTTTGTTATTACCCAATGTGAAAATTATTTAGGGTAAAACTGTCTAGTCTTCTCATCTAAGGAAAAGTTTGCATGCCCGAGCTCCATGCTCGAGGTTAGGTGTTAGTCACCCTGGTTCTTCTGTGTTGGTTTTGAATGGGCAGCCTGGGATCTGCACTTCTTCTGTGGTGAAGGATACTGGAGCCTCTGCTGTTTCTTCGTCTGGCTGGAGAGCAGTGGCGCCTGCTCAGGTGGGCAAAACTTCATTACCATGCAGCTGTTCCCTCTGCAGGCCCTGTCGCTCCCTATTCCAGCTGTTTTCAAAGCATGCAGGTCCCTCCCTCCCTCCATTCTTAGGGATGAATCTTGGAGTCAGGGTGGGCGAAATGATGATGAGCCTAGTTCTGATCACCACTACTTCCACTACATAAATGCATCTCCATCTAAAATTTTAAATTAGTTTAGAACATCACTTGTATGCCCGCAAGCAGAGTAATTTGCTGTGTAATATAAATTTTTCTTACTTAGTTCTGTATTGTCTTTTAAAATGTGGTCAGCAAATTTAAATCAATTTTATCTGTTTTTTTTTTTTCTGAAATTTGCACAACAAATCAGTTGCCAAACTTTTAAAATGTACCTAAAATTACTAGCAATTTTCTACTGTTGAAAATGTTCACTCTGGAAAATTTTTGCTTTTTCTCACATTAAGCTGCATTGGTGGAAGGAGGTATTGCTCATTACAATGAAATTGGTGAGATCAAGTTAAAAATCTGTTAATGTAATTTGAAAATATGAATTAGCAAAATTTCTCAATCTTTTGTTTATATGAATCCAATATAATTACTTTGGGGAACCATTAGCATTTAAAATATATTCCAAGTATCATTTTCTAAATTCAATAAATAGATTTCCTCAGGAAAAACATTTTGTGAGCAATATTCATGTTTTGTGTATTCAGAATGAAAATCATATATCTATGATGGAAAAATAATCTCATAAATACAACCACAAATCAGTGAAAGCATGTGGAATGTCCAAATTAGAACAGGTAGTATTTTACATATTTGTTTTTAATTTAAAATTTATTTTTTTATTCTTTACATGAAAGATGGGGAAATAAAGAGAGAGATCTTCTATCTGCTGCCTTACTTCTTAAATGCCAACAATCAGAGCTGGGTGGGCTAAAGCCAAGAGCCAGGAACTTAATCTGGGTCTCCACATGGGTGACAAGGGACCCCTCCATTGGAGTCATCACTGCTGCCTCACGGGGTGTGCAGGAAGTTGGAGTCAAAAGCAGAGCTGGGATTTGAACCTAGGCACTCTGATATGGATGTGGGTATCACAACAGTATACCTGCCAAATACCTGCTTCTATCTCCTATAAGATAACCTTTTAAATATCCATAAGAATTTAGAGATCTTGAAAAATATACACAAGATTGTTTTAGCAATAGAAGGGATTGTTTTACATATCTTAGAAGTTAAAGACATGTAAATTTCTCTGAAGTGTCTACTTGAATAAGAGTTAAAGACTTAGGAGTAAGAGAAAACTTAGGTAAGGTGAGCTGTGAGACTAGTCTCCACAGGAGCTTTGTAGTTGGTGCCCTAGTGACCAAACTGGAGGCTCACTGTAGTGAGACCAAATGTCTGCAGGTCCACACCTCCTGCCCTGCTCAATATACTTCTAAGTCACTCAGCTCTCTGACAATCTTATTTAAAATAACTTCAGGCCTCTTACCAAGTTTTCTTTTCCTTATGGCATGGTCACCTTTTAGCACATTAGAAATTGCATATCTTTATCTTATTATTTGTCCTCTCCCTTAAGAAGTAAGTTCTGGGGCCAGCATTGTAGAGCAGCAGATAAAGCTGCCACCTGTTTGATCCTTCCAATCCAGATCCCTGATAATGGCCTAGGAAGTGTTTAGGCCCCTGCCACCCATGTGGGAGACCTGGATAAAACCCCTGGTTCCTGGCTTTGGCCTGGCCCAACCTGGCTGTTGTTGGCCATCTTGGGAGTGAACTGGAGGATGGAAGATACCTCTCTCTGTCTCTCTGTAACTCTGAATCTCAAATAAATAAATCTTTAAATAAAAAGAAAAAAGTAAGTTCCATGACAGCAGGCTTCCCCCTCTGCATTGTTCACTGAGCCATACACTGTGTCTAGTTTAGTGCCTGGTACATGGAAGGTATGCAGGAAATACCTGTTGAATGAATGACTGGGTGAGTGAAATGGGTTAGAACTTATTTTCTTATAGATATGCATTGTTTAATCACAGATATGAAACTGAGTCCCTAGTTCTGATGTGTTTGATGTAGACTTTAACATCTTGGTTTCTCTCCCTTAGCTGGGAGTTCCTCTATCTCCACTTTGATGATTGCAAACCAACTCCTTACTAAAGATTAACTCATTAAGTGAAGAGAGTGGTGCACTGGTCAGGACAACCTCATTAGACCCCAGTTTACAATGTATATGAGTATATGGGTTCTCCAACCATATTTATTCCAAGTTCTTGTCTCAATGTATGAGATGAATTCAAAGCGGAGATATAAAGTTCAAGAATGGGAACAGGATTTATATAAAGAGATTAAAGAGAACGTACAGCATGAGCATTAACGGTAAAACTAGTCTTCAAACAGTACTTTATAC
This sequence comes from Oryctolagus cuniculus, assembly GCF_051225735.1. Taxonomy (NCBI): domain Eukaryota; kingdom Metazoa; phylum Chordata; class Mammalia; order Lagomorpha; family Leporidae; genus Oryctolagus; species Oryctolagus cuniculus. The sequence goes on along the minus strand of NC_142874.1, from coordinate 10,222,590 downwards.
TTTGTATGACTGTGTGGATGCAAACTGTTGAAATCTTAGTATATACTTTAGTAAATACTAAGTTGATCTTCTGTATATAAAGATAATTAAAAATAATCTTAATGAAGAATGGGATAGGAGAGGGAGTAGGAGATGGGATGGTTTGCAGGTGGGAAGGTGGTTATGGGGGGGAAAACCGCTATAATCCAAAAGTTGTACTTTCAAAATTTATATTTATTAAATAAAAGTTTTCTAAAAGAAAAAAAAAGAGAAAGTACGGGCTCAGAAGTGAATGCAAGCAGCTCATGAGAATTGTGCTGTACCCCAATTCTGTTGAACACTTTATTTGGTAGGGGATGGTATTCTAACTGAATATATACATGGGATGGAGTCTGGGTGGGGTTCAGTGTCCCTGGTAATCTCTGGGAAGGTTTCATGGCATCTCCATGTGGAGCTCAGTATACATGTGTTCAATATGGCATCTTCTGCATGATGGAGAGGTCTTCAGTGCATCACAGAAAAGTGGTGTGCTGAACTGACACAGAAGGGAGTGGGGTTATGTTAGCTGTGCATGGCTAAGGTACAAAGGCTGTTGGAAACCTCTCCGCTCCTTTGTTCACTGACTCCCTGCCTAATACATCTTAACAAGACTCAGAGTTGGGTTATAACCTCTTATTTAACAAAATGCTACTCTATTCTGAGGTGCTTCACGTGAACCCCACCTTCTGATTAAACAAGGTAGTGCCTGTCTATCCACATAGCTCAGACCAAAGTCCACTTTCCCATCACAGTAATTTTCAACCTCCTCCTACTGTCCAGTCCTAAGGAGGCCACAAGCACTGTGGACCAATCAGAGACCTGTACATTAGGTGATAATGCACTGCTCAACCTTAACTGTGATCTGTAAGATTCCCCACCTTGCATTCCTTGGGGAGTCTAGGAATTGAGCAATAGTACTGATTTGTTACAATGAAAAATAAACACAGACTTTCTTTCACTACCCCAGTGTCAACAATTGTCTTTTCAAGCATATGAACTCAGGTTTTATTTGGGATTCTAAAATGATGGATTAAGGATGTAAGGAATAAGGAGGAATGAAATACTAACTACTTTTGTGTTTGGAAGGAAAGTATACATTGAAACCTTGTGTTTTAATAATTTTAAAAGGAATTTGGTTTATTAAAATGAAAGTTTGTTTTTTTTTTTTCAATTTATTTCATTTTATTTCCCAATTTGTTTTTTTACTGGTTTTCATTTTATTTGAAAATCAGAGAGATGGAGAGAGAGCTTCCATCTGCTGGTTCATTCCTCAAATGCCTGAAACAGACAGGGCTGTTTAAGGAAAAAGCCAGGAGCCCAGAACTCCACCTGGGTCTCCCATTGGGTGGCAGGTACCAACGTATTTGAGCCATGACCTGCTGCCTCCTCGGGTGCACATTGGCAGTAAACTGGATCTGAGGAGCTAAGACTCAATCAAAGCATTTGGGTATGAGAAGCAGACATCCTCAGTGATGTCTAAACTGTTGCACAAAGTGTCCGCTCCTTACTTCAATTTAACATATGAAATTGGATAATTTATTTACATTGGTGGTTTTAAGTTGAAATATTGCCAAATTTATTCATAGTGTTAAGACATATGAGAAAACTTCAGCTTCACCATGCTATTTTTTTTAAAAAAAGTTTTATTTATTTGAAAGGCAAAGTTAGAGAGAGAGGGAAAGACAGGGAGAGAGAAATATCTTTCATCTGCTGGTTCACTTCCCAGGTAGCCATACAGCTGGGGCTGAGCCAAGCTAAAGTCAGGAGCCAGGACTTCATCTTGGTCTCTCATGTGGGTACAGGAGCCTTAGTACTTGGACCATTCTCTGCTACTTTCACAGGAATATTAGCAGGGAGCTGGATCGGAAGTGGAGCAGCCAGGACATGAACCGGTGCTCATATGAGTTGTTAGCACTACAGGAGGCTGCTTAACAAGCTGTGCCACCACACTGGGCTCCCACCATTTTTAACAACTCAATTTGCTAGATCTAGAAGAGTTATTTAAGTAATGACAATTGAAATGCTGAAGAACAAAATGAACTACATTAAACATAAATATAACCTGATATGGTGAAGGTGTTTAACTGTTCAAACAGCTCTCAATAATAATCCAAAGTTCTCTCCAAAGTGATTATTAAGGGGCCGGCTTTGTGGCACTGCAGGTTAAACTGCCTTTTGGGACACCAGTATCCCATATTGGAGTACCAATTTGAGTCTTGGCTGCTCTGCTTCTGATCCAGGCTCCTGCAAACAAACCTGGAAAGGCAGCAGATGATGGCCAACTGCCTGGGTCCCAGTGACCCATGAAGGAGACAAGATGGATTTCCTGGATCCTGGGTTTTACCGTCTCAGATGGGCTGTTGCAGCCATCTGGGGAGTGAAGCAGCAGAAGGATCTTTTTGTCTATCTCTGTGTCCTTTCCTCTGTTTCTGTTGCTTTACCTTTCCAAAGAAAAATGATTATTAAAACTGACTAGTGTTAACAAGTAAACAGTAAGATCATAGGTGAATTTAAATGTTTAAGAAAGTGTTAGGGTTTTAAGACTATAAATTTAATGGGTTGATAATACACAAAGTAAACTTCCAAAGTTCCTGTTCTACATGTAAAACTTCTTGAGAGGAAACCGACAGAACTCACATCAATAAGACCTATTATCAAGCTTTTAATGATGTTTAAGCAGAATCACAATTCAATACATAAATGGTGTATATTTAGGGAATATCTGAGTGGAGCATTTCTCTGTGAAGATGGAACCACCAACAGTAGACTATTTGTTGTATTTTCTATATATTTAGTTTAATTTAACAGTTAATAGTGTTACTATTGAGTACAATAAAACAAAAACAAAAAACCTTTAGGCTGGCACTGTGGCAGAGTGGGCTAAACCTTCACCTGTGGTGCTGGCATCCCATATGGGCGCCGGTTCATGTCCAGCTGCCCCTCTTCTGATCCAGCTCTCTGCTATGTGTGGGCAGCCACAGGTAGTCACTCCCTTTGTTTACACTTAAACATATGGAGACTTCCCCGTCACAGACAACTGGGCTAGGGAGATTCCGGGAAGAGGCAGGAAGAACCTAAACCTTTCACAAGAAATGATACAGATAATCAGTCACACCTATAACCTGCATTTATCACCTAAGTGTTTTATTGTACCCTTGTAATCAATAATTAAGAACCTTATTGGGAACTCTTTGTAACCTTAAGAGCCTTTTTGATATGCAAATCTTTTGTGCTCCTTCTTGTAAACAACTGGTCATGTTTAAATACTATTGGATTTATTCAATAAACGAGCCTTGATCAGGACTTGTCTTGGCTCCATTCTTTGCGTCCTTGTCCCCGCATTCCCACTCTCTGTTTCAGGAAGACCCAGTTCATTGTGCCGCAGGCCGGCACAGCTATGGCCTCGGAAAGCAGTGGAAGATGGCCCAAATGCTTCCTGAAGAAGCTCCTGGCTCCTGGCTTTGGATTTGCTTAGCTCTGGTCATTGCAGCCAACTGGGGAGTGAACCAGTGGATGGAAGACCTTTCTTTCTGTCTCTCCCTCTGTCTGTAACTCTACCTCTCAAATAAATAAACAAAATCTCTTTAAAAAAATCTACTTTAAAATAAACACTATTATGTTTAAAGAAACAGAAATAATCAACCACTCTAAAAATCATCTACCCAGTAAATAAAAACATTTATAATTTTTATAATTACTCATTATTTTATTACTATTAAGACAGTTTGAAGTTATAAAATGCAATAGATAAAAGAAAACATTGGGATAAAAATAATATCATGTTGGGGAGACTGGTGTGGTGCAGCACATTAAGTTCACTGTAACAGCAGCATCCTATATGGGATCTTTCAGTTCTAATCCAGCTCCATGTTAATAGGCCTGAGAAAGCAGGGATGATGGCCCAAGTACTTGGGTCCCTGCCACTCATGTCAGAGACCCAGATGGGGTTCCTGGTTCCTGGTTTTATGCTAGCCCAGCGCTGGCTGTTGCAGGCATTTGCAGAATAAACCAGCAGATGGAAGAGCTCTCCCTCTCTGTTGCTCTGCCTTTCAAATAAATAAATATTTAAAGAAGAAGCAATACCATGTTGATTAATGAAGTTTATCATGTTGAAGAAAGATATAAAGTCACTGGATGCTTCTCACATTTCTATTTTTCCAAATTACAACAGAGTTACAGTACAACTCTGCATTTTCCCATGCATCTACTATGGGAAGATAACAACAGGAAATATCTTATTCCAGGAAAAGAAAAAAATATTATGAAAATACCTTAATGTGGAAAATTTAAGATATATAAGCCTTTGGAAATTACTTTTGTCCCTGATGGTAAATAATTGTTTAGCCCACAGGCAATTTCATTCTTTTTAAAACTTGAATTACTATTTTGCTTGCATTTTTACATTGTTCTAAAAATATTTTCCTCCAATTAAAAATTTCCCAAAACTTCAGAAGATTCCTTTGCTCCACAGAACATACATGGAATATTACGTTCAGTTTGAACACTGAAAATCTGAAGAATACCTTTTTCTTTTTCATTCATTCTTTTGCTCATGCTACACCAAACATCTGCATGGTCCAGCAAGCATAAAAGGCAGTAGCTAAGGTGGGAAGACAATCTTTTCTAGGAGTTCAAAATCTATTTAAGGAAAGCTTACTCATTTTCCTCTGGGATGACCTCTAAAATATGTGAGACCATGAAGGTTACTACCAAAGTTTATGTAATCATGAAACCGAACAAACTAGCTGTGGAGTTTTAAAGAGTAAACTGTCACCCAAGGAGCTTGCTTAGCCACAGAATTCCCAGAGAGCTATATTTAACTTCACAGGCCAATTTGCAGCAGTTACATGCTGTAAAATTTTGCTGCTTTAGCCAGAACTGGTGTTTGCAAGGAAAATTACAAAAAGAAAGTTTGTAGTTGTGACACCAAGTAGGGAATTCACAGGTGTAAACTTAAAGGACATATTAAAGAAATTAGTTGTTTTAGATGCCTGGTATTCTACAAGAAAATAGGCACTTATCCCATTTCTAGGCCAGACCTTATTTGCTGCTTTAATTGCTATGGGACCAACATGCCACATTACTAAGATACAGACTAAACAAATGCTTTTTACTCTCTATGGCTCTATTGAAAAAAAAAAAAAGTATTTTCAGTAATTCTAATTCTAACTTAGAACTACAAGTTCTGGACAAAAATAAAAGAAAATAAAATCTATTTGAAGCTTTAGGAAAGTTGCCAAATGGCAGATTTGTGAGACCAAGATCCCATACAGAGTAGAAGTTTGGAGAGGTGAGCTCAGAATCTGCCAGTTCCAAAATAACTACTGAGATTGCAAAGTTAAGGAGAGACTTTATAGACTCCCAATGTTCTGAGGACAAAAAACCAGGTATTAGGGCCTACAAGAGGGATGACATATTAAACACTTCAAGTTTTATGCTAGGACCCTAAACAGCCCTTTCTAGGAATCAAAGGTGAACCAGAAGTAAGCCTCACATAAGAATCATCTCAACTGGTGATTATATTGACAAGATCTGGGACTCCCAGCATTTCAGTGAAAGAAGCAAAAGTGTAATCTTTCTGTGAGGATATATCTAGAGAGTCAATTCATCTATAATTTTTCATATACAATTCCTGACATTAAACTACCGGGGGATTCCAAGATGGCTAAAAAGGAGAAAGACGTGCTGATTTCAAGCAGGGGACGATAGCTGAAGAAAAGCGGAGGAATTTTTCTCCCGAGAGCTGGAGAGAAATTCACAGTGGGAATTCTACAGACAGAAGACGGATGCCGGGAGCAGCATGGAAAGAGCAGATGTGTAGCGGCAAGCAGGGACACCACACATGGCTCCTGCAGCTGGGGGCTGGGATGAGGTGACAGCTTCTGAGAGTGAGCTGACAGCAGACTGGGACAGGCCATGCCACTTGATACTGCACTCAAGAGAACACTGTGGGCCAGCGCTGCGGCTCACTAGGCTAATCCTCCACCTTGCGGTGCCAGCACACCGGGTTCTAGTCCCAGTCAGGGCGCCGGATTCTGTCCTGGTTGCCCCTCTTCCAGGCCAGCTCTCTGCTGTGGCCAAGGAGTGCAGCGAAGGATGGCCCAAGTGCTTGGGCCTGCACCCCATGGGAGACCAGGAGAAGTACCTGGCTCCTGCCATCGGATCAGTGCGGTGCGCCGGCCGCAGTGCGCCGGCCAGGGCGGCCATTGGAGGGTGAACCAATGGCAAAAAAGGAAGACCTTTCTCTCTGTCTCTCTCTCTCACTGTCCACTCTGCCTGTCAAAAAAAAAAAAAAAAAAAAAAGAGAGAGAGAACACTGTGGACCATACTGACTTTGAGTCCAGACTGGAGCACTAGCAAGAACAGGCTACCCACGCAATCTAGCAAAGGCAAAGCACATTTCTTCCTCCCCATGCCGCCGCAAGAGCATTCAGTACTAGCAGGGAAAAGGCACGATCCTGACACCAGTAGAAGCTGTGGCAGCTCTTGTGTGTGTGACCAGGTGATTTTATCAGAGAGAAAAATCCACGTTCCCCACTGCCCTTGAGTCTGGCTTGAAGAGTTGACAAGAGGCTGGGCACCCAATTAGGATTGTGAGGTACTCCCATTCTCTCAACCTATCACAGGCTCCAAGGCCCAAGTTGTCAAGGTAGAGCACACACAGGCAGCTTGCTCTGAAAATGACTGCTCTCTCCAGGGACAGGGCAAGTTTACAGGGCTGAGAGGGGACCCTCTGCACCCCATGGCTGTTGGGAGCCTTGTGCACTGTGATTGTGAGAATTATGTGACTGCATGATAGGGTTTGGGGTGTAGCTGAGTCTATGGGCAATCACTGTGGCTGGCATCAGAGGCTCAGAGCTCCCTGACTGGTTGGGGTGGGTCATTGCAGAGAATTCTGTGCTCACACGGAGGACTGCACAGACACTCTGTATAGTTCATGTGCCAGCAATGGTGAGGGTTGTAGCCACTGTTGGCTAACCCTGAGCATTGATAACCATGGTAGAGAAGAGGTAAAGTTATGATTACATCAACAAGCATGATCATACCCTCACCATGGATGACAACAGGAAAGGTCTACTATGCTCAACTTGGGTGTCAAACCGGATTCTCACCCCATAGCTGAGCACTGAGCAGAGCTCCCTGTACATACCCAGCACACACATCTGGGTATTCACTGAAGGAGCAGACACTCCACTAAGCCACAGAGATAAAATCCACCAGTGTATAAAACCAACAAATGTTTCCAAATATCTAAAAGTAAAAGCAGCAATACAAGAAACAAGAACAAGGAAGACAACATGATTCTCTCAAAGGAACACAACACTTCAATACTGGAATATGAAGACAAAGAGATTGATGAAATGCCTGAAAAGGAATTCAAAAGAATGATCATAGGTTTACTCAGAAGCAATGAAAAGCAAATCCTTGAGTTAAAGAAATCCACATATGACATGGATGAAAAATTTTACTGTGAGATAGATATTGAAGAGAAATCAAACTGAAATATTAGAAATGAAGAATCCAATATGTCAAATAAAAAATACGGTAGAAGGCCTTAAAAACAGATTCGGTGAGGCAGAAGAAAGAACATCTGAACTAGAACACAAATCTTTGGAAATAGATCAAAAATAAAGAAGGATTCAGAAAAAATTAAAAATAGTGTTCCAGATTTATGGGATCCTATCAAACAAATCAACACACAGGTCTTGCGAGTGCCCAAAGGTGTGGAAAGAGAGAACGGCCTATTCAGTGAAATAATAACAGAAAACTTCCCCAATTTGGAGAAACAAAGGGATATTCAAGTACACATGGAACTCCTAATAGAATTGACCAAAAAAAGACTTGGACTATCTTCTGCTTTCCAGGCATATTAGCAGGGAGCTGGATTGGGAGTAGAGCAGGTGGGACTCAAACTGGTATCCATATGGATGCCAGCATCACAGGCCATGGCTTTACCCCCATGCCACAATGCTGGCCCTAGTTATTTTTCAAAAGATGAAATTCAATTGGCCAAAAGACACTGCAAAAAGGCTCAGGATCTCTAGCCATCAGGGAAATGCAAATAAAAAGCACAATTGAGTTTCACCTCCCCCCAGTTAGAATGGTTCTCATACAGAAATCAGCAATAAATGCTGGCAAGGATGTGGTGAAAAGGGTACCCTAATCCACCGTTGCTGGGAATGCAAACTATTACAGCCATTGTGGAAGATAGTATGGAGATTCCTCAGAAATCTAAAATAGATCTACTGTATGACCCAACCATCCCACTCCTGGGAATTTTCCCAAACAAAATGAAATCAACATATGAAAGAGTTATCTGTACCCCTGTGTTTATTGCAGTTTCAATTTACAATAGCTAAGATTATTTATCCATTTATTTATTTATTTGAAAGTCAGAGTTACACAGAGAGAGAAGGAGAGGCAGAGAGAAAGAGAGGTCTTCCATCTGCTGGTTTACTCTTTAATTGGCTGCAACAGCTGGAAATGCGCTGATCCGAAGTCAGGTGCCAGGGGCTTCTTCTGGGTCTCCCACATGGGTACAGGGGCCCAAGGACCAGGGCCATCTTCCACTGCTTTCCCAGGCCATAGCAGAGAGCTGGATGGGAAGTAGAGAAGCATGTCACTGGAAAACTCGTATCCATTGCCATGCAGGGGTTCCAGTCTTGGCTCCACTCTTGATTCCGGGTTCCTACTAATGTCCACCCTGGGAGGCAGCAGGCAATGGCTCAAGTAATTGAGTCTCTGGTACCCATGTGGGAGATCAAGATTGAATTCCTGGTTCCTGGCTTCAGCCTGGCTTAGTCCTGGCTGTAACAGGTATTTATGGAATGAACCAGTGTTTGGGAACACTGAGTCTCTCTTTTTCTCACTCTGCACATCTGTGTGTCTTTATCTTTCTACCTATCCTAAATAAGTTAAAAATTAAAAAGTAAACATAAAGTACATTCAATAGTATTTCTATGACTAATGTATTAAAACTGATGTTTTATTTTTTTTTATTTTTTATTTTTTGACGGGCAGAGTTAGACAGTGAGAGAGAGAGAGACAGCGAGACAGTTATAGACAGTGAGAGAGAGACAGAAAGGTCTTCCTTCCATTGGTTCACTCCCCTAGTGGCCACCACGGCCGGCACTGTGCTGATCCGAAGCCAGGAGCCAGGTGCTTCTCCTGGTCTCCCATGGGGTGCAGCGACCCAAGCACTTGGGCCATCCTCCACTGCACTCCCGGGCCACAGCAGAGAGCTGGCCTGGAAGAGGAGCAACCAGGACAGAATCCGGTGCCCCAACCGGGACTAGAACCCGGAGTACCGGCGCTGCAGGAGGAGGATTAGCCTAGTGAGCCACTAGTGCAGGCGATGTTTTATGCTAATTAGCTTGATTTAGCTGTTTGACTAAACATATACTTCAAAACATCATGTATTACACAATAGATGCATTTTTTTACTTACCAATTAAAAAACAGAAAATGCCTTCTAGTCCCTCAAATTGTGAAACATATATAGTTGTACATTGGATTTCAAAGCAAAGTACATAAGCATCAATTTTTTATTACAGCTACAACTGCATGGAAATTCTAATATTACCATTAAAATAACTATTTCTCTTGAACTAGGTTTGGAAAATGTTTATAAATCTGATTAAATTTTTCTTTTTAATTTCAAGTTTTTAACTTTAGGTACTGTGAATGAGAAGATGGAAATTCTCTCTGTGCCTCTCCCTATCTCTGTAATTTTTGACATTCAAGTAAATAAATTAAAAAAACACAATTCTTCAGAACTTTCTCAGATGAAACATTCTAGTATGGCTTTACACACATCAGCTCATGAATAAGTTGGCCATACACAAATTTGAATTATGCTGCTTGCAATAAACAAACCACTAAATATTTCTCAAGTTGCACTTAGCAGGTGAAAGGTAAAGAAGGGATAGACGTAGTAAGGTAAGGCCACTACATTTTTATGTAGACATGATTCAGAACTGAGTGTATCATGTGATTCCACGACCACTGCCAAATGCTTTTGTCTAACTCAGTCAAAACACCAACTTGTCTTTGACAAAAAGACTCTCAGGTCTACTAGACCACAGTAAATTTTCCACATTCTGTCATCCAAGTTTCACCTTCCCAGTGATAAACGTGGTAAATAATCCACTGATTGACATTATCATCTAATTTAGAAAACTGAATGAACAATGACCTTCACACTGTATTTGAATTTGGAGTCCAGAAAAAAATAAAGTATTTCCTGTAAAATCTTTCCCTCAATCACCTGCAGGTTTCAACAAAGAAGCACAAAGATAACTTTCTCTGATCCAGCAAAGAAACCAACAAAAAAAATCTGTTTTTACTGCTTCTTTCCAAAATTGGAAATGGTGGCAGCTGCTACATTCTAATTGGCTGTTTCATGAAGCCATTCAACTATTGATGACCTCTTTTTAACTTTCATGTTGCTTTATTAAAAATAAAATATTTTTCTTGGGAAAGTAAAATTTGCTTTAGTGACTTCAAGATTGAATTACAGCCAACAAATAGAAAGAAATACTCAAAACGTGCCTGTGAATTGTAATTTAGAAAAGGAAGAAATAAACTCTGGCTTTAGAACTCAAACTAAAAAAATGTAAGAAATGGGTCGAATGCATTATCTTTGACTCTACTCTATGTTAGTTCAGTTCCAAAAATAATCGTAGTTTCTTGATGCTGTCTTCTTTTATGTCTCTGTGCCTACTTTTCCTGTCTGACTTAATTTCAGCACAGGTGAGCCAAGTGGGTGGCAGCACTGTTCACAACGGAGCACACTTGGACTAGAGGTTGTTTGAGGTTAAGATTCTGAAGCAGTGTTAGCCAAGGTGGTTGTGAGATGTGGAGGGGAGGTGATGAAAAGATATCATTTAATATGATGAAAAAGGTAAACATATATATATAAACAAATGCAAATTCTGTTTAGATGGGGTTGGAAAAAATTACGAAGCAGTTTCCAGAAAAATAAAGAATTAAGCAGGGGGCAGGCATTTGGCCTAGAAGTTAGGGCACTGCTTTCCCATATCAGAGAACTTGGGTTTGAGTTCCAACGTTGCTCCCAATCTGAGATCCCTGCTAATGAGCAACACTAATGGCTCAAGTAATTGGGTTCCTGTCTCCCACATGAGAGACCTGGATTGAGTTCTCAGTTCCTGGCTTTGGTGTGGTCCAGCTCCAGCTTTTGTGAGCATTTGAGGAGTGAACCAGTGGATTGGAGCTTCTTTCTCTGTCTTCTCTTTCAAATAATAATAATAATAATAATAATAGTTAAAAGTTAAACAGAAATGGCTGTAGCATATGTATTGGGTCCTGCAGCTCAGCTTGTCTGAAACACTCATTTTAACCTGGAGTTCTATTTCTGCTGGAGACTGACTTGTGAGGAAGGTCACAACCGCTCTCCCTTCTCTCCCTACTACCTCCACAGTAACCACACATGTGCCTGATCTGGATGTGTTTGAGGTCAGCAGGACCCTTGGTGAGTTCCTCAGGTCCACAGCAAGCACTGAAACTGAGTTTGGGAAAGAATGTGTAGGAGCACTTCAAAAAATCTGTGGAAAATTGGAATTAAAAGTATGAGTTTAGGAGTAACCATCTGTAATGCCAGCATCTCATATAGAAGACAGTTGGAGTCCCGAGTCCCCGGCTGCTCTACTTCCAATCCAGCTCCTTGCTAACGTGCCTGGGAGATGGCACAAGTCCTTGGGCCCTTGCCCCCACGTGGAAGACCCAGATGAAGCTCCTGGCTCCTGGCTTTGATCTGACTCGGCTTGTTCAGCTTGTTCCGCTGGCTGTTGTAGCCATCTGGGGAGTGAGCCAGTGGATGGAAGATCCCCTTCTCTCTGTTTCTTCCTCTCTGTAACTCTGCATTCTAAATAAATTAATTAATCTTTTAAAAATTATGAGTTTATTTTGGCTCAAATAAATTCTTTTGAAACTCCCCCATTTTCCCCATTATATGTGGAAAATGCATATTATGCAAAAACTATGCCTGAACTTCAAAATCTTTTTGCACCAAAATAAGCTCATACCTTTAGTTTCATTTTTCTACCAACTTTTTGAGGTATTCTATGAGGCAGTGTCTAAAAAAGATAAAACAGAAAATGAAGAAAAACAGATTAACATACAAAGTGGGAGATGTTAGGCAGGAAAGTGGTGAGATCAACAGCACTGTATTTCTGATGTGTTAAAGCCGTGGTTTGTACCTTTGCTTGGATTTCCTTCTGCTTTCAGAGGAGCAAACGTACAAACCCCTTTCATATAGGCTTTGTGGGGTGCTAGTACTTGGCTATAAAAATGTATGCCACAGTGGGGACTTTCATGTTTTGACAGCCAGATGGCTGGGAAAGTCTAGGGGCTATGGCTGTGTAGCTGAACTTTGAAGATGCAGGCCTCATGCCATCTAGTCCAAAAAACAGCTTTTCTTTTGTCTTCTGCTGTCCATTAAATCTGCCTAGTGGGAGTAATCTTTACTCTGTGAAAACTCAATCTATCCGACTTTTTTTTGTCTTTTTTTTCTTTGCAGGTGACACATATTTTGTTGCTGCTGTGAAAATAAAATAAAAATCAGTCAAATAAAATCACAGTTAAAAGGAAGGGACAAATTGGTGATTTGATCATTTGATATCTAATGGATTGGTCACTTTCAAAATTGACCTGCTTTCATGGGACATAAAGCCAAAAACAGATTGATCACCAATTTTATTGTGCATCATGGGATGCATTGGGAATGAAAGGCATTGCCCTCTGTGGTTGCACTGGGATGACAACCATAATAACTACAGACCACAGGACTATGTATAGCAAACTGTGAAGCGCACTGACTCTAAAAGAAACATCTGATGGTGTTTGGGTGAAACTTACTCCCATTACACTGTCAGTGTGGTTACTCTGATAACAGAAAATCCTCTGGTCTTTTTAAGTGGCAAATAGTCTCATGTCAGAAATGTAACACGTCCTAGATAGTAATCAAACTCTAAATTCAATTTTAACATAAAATCTTCTCACCAGGAGTGAATCAGTGAATGAAAGATCTCAATGTCTCTCTCTCTGTGTCTCTGTCTCTCTGTCTCTCTCTCCTCTCTACAACCAGCCATCACTCTTTCAAATACATGTTTACAAGAAGGGAGGGCAATGGGAATGCCCTAAGGGAGCTTGAAGAGTCCCTGAAACTCCAACTGGAGTTCTTAGTCATGTTTGATGTGGTTATGGCAATTTTAAAACATAAGCCTCAAAAACCTGGTTTTTGAGTTAGAGTTGGGGCAGAGGATGACCTAATATAATGGATAGATCATCATTGTTAAGGGTCAACAGCTACGTATAAGCAATCTTCAAAAATTAAGGGAAATATACATTATTAAAAAAATATGTGGGGTTTGGCATTGTGGCATAGTAGGTAAAGCTGCTGCCTGTAACAGTGGCATCCCATATGGGCACTGGTTCAGATTTCAGCTGCTCCACTTGCAATCCAGCTGTCTACTAATAGCCTGGGAAAAGCAGCAGAGAATGGCCCAAGTGTTTGGGTCCCTGCACTTACATGGAAGACCTGCAAGAAGCTCCTGTCTTCTGACTTCAGCCTGGCTCAGCCTTGGCACTGCCTTCTAGTTTGCATAGCCATCTGAGTGAGGACTGAACCAGCAAATGAAAGATGTCACTCTCTCTTTAACTCTGATTTTCAAATAAATAAATAAGTCAAAGAGAAAAACTGCATGGGTTTCATTTCATTTATTTTTTTGCACAAGAGTAAACTTGTTTTTAAATTCCATTCTTCCATGAAATTTTTTTAGTATTTATTTATTTATTTGAAAGGCAGAGTTACAGAGAAGCAGAGAGAGAGAGAGAAAGTCTTCCATCCACTGGATCACTCCCCAAATGGCTGCAACAGCCAGAGCTGGGCCGATCTAAAGCCAAGGGCTAGGTGCTTCCTCTAGGTCTCCCATGTGGGTTCTGGGGCCCAAGGACTTGAGCCATCTTCTACTGCTTTCCCAGGCCATAGCAGGAAGCTGGATCAGAAGTGGAGCAGCTTGGACTCAAACCGGCATCCAAATGGGATGCTGCTAGCACTGCAGGCGGCGGCTTTACCTGCTACGCCACAGTGCTGGCCCCCTCCATGAACTTTTTGAATTCTCATATGTGGAGTCCTGAGGGTATTTTAACATGGTGTGGTTCCAACTCTCAAGAGTACACAAGTATTAGAAAATTACATCATATGTGTTTTGATATATTTGGGAACAGGATGTTTAAAGTGGAAATGACACAGTTTCCAGCCTGGTAAAACTGCCCAACACTGCCTTGCTTCTGTGCTTTGTTTAAAATCATCTCTGACAATACCAACTTAATTCTTATCACCACTTGGGAAGTAGACTCCCAACCTTACGTTTCCATGCCGCATTTAGGAGTGGGCTTTATAGACAATGATATCATTGAATGGATTTAAAATAAAGTAATTATGCCATTATATTTGATCAGATTTGATGGATTAGAGTAAGGTACACCAAAGTTAACAGAGAATGGAGAAGGATGAAGAATAAGAGCATAAAAGGGGGGAATTATATTAATAATCACAGCACCTGGCATTGTGGCAGAGTGGGTGAGGCTGCTTCTTGCTAGGTTGGAGTCCATAACTGAGCATCCCATGAGTCCTGGCTACTCTGCTTCAGATCCAGCGTCTGCTAATGAATGTGGGAAGGCAGAGGAAGATTGCCCAGGTGCTTAAGTCCCTGACCCCGCGTGGGAGAGAGGATGGCTCACGGCTTTGATCTGGCCCAGACCTGGCTGTTGTGGCCATCTGGGGAACGAGCCAGTGGTGAGCTCCCGCGCTCGCTCGCTCTCTCTCTCTCTCTCTCCCTAACAAACAAATACCTTTCAAAAAAGTAAACCTAAAAAAAAAAAAAAAAAAAAAAAAAAAAGAACAGTATCACAAATGTCAAAAACAGAAGCAGTGATAAACTGCATTGGATTCCTTTAGGGAACAAACATGAATATGAAAAGACTGATTTCATTTGGCATTTAGGCTAAGATTATTCAGTTTTAAAGAACAATTCAATATACTTTATCATAAGTGTACTAGAATAAGTTAAGGAATGGAAGATAAAGTGGAAAAAAATCCAATACAGAAGTTTTCCTATAAAGAAAAAAAAAAGGATGTAAAAAACATGTTTAAGGGGAAAGAAAAAGTGAAGGTTGATTTTAATGGAAAATGATAAAGAAAATAGATGAGAAGGGTATCTGAGGAGGCAAAAAACATGAAATCCCACAGCACAGCTGAAAGAATTAGGTTTGGATTAGGAGGAATTTCTTAGGTGTATGAATCAGATAGTAGTAAGAATGAGTATGGAGGAAGCTTATGAATCTTTAGACCATAATGTAATGTGTGTTTGATAAGAGTAAGGGGATTAGGCCAGCTCTCTGCTGTGGCCAGGGAGTGCAGTGGAGGATGGCCCAAGTACCTCGGCCCTGCACCCCATGGGAGACTAGGATAAGTACCTGGCTCCTGTCTTCGGATCAGCGCGGTGCGCCGGCCACAGCGCGCCGGCCGCGGCGGCCATTGGAGGGTGAACCAACGGCAAAGGAAGACCTTTCTCTCTGTCTCTCTCTCTCACTGTCCACTCTGCCTGTCAAAAAAAAAAAAAAAAAAAAGTAAGGGGATTATTAAATGGAATTTGAGAAGGAGAATGAAGGCTTGAAATAGTTCTGTCCAATGCAGTATTTACTGCAGCAAAATGATCTTTTGAGTCCACATAGTTGCTTAGTTTCACGCAGGTATGCCCATATACCTTAACTCCGTAAGTTTCCAAACCCTTTTGTGAAAGAGGAGATGGATTTGGGCCTTGTTAATTTTCTTCATATCCTTACAGCCCTCTACTAAATCTTTTTCTTGGAAGATGCATATGGTGTTTTCCTAACCCAGTGAGGTGAGTAGGGTAGGATTGTTGCTCAAGAACGCTAGATGTTAGTGTCATTACCAGCATGGGAAACAAACAAACAAAGTATGGTAGGAAAGGAGATCAGTGTTAGACGTGGGAGTCTGAGGTCCTTGCAGAGCATTCAAGTGCAGTAACAAGAGCCAATGACATGTTCAGTCTATCTGGCTCAGATTAGACTCTGATTTAGCACAACTATTTCTTGCAAAAGGCATTTAATCATTTAATTTCAAGCACTCTGCTAATCTGGGGATATTTCTCAATTAACATATACACTGGGACAGAGCTTCTTAAAGTTTAATGTACATACAAATCACATGAGGAGTCTTGTTAAAATACAGGTTCTGACTCAGAAGGCGGGTGTAGGGTCTGAGGTTCTGCATTTTTCAACATGGTCCATGTGATGACAAATCTGCTCACCAACCATCACATTCTTGCTTATTCTTGGTAAAAATGTTAAAATCATAACAATACATAGGGGATGATGATAATTTTTCTTTTTTAAAAATTAATTTTGAAAGAGAGAAAGAGAGAGAGGGATATAGAAGGAGGGGGAGGGGGCGGGGGAGAGGGGGAGAGTGGGAAGGATATCTCTCATCTGCGCATTCATTTCCCAAATGCTACACTACAGCCTCAGCAGCTGGATGCCTGAACTCATTTTAGGGCTCCCACATGGCTGGCAGAGATTCAAGCACTTGAGCCATCACTTGCTGCCTCTGGGGTGTGCATTAGTTGGAAGCTGGATAAGGTGTGGAGCTGAGATTCAAATTCTTAGATACAGGATGCGAGCGACCCAAGTGGTACAGTAACTGCTGAACCAAACATTCAGCCCTACGTTTGTTTTCCAAGTAAATTTCTTTTCATACACCTTTTGTTCTGTAAAGAATATGTTGTTTTATATGTTCACTTTGAAGTGTGATATGGCTTTTAACAAGGCACATTCTCTCTCAATTTTGATAGCGATCCTTTCAAGGGCAATTTTAGATGTAGCCTTAGGCTAAAGACTTCAGGCTAAGTTTAGCAGCTAATAGAAATAATGCAGTAGAGAGACAGGTGCTGGAATTAAGTAAATTCAGGACATTTTGAACCATTCAAGCTCTTAGGAAAAGTATCATTTGTAAATTAGTAACCCATTTCAAAGCCAGGCACTGGTACAGCTATTCTTATCTTGAAGCACCGAAATAAATCCTACCTCACAAACAAGATTTTCACTCGAAACCAGCAGCCTGTTTTATTTTATTTTTAAGATATCATCCGGTTAATTTAAACTGAAAGAATAATTTTGGTATCATTTCTACCTTCATCTGTAAGACATCTTCATTACTGTGATCGTTCCACAAGCCTAATTAGTTTGTTTTTTTCTTTCATTTTCCCATTAGAAAATCTTTATAGGCTTCGTTATGGTTTTGGGCACTGGAAAAACCGTTGTGAATTAGACAAAGATCCTGGGTTCTTGAGGCTTGATTTTATGGGACAATAGAGAGAATAAAAAAAATACAATTTCATATGAAGATAAACACTCTTTAAAAAAAAAAAAACAACAGAGAGATTGGGGTTTAGCCGAGGGGTTAAGATGCCTGCATCCCACATTTGAGTACCTGGTTTCAATTCCCAGTCCAGCTCCTGATTCCAGCTCCCTGCCAGTGCAGAGGTCAAAGGCAGCAGTTGATGGATTAAAGAAGTAATTGGGTCCTTGCCACTTATGTGGGAGATCTGAATTGGGTTCCCTGCTCCTGGCTTTGGCCCAGTCTAGCCCACACAATTGTGGGTGTTTAGTAAGTGAAATATCAGAAGGCAGCTTTGTCTCTCAAATAAATAAATACCGTCCCTAAACAAACAACCCAGTGATCCATAAGGTGACTGATGGGTAGTGGGGGCACTCCTAGATGGGGTGTTCTGGAAGGCTCTCTAGGGTGTAGGATTTGTATAGAGAAATGAGCAAATAAGCCATGCTAATAGAGAGAGAACAGTAAAGTGAAAATGAAACATGTGATGAACAAACTTGGTAAGTTAAAATGAAATCATAATGACCAATGAGTCTGTGGCATAAAGAGAGGGAAATAGGAGGGAAGGAGGGAAAGAATGAGAGAGAGAGAGAAAAGAAGAGGAGGAAGAGGGAAAATGAGCAGTGAAATCATGTAGAGTATTGAAAATCAAACCACAAGTCTGGATTTATGCTAACTGTGATTACAAATATTTATGGTTTCAAGCAGGAAATAACATGACATTATTTATTCTCCTTTGTGAAGTTTTCCTACTTTCACAAATTCACAGTTTTCTTTAGAAGCCTACCTCAAAAGTCACACGGTACAGCTTTCTGTTTTGGGGGGGGGGGGTTCTGAGTGGTCCTAGTGCTTCTATAGCATGACTTCTCCCTAAGATGCCAGACCTACCATGATGCTCAGTTTATACTGGCAGCGCTGATACAAGAGGGGGGCGGGGGGGTGTGAGCAGGCTGCTAGCATGGGCCAGATTTAATGAGGGAGTCAGGGGACTGCCTTGAAATAGGAATATGGGGTGCCATATGATATCACCATGTGCTTATTAATAAATTCCCAATATTAATAAGCCTGTGTGGGTTCTTGCCTAATATTCAGGGAAGGATTCTGAATATTGGTATAAATGAACGAGGCAGCGTGATACATTTTAAGCTTTTATTCAGAGAAAGATACATAGAAGAGTGAGGGCCCTATCTAAAGGAGACCGGGAAATCTGGATTCATACTGAGTAGCAGGAGCCAGCCACATGGAGGAGCATCTAGGCCAGGAAGCATGGGGCTGGTGGCCCAAAGGCCACGTGCTCTTGGGGGTGCAGGGCAGCACGGGCCTACACTGGCAAAAAGCCAGAAAGCCAAGAGAGCGAGCCCACCATGTCCCAGGCTTTTAATCCACTTCCAAAGGGGAGTGGTTAAATAGTCTGATTGGCCAGCGGGCACACAGGTGTGGCCAGGTAGGGGCATGGAGAAGGCGTGGACTTCCAGCTCACAAAGCTGATAAATGTTATCCTGTATGCCTGCCTACAACAGCCTGATTGGGAGCGTCTCCAAGCAGAGACCATTACAGATTTTAGGAGTCTTTCCTGTTCCTTACAGCAGTATTCAGCCTGGATCAGTTACCAGTGCTTTTTCATAAAAGATGTTTAAGCTGTTTTTGTAAGGTGGATTTTGTTTTAAGGTTCACGGGAGAGTTATATCTGTGCTGCTGTGGCCTTGTGTTCTGGTAACATCTGGGCCAGGGGTGGAACTCTCCAGAAAGTTTGCATCATACGCCAAGTGTCATATAGTAAAATGCTTGATTGGGCCTTTGGGCTAGAATTAATCTTACATTCACTGGCTCATTCCCCGAACAGGGCCAACAGTCTAGGTGTTATTTTGTTTTTTAATAGTGGGTCTTATTTCAGGCCAAAGCTGCTGAACTTTGAACTAAACACCATGATGATCCCATAGCATAGGCTGGTAGCCAGAGAGTCCACCAACAGGGTGGGATGGCCAGAGGCGGCAGGAGTTGGGGAGAGGTGGAAGTTCACACACAAACCCAAGAGCAGAGTTATGCAGGATACAGAGGTCCTTGGCTCCTACTAGCTCTGGCTGTTGTTGGAAAGGAAAGATGGCAGAGGGGTAGAATACCTCATTGTGTGTGGTTCTGTTAGGTAGGAAGTCAGATATGAGCTTGTGTGTGTGTGACAAAGGCCTAAGGAGACATCTGTGTCCAGCATCTGCATCTCGGAATCATCCCGATAACCTTCCAGGGGCAGCCAGTATCTGCATCCTTCCCTGCCCCTTCTACCTGAACCTGCCAGGTGGGGGTCCCCACCCCTTCTGCCTGATAGTCTTGCAGGTGCAGCCCAGTATCTGCATTTCAATATATCTGCATTTCAAATATCCTGCCCCAGATCCCAACCTTCCAGGAGGTCCTGCTCATCCTTCCTCTAGGGCAATGCCAGCCAGGCTTCCTCCTGTCTGATAGCTTCAGTGGTAAAACTCAGATAGGAATTTTTCGTATTTACATCCAAAAAGTCCTTTGTTCCAGGAGGAGCAGAGGTGGGGAGGCAAGACCCATCCCCTTAAAAAAACCCCAGCCTCAACTGGACTGCATGCTCAGCTCAGCCCTCTGCCTCTATGATGAGCCACCTGCCTGGCCTGGCCAGGTGTACTCTCTCCACTCAACCATGTAACCCCGCTCTCCCCCAGTCTGAGCAACTGGGCACTTTCTCTCAGGTTCTGTCTGGAGAGGTGCCCATCCGTTCTTATGGATGCCCCTGCTCTAATAAACCTTGCTATTTGCTTTCCACTTGCAAGGTGTCCGGCGCATAACAAATCTTCCCAGGCAGACGGATCAATTAATTTCATAAGCTTTTATTTGGATTCCGCTCCCGGGCGAGGTTCCCCGTCCCAACAGAGCAACAGAGCGGGGCCAGGGAAGTCGCGCGTCAGAGATTGAGAGAGCTCTTTTTATAGATACAGGACGTGGGGGTTAAAGGTTGAGGCAGATCTGATCCTCATTGGTTGACCTTTAGGCACCCGAGGGGACCTTGACAAGGACTTTTCTTCCCCGGAAGTACGGGTAGGGACTCTCCATTCCCGGAAGTGTAGGCCTTCCCTCCTTGCGGATCCCAAAGCTACCACCACTTACTCTGAGTCTCACGCCTGAATTCTTTCTTGCGCGAAGACAAGAACCCCAGCAGTTCACCGGTAACAGGTCTTCACCTCTGTCACCAGAGCCAGAGCCCCCTCTTGCAGGCAGAAGCAAAGCGCTCGCACCCTACTTGAAAGGAGCACACAGAACTTGACCTGCCCCATAGGATAAGTACAAGAAGCAAGCAGCAGCCGATGTGCTTCAATAGATAAGACAAATTACGCCACCCACGACTGTACCACCAATCAGCAAGGGACTGCACTCAATCGATAAGCCTACAATGAAGCAAATATAAACCACAGCAAATCGGCCTCATGGAGACTCCTGAGAGCAGCTGAGCCAAAGCTCTTGCCCAGACCCTCTGGGATGACCAGCAACACTCAGACCTTCCCGCAAGAGAGTCTCCCCGCCAGTCCAGTGCTCCATCAACACCCGAACTCCACTAGCCTTTCGAGACCTGCATTCTTCGGTTCAGAGGCACCACCCAAGCGGACACCATGCGAATCTGCCTTCTGTGGCTGGGATAACGTGATGTGAGGAGCACTGGAGGTCGTGTGGGAACCTTGGGTGGTCGGTTACCCGGTGTGTTGCATGAATTAAGAACCTGGGATTCTCCACTGCATAATACAATCCTTATTGGAACTAATACTGCCTCAGTGCCATTACTACACTCGTGACACCTCTGGACTGCGCTTACAGCCCCCACAACGCGGCAGAGCAGGGCTGAGGTGGCTGAAGCCCTGGGGCAGGGAGCCGTTCTAAATGAGAACAAAGGGAATTAACAGAGAAAGCCACTCCAATGCTGACTCTTCTTGTTCACTCACCAAGTGGCCAGGGCCGGTCCAAGCTGGGAGCCTGGGTCTCTCACCTGAGTGGCAGGGACCCAAGCCTTTGGGCCATCATCTGCTGTCTTCCGAGGTGCATTAGCAGGGAGCTGGATGAGAAGCGGGGCAGTCAGGCCTTGAACCTGCGCTCATATGGGAGGCAGGTGTCCATGCGGCTCCTTAAGCTGATGTACCACAACTTGGGTCTCTAATCTTATTTTTACTGATTTTCATGTATTTGGAAGGCAGGGGGCCAGAGAGACTAGCTTCCAATCGTTAGTTCACTCCTCAAATGTCGGCAACAGCTGGGAGCCACGAACTCTGTCCAGGTCTCCGATATGGGTGGCAGGAACCCAAGTCCTAGGACTCTCACCCTGTCCCTCCTAGGTGCAGTAGCAGGAAGATGGATAGTAAGCGCAGTAGCCTGAACCTGAAACAGGCACTGTGAGATGGACTGCGGGTCCACCCCTCATCATCGTTCCCGGGAAACAATGTCAACTTCAGTATAGACATCGCCATAATATCGACTTTCCGCCAACTTCCGACCACCATGACTGCTGTCTTTATTTCGAGAGTGCTTTGGAGCACGAAACGCAGAATAGTGCTAGTCACCACTGGGTTTTTATTTTTGTGAACGTATTCATCAATGCTGGATCTAGCTTCACTTGAAAGAAGTTATCAAAGCATCTTGTCAAACTGGCTCAAGTCTGTGACGGAACCTAGCACCCCTTCCATGGCCACTGTTCGGTACGTGGCGCCTGGAGCACTGTTTCCGGCCCGACCCAGCAGTAAGAAACTCTGGCCTGGCGGCACCGCGGCGTCAGACGGGAAGGGACGGTCCAGCGAGAGCAGAGGCCCCGCCATGCCCGTTTTGCAAACACGCGGAGGCCCCGCCACGCCTCCGGCGAGCGCCGTCGCGCCGTCGCGCCTCTTGCGTCACACGCTCCCCCGGAAGTGCCGCCGCGAGCGCGGTGGGGGCGTGTCTCCGGGTTCCTTCGCGTCTCGTTCCCGGAGAAACGCGGGAAGTTGGCCCGCGCGCTCTTGCCCCGCGGCTGTGGTTGTGTCGTGTTGTGGGAACGCTGCACCAGAACCTGAGGAAGACCCTGTCTCAGGCTCGGCGCCATGGAGGTGGTGGAGGCCGCCGCCGCTCAGCTGGAAACTCTGAAATTCAGCGGCCCGGGCCCTGGGGGTGGCGAAGGCCCGGCGCCGCACGCTGCGAGCTCAGCGCCGCAGACGCCGGTGCAGTCGGATGCGGGGTCCCTGGACACAGGGCAGACGGCGGAGGCGCCTCTGGTCGGGGAGCGGCCGCCGCAGCCTGCGCTGAGCGCCGTCGCGGGCGGGAGCCCCGAGCCGCCGCCGCCGCCGCCCTGCGGGGACCCGGGCGAGGAGGCGGAAGCGCAGCCCCCTAATTCTCTGGGCACCTCGGATTCGGATTCGGACTCGGACTCCGACAGGTCGGGTGCTGGCGGGCCCCGGAGGGGCGGGGAGGGGCCGGGGCCTAGCCGCCCCGAGGGTGCTCCGGCCCCAGCGAGGCGGGCGCAGGTGCTGCGGGCGCACCTGTCGGGTCGTGCCCTGCAGTCACGTGTGAGCCTGGGCTTGGGCCGTCAGTGCTCGCTTCTCTCCCGGGTTTGGTACCCAGAGAGGTACTGTGTGCAGAGTGCATTCCTTTTTAGTTAGACTAATAATACCCGGGGATATTGGATTATCCCGTCAAGTTCAGTTGGGAGATGTACCTTTGTGGTTATAGTTTGAGTTTCACCATAGGGCTGAGTTTGTTTGTTTGTTTTTTTAAAGTCAAGTTTAGCGTATGATGATCTTGTTTGTTGAACTGGATAAATCGAGGTACAGGGTTTCCTTTGGACTGTTTGAAAGTTAGCTCTTTTGACAGTGACGTGAATAGAATCCGAGTATGTTCATGGAATTAGCCAAACCTTGCTTTTTGGTAGTAGTTAATGCTCTGCACGCATTTTGTAAAAGTCTCCCCACCCCGCCCCTGTCCCATCCTCTGTATGCAGCCTCTTTGCAGAGAGAGGCCATCCACGTGAGGAATGATGCTAAATCACACCGAACGTTGTCCCCGAATCTTTGCGTGTGTTAGGTAGGGTGCTGAGCAAGTAAGCAGGCAGGCACGTGGGAGGAGCAGTTTTCCGGGGAAGTCAGCAGCTGAAAGAGTGGAGGAGAAGGCATGAAAGAGACTGAGAGGAAGCAAGAAGCCAGCGAGCAGTGCTGTCGGCCAGGCATCGGACTTCGCAGTGCGTGCCGCCGAGAAGTGGTGGTGGACGACCTGGGACAAGTTTTCAAGCAGATATGGGGATATGGAATCCCCATAGGACAACTTAGCGGCTGGACACCACGTTTGACAGATAATTGAAAAAAGTGCCAACCGACAGCTATCTGCCTTTATTAGCGAGGCAATGTTTTGACGCATTTGTCTTTGGTTTCCCGTTCTTCGTAGTTAGGAAAAAGTCCTGCGGGAGCTAGGGAAGGAGGTAAATTCTGCTTTTGGTGGGTAAGGAGGGCCTCGGAGGAGGTGGTACCTATCTGTGTTGAGCTTTTAAGGAGCCTGTACAGAAGGACTTTCCTGGGCTGAGGGCGTTTCAGGCGAGGAAATAGCACTGGTAATGATACTTGGTCATGAAAATAAAGGGGGATGTGAAAAGTTATATAGACTTGTATGCTGGATGTAGGCCCTGCGTGAGAGGTGATAGGAGGTGGGATTTTGAGAGTTCCCAGGAACCTGTTTGCAAAAGGCTCTGAGGTGTCATGCTAAGGGATGTGACTTGTTTTGTACACATACACAGTGCATTTACGGAAAAACTTCTTAAACTTTTCTGTATGTTTATTTTCTTAGTAAAAAGTATAAGGAGTAGTACAAACCAATGTAATTACACCTTGACTTAACAACTACTAACACTTTGAAACTATTTTCTTAATATATATTTTTTTTAACTACTTCATTTATTTGAAAGAGTTACAGAGAGAGGTAGAGCCAGAGAGAGAGGTCTTCCATTCTGCTGGTTCACTCCCCAAATGACCTCAATGGCCAGAGCTGAGCTGATCCGGAGCCAGGAGCCAGGAGCTTCTTCCAGGTCTCCCATGGAGGTGCAGGGGCCCAAGGACTTGGGCCATTTTCTGTTCCTTTCGCAGGCCATAACAGAGCTGGATTGGAAGAGGAGCAGCTGGGACTCAAACTGGCACTCATATGGGATGCTGGCGCTGCAGGTTGGGGTTCTAACCAGCTATACCACGGCGCTGGCCTCTTAATATGTTACTGACCTGTTCTAAAGATGATTGTACACATTGTAACACTTTAATTCATGCATTCTTGAGAACATTCTCCTACTAAATACAATGCTGTTATCACAGATAAAATTAGTAGTAATTCTATCATGTGTATGTCCAGTAATAGTTTTTTTTTTTTTTAAGATTTATTTATTTATTTGAAAGGCGGAAATAGAGAAGGAGTGAAAGGGGGAGAAAGAGAGCTTCCATCCACTGGTTCATTCCCCAAATGGTTGCAGTGGCCGGAAACAGGAGCCAGGAGCTTCTTCTGGGTCTCCCATGTGGCTGCAGGGGCCCAAGTACCTTGGCCATCTTGTATTGCTTTCCCAGGCACATTATCAGGGCGCTGGATCGGAAGTGGAGCAGCTAGGACCGGAACTGGTGCTCATATGGGATGCCAGCGCTAAAAGCGGAATCTTAACCTTGTACGCCACAGCACCGGCCCCTGTAATAGTTTTGTTTTTAAAGTGAGCACATGGAGTGATTAGGATAGGAGATCATGAGTAGGAGAAGATGACAACAGTAGAATGAAAAGGTGGTTATTTATTGGCATTAAAACTGTTAACAGGAAAGTAGATGAAAAGTGGAGGCCTGGAATAGGGCCATAATAGCAGTGAAGTTTAGATGACGAGGTGGAATAGGACTGATGTTTACCCATCTGGAGAAAGGACTTTATTTTATCGTTGGTGTGAGAATGCAGTAGCTCAAAATGATTCCAAAGTTTCAAACTCTAGTGGCTGGATTTTAAAGACTAAGCCATGCAGTAACATGGAAGTTCAAAGAGAGAAGCAGTTTCAAAAACCAGAATGTGCTTTTCCCACTTGTTTTTAAGGACGCAAGTATGAGGTATATGTAGGTCATTCATCCATAGATGACCAGAATGCATCCAGAGGCTAAGGGAGGCGTTTAGAGGTGTCACGGCTAAAGACTTAGAAGTTAGTCTGCACATGGATGATGTGGAAATCATTAGAGGATGAGAGTGTTCATGCAGAGTACAGAGATAGGAGAGCCAGTGATGAGGGTGGAACTGTTAAAAATCAGCGTTTAAATGGGGTGGGAGCAGAGAGCCAGCGAACAAATTTTAAACTGAGATGTGGATTACTGGTGACACTGTCTGTGGAAATCTGAAGGACCAAAGGAGTTCTCAGCAGATAGATTTGTTGAAGTCTCAAGTTGAAGACTGCGAAGAAACTTTATTGGCAGTTGAGTTAATCTGGGTGTTGGAGACAGAGAGGTGACTTTGTCTAGAGCTCCCTTTTGTCAACGATTTGTCATGTGCTTGATTATTGAAATAAATGAAATTATTGAAGGAATGTTTGGGTCTTAGCAGGGTTTTGAAAATGTTCTTGGTGGATTAAAGACTACTTTCCAGTACTGTAGTCAACTTCAATTATGCTAGATTTGAATTAGACCAGCAATAGAGTAAACATGTAGAGTAGATAGGTCCTAATTGAATAGTGTTAATATTGTTACATAATACTCAACCAAGTTTTCAACTTATTCTTCCTACAGTGAGACAGATTCAGATAGTTCAAGCTCTTCCTCTTCATCATCGTCATCTTCCTCCTCCTCCTCATCATCTCGTGTGTCATTTCCTCCAGTGCTGTCAGATGGAGAAGATGATTTACAAGTTGAGAAGGAAAGTAAGAATTTTCCTCTTAAAACAAAAGATGAGTTACTTCTTAATGTAAGTACTTGGATCTGTTAAGTTTAATTTGCATGTTTTACACCACTGTGGTTCTGATATCGATCTTACTTGGCCTCAGCCTAAGTAAACCTCAGAGAGAGATTCTCCAGAAAATAGATATTTATTTGGGAATCCAGTAGTGTTGCAATGGGAATATACATGCTCAAGTAAACTACAAGTGTATTCAAAGATGTACTGGGAGGGGGTGGGGCTTCTAAAGGGCCAATGAGGAAAATTACATGAGATACTTGACTAAAATCACCCTTGGGCACAAGAATTAGCAACAGCGGTGGTGCCAGTCTGAAGCTGAACAGACAGTTGCTGGGCAGATGTCTTTGCGGAAGTGTTTTTTGGCTAAAGCTAGGAGCTGGGAACTAAGTTCAGGTCTCCCTGTGGGAACCTGACCCTGAGGCAGCGCTGCCGCTTCCCAGGTCTGCATTCCCAGCAAGCTGGAAGCCAGCGCTTCAGCCAGGAGTCAAAGCAGACACTTCAGTGTTGGTTTCTTAAGTGCTAGGCTTAATGCCCACCCTGTTTCTCTTTTTCTCTCCTTAAAATAAATTTCCTGCTTCATTTATGCTTTATGCATTGAAAACTTCGATTTGTATGCTGAGATTCATTTTTTTCATGCTACATCTGTGTTGATAACTCTTAATAACCTTTCACAAAGGCTGCCACCTCATGTAGCAATTTTTTGAAAGCTTTGGGAGACTTGTTTGGTCTCTTGTCTATATCTAGACCACCTTTCTGTGTAAGTCCTCCCTTACATGTATAAAAATAAATAAAAGGTTGTAGTATTTTTGTAAATGTATATCATTGTATTATTTATTTTACTAGATCCGGAATGCTTACCTTGGGAATACCTTGAAATGTAATGCAAACATCTTATAGTTTGTTTGCTCTGATAATTATGCCCATATTATCATCAGAAAAATCAGAAAGGGTCTGTGGCCACATGGAAGCCAGGGATCATGTTTTTTGAGAACTGAGCTTATTTCTGGTCTTTGTAGTCCTTATAAAGCATTACAGATACTGAGTTAATTCAATTGTAAGTAATATATGATTATAGAGTGAGAGCATTCTTTTGATAAATTGTAACACAGTTGTCATTTGCTAGGTGCTGTAAAAAAGATCAATCCAGTTTCTTCTCATAATGTGTAGTGGAGGGAGACTGACATTTAATAAAGCAGAGATAGACATATTTAATTGTTAAAAGTGCTATTGGATTGTGTAAGTGTATGTTTGACTTGTATCAGAAAATTCCATTTTCACTAGTGAAGTATTTTTCTAACTTTTAAAACTGAACAGTGAGCCAGCGCCGCGGCTCACTAGGCTAATCCTCCACCTTGCGGCGCTGGCACGCCGGGTTCTAGTCCCGGTCGGGGCACCGGATTCTGTCCTGGTTGCCCTTCTTCCAGGCCAGCTCTCTGCTGTGGCCAGGGAGTGCAGTGGAGGATGGCCCAAGTGCTTGGGCCCTGCACCCCATGGGAGACCAGGAGAAGCACCTGGCTCCTGCCATCGGATCAGCGCAGTGCGCCGGCCGCAGCGGCCATTGGAGGGTGAACCAACGGCAAAGGAAGACCTTTCTCTCTGTCTCTCTCTCTCACTGTCCACTCTGCCTGTCAAAAAAAAAAAAAAAAAAAAACCCAAAACTGAACAGTGGACTGATGGGTTCTTTTTTATGACAGATCAAAGGGATCATTTGAAAGGATAGAAGAGACAATTGCAGTCTTTATTTTTTTAATTTTAGGTTCTTGATTAACTTCACTTTATAGTTTCGTGATTAGAAAGGAGATTTATTAGAAGTACCTGGTCATTTAGAACATTCTGCTGGTAGAGTTAAGTAGCACAATGATGTATCCTTTGGTTTGCCCTAAATCTCTGACTTAGGGCTCTAAAAGAATCTATTAGGATTTCTTGAAGATCTCAACTGTGAAGTTCAAGGGAAGAGAATGGCTTGGTTCTGAATACCAGTTTATGGCTGTAAGTTCTCAGTATCCTTAGGACTCTGTTGCCTGTTAGGGCTGGGAGTTTCGCTTCAGATACTTTGAATGAAACTCATGGGGAGAACTTCTGCTGACTTATCTGAGGCTTGGTAAATAGCCTGGTACAAATCACTGAGGCTTGTGGAATGGGTCTTCAAATTGCTTGGGCATGAATCCATAGTTGTTCCTGATTGTGGGCAAGTGTGTAGGAGAGAGTGTGAGAGTGTCTACGGAAAAGGAAGTGCTTAGCAGAGCACGTGGCTGGTGTAGAGAAGGCTGACCCTCTCTCCAGAGCAGTTGACAGAAAGGGAGTGTGAATGTGTGTGCCTGTTGAGGAGGGTTGGTGTTGCGTGTGTGCCGTCATCCCCATGTAAACCACTAGAAACTACAGTGGCTATTAAGGCAGATCTTGCTGCTGCTTTTATATGTCTCTTGGACGTTCTTAGAGTTCTCTCAATGCCGTTTTATTCTTTCTTTATGGGCTGGTTTCCTCTATTTACCTTGTAGAACAGTCTTTTTAATGTTTTAATGTACATGGATGTAGATGGATTTTTGTATCCTGGGCTCTATCTCTGACATCTTTTACTTTCAGCTTCCCCATGCACTGGTCAGTGTTAGATTTCTTTATTCGCATTTGGGACTTAGGATAGTTTTGTCTTTGTTTTGTAGGAAATGACAATCCCTTCTTCCTAGGAGGTGGCTCCTCATTTGCTACAGCTGGCTCTGATTGCCGTGGTACTGTTTGTTCGGGACTTCTGATACATCACCTGCACTTTGGCAGCAAAGCGTTGTTTGTCTTAGGTGGTGTGTAGCTGCTAGCTCTCTGTGGTCTATTAATTTAATTACCCAATGAAATTTTAAAGAAGGTTATTGTAGTAGTCTATATAACTTTGCTAAAAAGCATACATAAATTCAAATATGCTAAGCGGCTAATATCAGTTTTAGAGTTTGTGCTGGCCCTTCAGGGATTTCGAGAACATAGCCATGCCTGACAGAGTCCAGGTTCATGTCCTCCCTTCTGAAGTGTTTTCATCCTCTACGTAGTTTCCTGCTGCAGTTCAGGCATGTTGAGCTTAAGTTTTACCTCTAATCATTGTGCTTCTCAAGCAAGAATGTTGTCTCTGGGTTTGTCTCTAAATCTTTGCCATTATTGCAAAGTTATTTCTCAGTGGTATAATTACGGTCTGTGCAGAACTTTGGTTGTACATATATGGTAACTACAGTAAAGTAACTTTGACATTGTTATTTTTAAAATTAAATCTTAGCTGCAGTTCTTTTGGAATTGGGTTAAAGACAAATCTTCTCATCTGAAGATTTAATTATAATTCAGTTTACAACAAGAAGTTGAAGTGGTTAGAGAAGAGAAATACAAGAGGGATTATTGAGCCTTAGAGGCAATGGAGAATCTTTAACTAGCTGTCTTCATAATATCATGATTATGTCATTTAGTTGAGCCAGGTAGACTTCTTTTAAACATAACCCTCCATTAATGCCAAGAAAGTTTATGTATAACCTGCATGGTAACTATTAAGGCAGCATACATCTTTTTTTTTTTTTTTTTTTTTCTTTTTAAAGATTTATTTTATTTATTTTAAAGAGTTAAAAAGAGAGAGGTGGAGACAGAGGTCTTCATCTGCTTGTTCACTCCACCCGAAGCCAGGAGTTTCTTCGGGGTCTCCCACGTGGGTACAGGGGCCCAAACACATGGCTGTCTTCTGCTTTCCCAGGCTATAGCAGAGAGCTGGATCTCAGCGCTGCAGGCTGGGGCTTTAACCTTCTACACCACAGTGCTGGCCCCGGCAGCATGCATTTTAACAGCTTTGGAACTATATTAACCTACATAGGATTTATTCAGTGGTTCAATGAATTGGAAAATTAAGTTTTCTTTGAAAAATGTTCTCAGCATTTTTTTTTTGTGCAAGCTCTTCATTGAAATACATTAAATGTAATTAAAAATTAAGAAGCATAAAAATATTTGACATTGTGATATTTCAGAATCTTAATTAGAATTGAGTTTTATAAATGAATGCCTATTGTATTGTCTTCTGTGTGCTTATAGCAGGGGTGGGGAACATGGCCTGTTGGATATATAAGGCCTGTGAAGGCATTTGTTCTACCCCTACCAAGGCAATTACAAGCGGGTCTTGAAATTCAGTCAACTGAGGCCAGTGCTGTGGTGTAGCTGGTAAAGTTACCACGTGCAGTGCCGGCATCTCATGGGCATTGGTTCAAGTCCTGGTTGCTCCACTTCTGATCCAGCTCTCTTCCATGGCTTGGGAAAGCAATAAGATGTCCCGAGTCCTTGGGCCCTTGCACCCACGTGGGAGAACTGGAAGAAACTCCAGGCTCCTGGCTTTGGAACAGCCTAGGCCATTTGGGGAGTGAACCAGCTGGTGGAAGATCAATCTCTCGCTCTCTCTCTCTCTTTCTCTTTAACTCTGCCTTTCAGATAATTTTTTTTTAAAGAAATTCAGTCAGTTTTTACCAGGCTTATTTTTAAATTTATAATTTTGTATGGTCTACAGATGCTATTAAATATCCAAGTGGCCCTTAGCAGAAAAAGGTACCCCATCTTGGCTTATAGGGATGAAAAATAGGTAATACTTCAATAGGGATAATAATGTGTTTGTGCAAATGATGTAGAATCACCAAAAGTTCTTGGAAGCAATTCTTGGAAAATTGAACCTTTATAATTTGAAGACTGCCTGTGATATAAGAAGTCCAATGTGTAGCTAGATTGAGTGTACTGTATTTGCTTCTGATTTTTGGCATTGTAGACACATACTGTAACATGACCAATGGAAATATCTGGGTCATCTCAAAATGGTTAGAAAATGCAGAATAGTATTTCATATCCATTTGATATCCCATCAGCTATATAATTGTATTACACTTAGATCTTCACTACTAATTACTAATTGAACATTTTGTTTTCAAGGTCTTAGCTTGGTTTATAAGTTTTGTCCTAAATGCAGGCCTTTTTCAACTCAAGTGTTTTGTGACTCCATGTATATTTGGAATTTTTGCATTCTATCCTAGAATATCGATTGCACACTTTTCAAACCAGCAAAGGCTGGTTACTTGAAAGGCAATTATTTTTCAGTAATCCTTGGTGTTTTTCAAAATTTAATGCTCAGATTTGTTAAACAAATTAAAATTTTATACTTTACATTTTGAAATTATTTCAAAAAGCTTACATGAAGCATGAATGATACCTTAAAATTCAAATAAATTCTGTTTTTTCAGTAGAGTGTCCATACAAGTCCTGTGTATATTCATACATATGATTATTATTATACAGGAGCAATCCATTTTTTCGGTTCCATTATTCCCCAGTAGATTTTATTAAGTGAGTTATGCTGATTACTGTGGAGGATAAAGACAACCTTTTAAAGAAAGTCAAAGACAAACTTGTGCTAGAAGCAAAGTGACACCAGTGTTAAGGACTAAGTGTCATGCATAAGTGGTACATCAAATAGGAAGCTGTCAGCTGGGAATGGAGAGAGAGATACTTGGTAACTTGCACTGTATTGGTCAAGAAAGGCATACAGCTTGAACTCAGACTGAAAGGAGATGGGATGTATATGGAGTGACAAGAGAGGAGCCTGTAATATTGCTAAGGAAAAGGCCATGCCTGTCACATGGCAGTTACGGTCTCAGTGTAGCTCACGTAGTAGAAGCTTGAGGAATGCTTGCGTATTCATTCATTTATCCATGCAGCTAGTCTTGTGAATTCTAAAATGAACATTTTTCAACCTTTTAGCATTTCTGAAAAATTTGGCTACTTTATGGCATTTTGGAGTTACTTTACAGTGATTTTATCTTACTGATGTATGAATTAGTGAGTTGATGAAATATGTGCTCCTCAGTTAACATTGACGATATACTGAGTGACTCGTGTATTCATTGTTGGCCTCTTTTTCTTACTGAGAGATTATTACTTTATTTCAGTTTTACATTTATGTGAGTCAATTTTTGAAGATACTCTTAGGAATTTGTTTCTGTGATAGTAATTTTAAAGAAAAAAAAGGATGAGTGTATTTTGTTCCTTTAAGAAACAAAAATATAAAGACACTTCCAGGTGAAGTATTGACATTGATTTTGTAGGTGAAAATATTTACTGGTCTACTTTGAGTCAGTGTTTTCTGCCATATACAACAGTGTAAGGGCATTAATGCTTATGAGTGACAGTTAAAGAAATAGCTGAGTTTCATAGAAACTTGTAAAATTACTTTCCCTGAAACAGTTAATGAATTAGGCTAAATTTTAAATGTGGTGATAATTTACAAAAAGTTTATAGCCCTGGGACTGGTATTTTGGCACAGTGATTAAATTTCCCCTTACAACATTGGCATTCCAAGTGGGAATGCTGGTTTGAGTCCTGGCTCCTCCACTTCTAATCCAGCTTCCTAATAATGTGTCTGGGAAGGCAATGGAAGATGGACCAAAGGCTTGGGGCCTTACCATGCGTGTGGGAGGAGGCCAGGACGGAGCTTCTGACTTCTGGCATCGGCCTGGCCCAGCACTGGCTGTTGTGGCCATTTGTTTTTGCCTTTCAAATAAATAACTGGATAAATCCTTAAAAAGAATGTACACATCTAACCCTTTGTTTTTCCAATATGTTTTACCAGCTATAGGAAAAAAAAAATCCAATCTTGGCTCTCAGTGCTCCAGGGATTGGATCCTACTTTTCAACTATATTTGAAAGGTGAAGGCTCACCAAGTAGTATCAGGTAATTGGCTGCCATATGCATGTCCTCTCTTTTTGGGTAATGTGAGAAAAGTGGTCAGATAATTTCATTTTATCTTTCTCACTTTTCTCAGTTCTCCCCAGACTAGCAGCACCAAACCGAATTACTTTGTATTTGGAATGTTTGATTCCTTCCCCAGCCATCTCTGCTCTCCTTTTTCTATATTTGTGAGTGGAAATCCAAATCAATGTTCTTTAGATATTTTACCTTAGAAGGTCATCAAATTATTACTATTAATACTATTTTTGCCAAGTAATAGGCCTTCAGAATAGCTACAGAAGTCAAGGACGTTTTGAAATGTGTATGTTAACTTCTCAAAGGGCCACTTTTAATACATTTGCCCCTTTAATTTTTACAATGGAAATTTTAGACACTTTTACGTGCTGTGGCAATAACTTAATTTTTAGTAGGGTGGATTTTTGATGTTATATGCTGCTCATTTGAATATTTTGCTTGACTAATTTTGTAGGCATTACAGGTGTTTAGAGAATCTATATCTAGTAATAGCTTGACATAATTGCTAACAACAATAGGCTGACAGTAGGCTGACAATAATTGTTCTTTCATGGATATTTCAGAAGGGTGGTTAGGATCTTTGATTTCTTTAATGCTGTAGTTCTGAGTGTTACCACAGAATCATAGTAATTACTGTGTTCAGGTCTGGTATATAATTTCTGTGTTAGTGTACTCTCTTTTTTTATTACATTCAGTTGAACAATATTTATGTTGTTAAAATTTGAATTAACTGTCTAGAACTTTTACTTATTTTTGTACACATTTTCATTTCCTAAGTGATGTATATGGATTAGCACTGTGACTTCATAGTGATTTGGTCCATGTTGTTATAATGTAGTGTTAAGATTACACTTGCATTAATGGTTGGAAACAGATCCATGCTGTTAGTACCAGGATTTATGTTTCGTAATGGAGGGCTCTTTTTTTTAATATTTATTAATTTATTTGAAAGTTATAATTACACAGAGAGAGAAGGAGAGGCAAAGAGAGAGAGAGGTCTTCCATCCGCTGATTCACTCCCCAAGTGGCCACATTGGCTGGAGCTGTGACGATCCAAAGCCAGGATCCAGGAGCTTCTTCTGGGTCTCCCACATGGGTGCAGGGGCCCAAGGACTTGGACCATCTGCTGCTGCTTTCCCAGGCCATAGCAGAGAGTTGGATTGGAATTGGAGCAGCCAGGACTTGAAACCCATGCCCATATGGAATGCTGGCACTCTAGGAGGCGGATTTAACCCACTACGCCACAGTGCCGGCCCTTCGGAGGGCTTTTCTGTTATGTGAAAATAGTCTATCTTTTTGCAATGGTGGGAATATTCTCTATCAATGCTTTCTTTCTTTCTTTTGAAAGATAAGAAGAGAGAGAGATTTTCCATTCATTGTTTCACTCCCCAGATAGCCGCTATGGCCAGGGCTGGGCCAGGTGGAAGCTAGGAGCTTCATTTGGGTCTCCCATGTGGGTTGCAGTGCCTCAGACACTTGGACTATCTTCCATTGCTTTTCCCCGGCTATCTTGGACTGTCTTCTGTTGCTTGTCCCAGGGAGCTGGATTGGAAGTAGAGCAGCTGGGACATGGACCAGTGCCCATTGGAGATGCCAGTGCCACAAGTGGTAGCTTTACCTTCTTTACCACAACTGTGGCCCCTCCCATGCTTTCTTATGCTGTAGTTAGTGCTGGTAAAGGTGGCTTGTGTGACTGTCAGCCAGATTTTAAAATTAGCTTTAATTAAATTTATGTAGTCAAATATAGTTATAGTATAGTATTGGATAAGTAAAATAAAAGGAGTCTTTCCCACTCATTCATCCGTCTATCCTTAGGCATCATAGGGGGATCTAGACTCATATTGAAGTGTTCCTAACCTGCTTTAAGTAGACTTCCTGTCTTGTGTTTTCAGTTATGATGAGGGTCATTCTCTCCCATTCTTCCCTCATTATCTATTTATATCTTGCGTGCACTGTCAGAATGGTAATGAGCCTCAGAGTGTGTTCTGGACATCTTTTCTACTTGTGTGTGTGTGTGTGTGTGTGTGTGTGTGTGTGTCTTGACTATCACATGGATATGCCCCTTCTTCACAGATGGAGAAGCAGTAGTTTTTATTTCCTTATGAGATTATACAACTGATAATACTGATCTTACTAGACCCAGCTGCTTTGTTATCAGGGAGCCAGGTGTTCATCTGATAATTACAGTGTTTGTCCCATCAAACCTTTGCCTAAGTCCTAGACACTTAAGTTTCTTAAAAGCCTATTGTTTTTCCTGTTTCTTTTTTTTTTTTATTTTTATTTTTGAGAAGGTTGGGTTCAGGTCTTTTTTATTACTTGAGGATTTTGTATTGAATTATGTTTTCATTATCTGATTTCTGCTCTGACTAAAAAGACTGACTTCTGAGATTTTTATTTAGTCTGAACTGATGAAGTTGGTTGTTCATTTAATAAATAGATCCTAGATACCTACTGTGTGCTTACCATCTTTCTGATGCTCCAGCAGTGAGCAGAGTTGCCCAGATCTTAGTTAATTGTTGGATTTATTGTGTGGTTAGAGACATGGACATTATGTAAGCAAACAGAATTTTAAGCAATAATATATTTAATAAAACAGCAGAATAATATAAAGAGAATGACTAGGCATGGTGGTGGGAAGGTACTTTAGATTTTTTTTTTTGACCAAATAGTACACTTTATTTATTTATTTATTTATCTTTTATCTTTTATTTAATGAATATAAATTTCCAAAGTACGACTTATGGATTACAATGGCTTCCCCCCCCATACCGTCCCTCCCACCCACAACCCTCCCGTTTCCCACTCCCTCTCCCCTTCCATTCACATCAAGATTCATTTTCGATTATCTTAATATACAGAAGATCAGCTTAGTATACATTAAGTAAGGATTTCAACAGTTTGCTCCCACACAGAAACATAAAGTGAAAAATAATAGATGATTTTTTTTTAAATGATGATGAAATCAGATCAGACCTATTGTCATGTTTAATCCCAGTGAGAGTCAAGTTGGGAATTGATAATTTCTTTCTTTTTTTTTTTTTTAACAGAAGATCAGTTTAGTGTACATTAAGTAAAGATTTCAACCGTTTGCACCCCCATATAAACACAAAGTGAAATATACTGTTTGAGTACTCATTATAGCATTAAGCCTCAATGCACAGCACATTAAGGACAGAGATCCTACATGAGGAGTAAGTGCACAGTGACTCCTGTTGTTGACTTTACCAATTGACACTCCTGTCTATGGCATCAGTAATCTCCCTATGCTCCAGTCATGAGTTTCCAAGGCTATGGAAGCCCCTTGAGTTCTCCGACTCTTATCTTGTTTAGACACGGTCATAGTCAAAGTGGAGGTTCTCTCCTCCCTTCAGAGAAAGGAAGGTACTTTAGATTTAATAGTTAGGGAAGATATGGTGGCATTGGCATCCAGATATCAAGGTAAGATCTTACTTTGCTCCATCTGACATGACAATACATGGAGCTTCCTCTCTGAACCTGCTGAAGTTCTGGCTCTTTGAACTTGACTGAGATCTTCAAAGAAGCACATCTTTTGGATGGATTCTTGTTATGTGGTTTGGGACATTTTTCCCTCTGTCGTCTTCTGTGCTCATTAAGAAGATCAAAGAGGTTTGTTTTGTTTTGATTCAGTCACCAAAATATCTGCCATTCTCAAGGCAAGTATATACTGCCTCACTTAACTGGACTTTATAAGGCAGAACACTCGTTTCATTTACTTATCTCTTGCTTGTTTGTGTACAGTATTTAGCGTTTTTTGTTTGTTTTTTTGGTATCTATTTTGTGTTCTGCAAAGTATTTATGATAGAGTGTTCGTGAGCATTCCTTTTTGGAGGTTGGTTCTGTTACTGTCAAGGGGCAACTTAACGCCTGTAAAGAAGTGCTCAGGAAACTGTATGTACATTCCTGTGGTGCAGGGTAATAGGATCACTGAACTAAAATTGGAACTGTGTGATGATCACAGATAGCGGTGCCTGGGTCTGATTTTCTCCCCTAAGTTTGTTTCTGCACAAAATCAGAGATCCTCCCAATGTGTAGTAGAAACTTCATTCTTAAATGCAGGTTGGAAACAAGGCAGTGACTGGAATTAAGGAAACCTGCCAGATGTGTCTTATTAACATTTTTATTTATTCATGTATTTTCATTTATTTGAAAGGCAGAGAGACAGAGATCAGTTTTCTTTTTGCTGGTTCAGTCTCCAGATAACCACAACAGCTGGGGCTGGGCCAGGCTGAAATCAGGAGTGCAGAACTCAAGCTGAAGCTCCCACTTAGGTGGTAGGGACTCAGCTACTTGGGCCATCACCTGTTGCCTCCTAGGGTGCACATTAGCAGGAACTTCAGTCAAGCATATTTGAGACTTGAACTTGGGTGCTCCAGTTTGGCATGTGGGCAGCCCAAGTGGCATCTTAATTGCTGTGCCCAGCACTCCAGATTCTGTTTTTGACCACTAGCTGAATTCCTGCCTCACCACAAGGGTTCTGACTTTGTGTATCTTCCCTTGTTTTCCTCATGCTAGGTGGGTCAGCTACTTTTTGGAGCAGAACATCAGGACTTCATCAGATCCTATAGCCTGAATGACAAGAGAAAATCTTGTAATGATCTCATTGTTAAGACATCTGATGATGATCAGTAATCATTTTTGATTAACAAGACTGCAGGAATAGATGGATACATTTAAAATTTCATTATTTCAGTCAGAATGCATCATGTTTAACATTTGAAACATTTCTTCTAATAGAATGACATCGAGGCCACCATTGCCACAATTGCTTGATAAGTGTTGGCATTCTGGAAACACCAGTCAGTATGATTTGGAAAGTGAAAAATACGATGTACTAACATTACAAAGGAGGACTTGCATAGTAAATATGCAAGAAAATCACCAGAAATAAATTTCAGCCTAATGCTTTGTTGCATTCAAGCATTTCCCTGTAAAGAATCCACTGATAAAAACAATAAGAGATATTAAATTATCCAGGAATGTATAATGACAAGTAAAGTATAAACAGCTTGAAGTAAGCCTAAGCTTTTATGTAAGCACCTGTGCAAAGACAGCTATCATTAAATGTGACCTCAGCCAACACTTAGCAACACTAATGTGGCAAAATGCTTCTTAATGTTTATCTAGTAAAATAAACATAGGAAAACAGCTAGAAAGACTTCAGGGAGAAAAATGTTAATGCAGTGATTAGGATTTGCCAGATCACTTCCCAGATGCGCACAACAGCCAGGGCTAAAGCAGGCTGAAGTCTGGAGCCTAGAACTCAACCCAGGGCTCCCTTAGGGGTGGCAGGGAATTGCGTATATCTTATATTTTTTTTCTTTTAAGATTTATTTATTTATTTGAAAGGCAGAGTTACAAAGAGGGAGATGTGGGGGCAGAGGCAGAGAGAGAGGTCTTCTGTCGGCTGGTTCATTCTCCAGATGGTGGCAGCAACCAGGGCTGGGCCAGACTGATGCCAGGAGCCAAGAGTTTCATCCTGGTCTCCCTCGTGGATGCAGGGACCCAAGTACTTTGGCTATTCTCTTCTGCTTTTCCCAGGCCATCAGCAAGGAGCTGGATTGGAAGTGAAGCAGCCTGGTGCCCATTTGGAATGCAAGCAGTGCAGGCGGGGGCTTAACTGTGCCACAGCCCCAGCCCTCTGAGTATATCTTTTATACAGGAATAAAATTGCAGATGGACCCAGTATGCAAATATGAGTGTTGAAAATGAAGCTAGAGAAGTGAAGAAAATATCAATGAATTTTCGTAAAGATTTATTTATTTGAAAGGCAGAGTTATATAGAGAGAGGGAGAGACAGAGATCTTCCATCCCCTGGGTCACTCCCCAAATGGCTGCCCCAGTTGGTGCTGGGCCAGGCCTAACAAGAGCCTGGAACAAGGTGTGAAATTTCTTTAGCCAAGAACTTCTTTAAAAATGTTATGTCATATATTCCAACACGTTGTCCTAACAACTGAGCTCCCTTCTCTGTTCTGACATAAACACAGAAGAGGCTTTCCAGATTTAGTAATTAAAAGTGCAGTTGGCTGTCTTTTCCTGAAGGTGCTCAGAGGAATTCTGACAGATAAAGCCAACTCATTTCCTTCAGCACGTGGGAGACTGACCGTGCAGATGCAAGTTGCTGGCTTTCTCCTGCATTGAGTTTATTGAGACTCTTACTGTGGTTCTTCATAAATAGTCCTTGACCAAAACGACATGTCTCAGAGGCGGAGTGTATTTTAGATGTCTGCTCCTCAGCTCTGATGAAATGATTGTACATGTGGCTTTTGGGGCCATTTGGGGGTTGAACCAGCAGATGGAAGATAATCTCGTCTCTGTCTTTCTCACTCTGTATGTGTGTGTGCATGTCCATGTGTGTATGTATGTCTTTTTGTGGCTCTTTTTTTCAAGTAAAAAAAAAAAAAAAAAACTTCAGAAAACCTTGTTTAAAATCCCAACGGGGATGATTACCATAATACATTCATCAATAATAATAGTTTCATTATTTAGTTTTCCCATATCTTCTAATGTTTTCCATAAGTTATCCTTTTCTCACAAATCGACTGTTAATAGACTGTTGTTAGGGTCTTTGCACTTTCAAGATTTCTTAAGGAAAGCTTTATTTTAAGAGTTAATGCCATCTGGCAAGGGTCAAGAGCAGGAAGTTTGTTTATTTAATTTGAAGGCAAAAGTCAGTTTTATTCTTAGATTCCTCTCCAACTTCATCTCTACTTCAGTACCCAGTTTCTATAGCAACTGAGATACAGTTTGTAGGTGGGTCAGAAAAGAGAAATCTTTAGGTGTAAAGAAATGTATTTTTTATCTAGAGAGAGTATCAGACAGCACCTTCACGGCTTTCAGAGGCTGAAGCCTACATTTATTTCTAAGAGTTTTATGCTTGACTGTTAGGTGTCATGTCCTTTTTTTTTTTTTTTTTTTTTTTTCTGAGGGGCCACTCACTTCTTCTTCATGCAGCCTGCAAAAAGATGGCTGCCTATGTGTTCTTCTATTTAATCACAGTCTAACTAATTATGTAAATTAACAAGACAGCTCACAGAACTCTCCTTTTGTGGAAAAATTCGTTACCATTAGAATTATTTCTCTTCAAATGGAATTTCTCTGGATTCCTTTAGTAATCACATTTCTTCTGCCACCCCCCCCCCCTTTTTTTTCTTTTGTTCAAGTGTGATTGGAAAAATCTGGAAAGTTACTTTTGTGTGAATTCTTAGTCTAATTGGATTTAAGGTATATATGCTGTACCTCAGTTGGTTCCTGGGAGAAATGGGAGAGATGCTAACAGAAGTCCATTAAACCACTAGAAAGGATAACACTAAACAGATGCTTTCAGCACTTAATATGCTTATAGATATCCTCAGGGATGTGTGTAGCACTTTAAATGAAAAATGTCTCTTTTTTTAAGCTGTTGAAGCTGGGGTAAGATTAATGCTTTTTCTATATTAAAGGAACTACCTTCTGTTGAAGAACTCACTATTATTCTGCCAGAAGATATTGAATTAAAGCCTCTTGGAATGGTTTCAAGCATTATTGAGCAACTAGGTATGTAAATAACTTTACTAATAAAATTGTTTATAGTCATAAATGCCCTGATAATCTAACAAAGGACTCAAAGACTAGTAAATTTTCTTTGAAATAGGTAGAACCACTTCATTTTACAGTCATTAAGTTTAAAAGAATAAGATTGAGTTTTCGCTCACATAGGTAATGTTTTGTTTTTTCTTTATGAAGGTTTAGTCTTTTTACTGACACCATTTCTCCAGAATTTTCTGTTATTTTTCCTCACTGCTAAAACAAATTACCCCAATCTTAGTGGCTTGCACAGTGTATTTACTGTCTTACAGTTCTGTGGAGTGGAAGTTTGATAGGGATTTCAGGGAACTAAAATCAAGATGTCTAGCAGGGCTGAATTCCTTCCAGTAGGGTGTAGGTGAGTTCTGGTTTCTTGCTGCTTTAGGCTTCTGGAGCCTGCCCACATATTTGGCTCATGGCTTTCTTCCTCCATCTTCCAAACCAATGATGTAGCTTCTCTATGACGCTTCTTTCGTTAGCATCTCTCTATCTGATCAAACTCTGGAAAGATTCTTTGCTTTTAAGGACTCTAGGTGAAGCCTACCTGCACAATCCAGAATAATCTCTCCCATTTCAAGATCCTTAACTTTGATCACATATACAAAGTCTTTCTTTTTTTTTGGTAAGGTAAAATAGTCACTGATATAGGGATTAGAGTGGGGATATCTTTTGGGGGAAGCATTCTACCTGTCACCTTTGATTTATCTTAGAAGCATTTAAACTGAAAGTTCCGTGATTTAATAATTATATCAATGACATGATATATGAAACCTATATTATATGGGAACCGGATATTGTTTTTTTTTATTTAGTAAATATAAATTTCCAAAGTACAGTTTATGGATTACAATGGCTTTACCCCCCCCGCCATAATTTCCCTCCCACTCGCACCCCTCCCATCTCCTGCTCCCTCTCCCATTCCATTCACATCAAGATTCATTTTCAATTCTCTTTATATGCAGAAGATTGGTTTAGTATATATTAAGTAAAGATTTCATCAGTTTGCACCCACACAGAAACACAAAGTGTAAAATACTGTTTCAGTACTAGTTATAGCATTACTTCACATTGGACAACACATTAAGGACAGATCCCACATGAGAAGTAAGTACACAGTGACTCCTGTTGTTGACTTAACAAATTGACACTCTTGTTTATGGCGTCAGTAATCTCCCTAGGCTCTAGTCATGAGTTTCCAAGGCTATGGAAGCCTTTTTAGTTCACCAACTTCGATCTTATTCCAACAGGGTCCTAGTCAAAGTGGAAGTTCTCTCCTCCCTTCAGAGAAAGGTACCTCCTTCTTTGATGGCCCCGTTATTTGCACTGGGATCTCACTCGCAGAGATCTTTCATTTAGGTCTTTTTTTTTCTTTTCCAGGGTGTCTTGGCTTTCCATGCCTGATATATTCTCATGGGCTCTTCAGCCAGATCCAAATGTCTTAAGGGCTGATTCTGAGGCCAGAGTGCTATTTAGGACATCTGCCATTCTATGGGTCTGCTCTGTATCCCACTTCCCATGATGGATCGTTCTCTTCCTTTTTGATTCTATCAGTTAGTATTAGCAGACACTAGTCTCGTTTGTGTGATCCCTTTGACTCTTAGACCTATCAGTGTGATCAATTGTGAACTGAAATTGATCACTTGGACTAGTGAGATGGCATTGGTACCTGCCACCTTGATGGGATTGTATTGGAATCCCCTGGTACATTTCTAACTCCACCATTTGGGGCAAGTCAGCTGGAGCATGTCCCAAATTGTACATCTCCTCCCTCTCTTATTCCCACTCTTATATTTAACAGGGCTAACTTTTCAGTTAAATTTCAACACCTAAGAATAAATGTGTGTTAATTACAGAGTTCAACCAATAGTACTAGAACAAAACAAACAAAAAATACTAAAAGGAATAAAGTATTACATTGTACATCAACCGTCAGGACAAGAGCTGATCAAGTCACTGTTTCTCATAGTGTCCATTTCACTTCAACAGGTTTCCGCTTTGGTGCTCAGTTAGTTGTCCCCGATCAGGGAGAACATATGATATTTGTCCCTTTGGGACTGGCTTAATTCACTCAGCATGATGTTTTCCAGATTCCTCCATCTTGTTGCAAATGACTGGATTTCATTGTTTTTGACTGCTGTATAGTATTCTATAGAGTACATGTCCCATAATTTCTTTATCCATTCTACTGTTGATGGGCATTTGGGTTGGGGGAACCGGATATTGTACATTTGTTTAGCTCTAAGGTGTGAGGTAAATCATTAAATTAATGTAAGTACTATTAACAATCAGGGTAGTAGAACTCAGTGTTGACAAAATCATGGGATGTTTGAATTGGGAAAAGAACTAAATTGCTTGCCAGCTGTAATAGTTTATAGATCTTAATACAGATAAATACGAGTCATTTGCTTTCCTTGTAAATTGTATAAGTGACTTTATCTTTTGACCTTTTTCTAATAATATTCATATCACTATTTTAAAAAGTCATACTTTACTAATTTTGTATTTTTATTTTGTTAATAAAGTTTAAAGTGAGACATTTACAAAAATCACCTAATGTGATCGGATCCCTGAGTCATTACCTTGTGTTATTTAGTAGTATGTGTAGATGAATAGGTGATTAATTCTTGATTGTATAGTGAGTTTAGCATTAACTGCACTTGATGTATACAGAAAAATTTTAAGTAGAAATATTGATCTGTAAGAGAATACATGTGAATTATAAGAGACACATGTAATAATGCTTTTTGATGATACTGATGTATATTGTAATAGAACTAACAACATTCTTAACCTCGTGTGAATGAAACAAAAGCAGCACGTGCAAAAGTTGCATACTACCCTGTTTTGAAAGCCTAAAGTAACTAGCACTGTTAGAACCAAATTACACATGAGAAACAAGTATTAGTAGTTTAGGCAAAATAGTCTGTGAATTCAAATAAAGATCTAAATATAAAAAGAGAGGATTTGGTGTGGCATGCCAAATCCACAAGCCGTGCTGGTCTTTTTGTTTTCTTTTAATTTGGATAAAACAAGAGGCTAATTAGATAGTATATCTAGTAGAAGTGGAGAGATGGTACAGAATTAGTAGTCTTGTTCTAGTCTATACTTTCTGTTAGTTTGAGGGCCTTTGAAAGTTTCTATTAACACATAGTACAGGCTCTGAGTTCATTTGTATCCAGTTAGCTGAAACTGCTTACCTCCACAATCGTAAGTGAAGGGGACTGTAGGCACAGTCAGTTGCTTAGTTCTTCTAGAAAGAGCATTGGAACTAAAGTTGTAGGTTCTGTTGACAACTGCCTTGGGTATGTTAACAGTGTTAATGTGTGAATGTTAATCTGCTAATCTCTAGTTCCTTGGATTAGGTGATACATACATAGTAATTTTCATGTAGTTTGACTCATCAGAGTGATGATAACACTTTCTCTGATTTCTGTCAGTCTTCTGTTCAGAGGATGATACTTTAGTGAAGCACTTTGCTTTTTTATATGTCCATGACTAATCTTTGCACTGTAGAAGAGTTCTACAATGAAACATAAAACTCATTGCATCCTAACAGGAGTTTTACGTCCCAGTATAATTATTCTACTTTGTTCAAATTGCTTGA
Source organism: Oryctolagus cuniculus (assembly GCF_051225735.1). NCBI lineage: Eukaryota > Metazoa > Chordata > Mammalia > Lagomorpha > Leporidae > Oryctolagus > Oryctolagus cuniculus. Next base: position 10,178,274 of record NC_142874.1, on the reverse strand, counting down.
GAAAATGCAAGCAGCTTAAATTTATTAGCTCTTTAATTGATCCAAATTTATGTGAGATTTTATATTTTAATTTTTCTCTAAGAATTGTAGTTTTTATGTGATAAATAGGTACAGGCTATGTATCTTGGGCTGTTCGGTAATAACAAGACTTTGTTATGGAAGAGGGCTAGTTGCTGAGGTATATTATCACACCTTATATTTTATTTATTCTAAAAATTATTTGAGAAGCAAAGAGACAAGGTAGGTAGAGAGTTCCTATCCACTGGTTCACTTCTGAAATGCCTGCGGTGATTGTGCTGGGTCAGGCAAATGCCAGAGCCAGGAACTCAATCCATGTCTCCCTCATGGGTGGCAGGAGCCCAGTCACTGGAGCCATCGATGCATTCTCCAAGAGTCTGCATTAGCAGGAAGCTGGAATGAAGAGCTGGAGCTGGGGAATGAACGCTGGTCTTTCAACACGGGATGTGTACACCTGAGCCGCTAGGCTAAATGCCTGCCTTTTTAAACTCTATTTTAAATTATATTGGAATTAAATTCTAAATTCTCATTAGAATTCTGTAATTGTCATCTGATTCAGTGTTGAAATTTGTTTTATTTTCCAGTAATCATTGAATCTATGAGTAATTTACCTCCAGTTAATGAAGAGACTGTAATTTTTAAAAGTGATCGACAAGCAGCCGGAAAGGTTTGTGAAGAACATTTCAGATCCTACAGATTATGTGTTTCCTTGTTGATTGGTACTTCCGAGTTTCCTTCTTTGTTCTAAGAAGAGTTTACTAATTTCAGTAGAAGCGCAGTCTAGAGCTCAAATGTAATGCATTCTTGATTTTCTTTGATAACTTTTTTCTGTGAATTTATTTAATGTTACTTTTTCTTTGCTGCCTGAGTCCTTACATAGACATATATAGAATTTGTTCCATATGTTGATCAGATACTTTCTGGCTGATGAGTCTACATAATTAAATGAGAGACATTGTACCCTACTTGCAGGTACTCGGAGCTGAGTGAAATAGAATTTCTACACTGTAATCGTTCTTAAATCCTTTGAATGGTGGCTTTCAAATTTTTTAGACTTTGGCTTCCTCAGGTGGAAGTTGAGGATAAAATTCAAGTGGAAACGATTTCAGTGACAGTGGTGAAGTGTCACTTTAAGAACATTCTGGGGAATTGATGAATATGTGTGTTTTAGTAGTAACCATAGATTCCGTCTCCCTTTAACATCTTACTAGTGGAACAACTCTGTCCTTAGTATGGGGAACTGTACACATTCTCCAAAGAGTAGGTGGTCTGAGCAGCAACAGAGGATGTAAAACCTTCCGCGGTCAGCAGTGTAAACACAGCTGACCAGTTCCTGCAGTAGGATCGTTTTGTTCACCTCAGGATTTCTACAGTACACAGTAGAATCCTTTCCGATTCATTACATGTGTTAAATAAGTGTTCATTGAGTGAGAAGCAAACCACCCACCCACCCACTGTCTGTGGAGAAACAAGTTACTGGGGCTTAATGGTTTCCAGGTGAGCAAGAGTTGGCTTCTTTTTTGTTGTAGTTCTGGGAGATAAAATTGATTTGTGCCTAATCAGGGAAAAGCAAATATTTTAAGCTGTGTTATTGAGTCAACTCATAGAACCTTCCATGCTTTCTGCCTTTCCTGCTATTTTATGCTAATACAGATTAGAAAGGGATTAGGTTTTTGTCAGAGGCCTAGACACCTCATTGCAAAGCAGTCCGTGTCAGAGTTAATTGGAGTATGCAGTGCTAATATTTTAGGCAATTTTTGAGAAAGTTTGTGAGGGGAAGAAACAGCTTGATAGTTAGAAGGATTGTGCTGTGCTTATTTTTCCCTCTCGAATACATATACTTAGTATTTGTGGTACAAGTGTGGATATCAGTTCTTCTGCTTGAAAGAATAAGTATGATAGGAGAGTATTAGCTGTATTTACTGTAGTGCCTTTGTAATGAGTTAGAGATATGTTAGGGGCTTCCCCTCGGAGAGGGTTGAGAAAGAAAGGTAATTGCATGTAAGTAGATGACTGCTGTGAGTAGCTCTCCATACCCATTGGTCTGCTGCTTTATGAGAAACCAATTTTCTGCCCTGGAAAAAACAAAACATTTCCTGTCCTTAAGAAAGTTGTAGAGAGTTGGTTTTGGAAGAAAGAGAACACAATTATGTTTCTTGATTATTTGAATATGAAGTGAGGTATTAAAACTGATAATTTCCTTGATTCCTTTGATTTATTTCGTGATGGTTGCCTTTTTCTCTTAGTAATTAACTTAGACTACTTTAAGGGGAAAAAAATCAAGAGAGAGAGAGAATCTTCCGTCTGCTCCTTTATTCTCCAAATGGCCGCTGTTAGCCAGGGTTTGACCAGACTGAAAGCAGGAGCCAGGAACTTCATCCAGTCTCCCATGTGGGTGACAGTGACTCAGTTACTTGAAAGACAGGGGGAGGCAGAGAGAGAGAGAGCTTTCATCTGCAGATTCGATCCCCAAATGTGGAACATTTAGGGCTGGGCCAGGAAGAAGGCAGGATCCAGGAACTCCGCCTGGGTCTCCTATGAGGGTGGCAGGAACCCAAGTACTTGGGCCTTCATCTGCTGCTTCCCAGGTGCATTGACAGGAAGCTGGATCACAACTTAGGACTTGATCCCAGACTCTCTAATATGGGATGTCAGCATTCGATACGGCAAGCAGCAACTGCTGCCTGCATGTCCTATAATATAATATAAATACATCATTCTAGATCTGTGAAAGAGTGTTACTTTTGAGGAATATTTATTACATGGAAAATTTAATACAACTTTAGGTTTTAAGAGGGGCCAGTATACAAAACGACATTGTAGTCTTGAAAATAAATGACTAATATTAAAAAGACTGGAAAAATCTACCCAGGCATTGTTTATGGTCTAGTGTCTACAAAATGCATATATTATCAGAATTTTTTTTTTAAATTCAGGTATTAAGTTAAAGGTTGTAGCATTTTCAGTTCTTTTAGAAATAAGTAACTTCAAAGTTCAGGTTTACTGCTTTTTAAATTAGAAAGTTGTTTAATTTTCTAAAAATATTAATACTGTGGAAACTATAGATGTGATTAAATACTTGTTATAGCAGAAGCATTTTAAGGATTTATTTATTTATTTATTTGAAAGGGGGCAGAGGACAAAAGAGAGAGGGAGAGACAGAGACAAAGACATCTTTCATTCACTGGTTCCCTCTCCAAATGGCCACAGGAGCCAGGGTTAGACCAAGCTGCAGCCAACACCCATAACCTGACTTGTGAGGCAGGGGTCCAGGCACTCAGATCCAGGCACACCATCTTCAGCTGCCTTCCCAGGTGCCTTAGCAGGAAACCAGGTTGGATATGCAGCAGCCAAAGTGTGAACTGGCACTCTGATATGGGTTGCCTGCATTGCAAGTGGGGCTTAATCCAGTGCACCAAAACAGTAGCCCAGAAATACTGCTTTCTGTTTCCTGTTACAAGATTCCAAAGGCAGAAAGCATTTTACTTACTTATTTATTTATTTAGAGAGGTCGAGTTATAGGGAGAGGGAGAGAGAGAGAGAAAGGCCTTCCATCTGCTGGTTCACTCCCCAAATGGCTGCAATGGCTGGAGCTGAGCCAGTCCAAAGCCAGGAGCCAAGAGCTTCCTATGGATCTCCTATGTGGGCCCAGGGGCCCAAGCACTTGGGCCATCTTCTGCTGCTTTCCCAGGCCACAGCAGAGAGCTGGATGGGAAGAGGAGCAGCCGGGACTGGACCTGTCGCCCATCTGGGATGCTGGCGCTGCAGGTGGAGGATTGACCTACTGTGTTGCAGTGCTGGCTCCAGCATTTCACTTTTTAAAACTTGACAGTTGCAGTTCTTTGTACCTTACAACCTATTAAATAAGCAATTAATTTTTAAAAATTGCAATATACATCTTATTGATACCACCAGAATCATTTGATTTGGCAAGGAACAGACTCTTCACAGTTTTAAATTCAAAAAAGAAATCTGGAATGAGCTATTATATTTATAAGGAAAATTATAAAGACTTTGAGTATATATAAAGTCGACTTGAATATATATATAACTTAGTGCTCTAACATTAACAAACTTACCTTATTTTAAAAATTATCAGTTTTTTAAAAGAAAATATTTTTAAATCTTTGAGTTATTTAACATGTAAAAAGAAGCCTTTATGTTTCTTCCATAGATATTTGAGATATTTGGACCTGTTGCACATCCGTTTTATGTTTTACGATTTAATTCATCAGACCACATTGAAAGTAAAGGTATTAAAATAAAGGAGACTATGTATTTTGCTCCATCAATGAAAGACTTCACCCAATATATATTTACAGAGAAACTGAAACAGTAAGTACCTTTTTCTGACATGTTAATTGTTCTTTGCTTATCTTATGGTAGTTTTTCTTAAATGATGGTGTCTGTCATCCAGAGTTCATTTATCTTTCTAGTAACATCACTAAAAACTACAGTATTTTCTGACTTTATAGGTGAAAATCCTATACATCTTTTGCCCAAAATAACATGATTAGCTACCAAGAGCACATTTGGGTCATGTTTATTTTCTGAATTCTAATTCATTGTTATTTTCCATTATAAACTTTAGTATTTTAATTTTTTTAAAGACTTATTTATTTATTTGAAAGTTACACAGAGAGAGGAGAGGCAGAGAGAGAGAGACAGAGACAGAAAGGTCTTCCATCTGATGGTTCACTCTCCAATTGGCCACGACGGCCGGAGCTGTGCTGATCCGAAGCCAGGGGCCAGGAGCTTCCTCCGGGTCTCCCACGGGGGTGCAGGGGCCCAAGGACTTAGGCCATCTTCTGCTGCTTTCCCAGGTCACAGCAGAGAGCTGGATTGTAGGAGGAGCGGCCAGTAGTTGAACCAGTAACCATATGGGATGCCAGCACCTGCTGTGCCACAGCACTGGCCCCAGTATTTTAATTTTAAAAATTGTTTTGTTTTATATAGTCTTTGGATTACATTCATAGAATTCTCTACTCAATAAAATTTTTCAGTAAAAAAATGAGTAAATTTTAGGTTTTTTTTAAGATTTATTTATTTGAAAGGCAGAGTTACACACATTCACACACACACACTCACACACACACACACACAGAGAGAGCGAGAGCGCTAGTGCATTCAGGAGAGTAATTTTTCAACCATTGGTTCACTCCCTAAATGACGGCAATAAGTAGTGCTGGGCCAGACTGAAGCCAGGAGTCTGGAACCCCATCCACATCTCCCAAGTGACTGGCAGGGGCCCAAGCACCTGGGGTCGTCCCCTGCTTTCCCAGGCATGTTAGCAGCAAGGTAGATCTGAAGAGGAGCGGCTGGGACTAACTGGCTGTCATAGAGGATGCCGGTGTTGCAGTTGGTGACTTTACCAGAGCCTGCTGCAGCATGCAGGCTCCTTAGATGTTCCGACCCCTCGGTTCCTTAGAATGTGCAGTTGCACATTTTTAGAATAGACAACTAAGATGTGTTCCTACAAAGTTGTATATGAAGACATTAAATTGGGTTGATGCAGACACTAAATCCTCACTCTGTCCCAAATGATATCTTGGCACATGACTAGCAGTTATTTCTGTGTGTTTGTGCTCCTGCTGGTTCATTGTGTGTTTTTCAAATGTTTTGTTGCCAATTGTGAGATGTAAGGTTTCTTATATCAGTCAAACTTGTTATAGTTATGTAATTTAATTTTTCCTATAGACATAGCCTGTGAGTTCAAATAGAATAAGTTTTTCTATAGGATTATGTTGAGTACTTTGGCAAGAGGAATTTCAATAACTAAAAAATACTGTCAAATTAGGGAAAGAAAAGACTGCAGAAGACTGAGGTAAATGAAGGGAATGTTGAATTCAAAATGACTTGCTTGATATACAGTTTACTTTTAGTTCAAGCTCTCCTTTTAAAAACTTGAAATATAGATGCATTTTTATAGATGTAATTTCTCAGGAAATATAAAGCAATGTCAGTAAGCACTGGTCCCAGCTGTGTGGCATATGCAGCTTACATATTAAATCAAGTCTCTGAATTTCATTTATTATTTCAGAGATGAAAATTTTGGTCTTGGTAATTGATTAAACTCTGATTTAAGACTCCACATAATGATCTGAAGAAACATTTTGCCCTAATTAATGCTTCAGGCTGTGTAAGGCTAATTTTCCTAAGTAACTGCTGACCAGAAAGATGAATTAAATAGATGTAAGTTCATAAAGATTTTAATATGTTTTAATGTAGTTCTTTAATTTCATTCTGCTTGAGTATCAAAATGCTGCTGTAGCTGTGTCATTAAGTTTTAAAGAATAAAACATTTTAACTTAAAACAGGTAGACTGAAAAGTTTTTGGGAATGTTTATTAAATAGATTGTAGATAATTTGCATGGTCTTTGTTATTGATTTACAACTCTCCTGGAGAGAAAGGAGAATGATCCAGAGCATTGGGAAGCTGGCTCACACTGCAGAACCCACCTTGTGGAGACTATTCCAGACCACATGCGGCTCCGTAGAGTATTTTGCCTTTGAGGTAGAGTTGAGCTCCTTTGAAGGTTACTGGCCACTGGGAAGGCTGATTTAATCTTACCTTCCCAGGTATTGATTGTTTTTCTTTTAAAGATTTATTTATTTGAAAGTCAGACACACACACACACACACACACACACACACACAGAGGGAGAGAGAGATCTTTCACCTGCTTGTTCACTCTCACCTGCTTGTTCACTCCCCAGATCGATACAACAGCTAGGTCTGGGCCAGGCTGAAGCCAGGAGCCAGGAGCTTCTTCCCAGTTTCCTACATGAGTGCAGGGGCCCAAGCACTTGGCCATTTTTCACTGCTCTCCCAGGCCCATTAGCAGGGAGCTGGATCAGATTGGAGCAGCTGGGACTTGAACTGACGCTCCGGGGGTGCTGTCTTGTAGGTAGTGCAGTGGCTTAACTGCTAGGCCACAGAGTCAGCGCTTACCTATTTCCTTGTTAAAAGTGCTTTATGAAATGTTACTTGATCTTCCCTTGGTAGATTCTGATTTCCTGTAGTAATGTCGAATTGGGAATTTTCCCCATTTATGTCTTTAAACTGAGGACACTGCAGGTCATGAGATGGCTCATCTGCCAAAAGGAGTACTGGAGCTGTGTTGTGCACTGGTATAAAGTCACAGTTGAGTAAATGCTCTTTTTTCTTTTAAGTGATGGCCGTCACGTTGATAACGCCTGATATAATGCTGAAGTTCTGAATCAAACATTAAAGCAAACATAATGATTTTCATTTTGTGCTAGCAAATTGACCTCTGTGCATTGATTTTGATGGCATTAATCCCTGAGACTCTCATTTTCAAGATCTAGTGTGACTCAGTGAGAGTTCACCTAGTGAAATACTTTGTAATATTTTAATATAACTGAATAAGAAGATACTGTGTAAAACTACGAAATCACTAAGATTTCAGAAAAGATTGAAAATGAGATTTCAAAACTTAGAAAATCATATTCATAATAGATGAATTTACTTTTGTTGGTCATAGAGTATAAAACTTAAATCAAAATTAATTAATTTCCTTCTATAATTAGTAATTTCACATGTGCTTCTGATTATAGTCTTCTTCAAAATCCTGAGAACCTCTTCTCCAAGTGATTTAGTCTTTATTTTACATTGTCTGCTTGAGATTCACAATAGGAATAAGCCTGCAGTTGTAAGGATTATTATTCCCTTGTGAATTGAGAAAAGAACCATTATTATTTTTGTCATCCAGCCTATGAAATTATAGAAAAAGGAATCCCTCATTCATTTTTGTGTCCTAACCAGCTGGATCAGCTCCTGATCTGTAGTTGGTATTGAATAAGCATTTATTGAACTGAGTTTTATGAAAACCTCTGCCATGAATGTAAAAATTGAGAGAACTGCCAAAGCTACTTTTAACTCCCTGCATCATTTGAAATAAGGTAAAGGACACACAAGTGATCTTTTATTTATTTTTATTTGAGAGGCAGAAAGAGCGTGCTTCCCTCTGATGTTCACTCCCTAAATGCCTGCCTTGGCTAGGTTTGCACTGGGCTGGAGCCAGGAGCCAAGAAGTCGAACCAGGTCTCCTGTGTGGGTGGACATTACCCAGCATGCCACTTCTGCAACCTCCAACAGTTGGCACTTGCAGAAAGCTGGATTCTGGGGCTGGAACCAGGCGTCCAGCCTTGGGGTGCAGCATGTTTTCAAAATATTTATATTTATTTATTTGAAAATCAGAGTTACAGATAGGGTGAGAGAGACAGAGTCAGTTATTCCCCCATCTGCCGGTTCACTCCCCACATTGCTGCAATGGCCAGGGCTAGGCTAGACCAAAGCCAGGAACTTCCTCCAGTTTCTCATGTTACTGTCAGAGGTCCAAGCAGTACAGCCATGTTCTCAGGTTATTAGCAGGGAGCTGGATCTGAAGTGGAGCAACTGGGACTCTAACCAATGCCCATATGGAATGCCTGCATTGCAGCTGGAGGCTTTACTGGCTACACCACAATGCTGGCCCCCGGATGCAGCACCTTAACCACTAGGTCAAATACCTGTTTCTGTCTTTTGTTTGTTTTTGCTGTTTCTATTGGCATTGTAAAATTAAAGGTTGAGTTCATGTCTTCTCTTTTTTAGTTCCATACCATTGTGTTATAGTGACTTAAATACTTCTTTATCTTTTTCTTCCCTTTATCTAGGGATAGGGGTTCAGACGCGTCATGGAAGAATGATCAGGAACCACCACCAGATGTAAGTATAACTTTGTTTACACATTCTTGACCTTAAGAAGGTCATTGACACTGCTTGACAGTCAGCTGCTTGCTTCTAACCTATGCATTACCCTACTCTTCTAGATGATTGCATATACCTTTTAATAAATGTTGTAAATACTTTCAGTAACTTTTTTGTAAAAAGATTTATTTATTTATTTGAAAGGTGGAGTTGCAGAGAGAGGGTGAGACAGAGAGAGGAAGAGCTCTTCCATTGCTGGTTCCCTGCCCAGATGGCCACAACAGCCAGGGCTGGATCAGGCTGACCAGGAGCTGGGACCTTTATCCAGATTTACCATGTGGACTGCAGGGGCCTGAGTACTTGGGCCATCTTCTACTGCTTTCCCAAGCACATTAGCAGGGAGCTGGATCAGAAGTGGAGCAGGCGGCACTTGAACCGGCACCCAAATGGGCTGCAGGCACTGGAAGATGGCAGCTTAAACTGCTCTACCATAACATTGGCCCATGTAGCATTTTATTTGATTGATTATTTTAAAAAGATTTATTTATTTATTTAAAAAGTAGATTTACAGAGAGAGAAGGAGAGACAGAGTGAGGTCTTCGGTCTGCTTGTTCCTTCCTCAAATGGCCAGGAGCTGCTTCTGTATCTTTCTTGTGGGTGCAGAGGCCCAAGGATCGGGCCGTCCTCTGCTGCTTTCCCATGTGTATCAGCCCCCTGTAACATTTTAATAATTATTTTTTTAAAGATTTATTTATTTATTTGAAAGCGAGTTACACAGAGAGGAGAGGCAGAGAGAGACAGAGAGAGAGAGAGAGAGAAAGGTCTTCCATCTGATGGTTCACTACCCAGTTGGCTGCAGTGGCTGGAGCTGTGCCAATCCGAAGCCGGGAGCTTGGAGCCAGGAGCTTCTTCCGGGTCTCTCATGTGGGTGCAGGAGCCCAAGGACTTGAGACATCTTCCACTGCTTTCCCAGGCCATAGCAGAGAGCTGGATGGGAAGTGGAGCAGCCAGGTCTCGAACTGGCATCCATATAGGATGCTAACGCTTCAGGCCGGGGTGTTAACCCTCTGCGCCACAGCACCGGCCCCTAATAATTACTTTAAATATGAGCTTATTTACCTTGTAATTTCTTTTATCAATTTTGCTGTTGTCTGGTAAAGTCAGAATGTCATTATTTTAAAAAAAAATCATCTTCAGTTTAATAAATTCACCATCAAGGATGTGAAGACATTTATGTGGCACTTTAATAATAAGCTGACCTCCTTCTGGAGGTACGAATCATAATATCACACTCTTTCTTTTTACATTGTAATTATCTTCCTTAAAAGAGACTTCTTAATTTTCTTTTGTATCCGTGTCGACAAAACAATAATTTTGTGCTGCAGAGTAACTTGATAATCTGGTATTTCTAGAGATTGGAATAAATTCATGAATAATATGTAACTGAGGAAATCATTTAGTTTGGATGAATTTTCTGTGGAGATTTTAAGCACATTTTCTTGCCCCGCCCTGTCAAAGTAATTACAATACAAAAGTTGCAGCTGTGAGTGTATTCATTTCTTGAAAGTAATATAAATTTATATAGTTTAAAAGAAGAGTATTGTTATATGTGAGAGTTTTTTGATATGTTCAACAGTACTCAAAAAGTTTTTTAGTGTTATAGACATTTGCTGTTGGCAGATTTTGGGTATTTTAGATGTTGTCAAGCAGTGCTGAAAGTCAGTTATGTGTTAATTTCTAATTTTACTGAGGCATGAGTCAGGCTTATGCCAACTAAGAGGATTTTATATGATGGGAATCATTTGATCAGTGAGGAATCCTACCTTAGCATTCATATTGAAATGGGAGTATGTTTTCTAGTTATGTTATATATACATGTAATTCCTATTAAGACAGTGATCATTCCTTTAACATTCTCAGTTATGGGAAGAGTGTCTTATTACTGAAATTTTATGTTTTGAAAGTGAAGATTCACAAAGGCCTTGAAATATTCGTTGTAAAATCCAAATATTATAATGTGTTCCTGTTGTTTCAGACCTAAGCATTGAAGTTATTATTATGGTAATGTTAACTGCTCAAAAAACAGATTTCAGGCCGGCGCCGCGGCTCACTAGGCTAATCCTCCGCCTAGCGGCGCTGGCACACCGGGTTCTAGTCCCGGTTGGGGCGCCGGATTCTGTCCCAGTTGCCCCTCTTCCAGGCCAGCTCTCTGCTGTGGCCAGGGAGTGCAGTGGAGGATGGCCCAGGTGCTTGGGCCCTGCACCCCATGGGAGACCAGGAAAAGCACCTGGCTCCTGGCTCCTGCCATCGGATCAGCGCGGTGCGCCGGCCGCGGAGGCCATTGGAGGGTGAACCAACGGCAAAGGAAGACCTTTCTCTCTGTCTCTCTCTCTCACTGTCCACTCTGCCTGTCAAAAAAAAAAAAAAAAAAAAAAACAGATTTCATTAGGTTAACTACAAAAAAAAATGAAAGTCTGAATACTTCCTGATGCTCTCCCCCCTGTCCCAGGCATATGATTGAATCATGGAGTCAGGATGCCTTTTAATTAAGAATCACTAGGCATTTATCAAAAATCAATCTAATTGATTTATTCAGGTATTACCAGAAAATACTTAGTATCAATAGGACCACCATTTTTTTAGAGTTAGTGGGGAACATAGGCTTATTCTTTTTCCCTCTAAGTTTGTACTATTGATAAATTGAATTGATATAAATCTATATTTTTCTCTGCTAGGCCTTAGATTTCAGTGATGATGAGAAAGAAAAAGAAGCCAAACAGCGAAAAAAATCTCAGATTCAAGGCCGGAAAAGACCCAAAGCTGAATTTAATGAAGCAGGTGAGTGAATGCAGTCTAGTTGTTCTTTGTCTTCATTTACATTTATATTAGTTCATCAACAGTAAAACTAAAGAAACCTCTGAGTTCTCTCTTTTTTGCCTCCTGGCATCCAGCAGGCATTGACATCACATAGCGTTACCCATTACACAGAAGGAGAGAGTGACAAGGACTAGTCAGTGGTAGTTTTATGAGCTTAAACATAAAAATGGTTTGCAAGGGCAACAGGCAAGCTAAGGCTTGTAGGCTTGTAGTCATTTATCCTTATCAGTACTTTTTCCTTTTTTAAGATTTATTTATTTATTTGAAAGAGTTACACAGAGAGAGGAGAGGCAGAGAGAGAGAGAGGTCTTTGTCTGATGGTTCACTTCCCAGATGGCTGCAACAGCTGGAGCTGCGCCGATCCAAAGCCGGGAACCAGGAGCTTCTTCGAGGTCTCCCGTGTGGGTGCAGGGGCCCAAGGACTTGGGCCATCTTCCACTGCTTTCCCAGGCCATAGCAAAGAGCTGGATTGGAAGTAGAGCAGCTGGGACTCGAACCGGCACCCATATGGGATGCCGGCGCTTAGCGTTTCAGGCCAGGGCGTTAACCCGCTGGGCCATAGAGCTGGCCCCATCGGTACTTTTTTCTTAGGAAACATATTTGCTTCCATTTTTAGAATTTAATTGTATGGTACTACTTAATTAACACCTAAGTCACAGCATTTTATTTTTCAGCAGAAATTCCCTTTTATCATGTTTTTCTTGTTTTCTTTTTCTATTTTTGACATTAAAAAATTTGAGATAATTGTATATTCATGTAAGAAATAGTAGGGGGATACTGTATGCCCTTTATCTATTTTACTCTAGTCACAGAATTTTACAAAACTATACTCAGATTGTATAATGTCACATCCGGGACATTGATACGTTGCACTGAAGATACCCAGTATTTTCATCACCAGAAATTTCCTCTTGTTGCCTTTCTGTAGTCACAGCACATCCTTCCTTCGTACTCCCTCTTTTTCTCAGAGTATCTACAAATCTGCTTTGTCATTTAAAGAATCTTGTAAATGGAGCCATATGATGTAACAATTAGGGATTGGCTTTTTTCCACTGAATATCGTATTTTGGAGATCCCTCTGGGTTACTGCACATATCAGTAGTTTGCTCATCTTCATTACAGAGTAGTATTCATGGTGTGAATGCACTACAGGCTGTTTAACACTTCATCCTTTAAAAGACATGTGGGTTGTTTCCAATTTTTTGGTTGTTAGATTAAAAAGCTGCTTTGTAAATATTTGTGTGCTGGTTCTTGTGTGTAAACAGTTTTCATTTCTCTGGGATAAATATCCGAGAGTGTGATTGCTGGACCAATAGTTAACCGAACATGGTGAGTCTTCTCAAGAAATTCCCATGCTGTTTTTAGTGTGGCCATGGTATTTTATATTCCTATGCAAGGACTCCGCTTTCCTGTATTCTTGCCAGCATTTCCTGGTGTCACTATTTTTTATTTTAGGCATTCTGTTAAGTACATAGTGATATCTAATTGTGGCCTTAATGTGTATTTTTCTAATATGTAATGGAGAACATCTTATCATTTGCTGTCTGTATATTTGCTTTAGTGAGAATATCTGTTCATTCCCATTTTGTGATAGTATTTCTTTACTGTTACAGAACTATGAGAGTTTTATAACAACATATTGTAGTTACTAGTCCTTTGTCATATGCATCCTTTGCGCATAATTTCTTCTAATCTATGGCTTGGTTTTTCATTCTCTTATTAGGGCCTCTTGAAGAACAAGTGTTGTTAGTTTTGAGGAAGTTTGGTTTATCTTTTTTCTTACATGAGGTCTGAGAACTTGTTGTCTAGCCATAGCTCTTAAAGATTTTTACCTTTTTTTTCTTCTTAAAGCTTCATAGTCTTCTGCTAAATCCATGATTCATTTTGAATTAAATTTTGAATAGAATGTGAAGCTTAGATCAGTGTTCATTCTTTTACTATGCATACCTATTTATTCTTGCACCATTTGTAAAAACAAAAAAGTATAGTTCTTCCAATGAAATACTTTTGAACCCTTGTCAGAAGTCACTTGACTGTATTTCACTGTATTTACGTTGGTGTATTCTGTGTCGGTGATAGTGTTTCATTGACTTATTTGTCTACGCAATGGTTTTTTAAGATTGATTTATTTTATTTGAAAGAGAGATGGAGACACACACACACACACACACACACACACACACACACATTCTATCCGCTGATTCACTCCCCAGATGGTCATATCAGCCTTGGCTGGACCAGGCTGAAGCCAGGAGTTTCATCCAGGCCTTTCACATGGGTGCAGGGGGCCAGGGACTTGGACCATCCTTCCCAAAGCTCATTATCAGGGAGCTGGATTGCAAGTGGAGCAGCTGGGACTTGAACCGTTACCCATATGAGATGTGGCCCTGCAGACTGCATCACAGTGCCCGCCCCCTGGCAGCAGTGGACAAGAGATCACAGTGCTTCATATCCTCACCACTGTTTGTGCTACCACTGTTGTGAATTTTGGTCATTCCAGTATGTGTGTAGTGATGTCGTTGTGTGCATTTCCCTAATGACATACAATACAGATCTTCCTCTTATGTTCTTATTTTCCATCTTTGGTACGTATCTTTGCCTGTTTTGTGCAACAGTTCTTTGTTAGATAGTTCTTTTGTTAATTTTTCTGAGAAGCAGGAGGAAAAAGGGAGAGAGAAAGGGAGAGAGTGCTCCCATCTGCTGATTTACTCCAGATAACCTTTGACAGGTGGGAGACTCGAGCAGGGAGCTGGGAACCCCATTCAGGTCTCCATGTCGATGGCAGGAACCCCGTTACTTGACCACCACCACTGCCTCAGGCATCTTCCGTGGCAGGAAGCTGAAATCAAGTCCAGCCAGAAATCAGACCCAGGTGCTCCAGTGTGGAGTGCATTTGTGCTAACTGGTGGTTAACTGCTAGGCAAACCACTTGCCCTTCTCCTCGTTTGTGGCTTTTCTTCTTTTCATTTTGTATGTCCCAGAGCAGAAGTTTTTAATTTCAATGAAATACAGCTTTTCAGTTTTTTTTCACTATTGTCAATGCCCTGTCTAAAATCTCATACTCCAAGTTTCATCTAAATTTTCTCTTATGTTACCTTACATAAGAGCTTTATAATTTTACATTTTGAATTTAGGTTTGTGATCCATTTTGAGTTAAGAGGGTAAGGCCTGTGTCTATATTCACTTTTTTTTTTTTTAAAGATGAGTTGTTTGTATGAATTTATTACTGGACTCTGTTCTGTCCTGTTGGTCTTTTTTACCAGCTGATTATTGTAGTTGTGTAGGTGAATCTTGACGTTTGATAGTGTTGATCTTTTAGTTTTGTTGTTCTCCTTTAGGATTATTGAGTTTTTAAATATCAATTAAAATTTTCAGTTCAGGGGACTGGTGCCGTGGCTCACTTGGTTAATCTCCGCCTGCGGCGTCGGCATCCCATATGGGCACTGGGTTCTAGTCCCGGTTGCTCCTCTTCCAGCCCAGCTCTCTGCTGTGGCCCAGGAAGGCAGTGGAGGATGGCCCAGGTCCTTGGGCCCCTGCACCTGCATGGGAGACCAGGAGGAAGCACCTGGCTCCTGGCGTTGGATCGGCACAGCGTGCCGGCCGTGGCGGCCATTTGGGGGATGAACCAGCGAAAGGAAGACCTTTCTCCCTCCCTCCCTCCCTCCCTCCCTCCCTCCCTCCCTCCCCCCCTCCCCCCCCCTCTCTATCTCTCTCTCTCTCTCACTGTCTTAACTCTGCCTGTCAAATAAAAAAAAAAAATTCAGTTCAGTGATTCTTATTCTTTTTTTAAAAAATCTTTTTTTCTGAGACTTTTTAAAGTATGTTCATCATTTCTTGATGCAGCATTTTATGGCTTTTAATATCTTTCTCAATTCTAATGTCTTTGCTTTGTCTGTCTTTTTTCATTGAGTTTGAAACCTTCCCGCTCCTTTTTATGATATATTGGGTGTTGAGACTTTGGGTCTTATGTGAATCATCTGTTTTGGCTGGGTTGGTTTGTTTTCTTTTTCTTAAACACCATCTTGTAGGGAAACGGAAAGGAACAGATTGAAGTCCAGCTTTTCCTCTTAGCCTCTGTTGGAAACACAGCCAAGGAGCTTTGTCACTGCTGGGCAAGGATAGAAGACTGAGGTCTTAGGCTGTGCCTGATAGTGGGGGTAGGAACACCCCTTCTCTGCCCGTACTCCCTCATGGTGTTCACTGACCCTGATGCAGGACAGCCTCACGACCACTAGGTGAGGATGAAGTCCTAACTGGACTTGGTCTGTGCTGCCGCCGCTCTAGTGCCAGAGGGGAGCAGACTGTGGTGTTGGTGGGGCGGATGTTTAGGACCCCCCGGCAGGTCTCCACTGTCATTTTGGGGAGGCATTGATGCTGTTCCTTGTGTGGTCTGCTCTTGACATTAGCTGGTGGGACGGTTGGGGCAGCCCATTACAGTCTGTGAAGGAGGAGGCCGAGACTCCCCGCCCACCTTTCTGATTGTGGGTGGGGGTGGTGCCATGGTTTCTCTTGTTTCTGTGGTTTTGTCTGTCCTGATCCTTTGGCTTTAAGTTTTGCTTTTTTAATTCCTTTAAAATTGACAGTTTTAAAACTTAGTTTTTTAGCTGCCGTAAGATATACTGATAATTAAAGAAAAGAAATTACTGGCATTTCATACAGTATTTTTTAATATGTTGAATGTACTTCATTGTATTTTCATGTCTTTTTCCCTCTAATAGGTGATGATTTTGCTGAAGTGCATCAGAATTGGAATGCTTACAGCTCGGCCTCAGAGCACGCGAAAGGATTTCGCAACAGAGAATTCACGCGAGGATTCGCCAGGGGCCGATATCCCCGACCTTGCCACGGCAGGCCGCCACCTCAGCAGTTTTACAACTCAGAGCAGGAGACTTCAGGATATCCAGCTCAGAGGCAGGAGAATCCCATGCTTCCACAGTACCCCTTTCCTCCTCCAGTGTTTGACATGCATAATTTTTCACTTCCCCCACCACCACCGCCGCCGCCGCCGCCCCCATCTGTAAACATGGGCTGGGCTGCACCTAACGTGGCCCCTCATCCAATGCTCAACTTACCCTACTCCCTGCCCCCGCCCCCTCCCCCGCCCCCGCTGCCGCCTCCACCGTCATCTGCGGATAGCAGTGCTCCTCATTTTGGATCTTACTATTAAAATTGTATGCATTTGCAGAGAAATGTGGACTTTCATAGTATATGGTAGGATATTTTATTTTTTAAGAAAAGAAAGTGATTATGGAGCTAGATTTTTAGAAAAACTGTAAAATACTGAATAATTCCTTCAGTTGTAGGTTGGTATATATTTGTAACCTTTGTGAAATTGTATTCATATGAAAATTTCTGCCCAAATTCTTGGAAAAATCCAATAATATAGTATTCCATTAAAACCTTTGAGCTATGTCTTCCTCCACCCTACCCAACAGTATATATAGAACAGGTTGAGCACCTCTAAGCTGAAAATCCAGAGTGCTCTCAGATCTGAAACTTTAAGCATTGACAGGAAGCTGCAAATGGAAAATTGTACACCTGTCCTATGATGATGGATCATGGTCAGAATGCTAGACATATTAAAAAATAGTCTTCAGCTTGCATGTATATATTAAGCATAAATGAATTTTGTGTTGAGTTGGGTCCTCTCACCATGGTACCTCAGTATCCAAAATCTGAAAAATTCCCAAATCTGAAATTCTTTTGATTCTAAGCATTTCAGGTAACAGGTACTCAACCAGTGGTGGATGTAGAACAGATTTCATTATGGATTAAAATACACTAAAGGCACTAATTGTCTTCTTGGTAGAGTCTGAAAATGAAATGCTAAAGCCCTATTCAAAGTCTTTAAAATAAACTGTTTTTATGAAGTTTGGGATTTGATTTTGATTATAAGTGTACCTTACCAGTAAATTGTAATGATTTTTTTTTCCTTCAAAACAAGTACAAATTATAGAAGAGGAGAGCCTTAAGAACTGGCAGAAGCTCTATGAAGTTAATGTTACTTACATTCAGGCAAGCTTCTGTTGTTTCTGTCATTTGAATACTCTTTAGAAGGTTATACTATTTAAGTTTCACAAGAAGATATATTGAGGGATATGTCTTCCATAAAGTGTCCTAGATTCTTATATACTTGTTATAAATTAGATACTTAATAAATATTTATTGAATAACAATTTAAAATTTTTAATGAAATGAACTGTGACTTTTATATAAAGTGTAAATGTAAGGGGAATTCTCCCCTTTGCTGGTTTTCCCCAAATGTCCTTGACAGCTGGAGCAGGGCTAAGCCAAAGACGAAACCCAGGACGTCACTCCAGGTCACTTGAGCCATCGCTGTTTCCTCCCAGCGTCCGCATTAGCAGGAAGGTAGAATCTGGAGCCAGAGCCTAGCATCAAACCCAGCACTTCAGTGTAGAATGTGAGTGTCTTAACCCCCAGGCTGTCTCCCCAAAATTTTTAAAAGCACTAAAGTAAAATCTAAAAGCCTTTTTTTTTTTTTTTAAAAAAAGAGTGGAATAAATATAGTAAACTATCAAGCAGTGGTAATCACCATGGCATTTAAAAATCTTTCAAAATTTTTGCCTGAGGTACTAACAGTAAATAATGTTTATTTTTTTAAAAAAATTTAAAAATAAATTTTAACAGACATAAAAGTTACACATTTTTGGGGAGTACTAGGTGATATTTCATAGCATGTATACTTTATATAATGTCCAATCAGGATAACAGTGAATATTTAATATCCAAAGGAACATAAAGCTTAATTATATTCCTTGACCCTTACTTTCAATTAAGTTGGTGTCTTAACCACTTAGGTCCAATTTTTGCCTTCTTCCCTATGTTTAATTCAGGGCTTTGAAACTCCGAAATGCCTAGAAATCATCTGGGTAAGTTTTTTTCTTAATATACACTCTTGGAGTTTATCGCTAGAGTTTAATTACGTAGGTCTGAGATAAATCCTAGAGAACTATTTTTTGTCAGTACCCTGGAAGTTAATTTTAGGAATTTTGTTCTGCACATCTGTTTTAAGACAAATACATTACTCTTAATTTCTTGGCCATTCACTTTGGAAACTCAGGGGAATTCTTTTGGTGGTAGCAGTGAGGATATCCAAATTGGTGACAAGGAAAAATAAAACAAGCTGCTTAAATTAGCATCTTACTTGGTCCTCAGAGGCATGTTTTGTCAATCACATTTACCTTTGGAATTCAGGAGGACTCAACTGCTGGAATGTTTAATGTATTCCTTTCAAAATTCATGTGTTGAAAGTTAATTACTGTCATAGTATTAAGTGGTAGGGCCTGTTGGGAAATGATTACCTCCCTAACAAGCTGTAACGTGCCATGTTGTAAGCAGACAGAAGCCTTCATCAATAATAGACCTGTTGGCATCTCAGTCTTGAACCCCCAGAGCTGTGGGAAGTAAATTTTTATTTTTTATAAAGGACCCAATCTGCTGTTTTGTTACACAGTGCAAACGAATGAGGGCACCAACTGTCATATTTGGAAGAGCAGAATAATAAATTGTCATCATTCCCACCTTAATCTTAGTGTTCCTTTAAGAAATCATGTGGCTCTAGATCCTGGTATAAAAGTAAATGCTTAAAATGTTTGACTCACACAGTTTCTTAATTCAGATAGAAAATTCTTTATTATTAGCCTTTTCCTGTAATAAATTAAGGTAGGTTGATGTAAACACAGTTGCAAATGGCTAATGGCTTTGTGTGTTGGTAGTTGCAAATGGGTTAGAATGTTCTGAGTAAGGCCAGTACCGTGGTTCACTTGGCTAATCCTCCGCCTGCCTACCGGCCCCCAGGTTCTAGTCCTGGTTGCCCCTCTTCCAGTCCAGCTCTCTGCTGTGGCCCGGGAGTGCTTGGGCCCCTGCACCTGCATGGGAGACCAGGAGAAGCACCTGGATCAGCACAACGCTGGCCATAGCGGCCATTTGGGGTGTGAACCAATAGAAAGGAAGACCTTTCTCTCTGTCTCTCTCTCTAACTCTGCCTGTAAAAAAAAAAAAAAAATGTTCTAAGTAGAACTCAGTGCCTAAGCTAATACCTTTTTAGATAAGTCCTTTTTTCAGAAAAAATAAGGCGTGATTACTGGGTGACGTGAAAAATAGATAACCGAAAACTGGGTTGAGAGTCCAGTGGAGACCTAGAATAGAGTGCAGTTTCAGAACTTAGCAAAGGACATGTCTTAGTTCATTTCGTACTACTATTCCAGAATGCCACAGACTGCATAATTTGGAATGAACAGAAATCCAGTGGATTACTGTTCTAAAATCTAGGAAGTCAGTATCATGGTGCCGACGTCTGTGAGGGCTTTCTTGTTGCATCATTACATGGCAAAGGAGAATGGGCAGAAGACAGCCTGAAGGCATCCTTTTATGACAGCATCAATCCCATTCATTCATGAGGGTAGACCCCTCGTAGAATCACGTTTTAAATGTTCCCACCCGAATACTGTTACCATGGCAATTAAATTTCTATTCAGAATTTTTAGCGGACATTCACCCGTGGTTGGATATTTCTTAACAGCAATGTAGTTAAGTAATGCAATACCAAAAATGTTGCCATCTCTGTGAAGCTAGATGATTAGCAATAGACCCTAACTTGTCAGTATTAATGGGAAAAAGAGGGTACAAGTAGCAAGCAGTGACATGGCACCTGAATGCAGAAGTCTTATTGTGTGCCCACACTGGGATTTGTCACTTCCCCTGTCTCCTTTTTTTGCTGCTTTTGGTTGCTTAGCGATGGTGAACACCAAGTATATTTTAAAAAATACAGGTTAGGGACAGGTGTTGTGGCACACTGGGTTAATCTGCTGCTTGTGGCACTGGCAGCCCATATTGGAGCACCAGTTCTATTCCCAGCTACTCCACTTCCAATCCAGCTTCCTGCTAATGTGCCTGGGAAGGCAGTGGAAGGTGGCCTGATTGTTTGAGCCCTGCCACCCATGTAGAGACTAGGATGAAGTTCCAAGTCCCTGGCTTTTTCTGGCCCATAGCTGGCTGTTGTGGCCATTTTGAGAATAACAAGATATTTCTTTCTCTTCTTTCATCTCCATCTCTCTTTGACACCCTACCTTTCAAGAATAAATAAATAAATAAATCGGTCATTTAATGAATAAGAAATATAATCTGAGTTCTTGAACTGTAATTTTCAAGTGTTTGATCAATATGAAGAAGTATTATATAAAATACTAGGAGCTTGACAATATTCTAATTACAGGGGATATATGTTTCTTGTATTTTTCTCTCAATAATGTTTGGCATTTAGATTTTTTTTAATATTCTTTTTTTTAAATGGAATTTTTTATTTTTTATTTTTTTGACAGGCAGAGTGGACAGTGAGAGAGAGAGACAGAAAGGTCTTCCTTTGCCGTTGGTTCACCCTCCAATGGCAAGGGCCTGGGCCATCCTCCACTGTACTTCCCTGGCCACAGCAGAGAGCTGGCCTGGAAGAGGGGCAACCGGGACAGAATCCGGCGCCCCAACCGGGACTAGAACCGGGACTAGTGCCGGCGCCGCAAGGCGGAGGATTAGCCTAGTGAGCTGCGGTGCCGGCAGGCATTTAGATTTGATACATTTTCATTAAGTGCTTTAAAATAACATAGGTTTTTTGGTTTATTTGAGAGGCAGAGAGCTCCCAGCTCCCATCTGCTGGTTTACTGCTCTATAACCACAACAGCTGGGACTGAGCCCAGATGAATTTGGGAACTTGGAGCTCAATCCAGGTCTCCCACAAAGGAAACTGTGTGAACCCTTAGTGCTGCTTTCAGGGTCAGCATAAGCAAAAAATGAGTCCAGAACTAGAGGCAGGTGTTGAAACCAGGCACTTTGTTATAGGATACTGGCATCCCAACCAGCTCTTAACCACTTGGCCAAATGCCTACCCCAAAGCAATATGTTTAATTGCATTTAATGGTTCCTACTAGATCTTGTACTCAACAGCCCATTGAGTTCTCCAGTAGAAAAAGCAGTCTCTTTCATGTCTGGGTGATTTTTAAGAAAAAGAAGAATTCTTTGTGTCTATTCTCACTTTTTTCCAGCCTGTTTCACCAAGGTACCTAAGATAGGCTTGAGACAAAAAAAAAAAAAAAAAAAATTGTGTTTTAATTTATTTGAAAGGCAGAGGTATAGAGAAGGAGAGAGAGAGAGAGAGATGCCTTCCATCCTCTGGTTCACTCCCCAGATGGCCTGCAACAACCAGGGCTGGGTTAGGATAAAACTAGAAGTCATGGTCGATCCCAGTTTCCCATGTGGGTGGTAGGCATCCATGCATTTGAGCCATCATCTGCTGCCTTCCCTGGCAGCCTTAGCAGGAAGCTGGAAAGAAAGCAGAGCAGCCTGGACTCAGCCACTCCCAACATGGGATGTGGATGTCCCAAGCAGCAGCTTGATCCACCTGCTGTACAACCCCTGCCTTGGAAAATTCTTAGGACACTCTCTTCACATGCTCAGGGTATTTAGAACTTTTAGAAATAAGCAGTCCTGTGCTACTATAGTTGAATCCTATGGAAAGTAAATTAGTGTAGTGTCAAATGCTAAATCCTTCCTTATTTAAAAAAGGAAACTAGATAAAACTTTTTGTAAAGAATTTGTTCACACAGTATGTATTTATAAAATCTTTTGTTCTAATGTTGCATATTTGACACTAATGATAAGCTCTGAACCATAAAGACAAAAAATAAATTCAGTAGAATGCAAGCTGAGAAATATTAGAAAAATAAAGAATTGTGTTCAAGAATTCATTATCAGATATTGTTGCAGTTACACTGTGATTTAATACTTTGAGGCTAAAAAGAAATTCTCACGTTTGCATTCTTTTCTGCAGATAAATTGCCATAATCCAAAAGTGTATCTTTGCTTCTCAGATTGTGACTGATCTTAGTTTTATATGGTTGTAGATTATGACCAGAAAACCAAGGAAACAATCTAATGTGGCTGAAATTAAAGTTGAGAAATATCTCCTTAATAATATCTGTCAGGCCAATGTACTTGTTTTGAGCTTAGCAGCAATGAAATTATTACACCTCATTTTTGACTGCACTAAATACCTAAATTGTTATCATTAGTGGATTAGACATGAACAGTTACTTAGTATCCTGGAAACGAAGTATAAATTTGTGTATCAATGATAAACTATCTAATAATGAAATAGGCAATGA
This sequence comes from Oryctolagus cuniculus, assembly GCF_051225735.1. Lineage (NCBI taxonomy): Eukaryota > Metazoa > Chordata > Mammalia > Lagomorpha > Leporidae > Oryctolagus > Oryctolagus cuniculus. Next base: position 10,155,496 of record NC_142874.1, on the reverse strand, counting down.
AGAGAAATACAAATATATTCTTGTGCACATGGAATATTAAAAAGTATATATTTATGAAATGTATATTTTATCTACTTATCTGTCTATGTACATATGTATACATTTGAAGGCGGGTACAAAAATCTGATTGTTATGCATCTTTTAGTTGTTTAGTGCCTTTCCTTTCTACCCATACAAGGTTGATGCAATAGAATAAATTTTATGTTGTTACCTTGTAGTTAGTCATATTAATGCATCCCCCAAACAGAACAAACTGACCTTGTTTATGTGGTAAAAGCTTTTTATTTATATTGAGGCTAGATGGGCCAAACATTGTTTCTAACAGCAGGTATGACCCAAATAATAATATGATGGGACAAATACAAAGGGATAGAATCTATTAACACAGAATTCCTATTAAAATGTGATAAATAGATGGTGGTAGTGTGGAGTGTTTGAGTGATTGAGATGAACTTCTAAAATGTTCTCAGTATCAATAGCCACCACAACATGGAAAACCTGTCGGTGCAGCTCTCAACCTTTTATTGTGTGCTCCCTTGCTATCCAGGAGTGCTGGGAAAAAACGCTGTCTCCCCCCATCTCACAGCTTTTATGTATCTGTTTGATTATGTATCATGCAGTGTTTCATCTCAGACATGATTTGGCACTGCCAGACTCAATTATGTAAGCTGGCTTCATAGTTGATTGATTCAAAGCAAGTTATTAATTTTCTGTAGCATCAGTTGGGTTTTTGACTAAAACATAGTTGCTGACATATTTGGTGACAATAAGGGTTCAAATGAATTCTGTTTATCAAGATCATGGGCAGAGAAATATTTTAGCACAGAAGAACATGAATACTAACCAAATTTGATAACACAAATCTTACAAAAAGATAAAATTGTTATGGACCTGAAAATGTATCTACAAAATACTGTTTAGGAAACATTGAGTTAAGAAGTTTTATTTAATGAAACTGTATTTTCAAATTCTTATAGGGTTATATATCAGCAAAAACGTATCTCTAGATATCAGTTTAAAGAAAATTCTTACAGAATACAGGGTTTAAAATGGCTGTGTACGAAAACTTCTGAACAATTGTAGCCAGGAGTAAAGGAGATACTTAGTGTTCTTAGGTATCCAGAAAATTTCTAATGTGCATATTTCTGCCTAACAGGGAATTTAGCATTTATTTGGATGATAAACAGGAAATCACTCTTAACACTACAGGAAGGTCCACTGTCTTGAGCTTAACAAATTTAGTTCTTTGTCTTTAATTACAGAACTTATCCCAGTTATATTGTGGTAAAGACTGAAATTTGAGGAAAGGAAATTTTAAAAAACAGTTAGAAAATACTTGTACACAGCAATAGAAAGTGAGAGGACTGAAATGGAACGCTGGAAATGATCCAGGTGTTCTGGAAGAAGAGAAATGGGAAGGGGGCCACAAGCAGACCTAGGCAAAGTGCCTCCCTTGTATCTTAGGGTGGAGAACCTGGTAGAATGAATACAATGCTCTTACGGTTGCAAATTTTTTATTTTTTGGTTCTAACCAAAAAAGTGAATTCAGTCAAGCTAGTTAATGCAGTTAGTGTTTAATCATTTAGTTATTTTTTTTTAATTTTATTGAAGTTATCCAAGTTCATTTCATATATACAGATTTAGGAACAATGACACTTCCCACACTACTGTCCTTTCCGCCCCTGTTCCTCCTTCCTCTCCCATTCCCACCTTAATTTTTACAAAGATCTACTTTCAGTTACCTTAATGTTCATAAAGTTTATCCCACATTAAGTAAAAGAGTTCAGCAAACTATGAAGGAAAAAAAACCACTGTTCCTCAGTGGAAGAGACAAAGGTTGTAAACAATCATCGAGTCTCAAAATATCCATTTTGCTCCTAAACATTACATTTTAGGTGCCCTGTTAGTTACCTCAGATGAGGGAAAACATGATATCTCTCTTTGGAACGGGCTTATTTCACTAAGTTTACTAGTTTCCAGTTTGGGTCCATTTTGTTGCAAAAGATAGGATTTCTTTTTTTTTCAAACAGCGGAGTAGTACTCTATAGTGTATATTTTCCATGATTTCTATATCCAGTCAACACTTGGTGGCTATTTGAGTGTCCATATCTTGGGTATCATGAATCCGTGGGGTGCAGATAACACTTCCATATGCAGATTTCTTTTGGTTTGGGTAAATTCTGAGCAGTGGAATGGCTGGATCATATTGGTAGGTCTATATTCAGATTTCCAAAGTATCTCCATACTGTTTTCTACTGTGGCTGTACCAGTTTATACTCCTAGCAACAGTGGATTAGGGTACCCTTTTCCCCACATCCTTGCCAGCATTTGTTGATTTCTTTATGAGAACCACTCTAAGTGGAGTGAGGTGAAGCCTCACTTGATTTGCATTTGCCTGATGGCTAGTGATCCTGAGCATTTTTTTAATGTGCCTGTGGGCCATTTGAATTTTCTCTCTTGAAAAACACCTGGTCAAGTTCTTTACCCATCTCTTAAGTCGATTGTTTGCTTTGCTGTTGAGTTTCTTGAACTCTTTATAGATTCTGGATGTTAACCCTTTATGTTTCATAGTTTGCTAATATTTACTCCCATTTTGTTGGTTGCCTCTTCACTTTGCTGAATATTTCTTTTGTATTGTAAAAGCTTTTCTGCTTGATGTAACCCCATTTGTTAATTTTGGCTTTGATTGCCTGTGCTTCTGGGGACTTTTCCAAGAAGTCTTTGCCTATGTCAATGTGTTGCAATATCCTCTAGTAATTTGATGGTATTGGATCATAGATTTAGGTCTTTGATCTATTTTGAGTAGACTTTTGTGTAATGTGTAAGGTAAGGGTGTAGTTTCATATTTCTGACTATGGAGATCCAGTTTGCCCAGTACTGTTTGTTGAAGAGACTGTCCTTGGTCTAGGGATTGATTTTAGCTCCTTTGTCAAAGATAAGTTTGTGTAGGGGCGTAGATTGATTTCTGGAGTTTCTGTTCTGTTCCGTTGGTCTGCATGTCTGTTTTTATGCCAGTATCAGGCTGTTTTGATTATAACTATCCTGCAGTATGTCTTGACATCTGGTATTGTGATGCCTCCAGCTTTGTTTTTGTTGTGTAAGATTAGCTATTTGGGGTCTCCTGTGTTTCCATATGAATTTTACCATCTTTTTTTCTAGATCTGTGAAGAATGTCATTCTTTTTTGATTGAGATTACATTGAAGCTGGTAAAATGCTTTTGGTAGTATAGACATTTTGATGATATTGATTCTTCCATTCCATGAACATTGAAGATTTTTCCGTGTTTTAATGTCTAATTCTATTTCTTTGTTTAATGTTTTGTGATTTTTATTGTTGCGATCTTTGACATCCTTGGTTAAATTTATTCCAAGATATTTTTTTTGGCAGCTATTGTGAATGAGATTGATCTTAGAAATTCTTTCTCAGCCGTGGCAATTTCTGTGTATAAAAAGGCTATTGATTTTTGTATGTTGATTTTATATCCTGCCACTTTACTACTTTTTTTTTTTTAATGAAGATTTTATGTATTTATTAGAGAGGTAGAGTTACTGTCAGCTTTCCCGCCACCACCCATGACTGGCCAGGACGCTGATGGAGAGTTCACAGAGGAGACTGAGAAGAATCAGGTTAAATGCTCTTTATTATTACACTGGCACTAGGAAGGAAGGCCACTCAGCTGGCTCCTGCTGGCACTAGGCTCTACAGATCAGGAGCTTCTCCCCGCGGGCACTAGGCTCTACGGAGCTGAGTAGCGCTCCGAATTAGAAGCGTCTGAGGGTCTTCTTATATATCCTTGGTTAGGGTTAGCCCCGCCTATGTTCCCTCCCTTCAAACCCCGTAGTCATGGCAGCAGCGATTATAACGGTTTTGCGGTTAGGCCATTATAACAGTTTGCGATTAGGCCATAACGGTTTGTGGTTAGGCCATTTCCTCTTGCAAGCTTTGCTACAGCACAGTTTAAATGATGAGTTTTGTTTCTTCGCCAGTGGATCCCTAACAGTTACAGACAGTGAGAGGGAGAGACAGAGAGAAAGGTTTTCCGTCCGTTGGTTCACTCCCCAAAAGGCCGCAATGGCCGGAGCTGTGCCAATCCAGAGGCAGGAGCCAGGAGCTTCCTCCAGGTCTCCCATGCAGGTGCAGGGCACAAGGACTTGGACCATCTTCCACTGCTTCCCCAGGCCATAGCAGAGAGCTGGATTGGAAGAGGAGCAGCTGGAACCAGACCAGCACCCATAAGAGATGCCAGCACCATGGGCAGAGGATTAACCTACTGTGCCACAGCGCTGGCCCCTTTACCACTTTTTTATAAAGGATTCCAGTATCTCAGTGGAGTCTTTTTGGATTGCCTTTATGTGGAATCATGTCCTTTGCAATTAGAGATAGTTTGACTTCCTTCTTTCCAATTTGCATCCCTGTGATTTCTTTTTCTTGCCTAATGGCTCTGGCTAAAACTTCCAGGACTGTATTAAATAGCAGTGGCGAGTGTGGGGAAATTGGGCACAGCAGGCGAGAATGGGCATCGTTATTTGGTTGTTTCTCAGTGGGAATGCTTCCAGCTTTTCTCCATTCAATAGGTTGGTGGCCATTGGTTTGTTATAAATTGCCTTGATTGTGTCGAGGAATGTTTGTTCTATACCATTTGCTTAGGTTTTCATCATGAAAGTATGTTGTATTTTATCAAATGCTTTCTCTGCATCTATTGAGATAATCATATGGCTTTTTTCCCCTCAATTTGTTAATGTGGTGTATCACATTGATTTTCAAATGTTGAACCATCCCTGCATACCAGGGACAGATCTCAAATTGGTCTGGGTGAATGATCTTTCTGATGTGTTGTTGGATTCAATTAGCTAATATTTGGTTGAGGATTTTTGCATCTCTGTTCATCAGGGCTGTTGGTCTGTAGTTCTCTTCTCTGTTGTAACTTTCTGCTTTAGGAATTAAGGTGATGGTGGTCTCATAGAAGGAGTTCTGGAGGATTCCCTCCCTTTGAGTTGTTTTGATAGCTTGAGAAGAATTGGAATTAGTTCTTTGAATGTCTAGTAGAATTCAGCAGTGAAGCCATCCAGTTGTACTTTTCTTTGTTGGGACGGTCATTATTACTGATTCAGTCCCAGTCTTGGTTATTGGTCTGTTTAGGTTTTCTGATGACTCAGTTTTGTTGGATTATATGTGTCCAGGAATTTCCATTTCTTCTAGGTTTCCCAATTTGTTGGCATACAGCTCTTAGTACTAATTCCTGATGATTCTTTGTATTTCTGTAGTATCTGTTGTTACATTTCCTTTTTCATCTCTGATTTTATTGATTTGGGTCTTCTCCCTATTTTTTTTTTCTTTCTTCGTTACTTGGGCCATTTTTTTTTTCCAAAAAAACCAGCTGTTCATTTCACTGATTTATGTATTGGTTTTTTGGTTTCAAGTTTGTTTATTCTCTAATTTTAATTATTTATTGCCTCTTACTAATATTGGGTTTGGTTTGCTGCTGTTTTTTTCAGTCCTTGAGATGTGTTGATAGCTTATTTATTTGGTACCTTTCCAATTGCTTTATGTAGCCACCGATTGCTATAAACTTGCCTCTTTACACTGCTTTTGCTGTATCCTGTAAGTCTTGATATGATGTATTGTTTTCTGCTGCCCAGACCCAAAATGGCACCTGCCCTTTCTCAGTCATGCAGCGGACGCTGTTGTGGGGAGGTAGGGTTGAGATGAATGTGCCCATTTTTCTTCCACTGGGTCAGCACGTAAGCGATAGTAACTGCTGACCCCTAGGGCTCCAGTCTGGGCTCAGGCCCTGCTCCCTCCCGCGGAGTCACCATGGGTTGCTGCAGTCTGACCTCACCTCCATCTCCAACCTGCTGCCTGCTCCGGCTCTCTTTGCTGCGATCATGTGTTGTTTCCTTGTTTGTCTGCACTTTCACATGTCTGTGGCATTCCTCTACCTTTTGTAGAGTTTCCAGTATAGTTTTCTCTCTTAATTCTCCCGAGAGTGCATTTTTCTATACTTTTATTTATTTTACTATTTATCCCTAGCATAGTGCAGTATGTCTTTCCCTAATCCACCATCTTTGAATCTCTGTTAATTTTCATCAAGTTCTAGACAAAAAGCACATCCACATATGTTTACACATAGATTGCTACCTGGGTGGATAGAAACCTCTTGGTTGGCCAGCGCCGCGGCTCACTAGGCTAATGCTCCGCCTGCAGCTCCAGCTCCCGGGTTCTAGTCCCGGTTGGGGCGCTGGATTCTGTCCCGGTTGTTCCTCTTCCAGTCCAGCTCTCTGCTGTGGCCCGGGAGTGCAGTGGAGGATGGCCCAAGTGCTTGGGCCCTGCACCTGCATGGGAGATCAGGAAGAAGCACCTGGCTCCTGGCTTCGGATCGGTGCAGCGCGCTACCTGTAGTGGCCATCTGGGGGGTAAACCAGTGGAAGGAAGGGCTTTCTCCATCTCTCACACAATCTCTCTGCCTGTCAAAAAGAAAAAAAAAAGAAACCTCTTGGTTGTGGGGAAGCAGCAGTGTTGCTCACAAAATGCTTATTTAAAACTCATACCTTTCTGAAGGAAACATTTAAAAATAGCCTTGGTGTCCTCAGCGCTCTCTTCCCATTGTCTGTTCTAATAGTGATCTTCCTGACTAGAGTGTTATGTCCATGAGGGCTGGCACTGCTCTGTCTTAGTGCATCTGTTCCTACACGTGTTTAAATGGCAGTAAGAGACGGTAAGTAAAGCATTGTTTCCAGAGGCCATTTGCTCATCTGTCACTGCTGGATTTCTCCCTTGTGTTCCTAGCATACTGTGGCCTGTATGTGCCAACTGCAGATGATTGCCATAAGCTTAGGTTACAGTTAAGTATCTCTTAGGGTATCATAAATCTGTTTTATTACACATATCCAGAGTCTGTTGTTCCTCAAAAGTGGCTAAGATCAATGGAAATTGGATGAACTTTTTTTTTTAAACTTAGAAAATTTTATTTATTAGAAAGACGAAAAAGACTGAGAGATTTTCCATCTATTGGTTCACTTCCCAAATGTCTGCAGCGGTCAAGGCTGGGCCAGGATAATAGCCAGGAACCGGGAACTCCATGCAGGTCTCTCACCTAGGTGGCAGGAACCCAGTGCTTGGGCCATCGCCTATTCATTTGTAGCCTTCAAGGCATACCAGGAAGCTGGATCAGAAGTAGAGGTGGGACTGGGTCCCACACTCTTGAGATGTGATCCAGGCTTTCCAAGTGTGCGGAACTGGTTTTCAGAAAACCCCATCAAGTTCTGACTTTGAAATGACAGCATTTTAGAAAAGCAAAATTAATGATTCTTATTTCAGGGTAATACAGTTTGCTTAAAAAAAAAAAAAATCAGACTTTGGAGGAGGCGTCTGACCCAGTGGTTGAGACTCCAGTTAGGACACCCATGTTCTGTACTGGAGTTACTGGGTTCACTGTCTGGTTCTGGGTCATGACTCGAGCTTCCTGCTGATATAGACGCATGGAAGCTGCAGGTGATGTTCAAGTAATTAGGTCCCTGCCATCCACAACGGAGACCTGTAATGAGTTCTTGTGTCTCGGCTTCAGCCTCTGGCTTTGGCAGGCATCTCTGGAGTGAACTAACAGATGCGCATGCTTGCACACTCTCTTTGGCTAACTCTGAAATAATTAATTAAAAAAAAATTTTAAAGTTAGAAAACATAAGATATGGTTGCCAAAGCCTTCACTAAGGATAATAAAACTACAATTCTGTGGAGAGATTTCTATGTTGATCATCCAGTATGATTGTATCTATGCTGCTCTATGCATAGAGATACCTTCAAAGTCCTGATCTTTTTGGACAGCAAACGAATAATGGATGATGTCTGTGTATAATAAGGTATTGAGGGAATTTAAGTGGAAAGAATAAGAGTAGAAGACTTAGAATTCTAGGGGATGTTTGTTTTGCCCTGTGGGTTTTCCCTAGTTTGTGAAATAGCTTCAGGATGAGGAAGCCACTTGAGGCCATAAACTAGATTGACTAGTAAAAATGAAAAAAAAAAAAAAATTTGTGTAAATCTCTTGGAGCAACTGGAAGAGGGGCTACATATAATTTGCTGTTATATTTTAATGAGCCACCCAAGTAAGTTGGATCTACAGAGTCGTTGAACTTTCTTCTGCTCATTTACTCAATGCATATTTATTTTGTGCGTATTGCCATTTGTTTGATGGTGATGATACAACACTTTGAATGCAATAGTAGGTAGTAAACAAAGAGACTGAATGCTATCATGCAAGTTTTGTTTACAGAGTATAGTGGGGATGCAGAAGTGAGAGAAATAAATGGTACCTTGAATAGGGCTAGGAAGAGGTATAAGTTGTGGAATAATTCACAGAGAACACAGTCCTGGAGCTGAATCTTAGGAAAGAAGGGCTACACCTACAGAATTGTCAGACAGCTCAGCATGTGTTTATTTTTTTAATTTTAAGATTCATTTATTTACTTGAGAGTCAGAGTTACACAGAGGAGTAGCAGAGAGAGAGAGAGAGGTCTTCCATCCGATGGTTCACTCCCCAGTTGGCCGCAACGGCTGGAACTGGGCTGATCCGAAGCCAAGAGCCAGGAGCTTCCTCCGGGTCTCCCATGTGGATATAGGGGCCCAAGGACTTGGGCCGTCTTCCACTGCTTTCCCAGGCCATAGCAGAGAGCTGGATTGGAAGTGGAGCAGCCAGGACTCGAACTGGCGAGGGAAGAGTCATAGGAAGCTCCTGGCTCCCGTCTTCCGATCGGCTCATCTCCGGCCGTTTTGGCCAATTGGGGAATGAACCAGCAGATAGAAGACTTCACTCTTTCTCCTCCTTTCTGCCTCTCTTTGTCTCTCTAACTCTTTCAAATAAATAAATATTTTTTTAAAAAAAGCACTCAGGGCGGGCACTGTGGAGTAGTGGGCAAAGCTGCCACCTGCAATCTGGCATCTCAGGGGTGCTGGTTTGTGTCCTGGTTGCTTCGCTTCTGCTTAGCTTTCTGCTAATGTGCCTGAGAAAAACAGCAGAAGATGTGCTTGGACTTGTACTGCCCACGTGGGAGATCTGGAAGAAATTTCTGGCTCCTGGCTTTCGCCTGGTCCAGTCCTGGCTGTTGCGGCCATCTGGGGAATGAACCAGTGGATGGAAGATTTCTCTCTCTAACTCTTTCAAATACATAAATAAGATGTTTAAGAAAAAAAAAAATACACTCATTAAATTTATGTTTAAAATGACATTAGTGCTAAGAAATCCTGCTAGAAATTTATCGCACATATTTCATTCCCACATATGCTTTAATATAGATCACATGCAGATATCCATGAATAAAAATAATTTAGGCTTGATCCAATGATGTAGTTCTCTACTCATCTACTTAGAAGAACTTTTACTTGTTCCTCTTGATTCTGTAATGAGAGTATTTGCAGCAGTTACACAATTAAGCTACACATTTCTAAGTCTCATTTATGCACTCTCCACTGGCTCAATATTCGATAACATTCTGGTATCTACTGAAGTCATTAGTTGGAAACTGGATTGTTTTTTAAATTAATTGTTTTAAAAATTGATACAAAATAATTTGTAAGAAACTTTAGATTGTTTTTAAAATTGGTATGTACTTTTCAGGTTATTAAAGCAATTCAAAATTTTAAAAATATTTATTTGAGAGGCAGAGTTACGAACACAAAGAGGGTGAGACAGAAAGAGAGGTCTTCCATCTGCTGGTTCACTCACCAAATGGCTGAAAGGGCTGGAGCTGAATCCATCTGAAGCCAGGAGTTTTCATCTGGGTCTCCCACGTGGGTATCAGGGACCCAAGCACTTGGGTCATCTTCTTCTGCTTTCCCAGGCCAGGGAGCTGGGTTGGAAGTGGAGCAGCTGGGACTCAAAACTGGCACCCATACGGGATGCCAGTGCTGCAGCCCGAGACTTCTACTATGCCACAGCACCAACCCTTCAACTCTTAATATCAATAAAAAACTGATGGTATATTTGTGTCATATTGTATCAGTGTCAGGAATTTATGTTGACTGTTTTCAGTGACAGACATCTAAGATGTTTTTAATTGAGTGCATCTGCTGCATCTTAATTTTATTTGTTTACTATAGAAGAGGCAATTTTGCTTCAAGAGGCAATTTGGTGTCCTAATGTTGATATTAATTTACATGATAATTTAGCAGGCATTTAGGTTGTCTTTTGTTTTGCCTTGAAATTCATTCGATGAAATAGATCTCTACAAATAAAATGATAGGGAAGAATTATATAAAATAGCTAACTGCAAGTTTTGTTGCATTCATATACATTTTAAAAGTGTAAAACCTATGGTTGTTTAACCAAGAGAGAATGTTGCATACTGTGAGTGACCTTGTGGTCAGTGGTCATATTGAAAGAATCTGACTTTTTGTATTTGTGCATTTTGCCTGTTTAGTCATTCAAATCAAAGGATATATCAGTCAATTAACCAAAAACTATATATGGCCAATAGAAATTTGTTAAAAAATGTTTTCAAGGGTGGGAGTTTGATGCAGCTGTGAAGTTTTTGGAACACCTGTATCCAGTATCAGAGAGCTTGGGTTTGAGTCCTGCCTCTGTTCCTGATTCTGGCTTCCTGCTAATGAGTACCATAGGAGACAGCAGGTGATGGCCCAAGTAATTAGGTGCCTGCCACCCATATTAGAAACCTAGATTGAGTTCCTGGCCTCCAGGCATTTGGGATATACCAGTGGGTAAGAGCTCTTTGTCTCTCAAATGAATAAAATGAGTGAAAAAATTAAAATGTGCTCAGTCTTCCTGATAAGATTAAATAAACTAATAAACAATAATAAATAAGATTAACTAGTAGGAAGCAACTTTCAGTATATCAGAATGCCAAAGTAAAGATAAAAAGAAATACCTTATGGCAGAGGCTACAAAAATTATTTTTTATACCACTGGTAGTATCACACTTACAGAAGCTAAGTTAGTAAAAAAAAAAACAAAAGTCCTGGCCGGCGCCGTGGCTCACTTGACTAATCCTCCACCTGCGGTGCTGGCACCCCGGGTTCTTGTCCCATTTGGGGCACCAGGTACTAGTCCCAGTTGCTCCTCTTCCAGTCCAACTCTCTGCTGTGGCCCAGGAAGGCAGTGGAGGATGGCCCAAATGCTTGGGCCCCTGCATCCTCATGGGAGATTGGGAAGAAGCACCTGGCTCCTGGCTTCGGATTGGCACAGCACTGGCTGTAGCCATTAGGGGAATGAACCAACGGAAGGAAGACCTTTCTCTCTGTCTCTTTCTCACTGTATAACTCTACCTGTCAAAAAAAAAAAAAAAAAAAAAAAAAAAAAAAAAAAAAAAAAAAAAAAACAAAAGTCTTTTATACTCTTGGCTCTAGTAATTTTACTTTGTAGAATTTTTCTTAAATTTCATTTAAGGTATACAAATTTCATTACTTCATCTATACATATTTAAACAAATAGAATTAAAAAACACTGTTCCTCAACAGTAGAGACAGGGGCTACAAACAATTTGACTCCTATACATTACATTTTTGGTACTCTATTAACTACCACAGATCAGGGGAAACATTTGATATTTGTCTTTTTAGGACTGGATTATTGTACTATAATGGTTCTCAGTTGCATCCATTTTGTTGCAAAAGACAGGATTTCGTTCTTTTTTACAGTTGAGTAGGATTCCCGAGTATATACATGCCATAGTTTATACAGTCATCAGTTGATGGACATTTGGGTTGACTCCATGTCTTAGCTATTGTGAATGCAGCTGCTATAAACATGGGGGTACAGATCATTGTTTTGTATGCTGATTTCATTTCCCTTTGTTAAATTCCCAGGAGTGAGATTGTTGGATCATATAGTATATCTATTTTCAGATTTCTGAGGTATCTCCATACTGTCTTCCACAATGACAATATTTTACATTCTCACCGACAGTGGATCTTATTCCCACATCTTCACCAGCATTTATTTTTTGTTTATTTCTGTATGAGAGCCATTCTAACTGGGGTGAGGTGAAACCTCATTTGTGGTTTTGATTTGCATTTCCCTGATGGCTAGTGATGCTGAGCCTTTTTCATGTGTCTGTTGGCCATTCGAATTTCCTCTTTTGAAAAATGCCTGTTCAAGTCCTTTGCCCATTTCTTTTTTTCTTTTTTTTTCTTTTTTTTTTGTCAGGCAGTGTTAAACAGTGAGAGAGCGAGAGACAGAGAGAAAGGTCTTCCTTCCATTGGGTCACCCCCCAAATGGCTGCTACAGCCAGCACGCCGCGCTGATCTGAAGCCAGAAGCCAGGTGCTTCCTCCTGGTCTTCCATAAGGGTGCAGGGCCCAAGGACTTGGGCCATCCTCCACTGCCTTCCTGGGACACATCAGAGAGCTGGACTGGAAGAGGAGAAACCAGGACAGAATCTGATGCCCCAGCGGGACTAGAACCTGGGGTGCTGGCGCTGCAGGCAGAGGATTAGCCAAGTGAGCCGTGGCGCCGGCCTTTTGCCCATTTCTTAACTGGATTGTTTGTTTAGTTGTTGCCTAGTTTCTTAAGCTCTTTATAGATTCTGGATATTAAATCTTTATCCGTTTCATCTCTTGCAGATATTGTCTCCCATTCTGTCAGTTGTCTCTTCACTTTGCTGATTGTTTCCTTTGTAATGCAGAAGCTTTTCAGTTTGATGTAATCCCATTTGTCTATTTTTATTCATTGCGTGTGCTTCTGTGGTCTTTTCTAAGAAGCCTTTGACTATGCCAATGTGGTGCAGAGTTCCTCCAATTTCTTCTCTAGTAATTTGATAGCATAGGGTTGTAGATTTAGATCCTGGATCCATTTTGAGTTGATTTAGTAAGGGAAAGATCTTGTTTCATACTTCTGCACATGGAGCTCTGTTTTCCCCAGCACATTTGTTGATGAGACTGTCATTTCTCCAGGAATTGATTTTAGCTCTTTTGTCAAAAATTAGTTGGTTGGGGATGCTTGGATTAGTTTCTGGAGTTTCTATTCTGTTCCAGTGTTCTACATGCCTATTTTTGTGCCAGTATCACCTTGATTATAACTGTCCTGTAATATGACCTGAAATCATATTGTGATGCCTCTGGCTTTGTTTTTGTTGTATAAGATTGCTTTGTTATTTGGGTCTCTTGTGTTTCCCTATGAATTTTATCCAGTTTGCGTAGGTTTACCAGTTAATACTATAAGAACAAATATTCACTTTTACATACATTTTACCAGAAAATTGGAAAAAACAAACCATGTTACCTATACCGTGTTACCTATTTATGAGCCCAGCATAAACTTGGTGCCAGAACCTGAAAACAACATTATAAAAAAGAAAATATTACAGGAAGATCCTCTCTTTCTGTCTTTCTCTCTCTCTCTGTCTCTCTCTCTCTCTCACACACACACACACACACATTTGAGAGTATATATATATATATATATATATTATACAACACTGGTAAGTAGGATTTATTGGGTGAATTAAAGATTAGTTTAACATGTGAATATCAATGTGGACCATAAAGAGAACTTGCTGAGCTGGTCAGTTTGGCACTTCCATTCCTATCTAGGCCTGGGAAGTATATTTTCCAGACTCCCCTGTCTGTATGGTTCTGGAGTGGGGTTGATCAAGGAAGGCACCCATGCAAGGTTGGCCACTTGGTAGGAAAGAAGAGAAACACTCAAGGGAGCCTGTGATCTTCAGGCAGAGTTACAGAAATGGAAGTAGCCTCAGCTTCTGTCTCTAACCAGCTCCTGGGCTTACTGTCCACCAGGAGTGTCACTGCAGTTTCTTCTGAGGTGAGTGCTTCTACAGACCTCTCCAGAAAGCCCCAATTTGTAGTCCAGCTGCATAACCAGACACACAGAGCTGCTTGAATTTTCCCTTCTCCTTCCTGCCCTGCACTGTCATGCTAGTGACCTGCTGTTATTTATTGACTCACCTCTTCCAGAGTTCCCTTTGCCAGTTCCTCCCATATTTGTGTGTGCTGTAATCTCTATTGCAGACCTCTTACTCACATATCACTTTTTAGTGGCTTTGTTTTCCTGGTCGAACCTTGACCAGTAGGGTTGTTGGTAATGGAAGTGAATTAAAATAGAAGCAATGCAATTTTAAGGGTGGGAATCTGAAGCTCTTTGTCTGATGTAACTAGATTTAAAGACATTATTGACCACATTACCATAGCCAGTAAAACATGAGAAGTTCATGGCATTCAGTGAATTAATAGTTTCCTAGATTCTAGAGAAGATCAAATAGCTGCTGCCATAAAAGAGTAGGAATAAAATAACAAGGAACTGTACATTGGGTCATCTACTTCTGCATGCAGTAGAGTTGGGAGAAAGAAAAAATGAACTCAGGGCTTCACATCCAAATCTCATAACCTAGGTAGAGACCCAAAAGCCTTCTATATTTATTCTGAGATGAAAACAAAAGCAAAATCCCACGGAAGTTATCTGCTATAATTGCATAGCTGGGGGTTTCTGAAAACCAAGCTTAAAAACTAAGCCTGGTGCCCTTACAAATGCAGCAGCATGGATGAATCTCTAAAAAAATAGCAAAACATACTGAACAATAATAGTATATATTATTTGATACCATTCATGAAAAACTGAAAATTTAAAATTAAAGCCAGCAGCAAACTATATATTTTGATAGCACAACAATTAAAAAAAAAACACAAAAGACATTACCATAGATATCAGGATAGTAATTACCATTAGCAGTGAAGAAGGGAGTAATAATTCATAAAGGATGGGAGAGGCATCTTCCACTGTAATGGTCCTACTGTATTTCAAAGCCTAATGAGGGCTGTCAGAGTGATTACTCTGTGACAATGCATTCTATTCTCCATTTATGTCCTGTGCAGTTTTCCACATGTGTATTCTCAAAATGCAGAGGATAACAGTGAATGGCCCTGAGATAGCTTGCCGTTCAATTCCATAAAGAAACTTTAAGGTCCCAAGTCTCTAAATTATCTGTTACTTTAATAACTTGGACTTCTTAATTACTCTTCTTCTCTGCTCTTTCTTTCCCACATGGGTGGTTGCACATAATTGAAGAATACCCAGCAACCTCATTGTCTGCCATTACTTGAAGTTCTTCCCCACTGAACCTATACTGGACCCTTAAACATGCCTGGAGGTGCACTGTGTTTTCTTGGTCCATTTACTTGATACTCACATAGGTGATGATTTCACAGTGCCCCAATTTCACCTTCCATCCTGCCTCCCAGGTATTGAATTTGTTTGGGCATTCTGTACTGAGAGAATGGAAACAATTCTGCTAGGCAGATATAATGATATATCATCTACTTTTCTCATGGATAGAGTCATAACTACCCCAGCTTATGGAGTCAGTAGGTTATCTTCCTAGATTAGACAGTTTAGGGTACATACACCATTTAGCAAGAGCCCAAAAAAGTGCACTGTTTAGGGGAAGCCCCAAAGTGTTAGTTTCAGGGGAAATGGGTGAGGGTGGCATGGTGCATGGAGGACCAGTCCAGAGTTCTTTTTGGCTGTGTGAAGCTTCACCAGGCATTGATTAAATTTTGAATTTTTCCTCCTCCCATTCACATTTCCTATCCCTCCCACTCTCAGATGTGGAGCCCTACTGTGTCCTACAGATTTCCAGACTTTAGCTCAGCATCTGTTTCCAGAGAGACCAACCTGTGGCACCTCAAATGAAATTCTGACTCCAGACTCTCATTACCATACCCACCCACGAGCCTGCTTTTAATCTTGCACTCTAGAACTGTTTTCTTTAGAGAATGCTTTTATTTAAAGCATTTGCTTCCCGAAAGACTCCACTCTAGTAAGACCCTTCTCTCCTCTCCAACATCACCATATTTTGGTTTGTTGGTAAATTGCTATTATGTCTTTCATGTTATACTTTTATAATATAATCCTTATTTTGGCCCACTTCACCAGCTAGCACCCTGCTTCTCTGTTCGCTTTTGCAAAAAATCAAAACTGCTTATAATCCCAGTCTCCTACTTTGCGATTTCTATCTTTTTTCTTATTCTAATCAGGCTTTTGTCCCCACTGATTAGTGGAAACTGCTCTTGTCCAAGTCATCAGTGACTTCAGCAATGCCAACTGTTATGGTTTGATTTCAGTCTTCATCAGGCTTAACTTCTTCCCATGGTTGATAAAATTTTCTATTTACTGAATTTTTTCCCACCTGGTTTCTAGGATCTCAAACTCTCTTTTGTTGTGTTTTTTTTTTTTTTTTCCCTTCATTTTCACTGGCCATCTTTCTCAAATGGTCCACTAATGCGCAGTTGTTAAGAGATACCAATGGCACCCCCAGATTCAAGCACTTTTCAACCTCATTTTCTACTTCATTCTTTGCCCAGCTTCTTAACGTAACAGTGTCTGCAGAGCGCTGTGCTGATTCTTTTCTGTTTTCTAGTCACACTTCTTTCTTTCAGACTTCACTCAGACTCAGAAACCCAGACTACCTGATGTCTTTAGTGAGACACATGATGGATACCTTGACATGCCCAAACTTTCCAATGCAATGCTGGAAGCTTCTGCCTTCCCTGTTGATGATACCTCATTGTTTTAGTTGCTGAAGCATCAGAGACCTGACTCAAGCAAGTAGAAAAACAGTAAGGACTGCGTGCTTCCTTTACTTTGTGCTAGGGGATGAGGAGGGAGTTAGAGTGGTTAAAGTAGGGAATTGACCTACTTTCCAATTTTCCAGGGTTAGCTTTCTGAATTTAAACATCTCAATGGGGTTGAAACCACCCAAGAAATTTACCCTTTGTTTTTCCCTTTTTCCCTGATAATCAGCCCTTCCTTATTTGTCCAGTACTCATCTATTTGTTTAACATTGGATCGATCTTTCAACTCCATATGGAATAGAATATATTCAACACGTCACTTTGGCAAAACAGCAAAGTGTAGGTGTATAATAGCTGGAGTCACATCCAGAAATCTACAAAATAAAAAAAAGTTTTTGCTAGATACAGACAGACAAGGAGTTTTCTTAAGTCTTGGAAAAATAATTTTTGGGCTTTCACTTTTTAAGCATGTTTTTGTGAGTTGTTATATGAAAAGGAGTGCAATTTCTAGTTATTGTAGAAAGAAACAAAATCATAATTTCTGAGGTTTTAGGTAGACCTTTAATCTATTTTTCTAAATTTAAATAAGCCCTTAGAGATGTGATTCTTGGTTCCTGGAACTACTAATATAATTATTTCTGTTATAAATTGGCTGGAGCCCATCAACTGTGAGTTCCAGAAATCCATACTGGAGTTTAACTTGATGGTGACAAAAGTAAAAACGCAAATGAAACAAGACTAAAAGCTTGGGCACAGTTTAAAGTGTGATAAGTACACATGGGTATACACACACACACACACACACACACTTTACTTTTTAATAAAGTTTATTTTGAAAGTTACAGAGAGAGAGGGAGAGAGAGAGAAAGGGAGTCTCCTTTGTGCCTGTTTGCTCTTCCCAAAGCCTGCCGCATGCCAAGGCTGGGCCAGGCCTAAGTCGGGAGTCCAGAATCTGTCTTCATCTTCCACTTAGGGGCAACTTCTTGAGCTGTCACTGTTGACTCCCAGGGTTTGTATTAGCAGGAAGCTGAAATGGAGAGTGGAACTGGGCTTGAGCCCAGACAATACAATATAAGCTGCTGTTGTCCTAAGCAGTGTTATAACTGTTACACTATATACTCACTCCTGGATGGAGAGTTTTTAACAGTTTATTATAAACAGATAGCAAAGATTCGGGCAGAGAATGGAGGGAGTAGGGGACTTTGCTTCTCTGGTTTTAATTTCAAAGGAACCCTAATCCAGGGAGTCGTCACTAAGCTTATAGGGAACTAATCAGGGAAGGGAGAATCGAAGACAAACTGGAACAGTCACTAAGCAACAAGTTCCTTAGGGTATTTGCTTCTTCCTTTGGCATATGACGCATGGCACATATTGGACCACAGTGAATATTCATTGAGCAAATGAATGATAAAATAAACGAGAGTGTATTTCTGCTTGTGTTATTTTAATTACACACATGTTAAGGATAATATGTTCTACTATATATTTGCATATTTTTATTACTTGTGTGAAGCAAAATAATGGAAAATATCAATGAAACAAATGACTTTCATGTTTTAACTCTGAATATTTCTTGATTTATCAACTAATACAAAGGAAGAAGATTTTCATCCAATGAAAATATGAGGTTAGTGTAAATATGTAGCAATTATTCCCTTTAGGCCTGATTGATCCTCAAATTTAATTCAGCACTCAACATTTGAATATTATTTTCTTCCTTGGAAATTGGGGAGATTTTAGTAATTGAGATTGAAGACGATACTTTCCAGCTGCCAACTACCAATTTAGGAGTTTCAAAAGAGACATGAATAAGCTTCTGGTTCATGGGTTTGAATGAATGGAAATTGGAAAATTTTAAATGTACCATGTTATTATCTAGGTATCTTCATCCATTTTGGCCCTTCTCCTTCCATGATTTTATTTCACAGATATTCACAATCGCTCACTGCCTGTAAGCAGTTATAATGAAAATGTTGGAGTAGAATGACATAAGATCTCAAAGGCCAGTGGTCACTGGCTTCAGACACTGACTTCTTGGAAGCCCGAGAAGGTTTTATCCTTATACAAATTAAGATGTATGAATGCAGGAGGAAATATTCTCCTAATGTTCTCCATATTCCACAGGCTGTTTTAGTTTTGAGATATATATCACAGAACACTGCAACACAAATGAAAGATCTGGAAAATTGCATGCATTTCTGGTATTTTGATTTCTGTATATCAAGTATTACCAAAGGGGGCCATATTGCTCCCAATAAGGTGAAACTTGATTCTCGTAAGGTGAAAAATTCTTAGTCTTTTTATGCATAATGCACATAAATATGTATACACACACATATAGTAATGACACAGTGTTGTCTTGGATATTAACACTTTATGATAGGGATTAGGGAAAAAAATCTAAAATGGCTCCTTGGGAGGAGTAATAATAAAAAAGCAGGTCAGCAAACATTGTACATTGTGCTTTTAGTTAAAGATTTCTGTCCTCTCCCAAGTTCTGGCTAATGGAACAGATGATAGAGAAATAATAGGCCTATGGGAATCATGTTTTTAAATAAATGGTTGAGCTAATGAAAACTCAGAGAGAAAATCTTGATTACAAAACGTGCTTAGATCTGAGACTACAGGGAGAGCAGTTTGACGTGGAGCTATTCCTATGGAAAATCTAAACTTAAACAGAAAGCTGTGCTCTGGAGAGGACTGTGTAGTAAGAACACAGTGTACTGGCACTCACAGGAGGAGGGAGTGGGCGAAAGGAGCCTGCTGTGCCTGTGCACGCACAGGGCTCCTCTTCCAGGCCCGGTGATCCCTGCCACTGGAAGAACTGCCCCCCCACCCCCCAGAGTAGCAAGAACAGCCAGTTTTCCTAAGAGAAATAAATGTGAAGAAATAACCCTGAACTGTATCTTTGTAATTAATCAGAAAAGGATGTAGGATTCTCTCTAATGTGAAATACTGAAAATCAAAAGAAATTTTGCTACTAGTTTTGCCTGACTCACCATTGGTAAATCATTATTATTTTAGAATTACATTTGTAACCTACATACTTATCTATCTAATGCTTGAAATTTTTTTAAAGATTTATTTATGTATTTGAAAGGCAGAGTTAAAATCAGAGAGAGAAAGAAAGCTTTCATCGCTGGTTCACTCCCCAAATGGCTACAACGGTTGGGGCTGGGGACTAGGCCAGAGCCAGGAGCCTCTTCTGGGTCTCCCAACACGTGTGCAGGTGCTCAAACACTTAGGCCATTTTCCACTGCTTTCCCAGGTGCGTTAGCAGGGAGATGGATCAGAAGTGGAGCAGCCGGTGATGCCCGTATGGAATGCTAGTCCTGCAGGTAGTAGCTTTACCCACTGTGCCACAGTACCAGCCCCCTAATGCTTTGGTTTTAAAATGTCTTTGTCTATATTGTTATCTGAATTTCTTAGGAAACATAAGTTTTTTTTTTCTAAATTAATTCTTAATTAAAATTCATTCTATTTATAATAATATCATATTGACTGATTATATTGAGAAGAACAAATGGGAGGCTGGAAAAGAAAAAAGAAATTGAACCAAACAATTAAAAGAAGAAAAAATTAAATTATTTTACCATGTGTGATGTCAGCAATTCTTTTTAGCTTTAGTTTTCGTTACTATAGAAAATGGAGGGGAAGGCATGTTGTGTAGTGGTTAAGATGCTTCCTGGAACAGCCACATCCTTCATTCGAGTTCTTGGTCTAGTTCTGGCTTCATCTCTGATTCAACTTTCTGTTAATGCACACTGTAGGGGACAGCAGATGATGGCTCAAGTACTCAGGTCCTTGCTACTCTCGGAGATCTGGATTGAGTTTTGGGCTCCAAGCTTTGGCCTGGTTCAGCCTTGGTAGCCATGGGTGTCTGGGGAGTGAATGAGTGAATGAAAGCTCTCTCTGTGTCTGTCTGTCTCTATCTCTCTGTTTTTCAAATAAAAATTAAAAACCAAATAAAACAAAAATTATGAAGGAAAAAGAAGGAAGTGGAAAATCAAGACTAGTGTTGTCTGATGGAAATGATCTGCATTTACACTCTAATATGATGCTGTGAGGAGCTATTGGGCATTTGTAGTATGGCTAGTGGGACTGAGGGATTGAATTAAAATGTAATTCCCATTAATTGAAACTTACATAGCCACAGAGCTGAATGCTTTGACCTAATGGTCAATGCAACACCTAGAATCTGAGAATGTTTGGGATACTTTGCACCATCAAATTACTCAGCTTGAAATACTACAATTGGGGTGAGGAGGCAGCGTTGTGGTACAGCATGTTAAGACTGCCTGTGATGCTGGAATGCTATATGGGCACCAGTTCGAGTACCAGCTACTCCACATCCAGTCTAGTTCCCTACTATTGTGCATGGGAAAGCAGCAAAAGATGGCTCCCCATGAGGGAGACCCAGAAGAAGCTCCAGGCCCTGGCTTTGGCCTCCCCAGTCTCAGACATTGCAGCAATTGTGGAGTGCACCAGCAGATAGAAGAACTAACTAACTAACTAACTAACTGGCTAGCTCTCTGTCTCTCTCTCCCTTTCTCTCTCTCCCTCTCTCTGTCTTTCCTCTTCTCTTTGTAACTCTGACTTATAAATACTATAAATACTATAGTCATGTTGAGTGAAGTAAGCCTGACCCAGAAAGACAAATATCTCATGTTCTCCCTTATATGTGGGAGCTAAAATAAAAAAAAAAAAAAAAAAAGAATAAAGAAGAAATATCTGTCTGCATCAGGTATGTGCTGCAAATATGATTTTGTAAAACTTTGTTTTATAGCTTTGTGAAACCAATGATAAGAATGTTGTACTACTGTAGTTTTAATTATCTGTGATTACTTTAAAATTTACTGTATATGGGTGAAATGATCTTTTTTCCATTCAATTATTATTTTTAACTGTTGTCTATATTACCACTAAACTGGGGTCTTTTTGCTCTTGTTAAATTTCTTATTTAGTGAAGTATTAAGTCTTTCTTTTCTGTAATGTAAATTTAAAGTATGTTATCTCAAAGACTGGAAAAAAGAGAGGGAGGATGAAGGAACATGGGAGGGAGAAAAGAGGAGGGAAGGAAGGAGGGAGGAAATATTATGTTCTTTTTAAAAATATTTTATTTATTTATTTGAGAGGTAGAGTTACAGATGTGAGAGGGAGAGGGAGAGAGAGGTCTTCCTTCTGTTGGTTCACTCCCCAGATGGCCGCAATGGCCAGAGCTATGCTGATCTTAGCCAGGAACCAGGTACTTCTTCCTGGTCTCCCATGCGGGTGCAGGGGCCCAAGCATTTGGGCCGTCTTCTACTGCTTTCCCAGGCCACAGCAGAGAGCTGGATTGGAAGAGTGGCAGTCGGGACATGAACTGGCGCCCATATAGGATGCTGGTGTCATAGGCGGAGGATTAACCTACAGTGCCATGGCACCAGCCCCAATATTAGGCTCTTAGAATTGTATCTACAGAGCATACTGAATCTGTTAAACACTAATTAAAAATTAAAAAGTTGGGTAGGAAGACTCATAAGAAAAATAACAAATGCAAGGAAATAGGAGATCACATGATTATGGGAAGCAAAATATGTGTTTAGTTTTAAACAAATGTTAAGTCCTGTTATAATTTTTCTAGGTTGATACTGTTTAAATAAAATATTTTACAGCTTTGTGTATTTTAATATGGTGGAAAGGCTAACAACTTTGTCATTGAGATATGTAGCTTTTAGAGAAGAGCATGAGGTATAAGAGTGAAGAAGTTAATGCCTCCAGCATGAACATTGAGGAAGGTGAATGGTAAGGGAGCAATAAAAAGGATAGGCTAGTGTTTTTTTCTGTATCCCAAGTTAAAGCAGTGAAACTTCAGCTACTTACCAATAATTTCATAAAGAATAATGAGCAGCACGGGTCAATAACATGTCAGTATTGGAGTACTTATGGGAAGGCTGAACCCAGTATGTGAGAAAGAGATGTCAGGAAAACTGGACCACTTTTCCATAGTGAAATAGAAGGCCCACTGTGGAAGGCAAGAAATTCAATGGCCAAGGACCGAAAGCTAATGAAGGAAGCTGTAGGAGATAAACACATGGATGTGTTTCCAAATGAAGAACTTGCAGAACCTACGAGGTAGTTAGGGAGGGAAACGGAGCTTTGATTCACAAGATGCAGGAGTGCAATTCGGTTTCTTTGAGTTGTTTGTGGTCTTCCTTTTTATTTTGAAATAGTTTTAAAGAGAACAATATAAGGCTTATAGACAGTTGTAAATATTGTAGAGATACACGGTGCTCCAGTTTCTGTTTTTTACTTTACCACGTTACAGTAATTGTTGTAAAAGATCCTCACCACAACACACTGTAGTGAAGCTGTCGACTAAAAGAAATGTAAAGAAAAGATTCTAGAATGTGCACGAGAGAAACACCAGATTACCTTCAAAGGATCTCCAATTAAACACAGTGGACTTTTCATCAGAAACCCTATAGGTTAGGAAAGAATGGTGAGATATATTCCAAGTCTTAAGAGAAAAAAAAATGTCAACCCAGAATACCTGCAAAACTCTCATTTATGAATGACAGTGAAATAAAGACCTTCCATAGCAAATAGAAATGGAAAGAATTTGTCACCACTCACCCAAACCTTACAAAAGATGCTTAAGGGTGTGCTACACACAGAAACATGGTCATCACTGTGAAAGAAGGTGAAGGCAGAAAATTTCACAATTAAAGTACAAAGGAAATCCAAAGTAAACAATAGGGATATTTATGGAAAAATGTCAAGGCCAAGTTGTTACTTATCAATAGTAACCTTGAATGTAAATGGCCTCAACTCTCCAGTTAAAAGATACAGACTGGCTGAATGGATTAAAAAACAAAAACCCATCTATTTGTTGCCTACAGGAAACACATCTCATCAACAAAGATACATGCAGATTGAAAGTGGAAGGATGAGGCCGGCACCGTGGCTCAATAGGCTAATCCTCCACCTCTGGCGCCGGCACACTGGGTTCTAGTCCTGGTCGGGGCACCGGATTCTGTCCTGGTTGCCCCTCTTCCAGTCCAGCTCTCTGCTGTGGCCCAGGAAGGCAGTGGAGGATGGCCCAAGTGCTTGGGCCCTGCACCCCATGGGAGACCAAGAGAAGCACCTGGCTCCTGGCTTCGGATCAGCGCGATGCACCAGCCACAGCGCGCTGGCCGCAGCTTCCATTGGAGGGTGAGCCAATGGAAAAAGGAAGACCTTTCTCTCTGTCTCTCTCTCTCTCACTGTCCACTCTGCCTGTCCAAAAAAAAAAAAAAGGAAGGATGGAAAAAGATACTACATTCTATCTGAAACCAGAAAAGTGTTGGTATATCCATCCTAATATCAGACAAAGTTGACATTAACACAAAAACTGTTAAAAGAGACAAATAAGGTCACTGTCATGATTAAGGGATCAGTTCAGTAGGAAGATATCACTACTATAAATGTATATGCACTTAAATACATGGCACATGGCTATTAAACAGAAATGTTAATGGATTTAAATGGAAATGAAGATAAATGCAATACAATAGTATTGGGGGACTTCAATATTCCACTTCCAGCAATGGACAGATCAACCAGACAGAAAATCAGCAAGGAAACAACAGTTAATCGCAATATAGACCAAATGGAACTAACGGATATCTATAAAACTTTTCATCCTGCAGTTGCAGAATACACATTCTTCTCACCAGTGCATTGAACATTCTCTAGAATAGACTATACGCAGGCCATAAAGCAAATCTCAGCAAATTCAAAAAATATTGAAATCGTACCATGCATCTTCTCTGATCACAATGGAGTGAAGCTGGAAATCAATAACTTAAGAATCTCTAGAACATAAGCAAACACATGGAGCCTGAACAGAATGCTCCTGAATGAACAGTGGGTCATAAAAGAAACCAAAAGAGAAATCAAAGAATTGTTGAGGAACAGTTTTTTTTTTCATACTATTTGTTGAACTTAATTAGTATAGAGTTAATCTTCTGTTTATAATGTTAATTGAAAATAGATTTTCATAAAAAATAAGAATAGGAATAGGTTAGGGAGGGGGAAGAAGGGTGAGAGAGTGGGTGGGAGGATGGGTGTGGTGGGAAGGGTCACTGTGTCTCTAAAGTTGAATTTATGAAACGTGAGAAGTTTATATACCTTAAAGGTTTCTAGGGGAAAGTACATTGGTTAATTGTGCATTTCTTAAATAAAAGCATTATTTAAATGAGTAAGGTTAACATTAAAAGATAGTCATGTTGGGCCAGCGCCGCGGCTCAATAGGCTAATCCTCCATCTGCGGCGCTGGCACACCGGGTTCTAGTTCCGGTCGGGGTGCCAGATTCTGTCCCAGTTGCTCCTCTTCCAGTCCAGCTCTCTGCTGTGGCCTGAGAGTACAGTGGAGGATGGCCCAGGTGCTTGAGCCCTGTACCCCATGGGAGACCAGGAGAAGCACCTGGCTCCTGGCTTCGGATCAGCGTGGTGTGCCGGCTGCGGGGCGCTGGCCGCAGCAGCCATTGGGGGGTGAACCAACGGAAAAAGGAAGACCTTTCTCTCTGTCTCTCTCTCTCTCTCTCTCTCTCACTGTCCACTCTGCCTGTCAAAAAAACAAAAAAGATAGTCATGTTGATGTATTTAAATGAATTATGAAATTTAGAAGAAAATTTTAAGAAATAAACATTGCAAGACCACTTCCTCATATTTTTTTCCATAATTTCAATCATAACTCAAGCCAAATCTCAATAGAAACTGAATCAGAACTTTAAATTAGTGACAAAAATTTAGCAACTAATTATTGAGCTGTGAGAAATAAACATGTTTCCCATACATTACTAAAGGATGTAAGATAAATACAAACCAGACATGCATATATATTTTATTCATAAAGTGCAATATATTTGTTTGATCAAATGGGATTAAATTTTTTTCTACCAGAAATGAGTTATTTTACTTTTGGAACAATTTAAGTACGTATGTTATTTTGTAGGATTAATTTTTGTCTTACAATAACATGAAAATGTAATCCAGTATATTTGTAGTCTAACTCCCAATAGAATTTTACAATTATAACATTGTTTTCTAAATTTTAAAGACATGAGAGAATATTCATATTAATTGGTTTAGTATTAAATAGATATCTTTTTTCTAGTTAAGAATCATAGATATTAGGTTTGTTTAAAAGTGATAAGATTTAGTTTGTGATTATATCTTTTATTTTCCACAATTTTCACTTGGTAATCTAATTATAGGTAGCATTTATTAAGCATTTAAAACTATACACCAGGCACTGTGTTAAGTGATAACTAGAAAGATATTATTCCATTTAATGTTTAAAACAATTCCATTATATAAGTGCTATTATTATCTGATTTATACTAGGTTATAGACTACAGATTGTGGTGATTAATTTACTGAACCTCACATAGCCACTGAATTGTGACTGGGATGTGCATTGGGTTCTGCTTCATTCCAAAGCACATGGCTCCAATCTTAGCCTGTGTTCCAGTTGCCTCTGCCAGTACATAACAGAATATCCCAGAGCAGCAAACTACAGGGACCTGGAAAACTGGTGATTAAAAAAGAGGATGTGCTGGGGCCGTGGCTCACTTGGTTAATCTTCCGCCTGCGGCGCCGGCATCCCATATGGGTGCCGGTTCTAGTTCTGACTGCCCCTCTTCCAATCCAGATCTCTGCTGTGTTCTGGGAAAGCAGTGGAGGATGGCCCAGGTCCTTGAATCCCTGCACCCGTGTGGGAGACTGGAGAAAGCTCCTGGCTCCTGGTTTCCCATCAGCACAGCTCCGGCCATTGCAGCCATTTGGAGAGTGAACCAGAGGATGGAGGACCTTTCTCTCCGTCTCTCCTTCTCACTGTCTGTAATTCTAACTTTCAAATAAAATCTTTAAAAAAAAGGAGGATGTGCTGATGTCTTAGTGTAACACTGTGAGACTACAGCTTTAAATAATAGCAAGGATGGAGAAAGATTTGTCTTGAGTATAATAATGACAATTTCAACTGCTGAGACTGCTGGATTTTTTTCTTGTATTTTCTTTTGAGACATATAATTTTCCAACGCATGAAAAGCTCTGAGCAAATTGTTGAGTTGTGGATATAATTTAGTTGGATTACCTTATGCACAAATAGTTTCCTAGTCATTTATACTGAATCAACGAAGAATTTCACAAGACTTGTGTAATCATTACTGAAATTGGAAAGAACATCCTGCAAGCATTCTTATGGAACCACTTCCTCTGATATGCAGAAACCAGTACATATCATTTCTACTGCATTGTAAATTTTTTTAAAAAGAACAATTTTTGAAAGGCAGAGAGAGAGAGATTGATCTTCCATCTACTGGTTTACTCCACAAATGGCCACACAGCTAGGGTTGGGCCAGGATGAAGTCAGGAGCATTTGGGCCATCTTGCACTGGTTTCCTAGGCACATTAGCAGGGAGCTGGATGGATGCAGGGCAGCCAGGACATGAACTGGCAGTCATATGGGATGCCAGCATCACAGGTGGCAGCTTAACCTGCTGTGACACAATGCCAGTTCTTAAATTGTTTCTTAGTGATTTTTAATTGTGACTCTGGCTAATAAATTAATGAACTCGGAATCTGGGTTGAGTAGGTCTCTTTTACTATAAATGTCTCTCCTTACTACTTTAATATAACTAAGTAATTTCAGATGTAAAAATGGCAACATCTTTGTCCATGTTTGGTTATATTCATAAAACTAAGGATAAAATGATACTACAGGCCGGCGCCGCGGCTCACTAGGCTAGTCCTCCGCCTTGCGGTGCCAGCACACCGGGTTCTAGTCCTGGTCGGGGCGCCGGATTCTGTCCCGGTTGCCCCTCTTCCAGGCCAGCTCTCTGCTGTGGCCCGGGAGTGCAGTGGAGGATGGCCCAAGTGCTTGGGCCCTGCACCCCATGGGAGACCAGGAGAAGCACCTGGCTCCTGCCATCGGATCAGCGCGGTGTGCCGGCCGCAGCGGCCATTTGGAGGGTGAACCAACGGCAAAGGAAGACCTTTCTCTGTCTCTCTCTCTCACTGTCCACTCTGCCTGTCAAAAAAAAAAAAAAAAAAAAAGACTACAGAGCAGGCATGTGGCACAGTGGTTGAGACTTCTGTGATGTCTGTACCCTATTGGAGGGCCTGGGTTTGAGTCCTAGCCCCTCTACCTCTGGTACATCTTCCTACCAATGCATGTTGGGAGGCAGCAGATGATCGAACAAGTACTTGGGTCCTACAAGTACTTGGGTCCCTGCCTCAGTTCTAGCTGTTGTGGGCATTTGGTGAGTTAACCAGGAGGATCTCTCACTCTCTGTCTCTTGCTATTGCTCTTTCAAATAAATAAAAATAAATAAAATTAAAAAAAATGAAATCACATGTATGAAATACAATAGAAAACAGTTCAGTAGTAGCTATATTTTTGTGGATATATTTACAATAGTATCTTTTTCCTGTTGGGTATGTTTATTTATTTATTTTTAAATTTTTAACTATTGATTTATCTGAAAGAGTGAGTTACAGAGAAGAGAGAGAGCAAGAGAGTAAGCTTATATGATCAGGGCTGGGCCAGCCAAAGCCTGGAGCCAGCAGCTTCATCCAAGTCTCCCACATGAGTGGCAGGGGCCCAAGCACTTGGGTCATCCTTCTCTACTTTCCCAAGTTCATTTACAGAGAACAGGATTTGAAGTGGAACAGCTGGGATTGGAACTGATGCCTACATAAGTTATTAGTGTTGCTGGCAGTGACTTAACATGCTGTGCCACAGCACTGGCCCTAAGTATGTTTATTCAATTGTATTGAAAATCTATTTCTGTGAAATGCTCAGTACATCCCATATGGTACTAATAGAAACTACAGCCTTAATTACAGATGTTTATTTTCAATGAGCTCTTGTAATTAACAAATGCATACACTGTATTGTTGTATGCAGAATAATTTGACAGAGGATGAATTCTCTATGTGTAAAAAACTTGCAACCTAGTTATAAACAGTTAAGTAATAATCTGAGAGAAACGCCAAGTAAATACATAGTAATTGTAACAATCGCTTGTGTAGTTCAATCACAATGAAGAAGTACCTCTGTTCTTATTTTAATAGAATAGCTGACAAAGACTTAAGTAAGCTGGAATATTCAATAAAAGAAAAAAAAAGTGTAAGCTCCCTGTGAGTCTGTAGGTCACTTTAAATTGTAGAAAATTCGGCTTAGTTGCTTTTTGACCTATCAGTGTTGAAGCAAAGTCTTGTAGCTTCTTTTCTACGATCCCCTCCCTGCTTCCTTTTGCATTCTATACTGAAAGTAAAAGCATAGGGAACCCATCAGAAAGGAAAGAAGCTGTTTTTGGCTTTCCTTTGGTAGTTCATCCTATGGAAGATGAAAGAGGAGGAAACTGAGTTTGAAGTCACAGCCTGCAGCTGTAAATAAAGCCTTGAGTGGCTGACAGTACTGAACTCTGAGGATTCTTTCGCAGTGAAGTCTTGATATCTCAGAACTGAAGCATCTGAAAAAAGTTACAGTTGCTTCTCTGAATCCAGAAAGAACCATGGTGAACAATAAAACCATAAACAAAAGTTAAGGGAGAAGGAAACCGAGTTTTATTTATGTGTAAATGTAAATCAGAGACTTTTCCTATAAGTTGATATACTTGGCTTTGTAATGTTGAAGCCGACCTGATTTCATTCTGAAAGATGGAGCAAATGGCATTGAGATCAGCCAGATGGTGAGATAACAAGTATCAGGTTCCACTCTTCCCTAGAGAAATTTTATCTAGCAACTACCCATAGGCTAGACCCTGTTATTGAGAAACCCAGTACATGGATACAGGCCTGAGATCCCTGTATAGTCCACAGAACTGAATGAAATTGGAGTTAGAAGGGTAGGAAGAACAACCTGCCTTGAACAGCACCACCCTTCCCCCCTGCCCCCAGTTGGCACAACTCCAGAGGAAAAGTGTTCCCTGGGCTCACAGTTTCTACAAAAGAGAACCAGAGGCAGTCACTCAGCTTCCTAGGAAGGTCACTCTGGTCTCATCTCTCTGGGAACAATAGGGGAATTAGCAGGGTTAGGTATCTCAGCAGCAGGTGGGAAACAAAGCAAGAAGGCAAAGTTATTGTGAATAGTGAATAGTCTTGGGTGTGTTGGTGGTATATCTTTATTTTCTTACCATCTTTTGTATTTCCTCTGAGATAGCAGCCAACCTCATAGCACATTCGCAAAGCAGAGCAGGCTGGCTGTAGAACAGTATGAAGTACAACCTAGCATCAGTCCCTGGAAACCTTATTGGCCTGCAGAGCCTCAGTCCACTCCAAGGTTCTATCAGGTTGGAGAGACTAGACTCTGTCCATTTCAGAGAAATGAAGGGGCTGGACCAACTGGATCCTGGAACTCCAGCAGGGGCTCCACTCAGTGTTAAAGCATTCCCAACACTCTGCTGAGGCAGGGAGACTTCACCTTTGTATTTGTTAGGGAGGCATAAGGGTTAGAAAAACTCAGCCTAGGTGGATACGCAGCCACTCAGCTTGGTCAAGAGCCACAGCTCCACGTCAACAAGAAGGCAATCCTCAATCATGTACTTCTAAGGACCACAGCATCTGGTCCTACCTGACCTGAATAATGACTCTAACTGACTCTGGAACTGTAGTCTTGCCCAGTTGTAGATAACAGTACTGAACGCAACTGATCAGGCACTACATATTGTGACCAGCCAGACCAGAGGAGGTCATGCGACCCGGGCAGCACCTCTGCCCAACAATAAAGCCCATCCAGGAGCCTTACTGACCTTCAGACCAAAAACAGTGGCTCAGCACAAGAACTCATTAAAAGGTCTGCCTGCCTTGGGTCATTACCAGATGGCTCTCCCAGAATCAGTCTGGACTAAATAGTGAAATCTGTCCTAGCCAATAAAACCTATGAAGACCCAGAGAGGTAGCTGTCTCTTCAAATGCACAGACAATAGTGTAAGGTCACAGAATTATGAATAATCAGGGAATAACAACACTTCCAAAGGACCTGGTAAAGTCCAAATAATGAAGTGGCTGGTAAAGGATTCAGAATAACAGTCATATTGAAGTTCAATGAACTACAACTACTAAACATTCAAATCAACAAAAAATGAAAGCCAAAGAAAGAACTCGAAAATATCAACAGATAATAAACACATCACATACAAAAGGGTGCTGATATGACTATCAGTGGTTTTTATTAGTAGAAACTCTGCTAAGGGAGACTGGAATAATATATTCAAAAATATATTATGGAAAATAGATATATATGAAAATTTATGAAAAATCTTACAAAGAATGCTTTATCTAGCATAGCTGTATTTCAGAAGTGAGAGACAGAGAAGAACTATCCTAGACAAACAAAAGTTGGGGATTTGATTACTATTAGACCTGTCCTACAGGAATTGCTAATGGGAGTTCTTCAAACTGAACAAAAAAGTTAATAATAACATTAGACAGTAAAGCACACAGTTCAATGACACTTATTTAAGAGTCACATTCTAGGGGCCGGCACTGTGGTGTAGCAGGTGAGGCTGTCGCCTGCAGTGCTGGCATCCCATAAAGGCACTGGTTTGCTCCACTTTTGATCTGGCTCTCTGCTATGGCCTGGGAAGGCAGTGGAAGATGGCCCAAGTCCTTGAGCCCACACACAGGCATGGGAGGACCTAGAAGAAGCTCCTGGCTCCTGACTTCGGATCTGTGCAGCTCCGGCCATTATGGCCAATTGGGGAGTGAACCAGGGGATGGAAGATCTCTCTCTCTGCCTCTCCTCCTCTCTGTGTAACTGTGACTTTCAAGTAAAATAAATAAATCTTTAGAAAAAAAAGAGTCACATTATAAGTACTCTAGGGCTATAGTAATGGTGTGTAAAGCAATTTATACCTAGTATGAGGGTTAAAAAGACAAAACGACGAATAACTACTATATGTAAAATAAATTATCAGATTGTACATTACAAAATGATGTAAATTTTAACATTCAAAATGTAAAATATTGTGGGTACAGTTAAAGTGTTGATCTTTTACACTTGATCTTAGCCAAAAGGCCGAGAAGCGATAAAGTGTTGATCTTTTAAATACAATTGAGGTTATTATCAAATTGAAATAGATTTTCTATATTAAGCTTCAAGGTAACCACAATGCAAAGTCCTTAACAGAAGCACAAAACAAAAATGGAAAGGATTCAAAGTGTACCACTACAGGAAACCACAAAGTATTTATAAAACAACCAGAAAACAACTGACAAAATGACAGTATTAGGTCCTGACATATCAGTAATTACATTGAATGTAAATGAATTACTTTCTCTAGTAAAAGACATAGGGCAACCTAAGGAGATCCAATTAGGTGCTGCCTGCAAGAGATTTACCGGGCTGTTAAGGACACACTGAATGTAAAGAGATGGAAAAATATATTCCACAAAAATGGAAACAAGAGAACAAGGATAACTACATTTGTAATGGATAAAATGGATTTTAGGTAAAAAAAAAAAAACAAACAAACTATAACTAGACAGAGAAGGACTTTATTTAATAAGATGGATGTCAATTCATCACTGAGATACAATTGTAAATATATATGCATTCAATGTCATCAGAACACGTAATTATTATACAAATCGTACAGAATATGGAGGGAGAGATACATTGCAATATAATAGTAGCAGGAGACTGCAATACCCTATTTCCAACATCCAGACAG
The DNA here is from genome assembly GCF_051225735.1 of Oryctolagus cuniculus. Taxonomy (NCBI): domain Eukaryota; kingdom Metazoa; phylum Chordata; class Mammalia; order Lagomorpha; family Leporidae; genus Oryctolagus; species Oryctolagus cuniculus. The sequence continues at coordinate 10,123,265 of NC_142874.1, read as the reverse complement.
AAAATAGAAAGGAAACACTGACACTGAACAATACAGACTTAATAAAAAAGCTCAACATTACTAATAATTTGGGAAAAGCAAACTAAAGTCCCAATGAGATGTCATCTCATTCCTTTCAGAATGGCAAGCTCCAAAAAAAAAAAAAAAAAAAAAAAAAAAAAGTTAACAAGTATTGGTGAGGATATGGTGGGAATGGAACACTTGTGTGCTGTTGGTGGGGTGTGAACTAGGACATTCATTATGGAAAACTGGAGTCCTTAGAAAACCAGGAATACATCGCTTCTTGGCCTTTTGGCTAAGATCAAGTGTAGAAAACCAGGAATACAACTATCATATGATCCAGCAATACCAATTCAGAGAATTTACACTGAAGATTTAAAATCAATCTGTAGAAGAGATTTCTGCACTCCCATGTTCCTCGTGGCATTATTCACAATGGTCAAGTTATGGGATCAACCTAGGATTCCATCAGTAGATGTATGAATAAAGAAAATGTGGGATATATACACAATGGAGTAGTATTTAGCCTGAAAACAGATGGAGATTCTGTTTGCATCATCATGCATGAAATTGGAGAACCTTATGCTAATGAAGTAAGCCAAGTACAGAAAGACAATACGGGCCATTCTCACTTCTCTGTGGAACTTAAAGCAATTGAAATCACAGAAGCAGAGAACTGAGTGATGATGACCAACACTGGGGAACAGCAGGAGTGTGGAACTAATGTCAAAAGGTAGACAATCTCAGACAGGAGTATTTTCAAAAAATTCTTTTGTACAGTGTAGTGAATAAAAATTACTAACAGAGTATTGCACATTTCAAAATTGCTGAAACTAAGTTTCAAATATTCACACCACAAAAAACTAAAAGTATTTGAACTGATGGATATTAATCATCTTGAGGTAATTATTATACACTATACTCAGAAATCATAACATTACTGTGTTTCAGATAAAGTTATACAATTATAAATGGCCAGTTTACAATTTTTAAAAGGAAAAATGGGGAGATACTTCCCTGTTTCATGCAGAAAATTTCAGCGGCATAAATGGACTTTGTCTGATTCCTGGGGTAGGACTCCTGTGCCTTTGTCAGCTGTCGGCTGTACCAATGGTTGTACTGCAAGTCCCTCCACATGTTGAATCTGGCTTTCAAGCAAAGCCTCTTAAAAGCTGGTGCTGTGTGACTCAAGAAAGCGCTAGCTACAAGCTTTCATGTTTATTTTGAGGATGGTGTGTTTAGGTAGATATGATGAAAAATGAGGTACTAGAGCTGTTGACTGACCTTGGTCTTCCAAAGTGTCTTTCTCAATGTGAACACACAGAGACACACACAGTCCCTTGTCCCCAAAACACACACAATACACAGTCTGGAGAGCCTGAAATTTGGACACACATCTGACAAATTCACTCTCCTCTTTCTCTTTCCTCCCCATAATCCTCTGCAAGATAATTTTTTATGTATTTTTTCCTCCTACCTTGTCTTCTTTTTTTTGACTCTAGCTAAGTTTACTGATACACAATCGTTCCTTCTCTACACTATAATAACTTCTATGAACTACATTTTTAAAAATTATTGACATACTAAATAGGAAGAAAATATATTAATTTCTAAAATTTTTCTCAAGTATGTCAATGTAGTTATTTACTTACTATATAATCCTATTTGGGGATGATAAATCTAAGTTTTCTTAAGTCAGTAAAAATAAGGAGTTTATGAGATGAAATAAAGCATTTTATTTGTATGTGATAAAGTAAAGCTTGCAATATAAGCCTTTCTATTTTTATGGTAATAAGAAGATAAATGTTTTTCATTTAGGTTCTTGACCTCCTTATATTAGGTAAGTGAGAATACTTTTCAGAGTACACTGATGTGGGGAACAGTTAATCTAAAAGATTGAGTGGAGTCAGCCACAGGAAAACTTACAGTGTTGATTTTCTTTGTATATAATCACCTTTCAATGGTCGTAAGGTTTAGAGATAACTAAGATGCAGAGGAGACAAGTATTGCTAGTATATTTACGAACCTGAGGGTCCTGGATCTCATGCTCAGATGAACCTAGGAGATGGGAGTCATTCCTTTCCTCCAGTTATCACCAGGGGTCTAGAATCCACTCATATTTGTGAATTTCTTATCTTGGGGTTCATTTGTTCACTTCATGACCTCTCCATCACGAGACATACTGGTATCAGAAGATAACTTTTAATACAGGTGTCCTTTAGTGTCCTTACCATTTCTGATTCAAGTCATCAAGCCAGAAGCATACGAAGGTCGCTTTTTCCTTGACTTGTTCTATAATTTTTTAAAAATATATATTTATTTATTTGAAAGGCAAAACTACAGAGGAGAAAGAGGAGAGAGAGGAGAAGGTGAGGCAGAGGGAGAGGAGGAGGAGGAGAGAGAGAGATCTTCCATTACCAGGTTCACTTCCCAAATGGTCACAATGGCCAGGGTTTGGCCAAGCAAAATCCTGGAGACTGGAACTCCATCTGGATCTCCCACGTAGATGATAGAGGCCCAAGTACTTGGGCATTTTCTGATCTTTCCTAGGCGCATCAGCAGGGAGCTGGATCGGAAGCAGAACTGATGGTTCTCGAACTGGTGCTAATACGGGATGCCTGTGTCTGAAGCAGCGGCTTACCCTGCTGTATCATAAATGCTGGCCCCTGTAGATACTTATTCACTGCCTGTGTTTCAGACATAGTTTTAAATTCTGGAGAAAAACAAATGACTAACCCAGCACCTCTGCTCTTAAAGCTCTCACAGTCTAGCAAAAAAGAAAAAGGAATAAATGATTTCGCTCACTGAGTGGGTGCTTAGGAAAAATCATTATGGGGCACAGCAAGATAATAAAGGAGAGAACAGGGAAAAACCAACCCAGAGGAAGTGACACTTATGCTGTGTGTTGAAGGTTAAGTAGAGTTTTTCTAAGTGGACAAAAAAAAAAAGGCAAATTTATTAAAAATAGCCTATAGCATGTGCTAAAGCAGAGAGTAACATAAAAGTATGACCCTAAGAAATGCATCCTCTTTTGTTTGTATTCCACTTGAGTCTTAGGAAAGTCACAATTATTAAATGTTTGGTAAACATTCCTTGTTAATTAATCTTTAGAGATTGGAAACCAATAGCTTGGTTACACATTTTCATACATTGGTCTTACACTTCCAAGGTGAAGTTCATCCTTAAGTCAGAACGGGGTTCAATGTCATCCAAATATTTTGTAGTTCAGACCCTTTTACCTTTGTAAAAACAAAGAGAAATGACAGTGAAGTGACAATAAAGCATCAGGAAGTAGAGATTTGTATAGGTAAGCGCTATGGTTTGGATGTTAAATGTCCCCTTAAGGCCCATTTGTTAAAGATGTGGTCCTGGAAGTCTATGTTAATGATACTAAGTGGGAGGAATCCAATTATGGTGTTATGGTGTGGGACACTTTGGGAAGTGACTGGGTTGGATTGGGTTTTTAAGGTGGAGCCCACGTGATCGGATCCTAGTGGCTTTATAGTGAGAGCCATAGACAGCACATGCTCCCTGTTCCTTGCTGTCTGATGTTCTGAACCACCTCAGGACTCTGCCATCAAGAGGTGGAGCTTGATCTTGGAATGGAAACCTCCCAGACAGTATATATATAATGAACCTCCCTTTCCTTTTTTTTTTTTTTTTATTTGACAAATAGAGTTAGACAGTGAGAGAGACAGAGAGAAAGGTCTTCCTTCTGTTGATTCACCCCCCAGATGGCTGCTATAGCTGGCGCACCGCACTGATCTGTAGCCAGGTGCCAGGTGCCTCCTCCTGATCTCCCATGCAGGTGCAGGGCCCAAGGACTTGGGCCATCCTCCACTGCCTTCCCGGGCCACAGCAGAGAGCTGGACTGGAAGAGGAGCAACCGGGACTAGAACCCGGTGCCCATATGGGATGCTGGTGCTGCAGGCGGAGGATTAGCCAAGTGAGCCATGGTGCCGGCCCCCCTTACCTTCCTTAAGTAGTGCCCTAGGGATATTGCTGCTGTAATGAAAGGCTACCCTAATACAGTATGCTTTCCTTAGGACAGCCTCTTCAGTCTGTACTGAAAGAGGCAGTTTCAGGGAGCTATGTTCTGTTTGGTAGAGCATGGTTTTTATTTTAGGTCATGGTTTAACCGCTCTAGGAAGAAGGTATTTCTGCTTGTTCTTCCTACTCAACGCCTAGCATCCACCTAAGGAAGAGGAGCTGCTGTTCTGTTAGATGAATCATATCAGACTCCAAGACATTCATTTTCACTGGGGGCAAAATGACTTTAAGTTAAAAATGCAGGTTAGTCCAAAAATATTCTCTCCTCCCTCTTTATATTTTATGTGACTGCACTAGAAAACCACCGATAAGCTCAGACCGTTGCTTTCTTCCCAGTTCTGTCCCCTGATAGCCCATGTGCGGAGCCTCCCAGGATTAGCTTTGGGTGAGGCCTGGTGTAGTGTAGGGAGAAGCCGTGCTTAGACAAAGGCACAGATCCTCTGCCAGAAATAGGCCTTTGTGGACACTGGTCCCTGGTCCTACAGTCCCTAACGTGGCACTTGGTCTTCCATTTGGCTGTGTTTCCTTTTATATAGCTACCTGGGGAAACTTGTAGGAAGAAGGGAGAAAGAAGTAGTGAGAGAGAGTCTTTAGGCACTTTCAGGTTTTTGGGTTTAGACCATAAATTCCGTGAAAGTTTGTTCTCAATTCATAACTTACTGGCATAATATCAACTGGCTGGAGAATAAACTAATGCACAGAAAACAGCATTTAGGAACCAAAATTTTGTAGAGAAATCAGGGCCAAGTTGGTTCTAGAGCTAGCGGGTCATGCTTAGGGTAACCAAGAAAAGGAATTCATTTTGAGGCTAGGAAAGTACGTATTTGCTGAAGGTTTGGGAAGTAAAAACTTATATAGCATTGCGGATATGATGGTTTTTACAATCTTCATAGCGTATAATTAATGATTAAGAATTGAATGTGCAAACCCAGTAACCCAGAAATTCCATTCACAAGAAGTTTTCTTTCAAATACACTTGTGTGATCAGTTAAAGAGCTTTATACAGAGACCTTCACTGCAGCTCTCTTTGTACAATTGGAACCAACTCAGATGACTACATAGAGACCTGGTTAAAATTGGTATAACTGGTTAAAAAAAGAAAAGCATAAGCCAGAACATGAATCACAATCCTACAGATTTGGCTAATAGTTTTTCTTGAAGCATTTTCTTTGTGTTCTATAACGCCACCTTGTTTTGTTTTCAAGGTTCTTCTCTGTTATCTTCTCTTACACTCCTGCCTAAAGTTCTGCGCTGGAACTTTCTGTCCCACTCTCCTGGCTTAATTTACCACCTCTATGCCAATGACTCTCAGAAGTATTTCTCAGAACAGACTCCTATTCTGAGTCTCAGTTCAGGAAATCTCATTCCGTCCTAAGGTCCATACCTTATACTACACATGTAGAACTTACATCTGTCCTCTTGCAATCCATCATATGCTTCTTTGATATTTATCTTGTCAATGAATGTCACCAAAGACCACCAAGAAAATCTATACTCAAACCAACTGGGTTGTAGCCTTGCTACAACAAGGCAGACTGCACACCTACGGACATAGGATATCTCATTAAGAATGAGTTATGAAGTTATTGATGTGGACAACAGACTTGGGTTTGGTGATTCTAGAGAGGGATGAAGGCCCTGGTACAAGAAGGTAAAGAGCGCTTTTTGTCCCTTCCACCTTGTGAGGGTACAGTAGGACAGTGCCATCTGTGATGCAGCCAGAGACCTTACCAGAGACCATATTTGCTGGCATTCTGATCTTGGACTTTCCAGCCTCTAGAATTGTAAGCAGTGCATTTCTGTTGTAAATAAATTGCCCAGTTTTAAGTATTTTATAATAGAAGCTAGATGGACTGAGACAGAAAGTGGTTTAGACAAATGGATGATGACATGTCACTACCATTATAGCATCATCCAGAGTATTTTCAGTACCTTAAAAATCCTTTGCACTCCTAACTTCCGAGAGCCACAGTCTTGTTCACTATCTTCATGTTTTTCCCATTTACATATTATCATATGGTTTGAATAATATAGTAGATCTTGTTCTGATGTTACCTTTTTTAAAAAAGATTTATTTATTTGAGAGGTACAGCTACATAGAGAGGAGAGAAAAAGAAAGGTCTTCTATATGCTGGTTTACTCCCCAAATGGCTGCAACCGCCAGAGCTGAGCTGATCCAAAGCCAGGAGCCAGGAGCCTCTTCCAGGTCCCCCACATGGGTGCAGGAACCGAAGCACTTGAGCCATCCTCCACTGCTTTTATAGGCCATAAACACAGAGCTGGATTGGAAGAGGAGCAGCTAGGACACGAACCAGTGACGCTGCAGGGCGAGGCTTAGCACACTATACCACAATATGTATTGAACTTTCCTCTCTGTCTATTAGACTTGATAGGCTAGTGGTTTTTATTTTTTTAACTTTTATTTAGTAAATATAAATTTCCAAAGTACAATCAGGGAAATGCAAATCAAAACCACAATGAGGTTTCACCTCACCCCGGTTAGAATGACTCACATGCAGAAATCTACCAACAACAGATGCTGGTGAGGATGTGGGGAAAAAGGGACACTAACCCACTGTTGGTGGGAATGCAAACTGGTCAAGCCACTATGGAAGTCAGTCTGGAGATTCCTCAGAAACCTGAAGATAACCCTACCGTTCGACCCAGCCATCCCACTCCTTGGAATTTACCCAAAGGAATTTAAACTGGCAAACAAAAAAGCGTTCTGCACCCTAATGTTTATTGCAGCTCAATTCACAATAGCCAAGACCTGGAACCAACCTAAATGCCCTTCAACGGTAGACTGGATAAAGAAATTATGGGATATGTACTCTTTAGAATACTATACCGCAGTAAGAAACAACGAAATCCAGTCATTTGCAACAAAATGGAGGAATCTGGAACACATCATGCTGAGTGAAATAAGCCAGTCCCAAAGGGACAAATACCATATGTTCTCCCTGATCGGTGACAACTGACTGAACACCAAAAAGGAAACCTGTTGAAGTGAAATGGACACTATGGGAAATGGTGACTTGATCAGCATAGCCCTGACTGTTAATGAACAACTTAATACATTATCCCTCTTAGTAGTTTTTTTGTCTGTTCTACTTAATATGACTGGTTTAATTCTGCAATTAATACACAGTTATTCTTAAGTGTTGAAAATTAACTGAAATGTGATTCCTGTTAAACATGAGAGTGGGAATAAGAGAGGGAAGAGATGTATAATTTGGGACATGCTCAAGCTGACTTGCCCCAAATGGTAGAGTTAGAAACATACCAGGGGATTCCAATTCAAACCCATCAAGGTGGCATGTACCAATGCCATCTCACTATTCCAAGTGATCAATTTCAGTTCACAATTGATCATAATGAAAGGACTAAGAGTCAAAGGGAGCACATAAACAAGTCTAGTACCTGCTAACACTAACCGATAGAATAAATAAAGGGGAGAGTGATGCAACATGGGAAGTGAGATACTCAGCAGACTCATAGAATGGCAGATGTCCTAAATAGCACTCTGGCCTCAGAATCAGCCCTAAAGGCATTCGGCTCTGGCTGAAAAGCCCATGAGAGTATTTCAGGCATGGAAAGCCAAGACACTCTGGCAAAAGATCTCTGCGAGTGAGATCCCAGTGGAAAGAACAGGTCTTCAAAGAAGGAGGTACCTTTCTCTGAAGGGAGGAGAGAACCTCCACTTTGACTATGACCTTGTCTAAACAAGATAAGAATCGGAGAACTCAGAGGGCTTCCATAGCCTTGGAAACTCATGACTGGAGCATAGGGAGATTACTGATGCCATAGACAGGAGTGTCAATTGGTAAAGTCAACAACAGGAGTCACTGTGCACTTACTCCTCATGTAGGATCTCTGTCCTTAATGTGCTGTGCATTGAGATTTAATGCTATAACGAGTACTCAAACAATATATTTCACTTTGTGTTTCTATGGGGGTGCAAACTGTTGAAATCTTTACTTAATGCATACTAAACTGATCCTCTGTAAAAAAAAAAAAAAAAAAAAAAAGAAATTATCAACTCCCAACTTGACTCTCACTGGGATTAAACATGACAATAGGTCTGATCTGATTTCATCATCATTTAAAAAAATCATCTATTATTTTTCACTTTATGTTTCTGTGTGGGAGCAAACTGTTGAAATCCTTACTTAATGTATACTAAGCTGATCTTCTGTATATTAAGATAATCGAAAATGAATCTTGATGTGAATGGAAGGGGAGAGGGAGTGGGAAAGGGGAGGGTTGTGGGTGGGAGGGACGGTATGGGGGGGAAGCCATTGTAATCCATAAATCGTACTTTGGAAATTTATATTCATTAAATAAAAGTTAAAAAAAAATTTCCAAAGTACAGTTTATGGATTCCATGGCTTCCCCCCCCCCATAATTTCCCTCCCACTCGCACCCCTCCCATCTCCCGCTCCCTCTCCCATTCCATGCACATCAAGATTCATTTTCAATTCTCTTTATATGCAGAAGATCGATTTAGTATATATTAAGTAAAGATTTCATCAGTTTGTACCCACACAGAAACACAAAGTGTAAAATACTGTTTGAGTACTAGTTATACCATTATTTCACATTGGACAACACATTAAGGACAGATACCACATGAGAAGTAAGTGCACATTGACTCCTGTTGTTGACTTAACAATTTGACACTCTTGTTTATGGTGTCAGTAATCTCCCTAGGCTCTAGTCATGAGTTGCCAAGGCTATGGAAGCCTTTTGAGTTTGCCAACTTCGATCTTATTCCGACAGGGTCCTAGTCAAAGTGGAAGTTCTCTCCTCCCTTCAGAGAAAGGTACCTCCTTCTTTGATGGCCCCGTTATTTGCACTGGGATCTCACTCACAGAGATCTTTCATTTAGGTCTTCTTCTTTTTTTTTCTTTTCCAGGGTGTCTTGGCTTTCCATGCCTAAATACTCTCACGGGCTCTTCAGCCATATCCGAATGCCTTAAGTGCTGAATCTGAGGCCAGAGTGCTATCTAGGACATCTGCCATTCTATGAGTCTGCTGTGTGTATCCCGCTTCCCATGTTGGATCGTTCTCTCCCTTTTTGATTCTGTCAGTATTAGCAGACACTAGTCTTGTTTGTGTGATCCCTTTGACTCTTAGACCTATCAGTGTGATCAATTGTGAACTGAAATTGTACCAATTGGTATTGGTACATGCCATCTTGATGGGATTGTATTGGAATCCCCTGGCATGATTCTAACTCCACCATTTGGGGCAAGTCCGATTGAGCATGCCCCAAATTGTACATCTCCTCCCTCTCTTATTCCCACTCTTATATTTAACAGGGATCACTTTTCAGTTAAAATTTAAACACCTAAGAATAATTGTGTGTTAATTACAGAGTTCAACCAATAGTACTAGAACAAAAAAAGCTAACATGGATGAAGTATTACATTGTACATCAACAGTCAGGACAAGAGCTGATCAAGTCACTGTTTCTCATAGTGTCCATTTCACTTTAACAGGTTTCACCTTTGGTGCTCAGTTAGCTGTCGCCAATCAGGGAGAACATATGATATTTGTCCATTTGGGACTGGCTTAATTCACTCAGCATAATGTTTTCCAGATTCCTACATCTTTTTGCAAATGACCAGATTTCATTGTTTTTGACTGCTGTATAGTATTCTCTAGAGTACATGTCCCATAATTTCTTTATCCAGTCTACTGTTGATGGGCATTTCGGTTGGTTCCTGGTCTTAGCTATTGTGAATTGAGCTGCAATAAACATTAAGGTGCAGACAGCTTTTTGTTTGCCAATTTAATTTCCTTTGGGTAAATTCCAAGGAGTGGTATGGCTGGGTTGTATGGTAGGGTCATATTCAGGTTTCTGAGGAATCTCCAGACTGACTTCCATAGTGGCTTGACCAGTTTGCATTCCCACCAACAGTGGGTTAGTGTCCCTTTTTCCCCACATCCTCGCCAGCATCTGTTGTTGGTAGATTTCTGAATGTGAGCCATTCTAACTGGGGTGAGGTGAAACCTCACTGTGGTTTTGATTTGCATTTCCCAGATTGCTAGTGATCTTGAACATTTTTTCATGTGCCTGTTGTCCATTTGGATTTCCTCTTTTGAAAAATGTCTATTGAAGTTCTTGGCCCGTCTCTTAAGTGGGTTGTTTGTTTTGATGTTGTGGAGTTTCTTGATCTCTTTGTAGATTCTGGTTATCAACCCTTTATCAGTTGCATAGTTTGCAAATATATTTTCCCATTCTGTCAGTTGCCTCTTCACTTGCCTGACTGTTTCTTTTGCAGTACAGAAACTTCTCAATTTGATGCAATCTCAAAAGTTAATTTTGGCTTTGACTGCCTGTGCTTCTGGAAACTCTGGGACTTATGCTTCTCCATATAAACTTTGAATCAATTTGTTAATTTTCAAAAATAACTTACTGCTTTTGAGTTGATATTGCATTGAATCTGTAAACCACGAAGTCTTTGCCAGTACTTATATCTTGCAGGGTTTCTCCAATGCTCTCTAATAATTTGATGGTGTCAGGTCATACATTTAAGTCTTTAATCCATGTTGAGTGGATTTTTGTGTAAGGTGAATGGTAGGGGTCTTGCTTCATGATTCTGCACATGGAAATCCAATTTTCCCAGCACCATGTATTGAATAGACTGTCCTTACTCCAGGGATTGGTTTTGGATCCTTGATCAAATATGAGTTGGCTGTAGATGTTTGGATTGATTTCTGGTGTTTCTATTCTGTTCCATTGGTCTATCCATCTGTTTCTGTACCAGTACCATGCTGTTTTGATAACAACTGCCCTGTAGTATGTTCTGAAATCTGGTATTGTGAGGCCCCCGGCTTTGTTTTTGTTGTATAAGATTGCTTTAGCTATTCGAGGTCTCCTGTATTTCCATATGAATTTCAGCATCATTTTTTCCAGATCTGAGAAGAATGTCTTCAGTATTTTGATTGGTATCACATCGAATCTATAAATTGCTTTTGGGAGAATGGGCATTTTGATGATATTGGTTCTTCCAATCCATGAGCATGGAAGATGCTCATGGAGATGTGTTGAGTCTGCCGCTGGTGTCCTGAACTATGGGCTCCCACGCTTTCCATGCAGGTCCACTGTGAATCATTAGTTCTGGAAGAGTTTCCTCTGCTGTTTCTTCCCCTACTCTTCCTTGAACCAGCAGTATCTACACTTTTATTAAACTGTCTCTCCCCGGACTATCGGTGTGCTCCCTTCCTATTCCGCCCTCTTGCCGCTTTCCCCAGGTTAGTTGTTTTTAGCACTGAAAAGTATTCTGTTTTACTCATGCACCAGTTTATTTATCCATTCACCCACTAACGGACATCTTGGTTGTTACTAAATTTTGGTAATTATAAATAAAAATACTATAAATATTTGTGTTCAGGTAACGCCCTGGCCTGAAGTGCCGTCATCCCATGTGGGCACCATTTGGAGTCCCAGCTGCTCCTCTTGCAATCCAGCTTTCTGCTATGGCTTGGGAAAGCAGCAGAAGATGGCCCAAGTCCTTGGGGAAGCTCCAAGTCCCAGAGGAAGCTCATGGCTCCTGGCTTCAGATCAGTGTAGCTCCAGCCGTTGTGACCAATTGGGGAGTGAACCATCGGATCGAAGACCTCTCTCTTTCTGCTCTTCTCTCTCTGTGTAACTCTGACTTTCAAATAAATAAATAAATCTTTTAAAAAAAGATTCATTTTGTTTATTTGAAAGGCATAAGAAGAGAGAGGGTAATCTTCCATCCATTGGTTCACTTCCTAAATGACCACAGTGGCCAGACTGGGCCTGGCCAGAATCAGGAGCCAGGAACTCCATCCTGGTCTCCCATGTGGGTGGCAGGTGCCCAATTACTTGGACCATCTTTCACTGCTTTATCCAGGTGCATTAGCAGGGAACTGGATTGGAAGGAGCAGCCAGAACATGAACTGCTCTTATACAGGATGCTATCATCCCAAGTAGCAGGTTCACATGCTGTGCCACAATGGTAGCCTGGTGTAGTCACAATTTTAAATTCCTTTGGGTAAACACCAAGTAATACAACAATTGCTGGATTGTATGATAAAGATATGTTTAATTTTGTAAGAACCAGACAACTTGTTTTTGAATATGATTGTAGTATTTTGCATTGCCACCAGTAATAAATCAGAGTTCCTGTTGCTCCACATCCTGACCTGCATTTGATGATGATTATTTTTTTTTTTTTTGGCAATTCTTAAATGTGTGTGATAGTCTGTCCGTGTTACTTTAGACTTCACTTCCTGATGACATCTGATGTTGGACATCTTCTTATAGACTTACTTTCATTCCTTTGTGAGATATCTTTTTAGGTTTTTGTCCATTTTTACATCAGATTATTCATTTCCTTTTTGGTGAGTTTTAAGAGTCTTTTGTATATTTTGCATAATAGTCTTTTATTAGATATGATAATTTTTTTTGCCAATATTTTCTTCCAGTCTGGCTGTCTTCTCATATTCCTGACATTTGCTTTCGCAGAGCAGAAGTCTGTTTCTTTCTTTGTTTATTTAAAGATTTTTAATTTATCTAAGGTAAACAAATTTCACGTATTTCATATACACAGATTTAGGAGCATAGTGATCCTTCCCACTCTACCCACCCTCCCTCCTCCTTCCTTTCTTGTGGAAGTTTTTTTCTTATGTTCAGTTCATCAATAACTATTTTTAGTGATCAGGCCTTTGTCATTGCATTTAAAAAATTCTCCTTTGTTAGCTTGTAGTTTTATAATTTTGTGTTTTACATTTAGTCCTGTGATCCATTTTGAGTTAATATTTTTGATGGATGTAGTGCTTCTGTCAAGATTCATTTAAAAATGTTTTTTGCATGTAATGTCCAGTTGTTCCAGAACCATTTGTTGAAAAGGCTGCCCTGGGACCACTGTATTGCCTTTGCTCCTTTGTCAAAGGTCAGTTCACCGTATTTATGTGGATATATTTCTGGGCTCTAAATTCTGTTCTGATCTTCTATTACCTATTATTTTCCTAGTAGCATGTTGTTAAAGTTATGGTGGCTTTATAGTAATTCTTAATGCTGGGTAATATTAATCCACTGTCTTGGTTTTTCTTCTTTAATACCAAGTTGGAAACTCTGGGACTTATGCTTCTCCATATGAACTTTGAATCAATTTGTCAATTTTCAAAAATAACTTACTGCTTTTGAGTTGATATTGCATTGACTCTGTAAACCAAAGTGGTAAGAGCTGGCATTTCCATCATATTGTGTCTCCATTTATTTAGTTCTTTTCATAGCTTTTATCAGAGTTTTAAAGTTTCCCTCATATAAATATTATTTATATTTTGTGAGATTTATAGCTAAGCATTTCACCTTTTGAAGCTGATGGTATAAGTAGTTAGTTTAGTTCATTTTCTGTTGCAATAACAAAATGCCTGGGATTGGGTAACTTATAAGAAAACAAGTTTATTTTAGTTCATGGTTCTGGAGATTGGGAAATCTATGAGTATTGTGCTAGTGAAAGCCTCATCTTGTTTCAACTCATGATGGAAAGTACAAGGATAAAACATAAGGGCGACCTCTTTATATAACAACCCACTCTTCTGTAGACTGATCCGGTCCCACAAGAATTAACCAATCCTGTGAGAAAGGCATCCAATTCCCTTAATAACTTGATCACTTCTTGGAGGCTCTGCCTCCCAACACCACCACAATAGAATCATACTTCACTGTGAGTTTTACAGAAGAATAAGCTATGGTTTTGCCATAACATCCTGTCCTTGGCACTCTGAAACTCATTTCCTTCTTACAAAGCGAAGTGCAACCATGCCAATCTCAATAGCCTGAAATGTCTTAACTCATTCCAATACCAACTCAGAAGTTCAAAGTCTTATCTGAGGATCGAGGTAAGCTCTTTCCAGCAGTGAGTCTGTAATGTCAAAATAAGCAGTCTGTTACCAATATACCTTGGGAGGACAGGTATAGGATATACATTTCCATTCCCAAATTGAGGAATAGGTCAGAGGAAGGAGTGTCAAAGCCCCAGCAAGTCTGAAACTCCAGAGTACAGACACTATGTCTCAAACTTCAAGGATGATCTTTCACTGCTGTGCTGCTTCCTGGACACACCGGAGAGTTTGAGCCCCCAGTGTATTAGGTGTCCCTGCCACTATGGCATTGTTGGACTCAGCCAACACAGCAGTTCCATTGTGCATTATACAGGGGTCCTGTATCATGCCTATTACTCAGGAATCCTGAGGGTGGTCCCACTCTCGGGGCTCCACCATGCATTTTAATGGGTATTCTCTGTGATGGCCTCACCAGAACACCTAGACAGTTCTATATATTCTTTGAAATCTAGATGGATAAAGACATGCTCTCACTTCTGCATTCTATATGCCTATAGAATTAGTACTGCACTGACTCCACCAAGGTTTACTGTTTGCACCCACTGGAGTACCAGTTCAGGCTGGCCTGGGCCTGCTTGAGTCATGGCTGGGGTGGTAAAGTCATGGCTGTGACAAGGTATAGGGTGCAGCACCATGAGGAGTTTCTGGGTAGTGAGCCTGTGGAGTAAACCCCAGGCTGGACATTAGACCAACTCCCTGAAACTGCGCTTCCCTTCTAAGTATCAGGGCCTTCTGTGGTGGTGGTGGCAAACCTCAAACATCTGAAATGCTTTTGATGTCATTTTTCCACTGTCTCGCTGAATAGCATCTGACTCCTTTTTAGTTATACTGGTATCTCTATAGCACAGGGTGCTTGGCCACAAATTTGAATATATTTTCACCCATTATATGGTTAGGTTATGAATTTTTCAAATTTTATACTCTGCTTCCAATTTAAAGATAAAATTTATCTTTATCATTTACTGTAAATGATTAAACTCAATCATGTAGCTCCTTCTATGTTTCACTTCAAAATTTCTTCCACAAGAAATTCTACTTCTTCACTCTAAAACTTGTCCCCCCACATAGCCCTAGGGCTTGGACACAAGACAGTCATGTTTGCATTGTTTGTTTCTGTTTGTGTTTTATTTATTTGTTTTTTCAACTGTGAGACAGGAATGGCCCTTACTACAGTTCCCAATAAGAAATTCCTCATTTTCTCTTGAGATCTCATCAGAAGTGCCTTTACCATTTGTGTTTCAGTCAGTACTCTGGTCATGACCACGTAAGTAATCTCTGAGAAATTTCCGATTTTTCCTAGGCTTCTTGTCTTTGGAGTCCTCCCCAGAATCACTGTTAATGCTGGACTGGCGATAATCTAGGCTTTTCCTGGTTTGATCCTCTAAACTCTTTTAACCTCTGCCCACCACTTGGTTCCACTTGGTTCTTTCACATTCTCAGTGTCTGTACAGCAATGAAGCCTCGGCTCAGTACCAGTGTTTGTTTTTAGTTTGTTTTCTGTGGCTGTAACAAGATAACTGAGATTGTGATTTATAAGAATAGAAATTTGCTTTAGCTCATGGTTCGAAGCCTGGGAAGACTGACAGCACGATGCTAAAGAGGTTTTCATCCTTCTTCAACTCACAGTGGAAAAAGGAAAGACAACGAGCATGTGTGAAAGGGATGAGACCTGAGGGCATGTTAAAATAATCCGCCTTTACAGTAACTAATCCAGCCTTGTGAGAGTGAGAACTCACTACTGCACGAAAAGCATTAATCCCTCTTAATGACACCTAATCACCCCTTCAAGGACCCACCTCCCAAAACTGCAAAATTTCAATATGAATTTCAGAGATGATAAATGGTATTCAAACTGTACCAGTAGTAATGTGCTTTTAATAATTCTAGTAGTTCAGTGTTGGCATATAGGGAAACAGTTGACTTTTGTACATTAACTGTGTATCCTGCAACCTTATTGTAATAAATTATGAGTTACAGGAGTGTTTATCTTTTCAGGATTCTCTATAGATAATTGTTAAACTATGAACAATGGTGATTTTATTTCTTCATAATATGTATAATTTTTCTTTTTCTTGTATTACTGCATTTTGTGAAAATGTTCAGTATAATGTTGAAAAGGAGTTTTTGGTAGGGATAACCATGCCTTATTTCAGGTTGTAATAGGAATTATTTTGAATTACAAGTCTTAAATCTGATGCTAACTTTAGGTTTTTGCAGACATTCTTTATCAAGTTGAGGAAATTCTCCTGTATTCCTAATTTGCTGAGAGTTTTTATTGTGAATGAGTGCTGCATTTTGTCAAAGGCTGTATTTGGTATCTCTCTCTCTTTTTTTAAAGATTTATTTTATTTATTTGAAAGACATAGTTACAGAGAGAGGTCGAGACACAGAGAGAGGTCTTCCATCCTCTGATTCACCTCTCAGATGGCTGCAAAGGCTGGAGCTGCGCCTATCTGAAGCCAAGAGCCAGGAGCTTCTTCCGGGTCTCCCACGCAGGTGCAGGGGTCCAAGAACTTGGGCCGTTTTCTACTGCTATCCCAGGCCATCGCAGAGAGCTGGATCGGAAGAGGAGCAGCCGGGACTAGAACCGGCCTCCATATGGGACGCTGGCGCTTCAGGCCAGGGCTTTAACCTGCTGTGCCACAGCGCTGGCCCTTGGCATCTCTTGATATGATGGATGACATGCAGTTTCTTTAATAGGCAGACGCCTATTCAGATCTTCTGTTTCTACTTGTTTGGGTTCTGGAAGGTGATGTGTCGCTCCCCCTCTTCGTGGAGGAGCAACACAGGACCCTGCGCTGTTCTTTCGTCTGCTCGGCCCTCCCCGGGTTTGCTGCTGGTTCTTCCCGGGTTGGCTACTATCCCTTCCACCTCCGTGGAAGGGCAGTTCCCCCTGGCCACATTCCCCACTTCCGCAGGGGAGCGGCACACCGCCGGCCGGCTCTCTCGGGGGCTGCACGGGTTCCCTCAGCTAGATGTTCCCCATAGATGTTCCTGGTGCATGCCGTCTCTCTCCTCCTTTATAGTCCTCCTCCGCCAATCCCAACTCGGCTGAGTACGCTGCTCTCCAATCAGGAGCAAGTCCTACAGTTAATTGGTTGAACTGGAGGCAGCTGTGCGGAAGCTGTTTACTTCTCTCCCAGCGCCATATTGTGGGAGAGCAGATGCATAGAATAAGTCCTAATTCGAGTAACAGTCTAGTCCGGATTGCTCCCCACAGATCCCCCTTTCTTTTTATTTTTTAGCGTTGATACGCGCCTGTCTTCGGTGTCCCGCAGCACACACTCTGCTGTACTTGCTAGAGTTGCCACAGGCTCTTACAAGTCCTATCAATCAGGAAAACCGAATCCGGGTCCTCTCTTCGCCATTGTGAGGAGGTTTTTAGGCGCTGATGCGTGCCTGTGTTCGGTGCCCTGCAGCGCATGCTCTGCTCTGCCCGCAGGGGACTTACAAGACCTATCAGGCAAACCGAATCCAAGCCTTCTCATTGCCTTATTGTGGGGGAGACTTATTAGTGTTGGTTCGTGCCTATCTTCGGTGACCTGCAGCTCATACTCTGGTCGAGCTTTGCTGGCGCTTACCGCCTTAAATCAGGCAGACCGAATCCAAGCTCTCACATTGCAGTGTTGTAGGGAGGCCTTTTTATTTCTCTATTTCTCTATCTCCGGGCATTCCTATTTCTCCCATTTTACTTCTATCCTCCAGCATTCCTATTTCTCTTTTACTTCTAAACTTCTGTTTCTCTTATCCCCGCAGCTTTCCGGCACCTTGCCCCGCCGGCGGGTTCCCGGCTCTGCGCCGCTTCAGCCCGCGCGCCTCTCTCATCTGCGCAGCTTCCCGGCTTTGCGCGGCTTCCCGGCTTCGCGCGCTCCGCGGTCTCCACGCTTAACCCTTTCGCGTCTGAACCACGGCCTACGCCAGCGTTCCCTATCTATTCACGCCCCGTGCTCTCTCCGCACGCGGCGGCTTCCGCGAGTAACACAGCGTAGCTTGCGTCTCCGCCACTAGGATTCAATCTAAGTTCCCCGGGCTAGCCTGGCGAATTCAACCCAGCGTACGTCTCCGCCCCACGGTTTGGCTTCCCGTCCTTTGCTCCCCGGGCTAATCAGACGGATCCCAATCTGGCTTGCGTCTCAGCTTCTGGTTTTAACTTTTCGCCCCCTATTCCCGGGCTAACTTGAGAATCCCAAAGTGGCTTTCGTTTCCGCCTTGGCCTGCCCCCCGCGGCTTCAATTTTTCTCTACCCGGTATGTTTCCCCAAGCTTTCCTCCAACGATACTCCTCCCTCATTTCTCCTGGCCTCTCCCCACAGTCCGCATCCGAGTCTGTTTGTTCTAGCTTTCACTTTCGCTTTCGACCTTAGAGATTTCTCCCAGCTTCCCCCCGTAGTCCGAATCCGAGTCTATGCCTAGGCTTTCAATAGCTTCTTCCGGCTCCTTTTTCGTCCGGCTTTTCCCTAGGCTGTTTGCTAGTTTCTCTCTCCGATATTTTCCCTAGTTCTTCCCGTTTCTTCCCTCCTAAGTTTGCTATCCGTCCTAGGTTTCCTATCCGAGTCACGGCACCATTATGTCGCT
Source organism: Oryctolagus cuniculus (assembly GCF_051225735.1). Taxonomy (NCBI): domain Eukaryota; kingdom Metazoa; phylum Chordata; class Mammalia; order Lagomorpha; family Leporidae; genus Oryctolagus; species Oryctolagus cuniculus. The sequence continues at coordinate 10,104,759 of NC_142874.1, read as the reverse complement.
CCCCCTCTTCGTGGAGGAGCAACACAGGACCCTGCGCTGTTCTTTCGTCTGCTCGGCCCTCCCCGGGTTTGCTGCTGGTTCTTCCCGGGTTGGCTACTATCCCTTCCACCTCCGTGGAAGGGCAGTTCCCCCTGGCCACATTCCCCACTTCCGCAGGGGAGCGGCACACCGCCGGCCGGCTCTCTCGGGGGCTGCACGGGTTCCCTCAGCTAGATGTTCCCCATAGATGTTCCTGGTGCATGCCGTCTCTCTCCTCCTTTATAGTCCTCCTCCGCCAATCCCAACTCGGCTGAGTACGCTGCTCTCCAATCAGGAGCAAGTCCTACAGTTAATTGGTTGAACTGGAGGCAGCTGTGCGGAAGCTGTTTACTTCTCTCCCAGCGCCATATTGTGGGAGAGCAGATGCATAGAATAAGTCCTAATTCGAGTAACAGTCTAGTCCGGATTGCTCCCCACAGTGATGTTTTTTAAGGACTTGGTTGATTTCATTTAGGTTATCAAATTTGTAATGTAGAGTTGTTTATAGCATTCCTTTATTATTCTTTTAATGTCCATGGATCTATTGTGACGTGCCCACATCCATGGTTAGTTATTAATACTTTGTGCCCTTTGCTTCTTAGTCTGTCTATCAACATCAATTTTATTTATCTTTTCAAAAGATCAGTTTTTGGTTTCATTGATTGACTGTGTTGGTTACTTATTTTCAATTTATTTGAATTTTGTAATTTTTATTGTTTCTTCCCTTCTTCATTTGGATTTATTTTTTATTCTTTTTTAGGTTTCAGGATGACTAATTTTACATTATTATTTTCTAACATAGGCATTCACTGCTATGAATTTCTCAGTAAACCTTTCTTTTGCTGCATTCCCCAAATTTTAATAAGTTGTGTGGGCCGGCACTGTGGCTCACTAGGCTAATCCTCCGCCTTGCAGTGCTGGCACACCGGGTTCTAGTCCCGGTCAGGGCGCTGGATTCTGTCCCGGTTGCCCCTCTTCCAGACCAGCTCTCTGCTGTGGCCCGGGAGTGCAGTGGAGGGTGGCCCAAGTGCTTCGCCCTGCACCCACATGGGAGACCAGGATAAGCACCTGGCTCCTGCCTTCGGATCAGCGCGATGCGCCAGGCTGAAGAGCGCTGGCCGCGGCGGGCATTGGAGGGTGAACCAACGGCAAAGGAAGACCTTTCTCTCTGTCTCTCTCTCTCACTATTCACTCTGCCTGTCAAAAAAAAAAAAAAAAAAAAAAAAAAAGATGTGTTTTATGGCTTCGGATGTGGTTCATCTTAGTGAATGCTCATCCTTCTTTATAGTATTTTAATCATCATCCTTAAACAAAGCCTGGGTGGACTTGGCCTTCAGGGGTTTGTTGATCGATGACCATGCCTTTGCCATATTCCTTATTCCTCATTCTCTCACATACTAATTTTCTTCTCCCATGGATATTCATTTTTCATACCTTGTTCACTAAGTCACAGTGAGTCTATTATGTAAATATCTCTTGTGTCTACTCCCTATAGCCAGTTCCCATTACCATGGTTTCCCTATTCCTCTGTTGCCTGAAATAGCTTCTTTGAGTCCACACTGATGAACGCTGATTCATTTTTCTAGACTCAGTAGTAGAGCCACCTCCTCCAGGAAGCCTTCCCCCCACCCAGCACTGCTTTGCATCTCTGTACCTCTGTTGTAGTCCTATCGTTATTTTTTTTTTTTTTTTTTTTTTTTTTTTTTTTTTTTTTTTTTTTTTTTTTTACAGGCAGAGTGGACAGTGAGAGAGAGAGACAGAGAGAAAGGTCTTCCTTTGCCGTTGGTTCACCCTCCAATGGCCACCGTGGCTGGCGCGCTGCAGCCGGCGCACTGTGCTGATCCGATGGCAGGAGCCAGGTGCTTCTCCTGGTCTCCCATGGGGTGCAGGGCCCAAGCACTTGGGCCATCCTCCACTGCACTCCCGGGCCACAGCAGAGAGCTGGCCTGGAAGAGGGGCAACCAGGACAGAATCCGGCGCCCCGACCGGGACTAGAACCCGGTGTGCCAGCGCTGCAAGGTGGAGGATTAGCCTAGTGAGCCATGGCGCCAGCGTCCTATCATTATTTATGCGAGCCTGATAATTTTCCTTTCTAGACTGTAAGCTCTTTGGACTTTGTTTTATTCAATTTTTTAACTCTAATGCAGTGTCTGACTCATAATGGTATTGTAGTAAATAATTTTTAAAAATGCTACAAGAACACAAGGGGCATCTTTTTCATCTCTTTATCTGTTATTCTTTCTATTATAATGAGCAAAGCATGAAGCATAGGGTAATTGTGACAGAAATTAGTGAAAACAATAGTTTCAAAATGTGCTAAATTTCATTTTGATGATGACATATGGGCCCTCATTCTAGATTAATTTCTATCATTGGCTCTGCTTCTGCCATAAAGAACAGAACATGTGGTTTTCAAATGAAATAAGGCATTATTGTGTGATATCAATCAAGTAGAAAGTGAAGAGGAGAAATAAGGGAGAGATTTAATTTTAATTTTGTTAGGGATCAGGAAAATATACTCCACTTGGGGACCAATGGAATTCCATTTTCTGAGTTTTAAGAACGTACTTACATATCAGTCATTTGATTATTTATTTAACAAGTACTACTAGGCATTTATTATGTGCTCAAACTAATGAGGATTTAGTACTGATGAGAACTGGGCAGAATTCCTTCTTTAATTTACCTGTTTCAGAAAATTCAAAATATCAGTCTATTTTTCCTTACGATTTGCAGGAGATATCAAAGGCAAATGAATGTGCCTAAAGTGTGCTTGAAATATTAAAACAACTTCAAGATGGAGCCTACTGTCTCTGTGGGCAGTGCTTTACTGTTACATAAAGTGTTTTGAAAAAAGAAAGAACAAATTTTGTTGTTCTTGTAAAAAGGACTGTAGAAATGATTTCAGAAACTTCACATGGAGTTCACCTATTTATTGTTGAGAAACCAACTACATAATTTGTTCTTCCTCCTTCTATCCCCATAGTATATAGGAAATATAATAAAGATATTTAAAAATTTTCTCTAAAATAATAAAGCATAACATTGCTTGAATATTGATTAGGTTAAAATAAAGTGTCCTTCTAGGTAACACATTTTGAATTTCTTGCCTTGGTGAATTTGCTAATTTCCTCATCCATCACCTTGGAACTGGTTTGTAAAGCCAAGAGCACCAAGATAATTAGATCTTAGGTCTATATATCACTTCCCTGCTAAGAAACTGCCACAGTCCCAGATGAGGTTCCCTGGGAAGCAGCCGTGCACAGTGATTGACATGCATGGAGGAATTTATTATAGAGTGCTCTTAGCGTCAGAAGCGATCTGGAGGGAAGAAAGCAGAGGGAAGAAAACAAGGAATCACAATAGTAGCCCTGGCCAATCCTACAGGGAGCTCCAAGGATAAGAGAGTTTTCCAAAGTTGTGCTGAATTTGAGCAGAACTGGACGTTATGTTCCTTCCTCTGTATCCACTGACCAGTCACGGGTTGAGTTGTCCTAGGAAGGGAGTGTAACCTTGGATAAGGCAGTTGGCTTAGTCTGAGACCTTGTGACCTGACAACTGGAGTGAGAGTGTCAGTCTTGAGGAGGTGTAAGGGGTTGAGGCTAGATCTACTGCACTCACTAAAGGAGATGTGAGAAGACACCCAGTGAAGTGGGACTGATTTGACCTTGGGTTTCTATAGGAAACATTGTTGGCATTGTGGTGAGAAGGGTGGAACCCAAGTGCTTGTGTCCCCAGGTGACTTATTGAACAATCCAGTGAGATATTGTGTTTGTGCCTTTGCGAGGTGTGCGGCTGTCATGCCGCAGTCTCTCCCTAGCTGGTGGGTTGCTTTGCTCGTTCACTCATTCCTCAAGCTATCCCGTGATGATTGCTGAGAATAGATTGTGGGAAATTCTTGATGCGAAAGCCTGACTAGTTGATATTATTAGATGATTTAAAAGACATTGTAACATAAAATTTCAGATTATACATGGTTAACTTGATAAAAACCTGATGGAAGTGATTACTGAATAAAATGACAGCATCTCACTTTGAATGAAACTGAAGTTACTGAGTCCTTATGGGTGAACTGAAAAGTTGACTTCTGTGGATTACTGAAGACAGTAAGAGAGAATTCTGTCCTGTGAACATAAAAGTGGGCAGTCTCTTGTCCCTGTTTTTGTTTCTCTGGGAAAAAAAGGAGATTAAAGCCTATGGGTACTTCAGAGGCATGGAACTAAGCACTCCAAGAACCTAAAAGCCCCACCTGTGATACTGCTGGGTGAGAACCGACAAAGCAGAAATGGGATCATAATGGAGTTTTCTGAAGCTCTGGAAACCTGCACACACACACAGCCTTTGATCATGAATTGCGAATTAACAGCCCTCTAATTAACACCAATGTAATCTACATAGAAAAGTAAGACTTTAAAGAGTGAATACCTGTTAGCAACGGATGACCCCAGCGATTTTACCTGAGTGCTTTTCTTGGCATATTTTCAAGTGTAAACTGCTTTATTACGTAACTGGCATGAAAGGCTTCATTTCCATGGGGTTCTAATGGTGCTGCCTTTATGTTGTTTCAGTCCTTTGATTGTCCTCTCAATGCCCCTCTGTCCATTATCAGCAGTCGCCCCGTTCATCTTGAGTTGATGAGTGGTTCTTCGGTAGTAGACATCAATTTTTAGGCTTCCTTTGTGTCTTCTGTCATCTCATGCATATCCCCTGTGAGAAACGATACATAGTTTGATGAATTTGTATATATTGTAGTGGTGTTAACTTTGCTCATCTAAATCCTTGCCAATATATGAATTTCAAGGTGTTTGTAGTTTATATTGACACAGAGGAATTATTGAAGTTATGGCTGAACCCCGGATGTGCACTTGTCCATGAACAAGTTTCTCTGGAGTCATTTCTCACTAAGAATAACCAGACCCAGCTATAGGGCCTGAACCCTTTTCAATTCTTTTCTAACAGCAGACAACCTTTAAAAGGTATTGATTTTTATTTATTTGGAAGGCAGGGAGAGAGATAGAAAGAGAGTGTGCTAGCTCCCATCTGCTGATTCACTTCCTATTTGCCTGCAAAAGCAGGGGGTGTACCAGGCCATAGGCAGGATCTGGGAACTCAGTCAGGGTCTCCCATGTGGTGGCAGGGACCTAGCCACTTGAGCCATCACCTGCTGCCTCCCAGGATGCACAGCAGCAGGAAGCTGGGATGGGAGTAGGGTCAGGACTGTAACCTAGACACCAGTGTGAGTGTGCTAAGCGACATCTTACCCACCCTGTCTGCCCCTGCAGATAATCTGAAAGCATTAGTTTCTTTCTTCTTCTTCTTCTTCTTTTTTTTTTTTTTTTTTTTTTTTTTTTTTTTTTTTTTTTTGACAGGCAGAGTGGACAGTGAGAGAGAAACAGAGAGAAAGGTCTTCCTTTACCGTTGGTTCACCCTACAATGGCCGCTGTGGCTGATGCACTGCGCTGATCTGAAGCCAGGAGCCAGGTGCTTCTCCTGGTCTCCCATGCGGGTGCAGGGCCCAAGCACTTGGGCCATCCTCCACTGCACTCCCGGGCCACAGCAGAGAGCTGGCCTGGAAGAGGAGCAACCGGGACAGTATCCGGTGCCCCAATCGGGACTAGAACCCGGGGTGCCGGCGCCGCAGGCAGAGGATTAGCCTAGTGAGCCGCGGTGCCGGCTGAAAGCATTAGTTTCTAATGATGTCGCCGCTGAAAGGCAAGAGAGTAAGATGCCTGAGTCATTTCTACCAGGAGGCTCTGTGGCTCTGTCCTGACAGTTCTTCACAGCACAAGATGTGGGGAGAAGTTGCGTTTGTCTCACCACTGGATGAACTGCTTTGCCTTTTTGCGGTGAACTGCTTTTGCAATAGAGTCCTAGTCATCAAATGCTTGTAGAGGGAAGAGGGGCATTTCAAACAGATGCTCTAAGCTCACTTGTTTTCATGAAGAAGTTTGCAGTATCTTCTGGGAAAAAAAGAAGTATCTCCCCAGCTCCTTTGAAATAGCAGCTTACTATTTAAACTACTTGTTTTTTTAAGCAAATTTTTTTTTTTTTTGACAGGCAGAGTGGACAGTGAGAGAGAGACAGAGAGAAAGGTCTTCCTTTTGCCGTTGGTTCACCCTCCAATGGCCGCCGCGGCCTGCGCGCTGCGGCCGGCGCACCGCGCTGATCCGATGGCAGGAGCCAGGAGCCAGGTGCTTCTCCTGGTCTCCCATGGGGTGCAGGGCCCAAGCACTTGGGCCATCCTCCACTGCACTCCCGGGCCACAGCAGAGAGCTGGCCTGGAAGAGGGGCAACAGGGAAAGACTCCGGCGCCCCGACCGGGACTAGAACCCGGTGTGCCGGCGCCGCTAGGCGGAGGATTAGCCTAGTGAGCCGCGGCGCCAGCCTAAACTACTTGTTTTATGAGATTTGGGTTTTTTAAATCATCTCATCTGTATCATTATGCTTAATAATGAGAAGCATACCTTCCAGATGGAAAGAATAACCTTCAGAACCTTGAAGTATTAGAGTGGTGACGGCTGTCACCACACTTCAGCTATGAACTGTTGCTTTTTGGAAGAAGGCATTATCTGAATATATAACCATGTGTTTGTGTGCTACTGATGTGCACCAAAGTTCTGTAAACTTGGTGGCTTAAAACCACGCTCAATTATCTGTTCATTGCTCTGAAGGTCAAGTTCTTAAAGGGCTTGCCTGGTTCTCTGCTTGTAGTTTCACAAAGCCACAGTCAAACGAGGGCTGGGCCAGTCTTGTGTCTGGAGGGTCTGGGTAAGGATCGCCTTCCAAACTCCTGCATGTTGTTGGCAGCATTCGTTTGTGAGCCTGGGGTCTCTGTGAGTGGGGACACGCTCAGCTCCTGGAACTGCTTTTCAAGTTGCATCCACGTCCTCCGTCTCAGATCCTCGCCTCCAGCTTCACGACGCAAGGGTGTGTGTCCTGTTCACATCTGGAGTCTGACCCTCTTCTGCCACAAGCCTGGAAACTCTGCTTTGAGAGGGTATTTGACCTGCTGAAGCCCACTGGGACCATCTCCCTTTGTCAATCTGAAACATAACCATGGGAGTGGTAACTCCTCACATGGACAGATTCCACCCACACTTCTATAAAGGGGGATCACACAGGGGCAAAGGTCAGTGGAGGGCCCATGGAATTCTGCTTATCACAATATATAGATTTTCCCAATGTCATTTGCTGTATTTCCCCCCACCCTTAGTCTTTTCATTCCAGTTCTTTTAGCTCTGCCTCCCCTTAGTGAATACTTACTAATAACTCCCTTCAGTGTCAAGTAGAAATTTCAGATGCTCTGTATCTGACTGACTTACTGTTTATTTTTGCAGTATGGTGAAACTGCTGTAAGACTTGGGAAAACTTGGGAAGCAGGTTTTTTCATATTTATTCCTCCCTCCCTCCCTTCTTCCCTCCTACCATCCTTTCTTCCTTTCTGTTTTTTTTTTTTTTTTAAATTTCAGCTTTAGTGATGTTACCCATAGGAGGGCATGGTGTCACGACACTACCCTTAAACTGTATTTTCCTATTGCCTCTGCTTCTTTTGTGCATATAGTGAGAAAGTGGTCAAGTTTCTTTCTTTTATTTTACCCATGTTATAATCAATCAGTTGACCTAGCAATATGGTTTATTGTTTCTTCACTGATAAAAAATTCCTGCTGTGTAATATACTTAATTTCTATACATGCATGTGATTATTGCAAGCTCTCCTTTCTCTTTCATTCATCTGTCTATTTATGAGGATACTTCAAAAAGTTTATTGAAATCAAGTTATAAGACACATTTATTTTGGTCCATTTAAAAAAATCTATATGTAGTTTTTCATGATACACATTTTCCCTGAACTTAATGAGGACCTTTTGTAGACTGACCTCAATACTACATGTTCTGAATTATTGTTTTATAAGACGCATTGATGTTTGAAAAAGGAATTTCCTTCCAATCCAGTTGTCTTTATTTTTCTGCAGGATAGTTCTACATTTGGTCATTTGTACTTTCATATAAGTTTTAGAACAGCTTATACAATTCTTTTTTTAAAAGTTTTTATTTAATGAATGCATTTTTCACAGGTACTTTAGGAATATAATGGTTCTTTCCCCCATACCCACCCTCCCACCCTGACTCCCATCCCACCTCCCTCTCCCTCTCCCATCCCCTTCTTCATTATGGTTCATTTTTAGTTTGATTTTATATACAGAGGGCCAACTCCATGCTAAGCACAGATTTCAACAGTTTGCACCCATGCATACACACAACATATAGAGTACAGTTTAAGAACAAGATTTGCAGTTAGTTATCATGGTACAACTCATTAAGGATGGAGGTCCTACATGGGGAGTAAGTGCACAGTGACTTCTGTTGTCCCTTTAACAACTAACGCTCTTATTTATAGCGTCAGTGATCTCTCGAGGCTCTTGCCCTGGGCTGCCAAGGCTATGGAAGCCTTCTGTGACCACAGACTCCATCGGTGTTTAGACAGGGCCACAAGTAAAGTGGATGTTCTCTCCTCCCTTCAGAGAAGAGTGTCTCCTTCTTTGAAGACTTTTCTTTCCACTAAGGTCTCATAGAGATCCTCCATGTAGGATATTTTTGCCACAGTGTCTTGGCTTTCCATGCGTGAAATGCTCTCACAGGCCTTTCAGCCAGACCAGGAAGCCTCAAGGGCTGATTCTGAAGTCAGAGTGTTATTTACAGCGAATGTCTTTCTGGGAGTCTGCTGTGTGGACTGCTTCCCATATTGGACATTCCTTCCTTTTCAATTCTAGTATTCTTATCAGTTACCAAATATTGATATTATTTATATGATCACTTTTACACTTAAACCTACTGATATGTTGCATTTAACATTTAATATGATTATTTTAACAATTAGGATGGCATTTATACCACCTATTTTAATGGGTTTGGAGTCCCATGACAAGTGTTTAAGCTGTGCCCTTAGAAGTAAGTCCGTAGGACTGTATGCAGAACTATACTGCTTTATAGTTATAGACTACCTCCTCCCTCTCTTATTCTCCCTCTTATTTTTTACTGGAACCTTTTTCCAATTGACTTAATATACATATGATTAACTCTATGTTACATAAAGATTTTAACATATAATATGAAGAAGAGAAAAGAAAAACAAAGAAAGAAAACAAAGAAAAAAAGGATATACAAAATAAAAAATAACAATAATAAACTGTCCCTTGACAGTCAGGACAAGGACTATTCTAGTTATTAATTCTAAAAGTGTCAATTTCACGTCTATAGCTTTCATTTTAGGAGTGTTATTAATTCTCACAAATCAGGGAGAACATATGGTATTTGTCTCTTTGGGGCTAAGTATGAAGTTTTTCTGCTTGCTCCATTTTTTTTTTTTTTTACTGCTATGTAGTATTCTATAGAGTACATATCCCACAATTTCTTTCCCCAGTCTTTGGTTGATGGACGTTTAGGTTGATTCCATGTCTTAGCTATTGTGAATTGGGCGGCAATACATGGAGGTGCAGATGGCTCTTTTGTTTACTGATTTCATTTCCCTTGGGTAAATTCCCAGTAGTGTGGTGGCTGGGGTCATGTGGTAGGTCTATATTCAGAGTTTTGAGGTGTCTCCATGCTGTCTTCCATAGTGGCTTTCCCAGTTTGCATTCCCACCAACAGTGGGTTAGTGTCCCTTTTCCCCACATGCTCTCCAGCATCTGTTGTTGGTAGATTTCTGCATGTGAGCCATTCTAACTGGGGTGAGATGGAACCTCATTGTGGTTTTGATTTGCATTTCCCTGATGGCTAGAGATCCTGAACATTTTTTCATGCGCCTGTTGGCCATTTGGATTTCCTCTTTTGAAAAATGTCTGTTTAATTCCTTGGCCCATCTCTTAACTGGGTTGTTTATTTTGTTATTGTGGAGTTTCTTGATCATTTTGTAGATTTTGGTTATTAATCCTTTATTGATTGTGTAGTTTGCAAATAATTTCTCCCATTCTGTCGGTTGCCCCTTCACTTTCCTGACTTTCTTTTGCTGTACAGAATCTTCTCAGTTTGATGTAATCCCATTTGTTCATTTTGGCTTTGACTACCTGTGCCTCTCAGGTCTTTTCTAGGAATTCTTTGCCTGTGCCAGTGTCTTAGGGTTTCCCCAATGTTCTCGATTAATTTGATGGTGCCATGGCATAGATTTAGATGTTTAATCCATGTTGAGTGGATTTTTGTGTAAAGTGTAAGGAAGGGGTCTTGCTTCATACTTCCACATGTGGACATCCAGGTTCCCCCGCACCATTTGTTGAACAGACTGTCCTTACTCCAGGGATTGGTTTTAGCTCCTTTGTCAAAGATAAGTTGATTATAGATGTTTGGATTGATTTCTGGGGTTTCTATTCTGTCCCATTGGTCTACCCATCTATTTTTGTACCAATAGCAGGCTACTTTGATTATAAGCATTCTTTTTTCCTTGTCATTATTCCCTAAACAATACAGTAAAGCAACTATTTATATAGCATATACATTGTATTATATATTTTACTAGATTACTTACGTTCAGCTATGCCATTTTACATGACTTGGGTAGCTGAGGATCTTGGATTCTCCAGGGTGGGGAGACAATCCCTTGCAAATATCAAGGGACACCTGTATTAGTTTAATGATGATGGAGTCCCATGGTGTGCCATCGTTGAGGTGTGCCTTCCTTTGCTAATAGTTTCACCTATTTTGTTTATCTGAAAATATTTCTTCCCTGTTCCTTTTTATACTGTATTTCATGGTATAAATATATGAGCACTTACCTGCTTTTTCTGTTGCTGATAGAATTCCACAGTATAATTTTTTTAAAAAATGTATTTATTTGAAAGCAGAAACACACACACACACACACACACACAGAGAGAGAGAGAGAGAGAGAGAGAGAGAGAGAGATTGATCTTCCATCTGCTAGTTCATTCCCCAGATGTCTGCAACAGCCTGAGCTAGACCAGTCCAAAGCCAGGAGCCAGGATCCTCTTCCGTATCTACGATGTGGGTCCAGCACCCAAGCACTTGGGCCATCCTCCACCTCTTTCCCAGGCATATTAGCTGGGAGCTGGATTGGAAGTGGAATAGTTGTGGCTCAAACTGGCACTCGTAAGGCTCTACCCACCAAGCCACAATGCTGGCTTCTCTGTGTATAATTTTTGATGCACATATGAAGGCATTTCTTTTGGTCACAGGGCATACATACATTTTATGTAATAGTTAAAGTCAGTTTCCAAAGAGTGTATACCACTTTATATAACCGTGATTATTGATATACGAAATTTCCACTCTCTCCATATTCTTGCCAAAATTTGTACTTTCTTAAAAATGATTAACTATTTTGATCAGTGTGTCACTGAAGTTTTATTTCCCATGATTACTAAAGAGTTCACATTCCTTTTTATGTATTTATTTGCCACTTAAAATCCTCTTTGCATCAGTGGCTGTTCAAGTCTCTTGTTAAACTTTTAAAAATGGTTCATTGTCAGTCTTTTATGATTTTTGAAAGTTCTTAATATATTCTGGATATGATGCCTTTGTTCCTTGTATTACAAATTATTTCCACTTTGTGACATGCATTCTTATGTGCTCAATAGTGCTGTTTATGAACTGAAAATACTAATTTTTCTATAGCCCAGTTTTTTTGTCTTTTGGTGGTTAATGATTTTCTGGTTTAAGCCAGTATCCTGTTAGCTACTGGAGGATTGTTTTACTTTCTCCACTGTATCAACACCCTGGAAAATGGCTGTAGATTACTTTAGAGAAGCCTGGAAGGGATATATACCCTATCAGCTTTTAGTTGGAAAGAAGAGACCTTTCTCCCACCGAAGTACTAACCAGGCTCGACCCTGCTTAGCTTCCAAGATCAGATGAGAAAAGTGCATTCAGCATAGACAGAAGGGTCCTTTCTCAAGGGAAACCAGGCCCCCACCCCTTCTCATTGAGGTGTATACCCTGGCTAGTGTTCTGATTTGTTTGAGGAGCTGCCACCCTCTAGAGTGGCAACTAAGTCAGACTCTCCACTCCACAACATCACATTAGACCTTTCTACAAAAGTGACTTTTTTCATTCCTGTTTCATTAAATTTCTTTAAATTTATATAAAGGGCAAGCGACTTTTCAATAAGCATCCATATCATTCAGTTTTAGGGTCTCCAGGCCAAACTACTTTATCCAGGACAAAGACTACTTTGGAGCAACCTACTATGACTACTGCTTTGCCTCTGATGTCCAGCAGCATAGAAATATCCAATTTCTTTCTTTTTTAAAAATATTTATTTATTTATTTGAAAGTCAGAGTTACACAGAGAGAAAAGGAGAGGCAGAGAGAGAGAGAGAGAGGTCTTCCATCCATTGGTTCACTCCTCAGTTGGCCACAATGGCCGGAGCTGCACTGATCTGAAGCCAGGAGCTTTTTTCGGGTCTCCCACGCTGGTGCAGGGGCCCAAGGACTTGGGGCCACCTTCTACTGCTTTCCCAGGCCATAGTAGAGAGCTGGATCAGAAGTGGAGCAGCTGGGACTTGAACTGTCGCCCATATGGGATGCTGGCACTGCAGGTGATGGCTTTACCCACTATGCCCCAACTCCAACCCCCTCCCCCACCCAGTTCCTTTCTTGTGATTAGGTGCCTGCACTTGGCTACTGCCATTTTCAGATCTTGTCATCATTAAATTCAGAGACCACAACTTGGGGATGCAGTGTCATGCTGGCATAATAAGAAAAACCAACAAGAACGCTCATGCGCCACTCACAAATGCATTGCACCTAGCTTAATATTATTAATGCTTATTTATTTACTTTATTTGAAAGGCATAGAAAGAGAGACAGAGAGGAGGGAGAGGAAAGAGAGAAAGAGAGAGAGAGAGAGAGAGAGAAATCTCACATCTGCTGATTCACGCCCCAAATGCCCATAATAGTTGGGGCTAGTCCAGGTGGAAACTAGGAGCTAGAAACTCTGTCCAGGTCTCCCAGGTGGGTGACAGAGACCCAGCCACTGGAGCCATCACTGCTGCCTCTTTTGGTGCACATTAGCAGGAAGGTGGGCTTTGAATGCTGTTGGACCCAGAACCCAGGCACTCCAGAACGGGGTGTGGGTATCCCAAGTGGCATCCTGTCTACTGCACCAAATTTTTGCCCCAGTATATCTCTGTGTCACAGCACATCTGCAGAGACAGTGTTTTCTGTACATTTCCAAAGTTAGCTGCTGCTTCTGCCACAGTGGGATGTGTTGAGGAATGCAGCACACAGACCATGTATCTGCACAGTTCCATGCCAGGGGCCAGTCACTCTCAGGGTGTGCTGTTGACATGGAGAGCCCTGTGCCTTGCCTGACATTTATCATGGCTGGAGTCCTGTCCATGTGTCCTCTCAGTGTGGCTGAATTTCCCATGCTCATCATAACCCATGATTCTTCATTATAGGTATGTTTTCATTTCTTTTATCATTTCATGTTCTTTCCATTGTCTTGGAGTGCAATTTAAAAAGAGAAAGCAAACGAGCATCTTTTATACTTCATCATCTTCTGCCTTAACCTTTTCTGAGAAATGTGTAGAGAATTTCAAGACTGTTAAATCTTCACAGTATGAATAAAAGAAAAGAAAATCAGAACAGTTCTACAGAAAACATTTAAAAAAGACAGATTTGCATAGGGTTGAGCTCAAAAGAAAGAAAATGTTGATTTTTATGTCTCTTTTGTCTGTGCCTGATGAAGAGAATAAAGCAATACAGAGATTTCTGTCAAGTGAGCAGGCAGCTGCCCCTGGCACGGGTTTTCACTCTGATTCCACCCCTGACTCTGTGGATGAAGCTCTGAACTGAACAGAGTAATTTCAATGCATTTAGGTGACAAGAAAATATTATGTGCATATGTATTTAGCACATATACACGTAAAAACTTTTTTTTAAAGTGATGTTAAATAATTGTCTCCCTTTCCAGAGGTGCTTTTATTTTGTGTAGAAGACATCTACAAGAGTGATTGTCTTGGGTTATTTAATGCAAAGGAGAAGGCTGTTTCCATTTATAATGATTTGGAAAATGGATTTTAGTATTCAGTTATGATGGTGCAATTTTCCTTGCCCTCATCTTTGTACATCTCCAAATATATCCTGTGCTAAGATTAGATAACTTGGGTACCAGCGCTGTGGCACAGCGGGTAAAGCCACTGCCTGTGACGCCAGTATCCCATGTCTGCGTGATGATTCCAGTCTCAGGTGCTCTGCTCCTGATCCATCTCCCTGCTAACACACCTGGGAAAGCAACAGAAGCAAGAGCTTGGATCCCTAACACCCATGTGAGAGACCAGGATGGAGTTTATGGCTCCTAATTTCAGTCTGGCCCAGGGCCAGCTGTTGCAGCCATTCGGAAAATGAACTGGCAGATGGAAGACACCTCTTTCTTTCTCTCTCTCTCTCTTTTTCTGTTACTATGCCTGTCAAATAAATAGAGCTTTTCTTTTTTAAAAAAATAAGATTAACACTAGTCGCTATTTTTTTATTTATCTATATTCATTTTTACTGAAAAGGACTTAAAAAGGACTTTTTACTGAAAAGCTGTGGCTGGATATAAATCTTGAATGTTGTTTCCTCATCCCAAAAGCATTTCTCCCTTTTACCTGTTCAAGTAGTTGAGCTGCTGGGAAGGCTGAAAAGACTGGAAGATTTATGGCTTCAGCTTCGAGATTCTTGTCACACATTGCGCTGCGAGTAAGCCTGGTACATAAAGAAAGCTCAAAAGCGTCCTGAAAAACAAAAACAAAAACAAAAACAAAAACAAAAACAAAAACAAAAAAACGCGATTCTCCTTTTTCTTCTCCTCCCTATTGAAAGAGGTTGCACTGGGAGAGGGTGGATTTGAGGGTCCAGCGTCTTGAGAACTTGCAGAATCCTGGAGAGTTTGGACAACCTGGCTGCAAAAGGGGCTGGGCTGCGGAGGGCGGTGTGGCCATGAGAGGTGATTGGATCAGCTGCACGGTTCCCCATGCTTCCTAGAGCACAGAATCGGAAATGGGAGTTCAAGCAATGCAGAAATCCTACAACTTGAAGGAGGCTTGTGGATCAGACAGGAAGATGAGGGTCACACTGAAATAAAGATCTGTGTGCTAGGCTTCTTTGATGCCTTGTAAGCGTCTCAGAACTTAGATACAACACTGAGGAAGTGCAGGGAAACTACAGATGTACTAGAAATTAAGCTTTCTACCATCAGAGTAGAGAGATATCAAGAAATTGATTTGAGTATTATACTAAAATGAATAGCATACCCAGGTTTGTGGTTAAATATTTTTTTAAATGTTTATTTTTTTATTTTGAAAGAGTTACAGAGAGACAGAAAGAGAGAGCTTCATCAACTGGTTCAGTACCCAGATGGCCTCAAGGGACAGCTGTGGTCCAGCTGTTGCCAGGGGCCAGGAGCTTCATCTGAATCACCCACATGGGTGCAGGAACCCAAACACTTGCACCTTGTCTGCTGCTTTTCCCAGGCCGTTAACAAGGAGCTGTTAATGGAGCAGACGGGACTCTATCCCATGTCCATATGAGATGCTACAGTTGCAGGTAGAAGCTTTACATGCCACACCACAATGCCAGCCCCCAAATATCTGTTTTTCCTGCAAATGTAACCCAACACTTTGGGCAAGTTCTTGTCAATAGGACTGCGGATGATTGACATTAAGTGATCATCCTTCAGTCAACATATCCATTTTCATTTCAGTCTTTGCCAAATCTAATAAAAACATTTTCATCTGGGGTCGTTGTGGCACAGAAGGTTAAGCTGCTGCCTGTCGTGCTGGCATCCCATAGTGCAGTGCCAGTTCCAGTCCTGGGGGCTCTACTTTCAATCTAGCTTCCCACCAAGGCAGTGAACATGGCCTATCTGTTGTGGCCATTTTCTGAATGAACCAGTGGATGGAAGATCCTTCCTTTCCCCTCCCCTCCCCTCCCCTCTCTTCCTCTCCTCCCCTCCCCTCCCCTCTCCTCCCTCTCCTCCCCTCTCCTCTCCCTTCATTTCCTTTCTTCCTCCCCTCCCCTCCCCTCCCCTCTCTCCCTCCCTTCCCCTCCCCTCCCCTTCCCTTCCTTTCTCTTTCCTTCCTTCCCTCCCCTCCCCTCCCCTCCCCTCTCTTCTCCTCCCCTCCACTCCCCTCCCCTCTCCTCCCCCTCCTCCCCTCTCCTCTCCCTTTGTTTCCTTTCTCCCTCCCCTCTCCTCCCCACTCCCCCTCCCTTCCCCTCCCCTCCCCTTTCCTTCCTTTCTCTTTCCTTCCTTCCCTCCCCTTCCCTTCTCTTCTTTCCTCTCCCTCTCTCTCTCTCTCTCTCACCCAAACAAGCACACATGCACACATTTTTATATGTAAGTGTGGAAACTATTATTCTCATTGTGAGAAGGAATATAGGGTGATATTTATGATTCTGAACCATGAGAAAAATAAGGAAGGAAAATGTATTTAGAATATAATACCCTAGATTTGTAAATTTAGAACATACTTAGGGTATTATACAAACTAGAAGTTTACAGGAATTCTAAATCTAGAACTTTATAGATACAGCAATGAATGAGTAGTTCACAATGTCTTGGAAAGATTACAGACTTCTCTGGGAAGATGATGAAAGCAATAGATCTGTCTCTAATAGTAAATACAATTTATTTATTTTAAAGATTTATTTATTTATTTGAAAGCCAGAGTTACAGGGAGGTAGAGGCAGAGGCAGAGAGAGAGAGAGAGAGGTCTTCCATTAGTGGTTCACTCCTCAATGGCTGGAGCTGGGCAGAACTGAAGCCAGAAGCCAGAAGCTTCTTCTGGGTTTCCCACATGGGTGCAAGGGCCCAAGGACTTGTGCCATCTTCCACTGATTTCTCAGGCCATAGCAGAGAGCTGGATCAGAAGTGGAGCAGTTAGGACTCGAACTGACACCCATATGGGATACCAGCACTGCAGGTGGTGGCTTTACCCGCTATGCCACATCGCCAGCCCCGTAAGTACAATTTATTATTATACATAAAACAATGTTATTAATGGAATGTTTCATAGAAATAAAATACAATTTATTTTGCAATAAATTTTGAGGCATTTCATAGATTCTATGAAACCCAGGGATTTATCAGAGTATCCAACAAGAACCTGATGGTTTATTTTCCCTGAAAATTAGCTCTTTTTGCTCTCTTCTTTATCTGTTTGTTTTGGCATTTATTACATCTAAACAATATTTTTCTTGGATTCTTCATGATAATATTTTCCTTGTGACATTCATGTACTCCATAACTAGTTTTCAAATAAATCTAGCACACTATACCTCCATGTTCTGTTTAGCATGAAACAGGCTTGCATGAAGAATCTGGGTAAACATTTTGATCAGTTTCACTATTATTTTGTTATTACTTTCACCAGAGAGGAAATTTAAAAACTCTACATTTTTCTCTATGAAAATTTCTTATAGAAAAGTAAATAATTTTATTTTTCTACAACTTTATTATTCTTTTCTATGAGATAACATGTATATGAAAATGTATTATATAATAAGTTAAAAGTATTTTCCCATACAGTGAAATGTTTTCTCTCCTAACGTAATTAGTCTGTATGGTTGGTCATATCCTATAATTTTTTGGTTGTGTTTTTCCTTTTGTTTTCTTCTTTAAAACTGTTACTGTTTTAAAGAAGAATTTTAAAGGAACTTTGATACTAAAGAAAGACATACTGAAAACAGATGATTCCGCTTATCCTTTTTTGTTGAGCTATCAGGAGAGGATGCCCGTTCTCACTGTGAGAACAATATGGAACTCTGTATTGGCAGAACTCTCAGGTGTGGCTGCTAGGAAGCTAAGTAATGGTGGTTGCTCTGTGAGCTGCCATTTCACCAGTGAACACTTCTGTTATCTACATTTGTGTACTCCAGACACACTGAAAGCATAAAGTCAAGCTAAGAGCTCTTGTTGCTGAATGAAAGATACAAGTGGAGATGAAAAGGCTCTAAATACTGCAAGAATGACAGTGCAGCAAGTTCTAGAAAACATTTGGTTTGAGTACATTTAAAGGATCCAAATGCTAACAGCAACAATGTCTTGCAAAATACCCAGCACTGGGAAGGCAAAGAACGTCAAATATGCTGTGTAGTCTCAACTGTGATAACAAAAAATGTTCTGGAACTATAAGAGCCCTGAAAGTAAAAATATGGCAACAAGTATCACTGTGGTTTTAATTCCATTTGGCTGGATGGCATGATTTGCCTTGCATACGATAAAAGATTTCTAGACAAAATTTTAAGTAAAGCATTATTTTCACTGCCTCACAAATCTCTTCTTGCCTTCATGTACAAGGATACTTCAAAAAAATTCATGGAAAAAGTGGAATTAAAGATTTTTGTTCAGTAGGTCATTCAAGAAATCAAAAAATTTCTAGAAACAAATGAAGACAACAGTACAATATATCAAAACTTACGGGATACAGCAAAAGCAGATTTAAGAGGAAAGTTTATAACAATTGGTGCCAACACAAGAAATTGGAAAGGCACCAAGTAAATGAGCTTCCAGTGCATCTCAAGGATCTAGAGAAACAGCAGCAAGCCAAACCCAAAACTAGTAAGGGAAAAGAAATTAAAATTAGAGAAGAAATCAAAAAATTTGAAAGAGAAAAAATACAAAAGATCAGCAAAACCAAGAGCTTTTTTTTTTTTTAAAAATAAACAAAATTCACACACCATTGGCCCAACTAACCAAAGGAGAGCGAAGACCCAAATAAATAAAATCAGAGATGAAAAAGGAAATGTACTAACAGACACCACAAAGATAAAAAGAGTCATCAGAAATTATACAAAGAGTTGTATGCAAACAAACCAGGGAACATAGGAGAAGCGGATAGATTCCTGGACACATACAGCCCACCTACCTTGAGCCATGAAGATAGAGAAAACCTTAACAGACCCATAACCAAGACAAAACTGAATCAGTGGCCAGCGCCGCGGCTCAATAGGCTAATCCTCTGCCTGCAGCGCCAGCACACCGGGTTCTAGTCCTAGTCAGGGCGCCAGTTCTGTCCTGGTTGCCCCACTTCCGGGCCAGCCCTCTGCTGTGGCCCAGGAGTGCAGTGGAGGATGGCCCAAGTGCTTGGGCCCTGCACCTGCATAGGAGACCAGGAGGAAACACCTGGCTCCTGGCTTCGGATCAGTGTGATGCACCGGCCGCAGCGCGCTGGCCGCGGTGGCCATTAGAGGGTGAACCAATGGCAAAAGGAAGACCTTTCTCCCTGTCTCTCTCTCTCTCACTGTCCACTCTGCCTGTCAAAAAAAAAAAAAAAAACTGAATAAGTAATAAAGATCTTCCCAACAAAGAAAAGCCCAGGACCAGATGGCTTCGCTGCTGGATTCTACCAGAAATTTAAAGAAGAACTAACTCCAATTCTTCTCAGGGTATTCAGAAAAATTAAAAGGGAAGGAATCCTTCCAGATTCTATGAAGCCAACATCACCTTAATTCTTAAACCTAAAAAGGATGCAACAGAGAAAGAAAACTACAGATCAAATTCTCTGATGAACATAGACATAAAACTCCCCAACAAAATTCTAGCCAATCCAATCCAACAGCACTTCAGAAAGATCATTCACCCGGACCAAGTGAGATTTATCTCTGGTATGCAGGGATGACTCAACATTCACAAATCAATCAATGTGATACATCACATTAAGAAACTACTGAACATAAAGCATATGATTATTTCAATAGATGCAGAGAAAGCATTTGATAAATACAACACCCTTTCATGATGAAAACCCTAAGCAAAATGGGTCTAGAAGGAACATTGCTCAACACAATCAAGGCAATCTATGACAAACCCACGGCCAGCATCCTATTGAATGGGGCAAGTTGGAAGCATTCCCACTGAGACCTGGAACCAGAGAAGAATGCCCACTCTTACCATTGCTATTCACTAAGGTCCTGGAAGCTTTAGCCAGAGCTGTTAGGCAAGAAAAAGAAATCACAGGGATACAAAATGGGAAGGAGGAAATAAAACTACCCCTATTTGCAGATGACATATTTATAGAGGATCTGAGAGAATCCATTAAGAGACTATTGAAACTCATAGAATATTTTGAAGTAGCAGGATATTAAATCAGTACACAAAAATAAACAGCCTGTGTATACACAGACAATGCCAAGTTTAGGTTGATCTTCTAAAATCAGTCCCATTCACCATAGCTACAAAAAAATCAAATACCTTGGAATAAATTTAATCAAGGATGTCAAAGATTTCTACAATGAGAATTAGAAAGCATTAAAGAAAGAAATTGAAGAATGTGGGGAGCAATCCGGACTGGACTGAGTTACTGGAATTAAGACTTATTCTATGCATCTGCTCTCCCACAATATGGCGCTGGGAGAGAAGTAAACAGCTTCCGCACAGCTGCCTCCAGTTCAACTAATAAACTGTAGGACTTGCTATTGATTGGAGGAGAGCAGCGTACTCGGCGTGTGGGCAGCCGAGTTAGGATTGGCGGAGGAGGACTATAAAGGAGGAGAGAGACAACATGCACCAGGAACATCTATGGGGAACATCTATCTGAAGGAACACCCGTGCAGCCCCCCAGAGAGCCGGCCGGCGGTGTGCCGCTCCCCCGCGGAAGTGGGGAATGTGGCCAGGGGGAACTGCCCTTCCACGGAGGTGGAAGGGATAGTAGCCAACCCGGGAAGAACCAGCAGCAAACCCGGGGAGGGCCGAGCAGACGAAAGAACAGCGCAGGGTCCTGTGTCGTTCCTCCACGAAGAAGGGGAGCGACAAAGAAGATAAAAAAAACGAAAAAATCTTCCATGTTCATGGATTGGAATAATCAGTACCATCAAAATGTCCTTACTTCCCCAAGTAGTTTACATATTCAGTGCCATACCAATCAAAACAGCAAGGACATTCTTCTCAGATATAGAAAAAAATGTTGTTGAAATTCATATAGAAACACAGGAGACCCGAATAGCTAAAGCAGTCTTTTTTTTTTTTTAAGATTTATTTATTTATTTGAAAGTCAGAGTTGCACAGAGAGAGGAGAGGCAAAGAGAGAGAGAGAGAGAGAGGTCTTCCATCCACTGGTTCACTCCCCAGTTGGCCGCAATGGCTGGAGCTGCACCGATCTGAAGACAGGAGCCAGGAGCTTCTTCCAGGTCTTCTACATGGGTGCAGGGGCCCAAGGACTTGGACCATCTTCTACTGCTTTCCCAGGCCATAGCAGAGAACTGAATCAGAAGTGGAGAAGCCAGGATAGAACTGGCGCCCACATGGGATGCCGGGACTTCAGGCCAGGGCATCAGCCCATTGTGCCACAGTGCCGGCCCCATAAAGCAATCTTATACAACAAAAAAACAAAGCTGGAGGCATCACAATACCAGATTTCAAGACATACTACAGGGCAATTGTAATCAAAACAGCCTGGTACTGGTACAAAAACAGGTGGATAGACCATAGGAACAGAATAGAAATGTCAGAAATCAATCCAAGCATCTACAACCAACTTATATTTGACCAAGGAGCTAAAACCAATCCCTGGAGCAAGGACAGTCTCTTCAGCAAATGATGCTGGGAAAACTGGATTTCCACATGCAGAAGTATGAAGCAAGACCCCTTTCTTACACCTTACACAAAATCCACTCAACATGGATTAAAGACCTAAATCTATGACCCGATACCATCAAATTATTATACAACATGGGGGAAACCCTGCAAGACATTGGCACAGGCAAAGAGTTATTGGAAAAGACCCCAGAGGCACAAGCAATCAAAGCCAAAATTAACAAATGGAATTACATCAAACTGAGAAGCTTCTGTATTGCAAAAGAAACACTCAGCAGAGTGAAGAGGCAACTGATAGAATGGGAGAAATTATTTACAAACTATGCAACTGATAAAGGATTAATGACCAGAATCTACAAAGAGATCAAGAAACTCCACAACAGCAAAACAAACAACCCAGTGAAAAAATGGGCAAAGGACTTAAACAGATATTTTTCAAAAGAGGAAATCCAAATGGCCAACAGAAACAAGAAAAAATGTTCAGGATTGCTAGCCATCAAGGAAATGCAAATCAAAACCACAGTGAAGTTTCACTTCATCCCAGTTAGAATGACTTCCATCCAAGAATTAACAGATAGCAAATGCTGGCGAGGATGTGGAGAACAAGGTACCCTAATCCACTGTTGGTGGCCATGTAAAGTGGTGAGGCCACAATGGAAGACAGTATGGCTATACCTCAGAAATCTGGTCGGTGCCATGGCTCACTATGCTAATCCTCTGCCTGTGGCGCCGGCACTCTGGGTTCTAGTCCTGTTGGGGCACCGAATTCTGTCCCAGTTGCTCCTCTTCCAGTCCAGCTCTCTGCTGTGGCCCGGGGGGCAGTGGAGGATGGCCCAGGTCCTTGGGCCTTGTACCCGCATGGGAGACCAGGAGGAAGCACCTGGCTCCTGGCTTTGGATCGACGGGGCACAGCGCACTGGCCACAATGTGCTGCCCATAGCAGCCACTTGAGGGGTGAACCAATGGAAAAAGGAAAACATTTCTCTCTGTCTCTCTTCTCTCTCTCTCACTGTCTACTCTGCCTGTCAAAAAATAATAATAAAAAAATTAAAAAAAAAAAGAAATCTGAATACAGACCTACCATATAGTCCAGCTATCCAACTCCTAGGAATTTACCCTAGGGAAATAAAATCAGTAAATAAAAGTTATCTGCACCCTCATGTTTATTGCAGCTCAATTCTCAATAGCTAAGACATGGAATCAACCCAAATACCTGTCAGCTAAAGGCTGGATAAAGAAATTATGGGCCGGCTCACTTGGCCCTGGTGCTTGGGCCCTGCACCTACATGGGAGGCCAGGAGGAAGCATCTGGCTCCTGGCTTCAGATCGGTGCAGCGTGCCGGCTGTAGCGGCCATTTGGGGGGTGAACCAACAGAAGGAAGACCTCTCTCTCTGTCTCTTTCTCTCACTGTCTAACTTTCCCTGTCAAAGAAAAAATTATAGGATATATACACCATGGAATACTACATAGTGGTTAAAAAAATGAAATCTAGTCATTTTCAACAAATAGATAAGTCTGGAGAACATGATACTTAGTGAAATAAGGGACAAATACCATATGTTCTCCCTGACCTGTGAAAACTAACAGAGCACTTGAAAGGCAATCTGTAGAAGTAAAATTGACACTTTGAGAAGTAATGATTTGAAAAGCCATTGTCTTGACTGTTGAGGAACAGTTTTTTTTTTTTCCATACTATCTGTTGAACTCTTAACATAGAGTAAAACATGTATGTATAGTCAGTAAAATAATAAAAGTGGGAATGAGAGAGGGAGGAGGAAGAGGGGTGGGAGTATGAGTGTAAGGGCTGTTAAAGTGGAAAGAATCACTGTGTTCCTGAAGTTGTAATTATGACATGTATGAAGTTTGTAACTTTAAACTGTATAGTTTTGTATAGGGTTCTGTTTACTTACTTCTAAGGGTACAGTATAAAAACTTGCCTTGGGACCCCAAACCTCCTTACGCTTGGTGGTAAAAATACCATCTTAAGTGTTAAAGTGATCACATGGATAGGATTAAGTGTTTGGTAATAATAGTAAATAGAATTAGAAGAAGTGAATGCTCCAACACAGCTGACTCATAAATGACATTGCTTTAAGTAGCTCACTGACCTCAAAATCTGCCCTTAAGGTATCTGGCCTGGCTGAAAAGCCCACAAGGGCATTTCAGGCATGGAAGCCAAGACATTGTGGCAAAAAATGTCCTACATGAAGAACCTCAGTGGGTGAGACCCCAGTGGAAAGAAATGATCATCAAATAAAGAGATAATTTTCTCTGAATGGAGGATATAACTGCTGTTTTGCTTATGGCCTTGTCTAAATACTAATCAAGTTTGTGGATTCAAAAGGCTTCCATGGCCTAAATAGCTCATGTCAAGAGCCTTGAGTGTGGCCGGCGCCGCGGCTCACTAGGCTAATCCTCCACCTGCTGCGCCGGCACACCGGGTTCTAGTCCCAGTTGGGGCGCCAGTTCTGTCCCAGTTGCTCCTCTTCCAGTCCAGCTCTCTGCTGTGGCCCAGGAGTGCAGTGGAGGATGGCCCAAGTGCTTGGGCCCTGCACCACAAGGGAGACCAGGAGGAAGCACTTGGCTCCTGGCTTCGGATTGGTGCAGCGCACCAGCTGTATTGGCCATTTTGGGGGGTGAACCAATGGAAGAAAGACCTTTCTCTCTGTCTCTCTCTCTCTCTGTCTAACTCTGACTGTCAAAAAAAAAAAAAAAAAAAGAGCCTTGAGTGATCACTGATGTCATACATAAGAGTATTAACTGTTAAATTAACAACAGGAGTTACTGTGCTCTAACTTCCATGCAGGACCTCTGTCCTCAAAGAGTTGTATTATAACTATGTTTAAGTGCTCCCAAAAGAGGTATCATTCTTGGTGCTTCTTTAAAGTTAATTAAGTTTCTAAAAAAAAAAAGGAAATTAACTTCAAGGTGCAATGACTTTGAACAGTCCTTTTCTCGACTATTGAGGAATAATAATTTTTTTTATTTGACAGGTAGAGTTATAGATAGTGAGTGAGAGAGACAGAGAGAAAGGTCTTCCTTCCATTGGTTCACTCCCAAATGGCTGCTACCGCTGGTGCTGCACCAATCTGAAGCCAGGAGCCAGGTGCTTCTTCTGGTCTCCCATGTGGGTGCAGGGGCCCAAGCACTTGGGCCCTCCTCCACTGCCCTCCTGGGCCACAGCAGAGAGCTGGACTGGAAGAGGAGCAACCAGGACTAGAACCAGTGACCATATGGGATGCTGGTGCTGCAGGCAGAGGATTAACCAAGTGAGCCACGGTGCCGGCCCCGGAATAGTAATTTTTTATTGTGCAAACTATTGAACTCTTTAGTTAGTATAGAGTTGGTCTTTTGTGTATAAAGTTAATTGAAAATGGATCTAGGTGGAATTAGGACTGGGAATGGAGAGACTGGAGGAGGAGGGGTGGGAGTGTGGGTGGGAGGGTGGGTATGATGGGAAGATCACTATATTCCTAAAATTTTACTTATGAGGGGCCAGCGCCATGGATCACTTGGTTAATCCTCTGCCTGCGGCACCAGCATCCCATATGGTCGCCAGTTCTAGTCCCCTTTGCTCCTCTTCCAGTCCAGCTCTCTGCTGTGGCCCGGGAAGGCAGTGGAGGATGGCCCAAGTGCTTGGGCGCTTGCATCCGTGTCACAGATCAGGAAGAAGCACCTGGTTCCTGGCTTCGGATAGGCACAGCGCCGGCTGTTGTGGCCATTTGGGAGGTGAACCAATGGAAAGAAGACCTTTCTCTCTGTTTCTCTCTCTCAATGTCTCACTCTGTCAAATAAATTAAAAATTAAAAAAAATTTTACTTATGAAATGCATGAAGTTTCTATTCCTCAAATATAAGGTTTCTTTGGGGGAAAAATAAGATGTTTGTTTTTATGCAAAAAATTGAAATGCTTGCATAGTTTTTCACAATACATATTTTCCATGTATGAGATTTATGAAGATGTTTCATATACATAAATGCAATTTTTACAGCAAAATAAACATATAATTCCATTTTCAATGAATTTTTTGAAGTATTCTTGTTAATAAGCTAATTGCAAATTGAAGCTACTGTTTAGCATCTTACTCATAGAGGAGTGGTGAACTTCCTTTGTTTGGCATGCAACTGAAACAACCTTAAATATATTTAAAAACATGGTTAGTGTTGTGGCACAGCCAATGAAGCCACCACTTTGTATGGCAGCACCCCATTTTGGAGTGCTGGTTCAGGTCCTGCTGCTCTGGTTCAAGTCCAGCTTCCTTCTAATGAGCGCGGGAAGGCAGCTGATGGTGGTGCGAGTGCTTGGGCTCCTAGCAACCATGGTGCAGAGCTGGTGTAGTTGCTGGCTTTTGGAAGTTCCTTCTGTTTCTGTCTCTTTTCATCTCTCTGTACCCTGCCTTTCAAATAAATAAATAAATAAAACTTTAAACACATTAAAAATGCTTAATTCTAGATTAGGGTTTTTGTGCTCCAGCACTACTGATATTTAAGCTAGATAATTCTTTGTTGTGGGGGCTCTCCTGTGCACTCTAGGTTGTTCAGCAGCATCTCATCTTGCACCCACAGATCCCAACAGCATCTCGCCCACCCTGTTCTGACAGATAAAATGTCTGTAGACATGGCCAGTGTTCTTGAAGGGAAAAACCCCTGCAATTGAGAGTCATTGCTCTAAATTCCAGTCGTGGGACAGTTTTCTCTATGACAGCGTGATGTGAAATATTTGCAGCATCAATGAATGATTTTGTATTGAGGAATATAGATTTCACTCTTCCCAATTATACCAACCTTTCAAAAATGGAGAAAGAAAAGATGGTTTGTTTTTTAAAAAATAAAATTTGCAACTTTACTTGTGATCAAGAATGGCAAAGATGCTGTTACATGAATTACTTAATTTTGAGGCGTTTCATGGTCAAAATGAATAATATTTACAATCTGCAATTTACATACACTTCAGAATGTCATGCTGTACACTTTAAATCCTTACAGTTTTAACTGAGTATTAAAAAAGCTCATTGTCATTCTGCCTTCAAAACTTGATGGTCATCATTTATTCACTGGATTATTGCATACCACTTGGTATGCTTTGCCTGGTGCTTCTAGTGGTAATGTGCTAAGGCTTTTAAAGCTATTATACATGTAACATTAGTTTTTGCTTTTTTTCATACAAAGAGGTCCTCCCTAGATACAAATATGTAAGAATGCTCTTCCCTTTTCATATAGTAGATATACTAACACCCCATGGTAGTACAAATAGATCTCGTTGGAATGGAAAATACTTTGGCATCACATTAAATGTCAGCATTTCTAGGACATGACAGATCCTAAATTTAGGAGGGCTTCTTTCTCAGTGAGAAAGTGGCACAGATGATTACCTGGCAGCAGACACTTTTTCATGTTCACTAAATTGGGATTTATGGATGCAAGGTACTCTGGTACATATTGCAACACATCCTACCTTCCTTCAAATTATTTTCACTCTAGACAGACTAGAGAAAAGACTAAAGTTTCTGAGAAGCTGTTTCAAATCATATCAATAATATGAAACCTATTGAAAGGTTAAATATCATGAATTTTAGTAGAGAACTTAAGATAGCAAGGCACAGAATCCAGAAGAGGAAAAGGTCACTGCAGGACCTTAAATTACCATGTGAGATTTGACTAAATTACCTGAAAGGTGACCGGGGAAGGCCTTCCAGAAGGAAGGTTTTTCCGAAAGGGCAGAATGGGATGACAAAGAGCGTGGCAGAGGCCTTAGTCTTTTAATTAAACTTGTTTCTAACGGACAGGATCAAAGTTGCGGTAGAGGCCTTCCCAAGGTCGGAAGAAGAAAAAGAGAAGCATCTGTCCTGGGAATGGAATGTGGTTGTCTGCTGGCCTATGAATGTTTCAGCAGTAGTTACTATCTGCTTATATGACCATTCTAGGTTCTGCTTGTTAGTCCAGAGCAATCATGCTTAGCCTCGCCAGAGAGCAGACGGCTCAGTATGTGTTCCCATGTGCAGTAGAGTATTAATCCTGTGGCCACCGTGTAACATTAGAAAATGCAATCAAATGTATGCACGTAACCACATAAGGCAGACAAAGAGGCTAAAGCCACATATAAGGGAAAACCTTTTCCTAAAATAGGATTTGGATAAGAAATTCCACCTAGGCCTTTTGTTGGAATAATAAAAGGCTATTTCCTGTTAAAAGACCTTGGTATCTTGTCTCGGGTACAAGAGGTTGGTTGAGATCATTTTGGGGAAGGTTTTAAGGGTTATGCATGGGAAGCAGGGCCCGGCTCCCACAACATGGCGCTGAGAGGGAGTAAACAAGTCCTACATGGGGGCTTCGGCTGCTTCATCAATTTGACTAATGAGCTGCAGGAGCTGACCCAACCTCTGATTGGGAGAAAGCGGCGTGCTCAGCACGCGGGCAGCGGAGCACGGATTGGTGGAAGAGGACTATAAAACGGGACTCAACTGCACTTTCGGGGACAACTACTGTCTCTGGGCTGGTGGAGAGTCGGGTGGAGGGTTCGCTGGGGAGTTCGTTATTTCGGTCTTCTCCTTACCTGTTCTTGCGTTGCTATAGAAGAAACCTACAGCAAGGGAAATACAGCGTCCGGTCCGGTGCTGCTCCTCCGCAAGCAAACAGTTATGCTTCATTAATTTTTCTTGATGCTTTAGAAGGTGGCTTCAGTGTACCAGTGTCTGAATATGATGAACTAATAATAGTGTGCAGTGAGGACAATGGAGTGATGAACCCATGACAAAGAGAGCGGAAGAGGAAAGTATGAAATATATGAGGAATGTGTAGATATTAATTATATAATTAACTTTCAGGGTCAGCAGAAATTGATCCTGTAGTTACTTTTCCTGCATACCATTTCTAGTTTTTTAAATTTTTTTTTTTATTTGACAGGTAGAGTTTTAGACAGTGAGAGAGACAGAGAGAAAGGTCTTCGGTCCATTGGTTCACTCCCAAATGGCCGCTACGGCTGGCGCTGCACCGATCCGAAGCCAAGAGCCAGGTGCTTCTCCTGGTCTCCCATGGGGTGCAGGGGCCCAAGCACTTGGGCCATCCTCTACTGCCTTCCTGGGCCATAGCAGAGAGCTGGCCTGGAAGAGGAGCAGCCGGGACTAGAACCTGGCACCCTATTTTCCACAGTGGCTGGAATGATTTACATTCACATCAACAATGTGTAAGTGTTCCTCTTTGTCCACATCTTCACCAGCATTTGTTACTCTCTGTCTTTTGGATTTTAGCCATTCTGATAGGAATGAGGTGATATCTCATTGTGGTCTTTTTTTTTTTTTTTTACTTCTTGTCTTTTTTTTTTTTAACTTTTATTTAATGAATATAAATTTCCAAAGTATAGCTTATGGATTACAATGGCTTCCCCCACCACCCCATAACTTTCATTGTGGTTTTAACTTTAATTTCCTTGATGGCTAGTGATGTTGAACATTTGCTCATCTATTTGTTGGCCATTTGTATTTCTTCTTTTGATAACTGTCTATTGATATCTTTCACCTGTTTCTTAACTGGACTGGTTGTTTTCTTGTTGTTGAGTTTTTAAAATTGCTGATACATTCTGGATATTATTCCTTTGTCCAGTAGGCAGCTTGCAAATATTTTTTCCCATTCCATTGGATTTTTCTTAACTCTTTTGCTTATTTCCTTTGCTGTGCAAAAGCTTCTGAGTTTGTTATAATCACAATTGTTTAGTTTTGTTGCCTGTGCTTTGGGGATCTAATCCAAAAAGTCATCACCTACATCCATGTCTTGTAGTGTTTTCCCTATATTTTCTTTCAGCAGCTTCATAGTCTCAGGTCTTAAATTTAGATCTTTAATCCACCTTGAGTTGATGTGTGTTTATGGTGAGAAGTATGGACATAGTTTAATTCTACATATGTAAATCCAGATTTGCCAGCACCATTTATTGAAGAAATTACCCTTACTCACTGAATGGTCAAAAATCAGTTGGCTGTATTTACATGGATTACTTTCTGGGCATTCTGCTCCATTACATGGAACATAATGGTATTTATTCCAGTACTATGCTGTTTTAATTACTGCGTCTCTGCAGTATGCTTTGAAGTTAGGTGTTGTGTGCCTACAGATTTATTCTTCTTGTTCAAGATCTCCTTGGCTGTTCTGGGTCTTTTGTGATTCCATATAAATATTAGGATTGATTTTTATATTCTGTAAAGAATGTCACTGGTGTTTTGATGGGGATTGCATTGAATCTGTAAGTTGCTTTAGGTAGTATAGACATTTTAATAATAAAAATCTTTCACTACATGAGCAAGGAACATCTTTCCAATTTTTTGTGTACCTAATGATTTCTTCCATTAATGTTTGATAATTTTCATTGTAGAGATCTTTCACTTCTTTGGCTAAATTTATTCCTAAATATTTGATTTTTTTTGATGGCCATTATGAATAGAATTTCTTTCTTGGTTTCTATTTCTGTGAGCTCATCATTAGCATACACAAAACCTACGTTTTTGTATGTTTATTTTGTAACCTGCAACTTTATTGAACTGATTTGTCAATTCTAACAGCTTTTTGGTGGAGTGTTCAGATTTCTCCACGTACAACACCATGGAGTCTGCAAACATGGGTATTTGACTTCCTCTTTTCCAGTTTCACTTCCCTTTATTTCTTTCTCCTCCCTAATTCCTCTTGTTAAAACTTCCAGTAGTATTTTTTTTATTTTATTTTTTTATTTTTGACAGGCAGAGTGGACAGTGAGAGAGAGAGCCAGAGAGAAAGGTCTTTGCCCTTGGTTCACCCTCCAATGGCCGCCGCGGCCGGCACACACTATATTGAGTGAGAGTAGTGAAGGTGAACATCCTTGTCTTGTTCCAGATCTCAGGGCAGATGCTTTCAGCTTTTCCTCATTCAGTATTGGCTATTGGTTTGTCATAGGTAGTCTTTTTAATTTTGAGGTATGTTTCTATTATATTTAATTTCTGGAAACTTTTTATCATGAAGAGGTATTTAATCTTAGCAAATGCTTTCTCTGCAGCTATTGAAATGACCACATAGATTTTGTTCTTCATCATATTGGTGTGATTTATGATTTATTGATTCATGAATGTTGAACCACCCTTGCATTCCTAGGATAAATCTCACTCGATCAAGATGTATGATCTTTTTTTATGTGGTTTTAGATTAAATTTGCTAGTATTTTGTTGAGAATATTTTTATCTATGTTCATTAAGGATGTAGGTCAGTAATTTTTTTGTCTCCTGTCTTTGGTTGTGGTACCAAAAAAGTGGTTCACAGAATTCCATCCTGCTTAATATTTTAAAATAGCTTAAAAAGTATTGGAGTCATTTCCTCTTTGAATGTTTTGTAGAATTCAGTAGTAAAGCCAACAGGTCCTGAACTTTTCCCTGATGGAGGATTTTGATTACTGCTTCAGTTTCATTGCTTGTTATGGGTCTGTTTGGATTTTCTATATCTTCTTGATTTAATCTTGGTAGGTTATATGTATCCAGGAATTTATCCATTTCTTGGGGCTTTTCCAGTTTAGTAGCATATAGTTTTTTTTTTTTTAATTTATTTGACAGGTAGGGTTATAGACAGTGAGACAGAGAGACAGAGAGGAAGGTCTTCCTTCCATTGGTTCACTCCTCAAATGGCCACTATGGCTGGCACTGCACCGATCCGAAGCCAGGAGCCAGGTGCTTCCTCCTGGTCTCCCATGCGGATGCAGGAGTCCAAGTACTTGGGCCATCCTCCACTGCCTTCCCGGGCCACAGCAGAGAGCTGGACCGGAAGAGGAGCAACCAGGACTAGAACCTGGCACCCATATGGAATGCTGGCACCTCAGGTGGATTAACTAAGTGAGCCATGACACCGACTCCGCATATGGTTCTTTATAGTAGTTTCTTTGATCCTTTGTATTTCACTGGTGTTGGTTGTAATGTCTCCTTTTTCATTTCTAATTTTATTTATTTGAATGTTTTCTCATTTTTTATTTGCTAGTATGTCTAAAGGTTTATATATTTTGTTTATCTTTTCAAAACCAATTTTTTGTTTTGTTGATCTTTTTTTTTTAGTTTCAGTTTCTTTATCCTTCTTATTTCTTGCCTCGTGCTGATTTTGGGTTTCATTTTTTCTTGTTTTTCTAAGTCTTCAAGATAAGTAATTGGATATTTAATTTGAAACATTTCTCTCTTATAGTATAAACAGTTAATACTATAAACTTCCCTCTTAATGTTGTTTTGCTATATCCCACAGGTTTTGATATATTGTACTTTCATTTTCATTTATTTCAAGAACATTTTGAGTTCCTTTTTAATTTCTTCAATGACATATTTATCATCCAATAACATGTTTAATTTCTAAGCATTAATAAGTGTTTTATTGTCCTAGTTGTTGATTTACAATTTAATTCCTTTATGTTCTGAGAAAATACATAGTATGATTTGAATGTTCTTAAATTTATTGTGACTTGATTTGTGTCTTGATATATGGTCTATCTGTTGCACCCACTCATCAACTAAAATAGAATGTTACAAAAACCAGTGACAGTCATGTGTGAAATTTCACCCTGACTGTTGATGAGCAACTTAATATGTTATCCCTCTTAGTATTTTTTTTGTTTGTTCTACTTAATACTTTTGGTTGAATACTGTAATCAATACACAGTTATTCTTAAGTGCTGAAACTTAACTGAAAAGTGATTGCTGTTAAATATAAGAGTGGGAATAAGAGAGGGAAGAGATGTGCAATTCAGGACATGCTCAAGCTGACTTACCTCAAATAGTAGAATTAGAAACATACCAGGGGATTCCAATTCAATCCCATCAAGGTGGCATGTACCAATGCCATCTCACTAGTCCCAGTGATCAATTTCTGTTCACAATTGATCATAATGATAGGACTAAGAACCAAAGGGATCACAGAAACAAGAATAGTGTCTGCAAATACTAGCTGATAGAATCAAAAAGGGAGAGAAGGATCCAACATGGGAAGTGAGATACACAGCAGACCCATAGAATGGCAGATGTCCTAAACAGCACTCTGGCCTCAGAATCAGCCTTAAGGCATGCGGATCTGGCTGAAAAGCCCATGAGAGTATTTCAGGCATGGAAAGCCAAGACACTCTGGCAAAAAAAAAAAAAAAAAAAAAAAAAAAAAAAAACCAAAACCTAAATGAAAGATCTCTGCGAGTGAGATCCCAGTGGAAAGAACGGGTCATCAAAGAAGGAGGTACCTTTCTCTGAAGGGAGGAGAGAACTTCCACTTTGACCATGGCCTTGTCTAAATATGATCAGAGTCGGTGAACTCAGGGGGCTTCCATAGCCTTGGCAACTCATGACAAGAGCCTAGGGTGATTACTGATGCCATAAACAAGAGTGTCAATTTGTTAAGTCAACAACAGGAGTCACTGTGCACTTACTCCTCATGTAGGATCTTTGTCCTTAGTGTGCTGTACATTGAGATTTAATGCTATAACTAGTACTCAAACAGTATTTTTCACTTTATGTTTCTGTGTGGGAGCAAACTGTTGAAATCTTTACTTAATGTATGCTAAACTGATCTTCTGTATATAAAGAGAATCGAAAATGAATCATGATGTGAATAGAAGGGGAAAGTGGGAAAGGGGAGGGTTGTGGGTGGGAGGGACGTTTTGGGGGGGAAGCCATTGTAATCCATAAGCTGTACTTTGGAAATTTATATTCATTAAATAAAAGTTAAAAAAAAAAAAGAAGCAAATGAAAGACAAATGAGAGGGCAGGTAACCGATCGGGACCGGCCACTGATCGGGACCAACACTCCTACCGGAGTGCAGCCCCCAACAGTGGGTTACACAGCTTTTTATAGTATTCTGTCCACTAGGGCTCACAATTTTGAACCGGACCCCTGGTATGCAGTGAGCAATAAAAACCCAGAATATGGTTGTAAGATAACAATATCAATCCCAATAACAGATCCAAGATATGGTTGTAAGATAACAGTTAATGATAACAAACTCAATGACAGATCCAAAATGACAGTAAAGAACACATTTTGGTCAACCTAGTTCCTGGGAATTTGGGCCCACAGAGTTTCACAAGATCCACCCTTAGCCGTTAGTAAGCAAAGCCAAAATGTACAGAAGGAAGAGATCTGCAATTAGCTTTTAGCCACACTCACTCCATTTTGATTCTGATTTTACATATCCTAGAAAATATTCCATGTGTTGATGAGTGAAATTTTCTGTAAATATCTATTAGGTACATTTGCTCAATAATATGCTTCAGCTTCATTGTATCTGTATTGATTTTCTGTTTGGATGATCTGTCCATTGATGAGAGTAGGGTGTTGAAATCACCCACTATTATTGTATTGGAGTCTGTGTTTCTCCCTTTTGGTCTAATGATATTTGCTGTATATATCTGGGTGATCTTTTTTTGGGTGCATATATATTTATGATTGTTATGTCATATTGGTGAACTGAACCTTTGATCAAAATATATTGTCCTTCTTTTTCTATAGTTTTTGATTTAAAGTCTTTTTTTTTAATCTGATATCAAGATTGCTATTCCTGCTAGGTTTTGATTTCCATTTTCCTGGTATTGTCTTTTACTACACCTTCACTTTCAGTCTGTGTGTCCTTGTTTGTGAAGTCAGTTTCTTGTAGGCAGCATACAGTGGGGTCTTGTTTTTTTTTTTTTTTTTTTTTTAATCCATTCAGCCGACCTAAGTCTTTTGGCCTTGGAATTTAATCCATTTACACTCAAGATTAGTATTGATAGATAAATAATGCCTGTCATTTTGTTGATTGGATACTAATTATACCTGTTCTGTTAGTTACTGTGGTAGTGTTTTGTGTTTTCATGATGCTTACTTCTAATCCAGGACCCCCTTCAGCATTTATGGTAGGGCTGGTTTGGAGGTAGTGCCTTCTCTTAAGTTTTTGCTTATTTGGAAAATACCTGTTTCTCCTTTACTTTTAAAGGTTAGCTTCACTGGATACAATATTCGTAGTAGGAAGTTTTTTCTGGCCTGTAGGGTTTCTGCAGAGAAGCCTGATGTTATTCTAGTTGATTTTTCTTTATATGTAACTTGATGCTTTCCTCTTACTGTCTAGGATTCTCCCCTTGTCCATACTCTACAGTATGCCTTGGAGACATTTTTTCTTTGAGTCTGCTTGAGGTCCTTTGAACTGCTTTATCTGGATGTCCCTGTCTCTTTCAAGACCTGTGTCGCTCCCTGTCTTCGTGGAGGAACGACACAGGACCCTGCGCTGTTCTTTTGTCTGCTCGGCCCTTCCCGGGTTTGCTGCTGGTCCTTCCCGGGTTGGCTGCTGTCCCTCCACCTCCGTGGAGGGGCGGGCCCCCTGCCACTTTCCCCACTTCCGCGGGGGAACGGCGCACCGCCTGCCGGCTCTCTCGGGGGCTGCTCAGATGTTATCCGGATGTTCCTCTTAGATGTTCCTGGTGCATGTTGTCTCTCTCCTCCTTTATAGTCTTCTTCCACCAATCCCAACTCTGCTACCCACACACCGAGTACGCTGCTCTCCTCCAATCAGGAGCAAGTCCTACAGTTTATTGGTCGAACTGGAGGCAGCTGTGTAGAAGCTGTTTCTTCCTCTCCCAGCGCCATATTGTGAGAGAGCAGATGCATAGGATAAGTCTTAATTCCAGTAACTTAGTCTAGTCTCAGTTGCTCCCCACAGACCTGTAAAATTTTCAACTGTTTGCTTTAGCAGGTTCTTAATGACTTTTTCTTTTCCTTCAGGGATATTTATAAAATAAATATTTGGTCATTTAATGGTATCCCATATTTTGCATAGACTTTTTTCATTCTTTTATCTTTAGTTTTGCCTGTTTGAGTTATTTCCAAAGTGTTATTGTCAAGGTCAGAAATTCTTTCCTCCACTTGTTCTATTCTGCTGTTAAACTCTCATTAATGCTTTTGAATATTTAATTCTCAAAAATTTCTATTTGGTTCTTCTTAGTGATTTCCATTTCTTTAGTTCTATTTTAATTCATGTCACTCATGGATTTATTAATTTCTTTAATCTATCTATATTCTCTTGCATCTCAATGAGTTTCCTTACAATCATTATTTTGAATTCTGTATCTCTCATTTAGTAGATTCACTGTAATTCAGGATCTAATTCTGGAGGATTCTTGAGTTCCTTTGGAGGCATCATGCTACCTGGCTTCTTCATATCTCTTGTGTCCTTACTTACATTGATGTCTGCGTATCTAATGTAATAATCCCTTCTTCTTTATGGAATGGGATTTATTGGAAAAGTGTTTATGTTTTAGTTGGATGCAGGGTATCATGTGACTTGTTGCTTTGGCTTTGGTTCTGGGTGAGGCCAGGAGTGTAGTCTCTGAGTGATTCCTTTTGTCTTAATCAATGTCAGGTGTATCTGTAAGTGACACAGGGGTCTATCCTGCTGCTGTTAATACGGATAGAGGTGTGGCTTTGAGGTGAACATGGGTTTCCTAGGGTGTATATGTGCCGCCAACAGACAGTTCAGTGTCAGTCTCCCTGGGGATTGTGATACCCAGGGCCTTGTTCTTGGTGCTGTGGGAGACAAACTTTATTACCCCCTTGTCCCTCTGGTAAGCCTGATTGATGCTGGGTTTGTGGCACCAAATACTGTGGCTCTAATACTGCCTGATGTAGATGGGCCCTTCTTCAGGTCCTGCTGGGAGAGTCCAACTGGTGCTGTTTTTTTATAACACCAACAGCTCAAGTACTGGGGCTCTATTCCTACATGGAGACTACATGGTATATAGGAGATTTTGATATAGAGATTATAAGTCCAGACAGGTGAAATGCAGGTAGATTCTTCCCTAGGTCCACTGGGTAGATTCCAGTGGGACTGAGAAATTTCTAATTGCTATAGTCCTGGTGTTGCAGGGTACAGTGGGGTAATTATCCAGGCCTTCCAGGGTTGGGGTGGATTTTTTTTATGGGCTGCTGCTGGTTCCAGCCCCCCGAAGCTAAGGGGAATTCCCCTGGCTCATATAGCTCTGGGTTTAATGCCCAAAAAGTCCCACAGTTGTAGGATACAGGGAATCTGTGCTTTGCCATGCAAGTTGCCCTGGCTCTGACTCTGATTTTGGTAGGAGAAGAACAGAGGTCTGCTGTGTGAATTTTTGCTGTAGAGTTTAGTGCTCTTTGGGGGTGAAGGAAGGGAGGGAAGCAATGCACCTTCCCTTCTGGAAGCTGGGCAATTGCTCAGACCCCAGTCAGTTCCACAGGCAGAAGCGAAAGTCTCTGTGTGGCTGTGAATTCTCTCAGTTAAAACTGCAAGAGGCAGTCCTGCGGGACTGTTTCTTGTACTTCTCTTCTTCAAAGTGAGTCTGAGTGACTGAAGGTTGACAGCATCGCATGCTGTGGTGCACCATACAGTTCCCATCATGGAGCTAAGGGACTCGTTCCTCCAGTGACTGGAGTGTTTAATTCTTTGCCCTCTGCCATAAACTTGCCACACTCCCTTCCCTAGAACAGCCTGTGGCTGAAGTAGACATGGGGTCTTGGGAGAGAGTTGTAAAAACTTGAATGCCTTGTGTCATTTCAAGATATCCCAGAAGGAAAATTCTAGCTTGCAACTTCAGAATGTCCCTTGCTATGCATGTACCTCACCAAAACTTTTCCCTCTGAAAATACTGCTATCTTCCCTTCCCTTCCCATCCCAAGAGCTGTTTCTGGGATTTCATTGTAAATTGGAAGACATTGCTTCAGTCCTACTCTGCATCTCAAAGGCTGCTTCCAAGAAGCTGATCTGTGACTCTAGATATGGCTTTCCTACTCCTCTGTTTGCCTTTGCTATAATCTACATAAAATTTCACAATATTCCTTTCATTTCCCTCTCTCACCTCCCCTGTTAAGCTTTAAAAATAGACAACATGTCAAATCAATTCATACTGCTGTCATGTTTCATTCCTTAAAGACGGTTTTCACACAGGCTCCTCCAAAGTTCACATTTACATATTAACTGTGAAATCAGGTAGTGACTTACATAGCAATAGATCTTCTACTTTTGGAAGCTTTAAAATTGCTCCAATACAAACTTTTCACTAATATTTTTATCACCAATGTTTCCTCCTTCCCTGTTTTCTTTCTATATAATATTTGTCATGTCATTGCCACTTAATTATTGATCCAGGATCATATTCTCATTGAGAAAACAAATCCATTGGCCCAAATTATAAAAGCTTATATATGTTTTTCCTTTTGCTTTATGTGCCTTACCCCGCTGAATTTCAGAATAGCTGTTTGAAAAAACACAGGATAATTGAAAGTATTATACTTAGCATGTGTAGTGTGCAAATTCACTAAATTGGATGAAATATGCAAAGAGAAGAGCAACACAACAGTTTCTTCCCATTAAAAGTATTGAAAATTATGGA
Source organism: Oryctolagus cuniculus (assembly GCF_051225735.1). Classification (NCBI taxonomy): domain Eukaryota; kingdom Metazoa; phylum Chordata; class Mammalia; order Lagomorpha; family Leporidae; genus Oryctolagus; species Oryctolagus cuniculus. Next base: position 10,066,854 of record NC_142874.1, on the reverse strand, counting down.
GAAATTAGTTCTTTTATCATTGTATCTCAGATTGTCATAGCCATAAAAACTTTATTTTCACAAATACTAATATACTAAGTGGACACACACACACATACTCACACACACAAACCAAACACATAATTTCTTCATTATTCTGCATTAAAAGCTCATTTTCCCAAAAAATCTGCCATTTTGAGAAAATATATCTTTGACTTCTTTTTTTGCTTAATCTTAAAATATCCTCCCATATTTCCATTTTAATTTCTTGTTTAAGTGCATTTATAAACAAATTAAAGCTAATATTCATATTTCATAAAGTAGACAAGTATTCAAAACAATGCTTGTTCTATGGCCAGTAGACTAAGAAACATAAAATTAAACAGATTTTCAGTTTTTCATTTGGAGAAAGTAAGGTGCATCTTATAAGTGAAACAAGTCACTTATTAAAACTGAAAGATAAATCAAAAAATGGAGACAAGCTTAGAATTTTGGAGGCAACCACCAGAAGTACTTAGAAACTTATTTGCAAGTTAAGAGGTGACTCTTTATACTATTTATGTTTAAAATATTTGTTTACACAGCATTGATTTCTAAAACTGCATTCAAGTTTCATAAGCAAAACTCTTAAAGAGTTTTGCATAGATCAAAAGACAGTTTAGCTACTTCTGTTGAGAAAAATTTCTAGAGACCTAAAACACCAATCAAAGATCTATGTGTCTGTTAGCTGTTTCCTGGGCTAACAATCCCCCTTGTTTTTTTTTTTTTAACTTTTATTTAGTAAATATAAATTTCCAAAGTACAGCTTATGGATTACAATGGCTTTTCCCCTCCATAACTTCCCTCCCACCCGCAACCTGTCCCCCTTGTTTTACATCTTACCTATCTTCTCTGGATTGAATAAAAGGCACAGAAGGATTTTTTTTCCTCTTATTTTTAGATTCAGGTTGAGTTTATGTGGGCATAAGGACATCTCTTGTTCTTATGTACTTCTTCATTTGATGTCTTTTTTTAAACATTATTTAAGTATACAAATTCCATTTATTTCATGTATATAGATTTAGGATTATAGTGATACGTTCCAACATACCCTCTTTGTCACGCATTCTCCCATTCTTACACCTCCTTTCTTTCCTATTCCTTCTCTTAATTTTTAAAATGATCAACTTTCAGTTTACTTCATATTCATAAGATTAACCCAACACTGAGTAAAGAGCTAAAGAGTAAGAAGAAAAAAACACTGTTCCTCAACGGAAGGTACAAAGGCTACAAACAATCATCAAAGCACAAAAGGACAGTTTCATTCCTATACATTACAATTTTGATACTCTATTAGTTACCACAGGTCAGTGAAAACATATTGTATTTTTTTTTTTTTTGACAGGCAGAGTGGACAGTGAGAGAGAGAGACAGAGAGAAAGGTCTTCCTTTGCCGTTGGTTCACCCTCCAATGGCTGCCGCGGCTGGCGCGCTGCGGCCGGCGCACCGCGCTGATCCGATGGCAGGAGCCAGGAGCCAGGTGCTTCTCCTGGTCTCCCATGGGGTGCAGGGCCCAAGCACCTGGGCCATCCTCCACTGCACTCCCTGGCCACAGCAGAGAGCTGGCCTGGAAGAGGGGCAACCGGGACAGAATCCGGCGCCCCGACCGGGACTAGAACCCGGTGTGCCGGCGCCGCTAGGCGGAGGATTAGCCTAGTGAGCCGCGGCGCCGGCCTTTTTTTTTTTTTTTGAGACTGACTTATTTTACTAAGTATAATCATTTCCAGTTACATCCATTTTATTGCAAAAGTCAGGATTTCATTCATTTTTACAGCTGTGTAGGATTTCCTATTGTATATATAATTGATGGACATCTGGGTTGATTCCATATCTTGATTATTGTGAATTGAGCTGCAGTAAACATGGGGGAACAGATTACTTTCATATTTTAATTTTATTTCCCTTGGGTAAATTCCAAGGAATGAGAGGGCTGGGTCAGTTGGTATATCAAATTTCAGCTTTCTGAGATATCTTCATATGGTAGCTTCCACAATGGCAGTACTAGTTTATATTCCCACCAACACTGAATTAGAGTACACTTATCACTACATCCTCACCAGCATTTGTTGTTTGTTGATTTCTGTATGAGAGCCATTCTAACTGGGGTGAGGTGAAACCTCATTGTGGTTTTGTTTTGTATTTTCCTGATGGCTAGTGATCCTGAGCATTTTTTCATGTGCCTGTGGGCCATTTGAATTTCTTATTTAGGAAAAATGCCTGTTCAAGACCTTTGCCCACTTCTTAGCTGGATTGTTTGTTTCCATGTTGTTGAACTTCTTGAGCTCTTTATAGATTCTGGTTATGAATCCTTTATCAGTTATATAGTTTGCAAATATTTTTTCTCATTCTGTCAGTTGCCTCTTCATTTTGCTGAGCATTTCCTTTGCAGTACAGAAGCTTCTCAGCTTGATGTAATCCTACTTGTCTATTTTTGCTTTGATAGCCTGTGTTTCTGGGGTCTTTCCCAAGAAGTCTCTGCCTATGCCAATGTTTTGCAGAGTTTGCTCAATGTTCTCCTCTAGTAATTTGATTGTATCCGGTCATAGATTTGGATCCTTGATCCATTTTGAGTTGATTTTTGTATAAGTTGTAAGGCAGCAGTCTTGTTTCGTACTTCTGCATGTGGAGAACCATTTTTTTTCCCCAGTACCTACCTTTCGCTGGTGAGACTGTCTTTTCTCCAGGGATTGATTTTAGCTCCTTTGTCAAACATTAGTTTGTTGTAGATGCATGGATTGATTTCTGGAGTTTCTGTTCTGTTCCTTGGGTCTGCATGTCTATTTCTGGGCTAGCACCAGGTGGTTTGCTTATAAGTACCCTGTAGTATATCCTGGAACCTGGTGTAATGATGCCTCCAGCTTTGTTTTTGTTGTACTAGACTGCTTTAGCTATTCAGGGTCTCTCATGTTTCCATATGAATTTTAGCATCTTCTTTTTTCTATATCTGAGAAGAGTGTCCTTGGTATTTTGATTGGGATCTTATTGAATCGCTAAATGGCTCTCAGTAGCATGGACATTTTGATGATACCAATTTTTACAACCCACAAACATCAAAGTTTTTTTTTGTTTTTCTTTAATGTTTTATATTTTTCATCATTGAGATATTTCTCACCCTTGGTTAGATGTATCCCAAGGTATTTAATATTTTCTTTAGCTATTGTGAATGGATTGATTTTAGAAGATCCTTTTCAGCCATGGCATTTTCTATATATACAAAGACTGTTAATTTTTGTATCCTTCCTGTCACTTTACCAAACTCTTTTATATGTTCCAATAGTCTCTTTTTGGAGTCTTTTGGTTTGTTTATATATATATATATATATATATATATACACACATACATACACATATTATATATATAATATATATCAAATCATGTCATATATAATATATATAATCATGTCATTTATAATCATGTCATATATATATATATATATAAAATCATGTCATCTGCAAAAAGACATAATCTGACTTTCCTTTCCAATTTGTATCCCTTTGATTTCTTTTTCATGCATAATGGCTCTGGCTAAAACTTCCAGTACTATATTGAATAGCAGTTTTGAGAGTGAACATCCTTGTCTGCTTCCAGATCTTAGTGAGAAGGCTTCCAACTTTCTCAATTCCAGAAGATGCTGGCTGTGCATTTGTCATAAATTGCCCTCATTGTGTTGAAGAATGTTCCTTCTGTATCTAGTTTGCTTAAGTTTTTCATCATCAAAGGATACAGTATTTTATCAAATTCTTTCTCTGCATCTGTTGAGATAATCACATGCTTTTTGTTCTCAATTTGTTAATGTGATGTATCACATCTATTGCTTTGTGAATGTTGAACCGTCTCTGCATGCCAGGGATAAATCCCACCTGGTCTGGGTGAATAATCTTTCTGATGTCCTGTTGGATTCAGTTAGCTAGTATTTTGTGCCAGATTTCTACATGTGTGTTCTTCAGGGCTGTTGGTCTGTAGTTCTCTTTCTCTGTTGTATTTTTTTATGCTTTAGGAATTAAGGTGATGCTGGACTCATAGAAGGAGTTTTGGATGATTCCCTCCCTTTTAGTTGTTTTGAATAGCTTGAGAAGAATTGGAATTAATTCTTTGAATGTCTGGTCAAATTCAACTGTGAAGCCATCCAGTCCTGGGGTTTTCTTTGTTGGGAGGGTCTTTATTACTGATTCAGTTTCTGTCTTGGTTATTTGTCTATTTAGGTTTTCGATATCTTGATGACTCAATTTTTGTAGGTTGTATGTGTCCAGGAATTTATCCATTTCTTCTAGATTTTCCAATTTGTTGGCATATGCCTGTTTTTAGTAATTCCTGATTATTCTTTTTATTTCTGTGATATCTGTTGTTACCTTCCTGTTTTCATCTCTGATTTTATTATTATTATTTTTTCTGGGCAGGGGTGGCCAGAGAAGGGGAGATTTAGAAAAAAGAAAAAGCCACCCACCATTTTGTTGTTGTTGTTGTTTTCTTTTCTGATTTTATTAATTTGAGTCTTTTTCCTCTTTTTTTTTTTTGGTTAATTGTGCCAATGATTTATCAGTTTTGTAAAGAAACAGCTCATCATTTCACTGATCTTTTCTACTTTCTTGGTTTCAATTTTGTTAATTTCTTTGTTAATTTTAATCATTTTTTTCTCTCCCTAATTTCTGGTTTGGCTTGTTGTTTTCCTAGGTCCTTGAGAACATTGATAGTTCCTTTATTTTATGCCTTTCCTGTGTCTTAATATAGGTACTAATTGGTATAAACTTTCCTCTTAAAACTACTTTAGCTTCATCCCATAAATTTTTATATGTTGTATTGTCATCTTCCTTTGTTTCCAGAAAGTTTTTGATTTCTCTTTTGATTTCTTCCATGACCTACTGTTCATTCAGGAACATGTTGGTCAGCCTCCATATGTTTACTGATGTTCTCAAGATTCATGAGTTGTTTATTTCCTCTTCATTCCATTGTGGTCAGACGAGATACACAATATTATTTCAATTTTTTTTTAATTTGCTAAGACTTGCTTTGTGGCCTAACATATGGTATATCCTAAAGAAAGTTCCATGCACTTATGAGAAGAATATGTGTTCTGCATCTGTGAGATGAGAAGTTCTGTAGATGTCAGTTAGGTTCATTTGGTCCATAATGTAAATTAGCTCTGTTGTTTTGAATTGATTCCTTAATCATTAGATATCATTATCTTTGGATATGACCTTCTTTGTCTCTTTTAAGATTTTTTGTGTTAAAGTCCATTTTGTCTAATATTAGGATGGCTATACCTGCTCATTTTTGCTTTCAATTAGCATGGAATATCTTTTTCCATCCTTTCACTTTCAGTCTGTGTATATCTTTGTTGATGATCTGTGTTTCTTGTAGGCAGCAAATAGATGGATCTTGTTTCTTAATCCATTCTGCCATCTGTATCTTTTAATTGGAGAATTTAGGTCTTTTTCCATCAAGGTTACTATTGACTAGTAACAACTTGGTCTAGCCATTTTTCAACAAGTATTTTTCTTGTTTGTTTTGAATTTTCTTTGTACTTTCCTGGGAGATTTTCTGCTTTCACATTCTTTCAAAATGGTGACCATGTTTCTGTGTTTCTGTGTGTAGCACATTCTTCATCATCTTTTGAAAGGTTGGATGAAAGGTGACAAATTCTTTCAATTTCTGTTTGTTATGGAAGGTCTTTATTTCACCTTCATTCATAAATGAGAGCTTTGTAGGGTACAGTATTTTGAGTTGACAGTTTTTTTTCTCTCAATACTTGGACTATGTCTCTCAATTCTAGTCTGTAGCTATGAGTCTACTTGGGGATCCTCTGAAAATAATCTGGCATTGTTCTTGTGCACATTTTAGAATCTTCATGTTTTACTGCTGAAAGTTTGACTACAATGTGTCATGGTGAAGATCTTTTCTGATCATGTCTATTATTATTATTATTCCTATGCCCCTCTCACACTTGAATGTCCATTTCTTTGTCCAAATTAAGGAAGTTTTCAGTAATCATTTAATCAAATAAGGCTTCTAATTCTTTCCCTGTTTCCATGCTTTCAGGAACTCCTAAGAGCCATATATTGGGTGAGTTGATAATATCCCATAAATCAAAAATTTTCTTTGGTTTTTCTAATTTCTTCTTCTCCTCCTTCTTTTTTTTTTTTTTTTTGGTCTGATTGAGAAATTTCCAGATTTTTCTTCTAGCTTGGATATTCTTTCTTCTGCCTCATCAAGTCTGTTGTTAAGGCTTTCCACATTGTTGTGTTCCTCTGGGGGAGTCGTGTTGTCTTTCTTATTCTTGTTTCTTGAATTTCTGCATTTATTTTTAGGCATTTGTGGAAATACTTGTTGCTTTTCTATTCTGATGAATTTTGTCTTTGAACTCTGCTTCTTTGGCTTTGTGTGTGCTGGTGTGGCCAGGGAGCTCTGGTCAGTGTTCCTGGGTGGGGCAAGTATCTAGAGTGACAGCTATGTTGTGCATGGGAGATCTCTATTGTCAGCGGGGAAGAGGGTATGATCACCTCTGTTCCTGTAATCAAACCATCAGTTCCTCTCTGCTAAAGTGATCAATGTCCTGGGTCAGCCCACAGTGGGTGTAACACTCACCCGTTCTGCCACATGACCTGCACAAAGGATCTGTGTGGTCCTCGTGTGAATGTGGATCCTGCTACAGAGACCCACCACAGGCAGTCAGGAAGCTCTGAGCCTTTGGTGCCGCACACAGTAATTGCCCAGAGACCCAGCTACACCCCGTGCCCCATTTGCAGTCGCAGAGTTCCCACAGCCTCAGCACACAAAGTTCCACACTCACAACGTGCAGCGATGCACTCAGCCCCGTGAGCATTCTCAGAGCCAGCTGCCTGTGGGTTCTCCACCTTGGCAGTTTGAGCCCCAGAGCCCGTGATATGTTGAGAGGCTGGAAGCACCTCACATTCCTCCCTGGGTGTCTAGTTGCAGTCCTTCCAGCTAGACTCAAACTCAGTAGGGAATGGGGGTTTTTCCCTTTGGTAAATTTCCTGGGTTACACACGTGCACAAGAGCCACCACAGCCATTACTGATTTCAAAATGATGCTTTCTTCCTGCTTATTGCCAGCTATGGCAACAGAGCAGCCACAGAAGCCACCGGTGTCATGATGGTGCCTTGTCCCCGTCAGTGGCTGGGCACACACCCAAGAGCCTCCACAGCTGCTACTGATGTCAAACTGGCCCCTCCCCCAGCCAGTTGCTGGGTGCCTTTGTGGGTTGATAAGGACAGAGAAGTGTGCCCCTTTTCCACTGGATTAGGTGGGTACCCTTAGGGCCCCAGGCTGTATTCAAAGACAGTGTCTTCTGCCAGTCTCTCCCTCCAGCTGCATCACCACTGACACAGGCTGCTGCAGTCTGCTCTCACCTCTCTCCTGAAAGCTGGATTTCCTCTGGCTCTCAGGGCAGGGATCCTGTGTTTTGTCTGTGCGATTGCTGTGCTCCTGCACCTACCACGCTGTTCTGTGGAGTGCCTCTTTCTTTTGCAGAATGTTCACTGCCGATGTCGCTCCAGCTCTCCCCTGGGAATGCCGTTCCTCCACTCTTTTGCTACTATTTTCCCATAGCCTGAAACAGTGTGTCCTTTTCCTATTCCACCATCTTGGAAATCTATTTGATATCTTTCATTTTATAGTTCATCACTTGGGGAAATGAGGACTTAGAATTCAAAAGTTTAAAAGTAAATGCTGGGGCCAGATCTGTGGTGCAGCAGGGTAAGCTGTGCATGGTCTTTTCTGCTGGCATCCCATATGGGTGTCAGCTTGAGTCCTGGCTGCTCTGCTTCTGATCCAGCTTCCTGTTAATGAGCCCGGGAAACAGCAGAGGACAACCTAAGTCCTTGGGCCCCTGCACCCACATGGGAGACCTGGAAGAAACTCACAGCTCCTGGCTTCAGACCAGCACAGCTCCAGCCATTGAGACCATTTGGGAGAGTGAACTAGCATATGGAAGATGTCTGTCTATCTGTCTCTCTCTCCTTCTCTGTTTCTCCTTCTGTGTGTGTGTAACTCTATCTTTCAAATACATAAATACATCTATTTTTAAAGAAAATAAATAAATAAATAAATAAATACCGGATTAGAAACTGGACAGATTTATTCTCCTGAGATAATGAATGGAATGAATTCAGTTCTTGTCTCAAAGTGGTGTCATACCTAGCAAGATAGGTATACATGATGGGTAACCTAATAAGATTATTTAAGAGTGTTTCCAGGACAGCCAGATGGGGACGTGACTGAGGAGGGTTAGGGTGGCTCTTCTGGGTTGAGCAGCACTGCAGAGGGGTGTGGGAAGCTCTGAGGACGGTGTTTGTTGTTATGCATTCCCGAATGACCAACATAGTCGGATTGAGTTGGTAGGAAGTACAATACATAAAGCACTTATGTGTTGAAAAGAGGTGGTAATATGTATGAGCTAACAACATGTACAGCTTTATTTTTTATTTATTTATTTATTTTTTGACAGAGTTATACAGTGAGAGAGAGAGGCAGAGAGAAAGGTCTTCCTTCTGTTGGTTTACCCCCCAAATGACCAACACTGTTGGCACTCTGAGCCAATCTGAAGCCAGGAGCCAGGTGCTTCCTCCTGGTCTCCCATGGGGTGCAGGGCCCAAGCGCTTGGGCCATCCTCCACTGCACTCCTGGGCCACAGCAGAGAGCTGGCCTGCAAGAGGAGCAACCAGGACAGAATCCAGCACCCCAACCGGGACTATAACCTGGGGTACCGGTGCCGCAGGCGGAGGATTAGCCTAGTGAGGCACAGCGCTGGCCCATGTACAGCTTTATATGTTAGGATAAAGAATATGGATTATTTTGCCACCTAGGAAATGGGAAATTAAAAAAGATTTTGACTAGACAAGTCGTTAGTTAAAGTTTTGGGGAACCTGCTAGTAGTGTAAAACTGGATGAGCTGAAGTTCAAAACTGAGGTCAGAAGCTAAGATAAATGCATGAGTTACGTCTTGGTCTTTGCTGGTCTGGTTTCAAAACTACCCAGGCTGTTAATATGCCTTCACAGCTCTTTGAGTATTCAAACCACTTATATTTCCCTAAAATTCTTTTTCCTTTGCTCTTAACCATACCCAGTGCTATGCTCGAAAACATCTATCTGTCTTCCTTGACACTCTTCCTCCTTCCATATTTCATTTAAATTAATATGGGAGTTCATGTACTTTTAACAGACTAACTTCTAGTGAGTTTTATATTACAAGCAAGAGTGATTTTATATAAATTAGTTTCTTACTATAACATTAATAACATTTTATTAGCAGTGGCATATTTTAAAAATATACTGAAACATTTTACAACTTATATTTTTAAATAAATTTTATTCAAGGGTATTTAGTTATTTGCCATGTATATTGTCTTAAGAATTTTTAATTAATGTTATTAGAATCCTTCGGTATTTGATCTTCTGTATATAAAGAGAATTGAAAATGAATCTTGATATGAATGGAAGGGGAGAGGGAGTGGGAAAGGGGAGGGTTGCAAGTGGGAGGGAAGTTATTGGGGGGGAAGACATTATAATCCACAAGCTGTACTTTGGAAATTTATATTCATTAAATAAAAGTTAAAAAAAAGAATCCTTCAGTATTTTGGGAGAATGCAGCCATCAATTGGCAGAATAACATATGGAAAATATGTATTATTGTAATACTTCTTTATTATAATCAATAATTTTAATATTTGTTTTCCAGTAAGTGTGGTAAAGCAATGAGACTGACTACCTCTTAATCTAGGTTTACAGCATGATGATTAAATACAGAAAATATCTCAAGTATATGCGTCATACACACACACAGACATCACATCATGTGGTTCAATCTGTGATTCATCAAGTTACCTCAGAGAGGAATGTGAAAATCAGTGAAGGTGCAGAATGCGCGACTGGAATCCAGTTCCGGAGTTCACCTTATGCAGTTTTTGGGTGTCTAATTCCAGATGTCACCTCTCCAGGCTGAACCGTTTTTCCCTAAAATACGAGATGACTGGCCTAAACACTTGGCGATGTCTTCTTTGAAACAATAGTGGCTTTTAGAGATACATCACGGTTCTGTGGAATCAAAGACCCATATTTGCAATATTATTATTTTGTCTTGATTCCATACTTGTACAGATTTTGCACTAAGCTCCCATTCTTCGTGTTAAAACGGCAGTCTAGAGGTGACAAGGATGACTTTAGGAGAGGGCATAGTCACATCAACACAGCTCCAGGTCAAACGTCTCCTGTATCCACATCAATTTCATTCTTTCTCCCTGTGAACAAATGTTCCTGACAACTAGTTAGTAGAAACTGCTTCTATGATCTACTATACACTGACCAAAGAATACCTGCTGGTGGATTTGCTCTCTCCGTATCTTTCAGGCAGCAGTGAGATCTGGTGACTGATTCTCAGAAAACAATGTAAAGTTCTTTTCTCTCTTTCATAGTTCAAATGCCAACTCACATGTCTTGAATTTTCAGAAGTGTTTTTTGTAGCTTTGTATTTCAATATAAATTCTATCTGAATCATATCTTCCTATCTATAGTACAGACTTATAGAATTGACTTTGCTGATAATCTCTTAGTTAAATGAAATAAATGTCCTTTTAAGGTCCATTTAATGCAAGCTTCTAGGATTCCATTTTCCTCCACGAAAACGATAAAGTCAGGAAAGCAATTTGTTCTTCCTTTTTTTAATTTGAAGAAAAAATTCAAAGTATCTCAGTTCTAGAAAGTCACCAGTGTGCTGCTATTTATGGCTGAAATGTCCAAGTAAATGGATGTGGGACTTTATTCCAAAGAAAATGTCTTTTCTTAGAAACATAAATGACTCTGCTGCATAAGAGGAGAAAAAATTAGAAAAACAGTTCACATGTATGCCAGTTTGAAGAGGAAAACTGAAGGGAGGAATAATACAATGTATTATGTAGGAAACCCCCAAATCCCAAATGAACAGCTCTGAAAATTCCCTAACTTTGGATGAGGTATAGTAGAACAGAAGATAATTAGCCATTATGTATGTGAGTGTGATGCTGAAAACTAGAGCAGAAATAAAGTTGTGGCGCCACGCGGTAAGCCACCGCTTGGGATGTTCACATCTCCCATTGGACTGCTTGTTTGAGTGCTGGCTATTACGCTTCCAATCCAGATTCCAGCTACTACATGCAGGGAGACATCTGATAATGGGCCAAGTGCCATCCACCTGGCAGACTTGGGTGTAATTCCTGGATCCTGGCTTCTGTCCGGCTCAGAGCTGGCTGTTGCAGGCATTTTGAGTGTGAACCAGCAGACAGAAGATCTCTCTCTCTCTCTCTCTCTCTCTCTGTCTCTCTAGTTTTCAAGTAGATAAAAATGAATAAACATTTAAAAAAGAAAATAAAGTTGGTTAACAGTACAATCACAAAATCCTTCAGAGGTAGAGGTAAATGGTACAAAGAATCACATCATCTGCTTTGCTCTCTTAATGACACCTCAGAGACATAAGCAACTTCAGGAAAGGAGCGTCTCCTGTCCGGTTTGCCTGTTTCTCTGATATAGCAGTTCTCGGCATGCATGTGATTGTTATTCATTGTATGTTTTTCCTCTGGGTCCTTTATGCGTGGCATTTAGTGAGTACTAAAGGAGTATTTGTAGAATGAGTGACTGGATGGATACCTTGTTAAGAAAAAGAAATATGTCATATTTTTGAAAAAGGTTTATTTTTCTTCATTTTCAGTGAGGTCTAGAAAAGTCTTAATTTCTCATCCACTAAAAAATTCTACAAGTTTCACATGGTGACCGAGTAATGGAAAAGTAGGCTACTGCCCAGAGGCATTTAGCCACTGAAGAACTTTTTGTCAGGATGTGCAATGCAGAAATCACTGAGTGACTCTTCCCCCACCCCTTGTATCTATATATTATTTTGACCTTGCTGGATATCCCTCCTTGAACTGGAGTGAGAGAAGGGTAGAAAGTCATCATTGTGGGAACCTATTGCAGGATACAGGGTCAGGGACAATTTTAGAAGTAGCATCTTACACATTGCTAGATCATAACCAAGATCAACATTCCCCAAAGCATTCTTAGTCCAGGCAGGGCAATGTTACAGTAGAAGAAAAAAAGAAGCTAAATGTCGAGCCACAGAACGTGGGGACCCAAGGGAAGAGGGGCGTGTGGAAGGAGGGCAGATGCAGAGACATCCCCAGGAAAGATCTCAGAAGAGGTGGATCTCGTGCCATCTTTGGGCACAGAATTGTGTTGAGAAGAAATGAAGGGCCATTGCCGAATGGTGACATCAGACTTTGGCATCCATTTGGATGAAGAATTAGAGTAATAAAAATGAAAATGTCTGTGCTCTATCCCCAGACACTAAATCAGTGTGTCTTGGGAGTGGTGATCTGGGTTATGTGTTTCAAAGATCTGCATTGGAGTCCTGTTCTCCCTGATGTTACAGAAGCAATGATTCTAGTGTTTGAATGGCTTATTTCCACGTTATACTCTTAGGATTATCTTTTTAATTTCAGTTTTCAAAGTTAAACACAACACATAAATCAACACTGCAGAGTTGAGCAAATAAACAGCAAGCAGTCTCAGAGGGCCCACAGCTTTGAATTTTAATCTTGTGAGTTAACAGCTCAATGAGGCTGACCTTGACAAGCCATCAGCTGAGACAAACGTGAAGAATATCACAATCTATATCTTTTTAAACATACTTTAGCTTCTCCGTTATGCTCCAATTCTATCTGATGGCAGCTTCTGAGAAAACAATATTATTCCAGGACTGTGTTTAATTCAGAGTGTGTCCTCAGGCTTTGTAGTGGAGGCCACTGAGTTCTGGGAGCAGGGGTCCAAGTGGCCACTGGAATGGACGGTACCCTTGGTGCCTCCGAGACAGTCATGGCTCTCCCTGTCAGCTGTTCAGGTATTCTTGTTTCTGTTAGGCTCTGGCTATGTGATCCATGCCAATGTCCACTACCCACACCTTCCTTGTGCCCTGGAAACAGGCATTCTATTGGTCTGCTACTGTTTTACTTCTCTTTTTTTAAATGATTTATTCATTTATTTGAAAGGCAGAGTTACAGAGAGGCAGAAGCAGAGAGTTTTCCATTTACTGGTTCAATCCCCAAATGGCCTCAGTGACCAGAGCTGATCCAAAGCCAGGAGCCAGGAGTTTCTTCTGGGTACAGGGGCCCAAGGACATGGGCCATCTTCTACTGTTTTCTCAGGCCATACCAGGGAGCTGGATTGAAAGTGGAGCAGCCGGGTCTCAAACTGGTGCCCATATGGGACGCTGGTACTGCAGGCCACAGCTTTACCTACTATGCCACAGTGCCAGCCCCTGTTTTATTTCTTTTAAAGATTTTATTTATTTATTTATTTGAAAGTTAGAAATACAGAGAAAGAGAGCAAGAGAGAGAGTGAGCGAGTGCTTCTATCTGCTGATTCACTCCCCAGCTGGTTGCAACTGCCAGGGCTGGGCCAGGCTGAAGCCAGGAGGTTCCTGTGTGTGTCTGTGACAAGGGAGCAGGGGCCCAAGCACGTAGGCCCTCTCCACTGCTTTCCCACATGCGTCAGCAGGGAGCTGGATCAAAAGTGGAGCATCCAGGACTCGAAAAGGTGCCCAAGTGGGATGACGGCACAGCACTTGGAGGGTTAACCTTCTACGCCACAGCGCTGGCCCCTGTCTTTCATTTCTAACTAAAGTCTGGGCTCTCTCGGAAACTCAGCCACTTTTCCAACAGGCTGTGCTAAGATGGCACGCTCCTGTGGGACTCTCATTCCTGGCTTGGCACACACACACAAAACCTGAGTATAGATTGCCTCCCCTTTAGGAAGCCTAAGACTCGAATAAGAGCTGCTTTTATCTTCTCTGTTTTGGAGCTTAATGCTACGAGGGTATAGAACATTCCTTAGAGTTGTTTCCAACTTTGAGCATTTTGTTTTTTCTCCTACTCTTCTTTTTCTTTCCCTAACGCATGAGATTTCATGCTTTTTGAGCATCCAGGAGCTCAAATTTATCACTTTTCTCTTAATTCTAGTAAGTAGGGATCTTAGCTCTTGTTATTCATGAGATACTGGTCCTTGCAAAATGCATACAAATATTTTACATGAGCCCACAATTATTTTCTGGTCATTTAAGCTCTAAAACCCTCTTTTTTAAGATTTATTAATATCACTGTATTCTTTTTATAAAAAGATTCATCCACAACAGAATAAAAGCAAGGTTTTGTAGGAAAAATCTGTAAATGAAATGAATAAAGAAGAAAAAACAAAACTCGGAACATTAAAGAATACCCCCAAATGAAGCGTTAGACATACGAGAAAAGCCGTCTTAAATGTATAGTAAAATATATTTAAAAGAACCTTTAAAAAGTTGACAAATATTACAAAAATGCCATCTTGGATATTCCAAGTCCAACTGAACTATGTGCTGAGTGTAGTTTGTGAATGTTACCATCTAATACATATGTAGCAGTAGACTTCCTCAGATGGGCTCGGGCAGTCCCCACAAAGGTGAGAAATAATAAATTGTTGTTCTATATTACTACATGTGGATGGTTTACAATGCAGCAGTAGACAACTGACAAGGTAGTAAAAGTATTTACAATTTTCCATGAGTTCTGGGATGTTCAGAAGAGAGAATCATTTTAGAACAGAGAAGAGTGTTGCAAGCAGTCAGCACACTGTCTATTATTTCACCTCTATTTTCCCTGACTCCCTTCCCTTCCCAGCCTCCAGAGGTCGCTATTCTACTCTCTACTATGAGATAAATTAGTTTAGCTTCTACAAATGTGGGAACATGTGGTGTACGTCTTCCTATGTCTGGTTTATTTCAACTAACATACCACCCTCCAGTTCTATCCATGTTGTTAGAAGTGACACGACTTCATTCTTTTTAAATGATTGAATAGTATTTCATTATGTATGCTCATATAAACCACATTTTCTTTATGCAGTCATCCATTAATGGACACTTCCTTGTTATTGTACCAAGATACAGTTAGGTAGTAGGAATTAGTTCTAGTATTCACAGAAAAGTAGGGTAACTCCAGTCAATACAAGTTATTATATATCTCTTTTTATAAGAAAGATTTATTTATTAATTTGAAAGGGGAGAGAAAGAGAGAGCGAGAGAGCGAGAGGGAGAGAGAGCGAGAGCGAGAGAGAGAGAGAGAGAGAGAGAGAGTTCTTCCATATGCTGGCTCACTTCTGAAGTGACTCTAATGGTCAGGGATGGGTCAGGCCAAAACCAGGAGCCAAGAGCTTCATCTGGGTCTCCCACATGGGTGGTGGGAACCCAAGGACTTGGGCCATCTTCCACTGCCTTCTCAGCGCATTAGCACAGAGCTGGGACTCAAATGGTCAGTCATATGGGATGCTGGCATCATAGGTAGTGGCTTGACCTGTTTTGCCCCATGCTGGCCCACCTCCAGCTGTTGCGACCATCTGAGGAGGGAACCAGCAGATGGAAGATATCTCTCTTTCACTTTCTGTCTTTCGTGCATGCACACTCTCTGTCTATAATTCTGCTTTTCAAATAAATAAGTACATCTTTTAAAAAATTCATTGTGCTTTTAATAGGTACTTCCAAGTCATCCATATTGATTTAAAGTTGTAACCTCCATGCCTTTTAAATGTGTTTTAAAAACCCAGTCAAACTGTGCAGGACAAACTCGAAGGTGACCTCCACCCCCAGGGTCAGATCCTTGCCTCTTGTCCACATCTTTATGCAGTCCACTCCCTTTGAGAATGGGTGGGAGATGTCACTTGATTCCTACCAGTAGAATATGGCTCATTTCTTGTTAGATACTCTTCTGCCTGGATGGCGGTGAAGCCGCGAATGGCCACATTCGGTGCCCCAAGTCGCAAGGAGATAAGGGTGACCTCTGTGAACTAGGGCATCCTCTAATGAACAGTCAGTGAAACACTGGGCCTCATTTATCTGTTGCTTGTTATCTTTATTACTAGGAACATATTCTTTAGCTCAAGGAATCAGATTCTGCCAGTGGGCTTTTCCTCTGTTTAGATGAAAACAGAACCTGACTGACTCCTTGATGCCAATGTTTAGGAACCCTAAATTATGTCCAAATTCCTGACCCACAGAAACTATTAGATAATAAGTGAACGCTGCATTAAGTTACTGTGTTTGTGGCAATTTTTTATATAGCAATAAATAACTAGCATAGTAATATTAAAATTTTTCAGCATGAACTCTGCCTTTATTTGGGATGCTATCACAATGTGTCATGGCCTGGGAAGCTTGTAAATAACACACATCTATCTCCCATGGTTCTGCAGGCTGGAGGTCCATGACTGAAGTGCCTGTAGATGTGGTCTGGTGAGGACCCATTTCTAATAGATGAGGATGTCATGCTCATCTTCACTTGGGAGGGGTGAGGCAGCCCTCCAGGGTCTATTTTATAAGGGGATAATACCGTGTAGGAAGGCATAGCCCTCATGACCCCAAGGACCCCATCTCTTTATACAATCGCATTGCACATTGATACTCAATATATGAATAACAGAAAATGTTTGTACTTACATGTTCATTAAAATTCATAAACTATATATGTATAAAATATCAGTAAGTTATATACATATACACAGAAAAATTTAAATTAGAATTATGAAAGGAAAAATTTTTGAAAATATTTGCCTTCATAAATGTTGGGCACTTTGCTTATATTAAAATCTTTATGACTAATGCCTGCTTAATGGAAATATGATTCAATTTTTTTGGACTTTCAGAAATTATATATGTGGAAAATACAGCCAGCATGCATGCATTCCGTTTGTATCTCTGAATGTTTTTGAGAAACATTTTTATCCACAAGAGCTGTAAAACCCAGTACCTACATCAACTGATCTTAGAAAATGCCTTGCATATCCTGTATCACAAGATATTAAGTCAATATTTAAAATATTCAGAAGCATGTTCAACCCCATTGCCATCATTAAGCATAATGAATGCCAATGAACATCAATGCTTTATTTCATGAATAATTTAAATAAAAAAGTATTAATTTGACCTTTATTGAAAACTTATAAAATGTACATTATGTATAATATTTTATAATGTATACAGATTATGGATAGTATGTAAAATAAAAAAACAAGATTATATGATATGATTTTAGTTTTTAATTCATGGAGTACAAATTTCATCTGTCCATCTAGAAAGATAAAAAGAGATGTAGTTGGAAAAGGATATTTCCTTAATTTTTTTAAGACAAGCAACACAGTCTTTTGGATTCTGGGCTTCCTTCTGATTTAAGGCTATGAATTTGAGGAACCCTGTGTTAATCTGAACTGTTCTGCTAGGCTGGGGCTTGTTGGCACATCAAAATTCCGGTAGCTTGAATTCTGGGATTGCTTCAAAAACAGGTGTTGTTAGTTTATTCTTGAATCTTACATGACACAGTACTGACAACTACTAGTGAGAGCATGGGGGGAGAACTGCTCTCGGCACTGAAGTGTTGCCTACTGGAAAATGCTGCAAAAGCATCAAATACGTAACACTTCCACTCACTCAGCTTGTAAAACATGGAACATCTTGGGAAGAAGGAAGCTGGTAAATGTTATCTAAATAACATATTGCATATTTCTGTTATGAAAGATGGATAAATATTCTATAATTTCTTGTCCACTTAGAATGCATGCTTTTAACAATTATTCTGTTATTTATTTTATCTCAGCCAAAATTCGGATCACCTTAAAAGAACCTATTTAAGGTTATCTAAGCAGCAAATACATTTTGTAAAATCAAAAAATAATTTCTAAGTTTATATAGCACTAAGATTTTTTTAAGAGTTATTTATTTATTTGAAAGTCAGAGTTACACAGAGAGAGGAGAGGCAAAGAGAGAGAGATAGAGAGAGAGGTCTTCCATCCGCTGGTTCACTCTCCAGATGGCCACAACGGCTGGAGCTGCGCCAATCTGAAGCTAGGAGCTAGGAGCCAGGAGCTCCTTCTGGGCCTTCCACACGGGTACAGGGGCCCAAGGACTTGGGCCTTCTTCCACTGCTTTCCAAGCCACAGCAGAGAGCTGGATCGGAAGTGGAGCAGGCAGGTCTCGAACTGGCGCCCATATGGGATGCTGGCGCTTCAGGCCAGGATGTTAACCTGCTGTGCCACAGTGCTGGCCCTGCACTAAGATTTTGGTATGCAGAAACAGCCTGATCTTTTGCCTTCCCATTTCCTATGACTCCTTTTCACTTGACCTACACCCCTTCTGGATGCTCCAGGTTTCCTTGGTTCTGTTCACAGTCCTCAAGGGTAGGAATCCATGATAGACCAGTGAATTATGTACTCCATAGCTGTCAGCACTTGGGAGCTCTTTCCCATGATTTTATTTCTGCCTTCAATGATTTCCCTTATTTCACTCTCATTAACCATCTATTAAAGCATATACTGATTTCCATTCTTAATTATATCAGAGAGGAAATGTTATGTATTTTGATACCCAGGTCATTCCATTTTTAATTGACTGTAACAAGCTCATTTCAAAGCTATACATTTAGATATAACATTGAACAGTTTTGATTTCATAAGAAAACATTGGTTATGTTTTTGGTTTCATATTGGTTATGAAATTCCTAGTCCTTATACTGTCCTCTCTCAAAATATTTTCATAACCTTTTCCATAATTAAAGAGATTGCATAATATAATATCAATTACATCTTTTTAAATGTAAAGGATGATTTTTTGCTATTCTAAGTTACATTTTTGTGTGAATAAACACACCCCAGACCAAGAGGTGATTGATAAAATACTATACAAGACATAGTTATAGAATAAAATATTCATTGATGCCTTATTTATTTATTTATTTGAAAGGCAGAGTTAGACAGTCTTCCTTCTGTTGGTTCACCCCCCAAATGGCTGGGTACAGCGGGTGCACTATGCCAATCTGAAGCCAGGAGCCAGGTGCTTCCTCCTGGTCTCCCATGCAGGTACAGGGGCCCAAGCACTTGGGCCATCCTCCACTGCCTTCCCGGGCCACAGCAGAGAGCTGGACTGGAAGAGCAGCAACCGGGACTAGAACCCAGTGCCTATATGGGATGTCGGCGCTGCAGACAGAGGATTAACCAAGTGAGCCATGGTACCAGTCCTGTTGATGCCTTTAAATTCATTTACTTTTTAGAAACCATGAATCAAGTAAGTTAAAAGATATTATGTCATTTGTTCATGATAAATTTAGAGAACTGAATGAATTGCTAATCTAAGATTTAATTACACAGCTTCATGAAGCACCTGGTCCCATTGTGACGTGCCTACTAAATCTGTGGTTCCAGCATAAGACTGTCTAGGTTTGGATTTCAAGTATGACATAAGGCAATTTGTTTAACTTTTCTGTGCCAGTTTCCTGATCGTGTGCCAAAATAAAGGGCTGTTTGGGTGGATTTAATGAGATGACATACAGAACGAATCTGGCACATGGGAGCGTGTTTTCAGTGGATGGGCTTATTATTTTTGGTGTTCATGTTGCTAGAGTGTTCTTTCCTGTAGGAAGCTGAAAATAACTTACCTGTTTTCCAGCCTTTGGTCTTTGTTCAGCCTTCTGTAACAGCCTTTGTCATGGCATTTCAGAGGAACTCCAAGGGATTTGTTTCCTCCCTTGTTAATCTCCCTTCAAGTCCTGCAACAACATCTTTAATTTAGTGATTAGAATTTTCTTTTCTGGGATATGACTTTAGCTCTTATGAATGGCAAAGGGACCTCAGTGAGTTAATGCATTAATTGATTGTACACCATTAATATCTCAGTGCCAGTTAATCTACTGACTCTACCAATAAAAGTTCCCATGAAAACATAAGAAGAGGAGAAGGGTAACTCCTTCAGCCCTGAAAGACAGCCTTCCATTTAACTCAATGCCATTCCCAGTGTTTTATGTTTAGCTGAGCCTCAAATTTCTACAATGGACTTCCGACTTTCACAGCATTTGAGATGGGAAAGAGTTGGGCTGCACAGTTCAATGGGTTGTTTTTTCTTTTCCAACTTCGACAGTGCTCTCAAATCCAGTCAGTATAAGAATGTGCAGGGTCACACTACTGGTTCGTCCTCCATTCCCATATTCTTGATAAAACTGGCGGGCAAGGTGGGGGCGTGGAGTTTAGACTCATCAGGACAAATAATTTGGTTTTACATTTGGAAACCATCCACATTTAGTCTGTATCAGTTGTGCTTTGTTACTATAAATAACAGGCCCATTTATAGAGGAAGGAGTTTAGGTAGCTCACAGTTTTGGAGGCTGAAGGTCCAAACAGCATGGCAACAAGCTCTGTGAGTGGACCCTAGACTGTACCTCCTGGTGGATAGAGATGGTGGGAGGGAGAGATCACATCAGGAAAACAGCAAGTCCAACACAGTCTCTTCCCCTGGGCCCAAGGATCTCCTCAAGCCCTTACTTCTTAAAGGTTCCACCTCCCAGCATCACCCTACTGAGGAATAAGCTTCTGACACATGAAACCTTGTGGGACACACTTCAGTCACATCCAAACCACAGCCCTTTCTGTCTCCAATCCATGGCACATTTGAGGCAAGGAGGCTCCCTTCATTCCCCAGAAGGGTAGCATTCAGGCAAAAAAGAGGGCAGAACACCACAAACAAGAATGGTTAAAGCCGGAAGAATTCCATTGGAGTCAGATTTTCCAGCATTCCATGTATGCAGATGTTTATTACAGGGAGGTAGGACCCTTCCCTTTGCTTCTTCTATATCCTGGGTATTCCAGCAGCCCCTGCCGTAAAAGCCCTAGCAAACTGCTTCCTGCAGAGGCTGTTTCCTTTTCAGAACGCTACCTTTGCGCCATTTCCTTTACTTGCCACAAGTAAATACAAGCCTCTGAGTGGCTCCCACTTGGGGGTGATTATGTGGCAACACCCTCAGTGAGTGACTCATTGTGTCTGCCAACACCTATGGGAGCCCTGCTCCTGTGTTTCCTGTGTCCGTTGTTTTTCTCTAGTTTCGTAGAAAAGTGTATTTCTGACTTTCTCCAGGTTTCTCACATCATTGTCTTTTCATTTCCTAACTGAAAGTAGAAGAATTTCTTTCATGTGGGGAAAAAGAAGCGTAATCAGAGAAATGGTGTTCTACTTCTTCTTTTAGTCCATTTGCTGTTGATGGGGAAAATTAATAAATTAAAGTTGAATCCATCTATTGTGGGAAGAATGTTCCCCAACTGTAGTATTACAGGTTCTTGCCCCTGTGTGAGATAAGAGTTTAAAGCAGAGACAGAGACAAAGTGCAAGAGAAGCAGGAGTTATGTAAAGAGAGGGAGTGAGTACACATTCTGGTGTGAAAGCCAGTAGCCTCGTGGGAGATGCGTGAGCCATGAGGAGAGGGTGCCTGTGAAGTGAGGGCAGGGTGGAGAAGGGAGGGCTGCCGTGAGAGGAGAGAGGGAGCCGTGGGTAGGGGGTGATGCTCTGACTGAATACACAAATGCAGTGGAGTTGGGCTCAGTGCGTGATGTCTTCTGGGAAGGTTTTTATGGTATCTCTGTGTGGAGCTCAGGGTATGTGTGCTTCTGAAGACATCGTCTTCCTTCTGGAGGAGACAGATGGATCATGGGAAAGTAGATGTGCTGAATTGGCATTCAAGGCGGTGGGGTTAGGGTGCAGACCTGGAGACAGAAACTGCAGGGAAAGTTGTCAGCCCCATTGTTGCCTACCCTACTCCCTGCCTGTCCCACATCACATTTAAAGGGAACTAGAGGGGCCAGCACCGTGGCTCACTTGGTTAATCCTCCGCCTGTGGTGCTGGCATCCCATATGGGCGCTGGGTTCTAGTCCCGGTCGCTCCTCTTCTAGTCCAGCTCTCTGCTGTGGCCCGGGAAGGCAGTGGAGGAGGGCGCATGGTTTTGATGTAGGCATATGAGGCTTCACTGATGCTTCCAGTCAGATGGCTGTGAGGTGAATATGCTCACATCATGATTGGGAGAGCAAAGTCTGGCATTTCTCTTTGAATTTTCTATCATAACCTTCACTAGTGCTTGGTCAGTTCAGCATTTCAAGTGCCTACTAAGATACTTTCTTGTAATTATATTTTGACTTACCTCTTTGAAGAAAACTCTTAAATAAGAGTTGAATCAGACCCTAGGAGAAATTAGTTAGCATTGGAATAATCCAAAATGCCCTAATCAAAGACAGTCTAGGGTGGTTTAATAGCTTTTTTTTTTTTTTTTTTTGACAGGCAGAGTGGACAGTGAGAGAGAGAGAGACAGAGAGAAAGGTCTTCCTTTGCCGTTGGTTCACCCTCCAATGGCCTCTGCGGCCGGCACGCTGCGGCCAGCGCACTGCGCTGATCCGATGGCAGGAGCCAGGTACTTCTCCTGGTCTCCCATGGGGTGCAGGGCCCAAGTACTTGGGCCATCCTCCACTGCCCTCCTTGGCCACAGCAGAGAGCTGGCCTGGAAGAAGAGCAACCGGGACAGAATCCAGCACCCCAACAGGGACTAGAACCCGGTGTGCCGGTGCCACAAGGTGGAGGATTAGCCTAGTGAGCTGCGGCGCCGGCAGCTTTTGAGACACTAAATGGAAGTCCTCACTCTGAAAACTTTAATTACAGCATAGTAATCAACATAGTAAATATTTAAGATGATTGTTTTAGAGGTAGGCATTGTGGTGCACTGGTTTAAGCCACCTCTTGGGACTCCCACATTCCATATCTGAGTGTCCATTGTATAGTCCCACCTACACTTCCAGTCCAACTTCCTGCTAATACACACCCTGAGAGGCAGCAGATGATGGCTCAAGTTCTTGAGTCATTGTCAACTATATGAGAGACCTGAATGAAGTTCCTGGCTCCTGGCTTCTGGCTGTGGTACTGGCCCAGCCCCAGCTATTGTGGGCGTTTGGAGAGCAAATCAACTGATGGGAAGATCTCTGTTTCTCTCTCTGTCTCACTATTTCTTTTTCTTTCTGTTGTTCTGTTTTTCAAATAAATAATGCTACAAAAAGAGGTGATCATCTTAGTCCATTTGGGGCTGCTATAATAAAATGCCATTGAATGGGTGGCTTATAAACAATTGGAATTTATCATAGTTTCCAGGCTGGGAAGTTCAAGATCAAAATACCAAGAAGTTCAATGTGTGGCAAGGGCCTGCTTCCTGTTTCGTGGATGATTGTTTTCTCACTAGGCCATAGTGGAATGGGAGAGTTTTGTATGGTCAGACTTATAAGGCCAGTAGTCCCATTTATGACAATATTTGTAACTTAATCACATTCTAAAGGTTCTACCATCTAATGCTATGAAGTTGAGGGTTAGAGTTCCATCTATACAACCAACTTATATTTGATCAAGGATCTAAACCCAATTTCTGGAGCAAGGACAGTGTCAACACTGTTTTTTCCTGCTGATGGTGAAGTGGTATGGTGGGGAGATAGTAAGTATGTAGTGTGTCAATGGCATGGCAAAACAATTGTAGGATAAATGGAATATATGGAAAAGTGGCTATTTCTAAATAATTGCTAAGGAAGTAATGAATGCCTTCATAAAGAAACTGCTGCTTGAGTTAAACTTTAAAGGTTCTTAAATATTTAAAAAGTGAACACCAGTGCAGGGCTGTCTGTTGTAACAGCACAGCAGAGACAGAGTTCAGCATGTTATTTTCCAAGAACTGAAAGTAATGCATTGTGACTGAAGAATAGGTTATCTTCACATGAAGTGCCTTTCCCATCTTATAAAGAAGTTTGGCTCTGTTTTCAATCATTGTAAAGTAATGAAAATTTCAAGCAGGGGAATAACATGATCAAATTTATGCCTCAAAGGTGACTCATTCCTGCTAGCAAAGAGATCAGCAAGAAAGTTGTGGCAAAGAATGTTGGCTGTTTCTTTTCCTCTTGAGTACACATTAGGCTCTGTTCCAGCCTCTGTTAAGATGAGCAAACCAATATGATTGAGTTCTGGCCAAAGGAAGATGGATAGGAGTGATGTGTATTACTTAAGGGTGGCACACAAAGCCCATTGACCTGCAATCTGCATATTCATTATCCTTAGAAGAGATAATAGGAAAGTAGTAGAGCCATTGGAAAGAAGCTGTCTGAATCTCTGTGTCATTATTGGAAGAAGTACTTCTGATGAAACTAGGACACTATTTGGACATTTTGAGTGAAAAACAAATTTCTCTGTGTTAAAGCTACTGAGATTTTTATGATTAATCTGTTTATAGCAGATTGCTTTATTTGTTTCAAAATTTTTATTTTATTTTTATTCATATGGGAGAGAGAGAGAGATAAAGAGAGGGACAGAGAGATCCTACTGGTGTTTTACCCCACAATGACCACAGGGTTGGGAGAGGCAAAAGTCAGGACCCAGGAAGTCAATCTGGATCACCCACATGAATGACAGGAACCCAGCTACTTGAGCCATCCGTCGTGTCTCCCATGGTCCGTGTTAGCAGGAGGCTAGAATTGGGAGTGGAGCAGGACTTGAACCCAGGAACTTTGATATGAAGTGTGGGCATCACAAGCAGTATTTTATTATGTTAACTGCTTGCCCCTGGTAGGGTCTTTTTCATGAAACAGATCATTATTATGCTTTGGTGAGGGATGGCAAGATCCTGATAGTGAAATAGTTATGGAGATAGAAAGAAATGGACTTTTATCATAGATATTTAGGAGATAGAAACAGCAAGTGGTGTTGACTGATTCCATATGAGTAAATGAAAGAATAAAGAATTAATTTTTATCTTTTCAGCTTGGGCAACTGGGGAGGTGGTAAACATAGTAATACAGCAATCACGGTTTGCTAATAAGGTATTTTGGAAAGAATTATTATCAATCAGGCCCTACAACTTTTAGATATTTATTTGGAATTCTTTTCTACCCTTTGCTGGCTTTTTTTTTTTTTAAAAAAAGCTATTTATTTATTTGAAAGGCAGAGTTACAAAGAGGCAGAGAGTGAGAAAGAGGTCTTCCACAGCTGGTTCACTCCCTAAATGGCTGGTTCACTCCCCAGATGGTCTCAACAGCCAGAGCTGGGCAGATCCGAAGCCAGGAAACAGGAGCTTCTTCTGGGTTCCCATGAGGGTTCAGGGGCCCAAGGACTTGGGCCATCTTCTGCTGCTTTTCCAGGCCACAGCAGAGAGCTGGATCAGAAGTGGAGCCGTGGGGCTTGAGTGAGGTGGTGACTTCACCCCCTACATCACAGTGCTGGCCCCTCCTTGCTGGATTTAATGGGGGTGGAGTATACTTCCCTGACACATTGATTTGGAATTGACGGTGTGATTTTGTTGGCCCAGTGAAATCAGGATTGGAGCTGCAGTCCCAAGGAGAGTCCCTGGGAGAAATCACTACTCCCCTGGCCCACTTTCCCAGTGAATGCCCCTGCATCTACCCTGAGAACAGGATCACTTCAGTCAGTGAGCCTGTAATGGTCCAACTCAACACGAGCTGGGGCAGAGCCACTGGAGCTGACCCATAGATCCTAGGAACGAGAAATACATGTCGTATTGTAAGTCCCATGTAGCATCCTCAAAGAAAACAGTGAGTCTATCTGGAATGCGAGTTGACGCGGTTAGCTGAGAGTTGGGAATAATCATCTGGAGAAGCATCAACTAGAGATATGCACTGTGGTTACTGCTGTGTTACCAGAGGTTGGATCATCCAGGTAAACCGCAGATGAGGAGAATCCTGAGCATGGGAGCATTCCTGAGAGTGGCCACAGTTAAGGTGTGGGCTGGGGAAAGAATTCACACAGGGCAGTGAGAGTGAGCAGTCAGAACTTCAGGAAGGACCCCACTGGAAATGCGGGGAGAGCAGCACCTCAGGAAGGTGTGTCTCATCAGTCTCAAGCATCACAGAAAGCTCAGGTTAGAGTAAGTGCTGCGATAGTCACACTATGTGTGTAGAGATTCCGCCGCATTGCTACAAGATAGCTCTGTTACAAGATATCCAGTAATACAGTCATTATACTTACTTAATGCTTGCTTTTGGTCATTTTTGGTGGAATGCTTGTTTCATTGCCCTTATATAGAAATGCAGGGGCCAGCGCTGTGGTGTAGTGGGTAAAACCTCTGCCTGAGGTGCCAGCATCCCATATGGGCATTGGTTCAAGTCTTGGCTGCTCCACTTTTGATCCAGCTCTCTGCTGGGGCCTGGAAAGCAGTGGAAGATGGCCCAAATGCTTGGGCTCCTGCACCCACGTTGGAAACTCAAGAAGATCCTGTCCCCTGGCTTCCGATCAGCTCAACTCAGGACAGCTATTTGGGGAGTGAGCCAGCAGATGGAATACCTCTCTCTCTCTCTCTCTCTCTCTCTCTCTCTCTCTCTCTGTCACTCTGACTCTCAAATAAATAAATAAATCCTTTTTAAAAAAGAAATGCAAATTTATTCATCATTTTGTACAAATTCTATATATATATATGAATCAAAAATATTGTGTGCCTTAAAATACTGTTATACTTTTAATTGTATAAAATGATTAATAAATGCTTTGATAGAAATTGAACTCAGTGTTTTTTAGGAAAATTTAATGCCTAAAGGAAAAAATAGATCTTTTTGCTTTTACTTGAGTTAAAAAAGGGCTCAAAATTGGTAGATTTCACCCACTTAGAAAAATATTTAAAATGACATTTAAAATGACAATCCATTTGGTTGACAGCGTTGTGAAGTCTATGTACGCGCTCCTTTGTTTTATTGGAATATAAAACAACTAAACATCAACTCTTTTCGAGCACTAAGGGAGATAAAAAAGAATACGTATGTAATGTACTTGAATGCCTTTTAAGAAATAGAGACTCACGAGGTTTTATGGACCATATCGTGGGAGAAACATATATTCATTAGGAAACCTTTACAATGGCTGCAACTTTCCTTAGGGAATCTCCTAGATGATGAAACACTGGATATTATGTTTAACAGTTTGCTGCCTAAAAGCTTCTATGGTGTAGAATTTCTGTCATAGTGAAAAGCTTTCAAGATGAAAGGCAAAAAAGATGATGAGTTTTTAATTTACTGAACTAGAAAACACAAGAATGGCTTTTATGGTCTAGAAAGATATTATGAACAGCATCTCTGCAGATATTTGATATTTATGCTGCTATTCTGGCATTCCCAAATACACTAAATACCCCTAAATACAGGCACAGTAGCGTTGTTTCTAATGGGCCCAGAATGAATACAGTAATTATAAAATGAATATATTTTGTGAGGACACAAGAGATACAGGAGATAAACTGTGAAAGCTTCCTAAGCATATCTCTGAGTCATCCAGTAGGGCTTTCTTTTTTTTTTTAAATCTTTAGTGTTATTTTTAAAAATTTTTGGTTAACATATATTACTTGTACACCTCCATGGAGCACAGTGTACTATTTTAACTCTATGTATCTGGTGTGAAATGATCAAATCGCACTGCTAACGCTCCCCCTCCCCCACTGCTTCCTCCATGTCCGGAGCCTACCAGCTAGTATCCTCTGGTTCTTTCTACCATCTATTTCACATTTTCATGATCTACAGTCACCCACCTGTGCTATCCAACAGTAGAACCCATCCCCACCCTCCACCCCCAACTCTGGTAAGCTTTATCCAAACTTCCTCTAACCCAAAAAGTTGTTTTGTAGGCCAAATGTTTCAGCACAAGTGATGAAAACCATTTTCCTTTCTGGGAAATTAGAGTTCCTTTAAGTTGGTTCTAAATCTTTCAATCCAGGAAAACTAAAATGGTTCTGAATTGAGCTTGACAGAAGACTACAGATGAGTGAGTTTCCTTATTGCTTTGCGGTGCCTTTTGTTGGCCATAGTGAGTTGAGTCATTTATTTGGACTCATTGATATTTTCCCTTCCTTTTGCATAACACTGGCTGATATTCATAGCATACAGAGTGCTCACAACTATTATACAACTGTGTACCGATTGATCCCATTCCTATCAGTCTTTTTTTTTTTTTTTTTTTTTTTTTTTGACAGGCAGAGTGGACAGTGAGAGAGAGAGACAGAGAGAAAGGTCTTCCTTTTGCCATTGGTTCACCCTCCAATGGCCACCGCGGCCAGCACACTGCGGCTGGCGCACTGTGCTGATCCGATGGCAGGAGCCAGGTACTTCTCCTGGTCTCCCATGGGGTGCAGGGCCCAAGCACTTGGGCCATCCTCCACTGCACTCCTGGGCCACAGCAGAGAGCTGGACTGGAAGAGGGGCAACTGGGACAGAATCCGGTGCCCTGACATGGACTCGAACCCAGTGTGCTGGCGCCGCAGGCGGAGGATTAGCCTAGTGAGCCACGGCGCCAGCCTCCTATCAGTCTTACAGTGAGTTGACTGTCTATATTAACAATGAAACCTGCTTATGTCAGTTGAATTGCTCTTTATGTAACTAGGATATTACATAAAATGGTAAAGTATGTTTTAGAAAAATTTGTGATAACCATGGAAATTCAGATGAAAAACTTTATAAATACTTCCAAATTAGGTTTATATCAGACAACTCTGAAACAATAGGAGGAAAGTCAGGAAAAATCTGAAATCCAGAGGGATTTTGCAGTTAGATTGCCATTAAGACTTTATGTTTTTATTCTACCTTTTTGAGCTGTGAACTGTAAATATTAGTTCATACTGTATGGGTGTGGTTTATACAAGAGGGACAGTTGGAAAATCTGATCATGAATATTTACCCAAAGATAAGCCTTTGACTCAACAATCTAAGACTGAAAATAAATGTAAATGTAGAATTGCTAAGTAAAAAGGTGGATATCCAAAAGATTGAATATGCACCTCTGTTTGGTGACTGCCTGTTTTAAGTAACTTGATCAAGCAATCCACTTAATCTAAGACATGCTTCTGTCTCATTGGGTCAGAAGGCTTCATGGTGTTGCCAAGCCCTATGGAAGCTTACCTCTCCAGTTTGACAAGACTTTTACCTTCAATTGTTTTTTTAAATGTTTATTCAGGGGCCTGTGCTGTGGCATACCAGGTTAAGCTGCCACCTACAGTGCAAGCATTCCATGTGGGCCCTGGTTCAAGTGATGGCTGCTCCACTTCTGATCCATGTCCCTGTTAGTGCACCTGGGAAAGCAGTAGGGGATGGCGCAAGTGCTTGGGCCCTGGACCCATGTGCGAGATCTGGCAAAAGCTCCTGGCTCCTGTCTGATCTGGCCCAGTCCTGGCTGTTGCAGTTATTTGGGAAGTGAACCAGCAGATCGAAGACCTCTCTCTGTCTCTCTCTCTCTCTGTAACTCTTCCTTTCAAATAAAGAAAAAATAAAACAAAAAAACAATGAGTAAAAAGTGGAAAGACCAAAGCCTGTGGATTGAAATTATGTTTTTGTGAAAATAAAGGAAGGAATGAGACAAGGAAGGAGGGAAATATGGTTATCTTCTTAGAATTGTGGATATGAAACACAAGAAATTGTTCTTCTTATATTAAAAATAAAATAATTAAAAATGAAACAATACACTTAAAATATTTATTTAGGAGACACAGAGAGAAATCTACTCAGTAGCTCGCTCCCTGAACTCAGTCCAGATCTCCCATGTTGGCGGCAGGAATCCAGTTACCTGGACCATCACCGCTGCCTTCCGGAGTCTGCATTAGCAGGCAGCTGGAGTCGAGCTGGAGCCGGAGCCAGACCTCAGACTCACGCACCTGCTGTGTGATATGGGTGTATTATCCACTAGACCAGATGCTTGTCCCGACCACAGATTGTTTACTTGGTACTTGCTTATCCTGTTAAGACTTGCTGCCTCATTTGGAGCAGCTTTTTAAGTGATCGCTTAAGTTGATGTCACCAGGCCTGGGTGTATCCCACCTCTCACAGCAGATAAAACAGACCTAAGGAGCAATGAAATTATCTCTCCTAAGAGAAAGCTGAGACATCTAGAAGGCCACGTGGGGCTAGGAATTGCCTAGCATCTGCTATACATCAGTGCTCGGCAAATGTGGGTTGAAATGAATGTCTGTGAATGTCCTGGCTAGGCAGTAACTGCACTCTTAGTTCACTTTTTTCTAAGGAAATATTTCTTTTATAATTTCCTTCCAAGTCTTGCATTGTTGCAGAGACAAATTTTCCATTTTCCTCTTTGTTCCTGTTGTAGTTTCAAACAAACGTGGACCAATTTAAAGTATTCTTCCAACATATGCATTACCTTCATAATTTATGAAGGTAGGTGTTATTGTTGATCTTAGGGTTTTAACAATAAAACAAGCACATGAGTAAGCTACTACTCAGTGATTTCCCAGACTTAGAACAGGTTCAGGGGTCAGTTTTGTTGCGACACTGTCATCCCATTGCAGAGTGCTGGTCCATGTCCCAGCTGCTCCTGATCCAGCTTTCTGTTAGTGAATCTGGGCAAGCAGAGCGGGATGATCAAGTATGTGTACCACCAGTCTGTGCAAAAAGACCTGTTATGGATAGGATTAATATTAATAACTAATTTCCCTTTCTCTTCAAAGGAAACATGTGGTATAATTGGCTTTCTCTTAAGGATATGTTTAAAATAAAGGCAAAGTTGCACAGTATTTTTTTTTCCTTTTTAAAAACAGAACGACTGCAGAGATGGAACTCTTTGGGGGAGGAATTTTAAACTTTGGAAAACTTTGCGTGACCTCACTGTGTTGCTTCTGATGCTTCTTTGCGTAACCCAAGAGTGAACAGAGCCCTCAGGCTGAGACCACCTTGCAGAATAGGAACCCATGAGGCATCTCTGGAAGCTGGAATTTAATTTTGTATCCCCGTATGTTGGTGAATGTTGATCACATTTTGACTTTTGCAGTTGCTAACTCACTCAAGAGAGCCTCTGTTTACATCCCCTCAGCTAAAATCGCCAACCTAGACCTAAATGATTCATGTTCTGCTTCATTTCCTATTTCCAACTGCTTAGAAAATACTGCTCTTGTCGAACTTCAGCCTGTGAGAAATAACCCCGTGAGAAACTGGGAGGCAGATTTTCTGCGCAGGAAGGGAGAACTGTGCGTTCTCTCTTTCCCCAACCATTTTTAGTTCTCAAACTCTCTGGGAAACTGCAGTAGCCAAGTTTCATGTCACAGATGACAAGATTCCCAAATTAGCTCCGGGTCTCCAGAGGGCACCAAAAAGATTTATTAGTAAATACTGTGTTGCTGTTATCAGGCTATCATCTAGCATTCAGCTCTGTGCAGTTTGAAAGCCAATAGGAAGGATTCTTCTCTTTCTGCAGAAGATAAAAGCTAACGTTACCCTTTTGTCCACAAAAAAGAGAGAGAAAGAGGGAAAAGAGGAAATATCTAGGAGAGGGGAATGAAGAATAAAGAGTTTGTTGGCAAAAGTAACTTTGTTGAGAGTCTGAATGAAATCAAGGAGGCTGTATTCATTAGCTTTCCTAAAACTACATTGGCTACTCTAAATGTCCATCCATCCTGTATGGTCTATGGACTATCTCTCTTAAATAGTAGGAATTCTACACCAGGGAGTTTCTGATAAACTCATTGAAGACATCAACATTTTTTCTTCCCAAGTTGATGAAGAGCATCAAACATGTTTTCCAGTAGTTGAACTATGAGTACTTGTATTCAGATCTAATTTACATAGACTTTCAGACGTAAGGGTGTGTTCCAGTGTCTGCTTTTTGGCCCAGTGTGTTAAGATGCTCTTTGGGAGGCCTGCAACACATGCTGGAGTGCTTGGTTCAAGTTGCAGTTACTCTGCTTCTGATCCAACTTCCTGCCAAAGCACCTGGGAGGCAACAGATGGTCACTCAAGTGGTGGAGACCCTGCTGCCCACATAGGAGACCTAGACAGAGTTCCTGGTTCCTGGCTTCTCCCTGGCCCAGGCCTAGTTTTTGCTGTTATTTGGGGAAGTCAACCAAAGGATAGAATTTTTCTCTCTCTCTCTCTCTTTTCTCTCACCACTCTGCCTTTAAAATAAATACATGAATAAACTTTTGAAAAGGATATGTCTCCCTACAAGTAGGTTGAGATATGCCAATAAAAATCATGTAAAAAGTGGAGTATTTCAGGAGATCTCATTGAGGGTAGCACACTATTTTTTTTTTAACTTAACTGAGAGGTGGAGTTACAGACTGTGACAGGGAAAGACATAGAAAAAAGTCTTCCATCTTCTGGTTCACTCCCCAAATGGCCACAATGTCTGGAGCTGAACTTACTTGAAGCCAGAAGCCAGAAGTTTGTCCAGGTCTCCCACGTGGGTGCAGGGGCCCAAGTGTTTGGCCCATCTTCTACTGCTTTCCCAGGGCATAGCAGAGAGCTAGATGGGAAGAGGAGCAGCCGGGACTAGAACAGGCACTCATAGGGGGATGCTGGCGCTGCAGGCAGAGGATTAACCTAATGTGCTTTGGCACTGGCCCCGCACACTATTTTTGACCTAGCAAAATAACATTGCCTGTTACCAGATGGGTTGACAATCTCAGGATATTTTTTCTCCCCAGTAAGTCTAGGACACGAATTCACAATTTATTCACACACATGTTGATCTCAGGTAGCATTCATCTTCTCTAAATAAATGGTGGCAAATGATCAAAACGGCGTGAAGCAGAAGCTGTGCTGCTTCAGGTTTGCTAGTATCAGATAATTATTTCCTGGAAAAGAGAACTTGTGAAAAAGTGGGAAAGGTCAATACAGTACTTTGAGGTAAATGTGGATATCTGTGCATTCTAAGACTCAGAAACTTGAGTAGTATGGTTTTCCTTTCAAAGATTGATTTATTTATTTGAAAGTCGGAGTTAAACAGAGAGCAGGAGAGGCAGAGAGAGAGAGAGAGAGAGAGAGAGAGAGAGAGAGAGGTCTTCCATCCTCTGGTTCACTCCCCAATTGGCCGCAACAGCCGGCTTTGCGCCGATCCGAATCCAGGATCCAGGAGCTTCTTCCAGGTCTCCCATGCAGGTGGAGGGGCCCAAGGACTTGGGCCATCCTCCACTGCTTTCCCAGGCCACAGCAGAGAGCTGGATCGGTAGTGGAGCAGCCAGGACTCGAACTGATACCCATATGGGATGTCAGCACTGCAGGCGGCGGCTTTACCCACTATGCCACAGTGCTGGCCCCATGTAATATGTTTTAAGGTGTAATAATGTATTAAAATTTGAGGCTGGCGCCGTGGCTCACTTGGTTAATCCTCCGCCTGTGGCGCCGGCATCCCATCTGGGCACCGGGTTCTAGTCCCGGTTGCTCCTCTTCCAGTCCAGCTCTCTGCTGTGGCCAGGGAAGGCAGTGGAGGATGGCCCAAGTGCTTGGGCCCCTGCACCCGTGTGGGAGACCAGGAGAAGCACCTGGCTCCTGGCTTCGGATCAGCGCAGCTCCGGCTGTGGCGGCCATTTGGGGGGTGAACCAATGGAAGGAAGACCTTTCTCTCTGTCTCTCACTATCTATAACTCTACCTGTCAAATAAAAAAATTAAATTAAATAATAATGTATTAAAATGTAATACTGGCGGGCCCTGGGAGCTCCCCGGAGCGGACGCCGGGCGCAGAGGAGCCGAGCGGCTGGCGGTGGGCGAGGGACCTGGCCAAGCCACGGCGGCCGGGGTGCGGGGCCCTTCATGATGAGAGATTTGGGGGCATTTCTCTCTCCTCCGTGTAGTCAATAGTTTGGGTGGTGAAGAGATGGCCGACACTGTCAAAACCTTTCTCCAGGACCTTGCCAGGGGTATCAAAGACTCCATCTGGGGTATCTGTGCCATCTCAAAGCTAGATGCTCCAATCCAGCAAAAGAGAGAAGAGCAGCATCGAAGAAGGGCAAGCAGTGTCCTGGCACAGAGGAGAGCCCAGAGCATAGAACGGAAGCAAGAGAGTGAGCCACGTGTTGTTAGTAGAATTTTCCAGTGTTGTGCTTGGAATGGCGGAGTGTTCTGGTTCAGTCTCCTCTTGTTTTATCGAGTGTTTATTCCCGTGCTTCAGTCAGTAACAGCCCGCATCATTGGTGATCCATCACTGCATGGAGATGTTTGGTCATGGCTGGAATTCTTCCTCTCATCCGTTTTCAGTGCTTTTTGGGTGCTGCCCCTGTTTGTGCTCAGCCAAGCTGTGAATGCCATCTGGTTTCAGGATATAGCTGCCCTGGCATTTGGGGTATCAGGGAGGAAGACTCACCCCTTCCCTAGTGTGAGCAAAATCATTGCTGACATGCTCTTCAGCCTTTAGCTGCAGGCTCTTTCCCTCATCCAGGAATTGAAACGCACCAGCCGTTGTCGAATATTGAAAGGAACTGGAGCCCGGCGCCGCGGCTCACTAGGCTAATCCTCCACCTAGTGGCGCCGGCACACTGGGTTCAAATCCCTGTCGGGGCTCCGGATTCTGTCCCGGTTGCCCCTCTTCCAGGCCAGCTCTCTGCTGTGGCCCGGGAGTGCAGTGGAGGATGGCCCCAAGTGCTTGGGCCCTGCACCCCATGGGAGACCAAGAGAAGTACCTGGCTCCTGCCATCGGATCAGCGCGGTGCGCCGGCCGCAGCGTGCTGGCCGCGGCGGCCATTGGAGGGTGAACCAACGGCAAAGGAAGACCTTTCTCTCTGTCTCTCTCTCTCACTGTCCACTCTGCCTGTCAAAAAAAAAAAAAAAAAAAAAAAAAAAAAAAAAAAAAAGAAAGAAAGAAAGAAAGAAAGAAAGAAAGAAAGAAAGAAAGAAAGGAACTGGCCTTACTCCTTTGGATTTGGTTTACCCTTGGCTTTTCACACAGCAATGCAGTCCTCGTACATTATCAGTGGATGCCTCTTTTCCATCCTATTTCCTTTATTCATTATCAGTGCTAATGAAGCAAAGACCCCTGGAAAAGCATATCTTTTCCAGTTGCGCCTGTTCTCCTTGGTGGTCTTCTTAAGCAACAGACTCTTCCACAAGACAGTCTACCTGCAGTCTGCCTTGGGCAGCTCAGCCTCTGCAGAGAAGTTCCCTTCACCACATGCATCTCCTGCCAAACTGAAGGCTACTGCAGGCCACTGAGTCACCTGCCACCAAAGCGGGTGGGAGGAGGCTGAGGCGAAGGCAGGACCCACTCTGCCAAGGGCCCTCTGCGCATGCCCTTCTCTCTGAGGAGTTGGAGTTTTTGCCTCTGGTGCACGTAAAGCAGAATCTTCTTGACACCAATGTGGGTTTTTAACACCTCCGTGAGTCTCAGAGGACCACAGGGTTTTCTGCAGCTATTTTCTAGCATTTGCCAGCCCCTGTGCCTGGACTGATTGGAATACTTTGTTTTCTCCCTGTGCCATTGGCCCTCACACCTCTCCTTCCTGCCTTCTACCACCCTTGGATGAATGGGTTTTGTAATTCTAACTGTTGTGTTTTGTGGATGTGTTATTTTTGTTCTTCTGTGAAGCACATACATTGGATGTGGGAGGTAATGGAGAATCTTGGTTGCTCCTGGTCACTCCCTTTATAACCTCACTGTCTTGTTTCTTGTAACTCAGGTTAGGTTTTGGCCTCTCTTGCTCCACTGCAAAAAAAAAAAAAAAAAAAAAAAAAAAAAAAAAGTAATGCGCCTGAAGAGAATGGGGACAGGAGGAGGAAAGACCTTACAGCCAGATCTGTTGGGTTTTGAGGAGTGGTTTTTTTCTTCCCCTTGAAGGGGACAAAGCTTTTTTCGCTGCTACATTTAAAGTTCCCAGCTGTGGGGAGATACCAGTTCTGGACAAGTGCCACTACAACACAGGACGCTTAGAGAACCTGAACTTTTCAACTCTGGACGGTGGAAATTTACTGTTAGCTACTGCCGGGTCTGCTGTTTCAGAGGAGTATTGGCTGCTGCAAATAGGAACTGAAGGGGTAAACTTATTAAACCCGTAAAACCTGTGATTGGTTGGTGTTTTCATGTCATTTTAAGAGAAATATGTGTGTGTGTGGGAATGGGGCAGATGTCAAAACACTTGTACAATTAAAAAAGCCATGGCTCACTAGGCTAATCCTCCGCCTTGCGGCGCCGGCACACCAGGTTCTAGTCCCGGTCGGCGCGCCGGATTCTGTCCTGGTTGCCCCTCTTCCAGGCCAGCTCTCTGCTGTGGCCCGGGAGTGCAGTGGAGGATGGCCCAAGTGCTTGGGCCCTGCACCCACATGGGAGACCAGGAGAAGCACCTGGCTCCTGCCATCGGATCAGCGCAGTGCACCGGCCACAGCGGCCATTGGAGGGTGAACCAATGGCAAAGGAAGACCTTTCTCTCTGTCTCTCTCTCTCTCTCACTGTCCACTCTGCCTGTCAAAAAAAAAAAAAAATGTGAGCTGGTTTCCCACACACACAAAAAATTTAATACTGGCTCTAATTGCCCTAAAGGATCCATTAGAATTCCCTGTTCAGCCAAAATACTGGAAAGATCACGAGGAAGATTTTGCTTGCTTCTGAAACGTCGAGTTTATTCGTGCCACTTCAAACTGGAAGTGAAAATAATAAATAGAGGTATTAGAATCAAATTTTCCTAACCTGGGGCTCAGTTATCATCTAGCTGTAAATGAACTGATTTGCTGTTTAACACTTTCTGGGTCACTAGAGTTCTGGTAGCAAGTTCTCCACTGAGCAGTGTCAGCAGTGTAATTGTGGTCTAACATAATACTTGCACTGTCTTTGAAGTCTGGGCACTTTGGTACAAGTTCTGTCCCTGCATTTCTTCAAACACCTCTTCTTTGACTAAGAAAGAAAAATGAAGGGGGCAGCATTGTGGTGTGGCAGTGTAAGTCTGTGATGCCAGCATTCCATATGGGTGCTGGTTCTAGTCCTGGCTGCTCCACTTAGGATCCAACTCCCTGTTAGTGTGCCTGGGAAAGCATCAGAAGATGGCTCAAATGCTTGGTGCCTGCAGCCACATGGAAAATTTGAATTAACCTCCTGGTCCCTGGCTTTGGCCTGGCCTAGTTCTGGCTGTTGCAGCCATGAAAAAATGAGACCTTGTGAAAAAAAAGTGGGAAGATTGGGGTTTGTGTTATTTAATTTTCCTGTGTGTTGTTTTCTATAACTTCATATTATAAGTATTAGTACAGTTTGTATTATATGATGGTTAAGACTTACACAGACTAATGATTCTAAAACACCTTAGTTATAATTAGTACTTTTTAGTAATCTAGGTATTTTAGTTTATGTTTAATTATGAGTATTTATTAATATTCAGATGTTGAGTTCCTTCTTCATAGCCAGCACTGGTTTTGTGAAACCAGTGTTTTTTACTAGTATATTCATAGTATCTGATCTTGTAAATTATAATTAATAAATAATGTATAATTTGCATACAAAGACTAATAAATAATTCTGCATGCTAGAATTTCAAATGCAGGCAGATCTTTCTGGGGAATTCATCTAGTGCTATTGAAGCAAAGTTAATATTTATCTTAGCTAGAGTAACAGAGTGTTGACTTGACTAAATGGTTCTCTTATGAAAAAATCATTACTAGTCAAGAGAAATTCATGGATCTAGAATTGCCAGTCATTGTGTTCTACTTAGAAACAGCTATATAGCATTTATTAATAAATGAACATGTTTGTTAGTTATCTTCCTCTAATTCCTTCAGTGAAAACATAAAACCTTGGGTTTTTCTCCAAAAATACAATTAAAAAATTAACATTTATTTACTTCTGTGGATTCTCATTTCCTTTTTATGACAGATGAGAGTTCCTAATTTGTTGTTGGTTAGGATCTAACGCATAGACTGATAATAAAAAGGAAGTTCCAATTCTATTGAACACACACTATCTGTTTTGTGTCTCCAGAGGTGAGGCTATCCATTCCTATCTTGTTTAGAGAATGTTTCAAATAATATGCAGTCAAGGTGGAGGAGCCTCAGCATGGAGTCAACACCATTGTAGACACCCGCGTGTTCTTATCACGGTGGCTACCTTAACTGTGTCTCATAACCACTGCCAGTGTAAGTGAAAGTGCTTTTCTCTCTGTATTTCTTCCCTTTTTCCTGCTTTCAGTATTCCTTCTCCGTTCTTCTGTGCTTTAATCTTTTCCCACTTTTTCTTTCTTCACTCCTCCTTCTCCCCTCGTTTCTTTTATCCGATGAGATGATGGCTTTTGTCATTTAAAGGCTGACGTACTATTTTATTGCACCAGTATGCTTTGGAATCTGTAATCACAATTTTCCGATACTTTCTCGTATAGATGTGTAAGAGAAAACTAAACATGCCCTCATGACTCATACAGAGGGGATTTCAGAGAGAGCCTTGCCATGGACTGATTTTATTTTTGTTCTTTAAAAATTTGTGTTTTTCTTTCTACACGGTTTAGTTTCTGACTAAAGAGTCTTGGAATACATTCACTGAAGATGTCATGTAAAGACCTGGTTTTTGCTCCATAGAACAGTGAATGCCATGTTGGACTCAACTCTGTCACTGCGAAATATGGAACAATTCTTTTAGTTTGAGATCTTACTTCAGAAGCCTGATTACTAACATTGATGATGTACTGCAGCATAATTATGTAAAAATTGGGTTAATCTTATGTGGACCAGAATTTAACCCTTGCAACAAAAGGCTGACATGAATTATATGTAAGTTTCCTGTGTATCAGACTAAATACATTTTGCTAGTATGGAAATAAAGTAAATTAGATTTTGAGTCAATATATCTGAAAGTTAAATGACCCCAACCACAAGATAGCCACATATATTGATCCAATTACTAACGAAATGAACCAGTTGGTTAGTTTGATATCTAACAGTGACCACACAATGTGTTTCCACAGGAAAGACATTAAAGTAATTGGAAACCTGTAGAAATTTTGGATGGTCAAAGGGGAGTGGAGGTCAACGGAGTTCTGATAAGAGCTGGAAACTGCATACTGCATAGAATTCACTGCCTGTGTTTCCAGCTGCCCGTAGAACTGAAGAGGGAGAATGCTGTGACGGTGGTGCAATTGTTTGCTTGCATTTATTCAGGCCACTGGTTTTTCCAGAGAGTGATGATGTCAGCCTCTCTCGAGTTTTCCAAACCTACTGCTGGTGCTCCTCACTGAGAGACTGTAAGCTGAGACTCTGCTTGTAAGAGATTCTGTTAGTGGAGTCTCCCGTGATGTGTGGGTGAGAATTTGGAGACAGTGGAGCACACTGTTGATCTGACACTAGATGATCTCATGGGAATAATCTACAAGTTACTGAGGTGACATATCTAAGTTTGGAGGCCATAGGCTTTCCTCATAGTTTGTCTCAGTACCATTATCTACTAAATCTATGGGATTTACTGAACCGCATAGGCATCAGTCCCACTTCATTTTGGTTGGATGATGGTGAAATAAGAATTAGGATACCTTCAGAATCACTGCATCCATGTTAGGGTGTAGGGCTAATTGAGAATAGAATGACCCAGCATATTTATGCAGATTTGCAGAGGCAGGCTGGGGTGTTTAAAAAAATCTTTAATTTGTTTATTGTTGAAGGTGTATTTTCTATTTATTTGAAAGGCAGAGTTACATAAAAAGGAGGAGAAACAGAGAGAGAGAGAGAGAGAGAGAGAGAGAGCGCGAGAGCTTTGATCTTCTGGTTCACTCCCCAAATGGCCTCAACAGTGGCAACTGGGCCAGGCTGAAGCAGGAGCCAGAGCTTCTTCTGGGTCCCCCTCATGGGTGCAGGGGCCCAAAGACTTGGGCCATCCTCTGCTGGCTTCCCAGGCGCATTAGCAGGGAGCTGGATCATAGATGGAGCAGGTAGGTCTCGAACTGGCACCTATATGGGATGCCAGAATCATAGGTGGAAGCTTAGCCAGCTACAGCACAATGCTGGCCCCATAAATTTTATATTTGTATAGTTCTAGAGTTATAGAAAAGAAAGCATGAAGATAATATAGAGTTTCAATATTGCTGTACCCAGTTCTCAGCATAGTATTTTATGTATATGTGGTGCATTTGTTGCCATTTATTAGTCAATACTGATGCATCATTGTTAACTAAAGTCCACCCTTTATTTCGATGTGCTTAGGCTTTCTCTAACATCCTTTTCCTTTCCAGGACTCCCTGTAGGATACAGCATTACCTTCAGCTCGCAAGTCTATTAGGGCTTCTCTTGCATGTGGTGGTTTCTTAGACAGTTTTTGAGGATCTTCATAGTTTTGAAGAGTAGCATCAGGTATTTTGTAGAAAATTCCTCACTGAGATTTTTTCCGATGTTTAAGATTATTATTAGTTTGAGTTTATAGGTTTTTAGGAGAAAGATCTTAGAGGTAACGTGCTATTTCCATTAGAGCCTATAGAAGGTATTCTGGGGACATGTGTTTGGAACAGAAGTTGTCATTTGAGACACCCTGGGTTTGAGCTGTCCTAGTTCCTACTGTTGCCTCTGGGAGGCAGCAGGTGATGGCACTGCCATTCATGTGGGAGACCTGGACTGAGTTACCTGCTCCTGGCTTCAGCTTGGCCTACCTTCTGCTGTTGTGGAAATATATGGAGTGAACAAGCAGATGGAAGATCTCTCTCTCTCTCTCTCTCTGTCTGTTTTTCTGCCTTTCAGATACATAAGAATGTTAAAGTGTATAGTCTAGCCACATGATACGTCACAGCTGACGCTGACTATGGTCCTTGGCCTAAGAAGTGTTTTTCAGGTTTCGCCACTTAAAGTTACACTTTTTCACCCTCCTTCACAGTGCATTGTTGGAAGGAAGTCACCAGGGATAATCCACAGGTTATCAGTGGAAAGTTCGGTTCCTCTTCCTTAAGAGTAGAGCACATGTATAAATTATTTGAAATTTGTTCACTTGGAAATTTCCTTCTTATTTATTCAATGATTCTCTTCCTTCTTTATGTATTCAGTGATTTCGTTTTATCAGTAAATATACTGAATATATATATATATATATATTCTTCCTTTCTGTTAGTATAAGATTGTAAAAATTCCCCATGTTTATTTCCTATTCAGGTTGTAGGCTCAGTTCTCTAGGAGACCTTGGTTCCTTTCACTGAGAATGCCACTGGGAAACATAGATTGGGCATTATGTTTGCTAATTTTTTCTAGGGTGTCATTGCTTCTGGAACATCTCAGAAGGACCTCATCTTTCCTTGAAAGAACAGGAAAATATGTGTGTGTATACTAACTCATGCACATA
The DNA here is from genome assembly GCF_051225735.1 of Oryctolagus cuniculus. NCBI lineage: Eukaryota > Metazoa > Chordata > Mammalia > Lagomorpha > Leporidae > Oryctolagus > Oryctolagus cuniculus. The sequence goes on along the minus strand of NC_142874.1, from coordinate 10,025,954 downwards.
CATCAATACTTTTACATGTATCTATCAATACTCTTATATGTAAATGTCTGTATCTGTGCTGAGCTAAACATGAATTTACACTGATTTTTGTAATCCTGATGCATTACCACATGGATCATGATCATTCTGTCCTTTATGGGTAACCTGTGACTCCCAAAGTGAAAACCTTGAGGTGGGTGTTTGGCCTAGCAGTTAAAATGCCACTTGCAGTGCCCACATCACTTATTGGAGTGCCTGGATTTGAGTCCTGCCCTTCTGCCAAGCCCAGCTTCCTGCTGCCATGCAGTTTGGGAGGCAGCAGGTGAGGCTGAAGTAGCTGGGTCCCTGCACCCATGTGGGAGATCTCGATTGGGATTCCAGCTCCTGGATTTTGCCTGGTTTCCCTGGCCATTGTGGACATGTAGGGGTTGAGCCAACAGATGGGAACAATTTCTCTCTCTCTCTCTCTCTCCCTTTCATTAAAGAGTTAAAAATCTGACATTCATCATCCATCATCCATTTACTCAATTGTTCAAATCCAGTATTTCTAGTAGATGTGTATAGGGAGGGGTCAGAATTGTCAATTTAGACTTCGGTGAGAAACATCTTTATTAACTAGAGTACAGTGATCCTGTACAACTATTTTCCTTTAGTCTTATAGACTACACTAATTTTCTTTCTTCTTTTTTATTTGACAGGTAGAGTTATAGACAGTGAGTGACACAGAGAGAAAGGTCTTCCTTCATAGGTTCAATCCCCTAATGGCCACCACAGCCGGCACACCACGCTGATCCAAAGCCAGGAGCCAGGTGCTTCCTCCTGGTCTCCCATGGGATGCAGGGCCCAAGTACTTGGGCCATCCTCCACTGCACTCCCTGGCCACAGCAGAGCTGGCCTGGAAGAAGAGCAACCGGGACAGAATCTGGCGCCCTGACCGGGACTAGAACCTGGTGTGCCAGCGCCGCAAGGCAGAGGATTAGCCAAGGGAGCCACAGCGACGGCCAAGACTACGCTAATTTTCTTTTTTTTTTTAACTTTTATTTAATGAACATAAATTTCCAAGGTACAGCTTATGGATTACAATGGCTTTCCGCCCCCCATAACTTCCCTCCCACCCACAACCCTCCCCTTTCCCACTTCCTCTCCCCTTCCATTCACATCAAGATTCATTTTCAATTCTCTTTATATACAGAAGATCAGTTTAGTATATATTAAGTAAAGATTTCAACAGTTTGCACCCACATAGAAACACAAAGTGAAAAATACTGTTTGAGTACTAGTTATAGCATTAAATCACAATGTACAGCGCATTAAGGACAGAGAGGACAGAGATCCTACATGAGGAGTAAGTGCACAGTAACTCCTGTTGTTGACTTAACAAATTGACACTCTTGTTTATGGCATCAGTAATCACCCTAGGCTCTTGTCATGAGTTGCCAAAGCTATGGAAGCCTTTTGAGTTCACCAGCTTTGATCATATTTAGACAAGGTCATATTCAAAGTGGAGGTTCTCTCCTCCCTTCAGAGAAAGGTACCTCCTTCTTTGATGACCTGTTCTTTCCACTGGGATCTCACTCACAGAGATCTTTCATTTAGGTCATTTTTTTTTGCCAGAGTGTCTTGGCTTTCCATGCCTGAAATAGTCTCATGGACTTTTCAGCTGGATCTGAATGTCTTAAGGGCTGATTCTGAGGCCAGAGTGCTGTTTAGGACTTCCACCATTCTATGAGTCTACTGTGTATCCCTCTTCCCATGTTGGATCGTTCTCTCCCTTTTTTGTTCTATCGGTTAGTATTTGCAGACACTAGTCTTGTTTGTGTGATCCCTTTGATTCTTAGTCCTATCATTATGATCAATTGTGAACAGAAATTGATCAAAAGGGTTAGTGAGAAGTCATTGGTACATGCAACCTTGATAGGATTGAATTGGAATCCCCTGGTATGTTTCTAACTCTACCGTTTGGGGCAAATCAGCTTGAGTATGTCCCAAATTGTACATTTCTTCCCTCTCTTATTCCCACTCTTATATTTAACAGCGATCACTTTTCAGTTAAGTTTCAACACTTAAGAATAACTATGTATTAATTACAGAATTAAACCAATAGTATTAAGTAGAACAGACAAAAAATACAAAGAGGGATAACGTATTAAGTTCTTCATCAACAGTCAAGACAAGGGCTGATGAAGTCACTGTTTCTCATAGTGTCCATTTCACTTTAACAGGTTTCCTTTTTGGTGCTCAGTTAGTTGTCACCGATCAGGTAGAACATATGATATTTGTCCCTTTGGGACTGGCTTAATTCGCTCAGCATAATGTTTTCCAGATTCCTCCATCTTGTTGCAAATGACCGGGTTTCATTGTTTTTGACTACTGTATAGTATTCGATAGAGTACATGTCCCATAATTTCTTTATCCAGTCTACTGTTGATGGGCATTTAGGTTGATTCCAGGTCTTAGCTATTGTGAACTGAGCTGCAATAAACATTAAGGTGCAGACCGCTTTTTTGTTTGCCAATTTAATTTCCTTTGGGTAAATTCCAAGGAGTGGGATGGCTGGGTTGAATGGTAGGGTTATATTCAGTTTTCTGAGGAATCTCCAGACTGACTTCCATAGAGGCTTAACCAGTTTGCATTCCCACCAACAGTGTGTTAGTGTCCCTTTTTCCCCACATCCTCGCCAGCATAAGTTGTTGGTGGATTTCTGAATGTGAGCCATTCTAACCGGGGTGAGGTGAAACCTCATTGTGGTTTTGATTTGCATTTCCCTGATTGCTAGTGATCTTGAACATTTTTTCATGTGCCTGTTGTCCATTTGGATTTCCTCTTTTGAAAAATGTCTATTGAGGTCCTTGGTCCATCTCTTAAGTGGGTTGTTTGTCTTGTTGTTGTGGAGTTTCTTGATCTTTTTGTAGATTCTGGTTATTAATCCTTTATTTGTAGCATAGTTTGGAAATATTTTCTCCCATTCTGTCGGTTGTCTCTTCACTTTCCTGACTGTTTCTTTTGCAGTATAGAAACTTCTCAATTTGATGCAATCTCAATAGTTAATTTTGGCTTTGACTGCCTGTGCCTCCAGGGTCTTTTCCAGGAAGTCTTTGTCTGTGCCAATATCTTGCAGGGTTTCTGCAATGTTCTCTAATAATTTGATAGTGTTGGGTTGTAGATTTAAGTCTTTAATCCATGTTGAGTGGATTTTTGTGTAAGGTGAATGGTAGGGGTCTTGCTTCATGATTCTGCACATGGAAATCCAATTTTCCCAGCACCATTTATTGAATAGACTGTCCTTACTCCAGGGATTGGTTTTGGATCCTTGATCAAATATAAGTTGGCTGTAGATGTTTGGATTGATTTCTGGTGTTTCTATTCTGTTCCATTGGTCTATCCATCTGTTTCTGTACCAGTACCATGCTGTTTTGATTACAACTGCCCTGTAGTATGTCCTGAAATTTGGTATTGTGAGGCCCCCGGCTTTGTTTTTGTTGTACAAGATTGCTTTAGCTATTCGAGGTCTCCTGTGCCTCCATATGAATTTCAGCATCATTTTTTCTAGATCTGAGAAGAATGTCTTTGGTATCTAGATTGGTATCACATTAAATCTATAAATTGCTTTTGGGAGAATGGACATTTTGATGATGTTGATTCTTCTAATCCATAAGCATGGAAGATTTTTGCATTTTTTGGTATCCTCTTCTGTTTCTTTCTTTAAGGTTTTGTAATTCTCATTGTAGAGATCTTTAACGTCCTTGGTTAAGTTTATTCCAAGGTATTTGATTGTTTTTGTAGCTATTGTGAATGGGATTGATCTTAGCAGTTCTTCCTCAGTCATGGCATTGCCTGTGTATACAAAAGCTGTTGATTTTTGTGCATTGATTTTATACCCTGCTACTTTGCCAAACTCTTCTATGAGTTCCAATAGTCTCTTAGTAGAGTTCTTTGGATCCCGTAAATAAAGAATCATATCATCTGCAAAGAGGGATAGTTTGACTTCTTCCTTCCCAATTTGTATCCCTTTAATTTCTTTTTCTTGCCTGATGGCTCTGGCTAAAACTTCCAGAACTATGTTGAATAGCAATGGTGAGAGTGGGCATCCCTGTCTGGTACCAGATCTCAGTGGAAATGCTTCCAACTTTTCCCCATTCAATAGGATGTTGACCGTGGGTTTTTCATAAATTGCTTTGATTATATTGAGGAATGTTCCTTCTATACCAATTTTGCTTAGGGGTTTCATTATGAAAGGGTGTTGAATTTTATCAAATGCTTTCTCTGCATCTATTGAGATAATCATATGGTTTTTCTTCTGCAGTTTGTTAATGTGGTGTATCACATTGATTGTTTTGTGAACACTGAACCATCCCTGCATACCAGGGATAAATCCCACCGGGTCTGGGTGGATGATTTTTCTGATGTGTTGTTGTATTCTATTGGTGAGAATTTTATTGAGGATTTTTGCATCTATGTTCATCAGGGATATTGGTCTGTAATTCTCTTTCAATGCTGCATCTTTCTCTGGCTTAGGAATTAAGGTGATGCTGGCTTCATAGAAAGAATTTGGGAGGATTCCCTCTTTTATGATTGTTCTGAATAGTTTTAGAAGAATTGGAATTTTCTGCTAATATCTCACTAAAAAGGCTTTCTAATCCTTTCTCCCTCTCCATGTCTTCAGGAACTCCTAGAAGCCAAATGTTGGGTTTTTTAATAGTATCCTGAAGATTCCTGACAATATGTTTTAGATTTCTAATTTCCTCTTCTTTGGTTTGACTGTATACTTTCCTGTTCTCTGTCTTCTAAGTCCAGTGTTCTGTCTTCTGCTTCACCCATTCTGTTTTGAAGGATCTCTAATGTGTTTGTCATTTGATCTATTGAATTCTTCATTTCATTATGATTTCTCGTCACTATCACAGTTTCATGTTCTACTAGTTGCTTCATTTTGATTCCTCCTTAATATTTCATTTTCGCGCGAGAGATTTTATATCCTGTCCAGTAAGGATTTCTGTAGTTCAAAAATTTGTTTTTGAGAACTTCTTAATGTTCTTATCAATTTTTTGAGATCCGCTTCTTGCATTTCTTCTATCTCATCATCTTCATAATCTTGAATTGGGGTGTCTTTTTCATTTGGAGGCATCATAGTGTCTTCCTTGTTCTAGTTACCTTGGTTTCTGCATTTGTTGTTTGGCATATTGGAGATATTCTTTGGTTTCTTCGCTGTGGTGTTTTTTCTCATTATACTATGACTCTAGATTAAGTGGACTGTCTGCTTTTGATGGATCCTTAGAGGCTGTGATGGGTGTGGCCAGAGAGCTCTGTTTGGTTCTTCAGTGTTAAGGGTGTGCCAAAGGTGACTCACCCAGGTTGTTCTCTCTCTCGCTCTCTCTCTCTCTTTTTTGACTCAGAGGGGAAGTAATTCCACACAGCTGAGTGGAATTGAGGGTAGTTGATGGATTAAATCTGGCCCCTGTGGGTATTCGTCTGCTCTACCCCAGGGACCACACAAAGGGTTTATGCAGCCCTCAGTGTGGTCTCAAATTTCTCTGCATTCTCCCACCCGGTTGCCAAGGTTACTGAGTTTGTGTACTCGGTGAATTCTCTCGCCCCCCCACCTCAGATTTTCACAGTCTCAGTTCATTAGCTCCACACTTTCACTAGGTCCTAACCTCCTGTTATTTCTCCCCACCAGAGTCAGGTTTTTCTGCTTGGCTGATGGCGGGCGCTGCTTTACATATGTCCAAAATCGCGCCTGCTCTTTGTCTTGCTGGGCTTTGTGAGTGGAGAGGGAGGCTAGTGTTCGTGCCAGTTCCCCTTATTTATTCATTTTTTTTCCTCTCCTCCAGTCAGCCTGGTGAACTTTCCCCAGCTGGGCTTCAAGCCTCGTTCCCTCTAGGCTCTTTATGTCGTTTCCCTCCCATGTCTCGGGTCACCGAGGTTTTTGTCTCACCTCCCCTTCCAGCACTGGCGTGCAGACTGCAGCTGGTCTTCCACGCCGTGGGCATCCTTGTTCTCCCCGAAGGTCCTCCATGTCACATCCACTAGATCCAGAAGAGATTCCTCTGCAATTTTTTCCCAAGCCTTTTCCTGAGACTACAGTAACTCCACTTTTATTGAACTATCTTTTCCCGAACTATCAGTGAGCGTCCTCACTATTCCACCATCTTGGTTTCGCCCAAATCGACTACGCAAATTTGAAAGTGATTTAGGTCAGCATCTGTGTGTTAGGGACATTTACTATATGATAAATGCATGCTTATCTTATATACACAGTTCTGTGTCTGTGAACATAAATAATCAAAAAGACTATCAGTGCTGGGTAGCAAGAAAGCTTTCTTATCTCATTGCTATTTAGTAGTTTCTTATGTTAACAAAGATCAATACAAAAGCATGGGATGCTACTAAAGTTTTCATTTCCCCATTTGTTAGATGACATTTTTGCAAGCTTGCTGCTTAAAGTACGTATTTAATAGAGTAGAGGAAGTGTGTTCTCAATGTCTACAAATGAAAAAAGGAAAGGGTTGATGATGGTCATTATTGTCAATCATATTTATTAAAAAGAAAGGAAAGTTTAGCTTACAGGAGAATAGCTATGACCAGGTTTTCTCTATGGTGCTTAATAATGTGTAAAACTCTGCCTAATCTTATGGCACAGCTCTGGAATCTCTGCTCAGATCTTAAAATACTTGACTGTTAGGTACATTAACACATCTCAAAGGTCTGAGAAAAAAGAGGAGGATCTCTAAATATCACTTATTGCTACCTTTGGTAGAAAGTATAGAAAGTAAAGATATATTGCCAAAAATCCCTTCTTAGTAGTCTTGTCTCAGAGTTCTCAACCTTTTGTGTATTATGTACCAAATTCATGTGCCCAGAAACTAAGGAAAGTGTCCCCTCTATTTTTGGTTAAAAATCCTCCCAAAGCTTTTCCCCTATTTATTGTGTCTACAGTTATGATAGTGATTTGGGGGATACTAAGACAGAGATCTCAACATTCTATTTAGGTGAAATTAAAATATAATGAGAGAGGTGATACACACTAATGATTACAATCATAGTTCCCTTCACAGATGCCTAATTAGAGCAGTGTGACTTAAGAATGTACATTGAAAGCAGTGTTGTTGGAGTTGCGAGGACACAGAGAGTATGTCTTAGTGAGTAACTGGGAGTTTCATTAGAGAGAGAAGTAAGCCAGACAGGTGGAGGTCATTAGAATACATGGCATACAGGAAGGTGGTGAAGAGTAAGAAAGTGTGGAATGTGTTGGAAGGAGAGCAGGGAGTTTTGGAGCCTATGGCATTATAAGAAATATTATGAGATATGACTGAAAAAGCAGGTAGAGGCTAAAATAGAGGGCACCCTAAATACTTAGCTGAGAATGTTATTTATTTATTTGAGAGTTAGGGAGACAGAGAGAGGCAGATAGATAGAATTCCCATTAACTGCTTCACTCTCTAAATGCCCATGATGGCTGGGCCTGGACTGGAGCTGAACCTTGGAGTTGCGAACTTTATAGGTCTCGCATGTGTATGGCAGGGACCCTGTTGCTTCCAGGGCCTGTGTTAGCAGGAAGGTGGAATCAGAAGCCAAAGCTGGGGGTTGACAAATTCAGGTACTACAACATAGAATGTCAGCCCCTTCACTGTGTCTTAAAGGCTACAACTCAGCCCTAGGCTGAAATGTGAAGCGCATGGAAGGGTTTGAGGAGATGAAGAGATCAGAGCAGTGTTTCAGAACTAGTCCATTGGAGAAGTGTAGATGGACTTAGGTACTGATTGAGGGAGACTGAAGGTGAGGGCATGAAATAGCAGACTTTTGAGATGACGAAGATGATACACAGAGGGTCTGAGCCATAGAAGTGACTGTGGAAATAAAAGGAGTGGATTGGAACCAGACAAGAGAGGACAGTGGCCCTTTCAAATGATTATCAGGGATATGTTAACCCAAGAGGCTGACATCAGTCCTATGGCTAGAAGATTATAAACAAAGGTAAGGCTTTTTGTTCAAAGCTGTGGAGTACATGGGGCCAGCATTGTGGCATAGTGGCTAGAGCTGCTGACCTGTGATGCCAACATCTCATATGGGTACTGGTTCATGTCCCAGCTGCTCCACTTCCAATTTTATTTAGCTCCCTGCTAATGGCCTACGAAAAGTAGCAGAAGGTGGCTCAAGTGCTTGGGCCCCTGCCACCCACATGAGAGACCTGTAAGAAGCTCCTGGCTCCTGTCTTTGGCCTGGCCCAGCCCTGGCTGTTGCCATAATCTGAGGAGTGAACTAGTGGATGGAGGACCTCTCCCTCTTTTTCTCTCTCTCTGTAGCTCTGACTTTGAAATAAATCAATCTTTTTTTTTTTTTAAAGTTGTGGAGTACAGTTTTCAATATGTTGAATTTGCAGTACTTGTGAAATGATAGCATAACAGACTAGAGTGTTAAAAATAGGGTTCCAACAAATTAGTTTCTTGAGTAATAACTGCTAGTTATCTTTGTATCATCCAGAGAAGGTTGGCTTCTCAAGAAAGCTAAGTCAGCATTCAAAGGAAGTAAGAATAGATTGAATATATTTACTAGGGGATTTTGAGACCTATTTATAAAACAAAGTGACTTCATACATAATTTATTTTTATTTTTTATTTTTTGACAGGCAGAGTGGACAGTGAGAGAGAGAGACAGAGAGAAAGGTCTTCCTTTTGCCATTGGTTCACCCTCCAATGGCCGCCGCGGCCGGCGCACTGCAGCCAGCGCACCGCAGCCAGCGCACCGTGCAGATCCAATGGCAGGAGCCAGGTGCTTCTCCTAGTCTCCCATGGGGTGCAGGGCCCAAGCACTTGGGCCATCCTCCACTGCACTCCCTGGCCACAGCAGAGAGCTGGCCTGGAAGAGGGGCAACCGGGACAGAATCCGGCGCCCCGACCGGGACTAGAACCCGGGGTGCCGGCACCGCAAGGCGGAGGATTAGCCTAGTGAGCCGCGGCGCCGGCCAATTTTTTAAATATACTGAAATTTCCATGTGTTTGATAATATGTCACTGTGGAAAGTGCCATGGGAAATGTCATTGAAATTTCCATTCAAGTGGTTTGAACTAGAAGATATATTGATGTGATAACTTTGTTAATAATCATACCTAAAGTTACACTACAGCAGTGATTCTCAATGTGTGGTACCTTGGAAACTGTTATTCAAGGAATGTAATTTTGAGTGAGAAATTCTGAGGTTGGAGCCCAGAATTCTGTCTAGATCATTCTGATGCATGCTCTGTTAGTTACTTTTTTTGTTACTGTAATGACATACTTGAGGCAGCTAACTTATGAGGGAAAGAGAAGTTTATTTCACTCCCAGTTTTGGAGACTCAAGATCCAAGCATCATGTTGCAGGCTTTGGTTCTGGCAAAGGATCCCATGGAAGATGAGGGAACACAAATGGAGGAAAAGGAGAAGTTGGGCCCAGACTCAGTTTTTTAAATTTGTATTTAATTATTTTTAATAATAATTAACACAGAGAGAGAGAGAGAATTTTCAATCTACTGATTCATTTCCAAAATGCCCGCAACAACTGGGATTGGGCGAGGCTAAACCAGAAACTTGGAACTCAATCTCCCACATGGGTGGCAGGGACCCAAGTACTTGAGTCACCACCTGCTTCCTCCACGGGTGTGCATTACCAGGAAGCTGGAATGGAAGCGGAGAGTGGGGGTTGTCACTGGCTCCTCGGTAAAGTTGATCTGTCACCCGCTTCACCTGCCACAGATCCTTAGTTATACCTGAAAGCAGTGACATGGGAAAAAGACTCAAATCTCTCTCTCTCTCTATCCACAATCCATTCCACATCCTTTCCTGCTTGCTATGGGTTGAATGTGTTCCCCCAATCTTACGCCCCCACCAGAGATTGTTGAAGTCCTACTCTGTGGAACTTCATAACATGACCATATTTATAAATAAGGATCTTATATATATATCAACTTGAAATTAGGTCAGTAGCGTGTATCCTAATTGAATTTGATTTGTCTTTTAATAAAAAATATATTTGAACATAGCAACAGGCAGCTGAGGAGAAGATGGCCATGAGACTTCAGTGATCCATCTATGAGCCAAGGAACAAAGACTGCTGACAACGTAGGAGCCAGAAGAGCTGCAGCCACATACTCTCCTGCCGCCATCACAGAGGGCATGGCTCTGCTTACAACTTGATTTCAGACTTCTAGCTTCTAGAACTATAAGACTATCAGTGTCTACTGCAATTAGCTACCTAGTTCCAGGTCCATGGTTATGGTAGTCCTAGAGAACTAACACCCTGCTGTGACTTGTGTAAGTCAGTGTGCGCAGGAGCACTCTGGCACTGGCTCTCGCCAGTCGTATCATAAACTACACGGGATCAGGAAAAGACAAGGTTCCAACAAACACATACAGTCTCCTCTATTGGGACTGGGCATGGAGAAGCCTTAAGGAGGAAGGAACTTCGAAGAGAGAAGCTCTGGATGGAGTTAAGGGTACACAAATAAAAGACCTGACTTCTGAATATATGTTTTGTTAGGTTAAATTTTATATTCTCTTAAAGGAATAATATTCAGATATTTTCAAGAGAACAAAGCCCAGTCCAGGATTGGTGCTATGTGCAGGAGTCAGGAAGTGGATTATAAGGCACCACCTCTCATAGCCACAAGCTGCAGAGGAGGGAAGGCAAGGCAGGTAGCATAACTGTGTGCAGTCGATTGTCAGAAGTGAGCCTGAGGAAGGGAAGCTGATGTTTTCCTTTAGATCATGTTCTAAATGGAAAAGTAGAAAAAAAAATCATAGGAAAATTGGGTTAGTTGTTCCCACATTAATTCCCTTAAGTTAAAGTTATAGCTGAACATTGCAGAAAGGGCTTTTGAGTATAGTCTTATCTAATGACACAAACATCCACTCATTAAAGAGCTAGGACTTAAATGCAATCAGTGAAAACATTACAGCTGTTGACCGCCTAAGTCTAATAAGACACACTCTAGTGGTAGTTTCCAGGGCTAATTGAGAAAGACAGATTCCAGCTGGGGACTGTGCCAGTCTGCTGTATCCCTCAGCCAGTCACCAGGGAGAACTGCTCCTTTCAGCAGGAAGCAACACTGTCTCTCACATGGGACTATGGCTTTGGATTTGGGAGTGGTGTTTGGAATGGAAGTTTCCTTCTTAGCTTGCAAGATGCAGCAAAACTATGCTGAAGGTGACAGAGGAGAAGTGAAATCTCCAATTGCTGATGAAAGAGTTCATGTGAGGAGAATTGAAAACACCTTTGGAAAATGGAATTTTTAAAAAGGATTATTTTGGGGAAAGAAAATTTTTAATTTGTGTATAGAGGTTCTTCAAAAAGTTCATGGAAAATATTCAACAAATATTTTCAGTGTCTACTATTGATAGCCTGTAAAGTATATAGTGAGGGTGAAGATAGAATAAACTTTCCTCTGTTAAGCTTATTGTAGCAAATCATTAACAAAAATCAGCTCGCCCTTGACCCCTTCTTTCACCCCTCCAATCTGTTCATGTTTGAAGACTTTGGGAAAGCAGGGGAAACTGGCCTAAGGATTGAAATGACTTTGCACATTTTCATTCTTAGGGACATAAATCATCACAGGCAGGCAATTAGGAGTCACAGTTACCAACAGTGAGGAAATTCTGTCCAGTAGAAGAGACATTTCTAAATACTGTTCCCATCTCTTTTTTTCTTTTTATGGCAGTTTCTCTATTTTATTGCCTTTTTAAGGCACTAAAACTACAGAAGCTTTTCCAGCATATTACAATATTCAAAAGGCAGCCCTTCATAGATGATTGAATTTTCATAGTTGGTTGGAGTTTGGAGTGTATTCATTTGAACCCTCAAGTCATTGCTTTTAAGCAGATATAAAAGCTACCAAATGTCGCTCCCCGTCTTCGTGGAGGAACGACACAGGACCCTGCGTTGTTCTTTCGTCTGCTCGGCCCTCCCCGGGTTTGCTGCTGGTTCTTCCCGGGTTGGCTGCTGGTCCTTCCCGGGTTGGCTGCTGGTCCTTCCCGGGTTGGCTACCGTCCCTTCCACCTCCGTGGAAGGGCGGTTCCCCCTGCCACATTCCCCACTTCCGCGGGGGAGCGGCACACCGCCGGCCGGCTCTCTCGGGGGCTGCTCAGGTGTTCCTTCAGATAGATGTTCCTCTTAGATGTTCCTGGTGCATGTTGTCTCTCTCCTCCTTTATAGTCCTCTTCCACCAATCCCAACTCTGCTACCCACTCGCCGAGTACGCTGCTCTCCTCCAATCAGGAGCAGGTCCCACAGTTTATTGGTTGAACTGGAGGCAGCTGTGTAGAAGCTGTTTCCCTTCTCAGCGCCATATTGTGGGAAAGCAGATGCATAGAATAAGTCTTAATTCCAGTAACTTAGTCTAGTCCGAGTTGCTCCCAGTTGCTCCCCACACCAAATACCTATACCATTTGTACCTGGTGTCTTCAGACTGCAAAAAGCATTGGTCATTAAAGGTGTAGATTGTTTCTATAGATTTTGGTGGACATAGGCGCCATAACCACCCAACTTGAGAAATAGATATTTTTTGGAAAACGTTTGCCTCCTTTTCTTATCGTGTAAGTGGGGAGAAGATTATAACATCATGAATTATTTGAGTACGGATGAGACACCCAGTATTCAGAAGATGCAGGCGCACCAGGGAGGCTGGTGGTCTCAGGAGATGTATTAGTGTGGCTATGGGTAAGGTTTTATACTCAGAATGAGTCCAGCTTTAGGAAACCAGCACCCACATCACTCCATCAACTCAGACCTCAGCGACCCACTTGTGGATTGCATTCTATTCTGTTGCACTTAGTTTAAATTCAGTTGCTTACTGATTTAGACACTTAGAACACGATCTTCCTTCAACAAAGTGAATAATTTAGACATGAGTAACATTTTACAAGGCATTCTGCTATTGTTCAAGCTGACCTGAATTTCAAAATGAAGTGAATCATTGATGAACACAGGTGAGGAGCCTGCTCTGGCAAGAATGTCAGAGACGAGAGTTCTGGTTGCTTTAGAATCCCCCTCCTCTACTGTAACGGTTAGAGCCGCAAAGCTGAGGCTGACATCCAAGTGTCAATACACACACACACACACACACACACACACCTTGTGCTCCAATGTTTGGGGGAATATCAGAGCTTCCTACTCTCAAGTGGACATGGGGCTTGACCAGTGTTGACTGTTGAGTTAGAATGGTCTTCGCATTGCACGACACCAGAGACAGAACAGAATCCCAGTAAAGATTGGGCATACATGTCTCACCCATTTAGTGGGAAGTGGGGAGATTCAGAACTCATTAAAACTGATTTAGAGATATCGAAAAAATGTGACAGTTCTTGTTTCTGAACACCCTGGGTAGTTGTAAAGAGCTAATCTGTATCAATAATAACAGAATTATAGAAATACCAAGATAGGAAACATTTTTCATTCTTTATATTATGTGGGTGATAATTAAACAGATTACCTACATTTTTCTTTTATAATTAATCTTGATATCATAATTATAGGACCCAAGATTTATTTAAACATAATTGTTGATATTTGTCTGACTAGAGCTTTCTTCTTGTTATTATTCACATTAGATCCTGACATTTCAATTAATAAAAAAAGATGTTTATAAAATAACCAGTAAAAGCATTAAGTAAGAATTGTGGTTTCTTTATTCTTTTTAACATTAGTAGTTTATTTACTTTCCAAAAATTCAATATCAAATGCATTTGTACAAAGAGAAAAGGCATCTAGTTGGAAAATTATAAGGTTATAAGGGAAAGGAAGCAAAATATGGTTAAAATTGAAAAAGATGAAAAAATGGAAACTGAATACATTATGATAAATATAGATATTATCTTTAAACAATTACTGGCAGTTTCTCATATCTTAATCTTGCTTACCTCCATTTTCACTCCAGTGAAGTTAAGTGGGAAGCCCTTAGTGATTTGTAGCATCTAGTGTGTATTTGGTATTCTCAGCCCATCTTCTTTACTTTTCCTCTCTTGCATGTAATGTTTATGTTTGTGTGATAGTAGATAATATTTCAGTGTGATATCCATTCTTATACTTGTGTTAAGCTTTGCCTATTCACCAGACCATTCTTTTTGCCTATCCCACTAATGAAGACAGTTGGGTATCATCTGTAGGCTTAGCTGCCTTCCAATATATAAGATCAATTTTGAGACCAGACAAGAAGAGAATCTCAACCTTCTGAGGCGCTCAGTCTAACAACTCTGGTTGCTCTTTATTGATGATTGTCAGATAATTGTAATTGTAAATTAATGCCATTTTTAAATCTTACCCGAGGTTCTGGATTTTTTTTTTCTTTTAAAAAAATTAATTTGTTTGAAAGTCAGAGAGATAGAAAAAGAGAGAGACAGATGACAGACAGTGCTTCCATCTGCTGGTTCACTCCAAAATGCCTGCAATAGCCAGGTTTGAGCCAGGCTAAAGTCAGGAGCCTGGGACTCCATCCAGGTCTACATGGTTGGCATGGACCCAAGCATTTGAGCCATCACCTACTGCCTGACATGGTGAATATTAGCGGGAAACTGGAATTAGGATTGGAGCCCGAACTTGAATCCAGGGACTCAGATATAGTTGTGGGTGTCCCAGCGGACATCTTAACCACTCTGTCAAACTTCAACCCCATCCAACTCCCAGTTCTGGTTTGCTTCCCTAACAGTCAGTTTGCTTGACATCATTGTCTTCCTAGTACTTTTGGAGCACTGTGCACCTTCACTGGATATATGTCCATGTGGCCAGCCCTGGAAGCATTCTTATTTTTCAGTCCTGCACCTCTCAAGATGGCTGTTTATCTAGTAGTTCAAGAAAAAATGTTTGTGTCATTCTTGAATTTTTTTCTTTCCCTTATTCTTAGGAGACTCACAAATCCAGTTTGCCTGAGACAGTCCTAGATTATGTTTGTTAACCTGGTATAAATATTAATAGAATTCTCAATGACTTCTAGTCTGATCAATACATTATAAATTCATCTAATTCTTATTCCTTGCCGTGTGCTATATAAAGTATTAAAAACCCTATTGCCTGTACCTTCGAAACACATCCAGTATCTATCCCTATTTCCAATACATCGTCATGACCAACCTTTTCATTATTTTCACCTGGACCTGTGTGTGAGCCTTCAAGTTGGTCTTCCTGCTTCTGTAACTGCTGCATTATCATCTATTCTCCTGCCAGGAGTAAGCTCATGGCACTCTCTTGCTACAAGTTTACAATAACTTCCCATCTGAGAATAAATCTGAACGCCTTGCTGTGCCCTATAAGGCCAAAAGTAGTACTACTTCCATTTATCTTTCCATAATTATATTCTGACCTTTCTGTTCAGCTGTTTTTCCCCAATTGTATTAGCTTTCTTGCTATTTTGCAAATCTACTGGCCTTACTTCCATCTTTGAGGTTTTTATTTTCTCTGCTTAGAGCTTTCTTCTCCCTTTTCTTCTTAAAAATATTCATTTATTTTATATTTATGTAAGAGGCAAAGAGACACACACACAACACACACACACACACACACACAGACATACAGACATATATTCCATTTGCAGGTTCACTCCCCAAATACCAACAGTGAGAGTTATGCTGGGTGGAAATCCAGGTCTCCCACATGAGTGCCAGAGACCCAACTATTTCAGCCATCACATGCTGCCTCCCAGGTTTCACATGAGCAAAAAAACTGGAACTGGGAGCAGAGTTGCTACTCAAACCCAAGGACTCGGATATGGGATGTGGGTGTCCAAGTGACTTTTTAATTGTTGCACCAAACACTTGCCGCTTCCCCTTTAACTGTAAGCTCTGACTTAGCAATCTTTCCCATCAAAGGTCAACACATCTGGGGCACCTTCCTGATCACCTTTCTTTTAGTATCTTCTCCGATTCCAGGCAGGAAATAGGAATAACTAGATATTTCAAATAGAAAGGAATTTAATTTAAAAATTAGGAGCTTATAAAGTCATTAGAAGGAAGGAAAATCAGAGTCATCGCTGCATCCCTGGCTCTGGGTCATGCCACTGTGGGAACCAGGAAACTGCTGATGCTCTTACCTCCACGGCTGCTGTCATGGCCACTCCACATCCACACAGTAGGCATCAGTCAACAGACACATGTTTACCTCTGTTGAATTCTGCCAGTGGTTGCCAGAGTGCAAGAAAATGGGCTTTGACCTTCCTGAATCTTGCTTTATGCAAGGGCATCTCACTGGTAGAACCTTAGCCATGCCTAGTGATCTGTCTGAAGGGGAGTCTGGGCAGTTATGTGAGAGTACACCAGAAAGTTTGTGGGAAATGCAATTGAAAGATAAGTCTATTTTGATGCAAAAATTTTCAAATCATGCATTCAGGAGTATGCAAATGTTCGTGGAAACTGGGTATTATGAAAAAATACACAGTTTTATGCCAACGTAAACTTATCTTTTTGTTTTGTTTGTGAACTTCTTGAAGTACCTCCATATTCTTTATTCTTCCAATCCTAGTAAAAGAAAGAGCACCAAGGGGAAGAGATGGCATGCCCTGTGCCTGTAGGCTACGTGTAATTCCAAGAGCCCTGTCACACTGCCTTCTTTATTTTTTTCCAAAAACACTTATCACTACCTAAATTATTTATTTGATTTCTTGTCATATGCTGTCTTTTCTAATAGATTTTAAAATCTACAGCAGGGACTAGAAAGATAAATAAATAAATAATGGTTTTTGTGTAGTGTAGGAAGTATTAACAAAGGATGACTCCATTGGCTAGTGTCGCTCCCCCTCTTCGTGGAGGAACGACACAGGACCCTGCGCTGTTCTTTCGTCTGCTCGGCCCTCCCCGGGTTTGCTGCTGGTTCTTCCCGGGTTGGCTACTATCCCTTCCACCTCCGTGGAAGGGCAGTTCCCCCTGGCCGCATTCCCCACTTCCGCAGGGGAGCGGCACACCGCCGGCCGGCTTTCTCGGGGGCTGCACGGGTTCCCTTAGATGTTCCCCATAGATGTTCCCCATAGATGTTCCTGGTGCATGCCGTCTCTCTCCTCCTTTATAGTCCTCCTCCGCCAATCCCAACTCGGCTGCCCACACGCCGAGTACGCTGCTCTCCTCCAATCAGGAGCAAGTCCTACAGTTTATTAGTTGAACTGGAGGCAGCTGTGCGGAAGCTGTTTACTTCTCTCCCAACGCCATATTGGGGGAGAGCAGATGCATAGAATAAGTCTTAATTCCAGTAACTCAGTCCAGTCCGGATTGCTCCCCACAGATCCCCCTTTCTTTTTATTTTTGGCGTTGATACGCGCCTGTCTTCGGTGTCCCGCGGCACACACTCTGCTCTACTTGCTAGAGTTGCCACAGGTTCTTAAAAGTCCTATCAATCAGGCAAACCGAATCCGGGTCCTCTCTTCGCCATGTTATGAGGAGGTTTTTAGGCGCTGATGTGTGCCTGTGTTCGGTGCCCCGCAGCGCATGCTCTGCTCTGCCTGCAGGGGCTTACAAGCTCTATCAGGCAAACCGAATCCAAGCCTTCTCATTGCCTTTTTGTGGGGAGGCCTTACTGATGTTAATTCGTGCCTGTCTTCGGTGACCTGCGGCGCATAAGCTGCTAGCCGCCCAGGTGCTCATCGTGCTCATCGCCTCACTTAATCAGGCAGACCGAATCCAAGCTCTCACATTGCAGTGTTGTAGGGAGGCCTTTCTATTTCTCTATTTCTCTATCTCCGGGCATTCCTATTTCTCCCATTTTACTTCTATCTTCCAGCATTCCTATTTCTCTTTTACTTCTAAACTTCTGTTTCTCTTATCCCTGCAGCTTCCCGGTGCCCGCCCCGAGGCTACTTCTCGGCGGCTTCCCGGCTGAGCTGCTTCAGCCCGCGCCTCTTTCATCTGCGCAGCTTCCCGGCTTTGCACGGCTTGGCTTCGCGCGCTCCGCAGTCTCCACGCCCTTCGCGTCTGCACCACGGCCTCGCGCCAGCCCCGTTCCCTATCTATTCACGCCCCGTGCTCTCTCTGCACGCGGCGGCGTCCGCGAGTAACACAGCATAGCTTACGTGTCCGCCACTAGCATTCAATCTAAGTTCCCCGGGCTAGCCTGGCGAATTCAACCCAGCATACGTCTCCGCCCCACGGTTTGGCTTCCCGTCCTTTGCTCCCCGGGCTAATCAGACGGATCCCAATCTGGCTTACGTTTCAGCTTCTGGTTTCAACTTTTCGCCCCCCATTCCCGGGCTAACTTGAGAATCCCAAAGTGGCTTTCGTTTCAGCCTCGGCCTGCCCCCCGCGGCTTCAATTTCCCTAACACTTTTCTCTACCCGGTATGTTTCCCTAAGTTTTCTTCCAACAATATTCCTCTCTCATTTCTCCTGGCCTCTCCCCACAGTCCGCGTCCGAGTCTGTTTGTTCTAGCTTTCACTTTCGACCTTAGACCTTAGAGATTTCTCCCAGCTTCCCCCAGTAGTCCGTATCCGAGTCTATGCCTAGGCTTTCAATAGCTTCTTCCGGCACCCTTTTCGTCCGGCTTTTCCCTAGGCTGTTTGCTAGTCTCTCTCTCTGGTATTTTCCTGCTTCTTCCCGTTTCTTCCCTCTTAAGTTTGCTATCCGACCTAGGTTTCCTAATCCGAGTCATTTCTTCCCTCCTAAGTTTCCTATCCGTCCTAAGTTTTCTATCCGAGTCACGGCACCATTATGTCGCTCCCCCTCTTCGTGGAGGAACGACACTAAGCCCTGCCTAGGCTTCATATCCGAGTCACGGCACCATTATGTCGCTCCCCCTCTTCGTGGAGGAACGACACAGGACCCTGCGCTGTTCTTTCGTCTGCTCGGCCCTCCCCGGGTTTGCTGCTGGTTCTTCCCGGGTTGGCTACTATCCCTTCCACCTCCGTGGAAGGGCAGTTCCCCCTGGCCGCATTCCCCACTTCCGCAGGGGAGCGGCACACCGCCGGCCGGCTTTCTCGGGGGCTGCACGGGTTCCCTTAGATGTTCCCCATAGATGTTCCCCATAGATGTTCCTGGTGCATGCCGTCTCTCTCCTCCTTTATAGTCCTCCTCCGCCAATCCCAACTCGGCTGCCCACACGCCGAGTACGCTGCTCTCCTCCAATCAGGAGCAAGTCCTACAGTTTATTAGTTGAACTGGAGGCAGCTGTGCGGAAGCTGTTTACTTCTCTCCCAGCGCCATATTGTGGGAGAGCAGATGCATAGAATAAGTCTTAATTCCAGTAACTCAGTCCAGTCCGGATTGCTCCCCACAGCTAGGAAGAGAGAAGCCACTAGGAGCTAAATTAGTACCTTTAGGAGAAACCCAATTTTAGGTCAGGAAGATTTTGTGGGAATGAGAATAATCAATTGATAGTATTTTTGCAATTCTAATTGGAAATTATGTTTACTTCTTTTGCAGAAGGAAAACAAACAGGTATCTGACACTGGGAAGTAATAGTACCTTTCTGTTATTTCTCTCTCTCCCTACTCTCCATGGGAGGTTGCCCTGATTGATGAGACTGTGGAAACTGTGTGAGCTGCCTTAGCCTTTCTTCTCTTTGTTTCAGCACCTGACTGCTGACAGGTCAAATGCTAGACGCTGACCTGGCCAAGTTTACCTCTTTAGGGAGTAGGCTGCAATTATCCAGATGCTCTGTCCAGGACTGTGTGCAAAGAAATAGGACACTGATACTTTGGTCTTGTGTCTAACTAGGTTCTTCAATAATCAAATATATTTTTTAAATCCTTGATTGTTCCCCTGGGTCTTTCACCATAGTTGTAAAATTTAGATACTCATTGGAATCATTGAGAGCTTTCAGATATCCTGAAGCCTGGGCCCCTTCTCCAGAAATGCTTAATTGTTCTATGGCTCAGGCTTGAGAATAGGATGTTGTCGCTCCCCCTCTTCGTGGAGGAAAGACACAGGACCCTGCGCTGTTCTTTTGTCTGCTCGGCCCTCCCCGGGTTTGCTGCTGGTTCTTCCCGGGTTGGCTACCAACCCTTCCACCTCCGTGGAAGGGCGGTTCCCCCTGCCACTTTCCCCACTTCCGCGGGGGAGTGGCACACCGCCTGCTGGCTCTCTCGGGGGCTGCACAGGTGTTCCTTCAGATAGATGTTCCCCTTAGATGTTCCTGGTGCATGTTGTCTCTCTCCTCCTTTATAGTCCTCTTCCGCCAATCCCAACTCGGCTGCCCACACGCCGAGTACACTGCTCTCCTCCAATCAGGAGTAGGTCCTACAGTTTATTGGTTGAACTGGAGGCAGCTGTGTAGAAGCTGTTTCTCCCTTCTCAGCGCCATATTGTGGGAGAGCAGATGCATAGAATAAGTCTTAATTCCAGTAACTTAGTCTAGTCCGAGTTGCTCCCCACAGATGTTCATAAGCTCACCCAGGTGATACTAATCAGCCAAGAGTGCATGCCATTCCCTATGAGCAGAAGTGTCAATTAGTGACTTCAAAACTCAATGCCACAAGTTGAAATTGTACTCACATATTGCTTGCCATGCAAAAAGACTTGATTTGTGCCCTAAAATGATGCTTGAAGTCCTCATTCCTGGTATAGGTGTGATCTATTTTGCAAGCAGATTTTGTAATCCACAGGGGGAGAAAGTGCACAGTTACTCCTGTTGTTGATTTAACAATTGACACTCTTATTTATGACATCAGTAATCACCTGAGGCTCTTGTCATGAGCTGCCAAAGCTATAGAAGCCTTTTGAGTTCACCAACTCTGATCTTATTTAGACAAGGCCATACTCAAAGTGGAAGTTCTCTCCTCCCTTCAGAGAAAGGTACCTCCTTCTTTGATGGTCCTTTCTTTCCGCTGGGATCTCACTCACAGAGATCTTTCATTTAGGTTTTTCTTTTTTTTTTTTTTTTTCCAGAGTGTCTTGGCTTTCCATGCCTAAAATACTCTCATGGGTTCTTCAGCCAGATCTGAATGCCTTAAGGGCTGATTCTGAGGCCAGAGTGCTGTTTAGGGCATTTGCCACTTTATGAATCTGCTGTGTATCCTGCTTCCCATCTTGGATCATTCTTTCCTTTTTAATTCTATCAATTATTATTAGCAGATTCTGGTCTCATTACATGATCCCTTTGACACAAAATCCTGTATTTATGATCAATTATGAACTTAAACTTATCACTTTAACTAGTAAGATGGCATTGGTACCTGCCAACTTAATGGGATTTGGAATCCCATGGCACGTTTCTAGCTTTACCATTGGGGTAAGTCCAAGTAAGCATCTACAGGTTCTTGTGTTATTGATTTCCAGCTTCATTGCAGTCTGGTCAGAGCAGATACATGATATGATTTACATTTTTTTTGAATTTGCTGAAGTTTACAATGTAGAATAGCTTTGTTGTTTCTTTATTGATTTTTTATCTTATTGATCTGCCCACTGATGAAAGTGGAGTGTTAAAGTCCCTCATTACTATTGTATCGGGTCTGTATCTTCCTTTATATCCATTAACATTTCCTTTAAATAGCCAAGGGCCCTGTATTTGTGTGCATATATATTTATTATAGCGACTTCTTCCTGTTGAATTGATCCCTTAAGTACTACATAAGTCTTTGTCTTTTTATAAGTTTTTGTGTTAAAATGTATTTTGTCTGGTATTAGCATGGCTACCTTTGCTTTTTTTTGCTTACTGTTAGCATGGAGTACTTTTTTCCATCCTTTCACTTTCAGTCTGTGGGTATCTTTTTTTGTGAAGTGTGTTTCTTGTAGGCACAAAATAGATGGTTCTTGTTTTTTAATCCATTCAGCCAATTTGTATCTTTTAACTGGAGAGTTTCGGCCATTTGCATTCAAGGTTACTATTGATAAGCAATGATTTGGCCCTGCCATTTTTCCATAAATATTCCTATTGTTTACTTTGGATTTTCTTTGTACTTTTACTGGGAGATTTTCTGCTTCCACATTCTTTCCTAATGATGACTATGTTTCTGTGTATAAGCACATCCTTAATTATCTCTTGTAAGGCTGGATGATTAGTTATAAATTCTTTCAATTTCTGTTTGTTATGGAAGATCTTTATTTCACCTTCATTCATAAATGAGAGCTTTGCAGGTACAATATTCTGGGTTGACAGTTTTTTCTCTTAAGACTTGGATATATCTTACCATTCTCTCTAATCTGTATAGTATCTTCTGCATAGTATCTGTATAGTTTCTTTCTTTCTTTCTTTCTTTCTTTCTTTCTTTCTTTCTTTCTTTCTTTCTTTTTTTTTTTTTGACAGGCAGAGTGGACAGTGAGAGAGAGAGACAGAGAGAAAGGTCTTTCTTTTCCGTTGGTTCACCCCTCAGTGGCCACTGCGGCCGGCGTGCTGCAGCTGGTGCACTTTGCCGATCCGAAACCAGGACCCAGGTGTTTCTCCTGGTCTCCCATGCGGGTGCAGGGCCCAGAGACCTGGGCCATCCTCCACTGCACTCCCGGGCCACAGCAGAGAGCTGGACTAGAAGAGGAGCAACCGGGACAGAATCTGGCGCCCCGACCGGGACTAGAACCCGGGGTGCTGGTGCCACATGCAGAGGATTAGCCTATTGAGCCGTGGCATCGGCCTAATCTATATAGTTTCTGATGAGAAGTCACCTGTGAGTCTAACTGGAGATCCTCTGGATGTAATCTGGTGTTTCATGCACATTTTAGAATCTTTTCTTTACATTTTACTATTGAAGTTTGACTACAATGTGTCATGATGAAGATATTTTCTAGTCATATTTATTATGAGTTCTGTGTTCTTCCTGTACTTGGACGTTCCTTACTTTCTTTAAATTGAAGAAGTTTTCTGTAATTATTTTTTTTTCTGCATTTATTTTTAGGTTTGTATGGAAATACTTGTTGGTTTTCTCCTATGATGGCTTTTGTCTTTGAACTATGTCTCTGTGGCCTGTTGGTGTGTCCGCTCTTTGAGTGAACACTGAGAGTTGTGTGCTGAGTGTGGCCAGGGAGCTCTGATTATTGCTCCAGTGGCAGGTGAGTATGCAGGGTGACACCCATGGTGGGCGTAGTAGCCGGGAAGAGGGTGTGGTCACCTCTGTCTTCATCATCACACCCTCACCTCTTTCCTGCCATTGTGATCAATGCCCTGGGTTAGCCCACAGTGGGTGTAACACTCACCTCTGCTGCCACATGACCTGCACAAAAGATCTGTGCCGTCTGGTCTGAACACAATGACCACCCCAGGCAGTCAGGAAGCTGTGAGTTTTTGGTGCCACACACAGTAATTTCCCAGAAACCCAGCTGCACCCTGCACCCTCTTGGGAAGTCACAGAGTCCCCACAATCTCAGCACCCAAGGCTTCCACAGTCATGGGGTGCAGAGGACCTGCTCCACCCAATCAGCCTGTCCAGTCCAGAGAGAGGCAGATATTCCCTGAGCCAGCTTCCATTTTGTTTATTTCTTATTTAATTTTAATTCTTTCTTTCTTTCTACTAATTTTGGCTTTGCTTTGTTTTTGGTATTTTAGTCCTTGAGATACATTGTTAGATTATATATTTGATGCCTTTCCAATTTCTTGATGTAGGCTCTGGTTGTTATAAACTTCCTCTTAACAATGTTTTTGCTGTATTGCTTAACTTTTGATATATCATCTTCACTCGTTTCCAGAATTTTTTGATTTCTCCTTCGATTTCTTCTACAACTCACTGTCCATTCAGTGCCACTGCACCGACCCCTCTAGAGTTTCTTAAATTGTTTATTTTCAGCATCATTCCATTGTGGTCCGAAAAACACATGATGTGATTTCAATTTTTTTTTTAGATTTGCTGAGACTTGCCTTATGGCCAGAATATGATTTATCCAAATAATTTTATTAATAACATCTGAAAAATTGTACTCCTTGGAAGTTTAAACAATAACAAGAGTTTACATCTTAGACAGTGTTAAACAGTTATGATGGTCTAATTCTTGATTTTATTCTGGTTAGTGCAAACTACTTTGTTTTAGCTTCTAAAAGTTTTTCTATATTTATATTATATTCTCTTTCCCAATTTTAGAGTTTTTGTAAAAAAAAGTATTGCTGAATTTTACTATCTTTTTAACATCTATTAATATGTTTATATGGTTCCTTTCTTTTCTTTTTTTAAAAAGATTTACTTATTTATTTGAGAGGTGGAGTTACAGAGAGAGAGAGACAAATAAAAGAAAATAAAGATTACCTAAAGCTTGACTGCTAACTCACTTGGCTCTTATCACTATTTCTATACATCTTTAATGGTGCCAGATGGATTCTACTTTTCCATTTCTTTTTCTGGGTCAAAACTTACCAAATACAATTCATTAGGAAGTTGTCCCTTTCCTCTAGGTAGTCACATCTCGTCACGTAGCTGCATTCCTAAGTGTTACTGTATTCTTTTTCAACTTTCCATGAACAGTTTATGGGAAATGCATTTATATATATATATATATATTTGACAGAGTGGATAGTGAGAGAGAGAGACAGAGAGAAAGGTCTTCCTTTTGCCATTGGTTCACCCTCCAATGGCAGCCGCGGCCAGCGCACTGCGCTGATCCGATGGCAGGAGCCAGGTACTTCTCCTGGTCTCCCATGGGGTGCAGGGCCCAAGCACTTGGGCCATCCTCCACTGCCCTTCTGGGCCACAGCAGAGAGCTGGCCTGGAAGAGGAGCAACAGGGACAGAATCTGGCACCCTGACCGGGACTAGAACCCGGTGTGCCGGCGCCACAGGCGGAGGATTAGCCTAGTGAGCCGCAGCGCCGGCCTGGTTAATGGTTCTTTATTGTCAGGTACATAAGAAGCTATGACATGCTGAAGAAGCAAAAGGACAAAATGTATGCTTATGTCTACTAAACCCACTTAGTTCACTGAGTCATTCCGTTTTGCCTTTTTCAGTTCTTAGTTTTTTACATTAAATCAGGCCATGAGGGTCATGGTGTTTCATCAGAGTCTTCATATTTTTGATGGTTTTACATTATGTGTAGCTGAAAAGTTTTTCTGCATGTAGGGTCAGAACTAGTAAGACGTCTTCATACAGCTCCCCTTTTGAGTTTGCAAAATTGTTTTTTAAATTTATTTTTAAGGTGTATAACCCAGTAGTACTGTTTGTTTGTAGAATTGTGCTATCTTTGCATCAGTTAATTTTAGAATACTTTCATCATCCCCAAAACAAACTCCAGAACCACTAGAAGCCATTCCCCATTTCTCTATGCCGCCACCTACCTGCCTCTTCTCCCAAACCCCAGCCTCCAGCAATTACTTATCTACTTTCTGTCTGTATGTTTGCCTATCCTGGACATCAGAAAAAATCTCCGCTTTATAGCTGTCATTATAAATCCTTTGACCAACATCTGCTGATCTCCCAGGTCCCCAACCACCCATGTCTTCTTTTTTTTTGTACTTTCAGTAATTTTTACTGACATTGTACTTGACCCGATATTAATATCAGCACCTTCTGGGATTTTTGTGGCTTTTTGAAAAGATTTATTTATTTAATTGAAAGTCAGGGTTACAGAGAAGGAGACTCAGAAGTGGGGGAGGGTGGAAATAAAGTAGAGGGGGTGGCGCTGTGCCATAGCATACAAAGCCACTGCCTGCAGTTCCAGTATCCCATATGGGTGCCGGTTCTAGTCCTGGCTGCTCCACTTCTAATCCAGCTCTCTGCTATGGCCTGGGAAAGCAGTAGAAGATGGCCCAAGTGCTTGGGCCCCTGCACCCACGTGGGAGACCCAGAAGAAGCTCCTGGCTCCTGGCTTTGGATGGGCTCAGCTCCGGCCATTGTGGCCATCTGGGGAGTGAACCAGCAGATGAAAGACACCCCCTCCCCCACCTCTGCATCTCTGTAACTTTGCCTTTCAAACAAATGAATAAATTTAAAGAGAGAGAGAGAGAGAGAGAGAGAGAGAGAGAGAGAGAGAGAGAATGAATATCTTCTATCCTCTGGTTCACTACCTAAATAGCCACAATGGCCAGGGCTGGGCCCGGCTGACACCAGGAGCCAGAACTCCATCTGGGTCTCCCACATGGCTGCATCTTTCGCTGCTTTCCAGGTACATTAGTAGGGAGCTGGATAGTAAGCGGGGCAGCCCAACTCAAACCAGCACCCATATGGAATGCCGATGCTGCAGCTGATGGCATTACCCGCTGCACATCAGCACCCATCCTTTTTTGTTTTATTTTTCTTTTATTTGTCTGGTTTTTCTGACTCATCATTTCACTTTCAATTTTCTCAACACTTTTGTTTTTAGAATTTCTTGAAAACATCATATTGCTGGATTATGTTTTTAGTATCAAAATTCTCATCACATGAATGCTGCTTTGGCATCCTTCTTGTTATTCCGTTCCTGATTTGTTGTCCTTGGCCTACCTACGTCAAGGCAGTTTCCATTCAGCTCATGTTTGCATATTCTAGTCTAGACAGGCCTCATAACTTTAGCAACTTGGCCACGTGGTAACCACATACCATAACCTTCGAATTCAGGAGTTTGTCCTCCAGTGCCCTTCAGATTAACCAGTCAGGTGCTGTCACTGGACTCCCGTGCAGGTAATGCCCTGAACTCCAAGGAAAGACTTCAGCCAACAGGTTCTTCCCTCTATCTCTTGCCACCATGCCTTTCCCGCCATGCTGACTCTGCAAGGTTTGGTGCCCTCTTCTTTCTGTGATCTGTGGATAATAAACTTAACCTCTTCAAGTCTTTCATGCTGTGAATGCCCCTAGTTATACCGCACCTGACTACACTGAACCTATCATGAATATCTCACTTAACAAATCACAACTCGCTTAAAATATATTTATTTATTTTCATTTTATTTGTGGGGGAGGGAAGAGAGAAATTTCTGGGTGCTAGTTCACTCCCCAGAAGCCTGCCTCATCCAGAGATGTGCCAGGTGTCCAGAATTTATCCTGAGTGTCCCATGTGGGTGGTAGGGACCTAAGTACTTGAGTCGTCACCTGCTGTCCCCCGTGATGTGGATTGGAAGTGAAGTTGGATTATTCAAACCAGGCTCCACGATTCGGGATGCAGACAGCTCATGCATCCACTTTACTGCCATGCCAAATGCCCACCCCAACAGTTTCCTTCAAACAGAATATTTTTTTTCAATATCATTGTGTTTACCCTAGTGACTGATATACTTAATTTTATTCCAACTGATACTTAGTTTTAATTTGAGGTTTTGATTCCCTTCTCCCCTTTTGCTTTTGCAATGTGACCAAGTTTCTATTATTTCTTTCATTGATAATTTGGAAATCTAATTGTGCGCTTGAGTTTTATAAATGGGCCTTTTCCTATTCCTATGACCACAAATATGCTTAATTGCTATCATTTGGCAATCAGAAAATGCTTTTCTTTCTCCCATGAACAGGTGTCACTTGACTTCCCACAAGAGGATACACTAGCATCCTACTAGACTCTTTTACCTTTAGATTGTTTTCAGAGTTCCCCTGGACAACTCCTCTGTTTTAAAAGACATATTTAGCATTTATATTAGCATTTCTGAAATATCTTCACCCATTGCTGTTTATTTCATAAATACTACCACCTGAAATATTTGTGTTGTTATATTTTCTTTGTCCTAGCAGGTGACTATGTCTTGGGTGTATCCTAATTCTTTTCTCTCATTGGTAGGTACTATTTTGCTACCTTCCAGTGTCTGACTTTTAGGCGAGAAAATAGGACCTTTTATTCCCTTTAGGTAATTTTCTTTTTCTTGCTGTTTAGGTTTGTGATTGTTTATCGTAACAATATTCAGGAATTTTACTCATCTGCAGAAGGTATGTGTGTTTTTTTTTTTTTTCCTTCTGTCCCAGGTTTGTGTTGTATGAGAACTTTCAGTCTGTTTTCTTTTTTCTTCTAAAAGAAAAGTTTAATTATTCATTTTCTCCCCTATCCATTCCGTTTTATCTTCCTAGAACTTCTATTATTCACCTGCTGTTACTCCTGGGTCTGACATTCTTATTATTTACTCTTTTAATCATCATCATTTATGTTTTTATCTCTTTATATTGTTTCATAATGCTTTGGAGGAAGGTTTGAATTTAACATTAAATTCCTATCTAAGAAGTGCCTTTAATAGTCACCGTGTCTCCTAAACTGTTAGTTGGAAATTCATGTTATCTTGAATTTCCAAAGTGTCTTTTCTTGTGTGTGTGTGTATGTGTGTGTGCTGAATGTTCTTAAGTGGTTTTACTATTTTCATCCAAATCGTCGTCTACCTTTCTAATAGTCCTAGTTTCCTGGGCATACACTTAACTTCTTTTGTTTGATCTCTCTGTGGCTCCTGGGCTCCCTAGAGAGGATATTGCATTTTTCTGTTGGCTCGTGGGAGTGTGAAGTCTGGTTGTTGGAGGACCTCCATGACAGGAGCCATTCAACAATGGGATTCTGGGTAGTTTCTTTCCCTGGAAGGACCTGGCAATGTAAGCACATGTGGCAAATAGAAGGTTTACATCTGGAGGAATCCTTGTCTCCCTAAGTTCAGGTGCAGAAGTCAACCTATTTTTTTTTATTCCCTTTTCCATTTTTGGGAAAAATGTCAGTCATACTCACGGCTTATGGGATCCATGGATTTCTGCAGGCCATCTATTTCCAGTATCTAGTGGTTTCTGTTTTCTAACTCAGGGGTTCCTGGTCCTGGTGAAGGGAGGTAGTCCAGGCTACAGGTGAAAAATGCCCACTCACTTTTTCTCTGCCACCCTTCCTATAAAATTCAAATCTGTGCCACTGATAGTCACTGACAGCTGGTTCAGGAAAAGCAACAGGTTGGAGTGAGAGTGGAGAGAAAGGAGGAGTCTGTTTTTGTCACTATGATCTCAGAACTATCTTCCTACAATCAACATAATCTGAAACAATACAGAAAGCAAGCGTCATCAGCTAACTATACAGTTTATTTCTTTCTTCACATTTGGAACTCAAGAATAGGTAGAGGGAAAGCATCCCCCTTCCTTCACCTAGAGGCAGTAAAACAATGCCTAATGCTCATATAGCAATGCATATAGTCCAGACATTATCCTAAGAGCTTTATCCATCTCCACTGGAACCTCCATAAAAACCCTGTGAAGAATGCTCCATCACCTTCCGCAGTGAAACAGATGACGAAATGGAAGTTAGGAGATTAGCCCAAAGTCAGACAAATGGTACAGGCAATGCAAGGTTGAAATGCTGGAAACCTGGCTCCAGACCCCACAATCCTAACCACTCCTCGATTCTGTTCTCAACGAATGTGCCCTGTTACAAGAAAGAGAATGATTGACTCTGATCTGTGTAAAGCAATAGGTTTTGTCTAGTTTCTTAATAAGCTGAGTTTTGAATGTAGAAAAAAACAATACTTAGTATTCCAATTTAAATTTGATGACAGAACAAGTTCTTGGCAGCATTTAAAAAACCCCTAGAGAAAGGTCATCCTCTGCATTGTCCCATTTGCTTGTGATTCCTGCCTTACCATGCTGGATATGAATGGCCAAAACCCAATTATTCTGGACCTCTAGGCAAAGAGTTGGTAAACTATGGTTTAGCAGCCAATTCTGTCCATTACTTGATTCTGTAAGTAAAAATTTATTGGAACACAGCCACACCCATTCCTTATTATCTGTGACTGCTTTTGAACTGCAATGCAATGATGAGCACTTGTGATAGACATTGAATATTTGCCTGCCTGCAAAGTCTAAAATATTTGCCATCTATCCTTTATAGGAAAAGTTTGTTGAACCTGGCTCCAGGTTAATATGTTCTTTTGAAAAAAATTATTCTAGGTTTTTCATTTCCCTACCATTACATCTCACTTAATATATGTTTCATTCCATTGGCCTTTTGTTCTCTTCCTTCCAACAAGAGAACAGGTTATCCAAAATCTAATTTTTATGAAGATATTGGAGACAGATGCTGGTTTTTATGTGTTTCTCTCAGGCAGCATTTGCCCTCTAATTGAAGGCTTCTGAAAAGAAATGTTGTAGAACAAAAAATCAATATCTCATTTTTAATTTCAGTGCCCACAGCAAATTGGAAAAGATCTTTCTAGCACTCTTTTAATTATATTACCTACTTTACTCCTGATCTTATTTACCATGCATATGCTTTGTTTGTTGTGTCTGATGATTCTGTCTCTGGTAGCTAGATGCTCAGATGAATTATTTATTATCTCCCCTATTGGCTGATTCGTTCAAGTCTGGTTTTTGTGGATAAGTGGCTGCAGTCACAAAATGATGGAGAGGGAGATGATCTATAGCTCTGTGGCTCAAAGAATAGAATCCCCTGGACAAATAGTCTGTTGACCAGAAGAAAGAGTACACGGAATAGTTTTATTTACAACTAAAAAATAGTGAGAGGAAGGCTTTAGGGTAAGTATGAGTTGCAGAAAGGGGAAGAAAAAGCTATTGTGGAGGTGACAACTGGCATGCAATTGAAAATATTTATATATGTTTTTTGATTTTACAAAGCACTTTCCAAAACTCATTTAATCATTTCTACATCTTTGTGGATAACATTATTTTCATTTCCATTTCACAAATGAGATAACAGACTCAGATCGTGTGTTACACAAATAAAACAAATCTATGTCCTTTGGCACTCAATAGCATGCTTTTGCAAGGGCCAGCATTGTCTTTATTGGAAAAGGTGTGGAGAAGAATAAGGAGACTCTGTAGACACAAGGGTAGAGCAGGGAAAAGCAATTTTCCTACCTGCAGAGAAAGGCAATTTTGTTCACTGCAAGGGAGAAAAGTCAAAATAATTCTTCAAAAGTTTGACTTTCATGTTTGTGTTCATTCATTTAGAAAATACGTATTGGGAGTCTATTGTGTCAAGCATCGTTCTAGGCACTGCAGATATAGCAGTGAACAAAAGATTCCTTTCCTCATGGAGTGTATATTTGGGGGAGTCAGGCAACAAAAACAAGATAAAGAAAACGCATAGTGTATTAATCAGTGATTAAACCAAGAGGGGAGAAAGGGAGGGGTTATAACGTGTCAGAGTATCAGGTTGAAATTGCAGAAAGACAGGTTAGGAAAGGCCTCATTGGGATAGCAACTGAGGAAGTTTCCTAATATCCTAGTAATGCTTCTATAAAAATAGTTATTTATTTGTGGAGGAGTTGGGGGGAGACACAGAGAGAGAAGAGGAGGAGGATGAGAAGGAGAAGGACGTGGAGGTAAGAGAGAGAGTGAGAGAGAGAGAGAGAGAGAGAGAGATCTACTCCTCCCTCCATTAGTTTACCCTTCAAATGAAAATAGCCAGGTCTGGGCCAGCCCAGAGAAGCCAGGAGCTGGGAATTTGATCCAGGTCTCCCATCAAGGTGTTCAGGAATCCAATCATTTGAACCATCGCCACTGCCTCATAGGTTTGCATTAGCAGGAAGTTGGCATCAGAGCCAGAGCCAGGAATCCAGTCCAGGTACCTGAGTATGGGAGGGGGCATCGTGACCACCAGGTTAAACATCTACGCATGGTTATGTTATTTTGACCTAGTAACTTAGCATTATAATTCATTTTTCTGTTTTCTCCAGGTAGATATTTAATACTCATTCTATTCAAAGGTAAATCAAGTAATCATTATTGAGTGTTTCTAATTACATCTACTAATAAATTAATTGAATTCTTCTGCAATACATTATTATTGAAAATGGCAAACTTGGTAAAGGTTGTCACACTGCATCACGTTAGTTTATTAATGTCCCAAGTAGATGAAATATGTTATTGCGACTTTCTGCTTAGAGGCCCTGTGTGTAAGAAACTAGAATTTCCAGTACTATCAGAAAGTTAACTTGTATATAATGAATCCCTAGATTGTTTTGTGCAGTGGTCTGACTAATGCTAGAAACACAAATTTAGTGCTTTCTGTTATGAGAACATGAGACACAGTACAGTTAACACTTCATTCATTTTTCCACAGTAGACATCCATGTTTACCTTCTGAGACATTCAATCAGTCTCTCGGTAAGAAGCATCTACTTTCATATTTCAGGGTTATTGAAGCAATTTGTGAGAAGAATCAGCTGTTGCAGAGTCCTCCCTAAGTAAGTAACAGCCTTTCTTTTCCTAGCACCTAAATCTGGAAGCAAATGGCTGAAGGCTAAATTTACATATCAGCTTCCTTGTGGAAAAGCTGTTTGTAAACAAGTGGTTTCACTAATGGTGTTCTTACCCTGCTGAGCTGATCCCATCACTGAGAGAAGTTAAAAAAAAAGTATTCTTTTAGAGAAGAGGACCACCAAATAGACTACTGAGTGAATGATACTCCCATAGAACTAAGCAAACAGGAGTCCTGGCCTGAGTGGAGCATTCTGTCATCTTCCTCTGGGGACACATGAGTTGTTGAGTGAAGAGTGTCAGGAAAAAGAGGCCCATGTATTGCTCTCATAGAGTTCCCTCCAAATGGAAATATCAGGAGATGGAAGATTACTGTCCCTCCCTAAAGGTTTCCATTGATCTAGCAATTTTTTTTTTTATATTACCATTGGTGGAAAGACAGAAAAAGACATTATTTCCACCCTCAATTATTGTGATGTTGGTTTTAACCTCATTCAAGTAAAAAAGAAAAACTTGTAAAAAATGCCTGCACTCCCTGGCCACAGCAGAGAGCTGGCCCTGCACCCCATGGGAGACCAGGAGAAGCACCTGGCTCCTGGCTTCGGATCAGCGCAGCACGCCGGCCACGGCGGCCATTGGAGGGTGAACCAATGGCAAAGGAAGACCTTTCTCTCTGTCTCTCTCTCACTGTCCACTCTGCCTGTCAAAAAAAAAAAAAAATACCTGGAAACATACAGCTACATTAAGATTATCCCCAGCAAATGTTGACTGCATGACAAAATATGTGCCTCGCACCACAAGTGAATTAGCTTCTAGGAATACCATAGAAGACATAATTTTCACCTTCAACAAGTGTATAAGTAATTTAGACAATAATAATAAGCATAAAATAATAATAAGCAACCCAGCAAAGTATTAGTTATTGCTTAGTGTAGCAAGGTAAATAATACCATGTGGATGGATGACAACATATCATATCATAAAAAGCCTGGCCTTGGAGCCAAGGCACTTGAGTTTCTGTTTTGCCAAAATCTGAGTTATTCCAAGCAAGTGTGAATGTCTCTGGGTTTCAGTTTCCTATTCTGCAAAATGAAGGGTTTAAGCAGAACCTGGTCTAAATTAAGACTTCACTTCTTCTAATCTACTAGGAACAAATATTCCTTCAATTTTTTTAAAGTTATGGTGAACTGAGCCCCTCATATTTTGTTCTTTGTATCAGCAGTTGCAAGAGAGCAATGAAAATAAAATGCAAATTGGTAGAAGGGGAATAATGAAATGTGCAAATAAAGAAGAATAATAAAGGAACTGAGGAGGAAATTTAATTATAAAAATTACAAAGGTTCAAATGGTGTCTGTTAAGAAGATGGAAAGGAGGAGTCATGTACTTGGTGTTTCTGCAACTCCACTGACGAAGGGAAATGCGTAGACTGCTCTCATGACCCTAAGCAGGACCTTTCCTGGAGCATCATTTCCTCTAGTCCATGACCAGGATGCTGACTGTACTATGCACGTATGCACCTTCTGTCCTAGCCTTGAATGCTGCCACAAAAAATTCAAAGGTTGTTCTTATCATGTGCACCCTAATAAGATGACAGAGGGGACGCTTTGTTCTCGTTTGTTCCAGTTTCTTTGGCACTGATATATTTTGTGGAATGAAGACATACTTATTTTTGGAGGGATTTGGGATTGTCCCACTGCTTGAGGGAAAAAAAGATTATGTGTATGTATACTACAGAATCAGTCAGAAAGGGCTGGCTGTTCCTTAAGTTGATAATACAGACAGAAGTGGTTCTGCAACCTTCTATTGATTTTGGGAGGAGCCCGCTACTGATTTCACATAGTCTCTTGTTGGCATCCCTGACACTGGCTCCAGAGTCGGAAAAGAGTGAGTAAAATTGCAGGCGTTTGAGGGAACTCTGGAGAAAGCAGGCTGAAGTCAGTCCTCTCTCTAAAGACTCAGTGTCTGCCTGCTCGTTTTATTGTTACTGCACCCCGAAATACTTCTGCAGTTGAACTTCTCCTGGAAGATCTGTTTGGAGTCAAGAGACTCAATTTAATTTTGTGCTCATATAAAATGTTAGGAAATAATCAACCAATTACATGGTCTCAGCACACAAGGAGGGTCAGTTTCCCACAGCTCCCTTCATACTTTCAGGGACCGTTTGTGGAACAGGGTTTGGCTGTCTGCGGGTTTCATCTTTTGTTGAAGAAAGCCCTCAGTTTCAGTTTTCTTCCAGTGTTATTAGTGGAGATCACAGGCAGTAGGTATGTTGATTATGAAAATTATTTAGTAACCGTTCTGGTATGCCCAGTCATCAAGTTGTCTGTACCAGTCTGAAGGTGTAAATGGTTTCACTGTAGACCTGGCAATTGCTCTCAATTGTTTTCAAGATCAGCCCTAGCCATGCCAATGCCAGAGTCCATCAAATTCAGAGTGTATCCCTAAGGATGGAGGATCTTGTTAGTTCTCAGCTCTTCCGATTGTCCAACTTAGAAGGATCTGTCATGTTTCTCAGGAAATCTTGCCCAAGGCATCAGAAGTATTAACAGTCAACACCTAAAGAAAGAGTTACCTTTTTGAAATACAAGGTGCTGATGATGGCACATGAGTTGACCAATTTTTGCCTGGAAGGCAAACGCCTCCACCTGCTGTTCTCCGTGATACATTTCCTCAGGCATCTTGAAAAGAAAGGGCTGCTGCTAATACCAGAGAGCAAGGCGGCTGGACTGGGTCTGACTTTCTTGTGGAACAAGGGTCGAATGGGGTGACTTGAGTACAGATCTCCTTTCTGGTAGAGGGTGTTCGTTAAGCTTAGATAAGCAAACACAAGGAAAGTGATTGCTAGGAAAATATTGCTAACTAACTAGTATATTCCAAAATGCATCTCTGGGTAATGATTTTTCTCTTCTTGAAGTCACATAATAGCTTACAAACTGAGATTTGACTGTTGTGATAGAAATAGCTGTCTTTGTTATTTGTGTGTGTGTAGGTGGAAGTACATGTACGTGTACTGCATGGGTCTGTGTGTGTGTCTTTAGTAAGGAGGAAGTTAAATTAGTCTACTGAAGTAGCAAATGGTGGTTCCTGCCTCCTTCCATGATGGGTGAAATGCCAATCTGAAGCCCGAGATTTTTGAGATCTCTAAATGAACCTGTGTGTTTCTTGTGCATTATTCATGGTGGGTTCTGGGATTTCAGAGCTTGGCACTGTTGTCAGAATAAAATGAAAGACATAGATCAAGCAAGATGGGCACTAACTTTTTTTTTTCATAAAGTCATTTCCTTTTCAATTTTTAATTTTTTAACTGAGCTATGTGACCATTATGAGCTTTCTTCAAAAGTAGTATTCTTCGAGGAAAACTATTCACCTTGCTGAGTATTTGATAAAACCATTCACAACAGATGGTAGTTCATACTTCTCACTGCTGAGCCTTCTCAAACAGCTTTGTTTTCAGACAATGCCAGTAAGTGAAGTGCTGTCAGAGCAATACAAAATGTGTCAGATTGGGTTTATTTTAATGTAATCTTGTCTAATAAAGCATTTTGTCTGCGTCAACATTATAGTATTCTAACTCTGAATGTAATACTCTAATTTTAACTTACTCTTTAAAAATGGATTTATATCTTTTATCTTCTTGCTCTTTTCATACCTAAATATGCATTTTGATTCTTATAACTTGCACTGATGAAGCAACACTGATTACTTTAGTTTCAATGTATCTACTAAGATGGAACTATGTCATTCCCATACTATTGGATGAATTATGTGTTAGGATGTACTCAAAGCTATGGAATCTGTTATGGAGAGAAATGATCACTAACAGAAAAATAGAAGTCAGGGCCGACGCCATGGCTCAACAGGCTAATCCTCCACCTGCGGCGCCGGCACACCGGGTTCTAGTCCCGGTCGGGGCACCGGATTCTGTCCCGGTTGCCCCTCTTCCAGGCCAGCTCTCTGCTGTGGCCAGGGAGTGCAGTGGAGGATGGCCCAAGTGCTTGGGCCCTGCACCCCATGGGAGACCAGGAGAAGCACCTGGCTCTTGCCATCGGATCAGCACGGTGTGCCGGTCACAGCGCGCCGGCCGCGGCGGCCATTGGAGGGTGAACCAACAGCAAAGGAAGACCTTTCTCTCTGTCTCTCTCTCTCACTGTCCACTCTGCCTGTCAAAAAAAAAAAAGTCAGAATCGCATGACCATTAAAGTGAATAAATTAGAAAGGTGTCACATGTTTTGATTTTCTTTAATAAATATGGACATAATGTCATTTCCTCATTTTTTTGGATTTTGGTTTGGAAGCAAAATGATACAATGAAAGGAGCCTGGATGTTAACGTGTTCATATTTGCGTTCAAGTTTTAGCTCTCTATTTTACTACACAGGTCGCCTTAGACAATTATCAATACTTTTGAGCCTCAGTTTGCTTATCTGGAAAACAGCAAATGCTATTCAAGTTATACACTTGTGAGAATTATGTAAGATTATACATATGAAAGCACCTCACGGGCTCTTAGTTCAGTAGCTGTTGTACCTGAAGTGATTTGGTTTTGTTGCCTCTGCTGTTTGGGAAGGTTGTTCTTCCTCCTGATGCATTACTAGGTACCTCCATTCGCCACCAGATTTCACTGTGGAGTGCAGGGAACAGAAACTTATTGCCTTCCCTGGAATCTGGCACTTGGCACAGGGTCTGTGATATGTAATTAATAAAAAATTAGTATTTGTATGTTGAATGAATCCACTCAATAAATTTTTCATGCTTGCCTACACTAGTCAAAGTTAACGTTTCTGCATCTCTCACATGGAGTCCTGAATAATGCAGACATTAAATATTTAGAAGTGGAATATTTCAATACATAATGATAAAATGTGGAATGGGCTGAGCTAGGTTCATCACTAAACTGGAGCTTTTTGGAGACATTCTAGGAAAAGTTAGGATATTGAATTAGGTTGGCAACTCTTGCTCCCTGTGGTCCTTTGAGAAAGACAAGATTTCCTCCAAATCCGGAGTAGTTCCATTCAAGAGGATCAGGGAACAAAAGGTGATTCTATCAGTATGGATTTAGTTAAGACAATCTGGTTTCATTCTGCATCTAGGAATCTGAGACAACCAAGCTTCAGCTGTCCTCTTTCTCTTCTGGCATTTGATACTGTATCCCTAGGCAATTCCATCATTCACCGAGTTTCAGTTCACGACTATATGCCAGTTAATTTGTACTTTTAGCCTTATACATTCTCTGAGCTTCAAATCTACATAGGTGATAAACTAGTAACATTTTTTAACTTGAACTTTGAGAGATCATTACTCCTCAAACTGTTTTCTTCTAGGCTTCCTATCTCAAAAAATTGCACCAATTTCCATTCAAAAACAACAATTCTTCCTTTTCCCATGTATTTCACAAACTGCATTAGTTTGCTATTGCTGCTATGACACATTATCACAAACACAGTGTCTTAAAACAACACTGTTTTATTATCTCACAGTTCTGTGCATCAGAGCTGTGTAGAGGCTGAAGCAGAAGCAGAAAAGTCACGACTAGAACTGGTACCCTGAAATGGGATGCCAGTGACGCAAGCCGTGGAGAGAGAGAGTTTTCCCATCCACTAGACTTCTCCCCAAGATGCCGGCAACAGCTAGAGCAGGACCCAGCCGATGCCAAGAGCCTGGAACTCAACAGAGTTCTCCCACATGGGTCACAAGGATGGAGGTTGTACATTATCAGGAAGCTGGAGTCAGAAGTAGAACCAGGGCTTGGACCTGGGCACTCTGATACAGGATATGGTGTCTCAAGCTGCATCTTAACCACTGTATCAAATACTCATCTCTAAATTGTCTTTTGTAAATGCCACCATTGCCTTACTACAAAAATTAATGGACTGGCCGGCACCGCGGCTCACTAGGCTAATCCTCCGCCTAGCGGCGCCGGCACACCAGGTTCTAGTCCCGGTTGGGGTGCCGGATTCTGTCCCGGTTGCCCCTCTTCCAGGCCAGCTCTCTGCTGTGGCCAGGGAGTGCAGTGGAGGATGGCCCAGGTGCTTGGGCCCTGCACCCCATGGGAGACCAGGAGAAGCACCTGGCTCCTGGCTTCGGATCAGCGCGGTGCGCCGGCTACAGCGGCCATTGGAGGGTAAACCAACGGCAAAGGAAGACCTTTCTCTCTGTCTCTCTCTCTCACTGTCCACTCTGCCTGTCAAAAAAAAAAAAATTAATGGACTAAACTGTGTGCAACCATTTGTTCCCTTTAATAATTTATCCCAAATCCATTCCTTTAATATTTAGTTACAGGTATGACAGAGAAAATGTTAGAGGAGAGAAGGGTCTCAAAAAAAAAAAAAATCTGTCCCCCGTTAAAGGGATGAGAAACCTGGAAAAATGATCAAAATCAACTTTCTCTGAGCTTTAGAAATTTACCGATTTGCCTCAATATGGAAGCAAACATGGCTGAATCAGTAATAGCAGTGGGATTCTGTGGTGTTTTAATCTGCCTGTTTTCTTCCCATTCTCTCAAGTTATGTGTTAGCTTCGGAAACCAACCTACAATCACAGTGAAAGTGAGAAACTTGGTAGCTACTGAAGGCCCAGTGCAAGTGATAGCTTAACCAGCTGTACCACAATGCCAGCCCCATTTATTTAATTTCTTTCTTTTTTTTTTTTTTTTTTTTTTTTTTTTGACAGGCAGAGCGGACAGTGAGAGAGAGAGAGAGACAGAGAGAAAGGTCTTCCTTTGCCGTTGATTCACCCTCCAATGGCCGCCGTGGCCGGCGCGCTATGACCGGCGCGCTATGACCGGCGCGCTATGACCGGCGCACCGCGCTGATCCGCTGGCAGGAGCCAGGTGCTTCTCCTGGTCTCCCGTGGGGTGCAGGGCCCAAGCACTTGGGCCATCCTCCACTGCACTCCCTGGCCACAGCAGAGAGCTGGCCTGGAAGAGGGGCAACCGGGACAGAATCCAGCGCCCCGACCGGGACTAGAACCCAGTGTGCCGGCGCCGCAGGCGGAGGATTAGCCTAGTGAGCCATGGTGCCGGCCTCCCATTTATGTCATTTCTTTCTTTTTATACTTCTTTACTCGGCATCTGAATCTCTGCACTCCGTGGCAAGGTCGTATGTGCTCTTCCTCAACTTCCCCACCCATTCGGCCTGACTTTGGGCTCTTCCCAGGTACAAACAGTGCTGATTATTCTTGATATTCTTGGTGCTTGCAATGGATTGAATGTTTGTATCCTCGCCAAATTCCAATATTGAAATCCTGTTCTTCAATGTGATCATATTAGCAGGTGGGAGTTTGGGAGATAGATTGTATCACGAGGATGGAGCCCCCGTGAACAGAATCAGTGCCCTTATAACTAAGTGTCTCCTTTCCCTCTTTCTGTGTCACATGAGGCAATAAAACAATGATGACAGTCTGCAATCCAGAGAGGGTGCTAACCTGAATGCAGCCATCTAGACCCTCATCTTGGACTTGCAGCCTCCGGAATCATGAGAAATAAACTCCTGCTGTTTATAAGCCATCTAATCAGTGGTACCTACTTAGAGCAGCCTGTGTTAGACAAAGCTCCAATAGTCCCACCTGTTGGACTCTCCTTGGCAGAAGCAATTTGAATTTTAATGACATTTTCTGCATGTTTCATGGTGCCTAGTAGAGTATGTCCCATAGATACCGTACACTGGTCTGTTCAAACTGAAGTAAGTTTTGGGTCTCTTTCCTTTGTCAAATTGTTGATCTGCTCTTTATTAGTTTCAGGAGAGAAGTAGATGCGAGTGTGGGAACACAGAGAAAATTTTATTTATAGAGGGAATCACTGCCACTTTTCCATGGCTCTGGTCATCTCCTGAATTGTCATTCATGTACTGTTGGGAACACTGAGCAAAGAACTTCTCTTATTTGTCCCTTTTCTTCTATTTTAGAAGGGTGAAAAGGTCTATGTGTGATCTAGACTTTCTGCTTCCTGCCTGGACCAGTATTCTCAAAATCCTACCTTCTTTCTCTGCTCCTGCTTTTGCAACCCTGTGGTGGGTCTACTGAAGCAAGTTCTGATCCGATGGGAGCAGACTTCCATTCGCCCAGAGCTCTGCCTGTGAATATTTGGACAAGACCACTTTGGTAACAGTAAGTAGATCTCTGCTGTGTCTCCACAGCTTCACTGGTATTGAAAGTCATGTTTTTACCTCTATTGGTTCCTGGAGAGTAGAGGGGAAAAGTTAAATGACACATCCAACCTACAAGGATTTTGAGTAAAAACGACCAGAAAACAATTTGGAAAGAGGTGAATAAGTAAGAACATTAAATGAAGAAGAGGTCTATTTTGTTCATTGTAAAAGCAGAGAGAAATTATGAGCTGTCGTTTACACATCATATTTGTCTACTTCTTTCTCAAAATCAAGCCTCAAGAAATAGTTCACATCATGTAGATCACTTAAAGTTTAAGACTTCTCATAATATTGTTGCTTTAATTAAGGAAAGCTCTCGTCCCATTTCCTAGGCAGAGCAATGGTCTACTTAAATATGTACTAATTACCAGTCTATTTGGAAATATTATTTTACGTGGCAAAAGGGACTTTGCATATGTGCTGAAGTTAGGGATATAGAGATGGGGAGATTATCCTGGATTATACTGGTTTGTCCAGTCATAGGGATCTCTTTGAGAAAGAGCCAGGCAGGCAAGTGAGAATCATGGAAGGAGATACGAGGGGAGGAACAAAGGCAAGAGTGAGGTGAAGCCACACACAGCCAAGGAACGAGGCAGCCTCTAAGAGCTGGAGAAGATAGAAGTGAATCCTGCCCTCGAGCCTACAGCATGGAAGCAGCCCTCTTTCGATGTTTTCATTTTAGCCCAGTGAGACCTGCCTTTGGACTTTGACCTTCGTGACTGTAACATATGCACTTTTATTGTTTTAAGGCCCTAAATTTGTGGTAGCTTTTTACAACAAGTAGAAATTAATATACTCATTAAGAAAAAATGACTAATTTTGTATTTGTGTGTGCTTACTTTATTGCATTATGTTGTTTTAAAAATCGGACTAAGAGATGACTCAGGAAGTTGGAGTAGAGGGCATATGTGAGTAATGTAAACTATTGAGAGGTGGGTGACAATCTATTGGTAATATCTGGCTGAACTGTGTAGGATTTCCTGTGACTCAGATCTCCCTTTGAGGATCGTATTCACCATCATCTGGCCACGTGACCTTAGGAAAGCTTCTTGAACTTCAGTTTCTCTTTGAATTAAGATTTCTAACAAGATGACATTGCATTAGGAAGATTTGAGATGAAGTCCACTAAGTGCATAGAAAACTCGTGTATTGTAGTAGGTTCTAGTTAGCTTTCCTTTGTTAGCATTGGAAGTTTTATTCTCATCCTTTGTTTCTTTACCTTATTCCGGTTCTAACATCTGCTCATCTTCTCAACTATGTAGCATAGTCTTCTGTTTTTAGCTGTTTGTCTTGTGTTCTGTAAACAATTCTGTTGATACAAAAAAACAAGCCGATTGGAACAAGTGCTTGGTGCAATTGTTAAAATGTCACTTGAGATCCCTGCATCCCCTGTCATAGTGGCTGGATTTGAATCCCCGCTCCACTCCTGATTTGAGCTTCCCACTAATGCAGACCCTGGGAGACAGCAGGCAATGGTTCAAGTAGTTGAATCCTTAACACACACGCAGGAGACCTGATTGAATTCCTGATTCCTGGCTCTGACTTTGCTCATGCCTGACAGCTACGAGCTTTTGGGGAATGAACCAGCTGATGGGAAATCTCTCTCTCGTGTCTTTCAAATGAATAAAATTTAGAAATTGGGTAAAATGTTAAATAACTGTCTTAATTTATCCCTAGTTCTTCACACAAAGCTACTAAAACCCTTGTACCTGAGTTCATGTTAATGAAGTAGCTCTTGGCAGACCCCTGACTAGCTTCAGGATGAGAACTAGTCACTGGCAGAACCAACCGTGTGATTAGAGGGGAACCATCAGCTCTATTCCCACCCATTAGACCTCTTGGGCTACAGTAGTTTGAAACCTCCACAAAACCCTTAAATGGTGTGATTTGGAGACTTTTGTGAGAATAATCAAGGTGCTGGGGGGTAGCGTGGAAGTCCCACATACCTCCCCATCCATCTGACTGCAAATATATATTTAAAAAAATTTTTTATTGGACAGGCAGAGTTAGACAGTGAGAGAGAGAGAGAGAGAGACAGAGAGAAAGGCCTTTCTTCCGTTGGTTCACCCCCTAAATTGCCGCTATGGCTGGCGCACTGCGCCGATCCAAAGCCAGGAGCCAGGTGCTTCCTCCTGGTCTCCCATGGGGTGCAGGGCCCAAGTACTTGGGCCATCCTCCACTGCACTCCCGGGCCACAGCAGAGAGCTGGACTGGAAGCGGAGCAACCGGGACTGGTACCCAGCACCCCAACCAGGACTAGAACCTGGAGTGCCTGCGCCACAGGCGGAGGATTAGCCTAGTGAGCCGCGGCGCCAGCCAAATATATTTTCATTATATACCTTTGACTTGAAGCCTCAGTTATTTGTTTCTGAGATGGACAAGTGGCCTAACGGGGATCAATCACTTTTTATATTTGTGAGTGTAGGTTATGAAAAATCATTTGGAGGATTGTGGGTATGCCAATGGGACAAGCAAAAGAAAATGTGTTAGAGGGAGTAGGTAACACAGAGAAAGAAAAGAGGGAAGGAAAGAATTGGGAAATAGGAAAATGCAGCACATTGGAAGAAAGAAGCAGAGATTAAGCATAAGGAAGACTCCCTGAACAGTTGCATATCCAGTTCCATTCTAAGGTCTTGTTCATCCCTTCACTTACAGTCTATAAAATACTCATGACTATAGAGCAAAAATATACTTCCTCTACATCCTAGTTGTTACTTGTGGTGATGAGTACCAACATTCGTTCTTTCATTCATTTGTTCAAAAACAATTTGTTGTTGGCCCTCTTGTGTGTGTCAAATATTTTGCTATTACTAGGGAAACAGGGACTTGCCTTTGGAAGTGTAAGTACTGTGAAAAGAAAATAAAGGTCTCCTCTGGAGTGATGTGTGGGAGACATTAATTCCTAGAACTCAGAGTGCATGGTCTATATTTGTGGCTAATCAGAAATTGAAGGAGAAGCAATACTCCTGGTTTTTATATTTTATCTAATTAGAGGACGATTATTCTGAAGTTATGGTTTGGCATATAAGAGAGAAAGACATCTCTAATTTGTATTCCAGAGGCAACAAGGGAAAGGATGGCCTGGAGCGATAAATCACTAGCAATATGCTTTACTTTTCAAGTGGCATGGTGCATCCCTGAACAACAGGTACCAATTCGGAGAGAGGAGGTGTTTAAAAACCTGTAGGGAATCATGTACGCCAATGCAACCAAATGTGGGAACTCGAAACCCTACTGTAGTAGTCTTAATGAGCTTAAATTTTATTCTCTAAGCAGTAGAACACTATAGAAATATCTGCAGAGTGAAACTTGCAAGATTCCTCATGTAGTATGAACTTTTTAGACTAAAAAAATGCTTAGAAGTTTTCATATTTTTTGTGTGCCCCAGCAATGAGGCCAATAATTTATACTAACTGTGTCTGTGTCTTGCAGTCATATTCTCGAGGGACCAATTTGAGAAGGGAAGGAGAGTGCATAGTGAATGGATCCGGCTGTGTAATCAGCAGAGCAGTGGCTGCCAAGGCATTGTCTTTGTCAAACCTCGGGAAGTTCATAGACAGTCTGAAAGAACTCTAATTAGATGCTAGACTTCAAAGTGAGCTGTGTTATTTAACTTTATCATTTTTCAGTAGCTACTTCTTACTTTCTAAAAATAGGATAAGGGCTATAAGCTCATTAAAGTAAAATCTCACACAAAATTGGAAGGAACCAGGAAAGGGTAGCCCAATGTACATTTACATTCTAAAAAAAAAATAAAATAAAAAAATTAAAGTAAAAAAAAAAAAAACAAGAATGAAACAATGGCCAGAAATAAGGCAGGAGATGTATATATCCACACCGCTGAATGAGAAAAAAAAATCACATTTGATTCCTCAAAGGTGTGAATTCTAGTTTTTGTTTAACCCAAACTTTAGAGATAAAGTATGAATTATATACTTTCTGTCTTAAAAGGATTCTATTGACTTATTAAACACTTTCCAGAAGAATTGCATTGTGAGTTTTTCTATCATGGACATCTTTAAGATTTCTTTGTGTATTTGAAAGGCAGAGTTATAGAGGGAGAGGCACACACACAGAGAGCTTCCATCCACTGGTTCACTTCCCAAGTGGCCACAATGGATGGTGGGGTGTGCAGGTCGAAAGGCAGGAATCAGGAG
Organism: Oryctolagus cuniculus; assembly: GCF_051225735.1. NCBI lineage: Eukaryota > Metazoa > Chordata > Mammalia > Lagomorpha > Leporidae > Oryctolagus > Oryctolagus cuniculus. Next base: position 9,981,757 of record NC_142874.1, on the reverse strand, counting down.
CTTCCTCCATGTTTTTCATGTGGGTGCAGGGTTCCAAACACTTGGGCCGTCTGCTGCTGCTCTCCCAGGCACACTAAGAGAGAGCTGGATTGGAAATGCTGCATCCTGGACACAAGTCAGTGCCCACATGCGGTGACAGACCTGCAGGCTTGAGCCTAACCCCCTATGCCACAATGCCGGCCCCTCAGTCCTCTCTTTTGAAACTGTGCTTACAACTGTATGCAAACTTTGTCAATTGAATGCATGGCAACATCTCCCAATTTCAGCAAGTTAACTCTACTTTCTGAAGAAAATATATTTGTAAATATTTGAAAGTTGAGTCACAAAACTCATTTTGACTGGGTGCCAAATGGTTAGATCTCAGTCAATTCAGATACAAGTGGAACATACCTTTCATTGCACAGTTGATTCACAGTGTTGTTGCATCAGATAGCAAAGTACTGAGCTAATACTGGTTTTTTATCATCCTTAATATACCAGCAATTAAATATGGACATTTAAAAAAAAGACAAACCTATCTGCCTCCTAATTTCTTTTTTTTTTTTTTTACTAAATTGATGAAAGAATTTGAGATTTATCAAATTTTATGAACAACTAGCTCAATTTTTAAAGCAGTCATTAGTTTTTTGATAAGAAATAACAGCCTAGGGGCCGGCATTTGGTGTAGTAGATAAAGCTGCCACCTGCAAGTTCGAGTCCCAGCTGCTCCACTTCTGATCCATCTCTCTGCGATGGCCTGGGAAAGCAGTAGAAGATGGCCCAAGTCCTTGGTCACCTGTACCTGTGTGGGAGACCCTGATGAAGCTCCTGGCTCCTGGGGAGTGAACCAGCACATGGAAGACCTCTCTCTCTCTCTCTCTCTCTCTGTGCCTCTGCCTCTCTGTAACTCTGCCTTTGAAATAAATAAATCTTTTTTTTTTTTAATTTTATTTATTTATTTATTTATTTATTTTTTTGATTTTTTGACAGGCAGAGTGGACAGTGAGAGAGAGAGACAGAGAGAAAGGTCTTCCTTTGCCGTTGGTTCACCCTCCAATGGCCGCCGCGGCAGGTGTGCTACGGCCGGCGCACCGCGCTGATCCGATGGCAGGAGCCAGGAGCCAGGTGCTTTTCCTGGTCTCCCATGGGGTGCAGGGCCCAAGCACCTGGGCCATCCTCCACTGCACTCCCTGGCCACAGCAGAGAGCTGGCCTGGAAGAGGGGCAACCGGGACAGAATCCGGCGCCCCGACCGGGACTAGAACCCGGTGTGCCTGCGCCGCTAGGCGGAGGGTTAGCCTAGTGAGCCGCGGCGCCGGCCGAAATAAATAAATCTTAAAAAAAAAATGACAGCCTAGTTGACTTCCTTTATCAATTTGTATTGAAATTTTTCAACTCAGAGATTTAACGCTTGAACATACAAAGTTTATAACAATCAAAGTCACTCTTTTTATGTTAAAAACGGATTTAATAATCAAACCAATAAATGCAAGTTAAAATGGATTATATGATTATAAATATTAGTTTAATGTTTCTTGGTTTGTCCACTGAATAGTCAAGTTATAAAATATTAACCTATATAGGAAATTAAAATTTTAAGTATCTCATTACAAAATTATTTATTTAATTCTAAATATGTATTTTCAAACTTCATGGTTGAAACCACATATACCATATTTGCATTCCTATTCCAACTGTCATGAACATAAGCTGTCTTCTTTCTTATGAATAGGTCAAATGTCATGGTTGATTAGACCTATAAATATTCAGGAAAAAACAAACACACATAATGTCTTTTAAAACACACGTAGGTCTTTTATAATGTGCTTCCTCTTACAATTTAACATTTTATAAAAAATTGAAAGTGGAATATTCTAGACTTTTTAATTATTTTTGAGGAGGAATAAATAGTATATAGTGATTGTGGGTATTTTTCCCCCTAACATTTCTTATTGAATATCAAGTTTTTATGAAGTTTTTGGGAAAGATTTGCTTTGAGTCAGAATTGGAACTGGGGATCCATGTGGAATAGTGCAGACAAGGCCTCCACCTTAAAGGCACAAGTGCGATGTGTTCCCAGAACTCAGCACCCTATTCCAGCGTATTCCTTGGTCGTATCCTATTCCTGCCCTTTTGCTTTGTTTTCCATTTATAGAGCTTACCATTTTCCAATGTGTGATTTTCTTATTAATTTTGTATACTAGGCTCTCTATCAACATGCAAGCCTTAACAGAATTATTTTTCTGATAGAGCAATTCCATCTACCAAGTAAAGACTCATAATTATTGTTGAATAAATATAACCAGAATATAATTGAAGTAGATGAGTGATCTGAAATGTATTTTAAACAATAAGTAAAGGGAAAATTGGTCTTTGTGGATAGATTTGAGTTTATCTAGGTAACTGTATGTTTTTGACATAAATCTAATTTATATTCAAAAATTGCTTTGATTGTTATGGAGGATTAGAAGATGAAAACATGAAAATCAAAGAGATGTACTAGAAGGAATACTAATATATTGGTTTTTAAGACAGCACTTGCGAAGTGAGACAGGAATGTACTGTTTTTTTGATTTTTCTTTTTTGACAGGCAGAGTTAGACAGTGTGAGAGAGAGGGAGAGACAGAGAGAAAGGTCTTCCTTTTTCAGTTGGTTCACTCCCCCAAGTGGCTGCTACGGCCAGCGCGTTGCAGCCAGCGCATTGTGCGGATCCAAAGCCAGGAGCCAGGTGCTTCCTCCTGGTCTCCCATGCGGGTGCAGGGCCCAAGCACTTGGGTCATCCTCCACTGCACTCTAGGGCCACAGCAGAGAGCTGGCCTGGAAGAGGGGCAACTGGGACAGAATCTGGCGCCCCGACCAGGACTAGAACCTGGTGTGCCGGCACTACAGGCAGAGGATTAGCCTAGTGAGCTGCAGCGCCAGCCACCAGGAATGTACAGATGTACACTGAGGTACAGATGACATGAGTTACTGGTGGACTGAATATGGAAAGTGACAGAACTTAAAGTGTTAAGGATGACTGCCACATGTTGGTATTTCATAATTAAGTAGATGGATTGACTAGTTGTAATGGTTACTGAGATTGATAAACTGTAGAAAGGACCGTATTTGTAAAGGGAAATTGAGAATTTTCTTTCTTTACTGTTTGAATATTGGACCATAGTAAAAAAATAATAACATAGGAGTACATGTCTAAACTCTAGAACTCTTGTTTTGTCTTTAATTTGTCTTTTTTTATAGAAAGCTTTTATTTAATAAATATAAGTTGCATAGCTACAACTTTTGGATTATAGCAGTTCTTCCCCCCCATAATCACCCTCCCACCCACAAATCATCTCATCTACTCCCTCTCCCATCCAATTCTTCATTAAGATTCATTTTTAATTATCTTTATATACAGAAGATCAATTCTATACAAAGTAAAGATTTCAACAGTTTGCACCCACACTGACACACAAAGTATAAAGTACTGTTTGAAGACTAATTTTACCATTAATTCTCATAGTACAACACATTAAGGACAGAGGTCCTACATGGGGAGCAAGTGCACAGTGACTCCTGTTGTTGATTTAACAATTGATAGTCTTATTCATGATGTCAGTAATCACCTGAGGCTCTTGTCATGAGCTGCCAAGGCTACGGAAGCCTTTTGAGTTCACAAACTCTGATCTTAATTAGACAAGGCCATAATCAAAGTGGAAGTTCTCTCCTCCCTTCAGAGAAAGGTACCTCCTTCTTTGATGGCCTGTTCTTTCCACTGGGATCTCATTCACAGAGATCTTTCATGTAGGTCATTTTTTCCCCAGAGTGTCTTTGCTTTCCATGCCTGAAATGCTCTCATGGGTTCTTCAGTCAGATCCGAATGCCTTAAAGGCTGATTCTGAGGCCAGAGTGATGTTTAGGGCATTTTAATACCTACAAATCTTAAAATAACATATATTTAGTCTTAGAAAAATAAACAAGTAAACTTGCAGTGATGATGTAGCTAGGAAAAAGAAACAAAGAACTGTAACTTCATGATAAAAATTTGGATACTGCTACAAGGTGGTGGAGAAAGTTATGAACCATTAATTTTCTGAAAACTTATTTTTCTCATAAAAACTCCATTTTTAGGATATCCTGCTTGAGTGGATGAATCAGGAGTTTATTTTCATAGCATCACACAGCAGGCATCCTCAAGCAGATTATGTAATAATGTGATTCCCTCAACCAGGCATCAAGACAGTAGAACAAGGGATGCTTCTGATAATGATCCACTTATTGTCATCTATAATATCTTATAAATTAAGCTGTATAATGATGTTGAAATCATCTCTCAGTCTTTAGAGTAGGCAGGAGATCTAAAAGCTCTGACTAGTAGCCTAGAACTGGGTAATGCTGTTTAGGAAATTCCCTCTGGTATCCAAACAGAGATGCCAATTGGAACTTGGGGTTCTGACCCCAGAGTTCTCAGAAGATATCTTGATTTAAAGCAGAAATTTTGAAATCATTGGAAAAAGAAAGCATTTAAAATTTGTGAATAGATGAGGTCATGGAAGGAGCAATTGGAGAGTAGAAGAGGGTCTAGAACAATTCCTAAAATTTCTGTTATTTAGAAATTGTGTAGGAAAGAAGAAGTCAACAGTGTAGATTGAAATAAAACTTCCAGGGAGGTATCAGGGGATATATAGGAAAGTCTGATGAATTGGAAATGAGATAAGTATTATTTGAAGCAGGAAAGAATCATCATCTATATTTCTGGGAATTGCATGAAGATTAGGATATAAAAAATATGTTTTGAAAATGGTAACACAAAGATCATTATTGATTTCAGAATAAGGAGAGGGACAAGCCCCAGATTGTACTGCATTGAGAAATAAGTATGTATTGATACAAATAGTCTGAATGATCAGGATACAGAGGAAACATGAGTATAGCCAAAGAGAAAAAGAGATGAGAAATTTGTTTGTCTTGCCTTATTTCCAAATTGGATATATTGGCTGTGTTGTGAGTTTATAGTAATCGTCTAATAGAAAGCAAGATATTTATGAAGAAAGTGAAGTAGGATGATTAAAGGAATGTTTAGTAGATATGAAGAAAATAGATGCATTAGCACAAACTGATGAATTCAAGATACTTAAGTATTAACAGATGCAAATGTGAGTGACAATGTTAAACTTTACCTGAGTCTTGTGCTCTTGGAAAACAATCTGGTTTCAACAAATCTTCATGCTTTTTGTTTCATGAGAAGGTATATTTCAAAAATAGCCCTTCTCATAAAACTTAGGCAAGATTCATCAACTTCCCACCCTACACTGTTTGGCTAGGATAATGCCAAAGACCCTCCAAATCCCATTTTTTGCCTCATAAAATACTACCTGAACTGTTTAATTCTATTGATAAAATAGAACACAGTGCTTGGCTTTTTTCTTTTTTATATATCTCTATTTTATTTTTAAATTAGCTTTAAATTGAAGCAGTAACCAAAGTCTTCCACCAAGAAAAAGTCCAGGACCTGATGGTTTTACTTCCAAATTCTAAAAAACAATCAAAATGAAGTAACTTTGATACTCTTCAAATATTCCAAAATATTGAACAGGATGGGATTCTGCCAAACTCTTTTTATGAGGCCAGCATTAATCTGATACCAAAACCAAGCAAAGACACGGCATGAAAAGAAAAATACAGTTCTATATAGATGCCAAGATTATCAACAACATAGTAGCAAATCAAATCTAAAACCACATCAAAAATATCATACTTGATGATCAAGTAAATAAATGTCATAAATCACATCAATAAAATGAAGAATTAAAACAATCTGACCATCTCAATTGATGCAGAGAAATCATTTGATAAGATTCAACACTCCTTCATGATAAAAGCCCTCCACAAATTTGGCATAAAATTATAAAGGCTGAATATGTGGAACCAACAACAAATAACACAGTGAATGGGGAAAAGCTGAAAGCATTTTTCCCTCAGATCTAAAACACTCTTATTCAAAATAGTAATGGAAGTTTTAGCAAGAGCATTTAAGGAGGAAAAGGAAATAAAGGACATCAAAATTGGAATAGAGGAAGTCAAATTATCCATGTTTGCAAAGGACATAATGTTGTACATGGAACAACCTAAACACTCCACCTAAAAGCTGTTGCAGTTGAAAAGCCAATTCAGTAAAGTTGCAGATTACAAAATAAACATACAAAAATAATAGCTATTTCAAATGCTAATGATGAACTCACACAAAGAGAAATCAAGACAGAAATCACATTCACAATAGCCACAAAAATCAAATATTTAGGAAAAAATTTTGCCAAAGAAATGAAAGATCTCTACAATGAATATTCTCAAATGTTGATGAAAGAAATCATCAGGGATGTAAAAAAAATTGGAAAGATATTTCTTGCTCATGATCAGAATTAATATCATGAAAATGTGTATACTACCTAAAGCAATCTACAGATTCAATGCAATCCCTATCAAAATATCAGTGATATTCTTTACAAAACTAGAAAAAGCAATCCTAAAATTTATATAGAATCACAAAAGACCCAGAATAACCATAGCAATCTTGAACAAGAAAAATCAAGCTGGAGGCATCACAGTTACTGACTTCATGGCATACTGCATAGCTATAGTAATCAAAATAGCATGGTCCTGTTGTTGATATATAGATCAATGAAGCAGAATAGAGAGCCAGAAATTAATCCACATACATATGTATAGCCAATGGATTGATGACAGAAATTCTCAGAGCATACACTGGAGTAAGGATAGTCTCTTCAACAAATGGTGCTGGCAAAACTGGAAGAATGAAATTATATCCAGGGCTGGTGCTGTGGTGTAGCAGATAAAGCCGCCGCCTGTAGTGCTGGCATCCCATATGGGTGCCATTTCAAGTCCTGGCTGCTCCACTTCTGATCCAGCTCTCTGCTGTGGCCTGGGAAAGCAGTGGAAGATGACCCAAGTCCTTGAGCCCCCGCACTCGCGTGGGAGACCTGGAAGAAGCTCTAGCTCCTAGCTTCAGATCGGTGCAACTCCAGCAGTTGTGGCCAATTGGGGAGTGAACCAGTGGATGGAAAACCTCTCTCTCTCTCTGCCTCTCCTTTCTCTCTGTGTTACTCTGACTTTCAAGCAAATAAATAAATCTTTTTAAAAAAATAAATTATATCCATACTGCTCACTATATACAAAAATCAGCTCAGGCTGGATCAAAGACTTACATTTAAAACCGGAGACTATGAAGTTGCTGGAAGAAAATGTACCAGAAACACTCCATGACATTGATGGAGGGGATGACTTCTTGGATAAGACCCCCAAAGCACAGGCAACAAAAGCAAAACTAAACAAGTGGGACTATATCAAACTCAGAAGCTTCTGCATGACAAAGGAAGCAATACAGTGAAGAGACATCCAACAGAATGGGAAAAAAATTTTGCAAACCACTTATCTGACAAAAGATTAATATCCTGAATATATCAGCAACATGCAATCAGCCAATCTAGTTGAAAAGTGGGCAAAGGACTTTAGTAGAAAGTTCTCAAAAGAAGAAATAAAAATAGCCAACAAATATAAGAAACAATGATCGACATCACTAGCCTTCAGTGAAATGCAAGTCAAAACCACAATGAGATATCACCTCACCCCTGTCAGAATGGCTAAAATCCAAAACACAGAGGGTAACAAATGCTTGTGAGGAGTTGGACAAAGAGGAATGTTTACACAGTGCAGCCACTATGGAAAACTGGAAATTTCTGGAAAAAAAAAAAAAAAACAACTAGAAATAGGCTTGTCATATGCTCCAGCAATACCACTACTGGGTATATACCCAAAAGATATGAACACAATGAATCAGAGATACGTGCACCACCATGTTTATTGCAGCATTGTTCACAATAGCCAAAATTTGGAATCAACCAAGGTGTCCTTCCTTAGATGAATGGATAAAGAACTTGTGTTTATAAACAATGCAATATCACTCATCTCTAAAAAAGAATAAAATTTGACCATTTGCAGCAAAGTGGATGCAACTGCAGGACATCATGTTGAAGGAAATAAGCCAAATCCAAAGAGACAAATACATGCTCTCCCTTTTATGTAGGAGCTAAAATTTAATGAACACACAGAAAAAAGAAAAAGAAATGTGTGTATCAGTATCACTGATTACTGCCAATACAGTTTTGTAAAACTTTGGTTTTTTTTTTTAATATTTTAATTAAGGTACACACATTTCGTGTATTTGATATACACAGATTCAGGAACATAGTGATACTTTCCACCCTATCCTCCCTCCTGTTCATGTTTCCAGCCTCCTTTCTCCTCCGTTTTCTATTCACACTCTTAATTTTTACAAAGATCTATTTTCAGTTTACTCTCATAAGATTAATCCTACACAAAGTAGAGTTCAACAAATTAAAAAAACTAAAAAAAAAAAAAAAACTGTCCCTCAGCAATAGAGATAGAGGCAGTAGGTGATCATTGAATCTCAAAATGTCAATTTCACTCTAACACATTACATTTTAGGTACTTTATTAGTTATCACAGATCACTGAAAACAAATTGTATCTGTCTTTTGAGGACTGGATTGGGGGCTGGCTCTGCGTCATAGCGAGTAAAGCCGCAGCCTGTAGTACTGGTTCGAGTCCCGGCTGTTCCACTTCCAATCCAGCTCTCTGCTATGGCCTGGGAAAGCAGTGAAAGATGGTCCAAATTCTTGGGCCCTTGCACCTGCACGGGAGACCTGGAAGAAGCTCCTGGCTTTGGATCAGCGCAGCTCCAGCCGTTGTGGCCATCTGGAGGGTGAACCAGCAGATGGAAGGCCTCTCTCGCTCTCTCTCTCTGCCTCTCCTTCTCTCTCTGTGTAACTCTGACTTTCAAGTAAATAAACAAATCTTAAAAAAAAAAAGAAAAAAAGGACTGGATTATTTCACTAAGTATAATGGTTTCCAGTTGCATCAATTTTACTTCAAAAGACAGAATTTTATTTTTTTCTTTTTTACCATTGAGTAGTATTACATAGTGTTTATATACCACACCGATGGTTAAGAATGTTTTACTAGGTGCTGGTACTGGGGCATAGAAGGTTATACCTCTGTCAACAATGCTGGCATCCCTTATGAGTGCCAGTTCATCTTGGCTGCTCCACTTCTGATCCAGCTCCGTGCTAATGTGCCTGGGAAAGCAGCAGAAGATGGCACAGGTCCTTGGGCCCCTGCACCCATGCAGGAGACCTGGAGGAGCTCCTAGCTCCTGGCTTTGGCCTGGGCAAGCCCTGGCCATTGCAGCCATTTGAGGAGTGAACCAGCAGATGGGAAGATCCCCCCTCCTCTCCTTTCTTCTCCTCTCTCTGTATCTTTGCCTTTCAAATAAATAGATTAAAAAATCTTAAAAAGAATATTATACTACTTAGCTTTAATGATCTGTGATTACTTTAAAATATACTGTATATGGGTGAAATGTTTCTATTCAATTATTGTTTATAGCCATTCTGTTTATTCCTACTATAAACCAGAGTCTTGTTGCTTCTTATTTGTTAAATCTCTCATTCAGTGAAGTATTAGTCTTTTTACTTTAAAGTATATTTAAAATATATTATCTCAAAAACTAAAAAAAGAAAAATAGAGAAAGTGAGAAAGGAGAAGAGTGGGAGGGAGAGAGAGGAAGAGAGGAGGAAAGTGAGGGGTTATCATTATGTTCTTAGTATTGCATCTACAAATCACATTTTAATATGTTAAAAATGAATTAAAAATTAAAGAAAAATATAATAAAACAAGAAAACCACATATGAAACAGATATTTTAGGTCATGAAAAACTGATCTCATTAAGGAAGTGTGGTAGGATTATAGGGTAAGAAAGAGTACTCATGTATCATTTTAAACATCGATTTAAACTTCAGTGAACAGCTTGCTGGTCTGTCTCCAGTAAGGTTTAGCTTTTTTGTTGTTAACAGGAATAGAGACCTTTTAGCTTAACCTGGCAAATAAGGGATAAAATATCAGAAGAAATCCCTATCATGTAAAAGAAGAACCCAGCCTCTTGTCTGTCTCCCTTATTCCAAGGTGTCCTTGCTTGTCCTTTATCAAAAACCATGTGGAGAGTCTAATGGGTTAATAGGCAGTTAGGTTGGTCCCAGTGGAAATTGAGGGTGAAAAATGCTTTCTTCTTCAAAAGTTATCTTCAGCAAGGTCAAAAGTGCCTGCCCCACTCCTTAAGAGTTTCCAGTCTTAATACACAGTTATTCTTAAGTGTTGAAAATTAACTGAAATGTGATCCCTGTTAAACATAAGAGTGGGAATAAGAGAGGGAAGAGATGTATAATTTGGGACATGCTCAAGCTGACTTGCCCCAAATGGTAGAGTTAGAAACATACCAGGGGATTCCAATTCAATCCCATCAAGGTGGCATGTACCAATGCCATCTCACTATTCCAAGTGATCAATTTCAGTTCACAATTGATCATAATGAAAGGACTAAGAGTCAAAGGGAGCACATAAACAAGTCTAGTACCTGCTAACACTAACCGATAGAATAAATAAAGGGGAGAGTGATCCAACATGGGAAGTGAGATACTCAGCAGACTCATAGAATGGCAGATGTCCTAAATAGCACTCTGGCCTCAGAATCAGCCCTAAAGGCATTCAGATCTGGCTGAAAAGCCCATGAGAGTATTTCAGGCATGGAAAGCCAAGACACTCTGGCAAAAGATCTCTGTGAGTGAGATCCCAGTGGAAAGAACAGGTCTTCAAAGAAGGAGGTACCTTTCTCTGAAGGGAGGAGAGAACCTCCACTTTGACTATGACCTTGTCTAAACAAGATAAGAATCGGAGAACTCAGAGGGCTTCCATAGCCTTGGAAACTCATGACTGGAGCATAGGGAGATTACTGATGCCATAGACAGGAGTGTCAATCGGTAAAGTCAACAACAGGAGTCACTGTGCACTTACTCCTCATGTAGGATCTCTGTCCTTAATGTGCTGTGCATTGAGATTTAATGCTATAACGAGTACTCAAACAATATATTTCACTTTGTGTTTCTATGGGGGTGCAAACTGTTGAAATCTTTACTTAATGTATACTAAACTGATCCTCTGTAAAAAAAAAAAAAAAAAAAAAAAAAAAAAAAAAAAAAAGAAATTATCAACTCCCAACTTGACTCTCACTGGGATTAAACATGACAATAGGTCTGATCTGATTTCATCAGCATTTAAAAAATCATCTATTATTTTTCACTTTATGTTTCTGTGTGGGAGCAAACTGTTGAAATCCTTACTTAATGTATACTAAGCTGATCTTCTGTATATTAAGATAATCGAAAATGAATCTTGATGTGAATGGAAGGAGAGAGGGAATGGGAAAGGGGAGGGTAGTGGGTGGGAGGGACGGTATGGGGGGGAAGCCATTGTAATCCATAAATTGTACTTTGGAAATTTATATTCATTAAAAAAAGTTTAAAAAAAAAAAGAGTTTCCAGTCTTATGAGAATAGCAAGGGAGTGTTGACTCCACCCTTCTGAGCACCCAGTTTACTGTAAAACAAATTAGGTATCCACCCTTCTGATGGCTCTTTTGTTTTAACAAGAGTAAGCCAGACAGGGAAAAAGATTACAAATCAGGTCTTTTGATTACAAATTAGGCTTTTCCCTGCCTTGTACTGATTGACAGGTTTTTTTTTTTTTTATCCCCTGAAATTGTGCTTAAAAACCCACTACCACCAGCCCCTTTCGGTTCTGCCTTTCTTAGAGCCCCTCTCCTGGCAACTGTGCCAGGAGATCTCTGATTTTAATAAAGCTTGCTTTAAATACAGAAATAATAATAATAATAAAAAAAAGGTGTTCACTGACTTGAATGAGTGACAACAGCTGGCCCTTCAAGGTTCTAATCACCAGCCTCAAGGAGTCATTTGTTTCTCCAAGAGATAAGAACCTTGTTGGTCAGTGTTGTCCTGGGGTAGTTTGTGTAGGAGAATTCTAGGTCTGGGCATAATGTAGCTGCCATCTTTACTTAACTCTCAGACCAAGTGGAGCCCACCTGGCCATCATAAATCCCCTAAAGATCACAGCACCACTTACTAATCAAAGGAAGGTTATGAACACAACCGACCAACTGGGACTTGGACAGGAACTGATCTTGCACCTCAACCCCAATTCCATCCTATAAAAGCCTTCATTCCTAACTCCTCTGAGAGCCTGGGAATTATGCAATAACTGACCGGCTCCTTGCTTTGAGGTTTGCAATAAATACCTACTTTCATCCACCACTCTGATGTCAGTGATTGGCTTTCTGTACATCGGGCAAGCAGGCACAGTTTGAGGGTTCTATAGCCACACCTCCAACTAGTTAGCAGGTGTTGTTTGGCAACAGAAGGGCAAGAGAAAGAGGAGGGCATTTTCAAGTATTTGCAAATGACAGTGTTGGACAGGGAACCTAAGCAAGGTAGAACAAAATGAAGACAGGAACATATTAAAGGGTATTGATTAATAATCGGAGTTAATGTATTGGAAATCCCACAAGGTTAATTCTTGGAAATGCAGGAAGAGTAGGTCCGTGAACCTGAAAGATAGGAGTTGAGAGGTGATGGTGTAGAATGTAAGTATGAGATGAGTAACTGCACTGGAGTGGAGGAAGGATTGTGAGAGAAGAAAAAGTGTGCCGGCCATAGCAGTCATTTGAGGGGTAAACCAGTGGAAAGGAAGACTGTCGCTCCCCGTCTTCGTGGAGGAACGACACTAAACCCTGCGCTGTTCTTTTATCTGCTCGGCCCTCCCCGGGTTTGCTGCTGGTTCTTCCCAGGTTGGCTACCGTCCCTTCCACCTCCGTGGAAGGGCGGTTCCCCCTGCCACTTTCCCCACTTCCGCGGGGGAGCGGCACACCACCGGCCGGCTCTCTCGGGGGCTGCTCAGATGTTCCTCAGGTGTTCCTCTTAGATGTTCCTGGTGCATGTTGTCTCTCTCCTCCTTTATAGTCCTCTTCCATCAATCCCAACTCTGCTACCCACACGCCGAGCACGCTGCTCTCCTCCAATCAGGAGCAGCTCCTGCAGCTTGTCAAGTTGGTGAGAGGCAGCTGTGTAGAAGCTGTTTTACTCCCTTCTCAGTGCCACATTGTGGGAGAGCAGATGCATAGAATAAGTCTAAATTCCAGTAACTTAGTCTAGTCCGAGTTGCTCCCCACAGAAGACCTTTCTCTCTGTCTCTCTCTCTCTCACTGTCTAACTCTGCCTGTCAAAAAAAAAAAAAAAAAAAAAAAAAAAAGGAAAAGAAAAAGGCTAGAAACCAAGAGACCAAAAGACTAAAGTGTGGCATGAGTTATTGGCATGCACACAATCGTCACCAAAGGTGATGGCTTGATGACTGCAGGAAATATAGAGAGAGAAATATCAGCCAATGTAACTGAACACCATAAACTTCATATAAGTAGAGCTTTTCTTTCCTTCTCTATTCTTGCTTTGCTTTTCTCTTTTTATTTCATTTTAGAGAGTAGATAATTGTTTAAATTTGATATTATTGATAACACATTTTCATCAACACACAAAAAATGAAAATAGTAATATAGTGACTATCAGGATGAATTAATTAAGATGAAACCTTTGGAAAATATAAAACATTGAAATGACTGATTCAAATATATAGATTATAGGAAAGAGTGATCAAATAATAAAATTAAATGATGAGTTCATTAATAAGAATAATGATTGTGGAAACATCAGCATTAACTACGTCCATATTGGAGATGGAGAGACAGTGAGGGTACTTAATACAGTCAGTGACCATGAAATGATCACATTTCCTATTTATGATCCTCAAAAACACTAAAATAAAGAACTTGTGAGCAATTATTAGAATATTTTCAAACACTTTGTTGTATCTGGATCGGAGTTCCTATATGTAAAAATGACTGAAACAGATTTATAATTACCTTGCAATGAGCTTTAAATAGTTGACATAGGAAAATATAGAATGACTTGAAATTTTCCTTTTTAAATATTTTTAGAGTGAACATAAATTAAATTAATGAAATACAAGACTCTGGAAAGTTTTAGTAAAAAACTTCATTTAAAATTTCTTTCTGAAAGAACAGGTCTTCAAAGAAGGAGGTACCTTTCTCTGAAGGGAGGAGAGAACTTCCACTTTGACTATGACCTTGTCTAAACAAGATAAGAGTCAGAGAACTCAGAGGGCTTCCATAGCCTTGGAAACTCATGACTGGAGCATAGGGAGATTACTGATGCCATAGACAGGAGTGTCAATTGGTAAAGTCAACAACAGGAGTCACTGTGCACTTACTCCTCATGTAGGATCTCTGTCCTTAATGTGCTGTACATTGAGATTTAATGCTATAATGAGTACTCAAACAATATATTTCACTTTGTGTTTCTATGGGGGTGCAAACTGTTGAAATCTTTACTTAATGCATACTAAACTGATCTTCTGTAAAAAAAAAGAAATTATCAATTCCCAACTTGACTCTCACTGGGATTAAACATGACAATAGGTCTGATCTGATTTCATCAGCATTTAAAAAAATCATCTATTATTTTTCACTTTATGTTTCTGTGTGGGAGCAAACTGTTGAAATCCTTACTTAATGTATACTAAGCTGATCTTCTGTATATTAAGATAATTGAAAATGAACCTTGATGTGAATGGAAGGGGAGAGGGAGTGGGAAAGGGGAGGGTTGTGGGTGGGAGGGACGGTATGGGGGGGAAGCCATTGTAATCCATAAGTCGTACTTCGGAAATTTATATTCATTAAATAAAAGTTAAAAAAAAATTTCTTTCTGAAGTGGTTCTCACCTGATTTCAATTTTCTTTGATTCAATATTTCATTATTGCTCAATTTACATTATTCTAAAATTCATGACTATCTACTGTGAAGTTACAGGACTCATTATTATACAGCTATTTCAATTATACACATTGTATTATGATGCTCAAGTGACTACTCTTCCAAAGTCGGGAAGTAATATCTATTGCACTTCAGTTTGCTGAATTTAGTGAGTGATGAATCATGCTTATCTACCAATGCCATTTAAAATTAGAATTGAAAATAAGAAAAGAATGTGTTATGGCAACATTCACATTAGTGCGTTTACCTTCCTACTCCTTGTCTTTCCATAGGTTTTATTCAGATTGCCATATATGGCGTCTCCAAATAGCTCTCATCTTATCTATTAGTGATAGATAAGTGAGTAATACTCATGCAAATGCATAGACTATTATCACATTCTATTTAAAAGAATATTCATTAATCAAAAGCTCCAAAAGCCTTCCTGATTCCAAGAGCTGGCATTTGTCCCATGTTCTTTCAGTAATTACCAATAGAAGCTTATTTTCTTTCAAGCTTAGCTTCATAAGAAAAGAGCATGCTTTTATTTTGACTTCCTTTTAAAATAAAATCTTTCTTTTTAATATTTAGTCCTTTATTCATAAATGGCAATAATTAAAAGAGAAAAAGCTTAAAACTAATCTCTTGGAAAATTTTATGCTTTTGAAAAGGCTAGATGTTTCATTAGCACAGTTGCATAAAACGTCACAATTGTAGGTGACTGTTAGAATCTTATTCTTTAAGAGTCATTTATTCCAAGCAGAATGGCTTCCAGATAATTCTTTAAGATGAGATAAAAACTCAATTTGGAGGTGAAACCTATGCAGCCTTCACTGTGATTTTAATTAAACGATATGGAAGCCCAAAGGAACGGATTGTCACCAACTTAAACAATTAACCATAGCTCTTAAGACTTAAAAAAAAAAACTTAGACAATGCAAGTGAAAATGTGAGTTAGTGCTCTCCATTAAAATCATGCACAATTGTAAGAATCTCAAGAAATGCACAGGATTACTCATAAGAAGTGAAACAGAATTTTCCTATTTGACATTTACAAATAAGCTCCAGATAGGATATAATTTAATTTACTTTTCACTTTTCTAATGATGAAGTGTCAGTATAGATATTTCTCTGTTTAAAATTGTTTCAGTGCTAGACATTTGGACTACTGGTTAAGACATCAGTTAAGATATGGGAGTGCCTGAGTTCCAGTACTATCTCTGACTCTTGATTGTAACTTCCTGCCAATTCAGACCCTGGGAAGCAACAGATGTTTGCTCAAGTAGTTGAGGGGGTGCCACTCCTTTGGGAGATCTGGATTGAGCTCTGCATTTTGGCTGGTTCCAGTCCTGGCTGTTTTGGGCATTTGAGGAGTGAACAAGAGGGTGAAAGCTCTGCCTCCCTCATAAACATTCTAAAAAATGTTTCATGTTAAAAATGTATTTTCAGCTGGTAAAAATATTACTAAACCAATCAAAATATAAATGAACTTGTAACACACTACTCCTAGATCAATTAAATAACATTAAAACAGGCAATTGCAGATAGTCAAAGTCTTTGAAATAAAAATTTAGGAAGTGCAAGAGTAAACTAACTGAGAAAATAAAAATATAAAGTCATTTTAGAAGTAAATATAAAAGTAAGAGGTGACAAAAGAAGTGTAGCAGAATTCGTGTACAGAGGTGCGACAACAAAGCCTTTAACAGGGATTAGTCCTTTATTCTTTGTGCTGGCGTGAGGCCCAGGTGGACTTTTATCCAAAAGTCTGAGCCCCAAACAAAAGGGCTATTATCTTATATATAGTTTTAGTTTCTTTGTCTCCCTTACATGACTACAAATGTACATTTGATTGGATATTCTGTTTTTATTTTGAAAAGATTTATTTATTTGAGAGGCAGAGTTACAGACAGAGGAAGAGAGAGAGAGTGAGAATGTGTCTTCTATCCATGGTTTCACTCTGCAAATGGACACATGGCTAGAGTTGCACTGATCTGAAGCCAGGAGCCAGGAGCTTCTTCCTGGTCTCCCATATGGGTTCAGGAGCACAAGGTCTTGGGCCATCTTCCACTGCTTTCCCAGGCCATTAGCTGAAAGCTGGATCAGAAGAGGAGCAGCCGGGACATGAACCAGTGCCCATATGGGATGCTGGTGCCATAGATGGAGGCTTAACCTACTATGTCATAGTCCTGGCCCCTTGGATATTCTTTATTTTTATTTTCTCTATAATATCTAGTACAATGTCTTGGACATATAAAGTTCACAGTGGCTTTTGAGTGCAAGGACAATAGTATTGCAAGAACCATGCAGATTGGAGTTAGAAAATCAAATTTATTTTTGCTGTTCCAGACATATCACTAAACCTGCTGAACTGTCCATTTTGGAAAAGTTCTGATTTAGTGAGCTAGTTCAGAATTAGTAGAGTAACATCTTCATGCTGGAACTGAAGTTCCTGCTTCTTGCCTTCTGACATATTCTCCTTATATAAGTTTAGTGCCAACTTTTCAAAAAGTGGATTCATGGTCCAAAAATAGGTGGCTGGAGAGATGTAGAGATAGTTTAATGATCCACTAAGATTCAGAACATTTGTCATTAAATAAAGAAGAAAATTCTGAAGAGAAAGAAATCTATAGTCCATACTGATGAATAAAGAGAATTGAAAGTATTCTGTCAGCTCTGTGCTAGTGTTAGAAAGCTCTGGTGAATGTTCTTCATTTAGCGAGCCAGAAGACTCCTAACTGATCTCTGATTTCAGTCTAAGTCTGAAGCTTTCAGTTTGCTCTGTTAGAGGTTTCTCTACAATCAGTAACACAGTTATTTTATAATTTTTTTCTATTTAATTTTTAGAATTTTATTTAAGGTATACAAGTTTCATGTATTTCATAAATACAGATTTAGGAATATAGTGATAATTCCTACTCTACCTTCCCTCCCACCCATGCTCCAACCTTTCTTTCCCTTCCCTCTCCTATTCCTACTCTTAAATTTACAGATTTGTTTTCTGGCCGGCGCTGTGGCTCACTAGGTTAATCCTCCACCTGTGGCACCCGCATCCCATGTGGGTGCTGGGTTCTAGTCCCAGTTGCTCCTCTTCCAGTCCAGCTCTCTGCTGTGGCCCAGGAAGGCAGTGGAGGATGGCCAAGTGCTTGGGCCCCTGCAATGAACATGGGAGTACAGATTACCTTTTCATATGCAGATTTCATTTCCTTTGGATAAGTTCTCAGGACTGGGATGGCTGGATTATATGGTAGATCTATATCCAGATTTCTAAGATATCTCCAATACTGTCTTCCACAATGGCTACACTAGTTTATATTCCCACCAACAGTGGATTAGGGCACCTTTTTTCCCCACATCCTTGCCAGGATAATTTGTAATTTGTTGATTTCTTTATAAGAATCATTCTAACTGGGGTGAAGTGAAAACTCATTGTGGTTTTGATTTGCATTCCCCTGATGGCTAGTGATCTTGAGCATTTTTTTTTTTTATGTGTCTGTGGGCCATTTGAATTTCCTCTCTTGAACAATACCTGTTCAGGTTCTTTACCCATCTCTTACCTGGATTGTTTGCTTTGTTGTTGAATTTCTTGAACGCCTTATAGATTTTGGATATTAATCCTTTATCAGTGCATAGTTTGCAAATATTTTCTCCCATTCTGTCAGTTGCCTCTTCCCTTCCCTGAGTATTTCTTTTGGAGTGCAGAAGCTTCTCAGTTTTATGTAACGCATTTTGTCAGTTTTTGCTTTGATTTCCTGTGATTCTGGGTCTTTTCCAAGATGTCTTTGCTTTTGTCAATGTCTTGAAAAGTTTCCCCTTGTTTTTCTCTAGTAATTTAATGATATTAGGTCACAGATCCATTCTGAGTTGATTTTCTGTGTTAGGGGTAAGGGAAGGTCTGGTTTCATTCTTCTGCACACAGAGACCCAGTTTTGCACACACCACTTGTTGAAGAGACTGTTCTTGCTCCAGGGATTGATTTTAGCTCCTTTGTCAAATATAAATTAGTTGTAGATGTTTGGATTGATTTCTAGAGTTTCTATTCTGTTCCATTGGTCTACATGTCTGTTTTTGTACCAGTACCAGGCTATTCTGACTATAAGTGCCCTGTAATATGTCTTGAAATATGATATTGTTATGACTCCAGTTTTGTTTTTGTTTTATAAGATTGCTTTAGTTATTCAGGGTCTTTTGTGTTTCCATATGAATTTTAGCATTGTTTTTTCTATATCTGAAAAGAATATCCTTCGTATTTTGATTAGGATCACATTGAATCTGTAGATTGCTTTCAGTAGTGTGGACATTTTTGATATTGATTCTTCTAATCCATGGCAGCCATAGGAATTGATACAATACTGCACATGCATACAAAGTTCCTGATGTTTTATTTTCCTCAGATATAGTGAACTGTACATTGTCCAGCAAGGGTTAACACGATCGTATATTGCTAAGAATCAGGAATCCAAGCAGAAGTAACTTCACAGGCAAGTAGATGACAACCACGTTTCATTCCCAGGACAGGTTCCTCCCTTTTTCTTCTTTTGACCTGCGGAAGGCCTCTACCACAACTTTAGTCACATTAGTTAAAAACAAGTGTAATAAAAAGACAAATGCTTGTACCTCAGAACATATTTGACTGTAGTAAAATCCATTGAATAAGACAATCAAAATAGCTAAGAACAAAAGCAAACTTTACTTATTGATTTTTATTGATTTGAAATGCAGAGTGATAGACAGAGAGAGGCAGAGTAAGAGAAAGAAATCTTCTGTCTGCTTGTTCCTTCTCTCTCTAAATGGTCGCCACAGCGGGGTTCGGGCCTGCCTGAAGCCAGGAGTCAGGATTTCTCTCTGGGTCTCCCACGTGGATGGCAGGAGCCCAAGCACTTGGGCATCTTCTACCAGTTTTCCCAGGTCCTTAGCTGACAGCTGGCTAGGAGTGGGGCAGCTGGGACCAGAACTGGTGATCTGCCATGGGATGCCAGTATCACAAGCAGTAGCTTAACCCACTGCACCACAATACCAGTACAAATATAAAAAATTTTTAAAAATGTGTAAATCACTAGTGATAAAGCGATACAGATTTATTTTTATATAAGTATATTTATGTTTATAGGTTATCAAAGAAGATGAACAATACCTACAAATTTTGATAATCCGAGAAAGGTTGGCAGATATGAGCAAGAGCTAAAGGCCTATCATATGAATGTGAAAACTGACATGGAAGGTTAGCTCTAAGATGTGGACCACAGAACCTTAAAGTATAAAGAAAATATACTCTGGGCATCTGAGAAAGCATACTAAATTTCTTTCAGAGGAAAGAAAATACTCTTTGATTCAGACTTTTCATGAAGAACAAACAAAAACAAGGGAAAAATTCTCTAGAACTCCAAAGAAAGTAAGCAGAGGTCAAGGAGTTTAAATATCTCCAAGCTCTCCTTAACATTTTAAGCCTATCCACTACCGCTGGCACTGTGGGGCAGTGGCTTGCACCCCTGCCTGCAGTGCCTGCATCACATGTGAGTTCTAGTTCCAGTTCCTACTGCTCCCCTTCCCATCCAACTCCCTGGCAACACACCTGGGAAACAGCTGAGGATGGCCCAAGTACTGGGGCCCCTGCCGCACATATGGGAGACCAGGATGGAGTTCCAGGCTCCTGGCTTCAGCCTGGTCCTGCTGTGGGTGCAGCAACCATTTGGGGAGTGGACCAGCAGATGAAAGATCTCTCTCCTTCTCTCTCTGTGACTCTGACTTTCAAATACATACAAATAATTTTTAAAAAGACTCTCCACTAACAATAGTAGGTATAAGAATGTAAGGATTGTTGCACTTAAAATTTTTTCTGAAAAAGTCATGGACAAACTTCATCACTTCAAGAAATGATTAAGAAATTGGCCGTGAAGAATTGAATATACTTAATAGTATATCTAAGACAAAATAAAGTAGGAAAATGGTGGTAAAATAGTATGTAAGTGTCATGGACTTTGACAAGGTAGGAATAAAAAATGGCAGAGAGAAACAAAAGAGAAAGAAGAGTGGAAAATGCTCATTGACTGCATACTGATAATGCTTGGCAGTCAAATAGCAGAAACCCAGACAAAGAAAGTTATTTGTATAAATACTACTCCCAGAGCAAAGATAGGAATCTTCCTAAGTAATAAATTAAAAATAGAGCTGAGAAAAGTATTATGTAATAGGAATAAATGTGCATTACCTAATATAAATGAGAAAATTGAAACTAAACATCAGTTATATCATTGTTGAACATGAGTTTATATATTAAATAAAAATTATTGTCAGGTTGTCTCACATCACAAATCCTACTCTATGCTGTATATCAAAGACATAGTTAAACAAAATGAATCAGATGATACAAAGATAAAGAGAAAGCATAGATTTACCAACCAGAGGCAAATAATGAAATATGAGGCATTACAGTGTTGAAATTGACATAGTTGAATTAAAGCCCAACAATGAAATGAGTTGAAGGAAGTTACTTGATAGTGTTAAAGGGCATAACTCATAAAGAAAATACACAGAAGATAGTCTTTCTGACACAAACATACTAAAAATTACATGGAGAAATATGCAGATAATATTAGACTTCAACATAGAATTCCCAATCTAAGTCAGGTCAAGAAGGAAAAAAATTATAGTCAGCTATAACTATATAACATCAAAAAGGTAAACAATTTAATCATGAAGGTATATCTTAAGACTGTAGTTGACTATATATTAAATTTTATGCTTAATAGATAATATGCATTTCACTCAAATACTCATGGCACATTTCTTAAAATTGATCCAATATTATTTCACAAATAAAATCTCAGTAAGTTCCAGGTAGAGGTAACTGTTGAGCGTTTGATAATTAAGATACAATAAAACCATATAACTTCTTGAAAGATAAAAAATAGTTACAAAATATTATTTCCATCTGGAAGTTAAGAATAAAAAACTAATTACTAAATAACCTTTGGGAAAAAAGAAGATATAAACTGAAATTATAAATTGTATATACTAAAAAGGTCAATAGGATATAACTAAAGCAGTAGCCAAAGATAATTTATAGTCTTAAATACTTTATCAATAATTAAGATTGAAAAAAGATCCAAATACTCTACACAAAAAGCCCCCAAAATAGTAAGTTAAAATAATTAAAAGGAAATATGAAAGATTAAAATGGAATTTATCAAAACAGAAATGCTAACATTTGTAAAATCTTGATTGGCTCTTTGAAAAAAATTAAGGAAACCACCAACTCACCAAACCAAAAAATGGGATAAACACAAATGCATAAAATAGAGTAATGAAAGGAAAATTATCACTGAGAGATGAACTTATAATATTCTATTTTGCAAAGTAGTCACAAATCAGCCTTTGTAATCTCACTGTTTGACATAATTGAATTCATGTTAATTAATAATGAATTAAATGCATTAGGTGACATAAATAAACACAGTTTATAATGGAAAAGGCCACGATTCACAGTGAAATAATAATATACATGAATATTCCTGTACTAAATAATTCAGAAAATTGCCTTCATAAAGCAGAAATTAAGATGTAATTTTTTCAAATGAAACTATGTCAATTTCATACATATATAATAAATCTTAAATTAATCACAAGTCATTATATCCAGTTTGTTTGACAAAGTTTGAAAGAACACTATATATGCAATACTGATACAGGTATTTATTATTTATTTTTAAAATTTTACCTCTTTGAAATAAGGGAGAACAGATGGTATTTGTCTCTCTGTGTCTGGCCTATTTCACTCAGCATGATATTCTCCAGTTGCAGTCATTTTGATTTTCGCTATTGTGAACAGTATTGCTATAAACATAGTGGTGCAGATACCTCTTTAGTACAATGTGCTTATGTCTTTTGGGTATATACCCTCTAGTGGGACTTCTGGATCATGGGGAAAGTCTATTTATAGTTTCTAAAGAAATGTTCATTCTGTTTTACACAGAGGCTGCACTAATTTACATTCCTACTAACAATGTATAAATGCCCCCCCTTGTCCACATCCTCACTGGCGTTTGTTACTCTGTGTCTTTTGGATAATAGCCATCTGACATGGGTGAGGTGATATCTCATTCTGATTTTGATTTGTATTTCCTTGGTGGCTAGTGATGTTAATTTTTTCACATATTTGTTGGCCATTTGTATTTTTGAAAACTTAACTGATGTGAGTGATCTTCCAGGAGAACTAAAACTATCTCCAGTAGATACAGAAAGTTTATTCATATTTATAAACATATAAGAAATAGAAACATTTCTTAAACAATGTTCTCCCAAAAGGACTGAATCCAAGATATTTTAAATGATAAATCAATAACATTTTCATGATTAGTCATTTATAGCATCTTAAGTTGTTATTCCTAGAAACTCAATGAGCCTTTCAATTATTTGTGAACCAAATACTACATTGACACATAAACCTGATGAAGGTTGCACAAATAGTTATAGGATTATCTCACCTAGGGATTATAAATTCAAATGTTCAAAATAAGATATCAAAGTGGTGGTTTTTTATTATCTTAGCAGTCATGAGCTATTTACATTTACCAGTATTCAATGAACTACTAGTATTATTGAAAAAAGATTTTCATATTTGTTTTAAGTCTCTAGTCAATTTATTTGACGCAATAAGCAAGGACATTCTGCTGAATGGGTCGGACCTAATCAAGTGAATTCTTTGAAGGAGGCATTGAGCCTTCCCAGAGTTCAGGACCTGAACAGCTCATGCTTTTTTGGTTCCCACTTGCTTGTGATTTTGCATTCCTTACTGCCTGCCCTACACACTTTGGACTTCCCTAGCCAACCCTCACAACTGCATACATTGTTCCTTGCTACTTACATCTATTTCTATCATCTTCCTTATCTGTAAATATATGTTTATTCACGCACACTTTCATACCTACATCTCCTCTTAGTGAATTCTGATAAATGGAATTATCAGAGAATCCAACAGTATGTTTGAAAATACACTGCAGTTAAGAGGTTTATTTCAGCACTGGTGGAATGATTCAGCGTCAAGACATGCATTAGTGTAAGTCTTTCTGTTAAGACATCCATGCAGAAAACCACATGATCATTTCTTCAGAGACTAGAAAACTCTCCAGCAAAATTCAGTCTCTCTGATAGTAACTGATTTGTAGGAACTGATTGTCAACTTCCTAACATATATATCTCAAAATTTAAAAATAAGGCAATGGAGGGAAAAATTATACTTCTTCTAGAGGAAGGGATAAGGTAGAAATATTAACTTTCTGCATTTCTATTTGTTATTATATTGAGAGTATGAAGAGAGACAGCCCTTAGAGGCTAAGAATTGGAACAGAAGTGAAAGAATCTACATGTGTAAGAAACACAATACTATATCTGAAAAACTCAAATAGTATGGAAGTTAAAACATACAAACCATAAAAGAATACAACAAGGAAAAAACATGAAATTAAAATAAAATTTAGTATTATTAGTGACCATTTAAAACATGTAAAGAAAGAATGTGTTACATTCACAATAACAACAGAAGGACAAAAAATTTAGGAATAAACTTAGTAGCAAAATTTGTCCAAGTGGTACTTTAAAAGAAATATGAGAAAGTATGTAGACTTGAAAAATGTAAAGATAGCCATATATATATATATGTATATATATATATTTGTGTGTGTACCTATAAGCATGTATTTATTTAATGTGAAAAGTATATAAAGAAAAACTGGTTGATAGAAGTGAATTTTTATTGGAATTAGGCAAGTTATTCTTCTTTTTGTAGAAAAATTTTAAAATATTTATTTACTTGTATATTTATACTTACTACAGAATTTCTCAAAACTTTTTAAATATGCTAATGACAATTGAGGCCCACTTAGAGCACGTTTTAAAGAATGTCCCATATATATTTGATATATATTTTTAAGAAACCTTTTATTTAGTGAATACAAATTTCATTCAACTTTGGAAATATAGTGGGTCTGCCCTCCATACCGACCCTCCCACCCCCAACTCCCATCCCACCTCCTCCTCTTTATCCCATCCTATTCTTCATTAAGATTCATTTTTTAATTAAATTTATATACAGACTCTATACCAAGTAAAGAGTTCAACAATTATTACCTCCTGACACTCACAAAATATAACGATCTATTTGAGAACAAGTTTTACAGTTAATTGTCATAGTATAACTCATTAAGGACAGATGTCCTGCATGGGGAGTAAGTGCACAGTGACTCCTGTTTTAATTTAACAATTAACATTCTTATGTATGATGTCAGTGATCATCCAAGGCTCTTGCCATGAGCTGTCAAGGCTATGGAAGCCTTTTGTGTCCACAATCTCCATCAGTAGTTAGGCCATAAGCAAAGTGGAAGTTCTCTTCCTTCAGAGAAAAGTAGATCCTTCTTTGATGGCCTTTTCTTTCCCCTGGGGGCTCACTCATAGAGATCCTTTATGTAGGACTTCTTTTTCTTTCTTTTTTTTTTTTTGCCATAGTTTATTGGCTTTCCACGCCTGAAATGTTCTCATGGGCTGATTCTGAGGCCAGAGTGCTGTTTAGAGTATTTGTCATTCTACAAGTCTGCTGTGTGGACTGTTTCCCATGTTGGAACATTCTCTCCTTTTTAATTTTATCTATTGTTATTACCAGACACTTGATCTTATTTATATGATCCCTTTGACAGTTAATCCTAGCTATATGATCAATTAAATACTTAATATGATCACTGTAACACATAAGATGGCATTATTATCACCCAGCTTACTGGGATTTGGAGTCCCATGGAAGTTTTTAGCTTTACCCTTGGAAGTAAGTCCGTGGGAATGCATGCAGAACTACACAGCTCCTTCCTCTCTTATTCACACTCTTTTTACTGGGATCTATTTTCTTTTTTTAATTTTATTTATCTTATTATTTATTTGACAAGTAGTGTTATAGACAGTAAGATAAAGAGACACAGAGAGAAATGTCATCCTTCCGTTGGAGTTGGATCACTTCCCAAATGGCTGCCACAGCCAACGCTGCGCCAATCTGAAGCCAGGAGCCAGGTGTTTCTTCCTGGTCTCCCATGTGGGTGCAGGGGTCCAAAACTTGGGCCATCCTCCACTGACCTCCTGGGCCACAGCAGAGAGCTGGACTGGAAGAGGAGCAACTGGGACTAGAACCCAATGCCCCTATGGGATGCCAGCGCCGTAGGCAGAGGATTAACCAAGTGAGCCATGGTGCCAGCCCTGGGATCTATTTTCAATTGACTTTATACACTTAAGATTTATTCTATGTTAAGTAGAGAATTCAACCAATGGTATTACGTAGAAAAAATTTGAAAAATTAAAAAAAAAATCTGTTCCTCAACTGTCAAAACAAGGGCTCTGCAAGTCATTGCTTCTCACAGTGTCAATTTGACTTCTACAGGTTTATTTTAGATGCTCTGTTAGTTATCTTAGATCAGGGAGAATCAATCTATCTTTCTTTCTTTCTTTCTTTCTTTTGACAGGCAGAGTGGACAGTGAGAGAGAGAGACAGAGAGAAAGGTCTTCCTTTGCCATTGGTTCACCCTCCAATGGCCGCCGTGGCTGGCGCACTGTGGCCGGCACCGCGCTGATCTGATGGCAGGAGCCAGGTGCTTCTCCTGGTCTCCCATGGGGTGCAGGGCCCAAGCACTTGGGCCATCCTCCACTGCACTCCCTGGCCACAGCAGAGAGCTGGCCTGGAACAGGAGCAACCAGGACAGAATCTGGCGCCCCGACTGGGACTAGAACCCGGTGTGCTGGCGCCGCAAGGCGGAGGATTAGCCTAGTGAGCTGCGGCGCTGGCCACAATACCAGATTTCAAGACATACTATAGGGCTGTTATATTCAACAGAGCCTGACACACAAATGGACATGTAGACCAATGGAGCAGAACAGAATCCTCAGACATTAATCCACACATTTACAACCAACTAATCCTTTATCAGTTGTATAGTTTGCAGATACTCTCTCCCATTCTGTTGGTTGCCTCTTCACTTTGTTGAGTGTTACCTTTGCTGCATGGGAATTTCTTAGCTTGATGTAATCCTATTTGTCTATTTTTGCTTTTATTGCCTGTTCTTCTAGGGTTTTATCTAGGAAGTCTTCACCTATGCCAAAGTCTAACAGTGTTTCTCCTATGTTTTCCTTTAGTAGTTTGATGGTTTCAGGACTTAGGTTTAGATTCTTGATCCATTGTGAGTTGATTTTTGTATAAGGTCTAAGGTACACATCTTGTTTCATACTTCTGCATGCAGTGATCCAATTTCCTTGCTTCAAGGAGTGATATTATTTATTTGTCAAAGGTTGGTTGGTTGTAGCTGTAGAATCAAAAGTAGATCTGGAATGGCAATGGAATTGTCCAAAGTTTCTCTCTCCAAAAAACCCTGGAATGTATGTGGTAGAACATGCAATATTTTTCCTTAGAAATACAATAGGTAGATCGCAAATAACAAAGGTTGTGGTTTCTCAGTGAGATAAACACACTGAAGCTACCTTTAAAAATATCTTGGCTGGCACCGTGGCTCACTAGGCTAATCCTCCACCTTGCGGTGCCGGCACATCGGGTTCTAGTCCCGGTTGGGGCACCGGATTCTGTCCCAGTTGCCCCTCTTCCAGGCCAGCTCTCTGCTGTGGCCAGGGAGTGCAGTGGAGGATGGCCCAAGTGCTTGGGCCCTGCACCCCATGGGAGACCAGGAGAAGCACCTGGCTCCTGCCATCAGATCAGCGCGGTGCGCCGGCCACGGTGGCCATTGGAGGGTGAACCAATGGCAAAGGAAGACCTTTCTCTCTGTCTCTCTCTCTCACTGTCCACTCTGCCTGTCAAAAAAAAAAGAATATCTTGAATTTGCTAGAAGTGAAATAGGTGCCTTGGGGAATCAAAATATCTATCACAAAAAAGATTTTTTTTCTTGATTCTAAAAATGATTTCTAGGGAAAAATAATTGGATTTTCCATCAAGTGGCATGACAAAATTTTATTTTGTTACTAGAAGGTGTCAGTTTACTTTTTGTGTTGTGTTAAGCTACAATCATATCATGTCATGAACTTTGGTATGAAAAGGAGGGATTCAAATTCTGTTTTTTGACTTTTTGCTAAATGCAATGTAAGATGACTATTAAAAATGAAAGGTCTAAGAAATGTAATTGGAAATGTGGAAAATAGATTTGAAAATGGAAACACTATATAATGGCCACCCCCCCTTTTTTTTTAAAGATTTACTTTATTTATTTGAAAGACAGAATTACAGAGAGAGAGGTAGAGACAGAGAGAGAGGTCTTCCATCTGCTGATTCACTCTCCAGATGGCCACAACAGCTGGAGCTGTGCCGATCTGAAGCCAGGGGCCAGGAGCTTCTTCTGGGTCTCCCACGTGGGTGCAGGGGCCCAAAGACTTGGGCCATCTTCTACTGCTTTCCCAGGCCATAGCAGAGAGCTGGATTGGAAGAGGAGCAGCCGGGACTAGAACCGGTGCTCATATGGGATGCTGGCTCTTCAGGCCAGGGCTTTAACCCGCTGCGCCACAGTGCCAGCCCCTGGCCCCTCTGGAGGGAACTACATTGAACAGAGTGTGGAGTGAGGTACACATGCAATGAGGCAGCTAGCCCCTCAGATGTTAGGAGGTGTTGCTTGTAGTGAGCTGAAAGCTTGAAGACCTTAATGACACTTTCATGATCAGTCATCAGATGCGTACCACTCCTGAGAAATCACACCCATGCATGACAGGGCTGTCTGTCTTTGACACAGTTCTAAAGGATTGATTTAGCTGTGTTGGGATCACTTCAATTCTTTTGTTAAAGTGCTATCTGAGTGGTGAAATAACTCAATGCTTACAACATTCTGCCTCATGAACTGATTGTCTTAACTTTCTTATAAATGTTTAGGATCATCTAGTCAAGGATTCCAAAGTTCCCCAACTCCTCTCTCTTTTAAAGATTTATGTATTTGAAAGGTAGAGTGACACAGAGAGAGGGACGTACAGAGACAAAGAAAGATCTTCCATCCATTAGTTCACTCCTCAAATGGTTTCAGTAGCCAGGTCTGCACCAAGCTGAAGCCAAGAGATAGGAGTTCCATCCTGGTTTCTCACTTGGGCTTCAGGGGTCCACGTACTTGGGTCGTGTTCCATTTCCTTCTCTGGCTCATTAGCAGGAGGCAGTATCAGAAGAGGAGCCGTGAAGACTTGAGCCAGCACTCAAGCCAGCTTGAAAATAGCATCTTTATCTGCTGTACCACAATGCTGGTTCCATGGTCTGTCTGTTAAGGGAAGAATAGAGAGAAAAGCCAACAGTGTGAATTTTAACTTTAACTCTTGCAGTTGGTCTTGGCACTCAACCTGTCTCATCATCTTCCTCTTCAGTTATCCATTAGGAATTCAGCTCACCTCTGGGAGCCCAATATTTGCTAGTTTTGAAGGTTGTGCTATTCTTGAGGTTTCTAGATTTCTTCTACTCATAACCTTCTGAAGTTTTTTATTTATCCCATAATTGGGCCAGGGAGTACTCATAGAGACCCATCTGGATCATCTGGGTGCCACGTGTAATTCTCCTTGCTTTTGCAATGTCACAGAAGTTTTGCTACTTCCTGCAATCACTGACAATCATCCCTGCTGTGATATGACTTCTCCTTTTCTTCTTAGTCTCTGAAAACAGACTGAGTGCCCACATGTTAGCCAAAGCTTCTGCAGGACTACAGTCTCCCCTAGGCAAAACTTTGTACCATTTGTGACAGAAGCCACAAAGCCTTTTTACTTGTTTGATATTCAATAAGCTCATCACTCACACCGGGGTGGTAGAAGAAAGAGAATGTTTATTTTTCTGAAATGTGCAGAGAAAGGAACTAAGCGGGTATCACTCAATTATCAAACTCAACAAGTTATTAATTATGGTGAATCTTATAGTTTGGATTGAGCAGTGTGATGAGCTCTTGTGCAGGTCTCTGGTTGGTCCACAGTTCTTGCAGCCCCCCCTTGGATTAGTAAGTGATAGGAGGCTTATATGTTTTTCTGAAAATGCTATGTTGGTGAAATTGGCTCTAGCGCATCAGGGGTATATGGGCAGATTGGTTTTTACCTTATTTGACCAGGGCCTTGTGTTCCTGTGAAGTGACTCAAAATACTCTAGTGTTAGGATGTTAACCATAGAGGTGAAAATTGAACTCTGAGTCTTGTGATTTGGGGTCCTGGGGGTCCATTCTGACCCTTGTGCCACTTCCTTAATGTAGTGAATTAATCTTTATAAGGAATTGACTTGTACTCTTCAAAATGAAGACAGAAAAACTCAAGCGAAGCGAGAGAGACCATGGCCTGATGCAGTCTACATCTAATGAAGTAGAAATAGGTACTCAGTTTTACATTCAGGAACAAGGATCCTTAACTATATAGAGCCTGTAGTAGCAGGGATGGGAGGCACAAAACCTCCAGTGGATTGTGAAGAATATTAGTACGTGGTCCTACTCCTTGGTTCTTCCTGCTTGGAACTGTATAAAGTCTTTGACTCAGCTTATATATTATGGAAGTTGAAAGCTGAGCTTCTCTGAATATTACTTTTAAATTGGTGCTTAACTATACTTTCTAATGCTGTTTCATGCCAACATTTCTGCTGGTGCATATGTTATGTATCCAGCGATCACATGATTGTGGATTCACTTCTTTATCTCTTTTATCCTAAAGAAGATTGTCTGGTCTGACCAGCGCTATATGGGTGACCACATTGGAGAGTAAACACTTCATCTATCCTTTATAGTTGTACTATTATTTCTGTTGAGCAGGAATGGCAAAATCGCCCCCATAATGTGTATCTGTTCCTGCTGTAGCAAGTCTTTGTCCTTTCCAGGATGAAAGGGATCCATCAGAGACTCAATAGATTTCTTTAAAGAAAAGTTCTATTTAAGGTGACAAGATTGGCCCTTCTTGATGGCCAATTGTAGCAGTAGCTAAATAATCTTTGGTAGGTAGAAGCCCATGTTTTTGGGTCCATGCTTAACTTTCATGGCTTCTGCTGTGGCTACCAAATTAATCAAATCTGTATGTTCATGATGTCTATCCTGATGTGTTAAATGATACATAACTGGCTGATATAAATTGGCCATAATTTAATTTCTACTTGGTGGATACTCTGCTGCAGGTGCTAATATGAGATACAGAGACGTCACACTTTTTGCTGTTCTCATATGTTCACCCTCATGCCTATACACCAAATCTTCTTATCTACAATTTCCCAACCTTTCCCCTTCCAAGGCCTTGTACAAAAGCAGAAGTTTTCAGATGCATGATATCCATTGTCAGATACTCTACCAAGATCTAACATCATGCCAGGAATAATTTTTAAAAAATATGTAATTCTTCCCTACAGATGGCAAAGCCTTGCTTCAGAACCCCACATGCCTGTTGTGATTCATATCATAGGGCTTCTCTGTTAGCTGGATTAAGTGGAACAATTACTTAACTGAAACATGGATCTGCTGCAGAGAGCTTTCCTCCTCTGGGACACAAAGCTTGCAAGTTTTCGTGCCAACTACAGGTGGAATATCTTGTTTCTGAAACCAAAAGAAGCTTGTCTGGCTTCCGTAGTAGGAAATGCAAAGTAGAATAATTTATCTTTTAATTTAGAGGTAATGTGCTTGCAATCCCTCAACATGGATGGCTAATCGTTACATATATGTGTTTTAGGTGGACCCCTGAATAAGTGTCAGGGCAATTTGTCTTTCCCTGCCTGGAATATGTGTCTTCCCGAATCTTCCAGTTGGCTAGCCACTTCTTGCTCATGGATCTAGTTCACATAATGTTATCATTTTTAATGAATCAATGTGATAAACACATAGTCAAGATTTCCTAAGACTATATTTTTCTAGAAGGATAAAACCTATAAATATTGGGGCAAATTTTTTATTTGGCACAGTTAAGACACCTCTTTGGATGTCCACATTCCTTTTTTTTTTTTTAAAGATTTATTTATTTACTTGGAAGTCAAAGTTACACAGAGAGAGAAGGAGAGACAGAGAGAGAGAGGTCTTCCATCCACTGGTTCACTCCCCAATTGGCCGCAATAGCTGGAGCTGCGCTGATCTGAAGCCAGAAGCCAGGAGCTTCCTCCAGGTTGCCCACATGGGTGCAGGGGCCCAAAGACTTGGGCCATCTTCTACTGCTTTCCCAGGCCACAACAGAGAGCTGGATGGGAAGTAGAGAAGCCGGAACTTGAACTGGTGCACATATGGGATGTGGGCACTGCAGGCGGCAGCATTACCTGCTAGGCCAGAGTGCTGGCCCCAGATCCCACATTCCATACTAGAATGCTTGGGTTCAAGTCTCAGGTTCACTACTCTTAACTTAAGCTTCCTGCTCTTGAGTGACCTGGAGACAGAAATTAATGGCCCAAGTAGTTGGGTTCTTGCCACCCATGTGGGAGAACTGAGTCTGGTTTCCAGCTCCCACCTTTGAGTTGGCCCAGCACCAGTTATTGTCGGCACTTAGGGAGTGTACCAATGGATAGGCTCTCTTATTTAAAAAGAAAAAAAAATATAAATTTCTGATGTTGTGATTATCACATGAGTGTAACTGTTTCTGATCTGTTTAGTCTGATCTGAGTAGAATTTGTCAGATTAGTTATGGCAGGTCCTGAGGGCAGATTAATCTTCTCTGGAACAATACTAATCTGGGGCAGCAGCTGCAATTAGGCTACTGTTCAGCTGAGGGTAGAGTGTTCTGCAGTCATCCTTCAAGATCCATGTACTTTTTTGTAGAGGTCAGACTGGTGACTTGACTCCAGACATGTTGAGGACCACCATTCTTATGTCTTGTAGCTCTTCAAGGTCCTTAAGCTTGGTACTAATGTTATAGGAAAATGGTGGTGGATAAATTATTATTACCTTGCTTCTTTGTCTCACACAGAAGAAGAATTTCCAAGCGGACAGGCAGAGAGATTTAAAAAGGTTTATTAGAGTCAAAGACCTCCATCCAGAGTGGTATGAAGTGGGGCTTCCAAGAGAGGAAAAACTGAAAGGACCTCATGGCACTAGGGTTTTTAAGTACAATTTTGAGAAAAAAAAAACTTTATAATCAGATTGACATTCAGTTACAGGGGTGGGGCTGGGGGGCACACCCATCAAAAGACTTGATTTACAATCCTTTGTCCTATCTGGCTTGCTCATAAAACAAAAAAGCATCAGGAGGGTGGGATAGGTTACTTGTGATCACAATAAACTGTGATCACCATTCCCTTGCTATTCTCATGGTAAATTTGGAGATTCCTAAGGAATGAGGGCAGTCAGTTTGTTCTTGCTAGAGATAACCTTTAGGGGAAGTAAGCATTTCACACTGGAAGTTCCACTGGGACCACCCTGACTGTCCATTAATGCATCTGACTCCTCACACTAATTTCCCAGGGGCATAGAGCCAGGGGCTCTTTCTGAGGCTTGCACTCAGACATCCTCACATCCCTTTACCTTATGGGTCAAATGCCCAATGTGAGGGTAGCATAATTACACAGTTAGAGACCTGGGCAAGGGCCACCAAGTCAATCAACAGAAGATACAGACCCACTGTAAACCAATTTGATTTTGAGTCTATTTACCTGGCCCTACATCCCCATTGATTGCATGTGAAGTAGGGTAGGATATTGGAAGGATGGGGCACTAGAGGGGGCAATACTCTGGTCTGTGGTTATTAATTGGTATTAAGAACCTATTTTGGCTGGCGCTGTGGCTCACTAGGCTAATCCTCCGCTTGTAGCACCAGCACCCCTGGTTCTAGTCCCAGTCGGGGCACCGGATTCTGTCCCGGTTGCTCCTCTTCCAGTCCAGCTCTCTGCTGTGGCCCGGAAGGGCAGTGGAGGATGGCCCAGGTCCTTGGGCCCTGCACCCACATGGGAGACCAGGAAGAGGCACCTGGCTCCTGGCTTCAGATCAGCACAGCAAGCTGGCCGCAACACGCTGGCCATGGTGGCCACTTGGGGGGTGAACCAATGGAAAAAGGGAGACCTTTCTCTCTGTTTCTCTCTCTCTCTCACTGTCTAACTCTACAAAAAAAGAAAAAAAAAAGAACCTGTTTCAATTGATGCTACATTTCTTTTCAAATATAGCTTACCTGAATTTAATTTTACTATCACTGATTACTTTGCTATGGTTAGCTTGGTTGATCTTAGAGTAGGTTGTGATCTGAAAAATTTCTTTATCTAAACTTCTAAGTGTGCATATGTTGTGATTTACTTTGCTTTTCATCCATACATTCATTTGTTAAGCAGAAGTATGCAAATTCATACTTACTCTGCATTAGTGATGTAACTTGTTAGTGATCTCTGAGGAGTTATGTTAATTTTTTTAGAGATTTATTTATTTATTTGAAAGGCAGAGCTACAAAGAGGCAGAGAGAGAGAGCTACAGAGAGGCAGAGAAAGAGCTACAGAGAGGCAGAGAGAGAGAGATCTTCCATCTGCTGGTTCGCTCCCCAGATGACCGCAACAGATGGAGCTGTGCTGATCTGAAGCCAGGAGCCAGGAGCTTCTTCCGGGTTTCCTATGTGGGTGCAGGGGCCCAAGGACTTGGGCCATCTGCCACTGCTTTCCCAGGCCATAGCAGAGAGCTGGATCGGAAGTGGAGCAGCCAGGTCTTGAACCAGTGCCCATATGGGATGCGGGCACTGCAGGCTGCGGCTTTACTTGCTACTCCACAGCACCGGCCCTGAGGAGTTATGTTAATTAAATATTTTGGAAGACAACATCAAGGCACATATATTGAAATTAGTATTTAAATTTTATTACACTTTTAATATTTATTTTATAATTTGAAATCAAATGCATACCATACTATAAACAACTTAGAAAAGATTGGTCCTAAATAACTAAATTTGTGGTCTTTCAAACTTTTCAATCCCAGTCAGTTTCTCCCTCAAATTGCTGATTCCTTTTTTCTTGCTTGTTTAAAACACCTTTGACCTAGGTTTTGTGCAAGAGTGTGTATTGTTTGTGTTTGTGCATGTGGGTGCTTATGTTCACATGCACACACACATGTATGTATGCATGTATTTGTCAGGAAAAGATGGCTTGAAGGAAAATCAAGAGGAATTGATAGGAATTCCTTATGCATTGTGGAAACATTGATGTTCCCATAAAGATTTTCAGACATTTTAATCATCACTTACAGAAGTCAAATCTCAACAAAAGATCTTCAATGACAGAGTCTAGCACTTCTAACCGAACATGTAGGAACACGAAAGATAAAATCCCTTAAACTGGGGGCCAGCAATGTGGCACAGTGGGTTAAGCTGAAACCTGTGACACCAGCATTCTGAATGAACGCTGGTTCATGTGCTGGCTGCTCCATTTCGAATCCAGCTCCCTGGTAATGCGCCTGGAAAAATCAGTTCTACTGATATACTTCATCTTCTCTAGGCTGGCTTATGTGAACGATGGAGGTGGTATGTATCCGAGCAGGAGCCCTGGGGGGAGCAGAGGTAGCTAGTCAATCACACATGAGACTAACAGGCCAGGACAGAAGGAATACTTCAATGCAGCTCAGTAGCACAAAGCGCCAGTTAAGTCTTTGAATGAACGGATAGCCAGAAACGTCACAAATAGAAAAGCAGATCATGGCCAAATAAAGGCATAGAAGTGCAAATAGCGGGTGTGTGATCCATGGCCTTAGTGACTGCTGCTAATGGTCAGGAGATTCTAAAGAAGGGATTGCACTGTGTGCTTCAGCATTTCAGAAAAATTCCAATAGGCGTGAGATGATCACGTGGTTCGTCGAGTGTAACAGTTCTAGGCTGGACATCTAAAGAATTGAATGTCTTTATCCCTGACACTGGTGTGTTTTACTGACGTTGCGTCATGCAAGTTCTTTGTGTTTCAGTTTCCTGACTTCCTTTGCATCCCAGTTTCCTGTTCAGTGGCTAGTATTCTCTGTTTTACTCTCCAAAGATAAAAGACAATGATATGGGGCCAGCGCTGTGGTGCAGTAGGTTAATCCTCCACCTGAGGCACCGGCATCCCATATGGGTGCGGGTTCGAGTCCTGGCTGCCCCTCTTCCAACCCAGCTCTCTGCTATGGTCCTGATATGGGCACCTAAGACCATGTATGGAAAGAAGACTCAACTTCAAACAAAGAATATGTTTAGATGAGAATGAAATTTTGTATATGAATATATCAGATGGTGTATATCCATTAAAATGTCACCAACCCCTGGCCATACATACACAGAAACTAGAAATCAGGAAGGAAAATTAGTTTGTTGGGGAAAGCAATGGGGGACATATTTATTTATTTATCTATTTATTTACTTTAAAATTTTATTTTATTTTGTTTTATTATTTGAAAGGGGGAGGGAGAGAGGGGGAAAGAGAGAGAGAAAGAGGGAGAGATCTTCCATCTGCTGGTTCCCTCCCCAGATGGCCAGAATAGCTGGGGCTGGGCGTGGCCAAAGACTGGAGCCAGGAGCTTCTTCCAGGTCTCCCACGTGTGTACTCATTCTTAGACACTTGGGCCAACCTCTGCTGCTTTCCCAGGCACATTATCAGGAAGCTGGATTGGAAGTGGAGCAGCCAGGATAGGAACTGGCAGCCATATGGATGCTGGGTCACAGGTGGTAGCTTTACCTGCTACATCACAACACCAGCCCCTTATTTCTTCTGTTTTCAGAGTAGTGGAGGAATATGGTAGCAAGGCACTGTGGAGTCTGAATTATGTTTTTTAATTGTTAAATTTCTCTAGTATATTAGAGAAATATATTTTATTGAAATATCATACACATATAAAGAAATACACGCCAGTGTATAGGTAAATGACTTTTTGGTCCTGGCCACTGTAACCCTGTGGTGTTAGCAGCCTGAGGATGTGAGGGGAAAGCCATCAGTATGCTTTCAGTTATTAACAGAATAAAAATTATGACATAGATCACCTGGAGATCATGAAAACTCTCTCAATTGAATACATTCTGTTAGAAACGAAGACATTCTTGAGACTAATGTTCTGGCTAATTTATTATTTGGATCTTTTTGATGCTTAATGATTAGCTATGAAAAATGTTGATGAAAATTCCCAATAGAGACGATTTCTCTGAATTTTAATTCCACTTGAGGAGCTGGGAGAAAACCTAACTGGAAGTACCAGGGTGAATGTTTATGAGTTTTGTTGTGTCATAATTCTACTTTGGCAAACTGTTAAATGTCTTGTGTTCCCTATGGAATAATCAGTTTTTGCGGCTGAATTGCCAGTTGAAATCTCCAATTTGCTTATGTGATTTTCTGAAGTTCAAGAGTACCAGCAATCACTGGTCCTAAACCATGCTGTAATAAAAACATGCTTACTTTATTTGACGAAATATAAAATGTTATGTTTCAAAATGCACTGTAGCCTCAAAGCATGGTAAAATTATGAGCCTATATAGAAAAAGCCTCAAATCTGAGACCAAAGAAATTGGCTTTGTTGTAATAAGTATGGTTGATAGATGACCTGGATTTTAACAAAATCCACTTATCCCTGCTTTCCCATGAAGTCATAACTAAAAATGATCCTGCATAATGTGTGCATCTTATGTGTATTAGTGTGAGAATTGAATCTGACGCAGAAAAAAGAAAAAACATCCTCTCTCATCCCACGCTGAGGATATTAGTGAATGTGGATTCAAAAAACCCTCATCTGAAATCACGCTATGAAACAATGTAAAGGATTATAATGGAAAAACTAGTCTTAGCACCCATGCTGCTTCTTAGATTTATAGAAGGAGACAAATTATCTCTGTGAAAGGTTTTCCAAATTTTGCATCACAGACACTGGTTCTGAGGCAATTTTCTGTGCCAAGCGCACAGGGGAAGCTTTGGTAAAATCTGCTTGATAAGTAGGGAAAATGCATGCTAATTTTGGGCTCTTAGATTCATTGTGAAGAGACATATTCAGATGGTACTGATGCTTTCTTGAGGTCATTCCAGTAAAACCACTCAATGCATCATCTTAGTTTGTCCGCATTGACTTCAACAAGACTGAAATGTGTTTCTCGCTTGCCTATATAAACCCAAGTGAGTTATTCTAGATCTACTTGGAATAATAGAAACCATTTCGTTTGGGTTTTCTTTAACCTTTCTCACCAGAATTTACACATATACACACAATTTTTGCCTAATGTGTTTATTAGCCTTTTACACAAGGAGTATCATCCTATACATATTATTCTGCAACTTTAATATATCTCAGAGATCTTGTAGAACTGACGTGTACTATTTTATAAAGGAATAGCTGTCAAGTAGGAAAATTATTTTTCTTTTTGTTTTTAAAGATTTATTTATTTGAGAGAGAGAGAGAGAGAGATCTTTAAAACACTGGCTCATTCCCCAAATGCCTCCACTATCCAGGGTTAGTCCAGGCCCAAACTATGATCTAGGAACTCTACCCTGGTCTCCCCTGCGGATGGCAGGAACCCGATTACTTAGCCCATCTTCTGTTTCCTAGGCGCATTAGCAGGAAACTAGATAGAATGCATAGGTGGATGTAAAATTTGTTCCATATCAGTAAAATTTGCTTCAGATCTATAAAGTTCTAGAATTATTGTCTATGTTCTATCAGGACACATATGCGACTGTTGAAAATTTAACTGTTATTGCTAAGCCTGCCTCTGTTCATGCATTGAATTAATAAAAGAAAATTCAGGATTTTCTTTTTTTGCCAGAAATTAGGGTAAGGAGAGTAAGGTGGTTAAATCCTTGCCTTATGGTGTAGTTGCAATTCTTATTACCCAAAGGTTTGTCTCCCTTTCTTGATATGCACTTCGTAAGGAAAACTGCTCCCAACAGTATCTGAGCCTCACCTGCAGCAGGTCCTGGTCTCCTATTTTATCCCATCCTCCTCCTCTGCAATGTGCTCCTTTCACAGTCATTATTTTGTGAAGCTTTGTTACTCATTGAGAATGTTGTTTTTCTTTTTCAAAAACTCTGTTTAAAAAAACTCTTCAGACATTTACACTTTTCTTAGTGCCGCAAAATAGTTGGGCATTATAGTTTTCAATTAACACTTGCCAAAATGAGTAAAATCAGGGTATTTAGTGTTTGGAATTCAACAGTCTTCTGTTCATACATTCACTGTTAGATAACGTATGGAATAGCTAAAGAATGTACCATGTAAAGCAATTCTGAAGACAATTTTTTTTTTCATTTACGATTATAAACTGAGCACAGACATGAAGATTGTATATCCTCTTTACTTCATTAATACATCTCTATAACTAAGTTACATAGGCAGGGTTAAACAAAGTTACAGGATTCAGTTGGAAGAGGAGTTAGAAGTTCAGATTTAAAATAGGGCGTAAGGGCTGCTGGTTTGACATGGTGGCTAAGCCTTTGCTTGGGATGCCTGTATCACACATTACACTGCCTGGCTTTGAGTCCCAGTTCCATTCTCCATTCCAGATTCCAGCTAGTGTGCTCCCCTGGAGGCAGTAGATGACAACTCAATTTCTTGGATTTTTCCCCTATCGTGTGTGAGATAAAGATGGAGTTACTAACTCCTGGCTTTGGCATGGCCCAGCTCTGACTATTGTGGGTACTTGGGGAGTGAACCAGTGGATGGCAGATCTATCCTTGCTTTCAAGTAAATAGAACAGAGATTTAAAAAATCTTTAAAAAAAGACTTAAAAGGCAATAGTGATATGGGATTCACCAACAAAATGTGTTTATTAGTGGTACACCTTTTAAAATAATTCACAATATAAAATCTATTTGCTCTGTATTCAAACACTGTTGAAAAAAGCATATTGAACAACATACTATTGCCAATTTCCATTCTGTAACTATATTTTTTAAAGATTTATTTATTTATTTGAAAGTTAGAGTTACAGAAAGGCAGAGGCAGAGAGAGAGAGAGAGAGAGAGAGAGAGAGAGTCCTCCATCTGTTGGTTCACTCCCCAAATGGCTGCAACGGCCGGAGCTGTGCCCATCTGAAACCAGGAGCCAGGAGCTTCTTCTGGGTCTCCCACAAGTGTTCAGGGGCCCAGGGACTTGGGCCATCTGTCACTGCTTTCCCAGGCCATAGCAGAGAGCTGGATCAGAAGTAGAGTGCCGGGACTTGAACTGGAACCCATATGAAATGCTGGTACCACAGACAGCGGCTTTACCCGCTATGCCATAGCGCCGGCCCCAATTCTGTAACTATATTTTTACATAACAAAGAGATCATTTTCTCTTTTTTATATTTAGGCTGTGAAATAACAGTAATAATATGAACAACAGATTGATTTTCGTAAATCAGATGGCAGAAGAGAAGTTTATTTGAGCAGACTATTGATAAGTAAATTAATTTTTAAAATTTTCTGCTGTGATAAATACTATAGATTCTTGAGTTTGCCTGTATTACACAGATCCAAAAAAACATGAACAAGCCCAGTTATTCACCACCTTCTAACCATTAGTGTAATGAGACATGTTCAAGTCAAGTGTTATGTTACTAGAATGAGAAGTGATATGGAAATTAAGTTCCTTTGCCTGGATTAGAGATAATTTGGGTTGTGTGACAATTAAGCCCTATTAGGAACACAAAGCTATAGAAATATATGTAAAATAAATACAGATATGACAAATTAATGTAAAACATGGAGTTTTATTTTTTCTTTCTTGTGAATTTTTTGTTGTGATTTTGGTTTTATTTTACTATATGTTTGACTGACACATAATTATACATGTTTTGTGTACCATGTAATATTTTAATAAATATACATTGTGTAATGATCAGATTAATTATACATATACTCTCAAATATTTATTTCTTTGAGTTGTGAATATTAAAAATCCTCTTTTCTAGCTATTTTGATATATACAATACATTGTTCCTTCTCTCTGACTATAACCTTATACCTGTTTCTGTCTTCCCAAACTCAACTCCCCAGCTTCTCGTAGCCATAATTCTACTCTCAACTTCTATGAGATCAACTTTTTAATATAGGTACAGGTGAGGTCATGTAGTACGTCCTTAAGATCTCTTACTCCTATTCTCTTTGAAATGCTTGCTAATATAAAAACAGGTTCTATGTGTTTCATGGATACATTTCTAAGAAGATAACCGTACCTCCCTCTCCTATCTCTTCCTCAATCCCTCTCCTTCTTTCATTTCTTTTTTCTTTAATTTTTGCAAACAGAAATTTTTTTTTTGACAGAGTTATAGATAGTGAGAGAGAGAAACAGAGAGAAAGGTCTTCCTTCCATTGGTTCAATCCCCAAATGGCCACTTCGGCCAGCACTGTGCTGATCCGAAGCCAGGAGCCAGGTGCTTCCTCCTGGTCTCCCATGTGGGTGCAGGGGCCCAAGCGCTTGGGCCATCCTCCACTGCCCTCCAGGGCCACAGCAGAGAGCTGGATCAGAAGAGGAGCAACTGGTACTAGAACCTGGCGCCCATATGGGATGCCAGCACCGCAGCTGGAGGATTAACCAAGTGAGCCATGGCGCCGGCCCACAAACAGAAAATTTCAATCCACTCTGTAATCACAGGCTGAACTCATTAGTAACCAGTATATAAACAAGTAGAAAGTAGGCTAAAGGCAGCAATCATATCACAAGATATCTGTTTCACTATTGGATATTTGTTTTCATATTCTATGTTAACTGCCACATATCAGAGAAAATATATGTTATTTATATTTTGGGAACTGGCTTGTTTTACTAAGCATAATGGCTTCAGCAGAATACATTTTGTTGCAAAGTTAGGATTTCAGTCTTTTTAATGGCTGAGTAGTAGCAGTCCATAGTGTATATATACCACATTTCTCTACCCAATCAACAGTTAATAGGCATCTGGACTGATTCCATATCTTAGCTATTGTGAATTGAGTTGCAATAAATAAGTGGGTACAGATAGCTCTTTCATATGCTTATTTCATTTCCTTTCACTATATTTCCAAGAGATTTATTGTTGGGTCATATGCTAGATCTTTTTTTTCCGATTTCTGAAGAATCTCCATAGTGTCTCCCATAAAGATTGTATTACTATACATTCCTATCAACAGTGGATTAGGGTATCTTTTCCCTTACATTCTCCCCAGCCTTTTTTATTTTTCGATTTTTGGATGATAGTCATTTTAACTTGGGTAAGATGAAACCTTATTGGGGTTTTTATTTGCATTTGCTTGATGGCTCAGGATCCTGAACATTTTTTCAAGCGTCTGTTTGCCATTTATATTTCATCCTTTGAAAAATGCCTGTTCATATCCTTTTCTCATTTCTAAGATGGATTGTTTGTTTTGTTGTTGTTGAGTTTCATGATCTCTTTACAGATCCTGAATATTAATCCTTTATAAGTTGCATAGTTGGCAAATATTTTCTACCATTCTGTCAGTTGTCTTTCTTGTGTTTCCTTATGAATTTTAATATTATTTTTTTTTATTTTTATTTTTGACAGGCAGAGTGGACAGTGAGAGAGAGAGACAGAGAGAAAGGTCTTCCTTTGCCGTTGGATCACCCTCCAATGGCCGCCGCTGCAGCCGGCGCACCGCGCTGATCCGATGGCAGGAGCCAGGAGCCAGGTGCTTTTCCTGGTCTCCCATGGGGTGCAGGGCCCAAGCACCTGGGCCATCCTCCACTGCACTCCCTGGCCATAGCAGAGAGCTGGCCTGGAAGAGGGGCAACCGGGACAGAATCCGGCGCCCTGACCGGGACTAGAACCCGGTGTGCCGGCGCCGCAAGGTGGAGGATTAGCCTATTGAGCCACGGCACCGGCCCTATTATTTTTTTTGATATGCAAAGAATGACCTTGGTTTTTTCATTGTGATCACATTGAATGTGTAAATTCCTTTGCAAAGTATGGACATTTTGATGATATTAATTCTTCTAATCCATGAAATTGGAAGATTGTTCCATTTTTTTGTGTCCTTTATTTCTTTCTTTGATGTTTTATAATTTTAATTCACATCCTTGGTTAAATTTACTTCAAGGTATTTGAATTTTTTGGTAGCTATTGTGGTCTATTTAGGTTTTCTGTGTCTTCATGACTCAGTTTTGGTAGATTGACTGTGTCCAGAAATCTTTGATTCCTTCTAGATTTTCCAATTTGTTAGCATATACCTGCTTGTAGTAATTTCTGATTTTTTTTTTTATTTCTCTGGTATCCATTGTAACATCTCCTTTTTAATCTGTGATTTTATTAATTTGGGTGTTTCTCCCTATCCCTGTTTTGCTTTCTTGGGCCAAGGGTGTATCAATTTTATTTTTCAAAAAATCATCTCTTCATTTCACTGATCTTTTGTATTTTTTGTTTCAATTTTATTGATTTCCTCTCTAATTTTAATTCTTTCCTTCTATGAATTCAATGTTTAGTTTGTTCTTGGTTTTCCAAGTCCTTGAGATGCAGTTAGAGTATTTATTTGATGTCTTTACAATTTCTTGATGTAGGCACTTATTGCTACAAAGTTCCCTCTTAACACTGCTTTTGCTTTCTCCCGTAAGTTTTGATATGTTGTGTTGTCGTCTTCATTCATTTCTCAGAATGTTTTAATGTCACTTTTCATTTCTTTTATGACCCACTGTCCACTCATGAACATGCTGTTCAGCTCCATGTGCTGCCATAGTTTCTGGAGTACTTTAATTTGTTTATTTCCAGCTTCATTGCACTGTGTTCAGAAAAGATACGTGACATGATTTCAGTCTGTTTGTTAAGACTTGGTTTATGGCCTAGTATATGGTCTATTCTAGAGAAATTTCCATGTACTGTTGAAAAGAATGTATTCTTCAGCTGTGGCATGAAAAGTTCTATAGATATCAATTAGTTACTTTTGCTCTGTGGTGTAGATTAGCTTTGTTGTTCTTGCATATATATTTTTTTGTCTAGTTGATCTGTCTATTGATGACAGTGGAATGTTGAAATGCATTGTAGTTTTCTCTCTCTCTCTTTTTTTTTTTTTTTTTTTGCCTTGGAGTCTATGTCTCCCTTTAGATCCATTAACATTTGTTTTAAATAGACAAGTACCCTGGCATTGGGTGCGTATACGTTTACTAAATGTTTTGTTAAGGCTTTCTACTGACTTTTCTTTTATTTCACATACAAAATTCTTATTTCTAATAATTCAGATTTATTTTTTTCTAATATCTCTATCTTCCCACAAAATTTTTCACCCATGCTGTGTATGGAGTCCTTTACTCACGTATTCGCTCTCTGCATTATTGAGTAATCTGTGATCATTCTCTTGAATTCCTTTCAGGCATTCCATTAGTCTCTTCATCTTCACATTCTAATATTGAAGTGTTGTTGTGTTCCTTTTGGAGAATCATATTATTTTCCTTATTCATATTTCCTGTATTTCTACATTTATTTTTAGGCATTTGTGGAAACATAAGTTGTTTTTCTCCTCTGATGGCTTTTGTCTTTGAAATATGCCTCTGTGGCTTAGTGGATTCCTTGCTGGTGTGTGCTGGGTGGGGCCAGAGAGTTCTGGTCAGTGTTTGATGGTAGGGCAGAGTCAGGGTGACACCAAGTTGGGAGTGGTAGATTGTGGTGGGATGAGAAGGCCATGCCAAGATGGCTGCTGGCAACAGAAACTGCCTGGCAACAGGCTGTGATTGGATGGTTTCGGAAACCACATGAAAACGGAGCCTGCCTGGTAACAGGCTGTGATTGGATGGCTTCAGAAACTGCCTGGAAACAGGGTGTGATTGGTTAGGGCATAGACCGCCCCTTGACCGGATTGGCTGCCTTGGCTATATAAGCTGCTATAGCAACTGAAATAAACGAGTCTGCAGGCTGCTTGCCTCAGGCCTGCTTT
The DNA here is from genome assembly GCF_051225735.1 of Oryctolagus cuniculus. Classification (NCBI taxonomy): domain Eukaryota; kingdom Metazoa; phylum Chordata; class Mammalia; order Lagomorpha; family Leporidae; genus Oryctolagus; species Oryctolagus cuniculus. The sequence goes on along the minus strand of NC_142874.1, from coordinate 9,937,243 downwards.
CACCCGCCTTCTGGTGTCTGTGTGGTGACTCCGCACCTCTTGCCCCCACCACGCTCCTCCTCTCAGAACGAATCCACAGCAACAGTAGATGTCCTCTGTTGTCAGCAGTGGGGAGGGTATGATTATGTCAGATGGCGTGAGCAGAGCCTCACCTCCTCTCTGCCATGGTGATCAGTGCCCAGGGTGAGCCCACAGTTGCTATATACCATACCCCTGCAGTGATATGAACCAGTGGATCTGTATGGTCCTCAGTGTGAGCATGGAACTCTCTGCAGTGATTCACTCCAGAGACTCAGGGAACTTTGAGTCTTGAAGTCAGACACAGTGACTGCCCAGAGACCCAGCTATACCCACACCCTAACACACAGTCACAGAATTCTCATAGTCATAGAGCGCAGAGCTCCTACAGTCACAGGGAACAGGGGATCCACTTAGCCTCTGCACCTGCCCGGTTCACTGAGAACTGAGACATTCCCAGAGCCTGGTCCCTGACCATGTTCTACCTCTGCAGTTTGAGTCCAAGCACCCAGGATAGAGTGAGGGGAAGGGAGTCCTTCACAGGCCTGTGTGTGTGCTCCACCCCTTCCAATCCTCCAGGTCATAGTCAGTGGGGACCACAGATTTTCCCTCTGTTAAAATCCCCTATTAGGGCACGTGTGTGAGACACAGCAGTGTGTATTCACCTCCCTGCTAGTCACGGGTGCCTTTGTGGGGGCATGGGTAGAAATCAATGTGCTCAACCTTCAGGGGATAGATAGGTGGACACCCTGCCCCCTGCTAGCACTGAAGGGTGGACCCAAAGTCATCATAGTCCTCAAGGTTCTCCCTCAGGAGAAAGCATGGGTGGCATGTGCTCCCGCCGTGTGCTCTCTCCTTGCTCCAAAAAGCATGCGTCCCCTCCAGTCGCTGGTGGTGTCTCTGCGTGCTGCTGCGTGTTTGTACTGTCCACGCTGCTTCACAGCATAGCTCTGCTTCTGTAGAATTTCCATTGCAGACTCCTCTCCAGCGCTTCCCTGGGAATGCATTTCAGCTTTTCTTCTATTATCTTCCTGTGGTCAAAATCAGCAGGCCGTCTCCCTGGAAATCAGCAGGCGTCTCCCTGGAAATCAGCAGGCGTCTCCCTGGAAATCAGCAGGCCTCTCCCTGGAAATCAGCAGGCCTCTCCCTGGAAATCAGCATGCCATCTACCTGGAAATCAGCAGGCCTCTCTCTGGTCAGCCATCTTGGACCTCCTGCCTCTCATCCTTCTTTACAACAGCTTATCTGCTTAGTTTGATGACTATTTTTATTTCTCTGTCACAAGATGCTGTTAAATATTAGTAGTCATTTGCATGTAAGATGTACTTACCTACAATAATAAAGTGAAATTCAATTTATGAAGTACTGACAATTTAAGAATTGCCAATAACTAATAACCCTACTATTTTCTGATGAATTTCAGTAAGATATGAGAACTCAAATTTTTCATTAAATAAAGCAAAAACAATTAAGCTACTCTAGTACTAGTGATAGGGTTGTAGAATAATTGTGTGCAGTGTAAAGTATTACTTATGCTCTGAAAATCTATGGAAAGTGGTATTAAGAATGCCCCTCAGATGATTTCTACAGTATTAGAACATTCCCTTTCATCTGCAGTAGAGACCTTCCAACTGTGCATAGTACTGCACTCCATGCATACTATGTTTTTTCCTAAGCATGCAACCTTATGTTAAAACTTAATTTATAAATTGAGATATGCATGGTAGTATGTTAGCATCAATAAATCACTACAGATCTTAGCAATCTCAGCAGAAGGGTTTTTTCCTCATTAGGTGGAGAATTTTACCTTTTCACTGAAAGGAAGCATTTTATTGCTTCTCTTTGGTGTATCCAAAATACCAACATCACTTCTTTTGCCCTTTGGGATCATTGAACATGCACACTGTGACATCATGACAGTCAGCTTTCTACTCAAAAGAGCTAGTAACTCATTAATGGGCAGGGAGGGTATATAGCATGGATACTCTAGATAAAGGAATGTTTCTCATCCAAGACAGGTCAGAACTAAATACTGTGAGATTATGTTACACTAGACAAACAGCATGAAATTTAAAATTATTTATTGATTGATTGATTAAAATTTATTTTATTATTTATTTTTTCAAAATAAATTGGAGGGAGGGAGGGAGAGAGAGAAGTCTGGCATCTGCTGGCTCACTCCCCAAATGGCCCAATGGCCAGGGCTGAGCCAAGCCAAAGCCAGGAGTCAGAAACTCCATGCTGGCCTCCCCTGTAGGTAGCAGGGGACCAAGTACTTGGGCCATGTTCAGCTGCTTTTTCAGGCACATTAACAGAGGGCTAGATTGGAGTTGGAGCAGCCAGGACTTCAAGTAGTACTCATATGGGATGCCAACCTGTGCTCAGAAGGGATGCCAGTGTTGCAGGTGGTGGCTTGCACAGCAACCACACCAGCCCAACTTATTGTTATGAAATAGTTCATTTAACATTTTCAAAGCACACTACTGACCATGGGTGACTAAAACCCTGCATAAGAGAGTTCTTCTGTATTGGGGAGATAGATGTTTAAAAAATTTAATATGTGATTAGGCCATAATATCCAGGGCTGGGCCAGGCCAAAGCCAGGAGCCAGTGGGCTTCTTCAGGGTCTCCCACATGGATGCAGGGGCCCAAGCCCTTGGGCCATCCTCCACTGCTTTCCAAGGCATGTTAGCAGGGAGCTGGATCAGAAGTGGAGCATCTGAGTCCCAAACCTGCGCCCATATGGGATGGCAGTGTCCCAGGCTGTGGCTTTACCTGCTATGACACAACACCAGCCCCAGTAATTAATTATTTTTAGTATATAAAATATATCTATTATTAGAACCATGAAGAGGACATTTTTGGCAGTGAGACTACATTGTTGTCAAACTGTTATTTCAATGTACATTTTTTAACCACTGTGACATTCTTATAACTGCAAATTTCATGAAGTCTAGCGTCAGTTTAGTAAGAGTCTATTTCCAAAGACAAGTATATTTAAAATAGCTTTGATGTGCCAAATTCTCTTAGTTATTTGATCTTCCGGAACCATTATTTAGATATTTATTTGTCCTCCCCTGAATTAAAATCTAATTAAGGAAGATCCATGTTAAATTGCAGGGGTTTTCATATAAAAGAAATATTCATGTCAAACAGAAAGGCAACAAAAATAATCAAGTTGATGAAGTATGTTGTGTGGGCTAGGCAGTATGCATCATCCAAATCATCTTATATAACCTTCAGAATTCTTTGAGGTAGGAATTTTTATTACCTTTGTTTTCCAAATGAGGCAATAGGTTCTTAAGGAAGACAAATGCCAGAAGTTACTCCCTGAGGATTTAGAACTAGGTCTTTTCCACTCTTGGGATTATACAAAATTACTCAAATACTCCTAACAGAAATAAAAATTGCAATTGAGTTTAGGCTCTTCAAAGTTTTCATTTCTAACAACCAAAGCAAAGTTTTCCAGTCTGCAACTTGCCAATTTTTAACCTTCTTTATTTGGCTTAGGCTGTAACTTCAATTTCTATAGTTGGACATTTCAAAATAAGGATGTATAACATAAAGACATGGAAGAGAAACATAAATTTAGCTTCAATTCTTCATGAGTTTTTCCTTTTTCCGCTGATTCTGACTCTATCCGCCAGAGGTAAATGACTTTAGTGGCTTGAGAATAGTCATCACTTATAGCTAATGATTGAATCAAGTGTCTGGAATTTTTTGAAGTCTTAGGCTTAACTTTTGGCCCTAAGTTTTACCAGCTGTGTGACTTTAGGCAAGTAACCAAAACCATCTGTCATTTCCTTTTCTGTAAAATACAGTGGCAATACTTTCCTCAGAGGCTGTGGGAATCACTAAATGAGATACAAGTATATCACTTGACAGTATCCCTAGAGCATTCTGAGCACTCCCTGAAAATTTACTCCTGCAGCTCCACCAAATGTCTCCTTTACTTCTTGCTGTTCCAGCTCTCTTCTGCTGCTTGGACTATCTTTTAAGTACCTTGTTAAGCTTCCTGCCTTAAAAAACAGTCTCACTCTAGCTCCTACGACTCTTTCTACCCCAGTTCTGCAGTCTTAGAATAAAGCCGTGGGGTGGCACAGTGGCATAGCAAGTAAAACTGCCGCCTGCAGTGCCAGCATCCCATATGGGCACCAGTTCAAGACCTGGCTGCTCCACTTCTGATCCAGCTCTCTGCTATGGCCTGGGAAAGCAGTAGATGATAGCCCAAGTCCTTGGGCCCTTGCACCCCCATGGGAGACCTGGAAGAAGCTCCTGGCTTCTGGCTTCCGATCGGCACAGTTCCAGCCTTTGTGGCCAACTGGGGAGTGAACCACTGGATGGAGGACCTCCCTTTCTCTCTGCCTCTCCTTCTCTCTGTGTAACTCTGACTTTCAGATAAATAAAAAAATCTTTAAAAAAGAATAAAGTTATTCATCAGCGTTACTTACATCATGATTTCTGGTCCCAACATTGTGGAAAGGCTGGTGAGACTGCCTCCTGTGGTGCTGTCATCCCTCCTTGGTACCAGTTCAAGTGCCGGCTGCTCCACCTCTGATCTAGCTCTCTGCTAATGGCCTGGGAGGAGCAGTGGAAGATGGTCCAAATGATTGGGTCCCTGCCACTCATGGGAGAGCTGGGTGAAGCTCCTGGCTCCTGGCTTCAGCCTGACCCAGCGCTGGCAGTTTTGACCATGTTGGGGGTGAAAGAGTGGATGGAAGATCTCTGTCTCTTTCTCATCATTTCTCTCTGTAACTCTGACTTTCAAAATAAATAAATGAGTCTTCAGAAAAAAGCAAGGAAAACATGATTTCCTTCTTCTTGCCTCCCTTCTCTTTGACACCTTACTCAGACTTTCCTCACCATCTCTCCTCTGAAACCCTGCGAGGTTTACCAATGGCTTCCACCTTGATCCAAGTAATGGCAATGTGAAGTCCTCATTTGACTGCATTTACTAGCTGTGTTTGGCAAATATTGGTTTCTCCTTATAGAAAGAGCTTATTTGCTTGGTTCTCCTCCTACCTCCCTGGAAGTCCCCTTTCAGTCACTTTTCTGAATGTTGTTACTCTCAGGATTGGGTCCTTGGATGTTCCTCTTCTGTGTCTAGGCTCACAGTCTCATGCGTTTAGTGCATTATTCAAGTTGCTTCCTATTATCTGATTTCCTGTCTCCTCCTCTGCACCCTGTCTTCTCTATGTGTCTGTCTATGTATATATGTATATTTCTCTTTTTTTAAGATTTATTTTATTTGAAAGACAGTGTCACAGAGAGAGGTAGAGACAGAGAGAGAGGTCTTCCATCCGCTGGTTCACTCCCCAGATGGCCGCAACTGCCAGAACTGCGCTGATCTGAAGCCAGGAGCCTCCTCTGAGTCTCTTACGTGGGTGCAGGGGCCCAAGGACCTGGGTCATCCTCCATGGCTTTCCCAGGTGACAGCAGAGAGCTGGATCAGAAGAGGAGCAGCTGGGACTAGAACCGGTGCCCATATGGGATGCTGGCATCCTGGACCAGGGCACCAACCCGCTTCTCCAGTTTCTCTCATAACACATAAGTAGTCAATCGGCACATCTTGCTGTTTGCATGATCAATGTATCTTCAGAATTTGCCCACTTTTTACCACTTCAGGTGCTCCTGCTTACAAGGAAGGCGTTGTTACCTCTTGTAGGATTCTGGAATAGCTCTGCTTGTCTTTTCTACTGATGGTCTAGACAAAGAAATAACAAAGAAGTGGAAGTTATCATTATTATGTTTTAATGTAATCAACATAGACTCCTAGGCGTGGAGATAATTGACACTGGACTGTAGAAGTCAATACTCAGCACCTCTAGTGATGTTATTTTATTTCTTCCTGGTTGAAAGTGTCATTGACTTAAGAAAAGAAAGGAGGTTTTTTTTTTTTTTTTGACAGGCAGAGTGGACAGTGAGAGAGAGAGACAGAGAGAAAGGTCTTCCTTTGCCATTGGTTCACCCTCCAATGGCCGCCACAGCCGGCGCATTGCGCTGATCCGAAGGCAGGAGCCAGGTGCTTCTCCTGGTCTCCCATGTGGGTGCAGGGCCCAAGGACCTGGGCCATCCTCCACTGCACTCCCTGGCCACAGCAGAGAGCTGGCCTGGAAGAGGGGCAACCAGGACAGAATCCGGCACCCTGACTGGGACTAGAACCCAGTGTGCCGGCGCCGCAAGGCGGAGGATTAGCCTATTGAGCCGTGGCACCGGCCAAGAAAGGAGCTTTTATCAAGTGCTTATTATTCAGCAGGATCTGGGCTAGGGAATGAAAGGGAAGACTTATTTACATGCACTGCTCTCTGGGTTTTACCCTCTGTAGATGGCATGGAATGGTTAGAGTAACCACAAAACACGGGACAAAAATGCTTGTGATTTTCTTAAGGGTCTATGAATATGTCTAGGACCAACCGTTGTGTTATCTTGCTCGTGGATTGTGACCTCTAGAGATTACTAACTCCTGCTGCAAGTATTGAACAAGGTGGCTCATGGGAAGAACACTAAAGCAGTTGGAAGCAGCACAAACATTATCAGTTTAGAAACAAGAACATATTGTTGAGGATTTTCTCATTTGGTGACTTGGCCATTTGCTGTAACAGTCCGTAGGATGTGGAACAGGCCTTGATCCCAGACTGGATCCTGTATACACAGACTCAGTCATGTGTAGACAATCTTGGGGCTCAGCTGGAGATGAACTACTAGTCAAACATCTGGCCCCTGAGGCAAATTGGTATTGACAGGCAGTAATGTTATCAGAAGCAGAAGTTTCAAACTCTGCGGGCAATACTATGTTTCTTTTTAAATGCTGTTTATTTTCTGGAACATAATTTAGGGAAAATCATTGTGGTAAATACCAAAACTCTTGTGTTTTAAATTTGTAAACACTTTGGTTTTTGTTGGAAGAAAACCTTTCAGATTGTTGGTCTGTTCTTTGTGATATTCTGATACATTTTTTGTTGATGGCTGGTTTATTCTGGCTCTAATAATTAGGATCATAAACAGCCAGTGTGCTGGAGCTTTGGGAACAGCCAAATTTGGTGTCTTGAGAAAATGGCGATTATTTCATTGAGTTCAAACAATTCAGTACTTAGAAGGCTTTCTACTGGCACAGTTCTAATTAGTCTCTGTATCCTGGACATGATTGATTTTATTCCCCTTAGTGTAATATTATGCATGTACTCATGTCCCAACTTTCATTTGGAAAACTAATTGACAGCTTAAGATATTTTATCCACAAGGTAATAGCCTGTTCTGCCATGTGGCAACTCAATTATTTTAACTTTTGAGGATAGTGTAGTGGACACATATTAATTACTCTCTTCTCAGATTCCTTCTTCATTCTGGGATATATTCTGATTGCTACTGTAATTGTGTGGCTTTGGTAGAGGCCTCCATGGACATAAAGATTGATCTAGATGTGGTACAAGATGCATGTTGACCTATTATGATATCCAATGTCTCTGAATACCCTTATTGTCTAAAGATAGACAGCTTATCCAATTTTGGGCCAATTGCAATACTTCCTGTGAATTTTTACAATTTAACATTAGGCAGAGAGCACTGCAATTCTTCTTTGCAAGTTAACATCAGCAATATTAGAAAGATATTTAGGGCTTTTGCTTCTAAACCACTGGAAGAAATAGATTGATGGGATAAAGTGGAAGTACACTTCATCAAGGCACGGGCAAGCAGTGGAGGTTGTTAATTCTGGCAAATCCTTTGATCCAGTCATCCTGTTGCCCAGTTGTACTGAGACCTTCACAAAACTGGGTTACATATGCCAATAAATCCTTCGAAAATGAGTAATTTCAATGAATTTGCAAATTGCAAATAAAATATGTCTGATAAGTATGGGCAAATATGATTTTTCCTCATATCCATATTTCTCCTGATTCTACCCTACCTTGTACCCCACACAACGTGTCACACAGTAGTAGCATGTATTTCATTCTCTCTGTATGTGTGAAAAGTAGTGAATAACACAATTCTGAGATATTTTATTTTATTATTTTTTAATTAAAGAAATTTAAGTGAGAGAGGAAGAAAGTGTATGAGCTGTGATTTTATTCCATTCATTCACTTCCTAACATCTATGATGTCTGGGGCTGGGCTGGAGCTAGGAGCTGGAAATAAAACCCAGATCTCCTAAAAGGATGACGGGAACCTAATCACTTGAGGGTTCTGCCTCCTGGCATCTGTGTTGGTAGTAACCTAGAGTCAGGAGCCAGATCTGGGTATGGAACCCAGCACTCTGATGTGGGACAGGTAGACTTAACTGCTAGCTTAAATTCCTGCTCTCTAGGGTGGAATTGTGAATTACATTTTATTCACTGAAAAATAAGCTTGTTGGAATCAGAATAATGTAATCCTTTTTCCTCACAGTTCCAATATACACTGTTTTTCTTTTTTTATCCAAAGGCACATTTTTTTTTTCCTATTTTAAAGCAGACTTTAAATAATAGTACACTTATTTGGGCCCAAATGGTGTCAGATTAAACATATATTTATGTTCTAGGTAAATGAAGTCTGATAATTCAGGCAAAGAAATCTTTTTATCATCATTGACACATTTAGGAAAATAAGCTTAGGTAAAGGTGAAAACATAAGATTGAAACTCAAAAGTTTAGTTAATCAAAAATGGAAAACAATTTAGTATAAAAGATCATTTTTAGGTAGCAGCACATCTGTGCTAAATTATTATTCACAACTAGACATCTGTCATCACTCTTTTGCTCATAGGCACATGAAACTAAAAGAGGAATCTTGGGTAAACCTAAACATTAGAGCTTCAACACTTCATTGAAGGTCAGTGTGTATGAATCTTTTAGAAGTGTTTTTTTGTTGTTGTTGTTGTTTTTTGTTTGTTTGTTTGTTTTTGACGGGCAGAGGGGACAATGAGAGAGAGAGACAGAGAGAAAGGTCTTCCTTTGCTGTTGGTTCACCCCCCAATAGCCACTGCGGCTGGTGTGCTGTGGCCGGCTCACCGCGCTGATCCGAAGCCAGGAGCCAGGTGCTTCTCCTGGTATCCCATGCGAGTGCAGGGCCCAAGCACTTGGGCCATCCTCCACTGCACTCCCTGGCCACAGCAGAGAGCTGGCCTGGAAGAGGGGCAACCGGGACAGAATCCGGCGCCCCGACCAGGACTTGAACCTGGTGTGCGAGCGCTGTAGGTGGAGGATTAGCCTAGTGAGCTGGGGCACCGGCTTTAGAAATGTTTTTAATTGCCCCTACCACAGAGTGGCACTTCCCATTTGAAGTGATATGCTAAAATTAATTTTCATGTACCTGTTCTTCTTTCTTATAATTCCTCCTGTAGCACTTGTATGTACTCTTGTAATTTACACCGTGGACATTCATGGACATACCTTGTTTTCCTTACTTGATAATGAAATCTATAGAGAAGAATGCATGTTAAAATTTCTATGTATTAGGAAACAAGTTCTGGTATAGGATAGATGCTCAGTAAATGAAAAATGCTGTTACACATATACTGTAAATATAGCAAATAATGCCATTCGAACTTAGACACGACAGATGGAGAAGAACACAGGTAGACAAGACCTGATTGCAACTGAAATTGCCAAAAAGTAGAGTTCAGCAATTTTTTAAAAATTTATTTATTTTCATTTTGTTTGAAAGTCAGGGAGAAGGAGCCAGAGACATAGAGGCAGACAGAGAGATCTTCCTTCCACTGGTCCATTTCCCAAATGCCTCCAAGATCTGGGTCTGGGCCAGGCCAAAGCCAGGATCTTCAAACTCAATCCAGGTCACCCACGTGGACAGTATGAATCCAAGTACTGGCGCCATCACCACTGCCTCCCGGGATGCATATTAGCAGGGAATTGGATCAGAAGTGGAAGAGCAAAGACATTGACGAGGTGCTCCATGTTTTTGTTTTGTTTCGTTTTGTTTTGACTTCTTTGTCTTTTTGCTCAAATAATAAGGAGCTAACCTGCTTTGAGTGTGAATAACAATGTGCTCATTATTGGAAGGAAAGACTGTATTTCTTCTAGAAAAGCAGATACAGAAAGGACTTGAACCCAGATTCTCATATGGTGCATTAACCACCATACCAAACACCCACTCCAATTCTCCCTTTTAAAGCAATTACCTACAGAAACTTGTTGCAAGAAAATACTTTTGTGCTCGCTTGGGTAGCCACATATACTAAAATTGGAATGATACAGAGAAGATTAGCATTGCCCCTGCGCAAGGATGACTTGCAAAATCGTGAAGCATTCCATATTTTTTTTTTTTACTTCTATGCTACACTAGTTTGCCATGTAGCAATTGCACTGTGCCATATTTCAATAAGGACTGGGAAAATTTTTATGGATATATTGTCTATTATGGTTTGCGATAGTATTTCTCTCTAGTTCTCAGTGATTTAAATGTGACCAAGACTTCTGTACTTTGTCACACAAAACAGGTTTTCCAGGTGACTATTTCAGTGAGTGTCAAAATAAGAATTTATGGTGTATTCCCATCAATTCACTTTTGAAATTAATATATATATATATATTACAAAAAATACTTTCAAAATTAATGCCTTCAGAATAAGTAGTGTTGCAACTAATGTGAATCCTGGGAACTTGCTCTACCAATGACAAAGTTAGAGACCAATGAACAAGGGCAATTTTCATGAAGTTTACTGAGAGAGCCAAAGACAGGAACTCCTGCTAACCAGGAGGGGAAAGAAATCCACTAAAGCCTAGTGGTGTGGGTTTATATATGTCAAAATAATTTTTTTTTACAGAACAAAGAATGAACTTTGTCATGGGACCTGTCAGGGAAGTCGTTGAGTTTCACCATACTCCCCCAGCTGATCACAGACAAGCAGTCACCATACGCTGGCCACCTGGTCACTTACTTCAGTATTGGTGCCAGAGCTTGTCTTTCACCCAACTGGATTCATAAAGTCATCTTGCATTAGAGGTGAGGCCCTTTCCCCTTTCTCTTCTGCCTAACATTCCCCACTCTAACAAGCTTCACACATTAGCACGTTAACAACAACAACACCAGAGCTGGTGCTGTGGTGCAGTGGGTTAAAGCCCAGCCTGTAGCTGGTATTCCATACAGCACCGGTTTGAGTTGCAGCTGCTCCAGTTCTGATCTAGCTCCCTCTTAATGTACCTGGAGAAGCGTAGAAGTTGGCCCAATTGCTTGAGTCCCTGTACACATACAGGAGACCCAGAAGAAGCTCCTTGCTCTTGGCTTCGGATTACCCTCAGCTCAGACTGTTGTGGTCGTTTGAAAAGTGAACCAGCGGATGGAAGACCTCTCTCTTTCTCTGTTTCTACCTCTCTATGTAACTCTCTCTTTCAAATAAATAAAATAATTCTTTTTAAAAAACACCTTTAATCTTCAGCTTTTGAGAATAGAACACATTTTTTTAGAAAATGTGTGAGGTCATTACTAGACAAAGGCTACTACAATCTTTAAGCTAGTTTGTAACATGGGGTTAAAAATAAGGCATGGCTGATGACAGTAAGTTTGATACCTTTTTGAAAATTTTATTTAAGGTGTACAAGTTTCATATATTTCCTATATACAGATTTAGAAACATAGTGATAATTACCATACTACCCACCCTCCTGCCCATGTTCCAACCCTTCTTCCTCCACCATCTCCTATTCCCACTCTTAATTTTCAGTTTATTTTATCCTTAGGAAGCTGGAAACTTGCTCAATGTAAGTATCAATGCACATTCAAGAGTGCTGTCATTAACAGCTCTCCTTGGAGTAAATGCTGACGATATCAACTTTGAATTTGTATTGGATGCAAAATTTAAGGTGTGTTTATTTTATTGTTTACTTCACCTATTGTCAAACAGGATTTGAAATGGGGATGTATGATATACATTCTTAAACACCAGAAATACCAGAGAAAGCTAACTATGCTCTGCTGACATTTTACTTTAATTCCCTTCTCTTGTGTTCTAACAAAAGCTTTCTGGGCGTAAGAACAGATTCTACACTCTGTAGAAATAGAATTAGTCTTCTGAAATGCCTCCTCTGGTGACTGCTTCTCTCTCCTTGAGGGAGTCTCTGTTGGCTGACTCAGTCACATCAAAATCATTGTGCTTTTTAATACCGCGGGAGATGCCCTCTCAAAAATCCTTCTGCAGTTCCCTGAGGGGGCCCATAATTTCCCAGGGCGACTCCCGGTGAAGAGGGAGTTGACAGCCCAGGAGAAGCCGGCTTGTTTACCCGGGCAGTGATGGCATCTTTGTGCCCTTGTTCAAATAATAAGGAGATAACTTCTTTCAAAATGGAAAGAAATGGCCGTGATTTGCTGATCCACTCCCTACATGGCTACCATGACAGGAGTTTGGACTGGCCAAAGTCAGGAACCAGAAACTCTAGCCTGGTCTTCCAGTTGGGTAGCAGGGTCCAAGCGCTTGGGTCATCTTCCACTACTTTTCCAGGAGCATTACCAGGTAGCAGAATCCAAAGTAGAACATTCAGAACTCAAACTGGCACTCTGATAGGGGATGCTAGTGTCACAGGTGAACACTTTACACCGTGCACCATGGTGCTGGCCCCAACACTACATGTCTTCCAGAAAGATGGGTAGAGATTCAGAACTAATCTGCTGTTGCAAATAAAGAAAGAAATATAGACAATATATGTAACTTAGGTATAAATTTAAGGAGAACTTCGCAGTCATCTTGTATCCTTGAATCATCTCAGATGAGGGGTAGTGGTGCATCCCCTCTGCCCTTGGTGTGCCTCTGGGAATGATGCTGGGCCAGGTTTTAGTTCACAGAATGTGTTTGAAAGGGATTTGTAGAAAGCTTTAGGTAGATTTTTTTGGTTGTAAGAAAAATAAACATGCATGCTAATTCTTTAAAAAGGGGGTCCATCAAAGATAGAAATGAACTGAGACAATGCAAGTCATAATAAAAGTCTCTGAATTTCTTTCATAGGCCACATACCCATTCTTTCAAGGCTTTTCCTGTTCTCTCTGTCATCAGCTCCATTTTTCGTTCCATCCGACCAGCTAGCTAAGGTTATTTTCAGTGTTTGCTCTTATAACTTTGATTTGGGGCTTAATCTCCCAGCTCCAACTTTCTCTAGCAACTGAACTTACTGTCAGTTCCCTTCTAGGAGTTGGGACACTGCTGGCTCAGCACATGTTTTTAAGGGAGGCTCTAAATTGCAAGTAGCCATGCGAGTCCTGGTGAGAGAAAGCTTGTTGACCTATAGTCTGATAACCTGCTCTGTATGCAGATTGTGAGTGGTGCAGCTGCATGTACAAGGGACCGTGGGTTACTGGATGACAAATACAGTACAAAGTGCTAGTCATTGTGAATGTCAAATAATACGGGATGCTTCCATTTACAAATTATGGTTGCATGGTGGGTGTTTGGCATAGCAGTGACAATGCTGCTTTGTGCCACACACCCCAAGTTGGAGCACCTAGGTTTGAGTCCTGGCTCTGCTTCTGATTCTAGCTTCCTGCTAGCACACACTCTGGGAGATGGCAAGTGGTGGCTTGAGATGTTGGGTTCCTGCCACCCGCATGGGAGACCAGGATTGAGTTCTTCACTCCAAGCTTCAGCCTGGCCTGGCACTAGCTAGTGCAAGCATTTGGGGAGTGAACCAGCATATGGGAGCTCTCTGCCTGTCTTTGATCTCTCTCTCTCTCTCTCTCTCTGGTCTATCTTTCAAATAAATAAAATGAAATAAATAAAAGTTACGATTGCCTAATAATAAGGCTTAGTTAAACTAAATAACAGAAAGTGATTCTCCAAAGATAATGAGTTTAATCAGAAGTATGTTTTCCTTAAGGTTGCAGTAGCCTTTATACAATGTTGTGGTTCTGGCAGTCTGCTAAGATATTTCTTGGTGTCAGATATGTACGTAAGATGCCCCTGATGACCTTCCAGTAGTATTTGTTCACTACTTTTTGTTGTTGTTGTTAGTGTTTGACACGTTACTTCATTTTTGTTATTTCAGTTTTCACAGGTTATAAAAATAGGTGTCTTCATTAAACTAACCTTGAATTATCCTAAAAGTAATGCTGAAAATTTGTGATAGATGGTGAAGTGAAATGGAGATAATCTAAAAGAAAATTTGGAAATGAAACAAAGTAATACGGTCTAATGAAATGAAAAAACTAATTGAATAAGCAGTTATTTGTTGTTTGTAAGGAAATTAATGAGTATATCTCAACAAGGATATAAGTAGAAAAACAACATAATCTTTTTTATTTTTATTTTTTTTGACAGGCAGAGTGGACAGTGAGAGAGAGAGACAGAGAGAAAGGTCTTCCTTTGCTGTTGGTTCACCCTCCAATGGCCGCCGCGGCCGGCGCGCTGCGGCCGGCTCACCGCGCTGATCCAGTGGCAGGAACCAGGTGCTTCTGGTCTCCCATGGGGTGCAGGGCCCAAGCACTTGGGCCATCCTCCACTGCACTCCCTGGCCACAGCAGAGAGCTGGCCTGGAAGAGGGGCAACCAGGACAGAATCCGGCGCCCCGACCGGGACTAGAACTCTGTGTGCCGGCGCCGCAAGGCAGAGGATTAGCCTAGTGAGCCACGGCGCCGGCTCGACAACATAATCTTAATATTGCAAATACTTCAAAAGAAAATAAAATGAATTTGACAGATGTTTACAGGATTAAATTTTAGCCTAAAATATATTTTATTTTTCCTTGTTTATTTTTATTTTTGATATATCATATTTTGAATTTACATAATAGTCAAACGCTTAACGTTCCATAAAATAAAAGTTCAACAGGTTAAAAGTTAAAAGACCATTCTTGAGCAAGAAAATAGCAAAGGGTTATAAACAATAATAAAATGAAAAGGTATTCAACTTCACTTATAAAATTTGTCGTTTTTAAAACATTTATTTATTTGAAAGGCAGAAAGTTACAGAGAGGCAGAGGCAGAAAGAGAGAGAAAGGTCTTCCATCTGCTGATTCACTCATCAAATGGCCTCAACGACCTGAGATGGGCCAATCCGAAGCCAGGAGCCAGGAGCCAGGAGCTTCCTCCAGGGCTCCCACGTGGGTGCAGGTGCCCAAGCAATGGGGCCATCCTCCACTGCTTTCCTAGGCCATAGCAGAGTGCTGGATCAGAAGTGGGGAAGCCAGGACTGAAACAGGTGCCCACATGGGATGCTGGTGTTACAGGTGGTGGCTTTACCCACTACAAAACAGCACCAGCCCCCACAGTAAGTTTTAAAAGTCATAAATTCATTAAAACTATAGTAGTATATACTTCTTAACAATTTGATAAAGATTTTTATTTTTTTAACAGGCAGAGTGGACAGTGAAAGAGAGAGACAGAGAGAAAGGTCTTCCTTATGCCGTTGGTTCACCCTCCAATGGCTGCCGAGGCTGGTGCACCGCGCTGATCCGATGGCAGGAGCCAGGTGCTTCTCCTAGTCTCCCATGGGGTGCAGGGCCCAAGCACTTGGGCCATCCTCCACTGCACTCCCAGGCCACAGCAGAGAGCTGGCCTGGAAGAGGGGCAACCGGGACAGAATCCGGCGCCCCAACCGGGACTAGAACCCGGTGTGCTGGCGCCGCAAGATTTAAAACAAAATTTAACAAAACACTGCATTTGCAGAAAACTGGTACACACGAGCATTTATTTTTTCGTTTTTGTTTTTGATTTTTTTAAATTTGAACTCCCACATAGAATAGAGAACATATTGCTATCTGTTTCTGTATCAAGCTTATTTCATTCAACATGATGCCCTCTAGTTCCAAGCATTTTATGCAAATGATAGTATTTCTTTTTAAATAACAATAATAATCCATTATATATTATAAATATGTACCACCTTTTCTTTATCCAGCCTTGAGAAATTCAGGGAAAAAAAGCATTGTACATGTCAACAACAACCAAAAAAAGACTTCTACTTTCTTTGTATCCTCACCAGCATTTGTGGCTCTTCTTTGAATAATAGCTATTTAGATGCGGAGAGGTGATATCTCATTGTGGTTTTGATTTGCATTTCGCTGATGCCTAGTGATAGTGAGCAATCATTCACATATTTGTTAACCAAATTTTAGGATCATATTTGATTCATTTCCCTTTTTATATTCAATAAATCAGTAATATCTTTTAGTTGTACATTTCCAGTGTTTGTGAAATTGTTATTCCTTCCTTCTTTCACTCCTCCTACATCCTGTTCTTTTCATATTCCCTCTCCTTCTCCCATTCTTTATTTTGTGTTCACCATTAAATCTGAACTCAGGAACCCATCAAAGCATTATTCTCCTAATGGTTTCTTTGTCTCAAGTATTCTCGCCTTGAAGTTAATGCTCAACACTATATCCAGAGAAATTATATTCCCAAGGTGCATATTTGTGTTCAAGACCATTTTATGGATTCCATTTTTTCTGAAGATTCATATGAAAGAGGTACTTGCTTTATCGTGTTTATTGTAGCACTATTCACAGTAGCCAAGATATGGAACCAATTTAGGTAATCATCCTAGACAATTGGATAAAGAAATGGAATATGCACAATGGAATATTCTTGAGCTATAAAAAACAAATAAGATTCTGAAATTTGCAGCAAAATGGATAGAACTGTGAACCAATATGTTGATGGAATAAGCCAGACAGATAATTTGTTCCTCTCTTATATTTGGAAATTTAAAAAAAGTTTATCCGAACTTAGAACTGTGATTACTGGAAGCTGGAAAGGGCAAGGGGAAGTGCAGTAAGGGGGAAGTTGGATAATGCATGTAGATGTATACAGTCAGAGGTAACAAGTTCTAGTATTCCACAGTGTGGTAGGGTAGATCAGTTCACAGAATTCTGTGTAAAGAACTATAAGAGAAGAGATGGTAGGATCAAAACACAAAGGAAAATTAAGGAAAAGGAAAGATTGGTTGATCAGTTTGTTTGATTTATTTCCGGTTTGTGTTAAAATTTTGCACTGTACTTCATAAAAATGTGCAAGTCGTGCATGTTAATAAAACATTTAGAAAATAATTCAAAGCATTTTCTACATACTCAAATGATAACTCCAGAATGTAGCTTTGATCTTACTTACAATCTGAGTTTGCCCCAAATGGTGAGTCTCCTCTTGCTTCCAGGTGATTCATGTCACATATATCACATAGCTCTTGATATAATTTCAAGGTTTCCTGCATTTTCTGCTTTTATTACCTCTGTAATATTTTTCAGTTGGCTAAAATCCAAATCAGTTTTCAAAGTCCAAATTCAGTGTAATTTTCTGTGTGCAATCTGCTAGGAAGCTTTTCAACACCAAATACCTTCTACCAGACATAATCATTTCTCTTCCTCAATTCTATTATACTTATGCCTCCATCATTATACACTTAACATACTCAGGTTACCTTATAGCAAGATTTATAAAAATATGTTCAGTTTTGAAATAAATAAGTTGATTTTGGTGCAGAAAATTTTAAAATTTAAGAATAGTGGTCTCATAATATATATTTTCCATGAACTCTTCGAAGGCTCCTCTTTTAGGCAACCCCCTGTGATTCTTATCTTCAGAGACAATGAGATGTTAATTAAACAAACCTTCTCTGAAATATTCCTTATGGAGAACCTTCAATGTTTTTCAAAGTTGGACAATTTAATTTTTTTAGTGATTAATTTTTCAGCTTTATTGATCATATACCAAAAGGAATAAACATTACAGAAAGGCTTAGCTTTGTTAATGAGAAAGAATATACAAAACTTACAGCCTACTTTTAAAAATTTCAGTGTTGAGAAAGGCTAAAAATTACTCTTTTTAAACTTTTATTTAATAAATATAAATTTCCAAAGTACAGCTTTTGGATTACAGTGGCTTCCCCCCCCCCCATAACTTCCCTCCCACCCATAACCCTCCCATCTCCCTCTCCCTCTCCCATCCCATTCACATCAAGATTCATTTTCAATTATCTTTATATACAGAAGACAAAATTGGACAACTTAATAAAGATCAATGTGTTGATCATTTTTAACTGCACATTTATATACATTATGCTGCTTATAAAGTTAGGTAACTTCATCATGATTGATGTGTTGAGATGATTTTTTTTATCTTATTTTATACGCTTTACCCCAATTCTCTTAAAGTGATTGCATTTACATTTAAGTGGTTTTTATAAATTAAATTACATTTATAAGCCAAGTTATCAAATATTAAATGAAAAGTTTTTAAAACCTCAGGAGGGCTTCTTTTTTTGAATTTTATGTAAGTTTTGCACGTTTCATGTATTTTATACATACAGATTTGGAAACATAGTGATACATCTCACTCAACTTTCCCTCTTGCCCACACTCCAATCCTTCCTCCTCCCTCCCCTATTTTCACTCTTAATTTTTATAAAGATCCATTTTCAGTTTACTTTATATTCATAAGATTAACCCTATACTAAGTACTGAGTTCAACAAATACTATGAAGAAAAAGAACACTGTTCCTTAGCACAAGACAAGGGCTGTAAGCAATCATTGACTCTGAATGTCCATTTCAGTCCAATACATTACATTTTTTAAAAAAATTTTTTGACAGGCAGAGTGGACAGTGAGAGAGAGAGACAGAGAGAAAGGTCTTTCTTTGCCGTTGGTTCACCCTCCAATGGCTGCCGTGGCCAGCACACTGCGGCCGGCGCACCGCGTTGATCCGATGGCAGGAGCCAGGTGCTTCTCCTGGTCTCCCATGGGGTGCAGGGCCCAAGCACTTGGGCCATCCTCCACTGCACTCCCTGGCCACAGCAGAGAGCTGGCCTGGAAGAGGGGCAACCGGGACAGACTCCAGCACCCTGATCAGGACTAGAACCCGGTGTGCCGGCACCGCAAGGTGGAGGATTAGTCTAGTGAGCCGCGGCACCGGCTCCAATACATTACATTTTACATGCTGTATTAGTTACCACAGATCAGGGAAAACATATGATATCCATCTTTTGGGAACCAGTTTATTTTATTAAGTATAGTGATTTCTAGTTGCATCCATTTTGTTGCAAAAGACAGGATTGCATATTTTCTTACAGCTAAATAGTAGTCCATACTATACATATACCATTTCTTTATTCAGTCAACAAATGATGGATATCTGGGTTGATTGTATATTTTAGCTGTTATGAATTGAGCTGCAGTGAATATGGGGTACAGATAACTTCCATATGCTGATTTCTTTTTTTTGGGTAAATTCCTAGGAGTGGGATGGCTGGGTCATACAGTAAGTCTATATTCAGATTTCTGAGGTATTTTCATACTGTCTTCCACAGTGGTTGTAATAGTTTACATTCCCACCAACAGTGGATTAAGGTACCTTTGACCCCACACTCTCACTAGCATTTGTTTTTTGTTGACTTCTGTATGTGAGAGAGCCATTCTAACTGGGGTGAGGTGGAAGCTCATTGTGGTTTTGATTTGCATTTCCCCAATGGCTAGTGATCCCGAACATTTTTTCCAGTGTCTGTTGGCCATTTGGATTTCCTCTCTTGAAAAATGCTTGTTCATATCTTTTGCCAGCTTCTTAACTGAGTTGCTTGTTTACATGTTGTTGAGTTTCTTGAGCTCTTTATAGATTCTGGATACTAATCCTTCATCAATTGCATAGTTTGCAAATATTTTTCCCATTCTGTCAGTTACCTCTTCATTTTGCTGAGTGTTTCTTTTGCAATGAAGAAGCTTCTCAGCTTGATATAATCCCATTTGTCAATTTTGGCTTTGAGTGTCTGTGCTTCTGGGGTCTTTTCCAAGAAACCATTGCCTATGCCAATGACTTGCAGAGTTTCCCTAATGTCTTCTAGTAATTTGATGGTATTGCATCATAGATTTAGGTGTTTGATCCATTTTGAGTGAATTTTTGTGTAAAGGTGTAAGGTAGGGGTTTATATTTATATTTTTTGCATGCAGATATCCAGTTTTCCCAGCACCATTTGTTGAAAAGACTGTAATTTCTCCGTGGACTGATTTTAGCTCCTTGTGTAAAATAAGTGGGTTATAGATGTATGAATTCATTTCTGGAGTTTCTATTCTGTTTCATTGGTCTACATGTCTGTTTTTGTGCCAGTACCAGGCTGTTTTGATTATAACTGTCCTGTAGTATGTCTTGAAATCTGACATTGGATGCCTCCAGCTTTGTTTTTGTTGTATAAGATTGCATTCGCTATTTGGGGGTTCTCTTGTTACCATATATATTTTAGCATCATTTTTTTCTAGATCTGATAAGAATGTTGTTCTTGGTTGTATCTTGGTTGGGATCACGTTGAATCTTCAAATTGATTTTGATAGTATGGACTTTTTGATGATATTAAATCTTCCTATCAATGATCATGAAAGATTTATCCATTTTTAATGTCTTCTTTCTTTAATGTTTTCATTGTAGAGGTTTTTGACATTCTTGATTAAATTTATTATGAGGTATTTAATATTTTTGTAGCTATTGTATATTGGACTGATCTTACAAGTTCTTTATCAGCCATGGCATTGTCTGCATATACAAAGGCTATTGATTTTGTGTGTGTTAATTTTATATCCTGCTACTTTACCAAACTCTCTTATGAGTTACAACAGTCTTTCAGTGGTCTTTTGATTCCTATATATATATATATATATATAGCATTTGTTTTTGCTATATGATGTCATCTGCTAATAGGAATAATTTGACTTTCTCCTTTCCAGTTTGCATCCCTATGATTTCTTTTTCTTGCCTAATGGAAGGCTTCCATAAATTTTTTCCAGACTTTTATTCAAGGTGTGTTAGTTTATTCACATTTATCAAAATCAGCTTGGATACCTGTTAAAAGGTAGATTCCTGAGCTCCTACCTTACTATGTGTACAAGTCAACTCTGTGAAAGGCGGAGCATCCATGAAACTGTGTTTTTCACAATACACACTTGGATTTTTGTACAAATTAAAGTTTAAGAATCACTAAATATGACAAGATCCTAACTTCAACATGGTTTAATGAACCCCAAACATCTACAAAACAGTGATCTTTTTGTACTTATGAATTATCCTTTCTTCATGAAATTTTTTGATCAGTAGTAACGAGTGTCAAAAATATATAAGTATATTGGTTTTTATACTATGGGAATAATTATTTTCATAATAACAAAACAACTAGATATGATAGGTTTTAAGGTCTCATAAAATTTGGCATTTTCTTTTGCTTTTAAAATATGTTTTTTATTTATTTGATATTCAAGGTGAAAGAGAAAAAGAGACAGGAGACGGAAATGCACACACACAAACACACATAGAGATGAAGAGGAAGAAATAGAGCTCCCAACTGCTGGTTCACTTCCCAAATTGCCACATCAGCTAGGCTAAGCATGACAGAATCCAGGAGCCAGGAATTTCATCCTAGTCTCCCACATAGGTGGCAGAGACCCAAGTACTTGAGCCATGATTTGCTGCTTCCAGGGTACATTAGCAGGAAGCCAGGCTAGAAGAGAAGGTGGTCCTCGGATCCAGGGACTCCAATGTGGACAACTGTGCCGATGCCTACCGCCTTTGTTTAAGGAGGTTGAAGAGAATGAAGCAAGTTGACACTTAAAAATAAACTGAAGTGACTTTAAATAAAAAACACATCCTGTGTCTGAGCAAAAAATACGCATGTATGGAAACACATAAATACACACACTTTATAAGGGTACTCCAAAAAATGAATGGAAGGTTGAATTAAAAGATAGTTTATTTTGGTCAAAAACATTGTGAAACCCATGCATATTGAGTTCTTCCAAAACTTCATAAAATATGTTAATTATTAAGAATCTATACATGAATTTCAAAAATTATTTACACAAAATAAATTTATCTTTTAATTCCATTCTTCTGCAAACCTTTTGGGTCATGTTTGTTTGTATGTGTGTGTGTATGACATGCAAACACAATCTAATTGATTAATTCATCATTTGCGTATATAAATCATTTATTAGATTTTATTTCCTTAACTAATAAGATACATTATTTATGTTATGTTTGCCAATTTATGAGCACATGTAGTTTATTTTCTAAGAGTTTTCAAAGTTTATTGTATGCTAAAAATCTATAAACAAAATTTATTGAAAAAGACATATTTAAGATTTATTAAAACTAATTTTGAAAACTTGTCCTTTTTTTTTTTTTTTGACAGGCAGAGTGGACAGTGAGAGAGAGAGACAGAGAGAAAGGTCTTCCTTTGCCGTTGGTACACCCTCCAATGGCCGCTGTGGCCGGCGTGCTGTGGCCAGCGTACTGTGCTGATCCGATGGCAGGGGCCAGGTGCTTCTCCTGGTCTCCCATGGAGTGCAGGGCCCAAGCACTTGGGCCATCCTCCACTGAACTCCCGGGCCACAGCAGAGAGCTGGCCTGGAAGAGGGGCAACCGGGACAGAATCTGGTACCCCGAAGGGGACTAGAACCCGGTGTGCCGGCGCCGCAAGGCGGAGGATTACCCTAGTGCCACGGCGCCAGCCGAAAACTTGTTCTCTTTAATACTGATGATTCTTACTCTTCATCCACAGAATTTATTGCAATATTCTTAGACATTTACAAGTTTTGAAGACTAAAATAGGAGCAGGCATTTCACCAAGTTGTCACTTGTTACACCTGCATCACTTATCAGAGTGCCTGGGGTTGGGTCTTGGGTCTGTTCCCATTTCCAGGTAATTTGCCTTGTTGAAGATAGTAGATAATGTCTACAGAGGGAGCGAAACAAAATGGCAAAGAACATCTAAATATTACTACAAAGGTAACTTTGACATCGGAGAGCCCCAGGAAGATTTAGGGGCATTCAGGACCACACACAGGACAGCCCTTCTAGAGACACCTGGAGCTCACATCTTTCATCTACCTGGAATGTTGGAGTCTCAGTAGGAGTCATTCCTGCATTTTCAAAACTCATCTCTGTTCACGGGGACTGTGAAGTTTAACTCTTTCCATGCTTCTCTGGGCTGCCTTTTGTATGTTTGGGTACTAAAAGTCGCAAGGGACCACATGATTAATACAAGCTGGATTGGATACCTTGCTCTGCGTGGATGTCTTCAGGAAAGCACTTTGCCAGTGGGGACCTTCAAGTTTTCTTTAATTATAAAATGGCATGTTTGGGCTAAATGTTGTTGGTTTCCCTCAAAAGGGATTCAGTTTTGACTCTGTCACTGTGATTATCTAGCAGTCATTGCCACAAGAGTGCCTGACACTGTACAGACACTAATAGGACTGTTGAATCCTAAGTAGGAAAAGAAAGCCAGACTGTGGTTGATGTGGTGATTCTCTTCTGTTTCTCTCTTATTTTTATTGAATTTCAAAAACCATATTTTTAGAGAAACATCAACAAAAATAATTTTTCTGGAGACCAATCATGAAAATAAAAGATATAATTATATTTTCAGGGTAATTTGATTCCCTCCACCCATAAGTCTATACATTGACATATTTCATGCTTTTGTTAAAAGTTCAAGAAATAGAAAAGAACACAAATTGAAAGCAAATGTAATGCTTCCTCTAATGCCATTTTCCAGATGAACTTATTTCTTAGTTTATTGTAGAGTCATAATAGAATTATTTATGCATGAGACTGCTTGTCAACATACACATAACTTCTCTCTCTGTCCCCTAATCTACAAGTTCACCCCAAACTTCCCACCCAAATCTCTTTGCCTGAGCACCTTCCGTGTGAAGCACAGTGTGCTAGCTGCTGTCGATAAAGTTGTGAAAAAAAGCAGTTTTATATAGTGCTAAATTTGATAGATAATGGGGGTGCTTAGACTGGAAAACATATAAATGCATAAGAAAGGTAGTTTCTGGAATGGTTCTGGAACTTGGTTCTTGCACAATAAAGAAAAAATGAATAAACACCCTAAAATCAACTGCTTCATAATTCCAAAGTTAGCCAAAGCTACTGAACAAACTAAAAAGCATCTATGAGAAAATGCAGCACTTTCTTTGTGAAACTATGAAGTGCTTTAATGTGGGGTCATTCTCTTTGCTGCTCCATCTCTAGTTCAGTGATGTGAAAGCTTACAAAAAGCCAGCAGCCTTGCAGCCAAAGATGAGGACTGATCTCAGAGTTTATGTCCAAATCTCCATCCCCTGAACACAGTCAGTATGTTGTCTATAACAGCAGTCGCTTGGAAAAACTCTATTCCCAGGGAGTTGTGACTGATTTGACACACAGTTCAGCACCGAGCGAGCGAAAAACCCCATCCCTAGGGAATAGCAGAATGAAATAGTAGTCCGTCCCCTGACAACATCAAAGCTGCCAGAGCCTGTGATTTTAGTTGCAGAAACAAGCAACTGCTCTAAAATTTGAAAAGAACTGGATGACCATAGGGCACTTGGCAAAGGTCCAGTATAGTGATGGGCTTGAGAAGGCTGCACTTAAGTTCTGCCCGTCTCATCCACTGTACATGTTCAGTGTGGGCATGCCCAGGGAAGCCTGGAGAGAAAGAGACTGTCTTTCACCTCTCTCTGAACTTTATGGTGACCTGGGTATGAACTCCAGGAATCGAGGCTTAGTAACAAAAACAAGAAGTTAAACAAACAAACAAACAGAAAAGTTACCAGAGAATTCACTGGCCACACACTAGAAGGAACACAGATGTACAAAATGAGTATGTGGAACTCATATAAAACAACAGCAACAAGGAAGACAATAGTAACTGCAACAATAAAGGTTGGGGGTAGGAGGGGATATGATAACAGAAATGTTACTTTATGAGATCTAAAATATCTGATTTTCCACCAAAAATTATGAGAAAAGAAACTATGTCACACATGTAGAAAAAAAGGCAGTCCAAAAAAAAAAGTTCCTGAGGAAGCCCAAGTGTTATGCTTGGTACACAAAGACTTTAAAGCAGCTATCATAATATGTTCAAAGAATGAAAGTATGCGCTGACAAAAGAATAAAAAGGAGGTGAAAAAAATGTGTGCTATTAAATACAGATATCAGTAACGCAAGGAAACTGGTTAAAAGAGAATTGATCTGGCGCCACGGCTCACTAGGCTAATCCTCCGCCTGTGGTGCCGGCACCCCAAGTTCTAGTCCCAGTCGGGGTGATGGATTCTGTCCCGGTTGTCCCTCTTCCAGTCCAGCTCTATGCTGTGGCCCAGGAGTGCAGTGGAGGATGGCCCAAGTGCTTGGGCCCTGCACCCGCATGGGAGACCAGGAGGAAGCACCTGGCTCCTGCCATCAGATCAGCCCGGTGTGCTGCTCGCTGTGCACCAGCTGTAGTGGCCATTGGAGGGTGAACCAACGGTAAAGGAAGACCTTTCTCTCTGTCTCTCTCTCACTGTCTAACGCTGCCTGTCAAAAAACAAACAAACAAACAAACAAACAAAAAGCAATTTATAGATTCAATGCAATACCAAACAAAATACCGAAGACATTCTTCTCAGATCTGGAAAAAATGATGCTGAAATTCATATGGAGACACAGGAGACTGCGGATAGCTAAAGCAATCTTGTACAACAAAAACAAAGCCGGAGGCATCACAATACCAGATTTCAGGACATACTACAGGGCAGTTGTAATCAAAACAGCATGGTACTGGTACAGAAACAGATGGATAGACCAATGGAACAGAATTGAAACACCAGAAATCAACCCAAACATCTACAGCCAACTTATATTTGATCAAGGATCTAAAACCAATTCCTGGAGCAAGGACAGTCTATTCAATAAATGGTGCTGGGAAAACTGGATTTCCACGTGCAGAAGCATGAAACAAGACCCCTACCTTTCACCTTACACAAAAATTCACTCAACATGGATTAAAGACTTAAATCTACGACCCAACACTATCAAATTATTAGAGAGCATTGGAGAAACCCTGCAAGATAGTGGCCCCGGCAAAGACTTCTTGGAAAAGACCCCGGAAGCACAGGCAGTCAAAGCCAAAATTAACATTTGGGATTGCATCAAATTGAGAAGTTTCTGTACTGCAAAAGAAACAGTCAGGAAAGTGAAGAGACAACCGACAGAATGGGAAAAAATATTTGCAAACTATGCAACAGATAAAGGGTTGATAACCAGAATCTACAAAGAAATCAAGAAACTCCACAACATCAAAGCAAACAACCCACTTAAGAGATGGACCAAGGACCTCAATAGACATTTTTCAAAAGAGGAAATCCAAATGGCCAACAGACACATGATCACTAGCAATCAGGGAAATGCAAATCAAAAACCACAATGAGGTTTCACCTCACTCCAGTTAGAATGGCTCACATTCAGAAATCTACCAACAACAGATGCTGGAGAGGATGTGGGGAAAAAGGGACACTAACCCACTGTTGGTGGGAATGCAAACTGGTTAAGCCACTATGGAAGTCAGTCTGGAGATTCCTCAGAAACCTGAAGATAACCCTACCATTCAACCCAGCCATCCCACTCCTTGGAATTTACCCAAAGGAAATGAAATTGGCAAACAAAAAAGCGGTCTGCACCTTAGTGTTTATTGCTGCTCAATTCACAATAGCTAAGACCTGGAACCAACCCAAATGCCCATCAACAGTAGACTGGATAAAGAAATTATGGGACATGTACTCTATAGAATACTATACAGCAGTAAAAAAACAATGAAATCCGGTCATTTGCAACAAGATGGAGGAATCTGGAAAACATTATGCTGACTGAATTAAACCAGTCCTAGAGGGACAAATATCATATATTCTCCCTGATCGATGACAACTAACTGAGCACCAAAGGGGAAACTTGTTGAAGTAAAATGGACACTATGAGAAACAGTGTCTTGATCAGCTCTTGTCCTGATGGTTGATGTACAATGTAATACTTTATCCATTTTAGTATTTTTTTTTTTGTTCTAGTACCATTGGTTGAACTCTGTAATTAACACACAATTATTCTTAGGTGTTTAAATTTTAACTGAAAAGTGATCCCTGTTAAATATAAAAGTCGGAATAAGAGAGGGAGGAGACGTACAATTGGGGACATGCTCAATCGGACTTGCCCCAAATGGTGGAGTTAGAAACATGCCAGGGGATTCCAATACAATCCCATCAAGGTGGCATGTACCAATGCCATCTCACTATTCAAAGTGATCAATTTCAGTTCACAATTGATCACACTGATAGGTCTAAGAGTCAAAGGGATCACACAAACAAGACTAGTGTCTGCAAATACTATCTGATAGAATAAAAAAGGGAGAGAATTATTCATCATGGGTAGTGGGATACACAGCAGACTCATTCTTGGCAGATATCCTAAATAGCACTCTGGCCTCAGAATCAGCCCTTAAGGCATTCAGATCTGACTGAAGAGCCCATGAGAGTATTTTAGGCATGGATAGCCAAGACACTCTGGAAAAAAAAAGAAGCCCCAAATGAAAGATCTCTGTGAGTGAGATGGAAAGAACAGGGCCATCCAAGAAGGAGGTACCTTTCTCTGAAGGGAGGAGAGAACTTCCACTTTGACTATGACCTTGTGTGAAAAAGAACAGAGTCAGCGAACTCAAAAGGCTTCCATAGCCTTGGCAACTCATGACTAGAGCCTAGGGAGATTACTGATGCCATAAACAAGAGTGTCAAATTGTTAAGTCAACAACAGGAGTCACTGTGTACTTACTTCTCATGTAGGATCTCTGTCCTTAATGTGTTGTACTATGTGAATTAATGGTATAACTAGTACTCAAACAGTATTTTACACTTTGTGTTTTGGTGTGGGTGCAAACTGTTGAAATCTTTACTTAATTTATACTAAATTGGTTTTATGTATATAAAGAGAATTGAAAATGAATCTTGATGTGAATGGAATGGGAGAGGGAGCAGGAGAAGGGAGGGTTTCAGATGGGAGGGAAGTTATGGGTGGGGGAAAAACCACTGTAATCCAAAAGCTGTACTTTGGAAATTTATATTTATTAAATAAAAGTAAAAAAAAGAAAATTCACCATGATGACTATTGTTTTGGTGCTAGTTTAATCCATTTGAGGGGCCATTTGTGGCTGTTTCTATCAAAAAATTAATGTAGTCCTTCAAATTTTTACATTATATCACCCTCCCTCCACTTTTGCTATTAATATGATAAAAATTTTGAGATGTTCTAAATTAAGTTACAGACCCAAGGAAGGAAGGAAGGAAGAAATGTGGAAGAAAAGAACAAACAAAGGAACAAGAGATAAGAGGAATCTCTGTCAAACTGACCATTTTGGCCTAAACCAACATAGAAAGGCTAAAAGAAACTTTTTTGCCTCCTGCTCATATATGTGGAAGGTTAGCTATTCTGTGTACAGAACCAACCATCAGAGAAGCATCAAATTTTTCTCTGTGAGCTGTCATACTTTTGACTGCTTTGTGTTATCTGTAGTCAATGTGAATTTAGTATCTCTCATCTTGGGTAGTGACGGACTGGAAACCCAAGTTGAGTATTTGTTAGTTGGGTGTTATGAACCCTGAAACTGAAGCTGAGCATTAATAACTCAGTTCTATTCAGCGGCCAAAAAACGGGGAAGCATTGGCCCAGCTCACAAATCAACATCTCATTCTGCTGGGGCCTGAGGAGTCATAAATACAGGACCACAGGAATGATGAGGAAAATGCAGTTAAGTAGGAGGAATATGATATGGATTTTCTGGGAGACGGAGTAATTCTGGCTGTCAGAGCTGTCTTCATCTTATCTTTTTCAGGTCTCTTCCATTGTTTGTCATGTTTTCGACTCTTGGCTCTGGTGACAGTAAGTTTTAGCATGGAGATGAGATTATGCTGATACTTCAGATCTGCATGAGATCATTGGCAGCCTTCTTTGATCTCCCGCATTCAAATCAGTTAGCCTGGGGAGGAACTTCTGCCATAAACCATCTTGTTACAAGACAGAAACAATGCTAGGATGGGGGTAAACACTTAATTAGGCTTGTGGAAGCATTGTCTTAGACAACATGTTCAATGTAAGTAATTTATGTTTCCTCCTTTTTACATTATAAAATACCCTGATTTATAATCAGCAGAGATTTTTCCAAATGCTCTCTGTCCTGCTGCTGATAGCTTAGGGAGTTTGCTCAAGGCTAATCCTTTATTTTGGCTATCATTGAGCAACAGCTCGATAAAGCCCCATAATTTCAGAAATCTTTTGTATCTAAATTGTTATCTTGACATTATCTTCCTTGAAACCCCATGATGTGGTTAGGGTACCTCCTGGAATTATTCTCTCTTTTTAAAAATAATTTTCTTATATATTTATTTTATCTTTTTGTTATATTTCTGGGAGATTTCTTCAACTTCATTTTCCAGGGCTTTTGTTGAGATTTCAAAAATATTTTTCCATTTGGCTATTAAATTTTTAGTAGTTAGCTCTATTTTCTTATTTTCTGAATCCTTTTTTTAAAATTATATCCTTCATATTTAGTGATTGCTGTAATTTTCTCATCTCCCTAAAGTATGAGATATATGTAGATATTAACTATATGTATGAATATTCCATTTCCTTTTAGTGTCTACCTTCCTTTTGTTTCACATTATCTCTCTTTCTCTCTCTATGTTCCCAGCTACTGATTCAATCCCCAAATTGTCTTAATGGCTAGGGCTGGCTAAGGCAAGGGCCAGTAGCCAAGAACTCTAGGAACTCATTCTGGATCTCTGATGTAGTTGCCAGAGACCCAATTACTTAGCTCTCATTCCTACCTTCCAGGGTCTGCGTTAGCAAGAAGTTGGAGTCAGGACCTAGGTTCAGGAATTGAACCCAGGCACTCCAGTGTAGGATGTAGGTGTCTTAACAGCAAGACTAAACACCCACACTCTGTTCTCTCTGTTTATGTGATGGATTTCATTGAACTATCTGACAACATTTAATTTTCTGTTTATATTTAAGAAGGGGACAGGAAAAAGCTGGAAGCCTGCAAGTGTGTTGACTGAGTTTTCATCGAAAGCACTCGGGCTAGATGGTTCATTATTGGCCCTAATAATTTCATTATATTTAGGTATTGCTATCTTGGCTTGGTCATATTCTCATTTCCAGCCTACTATGGAGGATAGTGCAAATGTGGTGGTCAGAATTCTGTGCATAATATGATAATGTGGGGCTTCACCCAGAACCAAGAATGGATTTAAGATTATGTTAAGCTGAAAACATTTGAGATTTGACAGATAGATACAAAATATTTAATAGGAGCTTTCCTTTTAATAAATGCTGCCTGACTATGCTGTTTACAATCTGAATGTTAGTTGCAAAGGCTTAGCCTCTTGTATTTCTATGAATTGGGAATGAAAATACCTACCTTGTAGGACCATAGGTAGTGAAAAATGAGCTAACGTAGTCAAATGCACTATATTTAGCATGTAGAAGGCCTTCAATAAATGTTAAAAAGTACTACCCACTTTAAATAATTCTTAAGACTTCACTCAATGCATTAACAACAAGGAGCTGTTTGTCATAAGCAAACGTAAATTTTATGGAATTGCTCGTAATTCATCCTTACTCTCTGAAGGCAAGATTTGCATGATTCATCAGGAGCACACAGCTGTCTAGTGAGTTGTGGTTCTTGTTTTGAAAAGACAGAGAAAAACAAAGATGAAAAATATTAACAGCAAGAGTCTTAGATACTAGGACACCTGGTAATCTTTTCATTCTAAACATCTTATAAAATAAACTTTTCATATTTTTTACATCTACCAGTTCATGTACAACTTACCAAAATTTTTTAATAGTTTAACTTCTAATGAAGTTCTCAATGGATATTGCAGTAAACAATTTTATTTTCATTATAAGATTTCATGTTTATTGATGGACTCTAAGGAAAAGAGTCTGATGCTAATAATGAGTGCATGAGTGAGTGATTGTGTGTATACTTTGCTGAGATAAGCTTTTATAGTTTGAATATGTATGGATGGAATGCTGTAAGAGGTCATGCATGATATCCTCACTTGTTCATCATTTTATTTTCTTAAGAAAGGCATGGTGTTGCCTTACTTAGAGAAGCTGAAGAAGGTTTAATGATGGAATATTTATTCAATTGTTTATATGCGACTATTTCTACTTTGTTTTACTCTGACATGCCCCTTGAGAAAAAGAGTATTTTGAAGCCTTGTAATTAATTGTTTTTTTCCCCTGAACTTTTCATATGGATGACTACAAAATCTGGGACTTGCTACCAAGTTGGCCGTGAGCCATTAGATAATAAGCTGTATCCCAGGAGAAATTCTCAGCGGAGGCATTAGGGTTATATTCTTCCTACTCAGTTTGATTCCCTAAAGTGCAGAGATGAGAGATTCAGCCTTTATCAGACATTCACTATTCAGAGGACTGATTAAAATATTGAATAAAAAGAACCCATTGGGAATGGGTTTTATCACAGTGGGTTATTGGTTCATATGAATATGAATAAGAAATGCATTCTGATTAAGCTGAAACCAGTCTCTCCAGAAAAGTTTTTACTTATTCACAGAAAAACAAAATCAGAATTATATACAACCACAGCCTCTTTCCTCTTGTTTATTTAAAACATCTGTCCTATGTTTGAAAGGCTTTGATCAAGTAGCATAGTGCCTTTCCAGTTTTTGATGTGTCTTTCCCTTAATCATCCCCTTACCATTAAAACTATATTCCAATTCAATCCCATCAGGGTGGCATGTACCAATGCCATCTCACTAGTCACAGTGATCAGTTTCAGTTCATAATTAATCATAACGATAGGATTAAGTATCAAAGGGATCACATAAACAAGACTAGTGTCTGCAAATACTATCTGATAGAATTAAGAAGGAGAGAACGATCCAACATGGGATACACAGCAGACTCATAGAATGGTGGATGTCCTAAACAGCACTCTCGCCTCAGAATCAGCCCTTAAGGCTTTCAGATCTGGCTGAAGAGCCCATGAGAGTATTTCAGGCATGGAAAGCCAAGACACTTTGGCAAATAAATAAATAAATAAATAAATGACCAAATGACCTAAATGGAAGATCTCTGCGAGTGAGATCCCAGTGGAAAGAATGGGGCCATCAAAGAAGGAGGTACCTTTCTCTGAAGGGAGGAGAGAACTTCCACTTTGACTATGACCTTGTCTAAATAAGAACAGAGTTGGCGAACTCAAAAGGCTTCCATAGTCTTGGCAATTAGTGACAAGAGCCTCGGGTGATTACTGACGCCATAAACGAGAGTGTCAATTTGTTCCAACAACAACAGTAGTCACTGTGCACTTACTCCCCATGTGGGGTCTCTGTCCTTAATGTGTTGTACTATGTGAATTAATGGTATAACTAGCACTCAAACAGTACTTTATACTCTGTGTTTCGGTGTGGGTGCAAACTGTTGAAATCTTTACTTTAATATATACTAAATTGGTTTTATGTATATAAAGATAATTGAAAATGAATCTTGATGTGAATGGGATGGGAGAGGGAGCAGGAGATGGGATGGTTTCAGATGGGAGGGAAGTTATAGGGGGGAAAAAGACACTGTAATCCAAAAGCTGTACTTTGGAAATTTATATTTATTACATAAAAGTTCAAAAAACTATTTTCTTAATTCCTCTCAGAAGTGATTTGTACTCTTGTTTTCATTTTCAATGTCATCACTCCTGGAATATGATATAGCATTAAAGACACCATATCTTGGATAGGTGCTTGGCATTGTGGCTAAGATATCACTTGGGCTTGCATCCCATGTCAGAATGTGAGTTTGCGGCTGGCACCGCAGCTCACTAGGCTAATCCTCCGCCTTGCGGCGCCAGCACACCGGGTTCTAGTCCCGGTCAGGGCACTGGATTCTGTCCCAGTTGCTCCTCTTCCAGGCCAGCTCTCTGCTGTGGCCCGGGAGTGCAGTGGGGGATGGCCCAAGTGCTTGGGCCCTGCACCCCATGGGAGACCAGGAGAAGCACCTGGCTCCTGCCGTCGGATCAGCGCAACGCGCCGGCCGCAGCGCTGGCCGCGGCGGCCATTGGAGGGTGAACCAATGGCAAAGGAATACCTTTCTCTCTCTCTGTCTCTCTCTCTCACTGTCCACTCTGCCTGTAAAAAAAAAAAAAAAAAAAAAAAAAAAGAATGTGAGTTTGCGTTTACTCCACTCCTGATTCCAGCTTCCTGCTAATGTGCACCCTGGGAGGCATGTGTATATGGACCTAATTTTAAAAATGGATTTCATTTGTATATTTTCAGGTGTCCTTATTTATTTATTTATTATTTATATAGCACACCCTTCTGTATTATCTATGTTCAACCTGCCCTTGGGCTAGTTTTTAGTTTTCTTTAGATAGCATATTCTAATACTTATATGAATGGTGACAAAAGTTAGTATAATGAAATTTCTTCTTTTTCAACTATCTAATTTTAGTGAGTGATGTCTTTTTTTTTTGCCTATATGTCATATGTCATACTTTTAGTGCCTTATTTACCATTTTTAAGTCATGTCCTTTAAATATCAGGTACAACAGATGAGTAAATTCATTGATTTACTCTACTTACAAAGTTTTAAATGAGTAATTTCTGTACTTTTAAAGATTGTAATATTTACATTCTCCTTTATCGTCCTAATCCTTATATTAAAAATAATTCTTAGCTCTACAGTTAAACATAAAAAAATTTTTACTACCATTTGGTTTCCTTAAATTTCCTATTGTATTTTCTTGCTGGTTGGAATTCATCCAACAATCTCCTAAGAGGGACATGTGGAAACAACAGTGGCTGAACTTTATAACTGCCGGGTTCTTTCTTCTCATACTTTGCTCATAATCCATTGAAGATCTTGTGTGTGTTCCTCTATTGTTATTTGATTTCTGTTATTACTGAGATATAGCTTAAGCTGGTCTAAATTTCTAAAATGAAAGCAGTTAATTAATTAGTTTGAAT
The DNA here is from genome assembly GCF_051225735.1 of Oryctolagus cuniculus. NCBI lineage: Eukaryota > Metazoa > Chordata > Mammalia > Lagomorpha > Leporidae > Oryctolagus > Oryctolagus cuniculus. The sequence goes on along the minus strand of NC_142874.1, from coordinate 9,903,514 downwards.
GGCAGAGACCAATAGTTAGTGCTTCTATCTACTGTTTCACTCTTTCGCAAATGCCTATACAATGGCTGAAGTTAGACTGGCTCAAGCCAGGAGACAGGAACGTAATCCTGGTCTCACAGATGGAGTCATGAACTCAGCTGCTTGAACCATCATTGCTGCCTCCAGGTCTCCGTTAGCAGGAAGCTGGTGTTAGGTGCTAAAGCCAGATATCAAACCCAGGTGCTCTGACGTGAGACATAGGTGTCTTAACTGGCATCTTAACCACAAGTCTCAATGCCCACCCCACGCTGAATTTTTATTGCATATTGATGATTATTTCTTGAATATTAGAGTATTTCTATATCTTGAAGATTCAACAAATTTATAGGATAAATATCATTCTTTATTTTTTATATATTTTCCCTCTTAGTAACTATGGAAACAAATGAGATTAAGGAAAAGGCCAGTTTAGTTAACCCTCTTTAAATATATTTGAACACTTGGATGAAATTAATATTATTATATAATCAAGTACAATTTGCCTAAAGTGACTTCCACAAAGATGTAAAACTTTCTGATTCATACTTTTGTATCTAGAGTTGGTTGTTCTGAAAAGGATCATACCACAGAGGATTTACATAATATGTCAAATACAACAACAGTGTGAGTGTGTGTGTGTGACTGTGTATGTGAGTGTGTGTATGTGTGTGTATGTGAGTGTGTGTGAATGTGAATGTGTGAGTGTGTGAATGTGAATGTGTGTGAGTGTGTGTGTGTGTGAGCTGTGTGAGGGTGAGAGTGTGTGGGGGTGAGTGTGTGAGTGTATGTGTGTGAGTGTGTGTGAGTTGTGCGAGGGTGTGTGTATGAGTGTGTGCAAGTGTATGAGTGTGTGTATGAGTGTGTGACTGTGTATGTGTGTGTGTGTGTGTACGTGCATGTGAGCGTATGTGAGTGTGTGTCTGAGCATATGTGAGTGTGTGTGAATGTGAGTGTGTGTGAGTGTGTGTCTATGAGTGTGTGAGCATATGTGAGCATGTGTGAGCGTGTGTGAGTGAGTGTGTGTGTGTGTGTGTGTGTGTTGGGGAGGTCAGCCCACTGGAGAACACTGAATGTAAACGGGCAGAGGAGCTTCAGCGGGCAGGGAAGCTCCATGTAAGCCTCACCAGGGCTGAGGGGCTCGGGATCCTCTGAGCGTGAGTGTTGAACAGGAGGTGTGCTCACATGGCAACACTGCTAGGCTTCCACAACTCCGGTAGTCAGAGAACTCGGCTTTCCTCCTGCGTCTCCCCATTCCTTCCTTCCTATCTTTCCACTAGTGCTGGAGAAGAAACAGAAGAAACTTGGGCGAGAAAGGGGACTAGAATAATGAAGGAAAAATTATTAAAACATCCAACCTTTGAGTCTTTCTTTTTGCAGGGGTCAGAGTTATAGAGAGATCAGAATTATAGAGAGATCATTTTGAATTGAAAATGAGATTGAAGGTTTGACTTTATTTTTAAAAATATATATTTTTTTAATTGAAAGGCAGAGTTAGAGAAGAAGAGACAGAGGGAGGCCTTCCATCCTATGGTTAATTTCCCAAATGGCCTCAATGGCTAGACCTGGGCCAGTTTGGAGCCAGGAGCCAGGAACTTCTTCCAGGTCTCCCACATGGGTGCAGTGGCCTGAGGATTTAGGAACTCCTGTTGCCTTCCCAGACACATTAGTAGGGAGCTGGATCAGAAATGGAGCAGCTGTATTCTAACCATGCCCATATAGGATGCTAACATTGCAGGGGGCGGCTTTTCCCTGCTACACCACAAAGCTGGCCCCCTTAATAGAACTTTTAAATACCTAATACTTGGCCAATCTGTGAATACCAAAAAGTTGCTGGGAAACTTATGAAATGTATAGATTTCATTAAAACTGGGAAAGAATGATTGGATATTGAATCTAATGGAAGTTATAGAAGGATTAACGTTATTTTTTGCTTGTATCTGAATGCACCTATTGCATATGTATTCCATGTACTTAAATATGTAAAGTTAGAAAAAGAAAAAAGCTTATGGTACTTGTTAAAGATGGAAAGGCAGACTTTGTCCGAGGTAGGTTGTGGTTATAGTGAAGGGACCACTGCCGCGGGGTCTTGCAGTAGGGAAGAGAGATTGGACTCAATTTCACATTCAGGAGGGACACATGAGGACATATAATCAAGAATAATGACCGGATCAGGTCAGCAGATAAAGACTACTAAGAAAATACTCAAGGACATTGGCTTCTGGCTAGCGTGACTTGACAGAACTGTCACTGAAGGCAGTCCAGAGTTGTCCAGGTCCAGGCTGGTTAGATACCAAGGCAGCAGGTATTCTTGCGAAATTTAGCAGAATTCGTGTCCACACTGGATCCCAGGGGACAGAGAGGCAAGGCCAAGGTCAGACCTAGTTAATTTGGTTCAAGCAGAGTCTTTGTCAAGTTTTTACACATACGAAGCAATAGTTATCTTTATCTGTGCATATCTATCGTAATACTAAATATGAAGATATGCAGGTGAGGCATGTCATTATTAGGAAGTTCAATTTTTTTTTCTCCCTGATGTCTCAGAAATTGAGTCTGACAAAATGACAAAAGACAGTTCCACAAAAGGAAAAGAATACAAATTTATTAGCATCCACATGTGCATGGGAGTGTGCAAAATATAAAACTCAGAGAACCAGATGGTTGAACCTGAGGTTGCCTCCCTATGGAGGAGCAGGAAATAGGGGCTGCAAGCGGTTTTGGAAAGGGAGTGATTTTTAGAGGAAATGAATAAGCCTAGAGAAAAATGTTACTGGTCTCGGAGAGGAGGGCAGTTGCTGGAGCGAGTCTCATGAGTTCTTTTCCTCTGTTTAGTATAGAAATAAAAAACCAGGAAACAATTTGCTAATAGGCAGAAACTTTTATTTGACAAGCGGTAGAGAAAGCGTCTGGTCTGAGAGGAGACCAGGCAGAGTGCCCGAACAGGACACTGGCTTTGAGGAAGTGTCCCGGGTTCCTAAGGCTTTACTCTCCTGTTCATTGGGTCATCCTATTGGGGGTGCCCATTGGACGGGGGTTTCACATACATATGTTGATTGGCTTGGGGCTCCAGGAGATAGCGGGGGTCTCCTGGAGACTGTCCGTTTCCTTTAGGGGCTCATCTGCCTCCTCTGCAAGCTCTGGGTGGAAGTTTGCAACTAACTTGAAGGCGTGATTTAAACCCTCAAGGTCACACAAGATAGCCAGTGTCTCTAGGAGCCAGTCCGACTCTCCCCAGGAGCCCAGCCCCTTCCCCTGCCAGCTGTGGGTGAAAGATTGCACCCACCCTGAAGGTGTGATTTAAAGCTGCAAGGTCACACATGCAGGACAAGAAGCTACTAGTGGGGGAGATGCCAGCTGGCCCGGAGACAGCTTTCCAGCCACAGCCGGCAGCCTGCCTGTGCAGGACATTCTACCTATGTGTGAAGGGCCCACAGACCCCCCAGCCCCACTGGCCGGCCTCAGCACATAGCCGGGAAGTTCCTCTAGGCCCTTGGTGGGATGTTGGACTTTTCAGTCTGCCTTCCTCTTACATGGACTTATTCATCCTTGGTGAAGGATGGTTCAGCAAGAAGATTCAAAGGCAATTGAGTTCCTCTTTGACAGATCTGATGCTGAGATAAATAAGGGCACTTCAAGGAAAGCTGCTTTCTCTATTTTGGAAGAGGAAGCGAATTGGAGGAGAGGAAACGGGGCAGCAGAAAGACCTTGAGGCTGCTTTTTTTTTTTAGCATGTCAAACTACTATAACATGTGCTATTGTGTTTTGATCCCAAACAACATCAAATTCCATATTGTAGTTAATACAGTGTTCAACAGTAGGGAATAATATTATTGGGAAGCAGTATATTAGAGGATCCAACTATATTTTTAATATTCTGTTTCTCAAACTGTTACATGTACAAGGGTTTGTCCTATTATTCTCTTCACTTTATTTTGTTTGCCAAAAGATTTTATATGAAAGCAAAAGAAAATGAAAGTGGACATTTCTTTCTTTGCTCTTACGTGACATGCTGTAGAAAAGTGCATAAACAACCTTGTGTTGTCTAAACATGTTTGCTGTGCAGGTGTCGCAAAGCTCAGAACCCGAGTGGCGCATCCGCAGAATCTGATGTCCTTGAGGCTCGATCCAAAGCAGAGTGTTAGCTCTGGTTGCCTGTGAAGGGTGCCTGAATATGCTTCTCCAAAATGTGCCTCCTTGACATATAGATTGAGGTGAAGGCCATTGAGAATCAGTGGATTTAAGAGAAACCCCCAAAAAGGGTGCAAGTTTGCCTTTAGTAAGGGAAATTTCCATTAGTACAATGTATCTCCCTCTTCTGTATCAGGAAGAGAAAGACACTTAACTTTTATTAACATGAAAAGGCACTAGCATGGGTCTGCATAATAAACCTTATTAAATAACCCTTGTTTACTCTATTTTTTGTAGATACATTCCTGTAACTTTCCTCCCTGTCCCCAAACCCCCAATTCGTTTTCCTTTATGAAGTCTCAGACAGATTTTAAGCCCAAGTTCTGGCACTGCTGGGTGCTCCCCTGTGTGCATGTTCAAAGCACAAGTCAATAAACCTTTGCTTTTTTTTTCTCCTGTTTGATGAGTCTAATTTATAGGACTGTAGCTAGGAAAACCGAAAAGGATAGAGACAAATATTTTATTCCCCTTCCTTATAGTCCCTATAGCCAAATAATCGTATTTCTTGCTGGTAACATCATAATTTTAATATTATGGTCTTATATAATCCTATTTAACATCTTAACTTGGAAGATCAAGGCCTCGTCTACCCACCAAAGTCCTATGTCTTTGTGATTTTTAATTTATGGCCTATTACGAAAGCCAAGATTCACTTTCCGTCCCTGGAATCTTGATAAATTAAACATATCAGCCTATATTGGAGTACCTTGAGGATCTTGTCCTAATTCAGTTTTAAACTATTCTATTTCATAAATCCTCCAGAACAATCTCTCGGAATTTTGAATAAAGCACAGCCCACATTTCCATGGGCCATCCCAATTGTACCCTTCAAATTTAGTGACAATGTACTGGCTGTTTTCCATCAGGCAGTCATAACCAGAGGGACTATTTCCTGTATTATAGGAATCCCACTGTCGTATTGGAAAGTCTGTGGTGATGCACTTTGTCCGCAGGAAGACGTTCTCACTCCAGTGCGGTGTATCAGGTCGTTCATGTGAACTTAACCAGTCTATTCAACTCAGCCAGTTTTCATTTCTCCCAAAGCACGCTTTCATCTCCTCATGCTGAACTACTCAGCTTCCCATACAATCCTCAGGCTTGTGTTCTACCTAAGAGTGAATTTTCCCCCTTTTCTACCTTCAGGATGGTGGGTTCTGGGCAGACTACCCCCAAGTGTGGCATTTTGGCTTTGAGGAAACAGTAGAAGGAAAAGGCCGTGGTCTGCTTTTCCTCGGCCTTCTCCCCAGAAGATTATGAAGCCCAGGAAGGTTGCTCTTGGCACTCCGTCCTCTGAAGCAGGTCAGAGGACTTCTTTCAAAGAGGTTCCCCTACGTAGACCCAGAGAAATGGAATCTCCTTATCTCCTAGGACAGAAATAAAGGAGACCTAGAGACACAGAGAAGCATCTGAACAAACCTTTCTAAGATTGCCCAAGTTCATTCCCACTGAATAAACACCCCTTGTCCAATCAGACTTCTCCATAACTGTGTTCTCTTTATCACCCCTAAGCATAATAATACAGGCTTCTTTACATTTTTATTTCTAAACTTGTGTGAAATAAATGCGTATGTTTTCTTTTGTCAGTCTTTTTTTGTTATATGGGTGTCAGACATGAACTTACCAATGACTCAGAAACAAATCCTTTTCTCATCTACATTTTCTGGCATCCACAAAGGTTCTCCTGGCTCAGACATACCATTTTCTCTGGAGCTTGCAGATGGGTTCCTTGCAAACCGACAAAAGCCAGCAGAGAGGTAAGAATGCTTACGGGGCCAGCTATACTGGATTCCTGGAGTGCCCGAACAAGAAAGGGTCAATGTTCCTGTGTTCTTTCCTTTTCCCGATTCATTCAGCAGGAGAAACACAAATTGCTTGCATGGTGATTCTCTGGTTAAATATGGTTTTTAGCATCCGTCAGTCGTTGATCATTTTCCCTATTGCATTCCTGTTTTTCTTGTTTTGCATCATAAGAACTCACCCTGACTTTCCACGTTGAGTGTCAAGGGTGTGCCAGTTATTGGGCCTGCAAGTGTAGGTGACCACCATCAGGCTGGGGACACCAGGAATATGGTAAGTGAGAAATGTGGGTTACAGCCCACTTGCAAGGAAGGCACCAATCTTTGACAGCCCTTGGGGCTTGTCTGTGCCAATCTTTCTTCTGGTTACCTCTGGCCATGGTTCTGAATCTTTAGAATGTGTATTTTTTGCATCCTCCCATTAGAATGTCTCTTTCAGCCATAGTTGGCTCACAAAGGCTTATTGGTTTTGCCTCTGAATTACTTGGTGAGTACCTATTGTTTATTAGGGGAAAATACAAGGAGTTGCATACTTCTAGGAATATTTGTGTTTTTTCCTAACTGAAGCCTGATCATAAGACATTCGAAAGTTTGCTTTTTTTTTTTTCCTAATAAGAGCTCTATGGTGAAAAGTCAGCATAGTTGGGAGCAGGCATTCAGGTTATTTATATGCTTTGAGGTGAGGTCACTCTGTTGTCTTTGTCACCTGAAATCACCATCTTCAAACAGCTGCCTACTATATGCTTCTCCGGATCCGCCTGCTCCTGTTTTCAGCCTGGCTCATCCACAGACATTATGATCATTTGGAGAATGAATCAGTGGATGGAGGTCTCTTAATCTTTCTGTCTCTTCTCTCTGTCACTCTGCCTTTCAAATAAATAAAATACATCTTTTTAAAAAAATACAGGCTTCAGGGTGGTGGCTGTCATCAGAAAGGAGAAATTGGATAAATGAAAAATTTTCAGTGTTTTCCGCTAATAATACCAACAAGCTTTAGCCATCTTAACAGGTAAACTTGTTTCTTCTGATGAAAACACAATTTAGATCTAGTTATTTATTTTATGAACTAGTGAATTTTGTATTATGGTACCTGGCACATGTCAAAAATTTTAGAATCAAAGTTCTAAGTTCTTAGCATTTGTCTGTATGTTAATCTATCTATCATATTTGCCTGCTATGTGTATATGACATTTTTCTATTTCTGGATGGCCTTAGCAAATTAACATAAAATTCCTTAAAGGAGTTCTGTCCTAATTGTCTCGTAGATAAATGAGTGATGACATAAATTAATATTCTACAAAATGCTTAGAAATATAGAATCTGTCCAAGTGTCAAATTCATGTGATCTGGGATAATCTTTCGTGAATCAAGTTTGTTTTAATATTGTTGATCAAATAAAACAGGAATATCTTCAGAATCATTGGTATTAAATATAATGAAACATACATTTTGTTCTGTCTAGACTGACTAGTCAAGGAAGCATATGCTGTTTATACTAGATACTTAAGATGATAACACCTCAAATCTCACCTAAGAACAAAACTCATAGTAAAAATGAATTGCCTGGCAACTATCAAGCACAATGGGAAAAATCATTTAGTATTTTAGTTTCTTAGCTTCTGTGCTATTTTGAAACAGTTAAATTTTGATTTGTCAATGAGAAAAAATAGCAGGATGATCAGTAGCTTTGTTTAATGACTTACAAAATTTTCATGAGGAATCCAAGGATAATTGCTAAAACAAGTAAATTAAATAAGATGTAGGTGGGATAAAATGTCTATAAATGACCTTTTAAACAATAATTGTATTATGCAAAATATTCTTACTTAAATATAGTTTCCTTAACTTTTTTTGATAACTTGAAAACTGAAGTCATTATAAGTTAAATTAAGTATTGAATATTATGTAATGGGTCATTTCTAAGTATTACAAAACTGAAACATTACTAAGTTTAAGATGATACATTTTTGGAATCATTTTTGTATACATTGCAGAAACTACATGTAATTGAGCCTGTTAATAAACATGAAAACCCACTATAAGGAGGGATATATTTCCAGAAATTATGTTAACTTACAGAACGCTGGTATGCAACAATCAGCTCACAATGGCTTACTTCCTAGTTCTCCCTGGATATTAAGTTTGCTCTGAGTTGGGGCAGGTGTTTGGCCTGGTGATTGGGACACCACTTGGGACCACTTCATCCCATATTAGAATGCCAGAGTTTGAGTCTCAGTTCTGCTCGACGCCAGCTTCTTGCTAATGCTCACCTGGGTAGGCAACAGGTGATGACTAAAGCACTCGTGTCCCTGCCAACTCTGCGGGAGGCCTGGATTGAGTTCTGGGCTCCTGGCTTCAAACTGTGGCTGTTGTGGGTATTTGGGGAGTGAACCAGTTGTTGGATGTTTCTCTCTTCCTTTTTTTCTCTCCCTCATTCTCCCTCTGACTTTGCCTTTCAAGTAAAATAAAATCAATGACTAAAAATTAAAAAAAAATGACTAAAAGGGTAAGAACTCTAATCAATAATCAATATATGTAATTAAAATTGCTAGAGAAAAGATCAGTAACTTTGTAGAAAGTATGTTAGGAGCATAGGATATGTTTTTTTTATAAAGAAAAGGTATGAAGTGTGAAAGACATATGTTTGTTATGGAAAAAAATAGTAATTTTTGTCCTAAAGTAGAATAACTAAGTGTTCTAGAATTGTCACTGGCTAATCCCCTGGGCATCTCAAGGCTTTATCATGACTCATTTCTACTTTAAGACCTAAAGCTTCCAAAGCACCTGATGTTTTCCAAATTTGTTGTAAGGTTTTCCAGTTATGATCCAGGAAGAGACGTAATCACCAACTGCCCTGAGTGGTCCAGACACTACCAGAGAGGCAAGGCCTGCACAAGTGGATCAGAAAGCATCCAAAGCTCACCCATTGCTTTATTTTATTGTCAAGATCTCTGCCCCAGCAAGAACTTAAACCTGTATGGTTAAAGCAGGCTAAAAGGGAATAGATTGATTGGTGATTTTTAAAGAATTAGCTTTCATATTGATATTACATTGATGCAAAACTAGAATATTGTCTTCTCTGGAAAAATGACAACATTGTCTTGGAGTACTGGTCTGCTCTTGATAAGAGGTTATAAAGAGTTTTTTTTTAAACTTTTATTTAATGAATATAAATTTCCAAAGTACAGCTTATGGATTACAATGGCTTCCCCCCCATAACATCCCTCCCACCCGCAACCCTCCCCTTTCCCACTCCCTCTCCCCTTCCATTCACATCAAGATTCATTTTCAATTCTCTTATAAAGAGTTTTTATTCCTTTTTATTGGCTTAGGAATTTTTGTCAGCTTAGGAAGCAAAGATTTTGTGTTTTATCGACACTTTCCTGCTTTCCCATACTTTACATCGTCTTTTTCTTAGATATTTGATTACTCAATACCCAAAAAGCTCAGGTTTCCATATAATTATGTAACTTTCTGTTTTTGCCTGTCACTTTGGTATTGATAGCTGACTCTCTATTTACTGGGTTAGACTGACTTTTTATTGGGTTCCTCCCTGATGCTTCAAACTCAAAAATTTCTTGTTACATTCCTCTACTCTTTTCCTGAAAGTTCTCTTCCCATATGCTTTAACAACCGGGTCTGATCATACATTTTGAGACCTTCCATTCTAAGACATGGTTGTACATGTGCAGAGACCTCAGAGTGGGGAATTGTATGTCAAAAACTTGACATGTGCAGTAAAAGAAAAATTTAACTAGTGGAACCCAAGAAACCAGAGTACCATCACTACAATTTAAGTGCACTTGAGGACTTTGAGAAGTAAGTGGTCCTAGAACAAGGGGAGGGAGGTCAGATTCATGTTCTTTAACTCAGTACCAGCCTCTGGTGGGACTGGCAAACAACCCCCCCCCCCAATATGTTGTGGGCATTTGTGATACTGGCACCCAGGTGTGACAAGCTTAGACCCAGTCTGGGTGGCAGAGGGTTGCCTTGATCCTCCAAACTTGGGCAGAGATCAGGGGGCCTTGGGACTCAGTTCTGGATTTTACAGCCCAATGCTGGGCAGATCCTATCCGTTTCATCCCAAGACAAGTGTCTGTGAACAGAGACTCACATGAAGCCAGATTACTAAAACTATATTACAACCAATTTTTTAATAAGCAGATGATGTTATATACCAACAAGCATTAAGAACTTCTGGGAAATCGTGACAACTAAAAAGCAAAATAAGGTGCCAGAAACCAACTGTATAGGAACTGAAATTTCCTAGTGCTTTTATGAAGATTTCAAAATATCTGCTTTAAGGAAACAACAAAATTTGAGAAGACACAGAGAATTGATTCAGTATTCTAACAGGGATTTGATAGCTAGATGGAGGTAATTAAGCAAAAGCAAACAGAAATCCTTTAACTGCAAATCACTCCAAGTGAAATTAAACATGACAGAAGCCATCAATCACAGAATTGATCAAACAGAAAAAAGAATCGATGAGCTCAAAGATACGTTATTTAAAAACAGTTGGAAGAGAGAAAAGAAAAAATAGAGTCAAGAGGGTGAAGAAAGCTTATGGAAAAAATGGGATAGCTGAGAAGACAAATATTTGAGTTATTTAGGATTCAGGAGGGTCTTGAGAATGCCAAAAGGGTAGAAAGCACATTCAAAACCATGATGGAGAATTTCCCAAACCCAGAGAAAGGTGCAGCTAGCCAGGCATAGGAATGTTAAAAGTCTACCACAAGACATATTATAGTCAAACTTTCCAATGTTAAAAATAGGGTTTTCAAAGCTGCAAGAAAAAAGAAGCACATAATACATAAGGAGTGTGAACTCACCTGATAACGTACTTGTCTGCCAACATCCTGCAGGCCAGGAGGAAGCAGGGTGAGACTTTCACAAAACTTAAGGGGAAAACATTCCCAGTCCACCATACTGTATCCGTGAAACAATCCTTCTGATATGAGGGAGAGAGAAACATATTCCAAAACAAACGAAAGCTGAAAACTGTTGTTATCATCAGACTGTGTTAAAATAAATGCTAAAGGAAATTTTTCAAACTAAAAGAAAGGGATGCTAACAAGTAACAAGAAAATATCAGACAGTAGAAAACTCAGTAGTCATGGTAACTACACAAAGAAATTCAGAATGCTCTAATATTATAAACATGGCATGTAAACCATTTATATCTTTACTGAAATGACTATAAAATTATAATCACTACATTAAAGTGTTAATAGAGAGGCGAAATCCTTAAAATGGAACAAAGACCTAAATCTCTGATGCAATTCGATCAAATTACTAGAGGACACTGGAAAAGCTCTGTAAGACATTGGCATAGGCAAAGGCATCTTGGAAAAGACCCCAGAAGCACAGGCCTTCAAAGCCAAAGTTGACAATTGGGATTACATCAAGCTGAGACGCTTCTGCACTACAAAAGAAACACTCAGCAGAAAGAAGAGGCAACCAACAGAATGGAAGAAATTATTTGCAAACCATACAACTGATAAAGGATTAATAACCAGAATCTATAAAGAGCTCAAGAAACTCAACAACTGCAAAACAAACAAATGAATCTGTATATAGGAAATACATGAAATTTGTATACTTTAAATAAAATTTTAAAAAAAGAAAGTTAAATGTAACATCAAAATCTCAGAATCTGGAGAGGAATGAAGTACAAATGTAGACTTCTACATTAGGATTTTTTATCTCTTGTTTTTAGTTTGTCTCTCTTCTTATCTTTATAATCAATGTTAAGTTGTTACTGTTTCAAGATAACTTGTTATAACCAAAATTAGTTTTTTTTTTTCAAAAACATAAGCTTTCTGATAACCATAAATAAGAAACTATCAAACACTTTCTACAAATAATAAAAATGTTCCACTGGAGAAAATAATTTAACCACAACTGAAGATTTTATGAGAGTGAGAAAGGAACCATAATGAAAATACAAAACAAGTATCAAAATGGCAATATTAAAACTTTACCTTTCAATGATTACCTTAAATATCAATGGCCTATATCCTCCAATTAAAAGACAGAACTAAAACCAGGACCCAATTATATGCAACTTAGAAGCAATTTACTTCACCTGTAAGGACACACGTAGACTGAAAGTGAAAGGATGGAAGAAGAAATTCTATGCAAATGGAAATCCAAAAGAAGGTAGGAATAGCAGTACTTCTATCAAATAAAGTTAAAAGAGACCAGGAAACTCATTTTATAATGGCAAAAGTCTAAATCCAGCAAGAGGAAATAACATACATATACGTATATATACACACACTCAATACTGGAGTGCTCAAACACATAAAGCAAATATTTATAGAATTAAAGAGATAGGGAACTTTAAAACCCACTTTTAGGCCGGCACCGCAGCTCACTAGGCTAATCCTCTGCCTGTACGCCAGTACCTCAGGTTCTAGGTCCCGGTGGGGGCGCCGGATTCTGTCCTGGTTGCTCCTCTTCCAGTCCAGCTCTCTGCTGTGGCCCAGGAAGGCAGTGGAGGATGGCCCAAGTGCTTGGGCCCTGCACCTGCATGGGAGACCAGGAGGAAGCACCTGGATCCTGGCTTTGGATCGGCACAGCGCGCCATTTGGCGTGGGGTGGGGGGTGTGTGAACCAATGGAAGACCTTTCTCTCTGTCTCTTTCTCACTGTCTAACTCTGCCTGTCAAAAAAAATAATAAAAAAAAAACACCTCACTTTCAGAAATGGAAAGAGCATTCAGAAAGAAAATCATCAAAGAAATGACTAAATTGCATCCTAGATAAATTGAACCTTGTTGACATTTACAGATCTTCTGTTCAATAGCTACAGTATGCACATTCTTCAACAGACGTGAAAAATTTTCCAGGATAGAGGATATGATAGGTCATAAAACAAGTCTCAATGATTTTAAAAGAATAATAGTCATATCAATAAAACATGAAATCAGTGACAATACAAACTTTGGAAAAGATACAAATGCATGGAAATTAAACAACTTACTACTTAACAATCACTAAATCAAGGAAGAGATCAAGGAGGAAATAAAATCTTATGACAGGTGAAAATGGAAACACATCCTATCAAAACATATGGGATACAGTAAAATCAGTACTAAAAGTGAATTTTATAGATATCAATGGCTGTTTCAAAGAAATAGAATGATAAACCACACTTCAAGGAACTAAAAAAGTAAAAAATATATCAAATCCAAAACTGTTAGAAGAGAACTCAGAACACATATAAATCACACAGAGACAAAAATTACAAAAATTCAATGAGGCAAAGAGCTGGTTCCTTGAACAGCTAGGCTAGAGTTTGGCACTGTGGCATACAATGTTAAGCCTCTGTCTGCAGTGTCAGCATCCCATATGTGTGTTGCTTTGAGTCTCAGCTGCTCCACTTCCAATCCAACTCCCTGCTAATGTGCCTGGGAAAGCAGTGGGGATGGCCCAAGTGCTTGGGACCATGAACACATGTGGGAGACCTGGAGGAGGCTCCTGGCTCCTGGCTTTAGCTTGACCCAGAATCCGGCATTGAGGCCATTTGGGGAGTGAACCTACAGATGGAAGATCTCTTTCTCTCTCTGTCCTTCTCTCTTTCCTTCTCTCTATCTCTGCCTGTCAAATAAATAAATAAATAAATCTTAAAATAAATGAGTAAATAAATCTTTAAAAATAGAAAAGCTAGACTAATCAAGGAGAGAGAATTCAAAATCACAGAATTAGAGATGAATATGGAGACATCACAACTGATACAACAAAAGTACAAAGAATTGTTCGAGATTTTTAACAATTATGTGGCAACAAATTAGATGCCCTAGAAGAAATGGACAAATTCTTGGACATCTATTACTTACCAATATTGAATCCTGAAGAAATGGAATACCCAAATAGGCTAATAACAACTAGAGATTTAATCATAATAGAAAGTCTTCCAGTGAAGGAAAAAAAAACCATGACTGGATGATTCCACTGTTGGATTCTACCAAACTTTTAAAGAAGAATTAGTACCAATCCTTCTTAAATTATTTCAAAAACTAGAAGAAGAGTTAGTTCTTCCAAATGTATCCTGTGAGCCTAGCATTACCTTTATGCAAAAATCTGACCAGGAGAAAGAGAGAGAGCAAGAGAGAGAGCGAGTGAGCGAGAGAGAACAAGGAAGAAAGGAAGCTGTAGGCCAATATCCTTAATGAGCTTAGATGCAAAATCCGCAACAAAGTGCTAGCAGATCAGATCAAAAGCAGATTGGCTGGGAAAATAATTAAGGTCGGTGGAATGGGCAAGTGTTCTCTAGGTCAGAAAACAAAAACAAAAGTAGACAAACGCGATTTCCTCAAACTGAAGAAGTTCTCCTGGCAAAGAAAGAAACAACAGCAGGCCGGCGCCACGGCTCACTAGGCTAATCCTCCGCCTGTGGCACTGGCACCCGGGGTCCTAGTCCTGGTCGGGGCGCCGGATTCTGTCCCGGTTGCCCCTCTTCCAGGCCAGCTCTCTGCTGTAGCCAGGGAGTACAGTGGAGGATGGCCCGAGTGATTGGGCCCTGCACCCCATGGGAGACCAGGAGAAGAACCTGGCACCTGCCATCGGATCAGCACTGCACGCTGGCTGTAACAGCCATTTGGGGAGTAAACCAACGGAAGGAAGGAAGACCTTTCTCTCTGTCTCTCTCTCACTAACTCTGCCTGTCAAAAAAAAAATAAATAAGTACAATTGAAAAAAAAAGAAAAAGAAATAGAGGAAAGAGACAATCTAAAGAGTAATAGAAAACTTTTGCAAGCTGTGCATTTGATAAGTTATATCCAGAATACACATGGAACTCAAACAACTTAATAGTAAAAAGCAAAGCACAAAAACAAACAACAACACACACATACAAATGAACAAACAAAAACAAAATTACAAAAAAACATAATCCAGTTAAAAATGGGCAATGGATCTAAACATATTTTTCAAAGGTAGACATGCAAATGGCAACAGGTACGTGAAAAAATTCTTTATGTCACTAATTGTCAGGGAAATGCAAATCAGAACCACAATGAGATACCACCTAACTTCGGTAAGATTATTATTAAAAAGAAAAAGATACTTACTAAGTTTTGGTAGGGATATAGAGAAAAGGGAACCCCTGCACACTGTTGGTGGGAATATAAATTAGTGTAACCATCTGAAAAACAAAATGGAGGTTCAACAATAAACTAAAAATAGGTCTAACATAATAACCAGCAGTCCCATTAAAGGGTATATATTCAAGAGAAATGAAACTCATCTGTCAAAGAGACATCTGTACTTCCAAATTTATTGCAGTACTATTCACAATAGACAAGAAATGGAACAACCTGCATGTCCAACCACTGGTGAATGGACAAGGAAAATGTGGTGTGTATACACCATATATATACATGGTATAATACTACTCAGCCATAAAAGTGATAAAATCGTATCATTTGCAAAAACAGGAATGGGACTGTAGGTCACCATGTTAAATTAAGTAAGCCTAGCATAGAAGGACAAGTAATACATGATCTCAGTCATATGTGGTCTTGAAAGAGGATAGGGATGGGGTTGAAGAATGGGTACTAGGTTATAACTAGATAAGACTAAGAAGTTGCGTAGTGGGGTGACTATAGATAATGTTAAGGAACTATATAAATTTTTCTATTTAAAAATATAGAAAGTAGAATTTTGGTTTTTTCACTATAAAGAAATGTTAAGTGCATGAAAGGATCAATATATTTACTTTGACTGGGCACTGAATAATTTATCCATTTAAGTAAATATTACATAGGACCTTATAAATAAATACATTTTCATATATGTGTTAAAACTTTAAAAAAAAAACACAATTCACACAAAGTTCCTTCAAAGCAGACTTGAAGAGAGCCTCTATAGCCAATCACTATTCGGGTTGAACTTACAGCAATAGACCTAGTTTAATGCCACTAGACTTCTTTTGCAAATCAGTTAGTGTTAGTAAATTATCTTTGGTGGAAATATGAGTAACTATAGAAAGGAAAAATGTATTTCAGTAGGAAATTAAGGCATCTGTAATTAGATTCTAGTCTTATTCTTTGGGTTTGTTCTTGCAAACTGAATTAATCTAGTGTTCTTGATATCTGGCTATCTACTCTACATATAAATATTTCTAATTGTTATCATGCTCTTTTGGCTTAAAGTCACTGAAAATTAAAGCTGCCCTTTTCCTAAGTCCTACAAACTGAATTCCAATAACTTGAAATCAACTTTAGAGGAATTATCAAAATAATTCCCTGTGTGGACAACCTTCATGTCTGATGTGGGGTAAGCCACTCGGATGTTGCCAGACGTTTATTTTGTAAGGGATGCTTTGAGCCCAACATCTAGAAATCTTCGTGCCTGGCTACTCTCTGCACTTCGAGCTGGTTTACAGTCTGCCCCAGTTCTAAACCTTTGTTTTCTTTCATTTCCACGGAAATGCCTCTTCACTGGGTTACGGGACAATTCAACAACTTAGTTTCTGGACTGTGAAGCTTTTAGGAGAAGCTTCAGACAGGGGACTGATGGACTTCAGGGTGTTGCTTCCCCAAATCACTGAATTTTGGTTTTAAAATCATAGGATTGTCATTTCCTGAACTCCTGTCCTTCCTCCCTGAACCAGGTCATACAACCTGCATTTAAGAGGCGTCAGCTGTATACCCAGAGGAACAATCTTACCTCGTAGACTGAGGGCACTGAGAAGACCGAGCAAATGTGCTTTGCCACTTCTCCCTCAGTCTGCTCCCACTGTGTCACCTCTCTCCTCTTCTCCACAATTGTCTTCTCTTCAACAACAGTAGGCGTGGACATACACAAGTTTATCTGCTTCTTCTGAGAGCGCCAATGTCATATCAAACTTATACTAGATAAATGTGCGTTCGGTCCTCTTGTTACTCTTTGCCATTGCTTAGGAGTCTCTGCCATAAACCTAGTGATGGATGAGAAATGAACTCTGTGCGCTCACAGTCAGTTCATCTGTCATTCCAGGGTCAAGCAGCAGATACAACCACTTACTATTTTAAACAGAAGATTTAATACAAAGAATGATAAACAAGAACAATTGTGACAATGAAGGAAGAGCCCCCCCAACCATGTGACTCTCAGAGTCCCTCATTCTCCTTGTCCTCAGTCCAGGAATGAGAAGCAGACTTCGCTGGAGACAAACAGCTCAAACTCACTGGGTGATGAATTCAGAGACCATGAATTTAATCTCTCTAACAGATTGAAGCTAATAAGATTATTTCCTTTTGAGTAAGATTTGGTGACATGTGTCTTCCAAGCATATCTAAGTTGTCTAATTTATTAGCATCATATTGATTTGTTCACATTTTTATTATACTTTTCATATCCATCATTTCTGGGATACTAAATTTTCATCATTGATAATTTCTCTTGTGTTTCTTTTTTCTGACTTTCTGGATTGCATTTTATAATTTTTTAAAAAAAGATTTATTTATTAGAAAGAGGAGTTACAGAGAGAAGGAGAGACAGAGAGGGAGAGAGAGGGAGATCTTTCATCTGCTGGTTCACTCCACAAGTGGCCTCAATGGCCAGGGCTGGGCCAGGCCAAAGCCAGGAGCTTCGTTTGGGCCATCTTCTGCTGCTTTCCCAGGTGCATTAGCAGCAAGCTGGGTTGAAAGTGGAGCAGCTGGGACTCGAACTGGTGCCCATATCTAATGCTGGTGCTGCAAGCAGCAGCTTTGCCTATTATACCACAGCTCTGGCCCCACATTTTATAATGTTTTTCAAATAATCAAATTCTGCCATTTTTGACAAGTCTTTATTGTAATTTTGTTTTAAATTCCTTGATGTTTGCCCTTTTTCTAGTATACTTTTCCTCTGGATTTTGGATTTAATTTCCTTTTACTTAATTAATTAATTTATTTAATTTCCTTTACTTTGGATTTAATTTCCTTTTATTTTACTAGATCTTAATGACAGGACTTAGGTTTGTTTCTGGCTGTTTTTCTTCTTCTTCTTTTTTTTTTTTTTTTTTTTTTTGACAGGCAGAGTTAGACAGTGAGAGAGACAGAGAGAAAGGTCTTCCTTCTGTTGGTTCACCCCCCAAATGGGCGCTACGGCCAGTGCGCCACGCCGATCCAAAGCCAGGAACCAGGTGCTTCTTCCTGGTCTCCCATGCAGGTGCAGGGCCCAAGTACTTGGTCCATCCTCCACTGCCTTCCCCGGGCCACAGCGGAGAGCTGAACTGGAAGAGGAGCAACTGAGACAGAACCCGGCACCCCAACTGGGACTAGAACCCTGAGTACCGGCGCCGCAGGTACTCCACTTTCAACCCAGCTTGCTGCTAATGCACCTGGGAAAGCAGCAGAAGATGGCGGAGGATTAGCCTAGTGAGCCACATATTTCTTCTAATATAAATCTTTAAAGTTCTAAATTTCTATCTAAATTCTGTTTTAACTGCTTCCAACAAGTGTAGGAATGGTAATATTTCCATTGTCATAAAAATTCCAAATGTTTTCTACTTTTCCTTATGATTTTTTCACTGATAGATGACTTACAATTATGTTTTTAATTTCCAAATATTTTGGTATTTTGCAGATATTTTTGTGGTACATGAACATACTTTGCATTATTTTAATTTTAATTAATCTAATTTTAATTTAAATTAATTTAATTTTAATTTAAATTTCTTATATTCACTAAGATTTGTTTTTTGTTCAGAATATTATGGAACTCAAGATATCTGTATGTATGCTCAACATACTGTGCTATTGTTTTTTCCAACAAATCAGACCAATGTATTTGACAGCTGTACTCAGGTGTTCTGTGTGTTAACTGATTTCCTGTAAATTTGTGCTATCAATTACTCGGCAAGGCCACTGGGGTTATTTGGGGCCCTGCTTTAGCTTGGAAACTATTTCCTGAGAGTGAACTGGGAGCAATTGTAGGGAGTGATTGTTTTCCTTCTCTTTAGTCAGATTAAACAGTCTTAGGCTGCCCACTTCACAGCATCTACAAATGTGATTCCATACATTTGTCCATTTTGTGTTTAACATGGGTTGATAAACCCAATCATTATTACTCCATTTTAATCTTTTATTTTCCTTTTGGAGTTGTCTGACATTATTTTGATGATTCAGTTTTCCTAGTTAGCTCTTTAATTTCTGTCATGGTGTTTTAATTTTCCCTCAACCTAACTCAAAACTCTTTTTATATAACCTCATGTCTCCACAACATTTTCTGATTTTCTTTCTTACATTTTTATATCCCATACTTCTTTTCCAAAATTGACTTGCGTCTCTTCTATTAAAAATTTCTAGGGCTATATTTCTTTTAAATCTTCTGGGTGATTTCCCCCATCTTTCTAATTTCTTCTTATAATATTTTACATTTTTAATAATGTCTGCAGATTTCATTTTTGGAAAATTTTAACTTTATAAAGGAAAACTGAGCAGAAAACACAGAGTTTATATATAATCATTTCCCCACTTCTGTTTTTCCCTGTTAACATTTTGCATGTATATAGTATGTTCGTTATTATCAGTGATAAGCCAATATTATTAATTTTTTAACTTCTAATTTCAGAATATTTTTAAAATGATTAAAAAAATTCTGAGGTAGTAAAGAGTTCCCTATACTCCACACCCAGCTCTGCCTACTATTAACATCTAATATTAGTATGATGTATTTGTCAGAATTAGTGAACCACACCCAGCTTCCCTAATTTATTTTTTTATCAAAATTGCTTCCAAAGTGCATAGTTGGCACTAAGATTCGCTCTCTTTGAATGACACAGGAATGTATGGAATCAATTAAAGGGTAAAAATACTAGGGGTAGATAAATTACATCTTTTCTTCTGAGAGAAGAAAAAGTGTAGTGAATTATTTGTACCTTAAAAGGTATATGGGAGGAATTTAAATGTTCAAATATAATAACTTAGATTTCAGTATAAAGTGGTATGGAAAGTTATCTACTGGGAAACACACACATACCCAAAGGAAAAAAATAAAATCATCTTTTGAAGCAAAATTTATGTAAAATAATTATTTACCATTATGTTTCAAAGCATTTTTGAGTTGTATATCATTGTTCACTTAAAAATCCACTTAAAAATACCTCTGTGCCTTCATACACCGCTGAGGCAGAAAATTCACATGGCACACTGATATGAACTGTGCATGTCTTAACCCTCTGGGAATGTCTAACTGTGCGTGATCCTGGGTCTGATTCTCAGGTGCCTAGGGGAGCCTTCGAAGGTTAGGCAGGTTCCCAATGTCATTCTCAGCCAGCCCAAGGCAGAAAGGTCGTCCTGAAAAGTGATTTGGTGTTTTAAAAATGTCTGCAAGGTCCAATTTTGCAATACTATTGGTTTGTTCCACAACAGATTGGAAAACTACTTTATGACCTACTCAGTCTGAGTTTCTAGGGAAGACATGATCATCCTTCATTTTGTTTTTCTCAAAAACATCTGAGAATAAAGCTTTGTACTCCACAATGGATGAAAATATCATAGAACACATTATGATAAGATCTGGCAATTAAATTCTATGACTGCTTGTAATCAGTTAGGAGTTTTTTTTTTTCCCTATTGCTAAATTAACATGAGTTGCATGTTGTGTATCCTTAAAGCAGCCAGTCAAAGTTTGTAAATAATTCCTTTAGTTCAACGCTATTGACTTGGAAAAGTAATGATGCTTCCCTAAATATACCAGATATTGTCACATTGTCCTGGTACCAGTGTACCTAACTAAGCTTCTTGCAAACTTTTATTTTCTTTTGACCAAGCACATAAACAAAATCGTATCTCTTCAAAAAATTATAATTTGTAGTACTCATTATTAAAGTAGTTCCTTTTTGATACTAAAATTAACAGTACTCATATTTTATAATTCTTATCTGCTGGGCTTACAAATTTTTGTAAAACTCTCTGGTCTACTTATTTCTTTCTTTTGCAGAATTTCCATGATCACAGGCTGGCATTTCATGTTAGTGCTTAAGATGCCATTTGGAGGCTGGCGCCATGGCTCACTAGGCTAATCCTCCGCCTTGCGGCACCGGCGCACCGGGTTCTAGTCCCGGTTGGGGCGCCGGATTCTGTCCCGGTTGCCCCTCTTCCAGGCCAGCTCTCTGCTGTGGCCTGGGAGTGCAGTGGAGGATGGCCCAGGTCCTTGGGCCCTGCACCCCATGGGAGACCAGGAGAAGCACCTGGCTCCTGCCATCGGATCAGCGTGGTGCGCTGGCCGCAGCAGCCATTGGAGGGTGAACCAACGGCAAAAGGAAGACCTTTCTCTCTGTCTCTCTCTCTCACTGTCCACTCTGTCAAAGAAAAAAAAAAAAAAAAAAGATGCCATTTGGGGTCTCTGTATCACACATAGAAATATCTGGATTTAAGTCCCGCCTCCACTCCAGATTCCATCTTCCTGCAAAGATCACCCTGAGAGGAGCAGGAAAAGGTTCAAGTACGTGGGTCCCTGCCAACCACTCGGGAGACCTGCACGGAGTTTCTCAACTATTAATTGACTTCAGCTTGACATAGCACTAGTTGTTGTAGGCACTGGGGAGTGAACCAGTAGATAGGAGCTCTCTCTGTCTCTGCTTCTTGAATAAATAAATAAAATAAAAATTAAAAAAAAAAGAATTTTCATGGCCAATATGTGATTTTAAAATAATTCCACTAAGACCTAGCATTTACCACTATTATTATATTAAATCTTTTTTTTTTTTTTTTTTTTTTTTTTTTTTTTTTTTTGCACAGGCAGAGTTAGACATTGAGAGAGAGAGACAGAGAGAAAGGTCTTCCTTTTTCTGTTGGTTCACCCCGCCACCAAGTGGCCGCTATGTCTGATGTGCTGCAGCCGGCGTGCTGTGCTGATCTGAAGCCATGAGCCAGGTGCTTCCTCCTGGTCTCCCATGCGGGCACAGGGCCTAAGGATCTGGGCCATCCTCCACTGCACTCCCAGGCCACAGCAGAGAGCTGGACTGGAAGAGGAGCAACTGGGACAGAATCCAGCGCCCCAACTGGGACTAGAACCCAGGGTGCTGGCGCCGCAGACAGAGGATTAGCCAAGTGAGCTGCGGCACCGGCCACTAGTGAATCTTTTTGATAGAAATCTCCATCAAAGTATATACTGAATGCATTGCCAAAGGAAAACTCAAAAATAAAGGAACAAATAAAAACCACAAAGAAATACAATGGCCAAAGTTTGGGAAGTGTGGTAAAGATTTATGTATGTGGGTTGGCACTGTGGTGTAGCGGTAAAGCCCTAACCTGCAGCACTGGGTATGAGTGAAACCACCAAAGAGTAATTAGTGTTAAGATGACTTCTCAGAATCTGTTAAGAGCATTCTTAAAACAAGAATAGAAGAGTGATTTATTAGGATTTGTTTATTTTCAGTCAGGATGCCGGGTTCCTAAGCAGAACAAAATAGGGGAGGTTTAGATCCAATGTGTCAAAGCCCGAGTAAGTAACCACTAAGCCCACAAAGGAGACAGCTCAGTCACAGGGGGTATCTGATATTCCTGCAGCTAGGCTGGATTCCTACAGCAGCCCGAGCACTCTAGCTGTTAGACGCATTTCTTACCTGAAGTAGGAATTAGATTTCTATTGATGCAACCTATACTTGTAATCCTGGCTTGAAACTAAATCAAACTCTGTAGACATATGGCAGTCTACTGTTGTCCATATTCTTTTAAACTGGATTTTTCACACTTTTCATATTAAGAAGTGGCACATAGTCACAAATGTTTATGTTAAGTATCTGTCATCTTGATATTGAGTAAAGCGTGGTGTTTCACAGCAGTTAGACAATTGTATTTCTGTGCCAGCAAAACTTCGTTGGATTTTCTGCCCATTCCTTACCAGCTGGGATACTTAATTTCACTCTCTCCACCACACCTCCTACACACACACTCATATTTGTTTGAGTATGTATGAGTGCACATGGGTACTCATACATATGTGTGAGTTTTTATTTCTACTGATTAAGAATGCTATAAAAATAAGACAATGCATGTAAAATGCTATATTCTTTGTCTTGGATGTATTAATAACTTGATGATTTTCACTTAGTATTATTTCTAAATGTCACACATATTACACCAAGATGACATTTTCTGAAAAAGTTATTATAACATACTTCAGAAGAGCAAATGTGTTTTGGTTGATGATTCTCATTCCCTGAAGATGTGATTATTTTAAAAATCTATCACCAAGTTTTATATTTTTAAGATGTCTTTGGTGTCATTGAGTCTCATTTACTGAAGGCCAGCGATTATTCCGAACATTGCAAGGGTATTTTTGCAGTTACCCTTGTCCATATATGATCAAAATGATCTCTAGGTTTTTCAGTGAGAAGTCAAGAAGAATTTTCTCCCTGGAAGCTTTTGGAGGAAAAATAGGAACCTTACATCTCTAAATTCAAAGGAAACAATACAGTTACAGTGAATATCATGTTCTTTTCCTTATTTGCCCAAACTTTTGAATGGATAATAAAATGCATAGAGGCTTTTTAATATCCCTGTCATTTGCAAGAAGCAAGTTGTGCTTTCTTTGTTCTCTTTCAATTTGATGCGCGGCTTCTCTTCAATTTTAAGCAGATTTAAATATGTTCACTAACTTGTAAAAGCAATGCTGACTGAGAAAGGGACTGCCCGCTCTTGTTGACTAAGGAATTATAATTTTGAGTTTCAGTAGATAAAGAGAATTAATTGAAAGCCAGGCTGCTTTTGAGACAAGCCAAATTATAGTATGGTTCACTTGATGGTTACTAATTTGCAACTTGAATGTTTCTTCATGGTGTATCCCTTCTCAACTGTAAATATCCTCATCTATTTTTATACATAAAATTGTTATAATTTTATATAATGAAGAATTTGCTTGTTGTGTATTCAAAAGCATGCCTCAGAGGTTGCAAAACTTAGCACAACTTTCAACAGATTCATGGAACTGGCAACAGGAAATTAGATTTTGAAGTTTAACCAGGAAAAGATGTTGTGATCAAACCTCCTAACTTTGGCCGGTGCCGCGGCTCACTAGGCTAATCCTCCGCCTAGTGGCGCCGGCACACCGGGTTCTAGTCCCGGTCGGGGCGCCGGATTCTGTCCCGGTTGCCCCTCTTCCAGTCCAGCCCTCTGCTGTGGCCAGGGAGTGCAGTGGAGGATGGCCCAGGTGCTTGGGCCCTGCACCCCATGGGAGACCAGGAGAAGCACCTGGCTCCTGGCTCCTGGCTTCGGATCAGCGCGGTGCGCCGGCCGCAGCGCGCCGGCCGCGGCGGCCATTGGAAGGTGAACCAACAGCAAAAGGAAGACCTTTCTCTCTGTCTCTCTCTCTCTCACTGTCCACTCTGCCTGTCAAAAAAAAAAAAAAAAAAAAAAAAAAAAAAAAAAAAAAAAACAACCTCCTAACTTTGAGCTTGGACCACTTGAGGGGTGATGAGCCAGTCCTTGCAGGTATAATTCAGGTGAGGAATTTGAAGAAGAGCATTTTGAACTGTCTGGGCGGTCCCTAAATCTGATGACTTTTACCCTTTAAAAGACACACAGCTGTAACCACGAGCTACAGAATCCAGCAGAATTCGGAAGAGGCAGGGAAAAGATCGTTCCTAGAAGCAGCAGCCCTGCTGCCATCTTGAATTCAACTGCTGGCCTCCAGAACTGTGGGAGAACACATTGATATCCTTGAAAGCCACCAATTTTGCACTATTATGTTATGACAGTCCTAGGCAACTGTCACAAGAATCACAAACAACTGTCACAAATACCTTGAATCATTAATATTTAATTTTTTAATTTATTTTGTTCATTTGAAAGGCATATGCACACACATACACACGGACAGAGACAGAGATAAATCCTGCATCCACTGGTTCACCACTCAAATGCCTACAACAACTGGGACTGGGGCAGGACACAGCCAGGGTTTGGGAACTCAGTCTAGATCTCCCATCGTCTGGTGGTTCTTAGCATTCTTTAGTTTGTGGCAACATTATTCCAATCGTTGCCTCTACGATTATATGGCTTCTCTCTCTCTCTCTCTCTCTCTCTCTCTCTCTCTCTTTCTCTCTCCTTCATGTTTCTCTTACAAGGACAAGTGTCATTTGACTTGGAGCCCACTTACTCAAAGATACTCTCCTCATTTCAAAATCCTCACCTGAATCACACCTGCAAGGAGGTTCATCACTCCTCTGCAACTGCAGCCTTCAAGGCAGGAGTCTAAATACTTGATCCATCACTTGATAACTCCCAGGGTGTGTATTAGCAGGAAGCTAAAGTCAAGAAGAGAGAAGGGATTCAAACCTGGGAACTCTGGTAGGCGATGCAGGCCTTCCAAGCTGCGTTTTAACCACTGTGCCAAATGCCTATCGTTTGGATTGCTAATCTTGAGAGTAGACTAGAAATTCTGTAGATGAAAGCCTGTTAAATGAGCTAGCAAAGCTTGATCATTACGTGCTCGGACATTCTTCTCATGGAACTATTTCTTTTGCGCCTTCCTTCTGCTTAGGGCAATGTCCTTATTTAACACATTGCTGCTCACAAAGAAGCAAGAGATGTGGACTGCCTGAAAACTTGCTGGTGCTCCTAAAATGGGTTAGAAAAATGTTGATGTTGGTGATATGTGAATCACAGAGTGACAGCCCACAAGAAAGGGGAGTGTTTCGAAAATGCTGCCAACACCACTTTTCCTTGATGTCCACAGGACATGGTGGATATTTTAATTATTGTAAGAGAAGTAGAAGATTCTTTTTAAATTAAGAAGACTCCTCCCTACCTCCAGCCGTTTTACTTAAATAAGAGAGAGCATTAGCGGAGGAGATCAGCCATAACAGTTGCAATGTTATCTTTTAAAGTATAATATATTCAATTGTATAAACACGTATTTTATGTCTACCACATGCCAAGTGAAATTCTGGATTCTGGGACTACAAACAGTCAACGAGGGTAAAATGTGTGTTCTGTGACCTTACATAATCTCCATTTTAGGTTAACATTCTTCAAGTTCAAGTTATTTCTTTATCTCCTTTGTTTTTAAGTTAGGTATAAAGAAAGCAGGTGGCTAGTATCATGCACCAAGTTTTCCACATTTGTTGTGTGTGTGTGTGTGTGTGTGTGTGTATGTTGTGGAAAATAAACAGAAGGTAAAACAATAGAAATATTCAGAAATGTGGAGGCCCTGTCCTAACTCACAATACATATGATAAAATATTTCTCTTGTATGGGAAACTGATTTCAGGGCTGGCATTATGGTGTAGTGGGTAAAACTGATGCCTGTAGTGTGGGCATCCCATGTGAGAGATGGTTCAAGTCCCAGTTGCTCCACTTCCACTCCAGCTCCCTGCTAATGCACCTGGGAAAGCAGGGTAGGATGAGCCAAGTCCTTGGACCACTGCATCCACATAAGGAGACCCAGAAGACGATCTTGAATTTGGCCTGGTCCACTCCAGCTGTTGAAACCATTTGGGGAGTGAACCAGAGGATGGAAGATCTCTCTCTCTCTCTCTCTCTCTCTCTCTTTCTCTCTCTCTGTCTCTGTCTCTCCTCTCTCTCTGTAACATTGCCTTTCAAATAATTAAAATAAATCTTTTAAAACAAGCAAGAAAGCAAGAAAACAAACAAAAACACTGATTCCTTTAGGTACATAGTTTGTTTCTTTTGGGGACAAGGTAAAAAAGCTAATAAGCCTTTGGGATTAAACATACTACATAAATGTAAGATTAAAGTCCTTTATCAACAGCAGCTTTGTAAGATCCTCTTTCAAATTAAATAAAGATGGAAAAGATCATAATATATCATGGTTGGAATATCCATCAAAAATAGGCAGAGTTATTCCATTTTTGGTCATTTATATTTGTACAGCCTTGAATTTCAGAGATTTCTAAATGCTTCTTAAAATGTAGTGCCATAAAGTCTTTACCTATGCCAATGTCTTGCAGAGTTTCCCAGATGTTCTCTAGTAATGTGATGGTATTGGATCATATTTAGGTCCTTGATCCATTCTGAGTGGATTTTTGTGTAAGGTGTAAGGTAGGGGTCTTGTTTCATACTTCAGCATGCAGAGATCCAGTTTTCCCAGCACTGTTTGTTGAAGAGATTGTCCTTGCTCCAGGGACTTATTTTAGCTCCTTTGTCAAAGACATGTTGGTTGTAGATGCATGGATTGATTTCCGGAGTTTATATTATTCCAGTGGTCTTCACATCTATTGTTTTTGTAAGTATCAGGCAGTTTTGATTATAATTGCCCTGTAGTATGTCTTACAATTTGGTATTGTGATGCTTCTGACTTTGTTTTGTTGTATAAGATTGCTTTAGCTTTTTGTCATCTCTTGTGTTTCCATATGAATTTTTCACATTTTTTTTCTAGATCTGAGAAAAATGTCCTTGATATTTTGTTTGGGATTGCATTGAATTTGTAAACTGCTCTTGGTAGTATGGACATTTTGATGATATTAATTCTTCCAGTCCATCAACACAGATTTTTTTTGTGTCTTCTTCTATTTCTTTCTTTAATACTTTATAATTTTTATTGTAGAGATCTTTGATATCTTTGGTTAAATTTATTCCAAAGTGTCTAACTTTTTTGTAGCTATTGTGAATGGGATTGATCATAGAAGTTCTTTCTCAGACATAGCATTGTCTCTGTATTCAAAGGCAATTGATTTTTGTCTGACAACTTTAAATCCTGCCACTTTACCAAAATCTTTTAGGAGTTCTAATTGTCTCTCAATGGAGTCTTTTGGTTCCCCTATAAAGAATCATGCCATCTGCAAATAGGGATAGTTTGACTTCATCCTTCCCAATTTGTATCCCTTTCATTTCTGTTTCTTACCCAATGGCTCTGGCTAAAGCTTCCAGGGCTCTATTTAATAGCAATGTGAGAGCTGGCATCCTTTTCTGCTTCCAGATATTAGTGGGAAGGCTTCCAACTTTTTGCTATTCAATAAGAGGCTGGCTGTGGGTTTGTCATAAATTGCCTTGATTGTGTTGAAGGATGTTCCTTCTATGCCCAATTTGCTTAAGGTTTTCTTCATGAAAGGATGCTGTATTCTATCAAATGCTTTCTCTGCATCTATTGAAATATTCATATTTTTAAAATATTTATTTGAAAGTCAGAGTTACACAGAGAGGGAAGGAGAGGCAGAGAGAGAAAGATGTTTCCATCCACTGGTTCACTCCCTAGTTGGCTGCAATAGCCAAAGGTCTGCCAGTTTGAATCTAGGATCCAGGAGCTTCTTCCGGTATTCCCCCGCCCCACAGGTGCAGGGGCCCAAGGACGTGGGCCATCTTCTGCTGCTTTCCCAGGTCATAGCAGAGAGCTGGATCAGAAGTGGAGCAGCCGGGACTAGAACCAGCACCCATATGAGATGCTAGTGCTTCAGGTGACAGCATTACCCACTATACCACAATGCTGTCCACAAATCATATGGTTTCTGTTCTTCCATTTGTTAATGTGATGTATCACATTTATTGATTTGTGAATGCTGAACCATCCTTGCATACCAAGGATAAATCCCACGTGGTCCCAGTAAATGATCTTTCTGATGTGTTGTTGGATTCGATTAGCTGGTATTTTGTAGAGGATTTTGGTATCTAATTTCATCAGGGATATTGGTCTGTAGTTTCTTTCTCTGTTGTTTCTTTTTCTGGTTTAGGAATTAAGGTAGTGCTGTATTCATAGAAGGAGTTTGGGGGGATTCTTGCTTTTTAATTGTTTTAAATAGCTTGAGAAGAATTGGAATTAGATCTTCTTTAAATGCCTAACAGAATTCAGTGGTGAAGCCATTTGGTCCTTGGCTTTTCTTTTTTGGAAAGATCTTTATTACTGATTCAATTTCTGTCTTGGTTTTTGGTCTGTTTAGGTTTTCTCTGTCTTCATGGCTCAATTTTGGTAGATTGTATGTGTACAAGAATCTATCCATTTCTTCTATATTTTCTGACTTGTTGGCATAGAATTCTTTGTAGTAATTCCTGATGATTCTTTGTATTCTGTGATATCTGTTGTTACAGTTCTTTTTCCATCTCTGATTTTATTGATCTGGATCTTCTCCATCTTTTTTTTTTGTTAGTTGGTCCAATAGTGTATCAATTTTATTTTTTCAAGTAACTAGCTCTCCATTTCACTGATCTTTTGTATTTTTTGTTTCAGTTTTGTTTATTTCTTCTCTAATTTTAAGTATTTCTTTCCTTATTCTAATATTGGATTTGGTTTGTTGTTGTTTTTCTAGGTCCTTGAGATGCGCTGATAGCTCATTCATTTGGTGCTTTCCAATTTCTTGAAGTAAGTGCCAACTGCTATAAACTTCCCTCTTAACACTGCCTTTACTGTATCCTTTAAGTTTTGGTGTGTTGTATTGTCGTCTTCATTCATTGCCAGAAATTTTTTTGATTTCCATTTTTTAAAAAGATTTATTTATTTATTTGAAAGTCAGAGTTACACAGAGAGAGGAGAGACAGAGAGAGAGAGAGGTCTTCCATCCGCTGGTTCACTCTCCAATTGGCTGCAATAGCTGGAGCTGTGCTGATCCGAAGCCAGGAGCCAGGAGATTCTTCCGGGTCTCCCACGCAGGTGCAGGGGCTCAAGGACTTGGGCCATCTTGTACTGCTTTCCCAGGCCATAGCAGAGAGCTGGATAAGAACTGGAGCAGCCGGGACTAGAACTGGTGCCCATATGGAATGCCGGTGCTTCAGGCCAGGGCATTAACCCACTGAGCCACAGTGCCGGCCTCTTGATTTTTCTTTTGATTTCTTCTGGGAACCACTATTCATTCAGTATCGTGCTGTTCAGTCCTCATGTGTTTGCATGTTCTAGAGATTCTTGAGTTCTTAATTTCTAGCTTCATTCCATTGTGGTCAATGGAAGACAGTCTGGAGATAAATCAGAAAGCTGAAAATAGATTAACCATTTGGCCCAGCAATCCTACTCCTGGGAACTGACCCAAGGGAAGTGAAATCAGCCTGTGAGTTATCTGTACCCCCATGTATATTGCAGCTCAGTACACAATAACTAAGATATGGAATCAACCGAGATGTCCATTAACTGATGACTGGATAAAGAAAATGCAATATATATACACTTCGGAATACTACTAAGCCATTAAAAGTAATGCAAACCTGACTTTTGCAACAAAATGTATGCAACTGGAAACCATTCTACTTGGTGAAATAAGTTAGTCCCAAATAGACAAATACCAAAGGTTTCCCTGCTCTGTGGTAACTAATAGAGTACCAAAAATGTGATGTATAGGAATGAAATTTACAGTTTGAGATTTGATGACTGCTTACAGCTCTTATCTCTGCTTTTGAGGAACAATGTTTTATTCTTACTATTTGTTGAACTCTTTGCTAAGTGTAGGATTAATTTTTTATTTGATTTTTAAACTTTTATTTAATAAATATAAATTTACAAAGTACAACTTTTGTGTTATAGCGGCTTTTTCCCCCATAACTGCCCTCCGACCCACAACCATCCCATCTACCACTCTCTCTCCCATCCCATTCACATCAAAATTCATTTTTAATTATCTTTATATACAGAAGATCAATTTAGTATATACTAAGTAAAAATTTCAACAGTTTGCACGTAGGGTTAATCTTACAAGTACCAGGTAAACTCAGAGTAAATCATTGTAACAATTAAGAGAAAAAATAAGACAGGGAAGGAAGGGTGGGAGTGTGGGTGGGAGGAGGGTAGTGTGGAAAGTATCACTATGTTCCTAAATCTGTATCTGTATATAAGAAATACATGAAATTTATATACCTTAAATAAAATAAAAAAATAAAATATTAATAATACATCATATTAAAAAAGAAGAATCAGGCTGGAAGCATCACAATACCAGACTTCAAATAATCCTACAAATCTGTTATAACTAAAACAGCATGGTACTTGATGAAACACAAACATACGCCTCAGCCATTCAAGCTCATTACCCAAAAGAGAGATAGGATTGGAATTTATTCCTTAGCCCTGAATTTCAATTCGCTCTCACTCCATGTTGTCTTTATAACCCACGCCAGCATTTCTTCGCAGATTCAGAAGCCTGGCGGCCCAAACTTGAGAGACCTATATGGAGGAATTCACCTCCACCTGCTGCCTGCTAGCACCTCCCCCACCCCTAGTCCACCTAAGATATAAAAAAGCCCAGCGCCTGGGGTCTGGGCCTTCTGTGACATGTTTGGTCAGTGTGTGCTCTGGCAGTTGGCCATCCACCTCTGCGGATTTATTTACTCTGAATAAATTTGGCCTGGCTGTGAGTTTGTATCCTGTCTCCTCTCTGTTCTGAGTTCCTTTTTCTTATGTTTGGTGCCCTGTGTGGGGAGGCACCAATCTGTCCCCCTTTTTCTTACAATTATGGCATAAAAAACTGATCAATGGAACGGAATAGAGAGCCCAGAAATTAATCCACATACATACAGCCAACTGACGGTTGACAAAGCTGCTCAGTGGTATAATGATAATCTCTTCAATAATTGGTGCTGCCCAAACTGTATATGTAAATATACATACACACAGTTATCTATACTATATATGAATATTTATGAATGAAATTAGATCCATACCTCTCACCATATAAAAAAATCAACTCAAGGTGGATCAAAGACCTAAATATAATACCTGAGACTATGAAGTTGCTGGAAGAAAACAGAGAGGAAACATTCTAAAACACTGGTGTAGGGAATGACTTCTTGGACAAGACCCCAAAAGCACAGGCATCAACAAAACTAAACAAATGGGGGTCTATCCAACTCAGAAACAGAAAAGGAATTCGGCAAAGGCAGAAAGCTGGGGTCAAAGGTGGCAAAGGAAATAGCAGGGCGTCATGCACTCATAACATAACATGGAAGTAAGCTGCACATGGCATAAAAATAAGGGCACAAATAAAATGTACCTCCCTAGTTTTGGGCAGTGTGAGCCCAGCTAATATCTGACAATAGAGATTAATTACTATAGTCTCTTGACTCCCCTTAACTTTGAAAAATTCAACCATTAGCAAGAATTTCTTTTCATAAATTGTGTGAGAATATATATTTTTTTCAAGGATGGTTTATGCCAAGAACTCAGTAAAGAGCCCAACTACACCAAAATTCCTGCCCCACAAACATTATTCTTAACAGTGAAATTTGAAATGTATTCTCTATTTTAACGTTGATACATAACATTGTACATATTTATCATATACAACATGATTTTTGAGGTATATACATCATGGAATGGTAAAAATCTAGCTAATGAATATATGTATTACCTCACATAGTTAAAATTTTTGTGTGTTGAACACTTAACATCCACTCTTTTCAGAATATCCTATATTGTCATTAGCTGGAGTTACTATACAGTAGATTTCTTGAAGTTATGCCTACGACTACATTTGTCCTTTGACCCCAGGTTTCCTCTCCCAACTGTATATCCTTTGATGACCATCATCCCATTCTGTTCTTCTAAGAGATAAACTTTTTAGATTCCACCTATAAGCCCCACACATTGCTGTCATCCTTCATGTTCATTTAGTTTCCCATGATGCTGGCAATGGCACTCCCACTTCTCATTGACACTAGTTTCCAAGCCCCTCCTCTTGGCTTATTTCCATGTCCGTTTTATTTCCCTCTCCCGTTGGGATAGAAATCCCCTCCTGAAGAGGTTATCAGATTGGATGGCAAAGGCAGGTTTGTCAGTTCTTCTCTTTGGTTCTTAGCACCACATAGTGGCAGGAAATGACTTCAGACTTCCCTTTTTCTCTCTCAACAAGCAAATGCAGTGTTGTCATCAGTCTTCCTAGTGCTAGAATCTCATTCACTCTTTCTCTGCCTCTCCAGTCACTTGCAACAGAATTTTATCAGCTTCAACTCCAGTGTTGTGATTTTCTTCCTTATGACTTTTACTATATACTATATATTGGCCTATCTTATTCTCATTCTGGAAAGGGGCATAAAAAACATATGGGGCTTTACAAGTTTTAAAAGCTTGACATTATAGACCTAGCAAATCTGTGCTGACTCTTCAATGGCATCAAAAGATAATTTAAATTACATCTAAGATAGCATGCTATTTCTGGAATATGTTCCTACTTTGCTTATCATTTTATAGAGGTGGCAATTAATCAAATGCAAGTGCTTATGACACTCAAAAGATTTAAAGAAAATTGTGGTTTTTGCTATGTGGCATTGTGGGACCTATTTTTTTTTAAGCATTAATAGATTTATCCCTAAATTAAGTGATTACATTTCCTAATAAATGCCTACTCTTGGGCCGCCATATCCATGGGATCTGCAACCAAGAATTCACCAATTAGGATCAAAATTTTTTTTGTCTTATTAAAAGTCATTTGAAATATAATTTTAGGATTTTCCTGAATGTGCCTTTGTAACTTTTTGTTAAAATGCTAGGTAATGTATGTACTATCTACAAGAAAAAAAATCAGTTTTTGTGGATAATATATTTTAAAATTCTATTAATGGTTAATATATAATGTATTTTATATATCTATGCATATATATATATATATATATACAGAGAAAGAGAGAACGAGTACATGTGTGTCATATACACAATTTTAAACCCATAATGATACTTCCTCCCTCCTTCCTTCCTTTCCTTCTTTTTCCTTTGAATTTTTGAGATAACTGCTTTTAATTTACTTTATAGTCACACAGTTACTCCTCCACTAAGTACAGAATTCAACAAGCAGAATGCAGAAAGACCACAGTTCTGTAGGAGCATAAACACCAAACGAATCCCGTGACAGGTCTACATGCCATACTCATTGGAATCTTTTTCTTACTAGTCCCTAAATAATATGGTAACAACTATTTTTACAGCATATATCTCGTATCAGATAAGTGATCTATTGATGATCACCAATATAAGAGAGAATTGAGTAGGTTATATACAAACAATACCGCACTATGTACGAGACTTGACTATCTGCAGAGTTTGGTATCTGTGGGGGTCATAGAACCAATCCCCCACAGATACTGAGTGACAACGGCTTGAGTATGTCACATCCTGCAGCCAGACTGCAAAAGGTGGCTGCAAAACCCGCACTACAACTCTGTTGACACAAGTTGTGAGGTTGTGACCTTCCAGTGGATGCACGGCAGGATGTCTGAGACTAGAACAGGGTCTGTCTACTGCTTGCTGATTTTCTTTTGAAGTGAAGGTCCCGAGGAAATGAATCTACCATGGAAAAGAACTTCCCAAGGCAAGTTGGCAATTATTCATCTGCACTGTTTTATAAACACAAAGAAAAAGTCAGTACTTCATCTTTTTTCTTTTTTCATGCAACGAAATTCATCATGTTTGAGTAATTTTGCAATAAGTTCAAGGCAATGGATATTATATAATATTATATTATATATAATTATATTATATATTACATAATATATATTATGTATTATAAGCAGTTATTTGATACAATTTAATTGTCATTAGGAAGAATTTAGTTTAGTGATTTACGGTATGTACTTTTATGCTATAAAAACCTGGTTTGAATTCTGGAAATGCCACTTAGCTTTCTATTGTGAAAGTAAGCTATTTATAGTTTAATGTTGTTTCTCTCATCTGTAAAATCAGAGATCATTCCACCAATACTACTATTATGTTAGTGGATTACAAAGCGATTAAGCAATTAATACCCTACAATTATGGTGCTTTATAAGGTTTCCTGATACGTAGTGAATTAGTTTTAGGTAGCAGTATTTAGTTTAAATATCTAGACAAAGTTTTCATGTATTTGGAAAATTTAGTGGTTGAATATATATATATATACACATATATATATCTCATAAAATTAAAACTAGTAACACTCAAAAAGATGTTTGAAATTTGAGAAAACTGACATTCAGCACAGCTAAATTACGTATTTAAGATCACACAGTGCATTAGAGTCAATACAGAGACTTGCATCAAGTTTTCCACCTCCCTGTAAAGTATATTCTCTTCAAAAACCTGCTGATTTATCTTGAATTCATTCTTTCCGGCTAAGGTTGCTAGAATCAGCAAATTTAGATGACAAGCAACTTTTTAGTTTAGTCATGTAGCATGCAACATTTACGACATACTTAAAAATACTAAAAATAGTATGAAAATATGCAACACTGCAAATTAAAAAATTGCGATTTTTTTTAAACTTTTATTTAATGAATATAAATTTCCAAAGTACGACTTATGGATTACAATGGCTTCCCCCCCATACCGTCCTTCCCACCCACAACCCTCCCCTTTCCCACTCCCCCACTCCCTCTCCCCTTCCATTCACATCAATTCATTTTCAGCCGGCGCCGCGGCTCACTAGGCTAATCCTCCGCCTAGCGGCGCCAGCACACCGGGTTCTAGTCCCGGTCGGGGCGCCGGATTCTGTCCCGGTGCCCCTCTTCCAGGCCAGCTCTCTGCTGTGGCCAGGGAGTGCAGTGGAGGATGGCCCAAGTCCTTGGGCCCTGCACCCCATGGGAGACCAGGATAAGTACCTGGCTCCTGCCATTGGATCAGCGCGGTGCGCCAGCCACAGCGCGCCAGCCGCGGCGGCCATTGGAGGGTGAACCAACGGCAAAGGAAGACCTTTCTCTCTGTCTCTCTCTCTCACTGTCCACTCTGCCTGTCAAAAAAAAAAAAAAATTCATTTTCGATTATCTTAATATACAGAAGATCAGCTTAGTATACATCAAGTATGGATTTCAACAGTTTGCTCCCACACAGAAACATAAAGTGAAAAATAATAGATGATTTTTTTTTAAACGATGATGAAATCAGAGCAGACCTATTGTCATGTTTAATCCCAGTGAGAGTCAAGTTGGGAATTGATAATTTCTTTTCTTTTCTTTTCTTTTCTTTTTTTTTTTTTTTTACAGAGGATCAGTTTAGTATGCATTAAGTAAAGATTTCAACAGTTTGCACCCCCATAAAAACACAAAGTGAAATATATTGTTTGAGTACTCGTTATAGCATTAAATCTCAATGTACAGCACATTAAGGATAGAGATCCTACACGAGGAGTAAGTGCACAGTGACTCCTGTTGTTGACTTTACCAATTGACACTCCTGTCTATGGCATCAGTAATCTCCCTATGCTCCAGTCATGAGTTTCCAAGGCTATGGAAGCCCTCTGAGTTCTCCGACTCTTATCTTGTTTAGACAAAGTCATAGTCCAAGTGGAGGTTCTCTCCTCTCTTCAGAGAAAGGTACCTCCTTCTTTGATGACCTGTTCTTTCCACTGGGATCTCACTCGCAGAGATCTTTTGCCAGAGTGTCTTGGCTTTCCATGCCTGAAATACTCTCATGAGCTTTTCAGCCAGCTCCGAATGCCTTTAGGGCTGATTCTGAGGCCAGAGTGCTATTTAGGACATCTGCCATTCTATGAGTCTGCTGAGTATCTCACTTCCCATG
Organism: Oryctolagus cuniculus; assembly: GCF_051225735.1. NCBI lineage: Eukaryota > Metazoa > Chordata > Mammalia > Lagomorpha > Leporidae > Oryctolagus > Oryctolagus cuniculus. The sequence goes on along the minus strand of NC_142874.1, from coordinate 9,867,184 downwards.
TTGGATCACTCTCCCCTTTATTTATTCTATCGGTTAGTGTTAGCAGGTACTAGACTTGCCTATGTGCTCCCTTTGACTCCCAGTCCCTTCACCATGACCAACTGTGAACTGAAACTGATCACCTGGAACAGTGAGATGGCATTGGTACATGCCACCTCGATGGGATTGAATTGGAATCCCCTGGTGTGCTTCCAACTCCACCACACACACTAAACATTGTTGTTTATAGGAAATGCAAATTGACCTGAGCATCCTGACATCTTTGGTCCGGCAATCATGTGTTCCTCATTAGTGTTTTAGAGACAATTTTAAGTTTCATATTAATTTCTTCTACCCTTGGAAATCATAGTCCGTTTTTCAGCCATGTGTATTGTCTGCAAAACGTTTGTATGTAAGGTATATTGATGGCCAGCGCCACGGCTCACTAGGCTAATCCTCTGCCTGTGGCGCCTACACTCCGGGTTCTAGTCCCGGTGGGGGCGCCAGTTCTGTCCAGGTTGCTCCTCTTCCAGTCCAGCTCTCTGCTGTGGCCCAGGTAGGCAGTGGAGGATGGCCCAAGTTCTTGGGTCCTGCACCTGCATGGGAGACCAGGAGGAAGCACCTGGCTCCTGGCTTCGGATCGGCGCAGCGCACTGGCCGTAGCGGACGTTTGGGGGGTGAAGCAATGGAAGGAAGACCTTTCTCTCTCTCTCTCTCTCTCTCACTGTCCACTCTGCCTGTAAAAAAAAAAAAAAAAAAAAAAAGGTATATTGGTATACTAGATCTTCATTAACCCATATGAAATCCAGGATTGTTACTTTTCTGCTCCTGTCTCATTGTCACCACACACACACACACACACACACACGTGCACACAATTATTCCCTTCTTGTTATATTGTCCATGCTTATCTAAGACATTACAGTAGACTACACAAGATCATCTTCTAATTGAGATTATATGTGGACTTTATGATCCAAGTGGTTATGCACAGGAAAAGCCAGATGAGCAGAACACTCTTGGTAACTTAGAGATGAATCCAGATGACGCCTCCCGCTTTGGTCAGCCCTGGCTGCTGTCCTCGTATTGGCGCCAATGTAGCACTTTTCCTGCCAAACTCAAGTACAAAACCCCTGAAGTGGGTTCAGCCAGTTCATTGACTGGGCCAGGTGGGTGCAGGATGATGCCAAATGGATTGGCTCCCCCGTCCTTCCAGGATGCAACTCTGAATGCTACCTCCCATCAGAAGCCACCAGAGGAGAGCACCCTAGGGAATGTAATTGTCTTGGACTTGAATGTGAACTTTGCACTGCTCCCAGGAACCACCCATAGTGCCCAAGCTAAAGATTTATTTCAAAGATTTTTAGAGAAAATTGCTTTCTTTTGTTGTCTTTTTTTTCTTTTTCTTTTTCTTTTTTTTTTTTTGACAGGCAGAGTGGACAGTGAGAGAGAGAGACAGAGAGAAAGGTCTTCCTTTGCCGTTGGTTCACCCTCCAATGGCTGCCGCGGCTGGCGCGCTGCGGCCAGCGCACCGCGCTGATCCGATGGCAGGAGCCAGGTACTTTTCCCGGTCTCCCATGGGGTGCAGGGCCCAAACACCTGGGCCATCCTCCACTGCACTCCCTGGCCACAGCAGAGGGCTGGCCTGGAAGAGGGGCAACCGGGACAGAATCCGGCGCCCCGACCGGGACTAGAACCCGGTGTGCCAGCGCCGCTAGGCGGAGGATTAGCCTAGTGAGCCGCGGCGCCGGCCTCTTTTTCTTTTTTTTTGACAGGCAGAGTGGACAGTGAGAGAGAGAGACAGAGAGAAAGGTCTTCCTTTGCCGTTGGTTCACCCTCCAATGGCCGCTGCGGCCGGTGCACCGCGCTGATGCGATGGCAGAAGCCAGGTGCTTCTCCTGGTCTCCCATGGGGTGCAGGGCCCAAGCACTTGGACCATCCTCCACTGCACTCCCTGGCCACAGCAGAGAGCTGGCCTGGAAGAGGGGCAACCGGGACAGAATCTGGCGCCCCGACCAGGACTAGAACCCGGAGTGCCGGCACTGCAGGCGGAGGATTAGCCTAGTGAGCAGCGGCACTGGCCAACTTTCTTTTGTTAAATAAGAACTTTCACCCCCCTCAGTTAAGGAGGAGCTGGCCAGCAAATCATTAGACAGTTCACACAACTGCATTAGCAGAGTTTTTGGTCTCAGATTTTCAACAGCATTTTTCATTTGTTTCACATGGTCATAGAACTTATAAAAACTGAGGAGGAAAATGAATGCATTTTCACTCAGAATTGTTCTTTTCGCCCAAGGATTAGTTTGTTCACACATTATCAAAGCAGTCATCCCTCAGCCTTCACAGTGCATTTTGGGATGTGAAACGGTGTCTTCTCAGATCTGGGAACCCTTTGATCATCTTATACTGTCTCCTACAAAAATAGGAAACTATCAAGGTGGTTGTCACTCAGATGAACTCTGGGAATTCCAGGTGATTTCACTGGGCAAAATGCTCACAAGCTAAGATTAGATAACATAAACATTATTGAGAAATAATGTAGTTATTAATAAAGGAATCAGCTTGTGAATTTAGATGCCTGGATTCTATTTGTAGGCATTCTGGTCGCATGGCTAACTGTGCTTTGGCCATATATCTTTGATTTATTCAGTCTTTTAATTACAAAGTAGGGAGTGTAGGCTAATATTAATGACTATAGTTAGACTCTTTAAGGATATAGATGAATTATTGTCATCCTTATTACCACCATTTGATGAAATCTGCCAAGTTATATTGCTGCTCTATTGTTAAAATATATTCTGATTCCTGTCATATTATTTAAAGATACTTTAAGTCATTCATTCGAGAGGGAGAGAAGAGAGCAAGAGTGTTTCCATCTGCTGGTTCACTCCCGAGTGCTCAGGAGCCAGAAATTGAATCCTGGTCTCCTCTGTGGGATACAGGATCCAATCACCTGAGCCATCCCCATCGCCTCACGGTGTCTGCATTGGCAGGAAGCTGGAGGCAGGAGCCAGAGCTGGGCATTGAACCCAGGCACTCCCACAGGGGACTCTGTGTCTTAAGCAGAACCTTAACCGCAAGGCTGAATGCCTGCCCCTGTATTTGGATTCTAACTTAAAAAAATTCTTTAACCTCATTCACTGCTGCTTTTCTGGTACAATAACTTTATCTGGTGCAGAAATTATTGCATTAGGGTCCTCGGCATCCTCCTGTCTTACATCTTCACCTGTGGTCAACCTTTAATTGCTTCTCTACGAATTTTCATTTAAGTTATACATGTTTCATGGATTTCATATACACAGATTTGGGAACATAGTGATACCTCCCCCCTTACCCTCCCTCCCGCCCAAGCTGTAACCCTTCTTCCTCCTCCCTCTCCCATTCCCACTTTTAATTTTTACAGAGATCTACTTTCAGTTAGGAATCAGATCATGCCACCTGTGCTGTAGCTTCCCACAGCATTCTGAGTAAAAGCCAAGATGCTGACAACATCTTATCCATAGAGCCCTTCTCCTGGCCTCTGCTGATTGCTACAGCTGTCACACCTCTTCTTCAGGTGTCAGGTTCTTTTTGGTTGTTGTTTTAAAGATTTATTATTTTATTTATTTGAAAGTGTTACGGAGAGAGGTAGAGGCAGAGAGAGAGAGGCCTTCCATCTGCTGCTTCACTCCCCAGATGGCCACAACAGCCGGAGCTGTGTCCATCCAAAGCCAGGAGCCAGGAGCTTCCTCTGGGTCTCCCACATGGGTCAGGAGCCCAAGGACTTGGACCATCTTCTACTGATTTTCCAGGCCATAGCAGAGAGCTGGGTTGGAAGAGGAGCAGCCGGGACTAGAACCAGCACCATATGGGGTGCTGACACTGCAGGCCAGGGCTTTAACCCACTGCACCACAACACCAGCCCTCCCCCACCCCACCTTTTTTTTTTAAAGATTTATTATTTTATTTATTTGAAAGACAGAGTTACAGAGAGAGGTAGAGACAGAGAGATAGAGAGAGAGAGAGCAAGAGGTGTCAGGTTCTATCAGCCTTGGGCCTTTGCATCTACCCTCTCCTCTGCTTGAAATTCTCTTCTTACCTTGGCTTATCCTCTCAGCTTTTTTGGAGATTTTTTTTTTTTGAATTCTCATCTTTTTAAACATTACAGTCCTGTACACCCCACACTCCATTTCCGCCTGGCTGATTATTCTCTTGATAGTACTTACCACTTTCATCCTATAAATGTGACCACTTGTTTATTCTCTTTCCATAGAAGTATTTAGTATCTACTAGGACAGTAACTAGGTACCCCCAAAAGTCTAAGATGTACCTCCAAAGTAATTATGGACCACCAAAGTCTAAGATACTACCTAGCACATTGTAGGTTCTGAGTACATATTTGTTGAAGAAAATAGTGGAAGGATGAGTGAACATATGAACAATGAATAGAATATAGGTGGCACTTTATAGAGTATTATGTTCAAACCTTCCAAATAAGGCTAGTAAGGAGTTTAACAGCTTGATTTGGGAGCTAATAAGAAACAAGCTGAAAATTTAAGTCAGTTTCAAAATTACACTCAACTTGTAGCTGTCTGGCTTCAAAGTTCATGTATTTTCTCTACTTGCCGTATGTTTTCACTGAGATAATATATGATAGGTAGCCTGAAAAAGATAAAGTATTATCCTGAATGCAAAATAATATGCAGTTAAGTACAAGGATCCTGTCTTCTGGGGAATTGAAAAATAAGCCAAGATAATTTATTTTTTTAAAAAAAGTTCGTCCTGGGGCGGCGCTGTGGCTCCCTTGGTTAATCTTCCACCTGCGGTGCCAGCATCCCATATGGGCCCCGGGTTCTAGTCCTGGTTGCTCTTTTTCCAGTCCAGCTCTCTGCTGTGGTCCGGGAGTGCAGTGGAGGATGGCCCAAGTGCTTGGGCCCTGCACCCGCATGGGAGACCAGGAGAAACAACTGGTTCCTGGCTTCGGATCAGCACAGCGTCGGCCGTAGCGGCCACTTGGGGGATGGACCAAATAGACCTTTCTCTCTGTCTCTCTCACAGTCTAACTCTGCCTGTCAAATAAAAAAAAAAAAGTTCGTCCTTTATGTAAAATTGGACACATCACTATCCAAGTCCATAAAATGCATATAAAATTACCAAATGTAATTTTCTACTAGCCTGGCTGTGGAGCCCTTTTAACTCCTTTTTCTTGCTTCTTTGTGACATGTCTCAACTTTGGTTGCAAAGGAAAAGTGAGCAAGAAGAGTGGTAAAGTTTTTTTTTTTTTTTTTTTTTTTGACAGGCAGAGTGGACAGTGAGAGAGAGAGACAGAGAGAAAGGTCTTCCTTTGCCATTGGTTCACCCTCCAATGGCCGCCATGGCCGGCGCACTGCGCTGATCCAATGGCAGGAACCAGGTGCTTCTCCTGGTCTCCCATGGGGTGCAGGGCCCAAGCACCTGGGCCATCCTCCACTGCACTCCCTGGCCATAGCAGAGAGCTGGCCTGGAAGAGGGGCAACCGGGACAGAATCCGGCGCCCCGACCGGGACTAGAACCTGGTGTGCCGGCGCCGCTAGGCGGAGGATTAGCCTAGTGAGCCGCGGCGCCGGCCAAGGTAAAGTTTTAAAGTGTTAAAGTTTATATACTGAAGCATCTTTAGACCATTTCCTGTGGAATCCACACTGGACATACACTTTCCATGGACAGTTATAAATATAACTTTTTCCCTTATGTGTTTCAGAAAGACTCTAAGTTTGAATCTGGCAAAGGGCAGGGCAATAATGACTTTTAGGGTACAAGATGATATAATTCAGTGTATTCCAGACTTACCTTACTCACTTACTGCTTTCACGATTCTTTTGCTTAATTGCATTCAAACCATATTATTGTTTACTTAACACTTAAATTTTTAAAAAAGATTTACTTATTTGTTTGAAAGTCAGAGTTACAGAGAAGGAGAGAGAAACACACACACACACACAGAGATGTTCCATTCACTGGTTCACTCTTCAGATGACTGCATCGTATGGGGCTGGGCCAGGCTGAAGCCAGGAGCCAAGAGCTTCCAGAAGGCCTCCCACATGGATGGTAGGGACCCAAACACTTGGACCATCTTTTGCCGCTTTTGCCAGGCCATCAGCTGGGAGCTGGATGAGAGTAGAGAAATTGGACTCGAACTGGTGCCCATATGGGAAGCTGGTGTCGCAGGTGGTAGCTTAACCTATTTTACCACAATGCCAGCCCCTTAAATTTAATTTAACAGTTAAATTTAAACACACATATAATTTATCTAAGCAGTGACATTATGGATTCATGATGCCAGTCATTGTTTCTCTAATACATATTCATAAATTAGTACATATGACATAATAAATAAAAATCAATTTTTTAAAGATTTATTCATCGATTTGAAAGTCAGAGTTACATAGAGAGAGAAGGAAGTGGGGGTGGGTTCTCTATCTGCTGGTTCACTCCCCAGTTGGCCACAATGGCTGGAGCTGGGCTGATCCGAAGCCAGGAGTCAGGAGCTTCCTCCTGGTCTCCCACGTGGATACAGGGGCCCAAGGACCTGGGCCTTCTTCTACTGCTTTCCCAGGCCATAGCAGAGAGCTGGAAGTGGAGCAGTCAGGACTCGAACCGGCACCCATATGGGATGCCTGCATTGCAGGCAGCGACTTTACCTGCTACACCACAGTGCCGGCCCTAAAATCTTAAATTTTATAAAGCCTATCCACTTACCAGTGGAAGTGGTTTAGTTTTTCACACATGAGGTATGCATTTCATACTAGAATAGAATACATTAATGTTCTAAGAATCATCGAGAAAATCCACATAATTAAAATGCTTGCAAGATGCTCTGTGTGCCACACAGCCATAAGGTCCAGGTGAACAAATACATATTTTGGTTGCATACCAAAATGCTTGAGGACTAAAAAGAAAGTTTCTGCTAAAGCAAAATATTTCTTTCAAAAATTTAGGCCTGGTATACAAGAAGAATTCTGAAAATGTATCAAATATTAAGTTTTGATTATTATATTTCTAAGGAAAAATGTTAGCCTTCAAAAACAACTGTCTTCAAGGAACGGCAGCCTTCCTGCCCCAGTGCTTTCCATCTGGTCCTTTGTTTGGTTATGCTGGGAACAACTGACCTTTCATTATTGTTACATAGGAATCTGCATTCTCCATAGGACTGTGAACTTTCAAAATCTTCCTTGCCTTAAGTGTTTCTCATGCATTTGTTGCTATTAAATGTGCTCCTTGATATTTGGCTTTCAAATCACTCCTATTTCTGACCTGTCAGATTCTTTTTATTTCAGTTTCCTGCTTTGCTAACTGATCTGTGCATTCATTATCTTCTCATTTCTTAATCCTCCTTTGTTTCTGATGTGACCGACTTGTCAATCATAAGCCCAGGGTAAAATTGGCCTTTGAATTTCATGTTTCTGATTCTGTGTTGTCAGCATTGCCCGAGGAAAACCATACTGCTTGGTTCCAAAACAAATTGAAACCCTTTTTCGGTTTCTTCTTTCCACACAGAATAGCAATCTTTTCACCCAATCAATATCAGATTCTTTACAGTCACTGTCAATATTTTCCCCTCTTGTGAGAATTATAGATGACCCTATGCTTCCATGAAGATCCTAAATAACAACTATGACAAAATATAAGCAGGTGAGTGATATCATCAGGGAACTGGGATTGAGATACAATAATTCACTCTTCTTGGATTATGGTCAGCTAGGATTAGACTTAAGCTAAGTCTCACACAAGATGAAAGTATAAAGTCTATGAGACATTAGAGGAGCTAAGCAGGAGAGTTCCAAAATTATGAATAAAAAGAAGGACCCCAGAGTGATAAGGTGAGCACTACAATCCAATTCCATGTGGCAAGTAAGGCAGGAAAAACCACTGAGCTATAACCACAAGGCACTTCACCCTTCGATTTGCAGCTCCTATCATCACATGTATGGTTTGAAATTCTCAACCCGTGAATGCAACTTGAAATGGCTGAAGAATGTAGCGACCTTCAGGCCTGAGAGAAGTGGTTATGAATCAAGAAAAATCTATGGGGACCTTCTGGCAATGTTCTATTTCCTGAGCTGAGAGGTGATTGTTCTCTCTAAACTATTATTTACATGATACATTTAAAAATTGTAAGTGCTATATCTCACAATGAAAAAGGTGACCTGGAATTCATTCTTGTAGACATAGGACAAAGTCTTTTATTTGGAGACTATTCAAAGGAAGTGATGTTAATGGGAAGAAGTTTTAGTGAAGCTGAAAAGTAAATAAAATAGGTATACAAACAATTGAACATATACAGTACATTTTTAATGTTTATTTTAATGTATGAAGGAGAGAGAGAGAGAGAGAGAAAGAGAGAGAGAATGAATCTTCTACCTGCTGGCCCACCTCTAAATGTCCACAATAGCTAGAGCAAGGCCAGGGCCAAGCTCAAACAGGAACCTGGAACTTTATCTGGGTCTCCCATGTGGGCGACAGAAGCCCCAGCACCTGTTCCCCAGGGTGCACCGACAGGAAGCTAGATTGGAAGCTGAGGAGCTGGGATCACAGCTGGCACTCTGACACGGTGTGTGGGTGTCCCCTGTGGCAGTTTAACCCTATGTGCAACAAAGCCTACCCCAATTATCTTACTTTTGTGGGGAAGAACTGTCTTACCAAATAGTTTAAAGGATTAAATAAAGGCATATTAGGGTCAAGTAACCAAAGATGAGGGCTAAACTATGTATGACTGGTAATTTTTTTTAAGTGGGAAAGAAAAATTTCTGTTAAGAAGAGGAATTTTAGAATGCATGATTAAAGGAGACTAGAGGGTTACCTACTCAGATATCTAAGGATACTAACCCCATGGTCATCATCAACTTTTTCTCTGTCTTCTATAATACAAGTAAAATTGAAATAAAACACTTTCATGAATTCTCATTATTATTTCCAAACAGATTGCAGATATGATGAAAGTCTTATTTAGAAATTTTGAATGTGCTCCAAGGGGCGAGAAATGTTTCAGACGATTTTAGCACCAAGGGGCTTACATGGAAAAGATAAAAATGCAAGGTAGGTACAAACATAATGGCTGATTTTACTACTGCTGATTTTGTCTTTCAGCTCCTTAATGTACAACTATGCAACTAAGTCCTTTATTACAGTATATCAGAATTAAGTAAGATGCTTATTCTCACTGGACACCTTGCTAACTGTATTTTTAAACAAATAAGCAGAAATATATATGAAACATATACTAGTGGGAGACTGAAAATTAAATAAGCATGTAAATAAGCATGTAAAGCAAAAAATAAAAAGGACTAAAATAAGAATAAAAAATTCAGTCCATCATCCCAACTTTGACATTAGCTCCAACTTTAGACTTAGAGTCTATGGATATGATATCTTCATGTGAAAGATCATGATTCCAGGAGGCTGGGCGAGTTCAGTCAATTTTCAGATAGAACTGTATTAACCCTGGAGAGTTTGTGTGTGTTGTGCCTTGTGAGCCTTCGGAGGGACTGCCTTATTGGTTTTTGATGTGAAAAGGATGATGCAGTGTGTATTCGATGTTGTAGCAGGTCACTAATATCACTTCAAATAGAATAGATACATGTTTATTGGCTTATGACATGTTTATTGGCGAACGGCTTTGGATAAGATTTCAACTGAGAAAAATTTAAACACTTAAAAAAGCAATAGACTGGCTAATCTCAAGGGTTCCCAATATTAATAATTTCTTAGAAAATATGCGAAGAAAGATTTTTCAACTTTTAAAGCCCAAGAGTATTGCTGAGTCCTAGAGCATTCGTCTTGTGTAGGATGGAACTCAGAGTTGGATGAGTTTAAAATGCCTGCGTGTGCTTTCATTTTCTGTGGGAAAAACTTCAGCCACATGTATGTTTGTCTATTATTTCTTCTAAGCTTCTTATGAAACATAATAAGCAAGTTCTAGATATCAACACTATGTAATCATTGATTTGGAATCCTAAGAAATGTTCTGACAGTTTGCTCAAGTAAAATGTGAAGCATTTCTTAGAATGACAGCAAGACCTAAATAATTTAACACATTATATTTGTTTTGTTCAATGTTGTTTTTTAGGGAGAACGTTGTTTCTATTCTGTTTGTTCTCATTTGATTTTGAAACCTAATCTCCCACAGTCTCTTCATCTCCTTCCATTCGTCTTTCATTTCTTTGTCCTTCTTTGGTAACTGCAGCCCAACCTCTTGCTAAAATTAACTTACTGAATTGAGAGGATGGTGCTGTAGGTACCTCCATCCCCACACGTTCCCAGATCACAATACTCATGAGGTCATCCTGCCACTGACCAATCACATGGTCCAACTGGAGAGCTGCACACAAGCTGAATTCGTGTTGCTCAGCCCCAACTTGCATCTGTAGGATTCCTTATCTTTAATCCATCAGGAGTTTAAAAATTAAGTGATAGCTTCCTGTATTCCTTCCTCTGTGCTTTGCAAATAAATACTCCTTTTCTTCCTGGAGTCCAGTGTCCTTGACTGGCTAAGTGAGTGCCAGGCACGTGTGCCCAGGTCTTGGGTTCCACAACAGTTTTTCAATTTTATAGTAGTGATCATTTGTGAATTTTTGAATATACAAAAGCACTTAAATTTTGAATACAATATAGAACTGCAGATTGTATCCTGTAGGAAGGAATAAAGGCAGAGTCAGAAGACAGAAAAAAGAATTTGAGGAATAACTTCAATATAAAGGACTATTTGTGGAAGTGTTGTACACCTTCTTTAAAAAAAATACTTGTATATCAGCCAGAGCTAAGGTATACTCCTGGTTCTGAAAACACATTATATTCATATTAACATTTCTACAGATTTTTGTATATCTGTTGCTGTGGATTCATTCTGAGAGGAGGAGTGTGGTGGGTGCAAGAGGCGCAGAGTCACCACACAGACCCCGGGAGTCGGGTGAAAGCGGGCCAGAGGCGAGCAGCCCACAGACTCTTTTATTTCAGTTGGTACAGCGGCTTAAATAGCCAAGGCAGCCAATCTGGTCAAGGGGCTGTTTATGTCCTAACCAATCACAGCCTGTTGCCAGGCAGTATCCAAAGCCATCCAATCACAGTCTGTTGCCAGACAGGCTCCATTGCCAGGTGGTTTCCCAGGGGATTTCCCAGGGGGTTTCCGAGCCACTCCTGAGTAACTGAAGCTTGCTTGCCAGTGGCCATCTTGGCATGGCCTTCTCATTCCCCTCATATATCTAGTTACAGCTATAATTTACCTATATCTATCATCATCATCCATCATCTATCAAAAATCTCTATCATCCATCCACCCAGAGACAACTACACACATATGCATGTCTGCAGGCATTCTTTTTTATAGATTTATTTATTTGAAAGTCAGAGTTACACAGAGAAGGAGAGGCAGACAGAGAGAGAGAGAGGGAGAGGTCTTCCATCCTCTGGTTAACTCCCCAATTAGCCACAATGGTCGGAGCTGCGCCGACCCGAAGCCAGGAGCCCAGAACTTCTTCCTGGTCTCCCACATGGGTGCAGGGGCCCAAGGACTTGTGCCACCTTTTACTGCTTTCCCAGGCCATAGCAGGGAGCGGGATTGGAAGTGGAGCAGCCGGGACTCGAACCAGTAACCATATGGGACGCTGGCACGGCAGGCAGGGCATTACCTGCTACGCCACAGCACTGGGCCCTGCAGGCATTCTTAAGGGCACACATTTTCCAATTTTTCAAATAGTTACACAGCTACCAACTCACAGAGTGAAAGAAAAGGAAAGGACCTGTCAAAGCAGACTTTATTCAGGAACAGCAGGATATGTACAGAGGCCACTACACTGGGACTTTTCCATGTGGGAGAGACACTGGCCTCAACTCTGTACCGCATGAGCAGTTGGATATTTACAGCAATGGAGCAAAGTGTGTGGGGGTGCGGGGGGAGGAAGGCTGTTGTTGGAAAATTACTAAGAAAGAAGAGGAGTGAGGGATTTTCTGGCTAAACTGACCTATCGGTATTTTCACTTAAAAATGCCACATTAATCAGACATCATGCGGGGAATGGTGGAGGATGAACTTTAACAGACATCAGGGCCACCTGGTATTGGGGGGTGGGACTCTTGCTAGGACTGGATTTTTAAAGCAAGAGCCTGGGAGAAAGTTTGGTCGGGCAGGGCAGAGACCCTTGGTCAGCTCACGCCGCGCTCTAACAAGACAGCAGTGACAATGAGCGCAGCTTTGGAAGGGGAGTTGGACGTGTAGTCTGTGAGACGTATCTGGAAGGAACAGCCTAACCTTGAGTCCTGTGAGGAGCGTCAAAGGCTTGGAAGGAAGGAGTGGAGCTGTCTTTTTTAAAACAAATGCTCTTTGCTTCCTGTGTACTAATCTGATAGACCTCCTTCTTGCTGGGTCCCAGTGTGAAGTTTAGCCGCTTGAAGTTGGGATAAGGTGTGCAAGGCAGCGTTCGCTGGACTTGGAGATCTCGGATGACTCACCCCAGCCCCTGAGACAGGGCTTAAAGAGCCTGTTCTTTGTTTTGGGTTTTCCAGCTCCCAGCATAGACACTTTATTGTGCGTCAGGGGTACTTGGAGTGACCTTTCAATGGTCCCTGTACTTTCCCTGCCTTTTGACCATTTTACTATTGAAAATGCTTTCAGTGTTGTTATTGAACACTTTGGTTTACAAACCTTTCAGTAATTGTGGCAACATTCAGGGAAGCCTTTTATCCTTGAATTTCTATTTTTCCCAAGAAGTCTAAAAAGTATTTAAAAAAAACCACAAATATCAGGGCTGGCATTGTAATGCGGCAGGTTAAGCAACTTCCTGCGATGCCAACATCCCATATGGGCACTGGTTCAAGCGCTGCTCCTCTTCCAATCCAGCTCCCTGCTGATGTGCCTGGGAAAGCAGCAGAAGATGGCCCAAGTCCTTGGGACCCTGTACCCATGTGGGAGACCCAGATGGAGTTCCTGGCTCCTGGCTTTGGCCTGGCCCAGCCCTGGCTGTTGTGGCCATTTGGAGAGTGAACCAGGGGATGGAAGATTCTCTCTCTCTCTCTCTCTCTCTCTCTCTTTCCTTGTGTCTCTGCAACTCTGCCTTTCAAATAAATAAATCTTTTCAAAAATAAAACAAATACCTCAAAGGCCCACATCTATAGAGAATTGTCCAGCCCAGAAGTGCTATTCAAAGAATTTTGGACATTGAAATCCTTAGGGCCGGTGCCGCGGCTCAATAGGCTAATCCTCTGCCTGCGGTGCCGGCACCCGGGGTTCTAGTCCCTGTCGGGGAGCCAGATTCTGTCCCGGTTGCTCCTCTTCCAGTCCAGCTCTCTGCTGTGGCCTGGGAGTGCAGTGGAGGATGGCCCAGGTCCTTGGGCCCTGCACCCCATGGGAGACCAGGAGGAAGCACTTGGCTCCTGGCCTTGGATCGGCGCAATGCGCCGGCCTTCCCGGCCATATAGGGGGTGAACCAATGGAAGGAAGACCTTTCTCTCTCTGTCTCTCTCTCTCACTGTCTAACTCTGCCTGTCAAAAAAAATCCTTAATAAGAATTTTTAAGTAGCAGAACATATGTGGAGGTTCACAACTGGCACTTCTACTAAAATAAGGGTGGTTGGTTTTTCCTTCAACTATGTTAGGAAACACTATTCCCATGCATAAATACAAAGGTACAAAACAGGGACAATATATGATTTCATATAAAATGACTTAATTGTCAAGTAAATTTCTTTAAAAAGTCCTTTTAATTAAACTGAAGCATGGGAGTTACTGAAAATCAGGAACATCAATACACAGAGGAATGAACTGAATATAACTGAGAAAGTCGGAGGAAACAATGAGAGTTTTAATTTTTCCAAAAGATGTGTCTGGTGGTTGCCAGCCTGTCAGCTGGGACATTTGTTTTCCTCCATAGCTGTGCAGAAGAGAGGCCACTATGTTCCTAACCAACTGAGGGGAACAAGATGGGCATTTCCCACACTGCTCTAAACTTCCTGGACAGGCTCTAGTGAAAACAAATTCAGAGTCATCCTCAAGAATGTTTTTATTGCAACTCTCCTGTTTGTTGTTCTTTAAATGTTAACACTTTTCTTTAAGCTCTTCTTCACACAGTGATGGACAGCTAGCGATAATTATGAGTAGCAGGTTTTTGTTTTTAATCCTGGTTAATTAACTGGGAAAGCTTTGCAGAGATTGCATTTAAAAAATCCTTTTATTCAGACAGACATAAGTGCTCTGTTGGGACACACAAAGCAATAAATGAATAGCATCTGGACTGGAAAAGCACTTCATTTATGTATTTATCTATTTATTCAGGATGAATCTTGTAGGCACTTCATTATTTGGGTCTTTCATTATTATTTCACCTTTTAAATTTCAACAACTTTGCAGGAGCAGTACAACAATGTTTTACAGCATGATTGCTATTATTGCATTTCTACTGGTGAAGCCAAACAACTGAATTGTCAACACTGTTTGAAAGGCAACCTGACTAACTAAAACAGTACAAGCTTCGGAAATGACTCACCTCTGCTTAGATCTGGGGTCTTCTCCTTAGGGATCAAGCAATCCGGACCAGTTACTTAATCTCTCTGAACTTGGGCATTCTTACTAGAATACTGAGATGAGAAATAATGTATTTTTAGGGCTTGGATATATCAGGCAGATTATGAGAAAAAAGCAGATAACACGCTCAAGCAATAATGTCCATGTCCCATTTGAAATACCTGAGTTTAAATTCTGGCTCCATTTCTGATTTCACAAGATCTTGGGTTCCAGACACCTGGATTGAATTTCCAGCCCTGGAGGTTTTTGGCATTTGACACTTGAGCAGTGAACCAGTGAATGGGAACTCTTTCTCCCTCTGTCTACTTGTCTGTTTCTCTTTGACTCTCTTCCTCTATCTCTCAAATTAAAAACAATAATTTTAGGTTGCATATGGGAGGGGCTGTCTTTAGAACTGTGATCAGGGGAGTCATCGAGGGATGGTGAGACAGGCAGAGTCTAGGAGCATCAGGAAGCTGCTAGCAAGGTAGGCCCATAAAGACCAGGCTGTGTAAGATGGTAGTAGGCAGAATTGGCAGACTTTGGGGGATAATGCAGTTTCTGCTAAATCTTGATGAGGCAGACAGGGAGCTAAGGAATGAATAATCTCCCCTCTTTAAATTATACTTTGTTCTCCAGTTGGTGCCTCCTACTGACTGAATGCAACAGCACACGGGTGCATTAAAAAGGCCTAAATGAATAGTGTCCTGAGGCTCACATGACAGCAGAGAGAGCTGGACGGGGAGTGAACTTAACAGTGACACAAATTGAGAATTGGCACCACACTATGGCATATATTAAATATTTGCTCTGTAGCAGATGGCATGTGTTAAATAGTTGCTTTGTAGCAGGAAAAAAACAAAGTAATCCCCTAACCCCTATGTCTGGCTGTGGTGTCAACTTTCTCCAAACCTTTAATACTTCTCTCTCTCTATCTCTTTCTTTCTTTTACTGTGCCTTTCAAATAAATGAATAAGTAAATAAATAAATCTTATTTAAAAAAAGACAATATACTTATGAAGAGATTTATTTAGGCTTCCATGGTTTTGGAAGTTCATAGTCCAAGACTAATTGGATTCCAGTGCTTAGCCCAAAAGCTAAGGGCATAGGATGGCAATGGTAGAGCAGATGTGGAGGACGGGCCATGCAGTGAGCCAGGAAACAGAGTGTCTAGACCCAGTGAGGCTTTTGTAACTCAGCCTCTCATAAGGGCTGCCTTCCAAGGGTGTGTCCAGAGTTAAACAAGGACCTCCTACTCAGTGGTCCCTAACTGAGTCCGGTCTCCACCCTTCTAGCACCTCCAACACAACATTGGGGTTTAAACTTAAGTATGAATTTGGGAGACAAATCCTGTTCAGATCCTAGCGAGCAGTGAGCATCCTCAGTATTTGTTCCAGAGGAAGACTTCCTCTGTCTGCCCAGGCTGCTCCTTAGATAAATACACGTGGAAAGAGTGCCCGCCACAAAAGACAGTCAAGGCCTCACTGAGAAAGAAGATATGTCAACGTGCAAGAGACTCATGGAGAAGTGAATCTCCATAGACAATTTACATGGCGTGTGGTCAAGCATAAATGCATGAAACCTGCAATGGTGTGGCACTTTGACATGAATGTGTGTTGTAAATCATAATTCCCACTATAAACCTGGTCTGTGTAGACATTGTTATCAACCCAGGATTTGGGAAAGGCTATTCTCTAAAACAATTTGGTTTTGTTCTTCTGGGAGTTAGATGTCTGTATTAAAGGTGCAAAGAGAAAGCCTTTTATATATAAAAAGGACTGGCAGGCTGGATGAAATCACTGATTCTTTATCAACTGACTGTATCTGTCATGCTACAGGAGAAGGAAATGTCCAAGACATGTTCTGGGAGCAAATTCTGTAACTTCACTGCTTTGAACCCACATCCCAGCACAGTTTTCTGGGGACCTTTGACCCCACATCCAAGTTCAGTTTTCTGAAGAGTGAATTAGATTCACATGATGTTTCTGAGCTTGCCTCAATTTGGTCTTCCAGCTGAGGCTGATGGTGTAGTCTAAATTGGTGGAGACCCCAGTCAAGCTTTGTCACGCCAGACCTTTAAGAACAGGCACTCAGAATGTTAAAGGAATCCAGGACGAATCACTGAGTGAACTCCGAAGAGGAGAATCCTAAAATGCTGGTTTATGAAACAGTTAGTTTAATTGCAGAATTACCTATTGTTGGGCTGCTCATTTGGTAGTCAATATCTCCTTTGGCTACAACACTGATTTAAAAAAATGGAGTACCTGGAGTAGGCATTTGGCTTCTCAGTTAGGCCATAAATTGGGATGCCTGCATGAGGGCCTTGGTTAGGGTCATGGCTCCACTCCCAATTCTAGCTTCCCGATAGCCCTGGGAGGCAGAAGGTGATGGCTCAGGCAGTCAAGGTCTTGCCACCTATATGAGAAATTTGGGTTGAGTTTCTAGATCTTGACATGGGCTTGGCTGAGCTCTAGCTATTGGAGAACATTTGAGAAGTGAATCAGTGAATAGGAGCCCTGTCTTTCTGTCTCTCTTTTTGTGTCTGTCAACAAAAACTTTTAGAAAATTGAGTTATCTGCAAACTCTTAAAAATAAAGAGAAAGCTCATAGAGAATGAAGCAATGGTTTCTTTAAACACAAACACACACACACACACAATGCTGTAGCATACAGAGCCTACATTATTAGATAGTAAACTTTGAGGCCACTCTTTTAGATAGATCTGGTTACTTTTTCACTAGATGATAATTGCCATCTCTCTGTGCTGTGGTTTGAATGTGTTCATCAAATTGCATGTTGGAGACTTAACTCCCAAAGTCATGTATTAATAGTACCTGGGGTTTGATTGGTTCATGAAGAGTCTATCCTCATGAATGGATTAACTCATTTATGGATTAAGGGGTTATCAGATTAATAGTTATTGGAAGTCACTTGGTTGGAAAACTGAGCTGTCTTTGGTACACTTACTTTGTCTTAGTACATGATACCTTCTGCCATGAGATGGGGTACCCAGAGGGCTGATCCAAGCAGATCTGGTGCCAGGCTCTTGGACTTCCTGGTCTCTAGAACTCCAAGCTCAATCCACCTCTCCTCTTTTATCGTCTCAGGAATGAATAGGTGATGGCATCAGAAACTGGATGATGTCGCCTAAACACTGAGGTGTGATGTCACTTGCTATTTCCCGTGATTGTGTGCTTTTCTTAGTTAACCTGAGTACAAGAAACTGCTTTCCTGGTTTGGCTTGCCAACCTAGACTCTCTAGGAATCTGAGTTTGGACGCCCTGCTTTACCCTGTTGGCATCTGATTCTGAAAGGCAGTCAGAGGTACTACCGTCAGCAGGAGCCTTTACCCTGGTCCGTGTAATTGGAATTGGGCCAAGCCTTGACCTCCTGCTAGAAGGTGAAAGGAGTCCCTGTTGATTCAATCTTCCAGCGGTGACAGGTAAACTCTGTCTCAGCTTTAG
The DNA here is from genome assembly GCF_051225735.1 of Oryctolagus cuniculus. Lineage (NCBI taxonomy): Eukaryota > Metazoa > Chordata > Mammalia > Lagomorpha > Leporidae > Oryctolagus > Oryctolagus cuniculus. The sequence continues at coordinate 9,849,236 of NC_142874.1, read as the reverse complement.
AGAGGGCATAACTGGATCTACAGTTTTGTTGAAGAAATTAAAGTTTATATTCTTAGTTTTTCATTATTTTGTAAAGGACACATACGTTTTCACAAGTTCACTGTTGGCATTTTAATGATAATCTTAAGACTCCTTCTGACTTTATTGATTCTTATATGTCTTATCCATCCACATTTCTCCACACTTTTGATGTAATGAGAGCCATGATTCTATCAGTAACATTCTGGTGCCTTCACAGAGTGAGTGGGATGTTTGGGGATGCAGCCTCGTCCAGCTCCAATAGCTGTCCACCCACATCACATCTGCCATTGGCCCTGAGCCAGTGAGCCAATCCAGGCATATCAGATCAATTCTGTTATCCTCAGTTCATGAAATGCTTGTCCATATCAAAGTGCTTGTTATAACCTCCCACTGACATGTAGGTGGTATTCAACTAATCATGTGTTTCGTTCAGAATTTAAATTTAAACTAGAACAGTAGGTACAATAATTTAGAGATGAAGGCAACGTATTTTCATCAGAGTTGCAAGTATGAGGCAAAAAAAAAAAAAAAAAAAGCTTATTGTTATGACTGCATTATGCCAGTATGGTGAATCTTAAAAGTCCTAAATAAAATAAGATAACAAAATTAGGGAGCTTGTGGGTTAAATAGTTAAGGTTTAATTCAAAATCAAGTATATTTCTTTTTTAAACCAAATTGTACAAACCCACAAGTTTGAAGGGTTATTATTGAAGCCCATGTGCAAATGGTGTCAAAACCAACTCTCATGACCAGAAGGTGGCAGCAGTGAGATGGGAGTAGGGAGTGTGTTGACTGACACACCTTGATTTCAGAAAGGGTTGGAGTAATTTGGACAGAGTAAATCTAGGCCTCTAACCATGATTTGTGCTTTGGTTTGAATATGATACAACCCCTTAACTTAGACAAGACTTAAGTCACACATTGCTGATCCTAACAAGGTGGGAACTTAATCAATTATGATATTGGACATGGGTCTAGTGGAGGTTCTTAAGTCACTGGGGATATGCCCTTGGAAGGCAGTTCTTGGAGAGGTTTGTCATGAGAGCTTAAATTTGAATCTACTCTCACTCTTTCCCTCTGCTCCCTGCTCACTGGCTGACCATGTGATCTTTCCTCTACACAACTCTTACTGTCTCTTGCCTTGTGAAGCTCTGTACCCACATTGGGGCTGCCACAAGAACATTCTCACCAGAGGCCAAAGCAGAGGTTCAGCCAAACGTGGACTATGAACAACCAAACCCATGAGCTGAAATAAACCTTTTTCCTTTGTAAGTTGGCTGTCTCAGGTATTTCAATATAGTAATGAAAAAAGCAAACAAATATGGTTTGGATGCCAATGAAGGCCTATAACAAGGGCATTTTGTGTGCTAAACCAAAAGTATAAAGATTCATTAGTGGATCCCAGAGTCAGAGGTTAGGGAGGATAGTGCACTAAATAATTCTGTTCATATGGTATATGGTTGACTGCTGAATTTCAAAGCCCTACATCAAGACTGTTAGCTTTTAAATAGCAAAAACCTTTATTTTGGATATTTGAAGGGCTGGAATATGATTCATAATTAACAAATAATTTTAAATAATCTTTCCTGAAAATTGCGGCCATGAGTTATCATTTAAAAAATCTAAATATGTCAAAATGTTCAAGGTAAAAAACTGTTAGCATCTTACTGATTTGTATGGGAAGAAAGCTATCAATATAATAATATGTAGTGTTTAGGAGAAGAAAACAAACTGTTGGCGTATTTTTCTCAACAGCACCAACATGGGAAAATTAAGCTCGTATCATAGGAAAAAATTCAGGTTCCTGAATGTCAACATAATTCATGTTGTCATAGAAAGCTACTATCTACCTGTCCATCTAAAACCAGTTGCTTGAAGAGGGTTTCTGAAGTTGAAACTCAAAGTGGAAGTAATTTCTGCATCATCAAGGGTAAGGACTGGAATTAAACAAGAAATAAGCAAGAGCTAGGCTGACTGTAGGAGACCAGCGTGGATGGTAAGAACCACCGAAGGCCGGCACACACCCTCCTGGGGACCTGATCAGCCCTTCTAACCGCAGACTGAGGGACCCAGACTTCTCAGGCTTCTCACGAGAGCGTTCCCAGCCCACCCTGTGCTCACCTGACTCCGAGGGTGAGCTCACAAAGAGGCTCTGAGCTCACCTGACCCCAAGGCTGAGCTCACAAAGAGGCTCTGAGCTCACCGGACCCCAAGGCTGAGCTGGCCACGAGGCTCTGAGCTCACCTGACCCCGAGGCTGAGCTGGCCACGAGGCTCCGGGCTGGCGTGCTGGAGCCCGCTCGCCCACTTCCCCGTCGGCCCTGCGTGCAGAGGGACCACCTGTGCAGATGCCCTGAGCCCCTGCCCTCGAGGAGGTACTCTGGGAGCCTGGGGTGGCTGGTTTTGCCAGGTGTGCTGTGTGAATTGGAATGCATGACTTACCTACTGGATAGTCAGATCCTTAATGGAACCAGCGCCGCCTCGGTGGTTAAAAGTCACATCCAGGATTTTTGAGACCCTGCGTGGGCCTTCAGGCAGTAGCCACCTGCAAAAGACGCGTGGCCTAGAGATGCGCTAAGATCGGCTCTGGTCTGGGCTAGCCAATACCCACCTAGAGTCAAGCAGTAGCCGCCTCCCGCAAGCCTTGGTGAGGCCGGCTCTGGGAAGGCTGAAACGGGCCTCCAGAATCAAACAAGCACCTTAAATTCGAGGCTGGCTGTCAAAAGGGATACGTAATTATGCGGGGCGGGAATTCCACCACCTAGTAAGTATTGCAGAGACATGCATGCGGGAAGGTTAGGTGGTATTTGGGGAAAAAGTGAGTCCAAGTACTAATCGAACTGGCCACAGACCTTGGTGGAAAAAGCCCCAAATACAAGACAAAATGAGTAAGATCTGCGAAAAAATTAAAAATTAGAATAAAAAAGAGGAAAAATAATTACATATTAAAAGCCCTTGACATATAGTAGAACTGATTACTCATGAAAAACTTCCTAAAAGTAATAAAGGGACCAGTGTTACAATCCACTTGCAATCTCTGGTGACAGTGGCACTGATCCTAGCAAGGGGAACCCCAAAACAGGTCCCTACAATATTGTGTAAAACTATTGCAGATACTGATGTGGATCACTCAAAAGGAAAAGAGCCAGCTAGATGAATAGAGAAAAATAGAAATAACCTGTTCTCAAGAAATAACCCATTCCCTAGAGAACAAGGAACCTAAATTCAGTTACCGGGGAACAACTAACAAGGAGGTTAGGACTCAAAGAACAAGGGATCCCAAAGTCAGTATAGAAGCAAGAGAATGTATGTGTGTTGAACTTCAAAAATACAGGCAAGATTTTGCACAAAGAAAATGCAAGTTATATAAAGATACTCCAATAGCAACACAAACATTTCAAGGTAGCAAAGGGTTTCCTAAGAAGACAAATTGTTTATAAAACAATTATTGATTTTCTTTCTCCTATATCACATAGTGTAGTTCTTTTCCACAGCAGGTAGAACACATGCTTGACTGTAGACCCTGGAGCTGTTAAATTGTGACTTTGGAATGCGTATTTTAGTGCTATCATTGCATTTGCCTGAGTTAGCCTCGCATGGTGATGCTGTTTTAGGTGTGGGGTTCAATTAACTTCAACTCAGTTCAGTTGTATAGTAACAGCTCTAACAGACACTCGCATGTATATTTTGAGGACATCGTTGTCTTCACTTTACAAATGAAGATGCTAAATTCACTGAAGTTAAGCTAGAAGTAAAAAGACATTTTCCGTACACGCTTTCCGTCGGGTCAGGAAGAGCCAAGCCTTGCTTATTGGCATTTTCATTTCTGAAGCCCTGACAGACACCACTAATTGTTCTTGGTACCTTTTCCCACTAATCCAGTTCTGTCCTCAGCACAGTAATTTAGGCCAAAACTTCCAAATAATTAGTTATGTAATTCCAGTCAAAAACTCTTGGTCAGTTCTGTCCGTCAATATTCTGTCTTCGTTTCTTTAATACGTGATAAATAATAACTCTTATCACAAGTCTACAATCAAAACCCAGGTAAGGATTGAAAATCATATGAAATTTATCTCCTAGAATTTTCAGAGGGAAAGGAAGGGAATACATTAGTGACTGAAAGAAACACATTCTACTCTGAAGTGCTACTTACATAAGAAAATGTTAAAAATAAATTTATTCCACTGAGTGGTATCAGAGGGCTAGAAGGCAGGACCTTGTATGTGTATTTAAAGAAGAAAAACAAACCAAAGAGATTAAACTGTTCAGTGAGAGAGAGAGAGAGAGAAAGAGGAAGGAGATATGATGTGAAAGAGCACTTTGAGAATTAAGACATTTTTGCTGCCTTTCCAGTCCTCATGGAAACCTATTGAATTTTTTCTTTTTTTTAAGATGTATTACTTTTGAAAGGCAGAGTTACAGAGAGAGGTAGAGAGAGAGTAGGCTTCGGGAGTCCTTCCCGGGAGCACGGTGCTCCATGCCCTCTCAGCCACCTACGTGGGCAGGGCAGGCAGGCTCCCCACCAGGTACAGGATCACCCACATCTCCCCCTCTGTTTCAGGACAAGTGTGACCCTGCTTAGCACGGTACAGCGACGAACCGCAACCCGCAGTGAGCTTGGGGTTAAATTGGAGCGTGTCTAGCAAGGGGATTAAGGGCCGAAAGGAAAAAGAAGGGCAAAGGGAAAAAAGGCTGGGCCCACCCTGTTCTGATTGGCAGGTGGGCACGCAGGTGTGGTCACACAGGGAGGATGGTGAAGTGGTCTTCCAGCTCACAAACCTAATTCTATATACCTGCCTACATCATTCCCCCCTTTAGAGACTCTATTCCCTTAATCCTAAGGGATACTGAAGGGCTAGAATCGTCGTATCTTCTATAGCTGCTTCCTGGTGTAATGTATGAGGGGCGTGGTGCAGGCCCTGCCTATCCCGGGTCTGGAAGACTCTGCCTATTCATCTAACAGATTCACCTTGTAAGCTGGAGCAGTGTCAGTCACTGCCAATGTCTGTGTCCCCTGCATGGTCAGTTACTCCCAGAAATTGTTGAGTTCTGAAACATATACGTTTGTTAATTAGGATGAGCAAAACTGGAACAAGACCGTTTGTAAGTGGAGTGCCCCTTCAAGATCAAAAGAATCTATCTTACAGACTCCCAGGTAGTGGCTGGTGATAGATTATAAGCCCATTCACTTGAGCATAGAGGATTACAATAAAAGAACACATTAGAAGTTTTATTGTCAACAACAGCTCCCAGAGAGACTCAAAGGAGGCAGGTACAGCACATCTGCCGTAAGGTGTGGTCGTCTTGATGTGATGAAAGAAAAAGCTTTACTTACCTTTTTGCTTTTGAAGAAGTACTTGAGGTCTCTGACTGGCTTACGGGAATAGTCAGGTGTGTCTTTTGCGTTCACCTGGGAAGACTTAGGAGGTAGCGGTTCAACCCTAATTTCACGGAGGTAGTCGTGCTCAGTAGCGCCTGGTAAGGTCCCTGCCATTTAAGCGCTAAGTGATCTGAAGAGGATCTTTGTTGTTCAGGGAAAGACACTGAAGTTGGTTTGTTGGAGGCTTGTTGGGGTCTAGGGTTTGACATTGCCGCCGGTATCCGTACAGGCTGTGGAGCGGTCTCTGGAAAGACACCAGCAAAACCTCTCCCCATTGTTACGCGGGGATCAGGCCCCTTCCACTGTTGGGTGGTTGGGTCCCTCTATGGAACCAGAGGCAACTGGGTTGGGCCTGTGTCTCACTGCTGGCGGCTTTCCAGGGGGTGAGGCTTGTAAAAATTTAAGGTGAAAAGAACAAAGTTAACGCACTTATGGTGGGGGGGGGGAACCATATTTGCCCTTCTGTTTTTCAAGCATAGTCTTCATGGGGCCAGCGCCGCGGCTCACTAGGCTAATCCTCCGCCTTGTGGCGCCGGCACACCAGGTTCTAGTCCCGGTCGGGGCACCGGATTCTGTCCAGGTTGCCCCTCTTCCAGGCCAGCTCTCTGCTGTGGCCAGGGAGTGCAGTGGAGGATGGCCCAAGTGCTTGGGCCCTGCACCCCATGGGAGACCAGGAGAAGCACCTGGCTCCTGCCATCGGATCAGTGCAGTGCGCTGGCCGTGGCGGCCATTGGAGGGTGAACCAACAGCAAAGGAAGAACTTTCTCTCTCTCTCTCTCTCACTGTCCACTCTGCCTGTCAAAAAAAAAAAAAAAAAAAAGGCATAGTCTTCAGGTCCTACATGGGAAGTTAGTACACAGTGACTCCTGTTGTTAATTTAACAATGAACACTCTTACGTGTGACATCCGTGATCACCGAGGCTCTTGACATGAGCTGCCTAGGCTGTGGCAGCCTTCTGAATCCACAGACTGTCAGTATTCAGACAAGGCTATAAGTGAAGTGGAAGTTCTCTCCTCCCTTTGGAGAAAAGCACATCCTTCTTTTATGACCGCTTCTTCCACTGGGGTCTCACTCAGAGAGATTCTCCATGTAGGGACACCTTTTCACACAAGTGTCCTGGCTTTCCACACCTGAAATGCTCTCATGGCCTTTTTAGCCAGACCAGAATGCCTTTAGGGCTGACTCAGGTCACTGAGTGTTACTTGAAGCAGTTGCCATTCTATGAGTCTGCTGTATGGACTCCTTCCCATGTTGGAGCATTTACTCCTCTTTAATTCTATTTCTCATTGGCAGTAAACACTTAATTCTATCCATTTGATCACTTTAACAGTTAATCCTGTCTATATGATAACTTTAACACTTAATATCTTACTTTTACCATCTAGCCCAAGGGGATTTGGGATCCCATGGTAAAGTAAATGCAGCTGTGAAATTGTGATTTAAGCTCTTATTTTGGCTATGCTATTAAACAGAAAATGTTAGTCATTCCTTTTATAAGATCTAAAAATCAAACTGTACATCTTGGAGAATCTCTCAGCACAGAGTCAGTTTCCCATCTTAGAGAATAGAGAAATGAGGGAACAAGTCAGGCTTCCCAGATTACCCACGGACAATAACAATATCAAATGAAATCTTAGCAAGCAGTTTCAACCATTAAATAACAACTTATGAAAATATTTACCAGAAGGTCCAACACCTTCTATAAATTTTAAGAATACATGTATTTGGAAACATCTCTTAAATCTCTAACATGGTGTAGCTTGTTTAACCAGCAAACTCAAGCACAAACATATAAAACATTTTTAGTTTCTTTCTATCAATAGATTTAAAACATCTGATACAGAGATTCAGGTCACATGAGTCAAAATGTATCTTTGATTAATTTTAGCAGTTTAAGTTTCTGAGTAATCTTTTATCCATAAGGCAATTAAAACAGTTTTTAATAAATTTTGCCATGTGGACATATGATATATACAGAGGTATAACACAACATACAAGATAGAGCAGTAAAGCAGTTTTAGCAATAGCTTCTTAAAATCTTAACCTGTCCCTGTAAACCACCAATTGATTCGAATTACTCTCTGCTCTTAATAACCTCGATTAGCCATACTTCTCCCAGTTGGAACCTGTAGTGCATAATTGGCTTCATCTGTTTACAGAGCCACCCCAAAGCACTGGATACAATAGAAGTGGCTGGAGAAAATCCATCGGAACCTATAGGAGGACAGCTAAACACAGAAACAACAATGTTTTAGTTTTTTGAGCAGCAAATCTGATATACAAAACTGTGGATGACAAAGTACTTTAAATTTCCATGTTTAAAATTATAAACTCACTAACCAACAAGAGGCACTTGCTTACTCCACACAATATCTTTAAAAGCACCTGTAGGATTTACAAAACATTTAACCTTTTTGGGCCTCTGGGCCCTTTTCATTAAGATAACCATCACGTCTAGTAACATAAGATCATTGGACTTTTTTAACTTACAGATATTTATATCAGTAGCATTTTATATTATCAAAACTTAAAATTTAGCACCACTTCACATCTTGACAGTACCTGTAATGTAATCCAAATAGCATGATTAGTTGGTGTCTTTACAAGATGAAAGGCATATCCTTTGACATTTTCAGGGGTCCAACTGGAAGTTCCAAAGTGATTTTTTTGAATGCCTATCAAGGATGCAAAGAAGGCTCAAAATATCTGGTTGAAATAAGATTCCTTAACCTAATATAGATCAGATTTGATCATCGTTACAAGGTGATTACTCAAATGTTTTAGAATAAGTATGTATTTAAACAAACCATTACCCTCAATAAAAACTCAGCTATTTTTAAACAATCAGAACTTGACAGAGACATTAAGAGAACACAATAGATTACTTCAACAGAACACAAAATCTGTCTTTGATCATCCCCAAAATTGAAAATTGTGGAAGAAAAAAATTTTGAAGGAAGGCTTTGAGTGAAAGTAGACTGTGTCTGCACGAAACTATAGCTTATTTAAGGAGAAGGGGAATTTAAGAGGTTATGTGGAGAATTATGACTTTCTCCATGTCCATATAGAAAAAACTATTAGGTGGCCGGCGCCGCAGCTCATTAGGCTAATCCTCCGCCTGCGGTGCCGGTACCCTGGGTTCTAGTCCCAGTTGGGGCTCCGGGTTCTGTCCCGGTTGCTCCTCTTCCAGTCCAGCTCTCTGCTTAGGAAGGCAGTGGAGGATGGCCAAGGTGCTTGGGCCCTGCACCCACATGGGAGACCAGGAGGAAGCACCTGGATCTTGGCTTCAGATCAGTGCAACGTGCCGGCCATAGCGGCCATTTGAGGGGTGAACCAACAGAAGGAAGACCTTTCTCTCTGTCTCTCTCACTGTCTAACTCGGCCTGTCAAAAAAACAATTTAGGTAAGACAGAGTTCAAATGTGGATATTATAAGTTCATGGTGGATTATGTAAATATCACAAAGAACATTATTTTTAAGGTTTTGAGTGCTGAAATGATCAAACTTAAGCCATGAAAGATTATTTTTATAGTATATAGAAAATTTTAGATATATGAAGGAGTTTATTAGGAAATATGTGATTTCATTTTGAACAAAGACGATGGAAGGGAGTTGGTTTTCCTCTCTCAAATATTTTCAGAGGAGCCCTCTGCATGGGCTGAATACAAGGGCTGCAGGAATTACTGCTGAAAGATTATAAATGTGGGGAAGTAAAGACATTCTAGCAGGTAGATCAAGTTTGGGGTGGATGAGTAAAATCCATATTTTGGATATTGATTTTATGAGTCTATGGGTAAGTCAAATATATATACATAGCATTGTGATACTTTTAATATATATCTTATTTGCCTTTAATACTTTGAAAATTGTGCTTGTTTAGGTATACAGCATTGTGCACCAATTTCTGAATACATTCAATTGTACCTTTCCAATGAAGCACTGCCGTTATTCCCCAGTAATAGTTCTCTTGCACTGACACATTCAAAACATGCCGACACTGCAAATAACAATAACTGTCATTTACTTAGTGTTCATTTTGTCTAGACTCTGTTGTATTTATTTTTCTTTTCATCATTTATAGTCTGTTTGGAAAACATACAAACTATGCACTGAGTTTTGAAGAGGTTAAATGACTACTTTAGTCTGAGCTAGAAACTTCTGCAGCCAGGATTTGTAAGCCTGTGCTGGACTGTAAGTTCCTGCTCATAATTTCTACATTACATTATTCTGAGTGTTGACCTATTATTAAAACTTCTCAATACCACTCAGTGTGACTAAGATAATATTACAAAACATGGCCCCATATAGCTGTTATTTATCAAGTGCTTAATACCTATACACTGTACCAATCTTTATTTCCCGTCCTTCCTTGAACTCTGTTGGATATAACACTTGTACTGGAGAAGACAACTCAGTGACAGTGGAGTAGCCAGATTAGCAGTACCTGGATCATGGAAGAATTAGGAAACATCCGGGTCAAAGAATGGACTTGATTCTACCAAAGACATTCATCTTTGCATTAGGAAAGCAAGAAGGGATGATAATATCAGTGGTGCATGATTTTGATCAATTATTGCACAATTTTTCATAATTATCCATATTAGGAATATTGTTGACAGACGGCTGTAATTCTTAAGAATTCTGGTAAATAACATACACCCAAAAAATACAGAACCTTTGTAGACTAACCATTGAAATGACACTTTTTATATAAAAATTCTCAGCTTCCACGTAGTTTAAAAATAACTAATTAGAATAATCACAATTCTAAAATTCAACAGACAGTTGTGAGGGGCGTGCTAATTATTTTTCATTTGTTATATTTAAAGAAGAAGTGTATAGAAAAATGTGAAGCGCTGAATCTGACATTCGCTATAGACACTTCTATGGGGAAAGGCTGAATCACAGAAATGCAATTTGAAGTTTTATTTCCAATTAGCCAAGGAATATTTGAATATTGCATAACAGCCTAGGGCAGAGATTTATTTCAATTGTTCCGTCTTTTGTAGATGAATAAATCATTTAAAATTTTCAATTATGATTGTCTTCAGATAAAAATTCCAAACCAATTAATTTTTATAGTCTTACGTAATTACTTGAAATTAAGCATGATATTAGGAGAAGCACTTCTATGTGACATAATCAGTAGAGCTAATAGGTTGAATAGCTGAAAAAGTGCAATTCTATCAGACACTAGTTTAAAAATATTGTGTAAGACATAAGATTTTTAGTCTAAATATATGGCTGGACATATATATGCACACTAATATCTTATATATTTTAAATTGAAATATGTGAATAGATGTACATGTATATCCAATATTTGGATTTTGGCCTGAGTCTTTTATTGAAAGGTCTTCTGGTTGGATCTTGCACAATCCATACCACACATGTATCATTAACCAATCTAGTTTGGTTAACTTTGAAGAGGGCACTCTACTTAAAAAGACTCAGAACAATCTGGGGAAAGCATCAGTCTAGATTCTTTTTCAGCTGGAGTCTTTTCAAATCAGGTCCCTGAATTAATTCAATAATATTTTTTAAACCACCTTATTTCTATCAGTTCTTTCCAAAGAATTTCACTTGGTTTTCATAGAAACAACCATCCTCATTTTGTTTAATATTAATTTGAACTGCACAGTTAACACATACAAAGATCACACCCTCAATGAATAAAATGAGTCTAACAGAATGGGGAAGAAGATAAGCGGGACTGGCAAGCAGGCCCCTGGAGAGAGTTGAGCATAAGACCCCCAAGGAGAGCCTCCTCCACACCTCCTCAGGCAGGGGTCCCAAGCAGATGGGGAGGGAGTATGTGCATCCGCTGTGGCAGCGGAGGTGAGCTCAGGGAGTCAGGCTGCCCGTGATAGGAGATGGGGTCTTTGGGTGGCAGTGACCGAAATGCCTGCGCGTTGAAGGCTTGCATTGTCGAGCCAGCCTTGAACCTGGTCTGCCTTCTTCACGGCCTCACTCTCCACACAGCAGCCTGGCAGAGTGAAAGTCCAATTGTGCCGCTCTGATCAAAACGCTCTGGTGGTTTCCAAGTTAGTCCTTAAACTAACTGCTTGTGTTTGATGTAGCTTGCTTGTTTGACCTCTGTGGCGTTAGCTCCTTGATGTCCCGACTGCTGTAGCCACAGGGACCTCTCCTTGCTCCTCAATAGAGACTGATATGCTCCTGATGTCAGGCCTACATCAGGGATGTTTTTCCTTGGATATCCTCATGGCTCACTCTTTTCATTCCTTTGACTAAAATGACAGTTCGTCTCTGAAAACTACCCTGGATCTAAAATTACAACACCCACCTACCCCCAAATTATTCCCCGCTTTTTAAAATTTGATTTTACTTTTCACCATTTAGCTGCATACATCACTATTTTTATTATTTGTCTGTTTTCAATACTAGAATGTATATTCTGTGAGGCCAAAGATTTTTGTGTATTTGTTGACTACTATTTTCTCAACATCTAGAATAATTCCTGGGAAATAGTAGGTACAATAAATAATATAATAAACAATTAGACAAAATATTTGAACAGTAAATAGACAAAAAATTAATTAATCATACGCATTTCCATTAAAAACTGTAAGAATTGATTTGTGGTGAAAAGCAGATATTTAATGGATACTCTTACTCTTCAGAAGGATTTGAGAAGCCAGAATAAAAGATATTACTCAGTATACACTTCTGTACTTCATCTAGGCTGGGACATGATTATTCTTGATTTTAATGTAATTATACATAGTGATTTTAAAAGTGATTAAAGCTCATTAATTTCCATTTCTTGCCAAAATCATCTCCTTGCTGATGTATGTATATTATTAGGATGTGATTTTTCACACCGTGTGTAGACCTTGCCTCTTCATGAGTTCTAGAATCCCATGAAGCACTTTCCAACATTAAACTAAGTCTGAAGGATGAAAGAAAGTTGTTGACATGAACTTTTCAATTCTCACATTGGCCCATGCATCTCATTTTGAGAAAGAAAAAGTATTACATCCCAAATCTCAGTCATTTATACAGTTAGCAAATGGTTATTACTGACACAGATCCAAATAACAGCACATTCCTTTCTATACAAAGGAGAGACTATTACAGATGTTGAAAAATACTTTAGAATCTTAATTGCAAAAAAAAATTACATGTGTTCAGTAACGTTATTAATATGCTCTTTTCACCACTGGTTCTAAAAAAGCATTGCAGTAGTGACTAGACACTCAACGCAAGAACGTTCAGCAATTGTCTGGATGCCTTATTTCCTCCCATTGCCCTTCTTCAAGAATTAATTGTGTTCCCCTTAGTCATTGCAGTACTTTCTCTTCTATACTCAGGAGCACTGACATTTTCCACATTCTCAACACTTTGACACATAGTGGGTGCCACAAAAAGGATCAAATTGATTTTTGATCTATGGATCATCCAGAACAAGTTTGTCTATCTCGCTGAGGTTTTCATGTGTTCAGCTGTGTTACTAGCTCACACTCAAAGAAAAAAGTCCTCAGTCTCTTGGAAAGGAGTTCAAGTTTGGTACATTTACAGTGTAACTCACGCCAATTTAAACATGCTGGAAGTGAGTCCATACCTTGCTCTGGGACACAGAGAGTGTACAACATATTCATTAGAAACTGAACAGATTAATATTCACTCGCTCTCATGTTACCCACAATCTAATTAGTGGAAATTTTACTGAATCCTCTTTGCTCTTGGCAAAGGGGGACTCATTTGGCATTTCTGACCTTGTCTGGCATTGGAATCCAGTGCTGTGGTTGGCAAAGACGGTTTGTTCCTCCAAACCTCACTTTCCTGCCAAAAAAACATCTGTGATAATTAAACCTTGAATTAAGAATGAAGAGAAATAATCTCAGTTTTATTGCTACCATATGAGGGTACTCCAAACACTTGTAGAAAAACAGAATTTAAAATATTTACTTGTTGGAAAAAAACCTCATGCATAGCTTTCATCATAATAGGCATAATCTATGAACCTTTTAGAGATTCCTTTTATTTCTTATGCTTACATAATGCTGATAGTTTTGCTTTACATTTGTATGTATTTTATGGATGCCAAACAATAGATTAGTAGTCTTAAGATGATAATATTAAATAGCTTTTAAAACTTTATTGGAATGATCAGAGTTTGATCATTTGAATATTCTTGAAAACAGTGCCTAACATCATTCGTTAACATTGACCCACAATGCTTCTCTGATTCCTAAAACTAGGAGGGTAGGTGTTCAGGAGTGGGGTAGGATTTGATTTGGGCTTAAATTGGAAAGGCTGGATATGTGTAAAATTATTAGGATACCTAGTTATTGGCTTCTTTAAGTACAGTTGAAAAGTGAGCCTATATATTTCTAAAAAGCGACTTTCTAGTGAAAGACATTTTACTGTAACATTTTTGAGTCTTTATGGTAGTAAAGCATTCTTTATTTCTCATATATAAAATCATCAAAGGTTGAAACCTCTCTTTCTTTTAAAACATTTTTAAAGATTTATTTGAGGGGCTGGCACTGTGGAGTAGCAGGTAAAGCTACTGCATGCAATACTGGCATCCCATATGGGTGCCTGTTCGAATCCCAGCTGCTCCATTTCCCATCCAGCTCTCTGCTATGGCCTGGGAAAGCAGTAGAAGATGGCACAAGTCCTTGGGCCCTTGCACTGGTGTGGGAGACCTGAAAGAAGCTCCTGGATTCTAATTGGCTGTTGCAGCCAACTGGGGAGTGAACCAGCTGATGGAAGACCTCTCTCTCTATGCCTCTCCTTCTCTCTCTGTATAATTCTGACTTTCAAATAAATAAATAAATCTTTTTTTAAAAAGATTTATTTGAAATGGAGTGACCGATTTAAGAATGTGCTTATTTCTTCAACTAAATTTTTTTTTCATTTTATTTGAAAGTAATAAGCACACAGATGTAGCCAGAGACAGATGTAAAGACATATTCCACTGCCTCTCAGGTGCATTAGCAAGGAGCTGGATCAGAAGTGGAGTAGATGGAACTTGAACCAAATTGCAATATGGGCTTTCCAAGCTGTGACTTGACCCCGTGTACTGCAATGCCAGCCCATGAAAATAGATTTTTTGGTTTATTTAGTTGAAAGAAAGACACACACACACATACACACACAGAAAGAGAGCGAAAGAGAGCGAAAGAGAGCGAAAGAGAGCGAGAGAGAGAGAGAGGCAAGAAGAGAAAGCTTCTATCAGCTGGTTCACTTTCCAAATGCCCACAATGATCTGGGTTCAGAACTCAATCTGGGTCTCACGTGGGTGGCCGGGACCCACTACTTCGGTGATCAACTCTGCCTCCCAGAGTGCGCATTAGCAGGAAGCTGGGACTGGGAGCAGAACTGGGACTCGAACTCAGGCACTTGCATATGAGATGCAGGGTGTGTTAACCACCAGGCCGAACACCTGCTCTATGTCTGTTTTTCTATCACCCTAAAAACCAAGATACAAGAACTTTCAGTACTGCTAGCAAGTCTGACCCTTACTGAATATATCCTTCAGTTCTCTGCAAAGGTAAGAGGCACTCGCTTATAAAAGTGCACCTCATACCTTGTGCACACACTGGAAAATATAGACATGCTTCTTGAACCACTACGCATTTCATTTCCCACAAAATGAGCCCAAAGACACAGAATTTTAATAGAAAGTGATGTGACAATTTAATGACTTTTTTTTTTCCTCCTGAGAATCTATTATTGGCTTTAGGAAATGAGAAATGGGCAGTCATAAAAAATCTCCGAAGGGCACTTGGTGGTGGAGTGCTTTAGTGGCAGGAGGAGTCCTAGAGGGACTATCTAGACTATCTCTTTTTCTCCCTCTCCCTCTCTCTTCATCACTCTGTCTTTCAAATAAATAAATAAAATAATTTTTAAAACAGCAAAATAAAAACCAGAAATATATTAAACATTGCTTAAAAATTTTAATTAATTTAAAAACAAATTTTAAAAGTTTTAAATCCTATTTAAAAATTTTAAAATTTTACTTGTTTGAATTTCTAGATAAGAAATGTCTCTGGCTTTTTTAAAATGATTTTTAAAATCTATTTTTATTTGAAGGCAGAGTGACAGAGAGAAGGGGAGTGAGTGGAGAAAGATCTTTAATCCACTGGCTCATTCCCCAAATGGCCACAATAGCCAGGGCCGGGTCACACCCAAGTCAGTAGCCAGGAACTCCATCATGGTCTCCCACATGCATAGCAGGGGCCAGATGATTTGGGCCATCATCTGCTGCCTGTCCAGGTGCAGTAGCAGGAAGCTGGATGGGAAGTTGAGCAGCTGGGATTCCAGCTGGCACTCTGAAAAGGGGTGCTGGCATTACAAGCAGGGGCTTCACCCTTTGTGCCACAGTGTCCACGCCACAAAAGTTCCCTCTTCATATATAGCAAACATATTTGTATTTATTCTAATTATTAGGTTTTTTACTAATGATTTTTATTCATTTCTACTAATGAATATGTATTTTAATATATATGTTCTAATTTACAGGGTTTTCAAGTGACTTATTTGCGTTTGGCTTTATTCCTGATTCATAACTTTTTAAAAAGATTTTATTTAATTTTTTATTTATTTCATTTTTTATTTATTTTATTTTTATTTTTATTTTTTAATTTTTTAATTTTTTATTTTATTTTTTAATTTTTTATTTTATTTTATTTTATTATTTTATTTATTTTATTTTTTTATTTTATTTTATTTATTTTATTTTATCCATTCTTTACATAGTTTATATATTTTTCAATCAACTAATCTTTTTCAGGAATTTCAATTATATCTTCTGTTTTGTTTTAGAAAAAAACTGTTTCTAGGATAAGCTGTATCCTGTTATATCTCTAAGCTACACATTCTGTATCTCAGTTTTTTATTCCAAGGGCAACTAAATCAAATTATTTAAAGCTGAACCTATCACTTTATTCTTCTAAATGGTCACTCCTACAAATGGCATTATATATGTACAGATCATTATTATTTCCAAATCAGTTCAGTGATTTCCTTCCCTGTATCCTATCTATACGCAATTTATTTATCGTTAACATCCCTCCCCCTTTATGATTTGGCTTCATTTTCATAACACAAGATTTGAGAATATCTGTTATCTCCATGGTTTTGTTTTTTTTTCAAACACACATCCGTAAGATACAGAACTAACATAGAAATCCTCTTAAAACACAAACACACCCTTTTTTTGCATAAAATGTTCAGTAGTTTCCCCATTTTTATAACGAGCAAATCTGTTATACTTTGGAGCGCTATATAATGTCAGGCTTAGCAAACAGCATGCTCCATATCTCTTTTGACTTTCCATGACTGTTCTTTGAATGCAGTCTCTCATTACTCAGTGCATTTATTCAACTTACCATTATACATGCCTCTAACTCTGGAAACATTATCTTTCACTCTCCCCTTTGTTTTTTCAAAACCTACTCTTGAAATCCTATTTCAAGATCCATATCCTCTGTGAAATCTTCCTCAGCTGAATTAAACTGAAAATAACTTATTGAAAACTATGAGGTGAATGATAAGGAATACTGAGATACATAGCAATTTTGCAACTATGTTTTATGTCAAATTATGATAGATAAGGTATATATAGTAAAAAGGCTGAACATCCCTAATCTGAAAATCTGAAAATTTGGGGAGCCACAAGTGGAAAATTGCTCACATTGCTTCACATGACAAGTTGCAGTCTGAGCATAAGCTCACTAAAAATATTGTATAAAATTCCCTTTAGGCTATGTTTAGGCTGCATGTATAAAGTATATAAGAAATAAATTAGTTTTGAGTTTAGGCTTAGTTTCCATCCCAAGGATGTCTCATCATATATATGCCTATATACAGAATTTTTTAAAATCTGAACTCTGATATACTCTGGTCCCAAGCATTTGGAATAAAGAATATTCAGTCTGTATCAATCAGTTGCCAGCATGATCACACTCAATGAAAGACTGGGAAAGGCATGTTAGAAGGCAGCTCTTCTAAAATTATTTGAATGAAGTAAAAGATATGTATTATGATGTTTCAAACAGATGGAGAAGAATAGGAAAGGAATTTATTTTTTATTTTTTATTTTTTTGACAGACAGTGTAGACAGTGAGAGAGAGAGAGAGACAGAGAGAAAGGTCTTCCTTTGGTTCACCCTTCAATAGCCGCCGCGGCCGGTGCACCATGCTGATCTGAAGCCAGGAGCAGGTGCTTCTCCTGGTCTCCCATGGGGTGCAGGGCCCAAGCACTTGGGCCATCCTCCACTGCACTCCCTGGCCACAGCAGAGAGCTGGCCTGGAAGAGGAGCAACTGGGACAGAATCCGGCGCCCCAACCAGGACTAGAACCCGGTGTGCTGGCGCTGCAGGTAGAGGATTAGCCTATTGAGCCATGGTGCCGGCCCAGAAAGGGATATTTTAAATGAAGATAAAAACATCAGTAAAATTTTATAGCCAGGAGCTTATGTTTCTTATCTTGCTCAGGTTGCCATAACAAAGTATGGTATTTTTTTTTCACAATTTTGGAACTTGTAAGTCCTAGGACAAGTTGCCAGCAAGGTCATTTTCATGTGATAGCTCTGTCCTGAGCTGGTAGAGAAGCTCCTTCTCACTGTGTGCTGGGTGGCCTCCCTTTCCTTCTTATGGGCAGACAAGGAAACCGATTCTGTCAGAACAGAGCTCATCCTATGAGTTCATTCAGTCTTGATCTCCTCCCTAAGGCTCTGTCTTCTCCACAGTCAGGCAGAGTGACAGAAGTCCCATACATCAATTTGGAGGGGGCCAATTCAATCCCAAGCAGTTCCCATCATGCTTTGTGAGACACAGAGTATCTTACGGGGTTTGGAATTGGGGCATATTTACGAGACTAGTAAGTAACAAAACCTGTGTGGGGCAGGCAAAGGAAATTGGCATAAATTAAGTTGCAACCATAAGCTCAGAATTTTTCTAGATATTTTTCACTCAATCTGCTTACTAAATGAGAACTCAGGTGCCTGGGATCATCACATTGCACAACTTCAGGAAATAGCCAATTAGCTTACCAACTATGATGAAGATACCACCTGAACTGGATTTTACAAGATGCCTGGGCCATTGTAGTGACCTTGGAGGACAGGGCCAAGGCAACTCCCAATAACTAGAATACTTTGACAGTTATTAGAATAATTCTGATAAGTTTTGGACATATTTCATTGATGTGCCCCGTTCATCTTAACCAAAGGAAATCGATCTGTGTGACCTAGGGCTGCTTGTTTGACACAGAACATCACGAGTGTACTCCCACCACGGGGAGTTTACAGCAGAGCATCCGGAACACAGCATGCCCTTCTTGCATTTGTCCCTCAACTCTGCATTTCAGGGGATAAGCCGTGAAGCTCCTGGTCTTTCTGATTCTTTATTTTGTCCAAGGTAGTTCTGCAGAAATATCACATCAAATCTCTCAATCCCTCTGTCTCAACTTGAAGCAACCAACCCTTGAGTTATCTTGAATATTAATAAGTTCACTCACTTTGTTATATGTTATAGGTCTTTATGTGGTTAGACGTCTTCTATTTCAAGCTATGTGAAATTAGACCTTGCCAGTTATTTTGCTAGAACACTCAGGTTATTTTGGCGTTTATTCCCTGTTATAAACAGGAATAAAAACTCAGAACAAAATAGACAACATAAAGCATCCAGCTGGCAGGTCAGAAGGCTAGAAAGCTCAGCGATTGAGCATTGATTCTCCCCAACCTTTGGAATAAGCACCCTGGAGCTGGCTGCAGGCTGGTCCAAGAATCCAGAGCTCCCCACTAGCAACATCAAGCGGATATATTGAAAAAGATAAGAGAACAGCAGCTTTCTTCAAAGGCTCAAGCAAGCAATCCATAGTGCAATCTACAGCATATACGAACCAAGTAACAGTAACTCCAACGACTACCAGAGATTAAAGTTCTTGCAAAAATTCTGTTCCAGGTCTTATTTTTCCCGTAGATTAAAACGTATTTTTTTTTTTTTTTTTTTTTTTGCCGGTGCCGTGGCTCAATAGGCTAATCCTCCACCTAGCGGCGCTGGCACACCGGGTTCTAGTCCCGGTCGGGGAGCCGGATTCTCCAGTTTGCCCCTCTTCCAGGCCAGCTCTCTGCTGTGGCCAGGGAGTGCAGTGGAGGATGGCCCAAGTGCTTGGGCCCTGCACCACATGGGAGACCAGGAGAAGCACCTGGCTCCTGCCTTTGGATCAGCGTGGTGCGCCCGCCGCAGTGCACCAGCCGTGGCGGCCATAGGAGGGTGAACCAACGGCAAAAGGAAGACCTTTCTCTCTGTCTCTCTCTCTCTCACTATCCACTCTCCCTGTCCAAAAAAAAAAAAAAAAAAGAAAAAAAAAAGTATTTTTTTAAACCTAACCTTTTGTTTCAATCTCTATTTTCTATTTTTCTTTTCTATCTTTCACTCTGCTCCCCTTCTTTTTTCTCTTCTTCTCATCTTAGCAATATTCTGCATTCATGTTATTGCTTGTTGCCAAGGAAAGAATACATAGGTCCCTCTAAAACCCATATGTTGAAATCCTAAGCCCCAAGAGGATGGCAGTAGGAGTTGGGGCCCTTGGAAGGCAGAGCCCTTCTGGGCGGGGTTAGTGCCTCTCTGAAAGAAACCCAGTAGGAGCCCGTGCTTCTCCACCGTGTGAGGATATGGCGGCCCACATGGATGCCATGTGTAATGGTCGCTTGATCTTGAACTTCAAGCCTCTTGAACTACAAGGTTCTAATATTTACAAGCCACCCAGTTTACATTACTTTTGTGATAGCAGCTCAAATGGCCTAAGACATTCATTCTTCATATTAGATTTCAAATTAATGTCTAAATGTTTACTCTTAAAAATCTATGAAATAGGCCAGCGCCATGGCTCAATAGGCTAATCCTCCGCCTTGCAGCGCCGGCACACTGGGTTCTAGTCCCGGTCGGGGGGCCGGATTCTGTCCCGGTTGCCCCTCTTCCAGGCCAGCTCTCTGCTGTGTCCCGGGAAGGCAGTGGAGGATGGCCCAGGTCCTTGGGCCCTGCACCCCATGGGAGACCAGGAAAGGCACCTGGCTCCTGGCTTCGCATCAGTGCGATGCACCTGCCACAGTGTGCCAACTGTGGCAGCCATTGGAGGGTGAACCAATGTCAAAGGAAGACTTTTGTCTCTGTCTCTCTGTCTCACTGTCCACTCTGCCTGTCAAAAATAAAAAAAAAAATCTATAAAATAACAGAAATTAAATGATGCATGGATGCAAACATAGTTTAAAAATCAATAATGAAAAATGCTTTTCTACCACTGAGGTAGATAACATTATTTGTTCTCCCAAAGCCCCTTGGAGACCCCTATTTGAGCACATCACTGTCCTTTTTGAGGGACCAACCTCTGAATTAGGAGCTAATCATTCCGTTTTGCCTTCCAAATATTTTTATATCTACATATTTATTTCCAACAATGCATTGTGTAGTTTAACTTAGTAGTTTACTTAAATATTATGTACTAAGTTTTTCCAGTGTATTGTTCAGTTTTTGGAATGTGTATGAAAGGAAATAACATTTTCTATGCTTCTTTACTCCATATTATATTTTTGAGAGCCATTCACGTTGATGTGTGCTTTCAGTCATTTTCACCACTATATGATGTCACTGTATGATTCTACTGTTTGTTTTTTGTAAAGATTTTCTTAGTAAGGTGGCATCTTGAAGCTTTGAGAATCTGGGATCAGAAATGAACTGGCCAGGACATGCAGTGTTTCCACTTGACCTTGTCTGTTGGTTAATCACAGTGGACATTAACACTGAAGGACACACAGTTTGGGAGAGGGACTGAAGCTATTAATTCTATTCTTCTTAAGATCATAGAGTTTCCACAGCATTTTGCTAAAGGTTGATATTTCACACGATCAGGGCTGGCACTGTGGCATGACAGGTTAAGCCACTGCCTGCAGCGCCAGCATCTCCTATGGGCACCAGTTTGAGTTCCAGCTGCTCAACTTCTGATCCAGTTCTCTGCTAATGTGCGTAGAAAAGCAGTAGAAGATGTCCCAGGTACTTGGTCCCTTGTCACTCACATCGGAGACCTGGAAGCAGCTTCTGGCTCCTGCTTCTGCCCAGCCAACCTTAGCTGTTGTGGCCATTTGGGGAGTGAACCAGCTGATGGAAGATCTCTCTCCCTCTCTCCTCTCTCCTCTCTAACTCTGCCTTTCAAATAAATAAAATAAATCTTTCATAAAAGATTTCACACGGTGATAGGGAATATTGCACTCTCAAATTTACCAAAGCCGTAGCGTCTTCTTCCCTGACACACAGTTGCAAGGGTAGCAGTCAGGAGAGGGAAAGGTGTGCTGTCAGAAGATGCTACAGCTTGGTGCCATAACAAGAAGAAAAGTAGGAGAATTAGGTTTGGCTTCTGCGTTCTCATTACCAGAGAATCTCATAGAACAGTTGGTAAGGCGGGTGGGGCGCTGTGGTATTGTAATGTAGGCCATACTAAGGCTGCTTTTCCCTGCTCATTAGCCTGATTCCAAACTGCAAGCAAATAAAACCAGTGAAACAGCACTAGGTACTTTGAGCTTGACCCCCCACCCCCACCCCAGGACTCACAGCTTCGCACACATTTAAAAAATGTAACACGTTAGTCGGCAGGAGTGAAGAAAGAGCCAGGGGAAAGTACGAAGTTCACTTCCCAAAAGTTTAAAGTTCATTTCCCAAAAGTTTGTTCCTTGAGACTTCCAGATGCAAAAAGAAAATCTAAGGACTTTTATTTAATAACATAAAGCAGGCCTCATGCAAATAAATTCTGCTAGGTATCTTTAAGCAGTTTATATTCAGCTTAAAGTCAATTGAAATCTAGTTCTGTTCACAGTTCTTGGAAGTCCATCCTGAGTTCAATTCCATATTTTCTTTAGTTTTAACCTGAAACACTTGTGTTAACCAATAAAATTAAAAATAATAATTGTGTCACACTTGACAGTGATCCCAGAATTTCTTTTTGTGCCTTTCTACAGATTTAAGGCATATTTAATTTAATTAAGAAAATTCTTTCTGCAAATTTAGGGCATATGACAAGTGAAGAGACTATCTTAACCCACATGTGTGTTGCTAGCACATTTGTTAAAAATCAGTTGGTAGCATTAGTGCATTTATTTTTGGATTTTGTGTTTTTCTCCATTAATCTCTGTGTTTGATTTAATTCCAATGTCATGCTATTTTGTTTATAATGGCTTTGTAGTATATTTTGAAATAAGGTCTAGTGGAATCTGAAAGATTTTTGGTGGAATCCATGACACTTTTTATATATGCGTTAGATCATGTTGTCTGCAGAGACGTAATTTACATCTTTCTCTCCTGTTTGAATACTGCTTCTTTCTTTCTTGTCTAATTGCTCTGGGTAAAGCTTCCGGTACTATATTGAGAAGTGATAAGAGTGTGCTTCCTTGTGTTGTTCCCAACCTTAGAGGAAAGCTGTTCTATTGTTGAGTATGATGTTAGCTTTGGCCTTATGGTGTTGGTATACTTGCTTCTCTACCTAATTTGGTGAGAGTGTTTCTTTTTAATTGTAGAAGGATTTGGAATTTTGTCAAATGGTTTTTCTGCTTCTACTGAGATGATCACGTGACTTTGTTTTTTCACTCTAGTAATGTGGGGTATCATTTTTATTGATTTGCATATGTTGAAACATCCTTGCATCTCAGGGGTTAATCCCACATGATTACGATGAATAATCCTCTTAGTAAGCTAGGGGGTTAGATTTGCTAGTATTTTGTTCAGGATTTTTGCATCAGTATTCACCAGAGATACATTCATGTAATTTATTTTCTTGTAGCGTCCTTGTCTGATTGTTGGAACTGGATATGTACTTCAGAGGAATCAAGTGCACTCCTGTACAAAATGCAACTCCAAGATCCTTAAAGATTTAAACATGTAGCATGCAGCTATGAAACTGTTAGAATAAAACACTGGGTAAATAATCTAAGGCAACGGTCTGGACAATGATATTTTTTTTTTCTATGACCCTGAAAGCACAAGTAATAAAAGCAAAAATAGACAAATGAGATTACATTAAACTAAAAAGCTTGTGATAGCAAAGGAAACAATATAGTGAAAGGGCCACATACAGATTGGGAGAAAGTATTTGCAAAGCATACAACTGACGAAGGATCAATATTCAGAATAAAGGGAGCTCAAACAACTAAATAGGAGAAAACAAATAGGTTAATTTACAAACATAGGCAATAGACTTGAATAGATATTTCTCAAAATAAGACACATAAATGACCAATAGAACTATAAAAATTTTCTCAATAATGTTAATCATTCAGAAGTGCAAATCAAAACCACAGTAAGATATCATCTCATTCCTATTAGACTGCTTTGGCTATTACCAAGAAGTCAAAATACAATACATGTTTTAGGGAAATCCTGGCACACTGTTTGTGTCAATGTAAATTAGTACAGGTATTTTGGGAAACAGTATGGAGGGTTTTTACAAACTAAAAGCAGAACTAATACATGATCCAGCACTCCTACTCCTGGGTATATATCTATTCCTGGGTATATATCCAAAGCACAATAAATCAATATTTCTGTAGGATGTTTGCACTCTCATGTTTATAGCAACACTATTCACAATAGAAAAGCTGTACAAGCAACCTCAATGTTCATCAGTAGTCAATAGATAAAGAAAATATGATATGGGTATGTGTTTAATCCACTTCCGCTTGGGGCACCGGATTCTGTCCAGGTTGCCCCTCTTCCAGGCCAGCTCTCTGCTGTGGCCAGGAAGTGCAGTGGAGGATGGCCCAGGTGCTTGGGCCCTGCACCCCATGGGAGACCAGGAAAAGCACCTGGCTCCTGGCTCCTGCCATCGGATCAGCGCGGTGCGCCGGCCGCAGCGCGCCAGCCGCGGCGGCCATTGGAGGGTGAACCAACGGCAAAGGAAGACCTTTCTCTCTGTCTCTCTCTCTCTCACTGTCCACTCTGCCTGTCAAAAAACAAACAAACAAAAAAAAAACAAACAAAAAACTGTATCTCATGATTCCAAATCCTGATGCCAGTTTACCGTTAATGTAGATCCTAGGAGGCAACTGTGATGGCTCAACTGGTTGGGTTTCTACCATTCACATGGGAAACCTATACTGAGCTCTCAGCTTCCAGGTTCTGCCTGGCCAGGTCCTGAATGTCATAGGCATTTGGACAGTAAACCAGCAGATGGAAATTCTTTTTCTTTGTTCCCCCATCCAACCCCTGTCCTTTGCTTCTCAAATAAATAAATTTATTAAATTTAAAGACAACATGATATATACACGCAAAGGAATATTATTTATCCTTTAAAACAGAAGGAAATCCTGTCATTTGTGATAAAAAGAATGAATCTTGAGGACGTAATGTTAAGTGAAATAAACCAGGTACAGAAAAATAACTACTGTATGATTTTCCTTATGTGGAGTTTGAAAAAGAGTCACAGAAGGAGACAGTAGAATAGTGGTTGTCAGAGACAGAGGTGGGGGATTTGAAAAGGTCTTGGTCAGCAGATATATTTCAGTTAGGCAGGAAAAAGACCTTTAGGAGGTTTGATGCACAGCAGGATGACCCTACTTAATAATAATGTATTTGTTCTTGCTAAGAGAGTAGATTTTAAGGGTTCTAACCATAAAAAATGGTAATTGTTTTAAGTAAGCTTTATGTTAATTAGCTTGACTTAGCCATTCCAAAATATGTGCACGTAACAAAACATCACATTGTATGCCATAAATATGTATATTTGGCAATTAAGAAATAGAATCACAATCAATGACACAGTGGCAATTCCTAAGCATTTCTAAAGTAAACTCAGTTGTTAACAGGTTTCAGGTTGCAAGTCTTCCAAATACCTTGCTTACTCTGCTACATTGGATCTGTAATGGCATATACCTTCAAAGCAGAGAAGTGTCTCCTTATCTCTAGAAATGAACATTTCAAAAATCCACCAAAATTTTTATCTGCAATGAATTTGAATTAAAGTAAATGAATCCCTAAAACTATGATTGTGTTGTACTAATAGTTAATATTCTCAAATATACATGTGTGTGTATGTGTGTGTGTGTGTGTGTGTATATATATATATATATATGCTTACTAATAACAGTCCCTCATTTATAACCCCCTTGTCTAAAGGACTTTCTAGACAACATTGGTTAAAAATTACTTCTTGCTTGCTAGGAATTGATAAGTTCTACCCAAAATTAAAAAGAACATCCCTATTCTATTTTACTCTGTGTGTGTGCAGTAGTGTGTGTATTGGGGAGACTTTGATCAGAGTAACTTTAACAAGGCTTTATCAAACAAAGAAATAGTGGTATATAAGAGCTTACTAGAAGTCTTTGGGGTCACGTGCTACTCATAGATAAGAATCATTTTTTATCATTTCACCAACACTGGCAAGGTCTTAAACATAAATCAACTCTTGGCCGGCGCAGCGGCTCACTAGGCTAATCCTCCGCCTAGCGGCGCCAGCACACCGGGTTCTAGTCCCGGTTGGGGAGCCGGATTCTGTCCCGGTTGCCCCTCTTCCAGGCCAGCTCTCTGCTGTGGCCAGGGAGTGCAGTGGAGGATGGCCCAGGTGCTTGGGCCCTGCACCCCATGGGAGACCAGGAGAAGCACCTGGCTCCTGGCTTCGGATCAGCGCGGTGTGCCGGCCGCAGCGCGCCGGCCGCGGCGGCCATTGGAGGGTGAACCAACGGCAAAAGGAAGACCTTTCTCTCTTTCTCTCTCTCTCTCACTGTCCACTCTGCCTGTCAAAAAAATAAAAAAAAAAACACATAAATCAACTCTGGAGATAATTTCTTTTGCAGAATTTTTCTTCCAATATTTTCTATTAAAAATTTAGCACCCTTCTTCATAGTCTTTTCCAGGAATTAAAAAAAAAAAAAAACACTTCTCTGTGTCTTAAAAATGTATGGCCACATGTATTGTAGTCTGAATGACACAAAAATCAAGGCAGATATTTAAGAGAATGTGCCAGATAAGAACACTTTTCCCCTACTTAGAAACTAAGTTTGTCTTTGTTTTGGTTAAGACGCTGAATGCTGGTCTTTTCTGGAACAGGACATTATCTTTTGTCCTGATTCTTGGTTCAAGTGTGTGCTGACTCTCTTGAGCTTAATAGCTGAATGACAACTTTTGTCATCGCTTTGTGCTGATGTGCACTGTGGGTCCACTTTCATCTACGAAGTCTTTGCTGGATGTCCTGCCTAGCCCACCAATACCATGAAAATAAAGCTCCAGTGCGTGTGGAATTACATTCTCCAGGTCTCACTGCCCATCTTAAACCCCATCCATAGAGTTTGTTTCTTCCTTCCTTAGAATGCAGTGTGCCCCTGCTGGTTCATTTCCTGCATTGATTCCTACCAGTCACCTCGTGAAATTGTAATTTTTAATTGGATTTGCAAAGTCAAAAGCAGCAGACTTCCAGGAGAGGCATTGTGATTGCTTTGAAAATCACTATTATTCATCAGACAGACACCACAGCTTGTGTTTTTGAGATGAGGCAAACTGTAAAGGGTAGGACAGAAGAGGGAGAAAAATACGTTCCATGTACTTTTAGATGCATTCACATAGCCCTGGCTTTACACATTAGGATGCTTCAAAATGTTCACAGAGAAATGGACTTAAAAGATGTTCACTTGATGCAAAATTTTTTTGAAATCCATGTATGTTTTTCATAATTCACATATTCTATGAACTTTTTCAAGACCCTTCCTATGCCTGGCATCAAAAAAAATTTTGCATTAAAGTAAACTTGCCTTTTAATTCCATTTTCAAGAAACTTTTGAAGCAACATCACAGCATAATGGGTTTCTGCTGATGATTTTAATTAAATGTTATCATCTTTGTTTTCCTCTAAGATGCTAGTAATATTTGTCATCAATCTGTATCCATGTGTTATGAGATTTTTTAAATGGATTGTCAGTGTTCCCATGGTTTTTTGATAGGAAGGCTGAAGAAAGCATGTTGGGAGCTACTGAGCAGATTCAGACATCTGCTTTCCCCTCCTAAGACCTTTATGTACTGAGGTCTAGACCTGACTACTGAGTAATCAGAGGTTGCCTGGAGAGCAGGCTCTAGTGATGACCCGCACCAAGATCCAGGTTTGTGAGTAAGGGCCCTCTCATGAGTGAGCCCCAAGAAGACAAGCAGAATAGTCTGCCCCTCACAAAACAGTCCCTGAGTTTTAGAGTGATTCAGTATGGCAGCAATCACTCATGAAGTATAGCACTAGAAGCTACTTAAAATGAAATAATTGTATTTATGTGCATTTATCTTCCACCTGTAAGCAACAAGAGGATGGGAACTTTGTATGATTTACCACTGAAATACCAATGATGGGATCATAGTCTGGTATGCAATATATATCCTACTAAAGCTTTTAAAAATAAATATGCAGATAGAACTCTAATCATTTTGGTTCCCTAGTGAAATGTGTGTGTTCCTGATGGCTCATTTCCTGCATTGATTCTCCCCTGGTCACTTTCATAGAAATGCACAAATGTTAACCTATTCTGAAAACTATTAGGCATGTAGCCTTGGGAATTACTCACACTATTTCTTCTATTATTTAAAAGATTTTAATTTCTTTACAGGCAGAAAAAGAAAGAGGGGGAGAGAGAGGGAGGGGCACTCCTGTCAGCTGATTCACTCACCAAATGCCCATAAAAGCTTGGGTGTGGCCATGACTAATGCTTGTACCCAGGAATGCAATCTGGGACTCAAAAACATTGGTGGCAGAACCCAGCTTCTTGAGCCATCACTGAAACCTCCTAGGGTTCACAATAGCAAGAAGCTGGAGTGAGGAATTGTAGCCAGGAATCAAACTCAGATACCCCAATGTGGGATACGAGCACCTGAATTGCTAGGCCAGGTGTCTGCCCCTTCATGATATATCTAAGCTTTAGTTTTATCATCTATTAAAAAGGATATTCATAACCACTTCATATACTTAACAGCATTAAGTGAAAGAAAACTTGAAGCCACCTAACTAATTGCCTATTATACCATCCATCTTCATAAATAGCAATTGTGATGATGACAAAACCATCTATAAAGAAAAAGTGGTGACACAATGCTGTGGCTTGAACGTGATTTACTTCCAGAATCCATGCTGAATTTTAAACTCCCATGTCTTTAGTTAATGGTGCTAAGAAGGTGGAAACTTAATCTGGTTATGGTATTAACGAGGTTGGATTAGTGGGAGGTTCTGAGTCACTGGGGGCCTGTCCTTGGAATTGAGTTCTCCCAAGGGAGTTGGTAATAAAGGCTGAGTTGGGCCCAGCCATTCTTTTTGCCTCCTGGCTCACCATGGGATCACCCTTCCCATTTGCTGTCTACCCCCCAGATGCCACACCCATGGGGCCACCTGATTTTCAACTAGACCTCCAAAACTATGAGATACATCTTTTTGTCTGTATAAAATCAGCTACCTCAGGTATTTCCATGACTAAAATATACAATTTATTTTATAAAATGCCTGCAAATAAAGGATGACCTGTGCTTAAAAAGCCTCCCTGCTGTGAGACTTAAAGCTGTTGTGTAGGAATGGAGATCTCAAGACTGTCTCAAGGTTGAAGTGAATTACTAGGTAGCATTCCCAGTCATGATCTTCTGAAAGCTCATTAGGAATCTGTATACATTTGAAGGAAGTGACTGACCATGGAGCACAATAAAACATTAGAACATTTGAAAACAGTTCTATAAATTTGGAATTCTCTACCAAGTATGACAATGAGTTGCAGATATTTTATTTAAAAATTGGGAAAAATGTGACTTAAGGATGCGCTTCTCTTTTTTTTTTTAATTTAAAAAATTTATCTATTTTCACTTTACTAGGAAGGCAGCAAACAGAGAGCCAGAACTAGAGACAGGGAGGTAGGGACAGAGATAGAGATGCAGACGAAGAGAGATTTTCCATCCATTGGTGTTGCCCCCAAATTATTGCAGCAGTTAGAGCTGGGCCAGGATGAAAGCAGGGGTCAGCAGCTCCATCTGGGACTCCCACATGGGTGGTAGGAACCCAAGTCCTAAAGCCTGTTGCTATGGATTCATTCTGAGAGGAGAAGTGCAGTGGGGGCAAGAGGTGCGGAGTCACCACACAGACACCAGGAGTTGAGTGAAAGCAGGCTAGAGGCAAGCAGCTCGCAGACTCATTTATTTTAGTTGGTACAGCAGCTTATATAGCTGAGGCAGCCAATCTGGTCAAGGGGCAGTTTATACCCTAACAAATCACTGCCTGCTGCTAGGCAGACTCCTTTGCCAGGTGGGTTCCGAAGCTATTTCCTGAGTAACTGATGCTTGCTCGCCAGCACCATCTTGGCACGGCCTTCTCATTCAACAAAAGCCATTCACTTGCTGCTTTCCAAAGTGCGTATTTGCAGGAAGCAGGTGTTGGAAGTGGAGGAGCTGAAATTCTAACCAGGCACGCATTCTTTTTTTTTTTTTTTAAGATTTATTTATTTATTTAAAAGCGTTACACAGAGAGAGAAGAGGTAGAGAGAGAGAGAGCATAAGAGAGAGGTCTTCCATATGCTGGTTCACTCCCCAATTGGGTACAATAGCCAAAGCTGCACTGATCTGAAGCCAGGAGCCAAGAACTTCTTCTGGGTCTCCCACATGGGTGCAGGGGCCCAAGGAATTGGGCCATCTTCCACTGCTTTTCCAGGCCCTGACAGAGAGCTGGATCAGAAGTGGAGCAGCCAGTCTCGAACCGGCACCCATATGGGATGCTGGAGTTTCAGGCCAGGGTTAACACCTGCTGTACCACAGTGCCACAGGCACTCGTTCTTATATGTGATATGGGCATTCTGCCTGCTGTCTCAGTTACTGCACCAAATGCCTGCATTGGGCTGTGCTTAGCTCTTAACTCCTACCTCATAATGTCTAGGGTGAGCAATTAAGAGTGGCAGAAGGCATACAAATTACTGACATGGAAGATTTAAGATTTTCCAGTATGAAAGCATTATGGCATGAAATAATAGTTCATCAAACAAACATTAGTGGAAAATTTCAGAGGCAATAGCTAGAGTTACTTAGATATTGAATATATAAGGACACTAAGTGAAATGGGAATATCCTTAGTTTCCATGGGAGTTATTTTGACAATTTTAAGTTTTGAATAATTCTAAACAATATTTGTATTCATCGTCAAGTCATTTTTTTTTTTGCAGAAAGGAAAGTAAAACCCTTTTCACTTTGGTTTCCTGTTCTGACATTTCCATGTCCAAAATATCTACTGTATGATGTCCTGTAGGTTTCATTCAGCTATTGCATGTTTTGTGAATCATTAGTTATGAATACAGTTTTAGCATACTGTGCATAGAGAAAGATCATTTTTCAGAACTTCATTTAAGGAGTAAAATTCTTTTTCAGTAACTAGTAAAATACACTCAGTATGTGAAGGAAAATCTGCTCACTGCTCATCAACAGGAAGATCAAGCATGACTGTTACTCTAGTTCTTTTCCACTGTCAGCATTCTATTTCATTTAAAACATTGGAGTAAAGACTGACTTTATGATAACTTTTTTATTTATTTAATTTTTAAACTTTTTTAATTTTTAAAAATTTTTAAAATTTGTATCTCATAAATACAACATTATGTACATAGTAATTCTTCCCACAGTACCCACCCTCCCACCATTTCTCCCTCTCCTTTTCTGCTCTCTCTCCTGTTTTATCTGAGAAAGAAAAATAAAAAGAAAGAAAAACAAAGAATGAATGGAGTAAAGAAAACTAAGAGAAGTGTTCCTCAACAGTCTATACCAGGGCTGATCTGTGTCGTTGCTTCTTGACAGGGATTTCGCTTTTGTCCCCTTCCTCTTTTCCCTTCCTTCATCGCCATTATTTCCTTTTAGCAACTAAATTGTCTTTGAAGAAGAATCCAAGGATGACACATCTTTAGTGAGCAAGACTGACTTTAATATGACAACATATCACATTTCCTTAGAAATAACAAGTATAGTTATTTGTTAAAATAAAGTGCCTAGAATTCTAGTAATTTAGTACTGGAGGCACGTGCTAAATAAACTATTAATGTAGATCCAGTCCAATCAGGTTTTTTTTTTATATAAAGAAAGTAACAGGGTAAATTTATAAAAATATCCAATCCAATCAGGTTTGTTATGCCCTCCCTAAATTTCTTTTCTTTCTTTCTTTTTTTTTTTTTTTTTTTTTTGGACAGGCAGAGTGGACAGTGAGAGAGAGAGACAGAGAGAAAGGTCTTCCTTTTTGCCGTTGGTTCACCCTCCAATGGCCGCCACAGCTGGTGCGCTGTGGCCAGCGCACCACGCTGATCCCAAGGCAGGAGCCAGGTGCTTCTCCTGGTCTCCCATGGGGTGCAGGGCCCAAGCACCTGGGCCATCCTCCACTGCACTCCCTGGCCACAGCAGAGAGCTGGCCTGGAAGAGGGGCAACCGGGACAGAGAGCTGTCTAGCCCAGATTGGGACTAGAACCCAGTGTGCTGGCGCCGCTAGGTGGAGGATTAGCCTATTGAGCCGCGGCGCCAGCCTCCTTAAGTTTGTTAAAATAGCATATGTGTATCAAGAACTTTGAAGGGTCTGACATTTTATCCTACTGGGTACAATTTCAAAGATGCTATGGAAGACACAAGACTTCTTTTATAGGGAGAAAAGACACTGAATTCTTCATGACAAAGTAATCAGAAAGTCAGCATCTGTGCCAGTTACTCAAGTTTCAACATTCCTGGGCAATATAAAGGGAACCAAATAGTTCCTAGGAACCCAGCAGTTTGCATGACAAAAAAGGAATCCTGAGTTTATGGAATCCAAATCTTTTATAGTCAGCAGTAAACAAACTTGCTCATTACTTTGGAGAGAGACAAGCATCTTTTAGAAGACAGTCTCTACTTGCAAGACATGCAGAAGTGTGAGATCCTGGACAGCTCTCTGTCAGTATTATGGTTGGCACCTTCTTCTCCTTCACTTTCTTCAATTAAACTACTATGTTAGTGAAAAATACACCTTGATGTTTAGTTTTAAAAGCCTTCCACAATTACAAGCCATAATAAGCAATGCATGCAAGAGTATTTTGGTGTCACAGAATTTTTATTACCTGCCAATATGTCAATTTGCTCATTTATTCAACAAAAACATTAAGCAAATGGCATGTGCTGGGCACAGCGTATATAGTGCTATGAACAGCAGTTTCTACCCTCATAGCGTATAAACTCTGCCTGTGACAAAGAAATGTAATTTTGAGGATTTATTGCAATTTCTTGTTTTAATAATATTTGTATTTTGAGAAATAGTATGTCAAGCTTCTCCTGTGGTCTTTGGAAGTCTTCCTCAGGGGAAGTTACTAAGTACGGAGTCTGACTTCTCAGAGGCCACCGCCCCAGCCACCAACTATCCAGATACGTGAAGGAACAAGTGATTTTGTCTGTTGGCAATGCATGTGGTACCCCCTGAACTGAGAAGGAATCTTGAGACTGAAAATGAAGAAGTGAACTGCATGTGAGAATAAAACAGTTTCTTAGATCAAGGTGCATACTGGGTTCCAAACTGGGACAGAAAATGTATCTGAACGAAACAGCAATGCAGTGAGGACCGCCTCATCTCTCCCACCCCAGGGCTGCAGAAGGCGCAATATTTTATATACTTGCACATCAGTGGGGAGTCAGGGCAGAAACTTGTGTTGAAAGATTCCTTTACACACATATTCTTTAGGAGTTAATTCTTGAGGAATACTTTTTTTTTTAAATTTTTTCAGAAAACTTTTATTAAATATAAATTTCAAAAGTACAATTTTTGGATTATAGCAGTTTTTATCCCCATAACCACCCTCCCACCTGCAAACCATCACATCGAGGAATACTCTTAGGGCATAATAAACCTGAATGGAATAGATCTACATTATTAGTTAATTTTGTGATACACTTAAAACTTTATGGATTGGGGCCAGTGCTGTGGCGTAGTGGGTAAAGCTGCCGCCTCCAGTGCCGGCAACCCATATGGGCAGGACTTCCAATCCAGCTTCCACTGCCCCACTTCCAATCCAGCTCTCTGCTATAGCCTGTGAAAGCAGTAGAAGATAGCTCAAGTCGTTGGGCCCCTGTACCCATGTGGGAGACCCTGAAGAAGCTCCTGGCTCCTGGCTTTGGATTGGCACAGCTTCAGTGGTTGTGGCCATCTTGGGAGTGAACCATCAGTTGGAAAACCTCTCTCTCTCCCTCTGCCTCTCTGTAACTCTTTCAAATAAATAAAGCTTTAAAAGAAAACTTTATGGGTGGAGAGTGATGCCAGTTAGACTGACAGGTGGTCAGTATCCTTTTGAGAAAAAGCCGGAGAGCAAGGGGATGGCGAGAGAGAGGGAGAGCTCAAGACAGAGATTGAAACTTTAGATGGCATTACTATGGTTTGCTGTGACACTTATGATCTGTTTCATCATTCTTTCATATGACTTCAACCTATCTACCATCTGACTGCAAACCTCTTTTTTTTAAAAAAAAAATATTTATTCCTTTATTTGAAAGTCAGAGTTACACACAGAGAGGAGAGGCAGAGAGAGAGGTGTTTCATCCTTTGGTTCACTCCCTAATTGGCCGCAGTGGCCAGAACTACGCCTATCCAAAGCCAGGAGCCAGGAGCTTCTTAACAGGTCTCCCACGTGGGTGCAGGGACCCAAGAACTTGAACTATCTTCTGCTGCTTTCCCAGACCATAGCGGAGAGCTGGATCAGAATTGGAGTAGCTGGGTCTCAAACTGGTGCCCATATGCGATGCTGGCACTGCAGGTGGTGGCCTCATCTGCTAGGCCACAGCACAGCCCCCATGCAAATCTCTTGAAAGACCACAAGTGATAGCCACCTTGCTGAGGTCAGGCATCCTGTTATGCCGTGTTTGTAAGAGAGGCCAAAGAAAATGAGAATTTTTAAAGAAAATAAGTTTATGTGCAAGGGTAAGAGGAAACAAATCCTGAAAGTGGGACCCAGCCTCTTGTCTGTCTCCCTTAGCACAGCATGCTCTTGCCTGTCCTTTAGTTAAAAGAATGTTCTGGCTTGAGGGGAGAGTCAGCTGGCCCTATGAGGTTCTCCTCACTAGACTGAAGGAGTCATTCGCCTCTACAATAGATGAGAAGCTTGATGGCCCATATTGTCTGGAGGGGTTTATTTAAGGGAATTCCACATCTAAAACCCCCTCACCCACACTTTCCCAGAAGAGGGAGGAAGGGAGAAGAAACAGAGGACCCATGCCCTTGTCCATAAAAACCCCAGTGTGAATGCAGACTGGGCTCTCGGTCCCTTCTGAGATGCCCACTTGGTCCATCAGGTGTAGGAGTTTCTGCTTCTTTAGCTTTTCAATAACATTTGGCTAGATTCATCTTCTTGTCTCCTTGTTCATCGGCCTCATACTTCGTTCCTGATAGTGCAAGTTCCCGGAGTTCAAATAAACTGGAACAATCCCACAGAACCAGGATTGATACCCAAGTGTAGGGCCCCATACTCCTGTGGCCTGTCAGTTTCTTAGATGTCACGATGTAGACAGGGTGTCGGGTCGGATCACCTGCATTCAGGTGGTGCAAGCCTTGTCAGAGATGGTACAGTAACAGACCCTGGACTAGGAGTCACAGGACAGAATGATTTTTTTGCTTGCCCCGAAGCACTCATTAGGATCAGAGTCCCCCAGAGCCTCCATTGCAGGCCAATAGGCAGCCACTTTGTGCAGCCTGAAGCCAGCACATGTTAGTTGTAGAAATGTGAATGGGAACGTTGAGTGGTGAATTCTTGCCTCAGTCCTTCTCTACTGTGAGTCAGCTACTTGGCCATACCCTGCAGCAGCAAGCTGGTCCTCATATCTTCTAACTGATTCATTGAATTTTTAAATTAACAAGTGAAAATTATACATATTATAAATATATAATATATAATAAATATATAATATATAATTTTACTTGTTAATCTAAAAATTAAATTAGTAAATATTACATTATGAGTAAGAGTATATAAAAATTATATATTTATGTATTGTATATGATGCAATGTTTTGATATATGCACATATTTTGAAAGGATTAAATGAAGTTAGTTACTATATTGCCTCACATACTTCTTTTTATCATGCAAATATTTGAAAGATACTCTTGGTCATTTTGAATGATGCACACACTAACTTTTGTTGATTCACTTTTATTTATTAGTGAGAGGGAGAGAGAAATTGCCTATCCTCTAGTTCGCTCCCCAAATACCGAAGGCAGCTGGTGAGTGGGTGCTGGGACAGCCTGATACTGGGAGCTGGGAACACAGTTTGGACCTTTCACTTGGGTGGTGGGAACGGAAGTCCATGAGCCATCACTTGGTGCCTCCCAGGGTGTGTTATGAGCAGGAAGATGAAACCTGCATTAAAGTCATCGCTTGAACCCACGCACTCTGACACGAGGTCCAGGCCATGGAAGTGGGTCTCACCACTAGGTCAAATGCCTGCCTAACAGTACATTATTAGGGAATATAGTCACCATGTTACACATAGATCTAGCTTCTGTGTCACTGAAACTTCTGTGACCTTTGATCAGTATATCCCTCTGACCTCTCCACGTTTCAGCCTCTGTTAACCACCGTTCCACTGTCTGCTTTCACTGTTTTGGCATTTTAAATTCAACTTCGAGTCAGATTATGCAGTGTTGGTCTTTCTGTGCCTATTCTACCTAATTATCAGTTTTACTGAATATTATCCTACAGGTTTATCCATGTTGTTACCAATGATAGGACTTCCTTCTTTTTCTTTTTTAAAAATTTACTTATTTATTTGAAAGTCAGAGTTACACAGAGAGAGGAGAGGCAGAGACAGAGAGGCCTTCCATCTGCTGGTTCACTCCCCAGTTGGCTGCAAAAGCCGGGGCTGTGCCGATTTGAAGCCAAGAGCCAGGAGCTTCTTCCAGGTCTCCCATGTGGGTGCAGGGGCCCAAGAACTTGGACCATCCTCCACTGCTTTCCCAGGCTATAGCAGAGAGGTGAATTGGAATTGGAGCAGCCGGGACTTGAACTGGTGCCCATATGGGATGCTGACACTGCAGGCAGCGGCTTCACCCAGTATGCCACAGTGTTGGCCCCTCCTTCTTTTCAAGACTGATATTCCATTGTGTGCATGTCTGTGTGTGTATGATACAATAATATTTTATAAATTATGAAAATATTAGGTTAAGAAGTATTAGCCTTTTGTAACTGTATAGCATTATTATTTCATGAAACAATGTAAAATCCTATACTATTTCTGTAAGGGCCATATACTTGATAAATATATTCCACTGGAAAAGTAATAACATGCATAAAAAACAATGTGATATGAACAGCCTTGTAAACTATTTTGAGCCAAACATCTGTACACACACTATTGAAGGGTACCTGGGTCTTTCTTCATAAACATTTAAAATCATAGTCCTCTCTTTTTCTTCAGAAAGCAGCACTGTAATAATGTTCATTATCTAGTTTAATTGTGCTAGTTTCTCAAGTATACATAAAGCAAAATCACGTCGTATGTAGAAGTGTACTTCAAAAGGTTTATGGGTATGACCTTGAGCCCTCCAGAGCGAGATGGCAACTCTCTGGAGGCTGAGTGTCCTTTGCGGTGCCCCAGGAAGTCGAGCTGTGCTCCTCCGAAGCCTGGGGTGAGCCCCACTCACGTCTCAGCATTTCTCCAGGACCGGCCTTCCCCAGGATGGTGTGGAGTGCAGCATTTTCACCTGTCACCAAGTCGCCCCTCTGGTTCCAAGGCTGCGTCCCTCCACTGGACTGGCGTGAGAGTTGTCAGTGTTTTGCTCCTGAGCTTGCTTCCAGCTGTTATTTGAATCCAAGCTCTGTGATGGACTACTCCTTGGCTGCAGTTCTGTCTCTTCATAGTCACGGGGGCCTTGGACAAGTTGTTACCGACTGCGTGCATGGGGGTGCACCCCAGAAAGCTGCCAAGGCAGGCCTTCCGGCACTCTTGGCTTTAACCTTTGCTGGCCTTTGTTATTTCAACTATCACGATGTGGGCATCTGCAAAGCTGTCGCCATGCTGTGGAACTCTGACCTTCCTGACTTAATGCCTTAAGAATTGATTTTATGCCTCTGCTCTGTCATGCATTCAACTCACCAAAAGGAGGAAGTAACAGATTAAGGCCATGGGTGTACAGACTTGTCCCAATCACATGGTTATTTTCAGAATTTAATCATTGAGAAAAAGATTTGAGAATTGCTAGCTAATAAGTTGCGAGACTGAGTTCTGCATTCTGGCAAGTTGTCGCCCAGTTTCTCATGAGTCTTGCAGTGTAACTAAGCATTGTCTATGAGCATTTGCCCTTTAATTTATCAGCCTCTTAAAGGGAACTGAGCTTTACTGACATCAGTACAAGATCAGACTCTTCCATAGTTGTCCTAGGAATAAAGGACAAAGGGAAAGACTTAATTCATGAGTAAAGACTGGAAAATTAGTGCTGAATATTGGCAAACCTCCCTCTCTGTTCAGATGATAGCAGCTCCTGATGGTTACATGTCCCAGGGAAACCTCGAAACTGAAATGCTGATAACGCACATTGCAGATTTCTAAATCCTACAAAGAAAAGCTTAGAAAACTTCATCTAAAGAAGTTCCATTTGGAAAGTGTGGGGAGCAACTCGGACTAGACTAAGTTACTGGAATTAAGACTTATTCTATGCATCTGCTTTCCCACAATATGGCGCTGAGAAGGGAAACAGCTTCTACACAGCTGCCTCCAGTTCAACCAATAGACTGTGGGACCTGCTTCTGATTGGAGGAGAGCAGCGTACTCGGCGTGTGGGTAGCAGAGTTGGGATTGGCAGAGGAGGACTATAAAGGAGGAGAGAGACAACATGCACCAGGAACATCTAAGGGGAACATCCGAAGGAACACCTGTGCAGCCCCCGAGAGAGCCGGCCGGCGGTGTGCCGCTCCCCTGCGGAAGTGGGGAAAGTGGCCAAGGGGAACCGCCCTTCCACGGAGGTAGAAGGGACAGTAGCCAACCCGGGAAGAACCAGCAGCAAACCCGGGGAGGGCCGAGCAGACAAAAGAACAGCGCAGGGTCCTGTGTCGTTCCTCCACGAAGACGGGGAGCGACATAATGGTGCCGTGACTCGGATATGAAGCCTAGGCAGGGTTTGGTGTCGTTCCTCCATGAAGAGGGGGAGTGACAGAAAGAGGTCCTCCTGGTAGATGTATTAAAATACTTCAAATTCTAAACTGAGACTTAATGCTCAAATGTTTGAATTGTCCTAAAATAATCTGTGCATAAATAATCTGTGCATAAATATAAAAAAACAAAAGGTTTATGGAAAATATTAAAAGATAAGTTAATTTTGATACACATTTTTTTGGGAATGTGCATAAATGGGGCCTTCAAAAGTTCCATGGACATTTGTATTATGAAAATATTGTGTGGATTACAAATTTTTGTAAAGATTTATTGTATTTATTTGAAAGACTGAGTTACATAGAGACAGAGGGAGAGACGGGAATCATCTCCTATCCAATAATTCATTATCAAGTGGCTGCAACGACTAGCCTTGTACCAGGCTGAAGCCAAAGTCTGGGAGCTTCATCTGGGTCTCTCAAGTGGGTGCAGGTGACCAAGATGTGGGCCATCCTCTAGTGCTATCCCAGGTGCATTAGCAGGGAGTTGGATCTGAAATGGAGCAGCAGGGACTCCAGCTGGCACCCACATGGGATTCTGGCTTCCCAGGCAGCAGCTTAACCAACGATGCCATGATGCTACCCCTAGATTTCAAAATTCTTTACACCAAAATAATTTTATCTTTTAATTAACTTTTTGGAGTTTCCTCATATATTTTCTGCTAGTATTTTTCCATTTCACTTTATGTTTTGAGATTCATTTATGGTACTGCACATAGCTGTAGTTGCTTAACTTCATTGTTCTGTGACTTCCTGTTATGTGAATGTGCCACAAGGCACATTCTCTTTGGCATGGGGATTTTTGAGAATGCCTACAGTTTCTGGCATTTAGGTAAAATTCTGACATCAACATTGTACATTCTGCCTTCTTTTGCCTTGCATGAATGCTGAATCACAGCACGAGATGCAGAGCGTCATTACCTGACAGTCGGCAGCACTTTGCACAGAACCTTAGAGAGGCTGTAGCCCCATGAAATTCTCGCTGAATGAGGACCAGAAAGTTCTACGACATATTCATTGCCCATTTGTGGTGGGATAGTAGCACTTCGATGGAGAATTGAAGCTTAACCAAACCAAGGATAATTTTCCTCACATTTAGAGAATGTAAAAGGAATTTTAATGTGGTGTTTCAAAAGGTCAATCTACTTTGTGTCTCTCTGTGGTCAATTTTCTTGTATTTCAAAGTCTAGAAACAAAATTTTACATTCTGAGAAAAAAGACCAGAAAAACAACTTGTGTTTAAGAATGATACCATTTTAGAGATATTTACAAGAAGACAGATCACTAGGTCACTCTCATCAACAACATCTACCTTTGTATTAACGCTAGTATCTCACTAGTATTCAACATTATCCAATTTATTAAGCTGCATTGGAAGTAGAGCAGCTGGATCTCAAACCTGCATGGCAACAGGGCACACTGATGTTGCAAGTGGTGACTTGCAATGCTGGCCCCACCCATGAACTTTTGGAAGTACCTTTGTATTTTTTTTTCTTTTTAGTTTTTTTCTTCTCATTAGAAAATGCAGGTTCTTCCTGCTCCGAGATAGAACATACTTCCAACTAACTGCGAAGATTCTTGAAGGTATCAGTCTATAAAGACTATCCTATTGTTCCCTTCAAGGTCTAAATGCAAAAGGACTTTGCAAAAGGACCAATAGGTCAGAGCAGGACACTGCTCCCACTCCTGAGAGTCATGCCTTGTCTACTAAATGAGGATAGCAGTAGTCCTGACTCCACATCTCTGTAGGTGAGTTCAGGTTAGATAAAAAGCTAGGAGAAAAGGTGACCCAGTTCCTAGGGAAGACTTCAATTGTTTTTTCTTTTGTTAGAAAACAAGCACACACACAACCACCTTCATAAAGTGAAGCCGACGTTTTGCCAAGCTCTAGACCACCTGTTGATGCATCTGACTTCAGGTCACTCAGGCTTGTCCTTGTCACTTGGCCCTACCCTTTTCCCAGTTCTCTTTTCTCTTAGATGAAGAGATGGCCCATCCTCAAAGGTGGCAAGTGGATGCCGTAATTTTGCTAGCTGTATGCATTAATTTTCTAAAGCTATCTGAAGTACTGATTTTAAGTTTTGGGGGCCAGATTTGTTGTCACCATGGCTGCAGGTGGAGCAGATGTTATGTGACTGCCCTGGGTTTGTCTGACTAGATGACTCCCAAGGTTTTGTATTCTGTGAATTCTAAGCTTTGCTTTGGCTGTTTTTCTTTTATAGAGGTATGAGAATTAACTTGTGATGTTTCCTTTTTCCTAATGATTTTCACTGCTTTATTAAAAATAAATAATCTGGATGTGAAATGAGCAGTAGGAGATCTGGATCCTTCTTCATGAAAAATTAAAAATTTCAGTAAGAGTTGGCCTGGCACAGAGTGCACCTGCTGTGGTACTACTAATCTCTTGTCCTTGATTAGTCACTGAGACAGCTTGAGGCTTAACTGTTGTTAGGGTTCTTAAAGAACTTTATTCAACAACTGCTTGTCAGTCTCTTCTTCCAAACATACAGAAATTAGAGAAATTAAAATCACCATGGCTTAACGAGTTTTGGTGTGCTGAAAAGGAATGAGAGCTACGATTTACGATCCTCTTTCAGTAGGACAGAACACGAACACTAGCACACACACCACGATTAAGTGGGGTGAATGAGGCCATGAGAGAGTACCCTCTGCTGTGGTGTAAGGATGGATAATGCTACATATAACCCCAGCTGTGGTACACTAAAGGTTGTCATTCTTGATGATGACTAAGAATCATTGCTTGTAGCCTCCTGCATCGGAAGGGGTGGGTGTGTGGAGCTCCAACAAAATACAGCACCTCCAAAACCACAGACTGTATGATTTGGGCTTTCATCTTCTAGCAAAGGTTGCTCAAACACACCTTACAGTGTTTTACCCTCCAGTATCTTGGGGATGCTTTTGTTAATTATCATGCTTTTCCATCTTAGTCCCAGTATAAGACTGTTCCCCTGACTGCAACTTGCCATTTGCGAATTGATCTTCTAATCTTTATTTTGCTTCTCTCTTTGAAATCATTTGATGTTTGTACTGGACATAAATATAGGTGGTTCTGTAACAACTCCTGGAGACTGATTAAAAAGTGGTGTTCTTTCTCTTTACAAATAAGTTAAATCTTAGTTCTACTATTTGGTAGGTGTATGACTTTAAACAATTAACCTTCTGGGCTTAACATTTCTTCATCTGCTAGATAATTCTGTAAGCAGTGATCATAAATTGTGAAGAAGACTAAACCTATGGATATTCCAAGTGATTAGAACAGTTTGTGTGACAGTGCTACATGAACATTCATTCAAAAAAATCATTTAATAGCCTAACTAACTTCTGAATTGGGAAGGCAAGTTGGTGTTTTTCTTAATAAAAGCAAGTCGTTTATCATTTGTGAGAGCCATTTTTCCTCCTTTTTGACTCTGTGTTAGAGGTAAACATCTGGTCCTTTGTCTTTAGTCACTGATACGTTAATATGTGTGTGAAAATCTCTTACTTTCAAATCCTGCCATCATTTTGGAGTACAAAATCCACTGGTGGAGGGTTCATCATACTGTATGTCAGTTTGTCTAACTGTAATGATCTTCTTAGGCCACCTCCACTAGTCAGACCCTAAGATCAACTGTTGTGTGAGCTTGTTCAGTTTGTAAATTACACAACAATATCAGGCAACTGTGTGATTAAGGGTTGAAATACACAAGGGTGGAATTAATGAGGAAAATCTCTCAGTAAGAGACTGATTATCACAAGATTCTATCCAATATCTTTCATTCCAATCAGTCAGTCCCTTGAGATCAATAGCTTTGAAAT
Organism: Oryctolagus cuniculus; assembly: GCF_051225735.1. Lineage (NCBI taxonomy): Eukaryota > Metazoa > Chordata > Mammalia > Lagomorpha > Leporidae > Oryctolagus > Oryctolagus cuniculus. Next base: position 9,806,879 of record NC_142874.1, on the reverse strand, counting down.
TACACTGTCTTAATCCAACACCTGTTTGTCCAAATTATTCATTTATTACATCCATGACCCCTATCATTTGATATCCTGAAGAATGCCAGCCTATCAACCCTTGTTCTTTCAATCAGAACTTTCCTTCCATGAATGAATGCCTATAATTAAATTCTCTAAACCTTTGTCATTTTTTTGGCACTCACTAGGAAGATATGAACCATAGATGAATAAAATTTGTTACTTTAACCATATCTGCACCTAAATAATTAAGACAAAAAAGACTACACATTAGGATACAACAGAACTTCCATACATTCATGGTCGTTCATCTCAGAACTGCACTTAGCATTACATCATAATCAATTAAATATCTCTGGTCTTCATTTCCATTCCGTGTATTTACTAACATAAATTTTCTCCATGATTCCTACATGGCAAACATCAGAGATAGCTTATCTTCGTTTTCCAGCAAGAAAAAGAAAACATATAAAAACTAACTCATCACCACCAAATATATAAAATAATACTAAATATTAACTACTTCTTTCTTCCTTTGTCTAATTCAGTGAGGCTATTGTATTTCTTTCTAGATTAAAGTCCCTATCATGCCATTGGTCTGTGAGAGTCTCATTTTTCTTTCCAGAATCTCTGCCTGCTGATCATCATCCTCCCATGACCCCCATTTGCCCCGTCTTTGACCTCTCCATTAGGACACAGTTATTAAAGAATTGCTATCTGTATTTAAACTTATCATCTGAGCCACTTTAATTCCAGCCACCTACCTCTCACAAATAAGCCCATGGAAGAGCTCCTAATGACTACTCAAACATAACCACTGATTTTTTTCTTAAATATGCTTGAATTAAAAAAATTACCTTTGTGCTAGTCAGTGTAGTGGACATCTTTTCATAGTGGACATCTTTTCACTTCTGATATGGTTTAATCTTTCACCTGTTTCCAGTGTCTCCTTACCAGACTTCTTCTCTTGTCTCACATTATGCTTTCTGGATTCTCTTGCAATCTTTGTTTTTCATTCCTAAATGATAGTTAAATATTGAAGCTTCTCATGACTCTATCGCCAACCTTTGTTTTCTTTAGTACTCTCCATCTCTAGGGTATGATGATGTTGATTTAACATTTATTGAGACTTTTGCTTTGTTTTTGTCAGCCACTATTTTATGTTATTAACTTAATCAAATACTATCACTATCTCTAAAAGGTATTCCCTATTATTATTGTTCCTGTCTTAAAAATGTGCAGATTAAGATAAATAAGAATTAATAAGCTTACTCAAGACAACTCAACAGATAAGTATAATAAGCAAGATTGAATTGTAGTCATTTTGGTGCCAGAATTCAGGCTTTTATACCACTTTCTAAAATGATGTGGTATAGAGACTTTGATCTCACTTATTTCCAAGGTTGTTGTTGTATCTAAATATTGATATTTCTTAAATCTACTTCTTTGAACTAAACACATATATTAAGTTATCTTGAATGCCACATGACCACTTTTGTGAGATATGTCCAAAGCTTACCTCATTGTCTCTACCCATACCTATTCGATATTTATAATCTCCACTATTTCCTACAGTCAATACATGGCAGATTCATCTATTTAGAAGCTCAAATCAAAATCCAAAAATTATTTTGGCTTTTCCATTTCCTTCACCAATACAATAAATAAGCATATCCTAATTTCCACTTCTAAATATTTCTTGAAAATGTCCACTCTGTGTCCTGTGTCCTCAAGCCAACCTATCTCCATGTTTCCTCAGACTACTGCAGCAGCCTCCTAACCTGTGTCACACAATTTCTAATATTCTGATGGTGTTTTTCAGAGAAGTTACAATGATATTTTGAAAGTGAAAATAGTTTCGCTATTCACTGTTAGAATTCTTATAAAGCCCATTCCCTTCAGAGTAAATCCAATGTTAACATGGTGTTTAACTTAACCTGTCCCCATCTGCCCAGCTGCTCCTAGAGTTAGGTTCTTCCTGTCTTTCTCCTCCAGCCACACCCTGCTGAGCCGATAAATTCTCCTGCTTGCTGTTTTCTTAGCCTGGAGTCTCCTTCCTCCTCTCTATTCAGCTAATGATCATTTATTCTTCAAGTCTAATCTCAATGTCTTTTAGGTTGCTTTTCCCTTTTTCTCCCACACCATGTTGGACCCTTTTTAATCTATTCATCTACCACATTTCCTAATGATTAACTCAGTTATTTTTATTTTAATAGTGTATTTTCACAAATAGATAGCAAGCTCCATGATAACTAGACCTATGTGCATTTTATTAGATTTTAGAGCAGGTTCACAGCACAATTAAGTAGAAAGCAGAGAGTTCTGAGATACCTGTTGCCCACACATATGCATAGCCTTCCCCAATATGGACTGTGTTACCTTTGTTACTGTTGATAACCACTCACCAATACAATGTGATCACCTAAATCCCATGATTATGATGGCATACACAATAATGCCTTTCATTCTCATGTTTTAATTTTATTTAGTTTGTTTTAACCACTGTTCCTCTAGTGGTTAGTGCAGTAGATGGCATAAATGAGTAGCTACTAAATAACTGTTGTTTGGTTAAATGATTATGGACATCTTCATAGAGAAATTTATTTAGAGACTAATGCAGCTATTGGCATAAAGTGTTTGAGATACTGGAGCTCAATGGCAGTCAGTAACCTGAAACTATCTTATACGTTGACATTCTCATCCAATTTGTTCATTCCCTGATTTGGCACGTGCATCTGTATGCACTTTAAGGGGTGTGTGAATGTGTGTGTATTTACTGTGTGTGCTAAGGAATGAGAAAAAGGAATGAGTTACTTTAATAATTTTGTAAGACTGGCACATAGAGTAATGTTTTTAATATAACTTAGGTATAATGATTCCACATGTCTCATTTTTATTCTCTCCTGCTGAGAGAGCAGTGCTTTCCTTTCTTGGTTTTTTCACTTTTCAGTGTGCTGGTAATGCCAGTCTCTCCACTCTCATTTGATTCCTCAGTTACATCCAGTCTTTGAGTTCTAATGTGTTGCCTGGCTTTACCTACTCTTCATGTGGTAAAATTTTAAATATCTAGATACATATAGAGAGACAAAAGTAATGAAGTTTGGAATTTTTCACATTGATTTATATTCATTTGAAGTGTTAATAGTTTAAAAAGTTTAATGAATATCTTAAGTGCAATAAAAATATTAAATGAAAATTGGCATAGTACATCTCACAAAGGCAATCTTACCATTAACTCAATAGGTCATTGTACCAGACTCATGATTGCTTCATAATTCTAGCAGTTAAAATGAAAGAGGAGAATTACATTGCACAATTTGATCGTGGGCTACTTAAGAAGAAGACTTCAGATCTGCAGAAGGACTGGCATAGATAGTCTAAATCCTCATGAAAATACCAACTCCAGTGGAGGAATGAGGAGAAGGCTAATGAAAACTGAACTGAAATCAACAAACAGTCTTAAACCTGCATGAGGTGCTAGAGGTCATTGCTTCCAATCTCTTCACACTGTAAAAGATACTGAAATAAACATAGTTTGCTCCTTCAAGAGACATTTCTGTCAGAATTGTTAGAATCCCAGTGCATTAACTTAAAAACTCATGCCCCTCTCTCTCCATGAAAATCTTTACTGAACCAGACTTGGCAATGAAAAGAATACATTAATGTCACATCTACACATATGGAATCCTGAGTTAAATTTTTCATTCATTGATTTAGTAATATATACAGAGATTTTGCTTTGTAAAAATATAATGAATTTTATCCAATATGATGTAAGTCACCAACTAATAAGAGCATTCCAATGTTGAACATGTTTAAAAACTGGAAAAATATAATAGTTGCAACATTAAAATATGTTTAAAATGTTTTTTAAAATGCATTTTAAAAATGCATAAGAAATGTTTATAGTTCATTCCAGGCAAATTGATGGATAGTAAGTGATAATATTTGTTTTTTTTTTTTAGCCAGGAAGAAGAGAGAAAATTCATTACTTTTAATTTATTTTTAGAATTATTCTTGAAGTAGGTGAGATGTCAGGATATATTTGAGTCAAAAATGCAGAATCCGTGGCAAATGGGAATTGGTTTATAAATTGTGTAAAATATCTTCTATAAGTAGAATACACACAGGTCAAGCACTATAACCTTCCAGGTCAAACTCTCTGACCGTCTCTAAATTGTCCTAAGCCCTGGAAGACTGACCTATGCTGGTTATTTCAGTGAGATCCCAGGTGCCCTTGCTTCTGCTGGGTTGGGCTGATGGTGAGCACTGCAGGACATCTAAGGGGCACAGGAGAATGAGCTCAGGGGATCTATTTTTTTTTGGTTGGTAGCATCTTTTAGCAGAGGGTCACTCACCACCTCTAAACTTGCCTGTCCCGCATAACCTTTTCCCTTTCCTGTCCAGTAGCCTCTTCTGTTGTTCCTTAGTTCTAGAGTGTTACTATCTTTGTTGCTACTACTTCTGTTTTTCTGCACAATGCTTTGTGGTTTTCTTGCTGTAATCATTATAATTGTACTCTTTGCAACTACCTCCCCCTCAGTATATCACAATTTTATTTATTCCTTTTGTTTCCTGTTGGGCCTCCGATTGACACAGTAATTGTTGCTGAAAATAGCCTTTAGAAATAGATTTTTATAATGGGATTCTGGAGTTTGTTTGACATATATTTAAGGGGCGCATGAATAATTTCCTTTCTAGGGGAAAATAAAACATGTATTTCAGAGCATGAAAAAAAAATCACAATTTAAATGATCATCAAAGGGACACAGGGATAAAAGGCATGCAGAAAGCAAGATCTTGGAAGAACAAATGGCTACAACAACACTTAGCTACCACTGGGTGCAGTAAGAGGAAACGCAAAAGGACTGCAATTGCTATCCCTTTTTTTTTCTCTCTGTGAGACAGGCAGACACACAGCATACACACACATAGGAGGAGTGAGAAAGAGAGAACTTCCTTCCACCGATTCACTCCCCAAATACCTGCAGCGCTTGAGCTGTGCCAAGGCTGAGGCAGTGAGAGAGGCAGCAGGAGCCTGACCACTCGAGCCACAGCTTGCCGTCTCGTAGGGTCTGCACTGGGGGGAAGCTGGAATCAAAGCAGAGCTAGGACTTGGAACCTAGCCATGCTGGTATGAGATCTGGGAATCTTAACTGGTGTCTTAACCGCTGGACCAAATGATTGCTCCAAAGATTTTTTTTTTTAATTAATTAATTAATTTGAAAGGCACAGAGCCGGGGAAGAGACAGATCTTCCATCCACTGTTTTCCTCCCCAAAATGGTTGCAGTGGCCAAACTAGATCATGCCAAACTCCGAATCCTAGAACTCCATCCCGGTCTCCCACATGGGTGGCAGGGGCCCAAGTACTTGGGCCATCTTCTGCTGCTTTTCCTAGGCCATCAGCAGGTTGCTAGATCGTGAGTGGAGCATCCAGGACATGAAATGAAGCCTGCATAGGCTGCCGGAGTTGTGGGCAGCAGCTGTATCTGCTATACCACAATTCTGGCTCTGACGCTCAGTTTTGAACAAAGCTGCAGCTTTGATATCAATGGGGCATGAACAGATTCTGGATACCTACAGAAATAAGGAGGGTGTTTGGCCTAGTGGATGAGATGTCCATGGGATGCCCAAATCCCATATCAGAGTACCTGGGTTTTAATTCCAGCTCCATGCTGATGCTGGCTTACAGCTAATACACACCCTGGGAAGCGGTAGGTGAAGGCTCAAGTGCCCACATAGAAGACCTCCATGGACTTCCAGGCTCCTGGATCAGCCTGGCCTTGCTCTGACTAGTATTTGAGTGGAGAGCCAGTGGATAGGAGATTTCTGCTCATCTCTCGATAAACAAACACCATTCCTAAGACATTATTCCAGAGACTAACCATGTGAGTCCTAAACAGACAAAGGACACTGATTTCAAAAAGATTAAAAAATTTCAAAAAAATTAAAAAAGAAAATAATAAAGGGAATTGGACAGAAAATTAGCTGACATAGTATGGAATCCTCACATGACAGCAAACATTTCGGAAGCTAATAAAGAGTTCTCATTCGGCTGTGGATATTTATTATCATCTTTTCCTATGCTAGGTACTCAGAGGAGTTCCGAGGCTGCACAAATAAGCAAAGCTGACAGGGCTTTATCTTCTAACTACCTTTATTTATGAAAGTGTGGATATGAAAGTACGAATGGCTTGTGAATAATTATTAGTTATTTTACTTATTCTTTCTTATTTGGAAAAGTCAAATGATAGCTGTCCATTTTCTCAGTTACATTAGCACCTTTTCTCAGTCTGTATTCTGTCATCTAGGAAATATTTTGCCTTAATACGGCTGTAACCATTAAAACAGATCAAGAAGAGGCCAGCACTGTGGCATAGTGGGTAAAGCTGCCGCCTGCAGCACCGGTATCCCATATGGGCACTGCTTCAAATCCTGGCTGCTCCTCTTCTGTTGCAGCACCCTGCTCATAATGCACTGGGAAGGCAGTGGAAGATAGCCCACGTCCTGGGGCTGCTGTACCCATGTGAAGACTCTGAGAAAGCTCCTGGCTCTTGGCTTCGGATCAGCCCAGCTCTAGCTACTGAGGCCATTTGGGGAGTGAACTAGCAGATGGAAGATCTCTCTCTCTCTCTCTGTCTCTCTGTGTCTCTGTCTCTCTCTTTCTCTCTGTAACTCTGCCTTACGAATAAATAATCTTTAAAAAATAAAAACTAAAAATAGATCAAGAAAGGAAAAGATGCTGCCCTGAACCAAGGGGGCTACTAGGTCCAACAATAGAGTGCTGATGAAGTTCTGGGAGGAATTTCAGGAATTCCACACCTGGAATCCCACTACCCAGAAATATTCCTGAAAGGAGAGGGGAGGAGAAGTGGGGAGGAGTGTGTAATGGGCATGCTCATAGCCAAAAGAACTCCACCTCTTTCCTGAGACACCCACCTGGTAGGTGTATTTCTCTTTGAAAACCTTTGCCATCTCTTACCACTACAAAGTTAAACATGAAAACACTAAAATTGGGATGCAGAATGATGTAACAGTTTATTCTAACACTCATATTTACCCATAGTCCACCATTCAAATATTTTTATTCTTAGAAAAGATAACATTTACTAAATGACATTTGCTCTTTAAATATGTAAGCTTTTCTATATTTTTAAGCTAAGAATTAACCATCTTAAGACACAGCATTAGTTTTACTACTTGGCCCTTGTTTTCATCTTCCTTTTAAAAATGGTATTGATGAACAGGGAAGAGGTAAAAGTAGGGATTGGTCATTTGTAACTATTTTTTTCCTTCTACTAACTAAAGGAATAAAGTAGTTAGAACTTACAACAAAGAGTCTAGTGCGGAAGATGTTAGAAGATGTGCCCTATAAAATTAAGGAATAAATTAAGAGATGAAAGATAAAAATCATCAGGAAATAATGTATCCAACATAAATGAGAGATGGGTAGAACTCATAGGATGTCAGAGAAGTGGATCTACAGGACAAATCATACAGCAGTTATGTGTATAAGTAAAATATTATAGCATTGAAGTTTTATATAGAGAGCATGGATGACTACATGTCTATGCAAACCATGTTGAAATTAACCAATAACTTCACCAAAAGATAAAAGTTATTTCTAATATATTATAATTTGGAGTGAGTACAAATATTAAATCATGTTTAGAAAAATAAAAAAAGAATGATAATATCATTGTTAATATGTCAGAAACCTAACTAACATTCATGATCAGGAAGCAGAGAGCCAAACATATTTCTCTAAACTATGTAAATATTTTTAATTGCCTCCATTATTACTTCTTTATTTCTTTTTTAAAAATTTATTTGAGAAGCAGAGAGAGAGATGGAGAGAAGAAAGAGAAGGAGAGAGTTCTCATCCTCTGGTTTATTGACCAAATGGCAAAGTCCTAGCTTGGGTGGATGTCAAGAGTTGGAAACTCAATCCAAGACTCCTAAAAGAGTGGCAGGAGCCCAACTCCTTGGGCCATCGCTCTGCCTCCTGGGATGTGCATCAGTGGGAAGCTGAATTAAGGAGTGGGAACCAGAATGAAATCCAATACTTCAATATGGGGAGTGTAGACATTCCATCCTTTGGGTTAAATGTCTGTTTTCTCTCTTTTAAGCATCTGCTTGAAAGTTGCACCTGCGTTAAGGAAAAGTCTGCTGTCCTGATGGTCTGCTCCTAAAGACAGTTTTCTTTCACAGTTTACTTAAGGCCAGTTACAATCTCACAGGTAGAGGAATACAGGAAATGGTATGAGTAAGTTATAGCAACAATGGTGGAACCATAATTAAGGCAGACAATAGAGGTCCAACCTCTTCTCAACAAAGGTGATAAGACTTAAAAGGTAAAGACCTTGAAAATAACGACAGTATAACTTTTTGCAAAGTCCATGCCCTCTTTGTGTCATCACCTCTCTAGTGATAGTGGAAAGTTGGACCCCTTCTGTGCCTAGACCAGCCAGTCAGCAGTGGTGAGGTGAGTTGTACCAAAAATCCAATGGCAGCAAGAACATGACGACAGAGTTGTACCTGTGTCTTCTGCACCTGGAGTGGGGATTAAGAAATCCCCCGTTCTTTGTGTGTTGGGGAAGAGCCCAGAAAAATGACCCATACTTCTCCCACAAGACACACAAAACCCTGAGAAAACTCAAGAATGACCCCTTGCTAACCTGGGTCAGGGCTAGGCACAGCAAATTCCAATTTTTTGTTTCACAAATTATTAGAGGAACTATTTGTACTCACTGAAGAATCTGGAGAAAAATATCCATTAAGCTGACTTTGTCAACTTATAGTCAGATCTCTTCTTGCAAGATCCAGAGCTGCTGCTGCTGCTGCTTATTTTTTTTTTTTTTTTTTTTTTTTTTTTTTTTTTTTTTGACAGGCAGAGTGGACAGTGAGAGAGAGAGACAGAGAGAAAGGTCTTTTCCGTTGGTTCAGCTGTGGCCTGCGCGCTATGCCCGACGCACCACGCTGATCCCAAGGCAGGAGCCAGGTGCTTCTCCTGGTCTCCCATGGGGTGCAGGGCCCAAGCACTTGGGCCATCCTCCACTGCCCTCCCTGGCCACAGCAGAGAGCTGGCCTGGAAGAGGGGCAACCGGGACAGAATCTGGCGCCCCGACCGGGACTAGAACCTGGTGTGCTGGCTCCGCTAGGCGGAGGATTAGCCTAGTGAGCCACGGCGCCGGCCAGAAGTAGAGTTCTAAGGCTAGGATGACACTTCCGTCCCTCTCTCCTCCTCCTTTCTTTTTTAAGTTTTGTGATAACATTTTAATTTACTTTTACTCAGCCTTGTGTTTATGCAAGCATTGAAAATTAATCAGATGCAAGAATCTACAACAACTCTTCCCACCTCCCATGGTCTCTCCTGTGAATCAGCTGACAAGGAAAAGAGAATTCCTGCTCAACTTCAGTCACGTTGCCACCCCCAGCAAACAGCTGGCCGTTGTTCTGCTTGTTTACTCCTCCCTGTGAAAGAAAAGCCTTCTCTTGCTGCTCTCTGCATTGCTCTTAGATCTTAGAGTTGGAGCTTTTCCTCTGTGCAGCTGGCACACTTCCTCTGTTCCAACTGTCTTTCCAAGAAAAGTCTGTCCCGTAAGTCTGACTCCTTTTTGTTTGACACAGCAATCTTGGAATCTAGAGCCTGTAGTCAAAGTCCTCCTCCTGCTCTCTTCTCTTTCTTCCTCCTACTGGCTTCTTTTGTGTTTCCAATATGTCATCCAAGATAAAACTTTGTCAGTTTCAACATCTAAAGATAATTGTGCAACTGCCACCTTTGTTTGGTAAGATTGTGATGAAAATGTTAGTAAGTTGCTTTTTGACTTTTTTTCCCCTAGAATTGATTAAATACTAGGGATTTATTAAATTCTTATTTTGTTCTAAATTACCCTTACCACAGCATAGTAGATACTATATGTACTCAAGCCCATTTTACAAATAAGGGAATTTAAACTGAATGGGTTTCAGGTGGCTTGACCAAGCCACTCTGCTAACATATGGCAGATTTGATATTTGAGCCTGTTTGCTCTATATCAGGTCATGCTTAAATTTTTGTAACTTTTACAGCTACACCCACATATATGCATATATTCGTGGTCTCTCAGATGTTCACAGAAAATTCAAATCATGAAGAAACTCTGTATAGATTTCAAAAATTTTTGGCACCAAAATAAATTTATTTTTAATTTCACCTTGTTCATTTTCAAAAAATATTCAAATACATGAATGTACACACACACACACACACACACACACATTACACTTTTTAATAGTCACCTGGAAGATGAGAATGGCAAGATAATGAGGCCTTATACAGATAACTTAGTAGTATTTTAACATTTTAGTAATTTCTAAATATTTATAGTTTGCCTAACAGTCACTTATAATTGTTAAAGTGATGGCTTAAACCTTGTTTAAGCTAACCTTGGTAAAAATGAAGGGTGTAAACATGATCACTGGTGAATGAGATAAGGAATGGAACTAAAATACAAATGGTTCAGCGTGAGACCCTATGGAACACTAATATTGAAGGGCTGCTCAGAGAGAAAAGGTTAGGAAGTACGTATGGGAAAGTACCTGGAGAAGCAAAAGAAAGGGTAACCAGAGAAGCTACAGGACAGCAGTCTCAGGGATACAGTGATAGGTGATCAAATGCTGGGAGGAAGCATTAAGTAAAAATGGACTTGCAGTTTTACATTTGGCAATTAGACCATCGTTAGTGATTATGGCACAGGAAGTTTCAATGAAAGCTAAGAGTGGGTCCTAGTGGTATAGAGGATGAGTCAGAGAACTGTGAACATAAAACGTACTACTCCACTAAGAAGCATGACTTAGGTGGAAAGCCAGATCAATACGCAGGCCTAGATGTAAACAGGTGCAGGTGTAGGGGAAGCTTATTTCTAAACATACATATAAAAAGGTGAGGATATTGAAGATACACATCTGGAGTTAGACGGTGAGAATGATGCAAGGAAGGGAAGCGATTTATGTGGCAAATTCCCTAAAGAGGCAGGAGATAATGAAAAGGAGATGAGCTGGCGCCATGGCTCACTTGGCTAATCCTCCGCCTGCGGCTCTGGCGTCCCATATGGGTGCCGGTTCTAGTCCCGGTTGCTCCTCTTCCAGTCCGACTCTCTGCTGTGTCCCGGGGAGACAGTGTAGGATGGCCCAAATACTTGGGCCCCTGCACCCGTGTGGGAGACCAGGAAGAGGCACCTGGTTCTGGCTACGGATCGGTGTAGCTCCGGCCATAGTGGCCATTTGGGGGGTGAACCAATGGAAGGAAGACCTTTCTCTTTTTCTCTCTCTCACTGTCTAACTCTGCCTGTCAAAAAAGAAAGAAAAAAAAGGAGAGTGCATGGACTGATTGGCCTTTAAGAGTTGAAAAAAAATCAAAGGGGAAGAATGAGTGATGGTGAAATCCAGTTGGAATAACTTTAAGAACTAGGTATGGGTTTCATGTGAGAAGGACTCTGGTGGGAGAAATGGCCACCTAGAGCTAGATGGGAATCACAGAGCCATCTGGTGAAGCCTTGCAGAAGCTCTGGAGCAGAGAGGAAGGCAACACTGGGGAGTCTAGAAATTGGCCAGGCCCTGAGTTTAGCCGAGACTGAAGATCATGCGTCAATCATGACACGTTTTGTTGTAGCATCGACTCCCAAAAAGGTATTTTTTACTTCATGGGCAACTGTTTTTCCATCACATTCAGTGGCAATGAAGATTTCATTTGAATACAAATGTTGATTTTATTTAGAATCTGGAAGCCAAATCTAGCCAAAATGTTAAAGGTTTTTTTTTTTTTTTTTTTTTTTTTTTTTTTTAAAGCATGAAATTTTATATCCATTTTGAGGTAAATTATAAAACCTTTTGTCCTTCTACTTGATAGAAATGTTAGCCAAATGAAACTGTGTTTTCATTTTGATGGTTGTTCTGGGTTGAGAATTTAGCTAAGCATTTGGATATGGTGGTTTAAAATTCAATTAGGTGTGTCCTAAAAAAAAATGTCAGATTAATAAATCTCTTTGTTCTTAAATTTTTTTCTTCTGAGCCAAAGGTACATCAATATTAGGCCTCATCTCTAAAACCCACGTCATAAAAAGCTTTTTCCACCTCCACTGTCTGAATGAAAACCCTGTCGAGACAAGCTACATGCAGTGTGTTTTAATACACTGTAGAGCTATTATTTGGTTGTCTTCCTCTAAGGCATCAAGTAAGTGTTAAAACAACTCCATCTTCTGTAAAGAACTCTTCTCTGATAACATTATTTTTCAGATGTGCTGTCATAGCACTGAGTAGAGTTATGCAAGTTCCTTTTGAAACACAAATGTTTAATTATTTGTAGGCATTATTTTAACTAAAGAGCTCTGAAGAATTAACTAGATTTTAAATGCTGTCTTTAGGAGTATTAAAATATGACACTACATTGTTTGTTGCTTATCAGATTCACATAGCTTATATAACCTAACAATTCCAAAGTGTACAATGTTAATTTTTAAAATAAATACACCCTAAGGTAATTGACTTTGGGGATTACACAGCTCACAGAAATGGAAAGATTGCTGGCATGTTTATGAGATTTATATTAAAATTTCTATATATCATGCATTTATTTAATTAGTTTGAAATTTGAAATATGTCCTGTGTAAACTCTAAAGAAATATTTAAACACTCATTTGTTTTATCTTTAATTTTATTTAGCATTGGGATAAATAATGACAGTATAGTGGGTGGATAAACTATGGAAAATCATAAGATACATTTTATTGGGGATTTTCTAAATATTTTATTTTATTGAAATTTCTTAACTGGATCATATAAAATGTTGTATACACTGTTATTTTAGTGCTAGTAAAAATAATATGAATTTGTTACCTATACTTTAGGATGTCTTCTACCAGGTAATATACATTAAATAAAAAAGGATGTCAAATACCATGTGCTAGGCAACCACAATACTTATATTTCCATCTCCAGGAATTTATATATATATATATATATATATATATATATATATAAAATTCTTGGGGAAAGATGAAGAGCAAAAAAGTTCCAAAACTGGGACTTTCTCTAAAAAAATGTATTCATTTTATTTGAAAAGTGACTTTAAGAAAGGGGAGAGAGGGAATGCCAGAGAAAGAGAGAGCTCCACTCCTGGGTGTACTCCCCAAATGCCTGCAAAAGCTAGGACTGGGCCAGACCAAAGCCAGGATTCAGGAGCTCAGTGCAGGTCTCCCACAAGAGTGGAATCCAGATACTTAGGTCATCATCTTCTGCCTACCTGCGTCTGCTCTAGTGGGAATCTCGACTGGAAGTGGAGGCAGGACTTGATCCTAGGTGCTCCAATGTGAGATGCAGGTGTATCAAGTGGCACCTTAACCTGCTGTGCCGTGTGTCAGTGACTGACAAAGGAATTGGCCATTTGCTACTAAGTGTTCATTTGCTGATATCGTGTGGGGTAAGGCGGGAGGGCGAAGGTGTATACAGAGAGCAGATATCTGCATTATATTTTTTGGTCAAATCACTGTAATCCAGTAAATACGTGATATTTTAAGGGCTTGTGGGTCACGTCTGGGTAATCTGAGTATCTCCCTGTTGTATAACAGGGATGGGATAAGCTCTTTCTACTTTTGATTGCTTCATTTCATCTGGAGTTTGATAAGAACCTTACATAAGATGTTCTAGAGAGACTTGTGACCTGTAAGTCAGTTCAAAAGCAGGGACTACAAAGTAGGAAGCCTAAAGTCTCTCAAGTCAATAGCTTCAACACATAGGAAGTCTCACACAGAATGATGTTTGATGGTGGACAGTTAGCACACAGAGCAACTTCTAACTATCATACATGGTTTGCACCCATTATTCCAGGAATGCACCACTACACAAAACTGAAATGTGTACCTTCCAATTAAAGAGCTTCTCAACCTCTAGTTTTACCCATAAAAATGGAAGAATGGGTTCAAAATATTTGAGTCAAGAGTTTAATTGTGACATATAAGACTATGTCTGGGGGCCAGCGCAGTGGCGCAGCAGGTTAATGCCCTGGCCTGAAGTGCTGGCATCCCATATGGGTGGTGGTTCTGGTCCTGGCTTCTCCACTTCTGATCCATCTCTCTGCTATGGCCTGGGAAAGCAGTAGAAGATGGCCCAAGTCCTTGGGTCCCTGCACCCACGTGGGAGACCCAGAGGAAGCTTCTGGCTCCTGGCTTCGGATTGGCGCAATTCTGGCTGTTGTGGCCAACTGGGGAGTGAACCATTGGATGGAAAACCTCTCTCTCTCTCTCTGCCTCTCCTCTCTCTATGTAACACTGACTCTCAAGTAAAAAATTAAAAAAAAAAAAAAAAGACTGTGTCTGTTGTCTATGGTGAATTTAGTTTAGGAAGTTATGGGCTAATGTAAGAATAGACCTTTGTTAACTTCCAAATCACTAAGTATGCCTAACTTCACCCATTGTTTTATTTTATACTAATATGTGGCCAAAAAATTATTTTCTCTTCTTTCTGCGATTAAATAGTCTTGGGCTTTAGGTGGCAGAGAATTCATTACCCTGCTCAGACTACTGACATGCTTAGGAGTTCCCAGAGGTGATTCTAGAGCTACGTCAAAATTGGAACAATATAAAATCTATGACTAGTCCATGTTAATGATACATGTGATATATCTACTCTATAACGTATAATTCTCCCAATTTAGTTATTCATTTGTTTTTCTTTATAAATAAGATTTATTTATTTGAAAGTCAGAGTTCACAGAGAGGAGAGGTAGAGAGAGAGAGAGAGAGAGGGAGAGGTAGAGAGAGGTCTTCCATCCCTGGTTCACTCCCCAGTTGGCCACAATGATCAGAGCTGTGCCAATCCGAAGCCAGGAGCCAGGAGCTTCTTCCAGGTCTCCCACGTGGGTGCAGGGGCCCAAGCACTTGGGCCATCTTCCACTGCTTTCCCAGGCCATAGCAGAGAGCTGGATGGGAAGTGGAGCAGCCAGGTCTCGAACTGTCGCCCATGTGGGATGCCTGCACAACATGCGGCGGCTTTACCTGCTACACCACAGTGCCAGCCCTGTCATTCGTTTGTTTTCAAAAGTGAGAGATTTATATGGTCAGTTGAACATAGAGGTATTATCCTTGACTTTTGGCAGCAATTTATTTTATTAATATTTATTTATTTTTAATTTGTATGTATTTCATAAATACAACATTATGTACATAGTAATTCTTCCCACAGTACCCACCCTCCCACCCATTCTCTCCCCACCTCCTGCTCTCCAGTTTTATCTGAGAAAGAGAAGTAAAAAGAAAGAAAGAGGAAAAAAGAGTAAATGGAAACAATTTTAAATAACACGATATCATCCTTGCAGTTCTTTAGGGTAGCCCTGAAAGACCTGCATATTCCATTAGAAACTTAAGTTCAGACAGAGAAACATGTAAGAGAGGGATACTTTTTCTTAGATTTGGAACTAAATCCACATTAAGCCTGAAGAACAAACACATGGAAGTCAATTAGATTGTGTGTTTGCATTTCATGGAGGAATAAAAACTAAGTAATACATTTTTATACCTAATTAGGATTATGCTAAATATTGATGAAAGAAACTTTAACTGACAGAAAATCAAATCACATAGGTCAGTGTACCCTTTAGGATATTAACAAATCCTAGTAAGGTTATAGTTTCCATTACTAAAATAAGTCAGTAGTCTACAGGGTAAAGTAGGGTTTCAGTTGTGCTTATCTAATACATCCAGATTGGCTTTAGGCATTATATCCGATTCTGGTTTCTTGAACAGCTTCATCACCAGCAAATCTAAACCATAATCTACATGCAACCCAAAGTGGTTGGCTGTTCTGTGACCTTGAAGTCCTAGAAGAAAATTATAGTTTACATTTCAGATGTGATCTTTTTTGAAATTCTCTTCAGGTTGTACACAAGCAAACGAGAGAAAGATACTTTCAGAAACCAGATATATGAAATTGACCTAGGATGAATAAAAGAAGGATGGACGTCAATATTTACAGTCACTAGTATAAAAAAACCCACCATAAACAGATATCCTCACCATATATTGAAGGATAGACCAAGTATATATAAGAAGTATATCACAAAGCATTTTATAGAGTTTTCACAGTGATGTTAAAGGTAGAAAAATAATTTTTATTCTGAATGTGATAATGCCTGTATGTGTGTGTTTGTGTATACATATGTATATGATAAATCTGTAGGTGTTGGTATATATACACATATACACATAAAAGAAGAGAGACAGGAAGAGAGAGAGGGAGAAGGAGAATATAACTATATTGAATAAGAGGATGAAATCGTTCTTGCTGTTGAGATTACACAGTGGAGATTTCATCCTAAATAATTGTACCTTCTAAAATGGACTAGATTTATACAAGTTGCAACTCACTTTCAACATCTTCCCATTTCCATAAATAATGGCAGTAGTTTAAGCCTTTAGCTAGTAAAAATGAGATGGAAGATTTGACAGGAAGTATTACATGACTCATTGCACAGTCAGAATTAGTAAGACAGCCAGTTCATCATAGTGCCATTTTAGATAATGCAAGGAGCAGTACAGTTTTAAACAATGATGACAGTGCTGGCAGATTCTAAATTAAAAGTCTACAAACTTAATAATATGATGATAGATGACGTTTATATTATGTATAAACACATACACATATAGGCACATAGAAATATATATATATATGTAAATATATATATTCATAAAACTTAGCTTTGAAGGATGGTATCTGAAGTTTCACTACAAATGCATAGATTTTTATCACTACATCTAATGAATTATTTTTTTAACTGCATCAAGGACATCTAGATGATTGAAAGCCACAGCACTAGACTGTACTAACATGTTGATTCTTTAAACAAACTTTTATTGATTATCTGCTAGGTCTCTGACACTTTGCTACTTAGTAGAGTTTTGGTGAGCAATGAACAAGGCAAATAATTGTACCTAACCTCAAGTTTCTTATGTTAGAGTGTAGAATAAAGGTGAGTAATAAGAAACTCCAATGTGACACACTGGGTACTGTGATGGAGATATATACCACCCTATGGGGAAGAACTGAAAGAGACACCTGGAAGACTTCTTTGAGGAGTTGGCATTTATGGGTTACCTAAAGGATCAATTGGAGTAAGCCAGATAGATGGGAGGGTTTAAGTATCTTTTCCTAAGAATTGGCATTGACTATATGTTCTTATTACACTTTCCATTGTAGAACAACTGGACAATGAATAGAACATCCTTATGTCAAGATTTCAGAAATATGGGGCAAATAGTAACCATAAAGACAATGAAATTGTGTACTTACTGTGCTCAATTGATGCTTTGATAAAAAAGTGGAGAATGGTTATCAATTGAAGGTCAAAGTCTTTGGTAGCAGGGGACACCCACCTCCTGAAGCAAAAGGGTAGAGAAAGCTCCAACCAAGGTTTAGCTCTCTGCCAAGGTAGGCTTTTTATGTGATGATCAGGGCACTGCTTGTGAAAGAATGGGAGAGTGACCTGTTCCTTGATGGTTGAAATTCTTGAATCTACAGATTTTCATGAGCCCTGTGAGCTTGTAGAAGTAGCCTATTCCTTTGCACTATGGGCTAGAGGTCTACCATTACCTGAAGAAGATGTAGATATGTCTCACTTGCAAACCACAAGTACTCCCTCAATATCAGGCCACCTCTGGCTGAGACATGCTTAAGTTAGTGTGTAACACAGATGGGCATGTGTTGGATCCCAGAGGAGGAAGGGGACTACTACACAGCAGGATCTGTGAAAGGAAGGTACAGGATTGGGACCCGAGGACACTGGGTAAAGAGGGACTTGACTTAATTTTAGATAAAAAGCTGTTTATTGATATGAGAAGACTGTCTCCAAATGCATAATTTGAATTTGCAGCAAAACCCCTCAAAAAACATGCAAACACACAGCTATGATAACCAATAGAAGCATGGAGAAAACGGGATTGGCTCTTGGTACCATGGGTTAAGCCACCACCTGCATTGCTGACATCCTGTATGAGTATCATTTGAGTCCCGGCTGCTTCACTTCTAATTCAGTTCCCTCCTAAAGTTGCTGGGAAAGCAGCAAAAGATGGCTCAAGCGTTTGGGTCCTGCCATCCACACCAGGGACCAGGATGGAATTTCAGGCTCCTGCCTTCCCAGCCATTTGGGAATTAAATGATCAGATGGAAGATCTCTGTCTCTCCCTCTCTCTGTATCTCTTCCTTTCAAACAAATAAAATCTTCAAAAAAAGAAATATGGAAAAATCATGGTCCCTACTAAGTAAGATAAAAATGCCAGATTTTAAGTGACTATTAAAAGCAGAGATGGACAGCATAGAAGGTGCATGTGAGAATGCATATAACATTAGAAATACGGGACATGCTCAGGCTGACTTGCCCCAAGTGGTGGAGTTGGAAGCATACCAGGGGATTCCAATTCAATCCCATCGAGGTGGCATGTACCAATGCCATCTCACTGTTCCAGGTGATCAATTTCAGTTCACAGTTGGTCATGGTGGAGGGACTGGGAGTCAAAGGGAGCACATAGACAAGTCTAGTACCTGCTAATGCTAACCGATGGAGTAAATAAAGGGGAGAGTGATCCAACATGGGAAGTGAGATACTCAGCAGACTCATAGAATGGCAGATGTCCTAAATAGCACTCTGGCCTCAGAATCAGCCCTAAAGGCATTCGGAGCTGGCTGAAAAGCTCATGAGAGTATTTCAGGCATGGAAAGCCAAGACACTCTGGCAAAAGATCTCTGCGAGTGAGATCCCAGTGGAAAGAACAGGTCATCAAAGAAGGAGGTACCTTTCTCTGAAGGGAGGAGAGAACCTCCACTTTGACTATGACCTTGTCTAAACAAGATAAGAGTCGGAGAACTCAGAGGGCTTCCATAGCCTTGGAAACTCATGACTAGAGCATAGGGAGATTACTGATGCCATAGACAGGAGTGTCAATTGGTAAAGTCAACAACAGGAGTCACTGTGCACTTACTCCTCATGTAGGATCTCTATCCTTAATGTGCTGTACATTGAGATTTAATGCTATAACGAGTACTCAAACAATATATTTCACTTTGTGTTTCTATGGGGGTGCAAACTGTTGAAATCCTTACTTAATGCATACTAAACTGATCCTCTGTAAAAAAAAAAAAAAAAAAAAAGAAATTGTCAATTCCCAACTTGACTCTCACTGGGATTAAACATGACAATAGGTCTGCTCTGATTTCATCATCGTTTAAAAAAAATCATCTATTATTTTTCACTTTATGTTTCTGTGTGGGAGCAAACTGTTGAAATCCATACTTGATGTATACTAAGCTGATCTTCTGTATATTAAGATAATCGAAAATGAATCTTGATGTGAATGGAAGGGGAGAGGGAGTGGGAAAGGGGAGGGTTGTGGGTGGGAAGGACGGTATGGGGGGGAAGCCATTGTAATCCATAAGTCGTACTTTGGAAATTTATATTCATTAAATAAAAGTTAAAAAAAAAAGAAAAAAAAGAAATACTCCCAAAGTTTACGTTTTTATATCCTGAAGAATGCACCAGCTTTTGAAGTGATGAGTTAGATCTGAGAGGGATAGCAGCATCAGTAGTATAAGAGCTGGTTGTGCTCTTGAGGGCAGGCTAACAGAAGATGCCATTTGAAACCTGGGTTTGCAAAATGCAAGCTTCCTAGTAGCGTCCCAGTTGGAGGGCAGCCTGCAACATTTCGCTGTGGTGGCTGTTATTGCAATGAGAAGCCGCTGCGGGAAATGCACCTGTAGAGAATTATGGCGATAGAGAAAATGGTTAGTTGTGCATATTCCTTTCCAGAAATAAGCAAAGATATCATTCAATCTGTACATTCAAATTTAAGTAACAAGATCTGTGTTGGTAAGGACCATCCCCCTAATTAAGAAACACACAACCCACAATCCTTTGTACTCTTTCTGGTCTTGAGGTTTATTTGTTTAACCTAGATTCTATTGACTAGATTAGAGAGAGGCTGGGGCCCAAAGATGTCTATTTTTATATTTTTTTTCTGGTTAGCGTAATGATAGGGGCATAAGATTCACCTATTGTTTGTTTATGCAAATTATCAGCCACTGTTCCTTTTATTTATTTATTTTTAAAATTGATTTGTTTGAATAGCAGAGTGATGGGGTACAGGGAGAGAGAGAAAGAGAGAAAGAGAGACAGAGAGACAGAGAGACAGAGAGAGAGAGAGAGAGAGGAGATTTTCCATCTGCTGGCTCACTCCCACCCAAGGTTGTGCCAAGTTGAAGCAGGGAACAGGAACTCCATCCTGGTCTCGCATATGGGTCTCCCATGTGGGTAATAGAGTACCAACTTCTTGATCCTTGATCTGCTGCTTTCTGAGATGCGTAAGTAGGGTGCTGGATCAGAAGTGGAGTAGCTGAGACTCCGATATGGAATGTCAGTGTCCTAAGCAGAAACTTAACCCACTGTGCCACAACAGGGGCCAACTGCACCTTTGTCAACCCTATCTCACCCTTATCCTCTTTACTTCTACTGACTAAAAGCTTGGAGTCTTGGGGCCATTGTTACAGCATAGTGGGTGAAGTCACCCCTGGCCTGCAACACCATATGGGCATTGGTTCAAGTCCTGGCTGTTCCATTTCTGATCCAGCTCCCTGCTAATGTGGCTGGCAAAACAGTGTAAGATGGTCCAAATGCTTGGGTCTCTGCACTCACGCGGGAGACCCTGAAACTCCTGGCTCTTGGTTTCTGTCTGACCCAGCCTGGCTGTTGTGGCCATTTGGGTAGTGAGCCAGCGGATCTCTCTCTCCTCCTCTTCCCCTCTCCCCCTCTTCCTCCCTTCTTCCCTCCCTCTCTCCCCCTCTCCCTCTCTCCCTCTCTATAACTCTGCCTTTCAAATAAATAAAATAAATCCTAAAAGAAAAACAGCTTGAAGTCTCTTTTATTCACTTCCCTAGATGCTGGATTAGTCAGCTTTTCATTTTGTTAACAAAAATGACTGAGAGGAGCTTCATGGGGACAGAAAGGTTTATTTTACTCACAGTTTGAAGGGCACAGTTCAGAGTTATGCAGCCCTATTAGTCTGGCATCTGGTGGATGCTAGCATTGGTGGAGTGCAGGTGGGGGGACAGCACACGGTGAGCCAGGAGGCAGCCAGCAAAGCTGCTCTGAACTCTGATAAACCCTCGATGACCAAAGACCACGAGGGGGGAATTGTATAATGAAGAGACTTTCTTCTCTTCAATGAGTTGGGTACTTATTTATTGATATTTCAGTACAACAGCTATTACAAGCTGGAATGATAGGAGTTTTGCAATAAAATAGACAATATAGTAAGTAATTTGTGTTTTATGTTCGTCATTGCAATGCTGAGAGGCAAAGCAGTGGGCTCATTTGTACATTTCATGTGAAGGTCCTGGCATTGTCACAGTGGCACCCTACACCCAGAGGGAACTGATGTAGTCTTTGTACTGAAAGCCCAAGAGAAGGACATGATTGTGTTTATTTTTGTAAAATTATGGGTATAGGTCTAGGGAGACATCTTGGAGCAAAGCTAGGAGGAAGAAAAGAGATGACATTAAAAAGTTTTCCTCACATCAGTTAAGAGAGACTGAAAGATGTAAGGAGGGCAAATGAAAAACCATTTTACACCATCATTTTTAGTATGTAAATATGTTCAATTATGAAATGGAAACTATTTTCCTTCTGCTAATGGGCATTTCTACTTGATCTTGCGGAGTTTACTGGCATTACTAATTGGACATATAAATAAAGTTTAATAATATTAGAGAATCATAAGATGGTATTCTCTCCACCTGACCAGTAGGAGATGGGTGTTGGTCTGATTTGAATGATCTTTATTAAAAATAGTTTTATTTTTACCTTATTGGCATACATAGACAGGATTAGTCAACTATTTCTTGATAGTGCAGGTGATATATTAGTTGATAATGTCTTTGTTTCTTGTAGTTCCTCAATATTGTGTTTCTACATCAATAGAATTAAAATATCATCAGTAAATATCATTAAAATATTATCATTCTTGTTATTTTTGTATTATCACTTTGGATACTGAAAAAAAAAACAATTGAAGTGACAAGAAAGAAATAGCCATGACATTTTCCTCATATGAATGCTTAGAATTTCTCTGTTAAATACTTGTGCTTGGGAATATATTTTCCAAAATTTTATGAGGCTTTGATGATTTGGGGTGGAGCAGCTGGGAATTGAACTAACACTCGTAAGGGATGCTGGCGTCTCAGGTGTGACTTGACTCACTTTGCCACCATGGGACCACAGTGCTGGCCCCAAGATAGCTTTAAACGTTAGATTCCCATGAAAGCAAAGTCTGAGAAAAAGGGCGTATATGTAAAGGGATCAAAAGGTATAGGGAAGAGGGGCGTGTAAAATGGAAAATAAGAAAACTCATCAAGAAGGTATGTGATTGATGTGGCCTTTCCTGATGTCATGTTTTGTTTTTTGTTTTGTTTTGTTTTTGTTTTTGTTTTTTGTTTACAGGCAGAGTGGACAGTGAGAGAGAGCGAGAGAGAGAGAGAGAGAAAGAAAGTTCTTCCTTTTTGCCGTTGGTTCACCCTCCAATGGCTGCTGCAGCTGGCACGCTGTGGCCGGTGCACCGCGCCTATCTGAAGGCAGGAGCCAGGTGCTTCTCCTGGTCTCCCATGGGGTGCAGGGCCCAAGTACTTGGGCCATCCTCCACTGCACTCCCTGGCCACAGCAGAGAGCTGGACTGGAAGAGGGGCAACCGGGACTAGAACCCGGTGTGCCGGCGCCGCAAGGCGGAGGATTAGCCTAGTGAGCCGCGGCGCCGGCCAGTTCGGGAGGTTTTTAAGAGCTTGGCACCAACATCCACTGAGCTCTGGTGAGGGCTCCCTCAACTACACATCAGCACACGTGAGAGGGATATTCACATGGGGAGACAGAAGCCAGAGACCTGGAGAGGCTCCTTTTGTCCTTTTTATAACAACTCACCCTGCGAGATCCTCTAAGAGCTACATTTATCTTTTCAGAGGGCAGTAGCTTGAAAACCTCATCACCTCCCATGAGGCCCCCATCTCTTAAAACTTCCACCATCTTTCAATATCACCATACTAAGGAACAAGCTTCTAAGAGATGAACCCTTAGGGAATAAACCCAAGCCACATCCAAACCAGAGTACCATCCAACTCTTCCCACTTCCCAGTCTTCACCTGGATTGATTCCTTCTTTGCAACACTTCCTTCTCTTTCAATCCATCTCTGTAAACTCCAGTATCTCATTATAAGTCTCAATTTATTAGTTTGAATGTCATTTACCATGGAGGATTTCATGAACTTCCTTATATATTTTTCTGCTCTTCGTTGCCTCCTTAGCAGCGACACTTGTAGCATTTTTCACATTTCTAATTGCTTGGTCCTTTGGATAACTACAGTCATGTGCTATGTACAAGGTTTCTGTCAAGCATGGACTGCATATACAGTGGCCCCATAATATTGTGATGGAGTTGAAAAATGCATATTGCTTAGTGATGTTGTAGTCATTACAATATCCTAGCACAATGCATTACTCATTTGTCTGTAGTGATGCTTGTATGAACACCTTGCTGTGTTTCCAGTCATAAAAAGTAAAGCTTGCACAAATATACACATATATAATACTTGATAATA
This sequence comes from Oryctolagus cuniculus, assembly GCF_051225735.1. Classification (NCBI taxonomy): domain Eukaryota; kingdom Metazoa; phylum Chordata; class Mammalia; order Lagomorpha; family Leporidae; genus Oryctolagus; species Oryctolagus cuniculus. The sequence goes on along the minus strand of NC_142874.1, from coordinate 9,783,217 downwards.
AACCCCAGTGTTACTGCTGAATTTTTATCACTAGTGTATACTCTTCTACTTATTAAAAATAATTAACTGTCAAATAGCTTCAGGATGTTTTCCAGGAGTCATCATTATAATCGTCATCACAGATGGCATCCCTGTGTCAGGTCTTCTATCCACTAGTTAATTCCCCAAATGCCTGCAACAGCTGAGGCTGGGCCAGGCCAAAGCCAGGTCCTAGGACCCAATCCAAGTGTCCCACATTAGTGACACGGACCAAGTACTTGAGCCATCACCTTCTACTCCACAGGTATGCATTAATAGGCAGCTAGACTCAGAAGGGGAGCCAGGTCTTGAACCCAGATGCTCCAGTGTGGGTACAGGTGTGCCAATGGTATCTTAATCACCATCCCCTGACCATGCTCATCCAAGATTTCCATTTTTTTCCTTCAAAATACACTTTTTAAAAAAATTCCATTTATCCGTGAACTTGGGGAACTGCCTTCATGTCAGTTTCATATCTAGCTCCTTCGTTAGATGGAAAGTCATTGAAGACAGGCACCACGCATGACATTTGTGCTGAGGTTAGCTCAGTTCTGGGTACATATCAATATTCATGGTAGCTATTTTTTGAGTGGTAGAATAAATGAGTGAGAGAAAGTATCATTTTGTATTTGCTGTTTTTGAGTTAGCATAACATATCTAAAAGTGAGCATGGGCCGGCGTGGTGGCTCATTAGGCTAATCCTCCACCTAGTGGCGCCGGCACACCGGGTTCTAGTCCCCATCGGGGCGCTGGATTCTGTCCCGGTTGCCCCTCTTCCAGGCGAGCTCTCTGCTTTGGCCCGGGAGTGCAGTGGAGGATGGCCCAAGTGTTTGGGCCCTGCACCCCATGGGAGACCAGGAGAAGCACCTGGCTCCTGCCATCGGAACAGCGCGGTGCGCTGGCTGCAGCAGCCATTGGAGGGTGAACCAATGGTAAAAGAAGACCTTTCTCTCTGTCTCTCTCTCTCTCACTGTCCACTCTGCCTGTCAAAAAAAATAATAAAAATATAATAAATAATAAAAATAATAATAAATATTGACTGTAATAACTGATAAAATGAAGTTTAATTACATGAGAGCCATACTAGATACTCCATTGACTATACTCATGATATGTCTGTCCATGAAACTGTGTTTAATAAACCACAAAAAAATTTGCATTGTGGTGACAATCTCGTTCAGTATAAGATGTTCTGTTAACTAGTCTTGTTGAGGTCTGTTTCCATAGCTACACTGTTATTTTTAAGCTCAAATTTCCATGACAATATATCCCTGTAAAAAAGTAAGATAGGGCCTGCGCCGCGGCTCACTAGGCTAATCCTCCACCTTGTGGCGCTGGCACACCGGGTTCTAGTCCCGGTCGGGGCGCCGGATTCTGTCCCGGTTGCCCCTCTTCCAGGCCAGCTCTCTGCTGTGGCCAGGGAGTGCAGTGGAGGATGGCCCAAGTCCTTGAGCCCTGCACCCCATGGGAGACCAGGATAAATACCTGGCTCCTGCCATTGGATCAGCGCAGTGCGCCAGCCGCAGCGCGCTGGCCGCGGCGGCCATTGGAGGGTGAACCAACGGCAAAGGAAGACCTTTCTCTCTGTCTCTCTCTCTCACTGTCCACTCTGCCTGTCAAAAAAAAAAAAAAAAGTTAGATAAACTTATTCTTCCATGTGCATAACAACTAGAATAGATATGAGCAAATATTGGAAAAGGAAGGAAGGTCTACCAATGTATCTACCAGGCATGACATATATATATATATATATATATATATGTAACATATATACATATATATACATACATATATATATATGTAATTTCGTTATCAATTAAGGAATCTATTTAAGTTCTGTCAATTAGCCAGTTAAGCTATTATGGGTGTAAAATTTATTAAAGAAGTACATGAGGGGCTGGCGCCATGGCTCACTTGGTTAATTCTCCGCCTGCGGTGCCAGCATCCCATGTGGGCGCTGGGTTCTAGTCCTGGTTGCTCCTCTTCCAGTCCAGCTCTCTGCTGTGGCCCGGGAAGACAGTGGAGGATGGCCCAAGTGCTTGGGCCCTGCACCCACATGGGAGACCAGGCAAAGCACCTGGCTCCTGGCTTTGGATCGGCCATTTGGGGGGTGAACCAATGGAAGGAAGACCTTTCTCTCTCTCTCTCTCTCACTGTCTAACTCTGTCAAATAAAAAAAAAAAAGTAAATGAGAGTACTTCAAAATGTTTGTGATAAAATGGAATTAATAAGTTTATTTTGATGTAGAAAATTTTAAATCCATGCATTTGAAGAATCTTCAAACATAGATGCACCAAAATGAACCTCTTTGAACTCCATTTTCCATGAGCTTTTCAAATTCTGTCTTATTTACTATGATGACTTAAGTTTGGATGTCTTTTGCAACAATGAAGTAGTAAATACATTATTTTTTTTAAAGATTTATTTATTTGAAAGGCAGTTAGGCAGAGGCAGGAGAGAGAGAGAGAGAGAGAGAGAGAGAGAGAGAGATCTTCCACCCACTGGTTCACTCCTCAACAGCTGGAGCTAGATGATCCAAAGCCAGGAATAAGGAGCTTCTTCTGGGTCTCCCACGTGAGTGCAGGGATCCAAGGACTTGTGCCATCTCCTGCCACGTTCCCAGACCGTAGCAGAGAGCTGGATCGGAAGTGGAACTGCAGGAACTCAAACTGGTGCTCCTGTGGGATGCCAGCACTGCAGATGGCAGATATACCTGCTGTGCCACAGTGCTGACCCCTACATGTTTTTTAATAACTAAAATATAAATGACTTGAATTAATTGTCTATTAGAATTCCTTTCAAATGTATTAGCCTCATTACAAGGGTACTACCAATTCTTCTGATAATCAGAATCTTCTAAAGGGATTCTTAAGCACACAGATTTGCTACCCCAGTGCTGATGACACTGATTAAGCATGAATGGGACAAAATGTGAGAGCCTGTATTTTAAAATACTTTACAAATGGTTGAGATTATCATCCAGAGTTGTGGCTCCGATCTAATACTTAGACAGTTGAGTTTGACTGCATTAGTTATTTGTGTATGCAATATTTTCATAAGACTACAAAGATGAAATGAAGAAATATAGTAAACTTATTACTAATGATTATCATATAAGCCCATCAGTTGTTTTAGTGAAGGAGCTAACACTCGTTAGACCTGACTATCTCTGTGCGTTAAAGTTCTAGATATTTGCTTTCAGGTTATACAGTGTTAGCTTGTTCTGTATTTACATAAAAATTGCTATTCTTTTACTGTCTTCTAGTTGAGCAGCAATGAATGATTATACAACTTCAAGGTTTTCATTTTAAAAGATTAATTCCATATTACTCAAAACTTAAATTTCTTTTTTGACAGGCAGAGTTAGACAGTTAGAGAGAGAGAGAGAGAGAGAGACAGGTCTTCCTTTTTCTGTTGGTTCACCCCGCAAATGGCCACTATGGCCAGCATGCTGCACCTATCCAAAGCCAGGAGCCAGGTGCTTCCTCCTGGTCTCCCATGGGGTGCAGGGCCCAAGCACTTGGGCCATCCTCTACTGCCCTCCTGGGACACAGCAGAGAGCTGGACTGGAAGAAGAGCAACCGGGACAGAATCCAGCGCCCTGACTGGGACTAGAACCCGGTATACCAGTGCTGCAGGCAGAGGATTAGCCTAGTGAGCTGCAGCGCTGGCCATACTTAAACATTTTTTCTAAAAATTTCATAACAGTGCTGTGTTCTAAGTGTTGCTCACTCAATATGAGCACATTTTACTTAATAAATATGTAATGCAGATTTTTATAAAGCAGAAGAGAAAAATGATTTTAGTGTAGCATAGTTATTTGCTACACTATTGCAATACTTTCTGGAACTTTCTTACTGTTGATTTTTAGAAAAACCTTCCATTTGTACCAAATATAGTGAAATAATGAGAAATTTTTCTGTGACAAAGCAGAGGTGCAAATCCTGGAGGGGATCACTGGCATCATGGACTGGAAGGATGACTTTCAATTGGTTATCGCCTTTTACTATTTGTGATTTTACCAAGTTATTGCCAAGGAAATAGTATATGTTGATAAGAATCAAAAGTTTTATTTTAGGGCCACATGGAGAAATCCAGGAGCTTATCAACTCTGCTGGGTGACTGTTGATATAAACAAATCTAAGAAGAGAGAATTATGCACTCCATTATATGAACACAGAAACACATACTCCTGTAGGGGTGGACTGGCAGAAAAAGTAGACAAATAATAGGAAATTTATGTGGATCAGTTTCTAGGGAAACCGTTTTCCTTATTTACTTCTTACCTTTTCTGAGGTGGTGTACTATTTATTGAGTATGCATACACTGAAGAAAGGACATTTGGGCTGAGCTTCTAGTTCAATCTTAACTGGCTCTGGAAAGAATCCTCAACAAATTATTTGTTGATTGATTATTTTAAGATTTATTTATTTATTTGAAAGAGTTACAGAGAGAGGGAGAAGGAGAGGGAGAAAGAGAGAGGGAGAAGAAGAGAGGGAGGGAGGGAGGGAGAGAAGAAAGAAAAGAGAGAGAGATAAAGGAAGAGAGAGAGAGAGAAAGAGAGAGAGAGAGGGAAGGAGGGAGGGAGGGAGGGAGGAATCAAGGAAGGAAGGAGGAAGGATCTTCCATTTGCTGGTTCACTCCCACAATGGCCACAATGGCCAGGGCTGGGGCAGGCCAAAAGCCAAGAACTTCATCTGGATCTCCTACACGGGTGGCAGGGGCCCAAGCACTTGGGCCATCATCTGCCCCTTTTCCAGGCACATTAGCAGGGAGCTGGATCGGAAGTGGAGCAGTCAGGACTCAGATGGGCCACTCTATGTGATGTCGGTGCTGCAGGCAGATGCTGAACTCGCTACGTCACAATGCCAGCCCCAACGCATTATTTACACTCCCTGTATCTCACTTCCTCACGTGTTAATCACGTCACATCCCCGCGTAGTGCCTGCTACATAGGACTTCATATGAAGAGCTTAGGGAAACTCACCTCTCGTTGAGGAGACCAGGAGAAGCACCTGGCTCCTGCCTTGGGATCAGCGCGGTGCGCTGGCCTCAGCGGCCTTTGGAGGGTGAACCAATGGCAAAGGAAGACCTTTCTCTCTGTCTCTCTGTCTCTCTCTCACTGTCCACTCTGCCTGTAAAAAAAAAAAAAAAAAAAGCAGTCAACAATATGTGAGAAATGCATCCTCACTTATCTAAAGACCACCTTTTCGAGATAGACAAACAAATGTTCACTATGTATTGACAAATGAAAATTTGGTTTTATAGAATACACAAATTCTGAGTAAAATTTTATCACTTTGGGACACTTACCAGGACTCATTAAAAGTCACTGGGCTTGTGTAATGGCACAGGTTGGTTGCTGTCTCTCTGGGACCTATGGGTAGATTACTTTGTGTGGTCCAGGCAGTGAATTCCTATGGTTCTTTCAGAGTTGAAGGTTAGCATTGGGGTATGTACTTACAGGGTGATCTGAATCTTAGTGACTTAGGGTCTTGATTCTAGCCAACTTGTGGCACTCCCTCCATTTAATGAGTTAATCTTAAGCAAGGAATTGACTTCAAGAGGAAAACAGAGCAACTTCAGGCTGAGAGAGGGGTACTGGGGCCTGACCTGGTCTACTTCATAGGCAGTGGGGAAGGACCATGGCTTGGCTTCAGACCTGGACTTTCGAGTTGTCATTTATTATTTGAGGAAGTTCAGATTTTCAGAAACAAGATTCTTAGAAGTTGCCTGTTTTCTTCTACAAGATTTTTTTTCTTTCATATTGTCAGTGGAAATAAACAGCCTTGATTAAAAGTTAATATAAGGTTTTTCAGGGCAGAATATGAGTGACCTAGATATGGGAAACACATGCCCAGTGGCTTTTAACGAGTCTTGAGAAATGTTCAAAAGTGGTAAAATTCTAGTCGGAATTTGTGTGTTCCTTGACAGTAATTTTTTCATTATTGCTACACAGCAGACATCGGTGGCTTTTGCCTCAAAGGTGGGCTTTAGAAAGCAGGCGTGAATTTCTCACAGTTTCTAGGTTACTTGTTATAGAACCTGGTTACTTGGAAACATCGTCAGAGACAGAGTGTTATCTCCACGAGGTTACAGAAAAGCAGGGCACTGATTACTTTCGCAAAGTGTATTTCTGGGAGCAGACAGTGAATACCAAAGAACAAAGGGTTACACAGAGTTACTCTGGATGCCTGATGAACCAGACCCATGTGCACATCAGCCTGGTGGATAACATCAGCCACTCTGTCCAGACACTCCTCAGAGGAGGCTCAGGGGTGTTTATCTGAGTGTTTCGCAGGCTTTTGGGGGGGTATTTTAGTCTCAATATCTATGGGGGATTCAGCAGCTGGCTTATTTTAAAATTCACAATACTTGCCAATTTGTTTTGGAAGTAAAATTTTTATCACTATTTTTATTTTCCTATGGTTTTGGATACAAATGAGGGATGAACATAGGTATCACAATATGTATATTAAATATATTTTATAATAAAAAAGTCTGGAGAACATGGCTTTAATTTGAGGTCAAATGGGCTTTTATTCTTAACTAATGTTCCCATTTTTGTTGGGAGGCAATTCCCATGGGTTTTTAACATTTCTCCACAACTCCTGAGCTAAAAGTATTGCCACGCACATAGGAGACCTGAGTTCCTGGCTCCTGGCTGTCTTTGGGCATTTGGGGAGTGAACCAGTGGGTGAGAGATCTCTGGCTCCTTCTCTGTCTTGCTTACTCAGTCAGCATTTCACGTAAGTGAACATACATACTTTTTCTTAAGAAAAGAATCATCACTTCAGGGAGTGGACGTTTAGCCTAGTGACTTTGGTGTCCCATGTTAGAGTACTCGGATTTGATTCCCACTCTGGCTCCTGACGCTCGCTTCCTACTAATGCGGACTCTGGATGGCAGTGGTGTGGCTCAAGCAATCGGGTTCCTGACACCCACATGGGAGACCTGGATTGGATGATCAGCTCCCAGTTTCAGCTTTGGCCCAGCCTCACCACTGTGCGCATTTGGTAAATGAACCAGAAGATGGGAGCTTTCTCTCTTCCTCTCTCTCATCCTCAAGTAAACACAAAGTAAATAAATAAATGTGTATTAGCATTTGTTGCAATGAGTAAGTCTCTTCTTGGGAAACCAACATTCCGTGTCAGAGTTGTTTTATTTCTGTCCTGGCTCAGCTCCTGATCCCAGCTTCCTGCTAATGCACAACCTAAAAGGTGATGATTCAGTTAGTTGAATTCCTTGCACACCTGTGTAGGAGACCTGGTTTGAGTACCAGTTTCTGACTTTTTTCTTGCCTAGACCCTGCTGTTGCAGGCATCTGGGGATTGAACCAGTAGATGGGAGGTCTTAACTCTGTTTCCCTCCATCTTTATTTCTTTGTCTCTCTGTGGAAGGAAGACCTTTCTCTCTGTCTCTCTACTATCTAACTCTGCCTGTCAAATAAAAAAAAAAAAAGAGAGTAAAGTCAAACTTTGCAGTAATTAGTTAAAGAATTGGCATTGTAATCCTTTCTCAGCTACATGTGTCTTGAAGCTCCTGAGATGTCTCCAGTGTAGCAGAACTGCAGAACATTAATGTCCCTGGAAAATGAGATGCAAAATTATGGGATCAAAGACAGACAAGACAACTTTCTCGTGCTTAGCTGCATCAGTGCTACCATCCATTTTCTGGTTACTTATCCCAGTACCTTTGTTACTCATTTAACTGGGAATGCTTTTCATCTTTAGGTGCTAGGAAAAGCAAGCCTTTCAGAAAAATGTAGTATACATCAGTGGCCACAAGAAGATGTATTCCTTAAAACTGCAAAATAATAAAATGCATGCAAAAATGTATATGTAGAGAATTCATACTAGGGGAAAAAAAACCTGTGGACTTGTTTTGCTCTTCAAAATTACTCTTTAATCTCTGGCATTTATTTTCAGTATTCATCTAGAAAATATTTTTCAAATGAATGTGTTAATGTATTTCAATGAAAACTGCAACATTATTTCATTTCCAAAAAATATTGACAACTCAACATGGTATACTTTTCTCTTTTTTTCTTTTATATAAGTCAATACAAGTATCATGTATTTCATATTTACAGATTTAGGAACATAGTGACATTCCCCCCACTACCCTTGTGCCCACCCGTGCTCCAACCCTTCCTTCTCCCCCCCTCACATTCTCACTCTTAATTTTTAAAAGATCTATTTTTAGTTTAATTAATGATTATATGGTTAACCCTACACCAAGTAAAAGAGTTCAACAGATAGTATGAATAAGGAAAAAATAAACAAACAAAACCACTGTTCCTCATTGGGGAGCCTGGGGCTGTAAACAGTCATCGAATCTCAAAATGTCTGCTTCACTCTGATACATTCCAGTTCAGTTCCTCTATGTTACGTCAGATCAGGGAAAACATGATATCTGTCTTTTTGAGACTGGCTTATTTCACTATATATGGTTTCCAATTGTGTCTATCTTGTTGCAAAAGACAGGATTTCATTTTTTAGAGTTAATACTTCATAGTGTATATATGTCCTAATTTCTTTATAAAGTCAATAGTTGATGGACAACTGGGTTTGCTCCATATCTTACCTATTGCGCATTGTGCTGCGATGTACATGGGAATACAGATAACTGTTTCATATGTTTTCTTTTGTTTTTGGTAAATTCCCAAGAATGGGATGGCTGGAGCATATGGTAGCTCTATATTCAGATTTCTGAGGTATCTCGATATTGTTTACCACAGTGGCTGCACCAGCTTTCATTCCCACCAACAGTGGACCATGGTACCTTTTCCTCCATATCCTCACTAGGATTTGTTGATCATCCAGCATGTGTTGTTTGCTGACTTCTATATGAGAGCCATTCTAACTGCCATGAGGGGAAACCTCATTGTGGTTTTGATCTGCATTTCCCTGATGGCTACTGATCCTGAGCATTCTCTTAAGTATCTGTTGGCCATTTAAATGTCTTCCCTTGAAAAAAAATCCCTGTTCAAGTCCTTTGCCCATTTCATAATTGGATTGTTTGCTTTGTTGTTGTTGAATTTTTTGAGCTCTTTATAGATTCTAGATTTTAACCCTTTATCAGTGGCTTAGTTTGAAAATATCTTCTCCCATTTTGTTGGTTGCCTTTTTATGTTGCAGATTTTTTTTTGCAGGGGGGAGTACAGAAGCTTCTTAATTTTATTTATTCCTATTTGTCAATTTTGGCTTTGACTATCTGTGTCTCTAGGATCTTTTCTAAGAACTCTTTGCCTGTGTCAATGTCTTGCAGAGTTTCCCCAGTGTTTTCTAATAATTTGATGGTATTGGGTAATACATTTATATCTTTGATCCATTTTGAGTAGATTTTTGTGTAAGGTATAAGGTATGTGTCTAGTTTCATATTTCTGCACTCAGAGATCCAGCTTCCAGCACCATTTGTTGAAGAGAGTGTCTGTTCTCCAGGGATTTATTTTAGCTCCTTGGTCAAAGATAAATTGGTTGTAGGTGCATGGATTGATTTCTGGAGTTTCTATTCTATTCCATTGGTCTACAAGTTTGTTTTTGTGCCAGTACCAGGCTATATTATAGCTGTCCTGTAGTATGCTTGGAAATCAGAGATTGTGATCCTCTGTGTTTGTGTTGTATAAGATTGCTTTAGCTATTCAGGATATCTTGTGTTTTCATATGAATTTTAGCATCAATTTTTCCAGATCTGTGAAGAATGCTGTAGGTATTTTTTGGGGGATCATATTCAATCTGAAACTTGCTTTTGGTAGTAGACATTTTGATGTCTATTTGCTTTTGGTAGACATTTTGATGATATTCATTATTTCAATCCTGTGGGGAGCAACTCAGACTAGACTGTTACTGGAATTAAGACTTATTCTATGCATCTGCTCTCCCACAATAGGGCGCTGGGAGAGGAGGAAACAGCTTCTACACAGCTGCCTCCAGTTCAACCAATAAACTGTAGGACCTGCTCCTGATTGGAGGAGAGCAGCGTACTCGGCGTGTGGGTAGCAGAGTTGGGATTGGCAGAAGAGGACTATAAAGGAGGAGAGAGACAACATGCACCAGGAACATCTATCTGAAGGAACACCTGTGCAGCCCCCGAGAGAGCCGGCCGGCGGTGTGCCGCTCCCCTGCGGAAGTGGGGAAAGTGGCAGGGGGAACCGCCCTTCCACGGAGGTGGAAGGGTTGGTAGCCAACCCGGGAAGAACCAGCAGCAAACCCGGGAAGGGCCGAGCAGACGAAAGAACAGCGCAGGGTCCTGTGTCGTTCCTTCATGAAGACGGGGAGCGACACAATCCATGATGTTGGAAGCTTTTTTCCATTTTTTAAATATCTTCTTCTATTTCTTTATTTAGTGCTTTGTAATTTTTATCATAGAGTTCTTTGACATCCTTGCTTAAATTTATTCCAAAGTATTAATTCTGTTTGGAGCTATTGTGAATGGGACTGGTCTTAAAAGCTCTTTCTCAGACATGGCATTGTCTGTGTATACAAAGGCAATTGATTTTTGTGTGTGGATTTTATATCATGCAACTTTTCAAACTCTTTTATGAGGTCCAATAATCTTTGAATGGAGTCTTTGGATTCCCTACATATAGAATCATGCAAGTAGGGATAGTTTGACTTCCTCCTTCCCAATTTGTATCCATTGATTTCTTTTTCTTGCCTAATGGCTCCGACTAAAACTTCCAGGACTGTGTTAAACAGCAATGATAAGAGTGGGCATCCTTGTCTGCTGCTGCATCTTAGGGGGGATTCTTCTAGCTTTTCCCCATTCAATAGAATGTTAGCCATTGGTTTGTAATAAATTGCCTTCATTATGTTAAGAAATATTCCTTATAAACCCAATTTGCTTAAAGTTTTCATCATGAAAGGATGTTTTATTTTATCAAATGCTTTCTATTCATCTATTGAAATAATCATATGGTTTTTATTCTTCAGTTTGTTAATGTAGTATATCATATTTATTCACTTGTGAGTGTTGAACCATCCCTGTATACCAAAGATAAATCCCACTTGGTCTGGATGGATGATCTTTCTGATATGTTGGTGGATTCAATTAGCTCATATTTGGTTGAGGATTTTTGCATCTATGTTCATCAGAGATATTGGTCTATCGTTCTCTTTCTCTGTTGTATTTTTTTCTGGTTTAGGCATTAAGGTGATGCTGGCCTCATAGAAGGAGTGTGGGGGAATTCCTTTCATTTCAATTGTTTTGAATAGCTTGAGAAGAATTGTAATTATATCTTCTTTAAATATCTGTTAGAATTCAGCAGTGAAGCCATCCAGGCCTGGGCTTTCTTTTTTGGGAGGGCCTTTATTATTGATTCAGTTTCCATCTTGATTATTGTTCAGTTTAGGTGTTTTATGTTTTATTTATTTTTTTCAAAAACACAGCTCTTATTTTCACTGATCTTTAGTATTTGGTTTCAATTTTGTTCATTTCTTCTCTAATTTTAATTATTTATTTTCTATTACTAATTTTGTGTTTGGCCTGTTTTTTTTTTCTTTTCTAGGTCCTTGAGATGCATTGATAGCTCTCTTATTTGGTGCCTTTCCAATTTCATCATGTAGGCACTGATTGCTATAAATTTGCCTCTTAACACTGCTTTTGCTCTATACCCTAAGTTTTGATATGAGGTATTGTCATCTTCATTTGTTTCCAGAAATTTTTTTATTTCTTTTTTGATTTCTTCTGTGACCCACTGTTCATTCAGGAACATGTTGTTCAGTTTCTATGTGTTTGCATATGTTCTAGATATTCTTGAGTTGTTGATTTCCATCTTCATTCCATAGTGTTCAGAAAAGATGCATGGTATGATTTTAATATTTTTGAATTTGCTGAGATTTCCTTTATGGCTCAGCATATTGTCTATCCTAGAGAAATCTCCACCCTAATGAGAAAAATGATGAGAAAAATGTATATTCTGAATCTGTGGGGTGAAAATTCTGTAGATATCACTTAGATGCATTTTGTCCATAGTTCTATTAGCTCTGTTGTTTCTTTGTTGATTTTCTCTATAGTTGATCTGTTTATTGATGAAAGTAGGGTGTTGAAATCCCCTGTTACTATTGTATTGAAGTCAATGTCTCTCTTTATATATTTCTTTTAAATTTCCAGATGCCCTGTAATTGGATGCATGCACATTTATTATAGTTATATCTTCCTGTTGAATTGACCCCTTAATAATTACATAGTGCCCTTCTTTATTTCTTTTAACAGTTTTTGTGTTAAAGTGTATTTTGTCTGATAGTGGGATGGGATCACCTGCTCTCTTTCACTTTCTGTTTAGCATGGAATATCTTTTTCAATCCTTTCATTTTCAGTCTATGTGTATCTTTGTTTATCAGATGTGTTTTCTCTAGGCAGCAAATAGATGGATGGGTTTTGTTTTTTATCTATTCAGCCAGTCTGTATCTTCGAACTGGAGAGTAGAGGCCATTTACATTCATGGAGACTATTTATTATTTATACAAGTAATGACTTGGCCCTGCCATTTTCCATAAACATTCCTATTATTTACTTTGGATTTATTTTTTACTTTTACCTGTGGTTTTCTGCCTTCACATTCTTTCATAATGATGGCTATCCTTCTGTGTTTCTGTGTGTAGCACATCCTTAAGCATCTTTTGTAAGGCTGGAGGGATGGCAACAAGTTCAAATTCCATTTGTTATGGAAGGTCTTTATTTTACTTTCATTCATAAATGAGAGCTTTGCAAGGTAGCGTATTCTGGGTTGACAGTTTTTTTTTCTTTTAAAACTTGGACTATATATTGTCATTGTTTTCTAGCCTGTAGGGTTTCTGATGAGAAGTCTGTTATGAGACTAATTGGAGAGCCTTGAAAGTCATATGACATTTTTCTCATGCACATTTTAGAATCTTTTCTTATGTTTTACTGTAGAATTTGACTACAATGTTTCATAGTGATGATCTTTTCTGGTCATGTCTGTTAGGAGCTTTATGTGCTTCTTCTACTGGGATATCTTTCTTTCTCCAATTGGGGAAGTTTTCCATGCCTTTAGGAATTCTTAAGACCTGTATATTGGATAATTTGATAGTATTCTATAAATCTCCAATACTGTTTTTAAACTTTCTATTTTCTTTTTTTTTTGGTCTGACTGTAAGATTTCCAGACTTCTCTTTTAGTTCAGATAGTCTTTCTTCTCTCTTGTCAAGTCTGATATTGAGGCTTTCCACTGCATTTTTATTTGATCATTGAATTCTTCATTTCTAATATTTCATTTTGATTTTCTTTAGTTCATTGATTTGCTTCTGATTGCTTTTGAGTAATCCTATGATTAATTTTTTGAATTCCATTCCTGGAATATCCTCAATCTCCTCTTCTTCACATTCTAATATTGAAATATTTGTATTCTTTTAGGTGGGTCATGGTCCCTTCCTTATTCTTATTTCTGGAATTTCTGCATTTGTTTTTAGGCATGTGTACAGTTGATTTTTTTTTTACTTTGATGCTTTTATCTTTGAACTATGCCTCTGTGGCTTAGGGGTATATCTGTACTTCCAGTGAATACTTACAGGTGTGTGGTGGGTGTGGTCAACTGCAGCAAGGGCTTGAGTGTCTGGGGTAGCACCCAAGTTGAGCATGGTAGATAGCAGTGCTTGGGTGTTAGCCCCCGGTGTTTTCTGTGCCACCATATGAATTGCACAATGGTATGCACTGTCTTCACTTGAGTACATTTCCTGCTGCAACGATCTGTAGGCAACTCAGCAACTCTGAGCATGGGGATCTGCGCCCAGTGATTGCCCAGAGACCCAGCTACACCCTGCACCTTCTCATGAATCCTCCTAGTTCCCATGGCCTCAGCACACAAAGCTCCCACAGTTTCTGGTTACAGAGATTTCTCTGCCCTGCCAACATGTCCAGTCAAGAGAGGCAGATGTTCCTTGAGATAGCTCTGCCTAGGTGTCTTTAACATGGGAGGCTTTGGCACTTCACTGTCTTATGTGGTTGCCCAGCCTCCTCCCAGCCAGGCTTAAAGTCAGTGGGGACTGCAGATTGTTCCCTGCACTAGAATCTCTGGGTGACACGTGTACACAAGGTCCACTGGTTGAATGTTACTCTCCTACTCTCCCGCCACTGCTGCCAGTACTGCCGAGAAGATAGCATCCTGTCTCAGCCAGTTGACTGGTGCATGCACAAAGTCTTCTGCAGCTCCCGCCCAAACCCAATATGGCACCTGCCCTTTCTCAGCTGGGCAGCAGGTGCTGGTGTGGGGAAGATGGGGTGAGGTCAGCCTGCCCTCTCTACTATGACTGGGTCTGCAGGCTACCAGCAGCAACTGTCTAGACTCACGCCATGCTCCAGTCTAGACTCACGCCATGCTCTCCCTCTGGCTGTATCACCATGGGTTGATGCAGTCTGACCTCAGCTGCATCTGCAAGCTGCCACCACTCCGGCTCGTGGCTCCTGCGGTTGTGCATTGTGTCCCTGTTAGTGCTGCATGTCCACACCCTCCACACAGGTTCCAATGTGTGTGTGTGTGTGTGTGTGTGTGTGTGTTTTATTTTTGACAGGCAGAGTGGACAGTGAGAGAGAGAGAAAGGTCTTCCTATTTGCTGTTGGTTCATCCTCCAATGGCTGCCATGGCTGGCGCGCTGCGGCCAGCGCACCGTGCTGATCCGAAACCAGGAGCCAGGTGCTTCTCCTGGTCTCCCATGGGGTGCAGGGCCCAAGCACCTGGGCCATCCTCCACTGCACTCCCTGGCCACAGCAGAGAGCTGGCCTGGAAGAGGGGCAACCAGGACAGAATCCGGCGCCCCAACCAGGACTAGAACCCAATGTGCCAGCACCGCAAGGCGGAGGATTAGCCTATTGAACCACAGCGCCGGCCCCAATGTGGTTTTCTATTCAGTTCTCTGAGTGTACTTCCTACACTTTTTTTCCTGTTTATATCTATCCAAACACAATATGTCAGTCCCTAATCCACCACCTTGGATTCCTATATACTTTTCTCCTTAGTTGCAATGTATGCAGCCAGAGAAGACAGAAATAAAAAAATAGCAACTTGCTAACTGCAATTTCAAACTAGGTAGCATCAGGAAATGTAACAGGAAAGTTTTATTATTCTTTTAAACTGTTTCAACAGAATCAGTTGTTAATATTTCTGTGATATTGCCTGGGTCAGGGTGTTCCTGGTGGTGACTAGAGGGTGATGAGAGTGGCCTGGTAGTGTGGATCATAGGTAGCAGAACTAGCTTCTCCTTAAGTCCTTTATTGCCATATCCTGACTTAATCATCATCACTCCCACATCTTTCTAGAAGTTTCAGATTCAGTATTAGGCCAATAGAAAAAGACTTTCTAGAAAATTAAATAAAGTGCTTTAATCATTCAGCAGTATGAAAAGTTTTGTTGGTAGAAAATGAAAATGATTAAATTGGAGAAAATGTTCTAGACTCTAGGTGTTAGGAAATTTGTATATGGAGGTACTCATGAAAAAATTCCCACAACATAAGGAACTGTAGAGAATTAGAGTCAAGAACTCATGGGAAGTGTTGCCATCAGTTATGAATCAGTTAGGAATTACAATTTATTTTGTGTCTTTGAAACATCTGCAGTAAAGAAAAAAAATCTTATTATTTTTCATTTTCCTAAATACATATTCTGTTTCTAACTAATGCAAACAATACAGAAGGCTTAAGATGAAAAACAATAGTTCTGTACTGTATCTTTCCCTCCTGTGATATAACTGATTTTGTGTTCTTTCTCCTGTTGTTTATATTTGAACATCTAAAAGTGGGAGATTCAGTTGTTACACATAGTGTTTTATCGTCTGAATAGGTCTCAGTCTTTTTCTCTTAAAATTTAGAATACTAATGAAAAGTCTCAGAATAGTGTGCCTTTCCTGTTTAGTGTATTTCCAGGGATGTTACAGAGTAGGAGGCAAACCTTGTAGACTGGAATCTATTCCGCAGCTAGTAATTTTGAAGTTGTGGAAGCTTAGATTCTCTTTACTGTTAGCTCTCTAACACACAGTTTTCTTTTTCATTTTCTTGGGTTCAAGAGGGAGAACCTGAAATCTATTTTTAGACTCTAATTGTTAATGATAATTATATTTAATGTCAGTGAAAATAAACAGGTATTAAATCAAGAATTATATGAAAGTTTGGACATCTTAGAGTCTTAAAACATGACAGTGTCTTGAAAATCAAATATGGCTGAAGAGCTGCTCTGAATTAATGAAGACAAGGGAGATGTCATGCTATTAGTCAACATATGATCCTTTTTGGATCCTAAATTTTGTAGAAAAACTGTTACTTGAGCCATTAGGGAAATTTTAATTTGGACCATGTTATTATATGTAAATTCTGCTATGTATCAGATTCCCTTTCTTCTTGAGAGATGCATGATCAAGTGTTTGGTGGTTACATGTCATGGAGGTCGCACATAAACACAGCTGAGATGGTGTGATGTGGTCATTTATATTTTTTTAACTCTGAGGTAATACAAAACATGAAGTTCAGAAGGAAAAGCTCCCTAATTAACAAAACAGTCGGCTGGCTTCAAATTCTGTGTTAGCCCTTGGTGATCTGAAAGGTGAAATGATGTTGTCTTACCTGGGAAAGCAGGAAGAATGATGCATATGCCTCAGGTGCTGGGATGAAGTGAAAACGGTGAGCACAGTTCCTTTGTAAAAAGCTAGTGTTTTGCAGTGTTCCCTCTTCCTCTTCCTCCTTTGCATCCTTGTCTTCATCATGAGCTTTGACATCTACATAAAGACTATTGGAACAAATAGAAGAGTTTGGCAAAGTAGCAGGATATAAAATCAATGCACAAAAATCAACAGCTTTTGTATACATAGGCAATGCCATGGCTGATAAAGAACTGCTAAGATCAATCCCATTCACAATAGCTACAAAAATAATCAAATACCTTGGAATAAACCTATCTAAGGACGTTAAAGATCTCTACGATGAGAATTAGAAAATCTTAAAGAAAGAAATAGAAGAGGATACCAAAAATGGAAAAATCTTCCATGCTCATGGATTGGAAGTTTCAATATCATCAAAATGTCCATTCTCCCAAAAGCAATTTATAGATTCAATGCAATACCAATCAAAATACCAAAGTCATTCTTCTCAGATCTGGAAAAAAATGATGCTGATGCTGAAATTCATATGGAGGCACAGGAGACCTCGAATAGCTAAAGCAGTCTTGTACAACAAAAACAAAGCTGGAGGCATCACAATACCAGATTTCAGGACATACTACAGGGCAGTTGTAATCAAAACAGCATGATACTGGTACAGAAACAGATGGATAGACCAATGGAACAGAATTGAAACACCAGAAATCAACCCAAACATCTACATCTACAGCCAACTTATATTTGATCAAGGATCTAAAGCCAATTCCTGGAGCAAGGACAGTCTATTCAACAAATGGTGTTGGGAAAACTGGATTTCCACGTGCAGAAGCATGAAGCAAGACCCTTACTTTACACCTTACACAAAAATCCACTCAACATGGATTAAAGATCTAAATCTACGACCCAACGCTATCAAATTATTAGAGAACATTGGAGAAACCATGCAAACAGTGACTTTGTCAGCCCTTGTCCTGACTGTTGATGAACAACTTAATACTTTATCCCTTTTAGTATTTTTTTGTCCTACTTAATACTATTGGTTGAACTCTGTAATTAACGCACAATTATTCTTAGGTGTTTAAATTTAAATTAAAAGTGATCTCTGTTAAATATAAGAGTGGGAATAAGAGAGGGAGGAGATGTACAATTTTGGACTTGCCCCAAACAGTAGAGTTAGAAACGTGCCAGGAGATTCCAATTCAATCCCATCAAGGTGGCATGTACCAATGCCATCTCACTAGTCCAAGTGATCAATTTCAGTTCACAATTTATCATACTGGTAGGTCTAAGAGTCAAAGAGATCACATAAACAAGACTAGTGTCTGCAAATACTAACTGATAGAATTAAGAAGGAGAGAATGATCCAACATGGGAAGTGGGATACCCAGCAGACTCATAGAATGGCAGATGCCCTAAACGGCACTCTAGCCTCAGAATTAGTCCTTAAGGCATTCGGATCTGGCTGAAGAGCCCATGAGAGTATTTTAGGCATGGAAAGCCAAGACACTCTGGGGAAAAAAAAGAAAGAAAAACAACAATGAAAACAACAAAAATGGGCCATCAAAGAAGGCAGTACCTTTCTCTTTCTCTGAAGGGAGGAGAGAACTTCCACTTTGCCTAAGACCTCGTTTAAATAAGATTGGAGATGGTGAACTCAAAATGCTTCCATAGCCTTGGCTACTCATGACAAGAGCCTAGGGAGATTACTGACGCCATAAACAAGAGTGTCAATTTGCTAAGTCAACAATAGGAATCACTGTGCACTTACTCCTCATATAAGATCTCTGTCTTTAATTGCTGTTCAATGTGAATTAATGCTATATCTAGTACTCAAACAGTATTTTACACTTTGTGTTTCAGTGTGGGTGCAAACTGTTGAAATCTTTACTCAATTTATACTAAATTGATTTTATGTATATAAAGATAATTGAAAATGAATCTTGATGTGAATGGAATGGGAGACGGAGAGGGAGATGGGAGGGTTACGGGTGGGAGGGAAGTTATGGGGGGAAGCCACTATAATCCATAAACTGTACTTTGGAAATTTATTAAATGAAAGTTTAAAAAAAGAAATATGAAATCACCTAAGGATGCATTTCTCAGAATGTATCACCACTATTAATGTAGAAGAGAGGATAGTGTAGCAAGTTAGTGCAAAATAGTATATACATACAATGTGGTGACAGCAAGCACTTAGATACTGTGGAGGGCATAAATCGTTTTATCAGGGGGATCCGTAGGCAAAAGAAGAAATCCTAGATTAGGAGGTTTCCAGGTAGGTCTAGAAGAATCACCTAAGTTTACTCAGTGCCTTGAGGATGGTGAGTGTGAATTCTAAGCAAAGGACTGAGTGCACATAGAAAGATAAAGAGTTTCCCACACAAGGAGTCCAGCGCAGGAGTCCGGGGTTTCTCCTAATGAGTGTAACTAAAAGAAAGAGGCAAGAAGTAAGGCCGAGGGGCCAGCATTGTTCTGCAGCAGGTTAAATAGCTGCTTACACTGCCAGCATCCCATATGGACACTGGTTTGAATTCTGGCTACCCTACTTCAGATCTGGCTCCTTGCTAATGCACCTCTGAAAGCAGTGGAAGGCGTCTCAAGATCTTCAGTCCCTGTAGCCATGTGGGAGACCCAAAGTTCCAGGCTCTTGGCTTCAGCTTCCTCCAGCCCTGGCTACTGCGCTCATTTGGAGAGTGAACCAACAGATGGCAGATTTCTCACTCTTTCTAACTCTGCCTTTGAAAGAAATAAAAGCAATTTTTTTTTCAAAAAAAAAAAAAAAGGCTGAAGAAGAATGTTGGGGACAGGATACAGTAATAACTCCTTGAGAGAGCAAAAGTGATAATTAGTGCATAGATAGGTAACCCCACAGTCAGTATTAAAGAAAGACAACACGCACAAAGTTGTAAAAGTTCATTATTGTCTTATATAATACTTTGAGGTTATTGGCATATTGGGCAGTCAAAATATTCCTCAAATTTTTATATACTAACCTGATACTATATGTTTTCCTTTTTGAACTCCTCTTTATTGGCCCATACTACATCTGGCTTGGCTCTTCTGTTACTTTCCAGTAGTCTCCAAAATTGTTTTGAAGACTCCAGGACAAAAGGTAGAGAGTCTGTGACTATGAGTAAACAATTGACATATTTTGTCAAATGATGTTTGTGTGTACTGTAAATGCACATAATGTTTTGGGTTTTAAAAAATAAGTGTAAAATGCTGAATTTACCACAGAATATTTGCCAAATAGTATGATTTATTCTCTTCAGGGAAATTTAGAAGTCTGTGTAGCTGAGTGGTTTTCTCAATAACTTCTGTAACTACTATACTATACCAGAAAATTCTGAGTTAATAAGAACCCACAATAATTATGTACATTTAGTTCCCCAAGACAAAGTTGATACTCTAGAACATGTGAAGCTGTTTTCTATGAAAAGACATGGTATAGAATTGACAAGACTGTCTGCTCTCTTCCTATCACGGATTAAAATGCAATTGCTTCTGACAAGAAATTCTGAAATTGAATATGCCCACAGTTGGTATACTAATGTTCCTAATTTTCCTCAAGACACAGAATGCTTCTGTTCATTGTCACGTCAGGGGAAGGCGAGATGTCCGTCTTGATTACATCTAATTGAAAGCAGATGTCATTGGCTTTTCCCAGGAGAGTGGGCTTTTGCCTCCCCTCAATATTGACAGCATAGCAGTGGCACTTATTCATCTGCAGGGTGGACAGTCCAGGGCAGGATGCTCTGCAATGAGTCCCGACACTTTGGCTTCTGTTGTGGAAGGTGGGAGTCTGGTGCTGACTCGGATGCAGACGTGCAGCCTGCCTGTCCCTAACCCACCCCTCTTCTCTTCCTTATTTCACTTGTCGCTCTTCACTCTTGCTGTTCCTCTTGGCTCTGACCTACATCGTACCCAGGGAATGAAGGGAGCTCACAGGGAGAGGCAGTCACTCCTGCCTGCTGTGAATGGCCAGTTACAGCCTGACCAAGCCCTGCAATTTGGATGAACTCAGCCAGCTCTGTCTCCAGGGGTGTGGAGGGAGCTCTCCTCTGCTCCCTTTGAGGTGGAAAATCAACTCACCCTCTGCTTCTTTAGGACTAGTTCAGAATCCGAGTGTCCCCTGTCCACTTTCTCTGCACCTGAACAACCAACTTTCTCATCAGCATCACATACTGGCATGAGTACAGGCACCTCAAGTCAGTATTTTCCTCTCTTCTTCATCCTCTTCTTATTTTACTTCCAATTCAATACAAGCTCATAAATGGGAAAGGACAAGAAAGGGGAACTCAGAGATATTAAAGAACATGCTTCTGTACTCCATGTAAATTTGTAATCCAGCTTCGTCCAAAAACTTCCAAATGCTGGTGCAACACTATTCCAGGGGTAGCATTCTGGACTCAGAAGTGTGTGTGTGTGTGTGTGTGTGTGTGTATGCAAGGAACAGTGTCTAAATAAGCTAAACACTCAAAACATTTAATCAATATTCCTGTTTTTCAGATGATGTGAATGAAATTATACATTGTAACCTCAGAGCACACTTCACCTCTAAAATGTTTATATTCATCAAGTGAATTAATACATAGAATCCACTTAGGACAACGTATGACATGAAGCATTAGGCAAAATACTTGCTTGTTATCCTTTGTGTCTGACCATGTGTGATACACACAGGTACTTTTTACAAGGCAAGGGGAAGTTAAGAGGGCTGGCAATTGTAGGGTTTTCCTTGGCAAGCAGGGGCTAATAGGAATGCTCTTATTTTAATAAGATGTTTGTTGGGAAAGCAGAATACTTAACTCTGTCCAAAGCAAATTAAACTCCAAGTTCACTGACCAGAGAAATGTTCAAGTATATATTTTTTTGAAATCACGAGAGTTTAATAATTTTGAAGATATTATGGACAGAACTGTTTGAGCGAGAATGTGATGTGGTGATGAAAGTTCATGAGGCACTGCTATTAATAGACAAATAAATCCTCAGTCTGACTGCATGCTCAAATGAATAAAAATAAATAGCCAAATTGGGTCTGTATTTTGTGTTCATGCAAATTCAGTTTATATGTAGAATAAAATCAGAAAGCTGTATTGCAAACAAAAGCTGGAAGCATAGGACTTGCTTGATGTTTCATGATGTATCAGAAAAATGGGAAAAATTGATGTCTGAAAAAAGAAAAATATGAAATATTTCTTTGTAAATATGTTTTATCCACAGCAAGCTAATCTGAATTCACAAATATGTTTAAGCTATTTGGAGAGATAACTAAAAATTCTTTTAATGAAAAATGTTGAAACATGGGACTCAGTTAATATTTCCATGCTTCTTGTTTAGGTTTATTTTTTTAAAAAGATTTATTTATTTGAGAGGCAGAGTGACAGAGATAATGAGAGAGAGAGAGAAAGAGAGAGAGAGAGAGAGAATATCTTTCATGTGCTGGTTCACTCTCCATATGGTCTCAACAGCCAGAGCTGGACCAGGCTGAAGCCAGGAGCTGGGAACACCATCCTGGTCTCCTGTGGGTGCAGGGACCCAAGTATTTGGCCCATGTTTTGTTGCTTTCCCATGCACATGGGCAGGAAGCTGCATCGTGTGGAGCAATGGGGGCTGGAACTGGCACCCTGATGGGAAATGCCAGTGTCACAAGCAGTGGCTCAATCTCTGCACCACGGCGCCAGCCCTCTGGATTTACTTTTAAAAAAATAAGACTTTGGAGAGTTTGGGGTCATTCACAGCAGTTTATGTGGGATCTGCAGAGACGTCACCACTACCATCAGCAATATTTACCTCCAGTTTTTCTAGGCTTCTGTCTTTAACACACAACTCTGCAAGACTGGGAAGACCCTCTTAGGTGTTAATGGAGGGAAAAAATGAGTAGTGCTTAAAACTGTAAATAATTTTCTGATACTATATAATATTTAATATAAAATTAACTCAATATACAAATTTTAATGTAATTCAAAGAATTAATACAAAAATTAATGTAATTTCAGTGCAATTAATACAAAATTATCTATGTAAGTTGTTTTAATATTTAGAAAAAATGAATTAATACACTCTTTCAGTTGAATTTGTTTCTGATTATGAGAATGAAATAAAATTATTGGCCGGCGCCACAGCTTACTAGGCTAATCCTCTGCCTGCGGCGCTGGCACCCCAGGTTCTAGTCCCGGTTGGGGCGCCGGATTCTGTCCTGGTTGCTCCTCTTCCAGTCTAGCTCTCTGCTGTGGCCCAGGGGTGCAGTGGAGGATGGCCCAAGTGCTTGGGCCCTGCACCTGTATGGGAGACCAGGAGAAGCACCTGGCTCCTGGCTTCGGATCAGCGCAGTGTGCTGGCCATAGCGGCCATTTGGGGGGTGAACCAACGGAAGGAAGACCTTTCTCTCTCTCTCTCTCTCTCTCTCTCTCTCTCTCTCACTGTCTAACTCTGCCTGTCAAAAATAAATAAATAAAATAAAAGTAAAAAAAGAATATTAAAAAAATTATTTTCCTAGCCTCCTTTGAAATACGTGCAGCCAGCCCCTGACCTGTCAGTATGATAATTAATCTTTTCTAGTTTAACACCTCTGTATCTGGCTTTAAGTTCTTCTAATTCATAGCACTTGCAAAATGACATTTGAAGAATAAATATTATTTAAAATAGTAGACTATTAAATCATTTCAAGAGTAAGTTAAGATGAATTAAATATCTTATAAATATTTTCCTTATAAATAAAAAATAAGAATTGAAGTAAGAAAGGGGAATGTGGAGCCAGCCAGCATTGTGGCACAGCTGGTTATGCCACTGCCTGGAATGTCTGTAGCTCTCCGAATGCTGGTTCAAGCCCCGGCTGCTCTGTTTCCAATCCAGCTCCCTACTAATGCACCTGGGAAAACAGCAGAGGATAGCCTCAGTGGTTAGGTACCTGCCACCTAGGTGGCAAACCCAGGTAGAGTTCTTAAGCTCCTGGCTTTGTCCTGACCCAGCTCTGACTATTGCAGCCATTTGGGGAGTGAACCAGCAGATGGAAAACCTCTCTCTCTCTCTCTTTTTGTCTCTCAATCTCTGTCTGTGATTCTACCTTTTGAATAAATAAGCAAATGAATACATAAATCATTGAAACAAAAAGAGGAATGTATCCCCTATTTGCCAGCTGGGAGCAGGAGCTAACAAGATTGTACAGGAGTACACTTTGAGGTGACACCTTGACAGCAGGGACTCTGTTCAGAGTACCTCAGTCTCCATCTTGACGAAGCACCCCCACCATGAGACGATGGTCTGAAACTAAGTATGGTCTGAAACTCGGTAACACAACACTGCACGCCACTTGGCAGAACATAGGAACTCCCTATAGCACGATCACTCAAGCTTCAAACTGGTAGGCTGCACCTGGATTAATGTTAAGATTGCATTTGTCAGCCGGCGCCGCGGCTCAATAGGCTAATCCTCCACCTTGCGGCGCCGGCACACCGGGTTCTAGTCCCGGTTGGGGCGCCGGATTCTGTCCCGGTTGCCCCTCTTCCAGGCCAGCTCTCTGCTGTGGCCCGGGAGTGCAGTGGAGGATGGCCCAAGTGCTTGGGCCCTGCACCCCATGGGAGACCAGGAAAAGCACCTGGCTCCTGGCTCCTGCCAGGATCAGCGCGGTGCGCCGGCTGCAGCGGCGGCCATTGGAGGGTGAACCAACGGCAAAGGAAGACCTTTCTCTCTCTGTCTCTCTCTCACTGTCCACTCTGCCTGTCAAAAAAAAAAAAAAAAAAAAAAAAAAAAGATTGCATTTGTCTATGTCCCACATATGATTTAGGGCGATACCTGGACTAATGTCAAGATTGGTACTGTTAGGATTGTCACTGGTGTTGTCAAGATTGTAACTGATATTAGTTTGATGTAGAACTTAGTTCAGTTTGACTCTAGGAACCATGTATACCACCAAATCTTAGCAACCATGTATTCCCCCTCTCCTCCCTGTGGTTTTGCCTTTATAAACCCTGTTGCTTTGAGCTTATCAGTGTGTGGTGCTCCTCTGTCAATACTTGCTCAGGCACAATGAGTTAATTTGGAACCCAAAAGTAACCTGACTTATTAAGAACTTAGCTCTGCCTGATGCTATCCAAGCTGATGAAGTAATGGGATGGGCAATGCACCATGCGTACGTTGTGGAACTGTGCTAGAAGTGGGGTCTAGATTCCTAGTCCAGGTCCTTAGATTCTACTCAGAGCAGCATTCTGAGCACAGACACTCATATGGTGCACAGAGTGGTAAAGCTTGTTTCAAAGACGAGAAAGCAAACCCACACTTGGGCGTGGTTGAGGGGTGGAGGGGGGCAGGAGGGGGAAGGGAGAAGGGAGGGAAGTTGAGAGAGGACAGCTCAGTGCTGCCTCTCATCCTGGTCTTGAGCAAAGAAGAGGGCAAGAGAGACCATCCTCGTTGCCTGGCCTCTTTTATAGAATCAGAAGGGAGTGGCACAGGGCATCTCACACCCCAGGTCCCAGGTGAAGGGAGCCACATCCTGGGGGCGGGGAGAGTTGTTTGACTGACAGGGAGATAGGATTACATTGTGGGGATATGGCTTCCAGCTCATGGCTCTAATCTAGCTACCTGTGTTGTCCCATATGATCAAATAGGCAAATTAACATAGCATCCATCACCTTACATACTTAGCATTTCTTTATAGTGAGAACTTTTTTTTAGCAACTTTGAAATACACAGTGTATTAACTACAGTTATCTTGCTATGTGAAAATCCACTCGAATTTATTCCTCCTATCTAACACTCTGTACCCTTGACCAGTGTTTTCTTTTTCCCTGTCTGTTCCTAATCAAGTCACTGGTAACCACCATTCTACTTTCTGCTTCTGTGAGTTTGACATTTTTTAGATTCCACATATAACTGAGGTCATGGGATATTTGTCTTTCTGTGCCTGGATAGATTCACTTATGTTGTCACAAATGACTGAACGTCATTCTTTTCCAAGGTGAAATTGCGTGTATATGCCCATTGTTGAAACTTATTTGTGTTGAAGGACACTTCGGTTGTGTCGATAGCTGGGCTGTTTGGAAAATAACGCAGTTGATGAGTAGTACAGGCATCTCCTTGACACACAGATTGTATGTCTTCTGGATACATCTCCAAATATAGGATCATGTAATTTACTTTCAGTTTGTCGAGGAACCTCCATACTGTTGTCTAAAGTGGGTATGTTAATTTATATTTCCACCAACAGTGTAGAAGGGGGTTCCTTTTCTTGACATCTCTGGCACCAATTGTTATCTTTCATCTTTTTGGTAATAGCCATTCTGACAGGTGTGGGGTCATATCTCACTATGGTTTTGACTTGCGTTTCCCCCATAATTACTGATGCTGAGAATTTTAAAGCTTACTTTCTTTTGAGAAGTGTTTTGAACAGTGATTTTTGAAATGCATCCTAAGTGCTTTCTAACTGGTATAATTAAGAAAATCTGCCTTCTAAATCTTCTGAATTTACTAAGAAAAAAAGGAATTATGAATTTCAGTGAAAAGAAGTTGAGTTTGATGGGATTAATTAGAACTCATAATTTATTTGAGATAAATGCTATTGAGAAATACAAATCATTATCCATCACACAAACCATCATCCCTCAACATAACACAGTGAATGTGTCTGGTATTTATTCTAGAGTGAAGAGCTTTTTTAATCAATCACTTGGGACTGAATGAACAGACAAGAGTGATATATGAAACTGCCTGCAGTTTTTTTTTAAGTTTTATTTATGTATTTGAAAGTCAGAATTCCATGGGCTGCCAGAGCTGCAGAGGAAGGCTTAACCTGATGTACCGCAGCGCCAGCCCAACTACACGCGGTTTTAGGAATTATCACGTTCCAAATCTCCTGAAAAGTTTTGCATGGAGATCTCTATCTTATTTTTATTATTTACTTGATGCTGCGTCTGCAGAGTCTAGCACAGTTCTTAGAATACAATAGAGCTAAATGAATGTTCATTTTACCCCTTGTCTGAGGAGTGGATCCCTTGGCTGGTGACGGAATACAAACGCATCTTGCTTAGAGAACTAGATGGCTCCAATGAAATAGGAAAAATACTTGTAACAAATGCATCATTAATTTGTTTTGATTTATGTTTAAAATGCTTGGAGCTTGTCCAATAGTATATATTCAGCAGGTGTTTGTTCAGAGAATATATACAAGGATAAGAAAGGAATATCAATAATGATTCCTTCAAAAAATAGCACATGGTATCTTGAGAAGACATTTGAAATGGTAAATCAAAGCCAAGAACATGCAGTGTCACAGACACCATAGGAGGCAAAGATCACTTTGAAAATGAGAGTTCCCTGAAGAGTCAATCATGTAACAACAGCCTTAATTCCTTTTTCTTAATTCCTTTTTACTTTTCCTTAATTCCTTCCTGCAATAGGCTGGAATGCCCAGAAGAAAGAAAATAAGAATGTTAAAATCTCATACTGGACCTGGGGCCTAGCTCTGTGGTTATTTACGGGCATATTTATGCCTCCTCACTCACCACTTCATTTCTCAAATTCTGTTTGGGTTTGCAGTGGTGTGGAGGCAGGATGGCTGATAAGCTGAAGCGTCACTCTGTATCCATCAGTCGGACACGTTTGCTCAGCCAGCACCAGGGAGTCCCCTGTATGTCCCAGGCTTGGCACTAAGAGCAGGGGCTGCAACGGTGAGTGTGAGGGATCCGATCCCTGATGTTAGCTATGGGCAGCAGGAGACTCGTAGGTAGAAGCTCTATGAAAGGTTAACAGCACTCCTGGAACTGGGAGAACTGGGACGACTTCCTGGGATTGAATCTGTGCAGGCCTTACTTTCAGAAGGTGGTCTTTTTTAAAGCTTTTGTTATAGGGATGGATAAAGATGGTATCAGGGATGAAACATATTATTAAGGTCAAATAAATCAAATCTAGCATGTGTTCTTCTCACCAAAACTGAACATTAAGTGCTGACCTCATAATCCAGCAACACAGTGCCGATAAGTTTTGGGTGAAAATGACAGACTGGATTTGTGTTGAAAACATGACACCACCCAGAAATTGTAGCCTGTGGGTGCAGGTCGTGCTCCCCATCATGGGATTCACATGATGATGCCTGCTACAGAAGGGAGTGCACCTTACAGAAACATCATTGCCTCAGGAAATCAGCAGACATTCTCATGAGCTCACAGCTATATCAAAGTCCCCCTTACAGAGGTGATTCCTAGGTCTGCACTGCTGGAGCTGGTAGGATGTCTCAGACTTTTCTCTTGTTAGTGTATGAATTGAGAAAACTGGATTTTTTTTAACAAAAGATTTATTTTTTGAAAGAGTTACAGACAGAAGGGAGAGACAGAGACAGATCTTCCATCTACTTTTTCACTTCCCAGATGGCCCAAGTACTTGTACCATCTTCTGCTTCCTTCCAAGGCACGTTAGCAGGAAGCTGGATTGGAAGCAAAAGAACTGGGACTTCAACCAGCACGTTGCCAGAGTTACATGGAGAGGCTTAACCTGTGTGAACCAAGCAAGCTCCTAACGCATTCTCTTTAAGTGAGAGTACAAATTGTGCCGTCTGAAGCTAAAATGAAAGCAATACATAGAATCTATATGATTATAAAATACTAAAATGTAAATATGCTTTTGTTTTATATTTGAGAGATGGGAAATGAATATATAGTATCAATGAACAACTTATGTTTGGTTAGTAATGAACTTGCTGCAAATAACTCTAGGCCACTAGCAGTCCACAGGTGTGGAGTAAGGATGAAACCAGATCAATAATAATTGTTTACTTTTTAAAAATCTTTATTTTTTGAAGGAGTTACTGGGGCTGGCTCTGTAGCACAGTGGGTTAAAGCCACACCTGCAGCACTGGGATGTCACATGGGTTCTGGTTCAATCCTGGCTGTGTCACTTCCAATCCAGCTCTCTGTTAATGCACCTAGGAAAAGTGGTAGAGAATGGCCCAAGAGCTTGGGCACCTGGAGGTAGCTCCTGGCTCCTGGTTTTGGACTGGCCCAACTCTGTTCTTTGCAGCCATTTGGGGTGTCTCTATGTAGTTCTGTCTTTCAAATAAATAATTAAAAAAAAAAAAAAAAGTCCGAGTCTCCCACTTGAGTGTTTAGGGCCCTGGTACTTGGGCCATTCTCCATTGCTTTTCCCAGGCTGTTATCAGGGACCTGGTTCTCTAATTCTAGACCCCTCAATTTTGCACTTTCCTAATAGCTTCAAAAGAATGTTTTAAAAAGAAAACTTTGGAACATGAACTGATCTATTTCCGTGAAATGAGGAGGGGGCAATTCTGGATTTTAATGCAATTTAAATTTCATTTGTAGCAACAATATTGAAAGATCTTGAGGAAGAAAAAACACCTCAGGAGTAAAATTAGGATATAATGCCAACCACTTGGTTGAAATAGCAAGTTGGTAAATAGTTCACCAGGGTCTAGCACTCAGTTGCCATTTAGAGAGCCTGGTAGAGCATTTTGAGACTTGAAAGGAAGGAATTCCAGCAAACTGTATTTACCTACTGGAAAAGCTTTTTTTGGAATTGAGGATAGAATCTATATTGCATACAGCAACATGAAAGTCCCATTTATACACCATACTGACTGCAAGAAAAGTTCTATTGCTATGAGCCATGGGTGCGACTCAATGCAGAAAGCTGTAGAAAAGTTTGACCCTAGAAATAGTGGGTGCCAAGACTCTTAGAGGCCCTTCCCTTCAAAGTGTCCATGCTCCCAAAAGCATTTCATAGATTCAATGCAATACCAATCAAAATACTACTAATATTCTTCTCAGACCTAGAAACTCTGATGCCAAAATTCATAAGGAAACACCAGAGACCCCAAATAGCTGAAGCAACCTTAAATTATAAAAACAAAGCTGGGGGCATCACAATAGCAGACCTCAAGACATACTACAGGGAGGTTATAATCAAAACAGCCTAGTACTGGCACAGAAACAGACTTGTAGACCAGTGGAGCAGAATAGAAACTCCAGAAGTTAATCCACTGATCTGTGTTTGACAAAAGGTATACTAAGAAATGACAATAGATAACCTAAAATACTGTTTTAACTGTATTAAGATTTTAAAAGGCGTGAGAAAATGGTAATATAAATCACACTTCTTTACAGGTAAATGAGTCAACAATTAACGAATCAAGTTCAACAGTTGACAATTAAAATATTTGAAATTAAAAAAATCAAGAACATAAGCAACATAAGCAAATTGCTGCTCTTATGAAAATAGCCAAAAGAGGAATTAGAGGCACAAATAAACAAGAAAAGGTTACCTTTTCAGGGCAGGAAGACTGTGCTTTAGAAAGGGTGGATGGAAACTATTTTTTTATTTTATAACTCCTGTTTTACAGGTACTATTTTACAATACTTTATGGTGTAGTATTATTGTTTGCTAATGCATTGTTTCTGATTTTTGTTTTAATTTTTAAACATGTTCAGGTGTTACTTTGGTAAAATTCATTCTGTCAATCTACAAAATTTAGGAGTTGTCTCAGAGCCCGTGCACTTTATACTTCTCAGGCATTAATTTAAGTTTTTATACTAGGATTAGTAAGGAAGTATTAATAAAAACCATTAAATACTTGTTTCTATCCTGAAGGGGTCTAGAACTTACTGTGAAAGCTAAGACACACACACCATATCTATGAAGAAAACTATTAGTGTAGAAAATGCTCAAAAATTGAAACAGAAATTTAGGAGAGGAACACATGATTATTAATGTCCCCAGCTGTGTCCTTCCTTGCCCCCAAGTGAGCACCCCCCTTGGCTAGGCTGCTGTGAAAACTACAACCCTCACTCCTAATTCCTTCCTGCCCAAAGAAGCTTGCCACATCCCCTTGCTCGAGGGGTCCCCAGGAGGGTAGGTGCCCACCCCACAGGCTGTTCCCTGGGTCATGGAGCCAAGGGGAACCTGCCTAACTGGCACCTTGCCTGTCGGGTCTTTATTCCTCCACAGTAGGCAGCCGCCCTCAGCCCTGACTGCCCACTGTTCTCAATGAAGTGTGAGTGGTGGCAAGCAAAAAAAAAAAAAAAAGATGGCAGATGGATTTATCGTGCTATAACCTTAGAGCCACAATGTATGAAATGCCTTCTATTTGCATTATTGTTACATGGCTGCTTAGATTACAATCTGATATTTGGGCAGTGATTTCACAGCCTGCAGACTCAAATTAGTATGTCAGTTTGGGAAGCAGTAGAGCAAACGCACCCAGAACCAAGAGATTTGGCCACAGAGAAGTAGTCAGCTACAGTGAAGGAAAGAACAGAATTATTGACCTGAGCAACACAAGATTGCACTCTGGAGAGATCACTGTGTTCCTCAGCAGAACCCACTGGGCGATCAGGGTGAATCTGTGTGAATTCTGAGAATGACAGGGCAAACGAGTTTTGCTGACCTCAATGACCCACGAACTCACTAATGCATCCCAGTACTACACAGCGACTGATGTTCATGGTGAAAAGCCTTAACACAAAAGCACACAAACAAACCAAAAAACTTTACCTAGCTTTGTCTACTAAAAGCAGAAAGAAAAGTAGATTTTATTTAAAATTCATTTTTACCTCAAATATGTTACAATAACAAATATATCACTTTATTTAGAAATAGACTGAAAAAAAAAACACCAGCTTATGCAATGCCTGCTACTTTTAAAGACATCAGCCAGCACAGGAGAGTAACTAGAGCAGTTTTTATTCGGTCAAGTAGCAGCCCAATCAGAGGGAGAGGGGAGAAGGGAGAGGGGAGAGGGGAGAGGGGAGGGGGAGGGGAAGAGGGAGAGGGGAGAGGGGAGAGGGGAGAGGGGAGAGGGGAGAGGGATAGGGAGAGGGAGAGGGGAGAGGGGAGAGGGGAGAGAGAGGGGAGGGGGAGGGAGACAGGGGGAGGGGGAGGGGAGAGGGGAGAGGGGAGAGAGAGGGGAGGGGGAGGGGGAGGGGGAGAGGGGAGAGGGGAGAGGGAGGGGGAGAGGGAGGGGGAGAGGGAGAGGGAGGGGGAGAGGGGGAGGGGGAGGGGGAGGGGGAGGGGGAGAGGGAGAAATCTTCTCATCTGTTAGTTCATTCCTCAATGATCACAATGACTTGTGCTGTGTCAGGGTGAAGCCAGGAGCTTCATCCGGGTCTCCCACATGGGTACAGTGGCCCATGCACTTGGGCCATATTCCATTGCTTTTCCAGATCATTAGCAGGCAGCTGGATTGGAAGTAGAGAAGCTGGGACTTGAACTGGTGCCCAAATGGGATGCTGGTGTTGCAGACGGTGCCTTAACCTGATAATGCCACAATGTGGGCCCTTCACAATATCTTTTTTTTTTTTTTTGACAGGCAGAGTGGACAGTGAGAGAGACAGAGAAAGGTCTTCCTTTGCCGTTGGTTCACCCTCCAATGGCTGCCGCGGCCGGCGCACTGCGGCCTGCGCATGCGCTGATCTGAAGGCAGGAGCCAGGTGCTTCTCCTGGTCTCCCATGGGGTGCAGGGCCCAAGCACTTGGCCATCCTCCACTGCACTCCCTGGCCACAGCAGAGAGCTGGCCTGGAAGAGGGGCAACCGGGACAGAATCCGGTGCCCTGACCAGGACTAGAACCCGGTGTGCCGGCACCTCAAGGCGGAGGATTAGCCTAGTGAGCCGCGGCGCCGGCCTCACAATATCTTTTTATGCAATTGTCTGATGTGCCAAATATTTCATTTCTTGGAATCAGTCTGGACAGGTTTACCTATGTGTATGGATAGAATTTTTCTTTAGCAGGTTTCTTCACTAAAGGCATTAGAATGTGGGCACATTTTACAGATTGGCTTTGCCTATTAGATTAAAAAATAGCTTTTCTCTGTGTTTAAGATAAATTTTTCTGATTCTTCTCATAAAAAAGAATCATTCATAAAATATTTGTTTATTTGGAGGGAAGGAGGGATGGAGAGAGGAAAAGAGAGAGGGAAAGGGAGAGAGAGAGGGAGAGAGAGAGAGAATAAGAATATCTTCTGCCTACTGGTTCATATCCCAAATGCCTTCGACTTCCAGAGTTGGTCCAGTTTGAAGCCAGGAGCCTGGACTCCAACTTGTATCTGACTCATGGTAGCAGGAACCCACATGCTTGAGCCATCCCCTGCTACTTCCCCGGGTGTGCATTGGCAAGAAGCTGGATCAGAAGTAGAGTTGGAAATCCAACCAGGCACTCTTGTGTGAGATGCAGGAGTCTCACCTCTGGGCAAAATTCCTGCCCAGAAGGACTTCTTAGATGGAAAAACAAAACATTGTTTTTCCTCCAAAACACAGGATGCTTCTTCCAGAACACTTTAGATTAGTAGAACTGTGTGTTTCAAATAAGTTCAAAGTTGTTTGATAAAAGTAAGGTGATCTTTTAAACTGATTTTTTTGCACTAAAAGTATCATAAAATATTAAACTAGTAACCTATATCAGTCATCTGAAAGTGACGTAAAACTGGGAAGATGATAAAATACACAAGTTGAAGTTATCTAAGGAAAATGAAATTCAAGTTTAAATGTAGCTAAGCCAATACCATGCTTTAG
Organism: Oryctolagus cuniculus; assembly: GCF_051225735.1. Lineage (NCBI taxonomy): Eukaryota > Metazoa > Chordata > Mammalia > Lagomorpha > Leporidae > Oryctolagus > Oryctolagus cuniculus. The sequence continues at coordinate 9,750,084 of NC_142874.1, read as the reverse complement.
TTATGATAAGAATATACATACATGTACCACTTTCCCTTTCATGAAAGCACATTGTGTTCAGTAACAAGAACCTCTACTGGGACACAGCAGTGCAAGTACTGTCACAAGTCCTTCCTTGATCAGCCAGTGTTTGCTCTTACAGGTATTACGAGAACTTCTTCCTTGAATATCCCAGTGACTTTACTGAAATAGCCTCCTTCAGGTGTAAGGATAGAGAAGAAAAAACAGTCATTTCCAATGGACCTGGACAGGGAAAGGTCTCTGTAGTGCAATTATTGCTCATCAAAAATTCTCATAAGAGCAGCAACAGATTTGTTTACACAGACAGGATGTGGCAGACCCACAGCTAATGGCATTTTGCCAGGAACTGATGCCAGGAATACTAAGATGGCATTGGGTTTGATAGAGAAGCATGGAACAGTTATCTTTGGCAAAGTGTCTCTAGATTGTCCCATCTTTCCATATGAATTCTTGACTGTTCTTGTGTTGACTTTTGCCCCAATGAACATATCTGAGGATAATTCTGTTTGGAAACAGGTAAAACTTTTCAACATGTTGACAGGCATAGCGGTAATGTTTCCTCTTTCCTGTGGCTTATGGGGTGTCAGCCTCAATGCTTAGTGTTTGAGGCATGTGAGTTTTGTTTGATGCTTTTATTGACTCATGTTCTTAAAGGCTATGGGATGTGAAATTGGATGGGCTTAGGGAGTTAAACCCCACAGAGTCAGTTCTGATGGTTTTTAAATATATAGCATCCTTACCTCAACAGCCTGAGGTATCCTGAGCGGAGGAAGGAGTGGTGAAAAGACTTCTAATCCCTGTTCCTGCCCATTTTGCTTATGGTAAAGAAAATGCATGATTAATATTACTGTCATACAAGGTTTCATATACAGAAGAAAAAAACACATCCTAAAAAAGCTGGAAAATTTCAGTAGAAAGCAACCACATACGGTGAATATTGTTGGGAGAGCCTGGAGTGTTTGATTGGTTTGGGGCCTTGTAAAATTATTGCCTGGGAACAAAGGGTGCAATGTGAAAGGTAGAAAACTACAAGGACTTTTAGGAAACAGAAGCAGTAAAACCTTTTCCAGGGTAGAACATGCATGAAAGTTATGAAGACGGCTATAACCTGGAAAAATAAATGAGTTCCATATAAACCTAGCAGTTCTAAGTTTTATAATTTATCTTTAAGATGTGGATCTTTAGAAAAAGGAACTGGAGAGGGGAGCAGAGCACCTCAAGATTAGAGGAAATGGGTTGTCTTATTCAGATGTCTTGAAAGGCCTGGATGCTATGTTGCAATAGGAATGGAAGAACAGTTCTATGATCTTCAAAAGAGGTAGTAGGATACCATCCTTCTTCCTCTTGTCATTCATTCAATGATTTTATGTTCTTACATGAAAATACTTGATGTAAAATATGTGATATTTAGTTTTCTTTTTGTATTTTAGTTGGATAAGAATGCTGTGAGTGAAAAACACTGGGTATTCATTCCTATCTATTTTGAGAATGTGAATCTGTCAGCCTTTTGATAGTACTTTTCTCATGCAGGTAACTGAATCCCCTAAGAATATTAATTGTGATTATACAGAAAAAAATCAAAAGAATTCTACTAATGTGACAAACATGAAAACCGCTTTTGTGTGTGTATGTGATAAGAACACTCTCATTTCTATGAAACTATTAGCTGTCATCATGGCCTATCCATCTCTCTTTTCATTCTTTCTCTGACTTTTCAAAAATAAATTTGCACATATAAAAAAAGGCCAGTCATCAATCAGCCCAGTTTAGTGCACACACACACACACACACTCACATATGCATGCACATGTACACAAAAGCATGAACAACCCAAAAGACTTTTGCAGGATGTTTATAACAGCTTCTTTCATATCATCCTCAAATTGGTAAAAATCCAGGTGCCAATCAATAGGAAGATAATAAACAAATTGGGGTAAATTTGCACACTGGAATTCAATGCAGCAATAAAAAGGGACAAATTATTTGAAGAAATAACACTTATGACTACACTCAAAGTAATAATTCTTGGTGAACAAGTATATGTCTTCATTTGACAACCATCTATTCAGATCACCTACCCATTTTTATTCATATTATTTTATTTCTGCTGTTTGAATAGTCTGTTTGTTATATATTCTAGATATTAACTCCTTTTTCTGACAACTAGTTTGCAAACATGTCCCCAAGTCTACTGATTGCTTCTTCACTCTATTGATTGTTTCTTTTACTGTGCAGAATCTCTTCTTACTTGATGTAATCACATTTGTATAGTTTTGCTTTTATTGCCTATACTTTTGTGGACTTATCCTAAAAACCTTGCCTTTATTGATGTGCTAAAACATTTATTTTGTTTGCTTCCAGCAGTTTCACTTTCAGGTTTTGTATTTGTATCCTTGATTCATTTTGAGTTGATTTTTGTATATAGTGAAAGGTAGGGGTGTCATTTTATTCTTCTGCGTATGTATTCTCTAACATGAAAAACTGCTCAATACCAGTAATTACCAGAGAAATGAAAATCAAAACCATAATGAGATAATCATCTTATCTCCTTTAGATGGACTATTAGCAAAATAATTACAACTAACAAATGCTGGCAAGGATGTAGAAAAAGGGGAACTCATGCCCTGTTAATGGGAACACAAATTAGTATACTCATTGTGGAAAATAATTATGGAGTTTCCTTAAAAATCTAAAAGAAATTGCCATGTATATATCCTAATGAAACAAAATTTTTTTTTATTTGATAGAGTTTGACAGTGAGAGAGAGAGACAGAGAGAAAGGTCTTCCTGCCATTGGTTCACCCCACAAATGGTTGCTACGGCTGGAGCTACACCGATCCGAAGCCAGGAGCCAGGTGCTTCTTTCTGGGCTCCCACGCGGGTGCAAGGCCCAAACACTTGGGCCATCCTCCACTGCCTTGCCAGGCCACAGCAGAGAGCTAGACTGGAAGAGGAGCAACCAGGACTAGAACCCGGCACCCATATGGGATGGCGGTGCCGCAGGTGGAGGATTATCCAAGTGAGCCACGGCACCAGCCCCGAAACAAAATTTTTACATGAAAAAGATTCCCACATACTCATGTTCACTGCAGGACATGGATTTAGCCAATATATCTATCCGCAGATGAATGAATAAAAATATACATCACATTTTAACATATATGCAGTGTTATTCAGTCATTAAAAAGGATGAATTTTTGTCATTTGTGGCAAAAATAGATGGCTTTGGACGCCACGTTAAGTGGAATAACCCTGGCACAAGAAGACAAATAATGCATGTTCTCACTCATTTGAAGAAATGAAAAAAGATCACATAGAAATAGAGATAAGAATCGAAGTCATTAGAGGCTAGGAAGAGAGTGGGGGCTAGTGAAAGGTGAACAATGGGCACCCAAACACAGTTGGAGGGAGGGGGAGTTCTAATGTTGGACAGTAAAATAGGGCAACTGTAGTCTGCAACAATTACACATTTTGAAATAACAAAGGAGATCCTTTTGAAGATCCTTAACCCTTAGAAATGATATTTGAGGAGATGGAACTACTAGTTACCCTGATTTGAATATTACACATTTGTCGCTCCCCCTCTTCGCGGAGGAACGACACAGGACCCTGCACTGTTCTTTTGTCTGCTCGGCCCTCCCCCGGTTTGCTGCTGGTTCTTCCCGGGTTGGCTACCGACCCTTCCACCTCCGTGGAAGGGCAGTTCCCCCTGGCCACTTTCCCCACTTCCGCGGGGGAGCGGCACACCGCCGGCCGGCTCTCTCGGGGGCTGCTCAGGTGTTCCTTCAGATAGATGTTCCTGGTGCATGTTGTCTCTCTCCTCCTTTATAGTCCTCTTCCACCAATCCCAACTCTGCTACCCACACGCCGAGTACGCTGCTCTCCTCCAATCAGGAGCAGGATCAGCTCCTGCAGCTCAGTCAATCAAATTGGCAAGAGGCAGCTGTGTAGAAGCTGCTTGCTCCCTTCTCAGCGCCATATTGTGGGAGGGCAGATGCATAGAATAAGTCTTAATTCCAGTAACTTAGTCTAGTCCGAGTTGCTCCCCACACACATTGTGCACATGTATCAAATCACAACACTATCCCATAAATAAAATGTATGTCAGTTAAATAACTATCAGTTAAAACATCTTAAAACTTGGCATGCCACACAGACAACAGCGGGGAGACTTGGGACGCTCAGGGCTCCGAGTCCACACATCGGCGCTGGAAGGGGAGGTGAGCTCAATAACCCGAGACATTGGTGGGGAAACGGGGGTCAGAATCTAGAGGGGGGCCAGAAAGTGCAGCAAACTCACTACCGGAAAGAAGGAAAAAAAAGCTTCGGGGTTTCTCTTCCCCCTAACCTTGCAAAGGTTACAAGGCTGTGAGGCTAGAAGAATTCCCAAGAGACAAAGAGCAGGCCTGCTCTCTGGATTTACATATCAATGGGGGAGAGCTAAGGAACTGAGTCACTACAATTCAGTAGCCTAGGCAACCCAGTGGGAGTCCAGAGGAGCCAAAGACTGGAAGCTAAATACCATCAATTCTGCACAGCCGTGCCCTGCAGTGTTACTTACCCCCTGAATAAATAAAATAAATAAATAAATAAAAAGAGAGAGATTTACCACACATAACCTGAGGGTGTCACCTTTGCACACCCTTAACCAGGAAGAACCAGGCAGAGCTCTCAGGCCGCACCCATCTCAAGCCTCCAAGGCTCCTCCAACAGCAGGCAGTCCACTTAACACGGACACAGTATAAAAAAAAAAAAGAAAAAAAAAAACGCACAGTGACTCAAGAAGAATTAACTATGCCGAGTAACAAACACAGAAATAGAGGGAGCAAGATCAACGATGACACTATGATGCCTCCAAATAAGCAAAACACCCCAAGCCAAGAGTATGAAGATGATGAGATAGAAGAAATGCAAGATACGGATTTCAAAAAATTTATAATAAGAACATTTAGAAGTTTTCAAAAGCAAATCCTTGAACTACAGAAATCCTTAATGGACAAGATTGAAAATCTCTCTCGTGAAAACGAAATTTTAAGGAAGAGTCAAAATGAAACTCAGAAACTAGTAGAACAGGAAAGTGTTATAGTGAAGAGAAATCAAAATGAAATGAAGAGCTCAATAGATCAAATGACAAACACATTAGAAAGCCTTAAAAACAGAATGGGTGAAGCAGAAGAGAGAATATCGGACTTAGAAGATAGAGCACAGGAAAACATACAGTCAAACCAAAGAAAAGAAGAGGAAATTAGAAACCTAAAAAATATTGTTGGGAATCTACAGGATACTATTAAAAAAACCAACATTCGAGTTCTAGGAGTTCCTGAAGGCATGGAGAGAGAGAAAGGATTGGAAGGCCTTTTTAGTGAGATACTAGCAGAGAACTTTCCAGGTTTGGAGAAGGACAGAGATACCCTAGTACAGGAAGCTCATAGAACCCCCAATAAACATGACCAAAAGAGATCCTCACCACGACACGTGGTAATTAAACTTACCACAGTGAAACATAAAGAAAAGATCCTAAAATGTGCAAGAGAGAAACGTCAGATTACTCTCAGAGGATCTCCAATCAGACTCACAGCTGACTTCTCATCAGAAACCCTACAAGCTAGGAGGGAATGGCGAGACATAGCACAGGTGCTAAGAGAGAAAAATTGCCAGCCCAGAATATTATATCCTGCCAAGCTCTCATTTGTGAATGAAGGTGAAATAAAGACCTTTCATAGCAAACAGAAATTGAAAGACTTTGTGGCCACTCGTCCGGCCCTGCAAAAGATACTTAAAGATGTGCTACACTCAGAAACACAGAAACACGGCCATCAATATGAAAGAAGGGAAAGGAAGAACACCTACCAGTAAAAGAGCATGGGAAGCTCAAAGCATATACTAGAAAATATTTCCGGGAAAATGGCAGGGCAAAGTCACTACGTATCAATAGTCACATTGAACATTAATGGTCTGAATTCTTCAGTTAAAAGACACCGTTTGGCTGACTGGCTCACAGAACACAACCCAACTATTTGTTGCCTACAAGAAACACATCTCTCTAACAAAGAGGCATGCAGACTGAAAGGGAAAGGTTGGAAAAAGATATTCCATGCCAACAGAAACCAAAAAAAAGCAGGTGTAGCCATATTAATATCAGACAAAATAAACTTTAATACAAAAACTGTTAAGAGAGACAAAGAGGGACACTATATAATGATTAAGGGTTCAATTCAACAGGAAGATGTAACTATTATAAATGTATATGCACCTAATTACAGGGCACCGGTCTATTTAAAAGATATGTTAAGGGACTTAAAGGGAGATTTAGATTCCAATACAATAGTACTGGGGGACTTCAATACTCCACTCTCAGAAATAGACAGATCATCCGGACAGAAGATCAACAAGGAAACAGCAGATTTAATTGACACTATTGCCCAAATGGATCTAACAGATATCTACAGAACTTTCAACCCTACATCTACAGACTTCACATTCTTCTCAGCAGCGCATGGAACCTTCTCTAGGATTGACCACATACTAGGCCATAAAGCAAGTCTCAGCAAATTTAAAAGAATTAGAATCATACCATGCAGCTTCTCAGACCACAGCGGGATGAAGTTGGAAATTAGCAACTCAGGAAACCCCAGAAAGTATGCAAACACATGGAGACTGAACAACATGCTCCTGAATGAACACTGGGTCATTCAAGAAATCAAAAGAGAAATCAAAAACTTTCTGGAAGTAAATGAAGACAACAACACAACATATCAAAACTTATGGGATACAGCAAAAGCAGTATTGAGAGGCAAATTTATAGCAATAGGTGCCTATATCAAGAAATTGGAAAGGTACCAAATAAATGAGCTTTCAGCGCACCTCAAGGACCTAGAAAAACTGCAGCAAACCAAACCCAAATCTAGTAGGAGAAGAGAAATAATTAAAACCAGAGAAGAAATTAACAGGATTGAATCCAAAAAAACATTACAAAAAATCAGCCAAGCGAGAAGCTGGTTTTTTGAAAAAATAAACAAAATTGACACCCCATTGGCCCAACTAACTAAAAAAAGAAGAGAAAAGACCCAAATCAATAAAATCAGAGATGAAAAAGGAAACGTAACAACAGACACCACAGAAATAAAAAGAATCATCAGAAATTACTACAAGGACCTGTATGCCAGCAAACAGGAAAACCTATCAGAAATGGATAGATTCCTGGACACATGCAATCTACCAAAATTGAACCATGAAGACATCGAAAACCTAAATAGACCCATAACTGAGACAGAAATTGAAACAGTAATAAAGGCCCTCCCAACAAAGAAAAGCCCAGGACCAGATGGATTCACTGCTGAATTCTACCAGACATTTAAAGAAGAACTAATCCCATTTCTTCTCAAACTATTCAGAACAATCGAAAAAGAGGGAATCCTCCCAAATTCTTTCTATGAAGCCAGCATCACCTTAATCCCTAAGCCAGAGAAAGATGCAGCACTGAAAGAAAATTACAGACCAATATCCCTGATGAACATAGATGCAAAAATCCTCAATAAAATTCTGGCCAATAGAATACAACAACACATCAGGAAAATCATCCACCCAGACCAAGTGGGATTCATCCCTGGTATGCAGGGATGGTTCAACATTCGCAAATCAATCAATGTGATTCACCACATTAACAGACTGCAAAAGAAAAACCATATGATTATCTCAATTGATGCAGAGAAAGCATTTGATAAAATTCAACACCCTTTCATGATGAAAACTCTAAGCAAATTGGGTATAGAAGGAACATTCCTCAATATAATCAAAGCAATTTATAAAAAACCCACAGCCAGCATCCTATTGAATGGGGAAAAGTTGGAAGCATTTCCACTGAAATCTGGCACCAGGCAGGGATGCCCACTCTCACCACTGCTATTTAACATAGTTCTGGAAGTTTTAGCCAGAGCCATCAGACAAGAAAAAGAAATCAAAGGAATACAAATCAAGAAGGAAGAAGTCAAACTATCCCTCTTTGCAGACGATATGATTCTGTACTTAGAGGATCCAAAGAACTCTACTAAGAGACTATTGGAACTCATAGAAGAGTTTGGCAAAGTGGCAGGATATAAAATCAATGCACAAAAATCAACAGCCTTTGTATACACAAGCAATGCCATGACTGAGAAAGAGCTGCTAAGATCAATCCCATTCACAATAGCTACAAAAACAATCAGATACCTTGGAATAAACTTAACCAAGGACGTTAAAGATCTCTACGATGAAAACTACAAAACCTTAAAGAAAGAAATAGAAGAGGATACCAAAAAATGGAAAAATCTTCCATGCTCATGGATTGGAAGAATCAACATCATCAAAATGTCCATTCTCCCAAAAGCAATTTATAGATTCAATGCAATCCCAATCAAGATACCAAAGACATTCTTCGCAGACCTAGAAAAAATGATGCTGAAATTCATATGGAGGCACAAGAGACCTCGAATAGCTAAAGCAATCTTGTACAACAAAAACAAAGCCGGAGGCATCACAATACCAGACTTCAGGACATACTACAGGGCAGTTGTAATCAAAACAGCATGGTACTGGTACAGAAACAGATGGATAGACCAATGGAACAGAATTGAAACACCAGAAATCAACCCAAACATCTACAGCCAACTTATATTTGATCAAGGATCTAAAACTAATTCCTGGAGCAAGGACAGTCTATTCAATAAATGGTGCTGGGAAAACTGGATTTCCACGTGCAGAAGCATGAAGCAAGACCCCTACCTTACACCTTACACAAAAATCCACTCAACGTGGATTAAAGACCTAAATCTACGTCCTGACACCATTAAGTTATTAGAGAACATTGGAGAAACCCTTCAAGATATTGGCACAGGCAAAGAATTTCTGGAAAAGACCCAGGAGGCACAGACAGTCAAAGCCAAAATCAACTATTGGGATTGCATCAAATTGAGAAGTTTCTGTACTGCAAAAGAAACAGTCAGGAGAGTGAAGAGACAACCGACAGAATGGGAAAAAATATTTGCAAACTATGCAACAGATAAAGGGTTAATAACCAGAATCTACAAAGAGATCAAGAAACTCCACAAAAACAAAACCAACAACCCACTTAAGAGATGGGCCAAGGACTTCAATAGACATTTTTCAAAAGAGGAAATCCAAATGGCCAACAGGCACATGAAAAAATGTTCAAGGTCACTAGCAATCAGGGAAATGCAAATCAAAAGCACAATGAGGTTCCACCTCACCCCGGTTAGAATGGCTCACATACAGAAATCTACCAACAACAGATGCTGGCGAGGATGTGGGGAAAAAGGGACACTAACCCACTGTTGGTGGGAATGCAAACTGGTCAAGCCACTATGGAAATCAGTCTGGAGATTCCTCAGAAACCTGAAGATAACCCTACCGTTCGACCCAGCCATCCCACTCCTTGGAATTTACCCAAAGGAGTTTAAATTGATAAACAAAAAAGCGGTCTGCACCCTAATGTTTATTGCAGCTCAATTCACAATAGCCAAGACCTGGAACCAACCTAAATGCCCATCAACGGTAGACTGGATAAAGAAATTATGGGATATGTATTCTTTAGAGTACTATACCGCAGTAAGAAACAACGAAATCCAGTCATTTGCAACAAAATGGAGGAATCTGGAACACATCATGCTGAGTGAAGTAAGCCAGTCCCAAAGGGACAAATACCATATGTTCTCCCTGATCGGTGACAACTGACTGAACACCAAAAAGGAAACCTCCTGAAGTGAAATGGACACTATGAGAAATGGTGACTTGATCAGCATAGCCCTGACTGCTAATGGACAACTTAATACATTATCCCTCATAGTATTTTTTTTTTTGTCTGTTCTACTTAATATGACTGGTTTAATTCTGTAATTATCACACAGTTATTCTTAAGTGTTGAAAATTAACTGAAATGTGATCCCTGTTAAACATAAGAGTGGGAATAAGAGAGGGAAGAGATGTATAATTTGGGGCATGCTCGGGCTGACTTGCCCCAATTGGTAGAGTTGGAAACATACCAGGGGATTCCAATTCAATCCCATCAAGGTGGCATGTGCCAATGCCATCTCACTACTGCAAGTGATCAATTTCAGTTCACAATTGATCATAATGAAAGGACTAAGAGTCAAAGGGAGCACATAAACAAGTCTAGTATCTGCTAACACCAACCGATAGAATAAATAAAGGGGAGAGTGATCCAACATGGGAAGTGAGATACTCAGCAGACTCATAGAATGGCGGATGTCCTAAATAGCACTCTGGCCTCAGAATCAGCCCTAAAGGCACTCGGATCTGGCTGAAAAGCCCATGAGAGTATTTCAGGCATGGAAAGCCAAGACACTCTGGCAAAAAGATCTCTGTGAGTGAGATCCCAGTGGAAAGAACAGGTCTTCAAAGAGGGAGGTGCCTTTCTCTGAAGGGAGGAGAGAACCTCCACTTTGACTATGACCGTGTCTAAACAAGATAAGAGTCAGAGAACTCAAGGGGCTTCCATAGCCTTGGAAACTCATAACTGGTGCATAGGGAGATTACTGATGCCATAAACAGGAGTGTCAATTGGTAAAGTCAACAACAGGAGTCACTGTGCACTTACTCCTCATGTAGGATCTCTGTCCTTAACGTGCTGTACACTGAGGCTTAATGCTATAACGAGTACTCAAACAGTATATTTCACTTTGTGTTTCTATGGGGGTGCAAACGACTGAAATCTTTACTTAATGTACACTAAACTGATCTTCTGTAAAAAAAAAAAAAAAAAAAAAAGAAAGAAATTATCAATTCCCAACTTGACTCTCACTGGGATTAAACATGACAATAGGTCTGATCTGATTTCATCATCATTTTAAAAAAATCATCTATTATTTTTCACTTTATGTTTCTGTGTGGGAGCAAACTGTTGAAATACTTACTTAAGGTATACTAAGCTGATCTTCTGTATATTAAGATAATCGAAAATGAATCTTGATGTGAATGGAAGGGGAGAGGGAGTGGGAAAGGGGAGGGTTGTGGGTGGGAGGGACGGTATGGGGGGGGAAGCCATTGTAACACATGAGTCGTACTTTGGAAATTTATATTCATTAAATAAAAGATTAAAAAAAAACATCTTAAAACTTAAAATCTGATTGAAAGCACCTTACACAAAAGAGTACAGAGCATATACTTCTAGTTATATGAAATTCTAAAACTGGAAAAAAAAATCTATGGTAAAACTGAACTGTGCCTGTGAAGGGGTTTTAGGTATAGCATTATTGGAAGTGGAAAGAATCTAAGGGCTCAGGTAAATGTTTTTTACGTTGACAGAGTTTTGGGTTACACATGTACATTCAATTGTTGAAATAGTGAATGTGCATTTAAATGTTTTGCATTTCTTCATGTAAATTTAAACTCTAAAGAACATAAATCCATAAACTAATATTTAAGCCTAGTAAATGATATTCATGGTCAGGTATTTAGGAAAGGCACACTGATGTCTGAAATTTACTTTGCAGTTTGTCAGAAAATAGGATGCATTAATAGTAGAATAGAGGGCTGAATCAATATGTTATCTGTATAATAAAATGTCAGATGAAGAATACAGTTCTTGTGCACAGTGATGCTCCTGGCAAGACTATTCCACTTTGTTCCTTTTTGCAAGCTTTCACTGGGAGAAACTGGGAGAAGTTTTTTTGTTTGTTTGTTTGCTTGCTTACTTTTACTGTATTATAAACAAAATGTCTAGTACTTTGTGAGCACTCAAATATTTGGGGAAAAAAAAACACAATGAATGGATACACTTAGAACGGGAATTGAGAAAATGCAACTTCCATCAGAAACAACGCTGTCATGGCCCTTGAAATGGAGCGTTCGTAATCATCTTGTTGACCCCAAGTGGAACTTGACTGTGCTTTTCCCTTCTTTTCTTGGAGTTTCTTGCATTTTTGAGCAGTGAACACAGTTCTCAGAGAATCAAATTCTAGCTCAATCACAAATTGTCGACAGGTCTTCTAGGTGGTCACTGTCCCTGGTACTGAGGTAGAAAATAGGCAGCTAAAGAGAGACTAGAAAGAGATTATTGTTCTTACCATGATATTTTGGGACAATTTGTAATCTAGGATGGATTTGGTATTTAAAATTTCGTTTGTATTAATACTCAGTATTCCTGATGTAAACTGGGGGGCTTGCAGATTTCTCTCTCCTCTCCTTTCCGTGCCCAAGACCGAGCATGGATGTCCAAGAAGGGTGCCATCTATGAAATCTCAAGCTGGCCATGCTGGATGGGATTACACGCCTCTGGGGTATCTCAGTTTTGTGCAGGATCAGTTGTCTTGCAGAGCTCTCTGAACTGCTGAGTGCGGTATAAGACTTGTGTGTCTGAGTATTCTGCCCATTACTGAAGTTAAATCCTGGCTTTCTCTCAGACTTGATCTTTTCCTTGTGTTTCCTTTGGTTAGGTTTAAATTAGTTTCCTGAGGTAGTACAAATGGTCACAACTTGGCAGCCTTAAACAGTAGAAGTTTATTCTTTCAGGGTTCTGGAGGCTGGGAGTTTGGTATCAAGGTGCACGAGGTTTGGTTCCTTCTGGAGGTTAGGGGTGGAAAGTGTTCCATGCCCACTCCTCACTTCTAGGAATTGCTGGTAATCCTTGGCGTCATCCCATGGTGTGTGGCTGCATTGAACAGTCTATGCCTCAGCCTCACAGGGCACTGCCCTCCCTATATCTCTGTGAGTTCACGTGCTGTTCCTCTGAACACACCAGGCACTGGTTAGAGAGAATCCCTCCTGGGAGGCTAATCTGCTAGCATTTCACCTTAAATAATTGCACCTGCATTTACCTCCGGTCTCCAAATAAGGTTATTTCCGGGGTGCTGGGTGAGCATGAATGTTTGGAGGACACTGTTCTGTCCAGTACAAACCCTCAGTGTGCTTCTCCCTAGCTCTGCACAAGCCCTGAAATCTCAGTGTAGTTCCCATAGCCCTCAGCTACAGATCACTTTTCCCCAAGGAGGCAGCCACTAATGACAGGAGCCTCACTCAGCTGATATTTGGTTCTCTTTTTATCAGGCTGCCCTGTGCCATATTCCTTTCAGCTACAAATCTTATGACAGCATTTTATAATGCTGGTGTGCAGGGAGCTCATTCTGGGAACCACTGCCCGGGCTTGGTGAGTGCAGTGTCGTGTCATCCGGGGCTCTTGGTCTGAGACATCTCACATACATCCAGGCACATTCCCTGGGGCCTGTATTAAATGAACGGTGAGGGCTTCAAATTTTCTGCTTTCTCTACACAAGCATTATAAGCTTTTAGCATCAGCGAGCTGCACTGTCTGACAGTCCTCACAGGGAAAAAAGATCCTACCTGTTCCATGACTAGATTAGCTGTCAGTATGTAAAAATGAGAGGTAATGATTTCTATGGAAATCTTTTTTTTTGGTAAAAAAAATCCTGGCATTTCTGTAAATTAGTACTTTCAGTTTAGAAGCTGAAATTCAGCTTCTCCCTTGCTTTCCAATTATCTCAGCAAACTGAATTTCCCCACCAACATACAACCCCGAGGCAAGCGGATGCCTAAGACTAACTAGACCATGTGTGAGATAATGTAAAGATAAAAGTACGTTAACAAACACAGAATGCAAATATTCACACTGTTTTTTAAAAAAGAATATATTTTTAGTTGCCTATAATACTGGCAATATATATATACAGTATTTCACATACATTATTTATTTATTAATGTACAACAAATGAATGTATCATACTGTCGTATTCTATATAGTTTTTCAGGACATGCTAGCTGTCACAGCATTTTTCCTGCACTTTGTTGTTTGCAATTCATAACTTTATGAATTAGCTACTTATTTTTACCTGCTAGTATTGAGGATCAGGCATATAGAGGGGCATGGAAGTATAACAAGAAAACCTTAAGAATGTTGACTTTTGAAACTCTATTTAGTGCTTTTTCTTATACTACTAGTGAAAGGTTATGTACTTTTGAACGTAACAATTTCTGAGATTTAGTTTTATAATGCATATCCCTACAAAAACTAGGACAAGAGAATTTCTTATTGTCCCACAGGGTTGTTAAAGGAATTTAGTAGCAAATTACTCTAAAGATTTTTATAAAAATTCAAATGAATTCAAATGAGGGTGTGTGCTTGGTCCAGTGATTAGGCCGTCACTTGGATTGTCTGCATCCCGTATCAGGTTGCCAGAGTTTGAGCCCAGGCTCTGCTCCCAATTCCAGCTTCCTGCTAATGCATGCCCTGAGAGACGTCGGTAATGGCTCAGTGCTTAGGTCCCTGCTGTCCATGTGGGAGCCTTGTATTGAATTTCCAACTATGGCTTTGGCCTGACTCGGCCCCTGGGGAGTGAACCAGCTGATGGAAGATCTTTCTCTATCTCTGTCTCTCTCTTTCCCTGCCTTTTGAAAAATCAAAATAAATATAAAAAATGATGTCTATAATAGCATAGGTGCTTCCCTGTTCTTGTGACATTCTCCAAGGAGAGAACTCATTATAAACTGCTTCCCCCTGACAAAGTTATGATATCATCACCATGGCCTACCATGGTTTTAAATCATGGGTTTTATAAAGGTTACTGTATTCAAGCAAACTTCTCAGAAAGGAATCGATTTAAATAGCCTCTTTTATTAACACTGTTCTGTTGTGAATTATAGCCTTAGCAACAGGAAGTGGCAGAAAACCATGACTGACTTCTAAAGTTTTTAAGATCATCCTAAAGTTGACTAATTTTACCTACAAAAGAAAATAGGCAACTGCTGTTGGAACAGTGATCCTTGCGACTCTCATGAGTGGATTTTGACTCCACACAGCCTGCACAGTTCAATATTATGTGATTCAGGAGTACATATGCAAGTGTTTGTGAGTTCAGATTTCAAAGCATTAGATTTGAGAGTGCTGCATTTTAATTGGATATTGTGATTTCTTGTAGGCTAGAAAAATGTATGAATGTTTTAGCAAACATAAATATTACATTGTGCAAAAATTGCTGGGAGCAATTTTTTTCAAACCCCAGATTTACTTGAAGTAAAGCTTATAGTAAGTTTCGTTTCGTTTCGTTTCTTTTCTTTCTTTCTTTCTTTCTTTCTTTCTTTCTTTCTTTCTTTCTTTCTTTTTTTTTTTTTTTACAGGCGGAGTTAGTGAGAAAGACAGAGAAAGGTCTTCCTTCCATTGGTTCACCCCCAAAATGGCTGCTACGGCCGGCACGCTGCGCCGATCTGAAGCCAGGAGCCAGGTGCTTTCTTGTAGGTGCAGGGCCCAAGGACTTGGACCATCCTCCACTGCACTCCCGGGCCACAGCAGAGAGCTGGACTGGAAGAGGGGCAACCGGGACAGAACCGGCGCCCCAACAGGGACTAGAACCCGGGGTGCTGGCACTGCAGGCAGAGGATTAGCCTAGTGAGCCACGGCGCTGGCTTATAGTAAGTTTCAATTGTAAGTCATTACAGCACTACAGCTGTGTATAGGTCTTGAACTGGGAGTGACATCTGTTTCTATGTCATATAAAAGTGATTTGAATATGGTAAAAATATCACTCCAGCCATTCAGGATGAGTATGTCTTTTTCAAAAATAATCACCTATTTCTTAGTAATGTGAGGACTACCTGTTCTGATAAAATGAGTGTTCCGAATCTAAATCAGGTCTAACTCGTTCATGAACTCTTTTTGTAAGTAAAGTTTTATTTATTTATTTGAAAAGCAGTGCAGTAGCCAGGGAGAGAGAGAGAGAGAAAGAAGCAGAGGTCTTCCGTTTGCTGGTTCACTCCTCAAATGGCCCCAATGGCTGGGCTTGGACGGAATCCTGGAGCTCCATCAAGATGTCTCATGTAAGTGGTAGAGACCCAAGTACTTGGGCCATCATCTACTATCTTCCCAGGTACACTAGCAGGAAGCTGGATTAGAAACAGAGCAGCTGGGACTAGAACTGGCGCTCTGACAAGGCATGCTAGAGTTGCAGGAGACAGCTTAGCCCACTGTTCCACAATGTTGGCTCCCATTCATGGAATCTTAATAGGAATTAAATGTGTTGAGCCAGAGGAATTGAAGTAGAAATACTTTGTCTCCAGGTGAAATATATTGTTAAGAGACTGGACATGTTTATATAGTTTTGTTAATGCAACTGTCTCCATAAAAAATAGTTATAAATTAGAGTCAAGGGGATATTTTTCCAAACTTTTAAACACATATTTTAAATATTGGACAAGAAATTGACACAAGAAAACAAAAAGCCATGAAGTCAAATGAAACAGAGAGCTTTGCTTCCAGGCAACGCAGCATTGCCTTCTGTTTTGCTTTTCCTCTTTGATGGTAATGCATTTATGTTTGGGGAAGACAGACATTTATATAAATCTGATTTTATTTCCTAGTATAACTGATGGTATTGATTTTTCAATGAAAAATGAGTCATCAATATTCGCATTCTGACGAATATATATGTGAAAGGCTGATGCTGAAGTTCAAAAATCATGTGTAATTTGAAAATTCAAGAGCACGAGGAGTCTCAGAGATATTTGCCCTCAAATTTATGTAGGGCATTCCATTGACTCACATGACGTTGTTCTTTTAATTAAGAGAAAAATGCATATTTGAATGCACATATATAAATGCTGCTTTTAAGGGAAATATGTGGTAGTTAATATCATAAAAATCCATTTCAGAAGCCTTTTTTCTAAGTAAGAGGTATCTGTAACTGTTTTTTGTATACTTACCCTTTTTAAGATATTTGTTTATTTTTATTTTATTTGAAAGATAATGGGACAGAGCTAGAGAGGTCTTCCGTCTCCTGTTTAATTACCCAAATGCCCACAACAACTGAGGCTGGATTAGGCTGAAACCAGGACCTGAAGCTCAATCTTGGTCTCCCACAGGGGTGTCAGGGCCCAAGCACTTTCTCTAGAATCCCAGGGTCCACACTAGCAGGAAGCTGGATTGGAAGGAGAGCAGCCAATACACAAGCCAGATACGCTCATAAAGACTGCAGGTGTCCCAAGCGGTAACTGAACCCCTGTGCCGCATGGCTGCCCCTACACTTACCTTTCATATTAAAAGAGGATAATTTAATACTGCACAGGAAAGAATAATGGCTTATTGTGTGGTATGACACTTGTATCTCATCCTGCAATTTTAAGTGCTTAGGAGACAATTTGATTTCTGAAATGAGAATGTAGGGGCAACGAAGCACTGCAGGATAGCTGGCTTCATGGAACAGTTATTACTTGTTGGTTATGAGAATGAAATAACATTTTAGACAATCCACAGAATAAACCTAATTGCTTCAGTCTAATTCTCAATCACAGACTATTTAATTATCTTCTGGTTTTCAAATGTTAGTCACAGAGAAATCTTTTGAAATGCTGTGCTTAGATTTACTGAAACCTTTTGTTTAAAGTGAAAAGAAAAAAAGAGTGAACACTCACCCTATAACTGGTATTGTAGCATTCACCACTTGTGGACTAAAGTTGGTATTTAGCATCCAAAAGAAAAGATAAAAGAAAATGAAACAGAAAAAAATGTGTTAGAGAACAGAATTTGTATCTCTGAGTAAACAGATGAGGTCTGGGTTCCAAAGACATAAAACAATGTGAGGGAGAAAGTGTGGAAAACTGAGAAGTAATGACAGTGTACGTGATGTGATAACAGATGCCCAGTAAGAGCCATTTAGATAAAAATGTACTCATTTATTTTAAAAGGAGAAAATGTACAACCAGTAATTCTAGTTTCCCAAGGAATGGATAATTATTATCATATTTAAGGGATAGATTCAGAATATAAAGTTCCTAAATCAATCATCTGAGGCTATTTTGGTGAGATCAGAAGGAATTACTAAAGTAATTTTGACATCATAGGCTGATTAACTTGGATGACAGATTTTGTACTTGGGAATAAATTGGCTGTGTTTATATTCTACTAATGCTAATTATAGGGTGCTCAATGACAATTTATTGTTAAGTTCAGAAAGGGGACAAAGTAACAGAAACTCTAACATTCTTGGCACAAGAAGGGCAGCTCTGAGCACCTGGATCTTAGAATCTAATCAGTAATTATCCAGCAGTCCCTTCTGTATTTTTTATATCAAGAATAGCATTGAGTATGAGGATTTAAAGGCAAGGATTTATTGCATTTATCTAGTAGAACTAGTGCATATAACACTTCCTATTGCTATATCTCTGCCTAGCAGACATAATTCATTTAATCAGATACATTCATTAATGTGCTTTTGCCCTCATTTTATTCTTAAATTTCAGAACCTTTAATATTTTATCATACTAAGCATCATAATTTATTATTCTAAAATTATTTCATTGAAGAAACTAAGACATTATATTAAGACCACTAAGAGTAGAGTAAATAATGAAAATCAAAAAGCATCATAAACCCGGCCGGCGCCGCGGCTCACTAGGCTAATCCTCTGCCTTTCGGCGCTGGCACACCGGGTTCTAGTCCGGTCGGGGCGCCGGATTCTGTCCTGGTTGCCCCTCTTCCAGGCCAGCTCTCTGCTGTGGCCAGGGAGGGCAGTGGAGGATGGCCCAAGTACTTGGGCCCTGCACCCCATGGGAGACCAGGAGAAGTACCTGGCTCCTGCCATCGGATCAGCGCGGTGCGCCGGCCGCGGCGGCCATTGGAGGGTGAACCGGCAGCAAAGGAAGACCTTTCTCTCTGTCTCTCTCTCTCACTGTCCACTCTGCCTGTCAAAAAAAAAAAAAAAAAAAAAAGGCATCATAAACCCAAGAATCCTGTCATCGTGGGGTCCTTAAATAAGAAAAGGAATTGAAACTGAATGAATAATGCCCCCCTCCTTGTCTTTAATATTATATTTAAAGCAGAATGAAACACTAGGAACAAGTTGAACCACTAATTGGAACAAGGATGAAGATAAAAAGATCAACTTTTATTTTCTTTCCGTCTTTTAATGTGAGGGAATTTGTTTTCATATTTGAAAATTCAGTGCGAGGGATAAAAGGGAAATCTGGTTCTCTGAAATGTGAGAGCCATGAGCAGAGCACACAGGTGCTTTTCAAATTAATTCACCTTCTAGGCTTGTTCAATTTACATTACATGGCTTTGGAAGAATTATAGCTATTAGTTCAACATCCTTGAGAAAGCATGAGAGGGAAAGGAGCATGTAGAAAATGAGAAATTCTACTCTTGATTTTTAGACAACATGATATGTTTTATTTTAAAGTGAATAAATAAATTCTGTATTTACTAATTTATTTTATTAGAGACAGGAAAAGAGAGAGAGACAGAGACAGAGAGACAGAGACACCTTCCATATGTTGGTTCACTTCCCAAATGCCTGCCATGGCCAGATCTGGGCCACGCTGAAGCAGGGAGCTAGGAATTCCATTCAGGTCTCCCATCTGGGTGGCAGGAACCTCAGTACTTGAACCTTCACCTCCTGTCTCCAAGCAAGCGCATTAGCAGGAAATGAATTTGAAGTGGAGCGGAGACTGGAACCTAGAATTACAAACACAGGACAGGAGTATCCCAGCCAGTGTCTTAATGCACCAAACACCCTTGAAGAACTTGATACAAACTCAAAGTTTAGTGACATCAGTCATCATCTTCTTTGTTTTTCTTATTGTCAGGTTATTCTTGTTTGGACAATGCAGAGTGTAGTACACAGATAATTTCTTCTCAATGTTTTTCCTAGATTATAAGCATACAATGTTTTTGTTTCTCTTCCTAAAGAAGATTTATTTATGTATTTGAAAGGCAGAGGGTTAGAGAGACAGGGAGAGCAAGAGGGAGAGAGAGCTTCCATGCACTGGATCACTCCCTAAACAGTTGCAATGACCAGGGCTGGGTCAGGCTGCAGCCTGGAACCAGGAACCTTATCCAGGTCTCCCACATGGGTGGCAGGCACCCAAGCACTTAGGACATCTTCTACGAATGTCCTAGGCTCATTGTAAGGAAATTAGATCAGAGGTGGAGCAGCCAGGATTGAACCCCTTGCTCAAATAGGATGCCAGTGTTGCAGGCAGTGGCTTAACCTGGTAAACAATAACAGCAGCCCATTTCTTGAAGTCAAACATATGTTCATTCACATTGCCATGCCTGTTTTGGAAAGTATTTATTGAGGAACAACCTAATGGCCATCCTTATATATCTACAGGGGATTGATTCCAGAACTCCATGGATACCAAATCAAAAGCTATGGATGCTCAAGTCTCTTCATATCTGGATTTTTCTATGTAAATTTTCAGATCTCAGCTGACAACTGATAACTGAAACTGTAAAACTTGAAATCACAGATTAGCAATTACTACTATCTCATGCTTAAGAACTGGAAGATTCATTATGTATAACCCTCTCCTAAGTTTGCCTGTAGGTTAAATGCAAAAAAAAAAAATGCAAAGGACTCACAAAGATCAACAGAGATATGATGTTTAAATGAGGCAATCTTCTGAGTAGTGTGATGAAACTTGAGCCATGCTGCTAGGTCCCATCTGGGATGTGAATCATTCCTTAGCTCAGCATATCCATGCTGTATAAGCTACCTACTCAGGCAACCACTAAGCAATTTATATCTCTGTGAATTTGACCACTCTGTATATTTCTTATAAATGGAATCATGTGATGCACATGTGTGTTCTTTGTGTCTGGCTTCTTTCCATTGGCATCATATTTCTAAGATGGAACCATATTACATCATGTACGGAGACTGCATTCACTTTAGTGCTGGATAGTATGCCATCATGACATATCACAGTGCTATAGTTAAGTGTGGTTTGTTTCCAAAATGATCATATGGCTGGAAGCTTGGTCCCCAGTGCGACAGAATTGAAGTGGGGGAGGCTTTTAATAGATTATTGGATCATAAGGAAATTGCCCTTGGAAGGTAGTTCTCCCAGGACCACGTTAGTTCTCCAAAGAGAGGATTCTTATGAGAGAGAGCACTGGGCTCCCTCTGTAGTCTTGCTTCCTTGCTTACCTACATTCGTCACCTACATTTCCAGTTGCTCCTCTACTTCTTTGCCATGTTGTCACATAGTCAAGGGGTTCCTCACCAGGAACCAGGAGGCTGTTTGGATTTTCCAGAAGCGTGAGTGAAATAAACTTTCCTTTATACATAACTCTAGGTCAGATAATTTGTTATAACAATACCAAACAGACTGTGACACACACATTGCTTATCCATCTACAGATGGCACATGGATTGCTTCCACTTTCAGGCTATTAGGAAATGCTGTGATGAACATTTGTGTAGTAGTCTTTGTGAAGGATGCATGCTATATGAGGGTATTTCAAAAAAACTCATTGATATGGTATTAGAATAGGTTTATTTTGGTGCAAAAAATGTTTGAGGGGCCAGCACTGTGGCATAGTGGGCTAAGCCTCCACCTGTGTTGCTGGCATCCCATATGGGCTCCAGTTCTTGTCCCAGCTGATCCTCTTCCCGTCCAGCTCTTTGCTGTGGTCTGGGAAAGCATTAGAAGATGGCCCAAGTGCTTGGTTGATGCCTCTGCACCTGTGTCAGAGATCCAGAAGAAGCTCCTGGCTCCTGGCTTTGGATCAGCCAGCTTTGGCCATTGCAGCCATTTGGGGCATGAACAAGCAGATAAAAGACCTTTCTCTCTCTCTCTCCCTCTCTCTTTCTGTAGCTCTACCTCTCAAATAAATAAATTCAAAAAAGTTTGAAGTCCATGCAGAGGCACCAGCATTGTGGTGTTATGGGTTAAGCCACTGCCTGCAATTTCTGCATCCCATATGGGTGCTGGTTTGAGTCCAGGCTGCTCCACTTCCAATCCAGCTTATGTTCCTGGGAAAGCAACAGAAGTTGGCCCATGTCTTTGTAACTCCGCAGTGAGACCCAGTAGACGCTCCTGGCCCTTGGCTTCAGCCTGGCCCAGCCCTGGCCGTTGCAGCCATTTGGGGAGTGAACCGGTGGAAGGAAAACTTCTGTCTCTGTCTCTCTCTCTCTCTCTCTTTCTCTCTCCCCTCTGCCTTTCAAATAAATAAAATAAATCTTTTAAGAAAGACTTGTTTTTCTTTTTTAGGAAAAAAAGAAAAATCCATTCAGTTTTTCCATACTCTGCATCTCTCATGAACTTTTTGAAGACCCATCATGTATTTAGGAACTGCCTATTAGTGTGCTACCTGTGGGTGCAGCATTTTAGGACGTGCTGAGGCAGTGGGAATGTGTTAAATCCACAGAACAGGTTTATGTGGATCCAAGCTCCCTATTTGCTTGCCAGCAGATGACCTAACCTGTCATTTTTAATACAGCCATCCTAGTGAGTGGGAAACATCATCTACTTGTGGCTTTGATTTCTATTTCTCTAATGATTGATGATGCCAAGTTTATTTTCATTGCGCTTATTGCAATTTTTGTATATGCTTTTAAGAAATATCTACTCAGGTTATTGATTTTTTAATTAGATTATTCTGTTGTTGAGTTGCAACAGTTTACTAATACTCTGGAAACAATCCTTTGTTATATGTGTAATTTGAAATTTTTTCATTTTATGGCAGTATTTTTAAATCTTGACTGTGACATTTAACAAAGAGGTTCTAACATTGATAAACTCTGGTCTCTCTCTTTTTCCTTTAATTATTTATGGATTTTGTGTCATATTTAAGAAAGCTTTGCCTAAATCAAAGAAACTTTGGTTATGGAAATTTGCATCTAGCATATGGTCTTTACAGGAGGATATTCCATGTGTATTTGGACTTCATTACTTGAATTTATTCCTAATTCCTTATTTGTTTTGATGCTATTATAAAATGAATTTTTAAAATTTCATTTTTATATTTTTACTGCCACTTCATGGAAATATAATTGATATTCATATATTGGTCTTGTAGCCCATAAATTTAAAAAAAGATTTATTTATTTGAAAGAGGGACAGAGAGAGAGAGGGAGAGACAAAAAGGGCTTCCACCTCACAGACCCATCCTACGAAGTCTACTGCCAGGGAGAGTGGGGCGATGGTGTTCATCCACTTAAGCCCCGGGGACCAGCTTCACTGAACGTGCCCGTCTTTATTCACAGCCACCTACACTGTTAAAGGGTAGGCAGAAGGGCGTAGCTGACTCTACAGGACAGAACCGACACTGGTGCCAGTGTGCCTCTCCAATCAGCTTGAAAATCACGTAGCTCTGGTAGCTTTCCAGGTGGCCTGGGCCACTCCCTGGAGCAGTTTACCTGATTGGCAGAAGGCGGGGATTGGGAGAAATGTGCCTGGGGCTCCCTCCACCTGCCAGCAGCCGGGCTGTGGGCTCCCTCCTGGGAGGCATGGCGCACCATAGCCTCTCAACCTGCATAGGCAGGGCAGAGAGCCTCACGGGATCACCCACACCACCTGATAGCTTACTCTGCACATGGCCAGGCCAAAGCCAGGAGCCTGGAACTCCATCCAGGTCTCCCACATGGGTGGAGGGATCCAAGTAGTTTGGGCCCTCATTGCTGCTTTCCCAGATACTTAGCAGAGAGCTGGATTAGAAGGGTTAACCCGCTGTACCGCCATGCCAGGCTCTAGTCTGTAATTTTGATGAACTCATGTATTAGCTCTAATAAATTTCTATGCATTATTTACAATGTTCTACATACTATAAATGTCTCCTGCAAAACTTATTTATTCTTCTTGTCAAATTTCCCTAACTAGAACTTTCGAATAATGTTGACTAAAAGTGACAGGAGTAGACATCCATATGTTGTTTTTCACCCAAAGGGAAAAGTTTTATTGTTATTTTTTTAGGTCAGATATTAACTCTAGTTTTCTATTGATGTCCTATATCAGGTTTTGGAAGTTTTCATCCCTTTGTAGTTTACATTTTTATTATGAATGGATAAAGAATTTTGTTTTTTTGCTTTTCTGCTCCTTTTTTTGTAAAGATTTATTTATTTGAAAGTCAAGAGTTACACAGATAGAGGAGAGGCAGAGAGGCAGAGACAGAGAGAGAGAGAGAGTCTTCTACTTGCTGGCTCACTCCCCAGTTGGCCACAACAGCCGGAGCTGTGCCAATCTGAAGCCAGGAGCCAGGAGCTTCTTACAGGTCTCCCATGTGGGTGCAGGGGCCCAAGCACTTGGGCCATCTTCTACTGCTTTCCCAGGCCAGGAGAGCTGGACCGGAAGTGGAGCAGCCGGGACTCAAACAGGCACTCATATAGGATGCCGGCATTGCAGGCAAGGGCATTAACCCGCTGTGCCACAGCGCCAACCCCTGCTTTTCTGCTCTTAACTAGCTGATTATGTGCATTTTTATTTTAGCTTATCAATATGGAATATTGTTTTAATGATTTTTATGCTAGCTAAAATCACAGTTCTGAGATAAATTCCACTTGATCATAATATATAACACTTACATGATGCCATGTTCAATTTACTTTAAGGATTTTTATATCAGTACTCATAAGGGTTATTGGTCTTTAGTTTTCTTGGGATACCTTTGTTTAGCTTTTAGACTGTATTAGGAAATGTTTCCCCTTCTTACATTTATTGGAAATGATTGAAAAGATATGGTGGCAGTTCTTCAATACTTTCATAAAATTCACTAATAAAATCATTTGGTTCTGTGACTTTTCTTTACTGGAAATGTTTTATTACTGATTCAATTTTGTTAATTGTTAACAAATCTTTTCAAATGTCTATTTTTCTACTTATTTTGGCACTTTGTGAGTTTCTAGGAACTTTTACCATTTAATTTAGGCTATCTAGTTTATTGCCATGCATGTGGTCATAGTATTTCCATTTTTAAGATTTTATTTACTTAGGGCTGGCGCTGTGGATCACTTGGTTAATCCTCCCCCTGCGGCGCCAGCATCCCATATGGGTGCCGGATTCTAGTCCCGGTTGCTCCTCTTCCAATCCAGCTCTCTGCTGTGACCCAGGAGGGCAGTGGAAGATGGCCCAAGTGCTTGGGCCCTGCACCCTCATTGGGGACTGGGAAGAAGCACCTGGCTCCTGGCTTTGGATCGGCGCAGTGCGCCAGCAGAAGTGGCTGTTTGGGGAGTGAACAAATGGAAGGAAGACCTTTCTCTCTGTCTCTCACTGTCTATAACTCTACCTGTCAAATAAAAATAAAGAAAAATTTTATTTATTTGTTTGAAATAACAAGAGAGACAGAAGGCTGGGTCACTTCCCAAATGGCTACAATGGAGAGGGCTGGGCCAAGTTGAAACCAGGAGCCAGGAACTTTATCCTGGTCTCCCACATGAGTGACAGTGGCCCAAGTACACGGGCCATCTTCCGTTGACTTCCCAGAGCCATTAACAGGGAGCTGGATCAGAAGCAGAGCAACCAGTACTCCAACAGGTGCCCATATAGGATGGCTTTAGCTGCTGGTGTCTTTTATTGTTTGTTCAGTCTAGCAAAGTATTGTAAGTTTTGTTGATCTCTTCAAAGAACCAACTTTTGACTTCATTCATTTTTCTCAACTGATTTTCCATTTCTTTTTTTCTATTCTAGTCCTTTGTTTTCTTGCTATGAGTTGTATTTTCTCTTTTTTAGATTTCTTAAAGTATAATATTTAAGCTAATGATTTGATATCTTTTTTATTGTGAGCATTCATTGGTGTAAATTTAGTTCTGAAAACTGATTTTGGCACATCTTACAGGTTTGGACTGTTGAGTTTTCATTTTATTTTTTTAAAGTGTCTTTTAAACTTTCCCTGTGATTAATTCCCTGGATGACTGGATATTAAGGAGTATGCTGTTTAACATTTACATGTGTATAAAGTTTCCAGACTTCTTCATTGTATTGAATTCTAATACTGCTTTGTGGTTGGAGAACATTCTTTGTATAATTTAAATCTTAAGAAATTTATTGGGCACATTTTGTGGCCTATTTGGTCTAAATATAGGAGAATGTTCCACATGTATTTGAGAAGAATGTGTATTCTGCTATTCTTTGGCGTGTTCTACAGGTATTAATATTACCTAATTGATTGACAGTAGAGCTCAGTTCTTCTATTTGCTTGTTGATTTTTTTATGTAATCTTATCCATTACTGATAAGAGGTATTGATATCTCAAAATATTATTGTCTCTTTGTACTTTTATGTCAATTTTTGCATCTTATATTTTGGGGCTCTGTTAGTTGCACATGTGATTATAATTGGTTTATCTTCTTAATTGGTTAGCTTATTTATTTTTATAAAATATCTCTGCATCTCCATTTCCCCTATTTGCCATAAAGTGGGGACAGGGGGTTACCTTGTTTGTTTTTTAACCTAAACTGAATGCTACTCAAAAAGTACCCATTGTCATCTCTTCACTTGCTCATTAGATTAAACAAACTAATGTGTTATAGTAACAAATACCAAGAATAATTTTTACATCTATATAATGATAAATCCACTCTATTAATTTGTTAATTCATCAAATATTTATTTTTTCCAAGTATCCTTAATTCTCTAGACATTGAAAATATAAACGCGAATAGGAAATTTTTAGAACTTACTCTGAGCAAACTTACCCTCTAATGGTGGATAAGACAGAACATTAGCAAATTCATAATGTAGTTTGAAATAATGAAGATTTCCACAGTCGTGATTACTAGGGTAATGTGCTCGAACACTGCTAGGGTACAGAGGACAGTTGTTTCAGTCAATTTTGTCAGACTTTATTTCTCTGAGGAGTTGCTATTTTAATGCAGGCTGAAAAAACACAACCATGTTAGCACTCTAAGAGATGAAATAGTTTTACATGTTTCTGACATCCAAGAGCAGAAAAAAGGCCAACCAGCATGAAGAATAGAGTTGTAGGACAAAGTGACTGAAGAAGGCAAAGAGCCACTCCTAAGAAGTGGTTGTGCACAAGTAATGTAAACAAATTGTGAATGACTTGATGATACTCTAGGAAATTTGCTTTCCTGGTTGATAATAGTCCTCCAAGTACTGCGTTTAGAATTTTGAATCTGATTCAAGGCTTTCCAGAAGCATGGTATGGTTATTTATAAATATTTCCACAAATCTGCTATAAATGATTAGGCATATTTTATTTATGATATATATGTAGTATCATATGTGAGTCTTATATCCATATCAAGTATATACTAAATTTTATTAAGCCATCTTTCAGTTGCATTGGTCATAGTAAACTATACCTTTGGCCACTGCATAGTGAATTGTACCATATATTGTGGTTGTGTACCATATATATGTGTACATTTGGTATATATATATGTCATATGTGTATATATGATAGATATGTATGTCATATTTATTTGTGCATATATATCTACATATATATATAGTAGATATTCCTAGATGCAGGTTTACCTGGGATGCAAATTTGGACCGAAGTTTGTCATCTGAATCTAATAATGAAAAACTGATTGGTGAAACTAGAACTAGCAAATTCTGTATTAAGAGTATTAATATATTCCTCTATGAAGTAAAGAAAATATCTAATTTTCAAGTTGATTTGGGGAATGCTAAAAAATTGTTTGAAAATTTAGTTCCTAGGTTCAAAAGTGGTCACAAAGGTTATTTAGGGTTATGTTGGATAGCTCTAAATACTATATATTTTTCATCAATGTTATGACCTATAACTTAAAACTATAACAATAAAAATTTTGCAGAGTAAATAAACAACCTTCCCTATTCTAAATAGCCCACTAGGAATGATTTGAAATGCATTACCGACTGTGGACCTGACATTTTATGGCAAAAGAGCGTAGTATATGCAAATTCATATTCAAGCACATAGTGATTTTTATGCTAGTATTTAAATAATTGTTGTGTTTTCATCTTTTATGGTGAAAGGAATATTAAATGTTATGTCAAAATTTAAATGAAGCCTTTTCTTTTCAAAACATAAAAAATTTTAGCTCTCTGTTTTTTGGTTTTAATAAAAGAACAATTATCTTTTTGCAAGAGCCATATGATATCTATATGCTTACATTTGTTTTTAAGCTTCAAGAAGCACAATAAATGACATAAATGACCATTGAAAATAAATGAATAGAAACGTTTATCCAAATCGATTATACAAGTCACTTGGTGGAGATATGCAGACAAATAGAAAAAAGTAAAACAGTTCAGGTGTGCCTGCCAATTGCTAGATTTGAATTATTTAATATTTTGCAGATGGAAGTGGTTGTTTCTTTACTCTAATAAGAAATGTAGGTATCCCAATCTTTTTCTTCTAGAGTCAAATTGGTAAAGTTCATTAACTGTAGTTTTTCAGTGAGTACCATACAGTGTTTTAAGCAGCATGCGGTTTTAAACTTCTTCACAATTTTTGATTTATCTCTACCCTAAAAAATTAGAGACTACTTTATAATATGAATTCCATTTGGCTTAAACAGCAAAGTGTCCTTAGTTACTCCTGGAATTGCCTATAAAGATGCATAAACCACAAAAATCATAAATTTCTATGAACCTCAAAGAAGAGTGAAAAACTGTTTAAAATATCAGTTTATCCAAAGGTCGTGTTATTTTTCCTGATTATTATAGAATTCTTCACATAGATAACCCCCAACTTAAAGAACTCAAGGACTGGGTGTTTAGTCTAACAGTCAAGATGCCAGTTGAGATGTCTGCATACTCTATCAGAGTACCTGGGTTCAAATCCCGGCTCCAGCACTGGAGTTCAGCTTCCTGATAATTACAGACCCTGGCAGGCAGCAGTGATGGCTCAAGTAGTTGGGTTCCTGCTACGCACATAGGTGACCTGCATTGAGTTCCTGGCTCTTGGCTTCGGCCTCAGCCCAGCCCTGCGTATTGCAGGCGTTTGAGGAGTTAAACAGCAGATGAGACATCATGCTGTGACTTCTCTCCCCTCTTCCCACAACCTGCACATCAATACCCTGTCTCTCTGCTTCTCAAACAGTTTTTTTTTTTTTTTTAATTTTAGGAATTATAGTTGAAAGAGACTGGAAATATTGGTGGGTGATTTCAACAACTGTCTCAGGTGTCCTGTGAATTCATGAAGAAAAGGCATTTTTCAGGAATCCGTGTACTCCTTCTTTACTTCCGGTTTAAAAGTCTCTACTTCCTAGAATTCTAAATTTGGATAATTCCATTGATCAAACCATATATCTTGAAACAAAAAACATCTTGGACAAAAGGAAGGTACACAATTGTGCTGTTTTTTTTGTTACATTAGAAAAATAGTAGTGGTGTTGTCTATGGATACTCCTATTTCTATCTTTTTTTTTTTTTCCTATTTTTTGACAGGCAGAGTTAGGGAGAGAAAGGTCTTCCTTCCGTTGGTTCACCCCCAAAATGGCTGCTACAGCCAGCGGACTGCACGGATCTGAAGCCAGGAGCCAGGCGCCTTCCCCTGGTCTCCCATGCGGGCGCAGGGCCCAAGCACTTGGGCCATCCTCCAATGCCTTCCTGCGCCACAGCAGAGAGCTGGACTGGAAGAGGAGCAACCGGGACAGAATCCGGCGCCCCAACTGGGACTAGAACCCGGAGTACCGGCACCACAGGCGGAGGATTAGCCTAGTGAGCCGCGGCACCAGCCCACTTCTCTCTTTTAAAGGAATTTCTTAAAGTTGCATGATTGATACTATTCTTTAGACCTGTGAAAATGAGAAAAAAAAAAAGTCATGTTTATAAACCTCCAAGAACTGAGAGTCATGACTTTGTGCAATATACAATGGACACAAATAGGTCTTAATTCTTGGGTCTAATGTTCTAAACACTGTTGCTCTAAAGAAGAATCATAATTGGTGACTTTCTGTGAATGGAGCTTCAACATGGAAGAAACAGGCAAACAGATCTCTGACTCAGCCTTGAGAGAAACACAGGAGGAAGAGGAAATCCCGCCCCTGATAAAAGAAAAGGTAGAGGGGTGCACTTCGCATGGGCTGCACTGGGACTTGGCTTAGAGGGTGGGTCCATTGGACTTGAGATATCTTTCATGAATATAATACTGTGAAGTCTTTGAATTTCTCCTCTATGGGAGAATTGATAGGGATTTTTACTGTTAATATTCACTGTAAGAGAGCCGGCGCCGAGGCTCAATAGGCTAATCCTCCACCTTGCGGCGCCGGCATACCGGGTTCTAGTCCCGGTCGGGGCGCCGGATTCTGTCCCGGTTGCCCCTCTTCCAGGCCAGCTCTCTGCTATGGCCAGGGAGTGCAGTGGAGGATGGCCCAGGTGCTTGGGCCCTGCATCCCATGGGAGACCAGGAAAAGCACCTGGATCCTGGCTCCTGCCATCAGATCAGCGCGGTGCGCCGGCTGCAGCAGCGGCCATTGGAGGGTGAACCAACGGCAAAGGAAGACCTTTCTCTCTGTCTCTCTCTCTCACTGTCCACTCTGCCTATCAAAAAAAAATAAAATAAAAAAAAAACCTTCTATTAAAAAAAAATTCACTGTAAGAAACAGAAGAAATAAAAATAATAACTGCTATAAAAATTTTCTTTTAACATTTAAGAATCTTTAATATCCAGCAATCCAAGGCAAACAATTGACATTGGCATTTATGATCTCAGTTTTCAAGGATCCTCTTTGCCTTTATATCAGTTTCTGTGATATCTTTAGGTTAATACCAACTTAAATTCCACTGCATATACAAGCTTTGCTCCAGTATCACTCATTCATGCCGTTATTGTTAAAAATGCATCTGTTCGCATTTTGTGTCTGTCAACATGGACTTGTAATTATGGCTTTATGCAATTTTCTTTTAAAATAGAATATGCTGAAAATGTATTTATACTGTCCTTTATTCTGGAAGTTAGTTTTCATACCAGGTGTGCTCTGAGATCTGAGAGAGACAAGCCCTTTGCACAGCTCCGCCAAGGAGCCATCAGGTGTGTAAAATAATAATAATTCATGGTGGATTAGATCCTTCTGCCCCTTTAGTACTGGGAGTGTAGGCCATTTCTTATGTGGCTATCACTAAGCTATGAGGCAGGGAATGGGACTAAGGTAAATTACGATGCCATAAAGCCCACTCTTATTATGGAAAAGTTACCACTTTTATTACATGAATACTTCCAAGGTTGCTGCAGGCTTTTGGCTTATTTCTGGACATCTGAAAAAGTTTGTTCTGACAATTTTTTGCTGTTTTTTTTCATTGATTTATTGAAAGGCAAGTTTTTAGAGTATTTCACTACATCGTTTTCCCTGACGTCATCTAGCCATGAGCCAGGAGAAGTGTCAAAGTAGGGCATGAATGCCCCTGAGGACATTTCCAGGAGGCCACACACAAGGCTGTTCTTCTGTATCCACACATATCGCATCTGAGCTGCAAGGCAGGCTGGGAAGCCATTTACTGACAGAAGCTGTATACCTGCCAAACCAGGGCCCTATTGCTAAACAGCCATACAAGGAGGGTTATTAAGGCAGAAAAGGCAGATGCGTTCTATTCTATGATATAAGAGCAGAAATTCATCAGTGATTTGTTCATGGCTGTAATCAGACGCACAGTCATCTGACATCTCGGGGGGTAAGTTCCTGTTTAGGTTGTCTAAAAACCCTGGGGTCTTCATATCTTCCGCTTTATACAATTGCCCTAAAAACAGCAAGTACAGAGGAGGTGAGAATCTGAATTTATTATCTTGACCGCTTTCCCTGTCGTCATTATTTTGATACACACCATGTCTTCCTACGTATTGCCTATGATTTTTGGAATACTATTTTTATCTCTGGAAAAGCAGGTCACTAGCTTTCCAGCCTTCAACATCTGAGTTCTTTTTTTTTTTTTTAATTTATTTGATAGGTTCAGTTACAGACAGTGAGAGAGAGAGAGACAGAGAGAAAGGTCTTCCTTCCGTTGGTTCACCCCCCAAATGACCTCTACGGCCAGCGCTGCACTGATCCGAAACCAGGAGCCAGATGCTTCCTCCTAGTCTCCCATGCGGGTGCAGGGCCCAAGCACTTGGGCCATCCTCCACTGCCTTCCTGGGCCACAGCAGAGAGCTGGACTGGAAGAGGAGCAACCAGGGCTAGAACCCGGCGACCATATGTGATGCCGGCGCCGCAGGCAGAGGATTAACCAAGTGAGCCACAGTGCCAGCCCCAACATCTGAGTTCTTAAAACTCACTTCTATTGTGATGTGGTCCCAAGAAAGCCATAGCACAACTCTTGTGTCTCTCTGGTGCCCCTGGTACTAGTATGATTCATGGACTACATCTACTTCTTGACATAAACAACGCTAAGTATTCCACACTGGGCCCCTGTTTTCTCTGCTATAGGAGAAATCATATCCACTTTTGTGTTTGTCATTGACATAGTAATTCCCAGTGTTTACTCTTGCCTTACAAATTTAATGGGTGTGTCCACTTGTCAAAAAGTATATGAACATGGGGTCGATGTGTGGTGCATCAGGTTAAGCCACCGCTTGTGATGGTGGCATCTTGCACTCTGTCTGTCAAATAAATAAGTAAATACATCTTTAAAGATAAAAGAAAATTAAATCAACATGTGATGCATTCCTCTAATGTCACTTGGGTAATGTAATATTTTGTCTTCTAGACTCTAGGGTGAAGTAAACACTAATATTGGAGGTTGAAATTCTGTATCTGCATCAAATCCCAAGACAGTGAAATCATGGTACAAAAATGACTATGTGTTCATAGCAAGCTATAGTTTGGTGTAAATAGTGAGGGCACAGGAGGTGAACGCAGTGGCAAATCACCATAGGAATATTTTGTTTTGTGGTAAAATTAGAAATGTGAAAGAATGAGGGCCAATGTTGTGGTGCAGTGAGTTGAACTGCCGCCTGTAATTCTGGCACCCCATATGGGTGCTGGTCTGTGGCCCAGCTGCTCCATTTCCAGTCCAGCTCTCTGCTAAGGGCCTGGGAAAAGCAATGGAAGATGATCCACGTGTTTGGTCTCTTCCACCCAAGCATGAGACACGGATGAAGCTCCTGGCTCCTGGTTTTCAGCCTGGTCCAGCTCTGGCCATGGTGGCCAATTGGGGAGTGAACTAGTAGATGGATGATCTCTCTCTCTCTCTTTCTCTGTACTCTGACTTTCAAATAGGATAATTTTAAAATTGAAGAATGAAAGAATAGAGAATTAGTTATATGATTAGTCCAAATTATTCATTACAAATAAGGAAAATCATTCACTTTTTTTTCTTCTCTCACTTTATTTTTTCATCCTTTATTCTTACTAATCATAATATATGTATTAGTCTCTGTATGTATGCCTCATACATTTTAGAAGCTCTATCATTATCACAGAGCTTTTCAAATTGATTCAGTGAACAAGTCACATAAAAAAAGATACATCATTTCTAAATAGTTACTTAATAATGGTAAACCAATAGTATAATTTAATCTGAGTAACCGCTATCTATGTGTATGTATGTATACTACATTATACTTAACTGCTTATCTTTCTCAGATAATGGTACCCATTGGAACCTCATGAAATATGAGATTATTGGCTCTTTTTTCCAGATATAAAAGACAAATGAAAATTATATGTATTTAAGATTTACCTGGTTGCCCCTCTTCCAGGCCAGCTCTCTGCTGTGGCCCAGGAGGGCAGTGGAGGATGGCCCAAGTGCTTGGGCCCTGCACCCCATGGGAGACCAGGAGAAGTACCTGGCTCCTGCCTTCGGATCGGCGTGGTGCGCCGGCCGCGGCAGCCACTGGAGGGTGAACCAATGGCAAAGGAAGACCTTTCTCTCTGTCTCTCTCTCTCTCACTGTCCACTCTGCCTGTGAAAAAAAAATCTACAACATAATGTTTTGGTACCCTTGTACAATGTGAAGTGATTACTAAAGTTAAGCTACATGACATATCCATTACCTTATGGTTTCCTATGGTGGGAATGTATGTGTGAGAGAGAATGCTTAAGACAGAAAATTCCTAGCATGGAAGATGGCAACAGTACCTATCATCACCATGCCTTACATTAGATCTGCAGAACTTACCCATCCTGCACTAATGAAATCTGGAACACGTTGACTAATATCTCCCCATTTCTGCCAGCCCATAGCCCTTGGCAGCTCACATTTTATTCTGCCTCTGTGAGTTCAACCTTTTTAGATTCCATAAATAAATGAGATTATGTAGGATGTGTCTTTCTGTGCCTGGCTTATCTTCACTTAACATAATGACCTGGTTCTTCCATATTCAAAATGACATGGCTACAGGCACTGTGGCACGGTGGGCTATGATGCCTATTATAATGCCTGTGTCTTATATCTGAGTGCCTGTTTGAGTTGTGGCTTCTTCACTCCCTTGTAAATTACTTAGGAAGGCAGCACCTGATGGATCAAGTATTCGAGTTCCTGCCTCCCACCTAGGAGACCTTGTCCAGCCCTGGCTGTAGCAAGCATCGGGGGGGCAACCCCCATTTCTCTCTCTACCTCTGTCTCTGTCTCTCTGTCACTCTGCCTTAAAAAAATAAAATTACATTGTTAAAGCTGAATAATATTCCATTCTGTATATCTGGATGTACATCAGTCGCATTTTTCTCTATCCATTCATCTCTTGATGGTTGATTCCATATGGCTCTTTTGGAATAATGTCCTGTGTCTCAGTTTTTGTTGAATATTTATAACTGGGCAATGCGATGCCTGCAGCTTTGTTCTTGCTCAAGTTTGCCTTGGCTACTCAGTGTCTTGTGATTTAATGTTGGATCTTATCCTGAAAGTTAATGATATCCACGCTCTCTATTTTGTTTTCTGTTTTCTTGCTTTCTTTCCTTTTTTGTTTATTTATTTTGGATAAATTCTGGCAGTTTGGTAAAGGAAAGCTCTTCATTTAATATTCTGAAACACACCTGAGAAAGCCAGCCACCCGCCACTGCTCATCAATTAAGATAATCATCACAGCCTCTGGTAAATGCTGTCTGATGCAAAGACATTAAAGCCTTGCTCTGAACAATCACACACATACCGGGCAATCCTTAGCTCCTAGAGCGTTTCCAAAAATTAAAGTTTAGAAATGAAGACTAATAGACTAATTACATACTGTAATTTCAATAAACATTCTTAAAAGCGAGTTATCTGCAGTCATTATTCATTTTAGTTTAAAACATATTTTGGACCTTTTTTTTCTTAAAGGCATTTTCTCCTCAAGCAAATGTCTCCGACATATCACTTGGCAAACCGTCAGCCTTGTAAAAATTTCTTATTTTTATGAATTTATTTTTCTTGCAAATTCTTTTTTAACTTTTTGTTCTCAGACACAAAAGACAGCAATAACATGAAATAATATACTGCTCCAGAGAGAATTACTCATTATTCATTAGACATTCATCAAGTGCTATTAAGCATTAAAGACTTGCAAAAAGCATTACTAGTTAGTGACAAAAGCATTCATATAATTAGTGAAATGAGTGTAATGACTTGAAAAAAAAAAGTCTCAACAAAAAGATGAAAGTCTTTGGGAAAATGTAAAAGACAGAAAGAAGTGTAATTATTCATTCTCTCAGCCATCCTGTGTTGAACAGAGTGGTGTTAAAATCAATCCCAGTCATATCATATTGGAATCCTGATCTTCCACGGTGTCATCCTGCTGGAACAAGGACATACGCCTCAGCCATTTACTCCCTAAGGGACCTTACTCCAGCCTTCTTTCAAGAGACCAGTTCAGTCCCAGCCCTGCGCTCTTCCCCACCCCACCCTCTGCAGTCTTTTCCAAATTTGAAAGCCTGTGAAACACCTGTACCAACCAGCTCAGCTCTCCCCTAAGACCCACAGCCCACCCCTAGAAGACCAGCCGGCTGGAGGGCTGTGCTGTCTGTCCTGTGTTCAGTCAGTGTGCACGTTGGCAGTCAGCCACCTCTGCAAATTTATTTTTCTTCTTGAATAAATTCATTTTGGCTGTGAATTCGTATCCTGTCTCCTCTCTGTTCTGCCCCTCTTTCCTTACATATCCTCAGGACACTGACATTCCTAGCTTCACAGAAATCTTGGACTGGGAAAATATTGGTGTTTAAAATAAATGTTCTTTAGCTACAAGCTTGGAGCATGGTAAGAATAATACCAGTAAGATTGTATTCCAGGGCAGAGTGAGAAAGTAAGGCAGTTAAAGTGTCCAATTCTAGAGGAATCAATTTAGAGAGGGAAAGACTATTCCTTGGAAGATACAGCAAATTTCTTTAAAAAAAATAAGATAAGAAACTCCATTTTTCATATTCTTTTTTTCTTTCAAGGTGGCCTCTGATACATCCCACATCACACTTTCTTTTAGTCTTGGGACTTTTCACAATGATGCACCTTTGGTTTATTTATGGATGTATTTTCCCTCAGGCGCTCAGAATTGTTAGGTTTTAGGATCTTAGGGTTCAAAGAAGGCAAGGAGGTGGGCAGCCAGTTGAAGTGTGGAAGACTTTATTTTAGGGGAGACAGACTTGGGGGGAGGCAAAGAGACTGGGGTTGAGCCCGCCCAGACAGAGGCGGCAAGTCTGAAGCCAGCCTACATGCATTCTGGGAGAGCCCCCTGGTGGTTCAGGCACAGTGACATAACAGGTTCTATCAGGCCTCAGTGACCTAACAGGTTCTAACAAAAATCCCACAATGCTATTCAATTTGCCTTTGTTGGTCTTTTCTTTTTAAACAAATGAATTACCAAGGAAAGAAAGAAACAAAAAATTTACATAGTTTCAGATATTTTTGACAATTCCAAATTTATTCTATATTCTAGAGGGGAAACCCAGGTTTGGAGACGGAAAATGTTTGATTTAAATCCTGTTTAATTTTTTAGTAGCTATGTAAAAACTGCTGAATTGCCTACCATTGAGTCTGAAATTGTTCAATTACTATAGAGATCATAATATGTATATTTCAATGTTATGTTGTGGTTAAAGGTGATAGCACAGGAGAGAGTGTCTAAGAAAACAGGAGTTTGCTCCTTCATTTCATTTCTGGTACTCTTGATTTCTTTTTTTTATTTGTTATAATCCTTTAGATCAGCATTTCATGGAGGTGGATCATTAATTATCCCTTTTTAGAATGGGGAAGACTTTAAAAGACAGAATTTAAAAAAAAATCTTAGTGAAAATGGCTTTTAATTGTGGGTTATTATTGCAAAGCAAAAGTACATCTACATAAGTGATGGTTGAGGGCAATGAAACCTTATCCAGAGACGTCTGCACAGTCATGCATAGCTCTAAATCAGCTAAATATATATGTGCATAAGTTGTTATGGCAAATGTCAGTAGTTAGTTCTAGAACTACAAGCACATTTTTCAGCATGAGGACTGCTAGTGCTCACTCCCACCATTTCCACACTACAGATTTTCAGTCCCTCTGGCTGAAGGCTATCTTTTCCATATAATTTTCCTAAACTTCTTGAACATTAGGACTTAGGAAACTATTTATTTTCTTGAGCTAATACTCTTTGAACTCTATTCCTTATCTGTATGTATTCCAACCAATTTTTATAGGAATCTGTATTGTACAACTGGTAAAACTTCATTACCATTGAATTATGATACAAAATAAAATTCAAACCCTGTCTTAGCCTGCTGCTGTAACAGAATACCATAGACTGGGTCATTCATAGCTGGGGCAGAAATGCCTTGGCTCATGGTTCTGGGTTTTGGAGGGTAAGATGAAAGTTTAGGACTAATGGGGCCAGTGCTGTGGCATAGCTGGTGAGGCCGCTGCCTGCAGTGCTGGCATCCCATGTGGGCGCCAGTTCCAGTCCTGGATACTCCACTTCCAATCCAGCTCTCTGCTGTGGCCTGGGAAAGCAGTAGAAGATGGTCCAAGTACTTGGCCCCCTGCACTTGTGTAGGAGACCTGGAAGAAGCTCCTGGCTCCTGGCTTCGGATTGGCGCAGCTCCGGCTGTTGCAGTGATCTGCGAAGTGGACCTGCGAATGGAAGACCTCTTTCTGTCTCTGTCTCTCTCTGCCTCTGCCTCTCTGTAACTCTGCCTTCAAATAAACAGATGAATCTTTTTTTTTTAAAAAAAAAAAAAAATTTAGGACTGGCATCTAGTGAGAGCCTTCTTGCTTTATCATCTGATGGCAGAAGGGCAAAGATAGAATGAGAGCGAGAGCTAAATAAACCCAGGATAATGGATATTCACTCTTGTGATAATGGCATTAATTTTTTCACTCCACCCTCATAGCCTAATCACTTCTCATTAGATCAGAACTCACAACACTGTTGTGCTGGGGCTTAAGTTTTTCACATGCTTATTTATTTTGAGAGAGAGGGCGAGAGGGAGAGAGGGAGAGAGGGAGAGGGAGAGAGAGAGAGAGAGGGAGGGAGGGAGAGAATGAAGGATAGAGGGGAGAGGGGGGAGAGGGGAGAGCAGAGGGAGGGGAGAGAGCGCTCATTCATTGGTTAATTCTCCAAACTTGCAAGTGTCAAAGATCGGGTCTGGGTTCCAACCTAGAACTCCCTTGTGGCAGCAGGCCAATGACTTAGGCTGCCTCTCAGGTTCTGCATTAGCAGGAGCCAGAGCTGAGAATCAACTAGGACTATTCTGATATTGGACATGGGTGTGTTAATCTCTAGGCTAAATGCCCAATGTTAGAAATTATATTTTTGACCAGCAGTTTTCAACCTGTTGGGACCCGTATCTTGTTACGCAGTACCTGAAAAAGCTTTTCTTGGAGTAGGCGTTGAGCCTAGTGATTAAGACACCCGTGTCTCACATCAGAACACCTGGGTTTAATTCCTGGCTTTGGCTCCTGACTCCAGCTTTCCAACAATGCAGACCCTAGGGAGCAATGGTGGTGGCTCCTGTATTCGGGTTCCTCCCACCCACGTGGGAGATCTGGATTGTGTCAACAGGTCCCAACTTCAGTTTGTTATATCCCTGACCACTGTGGGCATTTGTGGAGTAGCAGATAGGAGCTCATTGTCTTTCTGTCTCTGTCTCTCAAATAAATAAATTAAAATTGGAAAAGAAAAAAAAATTCTTTCCCTGTGTGTATGTATATACTCTCACACAAACATGTATACGTATTTACACGTATATTCTATTGTTATGTTTCTCTGGAGAACTCTAACAAAAACACCTCCATTTAAGATTATTTACAATTGTTCTTTAACAACAAGAATACCATGTGCTACTGTCCTTTCAGCCACCAGTCGTTGACCCAGGATTAAACACCAGGCTTGAAACATGCATATTTTTAGCCTTGCATTGTGTAAACTCTGTACTTTGATATTGCAGTGTTAAACTGGGGAAGCCAGGTCATTCATTTGGAATTTCTAGAAAATAATTTAGATTCTGTGAAAGTTAACTTGGGAGAAAGAGAAAATTGGAAGGCAACAAAGAGGATTTGTGATAAGGAAGGAAATCATAATTCTAAGAGAGGATCCAGGACTTGAATCCAAGCATTCTAGCTTTAAAAAGTTATTTTAAAAATAGGGAATTAGACTTCCAGTTCTCAGCTCTGACATGTAAAAAGTTTGGAAGTAGGCACCCTCATCCCATCCCATCCTGATGAAATAGAAAAATTGGATGAACTAGGAGTCAACAGCTTTTCTTGGAACCCTAAGCTGTCTGAGCTTATAGAGCAATGCCCAGCCCTTTAAGTCAGAAGAGAAAGTTGGGTTCAGGCAGTCACAGCCTGTCACAGCCTCTGGAGCTGGAAGTTGATCTGAACAGTTCAATGGAAATGTTTCCAAACTGCTGGGAGCTGAATGTAGGTTAGAGTGAGGGCGAGAAACTCTGTAACTGGGGCACCTCACATTTTCCTGTGCTTTACCTGCAGGCTCCCCTCACATTCCCAAGGTGAAGACCAAAGAAAGGTCTCCTGGTGGGTCTGGCAGAGGGAGCAAGGATCAACCCTCAGAGATTCATATTCTTCTCCATAACTAGGGCATCCTCCCCCAAGAACCATGGGTTCCAGTGGTCTAACATTAGAGTACCGCTGAAACAGCTGTAGATTGACTCTGAGTAGCAGCATTTAAGGAATACAAAAGTCAACAGGGAAAAAATACAAATAAGGACATTAGACACATTTAAACCCTCTGGCACCAAAGTTGCTGCAAACATTAAGCAAAGCTCAGCTCTGAGTCAGGCTAATAGGTTCCTCATATTAGTGGCCTTAACAGAATTTCTATTAACTGATGCAATGCATCTAGTTTTCAAAATTTTATTATAAGACATTTCAAAAACAAGAAAAAACTAAAGCATGGCCTTCAGATACAAAGTACACATTAAAATCACAATCAAAGAGAAATAGATATTATAATGACTAAATATTGAAATAACTATGATTAATACATTAAGGACTCAAATGGAAAATGTCAAGCAGGACACTGTGGAATGGTGACCAGTGGAGTACTACAAACACTTCTGCACTTCTGCCCATTTCATCTTGCTATTGGAGCCACCAAGGGACACATAAGTGAGTCAAGCACTGGCTAGAACAGTGCTTTCTTTATTAAAAGAGAGGAGAGAGAGAGAGACCAGGATCATCTCCAACAGTGCTTTGATTCCCCCAGGTTAGCAATTCATCCTTTATGGCTGCTACAGGGCAGTTGGCCTACTGCACATCTCTCTCCTGCTGCAGTAGTGAGATCTGTGCCTGTGGAGTCTGAAGTCCTGACAGCTGGGGGTCTGCCTAAGGACACTGGTATACACTTGGAACAGAGCGATACTTACTGAATCTGCAGCAGGGAAAGATATTGCCACACATGGTGCTAAACTCAGCACAGGGTGTGTGGGATTTTTATCTCCTGGTAAGAAGTGTTGCAGACTCAAAGCCCCTTCTTGTATGGCCAAGTGGGAG
Organism: Oryctolagus cuniculus; assembly: GCF_051225735.1. Lineage (NCBI taxonomy): Eukaryota > Metazoa > Chordata > Mammalia > Lagomorpha > Leporidae > Oryctolagus > Oryctolagus cuniculus. The sequence continues at coordinate 9,709,482 of NC_142874.1, read as the reverse complement.
TTGAAAGGCGCTGCACAGAATTCTTTTCACAACGAAAAAAAATAGACAGCTTTCAAGAAGATACAAGTAAGACAGCAGAGAGATGGAGATTCTCAGGGTCCAAAGGGATTCCATGGATCAACACTGTAACAGAAATGAAGACTGTCCCCAACAGGCTTGTCAGTAGACTGACTGTGCGTGAGGAAAGCATCAGTGCCTAAGTTCGCGCTGATAGCATCAAATACTACAGACAGGCATTTATTTCCCACTGAGCTGGAGGCTGGAATTCCAGGATGGGTGTGCCAGCACAGTAGGGGCCCTCTTTCTAGTGTACAGATGACCACCATTTCGTTGTGTCCTCCATACTAAAGAGAGAGGACTTTCCTTTTATTTTTTTATAAGTGCCCAATACTGTATGAGGGTTCTAATCACTTCCTAAAGGACCCATCCCCAAATGGGGAGTTAGAGTTTGAACATATTAATTTGGAGAAGCACAAATAATCACTCCATAGTAATCAATGAGCTTAAAGATAAAACAATAGGCCGGCGCCGCGGCTCACTAGGCTAATCCTCCGCCTTGCAGCGTTGGCACACTGGGTTCTAGTCCCGGTCGGGGCACCGGATTCTGTCCTGGTTGCCCTTCTTCCAGGCCAGCTCTCTGCTGTGGCCAGGGAGTGCAGTGGAGGATGGCCCAGGTGCTTGGGCCCTGCACCCCATGGGAGACCAGGAGAAGCACCTGGCTCCTGCCATCGGATCAGCAATGTGCGCCAGCTGCGGCGGCCATTGGAAGGTGAACCAACGGCAAAGGAAGACCTTTCTCTCTGTCTCTCTCTCTCACTGTCCACTCTGCCTGTCAAAAAAAAAAAAAAAAAAAAAAAAAAAAAAAAGATAAAACAATAGAAATTTTCTGAAGAAAAAGCAAGAAAAAATGAGTAGGATGAAGGCAAACTATTTAATATAGGTGTCAATGGTATATTAACCAGGAAAGAGAACAGAGTACAGGGAATATTTGGAGTAAAATTTTTGGCCTTTGGAAAGTTAATGACCCAAAACCCCAGATACAGTACACTCAGAAAACCAATTAGATTATACCTAAACTTAATGTAAACATATCATGGTCAAAATACAGAGCATCTAAGACAAAGGAAAAGTCTTGAAAGAACCTGCAGGAAACACAAGCACCTTAACTGGAGCTGAGCCAGGCTAACAATTACAGCAGGCTTCTTATTGAAACATGTCAATGGAAAGAGATGCCAAGGAAAAAATGTGTCATATGCATTGTGTAACCAAACTATCCTTTACGACATGGGGAACTGAATGTTTCTTTTTCATAAGATGAATTAAAATGGAGAAAAGCCATTGTCATCAGGCTTGTTCACAAAAATATTGAGAAATTTTCTTTACACAGATGAAAAATTATAAATATATATCAGAAACTTGAGCCTACATAAAGGAAGAGCATAAGACAAAAAGTAAAACTACATTTTCCTTTGCTGAGTAATTTTTTAAGTAATCATACTAACATTTTTTAAGTAATAATACTAAAAATGTGTTGGGTGAGTAAATTTTATGGGCGGATAAAGTCAGTAGCAATAAAGTTCCAAAGAATAAGAGAAAGGAATTTGTTGTTCTGTTATAAGAAACACACACTACATTTAGAATAGCATTAAAGAATATAGACTTACACAAATGAAAAGTATGCATTGTGAACACTGTGAAGTCCTGGCTGCTCCACTTCCGATCTAGCTCCCTGCTAGTGTGATTTGAAAGCAGTAGAAGATGGCCCAAGTCCTTGGGACGCTGCATTGTAAACACTGGGGAACTCTCATCCCTGAATTTTAAAATATAATAAAGAAAAGACAAAATAGAATCCTATAGAATGTTCAGCTAAAACTAGAGATGGCTGCAAGTGGGTGTTATGTCACAGTATATTAAGCCACTGTTTGCAATGGCAGTATCCTACCCACTCTGATTCTGATCCAGCTTCCTGTTGACATATATAGGAAGGCAGCAGATGAGAGTATAACTACTTGGGCTCCTGTAACTGACATGGAAGATCATAATGGAGTTCCGGCCTCCTGATTTTGACCTTATCCAGCCCTGTCTGTTGTAGCCATTTGGGGAGTGAGCTGGCAGATGCAAGACTAAGCTAGCTACAGCTGGCACTGTGGTATAGCAAGTTAAGCCACCACCTGCAGTGCTCACATCACATATAGGCACCAATTCAAGTCCTGGCTGCTGCACTTCCAATCCAGCTCCCTGCTAGTGTGACTGTGAAAGCAGCGGAAGATGGCCCAAGTCTTTGGGACCCGGCATCCCTGTGGGAGACCCAGAAGCAGCTCCTGGCTCCTCGCCTTGGGTCAGCCCAGCCCCTGCCTTTGCGGCCATTTAGGGAGTGAACCAGTGGATGGAAGACCTCTCTCTCTGTCTCTCCCTCTCTCTCTGTGTCTACCTCTCATATAAATAAATAAATCTTTAAAAAAATTGAGCTAGCTCGCTCTCTTTCTCCCTTTCTCTCTCCCTGTCTCCCCGTCTCCTTCATCCTATCCCTCTCTGTCACTCTGCCTTTCAAATAAGAAAATAAATAAACCTTTGAAAAACATAGTTGGCAAAAGAAGCCCCAGGACATAAGTTGAAACCAGGATTGATATTAATCCAAATACACCATGAATTATGCTAAGTATGAATTGTCTAAATTCTATAATTTAGACAGTGGAAGAGTAGAAAAAAGAGAAAAAAAGAATTTAGACAGTAGAAAAGAGGGGTTATTAGAATATATATAAGAATAGGATACAAGTATATTTTGTCTACAAGAGCATATATTGAATATGAAGATTCTTATAAGTAATTTCATTAAAATGAAATTTTAAAAGGTGAATATAAAAATAATAAATAAAAGACACCTTGGGTTTGATATGCTAGATATATTTTAAACTAACAGTCTGAGATTTGGAGAAGTGAACCAGCAGATAGAAGGTATTTCTCTCTCTCTCTCTCTCTCTCTCTCTCTCTCCAACTCTGCTTTTCACATAAATAAATAAACCTTTAAAATTAAATTGTTAAAATGATGGTTATTAAAATGAAAATGAAAATATTTTAACCCCCCCAAAAAATGAAAGGTTGTCAAAAACAAGGGCAGTGTGACAAATTCAGCAGCAAGAAAAGCCTAAGGGGGCACAAGAACGAATTATCCCGTGTGCTGGATGCTTTCTGCAGCAGAAAATAGCATTAGGGTAAACTGAGGAAACCTAATGGGAGTACGCACTTTGCTCAATGACGATGTATAAGTATTGATTCTCTGATGGTTATAAGTGCCATACTACTAAAGAATGAAAACCAATTTAATAGGCAAAACTGGGTATGAGGAACACAGGGACTCTCTGAAGTATCTTTGCCACAGTTCTGTATATCCAGAACTTCTACAATAAAAACATTAAAATTTTTATTTAACAAAGGAATATGTATCTCCAAACACTGTGGTTGTAAATAACTTGTAATGCATAATAAGGTTCCAAATAATCAGAAATAAATTTAAAACAAAAATATATATTCTGGGGCTTGCACTGTGGCATAGTGGGCTGAGGCTCTGCCTGCAATGCCAGCATCCCATATGGGTGCCAGTTCAAGTCCTGGCTGCTCCTCTTCCAATCCAGCTCCCTGCTGATGGCTTGAGAAAGCAGTGGAAGATGACCCAAATTCTTGGGCCCCTGAACCCACGTGGGAGCTCCAGAAGAAGCTCCAGGCTCCTGGCTTTGCAATGGCCCAGCTACAACTGTTATGACCATTTAGGGAGTGAACCAGTGGATGGAAGACCTCTCTCTGTGTGTCTTCCTCTCTCTGTAACTCTATCTCTCAAATAAATAAATAAATGTTTTTTTAAAAAAAGATGTTTGTTTAAAAAATACATATTCTTTAGTGAGTAATTTAAAGAATAAATGGGAAATACAATCTAAAACATAATTAGAATTTTAAAATATAGTATAGCTAATATTAAATAAGTATAAGTTTAAAGAATCCCAGATGTGATCTCAAAACAAAATCTAATATTTACTATTTTACAAGAGACAAGCATTACTTAAAATGTAATGATCAGAATGCTTTAATGTGAAAGAGCAAGTCTACTTGGTAAACGCAGAAAACAAAATCATGATACGAACTTTAATATTTGACAATGATGAAGTGAGGAAAAATATAAATGAAACCAAAATGAACACATCTGAAGGCTGAAAGGTCAATTCACAGTGAATATCTAGGTTGGATTTATCAAGTCAATAACATCACCAACATTCATAAAGTGAAACCTACAGAGGATATAAGGAGATATACACAGAAACACCCTACTGCTAATAATTTGGTGAGCATCAATCCAGCAGAAGATTTTTTTTTTACACAATACTGGAAAGCTAAATAACCAAATCATATGCAAATCCTACCAAGAAAACACTGAACATACCATCTTTTCAAATACAAGTGCATATTCACAAAGAGAATTCATCCAGTCCAAGTATAGAAAAAATAGCTGGCTCTGTGGTGTAGCGAGTAAAGCCACCATCTATGATGCTGGCATCCCATAGGGGTACCAGTTCAAGACACATATGCTCCACTTCCAATCCAGCTCCCTGCTAATGCCTGGGAAAACAGCAGAAGATGGTCCAAGTGCTTGGGCCTCTGCACCCATGTGTGAGACTTGGAAGAAGCCCCTGGCTACTGGCTTCAGCCTGGCTTGGCCACAGTCATTGTAGCCATTTGTGGGAGTGAACCAGTGATAGAAGATTCAGTCTCTCTCTCTAACTCTGCCTTTCAAAAAAAAAAAAAAAAATAGGAAGCGATCACCAACTGATGTGTAAGAAAATCTGAAATTTATAAACAAGTAGAAAATAATAAACCATACAACCTAAAAATTAAAAACACTCTCGTAGTTAAGCCTTCAGTTTAGAAAGCAGGATTGAAGTTGGGTCCATGGACATCACTGTCCACCGGGCGTTGGAACCATCAAGCCAGGGCTGAGATGGGGACTGGAGGGAGTGCAGATGGACCTGGTGTGTACCCAGGCAGTTCTGAACAAGGTGGTGAGGTATCCCTGTGGACAGTAGTCTCAGGGAGAAGCATGCATCTAGAATTATTTTTACAGCTCTCCTAGAAAGATCATCTTTTTTTTTTTTTTTTTTAAGATTTTATTTATTTGCGAGGTAGAGTAACAGAGAGAGGGAGAGACAAAGAGAAGCCATCTGCTGGATCACTCCCCAAATGGCTGCAATGGCTGGAGTTGGGCTTATCTGAAGCCAGGAGCTTCTTCCAGGTCTCCAACATGGGTGCAGGGGCCCAAACATTTGGGCCATCTTCTGCTGCTTTCCCAGGCCATAGCAGAGAGCTGGATTGGAAGTGGAGCAGCAGGGAACAAACTCCAGTGTTGTAGGCAGAGGCTTAGCCCACCAGGCTACAGCACTGGCCCCAGAAAGAGCATCTTCTAAACTTTTATTAGGGTTATCACAAGGATCCAAGCCTCTTAGAGAAACCTTATTTAGTCAGAGTTCTTCAGAAAAGCAGCACACACACACACACACACACACACTATACACATACATACTTATGATGTTGCTTCAAAAATATATGGAAAATGGAATTAAAAGGTAAGCATATTTTGGTGCAAAAATTTTTGAAATGTATGCATAAAGAGATCTATGTTAATAACATTTTCTATGTTAATAGAAAATGCATGTTATGAAAACACTGTGCATTAATTGTAAAAATTTTTTGTACCAAAATGAATTTAATTCTTTTTATTCCTCCAAGAAAACTTACTTAACAAATACGAATTTCATAAGTACAACTTTAGGAATATAATGATTCTTCACACCATACACGCCCTCCCACCTCAACTCCCACCCAACCTCCTCCTTTCTCTCCTATACCCAGTCTCATTCTTTGTTAAGAAAAAAAAAATTGTTCCTAGAGAGTCAAGATAAGGGCTGTTCAAGTCATTGCTTCTCAAAGTGTCAATTTCACTTCTACAGATTTCCTTTTAGGTGCTCTGCTAGTTGTCACAGATCAGGGAGAACATATGGTATTTGTCCCTTTGGGACTGGCTTACTTCACTCAGCATGATGTTTTCCAGATTCCTCCATTTTGTTGCAAATGACTGGATTTCATTTTTGTTTTAACACTGTAAAGTATTCTATAGAGTACATATCCCACAATTTCTTTATCCAGTCTTCATTTGACAGGAATGTAGGTTGATTCCATGTCTTAACTGTTGTGAACTGAGCTGCAATAAACATGGGGCTGAAGATAACTCTTTCATTTGCTGATTTCATTTTCCTTGGGTAAATTCCCAGTAGTGCAATGGTAGGTCATATGGTAGGTCTATATTCAGATTTCTGAGGTATCTCCAAACTGACTTCCATAGTGGCTTAACCAGTTTGCATTCCCACCAACAGTGGGTTAGTGTCCCTTTTTCCCCACATCCTTGCTAGCATCTGTTGCTGGTAGATTTCTGTATGTAAGCCATTCTAACTGGGGTGAGGTGAAACCTCATTGTGGTTTTGATTTGCATTTCCCTGATGGCTAGTGATACTGCCTTTGGTATATCCCATAAGTTTTGATATGTTGTATTATCATCTTCATTTGTTTCCAAAAGATTTTGATTTCTCTTTTGATTTCTTCTTTGGCCCACTGTTCATTGAGGAGCAAGTTGTTCAGTTTCCAAGAGTTTCCATATGTTCTAAAGATTCCTGAGTTGCTGATTTCCAGCTTTATTGCACTGTGGTCTGAAGATGCTTGGTTTGTTTTAGATTTTTTTTTTAAATTTGCCGAGACTTAATTTATAGCCTAACATGAGGTCAATCCTAGAGAAGGTTCCATGCATTGATGAGAAGAATGTGTATTCTGCAACTGTAGGTTGGAAAGTTCTGTAGATGTCTGTTAGGTCTATTTGGTCTTAGTGTCAGTTAACTCTTCTGTTTCCTTGCTAATCTTCTCTCTGGTTGATCTTTCCATTTCTGAAAGTGGGGTATTGAAATCCCCCATTACTGTTGTATTTGAGTCTACGTCTCCATTTAGATCCTTTAACATTTCTTTTAAATAGCCAGGTGACCTGTAATTTGGTACATATATGTTTATAATAGTCACATATTCCTTTTCCATTCATCTTAATCATTACTTAGTAACCTTCTTTATCTCATTTAACAATTTTGTGTTAAAGTCTATTTTGTCTGATATTAGGATGGCTACACCAGCTCTTTTTTGGTTTCTATTAACATGGAATATCTTTCTCCACCCTTTCACTTAGTGTCTGCACGCGTCTTTGTTAGTGAGTTGTGTTTCTTGTAGGCAGCAAATATATAGGTTTTGTTTTTTAATCCATTCAGTTAGTCTGTGTCTTTTAACTGTAGTGTTAAGGCCATTTGCATTCAAGGTGACTATTGATAAGTAACAACTTTTCCCTGCCATTTTTCCATAAATATTCCTACTTTTTGCTGGATGTCCTTTGTACTTTTACTGGGAGATTTCCTTCCTTTATCTTCTTCCACAGTAATGACCATATTTTTGTATTTCTGTGTGCAGCACATCTTTCAGCATCTTCTACAGGGCTTGAACAGGTGGTGACAAATTCTCTCGGTTTCTCTTTGTCATGGAAGGTCTTTATCTCAACTTCATTCATAAATGAGAGCTTTTTCAGGTATAGTATTCTTGGTTGATAGTTTTTTTCTCTTAATACTTGGAATATATTTTGCCATTCTCTCCTAGCCTCTAGGGTTTCTGATGAGTAGTCCACTGTGAGTCTAATTGGAGTTCTTCTGAAAGTATTCTGGCATTTCTCTTGGGCACATTTTAGAATCTTTTATGTTTTACTGTGGAGAGTTTGATTACAATGTGTCATGGTGATGATCTTTCCTGGGCATATCTATTAGGAGTTCTATGTGCTTCCTGCACTTGGATGTCCCTTTATTTCTCTAAACCAAGGAAGTTTTCTGCTATTATTTCACTAAAAAAGCCTTCTAATCCTTTCTCTCCTTCCATGCCTTCAGGAACTCTTAGAACCCATATATTGGGTCGTTTGGTAGTATCCTGTAGATTCCCAACAGTTTTTTTTTTTTTTTTTTTTTTTTTTTTTTTTTTTTTTTTAGTTTCCTGATTTCTTCTTCTTGTGTTTGGCTTGACTGTATAATTTCCTGTACTGTCTTCTGGGTTGGATATTCTTTCTTCAGCTTTTCACTGATTCTGTTGTTAAGGCTTTCCACTGCATTTTTTATTTGTTCTATTGAATTCTTCATTTCCAAGATTTCATTTGATTTCTCTTTAAGATCTCAATTTTGTGGGAGAAATTTTCTTTCATGTAATGCATAGATTTCATTAGTTTGAGCATTTGCTTCTGATTGCTTCCTAGTAATCCTATGATCAATTCTTTGAATTCATTTTCTGGTATTTATTCAATTCATCAATTCATCATCATTATAATCTAACATTGAGTGTTGTGTTCTTTTGGGTTATGTTGTCTTCCTTATTGTTTCTTGAATTGGTGCATTTGTTATTCAGCATTTCTGGAGATACTTGTTGGTTTCTCTTTCTTTCTTTCTTTTTTTGCTGTGGCAGCTTTTATCTTTGTACTATGTCTGTGTGGATTAGTGGAGTGTCTGCTTTCATGGACTAGCTATAGGCATGTGGTGGGTGTGGCCAGGGAACTCTATTCAGTGCTCCAGGGTGGAGGATGTGTCTGAGGTGTCACATCCAGGTTTGTCATGGTAAATCTCCTTTTTTTTTTTTTTTTTTCAATCAGACTGGAGGTTTCTTCTTGTCTGTTGGCATAGACTCAGCTGAGCTCCTCTCCTCAAAGGGGACCACTGCCTGGGCGCTATTATTCATCTGCTCTTCCCTAAGAACCATATAAAGGATCTGTGCAGTCCTCGGTGTAAGCCCAGTTTCCCCAGCAGTGTCCCTCACCAGGTAACCAGGGAGCCCTGGTCATGTAGAGCCTCCCACAGTGACTGCCCAATGTCCCAGCCACACCCTGAGTCCTCCCATGAAGCCTCAGTGTTTTCACAGTCCTGGTGCACAAGCCTCCCACAGTCCCAAGCCCCAGCTCCCTGTCTGTTCTCCCCACCAGTCTCAGGAGTCTCTGCTTGGCTTGTTGCTAGACAAAGACACAAGCTGACACAGCTGTCATGTATGTTCAAAATGGCACCTGCTTTCTGTCAGCTTGTTACAGGACACCTTTGCAGGATGATCAGGGAGAGAGGAAATGTGCCCCCCTTTGTTTTTTCTCCTCTAGTTTGGAACACTATTACCCACAGGACTCCAAGCGGATTCCCTATTGGCTCTTCCTGCAGCTTCTTTGCCAGGGGCTTGGGCTGCTGCATTCTGGTCTTGCCTCACTCTCCAGTGCTGGTGCGGAGGCTCTTGGCTACTGCGGTCCTAAGTTGTGCTCATCCTCACCCTCCACATAGGTCCACTGTGTTCCTCCAATTTGTGTAGAGATTCCTCTGCTGTTTTCTCCTAACGCTTCCCCGAGACTGCACTCTTTCCACTTTTTTAAAAACTGTCTTCTCCCAGTCTCCAGCAGCAAGCTCCCTCCCTACTCCACAGTCTTAATCCAGTCTCCCAAAATGAATTTAATCATATATTCCATGAACGCTGGGTGTGTGTGTGTGTGTATGCGTGTATTAGTGTGTCTGTGGAGAGAGACAGAGAGACGGAGAGAGATTACCCAATTCTACTCCATCCCATAATAAATTCAGTGTCTCACTGTCCGAAACTTGCTCTCATTTTCCCCTCTCATCTTTAAATTGTCCTCCCTCTGCTCAAACTCTTTGCTTTGGTAGTCGACATCTTTCTCTTCAGTTTTATCATTTCCCTCCCTGCTTGATCATTCCCTTATCACACAATATTCTGTGATATAATATTTCTTCCAAATGAAACTTCTCCCTTGTCCTGCAGCTCTCTCTTGAGTCTTGCCTCTTTATCTATTTCTCTCATGGCAAAACCCCTAAAGCGTGGCATGTATTCCTAATCTCTATGCTATTTTCTCTTGGTCTTTCTGTAAGGCATTTTTTTAGTGACATCTTTGTCACTTGATTCCCAGAGTACTCACATCCTGTAGGTTGATTGTACATTGGACAATGTTTTGCATCCGCAGCCCAGATGGCCCTCCCAAGTTCCATGATCATGCAGCTAGCATGGGTGGGGAACTGTTTTCCAGCTTTGTTTTAAGGTCTGGGATCTACTTTTTAAATTTTTTTTTTTAATTTTCTGAAGAGACAGAAAAACAGAGATGCACAGGGAAAAAGAGACAGCCATACAGACATAGAGGGAACACTCACCTGTTGTTTCACTCTCCAAATGTCCACAACAGCCCCTAGTAGGGGCTGAAGCTAGTAGTTGAGAACTCAATCCATGTTTCTTAAGGGATACATAATTACCAGTCAAGAATTATTATCGGCCGGCGCAGCGGCTCACTTGGCTAATCCTCCACCTGCGGCTACAGCACCCCAGGTTCTAATCCCGGTTGGGGCGCCAGATTCTGTCCCGGTTGCTCCTCTTCCAGTCCAGCTCTCTGCTGTGGCCCAGGAAGGCAGTGGAGGATGGCCCAAGTGCTTGGGCCCTGCACCTGCATGGGAGACCAGGAGAAGCACCTGGCTCCTGGCTTCAGATCAGCGCAGCGGCCATTTGGGGGTGAACCAGTGGAAAAGGAAGACCTTTCTCTCTTTCTCTCTCTCACTGTCTAACTCTGCCTATCAAAAAAAAAAAAAAAAAAGGAATTATTATCTTTGTAGAGCTGTAATTATATTTGAATGTAATTTTTGAAACTAATTTTTTAGAAAGATTATGTGGTCATTAATAAGGTTTTATGTTTCTATTTTTAAAAAATATTTGTTTTAAAGAGTTACAGAGAGAGACAGAGAGAGAGACAGAGAGAGAGAGACAGAGATAGAGGAAGAGAGATCATCCATCCACTGGCTTATTTCCTAGATAGCCCAAACAGCCTGGGGCTGGGCCAAGCCAAAACTGGGAACCAGGAGCTTCATCTGGGTTTCCTACGTGGATGGGAAGTAAAAAAGATGATGAAATAAGACAGTTGGAATAATCAGATGATCATGAATGTATTTGTGGAAATGCATTTTCCAATGAAAAGATATCACAAAAGTGTGGCTTACAGATTTGTGTGGAAGCAAATGTGAACTTTATTCAGAAAATTAAATAATATGCAGGAAAACATTAATAAGTTCTCAGAGACTCATGCTTTTAATATTTGTTTTATTTAAATAAGCATAAAATGGAGCTTTATAGTTGGCGCTGTAATGGAAATAAATGGGCTCTGTGAAAAGATTAATGCTTGGTAATACATGGTTTAGTAAGGGCAGACTGTGAGTGACCCAGGTCCAATATACACTAGCTCAATGACTTTTTTTAAACATTTTTTATTTTAATTTTTAGTTTTTTTTAACAGATTCAATGTGTTTTATAGATATACTGCTAAGAACATAATGATATTTCCTTCTTCCCTTCCCACCTACCCTCCTTCCTTCTCTCTTTCTGTCTTTAGTTTTTGAAATAACTTATTTAAATTTACATTATAGTAAAAAGGCTTAATACTCCTCTGGATAAGACGTTTAACAAGTAAAAAACAAAAAGACCAGCTTTTTTTTTTTTAATTTTTTGACAGGCAGAGTGGACAGTGAGAGAGAGAGACAGAGAGAAAGGTCTTCCTTTGCCGTTGGTTCACCCTCCAATGGCCGCCGCGGCCAGCGCGCTGCGGCCGGCGCACCGCGCTGATCCGATGGCAGGAGCCAGGAGCCAGGTGCTTTTCCTGGTCTCCCATGGGGTGCAGGGCCCAAGCACCTGGGCCATCCTCCACTGCACTCCCTGGCCACAGCAGAGAGCTGGCCTGGAAGAGGGGCAACCGGGACAGAATCCGGCGCCCCGACCGGGACTAGAACCCGGTGTGCCGGCGCCGCTAGGCGGAGGATTAGCCTAGTGAGCCGCGGCGCCGGCCCAAAAAGACCAGCTTTTTAAAAAAATTAATTATTTTCTTTTTACTTGAAAAGCAAAGAGAGAGATAAACAGACACACAGACACACAGAGATGTGGTGGGGAGGGAAAGACAGAGACAGAGAGACAGAGGGACAGAGGGAGAGATTCTCCATCTGCAGGTTTATTTCTCAAAAGCCCGCAACTGCCAGGGCTGGACCAGGTCAACTAGAGGAGATGGAAAGGCCATCCACATCTCCCACGTGAGATGCAGGGACCCAAGTTTGAGTCTGTCTCCCAGGATGTGTGTTAGCAGGAAGCTGACTAGAGCAAAGGAGCCAGGACTGAAACCAGGCACTTCAATATGGGACGCAGCCGTCCCAGGCAGGGGTTTGACCACGCCAGACAGCTGCCCCTCCCCAACCCCAGGCACGGCCATGTTAAATAACTCTTGGGTAGTGCTCCAAAGTGGTCAAACATGCATTCCATGATAGTACATTTTCCATTATCGTTTCACAGTGAGCACATTTCAACTTGACCTACATAGGTAGGCTTTAGGTAAGTGGGGACGAAGCTGGCACATATTGGGATAATTGAACACACATCTTCAGAGAGACAGTATCCTGAAAAGAAGACTATTTTTTAAGTTTAAGGACCTTTCTGGTGATACACAGGGCATGTGCAGGACAAGAACAAAGCGCTGCATGAAGCTGCCCCAGATGGTTGAGGTGTGTCAGACCCTGCGTGCACACCACCCGAGTAAACTGAGCTGATGGCTGATAAAGGTTCTGGGCTGAGGGTGCTCACAAAGGTCTCAGATGTTTCTTTTGAGTGCTCTGCAGGATTAGTTTTATTCTAGGGGCAGTTTGTTCTCTGTTAATAATGCGGAGATACAGTCAGGAAGAATTTTGATCAGGAAGCACAATGTAACATTTAACTTATTATTAGCTGTATTAATTCTGCCCATTTCCAGCATTTGTATCCTGTCGCAGTAATTGCTCTTCTGTGTCGCTCCCCTCTTCGTGGGGGAACGACACCAAGCCCTGTCTAGGCTTCATATCCGAGTCACGGCACCATTATGTCGCTCCCCCTCTTCGTGGAGGAACGACACAGGACCCTGCGCTGTTCTTTCGTCTGCTCGGCCCTCCCCGGGTTGGCTGCTGGTCCTTCCCGGGTTGGCTGCTGGTCCTTCCCGGGTTGGCTACCGTCCCTTCCACCTCCGTGGAAGGGCGGTTCCTCCTGGCCACATTCCCCACTTCCGCAGGGGGAGCGGCACACCGCCGGCCGGCTCTCTCGGGGGCTGCACAGGTGTTCCTCTTAGATGTTTAGATGTTCCTGGTGCATGTTGTCTCTCTCCTCCTTTATAGTCCTCTTCCGCCAATCCCAACTCGGCTGCCCACACGCCGAGTACGCTGCTCTCCTCCAATCAGGAGCAGGATCAGCTCCTGGAGGTCATCACTCAAGTTGGCAAGAGGCAGCTGCGTAGAAGCTGTTTTCTCCTCTCCCAGCGCCATATTGTGGGAGAGCAGATGCATAGAATAAGTCTTAATTCCAGTAACTCAGTCCAGTCTGGGTTGCTCCCCACACTTCTGTCTCTCACAACTCAAATCGAGAACACAGGTAAATTTCCTCTAGAATCCAGTCATGCCTCCAAGAAAGTTTGTTTCACAGAAATTATTTTCTCCCTAGGATAGAACAAAATGGTTGATTTTTTTCCCCCTTCTCCTTCTTATATTTTGAGGTCAAGTTTATTCCAGGAAAGAGGGGCTCAAGGAAGCAGGGTACCATGTGAACTGAGAATGTGCACTTAGTGTTATTATGATAGAAATGTGAAGAGAAGCATATAGGAAATTAATAGTAATTGTGATGTTAGTTTTTCTCAGAGAAAATGTCTACGTGCCCAGGATATAAAGTAGTAAACCTAATTCAGGAAAATAGCCCTGTAGAATCATTTGCAGATGAAGGTAATTTCTGAGGGCACAAACATTTTACTGATATTTGGGAAAAACTCACTGAGGTTTGTCAAAATTTGCTCTATCTGCCTAGTGCGTTAACCATTTTTTAAAATTTTACTCTGTATTTTGCTATGCTTTGACTTCCTGGAGTCCTTGATGCCCAGCCTGGGAGAAACTGCCCTGCCAGTTAGTGAATTCTTAGACAGTAAACATCTTTCCCTAATCTGCTATTTTGTTATGCAAACCAACTTACCCAAAAGTCACCCCCTCCCCCCAGTCACTTCTTTATCTAAATATCACACACTAAACCTAGGTTCTGCATGCAATGAATTACCTCAGGGTCAAATACTGTAGGACTAGAAGCACTTACAGCCAGCCCACAGCCCAGGGCAAGTATTCAAGCTGTCCAAACCTAAACTTGCCTGTCCTGCCTCACTCATTCCTTCCCATTGAAACCTCAATGAAAGTCCTGGGCTCTCCTTTCTCCTTCACTTCTGCCTTCAACCAGCCTTGTTATTTCTCCACAGGACCTTACCCAGTGTCATCTACCCCTCTTATAGACTTAAGTATGGCAGTTCTTATTCCAAGTTCTCACTTCACAAAGGCACATATTCAAAGCAGAGGCAAAAATGCTCAAGTGAGAGCAGAGTTTATTTAAAAGTGGAAGAGTGAATACACATTCACGTGTGAATGTGGGCAGCCCCACATGGACAGGTGCACATCAAGATTGGGTGAGAGCTGCCTAGGAGGTGAGAGCATGGGAGGAGGCCAGAGAAGAACCCGTAAGAAAGGCCCAGAAGCCACAGAGCAACAAAGAGCATTCCCACGTGCAGCAGTCACCATGGCTGGTGTGCTAATTGAATACACACAGGAGGTGGAGCTCAGTGCCTCTGTGACTTTCTGGGAGTTTCATGATGCCTCCACATGGAGCCTAACTGCCACACAGCCATCATAGCATCTCCTTCCTGGTCTGGGATGAGATACTGGCATATTATGGGGAAGTGGGGTTGCAATGCAGGGTTGCTAGAAATTGTGATTCTAGCTTATCTATTCCTACCAAGGCTTCCTGCCTAGTTGCCCCATATTATCTCTTTCTTGGAGAAACCTGAGTAATAAACTCTTCTTTCAAAGTCAGTTGAACCTGAGTAATAAACTCTCCTTTCAAAGTCAGTTGTCGAAAGAGCTGACACTTTATCATACCTGATTAAAACAAATTTTAGATATAGATACGTTTCAATATATGTACCAATTCCTCGATGTATGGATCTGATTTCTGCTTCACGTAACAGATTGGAAAAAACTTGCACTCTCCTAACTGCCACCTTTGACAATTGTCTTGATACTGGAATAGCTTGTTTGGGCATTGCCAAGATAAACAGCAAGCAATGAATTAAAAAAAAATTGACACCTACTTTAACCCAACATATGGAAATATATCTTAGAAAATACCATAAATGGGTTGGTGTTGTATCATAACAAGTTAAGCTAACAGCTGCAGTGCTGGCATCCCACGTGGGCACTGGTTAGAGTCCTGGCTCCTCCACTTCCGATCTAGCTTCCTGCTAATGCACCTGGGAAAAAAGCAGAATAATGGCCGAAGCCTTTTAGCCCCTGCATCCATGTGGGAGATGGGGAAGAAGATCCTGGCTACTGACTTTGGCCTTGTGGCCATGTGGGGAGTGAAACAGAATGGAACACTTCTCTCTCTCTCCCCCTCCCGCTCTTCCCTTTCTCTCCCTCTCTGTAACTGTATCCTTAAATAAAATAAATCTTTAAAAGAAAAATACCACATATGATACATGTATGTGTATATATCCTCCTAATTTGGGAAACATTCATTCATTCTGTACTACTTTTTGATAATTAAAATTTGGAGGGCTATCTGGCAAACATTTATGCAATAAAGTTCAGTGCTATTTATCTTTGCCAAGAACATAGATTCTGCCAATTAGAGACTGCAATATTATTAAAATTTAATAAGCACAAGTGATTGCTAGGAGATATTTCTTGCTAGTGCACATTTCATCCCTGGTATCTGTCTTTTTAGATTTTCTAATCTATAAAGAATCAATAAAAGTTGATTTTATCATACAAGCAGCATTCCTCATAACATTATGGAAGTAAGATAAATCACATAATGTTCTTTTTTAAGTATATCACTCTAAATAATTGCTTAGCTTCAGACACTGAAATGGTTATCCAGATGTATCTGTGAATTGTTTCTTTGGTTGGGGGCATTTTATGCACAAAAAAGCAAGAATTGGATCATAAAAATTCTTGCTAATTAGGAAACTAAAGATCTCCCAACAGTTTATGGACTACAGCAGTGGCTGCAGGCCTCTCCACCTGTGTCTGGGGGACTGGCAGCCTCTCTAACATCCAGGAACTCTTTAGCAATGCAGAATCTCAAGTCCCACCTCATACCCGCTGAATCTGAATCTGCATTTTAACAAGATTCCCATGTGATTTATGTGCACGTTAAAGTTTAAGAAATGTTGCCCTAGACCAGCATTTATTTTAACTCCAAAAGACTTCTACTTTGTATTTCTTAGTTGAATTTCTTAGTGAATAATTTCAGCAGACCCAACATAAATTCTGTATGGTCCCTCTTTTCTGACACATAAACCCAATTAGCTTTGGAGACATGCTGTAGAACCCCTCACCCAGTGATCAGCAAGCTGACCACTGACAACTGGGTGGTGGGAAAAAGTATTCGTTGCAAAGTACAGAGCAAGGAGCAGGCAGCTATCACTTAATTTCTGGGCTCCCCAAGGAGTTATGGGTAAAGGGTCTTAGGGATTGCAATTAGTGGTAAGAGGACCATATTTAGCTCATTAGAAAGTCCCTCATTTGCTTTCAATGCTCTTGACCCTCCTTTGAATGATCAGTGTGTTATTGTGGTCTTTTGGGAATTTTGATGATGGCAAAGTCGATCAACCACATGGTAGTTATCTCTTACTCAAGGTCTGGCATTGTAGGGAAAAACCCTCAAAATAAGGCTGAAATTAAAGGTGCTAGGCAGGTAATTAGACATGAGCTATTAAGGAAGAGCCATAGACCCTCCTCCAGGATTGGAAACACATGCTCACCGGAGGGACTCGCCCAAGACTGCTGCCTTCGCAGTTTAATAGGTGATAGAGTATCCTGATAAAGTAGAAGCCCAGCCAAACTGGAAAAGTTTAGTTTGTAGCCACGTACACAGAGAACCTAAAGGTGTCAAACTCCCAGATGTCAATCACACATGCTAATCCGAGCATCACAGTCGCATCACTTGCCTACACCCTTCATACTTCAAGGATAAAAGTCCCAAACCAGGAAGAAAAGGGGCCACATACTGTCTTGACTGGCTGGTTCCTCCCTTGGAATGTACTGGAATACATTTTTGCTTTACTGTCCCTACTTTCTTTTTCTTTTCAAGATTTATTTATTTGGAAGGCAGAGCATCAGAGATAGAGGGAGAAAGAGTGAGAGAGGAAAAAGAGAGGAGAGAGAGGGAGAACTTCCATCCACTGGTTCACACCCCAAATGTCTGTAACAGCTTGGGTTGGACCAGGGCATAGCCAGGTCATCCAAGTATTTTGCAGAGGTCCAAATACGTCAGCTACCCTCTGCTGCTTTCCTAGGTGCATTATCAGGAAGCTGCATCAGGAGTGGAGCAGCTGGGACCTGAACTGGTATTCTGATATTGGGATGCTCACTTTACAAGCAGTAGCTTAACCCTCTGCACCACAACACTGGCATCTTACTATCTCTACTTTTCTCTCCATGAACAATAATTAATGGCTCTGTCAGCAAAAAGGAACTGAGGCAGAGCAGCCACCGCTGGTGACAAACATTGGGGAGCTAAATGAGCTCATGAATATGAATCTTGTGATCACGCTATCTATGGGGCCAGCTGTCCCACTCCTTCAGTTTAATGAGTAATTTTAGTAAGAAGTTGATTTGCAAAGACACTTTGAGCTAAAGGATGGAGACTGAGAGACTGTGTGAGAATATAGCCTGATAGTGTCTGGTATCCAAACCAAAGACACTGTAGCAGGGCTGTTTCAGATGAAATGAAATGTCAAAATGTTATGAGAAGTATCTTAAATTTTATTCCAAGTCCTTGCTCCCACAGAGACAGGAATTCAAAGCAGAGGCATGAGTAAGGTGCACAATTGAGAGCCGGATTTATTTTTAAAAAGTGGATATACACTCATGTGTGAGTGTGGGCAACCACACGTGGAGAAAATCACATCATGAGCAGAACTGAGAGTTGCCTATGAGCAGAGCAGAGGGAGAATGCAGAGAAGGATCAACCAGGGCCAGAAGCCAAAAGGCAAAATGGTCTTCCCAGGTGTGATGGTTTCCTGGATAGGATAGGGGCTGGTGCCCTAATTGAATATTCAAATGGGGTGGGGCTTGAGTGCAGTTTAGTGCGAAGGAGGCTTTCTGAAAGTTTCAAGGCACCTGCGTGTAAAGCTTAACTCCACATGGCCATGATGGTGTCTCCTCTGTTCTGGTCTTGTGCTTTTTTAGGCTAAGGCCTGGACAGGTTTTATCCACCACAGACTTTTGTTTTACTTTTTAGGTTGTTATTTATTTGAAAGAGAGAGAGAGAAAGAGAGAGATCTTCCACTCACTGGTTTCCTCCCCTGATCTCCAGGACAGCCAGGGCTGTGCCATCAGGGTGCTCTAAATAGGAGATGGGGATTCAAGTGCAGGACCAGCACCTGCTACCTCTCCGGATGTGTGTTAGCAGGAGGCGGGGTTGCAGGTGATTTAGCCAGGACTCCACCTAGGCACTCTGACATGAGATGCGGGCATCTGAAATGGTGGGTTAACACACCGCGCCACAGCACCTGTCCTCCCGCGTAGATTTTATACAAGTTCATTAATGTGATGTTTTTGTTGTTGCTATAAAAGTGGTTTGCTTCTGTACATAAGTGCTGTGTCTGTCTATATAATCAGAATTAGGAGTTGATAAGGTTGCTAGGAAAAAGAAAAAAACTAAATGAATTTTGTGACAACTTAAAATAAGCATATGGTTATGAATTATTGTGCCTGGGTCTTAATAGCTTTTAGAAAACCATACAAATGAATTAATAGGATTTAACCTATTTTTATTATAAATAAAACTGTATTGGGGTTCTTAGTTGTGTGAATGAAGATTAGCTCCTTAAACATGAAAGGGTTATGTGACTAGGGAGTAGGTAAGAGACAAGGACAGGACAGGGATAGGAACAGGATTTTATTCTCTAGATATCAAGACTCCAGGGTGGCGATTAGAGTGAATATATGGCCAAAAGAGAATTTCAAGGCAATGCAAGAACAACTTACTTTCTATAGTAGAGACAAAAACATTAAATACTAGACATTATCCTCCTGTATTTTTATAACTCGTGGTTTTAAGATGGCATTCTAATTATTCCACCCATCCACCCTGCTGCTATTAATTTTATGTGATTTGCTATAGAAAGGATCCTGAGAGACCTTGAGAGACATGCATTTTCTTTCTTGACTGTTGCAAGTCAGTTTTCCATTTCTAGGAAAATTAGTTGCTATGTATTATCCAATAAGGTAGAGTCATTATAATATTTTAAAAAGATTTGAATAAGAGGAAAAAGCTTTTACAATTATCCATATCATTCCATTGCTGTTTTTTTTTTTTTTTCATTCTTGTGTGTAAATCTTTCTTTCAATCTGGTATGATTTTTTTCTTTTGCTTGCAAGATTTTTCTTAACGTTTTTGGAGTGAAAGGCTATTACTGAATTCTGTCAGTTTTTGTGTGTCTGAAAAAACTTTTCATCTCATTTTTTGAAAGATTTTCTCTGGGTAATGAATTTTAAGTTGACAGGCTGACATTTTATTTATTTTTCCCTTTCAGTACTTTAAAGATATTATCACACTAGGATTTTCTCTCATCTTTGGCTTTGTTCCTTAGTAGCTGATGCATTTTTTTCTGGCTATTTTAAAAATATTTATTTTATCTCTTTTTCCAGGCAATTTAATTATACTATGACTTTCTGTAGTTTTCTTCAAAGTTCCTGTGGTTGGGGAGGGTTGAAGATCTTAAATACGTGGAATCATAGTTTTCTTCAATTTTTTTTAGAAATTCTGATAACTGTTTATTCTAATAATTTGCCTTTCTCCCCTCTCTGAAATTCCGATTGACACATACTTGGTTATAAAATTGTCTATTGCTCACAGGTGCTCCTATTTTTTCTGTGAGTGTTTTTTCTGTTCGTGTTTCATTTTGTGCACTACTGATTATAGTCTTCAAGATCCATAATTTTCTTTTACAAGGCCTAATTTATGTATAATTCTATCCAATATACTTTTGATTTTAGATATTCAAATTTGTCATATGTATAATTTATATCTGGACCTTTTAATATCTTCTTTAAATATTAATGTTTAATCTAGATTATTGAATTAGAATTTAAAATTTTTGCATTCTAATTTAAGCATGTGTCCATTACAATTCAACTTTGATCAATTTATTTTTAATATTATGGGTTATATTGACTTAATTGCTGATTTTTGATTGGAGGACAGACACTGTGAATTTTACTTTGTATGCTATATATTTTTGATGGCTTAAAATGCTCTTGAGCTTTGATTTGCTATTTGGTTACACTTTTTGGAAATAGCTTGAACCCTTTCTGTTACATTTTAATTTCTGTTTATTTTGAAAGGTAATTTTATTCTAATATTTTTTAATTTGAGATGCAGAAATGGATAGATGGTCAGAGATCTCTCTTTAGGTGATTCAGTCCCCAAATGCCACCAGTGACCATGGCTGGGCCAATATCTGGGAATGTAATCTGGGTGTCCCACATGGATAGCAAGGATCCAATATCTGAATCAGCAGGAAGCTGGAATCAGGATTGGAGTGGGGACTCAAATCCAGGCACTCAGGAATTTGACGTCAGTGTCTCTTAACCACCAGGATAAACACCCAGCTGTGTGACCTTTTCATTCTTGCCTAACCAGTACTGACTAAATAGTCCAGGCAGTCTTTGTTAGTCTGACGTTGTCTCTCTCTGCAGCTCTCTCATCTTCAGTCCTGTTCCCTGTGGATTCTGGCTGACTCCTCTTTCCAAGACCTTTAGATCAATCATAGAGAAAAGGTCCATATGTCTTGATTTCCCATCTTACACTGAATTCTGGAAACTAGGCAGCAAGCTGGGGCCAACTCTTCAGGATTTCTGCCTTCCTTTGCCCTAAGTCTGCAGATCTTGAGAGCTGTCATTGTCTATATTTTGTCTTTTAAAAAAAATTGCTTCAGGTAGAAGGCTAAACCTATTCCCTGCTTATCTATCTTAAACAAAATAATAATTTCTTGGGCTATGATTTTAAATCCATTTGCTTTAGTCCTTTCCAGTGTTCTAGGAACACAGGGAACGCATTTTACAGCAGTTCTGGTGATGAGGAGCTGCTAAGTTGACATTTCATTACAGGACTGTTTTTATGGGAGGTGAACACTTTTTGTTCATCCATTGACCCTTCTACATATCACAGCTTTTTGTCATTTTTTTTTCCACTTACCGCAGACATAATGATGCTTTTTCCTTTAGATCCTGTATCTTGAACACTTAAAATCACTTTCCTGGCAATAACGATGTCTTTTTCATCGAGTCTCCTTATCTGTCATTCTCTACTTGCCTTAAATATAGTTACACTTATTTCTAACATGTTCCAAGAGACTGTTGTGCACCTACTCACAATAAGAAAAAACAAGTTTAGAAATTCTGTTAGAGCTGCACCTCACCAAGTTCCCCTCCTTCAAAGGAACCGTTTGCCATCCAGAAAAATCTCCTCTAACGTATAAATGCATAGGCAATTTTTTTCTTAATAAAAGGTAGTTATGGGCCGGTGCCACAGCTCAATAGGCTAATCCTCTACCTGTGGTGCCAGCACCCCAGCTAGTCCCGGCTGGGGTGCCGCATTCTGTCCCGGTTGCTTCTCTTTCCAGTCCAGCTCTCTGCTGTGGCCCGGGAGTGCAGTGGAGGATGGCCCAAGTCCTTGGGCCCTGCACCTGCATGGGAGACCAGGAGAAGCACCTGGCTCCTGGCTTTGGATCAGCACAGTGCGCCGGCCAGAGCAGCCACTGGGAGGTGAACCAACAGAAACGAAAGACCTTTCTCTCTGTCTCTCTCTCTCTCTCTTTCTCTCTCTCTCACTGTCCGCTCTGCCTGTCAAAAAAAAAAATGTAGTAATGTAGATAGCACAATCACTTTATTTTTCTCAACATCTTTAGCATGGAGTGAAGCTATAAATTCAATCAGTCACCCCATGCCATATCTTCATATTTTTTTTCTTTCTTTTTTTCAGTTTTAAACCTTTGGTCACATACTACTGGTAATTTTAGATGCTTACTGTCTAGTATCAAAGCCAGCATTTAGGATCTTCATTATTTATTTAATGATGCTCTTTAAGGGTAGAGTTTTATATGAACTATCGAAGGAATTAAACCCATCTACTTTAAATTCAAGTTACTTATTAAACAGAAGATCATAACAACGTAAACCATGTGGGGAAACTTAATTGTACCTCATCTCAAAGTGCTGGGGAAGCTCTCATGGAAAAGAAAAACATGAATATCAAATACAGGATTCTGATGAAAGTTTTCCACTAGATGTCCTTAAGTCTAATTACTAGGTTTCAAACAGTTCTTATGTGGATTTTACGTATTTTTGTTTTATCATACCAGCAAAGTTAAGCAAACAAGATTCTTACCTAGTTTTTTCCTTGGTACTAAAATTTCTCAATTCTAGTCAAGATGTCTTGAAATTTTCTTATAATAAGAAACAGTCTGGAATGGAACATCATTCAAAACAACTTGATATTCTATCAAAAACTCTTCCATATAAATTTTATTAAATGTTATAAATATTTTTAACCATTTCCAAGTTACTATTTTCTTTAAAGATTTATTTTATTTATTGGAAGACAGAGTTACGTAGTGAGGTAGAGACAGAGAGAGAGGTCTTCCATCTGCCGGTTCACTCCCCAGATGGCCGCTACGGCCGGAGCTGTGCCGATCTGAAGCCAGGAGCCAGGAACTTCTTCTGGGTCTCCCATGAGGGTGCAGGGGCCCAAGAGCTTAGGCCATCTTCTACTGCTTTCCCAGGCCATAGCAGAGAGCTGGATCAGAAGAGGAGCAGCCGGGACTATAACCAGTGCCCATATGGAATGCTGACACTTCAGGCCAGGGCTTTAACCTGCTGCACCACAGCGCTGGTCCCCCATTTTCAAGTTATTTAGTGAAATAATTTAAACATAGTTTTATTCATGCCAGACAGAAACAATGAAAAAAAACTACATGAGTTTTAGATAAATTTCATTGTGACAGGGGCCGGCGCTGTGGCGTAGTGGATAAAGCCGCTGCCTGCAGTGCCAGCATCCCATATGGGCGCCGGTTCAAGTCCTGGCTGCTCCTCTTCTGATCCAGCTCTCTGCTATGACCTGGGAAAGCAGTAGAAGATGGCCCAGGTCCTTAGTCCCCTGCATCCACGTGGGAGACCTAGAGGAGGCTCCTGGCTCCTGGCTTCAGATTGGTGCAGCTCCAGCCGTTGCAGCCAACTGGGGAATGAACCAGTGGATGGAAGACCTTTCCTCCCCCACCTCTGTAACTCTTTCAAATAAATAAAATAAATCTTAAAAAAATTATTTGAAAAAAAATTTCATTGTAACAAATTATTAATATCATCTAGCATCATTGCTTGTGTGTGTGTGCTTTTAAGGAACTACTAAATATGCCTAAATAAAGAAATTGAGTCATGGAACTGTTTAGAATATATAACATTGTAAAAATATTTCATGTTGTCTTTAAAGGTACTCTAGAAAATATTAACATTGAGTACATCCTTATTCAGAGAGAATTTTAAAAATGACTTTCATAGGCTTCTTTGGATGTGCATCAATGTATCAGCAATTATGTAAATTACAGGGTAAGACATTAATAACCTTCAAGTTAAAATGCTATTCACCAAATGCATTCTTTCACCAAATAGCATTTTTCCTGAAAATTAAGACCATTTGTTTTGATAGCGAACTTGCTTCTATAGAACACAGTAAATTATTTGCTGGTTATAGTCAAATAGAAAATAATTTGGGACTGTTCAAATATTAGACCGTCTCAAGGGTGACGTATGATTGGAGAGCACAGCTGCTGACTAAATTACACCAGATTGTTAGAGCACGCATCAGTCCAGCTGAATGTGCCAGTGTGCAAAGCACGGGTCTGTCATTAATAATTCAGCAGGCCTTAGATGCAGCCTGTGGCGCACAGTCCTATCTAAATGCACTTATGACAGATAGCTATTTTGGAGAAACTTCTCAATAGTAGCAAATTTCTGGCTAATAACTCCCCAGATACCTGTATAAAAGGACCCTCTGTTTTCTGCATTAAGCAGACCACGTCTGATCATGTGTCTTAGGTGCAGCCTCGTTTTCTAACCCTGATTGCACTTTTCAGGCACTGGGCCCACCTGCTGTTTGTCAAGCTTCCCAAGCACACTTCTAGCTCTCTGTCTTTATTCTCTCTCTTTGGAGTGCTCTTTTTCCAGATATTCACATGGTTCCTTCCTTTTGGTTTGTTTGGGTCTGTGCTCAACTGTCAACCTTCCTGCTATGCCTCCCCTGACACCTGTACTTATTGAGTACCCTTCCTCATTCCAAAAAATTCCCTAGCCCTTTAACTGTATTCGTTAGCACATACCATATTACTTATTTCATATTCCTTTGTCCTTTATCAACTGTTTCATTGGGACTGCAAGCTTCAGTAGATAATGGTATGTTTTGCTTACTGCTGAAACCCCAGCTTGGAGTCCTGGGCCCTTAGAAGATAATTATTCCACATTTATTAAATGCATGCATCAGGGAATGAATGGACAATTGTGTGGATGAATGAATGTTAAAATAAAAAGCTGTTACTCACTATATGCCAGATCGTAAGTTGAGAGTAGATGTAAAAAAAGTAATTAATCTAAAGAAGTCTGGGAGCTGGGCACCTGTATAATAAATTCAAACTGTGTTTAATGCTATCTTTGAAATATGAATGTATTGTTTAATATCGATACCTGAGAGTTATTATCACAGTACTCAGTGTTTGGAGGAAATCTTTATTCTTTGTGGTACTTTGTCTCTCTTGGACCTGTGACCTGGATCTGATACTCCCTGACGGTTCCTCTCTCTAGACCTTGACTCTGGGTTGCAATCATCCTCTTTCCCTCCAAACCAGTCCCAAACAGTAATAAAATATAATAACAGTGCCTAAAAAGAAAAAAAAAATGTGTAGAATTTGCATTTTAACAAATGGCTCTCACAAGTCAAAAATATATTTCTGGTGAGTGAAGTTTTGATTGGGAATTGTAGGTATTTGTGACTGGAGAGAAAAGCCCAGCAAAGACTGCCCTGGGGCTCATGTCAGCTCTACTTAGCCTGAGGCTGCTTTTATGAGGATGGTGAATGTAGAGTTCCAACATTCACAAATGCAGGAACATCCTCCCTCAGAAGCCCACCTCTGCTCATTCCTGTGGAATGCTGTTAGCTCTCTGAGCAGCAGACGTCAAGGTGTGATTGAGCGTGCAAAGATTATGTCAGGCAAAATACACACCTAGGAGAAATTACAGTGGAAGCTCATCGAGGTTGGGAAAGCAGTCAGAGTATAAAGCAAAACTGACCTCACATGGAAAAAAGAGGAAAAGAGGTTGGGTGGAGAGTTCTTGTTGCCTTAGAAGGATTTTCAGAATCCTTGAGGAGTCCTCCGACCAAAGTCAGCAGGAGTCTGCCCAGATGACTTGAACGCTCTGCCTTGTGGTGGGCACCTGCGCACTGTGGAGGGCAGGGCCTCTCTGACAGGCACCGTGACCCTGCTCTCTGCAGCTAGAGATCCAACCACTGTGCTCAGCAACGCAAATCCTCATCCTGTGAAATTGTCCATGTGTTTCTGTCTCTTATGAACTCAGCATTTGTTTAGGCTAGGATCAAGTCTGGCTCATATTTGTGAATGTAGAATTTAGTCCATGCTAGATTAAATGCATTCTAAATGAATAATTTATAGTCACTAAGATATATCTCTTCATCTGTGTTTCATTTTGTCCCAAGGAGCCTCATTATATGTGTGTGCTCACACACACACACACACACGTGTAGTATAGTGGGGAGGTTGAGAATACAGACTCAAATCAGAGATGCAGTGTTCTCTTTTTCTTAGAAATCTTGAGCAAGTTTCTTATTTCATTTCTCACCTTTAAAACTGAGTTAATTATAATTTTTAATTAAATACTAGCTGTATTAACTTAAAAAAAATCAATTCATTGCCATAGCAACAACACAATACACCTAGTCTCATTATCTAGTGTAAAGGAAAACGAGAGCAGCTATAATGATAGAAACACACTGGCCACACAGAGATGCCATTGAGAAAATAAGACTGATGCTGGACTGATGGGAGTCCTTGCTTTCCAGGTACATGGTTCTACCTGGAAATTGTATCTTAAACATCACAACGAGCTCATCACAAATGTTAGCAAGCTTGTATTTGAAAGAATTCATCCCTCATCTTTGGTTTAGATAATTGAGGACAGCACATGCGTTTGCCATTGTTTTTGTAACCCAGCCTTCTAAGAAGTTGATCCTTTACTTGCTGGTCACTCTTTGGACCCTCTGTTCCTCTCCACTGTCACCGAGTACTGGCTTGATCTCAGTATTGACTTATGTTTTTAAGATCTTGCTGCCTTGCAACCTTAATAATCTTGAAATACAAACATAAACCATCTGGCATCTATTCTTTTAGAATGCTACTTGCAAATGTCAGTTTCCTTGCTGGCCCACGATTCCCATTGTTATCTACCTTTCATACTAACTCATAAAATTTACTATGCTATCTTTATGACTTGTTGACTGATAGTCACTAATATTTACCTAGCTTCATTTGCTTATATAGTTTTCAAATTAAGTAAATGATATAAAGTATTAAAGATAAAAACACTAAAAATCTATGAATTATTAAAAATATATTTTGAAAATATGTCCCTATAAAGATATTTTCTTTTTCTAAATAAATTTGCATATATTGCTATAATTTTATTCACCCTTTATTAAACTAGATAGCTATAGCCTGATAATTAAGTAAACACTTATTTTGCAAGTTTCTTCTAAATTATTATTATGTTAGAAAATGCTATAAGGATAGCAGAACAACGGGAGTATGGTATTTGAAGATGAATACAGATCACTGGGGAGCTTAAAAGTTCTTATTCCATCATAAATTTTCATCCTGACATGAAAATATAAAATTTATGTAATATTCTGCAGTACTCAAATTTTTCTTGTGAAATGATGATTGCTAAATTTGATGTTCTTTCTTCATCACAACCTCTTAAATTGGTTTCTGTGCATTAGGGCTTTTTTGGGTACAAGTTAGAACTAGATTAAACAGATTTTTTTTGTTTTGGAAACATAAATTTGTTATCTCCATTATAAAATATAATATTGCATTAAATCACTGTGTTACAATTGTAAAGCAGGTAACAACCAGCCTCATAAATGTACATGTCTGGTATGCAAGTACAATGTGAAGGTTCAGTTTAGTGTGATGTTAGTTGGATACTTAACATTTTTCACCAAAAAGAATGAACATATTAGTGTACAGAAAGTATAAACTGAAAATTATTGTAATAATGTTTTAATGTTTCCACCTATAATAGATAAATAATAAATTAAATATTGATTATGCCTTATTTCAACCAATATAGAAATGGATCAGAGATACTAAAATTGAAATAGCCAAGCCAACCCTTAGTAAAAGAATGTAGAAAATTGAGAGACATTTTCAGATTCTGGAAATGTCTATAAACTGAAGATTAAAAGGAACATAAAGGAGCAAAGTTATATGTAAATGAAGCTGAAAGTCATCTCAGAACAACAGCATCAAAAAAAAAAGGAAGAATTAAGTCAATCAGTGAGAACAGTGCTTTGATGACACAAATTTCATTTGAAAGTAAGACAAAACTGGACAGCTTTTTTTGCATTCTTCACTAACTGACTTTTCTCTGTATATTTTCATCAAAGCAATTTATCCCAATTTAATCGGTAAAGATAAGCTCACATATCCTACAGGAAGTTATGTTGATGAATTAAAGTATTACATAAAATGCGAGTGCTGAAAGTCATTCTTATCTACAGGGAAATATAAGTCCACTGGCATTTGCAGAAGAATTAGCACTGAATTACTCGTCAACGGAACAAAACCAGATTTTAGGACTGAGACAATGTTGGTGAAGATAAACAATAGCCTCAAAAATAATAAATGGTGGTATTTGCTTAACTTTAGAGGATATATTTTATTTTCATTAACTTTCATAGGGTTTCTTTTCCTCAGTTTATTAAATTACAAAAAAAATATGAAGGCTTGAAAAGGTGCGTTCTTCACAGCGCTTTTATCCCAGTCCTCAAAGGCAGTTGATACTAGCTTCTGTTGTGCCCTTATGCTTTGTACGCTGTGTGCATGCAAAGTTGTGTTCTCTCATCTGGATAGATTTGTGCCTCTTCTCAAAGTGGTCTGGACCAGAACTGTCCGAGCAAGGTATTTCTACAAGACCACCCCGCCCCAGTCTTCAGTTTAACTACATTTGTTTTCTCATCATTCAGATTCAGCTGTACAATATCATGATGTAGATTTCATCAGTGAAAGTGATGATGGAGAGTTGGGCGTTCCTAACAGAGGATGAAGTGGCACAAAGTGCAGATCTCCACTGTGGTTAGCGTTTCATATTTACCCCTCCTCTGTTCTATATTTACTGCTACTTCCGCCATCCTTCCAGCTTGGTTGTGGCCATCAGTGATCCATCTACTGTACCACCATTCTGGGAAATGCTTCTAATTCTTTCCCATGCCATAGCTTCTCTTAATTAGGTATCAAATACTCGCATTCCTTCATTCATTCCTTGTTTTGTATAATCTCCAGTTGTGTTATGTTGAAAGGTACATGGGTGATTTGTTTCGTGTGTTCCTGTAATCTTGTCAATTCCAAATTTCTTTCACTTTGTGTAATTAGCTTTAACTTGGTATAGAAGCCTAGGTAGAAGAACTTTTTATAAGTTTTAGGATATTTGAGCATCAAGATTTTCTATAAAGAAATTAACTATGTATCATTATTTGACATCTTTCTTTTTAACCCCTTTGTACGCTCAGGATCTTTTTGCTCAGAATTTGGAAATTAAAAATGACACAAATTGGGTTATATGTGTGTATGGGTATGTGTCTTTTTATCCATGGTGTTGTGTACTTAACAGGCCATAACAATTTGGAAAGTCAAAGCTTTTAATTTTGTAATTTTTACTTTAAATTATTTCATTGACCCTA
This sequence comes from Oryctolagus cuniculus, assembly GCF_051225735.1. Taxonomy (NCBI): domain Eukaryota; kingdom Metazoa; phylum Chordata; class Mammalia; order Lagomorpha; family Leporidae; genus Oryctolagus; species Oryctolagus cuniculus. The sequence continues at coordinate 9,680,229 of NC_142874.1, read as the reverse complement.
TGAGCCATCCCATTTTATTTCTTCTGCCTTCCTAGAAGTTAGATTTTTAAGGCTTAAACTCTAATAGAGACTGTAATTTACTTTTTAATTATCTCCTACTCTTCAAGCCTGATTTGTTAATCCAGTTTTTGGAACCCACTTTAGTTTATTCATTGATAATTATTTCAATTTCTGTGTCCCATTTTATTATTTCATATTGATTTCCAGGAGCTTTTTCTCTGCTCTCTGATACTTTTTAAAGAATATCTGTTTGTGTGATTTATTTTTTTGTTGCATAAAATTGTCTTCTTTTATTCTCAGGAGGATATTAAGATTATCATCTCAGTTTTATTTTCCCTGAAAAATCAGTTCCACCAGGTTCCTTTTTGAAGGACTTTTCTTATCTGCATCTTCTAGGCTGGATACTTTTCATGAATGTTTAAATTTCCTTGATTTTTTAGGTAGTGACTAAAGAATGTGTTCCGTGGATGGGAGAGTCCTTTGCTGCAATGGAAATGTATTTTATGTTTTGAAATTCACAAGAGCGTTGATATCTTTAGTTATTCTCTGCCCACTCACCAGGAGGGTAAACAGTGGCTTGCTAATATTCCCTTAGTCTACTTTAGGAGGATCTTTGCAGGATCTTGGCATTTCGCCCTCCATATGGCCCTGGACTCCTGTTTGTGGTAAAATACACAAGATCTCTTCTGTGCCTGGCATCTGCACCCAAGCAGCTCACTGTTTTACATTCAGGGAAGGTAAGCCTACAGATGGCTTTTGCTATTGATGGTAGCAAAGGCATCTGGAAATCAACAAAGCAGCTTTAATTCAACCCTTATTTTGGCCTCCTTCTCAATTCAAGTGGTACCAGACTGCTGCCAGCCCCTGGGCCTTCTAAGGAGATTATGAAACCATTGGGGTCTTTAGCACTCTCTACCACTGCTGGCTTAACATTTGATTTCCTCACATCTTTTCAGTTAGGTACAATTCAATGCTTCTGTTATTTGTACATCTTCCAGAAAGTGTTGTATTTCTTTCATCCTCTTGATTTATGTCTTAAGAAGAGGAAGAAAATGAATAAATGTGGTTAGAATCTATCCAGTCCACAATCCTTTCAATTTATTTTTTGGCTAATTATATGTTGAGTCCAGTAAATTATTTCTTGTTAAAAATATACTAACCACAATATACTTAAATTATTATACATAGGATAAACATTATGGAAGTGTTAAAATCATGTTTCTAAAAATTTAACAATAACATATTCATGAAATAAAAAGTCAAGAAAATATAGAGCAAAAACTGTACTCTATGAAGTTAAATAATAGGAAGCCGTTGTCCTGATGCTGTCTTAGAACTTCGAGTTCCTGCGTAATGAGCTACAAGCTAACTTGGTGTGTTAATGAACCGAAACTCAACTGAGGAGTGTGTTTGCATAATATAGAATCACAAGCAGCTGAGCTTCAAGCTGTCACAGACTGCCAACTGATCCGACCTCATTCGAATGTCCAGATAAGGCCAAAGCCTAGTTGGAACCCGAAGAGCTATTTCTTTACTTTGTCTCCTTGTGACCTCTACACACTCACTCCCATGTTGCAGAACATGCTCTCTGAGCTGCTTCTGGTATTCGGTGCTACCCAGCTAATGAGTCTTCCTTTGCTCAGATAAACCTGTTACATTTATTATTTATTGTGTGAGAAGTTTTCGTGTTAACAATTCAAAATTTAGTAAACCATTAAGTCTAAGAAATGGCTGGCTGGGGAGATTTTAGGCCAATCTTAAATTTCATGTCTTGCTTATGTATTTTCTTAGTGGTTTATCTAACAAGCAGTATACTCTTTTTGTTTTTTAAGTTTTTATTTATTAATTTGAGAGGTAGAGTTATAGACAGTGAGAGGAAGAGACAGAGAAAGGTCTTCCTTCCACTGGTTCACTCCCCAAATGGCTGCAACAGTCGGAGCTGCACAGATCCAAAGCCAGGAGCCAGGTGCTTCTTCCTGGTCTCCCACGCATGTGCAGGGGCCCAAGTGCTTGGGCCATCTTCTACTGCTTTCCTAGACCATAGCAGAGAGCTGGATCGGAAAAGGAGCAGCCAGGACTAGAACCAGTGTGCATATGGGATGCCGGTGCCACAGGCGGAGGATTAACCTACTGCGCCATGGCGCCAGCCCCTTCAAGCAGTATACTTTGCATATTTAGAATTAAACTGTACTTTTATGTTTTTTCTGCAGTTTTAATAGTCATTAAATAATTGGTTTACTATTGGCTTAGAACTAAGTATAGCGCCAAAATAACCTAAGGAAAGAACAGAATTTTTGATATTACAATAAGCAAGTCACCATAGAGGGAATAAATACTGTGATTTCACAGCACTAAGTTATATTCATTTAAAATAGCTGCAGTGAAAATTATTTCCTTCCAACAAATGGTGTGCTGATACTGCTGCTGTTTTACTCAAAACCCTTTGCAACTTCCATCTGTCTTGGTGTTCTCTCTTGAAACGTGAAAGCTAAAAATTTCATTTCTAGACAGCCATCCAACTAAAACTCAGGCCCTGACTTTAGTTTTTACCAATTAGTTTCATCTAATTGAGGCTTGAAGATGGAAGCATACATGTTGCATAGTGTACTGCTGGTGATAGGACACTGTGAAATCACTTTGGCGAAGATTTATTTATAACTAATCAAAATGAAAGTCTGATAGTTCTTGGGAATAAGCACTTTTCTGCTTTATACAAAGAGGAAAGAAACTCTAGTACACTTGGCGAGAATAAGGATTTCACTGTAATAATTTATTTGAGATATTATCTGTTTTATTCCCATATTTTCTGTATCTTACAATTTCTGTGACTCTATTACGATAGTCTCTTTCTATTCTGTGTGATCATATTTTCTGTCATGTACCTGAGGTCAGCTATAAACATTTCTTGCAATTCCACATCCAGTAATCTCCTCATCTGCCTTCGGGTCATTGTGACCAACTGCCTTTACTCTTGCAAATTGTTCACAATTCCTTTGTTTTAATATTGGGTACTTTTGTATTGTACACTAGGCACTGAGATACTGTGTTGTGTCTACAATGGAATCTGTCCTATTCCTCTAAAGTCTCAAACTAAAAACTGTCATCCTTGTGTGCAATAGTGCTTGCCATCCCTCTAGGAAACCTGGATTGATTCCTGGCTCCTGGCTTCAGCCTGGCACAGTTTCTGGTGTTGCAGGGATGCGGGGAAGGAGCCAGTGGACGGAAAATCAATCTCTCTCTTCCCCCACTCCCTCTCTTTCTCTCCCTGCCTCCCTTCCTCCCTTCCTCCCTTTCCCGCCTCTTTTTCTCTCCCTTTCTAAAACAGAGTATGAGGACCTGTGTTTCCTCTCTAGTTATATATGGGCGATAGAAGGAAGTAGATAATGACTGTAGTGATAATCTTAAAATATTCAAGTTACATAAGCAATGAGAAAATTAGGAAAAGGTGGAAAAGATGGAAGGAGAAAAGTAGTAAGAGAATCAATGACTTAAGTATCTGGAGGAATGATTTGTACAACATGGTGAAGAGGGACGTTCTGAGATGTTGTAGGCCTTCCAATTCCGTTATTTGGTTATTGGCACAATTTCTGATGAGCTTTAGCAGAGAAAGGGAGCTAGCAGGAAGGAGAGACCACTAGATGTTTGGCCAAAGTAAAGCTGAGATTTTGGAAAAATTTTGAAACAATCTAAAGTGCAACAGATGTTATAGAACTGGATGTTGCAAACCAGATAGGCTCATCTTTACATATGTGGTAGAGTTAACAGAAATGTGTAGATTTTTTTTATGACAGGGTAGAGCAAAGAATGACTTGAGTTTAAAGGAAACAGATTTTGTTTTTAAATATAAAAGTATGGGGAAAATGGTCTAAGCTGGAAAACACTGATCCCCTAGTCAGAGTCTAAGGTAAATAAAATGCATGTGTGTGCATATCACACACACACAACTTTTAGCTTTAAACGTATGCATGAAAATTGATTGTTGTAGAGTCTAGTTAAGCTCAGAAAACAGAGGACATATCTGTAGAAGAATTTCAAAGTGAAGAGTTTATTCCTATTGAGCAGGGCTGTTAGAGAGTGCATTGTAAAGGATACTTGAGAGGTGAAGAGTAAGGGACTGCATACAAAGGAAAACGTAACACCTAGACAGTATGCCAGATGATTAGTACAGTTTGGTTCTTGTCCTATCTTAGGTGATTATATGCAAATAAGCTGATTTAATGTTCTATACAATGAATATCTCCAAGTACAGTATAAATGAATATTACAAATTGACTCAATAAAAAAAAAGTTTATCATTGGAGGTAGATATCCAAAAACCTTTACTACTCACCACAGTTATGTGAGTTAGGCATTGTGGAAACTCCTATATTAAGGCTTAAGGAGGTTAAACAACTTGCTCAGGTTCAACCCCCCAGTAAATGCCAGAACAGAGGTTTGAATCCAGGCAGTGTGCCTCCACCCTTCAACACCCTGTGTCCCTGAGGAGGAATGTGATTTTAGAAATATTCTTCTAAAATCAAAGAATTAAGGAAATTGATTACTGAATTTTAACACCTGTTTGGGGGGAGGGGGTCAAGCTGGAATCAGTTAAGTCTATGACTATTTTTTGAGTTTGGGTGGTAGCAGATGGTCTGATCAAGCACATGGACTCCTCGATTATACTTCGTTGTCACCTGGTAGATTTTTAACCTCTCTGGGATTCAGTTTTCTTATATAAAAATAATGAAGAAGGGGTAAGTTTGATTTTTTTAGGTTCGTTGTTAGTATTACATTGTTTACTATATATGGTACACAATAAATGGACATGTGTTAGCCATTATTATAAAATACTGCTTATAATGATGGGTATTTGTGTTGTGCCAAAGCCGGGGGCTCAGAACTCAATGTAGGTCTCCTATGTGAGTGTCAGGAACACAGTACTTGTTGTCACCTGCTACCTCCCAAGGTGTGCATTAGCAGGACACCAACATCCGAAGCAGAGCTGGTCTCCAACCCGGGCAGATTGACCTGAACAGCAGTCTAACTGCTGCACCAAACACTTGCCCTGTATTTCTCATTCTACGAGTACAAGAACAGGCAGGAAACTTTTTGTATTCGACAAGAAATTACACTGGACTTCACTGTCAAAAAGATTCGTTGTCCCAAGGTGTGGAAGGCTACCATTTTTGAATTAAGGTTTATCCATCTTAACTGGAAAACCATAAAGATGAGTTCCTTTAAAACACCACTCCTTCATTAGGAAGAAATGAACTACGTTGATAGTCTTCTTGTACTTGAAGTTGGAAGCACTTTTAGATGGTAGGATAGTGTCATCTAGTGAGAGTTTTAGGAGAGAAAATTCACAAATTAACATGCCTAACACTCAAATTGCAGAACTTGAATTCTTTTAATTTAAAACAACAAAATTATCATTCAAGTGCTTACCAATGAGGGTGGGTGTTTCAGATGAATTCATTGTAATCAAAAGATGAGCATTCACAAGTCAAGAAGCGCTTTAAGTAACACCTTAGCACACAGATGGGCTATTGTGTAGTCTCCATGATACTTTGAAAATTTCATATTGAAATAGGTTTATTCATTTGTGCTTGGGAGGTATGGCATATGGTTTATATGTTTTATATTGCTGTCTGTGGTCTTCCATTTCCTTCTGAAGGTACAAATACTAAGTGCTGTGAAAGTTAAGTGATGAGTCTCCTTCAGTTTAAGTTCCCTTGATTGCATGCTGACAGAGCAGGACTCTATTGGAATACTACAAGAAACACATATGTGATCGTGGGGAGAAGTGGCCTTCTCCACTTTGGAGGGGTGGCAGGTTTTGCAGATGGACGCTCCAAGTTTTACTTCTCCAGTTTAAAATAAAAAGGCAACAGAACTTGCCTCTGTACTCAGTTTAAGCATAAGGGCCTTAACCGTAGCAATGGCTGGCATTCACAGTATTCTCTGAGATTCCCACCCAACATGCAAGGACTATCAATATATTTTCCAGAAAAGACTTTGAGAAAAAATGATGACAGAGAATTCTCGTAATTTTTGAAATTCACACAGTGATTATACATTTTTATTTCCTTATATGAGAGCAAGAAATGAAGGAAGGAAGGAAGGAAAGGGAAGGAAAGGAAGGAAGGAGAGGAAGGAAGGAAAGGAAGGAAGGAAGCTCCCGTATCCTCTGTTTTACTTCCCAAATACAATGGTCAAGGCCAGCCTAGGCTGAAGTCAGAAGACAGGAACTCAGTCCATGTCTACCATGTGGATGGCACAGACCCAACCATTTGAGGCGTCAGCACTGTCTTGCAGAGTCTGCATTAGCAGGAAGCTGGAGTCAGGAGCTGAAGCCTGGGATAGAACCCATGCATTCTGATGTGAGATGGGGGTTTTCCAAGCACTGTCTGCCTCTCTAGGTCAAGCATCTACCTGTTCGTTACCCAGCTACTGAAAGCTGGACAGGCAAAGGGCTATTGTGAGCAGTCAGTAAAGGAGGCTCACATGAAGGTACAAGCAGATTGTGTATTTCTTTCATATGTATTATAATGATGGGTATTTGTGTTGTGCCAAAGCCGGGGGCTCAGAACTCAATGTAGGTCTCCTATGTGAGTGTCAGGAACACAGTACTTGTCGTCCCCTGTTTCCTCCCAAGGTGTGCATTAGCAGGACACCAACATCCGAAGCAGAGCTGGTCTCCAAACCGGGCAGTTTGACCTGAACAGCATTCTAACTGCTGCACCAAACCCTTGCCCTGTATTTCTCATTCTACGAGTTTGTATTTCTTTCATATGCCAACAATAACATGATAACCCCTTCTGTGTTAAGGGTGAGAGAGGATCCCCCAGGGAAAACACCATTTTGAGATGTTACCATTACTACATTGTCTTACTTGATAACTGGGTTATCATTATGACCTCTATTCTTTGTCTAGATGAGAATTCCAAATATTTACTGAATATTAGAATGCTATTATAAAAATCTTTGACTCTAAAATAAGATGATCACCAAAGCCTGAAACACATCCATTAATGAATAATTCAGCTGGACTTATTAATGAGGTCAATAAATACCATGTTACTTAGACTTAAGAAAATTTGATTTTAAATGAATTTAAAACTGTATATTCAAGATTTATTAAAATTAATTGGCTTCCTAATCTGGATATTTAGCTAAGATTGAATTAGTAAATTTTAATTCTTAGTTGGAAATTTTAGGTGGTTTTAATTTTTTAATAAAACTTGAATACACTATTTTCAACTTAGAATTAATTAGCATTTGTTATTTGTGGGCATCTGTATATAATTTATAATTTCAGTGTAATTGAGATTATCCCTAATATGTACATATTTTCTCATTTTCCATGACAATAATTTAATTTTCTCATGATTACAGAATCAATTTTTAAAAATAACCTGCAGAGGGCCTGCACCATCGTCACAGTTACATAAATCATTCACACTGTGTGTTCCACCCCTCCTTGTTGGGAACACCACAATCCCGAGACTCCCACACCTCTTCTCATCAGAAGGCACTTCTTGTGTTTCTGGGCATTACCCCTCCCATCCCTGCGGGACACTGTGCAGCCCTGTCGTTCATTCACACACCCTCTTTGCCGTGCCTGTCTTCTCTGAACCTTCTCACTTTCCTGTCCCACTGGCTGCTCCCCTTGAAGCTCACGTGCTCTGTGACCATTTTGTCTCTGCATTCCACACACACTTTACCTGGAGATGTGGTAGATCTCCTCTGGCTTCACACCGATAACTCTAGGTGATTTTCTAATTCTGATCTTTACTGGCCTAACTCTTGATGCTTTTAATATCCACAAATGATATCATACAGTGGCGGGACAGCTCCTCTCCCTCAGTGATATTTTCCTCCACTGCTTCAGTCACGTGTACCTAAGGTCACACCTACATATCATTGTTACCAATAACTGCAGCTTCTCTGGAATATGGTCTTAGTTAACTGCCCTCCACCCATCAATCTCCTCCTGTTTAAGTTATAACCTCTGTCACCCAGGTTTATTAAGCCAACTAAGATGTCCAGTTCATAGATCCTACTACTCTTGCACATATTTCCTCCTCTGTGTAACCTCAACTACCTTCATTACTGTCATTAGACGCTACTGGCCATATGTACTATCATTCCGTTTCAAAGATCTGTCCATGGGCCTATAGTACTCTTGGCCTTTTTTCTATTTATCCTGTTAATTTGGCAGAACTCCAGCCTGTTCTTATCTAAAAATTTCACCCACCATATGCCTGCCAAGCAGTCTCACCACATTAACCGTAATATTCTACATGGCCATTTTACTCCTTCTCTTTTTTGAATATGCAGTATTGGATTTTAATTCAGCATTTATCTTGTTGCTTATTTCAATTAGAAGATAAAATATAAAAGTAGAGGACATCTATAGGCTCTTAGAACTGAATCTGAGACCCATTTCTTTTCTTCCTCTTATATAAGATGACTTTATCCACATTCTAATGAAATTCAACCTTCTCTTATCCAAGGCCATCATTCCAGTAATTTTCTACTAAATCATTGTCTTGAGCATGAAATTACTGTATAATAGATCTCAACCTAAAATAATAGAGAGAACCTGCTTTTCTTTTTAGCTACCCAGTTTCTTTTCATTATTTACAGAAATCTTCATAATGAGGTACTCCATGCTTGCCATCTAATTTATTTTCTTCTATTCTAGTCTGTTCAGTTGTTCATCCTTATCACTCCATTTCAGGATCTTTTCTCTAAGTTGCCATCGACTTTTTCTTCATTCCCGAAATGGGATATAGTTGATCATTCCCTTCCTTATCTTTCAAGCTAAGGATCCAACATTTTCAGTTTTCCTCCTGCTAAAAGGGAATATTTTTCTCTAACATTATTCCTCATTGTCATAATAAACTACTGAGACATTGGTTCATTCTGTTTTTTTTTTCCACCCAATGGATAATGTAATTCGTCATTAGGTACTTTGAATACTAGCAATCTCCAAACATGCACCTTTATTCTTCTCCCCTCTTCCCTAAATCCATCTGCCAATTTCAGCTTCTCCATTTGAATGCCAGTAGTCATTCCAAATATAAAGGGACTAAAACTCATTTCCCTGTCCCTAATCTCTTCTTCCAGATCCATTGTATATCACAATGTAGTAATTTGATTTTTTCCAATTGGTAAGGCCCTGAATCTTCAAGTTTCTCTGGACTCTCCTTGTCCACAAGAGTAGATCAACAATTCATATATGGCTCTAATTTCAAGTTCTATGATGAATTCAAGTAATTCTTATCATTTGTGTGCTAACTTCCTAATTCAGCTCACATCTACTTTGTATTAATTTCCTGTGCTGACATAAAAATCAAGAAAGTAATTTGATTTTCAATGTTCACAAAAAATATCTAAGAATAAATTTAGCCAAAGAAGTGAAATATCCCTACAACGAAAATTATTATTGGTGAAATAAATTGAAGAGGGCACTAAGAAATCATCAGCATCCCCTGTTGATGAATTGGAAGAATCAATATCATTAAAATAGACATACTACCCAAAGTGATTCACAGATTCATGGAATCTCTAATCCCAATGACATCTTTCACTGAATTTGAAATACACTAGTAAAATTTTTATGGAACCACAAAAGACCCTGAATAGCCAAAGCAATCTTGAGCTGTCATAACAAATACCATAAATCCACCAGTTTTAAACAACAGCTGGCATCCCATATGGGTATCAGTTCTGGTCCTGGCTGCTCCTCTTCCAATCCAGCTCACTGCTATGGCCTGGGAAAGCAGTAGAGGATGGCCTAAGTGATTGGGTCCTTGCACTCACTTCTGGGAGACCCGGAAGAAGCTCCTTGCTCTTGGTTTCAAATCGGCCTGCTCCAGCCTTTGCAATCATTTGGGGAATGAACCAGCAGATGGAGCACATTTTCCTCTGTCTCTCCCTCTCTGTAACTCTACCTCTCAAATAAATAAAACCTTTAAAAATAAAAACAACTCCCCCCCCCAAAAAAAAAACACAAAAGCTTGCTACCTTTAAATTCTGGAAGTCAAAATTTCTAAAATCACAATAGCAGGCCCATCTGCCTTCTAGAGACTAGAAGGGAGAAATCCCTTCCTTGTTTTTCAGCGTATGGAAGCTGCCTGCATTTCCTGGCTTCTGACTTCTTCCACCTACAGCGTCGTCATCATGACTTCTATAAGACTTGTATCTCTGCCCTCTGTTTCCATTGTCAAATCTCCTTTTTGCATCCTGCCACTCCACCCTCCCTCTTATAAGGACACGTATGATGAATGAATGAATATGATTAGCTAGTAGAATCTGCCCATGCGGCATCCTTAATTTAACATCTTTTGCAAAATTCTTTTGCTTTACAAGGTAGCATAAAGATTTGGAGAATGATGATTTTGGTATCTTGGAGGGAGGAACATCATTTTCTCACTATACACTTTCATCTGTGGTACTACAAGAATTTCAAGTTGATCTCCCTGACTACACCCTTTGTTCTTCCTCCAACAGAGGCATGTAGGTTAGTTCTCATGGATAGGAAAACTCAATATTTAATATATTTTTAAATATTTATTTATTTGAAAAGCAGAGTGACATAGAGATGGATAGAGAAGGAGGAAGACAGAGACAAAGTGAGAGAGATTTTTCCATCCACGTGTTGAATCCCCAAATGGTTGCTAGAGCCAGGTCTGAGACCGGCCAGAGCCAGGAACTTATCTGTGTCTCCCACTTGGGTGGCAGGGGTCCAAATCTTTGAGTCATTTTCTGCTTCTATCTCAGACATAATAGCAGAATGGCACTCCAATATGGGATGCCAGGATTGCAGGCGGTGGCTTAACCTGCTGAGTTACAACACCAGTCCCTGAAGATTTTCTTTAAACTACTCCTTAGATCTAATGCTATTTTAATTGAATGCTATATTTTTCTTTTTTTTTTATTTAATAGGTAGAGTTACAGACAGTGAGAGAGAGAGACAGAGAGGAAGGTCTTCCTTCCATTGGTTCACTCCCCAAATGGCCGCTACAGCTGGTGATGCGCTGATCCTAAGCCAGGTGCTTCCTTCTGGTCTCCCAAGCGAGTGCAGGGGCCCAAGTACTTGGGCCATCCTCCATTGCCTTCCTGGGCCACAGCAGAGAGCTGGACTATAAGAGGAGTGACTGGGACTAGAACCTAGTGCCCATATGGGATGCTAGTGCCACAGGTGGAGGATTAACCAAATGAGCCATGGTGCCGGGCCCTGAATGCTGTATTTTTCAATAAAACTTGAAAGCTGATTGTATAATTGATATAGAAATGCAAAGATTAAAGAAGACACAAGATAATGGGTAAGGAATTAATACATTAGATTCTTGGGGTCAAATGCATGATAATTACTATACACAACTCTCATAATTTCTCATAATAATACAAATAGGACAGATTCTATGTTGTACATAGATACATCTCTAAATATACAAGGATACTTCCTATCCTCTCTCCCTCTCTCTTACTTCCTTCCTTCTTCCCTCTCTGTCTTTCTATTTCTAATTTAAGAGATAACAAAGTTTAGCCGGCGCCGTGGCTCAATAGGCTAATCCTCTGCCTTGCGGCGTCGGCACACCGGGTTCTAGTCCCGGTCAGGGCGCCGGATTCTGTCCCGGTTGTCCCTCTTCCAGGCCAGCTCTCTGCTGTGGCCCGGGAGTGCAGTGGAGGATGGCCCAAGTCCTTGGGCCCTGCACCCCATGGGAGACCAGGAGAAGCACCTGGCTCCTGCCATCGGATCAGCACGGTATGCCGGCCATAGCGCGCCGGCCGCGGTTGCCATTGGAGGGTGAACCAACGGCAAAAGGGAGACCTTTCTCTCTGTCTCTCTCTCTCACTGTCCACTCTGCCTGTCAAAAAAAAAAAAAAAAAAAAAAGAGAGAGAGAGATAACAAAGTTTTAATTTACATTACAGCCAAAGGCTTAATGTTCCACTAAAAATATTCAAGACATAAACAGTAAAAAAGATTATAACTCAGTATCAGTATAGACACAGATTATAAACAAAGATCAAGTGAAAAAATGTCCATTTCATTCATACACAATGAATATCCTATGTGAGTCCTGGCTGCTCCACTTCTGAATTGGCTCTCTGCTAAAGGCCTGAGAAAAGCACAAAGAAGCTCCTTGCTCCTGCCTTCTGCTTATCCCAGCTCTGGCCAGTGTAATAATCTGGGAAGTGAACCAGTGGGTGGAAGATCTCTCCTCTCCTCTCCTCTCCTCTCCTCTCCTCTCCTCTCCTCTCCTCTCCTCTCCTCTCCTCTCCTCTCCTCTCCTCTCCTCTCCTCTCCTCCCCTCCCCTCTCCTCTCCTCCCCTCCCCTCCTCCCCTCCCCTCCCCTCCTCCCCTCCTCCCCTCCCCTCCCCTCCCCTCCTCTTCCCTCCCCTCCCCTTTCCTCTCCTCTCCTCTCCTCTCCCCCCTCCCCATCTTTCTGCTTCTCTTCCCCCCCTCCATCTTTCTCTATCTCCATCTATCGCTCTCCCTCCTTCCCACTCACTCTGTAACTCTTTCACAAAATAAATAAATCTTAATCAGATCATTAAGACTATAGAATATCATTACTAACCATTGGTTTGACAAAGTTTCACAAAACTATATTTGCAGTAATACAGATACACACATAAAACAGCTTTGAAGGAAAAGAACAAGAACCAAGCAGTAAGTGTTTGGCTTAGCAAAAATGAGTATTACCACTTTAATAAAAGTATAGTAATTAAGATATTAGGGTGAAGCTATGAAATAGGTCAGTAGACTAATTAGGTGGAATAGAGTTCATGAAGATATCCACATACCTATGGAAATTTGATGCAAATTAAAGGACAAATGTTGAATTATTATGTATTGCTTGATATTGATTATGCATAATGAATAACTCCTTTAAGCCATTTGTCATTTTTTAAACAAATATAAAAGATATTTACAGAACTGGAATAGAGACAATTTCTTAAGCAGGGTATGCACACATACACACAAATGTAAACTTGAGAAACTGACTCCTCAGACTTTAGTAGTGCATGTTAATTAAATCTGTTTTTTACTTAAAGAAAACGCTTGTGTTTTATTGAAAACATATTTTATATTATTAGTAAGGCTTGATACTGGTATAGGTAATTAATACCTATGGCACTTTCTTTTTATGCCAAGTAATATGCATATGCCAAGTAATGTACATATGCCATCTTATCAGATGCCTCCAACAATGATCTACAAGTAAGCGTTATGGCTAATTTACTGTAGGGGAAATAAGATCAGAAACATGAGTCACTTGTTCAAAGTAAATAATCTGATACATATGTTATTCCAGAGTGCCTGCTCTGTTTTCTGGATGCCCTACTTACACTATGCAATGGGAAGGCACTCAGCAGCTCTGTTGGGAAAACAGCGGCAGTGTTCTCCAATGCACAGCCTTTCTGCATCGGCTAGAGATAAAAATGGAAGATACCTGCAAACACAACCCATTACAGACGCAGCTAAAATAAGACAACTGTATCTGCACAATAGGAGAACAGGCTGTGTTAAGAACAGCCTGAAACACTGTCTTTCCAGTTGATGATGTGTGCAATTTGTTGCTAGCCTTTCCTTGTATGGGAATGTATATTAGTAATGATAAGTATGATAATCTGTGGGGCTACTTAAGAGAAAGCTCTAGGAAAGAAACCCATATAAATCTGCAATTTTATAAGATTCTACAAACAATTTTTTTAAAAGATTTATTTATTTGAAAGGCAGAGAGAGACAGAGAGGTCCATCTGCTGGTTCACTCCCTCAATGACCACAACAGCTATGCTAATCCAAAGTCAAGAACCAGGAGCCTCTTCCAGGTCTCCCATGTGGGTGCAGGGGCCCAAGGACTTGGGCCATTTTCTACTGCTTCCCAGGCCACAGCAGAGAGCTGGATCAGAAGTGGAGCAGCCGGGACTTGAACCAGCACCCATACAGGATGCTGGCACTGCAGGCATTGACTTTACCCACTATGCCACAGGGCCAGCCCCATCTCATCCAAGTAAACTGTAATGACTTTATTTACTTTTTCTATAGTATTATTTTCACTTCAGCTTTAGAAATCTTTGCTAATTGTGTGAGTTTCCATGTCTAGGTAATTATATTATCTGCTCGTGGCAAAAATTTATTAGCGTCATTTACCTACAACCTATGTCAGTTGGTTTTTAAGAAAACATTCAAAAATTCTCTTAATTTACCTAATCACAATTTTTTAAAATGTTGAAAATGATTTTTTCCTTTTTGTTAATATTTCTTTGACTCCAGAGAAAAACTGTGACCATGGTCCCCATTTCTTGAAGTATTTTTCAAATTACAGATATTATTATAAATTGCATAATTTTACCTTTGACTGTGAAAGCATTTTTCGTAATGCTTGATGCATTGATTCTGGTTTTCTTCCACGTATTTCAATGTGATATATATTCTCTCTTGAAAAACAGAGAACCGTTGTGTTTTCATTATTTTCTTGCCTTATTTGTGCAGGAGTTGTAGAGAATGAAGTTTAGTTATTAAATGTTTTAAATAAGTGCAAGTATCCAACATATAAAAAGTATCAGAACAACATCCATTCATCGTAGGAATCATCTTTGTAAATTGTTTTTTCACTGATGGATGTGTAACTACCTCTATTTTTTGTTACTTGACTTTGCTGTTTCTGTTTACCATCTTCTTGCTCCTTCAGCTATGAGACACTTGAAGACACCCCATCTACTGTCTTCCCATAAGCAGTAAATACCTCTGTGCTTGCAATGTAGTAAAGGAATACATTAAAATGCCTATAATATGCATGATTTAAAAAGCAAAATCCATACATTCCTGTTTCCTTTGCTACTCTTTTAAAACTTTATTTTCTGTTATTGTTTTTATTGCATGTATTTAAGGTCCACAATTTGATTTCATACATAAATATACCCAATCAAATGTATTATGCCATCTATCACCTTATTTACCTAGTTACTATGTGTGTGAGTTTATACATGTGTGTGAGAACAGTTAGGATCTCCCCTCTTACCAAATTTCTTGGTATACAGTAGAGATGGTACCCTATAGCCATACGTGAGATCTTTAGAACAAAAGTCATCATGTGTAAGTGTACCTTCATATGCACTTAACTAATGTATTTTCTAATACCAAAAGGTATGCTTGATTACAGATTTTGTAGTGTCATAAGTGAATTGAATACAGCATCGTTTCATATTAATGTAGTTACATTTGGTATGTTTTAAGCTATATTATAATATGACCTATTTTTTAATATTCTAAACAATATTATGGTGATCCATTACATTTATTTTTTGAAAAATATCTTTGGTTGATGAAAAAAGATGTAGATTTTTAAATTAAAGCAATGGCATATTTTTCCTACATTTTACCTTTTTTTTAAAAGACAAACTAAACTATTTAAAACAAACTATTTTTTTAAAGCAAACTATTTCTGAGTAGACTTATTGCATTAATTTGATTTTTCCACAATATGTGAACACAATTAGCAGCTCATCTTTCCACTCCATTTTTAATTTATTTTTTATTTTTCCCTACAAATCTTTTATTTAAGGAATACAAACTTCATGCATTTTGTAAGTACAACTTTAGGAATATAGTGATGCTTCCTACCATGCCCTCCCTCTCACCCACTCTCTCACTCCTCCTCCTCTTCTCTTTTCTAATCCCAGTCCCATTTTCAATTAACTTTATACACAGAAGACCAGCTCTATACTAAGTAAAGAGTCCAACAATTTCCATGAAAACAAAACTGCTCCTCAACAGTCGAGATGAGGGCTGTTCAAAGTCATTGCATCTTGAAGTTAATTTCACTTTTTTTTTTTGGAAGGACCAATAATGATATATATTTTGTGAGATCTTAGACGTAGTTGTAATACAACTATTTTAGGACAGAGGTCCTGCATGGGAAGTTAGTGCACAGTGACTTGTTATTTTAACAATCAACACTCTTATGTATGATGCCAGTGATCACCTGAGGCTCTTGACATGAGCTGCCACGGCTATGGAAGACTTTTGAATCTGCAAACTCTGTCAGTATTTAGACAAATCCATAAGCAAAGTGGAAATTCTTTTCCTCCCTTCAGAGAAAAGTACCTCCTTCTTTGATGACCAGTTCTTTTCCCTGTGGTCTCACTCACAGAGGTCCTTCATGTAGGACATTTTGGCCCCAGTGTCTTGGCTTTCCAAGCCTGAAATGCTCTCGTGGGCTTTTCATCCAGACCAGAATGCATTATGTGCTGATTCTGAGGTCAGAGTGCTATTTAAAGCAATTGTCATTCCGTGAGTCTGTTGTGTAGACTGCTTCCCATGTTGGAGCATTCACTCCTTTTAATTCTATTATTACTACCAGACTCTTAATCTTATGCATATGATCACTTTAACACTTAAAAATGCTATTTTTACCACCCAGCTTAAGGGGATTTGAGGTCCCATGCCCCCCCCCCCCTTTTTTTTACAGGCAGAGTGGACAGTGAGAGAGAGAGACAGAGAGAAAGGTCTTCTTTTGCTGTTGGTTCACCCTCCAATGGCCACCGCAGCCGGCGCCCTGTGGCTGGCGCACCGCACTGATCCGAAGGAGCGAGGTCCTTCTCCTGGTCTCCCATGGGGTGCAGGGCCCAAGCACCTGGGCCATCCTCCACTGCACTCCCGGGCCACAGCAGAGAGCTGGCCTGGAAGAGGGGCAACCGGGACAGAATCCGGCGCCCCGACCGGGACTAGAACCCAGTGTGCCAGTGCCACAAGGCAGAGGATTAGCCTATTGAGCCATGGTGCCGGCCCCATGCCGTTTTTAAACTGTACTCTTAGAAGTAAGTCCCTAGGAATGTATGCAGAACTATACAGCTTTACAATTACAAACTTCATACACACTTTATAATTACAACTTTAAAAACATAGTGATCCTTCCCACCATGCCTGCCCTCCCACCCATACTCCCGCCCCTTTTCCTCCTCCTTCTCTTATTCCCACTCATTTTTTTTTTACTGAGATCTATTTTCAATTGACTTTAAACACGTATGTTTAACTCTATGTTAAGATTTCAACAAATAGTACTAAAAGACAAGAGCTGATCAAGTCATTGCTTCTTAAAGTATCAATTTCACTTCTACAGATTGTCTTTTAGGTGCTCTATTGGTTATCACAGGTCAAGGAGGACATGTGACATTTGTCTCTCTGGGACTGGCTTATTTCACTAAGTATAATGTTTTCTAGATTCATCCATTTTGTTGTAAATGACTGGATTTCTTTCTTTTTTTTTTTTTTACCACTGTGTAGTATTCTATAGTGTACATATCCCATAATTTCTTTATCCAGTCTTCAGTTGATAGGTATTTGAGTTGATTCCATGTCTTAGCTATTGTGAATTGAGCTGCAATAAACATGAGGGTGCAGATAACTCATATGCTGACTTTATTCCCCTTGGATAAATACCCAGGAGTGGGATGGCTGGGTCATACGGTAGGTCTATGTTCAGATTTCTGAGGTATCTCCATGCTGTCTTCCATAGTGGCTTTACCAGTTTACATTCCCACCACCATGCTCTCTATTTTAATTTGAAAATAAAATAGCCTATATAAATAAAGGAATCTAATTAAGTGTTAGAAGTAATTAAGTGCTAAATATACCAAAGGTGGTAAAAAAAAAAGTGAGAACACTTTTATTAAGGAAGGTAAATATTAGAACATGCATTATAGAAGAATGTTTCCAAATTAGCTCAGAATTTAGTTCATAGAAGGGAATTTGCAAACTATTAGGCTTTCATTTTTAAGTCAATATTTTAATTTTATTTGTTGATTTAAAAGTTTGTTAATCTTTGCCATCATCTTTAGGCTGATAAATAACCCGCACTCACATTATTCCTGTTAAATTTCTCATGTGAGCATTTGGGGAATTCACCAACAGATGAAAAATCTCTCTCTCCTCTCTCTGTATGTCTCTCTTTTTCAAAAATTTTTAAAAAATTTTATTTGTTATACAAGTTTCAGGTACTTGCAAAGGAAAAAATAGTGTTGATAAAATAACTATTCCACAGAGCACATTCGTCAGAATTCCACATGATAGAAAGCACTCTGAGAAGAGGAAATAATGGTTATTATGGAAAATCACAAATCATAGCAGCACAGCAAAAAGAAAATGCCACAAGAATATTATGAATGAATAAATAGAATCTTTGTTGCCATAAACAATAGAGAGAATATAATTTATCACTTCACATAGAAATATGGAAAGGGGATGAACTTATTTTTCTAGACTCTTAGGTATGCACTTTTAAATAAGTAAAAATCATAGTGCATAAATTTTACTTCCCCTCAAGATAAAAGAAATCTCACCCCTTTTCCAATAACAGAAACAGGATAAATTTTTAAAAATGATATATCTCATTGCTAAAGTTTGTTCAAGAGCTGAAAAGTATAAGCAATCTAAAAATCAGCGTTCTAGAAACCAACTGGTTTCTTTGGAGGAATAAGACCAAGGTCTGATTCCATCTCTAATGGAGGAAGGGAAAGAACCCACCATGAACAGGCACAAAGAGGAAACAATTGTACTTTCAAGGGCTTTTAATGTCCATAGATGGGTTGACATTAAATTTTAAAATTCTCAAAAGTAGCAGCAAAATAGTTCTGAACACAGGCATCTTCTCCCAATTCATGGGTTTCTTTGCAGAATAATATCAGGAGGGTTAAGACATCCCCTCTGTTGAAAGCAGTGTGTCCCTGCACACGCACCAGCTAAGCTTCCTGGGAAGGTGGGCAGGGAGCAGCCAAGTAGGAAGATGTATCTACAAGACATTAAGGACATTCTACATAGGCACGACAGTTCCCTCCAGGCTGGGGAAGGATCAAAGCCTTCAGAACTCACAGAAATTCTTTCAGGGCTTTGTAGGTGTTCACGGTGTGTACTGCAACAGCCTCCTAAAAGCTGAAGGAGAGATGTGACATGATTGTGCCAATGTCAGATTCTCAGTCCATACCAGAACCGCTGACCCCAGCTCCCACGCTCAAGTTCAGTTTTCATCATACAAATTCCAAACTTTTATTCTTTCAGAAATAAATTCAGACACAACTTAGAGCCCTTTATAAAGATGGCACTAGTATCTACAAAGCTATCAGTGCTGAAGTTTTTCTTGAAGATGGATCGCTGAGGTGGACATTTTGACTTATGGCTTGAAGGGGCAGAGAACACCCAGTTCTTAATGGGACCTATGTTGCATGTTCACTGTCAATTGACAGTCAGTGGTTTTTTCTACTTGGTCTCAAAGGAGCTATTTTCAAAGGAATCATGAACTTCTGGCTTTCATTCTGTGTATAAAGAGATTATTAGTCACCACTCCCATCCTCCAAACATGAAAAAAAGCTCGGAAAAAAAGTGGCAATCTAAAACTCTTACATCCATCAGAGAGGTGAAGTCATAGGAGAACTGTTGCCCCAGAACTAGAGAGCCAAGTTGCCAAGAGCAGATCCTGGTATCTGGAGGCAGTACCAGCAGAAAGACAACACTACCATACATGAACTGCTGCAGGCTACATGTGTTGACCCTAAGAGTTCAAAACCCCAAGGGCACCCCGCACTCAGGAGCCCTACCAGATTCTCACTGTGCAGGTCTGAGAAAAAATGTACCTTGGTGCTTCTGGGTCAGAAAGAGGAAAGGTGCCCTTAGCTGCACTGCGCCTCAATAGGAGCTACTTTACCAGAGCCTAATGACCGGAATTTTACCAAACAGCCTGACCAGCTTGGAGGCTGGAGCATCACCAGCAACGTTTAGTCAACAATGATGGATGGTTGACTCAATGAAAGTGGCTCCATACTATTCTATCACCGAGTAGCCATCCCAGTTTGCTTTAGCACACATTCCGATGTTCATACAACAAGATCTCTCAATGACACTTTTCTCAGAAAATGCCCCTGACATTGAGCAAGCACTGACTGTACTCTACTCCAGGTCCATCCAGCCTCTGACGAAGTGGGAGAGGGAAATTCCCAGCTAGGCTTACAGACAGACTGAGCCTTCATTAAACAGCACTGCAGAAAGATTTTCCTTCCTCTACACTTATGACCATTCAATGGTGTTCCTCTATAGCAAGAATTACAATAAAAATACATAGGGGAATAAATGGTGATCTCCACACGGAATCCTTTGCCTCAAGGAGTGAAGTGGCATTAGCTAATTTGCATCTTAGATAAAGCTCTCTCATGGTGATGTGGAGAATAAAGTGGCTAAACAAGAATGAGAGTGGGTAGAGCAGGAAAGAGGCTTTTGAAAGAGACGGCGAGAAGTTACTAGAGTGTAATACAAGGTAGTGGCAATGACTGTTGCTGTGCTGCGATAATTTGATTTATACACAAATGAAACATAATTCAAAAGTCTAAATTTTCTTTGTAAAATTCCCTATTGCAAAATAGGGTTTTATTGCATAACAATGCTAGAAGATATTTACACTTAGTAATTATGAACCTGTTCAGACTGTACCAAAAAAAAAAAAAAAAAAAGCTACTTTGTCAAACAGGAACATCAACATTACTTCCTGTTGCCACCTTTATTAATTCTAACACCCCTTGAAACAGAATATTAGAGAGAATCAATACATCTTTAAGATGTTCCCCTCCGAAGATTCATGGCTTTGTTTCAACACAGACTTTCTTGCTATTTTTCCTTTCTCATTTATTTCCACAAGTTCATCACAGTGCTATTGGGTTTCTCTCATAATTTTTTTTAAAGATTTATTTATTTATTTGAAAGTCAGAATTATACACAGAGGAGATGCAGAGAGAGAGAGAGAGAGGTCTTTCATCCGATGGTTCACTCCCAAGATGGCTGCAACGGCCAGAGCTGCACTGATCAAAGCTAGGAGCCAGGAGCTGCTTCTGGGTCTCCCATGCGGGTGCAGGGGCCCAAGGACTTGGGCCATCTTCTACTGCTTTCCCAGGCCATAGCAGAGAGCTGGATTAGAAGAGGAGCAGCCAGGACTGTAACTGGCACCCATATAGGATGCTGGCGCTTCAGGCCAAAGCTTTAACCTGCTTTGCCACAGTGCAGGCCCCCATAATCAATTTTTTTTAAATCTCTTTCCCTCAATACCCAGTGTAGTGATTGTCCTGTCCTCTGCCTCTGCCTGGAGCTGTAGAGTGTAAGGTGGGGCCATCCTTCTGGGACCAAGACCTCTGATTTTCTTTCTTTTTGATTCACAGATTGCTGTGTTTTAATTAATTAATTTGAGAATGTGGGGAGCAACTCGGACTAGACTAAGTTACTGGAATTAAGACTTAATCTATGTATCTGCTCTCCCACAATATGGCGCTGGGAGAGGAGTAAACAGCTTCTATGCAGCTGCCTCCAGTTCGACCAATAAACTGCAGAAGCTGCTCCTGATTGGAGGAGAGCAGCGTGCTCGGCATGTGGGTAGCAGAGTTGGGATTGGTGGAAGAGGACTATAAAGGAGGAGAGAGACATGCACCAGGAACATCCGGATAACATCTGTGCAGCCCCCGAGAGAGCCGGCCGGCGGTGTGCCGCTTCTCCGCGGAAGTGGGGAAAGTGGCAGGGGGAGCCGCCCCTCCACGGAGGTGGAAGGGACGGTAGCCAACCCGGGAAGAACCAGCAGCAAACCCGGGGAGGGCCGAGCAGACAAAAGAACAGCGCAGGGTCCTGTGTCCTTCCTCCACGAAGAGGGGGAGCGACAGAGAATTTCTCATGTAATGCAGAACAGGGTGAGAAAGAGCTGAAAACAAGCAATCATCAGTTTGTTTTCATAATGGAATTGGAAGACTGGAGAAATTTTTCCATTTCCATCAACAGTATGCCTTGTCGTCATTACCTTCAGTCGCTTCATTTTATTATATAGTGGCTTAGTCTTAGTTTCCTGATGTGCCATACGTAATTCACTAGGTGAGTCTATGTTCTCCGGTGCTCTGAACCCCGGGGTATCTGCTGTACTTACTGATGAACGTTTCTGCCCTTTTACCGTCCTATCACAAAAAAACCACCGCAGTAAACATTCTTGTAACGAAGCTGCTCTGCCCTGTGCACGTGTAGACAGGGAGGTACCAGATCAAAAGATGTGTGCTTAATTACTTCTGCAGTGTCCTAGAAGACTAGCTGTCAGAGATCAGATCGTAGCAGTATCCACTCCCAGAAGGAATGCCCCAAGCATTCCGGTTTCTCCTTGTGTACACAGAGACATGTTAACTACTTTATCACTGCTCTGCAATGGATTCACTCTGTATTTTGAGGGTTTTTTGTTTTGTTTTGATTTTTTTTTCTTCTTTAGTAATGAAGAAACCTGAGCATGCTGTCCAGCACTGACATAACTGTATGGGTGTCCTCTACAGAGAACTGGTTTTCCATTGTCTTGTTGTTTCTTTTTCCTTCCTCCCTTGTCTTTCTTCCTTTCTTTCGCTCATCTTTTGCTGTCCTTACTTTCGGGAGTTCCTTATTAAGGAAGTTTGCAAGTTGCTGATGATATGTAGTGACCTTTTCCAATCTGAAAAATATTATGTATATGAGGTCATGTAAATTATTTTATTTGTGCATGGTGAATTTATCGTTATTACCTTTTATTTCTGTATAACAATTTATAAATCATTTAATTATACTTATATACCAGTTTGTGTACACCAGAGCACAGTAATTCTTTTAAATTTTCATTTCTGATTATTTCCTCTTGAGAAGTAAGAAAAATGAGAACAGGAATCAGTTTACATAGGCAGAATTTCTTAAAGAGTATTGAAGTGTTTTTTCTTTGAATATAGAAAGGCCAAATATATATGGCACACTTTAGTTTAGAATATGATGTTTTGTTGTTACAATGGTATCCACCTGAGATTATTTTTATGATGAAACACTTCCACCCATTAATTTTTAAAAAGCGTTTGCATATTTATTTGAAATGCATGAGAGAGAGGGAGGGAGGGACTGAGGGTATGTGTGTGTGTGTGTGTGTGTGAGAGAGAGAGAGAGAGAGGGAGAGAGGGAGAGTTTTTCCATCCACCTGTTTACTCCTCAGATTCTCACAGCAGCTCGGGATGGCCAGGCCAAAACATGGATCCAGGAACTCCAGCTGGGTCTCCATCTGGTGACAGAGACTCAAGGACTGGAATCATCACCTGCCGCCTCCCAGATGCCTTAGCAGGAAGCTGGACTGAAAGTGGAGTAGCCATATGGAATGCACATATTTCAATCACCCCTCTGTGCTCAATATCCACCCAATACGTTAACTTTTGAGTAGGATTAATGTAATCCAACCTGTCCAGCAGGCGGGCAGCCACATCTTTATTAAAGAGAGGCGATCTGGCCTCTTTATACCCAATCTGGAATGAAGGAAGAGACCAGCTCTGCTTTCCCTTGTCTACTGAACACAATATTTTTTTTTTTTACTTTGTGGAATGACTAGTGTTAAGTTTTTTTCATGTCAGATAATACGTGCAATCTTGCATGGAGCAATCAACAACCCTGTTAATTTCACAAGCTAATTATAGGCTATTTGGATATCAAATAACAAATGATTCACCTGCTGCTTACAAGAGAAAAATAAGATGTGAAAGATAGCTGGAATTAACATCTTATTTCAAAATATGCTTTGGATATATGACTTAATATGGATTTCAAAGAGAGGTGGATAATGAAATCCTTTCTACGGATTCTTTTTGCAATTTGATCTATTTTACTACATTACCTATAATTTCAGGAAGAATGGACTACACTAATTCTACTCAAATCATCCTACAGCTTTCCACAGCAAAGTGGGAAAATAGCTAAAGAAAAAAAAAATTAAGGCATTATATTAATAACAACATCTCAAGTCTTACCAAAGTCTGAAAGGTAATAATAGGAATTAATGTAATTAAGATCAGTAGCCCCTCAAAATTACTCAGTTTATAATTTTGGTCAAATCTAATCAATACCTGCCTTTTTATATAAAAATAATCAGATGCACCTCCACACCACTGAAAACATTGGTGTCTGAGTTCCCATCTCGCTGCTCTCCACCCTCCATACCATCCTTGTCCTCTTCACAGAGCAATAACTGGATTGATTGCTTTGTATTTTTCCATTTAAATCAATTTATGTATGTATGTATGTCTGTATTCATTTAGAGAGATATCCTCTAAACAGTGGTTCGCTCCTCAAATGCTTTTAAATACCAGGACTTAGCCAGGCTGAGGTGAAGAGCTCATGACTTACCCAGATTTCCCATGTCGGTGTCAAGGATCAACTGTTTGAGCCACCATCCGCTGTCTCCCAGGGTGTTCGTTAGTAGGAAGCTGGAATCTGGAGTGTGGCTAGATCTTGAACGCAGGCACTCTGATATGGGTTACAGGCAACCCACATCATCCTGGGATGATGAAATCTTTATGTTATAACTAGCATATTGTTTACTAGGGTGCCTGCCTTTGCCAAAACACACATGGAACCAAACATTCAAAATCTGTACAATTTATTATAAGAAATCAGTTACTAAAATGCTTATTAACAGATAAATAGACTATGGTGTGCACACAGGACTGTAAACTGTTCAGTAATATAAAAATAAATGAATTACCAAACTATACAACAATGAAGTAATCTTTTTAACAAAGATATTTATTTGACAAGCAGAGTGACAGTGGGTGGGGAGAGACAGAGAGTGAGATTTTCCATCCACTGATTCACTCCCCAAAAGGTTGCAATGGCTGGGGCTGGTCCAAGCTGAAGCCAGGAGCCCAAAGCCCATTCTGATCTCCCACATGGGTGGCAGGGGCCCAAGTACTTGGGCTGCCCTTTGCTGCTTTCTCAGGCAGAATCAGTAGGGAGCTGAATTGGAAGCAGGGTGGTTGGGACTCGAACCAGCATTCCGATATGGAATGCCAGGGTCCTAAGTGGGACTTCATTCAGTGTACCACAACACTGGCCTCCTTATTTATTTTGTTTTTATTTTTAAAAACAAATTCATTTTAACCTTATCCAACTAAGAGAAAGAGAGTAGTGTGAAAAGATTATATTCTGATGCTTCCACTTATATGACATCCTGGAAATAGCAAAGTATGGACATGAAAAATAGATCAGTGGTTTCTAGAGGTTTTGAGAGAATAACCAGTCAAACTGGTGAAGCGCAGTGGAAACTTAGGGCTATGAAACTCTATAATGATACTCCAGTGGTGGATAATGACACTATGTATTTGTGAAAGCTTGTAAACTTCAAGTCAATTTTAAAAATCAAATAAGAAGTCAGGAGGTTCCATAATGGAAAGTAAACTGTGACAACAATCCTAACTATACTCTTCCTGTATTACACACATAGGACAACTTGAATTGAGAGGTTAAGGCAAAAGGTTGCTGATCCAAGTAACTCTGAGATGAATGGAGACTGTGTAAGTAAAGATGAAAAGACCTATAGCATTTGATAAGCATTGTAGTTTTGTTGGGAAAGTTGTTTCTCCCAGAGATACCAGCTTAAGATTCTGAAAGTACTGTGCATGTACATAGGATGACTGAACACACTAAAAACACATGGTGGATGGTCAAAGCCACCTTTCATTGTTACAACCCAAGATGACCCAGGTGACTGTAGTTAGAGGCATCCTTCCACGCGAATGGTAAGCTTAATATATATGAGGAGAGATTCAGTTAAAAATAAATGCAGGCATGTGCAAATACACAGGTCACTCTGTACTTTCTGCACCTACAAAGCAGCACAAGATTGGTGAGTATACCAGTGCTCAACCTTGATTTCTAACAGCATTCTATAGTAAGTGCAACACAGAGTCCTTTGGGAAACGGCTAGTTCTAGGACCAGGCAGATATTTTGCAAGATGAAACTAGGTCATCTCAAAGTGCCACAAAGCATTGGAAGCATCTCCCAAACTCCAACACAACAGATACCATTTGTAGGGTTGGTATTGTTCTTCCTCAAATGTTTTCTGGAATTCAATAGCAAAACAATCTGTACTTAAGTATTTAATTTTTGGAAATTTTTATTTATTTTGGTTTAAGAAATGTGATTTTATTTTGTGGTACTCTGTTACTTAGGGCATAACATTTGCACAAGGCTTTTTGGACTACAGTGAATGATTAACAACACACAATAGTGAGTCAACTCTCCAAGTATCAACCACTGGACAAATTGGACAGCTCCTCACATGCATACAGATCTACATGGAAAAGTTACTTGCTGAAGGAAACCCCTAAAGAAGAGGAAGAGAAACCCCCTAAGAAGAGAAAGGAAATCCCTAAAGAAGAGAAGAGAAGATTACGGAAATTAAGAAGTTATTAATGGAATTACTACATATACTGTTATTCATGTTATTTGTCACTCCTTCAGTATGTTATGTATCAAGAATTTGATCCAGGGGCCAGTGCTGTGGCATAAAAATATAAGCCTCTGCCTGCAGTGCTAGCATCTCATATGGGCACTGGTTCAAGTCCTGGCTGCTCCAATTCCTATCCAGCTCTCTGCTAATGCACCTGGGAAAGCAACATAAGATGGCCCAAGAGCGTGGGCCCCTGTACTAACATGGAAGTCCTGAATGAAGCTCCTGGCTCCTGGCTTCTGTCTGTCTCAGCTTTGGCTGTTGCAGCCATTTGGGGAGTGAACCCGTGGATGGAAGATTCTGTGTGTGTGTGCATGCACACACACCTCTCTGTAAGTCTACCTTTCAAATACAATAAATAAGTCTTTCAAAGGGGAATTTGATTCAGTTCACCTGTATCATCAGATTTGTTGGCATAGATGTCCTCATCATATTCTTTAGTATTCTTTTATTAAAGAAGGGACTCCTATTTCAGCCTCAATATAGGTATTTTGTTTCTTCTCTTTTGTTTTCCTTGTTTAGCCTTTGAGAAGTTTATTAACCTTATCAACATTCAGAAGTTGTCCATTTCACCTAGATTGTTTTATGAGTTGGCCATATCATTACTTATGAATATTATCTTATAATCCTTTATAATTCTGTAAGGTTGATAAAAATATTCCTGCTTTCACTTCCAAATTTACAAATTTGAGTCTTCTCTTATTCTTATAGAATCAACTAAAAACATTAGTATTTTGTTAACTTTCCATATAATTAACTTTTGGTTTCATTGCTTATTATTGCTTTTATTTTCCGTTTATTTACACTCTAAGTTTTTATGTTCCTTTGCTTCTAGCTTAGAATTTATATTTCTCAAGCTATTTCTGTTCCTTTAAGTTAAATACCTGATTATTGACTTGATATTTTTAGCTTTTAAATTTTTCTTATTTTTATTTTCTTTGGAAGGCAGAGAGAGCAAGAGGATTACCTTCCATCTGCTGGTTCACTTTCTAAGTACCTACAACAACCAGAGCTGAAACAGGCCAAAACCAGTATCTAGGAGTCTCCCACGTAGGTGGCAAGGTAGTAAGTACGTCAGCCCTCATTTGCTGCCTCTCAGGGTGTGCGTTAGCAGAAGCTGAAATGGGAGTGAAGACATGCACCTGACGTCTGAAAGGGATGCGGATGTCCCAAGTGGTATATGAGCTGCTGTCCAAGCGCTCGACACTCTTTCTGGATCTTTCCCTTGTCCACAGCTCTGAATAGTTGCATCTGAGTGTAGTTATTCCTGCATCTCACAGCTTCTACAGTGTTGTGTTTTTCATGTCATTCATTTCAAAATATTTCACATTCCAATGATTTCTTTTTGACCCGTTGTTTAAGACTATATTTACTTTCTATATATGAAGTAAGAGTTTCCTTTCCCTTTTGCTTTGTAGTTTAGTTCCATTATGAGCACATAGGTTTGTTCTGCAACTAGAATCTTTCTACATTTTTTGACTCTTGTTTTGTGGCCTACCATTATCCATCCTGGAAAATGTTTCTTGTGCTTTGGAAAAGAATGTGTATTTTGTCTTCCATAGTGGCTTTACTAGCTTACATTCCCACCAACAGTGGATTAGGGTACCTTTTACCCTACATCCTTGCCAGCATTTGTAGTTTGTTGATTTCTGTATGAGAGCCATTCTAACCGGGGTGAGGTGAAACCTCATTGTGGTTTTGATGTCCATTTCCCTGACATTGAATGATCCTGAACATTCTTTCATGTTTCTGTTGGCCATTTGGATTCCCTCCTTTGAGAAATGTCCAAGTCCTTTGCCCATATCTTGATTGGATGGTTGTGTTGTTGTTGAGCTTCTTGAGCTCTTTGTATATTCTGGTGATTAACCCTTTATCAATTGCGTGGTTTGCAAATAATTTCTCCCCGTCTGTCCATTGCCTCTTCACTTTCCTGACTCTTTTTTTTTTTTTTTTTTTTTTGCTGTCCGGAAGCTTCTCAATTTGATGTAATCCTATTTGTTAATTTTGGCTTTGACTGCCTGTGCCTCTGGGGTCTTTTCCAGGAACTCTTTGCCTATGGCCACGTCTTGCTGGCTTTCCCCAGTGCTTTCTAGTCATCTGATGGTATTGGGTCAAAGATTTCGTTCTTTAATCCATTTTGAATATATTTTTGGTTAGGGTCCTGCTTCATATTTCT
Organism: Oryctolagus cuniculus; assembly: GCF_051225735.1. Lineage (NCBI taxonomy): Eukaryota > Metazoa > Chordata > Mammalia > Lagomorpha > Leporidae > Oryctolagus > Oryctolagus cuniculus. The sequence goes on along the minus strand of NC_142874.1, from coordinate 9,651,760 downwards.
GCATGTGGAAATCCAGTTTTCCCAGAACCATTTGTTGAAGAGACTGTCCTTGCTCCAGGGATTGGTTTTTAGCTTCTTGGCCAAATGTAAGTTGGTTGTAGATGCTTGGGTTAATTTCTGTCATTTCTATTCTGTTCTATTTGTCTATCCATATGTTTTTTTTAAAGTCCAGGCTATTTTGATTATAAATGCTTTTGTAGTATGTCTTGAAATCTGGTATTGTGATGTCTCTGGCTTTGTTTCTGTTGTATAAGGATATCTTTCACTTTTAATCTGTGGTTCTTTTGTATTTAAAGTGAGTCTCTATGGGCAACAAAGAATTGGGCCCTTTTATAAAATCCATGTGCCAATTTCTGTCTTTTAGAATTTTATATTTATAAAGTAATTAGTGAAAAGAAAAAAACAACTTCTGCCATTTTGTTATTTGATGGCTATGCCAGTCATTCCTTTGTTTCTGAATCCTGCCACCACATCTCTTTTTTCGTTTAATTTTTCTGTAATTTACCATTTTGATTACTTTTTAATGTCCTTTTTCTATACATATTTGTTACTTTCTTTAAACTTTTTTATTTATTTGAAAAGCATAGAGAAAGAAAGAAAAAGAGATCTCCTATCTAGTGACTTGCTCCTCAGATGCCTGCAACAGCTGGAGCTAAGCCATGCCAGACAAGAGACAGGAACTCAGTCTGAGTCTCCTGAGTGGGTGGCAGGGACTTGAGTTCTGAAGCCCTCACTTGCTGACTCCCAGGTGCACACTGACAGGAAGCTGGAATTAGGAGCAGAGTGGGACTTGAACTCACACACTCTGATATTGGATGCAGGTGTCCCAATAGGTAGATTAAACACTATGCTATAGGCCTACCCCTAGTTATTTTCTCAAATTACAATTAATGCCTTAACTCTTTGGGAATAAAATTAGTGTCTTAAAATCTCTAAAATCTATTTTGAATTTAAATCACATTAGTTTCAACAGTGTACAAGAATTCTACTTCTATAGAGCTCCATCCCTCTCATTTTACATTGTTGCTACTACCATAACAACTTTATAGAGTATTGGATCATCAATATTTTTGGTTATTATTTTATGCATTCATTTTTAAACAATATGGGAAAAAAGAAATAAGAAGCCAAAACCATGTCATTGTTTTTGTTTCTAACTGCATTGTTTCTACAAGCAATCTGTAAGTCTTAATATGTCTTTAAGTTGGTATCTAGTGTGATTTCATTTCTACCAGAAGGAGTTCCTTTAATTTTGCTTATAGGGTTGAATTCATAGATTTGTGTATTCAGAAATGTCAGAATTTTTTTTCTTTTTTAAAAATGTTTACATTCACTTTTTTAAAATGTAGAATGACAGAGAGAGAGAGAGAGAGAGGAGGGAGAGAGAGATATTTCCACATTTGTTTACTTCCCAAATGTTTGCCCCAGCTGCTGATGCCAAGAGCCTAGAATTCCATCAGGTCTGCTGAAACCAAAGTACTTAAGACATCTCCTGCTGCTTCCAAGGGTGTACATTAGTAGGAAGTTGGATTGGAGTAAGCCAAGTGGAACCAGACAATCTGATATGGAATGCCGATGACCCAAACAGCGGCTTAACCCCACGTGCCATAGCACCTGTCCCTTCTTCATTTTTTCAAAGACAATTTTGCTGGATGTAGAATCTTTTTGATTTTTTCATTTTCAACATGGCATTCTCTTGCCTTCTAGTCTCCAGGGCTTCTGATGAAGCATGATCTGCTAAACTTATTGAGGATCCATTGTGTCACGTTGCTTCTCTGTTGCTATTTTTCATGTTCTTTCTTTGCCTTTGGCTTTTGACAGTTGGAATATAATGTTCTCAGTGTGGACCTCTTTGTATTTGTCTTTCTTAGGGTTTTTTAGAACTTGGATTCTTAGACAGTCATTCATCAAATTGGTAAGTTTTCAATCATTATTTCATTTTTTTTACTGATAGATCTCATTTTTAAAAACAATTTTAGATTTACAGAAAAATTGAACAGGCAACACAAAGAGTTCTGATACATCCTCCCTACCCAGTCTCTGTGCAAAATTACTCCTATAATTTGCATCAGACATTTATCACAATTAATATTTATAGATTTTTATAAACTAAATCCCATACTTTAAAAATTTCCTTTGTTTTTATCTAATGCCTTTTTTTTTCTTTTTGAGGTAATATTTTTAATTTACATTTAATTTACAAGGCTTATTGCTCCCCTAATTAAAGAGTTCTACAAATAAAAAGTGAAAAAGACCATATTCAGCATTAATATAGGCAAAGGCTATAATAATGAACAAATGGAAAACATTCAAACTTACTGAGATAAATTTAAAATTAGTCAGTTCATTAAAATTACTATGGTGTATAATTCTTAACAATCTGAAAAAAATTTAAAGGAAATTTTTACAAAACATTAAATTTGAAGCAAAACTGATAAATAGGCATCCTTATTTATAAAAATATTTTTAATTCCTTTCTGATAAAAATATTTTATAATTCCTCATTGTTAATAGCCTCTCTTTAAAAAAATTAAAAAACAAGGTAGCAATAAAGATTTATTTGAAAGAGTTACAGAGTGACAGGCAGAGACAGACAGAGAGATCTGTCTGCTGGTTCATTTGCCGGACGGCCACAACATCCAGGGCTGAGCCACGAACTTCATCTGCATCTCCCACCTGGATGGCAGGGGCCCAAGCACTTGGGCCATCCTCTGCTGCTTTTCAAGGCCATCAGCAGGGGTCAGGATGAGTAGCAACTGAGACACAAACTGATGCCCATAAGGGATGCTGGCATTCAGACAGCAACGTTCCCGCTGAACCGCGACACTGGACCCAGTACACTGTTTCTATGGTACTCAGCATTTGCCCCTGGTTTCTAGTTTCCAATAGCTATTTGACCATATTTAAGATAGTTGGCTTAATGTCTTTGTTTAATATATTTGAAGGCTGTGTTTGCTTCTGCAAAACACCACACTTGCTTCCTGCTTTCTCTGCATGCTTTTACTACTATAACATCTTGCTGGAAACTGAACACATTAAATAACATGATATGGTAACTTTGAGATCAGACCATTCTTCCACTTTAAGGTTTGTTTTGTATTTTGTATATTTTATTTGTTTGGTGACATTCCAAAATTATTTTTTAATCTCTGTATTTCTTGTCATTTGTGTCGTCTCTGAGGTCTCTGTGGCCAGCTATTGTTTTAGCCAACACTTCCTCATCCGCTTGGAGCTGAGAGCAAGAGGGAAAATATTTATATTGAAGACAAGGAGCAGGAGGAGTGAGAATCTTGCTCAGTGTTTTCAAGTTGGCTCTTTACTGGAGTTCCCAACTCTGCATTTGCCTTGACTTTCCACTCATGCTGGATAAATCTTAGGGTATTCAGGGAGTTTTTCTGAGCAGGCATCTTATGCTGGTCATACACATGGCTTTCTAAATTTTCCAGGTTATGTGGGCGTGTTTCAATGCTCTAGCTTTTCTAATTAACGTTCCCCGATGTTTTCTTCCCGTTTTCAACTTGTCTATTCTTTGCTTCTACACTGTTCTTTTTCCTCAGGCAGCAGAATGCTCATTTGCCTTACAATATTTTCTGTAGTTAAATTGGATCATATTTGTTTTTGCTGAATATTTTAGCTTCCTTAATTTTGGAAGATTACATGATAATGTGAAAAAGGCTATTTTTCCACATAAAAAGAGTTAGTGTTCACAGTTATATATTTTTTTTTTAATTTTTTTTTTTTATTTATTTTTTTGACAGGCAGAGTGGACAGTGAGAGAGAGAGACAGAGAGAAAGGTCTTCCTTTGCCGTTGGTTCACCCTCCAATGGCCGCCGCGGCTGGCGCGCTGCGGCCGGCGCACCGCGCTGATCCGATGGCAGGAGCCAGGAGCCAGGTGCTTTTCCTGGTCTCCCATGGGGTGCAGGGCCCAAGCACCTGGGCCATCCTCCACTGCACTCCCTGGCCACAGCAGAGAGCTGGCCTGGAAGAGGGGCAACCGGGACAGAATCCGGCGCCCTGACCGGGACTAGAACCCGGTGTGCCGGCGCCGCTAGGCGGAGGATTAGCCTAGTGAGCCGCGGCGCCGGCCACAGTTATATTTAGTTGATGTAAACTTGGGATATACATGACATAAACTTAGTTTTCATAATAAAGTTTCATCTGATGATATTTGATATGTATGTTAGAGAACAAACAGAAGTGACCAAGGGAAAGTGACCATACTTCTGAGTTTTTGACAATTTAAAAAAATCATCTTATACCATATTTGAGATTTTTAAGTCACATGTTTGTCACCGTGATAGTGGGAATTTTACTGAAGTGGTGAAAGATAGATGTTAGTGCACAGACTACTAAGGGTGCACGATGCCACCCAGCAGTTACACTCTGGGGCATGAAAGCAATACTCCTATGGTCCTAAATTAACCAGCCATTGGTTGCTGCTTAATAGAATGTCCATATTATTCAAAGCAATCTGTGGATTTAATGCAATCCTCATAGAAATACAGGCTATATATTTTGTTTTTACAGAAATGGGGAAAAAAATCCCAAAAGTCACACAAAACTACAGAGGCACCAGAATGGCCAAAATCATCCACAGCAGAACAACAAACAAATAAAATACAGTTAGAGGCATCAAAATACCAGACTTAAATGTGTACTAAAAAGTTGTAGTAATCAAAAGAGTATGGTACTTGCATAACAATAAACATATATATCAACATAATAAAGAATCCAGAAATTAATCCACATATACCCAGTCAACTGATTTTTGCAAAGATGTCAAGAATACACATTTGAGAGAGTCCAGGCTATTCAATAAATGATACTGACAAAACAGATATCCATGTAGAAGATTGAAATTAGATTGCCTACCTCACATCATATTCAAAAATCAACTCAAAATAAAATAGACCTAAATGTAAGAATGAAATGATGACATAGCTAGAAGAATTATTTTTGCAATACTTCAAGACATTAGTATAGAAAAAGCAATAGCAGATAAATGTATATCTCACATTAATCTTTTTCTTTAAATAAGTTTTATTCAAATATATTAAAATAGAATAAAATTTATCAAGTTTACTATAATTTGATAAATATTATAAATATGGTATAGTTCAGCCAGGTTATATGAAGTATAATCATGATTTAGATCAACCCCTGCCATGCCATTGAACCCCCAGTTACCTTTTAATTATCAATACATTTCCCTACCTGCTGAAGACTCAAATCAACAAAATTAAAGATGAAAAAGGATATGTAGCAACAGACACCACAGGAATAAAAAGAATCATCAGCATGATATAAAATCAATTGACAAAAACAGCAGCCTTGTATATATATACAGACAGTACCACAGCTGAGGAAGAACTTCTAACATCAATCCCATTCACAATAGCTACAAAAAATTCAAATATCTTGGAGTAAATTTAACCAAGGGCGTCAAAGATTTCTACTGTGAGAATTACAAAACATTAAACAAAACATTAAAGAAAGAAATAGAAGAAGATACAAAAAAATGGAAAAAACTTCCATGTTCATAGATTAGAAGAATCAATATCACAAAAATGTTGATTCTTCCAAAAGCAATTTAAAGACTCAATGCAATATGAATCAAAATAGCAAAGATGTACTTCTTGGATATAAAAAAAAAGATAAAATTAATTTGGAAACACAGGAGACCTCAAATAGCTAAAACAATCTTATACAACAAAAACAAAGCTGGAGGCATCACAATAGCAGATTTTAATTCATACTACAAGGCAGATATAATCAAAACAGCCTGGTACTAGTAAAAAAAAAATAGATGGACAGACCAATGGAAGAGAATAGAAATACCAAAAATCTACCTATGCATCTATGACCAACTTAGCTTTCACAAAGGAGCTAAAGCCAGTTCTTGGAGCAAGGACAGCCTCTTCAACAAATGGTGCTGGGAAAACTGGATTTCCACATGCAGAAGTATGAATTAGGACCCCTACCTCACACAAAAATCCAATCAACATGGATTAAAGATCTAATCTATGACATAATACCCTCAAATTATTAGAGAGCATTGGGGAAACCCTGCAAGATACTGACACAGGCAAAGAGTTGCTGAAAAAGACCCCAGAGGCACAGGCAAAAAAAGACATAAAAAAAAGCATAGGCAAAGGCAAAAAAAGGCATAAAAGAGGCAGAGGCAAAAAAAAAGCCATAATTAACAAATATGATTACATCAAATTGAGAAGCTTCCGTACTGCAAAAGAAACAAGAAAGTAAAGAGGCAATCGACAGATTGGGAGAAATTATTTGCAAACGTGCAACTGATAAAGGATTAATCACCAGAATATACAAAGAGCTCAGGAAACTTCCCAGCAACAAAACAAACAACCCAGTCAAGAAATGGCAAAAGGACAAACAGACATTTCTCAAAGGAGGAAATCCAAATGGCCAACAGAAACATGAAAGAATGTTCAGGATCACTAGCCTTCAGGAAAATGCGAATCGAAACTATAATGAGGTTTCACCTCACTCCCGTTAGAATGGGTTTCATACAGAAATCAACACAGAAGTGTTGGTTAGGATGTGGGGAAAAAGGTATCCTAATCCACTGTTGGTGAGAAGGCAAACTGATAAAACCATTATAGAAGACAGTTTGGAGATACCTCAGAAATCTAAATATAGTCCTACCATGTGACTGTGCCATCACACTTCTCAGAATTTATCCAAGGGAAATGAAATTAGCAAATAAAAGAGTGATCTGTACCCCCATGTTTATTGCAGCTCAATTTGCAATAGCTAAGATATGGAATCAACCCAGATGTCTCTCAGTGGAAGACTGGATAAAGAAAGTATGGAATATTTACTCAATGGAATACTACTCAGCGGCCAAAAAAAAATCAATCTGGTTATTTGCAACAAAATGGGTGAATCTGGAAAATATCATACTTAGTGAAATAAGCCAATCCCAAAGGGATAAATACCATATGTTCTCCCTGATCTGTGATAACAGAGTACCTAAAAGGAAACCTGTAAAAATGAAATTGACACTATGAGAAGCAATGACTTGAACAGCCCTTACCATTGGTTGAACTCTTTACTTAATATATAATTAATTGTATTTTGCATGGCAAGGGCCTTGAGTGATAACTGACGTCATAGCTAAGATTGTTAATTGAGTAACAGGAATCACTGTGCACTTATTCCCCATGTAGGACCTCCGTCCTTAATTAGTTGTAGTATAAGAATTAATTGTAAAACTTCTTCTCAAACAGTTCTTTATATTTTTTGTGTGTTGGGGGGGTGCACATTGTTGAAATCTTTTTTTTAGTATAGAGTTGGTCTTCTTTGTATAAACTTAATTAAAAATGAATTAATGAAGAATGGGTTGAAATAGGGAGGAGGTGGTAGGACGGGAGTGCAGGTGGGAGGGCGGGTTGGGGAGAAGAACCACTGTATTCCTAAAGTTGTAGTTATGAAATTTGTACTCATTAAATAAAAGGTTTCTAAAAAAATAAAGTATAGCACACAATGCCAAATTGTTCCCTTTACTAGTTAACTGGCTTTTTCCCCTTGGCATTTTTATAATTCTCTATTTTTTCTGATGATTTAAAATTTCATGAATATAACTTACTATCTGGCATATTATGATACCGGAGAAGTTTCTCAGTAATTATTTGTAAAAAATGTTGCCTTACTACCCTTTACTTCTGTAAGTATTGACAGTTATACCTCCAAAGTCTATGTCCTTTTCAGTTTTATTTGCTAAAACTCTTTTCTTCCTGACATCTTGCAGATCAGTAATCTCTCTCGTTTTCATACCAAAACTCAGACCATCTGTTGGGCTATCTCATAAATAATATCCCACTTATATTTTAGGACATTCTGTGCATTCTTCCTGCTCAACATCTTCATATATCTCTGCAGATATCGAATACACTAACTTTGAACTATTTACTGTATATGAAATTCTTCATCATCTGCTCATATCTCTCTCACAGTGGCAACACACCAGATATTTATGATTTTCTTCTGGGATCTTATGATTTTGGACATATGTTCATAGCAGTTCATGGTGTGTACCGTGGAAGAAAAGCTAAATCCAGAAACTTATTTCTGCCTTGATTGGTGAATTGGGGGCACTGGTGAACAGAATCATAGGAGACAGCCTGCATCATTATTATAGTGTCTACTTCTGCTATGACGAACAGTAAAGACTATAGGAGTACAGTGTGTACCGCTGTTATCCGTAAAGCCACCTGCGTTTCCAGATGTAGCACTGGGGGAAGAGTTTAGTTTGAGGCACTGGGGAATTTGTGCAGTTGGTCTTGTGTAATCTCTATTAAACTAGAGATTCTGGAAGTCTTCAGTGGGCCAATAATTTTATAACTTTCTATGGCAACAAAGAATTGAGGACAATATGGAGGAGAGAAAATGACATACTAAAAAAATTCTCTTATTTGTATGCTCAAGTCTCTTTTATTTTAAGTTACTACCCCAAAATCATCTTATGGTGTTTTCTCATAGTATTTATCTTAATGTGACAGATATTTCTATCTGTTTCTGGTTTTTAGGGTACCTGTAAATTGTGTTAGGGGAGGGAGCCAGCATCCCTAGCCTATAAATAACTTTAGAGGAACATGAAATGCTCCATAAAAATAATCTCACATAGTCATTAAATTTTTGAAATTGCTAGTCATTAAATATTATTTTTATGACTTCATTTTCTGTTTTACAAATCTAAAAGAATATATTCATGACTTTAAATTTCATTTTATTTCAAAGACCACACTCTTCCATTTCTTATTTCCTAACCTCCAGTTTCTTTTTTTTTAATGATTTTTTTAATGATTTATTTTTTCTAATGATGGATCTGTGTGTCAATTAGGCTAGGTTCTTTTGATCAAGCATTGGCCTAGATGTCACTGTGAAGGTATTTTGTACATGTAATTAATATCCACAATCAATTTGCTTAAAGTAGATATACTCTTAACAACATTGCTGGGTTTCATACAGTTAGGAAAGACTTAACGTAAAATCTAAGGTTTCCCATCCTTCGTTATGAATTTCAGCATAAAAATTACAATTGGTGTGGACAGTTGCTCTAATGGTTAAGGTGCCTACGTCCCACATTACAGTGTTTGGATTCCGTTTCCAGCTCATCTCCTGACTCCAGCTCCTTAGAGACTCTGTGAGGTAGCAATGGTGGCTCATGTAGTTGGATTCCTGTCACCAACATACGAGACGAGCATTGCACCACTGACTTCTGGCTTTTGCAATGGCCCAAACCTAGGCATTTTGGGTATGTGGGGGAGTGAAACAGCATATGAGAAATCTCTGTCTCTCTACCTCTGGAGTAGAGATAGATAGATAGAAAGAAGAAACTGCAATAGCAAATCATCTGAATTTTCAGCCTTCTAGCCTTCCCTGTGGATTTCAGACATTCCAGTTCCCACAGCTAACCCTTTAGACCATGGTTCTGCTCCTCCATGGTGATTGAATCTGTACAATGGTAAGTTGTTTTAGATAACTGAAAACTGTACTCATAAAATCTTCCCTTTTAATTTATCAATTTCTTGTTTAATATTAGTTATGGACAAGAATAGAGGAACAAAGAAAGAGATATATGACTCATGAGAGGATCTGAAAAATGTTTAATGTGAGTATTTATATGGAAAAAACACCCTTGGTTTTTTTAAGTAAGCTGGTTAAGTAGTTGTTCAGTCTCCATACAGCTAACTTTCTTGTCTATCATTTTTCAGAAAATGTTTTCTTTTTCTTTTCAAATGCAATGGGATTTTTTTGTTCATTTTCACTTTTATTCATTTTTGCAGTTTACAACATTCAAAAACTTTTTTGCTATCTTTAATGCATTTTTTTCTTTTTTAAACTTTTATTTAATAAATATAAATTTCCAAAGTACAGCTTATGGATTACAATGGCTTCCCCACCCCATAACTTCCCTCCCACCTACAACCCTCCCATCTCCCACTCCCTCTCCCATTCCATTCTCATCAAGATTCATTTTCAATTATCTTTATATATAGAATATCAATTTAGTATAAATTAAGATTTCAACAGTTTGCACCCAAACAGAAACATAAAGTGTAAAATACTGTTTGAGTCCTAGTTATAGTATTAATTCACATTGTACAACACATTAAGGACAGAGATCCTACATGAGGAGTAAGTGCACAGTGACTCCTGTTGTTGACTTAACAAATTGACACTCTCGTTTATGGTGTCAGTAATCACCCTAGGCTCTTGTCACGAGTTGCCAAGGCTATGGAAGCCTTTTGAGTTCGCCGACTCTGATCTTATTTAAATGAGGTCCTAGTCAAAGTGGAAGTTCTCTCCTCCCTTCAGAGAAAGGTACCTCCTTCTTTGATGGCCCATTCTTTCCACTGGGATCTCACTCGCAGAGAGATCTTTCATTTAGGGGTGTTTTTTTTTTTTTTTTTTTTTTTTTTTTTTTTTTTTTGCCAGAGTGTCTTGGCTTTCCATGCCTGAAATACTCTCATGGGCTCTTCAGCCATATCTGAATGCCTTAAGGGTTGATTCTGAGGCCAGAGTCCTATTTAGGACATCTGCCATTCTGAGTCTGCTGTGTATCTCACTTCCCATGTTGGATCGTTCTCTCCCTTTTTCATTCTATCAGTTAGTATTAGCAGACACTAGTCTTGTTTGTGTGATCCCTTTGACTCTTAGACCTATCATTATGTTCAATTATGAACTGAAATTGATCATTTGGAATACTGAGATGGCATTGGTACATGCCACCTTGATGGGATTGAATTGGAGTCCCCTGGCACGTTTCTAACTCTACCGTTTGGGGCAAGTCAGATTGAGCCTATGCCAAATTATGCATCTCCTACCCCTCTTATTCCCACTCTTATATTTAACAGAGATCACTTTTTAGTTAAATTTAAACATAAGAATAATTGTGTGTTAATTACAGAGTTCAACCAATAGTATTAAGTATGATAAAAAAAAAATACTAAAAGGGATAAAGTATTAAGTCGTTCATCAACAGTCAGGACAAGGGCCGATCAAGTCACTGTTTCTCATAGCGTCCATTTCACTGCAACAGGTTTCTTTTTTGGCGCTTGGTTAGTTGTCATCGATCAGGGAGAACATATGATATTTGTCCCTATGGGACTGGCTTAGTTCACTCAGCATGATGTTTTCCAGATTCCTCCATTTTCTTGCAAATGACCGGATTTCATTGTTTTAAACTACTGTATAGTATTTTATAGAGTACATGTCCGATAATTTCTTTATCCAGTCTACTGGATGGGCATTTAGGTTAATTCCAGGTCTTAGCTACTGCGAATTGAGCTGCAATAAACAAGGTGCAGACAGCTTTTTTGTTTTCTAATTTAATTTCCTTTGGGTAAATTCCAAGGAGTGGGATGGCTGGGTTGTATGGTAGAGTTATATTCAGGTTTCTGAGGAATCTCCAGACTGACTTCCGTAAGGGCTTTACCAGTTTGCATTCCCACCAACAGTGGGTTAGTGTCCCTTTTTCCCCACATCCTCTCCAGCATCTGTTGTTGGTAGATTTCTGCATGTGATCCATTCTAACTGGGGTGAGGTAAAACCTCATTGTGGTTTTGATTTGCATTTCCCTATTGCTAGTGATCTTGAACATTTTTTCATGTGTCTGTTGGCCATTTGGATTTCCTCTTTTGAAAAATGTCTATTGAGGTCCTTGGCCCATCTCTTAAGTGGGTTGCTTGGTTTTTTGTTGTGGAGTTTCTTGATCTCTTTGTAGATTCTGGTTATTAAACCTTTAACTGTTGCATAGTTTGCAAATATTTTTTTCCCATTCTGTCAGTTGCCTCTTCACTTTCCTGTTTCTTTTGCAGTACAGAAACTTCTCAATTTGATGCAATCCCAAATGTTAATTTTGGCTTTGACTGCCTGTGCCTCCGGGGTCTTTTCCATGAAGTCTTGTCAGTGCCTATACCTTGCAGGGTTTCCCCAGTGTTCTCTAATAATTTGATGGTGTCGGGTTGTAGATTTAGATTTTTAATCCATGTTGAGTGGATTTTTGTGTAAGGTGTAAGGTAGGAGTCTTGCTTCATGCTTCTGCATGTGGAAATCCAGTTTTCCCAGCACCATTTATTGAATAGACTGTCCTTGGTCCAGGAATTGGTTTTAGCTCCTTGATCAAATATAAATTGGTTGTAGATGTTTGGATTGATTTCTGGTGTTTCTATTCTGTTCCATTGGTCTATCCATCTGTTTCTGTATCAGTACCATGCCTTTTTGATTACAATTGCCCTGTAGTATGTCCTGAAATCTGGTATTGTGATGCCTCTGGCTTTGTTTTTGTTGTACAAGATTGCTTTAGCTATTGGAGGTCTCCTGTGTCTCCATATGAATTTCAGCATCGTTTTTTCCAGGACTGAGAAGCATGTCTTTGGTATTTTGGTTCTTATCACATTGAATCTATAAATTGCTTTTGGGAGAATGGACATTTTGATGATATTGATTCTTCCAATCCATGAGATGGAAGATTTTTCCAATTTTTGATATCCTCTTCCTTTTTAAGGTTTTGTAATTTTCATCGTAGAGATCTTTAACGTCCTTGGTTAAGTTTATTCCAAGGTATTTGATTGTTTTTGTAGCTATTGTGAATGCGATTGATCTTAGCAGTTCTTTCTCAGCTGTGGCATTGTCTGTGTATACAAAGGCTGTTGATTTTTGTGCATTGATTTTATATCCTGCTACTTTGCCAAACTCTTCTATGGGTTCCAATAGTCTCTTAGTAGAGTTCTTTGCATCCCCTAAATAAAGAATCATATCATCTGCAAAGAGGGATAGTTTGACTTCTTCCTTCCCAATTTGTATCCCTTTAATTTCCTTTTCTTGCCTGATAGCTCTGGCTAAATCTTCCAGAACGATATTGAATAGCAGTGGTGAGAGTGGGAATCCCTGTCTGGTCCCAGATCTCAGTGGAAATGCTTCCAACTTTTCCCCATTCAATAGGATGTTGGCCGTGGGCTTTTCATAGATTGCTTTGATTGTATTGAGGAATGTTCCTTCCATACCCAGTTTGCTTAGAGTTTTCACCATGAAAGGGTGTTGTATTTTATTGAATGCTTTCTCTGCATATATTGAGATAATCCTATGGTTTTTCTTCTGCAGTCTGTTAATGTGGTGTGTATCACATTGTTTGATTTGTGAACATTGAACCATCCCTGCCTACCAGGGATGAATCCCACTTGGTCTGGGTGGATGATTTTCCTGATGTGTTGTTGTACTCTATTGGCGAGAATTTTATTGAGGATTTTTGCGTCTATGTTCATCAGGGATATTGGTCTGTAATTTTCTTTCAGTGCTGCATCTTTCTCTGGCTTAGGAATTAAGGTGATGCTGGCATCATAGAAAGAATTTGGGAGGGTTCCTTCTCTTTCGATTGTTCTGAACATTCAGAATTTTTTATTTCCCTTCCTTTCCCTTATTTTTTAAAGAGTTGCCTATTTGTTTGAAAGGCAGAGAGACAGCAGAGAAGATCCCCCCCCTCAACACACACACATGCACGGATCCTCTACCTGCTAATCCACTTCTCAAATATCCACAACAGCTGACACTAGGCCAGGCCAAAGCCAAGAGCTAGGAGTTCCATTCATGTCTCCCACCTGGGTGGTAGGCACTCATGTTTATGTGGACCATCATCTGGAGATCCCAGGCTCATTAGCAGGAAGCTGGAATGGAAGTGTACAGCTGGGACTTGAACCAGCACTCTGATGTGGAATATGGGAGTTGCAAGCAGCTTAACCTGCTGTGTGTCAGTGAATATTCTCCTCCCTTTATTTAGTTTTTAATACAGTACGCAAAGTTGTCAATACATTTCCTTGCACCTATATATCTCATTCTCTAATGAACCCTGCATGCATCCTCTGTCAGTTAAATGAGCTGTTCTCCACCTCTGAATCCTGAGATCTTTATTTTACTTCCAGTTCTTTCAATCAGAAATTTGTTTGTGATGCAATTAGTTTTTCTCTGTTGTTATGTTCTCAGAATAATCTTCTGTTTTAAGAGAAATATAAAAAGCAATTATATTTGAAAAGAAGAAATAGTACTCATATGTGCTTGTAGAAAACAACAATCAACATGTTAATTAAGCTAGCCCAAAAGGAAAACTTGAAACAGATTCAAAATAGAACATAAAATGGAATAATAGAGTTACATTTTTAAAGTAGAGTGGGAATTTTTACAAAGTCTTTATTATGTGTACAAAAATATTAAAATGGTATGTCACTGGCAAGGCACAGACACATAGCAGCTCATAGCAGAAGGAAATCACACCACAGGCACAAATTAAAGATAAAATCAACCAGAAAAGCAAAGGAAAATCCATGAAAAAGAATAAGAAAGCCTCTAGGAACTCCCCAAAGGAACACAACAAGTCTTCAATAATGAAGTTCAAGAAGAGATCAAGGATATGCCAGAAAAGGAATTCAGAAAATTAATAGACAAATTAATTAGAAGCAATCAGAAACAAATTCACAATCTAAATAAAAAACACTCCAAAGAAACTGAGATATTAAAGAGAAGTCAAAGTAATACTAGAAATTAAGAATTCAATAGATCAAATAAAAATACAGTAGAAAATCTTAATAGAAGACAGAGAAGAAAGAATATCAGAACTAAATAACCATTATCCAGAAATAATACAGTCAGACCAAATACCAGAAGAAGAAATTAGAAAATTAAAAATTATGGTTGGAGATTCACAAGATTCCATCAAACGACCCAACTTATGGGTCCTAGGAATTCCAGAAGGTGTGGAAAGAGAGAAAGGAGTAGAAGGCCTTCTTAATGAAATAATGACATAGAACTTCCCCAATCAGGAGAAAGAATAAGACATCCAAGTACAAGAAGTACACAGAACTCACAATAGATACAACCAGAAAAGAGCTTCACAATGACATATTGAAGCAAAATCCACCTCAGTGAAACACAAAGAACAGATCTTAAAATGTGCATGAGAGAAACAACAAATCACATGCAGAGGAAACCCAATTAGACTCACCCACGAATCCTCCTCCTAAAACCCTACAGGCAAGGAGAAAATGGCAAGACATATCCCAAGTCCTAAGAGAAAACAGTCAACCCAGAATACTGTGCCCTGTAAAGCTCTCATTTATGAATGAAGGAGAAATAAGGATCTTCCACAACAAGCAGAAATTGAAAGAATTTGTAACTACTTGCCCAGCCCTACAAAAGATGCTCAAGGATGTGCTACACACAGAAATAGGAACATCACTACAAAAGAAAATGGACTCAGAAAATGACCCAGCAAACGTAATAATGAAATCCAAATTATATAAACAGGACTATTTACAGAAACATGGCAGTGCAAAGTTGGTACTTAACAATAGCCACACTGAATGTAAATGGTATCACCTCCCCAATTAAAAGACAAATTGGTAAATGGATTAAAAAAACACAAAACCCTCCTATTTTCTACTTACAAGAAATGCATTTTACCAACAAAGACACACGCAGACTGAAAGTGAAAGGATGGAAAAATAACCCATGCTAACAGAAACCAAAAAAGAGCTGCTGTGCACATCCTGATATCAGACAAAATAAACTATTAAGAGAGACAAGGAAGGACACTATATAATGATTAAAAGATAATTTCAACAGGAAAATGTGACTACAGTAAGTGTATATGCACCTAATTACAGAGCACCTGGCTATTTGAAAGAATTAATGGATTCAAAGGGAGATATAGACTCAAATACAATAGTAATGGGAGACTTCAATACCCCTCTTTCAGCAATGGCAAGATCAATGAAACAGAAAATCAACAAGGAGGCCGGCCCATGTAGAACCTCTGTCCTTAAGGAGTTATACTAAGAGAATTATCTACAAAACTTGTTCTTAAACAGTACTTTATACATTGTGTGTATTTGTGGGTGCAAACTGTTGAAACTGTTACTTAGTATAGAGTTGGTCTTCTGTATGTCAAGTTAAAAAATTGAATCTTAATGGATGGGAGAGGGAGTGGGAGGTGGGACAGGAGGGCGGGTATGGGGGGATAACCCACTATATTCCTAAAGTTATACCTATGAAGTTTGCATTCATTAAATAAAAGCTTTTAAAAATCTTACCTGTTTTTAAGTATGAAGGAAAGGCAATTGGTATGAGAAGACTGGGAAATATTTTATTTTTTGAACTGACAACTATGCAAAGATAATTCATAAACTTCAAAATATCCAAATTAATATATTTCTTATGCAGCATAACTTCAATTTTAAATATTTATCAGACTTAAAACTCTTATGTGGAATGATAAATCATGACAGTTTTAGTAAGTGGAATTTATATTTAGATTGAAGTAATAAATTAGGATGAAATTAGTAGGTACACAGAAAAGCAAGTGAAATTCAATTAAAAGCAATGTAAAAAAATCATATATATAGGTGAAAACATACAGATTTCTCTAATGTTTCAAGGGACCAGTTTTATTCATGATAAAATGTAGGATGATTTTATATTTGCCGGTGTGTAGAAATTTACATGAAAATTTGGAAGCTGGAGTGTAAGTCTAAATTGAAGTGTATATGAATGTGAGAGATATTTCAGAGTACCTGTGTTTCAGTCCTAGCTCTGGCACCTGATTTCAGCTCTCTGCCAGTGCAGACCCTGGGAGGCAGGAAGAGATGGCTTAAGTAGTCAGATCATTGCCATCCTCATGGGAATCCTGGATTAAGTTCCTGGCTGTTGTTATTGGCCTGAACCAACACCAGCCATCATGGGCATTTGGGAACAAAAGGTGACTGGAACTCTCTCTTTTTGCCTCTCAAATTAAAACCAAGCAAAGCAAAAACCTTAAAAAATCATGGACAATGAAATTAAAATTTATTTTGATACAAAAACCTTGAAATCCATGCAAGGACTTTTTTTTATAAGATACATTTTACACAGGCTTTTTGAAGACTTCTCACAAATTTTTTTTAAACTCAGGAGTTTCAAAATTTGCACCAAAATGTGTTTAAAATTATTATTATTTTAATTACAGAGACAGTGATATAGAGAAAGGGAGAACTCCCATTTGCTGGTTCACTCCCCAGATCTTAGCAAAGCCAGAGTACTGAAGCCAGGTGCAAGGAACGCTACTCAGGTTTCCCATGTAGGAGACAGGGCCACAGCTACTAGTGCCATGAATGCCGTCATCTCAAGACGCATTATTACAGGTAGATGGAACTGGGAGTGAAGTCAGAAACCAGCAATCCAATACGTACATGTCCCAACCAATGACTTAACTGCTAGGTCAGCATCTACCCCTGAACTTTTAATTTTTTTTGATGTGAACTTTTTGATGTACCTTCATGTATATATACATATTTATAATGGCTACAGATTTTACATTAGTAATTCAAATTTAATAAAACATTTCTTTCTGATAGTACATCATGCATACTGAAATCAGAATCTTGTCACAGAATTGTATTTGGTACAAAGTGTGCTATTTTCATAGCATAATACAATAAAATACCTATTTAATTTCAGGGATTTATGCATCTGATTTGATAGTATGTTCTAAATTAAATCAATAACACAATTTTCTTCCTTGTTTCCAATATAAAAAGAGGCCAAAACATTTGCATATGAAATATATTAACTGTCATGAAATACTTATCTTCACAGTTCCAGTAGACTACATTTATTCAATCATGCAGTCAGAATTTGAAAGGAAATTTAGTGACAATTTTATTTAAGAACATTGTCATCCTCATTCTGGAAAAACAACTGGGAGAGTATTTCTGCCAAGGAGATTTAGGAAGCTCAAAACTGCCAGTTATGTCAATTAATTCTAAAAACTCTAGGACGTCACTCAAGGATACTGTGTTGCAATGATTTTCTTCTACTGTGACCATCCTTGCAATTGCGCATTTAAAAAGGGTAAGTTATATTTTCAACCCATTTAACATCAGGAAGAAGATAATGAAAGTCAGGGGTGATTGTTTGGATAATAACATTGAAATCATTTTAGATTTTCATGGAGAAATGACATTTACCCAGGATGCCCTTCATTTTTCTGGCTGCTTTCTTTCTCTCGATTTTCTTGGTTCATGGTAATGCTGTACAATATTGATATGGCATCATTATTGTATAGCAAATGAAAATATTGTGGTCTTCAGGTTTGTGAGCATGCAATAAAGAATGGTTATTTCTTTACTTCAAATTAATTCAGAATTATAGGAGACATGGTTTAGGATTTAGATTAAGATCTAAACTGTAACTTTTGCATTAATGTTTATTGAATAATACGATTTTTATATGTGTGAGAAGAGTATTTGCTATTACTTTCTCCTGATTTGCAATAGAGATACTGTCACAGCTACCAAGTCACAGAATTTCCTAGCAGTGATAATTCTATGCATCTTTTTAAAAAGACTTATTTATTTAGTTATTTAAAAGGCAGACAGACAGAAATGGAGAGTGAGAGAGAGTTAAAGAGGCAGATCTTCCATCTGCTGGTTCACTTCCCAAATGACTGTGATGGCTGGCACGGGGCCAGGCTGAAACAAGGAGCCCAGAACTTCATCCAGGTCTCCCACAGGGGTGGCAGGGCCCCAAGGAGTTTCCGCAGGTGCATTAGCAGGGAGCTGGGGCTGAAGAGGAGCAGCTGAGACATGAACTGGTGCTCCAACGTGGTGGCCTACCCCCCTGTGCCACACTGCCAGTCCATATCCTCTGCTTCCTGTTGTCAGGCTCCATACAAAGATTGAAAAATATTTTCTCACTGACCTCTTCAGAACTCACTGTATTACTTTCTATTGCTGCATAAATGACGTTATCAACTGAAGAGCCTTAACTGACGCTGTATATTTTCTCTTATGTATGTCTGAAGTCCACATACAACTTGGTCTGGGTCCTCTGCTCAGGGCATCACACTTGCAATATGGACACTGGCCAGGGCTGAGTCTCTGGGTCCTCTTCTAATCTAGTGGTACTACTGCTGGTGTTCCTTTTCTTACAGCCATGGAGCACATGCTAGCTCGTTTTAAGACCAGACACATAATCTCTCTGCTATCAACAAAAGCCTAAATGTTCTTTTAGGGACTCACCAATAAAAGAAAGGGCAATTCTGAATAATTTCCCTTTTGATTCATTTAAAGGCAGATGGATTGGAGACTTGAATTACATCTACGAAACCTCTTCACCTTTGCCACATACTGTAATGTATTTCGGGAATGGATTGCAGCATCTTCCTACATTTTGCTGATGGTGAAAGGGAGGGGATGATAAAGAGTATTAAAAGTAGTAGATAAGAATCTTTTGGGCCATATTAGGCTTATTCCTGTCTCATTGACCAGCCACAAAATTCATCATTTCCTTTAATTAGTGAATATTGGAAGAAGAGAAGGGCCAAGAATTTACACAAATTAAAGTTTCTTTTTCACTAAAAAGAAAGCAGATGAAAAAATAGATCATTACCAATGAGAATATTTTCTATATTTTATTTTAAACATTTACTGAGACAAAATTCTTTAGTAAAAACATGTTCAAGAAGGAGGGGGCCAAGATGGTGGCATAGCACCTAGATGTTCCGAGTCACATGGGGTAAAATGCTTAGTTAGAGAGGAGAGGGGATACAAGCCAGTAGCACAATCACAAAAAGTTCATGCAGAGTGGCCCATGAGTCCACCAGAGACTGCGCAGGTCCATGCTAGGGGAACAAAGAGGAGGAACAGGTGGCGGATGGACGGTGAAGGAGCGGTAGAGGGATGGAGTGAGGTGATTGCCTGCCCCCAGGACCAGGTGAGAAGTCTGCAGATAGCAGTGGGCGGGGAACCTTGGCAAACTACATTTGAAGCTCTAAGCTGGAAGGAAATTGTAGGGGAACTGGCAGAGAGGTTGGGCACGCCATGGTCCATCTGCGTTTCTCCCAACCAGACCTAGAGCCAGCAGGGAAAAGCCAATTTGATTATTTGCATTTTCGAATATAAGCAGGGGGCTACTGTGTTTGCCTCCACACACACACCAATCAATTGCGGGGGCCACCTCACAACATGCCCTACCCGGGAACAAGGATCAGAACATTTCAGAGTGATTTCCTCGCCGTAACATAAACTGTACACCGAGGAGTAGTCCTAAACAGTGAAAGCCCAAGCTCATGTCTGGCACCACTGAGAAGTAAGTCCAGCCCCAAGTAGGCGAGGCAGAGTGCACCAAAGCCCTGGTACCCACCTCCATCCTGATCTAGAAGTAAACAGGGCTTCAGGAGGCAGGGCTGTGTGCTTCCACTTGAAACAGAGACATATAGCAGCTCATACCAAAAGGAAATCATGCCACAGGCACAAAGTCACAATTTAAAAATAAAATCAACTAGAAATACTAAAGAACAAAGGAAAAATCCCAAATAAGAATAAGGAAGACTCTATGAACTCCCCAAGGAGCAATACAAATCTTCAATAATGGAGGCTGAAGGCTGGTGCCATGGCATAGTAGGTTAATCCTCCTCCTACAGTGCCTGCATCCCATATTGGTGCCAGTTCTAGTCCCAGCTGCTCCTCTTCCAATCAAGATCTCTGCTGTGGCCTGGTAAAGCAGTAGAAGATGGCCCAAGTCCTTGGGTCCCTGTACCTACATGGGAGACCTGGAAGAAGCTCCTGGCTCCTGTCTTCGGATCGGCAAAGCTCTGGCCGTTGCGGCCATTTGGGGAGTGAACCAATGGAAGGAAGACCTTTCTCTCTGTCTCTCCCTCTCACTGTCTGTAACTCTACCTCTCAAATAAATAAATAAAATCTGTAAAATATAAAAATAAAACATTTTAAAAAATGGAGGCTGAAGAGAATGAGGATATGCCAGAAAAGGAATTCAGAAAATTAATAGATTACTTAAAAGCAATCAGAAACAAACTCGAGATCTAAATAAAAAGCATTCCCAAGAAATTGAGATTTTAAAGAGAAGCCACAATGAAATACTGGAAATGAAGAATTCAATAGGTCAAATAAAAAATGCAGTAGAAAGTCTTTTTTTTTTTTTTGACAGGCAGAGTTAGACAGTGAGAGAGAGAGAGACAGAGAGAAAGATCTTCCTTTTTCCGTTGGTTCACCCCCCAAATAACCGCTACAGCTGGCGCACTGCGCCAATCCAAAGGCAGGAGCCAGGAACTTCTCCTGGTCTCCCATGGGGTGCAGGGCCCAAGCACTTGGGCCATCCTCCACTGCACTCCCTGGCCACAGCAGAGAGCTGGGCTGGAAGAGGAGCAACTGGGACAGAATCCGGTGCCCCAGCTGGGACTAGAACCTGGGGTGCCGGCGCTGCAGGTGGCGGATTAGCCAAGTGAGCTGCGGTGCTGGCTGCAGTAGAAAGTCTTAGCAATAGCATAGAAGGGACAAAAATTATATCAGAACTAGAAGACAAACTTCTGGAAATAGTTTAGTAAGACCAAATACAAAAGAATAAATTAGAAAACTGAAAACCATGGTTGGAAATTTACAAGTTTCTATCAAATGACCCAACTTATGGATCCTAGGAAATGCAGAAGATGTGAAAAGAGAGAAGGGTTTAGAAGGCCTGATTAATGAAATAATAACAGAGAACTTACACAATCAGGAGAAAGAGATATCCAAGTTCAAGAAATACACAGAATTCCCAATAGATATGATGAGAAAAGAACTTCACCATGACACACTGAAGGAAAACTCACCTCAGTAAAACACAAAGAACAGATCTTAAAAGGTGCATGAGAGAAACAACAAATCACACTCAGAGGAAACCCAATTAAACTCACCCTGGACTTCTCATTGCAAACACTACAGGAAAGGAGAAAATGGCAAGACATATTCCAAGTCCTAAGAGAATAATCAACTCAGAATACTGTACCCAGGAAAACTCTCACTCATGAATGAAGGAGAAATAAGGATCTTCAGAACAATCAGAAATTGAAAGAATCTGTAACTACTTGCCGAGCCCTACAAAAGATGCTCAAGGATGTGCTACATACAGAAACACAGA
Organism: Oryctolagus cuniculus; assembly: GCF_051225735.1. Classification (NCBI taxonomy): domain Eukaryota; kingdom Metazoa; phylum Chordata; class Mammalia; order Lagomorpha; family Leporidae; genus Oryctolagus; species Oryctolagus cuniculus. The sequence goes on along the minus strand of NC_142874.1, from coordinate 9,629,787 downwards.
AACAGGAACATCACTAAAAAGAAGATGAATGCAGAAAATGACCCAGTGAACATACAAATGAAATCCAAAATACATAAACAGGACTATTTATGGAAACATGACAGGGCAAAGTCGGTACTTAACAATAGTCACACTGAATGTAAATGGTATCACCTCCCCAATTAAAATACACATAATGAATCAATTAAAAAAGAAAAACCATCTATTTGCTGCCCACAAGAAACATACTTACCAACAAGGACATATGCAGACTGAAAGTGAAGGTATGGAAAAGATAATCCATGCTAATAGAAACCAAAAAATCTGGTGTGGATATCCTAATGTCAGACAAAATAGACTTTAACACAAAAACTATTAAAAGAGACAAAGAAGGATGCTATATAATGATTAAAGGATCAATTCAACAGGAAAATGTGATTATTTTAAATGTATATGCATCTAAGTACAGGGCACATGGCTATTTGAAATAATTGTTCAGAGATTTAAAGCGGATGTAGATACATTTAGCCACGGAAAGGTCCACCAAACAGAACATCAACAAGGAAACAATAGAGTTAATCAACAACAGACCAAGTAGCCCTAGCAGGTATCTACAAAATCTTCCACCCTACAGCAAAGGAGTATACATTTTTTTTTTCCTACTGCATGGAACTTTCTCTAGGATTGGCCACATGCTAGGCCATAAAGTCAGTCTGAACAAATTTAAAAAATTAAATCCTATTATACATCGTCTCAGGCCACAAAGCAATGAAGCTGGAAATTAACAACTCAAGAATCTCCACATCATATGCAAACACATACAGAATGAACATGTTTCTTAAGGAACACCGGACATAGAAGAAATCAAAAGAGAAATCAAAACAATTCCGGAAACAAATGAAGATGACAATACAACATACCAAAATTGGTGGAGTACAGCAAAAGCAGTATTAAGATGAAAGTTTATAGCATTTGGTGCTTAAATCAAGAAACTGGAAAGGCACAAAAGAAATGAACTATCTAGATCCTCAGGCATCTAGAAAAACAGCAAACCAAACCCAAAACTAGTGAAGAAATTATTAAAATTAGAGAAGAAATCAACAAAATTGAAACAAAAAATACAAAAGATCAGCCAAATGAAAAGCTAGTGTTTTAAAAAAAAATCAAAATTGATGAACTATAGGCCAAACTAAAAAAAGGAGAGAGAAGACCCAAATCAATAAAATTAAAGATGAAAAAGGAAATGTAACAACAGAGACTACAGAAATAAAAAGAATCATCAGAAACCACTAGAAAGAGCTGTGTGCCACAGACAGAAACCTAGAAGAAATGGACAGATTCCTGGACAAATACAACCTATATAAATTGAGTCATGAAGACATAAAAATCCTAAACAAACCCATAACCAAGACAGAAACTGAAATAGTAATAAAGGTCCTCCCAACAAAGAATAGCCCAGACCAGATTGCTTCACAGATGAATTCCACAGACATTTAAAGAAATAACTCCAATTCTTCTCATGTTATACAAAACAATTGAAAGGGAGGGAATCCACCCAAATTTTTTCCACGAAGCCAGCATCACCTTAATTCCTAAACCTGGAAAAAATGCAACAGAGAAAGATAACTACAGGCCAATTTCCCTGATAAACATTGGTGCAAAAATCCTCAACAAAATTCTGGCCAATCAAATCCAACAACACATTAGGAAGATCATTCACCCAGACCAAATGGGATTTATCCCTTGTAAGTAATGAAGATTCAACATTTGCAAATCAATCAATGTAATACATCTCATTAATAAACTGAAGACAAACACCATATAGTTATCTTAATAGTTATAGAGAAATCATTCAATAAAATAGAACACCCTTTCATGATGAAAACTAACTGGCTTTTAAAGAAACATTCCTCAACACAATCAAGGCAATTTATGCCAAACCCATGGCCAATATCATATTGAATGGGGAAAAGTTGGAAGCATTCCCACTGAGATCTGATGCCAGACAGGAATGTCCATTCTCACCATTGCTATTTAATATAGCCCTGGAAGTTTTAGCCAGAGCCTGTAGGCAAGAAAAAGATATCAAAGGGATACAAATTGGGAACTAGGAAGTTAAACTATCCCTATTTGAGGATGGCATGATCCTATATATAGGAGAACCAAAAGATTCCAACAAGAGTGTATGGGAACTCATAGAAGAGTTTGGTAAAGAAGCAATATATAAAGTCAACACACAAAAATCAAAAGCCTTGTATAAATAGATAATGCCAAGTCTGAGAATGAACTGCTAAGAGCAATCCCATTCACAATAGCTACAAAAAAATTCACATACTTGGAATAAATTTAATCAGGGCTGTCAAAAATTTATATGAAGAGAATTACAAAATATTCAAGAAAGAAACAGAAACAGATACAAAAAAATTGAAAAATCTTCCATGTTCAAAGATTGGAAGAATTAGTATAATCGAAATGTCCATTCGCCACTGCTCACTAGGCTAATCCTCCACCTGTGGTGCCAGCACCCCAGGTTCTAGTCCCGGTTCCCTCCCTAAATGGCCTCAAAGGCCAGAGCTGTGCTGATCCGAAGCCAGCTGCTTCTTCCGGGTCTCCCACATGGGTATAGAGGCCCAAGCACTTGGGCCATCCTCTGCAGCCTCACTGTGTTGATGCACAAAGAAAATTAGCTTAGAATCCATTGAGAGGTCAATATTTTTTTTAAAAATGGATTTATTTATTTACTTGAAATTTCGAGTTACACAGCAAGCGTACTGCAGGCGGCTATTTTTACCTGCTATACCATAGCGCCAGCCCCAATCTCCTGTGTTTCTGCCTCATTTTTATGCCTCCATTCTTATTAGACCCTTAGTCTCACCAGCTCCAAATTCCTTGTCTGCAGCCCCACAACAAAACACGAGTTGATTTCTCTGATTCTCAACTGCAGCCTCCTCTAGGCTCTTTGCCTACAACCTCAGCTTCTTTCTATATGCGAACTTTGTGGATCCCTATAAGAATGTAGGTCTTTCTTCACTTCTGCAGTACTCTGCTGACATTAAACAGGCAAAATACAAATAAATAAGTAAATAAATTTGCATAGCCTCTCAAGCCTCTCTAGCCTGTCTTCATTTCATGAAGGATTGTTTGACCCCATGACCTTGATCTTCACTGAAGCAGAAGTATTCTGGTTTAGTTTTTAAAGGGCTAACTTAATAGATAAGTAATGAGAATCCTGAGTACAATATACAAATTCAACTACAGAAATAAAATGAGTGAATTAGTTAAACTTGTTACTATTACCTATGTATCTCATCCTCTATCACCAAAGTTATTAATGAAGATTATAATGATAAAGCAGTTTTATAAATGCATAACTAAATATCTAGGTCATATTTTAAAAATAATATCTAGTTGCCTGATTATTATCATGTCAAGAAATTTGAGCAGTATTTGCCAGTGGAAAAATTTAGAATTTATAAAGATTATAGAAAATTGTTGGATTACCTCCAACATATTGAGCCATTTTGCTCTAGTTCTAAAAGTTATTCCCTACTTGTAATGCATTCAACAGTACAAAGCAGGATTCTGTCTGAAAAACTGATCAACTTTTTTATACTACCTAAGCATCATAAATATAACTTAAAAACAAGGAGTTTTACTTGTATAAAAATAACATGCAGAGGAAGGTTTCACTTAGAATCATATTCAGAACTCAGCAAGAGTTGCATGCAATCATTTCCATTAGAAGGATAATTAGCATGTATCTGAGTTGATGGTAAAATTTATCCTCTTCAGAGTTCATTCTGGCATTGTTATATTATGTTAGATAGAAGTACCCACATATTGAACAATATCTATCCATATGTCCACATACACATATGTAGAAATAGACTTGTTTCAATATAAGGTGATAAAATACATTTCATTTTAACCATCCAACATAAAATTTCATATATACATATTTGTCTTACTATATTTTTGCTACCTGTTTATATCCTGCATTTCAGCTTGATTTTCTTGGATCATATAAAATTAAATCTGTGACAGAGGGTGAACCCCTCCTAATGCTACTCTATGATTAACAGCCTTGTAACATTTATTTCTCACCAATTACTCTTAAGCAAACATGCTTTAATTACACAATGATAATACTTATTTCAGTGGCTGCATTGGAACAAAGAGCAATCAACAATTTCACTTTGAATATTTTTATGTCATGACAAATAATCCCCAGATAAATTAATTTGCAGTGGTTAAGGAAGAAAAGGGAGTGGTTTCAAGCTTACAGCTCCTGTCACGTAAGTGTTTGTTCCATTTCCTGTATACTACAAATGTCTACTGGATCTATACAAGGTCACCTTCACTAATGTAATATCAGGAATTGCTTTATATTTTAAGAATATTGCTCCTTTTAAACATTACGAATAAAATGGTGATTCTAAAATAAGACATTGGCATTTCTTTCATCGACATAATAAATGTAGTGAACATCTTAAACAAATAGATTATTTTTAATGTAACCTGTTCTGCTAGTGATTAATGATTGTTAGATTTTTAGAATGGGATCATTTATATGATCATTCTATAGTTTTCATCAAATTACAATTATAATTAGCAAATTGCCCAAAGAGTCATTATTATAGAAAATATATTGGCTATTTATAGTTAGACCATTTTTCCCTAGGTGGATTTTTGATGAGACAGAAGATTAATGGATAGTAGCTTTTATGCCATCCTTACTAAACAAAGAGGAACAAAATTCAATTTATTATTGGTACTTTTTTATAATTTTGTCTTCATTTATTTTGAAAGACAAATAGAAAGAAAGAGACAGAGAAAGCTCCCCATTGGCTGGTTCACTCCCCAAATACTAACAACAGCCCGAAAAGATGAGTTGTAACATAATCTGTGTGTCTCTCATGTGATTGTCAGGGAGCCAAGGCATCCATCACCTGATGCCTCCTAGGTGTGCATTTTCAGGAATCTAGAACGGAGAGTGGAGGCAGGACTGAAACCCAGGTACACCATATGGGATTCAGGTGAACCCAAACAGCCGCTTATTCACTGCACCAAGTGCCCATCCCAAGACACCTAATTTTGCATTTGTTTTAAATATCTGTGATCACTTCAACAACTTTTCACAATTTTCCACTTTTACTTGTCTTTCTAAATGGTGTTCCAACACGTCTATCCCTTGTCAATAAGTTTGGAATAACTTGTCACATCTTGATGTCTCTGTTTTTACTAACACTTTATAAATTAAATATAAATATGTCACCATAGTATACTATGTAAAACTTAGAGATTAGTATGATACATTTAGGAAAAGAATTTGCAAGCACAGACTTACTCCTTAGAAGAGGGCTTGATCTGCTATCAAAATCCACAAAATCCAACATCGTGGCACAGCAGGCTAAGCTGCCGCGTGCAATATCACCATTCCACATGAGCGCCATATCGAGACTTTGTTGCTTCGGTTCTGATCCAGGTCCCTGCTAATGGCTCAGTCCCCAGCCGCTGGGGCCTCATGGGGCATGAAGCAGTGGATGGAAGATCATTTTCTTTCTGTCTTTCCATCTCTGTCATTCTGCATTCAAATAAATAAAAAATTCCTTAAAAAAGCAGTAAAAGCCAACATACTGAATGTAGTAGACACAGCGATAAACTGTTATTGCTTTAATAAGTCATTGGTCTTGGGTTTTGGAGAGGAATTTGTGGAAAATTAAGCAAAAGCTTCATACAGACATACATGTAAATTTTTTCGGTATATAAATTAACCCATTTAATATAGTCTACTCATGGCTCAAAGCTGACACCTCTCCTGGTCTTTCATTTCTTTCAGTCTTCCGATGGAAGACTTCAGGTGTTGTGTGTCCAGGCAGCACCAGCTACTGTTTTCATGCAGGAACCATGGTGCCAGCTCCCCACAGCTCCCCACAGCTCCCCACAGCTTGTCTCATCTTGGTTTTGCTTAAGAAGCAGCACGTGTACTTGGCATGCTTGCTGTTTTCAATTTGCTTCACCATTTTCTGGAAGGAGGTGCCATAGCAGGTCCATGATCCTGACCTTCTTGGTGTTAGCCATAGTGTGGCTACTGAGGTCTGAGCCCAGAGATCATGAACCGAAGTTTTGATGTAAGACACAAACTTTGCATTGGTGATGAGGGATATGGCAGTGGAGGTGAAAATGTGTTGCTGCTGTGGTGGTGTTCTGGAGAAAATTTGTCAGCTGAACTAATATTTCATCTGTGCCCGAAGTAAGCTCTCATTGTGCAGAGAAGAGAATACTTCAGGCAAAGACAGTGGATGAGCAGAAAGAGGTGAGAATGAATCTCAAGTACATGATCAAAAGATCTGTAAATGACAATTATGAGAGCCTGAAAAACAGACAAGAGATTTTGACATCCTGTGATGCACAAAGGGTCAGTGAAAAGTGCATTATTTGAGATTATGTTCTAAGACATAGTCTATAAAAGCAGTCTGTGCTTGAGATGCAGGTAGGGAAAACATGGTATTGGGTGACTATTGGAATGCAGAGGCTACTGTAAAAGTTCAGGCCACAAAGCATGAAGTCTTTACCAGACTAGTCTCATTATGAATGATGGCAAAAGTCCAAAAGAGATTAGTTAATAATTTACATTGTGCCTGTACTTTCTGCTTTTATTAGAAATTTATTCATATTTGTAAAGGACACATATTATTTTGACATGATAGAGCATTTATCAAGTATTATCTATAATTCTTTAAAAATATACTTCATTGGGCCAGCGCTGCACCTCACTAGGCTAATCCTCCGCCTGTGGCGCCGGCACCCCGGGTTCTAGTCCCTGTTGGGGCACGGGTTCTGTCCCGGTTGCTCATCTTCCAGGCCAGCTCTCTGCTGTGGCCTGGGAGTGCAGTGGAGGATGGTCCAGGTCCTTGGGCCCTGCACCCACATGGGAGATCAGGAGGAAGCACCTTGCTCCTGGCTTCAGATCGGTGCAGCATGCTGGCCGTAGCGGCCAATGGGGCGTGAAACAACGGAAAGGAAGACCTTTCTCTCTGTCTCTAACTCTGCCTGTCAAAAAGAAAAAAAAGGAATAATTAGTGCAAATTGCTAATAGGCGGCACATGATGAGAATGCCAGGAAATTTATGCAACTCTGATTCCAAACAATAAAAGTGGGTTAACCCCAGATTACTGTATCCTGGAAAACTCTCATTTATGAATGAAGGAGAAATAAGGATCTTCAACAAAAACAGAAATGCAAAGAATTAGAAACTACTCACTCAGCCCTACAAAAGATGCTCAAGGATATCCTACATATAGAAACACAGAAACAGGAACATCACAACAAAAGTACATGAAGGCAGAAAATGACTCAGCAAACGTACAAATGAAATCCAAAATACATAAACAGGACTATTTATGGAAACATGGCAGGGCAAAGTTGGTACTTAACAATAGCCATGGAGCTGGCGCTGTGGTGCAGTGGGTTAACACCTTGGCCTGCAGCACTGGCATCCCATATGGGCACTGGCTTGAGACCTGGCTGCTCCACTTACAACCCAGCTCTCCACTATGTCCTGGGAAAGCAGTAGAAGATGGCGCAAGTCGTTGGGCCCCTGCACCCTAGTGGGAGACCTGGAAGAAGCTCCTGGCTCCTGGCTTTGGATCAGCGCAGCTCTGGCTGTTGTGGCCAACTGGGGAGTAAACCATTGGATGGAAGACCTCTCTTTCTCTGCCTCCCCTCTATCTGTGTAACTTGACTTTAAATAAATAAATCTTTAAAAAATAGTCACACTGAATGTAAATGGTCTCAACTCCCCAGTTAAAAGACAGAGACTGGCTGAATGGATTAAAATAGAAAACCCATCTATTTGCTGCCTAAAAGAAACACATCTTACCAACAAAGATGTATGCAGACTGAAAGTGAAGGTATGGAAAAAGATAATCCATGCTAACAGAAACCAAAATAGAGCTGATATGGCCATCCTAGTATCAGACAAAACAGGCTTTAACAAAAAAAACTATTAAAAGAGACAAAGAGGGACATTATATAATGATTAAAGGATCAATTCAACATGAAGATGTGACTAATGTACAAGTATATGCACCTAATAACAGGGTACCTGGCTATTTAAAAAATATTAAGGGAGACATAGAATCAATTACAATAGTAATGGGGGACTTCATTACTCCACTTTCAGCAAACACTCAGAAAATCAACAAGGAAATACACAGTTAATCAACACCATAGACCAAACAGACCGAGCAGATATCTACCGAACCTTCCACCCTACAGCCACATAGTACACATATTTCTCTCCAGTACATGGAACTTTCTCTGGGATTGAACACATGCTAGCCCATAAAGGAAGTCTTAGCAAATTCAAAAAAATCAAAATTGTATAATGCATCTCCTTGGACTACAATACAATGAAGCTAGAAATCAACAACTCAAGAATCTCTACACCATACGCAAACACATGGAGAATGATCACCATGCTCCTGAATCAACAGTGGGTCATAGACAAAATCAAAAGAGAAATAAAAAAAAATTCTGGAAACAAATGAAGATGACAATAAAACATACCAAAATTCGTGGGATACAGTAAAAGCAATATTAAGAGAAATGTATATAGCAATTGGTGCCTACATCAAGAAATTGGAAAGGCCCCCCAAAAATGAACTATTTATGCACCTCAAGGATCTAGAAAAAGAACAGCAAACCAAATCCAAAACCAGTAGAAAAAAAAAGAATTAAAATTGGATAAGAAATCAAAAAAATTGAAACAAAAAAATACAAAAGATCAGCAAAATGAAGTGCTTTTTTTCAAAAAATAAACAAAATTCAAAGACCATTGTCCCAAATAACCAAAGGAGAGAGAAGACCAAATAAAATTAGAGGTGAAAAATCAAGAAAAGGGCAACAACTTAAACAGACGTTTCACTAAAAAGGAAATCCAATTGCCAACAACACATTAAAAACAGTTCAAGGGCCGGCGCCGCGGCTCACTAGGCTAATCCTCCACCTTGTGGTGCCGGCACACCGGGTTCTAGTCCTGGTCAGGGCGCTGGATTCCGGTTGCCCCTCTTCCAGGCCAGCTCTCTGCTGTGGCCAGGGAGTGCAGTGGAGGATGGCCCAAGTCCTTGGACCCTGTAACCCATGGGAGACCAGGAGAAGCACCTGGCTCCTGCCATCGGATCAGCGCGGTGCACCGGCCGTGGCGGCCATTGGAGGGTGAACCAGCAGCAAAGGAAGACCTTTCTCTCTGTCTCTCTCTCTCACTGTCCACTCTGCCTGTCAAAAAAAAAAAAAAAAACTGTTCAGGATCACAACCACAATGAGGTTTTACTTCACCTCAGTTAGAATGGCTTTCATACAGAAATCAACAAACAACAAATGTTGGTGAGGATGTGGGAAAAAAGGTACCCTAATCCACTGTTGGTGGGAATGTAAACTGGTAAAACCAATATGGAAGACAGTTTGGAGATACATCAGAAATATGAATATAGTCCTACCATATGACCCAGCCATCCCACTCCTGGGAATTTGCCCGAGCGAAATTAAATCAGCAAATAAAAGAATTATCTGTACTTCCATGTTTATTGCAGCTTAATTCACAATAGCTTAGACATGGAATCAACTTAAATGCCCATCAACTGAAGACTGGATAAAGAAATTATGAGATATGTACTCTGGAATACTATACAGTGGTTAAAAAAAGAAATCTGGTCATTTGCAACAAAATGGATGGATGGATCTGGAAAACACTATAGTTAGTGAAATAAGCCAATCCCAAAGAGACAAATACCATATGTTCTCCCTCATTTGTATTAATACAGCACCTAAAAGGAAACTTGCAAAAGTGAAATTGACACTTTGAAAAGCAATGACTTGGGCCAGCGCCGTGGCTCACTAGGCTAATCCTCCGCCTAGCGGCGCTGGCACACCGGGTTCTAGTCCCGGTCGGGGTGCCGGAATCTGTCCCGGTTACCCCTCTTCCAGGCCAGCTCTCTGCTGTGGCCAGGGAGTGCAGTGGAGGATGGCCCAGGTGCTTGGGCCCTGCACCCCATGGGAGACCAGGAAAAGCACCTGGCTCCTGGCTCCTGCCATCGGATCAGCATGGTGCGCCGGCCGCGGCGGCCATTGGAGGGTGAACCAACGGCAAAGGAAGACCTTTCTCTCTGTCTCTCTCTCTCACTGTCCACTCTGCCTGTCAAAAAAAAAGAAAAAGAAAAAGAAAAAAAAAAAAAGGAAAAGCAATGACTTGCACAGCCATTGTCTTAACTGTCAAGGAACTGTTTATTATTTTATTTTTTTAATTTTTTTGCTACTTAATACCATTGGTTGAACTATGTACTTAACATAGAATTAATCATAAATGTATAAATTCAATTGAAAATAGATCTCAGTGAAAAATAAGAGTGAGAATAAGAGAGGGAGGAGCTGTACATTTTGGCGCACATTCCCATGGACTTACCAATAAAGGTAAAGCAGAAAAACTTGTCATGAGACTCCGAATCCCATTAAGCTGGGTGGTACTAATGCCATCTTATGTGCTAAAGTGATCATATTAAGTGTTAATTGATCATATAGATAGGATTAAGTGATTAAGGGATCACATAAATAAGACTACTGTCTGGTGATAACAATGGATAGAATTAGGAGGGAGAGGATGATCCAACATGAGAAGCAGTCCACACAGTAGACTCATAGAATGACAATTGCCCTAAACAGCACTCTGATCTCAGAATCAGCCCATAATGCATTCTGGTCTGGCTGAAAAGTACATGAGAGCATTTCAGTCATAGAAAGTCAAGACACCATGGCAAGAAATGTTCTACATGAAGAATCTCTGTGAGTGAGATCCTGGTGGAAAGAAGGGGCCATCAAAGAAGGAGGTACTTTTCCCTGAAGGGAGGAGAGAACTTCCACTTTGCTTATGGCCCTTTCTGAATACTGATGGAGTTTCTGGACTCAACAGGTTTCCATAGCTTTGGCAGCTTATGTCAAGAGCCTTGGGAGATCACTGACATAAATAAGAGTGTTAATTGTTAAATTGACAACAGGAGTCACTGTGCACCTACTCCCCATGTAGGACCTCTGTCTTTTAATGAGTTGTCCTATGAGAATTAACCATAAAATTTGCTCTCAAACAGTACTTTATACTTTGTTGGGGGGTGCAAATTTTTTTTTGACAGGCAGAGTTAGACAGTGAAAGAGAGAGAGAGACAGAAAGGTCTTCCTTCCATTGAGTCACCCCCCAAATGGCCATCATGGCTGGCGCACTGGGCCAATCCCATGCCAGGAGCCAGATGCTTCCTCCTGGTCTCCCATGTGAGTGTATGGCCCAAGCACTTGAGCCATCCTCCGCTACACTCCCAGGCCACAGCAGAGAGCTGGACTGGAAGAGGGGCAACCGGGAAAGAATTGGCGCCCCAAACAGGACTAGAACCTGGTGTGCTGGTGCCGTAGGTGGAGGATTAGCCAAGTGAGCCGTGGCACAAGCCATACTTTGTGTGTGTGTGGGGTGCAAATTGTTGAAATCTTTACTTAGTATAGAGTTGGTCTTCTGTATATAAAATTAATTGAAAATGAATCTTAATGAAGAATGGGATGGGAGAGGGAGGAGGAGGTGGGATGGAAGTGGGGATGGGAGGGCAGGTATGGAGAAAGAACCACTATATTCCTAAAGCTGTACCTGTGAAGTTTGTATTCATTAAATAAAAACTTTATAAAAAAAAGTTTAAAAATACAGAAAATGGCTAAAAGAGTGGGTTTGTCATTACAAATATCCAGTATATTTATTTTCATGTTATTTATTGTGCTTTAAAATGTTTATTAAAATGTTTAAAAGGTAGGGTAAGATTCTTACATATGCATTAATCGACAGTATTCCTCATTTTTCTTTTAATTTTAGTTTCAAAAATACTGAAAGGCTACATCCATTGTAGGATAATGGACTGCAAAATCTTATTGAATTGCAATAAACATTTACTGGAGTTGCAGCAAAGACAAAAAAAAGGTTAGTTAATACCTATGAACACTAAGGAGTTAAAAAAATATGAAACTGAAAATTGGATTGAAAGGAAAAAAGAAAAGCATCAGGACAGAAACAGTGTCTGTCCAATAGGCACCGGCGAAGTGTCCTCCAGAAAAAGGATACCATACTTTTTTTTTTTTTTTTTTTTGAAAGGCAGAGTGGACAGTGAGAGAGAGAGAGACAGAGAGAAAGGTCTTCCTTTGCCGTTGGTTCACCCTCCAATGCCCGCCGCGGCTGGCGCACTGTGGCCAGCGCACCGCGCTGATTGGATAGCAGGAGCCAGGTACTTATCGTGGTCTCCCATGGGGTGCAGGGCCCAAGCACTTGGGCCATCCTCCACTGCACTCCCTGGCCACAGCAGAGAGCTGGCCTGGAAGAGGGGCAACCGGGACAGAATCCGGCACCCCGACTGGAACTAGAATCCGGTGTGCCGGTGCCGCAAGGTGGAGGATTAGCCTAGTGAGCCATGGCGCCGGCCGGTAGGATACCATTCTTAAGTGGTGTCAGCTTAAGGGCTGATTCTGAGGTCAGAGTGCTGTTCAGGGCATTTGTCATTCTATGAGTCTGGAGCACTGTGCTGTCAGGCTGAATTGTGTGTAATTCCAACTGTTTTCCCTCCACAACAGCAACACATGTTAGTGTGCTTCACTTTTTAGAAACAATTTTAGATATGTTTACATATCATGGTGCCTTCCTGGCTTGATGGACTTTTGTACTGAAAAAGAAAAAAAAGTGGGTAGATAAGAAGAATTAAACAGTACAGGAATTGACTTCAGTAGGCTTTTTCCTACCCACATATTTACATTACTTCAGATTTTAAAAAGCAGAGCCTTTTCCAAAACAATGCCCATCTCACAGTTTTAACTTGTGACTTTAATGCTTTTAATAAATGGGATAAAAAGATGACTGTCATTGGCACACACACTTTGTTTAGCTTATGACAAATTCAGTTAGAAAAGCTGTATCACTTCCTTTAAGGAGAGTAACTCGATGATGGAGAGTAACAGAAAATTCCAGAAGCTCACTCTGTGCCAGTCACTTTTCTGAGCACTTCATTGTTCACTCACTTCCCAAGAATCTAACTCTCTGAATACTATACATTGTAAAGAAACTAAGGAACAGAAAGGTTAACCAAGTTGTCTTAATTTACGCAGTGTATAAATGACAGAATTGGGATTCAAACCCAATCTGACATCAATCACAATACTGTTTTTATTTTGATAGAAAATAGGAAGTTTAATAACTGCATTCATTATTACAGAAGACTAACACTCTGAAACACTAGACTTTATATTAACAAATTCTATAAAGGTGAGTGATACACGTGGTTCAATATGATTACTTAGTTTGGGGGATAATATCATAGACACAAATTGATATGCTCTAAATTTTCTCTATTGAAGTTCAGCCTGTTTGTTTATGGTGATTAGTCAAAGTAAGTGTATTACAGAACCTGTGATCATCCAGTTTCTGCTTTGCTTTTTAACCGTTTAATGCAATGGAATAATTGTTGGGAAGTGTTGGGGACATGGATGCTTGATCACAGAACTGTGGACTTTGATGCCCGACTGGGAGTCGATGTTCTACGCTCATCATCTTCTTCTAAGCAGCGCTGGATAACACAATAGTGAACTGCACCAGCATCTGGGGGCTGGTGCTTGGTCTAGCAGTTATATTCATTGGGATGCTCATATCCCACAGTAGGGTGATTGTGCCCCACGCCCGACTCCAGCTTCCTGCTGGCACACTCTGGGACCCAGTAGTGACGGCTCAAGCAGTCAAGTCACTGTCACTGCTATAGGAGAGCTGGGTTGAGTGCCTGGCTCCCAGTTTCAGTCTCGCACAGCCCCAGGCACAGGAGGCATTTGGAGAGTGAAGCAGCATATGGAAGCATTCCCTGTCTCTTTCTTTGCCTCGCAAATAAATAAATAATGTGGGATTTAAAAAGCACTGTCATCTTTCTTCACCAAAACAAGTACTAGAAACTTACTTGAATTGCTTACACAATTTGTTGTGAATTCTGTCATTCCTGTTTTCTAAAAGCAATTTCTGAGCTGTCATCTCAAAGGTTCAAATCATCAGAGAAGCAGAAATTGAGCTTGGATTTTTAGAAACGCACCATATAATCACAATATGATGCAGGAAAAATAAGATATCAATTCTCATTATCAACTTCAAAGTGAAAGTTAATTAAAAACAGTACTCACATGATCCAGTATAGACCAATGAGATAAGAGTAATTCACACAATGTATTTTAAAACTTATAACTGAATTTTGTATCTTCCCATTAATTTTCTTCTTACCAGTTGGCCATTGTGGCTATTTGGGGAGTGAACCAGTTAAATGGAAGACATTTCTCTCTATGTCTCTCTCTGTCTATAACTCTGCTTCTCAAACAAATAAATAAAATCTTTAAGAAATTAATTTAGTTATCTTTTGAAACATTTGCTTTAGTAAGAGAAACACGCACTTTGTCAGATAATTATTGTTAAGTCTGAATTACATAAAAGTTTAAAAATGAAAATATGTTGGATGTAAAGATAAAAAGAAAGGATATGAATGATGTTAGAGTATTTTAGCCTTTATGTGGAGGAATGCTGTCAAACAATTAAAATTTTCTACTGCATGTTATTTTACAGGATTAGAATTAAAATTAAGTGCCTATATTCATAGTATAATTATTGACCTAATATGGGTATAGTTTAATTTTATTGGTCCATATTGTGTTATATTCCTCATCTAATCATATTTTCCTTTGGTTTCTATCTTCCTGAACTTTTCATTATATAACAGAACATTAAAATGTGTCTTATATACATGAATACTTCAAAAAGTTTGTTGAAAATGGAATTAAATGATATTGATTTTGTTGCAAATCATTTTAAATCCATGAGTAGGAGGAAATATTGAAAAGTTCATGGAGAATACATGTTATTTATAAAAACTATGGATTTAAAAAAAATGAACCAAAATAATTTTATCTTTTAATTCCATTTCTCCATGAACTTTTTGAAGTGCCCTCATATATATCGTGTGAAGATATTTCTTCAAGCACACATGTACAGTATAGACATATGATTATCCAGTAAAAATGAAAATGATGAGAGATGAGCAGTTAACTATTTTGTATCATTATCATTTTTTGTCCCATTATTTCAGTATCTCTATTAGCTTCACATTAAAAGAAACATTTGATAATAGGGGTTACTTTCTGAAACAAATATCTCAACTTTATGGACAAGCCAAAGGATGAGCTGTCACACAATCTTATTCTAGGATCTTCAGGACAACACAGTAATTACAAAAGCAGGACATCCTGTCTAATGCAGCTGACAGGTAATCAGTCTCCACTGTTGTTTTGGCCAAAATGATGTGCATCCAATTTTGCAAAAAAATTATCTTTATTGAGCAGGAAATAATTTTAAATAGATTTGTATCAGATGAAATATCACAGTGATATTCTGAAAAAAGGTGACTCAAGTAAGTTTTGCTTGAGGAAGATTATCTAACTACAATCCATCACACTTATTTCAGAATTCAACATAAGACCAAACATCTCTACCTACAGAAAAACAAGTCATATTTTTGCAAAATTTCCACTTTTAACATTTCTGGGAATCTACTGATAGAATACAAACACCAAATGAAAGCCTGGTTAGCACTGAAAAGCTACAGTGTAAAGCCTAGCAGGTTGTCATCTTTTTGTATATTTGTGGTTAGTGTCTATTGAGAACTAACTACTGCTGTATAAACATGAACACATTTGGCCTCGACATTAGTATTATGGAGGAGTCATGCTGGTTATTTTCATCTCGCAGAGATGAGTAAACAAGCACAGAGAGGTCACTAATTTGCCCCTGGTTGGTACAGCTAGCAGATGGCAGTCCTAGAGCCTGAAACTAGGCTAAGCAGACTTATTCCAGAGCCTATGCCCGGAGTTAGGGCTCTGTGATGCCCGAGAGCTGTGACAAAGCTGAAGAAGTGACTCGTTATCACCTCATGTTGCTAACAACCCGTCTACATAGCAGAGGCAAATGGAACACAGAGAATGAAGGAAAAAGGGACAGGGCATGATTCATGAAGCTGAATCTGGAAATAACAAAAAGGCCATTAACAAATTGCTTCATGGCTACAAAATGAATTGATCTTATTTTGTTTTTGTACCTTGTAAAAGGAAAACTCATCAGCTCGATTATATATGTATGTGTGTATATATATATATATATATTTCTAAACTTATTTCAACATATTATCCAGTCATGTGTTTTGCCAATGTGTAACAGTAATCAAGTAAAACTAAATAATTTTCAGAGAACAGCATTATATTAAAGGATTTTTTTATGTTCTATAACATAAACATATAATCAAGATGAACATATATCTTGCAATAATCTTATAAATGGCTATTTCACTCTAAGGGCAAGATATACTCTCTACTTTTCCCTTTAAAGACAAGAATGTCATTCTAATTTTAATACATTTTAATAAACATTACACTATTAGGGTAAATTGGACTAAAAACGCCTGTAGTTTTGTGATTTCCCTTTCCTCAGTTTGAAATGCAAAATCATTTGTTTCCATTGAAAAACTAACACCTATTTGAAATGTGCTAATTTAATGATGATTTGGTTAGGGGTACAAAAATGAAAAGTATGAGACTGAATTTTCCATCCTTGCCAAATGTACTTGTGTCCTTTTGTTTATCATTTTGGATTTGTAAATATCCCAGTAAGATGTAAATTTAGGCTATTTAGAGTTAGTTATTGGCCGATTAATTAATTTGTTCAAACATAAGTTAATAGGAATGTTGTGGTAGTTTTATTTGTCTACTTGACTGGCCCACAGTGTATCCGAATATTTGGTAAAACATTATTCTGGGGGCTGGCACTGTGGCTTAGTGCACAGTGGCACTGGCGTCCCATATGGGTTTCAGTTCATATCCTGGCCGTTCCTCTTCTGATCCAACTCTCTGCTAATGGCCAGGGAAAGTGGTAGAAGATGGCCCAGTGCTTGGGCCCCTGCACCCACGTGGGAGGCCTGGAGGAAGCTCCTGGCTTCAGATCCACTCAGCTATGACCATTGTGGCCATTTAGGCCGGCGGATGGAGAGTCTCTGTCTCTCACACTCTCTGTAGCTAAACCTCTCAAATCTCTTTAAAAAAAAGGGGGGGGGGACATCATTCTGTATGTTTCTAATAGGGAGTTTTTAGTTGAATTTAGTATTTAAATCAATAGACTGAGTAAAGCAGAATATTTTTCCTAATGTCATAGGCATCATCCTTGCAGCTCAAGGCCTACATAGAACCAGAAAGGAGACTCCCTTTGAGGTGGGACATTGGATTCTCCCACCTTTGAGCTCCATCTAAAGCAGCTGCTCGTTCTGCATCTCTGGCACACTGGACCTGGACCAGCAGCTCTCTGTGTCTTCCGCTTGCTTGCTGTGGATCTTGGAAATTGCCAGTTTCCGTTGCATGAGTCAGCTTGTGACAATTTCTCTCTCTCATATATAATATATATATGTATATACATGTGACTGTATGTATATTCACAGTTTTTAAGTCATTCAGGAAAGATAGTCTTAATTACCTAATTATCTAAATTGTTTTTATGTGTGCTGCCAAGCAACGGGCTGGCCCTGATTGCGTGAACATAAGATAAGCAAACACCAGATGCTGAGTCTTCCGAGAAAAACAAACTTCATGACAAGCTTGTAAGCGATGGGGGCAGTCAGACCACGAACCCAAACCAACCTCCCATTCAAAAAGGGGTTTGAATTCATGGAGTTAGGGTGAATGGGGCATGACTGTGCTCAGTTAAGGTCAGAATATGAGGTACAGAGGAAAGGGGTATGGAAAGTCCTTGGAGCGTGAGCATTAACATATAATTAACATAAACATATGTTCAAAGATGGCTGCTGGAGGCTGGCATTGTGATATAGTGGGTTAAGCCACTGCTGGCAACATTGGCATCCCATGTGGGCACCGGTTCAAGTCCTAGCTGCTCTACTTCTGATCCAGCTCCCTACTAATGGCCTAGGAAAACAGGAGAGGACGGCCCAGTGCATGGGCGCCTGCCATCCACTGTGAGACCTGGAAGAAGCTTCTGCTCCTGGCTTTGGCATGGACATTTGGGAAGTGAAGCAAAGTGGACGGGAAGATCACTCTCTCTCAGCCCCTCCATCTCTCTCTCTGTAACTCTGTCTTTCAAATAAATAAAATATATCTGAAATAAAAAAAAGATGTCAATCAATGTCATCAGAGCTGTGCCACTTAACTTCATAATGAGCCACGCTATAAATCTTAGGTCTTCAGAATTGGTCTCTGAAGATTTTATTCCAATTCTGGCTGCAGCTGGTTCTGTCTTGTTTTATCAAGCACCCAAAAAGCCAACTCTGACTCGGCAGATTTTGGCAATGACAACTGTTGTGGGTTGTGAGTTACTACGCAACAGGCAGGCAAATAAAGGAAACTTGCTATAAAAAGGAAGGGGTACTTTCTTGTCCACTCTTCATCTGGACTAAAGTAGGAGTTCTTATCTTGCATCCCCTTTGAGAGTTCCCAAATGTAGAACATAATGAAGGTAAGGAGTTTCAAGGTCATAACAACTCAAGGAAACTAGTCATCAATAACACAGTAAACATAGTTCTTATTTAGACGAAAACAAAGCGGGGAGGGCATGAGATATATAATGATCACCTTTCCTCTATCAGAAAGCTCTACTTTCTTACTTATGAAAGAACAAATCCATCCTTCCATGAATATAAAGAACCAATTAATTTATCAACAAGTTGATATGATTATTGTAAGGAAAAGGGACACAGAACAGAGAGGAGACAGGATACAAACTCTCAGCCAGAACAAATTTATTCAAGAAAAATAAACTCACAGCATTGAGCGATCAACTACTAGTGTGCATACAGACTGAACACGTGGCAGAAGGCCCAGTCCCTCGGCAGGCTGGGCCTTTTATATCTTAGGGTGGGTTAAGGGTCTGGAGACAGAGTAGGGCATGGCAGATGGAGCTGAGTTTCTCCATACAGTTTTTCAAGTTTTCTTGTGGGCTTTCAAATCAAAGAATGCAGGGGGTGGAGTAAGGAACAATACAGGGTGTAAGAATGAAAGGTCTCTGGAAAGAAGTAATAGATAAGAAGTAAACCCCAATTTTATTTACTTTCAGGCAAGGAGCTAGAATGGCTAACATGTATGTCCTTGTTCTATCAATTATTTTTCTTAAAATTCTGATGTCTGAGTAGTATGTCATAGTTTTTAAAAAATCCATTTATCTTAATTGTTCATTTGACAATATATTATTTTCTCTTTTTGAGTTATTTATTTTATATATTTGAAAGGGAGAAACAGAGAAAAAGAGGCAGAGAGAGAGAGAGAAAGAGAGAGGGAGAAATTCTTAACAACCAGGACCAGGCCAGGCCCAAGTCAGAATACAGTTGCTGTCAATTCAATCCAGGTTTAACATATGCCCTGCAGAAACAGTGTACTATGCCATTATATGCTCTTGCCAGTGTGTGCATTAGCAGGAAACTGGATCAGAAGTAGAGACGAGACTTGGGCCCAGGCACAACAACATGGTATGTGGGCATCCGAAGTAGCAGCCCAACACACTGTACCACAATTCCTTCCCTTGAAACTGTTATTTTCTGAAAATATTTTAATTTTACACTCAATTTTTTTCCTGATAAATTAACATTGTCTTATCTAAGAGTGGACTTTAAGGTTATGAAAGCAAACAAATAAAAACCAAGATTTGGATTAGTATTCACAGTCTTAATCTACTCAGTCTGGAAACAAGAATTTTCATTTTAGAATCTTTTACAACTTAAAATATATTCACCTGAATAAGTGTTATAATTTTCTTTGACAATCACATGAATGACACAAAACAATATCATAATTGCGACTCCAGCTCGAAGTTTCCTACTACAAATCTAATGATTTATACTCCCACTACATGGGAAGTGGACTGTCTGCCTTTGTCAGTTTTCATAGCTTGATTGAAACAAATTGAAAACTCTAGAAGGATAGAATTTAAGATTGCTTTTACTTATCTACCTTACATCTAGAGCAAATTCCTAAGCATGGGGTGGAAGATAGCTCACTCATTCTATCTGCCTTTTATATAATACTTTTTTTTTTTTTTTTTTTTTGACAGGCAGAGTGGACAGTGAGAGAGAGAGACAGAGAGAAAGGTCTTCCTTTGCCGTTGGTTCACCCTCCAATGGCCACCGCGGCCGGCGCACCACGCTGATCCGATGGCAGGAGCCAGGTGCTTCTCCTGGTCTCTCATTATTCATCTATATTATTGAGAAAAGTCTGTTTAATGGCTATGGTTTCTTGGGCCCGGCGCCGCAGCTCACTAGGCTAATCCTCCACCTTGCGGCGCCGACACCCTGGGTTCTAGTCCCAGTTGCCCCTCTTCCAGGCCAGCTCTCTGCTGTGGCCCGGGAGTGCAGTGGAGGATGGCCCAAGTGCTTGGGCCCTGCACCCCATGAGAGACCAGGAGAAGCACCTGGCCTTTGGATAGGTGTGGTGCGCTGGCCACAGCACGCCGGCCACGGCGGCCATTGGAGAGTGAACCAGCGGCAAAGGAAGACCTTTCTCTCTGTCTCTCTCTCTCACTGTCCACTCTGCCTGTCAAAAAATAAAAATAAAAAAAAATTTAATGGCTATGGTTTCTTACAGGTAAAATGGATATCATGCCACACAGCTCTGCGGAGATGGTCTGCACAATGATCCCTATCACACATAGCAGACATGAGCAAGAGTGGTTGTTGGGTGATGCACTGAAGCAGGAAGAACGATGTCAACTTTGGGTTATGGAGGAGCTACAATTGATCTGTCCCCAATTGAGGGTGGGCCAGGTAAGTTCTTTACATTATAAACAAGAGAAGCCAACTTCATCTTAATTCAGAAATCAGGTTTTTAAATTACATAGTCCTTTTCTGATATACGTAAGCATCTGCTTTACAGCTTAGGCATTCCTCACCATATTCAGGTTGCTATACAATATTAGAGAAAATTCTCCTCTGTTGACTCAATGACCCAGGAGCCATACTGGACGGATTAAATAAGTGCTTTGAAATGCTTAGCAGGGGTTTCACTGTCTCATTGCAGTCTTTAAACTGTATTCTCTCTGTTGTTCCTCTCCTTAGTGTGGGTATAATTCTAATACCTTATATTTCTCAGAGGATCAGTTACATGTTCCTGCCCCTGGAATCTAATTTTTGATCAGATGAACAAACATCAATACCCTTAGCATTTCACAAACCCCAAATAATTGAACAAATTGGCTCCTAAAAGAGAGAAATTATAGCAGCTCTAATGATCTAGGTCAGGAATCAGCAAAGTTTTTATTATAGTGCCAGGCATTTTAAGCTTTTAAGCCATTTGATTGCTGTTACAACTATGTACCTCTGCCATCATGGTGTGAAATTAGCTAGATACAATACAAAAATAAGTGAGCACGGCCATGTCCCCATAAAACTATTTATAAAAATTAGAAGCCAATCCTCCTTTGCTGAAACTTGACCTATATAACAGAAAGCAATAAATGAAATGTTGATTTTCTTTGTGACTATTTATTTATTTATTTATTTATTTTTACAGGCAGAGTGGACAGTGAGAGAGACAGATAGAAAGGTCTTCCTTTGCCACTGGTTCACCCTCCAATGGCCGCCACGGCTGGCGCCCTGCAGCCGGCGCACCGCGCTGAACCGAAGCCAGGAGCCAGGTGCTTCTCCTGGTCTCCCATGGGGTGCAGGGCCCAAGCACTTGGGCCATCCTCCACTGCACTCCTGGGCCACAGCAGAGAGCTGGCCTGGAAGAGGGGCAACCGGGACAGAATCCGGCGCCCTGACTGGGACTAGAACCCGGTGTGCCAGCGCCACAGGCGGAGGATTAGCCTAGCGAGCCACAGCGCCGGCCTGTGATACTATATTCAACATTTTAACTCCCAGGAGAGAGATCAATTAGACTCAGTGGCTTGCCAAATTTCTAGCATGATAATACAACTGTTCCTATAGCAAGATATATACTGGGGAAAGCATGGTGGGACTACTGAAGAGAGAAGGGTTGCTGTGACCATATTCCTCCAATCCATTTCTACTACAGAGTGTGCACATTATTTGCAATTCTTAGTGAAATAAGTGCCTGAACAGTGTGTTGGTGACATTCACAATTTAGATTTTCAGCTATTTGTGTTTGACTCTGAAGCTCCATGACATACGTGTACTATGTATGTTGTGCCTGTGAGTGAAATCAATGAGAGGCTGGAGTTATTTGGATAATGAAGAAGCATTATCACTTGCCTGACATCTAAATCTCCAAAAGTTTATTGCTTCTATCCATAGCTAACATGGTGTTTTATTGCCGATCTGTAGATCTTAAACATGTTAGGTATACATAATTGTAGTCTAAGAACCAGAGATATTTATACATTCAGTATGGGTTTCCAAGTCTCATAAACTGCTATGCCAATACATCTGTATAGAATATCTCACACTGCTTTTAGGCCAGCAGAGATGAAAACTTTCACAATGTAATGACTTTTTAGAGACAAAGGTTCTGTGATGTCACGTCACTCTATTGAATTCAATCAGGCTTTTGTATTATCCAAAAGAGCTGTGTCCTATTTAAAGAGATTTTAATTACAAGGTCTGAACTGGATTGAAAATAGATGCATGGAACCATTAAGGGACTGAATTATCTATCGTTGACAATTGGTCCAGATGTCAGATGCACCACACCAATAGTTTCACATACAAAAATGTTTTTGATCAGTTTAAGAGATTGACTTAACTATTTCTAGCAATTCATGCACAAATAATATTTTTCCAGTGACATGCAGATCTAGAGTTTTAAACTATTTAAATTTTGAAACATTGAAAAATGTGTTTACAGAGAAACAAATACAATGCCAGATTTTACTATATTAATTATCACTGGTCAGAAAACTACCATGTAATGTTTTGCTCTTTCAACTAAAGTCTGTATGTGGAGAGCCAGAGTTCCAATTTTAGGTTGAAAAATGGCAAAAATGCATGTTATGTAATTATAAAAATCTTGTAACTACCCAATTTTATGATATTACTATAACCTATCCCTGTCATTCCTTAAGAAAACTAGATACACACACACACATACACACACACAAATCTTGAACTAGAAGTGTCTCTACTCATTTTGCTTAGTTTTTTTTAGCATTTAGTTAACTTAGGGTTGTTAAGTATCTATGTTTGGAGGGTAAAAGCAACTATCAATTCCTGTAATCTCTGACTCACTGGAATCTAAATGCACAATGTTTGTAGCAAGTACAGAAATGTCATTACCTCATTAAGTACTCATTTTAATTAATTGAGTTCATCTGCAAGAATGTGAGTAACACACTATCTCTGCACTTGAGGAACTTTTAGTCTCTTAACTGACCCAAACTGTCAACTTCTTACTAGCTGTGATTTCATAAAAATATATTTTTTTTCTTCTGTATTATTTCTGTTCAGAAACATATTGGTCACCTCTTTTGGAGATTTACTTATTTATTTGAAAGAGTAACAAAAAGTTAGGGAGGTACAGAGAGAGAAAGAGAGATCCTCCACCAGCTCCCCAAATAACCTCAACAGCTAGAGCTGGGCCAGGCCGAAGCCAGAAGCCCCAGACTCCATATGGGTCTCCAGTGTCTGTGGCAGGAGCTCAAGTACTTATGCCATCCTCCGCTGCTTTTCTCAGGTGTATTATCAAGGAGCTGGGCTGAAAGAAGTGTAGCCAGGACTTGAACCTGACACTGTAAGCAGTGGCTTAACCTGCTGTGTCACATTACAACAATTGTGACCCCTGATCATCTTAAGACTATTGATTACATGGTTTAATCAGTGGTATCTGAATATTATTGTTATCAATTAAGTTCATAGATTTAATTTGCTCATGGCCATTCTTCTGTTCTGGTTATTCACTGCTGTGTGGAAAATTACTCTAGGAGTTAGTGATGCAAACAGCCAGTTGCTGTGTTCACACATGGAACGAGGCCATCAGGAAGTTAGGGCAGCAGGAAAGATTGTCTGTTCAGTGACAGCTGTGGACTCAGCTAGTGGCTTGTAGGTTAGAGTTGACTGCACATAGGGGCTGAACATCATCTTAAGGTTTTATTAGCATTAGTATGGTGGCTGATACTTGGAGCTGGCTACAACTCTAATGATTACATTGCATGCGGCCTCTCAATGAGTCTGGGTTTTTGTTCATGATAATCTGGTTTCAGAGGTAAGCATCCCAATGGACAGAGATTGAAAAACCTGGATTTCTTATTCTAACCCACCCTTAAAAATTGTTACATGTTACTTGTGTAGTATTCTATTTAATTTAAGGTAGTTATATATACCCATCCAACTTTAAGAGAAAGAAAATATCAATGTCTTGATTGGATAATGGCAACTTTCTGGAAGAACATATTTTCTCTTTGGTTGGACACTACAAATATACAAGAGTTTCAGCTGGAATAGAAATTGATATTAAGATAGTCATGCACTGCTTAAGAATGGTTACACATTTTGAGAAATAGATTATTAGGCAATTTTATCACCTTATAAATATAAAGTGTATTTACACTAACCTTATGGTATAGATCAATCACTCAACATGGCCTCTTGTTGCAATCAAAAGAAAGGGTGAACACTGGGTATATGAGGCTGCTGCCCATGTAACACAGTGTACTACTTTACAACAAATTTTTCTTTTTAATAAAAAGAATATACTCTAAAAGAGTAACAAAAGCCATAGGATAAGTTATTGTGGCATACTATGGTGACTGCATAAACCAGTAGCATCCCTATGTGTTATTGCTAACAAGTATTATATCATAGTCATGTGTGCTGTGCTTTTATGACTGGCAGTGATGGCTTGTTTGTTTATATCAACATCACCAAAACATGTGATTTATTACCTGTGCTGTGACCTCTACAAAGTCAACAGGTTACAGGAATGGTTCAGCTTGTACATTATAATCTCATGGGACTCCCATTATATACAACATCACTTCCAAAAGTTCACGGAAAAGGGATATTATAAAAAAACTGAGTTTTAATTTTTGCAACAAAATAAGAATGTTTAACTATTTTCCATGAACTTTTTGAAGTGCCCTCATATGTGGCCCATTATTGACTAAAACCTAATCATGTGGTGTGTGCTAAAATGTGATAATATACAGAAGATAACAAGTATTGTTGAGTATGTGGTGGAGTTAGAACTGTTGCACACTGCTGGTAGGAATGTAAAGAGTTTCAGTAGCCATGAAAAAGGATCTGGTGCTTCCTCAAAAAGTTAAATATAAAATTGCCATATGGCTTAGCAATTCAACCACTAGGTGTACACCCAGTAGAGTTCAAACAGGGACTCAAACAAGTATGTGTGCATGCATGTTCATAGAAGCATTATTCATGCTGGATAAAGGTGATACACCTGAATATGCATTAACAGATGGAAGGATAAATAAATGGTTGTGTGCACATGCAATAGCAAGTCATTCAGGCATAAAAAAGAAGCATCATGGATAAACCTGGAAAACACTGCCAGGAGAAAACACACGTTACAAATTGTATGATTCATTATATAGTAATTATGCAGAATAGATTAATACATAGAGAAGTGGGGACTGCACGGTAACAACAGGTATCAGGTATAAACTTTAGGAGATGAAAACTTTTCTAACTAGCTAATCCTAGAGGGTGCACTACACTGCTGCTGTTCTAAAGTACACTGAATTGTTCACTTTAAAATGGTGAACTTAATGTTGTATGGATTTCAGTTTGGTACAGATCTTTAGAATTAATTAAAATAGTAAAATAGAGTATTATGCAAACAGTAACTTGGCACAAATCACATATGCAAAGTCACAGAACAAGGTTAAAATCTGTAAACTCTTTAAATTAATATAAAAGAAATGGGAAAATATCTAGCATATAGTGCAGATGAATATTAATTTCAAAAAGATAAAGCAAACCAGTTTACACATGAACAAAACACAAGAACAGATAGTTTACAGAAAAGGAAACAGTTATTTTAATATTTACAAAAATGCCTAATTGACACTTTAAAGGGGAATGTAAATGAAAACTTTAATTCTATGTACCTTTTTAAATTTGAGTGACAGAGAAAGAGAGACATGTGCAGACAAACAGAATACACCCATCCACTGTTCTACTCTCTAAATGTCTAAAACCACCAGGGCTGGGCCAGGGCCAGCGTCAGGAGCTGGGAACACAATCCAGGTGTCCAACTTGAGTGGAGAAATGCAGTTTCTTGAATCATCACCATTGCCTTCTAGTGTCTACACCAGCTGGAAGCTGGAAAAAGGAGCCAGAACCTAGAATCAAACCCAGGCACTCCAGTGTGGAACACAGTCATCTCAACCACTACATCCACACCTGTTCCTTATGTACTTTTTTTAAACTTTTATTTAATGAATATAAATTTCCAAAGTACAGCTTATGGATTACAATGGCTTCCCGCCCCCCATAACTTCCCTCCCACCTGCAACCCTCCCCTTTCCCGCTCCCTCTCCCCTTCCATTCACATCAAGATTCATTTTCAATTCTCTTTATATACAGAAGATCAGTTTAGCATATATTAAGTAAAGATTTCAACAGTTTGCACCCACATAGAAACACAAAGTGAAAAATACTGTTTGAGTACTAGTTATAGCATTAAATCTCAATGTACAGCACACTAAGGACACAGATCCTACATGAGGAGTAAGTGCACAGTGACTCCTGTTGCTGACTTAACAAATTGACACTCTTGTTTATGGCATCAGTAATCACCCTAGGCTCTTGTCACGAGTTGCCAAGGCTATGGAAGCCTTTTGAGTTCGCCAACTCTGATCATATTTAGACAAGGTCGTAGTCAGAGTGGAAGTTCTCTCCTCCCTTGAGAGAAAGATACCTCCTTCTCTGATGACCTGTTCTTTCCACTGGGATCTCATGCACAGAGATCTTTCATTTAGGTCATTTTCATTTTTTTTTTTTTCAGAGTGTCTTGACTTTCCATGCCTGAAATACTCTCATGGGCTTTTCAGCCAGATCTGAATGCCTTAAGGGCTGATTCTGAGGCCAGAGTGCTGTTTAGGACATCTGCCATTCTATGGGTCTGCTGTGTATCTCACTTCCCATGTTGGATCGTTCTCTCCCTTTTTTATTCTATCAGTATTTGTAGACACTAGTCTTGTTTATGTGATCCCTTTGGCTCTTAGTGCTATCATTATGATCAACTGTCAGCAGAAATTGATCACTTGGACTAGTGAGATGGCATTGTATATGCCACCTTGATGGGACTGAATTCGAATCCCCTGGTATGTTTCTAACTCTACTGTTTGGAGCAAGTCAGCTTGAGCATGTCCCAAATTGCACATCTCTTCCCTCTCTTATTCCCACTCGTATATTTAACAGGGATCACTTTTCACTTTTAAAGTTTTTGGACTGCAGCCGGCACTGTGGCGTAGCTGGTAAAGCCTCTTGCAGTGTCAGCATCCCATATGCGAGTAGGTTCAAGTCAAGGCTGTTCCGCTTCTGATCCAGCTCTCTGCTATGGCCTAGGAAAGCAGTGGAAGATGGCCCAAGTCCTTGGGTCCCCACACTTGTGTGGGAAATCCAGAAGAAGCTCCAGGCTCGTGGCTTTGGCCATCGTTGCCATTTGGGAGCGAACCAGCAGATGAGAGATCTTTCTCTCTGTCTCTCCTATCTCTGTAATTCCGTTTCAAATAAATAAATAAATCTTTTTAAAAAAAGTTACTGGATCAGCAAATGCAAAAAAAAAAAATTCAAATACACTGACTCAGATTGAGTATGGAGATAAGCCCTTTTCTCCTTCTGGGTTGGCGGATACATTTGCAGCTTCTTTATGAGTCATAAAGATAACGAGAGAGGTGGCAGCAGTACCCACACCTGCTAGAATCAAAGATTTCGTTTTTCTCCAAAAGACAAGCCCCCACTAGCTGTGTGATATTCACTAGATTTAATACCAGTGTACCTGAAAAATTATAGAACCATCTTTGAGGTTTAACACTCTTTGAACACTGGATTATCTCCTTTTCTTAGTTGCCTTTAAATGCAAAATAAAAATCCTTAATATATTCATTTGCACATTTTCACTCAGTAGGTTCTTAGTCATTCCAGTTGCAAATATTTAGTTGCACTATTTTATTACCAGTCACATATTTTTAACTAACTTTAGATTTATTTTCAAATGAAAATATCAAATATTTAATTTCACTTAAGTATATAAGTGGCCTGCATTGCAGCACAGTGGTTTAAGCTGCTGCCTGTGAAACCAACGTCTCATATCAGAGCACCAGATAAAGTCTGTCTGCCCCACTTCTGATCCAGCTCCCTGCTAATGGCCTGGGAAATGCAGCAGGGGATGGCCCAAGTCCTTGAGCCCCTGCCACCCCCGTGGGAGAGTGATGGAGCTCTGGCTCCTGTTTGTCTCAGCCCAGTTCTGCGCCATGTGGCCATCTGGGGAATGAAGCACAGGGTGGAGATAGCTCGCGCGTTCTATCTGCCTTTTATAGAAAAATAATACTTTTTTTTTTTTTTTTTTTTTTACAGGCAGAGTGGACAGTGAGAGAGAGAGACAGAGAGAAAGGTCTTCCTTTGCCGTTGGTTCACCCTCCAATGGCTGCCGGGGCCGGCGCACCAGGCTGATCCGATGGCAGGAGCCAGGTGCTTCTCCTGGTCTCCCATGGGGTGCAGGGCCCAAGGACTTGGACCATCCTCCACTGCACTCCCTGGCCACAGCAGAGAGCTGGCCTGGAAGAGGGGCAACCAGGACAGAATCCGGCGCCCCAACCGGGACTAGAACCCGTGTGCCGGCGCCGCAAGGCGGAGGATTAGCCTAGTGAGCCGCGGTACTGGCCAATACATCTTTTTAAAAAAACTTTTTAAAAAATACCATAATCAAGTATTTAGAATACTGTTGTTACTAAATAAGGAAAATACTCTTGTTTTAGAATAAGATGATAATATCTACTATTCAGAAAAGCTATCATTAATGTATTGGCATAAATAATTCCGTCTGCTTATTTAAAAATGTGATTTAAAATGGATATAATCAGTAATAATTCTGTACACTAAGTGAGTATTTTTATGTGACTAAAGCATAACTATTTCCTTCAGATTACTAAACATGTAGTCAAAACTAATTTTACAAAAAAATGAAGAAATTTACACATATTTGCTTAAAACTTTTTCTAAAACTTTCTCAACAGCATAGGATATATAAATGCATTTATGAAAACATAAATACATAATCCAAAAATGTCCCTTTATAATAATAAACTTTCCTTTTTGTCATCACAATTCTGTTAAAGAGAAGAGGTGATTGCTTTTTAGCTGATGTAGCATAATTAATTTTCCAAATAGCAGAAGTGTTTGGGGGTGAGGGTGTGTAGGAGATTTAGGTTTGGAAATCAACTCACAGTTTTAATTTAGAAGCAATAGCTACCCACATGCATGCAGATTTTCTCATTTGAAATGTTGATTTGTGTAGGTAAACTATTTTCAGGGGAAGCAGGAATAGAAAAACACTGGAAAAGAACTAAGTGTTTTTCCCTGCAAAAGATAATGAGCAACAGGTTTTTGAGCGAAGCAGACTTGGATTTTAGGACAATCATAATGAGTCGGCATCCATAACGGGATTTACAGCCCTCACTTTCCTGATGCCCTGAAATTGAAAGCTGCAAGATGCTTATTTAGCAATAAATACGTAAGAGCGGCACTGCCAGGCCCCTCTATCCTGCCGAAACAGCTCTAATGTCCTAAAGGCTGAGAAGGAGATCTGCGTTGGTTTGCGTTTTACAATGTTTTTGTCAGTTACATGTTCATTAAACATGTTCCGTCACCTATAGGAGTCTACTGGTGCTGTCCCAAGTAGCCTATGACCTTACTGTGTGACCTCAACAAGGTCACGGGCATGCATGGCCTAGCCTTGCGCCTGCCCTTTCTTTTTTTTTTTTGACGGGCAGAGTGGACAGTGAGAGAGAGAGACAGAGAGAAAGGTCTTCCTTTGCTGTTGGTTCACCCTCCAATGGCCGCGGCCAGCGCACTGTGGCTGGCACACCACGCTGATCCGATGGCAGGAGCCAGGTGCTTCTCCTGGTCTCCCATGGGGTGCAGGGCCCAAACACCTGGGCCATCCTCCACTGCACTCCCTGGCCACAGCAGAGAGCTGGCCTGGAAGAGGGGCAACCGGGACAGAATCCGGCGCCCCGACCGGGACTAGAACCCGGTGTGCCGGCGCCACAGGCGGAGGATTAGCCTAGTGAGCCGCGGCACCGGCGCGCTTGCTTTAATATGCAGTTTCCACCATTCCTTGTCTAGCGTAATCGGAACTTGGACTTCCTTTCTTCCTTGTGCTGGCAACCTGTGGTTTCCTCTCCTAGACAACAGGACTCCTCACGGCTGATGGCGATTTCTCAAAGAGAAAACAGTTTTACAAACGTCAGCTCAAAAGCCCAGGGGCTGGAGACACCGTCTGTAGAGGAGGATTTTGCAAAGCTCCTGGGTGGCACAAGGCACTGCTGAACCGAAGTGGAAAACCTGCAGCCTGCAGCCTCCACAGCCAGGTGGCGGAGACTGTGCTGCTCTCGTCCCACTTTACCCACAGCTAAGGTTGTGGACCACAACCTCTTAGCCGAAATCTGAAGTCCAAGCATGAAGCACCGTGATGGCTCACGTTTTGATCTTATTCTGACAAACTGATGAACATTACTGGATGGGATCAATCCATGTAATTATGTTTAGCTTTTAGAGACAGACAGATGGAGAGATGGGTGTTCCAGATACATAACAGATCCAAGGGATGGTTAAAAATAAAGCGGAGGCAGGGCCGGCACCCTGGCTCACTTGGTTAATCCTCCGCCTGTGGCGCCGGCATCCCATATAGGCGCAGGGTTCTAGTCCTGGTTGCTCCTCTTCCAGGCCAGCTCTCTGCTGTGGCCCGGGAGTGCAGTGGAGGATGGCCCAAGTGCTTGGGCCCTGCACCCCATGGGACACCAGGAGAAGTACCTGGCTCCTGGCTTCAGATTGGCACAGCGCCAGCTGTAGTGGCCATTTGGGGGGTGAACCAATCAATGGAAGGAAGACCTTTCTCTCTGTCTCTCTCTCTCTCACTGTCTATAACTCTACCTGTCAAATAAAATTTAAAAAAAGAAAGCAAGCAAGCAGAGGAAAAACAGGTTTTTCCAAAGGCTTGTCCTGGGTCCGTTGCTGTGGCATAGCCGGTAAATCCGCCGCCTACAGAGCTGGTATCCCATATGGGTGCCAGTTTGAATCCCGACTGCTCCATTTCCAATCCAGCTCTCTACTATGGCCTGGGAAAGCAGTAGAAGATGGTCCAAGTTCTTGGGCCCCTACACTCATATGGGAGACCAAGAAGAAGCTCCTGGCTCCTGGTTTCAGATCAGCTTAGCTTCAGGCATTGTGGCCAATAGAGGAGTGAACCAGCGGATGGAAAACCTCTCTCTCTCTCTCTCTCTCACACACACACACACTCTCTCTCTGCTTCTTCTTTTCTCTCTGTGTAACTCTGACTCCAATAAGTAAATAAATCTTCAAAAAGAAAAAAGGCTTGTCCTAAGATTTTTAGATCATATCTTTTAAGTTGCAGGTTACACATTAATTTCCATCATTTATTCATTTGCAGTTATTCACTTAAAAGGTATTTATTAACTGTGACTAAACACCAACCATGTCCTAGACCCTGGAGATATCATAAAACAAGGCTGCCAAGATCTCTATTCTAATACAGAGAATAAGATAGAAATTAATTTAAAAATTTTTTAAAACAAATAATTAGTAAAAGGCAGATAACCTTAAATGTGCATAGAGAATATATATAAGCTGTTGTGATAGAAAGTAACGAAATGACTACTTAATAAGTCAGATCCACGTAGTTCTCTCTGAGCAGTTTGTATTAGAATCCAGAATCTAAGAGGCCAGATGTGTGAAGATGAAGAGTGTCGAAGGTGCATGCCACAGACCGATCATGGCAAAGACTTAGCTTGGCGACCAGTTTGTATGCTTGGGAAAGGAGGAGGTGTTGCTATGAAGTGATACCCACTGTAGTTGGAGATGAGATCCAAGAAGCCTGACCACACAGCACTTGCCAAACCATAGCAAGTGTCGATTTCCGTCCACATACAGACATGACTGGAAGGTTTCAAGCACAAAAGTGGTCTTATGGGACCTATATTTAAAAAAGCACTAAGGTTGCTGGGTGGGTTGGATTACAGGGAAACAATGTAGGGGGAGGAAAGACTTGGGGATGGAAGAAGATGGACTTTGCTGTGGTGGGGGACTGGTGGAAATGCGGAAATGAGGAGCACACTGAGATGAGTTCTGGGACCAAGCTAGTGGTATTGCTGATGGGAGGGATACATGGCTGAGGAGGAATGACAGGAACCTATCTGGTTGTCACACTGCTCACTTCTCCATAGCTATGGAAGGAGACTGTGGAGGAAAGAATACTGTAGTGCAGGTGGACCGTTGGTGGGAATCAAGGTTTAGTTTAGCTTCATTCAGTTTGGATTTTCAGTGTCCCGGTGGTGATCTAATGAAATCAGACGTGGGAGCAGGCGTTCAGCCTAGAGGTTCAGACACCCACGTGCCACGGGACCTGACTTCAGTTCTCTGATCCAGCTCCTGATCCCAGCTTCCTGATGATGCTGACACTGAAAGGCGATGCTGACAGCTGCTATGTGGGAGATCTGCACTGTTCTGCGCTCCTGACTTTAGTCCTGGCCCTTGCTGGCACTGGGAAGTGAACCTGTGGATGGGAGATCTCTCCCTCCCTCTCTCCCCTCTTCTCTCTCTCCCTCTCTCTCTCTCCTTCTCTCCCTCCCTCCACCCCTCCTCCTCTCTCTTTTCCTATCATTTTGTCTTTATGCCTTTCAAATAATTTAAAAAAAATTAGGGACCAACATTTTGGCATAGCAGGCAAAGTCAACACCAGCATCCCATATGGGCTCAGGTTGGAATCCCAGCTGTTCTATTTCTGATCCAGCTCTCTGCTATGGCCTAGGAAAGCAGTAGAAGATGGCCCAAGTCCTTGGGCCCCTGCACCTGCATGGGAGACCCAGAAGAAGCTCCTGGCTCCTGGCTTTGGATTGGCCCAGCTCTGGCTGTTGCAGACATTTGGTGAGTGAACCAGAGGATGGCAGATTCTCTGTAACTGCTTGTCAAATCTCTGTCAAATGAATAAATAAATCTTAAAAAAAGAAGAAGAAAGAAATTAAATGTGAATATATGAGGAGGAGTCTTGGGAACATGTCAAAATTGAATTAATAGAGTTTTGAGATATTGGCACAAATATTGGGCTTAAAAACCTAGAATTTGATGAGGTCACCTAATGGAAAAGACAGACATAAACCTTTGCTATTTAAAGACAAAAAATGGGTGGAAGTCAGGAAAGATACTGCTATGAACTGAATGCTTTTGCCTCGCAAAATCTGTATGTTGAAACCCTAACCCTGAAGAGGAGTGATTGATTTTGAGGACAGCGTCGTCATTAATAGGATTAGTACCCTGAGAAAAGAGGCAGACATAAGGATGCTTGTATGCTGATAGGACTGTCCGGTACAGAAGGAAAAATTGATGAAGGAAGATCAAGTTGTCTATAGGAGCAAATTTCTTAAAAGAAGAGTACAAGGGAGGGAGTTTGCTTAAGGAAGTAGGGAGGTTTTCATCCATGAGAGGAGGTAAATCAGTATTATCAATACCTGTGAATTAAAGTATATTGATATTTTACTAGACAAACACAAGGAAAAATACTGCAAAGTTTATGCAAGAAGCCTTTAAGACCTATATTTCCTTCAGTCATTAAAGAAACATCTTTAACACAACTTACCATCAGGAGCTACCTGCAGAAATGTTCTGTGTAACTGAGTTCTTAATCTGTAGCCACAACATAACTTATAAGAGTTTACCATAAAAACAGTTTTTCTAATATTGACAAATAATTCAGATACGTTGAAATGATTTCTCTTAAGATATGACACATACTGGAAATAAAATACACTATTAAGTTAATTTTCAAAAACTGTAAATGGGTTTATCTTTCTATTAATGCAGAGACTTCATGTCAATAAAATCTTGATCTAGTATTAGACCACAAATTTTTATTGATACCAACTTCATGTTTTTACAGTTAGAAAAATAATTACTTATTTGTGAAAGACTGCTGTAATTTGATTGGTTTTATTGGATTTTAGATATTTTTCAATTTTTCATTTTTAAAGATCCACATAATGTCAAAAAATGACCAATAGAATTTTGCAATATACATGTTTTTATTAGTTTATGCAATAATCATGAAGATAATATTGAAAGGTTTAATGTTTCAGGGAGGCATATTTGAAAATTATGATTGTTTAATTCCCTATTACTTGTTTCTGTCACTAAAAAATTATTAATAAACAGTCATATGAGTGTGCTATTTTTTACTGTTCAAAGAAGATGGGTTACATATGGAAAATTCAGCTTTCACCTTTCTACCAATGTCCCCTGAAGTATCAAACTCTATCCAGCAGTTATGCATCTTTGAACAATTATTTCTGTATCCATGGGAATCTAATCAAATTCACATGTTACATGTTGGTTTTCTCTCATTTGTTTTTAATAGGAAATTTAATTTAATAAAGTGAAACTTACTTTATTCACATAATATTGTTTAACAGATATACTCCTATATGTGTGTATGCATATACACACGTGATATCAATCTCATATTTATATATATGATCACTATTTTTAACAACTGCAAAGAAAAAGGCACATAAGTATACTTTGGTATTTAATAATATTTATAATATTAAACTCTTTTACCTTTTTCAAAGTATCTTAATGTATAGTTAACAAACATTCCTTAAAATAATATTACTAAGGAGTAAGGAATAAAGAATAGAAAAAAAATCATAGTAAGTGCTGATATTTTTAGGTAACATTCATGCTTTCCTCCAATTAACTGTGTGAATGTGAAGTCAATCTAAATGCTTTAAGATTTTTTTTTTATGTTACTACATTCAGATTTCTTGCAGTATTAGAGAGAAAATTAAATGCAAATTATCTGGTATCTTGAAGTATCTTAATTACAATGGAAGAATGAAAGCAGCTCTACTTCAATAAATAGAGTATGCTAAGTAATAATAATTGCCCTTTTAGTAATGTGATTGCCAGTATATTTGACCAGGGGAGAATGAGAGTAAGACTTACTGAGACTTAGAGGGGTCAGGTTTTGCTCTGTGAGCTGTGAATATGTTATCAATCCAGACAAGATAACTACCTCAAAAAGGAGCAATGCAAACACCTACACTTATAAATAATGCATTTATGAAAATTATTTGGAAAAGGAATATAAAATGTGACTCATTATACTCACATTCTACAACTGCATCTATTTATGAATATGAATTAAATGTAAGATTAAAGAAGATTTGCTTCACCTCAATTACCATAAAATGCAAACATTATAATTTAAATAACAAATGTGCATTAAACACTGAAGTCAATCAGCTTCTACATTTTTTAAATTATATATTTTCTTTCTATTATTGCAATTATGAAGTTTTTTAAATTTTAATCTCTTCAGTGCCTGTAAAGATCAGAAAATTATATTTTTTATGTTTTGCTTGTGGGGAAAACCGACTTTCAGAATGAACAATAGGAAACATTAGATCAAAGGAGAGATATTAATGGCAATCTTGAGCTACCATGTAATGCTACTTATTAAACATAACTTTGTTGCTAGGAAGGAGGATTTGGTAATAGTACTTTGAACATGGGAAAAGTTCCCAAAGAATTTAGGTTGATGAAGTGTCATAACTTTAAAGGAAAAAATATACTTGTTTAGGGGTTGTTTTTGTGAAGAAACCAGTGATAAATTGTGAAATATTAAGAGCTATTGGGACCCATCCATGCTATTTTACTTTTGCATAATGGGAATGCGATTTCCATCTTTTTTTTTTTAATCAGGATCCATACTCTTTCATAGAGAGTTTTCATGATAAATATAGATCATTTTAAATATTTTGCTTTATGTTCCTTTTTATTCTACATTTGAACATACTTTGGGCCTGCTTATGCATGCACAAGCCTATGCAACTGAAACCTGAAATGTTGCTGTATCTTTATACTGATCATTTTTAACATTGAATAAATAACACTAGGAATAGGACTTTCACTTAATGTCTTTTCTCATTTGTGTGATATAATAAGAATAAAATACCAAATATGAGAAACATTAGAATCCATGTGATGCGTTGGGATTGATTAAAGATTATATGTAATGAAATCAGGAACGACCTCATTAAAGAAAACAAGCTTTGGCAAGAACAAGATACACTTTTGGAAACTGCCGGTTGTTTGTAGCAAAATGTAAGGAGGTTAAAGTTTCGTATCCTACAATATTGGTATTTTTCCCTTTCTGGAAATGAGAGCCTGACAATGAGATTCATGGAGTGTTCTGACTAATGTGATACAGCTATGAGTGACTATAGTCATGATTTAAATTTGAAACTTTGTGAATTTCAATATTATAAGTTTCCTAGCATGTTTTCTATATTGTACTTAAATTTGTAAACTGCAATTTGTCTTCCTTTCTTCATTGCTGAAGTACTGGGGACAGTGCATACCATTCCATACATTGGTGAATACCATACAAGTGCCAGTTTGAGTCCCAGATGCTCCACTTCCAGTCCAGCTCCCTGAAGTGGAGGATGGCACAGGTTCTTGGGCCCCTGCACCCACATGGGGGACCCAGAAGAAGCTCCTGGTTCATGGCTTCAGCCTGGTACAGCCCCGGGCGTTGTGGCCATTTGGGGAGTTAAACAGCACATGGAAGATCTCTGTCTCTCCTTCTCTCTCGCTCTAATTCTGCCTTTTAAATAAATAAATCTTACAGAAAAATAAAGTATTAGGGGCATGCATTTAGCCTAGTGGTTAAGTTGCCTGTGTTCTACTCCAGAGTAGCTGGGTTCAGCTTTTGGCTCTGGCTCTTGACCCAAGATTCCTGCCACTGAGTTCTCTGTCAATCTCTACCACCCAAGTAAATAAATAAAATGGGTGGAAAACACACAAAAAGTCAGTTTGACGTTTGGCTTGTGGACTGTTACAAATATAATAATAACAATATATAATATAAATATGATAGTATATATTTATAAAATAAATATATACTACTTCTTGCCTCCCTCTTATCTAACTATAAAGCATAGGTAAACTGAAACCATGGACAGAAAAAAAGGTATTCAAAATGTTCATGAAAGGCATAAAATATGGGGGAATAAAAGACTAATCTCTCATTTCAAAACTGCACCAAAATAGACTATTTTTAAATTCCATTTTCCATGAACTCTTGAAGTACCCTCATATTTGAAAAGCTTGAGAAGTATCAGTAGCAGTCTGGTATAAGTAACTGGAATTGGAAGTACTACCAAACCAGTAGTGAACCTGCCTCTCTTCCCTTCCTCCCGCATCCCCAGACTGCACTGCACTAACTTCAACACAATTCGAAACGCGTGATGGCTATTGTACAGAGACCCAGGAATTCTCGCTCACTGAATGGGAAAGGTGACTCCCTGTGCTCAAAAGAATGGTAAATCCCTTTTCCATTTTTCTCTCTTCCTTGTTAATTGGTGTTCTGCCCAAGTGGTGGCACCAGCAGATGCAGTCAAGAAAGGACCCTAAAAAGTCAAAACTCAGGTGCCAAGGACATTCTTATTTCCTTTTGGAATTCCAAGATGATAAGGTCAAAATATCTGGTGTTGTGCTTTCTGACTGTTGTTTCCTTATTCTTTGGAAGTGGGCAGCAATTGCATAAAGGACCAGAATAAGGAACCAGGGAATTAGAATTTATTGGAGATGGAGGAATTTGAGAAAACGAGCCTATTGCATTGTTTTTCAGTACTGTGACTCTCACTGCTAAGCTGTGCACACTTGGATCCCAAGTTAACTACCTAACACTTAAGGAACTGGGAGAATTCTGCCTGGAAGCAGATGAGCAGTAGCGGGTGACACAAATGAAGCAAATCTAAATAGCACTGCACTGCACAGTCTTTGAACACGGAATTAACATTAACCCATGGCCCACAGATGGCTAGAAAAAAGTATCAACATTCTCACTGCGATTTAAATAGAGTCCAGAGCTTAAAAATACAATACTGAACACTGTCCAGAATACAATGTGTCCAGAATTTCTCAACATACAAAGAACCATGAAAATCTCAACCCACATGGAAAGTGATATCAAAAGTCAACAAAAATGAGAATACATGGATGTTGAGATTATCTGATAAGGACTATCCTGCAGGTGCTACAAAATTGATTGAAACTGTTCCTGAAATGTTAGACTAGCAAGTATCAGAAAATTTATAAAGAACTAAATTTTTTAAACTGAAAAACACAATAATGGATCAAAAGAAGTTTGAAACTAAATGGCTAGAAATTTCTCAAGTTTCTCAACTGACATAAAACTATCAGATTCAAGGAAGTGAGCAAATCTCAAACAGATGGAGCCAAAGACACCCATGGTACCCATATTCAAATTTCATAACTAAAGACAAAGAAACCATCTTAAAAATAGCTTGAGAAATGCCTTATTATATATAGAGAATAGCAATGATTCACATAATTGCAATTTCTCATCAGTGGCCGTGGGTCCAGAAGTGACAAAGTCTTTTTTTCATCCATATTCAAAGAAAATCATCAATTCAGAGTTCCGTATCTATGGAAAATACCTTTCAAAGATGAAAATGAAATAGAGACATTCTCAGATGAAGACAAAACACAAATTTATAACTATCGGAGTTGTAAAAAATAATTGCTAAAATTAGTCTTCAGACAACAGGTAAATGATGCAAGATAATTTAAAAGATCAGGCATAAACAAAGAATGACAGAAATAGCAAATGTCTGGGTAAACACAATAGTCTACTTTGCTCTCAAATTCTTGAAACATGTCTGAGGGTTGACAGCAAATATCTGTTAGATGGAATTTTCAGGGTATGCGAATTTGACTAGGTAATAAAATGATAGCATAAAAGGCAAAGAGTGAGGGGATCTTTATGGCAGTAAGATGCCTGCAACATGGCTATCATGACTAAGTGTTTTATAATCTCTAAAACTAGTAGAAGTATATTATATAGGGGCCAGTATTGTGGCGTAGCAGGTAAAGCCATTGCCTGCAGCACCAGCATTTCATATGGTCTCCGCTGTTCACTGCCAATCCAGATCCCAGCTAATGCACCTAGGAGAGCAGAAACTGGCCCAAGTCCTAGGGCCTCTGCATCCACAGGGGAGACCCAGAGGAAGCTGCTGGCTTTTGGCTTTGGCCTGTCAGCTCTGACCATTGTGGCCATTTGGGGAGTGAATCAGTGGATGGAAGATCTCTTTCTCTCTCTCTGTAAATCTGATTTTCAAATAAATAAATAAATAAAATCTTTAAAGAAAATAAAAAAAGAAATGCATTATACTTACAGATATTTAGCCAAAGTCACCATCAATACATTAAAATGGAGTACTAAAAATATTCAAATAGCTCAAGAAACAAATAGAATAACAAAAAGCAGGGGAAAATGGAAAACATAATAATCAATGTTCAAATATATAAACATAACAGTAAATGTAAATGAATAAACACAAATGAAAAGAAGTGTTGCCATATTGCATTAAAATGATCCCAGGTTCACTCTTTCCATGAGATACAAATTGCCAATATCAGGGATTAAAGAGTGTATTACTAGTATGGCTTGAGTAGGGTTTGTTCCCCCAAAACTCATGTAGCTGTTCCAACTCTGCTGTCTTAGTGTTAATTACTGGTAAGTGTGGAGACTTGACCTAAGGATGGCATCTGAGAGGTGGGGCCCCTGGGAGGTCTGTGCGTGATTTGGGGCCTGCCCTCGTGGCACGGTGCAAGGTGTGTCAGTTGAAGTTCAGCTTCCCGGTACAGCGTGTGACAGTGCTTCTGCACCCACCACAACCAGCTTCCACCTGATGCCAGACTCCGGGGCCAGCAGACCCTGTAACCTCCACTGTGACTGGCCTTCCCCAAAAGCTCCTCTCAGGCATTTTAAGGAAGTACGGAAAAGCAGACTAATAGGACTGCTACAGTTTCCACAGACATTGAAGAATAATCAGATGCATAAATTTTAAAACTTAGATCAAATGGATTGACTACTCAGAAAGGATAAGCTAAAAAGGAACATAAATAAACCAACCAACCAACCAACCATCTAAGGTACAATATCCTGAGTTGCTTTAACTCAGTTGGATTTCTATTTAAAATTTTAAAAAGAATTATTTATTTGAGAGGCAGAGTTAGAAACAGAGGGAAAAACACAGAGAGAAAAAGAGGTCTTCCATCCTCTGGCCACAACAGACGGAGCTGGGCCAATCTGAAGCCAGGATCCTGGAGCTTTTTCTGGGTCTCCCACGTGGTACTTGGGCCATCCTCCACTGCTTTCCCAGGCCATCAACAGGGAGTTGGATATGAATGGGGCAGCCAGGACACCAACCAGCGCACACATGGGATGCAGCACCCACTGCAGGGGGATGCTTAACCTACTATACCACAGAGCCAAACCCTAATATTTTTTCCCATAAGGAAAATCTTCAGGTTTTCTGTCAACTTCAGCAAACATTTAAAGGAATAACAAATTTTCATAATCTCCTCCATAAAAGAGAAGAGGGGTTTGTGAGTTTCACACCACTCTGTTACATCATCACAAACTTAGC
The DNA here is from genome assembly GCF_051225735.1 of Oryctolagus cuniculus. Lineage (NCBI taxonomy): Eukaryota > Metazoa > Chordata > Mammalia > Lagomorpha > Leporidae > Oryctolagus > Oryctolagus cuniculus. The sequence goes on along the minus strand of NC_142874.1, from coordinate 9,589,004 downwards.
AGTGGCTTCAAACAGCAGCCCTATTATTGCCTTGTGGTTTCTGCAGATCCCAAGTTCTGCTGGGTTCATGATTCAGTCTCACCAGGATGAAGTCAAGGAGTCACTGGGGAACGCTATGTCTCTGAAGATCAGTGTCCTTTCCTCATTTCCTGATGTTGACAGAACGCAGTTTCTGTGGATCCTCAAGATCATCTGACAGTATTTCAGGTATCACTCTGCCTTACGACTCAAACACACACACACACACACACACAAAGAAATCCTGTCTTTGGCAACAAAATGGATGCAACTGGAAACATTTTGCTTAGTGAAATAAGCCAGTTCCCAACAGACAAATATCATATTTCTCTGATACATTGTAGTTAATATAGACAAAAAATGTGCAGGAATAAAATGGATATCATGTGATCTGAATGTTGTTTTTAGTCCTTGTTTATACTCCCGTGAAAGTGTGGTCTTTAGACTTTTTACTTGTTGAATATTTTGGTTAGTGACATATTAAGCCTATGATTATAGAGTGGATTGACATTAGGTTTTTGAAAAAGTAAAGAAAAATAAGAAAGGAAGGAAGAATGGGAAAAGAGGGAGGGAGAGGGTGGGAAGAATTTTACCCATGAAATACGTGAAACTGGTTCTCTTTATATCAATAGAATCATTTAAAATGAGAAAAATACTCAACAATAAAAAGATGAACAAATATATTGGGAGGAACAACTGGGAGAAATTTCAAAGACATTATGCTTAGTGAAAGAACCAATCTTAACAGATTACATACTATATCAATCTGTTTTCTGACATTATTTTTGTAAATGGCAGAGAGAGGATCTTCCATCTGCTGATTCATACCCCAAATGCCTGCAACAGCTGGGACCAGACCAGGCTGGGAATCTATCCAGGTGTCTCACATGGGTGGCAGGAAATCAACTACCTACGCCATCATCTGCTGGCTCCAGAGGTTCACTCGAGCAGAAAGCAAAGGAGTTGGATTCCTAACCAGGTACTGCAATATGGAATGGTAGGTCCCAGGCAGCACATTATCCACTTTGTCAAATGCCCACTCCACAGTATATTCCTGACAGGGACTATGTCAGTGGTTTCCAACAGTTATAGACATTATAGATGTGATAAAAAAAAAAAAGTGATGATGTAAGGAATTTGGGGGGTTATAGAGTGTCCTGTATACCAATTGTAGAAGTGGCTGCACAACACATAGGGGTACTTCAAACTACGATAAAATGAAATGAAATTATTTTGATGAAAGCAATATTTTGATGCAAAAATTTCTTTTCATAGGTGGAATATATATAAGAAAACTACTCAGCCGGTGCCACAGCTCACTAGGCTAATCCTCCGCCTAGCAGCGCCGGCACACCAGGTTCTAGTCCCGGTCGGGGCGCCGGATTCTGTCCCGGTTGCCCCTCTTCCAGGCCAGCTCTCTGCTGTGGCCAGGGAGTGCAGTGGAGGATGGCCCAAGTGCTTGGGCCCTCCACCCCATGGGAGACCAGGAGAAGCACCTGGCTCCTGCCATCGGATCAGCACGGTGCGCAGGCTGCAGCGGCCATTGGAGGGTGAACCAACGGCAAAAGAAAGACCTTTCTCTCTGTCTCTCTCTCTCACTGTCCACTCTGCCTGTCAAAAAAAAAAAAAAATAAGAAAACTATTCATGTACTTTAAAATGTTTTTGTACCAGTAATAACTCATATTTTAACTGAATTTTCCCATGAACTTTTTGAAATGGCTTCATGTATGATGTGTTCATGTATATTAAAATGTCTACCAAAAAAGGAAAATGAAACTTCCTCCTATATAATAGCTTTTTTTTAACTTTTACTTAACAAATATAAATTTCCAAAGTGCAGCTTATGGATTACAATGGCTTTTTCCCTCCATAACTTCCCTCCCACCCTCAACCCTCCCAGCTCCCGTTCCCTCTCCCATTCCATTCACATCAAGATTCATTTTCAATTATCTTTATATACAGAAGATCAATTTAGTATATATTAAGTAGAGATTTCAACAGTTTGCCCCCACACAAAACACAAAGTGTAAAATATTGTTTGAATACTAGTTATAGCATAAATTCACATTGAACAACACATTAAGGACAGAGATTCTACATGAGGAGTAAGTGCACAGTGACTCCTGTTGTTGATGGAACAAATTGACGCTCTTGTTTATGGCGTCAGTAATCACCCTAGGCTCTAGTCATGAGTTTCCAAGGCTATGGAAGCCTTTTAAGTTTGCCAACTCCGATCTTATTTAGACAAGGTCATAGTCAAAGTGGAAGTTCTCTCCTCCCTTCAGAGAAAGGTACCTCCTTCTTTGATGGCCCGTTCTTTCCACTAGGATCTCACTCGCAGAGATCTTTCTTTTAGGTGTTTTGTTTATTTTTTTTTTCCAGAGTGTCTTGGCTTTCCATGCCTAAAATACTCTCATGGGCTCTTCAGCTAGATCAGAATGCCTTAAGGGCTGATTCTGAGGCCAGAGTGCTGTTTAGGACATCTGTCATTCTATGAGTCTGCTGTGTATCCCACTTCCCATGTTGGATCGTTCTCTCCTTTTTAATTCTATCAGTTAGTATTTGCAGACACTAGTCTTGTTTATGTGATCCCTTTGATTCTTAATCCTATCATTATGATCAATTATGAACTGAAATTGATCGCTTGGACTAGTGAGATGGCATTGGTACATGCCACCTTGATGGGATTGAATTGGAATACCCAGGCACATTTCTAACTCTACCATTTGGGGCAAGTCCGATTGAGCATGTCCCAAATTGTACATCTCCTCCCTCTCTTATTCCCACTCTTATATTTAACAGAGATCACTTTTCAGTTAAATTTCATATATAATATATAATAGTTTTTTTTTAAAAATCACAAATTAGTTTCACTTTTGAAAACCAATGGATTAAAGAGTGAAAAAAATATATATATGTATATATGTATTACTGTTGGATCTATGCATTATAAAACAGGAAGATTTTCTAAGTTCTTTTTACCCATTTTTTTGTTCCAGACTAAGTAAATGATTTCTCTAGGAGAGTTTATTTTATTTTAGCAGTAAATGGCACTGCAGTCTGGCTATTAGAGACAATCACTGGTATTGGATATAGCATTGTGCCCTGGCATTTATGTGAACAGAGCTAGGGGTTTTTAATATATAAGATACATTACTTTTGGGGATAAAATAAACCATAATTTCAAACTGATACTTTCAACTTAAACCCTAGTCTATATGGTAATTACATATCTCTGCAACTCACATCTATTACACCTTTCCTCCAGAAAACAATCACTGCTTTTGAGGACCCAAGGGGAGATATAAAGTCTCACATCATTGTTCCTTTTGCTTTATTCTGTGTTAGCTATAAAAAATTTTCAGAATGGCAATATAAATTTCAACCATAAGAGAACTGAAAATATTTCAAATTGTTATAAAAATATTTTACATGCAAATTTTCTGTTTGTTCCCTAATGTTTACAATTTCATTGTTTGATTTTGAGAAGACAATTTTAGCTACTAAGTAGCATATAGTCTCCTTTTTGTCTTTAATTTATTCTACTATGCATGAAATATATATTTAAAGTTATCTACTTTATGTCAATATTTCTAATCATTTTAATTTTAAAGTACTCATTTCTAGAATACTATGTGAAATAGATTCTCTGAAAATTTCACGTTGAAAACAGTTTAGGGGCTGATGCTGTGGCGCAGCAGGTTAAAGCCCTGGCCTGAAGCGCCGGCATTCCATATTGGCGCCGGTTCAAGTCCTGGCTGCTCCACTTCCGATCCAGCTCTCTGCTGTGGCCTGGGAAAGCAGCAGAAGATGGCCCAAGTCCTTGGACCCTTGTACCTGCATGGGAGACCCAGAAGAAGCTCCTGGCTATGGATCAGCACAGCTCTGGCCATTGTGGCCAATTGGAGAGTGAATCAGCAGATGGAAGACTCCTCTCCTCCTCTCTCCCCCTTCTCTCTTTCTCTGCCTCTCCTCTCTCTGTGTAGCTCTTTCTAATAAATAAATAAATTTAAAAATATATGTACTTATTTGTTTTACTTATTTGAAAGACAGAAAGAGATCCCATCTACTGATTCCCTTCCCAAATGTTCACCACAGCCAAGGAATATAGTTTCAAAAATTCTTTAATTTTCATTTCATAAACTTTTCTAAACTTACATTCATAGTATTACTAGTATTTTTTAGTTTGGCTGCAGTATGCCCAATATATGTAAATTAGATCTACTTTATTTAAGCCTTCTGCCTTTTTATTTAAAAAATCATCTATTATTTTTCACTTTATGTTTCTGTGTGGGAGCAAACTGTTGAAATCTTTACTTAATGTATGCTAAACTGATCTTCTGTATATAAAGAGAATCAAAAATGAATCCTCATGTGAATGGAAGGGGAGAGGGAGTGGGAAAAGGGAGGGTTGCAGGTGGGAGGGACGTTATGGGGGGGAAGCCATTGTAAAAAAAAATTAGGAAGAAAGAATGAGCAGGCACTGATCAATAGAGGGAAAGTCTCAAAGAAGAGCATCAATTTAGAGGTATTATGAAAGAAAAAAATGGTTTTGAATCATTTTGGGAAAAATGAGCTTAGTCTACAAAATCCCTAAAGGACTCAGGAAATAGAGAAGCTTAAGAGGATTTTTTGTGTGTGAAATAGCTATAGCCACACAGAGTAATGTTATTCAGATAATCGAATTGACTATCAATTCCCACAAATGACTCAAGGTGTTGACTATGGCAATAATAAATTCATAGTTTCATTGAATTTTGAACTTTCAAAATAACATTTGTGAGTCACTAAAGAGAAGTGCCTTAAAACATTAATTTTCTGGGGATTTGGTGTGCATAGAATATTCTGTAATGAGTAATTCCAACTCTAGTTATTAAATACCTACTTCTAATGGAAGATTACGATTTTCATAAATAATTTTCCTCTTTACCAAATGTTTATGGTTTACTTCAATATTTGAAAGCCCATATCAATGTTTTGTGAAGCTTGATTTTTATTTTCAAATGGAATTACTTATCCTTTTCTGACTTTAAACATGTACATTAATGAACCATTAATCCAACAGATATTTAATCAAAAGTAATGTAGCACATATTTAATTGTGTTGTGGAGAAAGAAAAATAAAAATCTGCCTTTAACACTTTAATTCTAAGGGTATAAAGGAAGTGCCTAGAGGACTGGAAGCACAGGTGACTTTTGGGATGGAATGATGAGATGGGGGAAACAAAGGGTTGCAAAAAAGTTTAAGGAAAAAAAAGGGTGGGGGCAGATTTGAAGCAAGCCTTGAAGAAAGAGAAGCAGCTGACAAAGAAAAGAATCTGTGTGCACTTTCATAATACATTAAATATATTTCTTTAAGCATCTACTAGACTTTTCTCCAATCCAAGGGCAAGATTCATCACGTCTTATTTTGCAAGGACTTGTAAAGTACTTGGGTCCTATGCATCACTCAATAAACTGTTACTAAGTAATAATACTTACCCTGTCATAAGTGCTGACTTGGACTACATAAGGAACGGAGATTGGGAGAATTTTAACAAAACCTTGTAGGAAATGGGATTCTTGAAAGAAAGCAGAAGTGACAGCCTTAGTTGTCTAAATTTTCCCATAAAAATCAAAGGGAACCAGCGGGGAAAACAAACTAGGACAACACAACCAAAAAGTCATGGAAAATACATTTAATGATATTAGGTGAAAGATATCCTTATATGACCTAATTTGAGTGGGAGTGGCAAAACCACCAATTTCAAAACCTATATGAACTCACTATTTGTACATGAAGAAGGAGAGAGAAGGAACAGAATCTCTGGAAAGCCTAAAATCTTGAAAATAACAGTTGGTTGTTCACCCAAACTCTCGGTGAACCAATTTGAGAACAGTGAGTGAAGTGTGTGGGGTTAATAGATCCTAACAGCAGGTGAGTGTAGCGCATTGAGATAATTTCTGAAGGTGGAGAAGTAGTGTGAACTTCAGCAGCACTAACCAGCTGTGGCTCACTTCTAGGACAAAGCTCCATTCTGAGAAAAATCTGATGAAGAATGGACTCCCAGGGGAACTGGACAGGGACAACAGATACAGAGAAAGTACTAAATAAAAAGAGAAGAAAACAGGCAAGAAGACTCAGAAGTAAGTCATATGTACTTAAAACTTATCAGAAAAAGGAAAATCTAGAATTAGGAAATTGGAGAAAAATATTACCATTTGTGCCACCTAAAAATTTAGGTAATTTTTTTTTTAATTTGACAGAGTTATAGAGAGAGAGGCAGAGAGAAAGGTCTTCCTTCCATTGGTTCACTCCCTAAAAGCCGCCTTGGCTGGTGCTGTGCCGATCCAAAGCCAGGAGCCAGGTGCTTCTGCCAGACAGAGAGAGAGAAAGAAAGGTCTTCCTTCCATTGGTTCACCCCCCAATTGGCCGCTATGGCCAGCTCACTGTGCTGATCCGAAGCCAGGAGCCATGTGCTTCCTCCTGGTCTTCCATGCGGGTGCAGGGGCGCAAGCACTTCGGCCATCCTCCACTGCCCTCCCGGGCCACAGCAGAGAGCTAGACTGGAAGAGGAGCAGCTGGGACTAGAACCCGGAGCTCATATGAGATGCCGGCGCCACAGGCAGAGGATTAACCAAGTGAGCCATGGCGCCAGCCCCTGCAGAAGTAATCTTTTCACACAACTTCACCATAAAGTACGAGAGAGAAAAACTATTATTTCATGAACATGTGTCTATCTATACATTTATGAACATAAAAATAATATTGGCCGGTGCTGTGGCTCACTAGGGTAATCCTCTGCCTGAGGCGCCAGCACCCCAGGTTCTAGTCCCGGTCGGGCGCCAGATTCTGTTCCGGTTGCCCCTCTTCCAGTCCAGCTCTTTGCTGTGGCCCGGGAGTGCAGTGGAGGATGGCCCAAGTGCTTGGGCTCTGCACCCGCATGGAAGACCAGGAGGAAGCACATGGCTCCTGGCTTCGGATCAGCACAGTGCGCTGGCCATAGCGGCCAATTGGGGGGGTGAACCAACGGAAGAAAGACCTTTCTTTCTCTCTCTCTGTGTGTCTAACTCTGCCTATCAAAAAAAAGAAAAATAATATTTAAAATTTTTACGTGGTTTATAAAAATTATGTATTCACCACATGCATCGCTTCACTTAGAAGTTACATGAATATATCAGATAAATAGTATTATTGTCTGTTTTTTGTTACCAACGAGAACTAAAATTCATGAAGTTTAAGTAAAACATTGAGGGTCATAAAAATAATAAATGGATACAAAAGATCTGGTTTGTTACACAGCTTTTAGGATCATGACATGTTATCTATGCATACAATACTGAGTAATTTAATCAACAAAAATTCTCAAGCCCATGAATCTAGGCCCCAAACTCCTAAAGTAATCAATACTTGCTTCCTTTTATTTTATTCTTTCAAAGTTAGTCACATGAAATATTCTTTAAATATACTCAAAGAAAATAAAGGTTTCTATCAACCAAATATTTTGTAGTCTATCAGCCAGCCCTTTCCCAAAGTGATGTGGTCACAAAGCATTTTTGTGAGTCTGCGAATCTCAAATTAGTATCCCAAGTAGCTCAGCTTTCTTAGAAAATACTGTATGAAATTACTTATACCCAGTACCGAATTCTTCTTCAGTTCAAATTCTCATCTGTTAATTTTGCTTCTACAATGTTTCAACAACACATTTCTCTCTTAGGAGCTGTAGTTGAAAATAGTCTCTTTCAAAAGTAGTGCTGGGAAAACTGGATCTCCACATGCAGAAGTATGAAACTAGACCACTTCCTTATGGTTTACACAAAAACCCACTCAAAATAGATCAAAGACTGACATCTATGACACGATACCAAAAATTACTAGAGGACATTAGGAGAAACTCTGCAAGACATTGGCTTAGGCAAAGACTTCTTGGAAAAGGTCTAAGAAGCACAGGAAATGAAAGACATTGGCACATTGGATTATATCAAGCTGAGGAGCTTCGGTACTGCAAATGGAACACTCAGTAAAGTCAGGAGGCAACCCACAGAAGGGGAGAAAACAGTGGCAAACTACACAACTGATAAAGGATTAACATCCAGAATCTATAAAGAGCTCAAGGAATTCAACAACAACAAACAATCCAGTTAAGAAGTGGACAAAGAACTTGAACAGGCACTTTTCAAGAGAGGAAATTCAAGGGGTCAGCGCTGTGGCACAGTGGGTTAACGCCCTGGCCTGAAGCGCCGGCATCCCATATGGGCACAAGTCTAGTCCCAGCTGCTCCTCTTCTGATCCAGCTCTCTGCTATGGCCTGGGAAATCAGTAGAAGATGGCCCAAGTCCTTGGGCCCCTGCACCACGTGGGAGACCTGGAAGAAGCTCCTGGCTCCTGGCTTCGGATCAGCACAGCTCCAGGCATTGCAGCCATTTGGGGAGGAAGCTCCTGGCTTTGGATCGGCACAGCTCTGGCCAATTGGCGAGTGAACCATCAGAGGGAAGACCTCTCTCTCTCTCTCTCTCTCTCTCTCTGTCTCTCCTCTCTTTGTGTAACTCTGACTTTCAAATACATAAATAAATCTTAAAAAAAGAGGAAGTTCAAATGGCCTACAGAAACTTGAAAATATATTCAGGATCTCTAGCCATCAGAAAAATCAAAATCAAAACCATAATAAGGTTTCACCTCACCCCAGTTAGAATGTCTCTGATACAGAAATCAACAAATAAATGCTGGTGAGGATGTGGAGGAAAGGGTACCTTGGTCCACTGTTGGGCGAGAATATAAACTGGTGCAGCCACTGTGGGTGACAGTATGGAGATACCTCAGAAATATGAGTATAGACTTAACACAGGACCCAGCCATCCCACTTCTGGGAATTTACCCAAAGGAAATGAAATCAGCATATGTAAGAGTTATCTGTACCCCCATGTTTACTGCAGCTCAATTCACAATAGCTAAGATATGGAATCAACCCAAACTTCTGTCAACCAATGACTGGATAAAGACATCATGATATAGGCCGGCGCCGCAGCTCACTAGGCTAATCCTCCGCCTAGCAGCGCTGGCACACCGGGTTCTAGTCCCGGTCGGGGCGCTGGATTCTGTCCCGGTTGCCCCTCTTCTAGGCCAGCTCTCTGCTGTGGCCAGGGAGTGCAGTGGAGGATGGCCCAAATGCTTGGGCCCTGCACCCCATGGGAGACCAGGAGAAGCACCTGGCTCCTGCCTTCGGATCAGCGTGGTGCGCTGGCTGCAGCGCGCCGGCTGCAGCGGCCATTGGAGGGTGAACCAACGGCAAAGGAAGACCTTTCTCTCTGCCTCTCTCTCTCACTGTCCACTCTGCCTGTCAAAAAAAAAAAAAAAAAAAAAAAAAAAAAAGAAAGAAATCATGGTATATATACACAACAGAGTACTAAGCTATTAAAAAAAAATGGATTCAACTGGAAACCAATATACTTAATGAAATTAGACAGTACAAAAAGACAAATATCATATGGTTTACCTGATCAGGGGTAATTAATAGAGTGTGTAAAATGTAATATATCAGAGTGAAATGGACATTTTGAGATTTGATGATTGTTTACAGCACTTGTGTGTTCTGTTAAGGAACAATGTTTTCTTCTTCATACTATTTGTTGAAGTCTTTTATCTTGTGTAGGGTTAAGTTTATGATCATTAAGTGAATTGAATATGGATATTTGTAAAAATTAAGAGTGGGAATGGGAGAGGGAGGAAGAAGGGTTTGAGTGTGGGCAGGAGGAGGGGGGGGAGTATCACTATGTTCCTAAATCTGTATATATGAATACTTCAAACTTGTATAACAAATAACATTAAAAAATAACTTACCTGTGTGATTCCTTGAAACTTGGTAAATTCTTAATTTATATTATACATATTAGTGCATAAATACCTCTAATTTAGGTGCTCTCAAACATTTAGTATAATTATGCCACTTCTTTTAAACATTAGACATTCTTTTACAAGTCAACAAAATCACATTTTCACATTAATTTTAGTCAATAACTAGTGGAGAGACTAATACCAACTGGGGATGAAATGACAAAGAAATTTCAAGATGAAAACTGCTTCTGGAAGATCATTTTTAAACTTTTTTTGAATTCCAGCTCTGAGTTTGAAAGCAAAACTCAGACATCTTTATAATGTGAGCAATTAGATTGCCTAAAGTATGTAAACATACTAACTTCTGAATTAATAAGAACTCACCTATAGAGATAATCATGACAATCTTGCAACTGAATGCTTTAGGAAACTATTCTCTGTATAGCTGCTTGCAAGGCACCGTGCTGTAGAATAAAAAGGTGTGCAGTATTAATAAGGCGATTACATTATCAATTCTTAAACTGATTTTATTGAGTTCCCTAAGTCACTGGAACTTGAACTGAAGTCATTTTGGAAATCTCTGGCTTCCTACAGAGCATCAGCTCAAGCCCAATGTGTAATCATTAAGCACTTAATAAATGCAGCACCTGCATCAGATGTCAGAGGGAACATAGAAGTCTCCCTGACTCCCGAGAAGTAGAAGTATGTAGTTGGAATTAAGTATCCTTCCTTTAATACTATAAAAGCTATCCTCAATCAGAACGTAAGGTTATCTAGTAAGATACATACGATAAAATTTCACAGTTCATTTAGAATTTACTCTCTTTTGACAACCTTTAAGTTAGAGAATAATTTCAGTAAGATTTTCTTTTTTAATTTATTTGACAGAGTTATAGACAGAGAAAGAGAGACAGAGAGAAAGGTCTTTCTTCTGTTGGTTCACTCCCCAAATGGCCGCTACGGCCGGCGCTGCACCAATCCGAAGGCAGGAGCCAGGTGCTTCTCCTAGTCTCCCATGGGGTGCAGGGGCCCAAGGACTTGGGCCATCCTCCACTGCACTCCCGGGCCACAGCAGAGAGCTGGACTGGAAGAGGAGTGACCAGGATTAGAACCCGGTACCCATATGGGATGCCAGTGCCACAGGCAGAAGATTAATCAAGTGAGTCATGGCACTGGCCCTCAGTAAGATTTTCAAATCATAGGTTCATTGCTAGCTTTGCATGAGATCTTCAATATCAGGAATTTCATTTTATGCATTCAAACTTTTTTCCAACACATTCCCCAACTTAATCCAATGTACATCTGAAAACGTCTGCAAGCCATCAATAAGAGATGAAAGTAAACTATACCACATATACAACAGACACAAGGATATGTCTGACCACCTACAAATTCTTTCTCTTCTTTTCCTTCATAGACCTTCCACAACTAATACAATTACATTTTGGGGATAAAATAATCTTATTAAAATATTACCTTTACTAGACAGAAAATGCCACCGAGACAGGAACATTTTAGTTTATTTCACACTGTGTTCCTGGTGCCTTCAACGGTGTCAGTTAAAAGGACAAACATTTGGCCCAGCAGGGAAGACATCACCCAGGACACTAGTTTACCCTATCAGGAAGCCTGGGTTTCAGCCGCAACTCTACTCCCAACCTCAACTTCCTGATAATGCACACCCTGGGAGGCAGCAGGTGATGGCTCGTGTGGTTAGTTTCTTGCCACCCACAGGGAAAACCGGAAAGGAGTTCCTGGATCCTGGCTTTACCTTTGTCCAGCCCGGCTGTTGTGGCATTTGGCTCCTGAGCCAGCAGATGGCAGGTCTCCATCTCATTCTTTCTCCGTCAGTTTGCCTGTCTCTCTCTCTATGTCTCTAACCTTCTGATAAATGAAATAAATACATAGTATGATACTCGGTGATCTTTGAAATGATATGCGTTTGTTGAAAAATCTTAGTTTAATCCTGGCAAAATTTCAAACAAATCTATTTCATAATGGCAGCACCTGGAATAGACTTAATATGAAGCAGACAGCTACTTTCCTTGTGTTGTTAGGATTAGGCATACATTTGACAGGAAACTTGAAAGAGCAATCATGTAAAAAAGACAGAAGTTGTCTTCTCTCTCATGAAGAAGGATGGAAGTAGACAATCAAGGATTGTCCCATGTCTCACAACCTTATCTTGTGCCCACATGTTGATGATCATACTAGCTTACAATCCTAAATTCCCCTTGTGGAACAAACTTCAGCCATCCTGTTCATATCCCAGCCACCAGAAAAGAGTAAACGGAACAATCACTTTTCCCCAAAGCTTCTTAAAAGATGTATCCTGTATGTCATTGGTCCGACCTAGTCAGATGAACAAAACTAACTCAGAAATATCCTCAACAGCTATTCTTCGCCCCTACAGTGGTGCCGTACTACGCCAGTTTGAGGTGGACAGTGGATCCCAAGATTAAAGATTTCATTTGCAGGTCTCTCTTGGAGCGGGATATGTCTACGTGGTAGATTTTGGCCAGTGCCAAAAATGTGGAAAGGAGTATGTGTGAATTCTGTGACTTTTCCTTCAGTCTTCTTACCTTTTCCCTTCTTTTTGCTGAGTTGAATGATGATGTAAAGGTGTAAAGGGTGACATCAATGCTGCGTTTTTAGCTCACATGAACTTGACAAAAGAAATGTGAGGGCCTGAGCAGAAAGAAAGAAGGACCCTGGTTCCATACAACACACAAAGGAAGAGAATAACGTATCTAGAATTTCTGATGCGAGAAACACAAACTTCTGTACTGCTTTCAGCATTGAGTCAAATTTCTCTTGCAACCATATTGAATTCAAGCTAATAATTTATCATGCTTCTGGATCTCACATTTTCATGTTTAAACATTCACCATGTTTAATAAGTTCTTTTTCTGGGGCCAGCGCGGTGGCATAGCCAGTGAAGCTGCCTCCTGAAGTGCAGGCATCTCATATGGGAACTGGTTGGAGTCCTGGCTGCCCAGCTTCTGATCCAGCTCTCTGCTATGGCCTAGGAAAACAGTGGAAGATGGCTCAATTCCTTGGGTGTTCCTGCTTCGGGGACTTGGAAGGAGCTCCTGGCTTCGGTTGGACCTGGCTTCAGTTGGACCCAGCTCTGGCCATTGCGGCCATTTGGGAAAGTGAACCAGCGGATGGAGGATCGATCTCTCTCTCTCTCTCTCTGCCTCTACCTCTCTGTAATTCTGCCTTTCAAATAAATATTTTTTTAAAAAGTTCATTTTCTTTGAAATTTTGTTTATATAACAACATGTGTGCAAATATATATATATATATACACACACACACACCAGTTTTATTCATACCAGTTTTATTCATACGCAGTAAAAGCTATAAAAATGGAAAATAGTAGTTTGGTTGGAAACTATGTGACTAAAGCCAAAAGTAAGTGTACATGAATAGTGGACTCAAATGGAGAAACCTTGTTTCTCAGGTCGTATGGGTTAACAACTGAGACACTGCTGGATCATGAATGGTGGGACCTACATTTCTCACTCTGGTAGAGGGAAGGCACAGATAAGCAAGATGGGAATATTAGGATAAATTCCAGTTTTTTATTTACATGGCATTTGATACATTCCCAATGTTTAAATCCGATATTGAACTCCTTGTGATTTTAGCATAATAGAAATACTTGCTTTCTGCTCATTTTCCACTTCTCACAAAGCTATAATTTCATTTATTGTTAGCCTTGATTAAATGAGAAAACATCTGAAAAAGGTGATACTTAATTGATTTTTTGGCCGGCGCCGCGGCTCACTAGGCTAATCCTCCGCCTAGCGGCGCCGGCACATAGGGTTCTAGTCCTGGTCAGGGCACCGGATTCTGTCCCGGTTGCCCCTCTTCCAGGCCAGCTCTCTGTTGTGGCCAGGGAGTGCAGTGGAGGACGGCCCAAGTGCTTGGGCCCTGCACCCCATGGGAGACCAGGATAAGTACCTGGCTCCTGGCTTTGGATCAGTGCGGTGCGCTGGCCGCAGCGTGCCAGCTGTGGCGGCCATTGGAGGGTGAACCAACAGCAAAGGAAGACCTTTCTCTCTGTCTCTCTCTCTCTCTCACTGTCCACTCTGCCTGTCTGCCTGTCAAAAAAAAAAAAAAAAAAGGTGATACTTAATTGATTTTTAAAAAAGTTTTGATTCCTTTTTTGACAGATTTATGGGGCATGTCACTACTAGAAGCCATGGATATTTATTAGCAATGCTTGTTTAAACATCTTCTGGTTTGTTTCTTATTTATTTTTGCCTTAAAATAGACATTTTTCTAAAGAAAAACTCAAAGAAATCTCTAGATACATTCTTTCTGTTCAAATTATCCCACTGTATACCAAGGAACATCCAACATCCACACCCTGTTGTTCAGAACAATGGTTATCTCCAGTGACTGTGTTAGTGGGCAGAAAGATACTACTAAATAGACAATTATCATACTATAGCACCTTGACTGAGGGAGTCCTGAAGGCTAGTGCTGTAGAGTGATTAGAGAAGGCTGACAATCTGAGCTAGACACAGCAGGGAGACTTTCTGAAGAATATGTTTAGGATAAGACCCCAAAAATGTCCCCATATACTAATGAAAGCAAGAATGGCCCATTAGAGGGACAGAGTGATCATCAGTGTAAACAGAATTTATTTCATATTGAGAAGTCATAGATTAAAATGAGATGGGAGAAATAGCCAGGGCCAGTGAACAGCTTCATGAAGATTAACACATGGTTAAAGAGGATTAATAAATTATTGTGATTTTAATTATTTCATAGAAGTTATGTCCTATTATGTTTTTATTAAATTTGCTTAAATTATTTTCACAAAGGTGTTATTAAACCTTTCAGGAGGTAACAGTTACCTCCTTTGAGAATTTCAGATACTTCAGGGAGCAATAATTTATCCACCATAAATGATTATGCTGTCTCTAATTTAATAATCATAGATTGATTCATAATAAATTGCAAAACACTTCATAATGATGATGGATTCATGACTGCTTGTTTAATGATTCCCAAAACTGAATTTGTGACTTTAATTATGGGTCCAAGAACAGTGCTCATACACGCTCACCTCCCAGAAGCCAAATGTCATCATGCAGAAGGCTTGAATCCTTGAGTCAGAGTACTACAGGGGCAACTTTTTGTTTTGTTTGGTTTTTGACAGGCAGAGTTAGACAGTGAGAGAGAGAGAGGAGTGGCAACTTTGTAGTACAGATAACCATGCACCTTCCTGCCAGCGTGCTCTTGCTCAGGACCTAGTGTGTACAGGTGAGTCACACTTCCTCCTTCTTATTTCTTTACCATCCTCTACCTCTCTCACCTACTATCATCCTTCCTTTCGTATTTCCTCATATTTCCTCTTTCTTTTTCTCATTTTCTTCACATTCTCTAACCTTCCTAGTTAAATTAACATGCTACTAATAGGTAATGCTCACTGGATGTCAACTAAGTTTCAGGTACTTCACACACATCATTTCAAATGATAATAACAATATTCCTATGAAATATCACACCCAGAACATATCATATACCGACAGCTATTTCAGGGAAGTTAGGATGGTTTCTTCAAAAATATTTCAGCTAGTGCACAGAGAAATCACTCCTATTTTTATTTTACCCAAATATATTTTTATTTTTTTTTCCCTCAAAGGGAGATATGGGCAGTGTGGGGTGGGGAGAAAGAGGTAGACGTGAGAAACAGAGAAGAGAGAAATAGAGCTGGGAACACAATCAAGGACTCTCTTGTGGATGGCAGGAATTCAATTATTTGAACTATCACTGCTGCCTCTGTGTCTGCGTTACCAGGATGGTGAAGTACAAAGATCAAACTGGGGGGCTGGCGCTGTGGTGCAGCAGGTTAACGCCCTGGCCTGATGCACCAGCATCCCACATGGGCACCGGTTCAAGACCCGGCTGCTCCACTTCCCATCCAGCTCTCTGCTATGGCCTGGGAAAGCAGTAGAAGATATCCCAAGTGCTTGGGCCCCTGCACCCACGTGGGAAACCCGGAGGAAGGTCCTGACTCCTGGCTTCGGATTGGCACAGCTCCAGCCGTTGCGGTCAATTGGGGAGTGAACCATCGGATGGAAGACCTCTCTCTCTGCCTCTCCTCTCTCCATGTAACTCTGACTTTCAAATAAATAAATAAAATCTTAAAAAAAAATTATCAAACTAGGAACCTAACCCAGGACTCTGCTGTAGGACACAGAAGTCTCAATCACTATTCTCAGTGTTCACTCTCCCATTTTTTTTTTTAACATACAGATCTCTAAAGCACTTTAAGATCACTATCAATTCTTATTCTGGTATCTTAGCTATAGAGAAAAAAAACATCTTGGGGCCAGTGCTGTCGCTCAGCAGATTGAAGCCCTGGCCTGTGGCACTGGCATCCTGTATGGGCGCTGGTTCAAGCCCTGGCTGCTCCACTTCCAATCCAGCTCCCTGCTCACGTGCCTGGGAAAGCAGTGGAGGATACCCTGCACCTATGTGGGAGACCTGGATGAAGCTATGGGCTCCTGGATTTGGATCGGCCCAGCTCCAGCCATTGCGACAATGTGGGGAGTGAACCAGTGGATGGGAGACTTTTCTCTCTGTGTCCGCTTCTCTAACTCTGCCTCTCAAAAATTAATCCTTAAAAAATAAATAAGTTATTAAAAATATCTCAGACAATCTGGAATAGAATGTGAAGGAGAATGTGATAGATTTTCAAAATTCATTTGGAGTGCAACCATAATCATTTTCTTCCCCTTTCATTTTTTAAAATTTTATTTATTTCAGAGGTAGAATTACCAACAGTCAGAGGAGGAGACAGAGAGAGAGGTCTTCCATCCACTGGTTCACTCCCCAAATGGCCCCAACGGCCGGAGCTGAGCCTATGCGAAGCCAGGAGCCACGAGCTTCTTCCAGGTCTCCCACATGGGTGCAGGGACCCAAGGACTTGGGCCATCTTCTACTGCTTTCCCAGGCCATAGTGGAGCCTGGATCGGAAGAGCAGCCGGGACTATATCAGGTGCCCACATGGGATGCTGGTGCCGCAGGCAGAGGATTCAGCTCCTGTGCCACAGCACTGGCCCCTCTTCCCTTTTCAATGTCTCCAAATACCCACGATTCCAGTGAATGGTCTTATAATGTTTTTGGATAACACAGCAGGAAATGTAACATCTGAGAACACTCTGCCACGGATAATTAGTGCTCTGCAGGCAATGGATTATCTACCAGCAGAAACAGACAATGAAATACAGTTTTGAAAAAGGGTTGATATGAATTTAGAAAATGACAATCTTTTTATATTCATTTTTATTGCATACTAAATCTTTCTTTTCTTATGTAGCTTCCAGCATGTCTGATGAAATTGTCCTTCAGAGACAATCTGTGTCATAGTGGATAGAGCCACCGCCTGCCGTGCCAGCATCCCATACGGGCTCAGGTTCGAATCTCGGCTGCTCCATTCTGATCCAGCTCTCTTCTGTGGCCTGGGAAAGCAGTAGAAGATGGCCCAAGTCGTTGAGCCCCTGCACCCACGTGGGAGACCTGGAAGAAGCTCCCAGCTTCAGATCTGTACAGCTCTAGCCATTGAGGTCTGAGGAGTGATCCAGCTGATGGAAGACCTCTCTCTCTGCCTCTCCTTCTCTCTCTGTGTAGCTCTGATTTTCAAATAAATAAATTTTAAAAATTGTCCTTTGAACCCAAGTTCTCCATAATACTGAACTGGAATGCCAACCTTCGGAGGAGAGAGTAAATGATTGAGGCAGATGATGAATGGCAGAGAACTGTCTAACATGGAAATACTTTAGTTGAAAAGATTATAGAAAGTCACACAATGCTCATGCAATTCAGGCATTAATCTAAAAAAGAGTAATGTATTTCGAGTAGGCTGACATTCAAATGCATCATCATTTCTTTGTCCAAGTAGCTCTTTTTAATTCACCACACACACCAGGTACGATTCTTGGTGTTGGGTACATGAAATGGAGAAAGCAGAACGTACATCTCACAGAGAAGCAAGATTGTCTGCAGAGGCAAGAACAATCAAAAAAGGTAGTAAAACACTGGAAGGAATAAACGTACTGACAGAAACAGAGTGACAGCAAGCAGTCAAAAATGAGCGGTCTTCCTTCTTGAGATATGTATGTAGATAAGGGGTTTGCCAACAAGGTGTAAGTTGTACTTGAGGATAGACAACAATAACATTGAGGTGAACCTTGGGAGTACAAATACTGAAAATGAGAAGGAAGTGTGATTGGTGTGTTCAAGATCTGCAAGGATGATAAGGAGGGTGCAGGAATAGGCAGGTGAGAGAGAAAAGAGGGAGAGGTGGGGACTGGATTAAGTCAGAGGGTGTTGGCATAGTACTATAATAATGCGACAATGGGAAATTTTCACCAACAGATTTTAGACAATTATGTCTATTTCTGCCTCGTCTCAATTTACCACTCAAAAATCATATTGATCGAGGAGCGGCAAGATGGCGGAATAGGAAGGGAGCACACTGATAGTCCAGGAAGAGACAGTTTAATAAAAGTGGAGATACTGCAGGTTCAAGGAAGAGTAGGGGAAGAAACAACAGAGGAAACACTTCTGGAACTAGTGATTCACAGTGGAACTGCGTGGAGAGTGTGGGAGCCCACAGTTCGGGACACCAGCAGCAGACTCAACACACCAGCACTGGAATGCGAGCTGTGCAGAATTACTTCCCTTTTGAATCAAAAAAAGAAAGAAAGAGAGAGAGAGAGATTTACCATGCCTAAGCTGGGAGTGTCACCTTTGGCACACCCTTAACCCCGAGGAACCAAACGGAGCTCTCAGGCCACACCCATATCAAGCCTCTAAGGCTCCATCAAAAGCAGACAGTCCACTTAATCTAGATTCATAGTATAACAAGAAAAAACACCACAGAAAAGAAACCAAAGAATATCTCCACAATGCCAAACAAACGCAGAAACCAAGATAACAAGAACAAGGAAGAAACTACGATGCCCCGAAATGATAAAGACACCCCAATTCAAGATTATGACGAGATAGAAGAAATGAAAGAAGCAGATCTCAAAAAATTGATAAGAACATTAAGAAGTTCTCAATAACAAATTCTTGAACTACAGAAATCCTTAATGGACAGGATAGAAAATCTCTCTCATGAAAATGAAATATTAAGGAGGAATCAAAATGAAATGAAGCAACTAGTAGAACATGAAACTGTGAAAGTGACGAGAAATCATAATGAAATGAAGAATTCAATAGATCAAATGACAAATACATTAGAGAGCCTTAAAACAGAATGAGTAAAGCAGAAGAGAGAATATTGGACTTAGAAGACAGAGAACAGGAAAGTATACAGTCAAACCAAAGAAAAGAAGAGGAAATTAGAAATCTAAAAAATATTGTCGGGAATCCACAGGATACTACTAAAAAACCCAACATTCTGGTTCTAGGAGTTCCTGAAGGCTTAGAGAGGGAGAAAGGATTAGAAGGCCTTTTTAGTGAGATATTAGCAGAAAATTTCCCAGGTTTGGAGAAGGACAGAGAAATCCTAGTACAGGAAGCCCATAGAACTCCTAGTAAACATGACCAAAAGAGATCCTCACCATGACACGTTGTAATCAAACTCACCACAGTGAAACAGAAAGAAAAGATCCTAAAATGTGCAAGAGAGAAACGTCAGATTACTCTCAGAGGATCTCCAATTAGACTCACAGCTGACTTCTCACCAGAAACCCTACAAGCGAGAAGGGAATGCCGAGACATAGCCCAGGTACTAAGAGAGAAAAACTTCCAGCCCAGAATATTATATCCTGTGAAGCTCTCATTTGTGAATGAAGTTGAAATAAAGACCTTTCATAGCAAACAGAAATTGAAAGAATTTGTCGCCACTCGTCCAGCCCTGCAAAAGATGCTTAAAGATATGTTACACACAGAAACACAGAAACATGGTCATCAATACGAAAGAAGGTAAACGAAGGAAACCTCACAGCAAAAGATCACAGGGAATTCAAAGCATATATTAGAAAATATCTTTGGCAAATGGCAGTGCAAAGTTACCATCTATCAATAGTCACATTGAACGTTAATGGCCTGAACTGTCCAGTTAAAAGATACAGATTGGCTGATTGGATTTAGGAACAAAACCCATCTATTTGCTGCTTACAAGAAACACATCTTTCCAACAAAGATGCATACAGACTGAAAGTGAAAGGCTGGAAAAAGATATACCATGCCAACGGAAATGAAAAAAGAGTGGGTGTAGCCATCTTAATATCGGACAACATAAACTTTAACACAAAAACTGTTAAGAGAGACAAAGAGGGGCACTATATAATGATTAAGGGATCAATCAACAGGAAGATACAACGATTATCAATGTATATGCAACTAATTACAGGGAACCAGTTTATTTAAAAGATTTGTTAAGGGACTTAAAGGGAGACTTAGACTCCAATACAATAGTACTGGGGGAATTCAATACTCCACTCTCAGAAATAGACAGATCAATAGGACAGAAGATCAACAAGGATACAGTAGATTTAAACGACACTATAGCCCAAATGGATCTAACAGATATCTACAGAACTTTTCATCCTACACAGAAAGCATTTACATTCTTCTCAGCAGTACATGGAACCTTCTCTAGGATTGACCACATACTAGGCCATAAAGTAAGTCTCAGCAAATTCAAAAGAATTAGAATCATATGATGCAGCTTCTCAGACCATAAAGGAATGAAGTTGGGAATGAGCAACTCAGGAATCCCTAGAGCATATGCAAACACATGGAGATTGAACAACATGCTTCTGAATGAACAATGTTCATAGAAGAAATCAAAAGAGAAATCAAAAACTTTCTGGAAGTAAATGAGGACAACACCACAACATACCAAAACTTATGGGATACAGCAAAAGTAGTGTTAAGAGGAAAGTTTATATCAATAGGTGCCTACATCAAGAAATTGGAAAGGCACCAAATAAATGAGATTTCAATTCATCTCTAGGACCTAGAAAATCTGCAGCAAACCAGACCCAAATCTAGTAGGAGAAGAGAAATAATTAAAATCAGAGAAGAAATTAACAGGATTGAATCCAAAAAAATACATTATAAAAAACCAGCCAAACGAGGAGCTGGTTTTTTTGAAAAAATAAACAAAATTGACACCCCATTGGCCCAACTAACTAAAAAAAGAAGAGAGAAGACCCAAATCAATAAAATCAGAGATGAAAAAGGAAACATAACAACAGACACCACAGAAATAAAAAGAATCATCAGAAATTACTACAAGGACTTGTATGCCAGCAAACAGGGAAACCGATCAGAAATGGATAGATTCCTGGACACATGCAACCTACCTAAATTGAACCAGGAAGACATAGAAAAGCTAAACAGACCCATAACTGAGACAGAAATTGAAACAGAAATAAAGGCCCTCCCAACAAAGCAAAGCCAAGGACCAGCTGGATTCACTGCTGAATTCTACGAGACATTTAAAGAAGAACTGACTCCAATCTTCTCACACTATTCAGAAAAATTGAAAAAGAGGGAATCCTCCCAAATTCTTTCTATGAAGCCAGCATCACCTTAATTCCTAAGCCAGAAAAAGATGCAGCATTGAAAGAGAATTACAGACTAATATCCCTGATGAACATAGATGCAAAAATCCTCAATAAAATTCTGGCCAATAGAATGCAACAACACATCAGAAAGATCATCCACCCAGACCAAGTGGGATTTTTCCCTTGTAGGCAGGGATGGTTCAATGTGCGCAAAACAATCAAGGTGATACACCACATTAAGAGACTGCAGAAGAAAAACCATATGATTATCTCAATAGACACAGAGAAAGCATTTGATAAATACAACACCCGTTCATGATGAAAACTCTAAGCAAACTGGGTATGGAAGGAACATTCCTCAATATAATCAAAGCAATTTATGAAAAACCCACGGCCAACATCCTATTGAATGGGGAAAAGTTGGAAGCATTTCCCCTGAGATCTGGTACCAGACAGGGATGCCCACTCTCACCACTGCTATTCAATATAGTTCCGCAAGTTCTAGCCAGAGCTATTAGGCAAGAAAAAGAAATTAAAGGGATACAAATTGGGAAGGAAGAACTCAAACTA
Organism: Oryctolagus cuniculus; assembly: GCF_051225735.1. NCBI lineage: Eukaryota > Metazoa > Chordata > Mammalia > Lagomorpha > Leporidae > Oryctolagus > Oryctolagus cuniculus. The sequence goes on along the minus strand of NC_142874.1, from coordinate 9,567,055 downwards.
TCCCTCTTTGCAGATAATATGATTCTTTATTTAGGGGACCCAAAGAACTCTACTAAGAGACTATTGGAACTCATAGAAGAGTTTAGCAAAGTAGCAGGGTATAAAATCAATGCACAAAAATCAACAACCTTTGTATAACAGACAATGCCATGGCTGGGAAAGAACTTCTAAGATCAATCCCATTCACAATAGCTACAAAAACAATCAAATACCTTGGAATAAACTTAACAAAGGCCGTTAAAGATCTCTACGATGAAAATTACAAAACCGTAAAGAAAGAAATAGCAGAGGATACCAAAAAATGGAAAAATCTTCCATCTCATGGATCTGAAGAATCAACATCATCAAAATGTCCATTCTCCCAAAAGCAATTTACAGATTCTATGTGATACCAATCAAAATACCGAAGACATTCTTCTCAGGTCTGGAAAAATGATGCTGAAATTCATATGGAGACAAAGGAGACCTCGAATAGCTAAAGTAATCTTGTACATTAAAAAAAAAAAAAAAGCCAGAGGCATCACAATACCAGATTTCAGGACATACTACAGGGCAGTTGTTATCAAAACAGCATGGTACTGGTACAGAAACAGACGGATAGACCAATGGAACAGAATAGAAACACCAGATCAATCCAAACATCTGTAGCCAACTCATATTTGATCAAGGATCTAAAACCAATCCCTGGAGTAAGGACAGTCTATTCAGTAAATGGTGCTGGGAAAATTGGATTTCCATGTGTAGAATCATGAAGCAAGACCCCTACCATTCACCTTACACAAAAATTCACTCAACCTGGATTAAAGACTTAAATCTACAACCTGACACCATCAAATTGTTAGAGAGCATTGAGAAACCCTGCAAGATATAGGTACCAGAAAAGACTTCCTAGAAAAGACCCTGGAGGTACAGGCAGTCAAAGCCAAAATTAACTATTGGGATTGCACCAAATTGAGAAGTTTGTGTACTGCAAAGGAAACAGTCAGGAGAGTGAAGAGGCAACCGACAGAATGGGAAAAATTATTTGCAAACTACACAACAGATAAAGGGTTGATAACCAGAATCTACAAAGAAATCAAGAAACTCCACAACATCAAAACAAACAACCCACTTAAGAGATGGGCCAAGGACCTCAATAGACATTTTTCAAAAGAGGAAATCCAAATGGCCAACAGGCACATGAAAAAATGTTCAAGGTCACTAGCAATCAGGGAAATGCAAATCAAAACCACAATGAGGTTTCATCTCACCCCGGTTAGAATGGCTCACATGCAGAAATCTGCCAACAACAGATGCTGGCGAGGATGTGGGGAAAAAGGGACACTAACCCACTGTTGGTGGGAATGCAAACTGGTCAAGCCACTGTGGAAGTCAGTCTGGAGATTCCTCAGTAACCTGAATATAACCCTACCATACAACCCAGCCATCCCACTCCTTGGAATTTACCCAAAGGAAATGAAATTGGCAAACAAACAAGCTGTCTGCACATTAATGTTTATTGCAGCTCAATTCACAATAGCTAAGACCTGGAACCAACCCAAATGCCCATCAACAGTAGACTGGATAAAGAAATTATGGGACATGTACTCTATAGAATACTATACAGCAGTCAAAAACAATGAAACACGGTCATTTGCAACAAGATGGAGGAATCTGGAAAACATCATGCTGAGTGAATTAAGCCAGTCCCAAAGGGACAAATATCATATGTTCTCCCTGATCGGTGACAACTAACTGAGCACCAAAGTGGAAACCTGTTGAAGTGAAATGGACACTATGAGAAACAGTGACTTGATCAGCTCTTTTGCTGGCTGTTGATGTATAATGTAATACTTTATTTATTTTAGTATTTTCTCTTTGTTTTGTTCTAGTACTATTGGTTGAACTATGTAATTAACACAGAATTATTTTTAGGTGTTTAAATTTTAATGGAAAAGTGATCCCTGTTAAATATAACAGTGGGAATAAGAGAGGTAGATGTACAATTTGGGACACGCTGAATCGGACTTGCCCCAAATGGTAGAGTTAGAATCGTGCCAGGGGATTCCAATACAATCCCATCAAGGTGGCATGTACCAATGCCATCTCATTAGTCCAAGTGATCAATTTCAGTTCACCATTGATCATAATGATAGTCCTAAGAGTCAAAGGGATCACACAAACAAGACTAGTGTCTGCTAATACTAACTGATAGAATCAAAAAGGGAGAGAACAATCCATCATGGGAAGCGGAATACACAGCGGACTCATAGAATGGCAGATGTCCTAAATAGCACTCTGGCCTCAGAATCAGCCCTTAAGGCATTCGGATCTGGCTGAAGAGCCCATGAGAGTATTTTAGGCATGGAAAGCCAAGACACCCTGGAAAAAAAAAAAAGACCTAAATGAGAGATCTCTGTGAGTGAGATCCCAGTGGAAAGAACGGGCAACCAAAGAAGGAGGTACCTTTCTCTGAAGGGAGGAGAGAACTTCCACTATGACTATGACCCTGTTGGAATAAGATCAAATTGGTGAACTCAACAGGCTTCCATAGCCTTGGCAACTCATGACTAGAGCCTACTGATGCCATAAACAAGAGTGTCAATTTGTTAAGTCTACAATAGTTGTCACTGTGTACTTACTTCTCATGTGGGATCTGTTCTTAGTGTGCTGTACATTGTGAATTAATGCTATAACTAGTACTGAAGCAGTATTTTACACTTTGTGTTTCTGTGTGGGTGCAAACTGATGAAATCTTTACTTAATATATACTAAATCTTCTGTATATAAAGATAATTGAATGAATCTTGATGTGAATGGAATGGGAGAGGGAGCGGGAGATGGGAGGGGTGCGAGTGGGAGGGACATTATGGGGAGGGAGCCATTGTAATCCATAAACTGTACTTTGGAAATTTGTTTATTAAATAAAAAAATAAAAAATATAAAAAATATATTGATCAGATATATATCCCTTCTTTGCACTAACCAATAAAATAAGACACTTAGGTTATATGTACTATAGAAGGGTTTACAAAAAGTTCTTGGAATATGCATAGTATGAAAAAATTATGCATGGAATTTTTTGCAACAACATAAACATCTTTTTACAGACTTATTTATTTGACAGGCAGAATTAGAGAGGGAGGGTGAGAGAGACCTTCCATCCACTGGTTCTCTAAAGCCTGGAACTCCACCCAGGTTTCCTATGTAGGTGGCAGGTTCTCCAGTCCTTGACCATCTCCCCTGCCTTCCAGGGCACATTAGCAAGGGAATGAATTGGAAACGGAGCACCCAAGACTGGAACTGGGGCTTATATGGGACATCAGTGCTACGGACTGTGGCTTAAGCCACTGTGCCACGATGTCAGCCCCTAAAATAAACACCTTTTAATTTCATTTTTCAACAACGTTTTTGAAGTAACCTCATATATTTGTAGGTGTGTTCCCATATTTTTAAGTGCCAAAATGGGATTTTATGAAAAGGTTCTGAACACTTTATCAAGAAACATCTACTAGAATGCCTAGAGGGGATTTTTTTAGTAGTCATGGTGAGCAAACTTAATCCACTGCCACTATAGAGCAAGTAATTTTTTAAAAATATTTATTTATTTTAAAGCCAGAGTTACACAGAGAGAGGAGAGGCAGAAAGAGAGAGAGGTGTTCCATCCGATGGTTCACTCCTCAATTGGCCGCAATGGCCAGAGCTGTGCCTATCCAAAGCCGGAAGCCAGGAGCTTCTTCTGGGTCTCCCACACGGGTGCAGTTGCCCAAGGACTTGGGCCATCCTCTACTGCTTCACAGGCCATAGCAGAGCAGGGTCGGAAGTGGAGCAACTGTGTCTCGAACCGGCACCCATATGGGATGCTGGCGCTTCAGGCCAGGGCATTAACCCACTGTGCCACAGTGCCGGCCTCCTAGAGCAAGTAATTTAAGTTTAATTCCTCTACATTTAATAATGCATTAACCTATATTTTAATCTCAGTTAAGGCCCCCCAAAATCATAGGAAATGTAGCCTGTAATAAGCCCTTTTATGTTTATAAATTTCAAGGTAGCATAGAATTATTTCAATGTAACTGCTTCTTATAATCACTACTTAATTTGAAAAAATAGTCTCAGTTAGCATTCTTACTTCTCTCCCCTTTTAACTCTCAGAAGTGGCCAGAGTGTGTTTAAATTTTTCATTCTCCCTGTGTCTGCCTCCCTTCCTCCTCCACCTTAACTGAAGCCGTCGGGAGCACCCTCGTGAAAATGCTACCTTTGTCTAGGTGACAGTGGCCTTCTGTCTTGCCCAGAACCTCTTAGTCATGAATTTGGGCTGAGCCCTTGTTGTTGTTGACCTGTGTAAATACTTAGCCATGGGGCCAGCACTGTGGCATAACCGGTAAAGCCGCTGCCTGTGGTGCCAGCATCCCATATGGGCACTGGTTCGAGACCCAGCTGCTCCACTTCTAATCCAGCTCTCTGCTATGGCTTGCGAAAGCAGTAGAATATGGCCCAAGTCCTTGGGCCCCTGCATCCATGTGGGAGACCTGGAGGAAGCTCCTGGCTCCTGACTTTGGATTGGTGCAGCTCCAGCCATTGCGGGCATCTGGGGAGTGAACCAGCTAATGGAAGATCGATCTCTCTCTCTCTCTGCCTCTCCTGCTCTCTGTGTAACTGTGACTTTCGAGTAAAATAAATCTAAAAAAAAAAAATACTTAGCCACCAAAGAAGGCACAATTTATGCATTTACTGTCTATACATTTTAATGTTTTTTATCACATCAAGTTTCACTCTTGTTACACAAAAAATTACAATATTATGATAAATTCTCAAAATGTATTTTATATTCCATGGAAGACTAATTTTGTGCAGTCAAAATCAAAATGGAGTGAGTGTGGCTAAAAGCTAATTGCAGATCTCTTGCTTCTGTACGCTTTGCTTGCTAAAGGCTAAGGGTGAATCTTGTGAAACAATGAAGGCTCAAATTCCAAGGAATCGAGAAAGGACTAAGCTGACAGAAATGCACCCTGCACTGTTACCTTAGGTTTGTTATTGTTCCTGGATTTGTTATTGTTAACTGTTATCTTAGATCCATATTCTGGTGTTTTTTTTTGTTTGTTTGTTTGTTTTGTTTTTCTTTTGTTCACTGCATACCAGGGGTTTGAAATTGTGAGCCCTAGTGGACACAATACTATAAACAGCTGTCTAACTCACTGTTGGGGCCCACACTCTGGTAAGAAGTGTCAGTCCTGATCTGTTGCCTTGCCTCTCATTTTCAATAAATTTCATGTGTGGCTGTCACTGGTTTTTGTAATATTCTGTTTTAGCTGACAAGGGGATGCAACAGTTTCCTACTTAGTAATAAAAAACAAAAATTGCTGGCTTTTAAATTTGGAAATGTTCTGACTTCAATATAGTGTTTTTCCCCCCAAACAGGCTATGATAACAACATAATCATTTCTATTAAATCCAGTTCAACAGCTAATTACTGAATGCCTACTCTGTGCCACACCATGTCCTAAGCCTTGGGGATGTAGCAGAGTACAAAAGAGGCCAGAACCCTTTGGAGTTCATTTTCCAGCAGTGCAGCTGTCATCCGACTTGACAATGACATGAGATTCCTAGGACAACATTCCAGAAGCATCTTCCAGAAGTAACTCGGGGTACTTGCTTTAAAGCTGTTTTTTAAAATTAGATTTTCTCAGTTCTCCCTCAATATGAAAGTACCATCCCATCAACTTTTTACTCACACCAACAACGATGTAGGATTAGGTCAGTCTGACCAAGAGCTAGAAATAGATGTTGCAAGTACGATCTAATCTGCCACCTGTAGTTTAGAAAAATTGTGGACACGGGAAAGCAGGCATCATTAGCTAGTATTAGGACAGCTCCCTAATTTGCTGAACAAAATGTAACAAACATTTGCCACGAACTTTCTTACTGTGTTTTGTTTGGGTGAAAGAGTAACTGAAATCATCTAAATGAAATCTATATTAACCAGACTAATCCGACTATTTCCTTATTCTTCATGCACGTGCATATAATAATCATATCAAACAGTACAGAAACAATCACAGTATTAGAGCAAGAAAAGACAGGAGATTTTCAGCCCAATGCTACCATACAGAGATGAAGAAACAGACTCAGCCCTAGTAAGTGGTTATGTTGCCATCCCAGACTAACAGCAAATCTTGGGTAAATCTAAGAAATGTGACCCCTGTGTCTTGTTCTTTCCATAGTGCTTTGCAACTTCTTCGTGAATTCCACAATAAAAAAAAATACTGATCAATAAGCAAAACCCATCTTAGAGTATATTTGGTATGTAAATTCTGGTTTAAATGTCTGTAGCCCAGTTTACAATTGCAGAGCACAAGTGCCAGGCAAAAAATCAAATGGAATTCAGGAGGGAAACAGAGCTCTGAGAGATCTTTAGGTTGGTGTTGGCTGGAATACTCCTTGGCTGTCTGTGACAGAGCTCTCAAGTGACAGTGGTGTCATCCAGTGGGGAGCCATTCCCCTCACACGTCCAAAGAGTTTGTAGGTTTGCAGTCTGTCGTCAGTGGACTCAGCAGCTGTTTCAGCTCCATCCAACCTTCTGCTCACTCTTAACATGTCACTTTAGCCTCATGCTTATCCCCTATTCATAACATGTTAGTTGTTTTATTTCCAACTTTGAATCTGTATTCTGGGCAACATGGGGTGGGAATAGGCAATGCTGACCCTACCCTATTTCAATGATATTTTATGAAGGGAAGGTGTTTGACACATTGGTTAAGATCCTTCTTGGGATGTCAACATGCCACATCAGAGTGTCTGGGTCCAAGGTCTGGCTTCACTTCCAATTCCAGCTTCCTTCTAATGTGCACTCTGGAAGGCTACTACCGAGTGATGACTCAATAGTTGGGTCCTTGTTGCCTATGTGGAATACCCACATTGAGTTTCTAGCTCCTGGTTTAGTTTGGCCCAGTCCCAGTAGGTAGAGGCATTTGGGAAAGTGAAGCAGATGGGAGATCCTGTGTCTCTCTTTCAAAGGTTATGTAATCAAAATAAAGATATTTGATGATAATTCTATCTGGTCACTATATCCCATGTGCATTCCAATATGCAAGGTAGCTAGAAAATCATTGATTGTTTTGCTGATAGATAAAGCAATATCTTCAGAGATACTCTACAGTTAAGGAAAACTATATTTTTACATCCTACAGACTATCTTTGGTTTGCCTGCATCTCTAATGAAAGTCAAATAAACACCACATTCAGGACTTTACATAGTAAGGATGGCCATGGAGAAAATGAAAACATGAAGTAAACATATAAAGAAGAATTGAGACATAAAATTGTACATTTAAGTAACATTTTCATGAACGTTTGCTGAGAGGTGAAATATGCATGAACAGCTGACATGACTGAGGGAGCGATATAGGCAAATACGGGGCCAGGGAATCGTAGACAAAGAAAACTTAGTGCGTGTACCCGGAGAATTTAGACAGTCATCAAATAAATAGAAATTTAAAATTAAATTGAGTATTTTCAGTAAAATAAAGGAAAGCCTACTATATTTTAATAGCTTTATTTCTTAAAAATCATTATCAAAATCATACTATCACTAAATTTTTCAATAGGAAAAGATGATTTATAAGCAGATATCAGTGTTTCATTTCCTTAGGAATTTCAGCAATGAATTTGTGGCAAAAGCATTTGTTAAGAGTCCAATGGTGTTAGGAGATCTTCTTTGGAAAGTTATAAAAGGTACAAAAGAAAAGAATTTGCATTTTCTTAGAAACCACTTGCTTGGCTTTTTGAAATACTTATTCAATTTATTTGAAAGGGAAAGAGAGGGAGAGAGTAGAGAAAGTGTTTGCACCTGCTGATTCACTGCTTATGTCCACTTGGCCAAGCCAAGCCAGGAGCAGGAACTCCATCCAGGGCTCTGACGTGGGCACCAGGAATCCAAGTGCTCGAATCATCACCTGCTGCCTCCCAGAGTATGAACTAGCAGGAAGCTAAATTTGGGATCTGAACACGCATGCCAAGCCAGTGACTCTGATATGGAATGTGGGTGCCCCAAGCTGCAGCTTCACCCTGGCCAAACACCAGCTCTACCCCTTAGTTTTTTATGCAAAATATTATTTATAGGATCATTTGAGAGTGAATTTTAATGTAAATAAATACAGTCAAGTTAATATGAACCAATTCCAGGACTTTAAACACTTTCTAAAGTAAAAATTTGTGACTAGTGGCAAACACTGGTGATGTACAAGGCAAGCCCAGTAGCCTCAGCCAAGATAACCATGTTTGGCAGGCAGGGGTAGAAGGGACTGCAGCATTCTAGCTGAGCCTATTACCAGTCATTAAGGTCTTGGAATGTGAAACAGAATTCACTGTTCACAGAATTTACAGTAAAATGCAAATTCTTAGAGTAGAAAAGACAGTGGACTTGTACAATTCACACAGATAAAAATACGTATAAACACAACATCAGCCAAGATCAGCTCACGATTATCAGCTGAGGGTCAGAAGGGAAGCACTCATCATGTAGATTTAGGCAAAGAGAGATGAGGATCTCAAGCACATTTACCCAAACCAAGTTAAAAACCAAGTTGGACTGTTACCACCAGTGGTTTGCATCAGTAGCAGCACTAGGCATTTGGGAAGTGAATCAGCAGATGGAAGATCTCCCTGTCTGCCCCTCTCACCTGTCACTATGTCTTTCAAATAAGTAAATACATAAACAAATCTTACAAAACAGTTATTGACCCAATGAAAACTGATCAAAAGCTGAACTGAGAGCCCTTGGGAGACAGGCCTTGGGCACCTTTCCACACTGCCCAAGGACTCCCTCCTCATCCACCTCATCAATTACACCAGTCACAGGCAAGAACCCATATGACTTCGTACATGCCAAGGAAGAGGTCTCTGTTACCTGAAGCAAAAACAGTTCCTAGAATTCTATGTAGTCAGAGAATCACAACTCAGCCGAGAATCCTTCAGGAAGCGGATAGAATTCAATGACTAAGTTGAAGACTTTAGAGTGTCAGTCTCAATCTCTATTCGTCTATTCAAATGGAAATAACTGTCTAAAGTTTCCTTAAAGGAATTCTGTCTCAAAGAAGTCATTTGAAGTTATGAATAGGACTTAGACACTCAAGTAAAAAAATTTCATACTTGGAAAAAGTAACCAAGCCTTAGGCATTATCTCTTATTATTTATACTTAGGCTCTAAGTTCCCTTCGGGGATCTGCAGCAGAATGTATCTGAAATACTATTGCTCCTTCTGGCAACTGAAGATGCTGAACATGATGAACTAACTCACTGAGGATATATAAAAATACTGAAGCTCTGAAAATTAAAGGAAAGAGAAGTTCATTGACTAATGGAAATTGCATACTATGAAAAAAAGCTATGTGTGCATTATAATTTTGTGCCCCTGAATAAATTTATATTTCCATTTCTTCCATAAACTTTTTGGACCTTTATGTTTCAATCCTACTCTTTACTCAAGAAGTCCATGAGTTCTGTTATGAAAACCACTCCCCTAAACATGAGCAGAGAGGAGTATTTTGTTAGTGTACAGACACACATACACACTGGATAGTCAAGGGTAATTAGAAATCTACACATTTTACACTGTTATATGTGTCATAAAGCTGTTCCTGTATTACCAATAAATATGATCATGATCACAACAGTAGCAGGAACTACAACATAAATGTTATTTATCAGACTATTGTTTTCTAAAATAAAGGAATCGTAAACACTATACAATAACAAAAGGCATTTTCTCCCTCTTCCCCATAAACTGTGTCAGTAAAACTTGCCTAAACTCCTTTGTTCAAATCCCTGGAGTCTTGGTATACCATTTCCACCACATTCCCACATGACCTCCGAGGTTCCAAGGGAAACAGTAACAATGGCCCACACCTCCCTTATCCAGCCACATAGCAGGCTCCCAGGCTCACAAAGCATTCTATGCAGCCAGGGACTACTGTCAGTTCTGCTCATAGCAGGGGGCTGCTCCTGCCCTGTGCTTTCCAGTGTCCGTTGCTGTGCTCAGCCATGAAAACCCACTTAGCTCCAGGTTTCTCTCTACCGTCCACAGTACTCCCGTTCCTAGCCCATGCACCTCATCTGAACCTGTCTCTTTCCACATATCTCCACTTCCTGTCCTATCCTTTCAGTTAAATATACATTGGAGCTCCCAAGGAGGCTAAGGGAGAGCCTCTTTTTTCCCAAGGGCTGAGGATTTTAGTCTGGAAGGCGGCCACTTCAAACCCCGAACCGCTTAAAGTTAGTCTAGGTTTAAGCGGGTTAGACCTAATTGGAGCCAAGTGAAAGTCACAAATATATTCCAATTAACATATGTTTTACCAATCAGAGACTCTTAACTCTAGTGTGCATGGTGAAGGTTTGGAAAAATTCCTGAGTGATGATCACCAGCATGACAAGCAACCAGCTGCACTGAAAGTTAGTCCCTTCTTGTGCCAGTTCGGGTCGCAGATGCACAACTTCAGATCCAGCTCCTCGCTAATGGCCTGGGAGAAGCAGCACAGATGGCCTAAGTGTTTGGACTCCTGCTACCTACAAGGAAGGCCTGGAAGAATCTCCTGGCTCCCGGCTTCAGCCTGGCCAGCCCTGGTCATCGCAGCCACCTGAGAAGTGAACCAGCAGGTAGATGATCTCTCTCTCTCTCTCCTCCACCCTCTGTAACTCTTTCAAATAACTAAAATAAATAAAAGCTAAGCCCTTCTTTATTTCGTTACTTATTCTATTTCTTTGAAAGGCAGAGCTACAGAGACAGACACACAAACGCATGAACACACACACAGACATACAGACTTCCTGTCTTCCGGTTTACTCCTCAATAGGCTACATTAGCAGTGGCTAAACTAGGCTAAAGCCAAGAGCTAAGAACTCAATTCTGATCTCTCACACAGTTGTCAAGGACCTGACAGCTTGAATCATCACCTGCGGCTTCTCTGGGTATGCATTAGTAGGAATTGAAAGAGGAGCCAGGACTCAAACCAGGCACTCCAGTATGGAACGCTGGTATCCAAGGCAGAGTCTTCATGGCTGTGCCAAACACCCACTCCAAATTTAAGCTTTTTCTTGTAACTTTTCTTAGTGTTCAATTTGCATTTGGGTCAAGTGTTTATTCACCTATATATGATACACTTAGCCTGAAGTCATTCGAAATCAAGGGTCAGTTGGCTTATCAGCAAGTGTTTTATTTCTTAGAATAACACGAATATCTACATTAAAACTCTGCTAACACTCCTATCTAAGTATCGTAGCTCTGATAGCCTGAAAAAATATCCCAAAATACAAAACAAAACAAAAAACTCTTACATATGCAGTGCATAGCAACATACCTACTAGGAATGCCACCTAGAATTATACTCTCAGTACAAATACGCAAAATTTCTGAAAATGTAGATGCCTAATTCTCAGAAAATTGCAAGATTTCTTGCTCTTGAAAAGAAAATAGATGTAGCACTAAAACACTTAGGTTCTAAGAATTTATGTTTGTCACACAAAAAGTATAATATATATGTCAGTCTTTTTTTTACTGAATTAAATATGTGATAAAGACCATACATTTTATAGAATGCATGAATGATCTCTCCTGGTGCTAAAGCAGCAACCAGGGTCTGTGGAAAATTAGTGTTTTATGAATTTTCTTGAGAGCTTCTTTGAAAATGTGCAGACATTTAAAATTGTTTGAGAATATTTATATCTCACTATAATAAAGAATATAAGCTGTGTGATAGTCTGTAATATAACTGCATTATGAACCTTTGAACATGGTACTGTGATAAAAGCATAGGCCTCCTTATGTGCAATATTTAGTTTTTGATGTTTTATTTATAGAGCATTTCTGTGAAGGTTTGAGTGCAGACTTCCACATTTTGAGAAATTTGAACAAAACCAATGATTTTGATAGTAGTTTTTAACCTCCCCTAAATCACAGGCTTGATTAAAGAAGAAAATGTCAGACACTGATTGAAATGAAATGAGTGAATCAGCTTGATGCAGATAGCCTGGATATCTATGCCAGATCACGCCTGTCACACGCAAAGTCATTGGTCATTGATCTCACTGCTCAATTTTGCTTCTGTGGTTACTGTCAGGAAGTCCTGGACAGTATGTGTGAAGTAGGAAGCAGACTTTTCAGAACTTCTTTGTCCTTTTCTCTCGCTTAATAAATACTAAGGACATTCTTCTCAGATATAGAAAAAATGATGCTGAAATTTACATGGAAATACAGGAGAACCCAAAGAGTTAAAGCAATATTATACAACAAAAACAAAGACAGAAGCATCACAATACCAGATTTGAAGACATGCTAAAGTGCAGATAGAATCAAGACAGCCTGCTACTGGCAAAAACGGATGGACAGACCAATGGATCAGAACAGAAATGCCAGAAATCAACCCATGCATCTACAACCAACTTATGTTTGACAAAGGAACTAAAATCAATCCTTGGAACAAGGACAGTCTCTTCAACAAAGAGAACTGGGAAAACTAGATATCTGCATGTAGAAGCATGAAGGAAGACCCCTATCTTACACCTTACACAAAATTCCACTCAAAATGCACTAAATCTATGAACCAATACCATCAAATTACTAGAGGACATTGGGAAAACTCTGCAACACATTGATGTAGGCAAAGAGTTCTTGAAAAAGACCCAGAGGCACAGGCAATCAAAGACAAAATTGACAAGTGGGATAACATCAACTTGAGTAGATTCTATACAACAAAAGAAACACTCAACAAAGTGAAGAGGCAACTGACAGAATGGGAGGAAATATTGCAAACTCCACAACTGAAAGAGGATTAATTATCAGAAGATAGGCTGGCGCTGCAGCTCACTAGGCTAATCCTCTGCCTGCAGCGCCGGCACCCTGGGTTCTAGTCCCGGTTGGGGCTCCAGGTTCTGTCCTGGTTGCTCCTCTTCCAGTCCAGCTCTCTGCTGTGGCCTGGGAAGGCAGTGGAGGATGGCCCAAGTGCTTGGGCCCCTGCACCCTCATGGGAGACCAGGAGGAAGCACCTGGCTCTTGGCTTCGGATTGGCGCAGCGTGCTGGCAGTAGCAGCCATTTGGGGTATGAACCAACAGAAGGAAGACCTTTCTGTTTTTCTCTCTCACTAACTCTGCCTGTGAAAATAATTATCAGAAGATTAAAAAGAGCTCAAGAAACTCAACAACAAAACAAACAACCCAGTGAAGAAATGGCCAAAGGACTTAAACAGGCATTTTTCCAACGAGGAAATCCAAATGGCCAACAGACACATGAAAAAAAATGTTCATATCACTAGCCATCAGGTAAACATAAATCAAAAACCACAATGAGGTTTCACCTCACCCCCTTTAAAATGGCTTTCATACTGAAATCAACAAACAAATGCTGGCGAGCATGTGGAGAAAAGCTATGCTGGTCCACTGCTGGTGGGAATGTAAACTGGTACAGCTACTATGGAAGACAATATGGAACTACCTCAGAAATTTGAATATAGACCTACCGTACTACCCAGACATCCCATTCCTAGGATTTTACTCAAAGAAAATGAAATGGGCATATGAAATATTTACCTGTACCCTCATATTTATTGTAGCTCAATTCACAATAGCTAAGACATGGAATCAACCCAATTGCCCATCAAATTAAGACTGGATAAAGAAATTATGGGATATGTACACTATGGAATACTACACAACAGTAAAACATGAAATCTTGTGATTTGTAATAAAATTGATGGAACTGGAAGACATCATTCTTAGTGAAATGAGCCAGTCATAAAATGACAAATACCATATGTTCTCCCTGATCTATGACAACTAATAGAGCACCTAAAAGTTAATCTATATAAGTGAAATTAATACTTAAAGAGGCAATGCCTTTGAACTGCCCTTGTCTTAAGTGTTGAGGAATGGTTTTTTTTTTTTAAATCCAATTTGTTGAGTTCTTAGTATAGAGTTAATCATATGTGTATAGAGTTAATTGAAAATAGATCTCAGTAAAAAATATAATGGGGATAGGAAAGAGAGGAGGAAGTGGGGTGGAAGTGTGGGCGGAAGGGTGAGTAGTGGGAAGAATCACTATATTCCTAAAGTATTTATGGAAAACATGAAATTTGTATTCCTTAAATAAAAAAATTTCTGGAAAACATTAAAGATGGTTACCACATTTGGAAAAAAATAGATGATTATAATATGGCTTTTTCTTACAGGACAGGTTTATCCTGGCCCATTGCTCCTCCTCACTATTTTTAACACTTCTAACCTGTTTATTCTTTTATTCCATCTCTAGTAAGTACAGACATGTATCCTAGAATTTTAAACTTAAACACTTTCAAATTAATCCAAAGATTTTTTTCTTCAGTGTCTTGCTAAGTTTCACTCTCTAGGACAGATATTTCAGATGCGATTCCTTCACTGCATACTGCATGTACCAAATAATAAACAAAGCTACAGCCCATGGCTAAAGGTAATGATTAGTAGATTCTGTTTTGATGAGTGTCAGGTATAATTTCTACCATTTGAGTACTTTAAATATTGTTTTAAGCTATAATTATAATCATTGAATTTCTCACTTGTTTATAGATTTTACTACAGTCTAGCATGAAGAGTTGTACTGAAAACATTGTGTTTTATACAAACTAAAACCATAATGCTTCCCACAAGAATCCAATACTGAATATTCTACATGCTCTGTTTTTTGCAAACACATTTTAGTGTCACACTTTTCTATCTTGTCCTTACCAACTGGAACGCTATGCAAAGTTGCGAGTTACATTATGCAGATTCTTTTTCTCTGTCATAGCGTAGTGATGGAACAGCCCCTTACAATCAGAACTGCCATGAGGGACAATCCTCATGAAATGTCATTTAGTGCAAATGGCCTCTATTCTTTCCAGTTCCTTTTCTGCAAAGCAATGGATCAGGCTTAATGATGTTCATAATTTTTGGTGACATCAGTATTTGCAAAGAATTGGAGGAGTGCACTGAAACCCAGAATTAACACAATGATAATGTGACTTTAATTGCATGATAATTTCTAAACGATTTATTTATTTGAAAGGCAGAGTTATTTATGGTAGTTTGTAAAGAATTCCTATGTGCATTAATACATATTACCAGGGCTGGGGCTGTGGCGTAGCAGGTAAAGCTGCCACCAGTAGTGCCGGCATCCCACATGGGCGCAGGTTCAAGTCCTGGCTGCTCCATTCTATCCAGCTCTCTGCAATGGTCTGGGAAAGCAGTAAAAGATGGCCTAAGTCCTTGGGCTCCTGCACCCATGTGGGAAGACCCAGAGGAAGCTCCTGGCTTCTGATCAGCGCAGCTCCAGCCATTATGGCTATATGGGGAGTGAACCAGCAGATGGAAGATTCTCTGCCTCTTCAACTCTTTCAAATAAATAAATAAAATCTTTAAAAAAACCACATATTACCATTGAATCAATCCTAGGAGCATAGAAAGCAAGTGTGTTCATTATCTCCATTTTATATGTATGGGAAACAGATTTACTGATGATAAATAATCTACATGAGATTATGCAGTTGATAACAATCTGAGTCTAACGTATTAATAAAACTCAAATGCTTCATGTTATCCTTTAAGGTCTCTTTCCAGTCTCCACATATATATCCAGAAAAATAAATACATTTGCTTGGGATCAAAACTAGAACATACTGGAAAAAGTCAAGGTTCTTTTTATCTGGTTTTATTTTGCTTATTCCTATTTTAAAAGGGTTATTTTTAAATCAGTTCTTCTAGGTTAAGACTAAAGCAGAAAATGTGTAATCATTCTACTTTTTAAATCTGTGTGCTTCATTCTATGTTAATATTTATAATCAAGTCTTCATCTGGCCCATCTCTTTTTTATTTTCAAAATTAAACTCTTTGATGTTTAATTTGAAATATCATAATTTTTTTTTCTTTCAGGCACAAATCTCTTTGCTAAATTGACCTAAAAATGTAGAAAAAAGCCAGATTACCCCCTGGAGAAGTAGCTGTTCGGAAGTCTGACAAGCCACTTCCTGGAACAGTGCAGCTCTGAGAGGGTAAGCACACATGATATGCCAGACACAAACAACTGAATGGTGGCAGAGAACAACTAAACATAGCATTAGAGTAAGTGGCTTCATTAGTTACAGCCTGTGGAAATTTCCAGAAAGTAGGTCTAGGCTTTTAGTGAGAGTCTGTGCTCTGATTCTACTCAACGCTACCAGTTCTTTTTCCAGAAATGCATTGAAGTTTCTGTATCCGAAATAACCTACAAAGATACTTACTTTAAACATTTTGGTGATTTTAAAAATCAGTCTATTAACAATGAATTGTGTTGCCCTAACAAAACTTAGTATTTTAAAAGTATATTTTCTCAATACGCATCACACTACTACTTAGCAAACCAAACAATTAATATAGCTTTTCTTACTCTTTCAAATATATATATATATATATATTATTTTCTAGCAATATCTGGCAGAGTAATGCTTTTATTAGTAGTGGTATTATCATAAAATGTGCCTTGCTGTGTATATGTGTTTTATATCCCTCCCCCCCCCTTTTTTTTAACTCAATGGTATAGTAAACCCAAAGTGTGGCATGCCTATGGTTTAAATCAGCATTGTTATTAAATATTTCCAGTAAGTTCATGGAAAATGAATATTATGAAAAAAACTATGTCTGGATTTCAAACATTTTTGCACCAAAATAAACATTAGTTTAATTCCATGTTTTCATGAACTTTTTGAAGTCCTCTCATATATTTTCCAATATGTTCCCACATCCTGACTAATTTGGGACATTCTGACATTTTAAGCATATTGAAGTGTGGAATATGCTCTTTGTTATGTAATTTGCATGCGTGATGTGTGGAGACATGGGATGCGCTAATTGTGAAGGGAGAGAAGGCTTTCCAAAGGAAATCCTGGCTGAGCTGACATCTGGCGGCGACACAGGAGCTGACTCAGGGCAGAACTGGGAGTGCAGGAGCATAGGCAAAGAACTCAGCACACATTCAAGTGCAGAGAGAAGGCTACAGGGCCTGGACAAAGTCAGAAAGGGGCACCTGCCTGAAAGGAGGCTGGGAAGATGGGTGAAGGCCTGGCAGCACAGGGAAACACATAGTGTAGGCTGTTTTAAGAACGGGGCTCTTGGGTTGGGCCTTACGGAACAGCAAGTTAAAACACATCTCAGACACCCAAGGGTGCCCAAGCTGGAGTCCCGCCTTGGCTTTCAATTGAGCTTCCTACTAGCGTTCCTAGAAAGCAACAGATGTACCTGTTTGCTGCCACCCATGTGGGAGACCCAGACATTTGGGGAGAATCTCGCTCTCTGCCTTTGAAATCAGTAAATGTTTTTGTTAAAAAGAACTGTGCTCTTTATGCAAGAAAAAGGAAGTATTTGAAGCGGAGGGTGTGGGCATGTTCAGTTTGCTTGTCAAGCACTCATTCTCCATTCAGTGATTGACATTCTTTGAGGGAAGCAGCAGACGCAGTGAGGCTGGTCTTTAGTTCTGCTTTGTTTAGGACAACACTGCCCTGTTCCCTGCTGCATTCAAAAAGTACAAGAGAAAATCCCCCACAGCTGTGAACTCCCAGCTTACACCCTAGCGCTGGATGCCTTAATCACAACCCTTGCAGCTTGTTAGCACTTCCTGTCCATGACTCCCACTCCAAAATTCTCTGGTCTCCTTAAGAACTCCTATTCTGGGAATTCAGCACTTTTTCATGATCTGCTATGTCTTTTTTGACGTCATGTCCATCAACCATCCGAGACTCCATGAGCCGCCACCATAGTAAATCTATAAGACAGTGTTTAAGTCTCTGTCCCCACCTCCAGCATTAACACCTGGCAAACCCTTTCTCTGTCTACTTAAATACCTGACCTGCAGTGGCCGAGCACTGACAGACACACCCCACACAGGTAAGCTCTCCAGACACATTGAAAATTGAAGAACGCAAATTAGAAGCCCACATTCAGCAAAGATATTTTCCTTTCTTAGTAAACTCCTTTTCTCATTCTTTAATTACCATATTTTCTCTTGAAGTTTCCTGAAAGCCTCTACATCTGTTCAAACTGTTGCTTTTCTCACATCTCAAGAACCTAAAGGCAGTATTAAAAAAAACAACCCAAAAACCAAAAAGTCGTCCTTCTACCCCAACTCCACCAACTCACCTGCATCTGTTGTTACAGATAGCTCTTGCTGTGAGTGACACAGCCACAGAAGAGGCTTTTCTTCTCTTTAAGACCAATCTGCCTGTGAATTAGTCGGCTGATTAGCATATTCTGTAAGATTTCTACCTTGATTAATCTTCTCTATCAAACTTTTCCCACTTCCATCACTAGAAAACTCCAGTCAATATGCAGACATTCTTTACTATAAACTTTTTTTTTTTTTTAGAGGAAAGGTTTATTTGGGTGGGGGAACCCCACGGGCTGGGGAGGGGAATGTGTGAGGGTAGAAGAGACGAGGAGAGAATAAGAGAGATCCAGGGAGTTTGGTTGGGAACATGTTCTCTTAAACTTTTGTCAGGGGGCGGGCAGGGAAGTAGGAGCAGCGAATCCCATTAGGGTGGGGGTGGAGCTGATACCGGTGGTTGGGCCAGGTGGCCACCTGGCTTTCAGCAATGGCGGCAGGAGATGGGGTGGGAGAGATGTGGGCTAGAGCCTAGGATGGTATTGAGGGCGCAGATCACACCACAGATAAGACTGCACCATTTTACCCACATTCTCGCCTTCTGTTTTTTACAAAGCAAGAGTTGTATGGGATTACATCAGCCCCAGAAGTCCAGGAGGGGTGGAGGGATGATGATCTGTCTTTAGAGCAATTTCCTGCTGACATGGGGTGAAGAGGTACCCACTGCTGGATGGCGATGTCTCAAGCCTCTGTCTCCCTGGTGGGGAGCCAAGTATATCCCTGTAGCAGCATTTGGTTGACCACCTGGTTGGCGAAGGCTTTGGTTCATTCCATTATCACCTCCTGTAAACGCATAAACAGACACAGTAGTATAAAAGACAGGGTGAGAATAGCAGCCCATGAGTGGCACGAGTCAGTTTTCTGATTGGGAGGCCAATAGAAATTGACAGAAGGGGCCTGATAATAATAAGGTGAGCTTTAAGGCCTTGCCAGTTATAAGGCCCAGGTTTAGCTATCTCTTTACATGGGATACATCATAAGGGAGGTGTGAACCTCCTTGGGGAAGGCACCCTGTTGACTTCCATTACCCAGCTGGCCTGGAAGGAGAGCTGGCCAGGTAAAGGCAGGTGGCAACTCTAACAGGAAATTTATTCATTCCTCAAAATTGTTCACCTTAGAAAGCATTAGAGGGGGGAGAGGGGGAGAGGGGGAGAGGGGGAGAGGGGGAGAGGGGGAGAGGGAGAGAAGTCAAACTTCCATCTGCTGGTTCACTTCTCAAGTGGCTGCAATGCCAGGGGCTGGGGCAGGTGAAATCAGGAGCCAGGAACTCCATCTGGGACTCCCATTTGGCTGGCAGGGAATCAAGCAATTGGCCATCATGTGTTACTTCTCAGGCTCATTAGCAGGCAGTAGGATGAGAAGCAGAACAGCTGGGACTCCATCTAGGGCGCAATGTAGGATGCAGGTGTCCCACGGAACAGCTCCGTTTGCTGCACCAGAGCACCTGCCCCAGATTGTGAGTCAGTGCTTGTCTGTCTCCTGCTTAAAGCCGTGCGGTGTCTTCCCCTCCCATATGTCCAGTCAAAGTTCGTCCTGTGACTTTCAAAGCTCTATCGCATGCTGTCTCTGCTTATCCTTTGGATCTCAGCCTCCTCCACAGATTTTGTAGTTGATGCTCTTTCTGTTTGCAGCTCTCTCAGGTCTTCTCCTGACCACAGGCTTTCACGTGAGCCCAGGTTCAACAAAAATGCAGCTTCTCTGAGAAGTCTCTTCCAATGGCAGGTCACTACCTCTTACCTCCTTACACGTTTCCTGATTTTATCTTCTGAAAATACTTATTATTTATGGGCTAGTAATAGATATGTATATATATATATATATATATTCAAATATTCCATGGAGAACTATAGTCATGGGAATAAATGAGATCTTAGGGAAAGAGTTGATAGAAAGTAAGATAAGGAACCTCTGTCTTGAGATATGAATAAATTCCGCATTTACTAATCAATTGCAGAGCAACCAGGTAGCAAGTAGAAATCAGAGATAAAAGATGCAGTCAGGAAATTATGAAACTGGGAGCATTGAAAAGGAACATACTTGGGAATTTCAGGAAGTTAAATGTAATTATTGGCATTGAAGGCTTCTGAGTAATCAAGTGAAAAGAAAAATCTTACAGGTCAGTTGGCACTTAAAGATACATAAGCCTACCCTCCCCAACAGCATTTTTGTAAGCAATAATAGGTGGTAGTCATGTTGCTGTGTGTTGCAGGTAGCTGGTGTCAGGGGAAAAAGCTTCAGTACACATGGACCATATCTTTGAAGAATTTGTACATATTGGTCTAACAGCTGGAAAGAATATGATGTTGAGGCTTATTTTCAAAAATTAAAACAGAAATTTTTGAAAAACAAAACGTGAAGAAATGTTAGTCTTCATTGGCTACTACTTTCATAGTTTCTAATTTGTAGGTTTCTGACAAGGGAGAGGAAACTATTGAGATGATGAAATTGGCACTCCAGTGAGTCTTCTGGTTTCATCTACAGTACGAAGGGAGGGGAATCCTTTAGAGAGTGAAAGAAATTTACTTATTACACACATCAAGTTACAAAGGACCAGTATGAAAGATGAAGATGAGAACACAGACTCAAGAAAACACAGGCTTCCCTGGAACCATAGAATGGTGGAGCATCGTCTGCTAGCAGAGCTTGTGGGAGAAGAGACCCCACAATTATTCTGGAAGTCATTTTCAGAAATATGAGTGCATTCACAATATCCAGAGGGAATGTTGGTGGCAGGGGCGTCTGATTCAGAATCTGCAGAATCTACAGCCCACAGGGGCCTCCTACGTGGGCCATGTGGGAATGACAAGATCTATAATCTTGCACTAATTTTAGCAGCACTCACTTTAAAGTGCAGTAAATCATGTAAAGGAAAATCATCTTTCTACTTGGCGTTTTTTATCAAATACTATAAAGTACATAAAGTAAAACAACATGGAAAACTCTTCTCAAAATAAATTTTAATGATAGTTATGTCAACAACAGTTGTTCCCACATGGGTAATATTTTTTTTTCAAATTTTCATTGAAATAAAAGAGTTTTGAAAGCATATTCTTTGATGGGTAGGGAAGGAAAATGAGAGATTTATTCATTACAAAATACAGGCGCAAGGGAAATTCCCTTTTGAAATCTGACAAATACACTAAACTCTATGTGAAATGAGCAAGTAAGCTGGTTATTATGATCTCTATTATATTGTTGAAGCAATTGAGGCTTATAACAGTTAAGGATGAATCAAACTCATAATTACTAAGCAATGGAGACTAATTTTGAGCTCAGTTTTTATGAGTCTTTGCCCAATGTATTTTTCTTCTGTGGTATGCTGCCTCTTCATCGAGCCTCATATTATGAACCTGATTATAACCTTTGCTGAGGACAAAATTGCAGCCATCTGAACATCTGGTGCTTCTTTCCTGTTGCATTAAGGTCTCTCTAAAGAGTTGGTAGCTGGAATACTAATTCCCATGCTGTCAGTAATTAAGTATCAGCGGAGATTTTCAAAGTTACATTATATAAGAAGTCGCTATAGAATTATTTTGGATTTAATTTTAACCAAAGTAGCCATTTCACTGTGACTTCTAAAAATGACAGTGCTTTTATTCATAGGGATGAAATGTTATTTTCAATCTATCTTCTTTAAAAACATGCCTATGGTTATCTTGACATGTGTTTGAAGTTCTCTTTGATGTACTTTAGATCAGGATAAGACACAGGTTGAATGTTTCACACAATGGTACGACTGTGAGTTTGTAGAAAAATGGAATTGAAAGATAAGTTTATTTTGGTGCCATGTTTTTATAATCCATGCAACTTTTTTACATGTTATACATTTTCTATGAACATTTTGAAGACTTCTCACTTTTATTATAGAAACATTAGATAATACAGAAATGTGAAAGAAAAACTTTTTCATGTGTAATTCCATTAGGACAAAGTCAATCTCAACATATATGATATGTTAGTGTATTACTTTGAGTCTTGATGTTTCAATACATGCTACCATGGAGAGTTGTGTTCCAGGGCATCTACTTTGTGCCAGACACTGACCAAGACTCTGAGCTTGCAGTGCAGAAAATAGACAAGGTCACTATGTTCATTGAAACCCTCTGCAGCTCTCTCCCTGCACCCACCCCTTGATTCCCTGTATCTATCTATCTATCTATCTATCTATCTGTTTATCTACCTATCTATCTGTCTATCTCCATCTGTATGTGTGTGTGTGTCTCTCTCTCTTCAGTAGGATATGACTTTAGCCAGTTAATATATTCTTTTATTTCTTAAAATCATATTTTGCGTATTTCCTTCTGTAAATAATTCTTGTGATCACCAACTATAGGCCATGGAGTGTTCAATCTATAATGAACTATTCTATCATTAGATATTCAAATTCTGATTTTTTACATTATATACATTATATACATTACTATTATTTTACATTATATTTACATGATGGCTTAAGTCACTCATCCACATGTCTATTTTTTAATTTTTCTTTTCATTAAAATGTACTCATTTATAGAATGTAAAATAATCACTTATCCTACTATCTATTAATAATAATTATTCATCATTTGATTAATTCTAATTTGATGAATTCTAGTATTAGCAAACCTAACAAATGTCTTGTACTGTGTTTAGATCCTACTATTTTAATTAAAATCATATCTAATATTTTTATAGTTATTCTTAAATTGAGTTCCTTGTTTTAAAAACAAAGCCAGTGGTACTGAATGATCATCTTATAAGCCCTGAATTTGTGGATTAAACTTTGCTCAGCAATCATTTTAAAGTTCTTTTTACTCTCATTTCCATTATTATTATGAGAATAAATACATATTTTGCTATGTAGGGCCAAATAAGCAAGTAAACAAGGTTACAGGATACCCAATTAATATGCTAAGATTGACTGCTTTCCTCTATTCTGGCAATAAATAATTGGCATTTGAAATAAAAATATTTTTTCTCTATATGTATGTGTGTATACAAATGCATGTGTAGTCTTTGAAGCCATCATTTACTCAATTTTTGGAGATTTCACACTCATGTATGTTAAACTCTGATCTGGTAGCAAATGTTTTGCCTTGGTGATTTACTTCTAAGTATTCAAACATGTTTTGTTCATAAATTTACAATATGCAAGCAAGCAGAGACATGGTATACAATTTGATTGTCAGCATAAAATAAAATTTAGATTTCCTTTTTGTTATTTTGGAGGAAATGACAATAAAACTAGGTTTACAAAATAATTATGAATTTATACTGATATTTATTAATTGCATGTACCATACTTTACATCTACCTACTGCTCTCCATATCTTCATATATGGTCTGCCTTCTATGCTGTTATATGAATTTACAAGGCTCTCCTCTTACTACTAATCACCTAGAATCATGTATTCAATGTTGTTCCTTTTCATTTTGCAAAGATGTCCCTCTCTTCTCTCCTGCATCACAAAATCACTAGGTTATCTCCATGAGTACATCCAAGCCAAACTATTTCTTTTCTTTAGACTTCTTTAGACACAATTAACCTAACCCATATGACTATACTTTCCTTTATAACAAAAATTTTTAAAGAAGTCATTAATGCAAATCATGTTTATTTTGTGCCTTTTTTTCAGCACACATTTATTAAGCTTTGGGAGATAATTGGGTATATAATCCTTACATTGAGATTTGCAGATTTCATTTATTTTATAGGTAAAATTCTCAGAAGATAATAGTACTTCCATCCACCCCCTCCTTTTCCCCATTCTTCGTTTTCTTCTTTAATTTTTGCAAAAACATAATTTCAATTCACTCTATAATAATAGGCTTAATGCAGCACTATCCATAATATTCAACAACTAAAAGTAGAACAACCACAGTCCAACGGGCTGAAAACAACAATTAAATCACAAGATGTCCATTTCATCCCTATGTTTCTTTATTAACTGACACATATCAGAGAAAACATATGACATTTGTTGTCTGAGGACTTGCTTATCTCACTAAGCATAGTGATTTCCAGTTATATTTTTTTAGTCATTTCAGTCCCCTCTTGCTCTATTGAAAAAGCACTTGTTGAGGTAACCAAGACATTTATGTTGTAAAACTCAGTGGTCAGTTCCCTCAGCCTGAATGTTTTATCAGTTACATTAGATGTATTCAGTGATGACTTTCTATTAAAATACTGCTATCTCTTCATTTTAAGTTCTTCTCTTTCAGGTCTGTCTTTACATAGTTGGAAATTCATCCTAATCCCCACTGCTGATTTCTTCTTATCTTCTGGACCTTTAAATTTTGAGATATTCCAGGCTGTAATCCATGAACATATTCTTTCTTTTATTTTAAAGATTTATTTATTTATTTATTTGAAAGTCAGAGTAACACAGATAAGGAGAGGAAGAGAGAGAGTAAGAAAGAGAGAGAGAGAGACAAAGAGAGGGGCGTCTTCCGTCTGCTGATTCACTCCCTAATTGTTCTCAACGGCTGGAGTTGGGCTGATCTGAAGCCAGGAGCCAGGAGCTTCTTCTGGGTCTCCCATACAGGTGCAGGGGCTCAAGCACTTGGCCATCTTCTACTGCTTTGCCAGGCCATAGCAGAGAGCTGGATCGGAAGTTGAGTAACTGGGACTAGAACTGGCACCCATATGGGATGCGGGCACTGCAGGTGGTGGCTTTACCTGCTAAGTCACAGCACTGGCCCCGAACATATTCTTTCTATAATTCTTCTTGTTACCCAAGTTTTCTTATTCAATCTCATAGCCTTTATATATTTATCTTTGTTCTAAATATCTCTTGCCACCAACTCCAGATTTATGTATTCAACTGACTACTTGATTTTTCCACTTAGATGAATACTTGGTATCTCAACATATGATTTCCAAAATCAAACTCCCTAAACCTTCCCTTCTGTCTTTTTCATTATGATAAATGCCACCTCAGAATCAGCCCTTAAGGCATGCGGATCTGGCTGAAAAGCCCATGAGAGTATTTCAGGCATGGAAAGCCAAAACACTCTGGGGGAAAAAAAAAAAAAAAAAAACCTAAATGAAAGATCTCTGCGAGTGAGATCCCAGTGGAAAGAATGGGTCATCAAAGAAGGAGGTACCTTTCTCTGAAGGGAGGAGAGAACTTCCGCTTTGACCATGGCCTTGTCTAAATATGATCAGAGTCAGTGAACTCAGGGGGCTTCCATAGCCTTGGCAGCTCATGACAAGAGCCTAGGGTGATTACTGAGGCCATAAACAAGAGTGTCAATTTGTTAAGTCAACAACAGGAGTCACTGTGCACTTACTCCTCATGTAGGATCTTTGTCCTTAGTGTGCTGTACATTGAGATTTAATGCTATAACTAGTACTCAAACAGTATTTTTCACTTTATGTTTCTGTGTGGGAGCAAACTGTTGAAATCTTTACTTAATGGATGCTAAACTGATCTTCTGTATATAAAGAGAATCGAAAATGAAACTTGATGTGAATGGAAGGGGAGAGGGAGTGGATAAGGGGAGGGTTGTGGGTGGGAGGGACATTTTTGGGTGGAAGCCATTGTAACCCATAAGCTGTACTTTGGAAATATTCATTAAATAAAAGTTAAAAAAAATTATATAAAAGGCTCATTCATATGTACACATATATTTTGCATATTAAGATCATTCTAGATTATAAAATACTGTAGAACTGTGATGTGTGAAACATTAGTTATACATTGCTTTTAAATTTTAGAATAATTAAAATTAAAGAAAATGATAAATGCCACTCACATTTATCCAGGTAAAAACGTTTGACTGCTGTTTGTCTTACAGAAAACAATGCATCCACAATCCTATAATCACTATCTTCCACATATGTGTGTATACAGAAAACTAATAAGCAAAGTACAGCAAGGTCACAGGATACCTGATTAGTACGCAAAAGCTGATTGCTTTCCTAAATTTCAACAATAGATCATTGGTATTAGAAATACCCAGTTTTTAAGCTGCTCATCAACAGTCAGGGTGTGTCGCTCCCCCTCTTCATGGAGGAACGACACGGGACCCTGAGCTGTTCTTTTGTCTGCTTGGCCCTCCCCGGGTTTGCTGCTGGTTCTTCCCGGGTTGGCTGCCGTCCCTTCCACCTCCGTGGAAGGGCGGTTCCCCCTGCCACATTCCCCACTTCCGCGGGGGAGCGGCACACCACCAGCCGGCTCTCTCGGGGGCTGCTCAGATGTTATCCGGATGTTCCCCTTAGATGTTCCTGGCGCATGTTGTCTCTCTCCTCCTTTGTAGTCCTCTTCCACCAATCCCAACTCTGCTACCCACACGCCGAGTACGCTGCTCTCCTCCAATCAGGAGCAGGATCAGCTCCTGCAGGTTACTGGTCGAACTGGAGGCAGCTGTGTAAAAGTTGTTTACTCCTCTCCCAGCGCCATATTGTGAGAGAGCAGATGCATAGAATAAGTCTTAATTCCAGTAACTTAGTCTAGTCCGAGTTGCTCCCCACAAGGGTGAGGGCTGATCAAGTCACCGTTTCTCCTAGTGTTCATTTTACTTTAACAGGTTTCCTTTTTGGTGCTCAGTTAGTTGTCACCTATCAAGGAGAACAAGTGTCATTTGTCCCTTTGGGATTGGCTTATTTCACTCAACATAATGTTTTCCAAATTCCTAACAGGGATCACTTTTCAGTTAAAATTTAAACACCTAAGAATAATTGTGTGTTAATTACAGAGTTCAACCAATGGTACTAGAACAAAAAAAAAATACTAAAATGGATAAAGTATTACATTGTACATCAACCGTCAGGACAAGAGCTGATCAAGTCACTGTTTCTCATAGTGTCCATTTCACTTCAACAAGTTTCCCCTTTGGTGCTCAGTTAGTTGTCGCCAATCAGGGAGAACATATGATATTTGTCCCTTTGGGACTGGCTTAATTCACTCAGCATGATGTTTTCCAGATTCCTCCATCTTGTTGCAAATGTCTGGGTTTCGTTGTTTTTGACTGCTGTATAGTATTCTATAGAGTACATGTCCCATAATTTCTTTATCCAGTCTACCGTTGATGGGCATTTGGGTTGGTTCCAGGTCTTAGCTGAGCTGCAATAAACATTAGGGTGCAGACCGCTTTTTTGTTTGCCAATTTAATTTCCTTTGGGGAAATTCCAAGGAGTGGGATGGCTGGGTTGAATGGTAGGGTTATATTCAGGTTTCTGAGGAATCTCCAGACTGACTTCCATAGTGGCTTAACCAGTTTGCATTCCCACCAACAGTGGGTTAGTGTCCCTTTTTCCCCACATCCTCGCCAGCATCTATTGTTGGTAGATTTCTGCACGTGAGCCATTCTAACTGGGGTAAGGTGGAACCTCATTGTGGTTTTGATTTGCATTTCCCTGATTGCTAGTGACCTTGAACATTTTTTCATGTGCCTGTTGGCCATTTGGATTTCCTCTTTTGAAAAATGTCTATTGAGGTCCTTGGCCCATCTCTTAAGTGGGTTGTTTGTTTTGATGTTGTGGAGTTTCTTGATTTCTTTGTAGATTCTGGTTATCAACCCTTTATCTGTTGCATAGTTTGCAAATATATTTTCCCATTCTGTCGGTTGTCTCTTCACTTTCCTGACTGTTTCTTTTGCAGTACAGAAACTTCTCAATCTGATGCAATCCCAAATGTGAATTTTGGCTTTGACTGCCTGTGCTTCTGGGGTGTTTTCCAAGAAGTCATTGCCGGTACCTATATCTTGCAGGGTTTTTCCAATGCTCTCTAATAATTTGATGGTGTCAGGTCATAGATTTAAGTTTTTAATCCATGTTGAGTGGATTTTTGTGTAAGGTGAAAGGTAGGGGTCTTGCTTCATGATTCTGCACGTGGAAATCCAATTTTCCCAGCACCATTTATTCAATAGACTGTCCCTACTCCAGAGACTGGTTTTGGATCCTTGATCAAATATGAGTTGGCTGTAGATGTTTGGGTTGATTTCTGGTGTTTCAATTCTGTTCCATTGGTCTATCCATCTGTACTAGTACCATGCTGTTTTGATTACAACTGCCCTGTAGTATGTCCTGAAATCTGGTATTGTGATGCACCAGCTTTGTTTTTTTTTTTTTTTTTTTTTTTTTTGGTACAAGATTGCTTTAGCTATTCGAGGTCTCCTGTGTCTCCATATAAATTTCAGCACCATTTTTTCTAGATCTGCGAAGAATGTCTTTGGTATCTTGATTGGTATTGCATTGAATCTATAAATTTCTTTTGGGAGAATGGACATTTTGATGATATTGATTCTTCCAATCCATGAGCATGGAAGATTTTTCCATTTCTTGGTATCCTCTTCTATTTCTTTCTTTAAGGTTTTGTAATTTTCATTGTAGAGATCTTTAACGTCCTTGGTTAAGTTTATTCCAAGGTATTTGATTGTTTTTGTAGCTATTGTGAATGGGATTGATCTTAGAAGTTCTTCCTCAGCCATGGCATTGTCTGTGTATACAAAGGCTATTGATTTTTGTGCATTGATTTTATACCCTGCTACTTTGCCAAACTCTTCTATGAGTTCCAATAGTCTCTTAGTAGAGTTCTTTGGGTCCCCTTAATTAGGAATCATATCATCTGCAAAGAGGGATAGTTTGAGTTCTTCCTTCCCAATTTGTATCCCTTTAATTTCTAATATGTTATCCTTCTTAGTATTTTTTTGTTTGTTCTACTTAATACTTTTGGTTGAATACTGTAATCAATACACAATTCTTCTTAAGTGCTGAAACTTAACTGAAAAGTGATAGCTGTTAAATATAAGAGTGGGAATAAGAGAGGGAAGAGATGTGCAATTCAGGACATGCTCAAGCTGACTTACCTCAAACGGTAGACTTAGAAACATACCAGGGGATTCGAATTCAATCCCATCGAGGTGGCATGTACCAATGCCATCTCACTAGTCCCAGTGATCAATTTCTGTTCGCAATTGATCATAAAGATAGGACTAAGAAGCATAGGGATCACATAAACAAGACTAGTGTCTGCCAATACTAGCTGATAGAATAAAAAAGGGAGAGAATGATCCAACATGGGAAGTGAGATACACAGCAGACCCATAGAATGGCAAATGTCCTAACAGCACTCTGGCTTCATAATCAGCCCTTAAGGCATGCGGATCCGGCTGAAATGCCCATGAGAGTATTTCAGGCATGGAAAGCCAAAACACTCTGGGGGGAAAAAAAAAAAAAAACCTAAATGAAAGATCTCTGCGAGTGAGATCCCAGTGGAAAGAATGGGTCATCAAAGAAGGAGGTACCTTTCTCTGAAGGGAGGAGAGAACTTCCACTTTGACCATGGCCTTGTCTAAAAATGATTAGAGTCAGTGAACTCAGGGGGCTTCCATAGCCTTGGCAGCTCATGACAAGAGCCTAGGGTGATTACTGAGGCCATAAACAAGAGTGTCAATTTGTTAAGTCAACAACAGGAGTCACTGTGCACTTACTCCTCATGTAGGATCTTTGTCCTTAGTGTGCTGTACATTGAGATTTAATGCTATAACTAGTACTCAATCAGTATTTTTCACTTTATGTTTCTGTGTGGGAGCAAACTGTTGAAGGCCAATAGCTTTTCTCTGTCCCCAGATCTACAGATATGATATAGCACAACACAATTCAGTTCAGGTTGTCATTATGTAAGAATCACTTGCAACAAATGACTGTCCAGACATGTAGCCAAAACACAAAGTCATCCATATGTGGGGAACTACAGCCCACTCTACCTTCTCTGTTGCTTGAGCAAATTAATGAATCAAGTCTCAAGTTTCAGACTCATCTCATGCACTTCTTCTACTTGACCAACAATGCTTTCCGTTTCTACCGGAGAGTGAAATTATACTTATTTTCATTTGGAAAGCCAGCTATTTCTCCCTTTCAACTGTGTGGGTTAAATAATACTAGTTTTACTTTCTGGCTTTAAGTGCAGTCATGTAGATTCAGTAGAAATGCATTTATTCACAGAAAGACAATGACTTAAGCCAATGAAAACCAGACTGAGAAATCAAAAAAAAATTACTCAATTAACTTAATTTTAATCAATATATTTTTGTTTGAAAGGTGAAAAGAGTCAGACAGAAAATCATCTCCTGGTTCACTTCCTAAATACCCACAATAGCAAGGCCTGGCCAAAAACAAAGTGAGAAGCCCAGAACTCAATCCAGGCCTCCCACAAGGACCCATGTACTTGAGCCATCAGCAGCCGTCTGCCATGGTGTGCACTGATGGAAATGTGGAATCAGGAGCAGAGCTGGAACTCAGACCCTGGCACTCCAATATGAGATGCAGGTGTCCAGTGGTGTCTAAACACCTGCACAAATGTCTACCCCCCACCCCAACTAATTTTTTTATTATTGCAAAGATAAGCCAAGTTGTAACATTTGTGGAAACTATATCTTAGAAAAAGCTACCATAGAGAAAAACAATGTCAAAGGTTGAAAAGCTGAAAAAATTGACACGTGACTTAAGAATCCAGATCTAGCTGGGCTTAAGTTAGAGAACTTTTACTTTCCACTCTAGAAAACTGTGTGATGTCCCTTTTCTTTGGATAATGGCATTGTGAGTGGAGTATCGCTTTCTTGTCTCCAAGAGGGGCCCTGCTCCTTGCCTTCTCCGGGCTGGTCCTTCCAAACCCTTCCTCATCACCACGCCTTGGATGGGGTGGGAGGGAGAGAGCTTTTCTTCATTTTTACTTAGTGATGGGGAGCTTAAAGAAAGGAAATACTAAACCTACTTGAAAACATTCCATAAGAACTCTATTCTTCATTAGCTATGAGAGAATTCATGCATTATTAGGCCATAGTTTTAAGATTATTTTGTAGTACTTTACATAATGGAGGTTATATGAAATATTTCATAATAATTATATGCTAAGCTGATAACTCAGATACTTGGTGGGACAGTTATCCAGATGATTTATTCATGGCAGTGTTAATGTAGTCACTATAGTACTGTGGCTCACTATGCAAAGACTACTGACACTGAGAAGGAGATTTAAACCTAATCCTATTTTACAAAGGAATCGTCCTTAATATAAAAAAAGCCTTGATTATTGCTGCAACACCCTTAGCACTCAGCTCCCACATATTCCCCCAAAAGCAACAGTTAAGTGAATATAATTTGTAAAAAATCATAATGAGAACAATTTAACTATAGACAGTCTGTTACTAGAAGGATTCAAATTCCTGTCCAATATCTATTATATTTACTATTTGATTCATATTTCCTCATAAACGTATGATAACTCCACATGTCCAACGCTGAAATCAAATATTAATTAAAACCACATTCACTGGTCTAGAGTTGAGGATTATGATTGTAAATTTTGAAATATGCCTATTCATATCATAGCTTCAGTAAAATGATCATTGCCCACAAATTCACTACATGATTAGATGTATAAGTACTTATTTGTGTCTCACATGTTATTAGACAAATATTTAACAAATAAGGGTAATAACTCTTTATCATGTTGACTAAGATTTATGTCATGAATAATCAATGACATATGAGTAAACTGAGGTTACAAGAAGCACTACAGTGACCTTAAGCAGATGGATTTTGATGTGGAATTGCTATTTTAACTACAAATCTGTATTAAGATTACACTCTATTGCCACTAATGGATAAGGCGCTTGTCAAAGTACTCTTGTTACATTCTAATCTTCAAATTCTGTGATCCTGATTTTCCTTACAACCCCAGAAATCTCAAAGCGAGCAAGCATTAGATATCCAGTTGGTATTCGGGCCGACTTTGATGAAGTGCCACTTCAATTTTTGGCAGAAATATGGTGCCAGTATGTGCTTTGAGAGGACTCATTGTCTGATTCATCCCATTTATTTTACAACCTGTTAAGATCAGGATATAATTGCTTAGTTATTTCTAATAATTTTTAGAGTGTACTAATTTATGAACTGCATGATAGAATATTCATTTTTCAAGGGACCTTTCAGAAGAGAACAATACATATCCTTTAAACATAAAAATAATGTATGAAAGAATACTGCTTTAAATTTCATGGGTAAAATATACTGAATTTTATGAGCGGACTATAGTGCAACCACAAATACTGTAACATTTGGTTTTTTTATTGACAATTTAGACTGAGGAAATAATTTATATAAATTAAATTGTATATGACATTTAATTATATAGTTTTTTACTGAGTTTGCTCCCTTTATCTACAGTTAACCTTTTTCCCATTATTTTAAGTGACTTCCTCTACATGACAGGGCTGCTTGGTAGGAAAACATAGGCAGGTGTAGCTTTGTGTCTCCATTCAAAATACATCCAGTTTCACCATTCAGTCCTTAGGCTCAATGGATCCATTAGGGTGGATCTCAGAAAATATGAGAACAAAGGAGAACAAGCAGTAGCCATTACCCGCTATAGTAAATACTGCTCATGGTGTGAAACCCAAACTCAGAGCAGACTTCAGGCTGAAGCTTGTATTAGGTAGAACCAAAGTCTTAGCTAACAAGCCAGAATTTAGGTTGTACGTTCACTTAATATTACTCTCTGATTTAGATTTGCGTTTTTTTTCCCCTGAGCGCTTCTGTCCCTGTTGGTAAGATCTCCATGCTGGTTGCCTAGTGAATTCAGAGCCAAGTCCTGCTGAAGTCTGGGATACCTGCCAGCTAACTGGTTACACCCTCGACCACCATACTACCTGCTTCCTGAACCAATTAACCTGTGTTTGGATTCCTAAAACATCTGCCCCATGCCAGTCTGACTGTATAAGTTCAAATCCTAGCATCCTCCCAAAAATGTTCAAGATGTTCCTCACTAAGCCTCAGTTCCCTCAGTGGTTGTGTGTTCAGCCATTCCAGGGCAGTGTCATCATGGAGTCAGCTTGGTTAAATTAATAATTCAAGGTGTTTCACAGACAAGTGAAAGTGAGGATCATTTACAGTATTGTTTCAGTGAAAAAATATTCTAATCTTCCAAGAATTGACAGGCAAATGATTCTTGTGAAGAAAAATCAGGTGACCACGACAGCCAGGGCTGGGCAAGGTCAAAGCCAGGATCCAGGAACTCCAGCTTTGTCTCCCACACGGGTGCGGGGACCCAAGTGCTTGGTCTGTCTTCCGCTGCATTTCCTACTTTCATGGTAAGGAAGCAGGTATCCTGCTTCCTTAGCAGGGAGCTGGATAAAGACATGAATTGGCGCCCATATGGAATGTCAGTGTCGTAGGCCAGGAGTGCTGGCCCTGGGATATGTATTATTATATGTGACATGCTTATGTACCCCAAAGATAAACGGCATAGTCACCTTCAAAGTAGCTCTTATTTACTTTGGAAGTAATTATAGGCCATTATATTTTTAATTGTGGATAATTTTGTAATTAATGTTATTAACATGATAATACAGAATTTGTTTCATGCTCTAAGCCATATAAATGTTGTCAGATCTGGAATGACTCTCAAAGCATTAATTTTAATTGAACAAATGCAGAGATCATTGCAACATAAACAAAACATTATTCCTCATAGATTTACTGATATACATACTGTAGAAAACAAAAAAAGCAACAAAATATTTTAGTTCCATTAATTTATTCTTCTTTATTCAAATTTTTGGCCCATAATAGGCATTCTAAATGTTTTTTGAGATAATGAGTGAACTAGTAAAGTTGGATAAGGAACTGAATTTCCTTTGATGAGCGTTCCATTCAAGTGAAAACCCTGACTTTAGCAGCAATCATCCTCTCCCTCCTCCTTTTTATATTCTGAAACTGGGCTCCATCTGAAAGAGTCACTCTTATGGTTGATTTGGTCAGTAAATTACATGATTTTTCAGAAGTACATTGAGGTCAATTTAGATCACTACCTCAAAGTAGGCTGCGAAGTGAAAGTGGTCTTGGCAATTCAGTGAAGGTGGCTTTTGTGAGGGAATCACTCTGCTCAATGAAAAATTCCCAGAGATTTCAGCTGATCTTTGTCCTTCCTAATTTCCTATCCAATGATGGCAGTCTGAACAGCACTGCCATAGAGAGAATCTCAAAGTCCATCCGAGGAGTATCTCTATGATGCTATCAGTACCAGCAAAATGTAGGATCATCTTTATAGTTTTTCATAACACATAAGAAATAAAACAAGAGGACTTCCCATAATCTACAGGAAAGATGACAATGTAGCTGTGAATTTGATTATTCTAGCACTTCTAGTTATACGTCATTGGTCTTGTCTACTTACTTAACCTGTCTAATCTTGAAATAGTGCATAAAATTTCAGTAGTATTAATTTACATATGACACTTAATAGATTTCAAAATACATATTTTAACTTCATATTTTTCCTTTTCCCCTTCTATTTGTATTTACCCTTATGAGGTCTTCCATTGTATCTTAATGATTACAGGATTCTCTATGTTATTGTACCTTAATGTTTTAAGTAACTGAATACAGGCATTGCAATAAAAATAGATTTAGTTAATGATTCTACTTATTGTTATGGATTTGTAGAGGGGCTGGTGTTCTGGCATGGCAGGTAAAACTTCCCGTGGGAAGCTGGGTTGTGTCCTGGCTGCTTTACATCCCACACAGCTCCCTGCCAATGTGCCTGGGAACACGGTTGAAGATGGCCTAAGTGCTGGGGCTCCTGCACCCTTGTGAGGCACCCAGAGGGAGCTCCTGGCTTCTAGTTTTGGATTGACCCAGCTCTAGCCATAGTAGCTGTTTGGAGAGTGGACCAGTGGATAGATGATTCTCTCTCCATCCCTTCCTCCTTCCCTCCCTCCAGTAGTAAGTCTGGCTATCAAGGGTTGGAACTAGGATGTCCGTTCTTGCTGTTATCCTCAACTTAACATAATTGCTCCTCTGTCCCATAGCCATGGGCACTTCAGGTTTAGAAGGGCTTGGAATATGAGGAAAAAAATACATCCGAGAGTATACAGTAGTGGTCTCTTAGAAATGGGCTTTGGGACTGCTCCAGGAAGCGTGCTAACTGGTCCCGATTGCTAATTCTCATTAGGATTAGTACCCCTATTACTCAATAAAACAAGGTTTGTTCAAAGCCCAGGAATTCATCTGGAGTGCCTCGTAGGACTGCCGTCCCCAAGGGCCAAATTCAGTGGAGAATTCTTACATCCAGCTGCCATAAATACCCACAAGGTGGAAACCTTCAGGCCACCCCTCAGCTGAAGAGCAGAAATGCGAGCCTGGGATGGGGGATTGGAGAGCGGTGGTAATAGCTCAGGAGAGCTCCATAACAACTCGCCTATGAGCATGTTATCTATAAATCAACTGTCCTTTTCCCGCTGCCATCTCCATGTTATTATTATTTTTTTTTTTTTTTGACAGGCAGAGTGGACAGTGAGAGAGAGAGACAGAGAGAAAGGTCTTCCTTTGCCGTTGGTTCACCCTCCAATGGCTGCCGCGGCCGGCGTGCTGCGGCCGGCACACCACGCTGATCCAAAGACAGGAGCCAGGTGCTTCTCCTGGTCTCCCATGGGGTGCAGGGCCCAAGCACTTGGGCCCTCCTCCACTGCACTCCCGGGCCACAGCAGAGAGCTGGCCTGGAAGAGGGACAACCGGGACAGAATCCGGTGCCCCGACCGTGACTAGAACCCGGTGTGCCGGCGCCGCAAGGCGGAGGATTAGCCTAGTGAGCCGCGTCGCCGGCCTATATTATTTTAATTAACCATGTGGCTGGTGGTAACCTGGGAGGGATATAATTTCCAGTGGACTTTGGTCTCACGTTTTAGGCTGAAGGAGAGAATAGTTTCTTCTGAGGTGACGATCGTTGCATTCGATGAGGTAGGGGCATTGTTTTCTGCTTTTGTGTTCCCAACAGGTTCATGGGTTTCAGTAATTGGTGCAAGGGGTTTAAGGGTATTGAAAATATTCTTGGCCGGCGCCGCGGCTCAGTAGGCTAATCCTCCACCTTTCGGCGCCGGCACACCGGGTTCTAGTCCCGGTTGGGGCGCCGGATTCTGCCCCGGTTGCCCCTCTTCCAGGCCAGCTCTCTGCTGTGGCCAGGGAGTGCAGTGGAGGATGGCCCAAGTGCTTGGACCCTGCACCCCATGGGAGACCAGGAAAAGCACCTGGCTCCTGGCTCCTGCCATCGGATCAGCGCGGTGCACCGGCCGCAGCACGCCGGCCGTGGCGGCCATTGGAGGGTGAACCAACGGCAAAGGAAGACCTTTCTCTCTGTCTCTCTCTCTCACTGTCCACTCTGTCTGTCAAAAAAAAAAAAAATTAAAAAAAAAATAACTACATGTTGAAGAAAGTAATTCACGGAGTTAACACAGTAACCACGGATATCTACATTATGGGCCTATTAGAATTAAACAGGAGATTCAAGGATTTTTTTTAAAAAAAGATTTTATTTCTTTATTTGAAAGGCAGAGGGGAGAGAGAGAGAGAGAGAGAGAGAGAGAGAGAGAGAAGGAGAGGCAGAGAAAGAGAGATCTTCCATTCACTGATTTACCCCCCAAATGGCTGCAACAGCTGGGGGTAGGCCAGGCTGAAGCCAGGAGCCAGGAGCTTGGTCCGGGTCCCCCATATTAGTGCAGGGGCCTCTGACATTTTCCCAGGTGTGTTAGTGAGGAATTCAGTTGGGAGTGGAACAAAAGAGATGTCGGTGCTGTAGGCTGTGGTTTAACCCACTGTGTCACACTGCCAGCCCCTGAAATGCAAGTTTCAATACACATTTTAACTCATACATATTAGAAAGAGGAGAGATCTTAATTTCAACTTCATAGAATTTTTAATTTGGTAGGATTTATCACTACTCATGATGGATATTCTCCCTCTAATGTGAATCTTTTTAAAGAATTATTTATTTAAAGGTAAAGAGAGAGAGAATCAAAGATATCTTAGATGCTGGCTCACTCCCTAATGCCTGCAACAGTCAGGGATGGGCCAGGTCAATGCCTGGAGCCAGGCATTCAATCCAGGCCTTTCATGTGGGTGGCAGGGACCCAAGGACTTGAGCATTCTGAGTGTACATCCCAGAGGGAAGCTGGAATACGGAGGGGAGACAGGACTCTAACACACACACTCTGATATAGGGCTCAGGTATCCCAAATGGTGGCTAATACACTAGGCAAAATGCCTGTCTCCACTTGATATTTTTTAGGGCTCATATAATAAAAATAGTTTTGTATTGTAATTGTGTAAATTTTTTTTGGTAACAGTTTCATGTTCCTTTAGGGAGCTGCTCTCTATATGTGCTTATCCTTTGCTGCCACCATGTGGTTGTAGAAAGCAATAACATAAACAGTTTTCCTTCCCCCTAAATTTTTAGTTTAATCAACGGAGAATTTAGAAAACACAATATTTAGGTCAAAACCTTGAGAAATAATTTTTAAATTAAAAAATGAGTCACAGATATATTTTCTTGTGCTAAATGCACACACATATATGGAGAATGTGCTACTTTGATGTCATTTGTTAACATCTCTCTCCATTTTGGTAAAAAAAATGAGGAAAGGAAAGCAAAGAGAATATAATGCTGTTTACAAGGGGATCGATATTTGTTTTCCAATTTGCAAGAATTAGCTATAGCTGTAACCGCAGAGGTGACCCCATCATTCTCCCTTCTTATTCAGGTATCTTTCCTGAGTGTATCAGATTGGTTAAGACAACACCTATGTCTACCATTCTCTCCAGGAGAGGACACTTTCTCTGGGCCATCATGGTTATGAAATGTTCATTTTTTTCAGCTTTAACATCTTATAAACGGGGTCATCTTATAAACAGGGTCACTTTGGAATTCAAAATCTAAACTGGGACATAATTTAAAAATATAAATAAGTAAATAAAGACAATTCTCTGGGTAACTAAGCACATATCGTTATTCTACTCTACAATGGGCCAGCTTAAATTGTTACATGAAAAGGGCTTCCTGTGACAGACAGGGCCTGTGACAGACAGACTACTTGTGGCAGTCCCATAGGCACCAGGCTTAGAAGGATCCCAATCTTGTACACTGCTGCTTTCTAATCATTATTGAGCAAGGGACCCTGCACTTTCACTGTGCACCCAGTCCTGCAAAATGTGTATACTATCCTCACGTAAGGATTTTTAATAGTGTTCCTAGCCTGTTGGTGGGGGGGGATTTATTTATCTGAAAGGCAAAATATCAGAGAAAGGGGGGAGGGAGAGAGAGAGAGAGAGAGAGAAGAAGAAGAAGAAGAAGAAGAAGAAGAAGAAGAAGAAGAAGAAGAAGAAGAAGAAGAAGGGAAGGGAAGGGAAGGGAAGGGAAGGGAAGGGAAGGGAAGGGAAGGGAAGGGAAGGGAAGGGAAGGGAAGGGAAGAGAAGAGAAGAGAAGAGAAGAGAAGAGAAGAGAAGAGAAGAGAAGAGAAGAGAAGAGAAGAGAAGAGAAGAGAAGAGAAATCTCCCATCCACTGGTTCACTCCCGATATGGCCACAACATCCAGATCTGGGCCATGCTGAAGCCAGGCGTCAGGAATTTCATTTAGGTTTCTGAAGTGGATGGCTGGGGCCCAAGCACTTGGACCATCTTCCACGGCCTTCCCAGGTGCATTAGCAGGAAGCTGTATCAGAAGTAGAGCAGCTGATATTCAAATCAGCACTCTGATACGGGATGTTGATGCCACAAGTGGTAGGTTAACCCACTGTACCACAATGCCTGCTCCTAGTTTGTCTTTCTTAAAGGAACTGTTACCCTATTCCTATTTTCTTCATTAGCAAAAGGGTCACACCCCTCCAGACACTTTGTTTTCCTCATACATTCTCCCTAAAAGCAAACTGCAGTTCCCTAAGTAATAGTCCATGATATAGGATATTTGTATTTTTCATCTCTCTATATTAGTCATTTTTCTTGCACTGTACGCTCCTAATTTATGTTTGCAATTCAAAAACCTTTTTATCATATAAAACTGCCCTCACTGTGCGCCATCATGATACACACATATTTCAGGTACTATTTTTAGTTAAATAAAACCAGTCCCCACAACATTTTAAAATAGTATGACTCTAGTACTTTTTCAAGTTTCTAAAAATATTGCTTATATTTACAGCATCAACAACATGATATCTTGATATACATATTCATAGGGAGATGGTTACTACCATTAAGCAAATTGACATATTCCTCTCTTCGCTTAATTACCGCTTCTCTGTGTGTGCTTGTATGTGTGAGATGAGAGCATTTGAAACCTAATCTTAACAAATTTACCATCTGTAATACACTGGTCTTAACTGTATTCCTCAGGCTCTACATTAGCTCTCGATACCCATCCGACAGCACTGCTTTTGTGCTCTTGACTCATATCGCCATATTTTCCCCATGCCCCAGTCCAGATAACCCCTGTTATACTCTCTGCTTCTGTGAGTTTGGCTGGTTTAGATTCCACAAATGAGGTCATGTAGTATTTTTCTTTCTGTACTTTGTTTATTTCACTTGACATAATGTTCTGTTTTACTTATATATAAATTACATATATATGAGTGTAAGTGCATGATATATATAATATATATGCATGTGTTACCCACATACACACAAATAAATATTATATATATATATATAAAATTTATTTACTCATTTATCTACGGATGGGCATTTAGGTTATTTCTCTGTTTGCTGTTGTGACTAATGCATCAATGAACATTAGAATACAGACTTTTTTTTCAAGGTAATGATTTCATATTCATTGGCTATATATCCAGAAGTAGAATTTCTGGTAGTTTTATTTTATTCTTAACATTTATTTTATGGAGGCAGGGAAAGTGGTGTGGGATCTGGTCATCTCAATTAGTAATTAATTGTTCCACTCCTAGGTCAAACATCTATACAACTAAGTCTATGTCTAGTAATTTGAGGGACTTCCCTATTGCTTTCCGTATACTGGTTGTCCTAATTTATATTCCAGAAAACATTGCAGATTCTTTCCCTTTACACATTGGCTAGGCCAATAGTTGTTACCTTTCCTCTTTTTGCTAATATCCATTCTAACAGATGTGAGGTGGTATATCATTGTGGTTTCAAATCCATTTCCTGGATGATTATCTATGTTGTCCTTTTTTTTTTTTTGCACCTTTTCATGTATGTGTTTATCATTGTATCCCTTTCCTTGTGAAATGTATATTAGATCCTTTGCACATTTTCTAATCATGGTGTTGTCTGTTTATTTGTTTTGTTATTGAGTTTCCTGAGTTTCTTATAGATTTCAAACACTAACCCCTTACCTGAAATATGGTTTGCAGATATTTTCTCCCAGTTATACACTATTTTATTGATTGTTTCCTTTCCTAATAGAAACTTTCAAGTTTGATACAGCCACCATGTTTATTTTTGCTTTTATTTCCTGAGATTTTGGTGTCATACTGCAAAAATCATTGCCAAGACCAACTAGGGAGCTTTCCCCCAGGGACTAAAATCAACCCCTGGAGCACAGACTGTTTCTTCAACAAATGGTGCTTGGAAAACTGGGTTTCCACATACAGAAGTATGAAGCAACACCCCTTCCTTATGCCTTACACAAAAGTCCACTCAAAATGGATTGAAGACCTAAATCTATGACCTGATACCATCAAATTATTAGAGAACATTGGGAAAACTCTGCAAGACAGTAGCATAGACAAAGAGTTCTTGGAAAAGACCCCAGAGTCCCAGGCAATCAAAGCCAAAATTGACAAATGGATTGCATCAAATTGAGAAGCTTCTGTACTGCAAAAGAAACACTCAGCAAAGTCAAGAGGCAATTGACAGAATGGGAAAAGTTATTTGCAAACTATTTAACTGATAAAGGATTAATAAATCAAGAAACTCAACAACAACAAAAAAACCAGTTAAAAAATGGGCAAAGGATTTAAACAGGCATTTTTCAAAAAAGGAAATCCAAATGGCCAACAGACAAATGAAAAAATGCTCAGGATCACTAGCCATCAGGGAAATGCAAATCAAAACCACAATGAAGTTTCACCTCACCTGAGTTAGAATGACTTTCATACAGAAATCAACAAACAACAAATGCTGGTGAGGATGTGGGGGAAAAGATATCCTAAACCACTGTTGGTGGGAATGTAAACTGGTACAGCCACTATAGAAGAAAGTATGGAGAGTCCTCAGATATCTGAATACAGACCTACCACACGACCCAGCCATCTCACTCCTGAAAATTTACCCAAAGTAAATGAAATCAGTATATGAAAGTTATCTGTACCCCATGTTTATTTGCTGCTCAGTTCACAACAGCTAAGACATGGAATCATCCCAAATGCCCATCAACTGAAGACTGGACAAAGAAATTATGGGATATGTATATCATAGGAAAAAACACACTGATTTAAAAAGTCTAGTCATTTGCAACACTATGGATGAAACTGGGAAACATCACACTTAGGAAATAAGCCAATCTCAAAGGGACAAATATCATATGTTCTCCCCAACTTGTGATAACTAATAGAGCAACTAAAAGGCAATCTGTAGAAGTGAAATTGACAGTTTGAGAAGCAAAGACTCTGAACAGCCCTTGTCTCAAATGTTGAGGAACCATTTTTCTTTTTTTTCCTCTCACTATTTGTTGAACACTTTCTTAACAGAGAGTTAATCATATGTGAATAAAGTTAATTGAAAATATATCTTAGTAAAAAAAAAGAGTGGAAATAAGAGATGGAGGAGCAAGAGTGGTGAGAAGTTAAATACTAGGGTGGGCACAGTGGGAACAATGACCATATCACTAAAGTTGTCATTGGGGAGTGGATGAAGTTTATAACTGTAAAGCTGTATAGTTCTGTATACATTCCTACAGAATTACTTCTAAGGGTACAGTTTAAAAACTTGCCAGCTGGCGCTGTTACTCACTTGGTTAATCCTCCACCTGCAGTATTGACATCTCATATGGGTGCTGGGTTCTAGTCCTGGTTGCTCCTCTTCCAGTCCAGCTCTCTGCTGTGGCCCAGGAGTGCAGTGGAGGATGGTCCAAATGCTTGGGCCCCTGCACCTGCATGGGAGACCAGGAGGAAGCACCTGGCTCCTGGCATTGAATCAGCACAGTGCCGATCGTAGTGGCCATTTGGGTGTGAACCAACAGAAGGAAGACCTTTCTCTCTGTCTCTGTCTCTCTCTCTCTCACTGTCTAAAAACTCTTTAAAATAAATTTTTAAAAAATAAATAAAAAAATAAAAACTTGCCATGGGATCCCAAATCCTCTTAAGTTGGGGAATAAAAACATCATTTAAGTGTTAAAGTAATCACATGGATAAGATGAAGTGTTGAAGTGATCATATCAATAGTATTAAGTGTTTGGTAATAATAATAGATAGAATTAAAAACATGGGGAGCAGTACATACAGCAGACTCATAGAATGTTAATGGTTTTAAGTAACACTCTAACCTCAGAATCAGCTCTTAAGGCATTCTGGTCTAGCTGAAAAGCCCAGGGGAGCATTTCAGGTAGGGAAAGCCAAGACACTGTGGCAAAAAAATATCCTACATGAAGGACCTCTGTGGGTGAGACCCCAGTGGAAAGAAGTGTTCATTAGAGAAGGAGGTATTTTTCTCTGAAGGGAGGAGAGAACTTCCACTTTGACTATGACCTTGTCTAACTATTGAAGGAGTTTGTGGATTCAAAAGGCTTCCATATCCTAGGCAGCTTATGTCAAGAGCCTCATACAGAAGAGTGTTAATTTACTGATGCAATAAACAAGAGTGTCAAATTGTTAAGTCAACAACAGGAGTCACTGTGCACTTACTCCTCATGCAGGATCTCTGTCCTTAATGTGTTGTTCAATGTGAATTAATGCTATAACTAGTACTCAAACAATATTTTATACTTTATGTTCTGTGTGGGTGCAAACTGTTGAAATCTTTACTTAATATATACTAAATTGATCTTCTGTATATAAAGAGAATTGAAAATGAATCTTGATGTGAATGGAAGGGGAGAGGGAGCGGGAGATGGGAGGGTTGCGGGTGGGAGGGAGGTTATGGGTAGGTGGGGGAAGCCATTGTAATCCATAAGCTGTACTTTGGAAATTTATATTTACTAAATAAAAGTTTAAAAAAAGAGTACATGTGCAAAAAGAACCTGTTAAAATTAATAAATGAATTTAATAAATTCATCTGCTATATAACAAGATCAACCCAAAATCAGTAGCACTCATTCACCTAGCAGTTAAGACATTTGTACCTGTGTTTGATGCCCAGCTCTGGCTTCTGAATTCAGCTTCCTGCTAGTACTAATAATGGAAGTCAGTGGTGATGATTCTAGTAAAATCTGAGGGACTTCTCGAGGATTCTTGGCACCTATATGGGAGGCCTTGACTGAGTCCCCAGCTCCTGACTTCAGCCTCACCCAATATCTGGTCATTGCATACATTTGAGGAGTGAACCGGTTTCAGTCTCTTTTTCTCTCTCTTTATTTCTTTACTTTTCTTTTTTCATCTACTTATCTATCTTTTCCATTATTACCACAATTAAAATAATAATTCTGTTATTTTTAAAAATAAGCAACATTTTCAACCTTTTATCTTTTTGAAAAATATTTAACCTTTTGTGATAAGACAATTACGGTGTTTATTTGACAGTAAATTGAATTACTCCCATGCCAGTTATCAATTCATTGTCTCTTAGCTCCATGTTCTTCCTCCATTATCTTCTAGGTGGAAATGGATCTGACTCTAATTTCCTTTCTACAGTGAGCATGATGCTGCACTTTGACAGTAGAAGGCATTGGAGAGAGAGTGCAGGTAAAAGAGCTTCTTCTTGCTCTTATTCCTTTGTGTTGTTTTTCTTGGTCATGTTTCATAGTCTGTGAGTAAAAGTGCTACTACTTGGTTATAATGACCATCTTGCCTTGGCTATTCCAAGCCAGACATCATGCCTTCCAGGCTCTTACCATACAGTCTCTATGTTATGTAGGGGAAGTAGGCAGAAGTTCCTCCCAGGCTTCCTGGTTTGATTCAGTGAGATCCAAGATGGCTGCCAACATAACCACAGGTAGAAATAACTCCCACCAGCATGTGACAGTTGACAATTGTTGTAACAACAGGTGTTAGAAACAATATAATAACAAAAAAAGGACAGTTCCTCACTTCTGAGAATTACTTTTCCCTTTCCCCCCATATCAATAAATACTCCTCCAGTTAGTAGCATATACTGTCCCTTCTCATGGTGCCCAATACTTATGACTTCTCAGTCCCTAGTAGACTGAGAAGTTCATTTCTGAGCTACAGTCCTGCTTCTCCATTCTTTGGCTATTTATGCTCAGCATTGGTTTCATTATTGGCTTCATGACACTGAACAAAGCACCTGACTTGGAGGTCCCCCCACACATAATGGGGGCTCCCAAAAGGAGTCTAAAATTGGTAGTCATAAAGGAATCAATGGACTGATTACATGTCACTCTTTTGGGGGTGCACCGTTAGGGCTCCTTTACCCTGAGGTTGGAGTACAACTCTGAGTTACATCAACAGCCAAGA
Organism: Oryctolagus cuniculus; assembly: GCF_051225735.1. Classification (NCBI taxonomy): domain Eukaryota; kingdom Metazoa; phylum Chordata; class Mammalia; order Lagomorpha; family Leporidae; genus Oryctolagus; species Oryctolagus cuniculus. The sequence goes on along the minus strand of NC_142874.1, from coordinate 9,522,529 downwards.
AAGAACAGGTTTGAGGAAGCTCATAGGGTGAATACTGAGGCAAAGACTTCCTGGCATAAGTAGATTAGGAATATCTGTCCAAAACCAAAGGTGTGCATGGGGGTCACTCAGCACAAGGTCAGCAATCCTGTCCAGAGCATGGAGTTCAGATTTTAAAACTCCTGGAAAGGGTAAGAGAAACCTCAATCATTGTATGATGGACAGCAGTTCCATACTGGGACCCACAAAAGTGAGAGAGAGACTGTGACTCTCTCACCTGACATCTGGGCTGTGCAGCATTCTGGTGAGGAATCTGGTGTTTACATGCGTATTGTTCTAGTCGTATGTAGACACCTCTGTGATTGTTCCTTAGTCTGTCCTGGCTCCTGCTCCACCACTGATGAGTGTTCCTGTCCCCCAGATTTTCTCTGTTCCTGTGTTGTCCCTCATATGCAAGGTAGTTGGTTATCTAAACCTACAGGATCATCTATCTTGGTAAGAATTAGCTTTAATTTTGTATTAATTGGCTTCCCTTTCAATTGGCCTCTTTTTTGGTGTCTAGGTGTCAATGGATTGTGTCTTCTTGTCATCTTTTTCCTTCTGCTCATTTCTCAGTGTCTATTGTGAATATGTCTTAATCATTTTTCCCATCCCTAACATTGCCATGGATCTCTACGGCTACAGACCTTCTTCAAGCTCTTCTGTTTCTGCCTTAGATCTCCCCTGGACATTGTTTCAGAGGTCTCTGGACTTGCTTTCATGCTCAGGGGTCTTTCTGCAAGTACTCTGTGGCACAGAAAGAAAGACTTAGGATGAAAGGCACTATCTAGTTCACAGAACAGAATTAGAACCTAAAGTCCTCTACAATCCCTGGGGCCCACTAACTCTTGCTATTCAAAACTTGGAAAATCTGTCAAAATTTACTAATTATGATCTTTCTAATCCTCAATTCTAATCCCTCTTTGAGGTTCTTTTCCCTGTAGCCAGGAATGAAATATTTTATCCATCCTTGAGTCTAATCCTGAACCCCTCCAAGTAAGATCTCTCTCTCTCTCCTACTAGACTCAAGAGAAATCCTTGCCTTGCAAATCTCAAGACAGAGCCTGCTATCCTGAGAGGTGCTCCAGGTCCTATTCATTAGTAATTCTGCAGCAGTCATTCTAGAGGGTTCCATTGGCCTTCCCCTTCTTTTCTGGAATGGATGGTGTTTCAGGGCAACAAGGTCCATAGCCTTCTCCATGACCTCTTAAATCAACATTGTGTCTCCCCTAAGGGCCTCTAGGGAGTTGGCAGCAAGTGAGAACTCCTAGCTCACCACTATGGGGATTCTGATGTTGATTCCAAGAGGGGTCACCATTGGGAGGCCATTCTCTTGAACTGGAAATTCTTTGGATATCACACATTGACAAAGAAACTACTTCCCTCTGTAATTCTACTTTGCTACATTAGAAATTGGAGGAGAGAGAGAATTGGCTCCCTAAATAACAGCACAATGCTTCAGTTGGATGTGCTTTGCCAAAGATGAAAGAAATAGGCCCAAATCCCTTATTTCAGTTTTCATGGCCAGTTGCCAAGGGGTCAAAATCTGTATCCCCGTTCCTTGAATTTACGGAAGACTAACTAGACATAATTTCTCCTCCTAAGCCAAGCATGCCTCTCATTAGTCTCATGATGCACCCTCTCTTTGATACCTTCTTCCTGCCATATTTCCAACCCCTCTTCAGTTCCCCCCTCATACACTCAGCCTACGTTCCTTGTTCCTTATGCTCCAATCTCAGCATCTAATCCTAGTCCAGCAAGGAACAAGCTATTAACCTGTGGGTAAGGTACTTAATGGACATGGGGACCCCGTGGTTATCATGTCCACACCCTCAGCTCCTCAGATCTCTGTAATTGGACCATCCAAAGGATGAAGACATGGTTCAACATATTCATATCAATAAACATAAAATGCCATGTCAAGAATAAGGATAAAAATCATAAAATTATCTCAGTAGATTCAGAGAGATAATTTGATAAAATAAAACATAATTTCTTTCTCTTGCCTGATGGCTCTGACTAAAACTTCTTATATTACATTGAGTAAGGGTGGTGAGAGTAGACATTTTTGTCTAGTTCCAGATTCTTAGCGGCAATACTTCCAGCATTTCCCCATTAAATGCAACATTGGATTTGAACTTGTGATTGAAGCCATTATTATACTGGAATGCATTTCTTCTGTACTTAATTTATTTAAGTGTTTATAATGAAAGGATGTTGACCTAAAGGATGCCTTATTTATGCATTCCTCCTATCCCTGAATCTCAAGACCTTTTTGTCCTTGAATGAATGGCAAGGCCCTCATCTTGGGTGCAGATAGCAGCTATGTGGACAGTCCTCCCCAAGGGGCTCAAAAACTTTCCTACTCTATTTGGTAAAGTGTTGGCTAGTGAATTAGAGGAATCTTCCTGGAGAGGGAAATGCCACTCCAATATGTGGATGGTATTTTAATAGCAAGCCCCACTAAGGATATCTGTCAGAAATGGGTGGCAGTCCTTAATCACTGGGATTCAAGAGAGTATGAGCTGTCAAAAGAAAAAGACTAAAGATCAAGCCAACAGGTCAACTTTCTAGGGTTCCTGCTGGAAGCAGAGAAGAGGGAATTGTGAAGGAAGGAAAGGCCATTTGTAAACTGTTTATCAGGACTTGGAAACAACTGAGGTTAAGAGGACAGGAGCCAGTGGAAACGACATGGGAGCTGCGGAGATGGTAATTCTCAGATTCTCAGAAACACAGATGAACCCTTCCTACTGCATTTTGGAGAACTCAGCTTCCAGTTCATGAGCCTCCAGTTTCCCTTTCTGTCCTGTGGAGAGTGATAGAAAGATGTCACTAAGTACATGAACTTCAATTCCTTCCTTTTCTATACTACATGCTGGCCACATGTGCAAATTTGTTTCATCAAATTCATCATCATATTGAAGTAGTTCCTTTTACTCTAATTTCAATTAATTTTCATATTTTCCTAAGTCACACTTGTTAGTAAAATGGCAGTCTTATCTGTGGTGTGATCTACACCCCGAACACCATCCTAGGCTCTAGCCCCTGCCATCATTCCTGGAAGCCAGGTGGCCACATGGCCCAACCACCTGTGTCAAGCTCCACCCCCATCCAAATGGGATTCACTGCTCCCACTTCCCTGCTCCCCCCAGCAAGGTTTTAAAAGGACCTGTTTCTGAACACTTGTCTCTCTCTTTCTCTCCGTCTCCTGATGTCTGCCTCTCTCTCTCTTAAATTCTCCTTCTCCCTCTTCCTTCTTCGCCCTTTCCCTCCAGTCTGTTGGGTTTCCCCCAGTAAACTCTCCTTTACTCCGGAGTTTGGTGTGTTTTGTGGCGGCCTTACAATTTTAATTTTTTTTATTTCTTCAATTATCTTAATAGTACACTTTCAAGCATTAGGATGAGTTATCAAAATAATTAATCTCCTCTATTATGTGTTGTTCTTATTTGTTTATTTGTTTTTTGTTCAAAGATTCTCCTTATTTCTAAACACTATGGACACTTATTAAATGCTGTAGAACATGAACAGAAGCTTTTCTGTCGTACTTAAACACAAAGAGAAAATGCACAACATTTGCAGAATATGACTATTATGTACTGATTAACACATAATCTAATGAAGCCTCCTTATTAATTATCTGGCTTTGAATGTGCACTAACATATGTGCATTAATTTAATTTACAGAGGCCCCTAAGACCTGTTGTCACTCATACCCTATTACTGTAACCAGACACTAGAAGCAGGAATTTGGTAGGCTTTATGATTCAGAACAATTCCGAAGCTTTCAATTCTTTTGTCCTTTTTTTGTAGACCTGCAAAGAATACCACAAAGAGCAAGGATTTGCAATTTACTGGGAAAGATCTCAACCAAGTGACACAAAGTAAGTTATTCTCTTGTGATTTGAGGAAACAAAGTATATTTTATTCTGCAGTTCTTTCTCCCTATGTATTGGCTTCACAGGATTATATTTTTAAGATAAATTGCTAGTATTATAAAGTTTTCTGATAAGCACTTTCCCTGGAGTTTACTCTCTGAGAAACAATACACGTTTTATCACTGTTCCCAAGTACGTTCTTTAAAATGTAGGGCAAATTAAGTATACATTTAAAAGACATTTTGACAAAAATATCAATCAGAATTCATGTTACAAAATATCACATTAGGATTCTCAGTGCTTTGATTTGTGTTTTAATGGGGATTAGCAGAAAGAGTTCAGATAAATATCACATTATTTATCTTATTCTTCTTCAAGACTTATTTTATCGGTAACACTGTTATTCTCCTTTTTAATTCTCAGCCAGTTCTTGAATGACCTCAGTCTTTCATTTTCGTTAATGAGGGGCAACGGGCAAGGAAAATGAATTTCCCCATAATCTTTCCTTCTAGCCTCTGGTGAATTGACTTTCCCTGCACTCATTGAAATGTGTTATCCCATTAGTCTGGAGATGCCAATGACTTGCAGAACGGACTGCATCCGAATGTGACTTGGATAAACATGAGCTAATAACCCAAAGCAAATGTAGTTAGTTCCTTTACTCTACAGATATAATTTATAATATTAAATAAGCTTTTATGAGAACATTAGAGGAAAGCAGACAGATGCCATATAGAACATTTAAAATATAGATGAAATAAAACTCAAAACAGGAAACTTGTGTGGTTTTGCTTTCAGAAGTAGTCAGGAGACAGACTTGTGTGTATAGTATGAGGGTACTTCAAAAATGTTCCATATATGGAGTCAACATCTGATGGAAAGGTAATAGGTATTAGGCATTATCCTTGGATAGAGTGCACTTATATTTTATCATCACCCTCATAGCCATCCCTTGAAGAAGTGTGTTTAAAATAAGTGGATTCCCAAAGAAGGTGGAGGTTGAGTTCTGGAGACAGAACATGTGGAAGGGAAGGTATCCATTGCAGGTGTGAGACGGCTACAGGGCTTCTTCTATTGTTTCATCTTGATGAAGAGAAACAACAAAAATTTTTAAATAAAAAACAAAAAACTTCATTACAGGTCATCAAGCTCTGATCTATTAGGTACAATAATTCAATGCTGTATTTCTGTTGATTGAATCATTTTTTGCATTTAATCTCAGGTTGCTAATGGCCAGAAAGATAAACAGTTCATGTGGCTTATTAAAATGAAGAGTCATTCCTCTATTGTAAGTGTTCCCACTAGAAATTGCTAAAAAATGGGATTGAACTCCTCTATTGATAAATGTGAGTGATAGTTGTGGACTAAAGTGAATTCAGGTACAAACAAGAGTTCTTTAACAAAGAAAGTTTATCCGTGGAATGCAGTGGGAACTTGTTACAATTAGGATATCCAATTTGAATGGAAGCACAATTGTGAGTGATAAAACTAAAATAAAAATCTCATCAGAAATTCCAGAAGCACACTGTCCTTCAGTTACCAGGTCTCGCCTTAAACATTTGGTACTGTGTGCTTAGTTCATCATCCTGTGTGATCTGGCTCCTGATGACTTCAGAATCACCATTTCTGAACACAAATTGGTACAGACAGTATAGCTACAGGACAACATTTGCTTATTTTCTTATTAGTTAAAACAGGAGAATGGAGTTTCCTTTCTGGATGATTTCTTATTTTATCCTACATCTCTAAAACAGCCATCAAGGAAATCTGCTCATTAACTGTACATTAATAAATTATCTTCTGAGTCTTTGATAATTTCTTTCTGACAGATTCAGGCACGATTCCCATAACATGGCACAACATGTAAGTCAAAAAATGAGATGGTGTCCATTGTATTCTCATAAATTTCTTCTCAATCAACCATTTCTTATATATTCACTGATCCTCTCTCTTTTTCAGCATTAAAGAAGAACACAGGAAAACAAATGTGCTGTGTTGCACTGTATGCTTGTCTTATAAAAAACAAATTCTTACTTTTGACTGCTTTTTATGTTATCCACACAGAAGGGGGTAAGTTATCAAAATATTGAGCAGGAAATATATCGATAAAAAGTACTAATGAATACCAGGTGTTTTATGAGATTCACATTTTCTTAAATTATGCAAGTGCCAATACACTGCCTATAAAAATGCTTTTAGTAACATAACTGTTCTACTCAGCATGGAGATAACACACTAACCAATTATCTGTAATGACTAGATCACTGAGATGGAAAGATTTATAGGTATGGGAATACAGACTAACAAAAGAATAAATCTGATTTGTACTGCTTTTAGGCTTTATTTGCATATTTTCAAACAAGATTATCTATCTATCTATCTATCTATCTATCTATCTATCTATCATCCATCTCTCCACCTCTTCTCTCTTTCCATCCACCTCCCTTTCCATTGCCTAATTATATCTTACTTTGGTCTTTCTAAGATACTCATCATCATCATCTTCATCATCATTTCATTAATTAATTAAAATGTGATTAGCAATGTGCAGAATAAAAGAAACATAGGAGGTAAGATGGAGAGGAAAACCCTGAAACCAACAGTAAACTGATAGTTTGGAATGTAGACATTTTTAGGAGTTACCAGCAGAGTTGTTGTGAAAGAACCGAATTTTGCAAGAGATACTGAGAGTTGCTAAACATTTTCTGTTTCTTTGGATCAGTTAAGACAGTTGAAGAAGGGAGTATGGTGGGCAGCCATGAAAATTTTTTTCATTTATTTTTTCTCAGAAATTTTGTGAAAGAAATGTTAACAGCCACCGACATGGCTCACTAGGCTAATCCTCCACTTTGCAGCACCGGCACATCGGGTTCTAGTCCCAGTCGGGGCGCCGGGGTTCTGTCCCGGTTGATCCTCTTCCAGGCCAGCTCTCTGCTGTGGCCCGGGAGTGCAGTGGAGGCTGGCCCAAGTGCTTGGGTCCTGCACCCTATGGGAGACCAGGAGAAGCACCTGGCTCCTGGCTTCGGATCAGCGTGGTGCGCTGGCCGCGGCGGCCATTGAAGGGTGATCCAAAGGCAAAAGGAAGACCTTTCTCTCTGTCTCTCTCTCTCTCACTGTCCACTCTGCCTGTCAAAAAAAAAATGTTAAATAAGAGAACATTTCGAAAAGTTCATGGAAAATGTAATTAAAAGGTAGGTTTATTTCTGGTGCAAGAATCTGAAATCTATGCAACTTTGTCCATAATACATATTTCCATGAATTTAATTTTATTTTTAATAAGCTTTTAATAGATACAATGTGCTTTGTGGATACAGTTCTAAGAAGATAATGATAGTCCCTTCTACTCTCTCTCCTTTCCCTCTCTCTCCTTCTCTCCTTTCTTCCCCTTTTCTGTCTTTTTACATTTTTGATATAATGTATTTTAAATTTACTTTGTAGTAAAAAGCTAAATACTTCTCCAAAAAGCTTAACAAGTAAACAGAAAAAAGATCCTAGTTTAGTGGGAATACAGACAATAGCTATACACAATAATGGGATGGAAAATTGACCATTTCACCCATATACAGAAAATTTTAAACTAACCACAGATCATTTCCACTATAGTAGTATAACATTCTTAACCATTGGATTCACAAAGGTTTAAAACAAAGTTTTACCAAACTCTATTTACAGCAATACTGATACAGATTGCTTTTCCTTCTTTTTTATTTATTTATTTATTTTTATTTATTTATTTATTTATCTATCTATTTATTTGAAAGGCAAAGTTACCGAGACGCAGGGGGAGAGAGAGAGAAAGAGAGAGAAAGGGAGAGAGAGAAAGAGAGAGAGAGAGAGAGAGGAAGAAGTCTTCTATCTGCTGGTTCATTCCCCAAATGGCCTCAATGGCCAGAGCTGGGCCTATCTGAAGCCAGGAGCCAGGAGCATCTTCTAGATCTCTCATGCAAGTACAGGGGCCCAAGGACTTGGGCCACTTATTTTTTAAGTTCTATTTCCCACATACAAGGCATAACATGTGGTGTTTATCTTTCTGATTCTGCCTTATTTCACTCAATGTGATCTCCTCCAGTTGCATTCATTTTGCATTTCATTATTTATTTGAATAATATTCCATGTTGTATATATAGCACCATTCATCTGATGGTATATGCTTTGGTTGGTGCCAAATTTTGGCTAATTGTGAACAGTGCTGCTATAAACATGGTGGTGCAGATATCTCTTTTATACAATGTATTCAAATCTTTTGGGTAGGGGTGGTTAAAGCCTTGGCTTTTAGCACCGACATCCCTTTTGGGTACTGGTTTGGGACTTGGCTGCTCCACTTCCCATCCAGCTCCCTGCTAATGTGCCTGGGAAAGCAGTGGAGGATGTGATGGCCCAAGTGATTGGGCCATCTGGGAAACCTGGAAGAAGCTCCAGGCTCCTGGCTTTTGATCAGCTCAGCTCTGGCCGTTGCAGTCATTTGGGGGAGTGAACACGAGAACTGGAAGACCTCTCTCTGTCTCTACCTTTCTCTCTGTCTTTTAAATAAATAAAAATAAAAATCTTTAAACAAATCTTTTGGATATATATTCAGTAGTGAGATTGTTGGAACATATGACAAGCCTATTTCTAAATTTCTTAAGAAGTCTCAGTGCTGTTTTCCACTGTGTTTGCACTAATTTACATTCTCACTGACCGTGTGTAAGCACGGTTGTTTACCTCCTCGCCAGTATTTGTTACTGTCTGTGTTTTGGATTTTAGCCATTCTGACAGGGGTGAGGTGATATCTCATTGCGGTTTTGACTTGCATTTCACTGGTGGCTAGTGATGTCCACCATTGTCTCTTATGTTTGTTGGCCATTTATATTTCTTCTTTTGAGAACTGTCTACTGAAGTCTTTTTTTTTTTTTTTTTTTTGACAGGTAGAGTAGACAGTGAGAGAGAGAGACAGAGAGAAAGGTCTTCCTTTGCCGTTGGTTCACCCTCCAATGGCCGCCGCAGCCTGCACACCACGCTGATCCCATAGCAGGAGCCAGGTACTTATCCTGGTCTCCCATGGGGTGCAGGACCCAAGCACTTGGGCCATCCTCCACTGCACTCCCTGGCCACAGCAGAGAGCTGGCCTGGAAGAGGGGCAACCGGGACAGAATCTGGTGCCCTGACCGGGACTAGAACCCGGTGTGCCAGCGCCGCAAGGCTACTGAAGTCTTTTGCTCATTTCTCAACTGGATTGGTTGTTTTCTTCTTGTTGAGACTTTTTAAGTTGCTGGTGTATTCAAGATATTAATCCTTTGTCAGATACTTGGTTTGCAGATTTTTTTCCTTGTTATCGTTGGATGTCTCTTCACTCTATGGATGGTTTCCTTTGGTGTGTAAAAGATTCTAAGTTTGATATAGTCCCACTGAACTAGTTTTGCTTTTGCTGCCTGTGCGTTGAAGGTCTTGTACAAGTCATCCCTTACACTAATGTCTTGTAGTGTTTCCCCCATGTTTTCTTCCATCAGCTTCGTTGTCTCAGATCTTAAATTTAGGTCTTTGATCCATCTTCAGTTGATTTTTGTATATGGTGAAAGGAATGGGTATAATTTCATTCTTCTAGATATATAAGTCCAGTTTTGCAAGCACCATTTGTTGAAGAGACTATCCTTATTCTGTTGTGTAGTCTGAGCACTTCTGTCAACAATCAGTTGGCTGTATGTATGTGGATTAATTTCTGGGGGCTCTCTTCTGTTCAATTGATCTACATATCTGTTTTTATGCCAGTACCATGCTGTTTGAATTACTATAGCTTTCTAGTATGCTTTGAAGTCAGGTATTATGATCCTCCAGTTTCTTTTTTCTTGTTCAGGATGGCTTTGGTTATATTCGGGTCTTTTGTGATTCCATATGAATTTTAGGGTTGCTTTTCCTAATACTGTAAAAAATGCCATGGATATTTTGATAGGGATTGCCCTGAATATGTAGATTGCTTTAGGTAGTATAGACATTTTATGTCTACTATGAATTTTTGAAGACCTCTAATATTGTTCCAATTGTTATTGTGAAATAAACAATTTTGGCCAGCACCGCGGCTCACTAGGCTAATCTACCACCTTGTGGCGCCGGCACACCGGGTTCTAGTCCTGGTCAGGGCGCCAGATTCTGTCCTGGTTGCCCCTCTTCCAGGCCAGCTCTCTGCTGTGGCCAGGGAGTGCAGTGGAGGATGGCCCAAGTGCTTGAGCCCTGCACCCCATGGGAGACCAGGAGAAGCACCTGGCTCCTGGCTTCGGATCAGCGTGGTGCACTGGCCGTGGCGGCCATTGAAGGGTGATCAACGGCAAAAGGAAGACCTTTCTCTCTGTCTCTCTCTCTCTCACTGTCCACTCTGCCTGTCAAAAAAAAAAAATGTTAAATAAGAGAACATTTCAAAAAGTTCATGGAAAATGTAATTAAAAGGTAGGTTTATTTCTGGTGCAAGAATCTGAAATCTATGCAACTTTGTTCATAATACATATTTCCATGAATTTAATTTTATTTTTAATAAGCTTTTAATAGATACAATGTGCTTTGTGGATACAGTTCTAAGAAGATAATGATAGTCCCTTCTACTCTCTCTCCTTCTTTCCCTCTCTCTCCTACTCTCCTTTCTTCCCCTTTTCTGTCTTTTTACATTTTTGATATAATGTATTTTAAATTTACTTTGTAGTAAAAAGCTAAATACTTCTCCAAATAAGAAGCTTAACAAGTAAAAAGATCCTAGTTTAGTGGGAATACAGACAATAGCTATACACAATAATGGGATGGAAAATTGACCATTTCACCCATATACAGAAAATTTTAAAGTAACCACAGATCATTTCCACTATAGTAATATAACATTCTTAGCCATTGGATTCACAAAGGTTTAAAACAAAGTTTTACCAAACTATATTTACAGCAATACTGATACAGATTGCTTTTCCTTCTTTTTTATTTATTTATTTTTTATTTATTTATTTATCTATCTATTTATTTGAAAGGCAAAGTTACCGAGACGCAGAGGGAGAGAGAGAGAAAGAGAGAGAAAGAGAGAGAAAGGGAGAGAGAGAGAGAGAGAGAGAGAGAGAGAGAGAGGAAGAAGTCTTCTATCTGCTGGTTCATTCCCCAAATGGCCTCAATGGCCAGAGCTGGGCCTATCTGAAGCCAGGAGCCAGGAGCATCTTCTAGGTCTCTCATGCAAGTACAGGGGCCCAAGGACTTGGGCCACTTATTTTTTAAGTTCTATTTCCCACATACAAGGCATAACATGTGGTGTTTATCTTTCTGATTCTGCCTTATTTCACTCAATGTGATCTCCTCCAGTTGCATTCATTTTGCATTTCATTATTTATTTGAATAATATTCCATGTTGTATATATAGCACCATTCATCTGATGGTATATGCTTTGGTTGGTGCCAAATTTTGGCTAATTGTAAACAGTGCTGCTATAAACATGGTGGTGCAGATATCTCTTTTATACAATGTATTCAAATCTTTTGGGTAGGGGTGGTTAAAGCCTTGGCTTTTAGCACCGACATCCCTTTTGGGTACTGGTTTGGGACTTGGCTGCTCCACTTCCCATCCAGCTCCCTGCTAATGTGCCTGGGAAAGCAGTGGAGGATGTGATGGCCCAAGTGATTGGGCCCCTGCACCCATCTGGGAAACCTGGAAGAAGCTCCAGGCTCCTGGCTTTTGATCAGCTCAGCTCTGGCCGTTGCAGTCATCTGGGGGAGTGAACACGAGAACTGGAAGACCTCTCTCTGTCTCTACCTTTCTCTCTGTCTTTTAAATAAATAAAAATAAAAATCTTTAAACAAATCTTTTGGATATATATTCAGTAGTGAGATTGTTGGAACATATGACAAGCCTATTTCTAAATTTCTTAAGAAGTCTCAGTGCTGTTTTCCACTGTGTTTGCACTAATTTACATTCTCACCGACCGTGTGTAAGCACGGTTGTTTACCTCCTCGCCAGTATTTGTTACTGTCTGTGTTTTGGATTTTAGCCATTCTGACAGGGGTGAGGTGATATCTCATTGCGGTTTTGACTTGCATTTCACTGGTGGCTAGTGATGTCCACCATTGTTTCTTATGTTTGTTGGCCATTTATATTTCTTCTTTTGAGAACTGTCTACTGAAGTCTTTTTTTTTTTTTTTTTTTTTGACAGGCAGAGTTAGACAGAGAGAGAGACAGAGAGAGAGACAGAGAGAAAGGTCTTCCTTTTCCGCTGGTTCACCCCCCAAATGGCTGCTACAGCCGGCCCACTGCGCCGATCCGAAGCCAGGAGCCAGGTGCTTCCTCCTGGTCTCCCATGGGGTGCAGGACCCAAGCACTTGGGCCATCCTCCACTGCACTCCCTGGCCACAGCAGAGAGCTGGCCTGGAAGAGGGGCAACCAGGACAGAATCTGGTGCCCTGACCGGGACTAGAACCCGGTGTGCCAGCGACGCAAGGCTACTGAAGTCTTTTGCGCATTTCTCAACTGGATTGGTTGTTTTCTTCTTGTTGAGACTTTTTAAGTTGCTGGTGTATTCAAGATATTAATCCTTTGTCAGATACTTGGTTTGCAGATTTTTTCCTTGTTATCGTTGGATGTCTCTTCACTCTATGGATGGTTTCCTTTGGTGTGTAAAAGATTCTAAGTTTGATATAGTCCCACTGAACTAGTTTTGCTTTTGCTGCCTGTGCATTGAAGGTCTTGTACAAGTCGTCCCTTACACTAATGTCTTGTAGTGTTTCCCCCATGTTTTCTTCCATCAGCTTCGTTGTCTCAGATCTTAAATTTAGGTCTTTGATCCATCTTCAGTTGATTTTTCTATATGGTGAGAGGAATGGGTATAATTTCATTCTTCTAGATATATAAGTCCAGTTTTGCAAGCACCATTTGTTGAAGAGACTATCCTTACTCTGTTGTGTAGTCTGAGCACTTCTGTCAACAATCAGTTGGCTGTATGTATGTGGATTAATTTCTGGGGGCTCTCTTCTGTTCAATTGATCTACATATCTGTTCTTATGCCAGTACCATGCTGTTTGAATTACTATAGCTTTCTAGTATGCTTTGAAGTCAGGTATTATGATCCTCCAGTTTCTTTTTTCTTGTTCAGGATGGCTTTGGTTATATTCGGGTCTTTTGTGATTCCATATGAATTTTAGGGTTGCTTTTCCTAATACTGTAAAAAATGCCATGGATATTTTGATAGGGATTGCCCTGAATATGTAGATTGCTTTAGGTAGTATAGACATTTTATGTCTACTATGAATTTTTGAAGACCTCTAATATTGTTCCAATTGTTATTGTGAAATAAACAATTTTGGCCAGCACCGCGGCTCACTAGGCTAATCTACCACCTTGTGGCGCCGGCACACCGGGTTCTAGTCCCCGTCAGGGCACCAGATTCTGTCCTGGTTGCCTCTCTTCCAGGCCAGCTCTCTGCTGTGGCCAGGGAGTGCAGTGGAGGATGGCCCAAGTGCTTGGGCCCTGCACCCCATGGGAGACCAGGATAAGTACCTGGCTCCTGCCATCGGTTCAGCACGGTGCGCCGGCCGCAGTGCGCCAGCCGCGGCGGCCATTGGAGGGTGAACCAACGGCAAAGGAAGACCTTTCTCTCTCTCTCTCACTGTCCACTCTGCCTGTCAAAAAAAAAAAAAAAACAAATAAACAATTTTATCTTTCAGTGTTCTGTTATTATATATACTACAGACACATATTATATATTTATCAAAAGTGAGAATTTTTTCAATAATTATGATAGAATCATAAAATTATTAGAATAATGTAATTGATTGATGAAAAATCTTATTACTCATAGCCATTATCAAATTATCAAAATTTTCTAGGACGGGGCCAGCGCTGTGGTGTAGTAGGCTGTCTCTGCCTACGGTGCCAGCATCCCATATGAGCACTGGTTGAAGTCCTGGCTGCTCCTTTTCTGATCCAGCGCTCTTGCTTATGACCTGGGAAATCCATGGAAGTTGGGTCAAGTGCTTGAGCCCCTGCACCACGGTGAGGACCCAGAGGAAGCTCATGGCTCCTGGATTCTGATTGGCCCAGCTCCAGCCATTGCAACAATTTGGGGAGTAAACCAGCTGGTGAAAGATCTTTCTGTCTCTCCTTCTCTCTGTAATTTTACCTCTCAAATAAATAAATAAAATCTTTAAATATATTTATATATGTATTCCCTAGCATAAGTTATTATCTAAATAGGTAATATGGATAAAATATTTACTTATATTAAACAGTATTCAAAAGCTTAAATATGTTTTTGTGTATCCCAATTATGGTTCACCCTAAAAGAGAAAACATTAGAAAATAAACGTGGAAGTTATTAAAATCACCAATAGATGGCAGTAGCAGTATATATTTTAAGTTACTGTAAGGATTTAACAATTTATTCCAATACTGCATTGAATTTAATGTTGACCAGAAATTGATATTTTTAACCTTATTTGAAACATTCATCAAAATTAAATATAAATATATTAATATTCAAATAGAGACATACATATCCATATAGAACAATATATGTGTTTACATACTGTCTTAGCTTTCTGTTGCTGTGTAACAAATGACCCCCATAGATCAATATATCTACTTTTGTTTTTGCACATTGTATTAGCTATGTGTTGCTGTGTAGCTAATTACTGGAAAATGTAGGATCTTGAATCAACAAACGTGTAGGCATTCTTTCATACCACTTCTGTCAGGAGCACAAAGGTGACTTAGCTCCCTTGCTGAGCTCAGTGTCTCCTAGGGTGCTGTACTCCTGGTGTTAGTCAGGACTGGCCTCATGGGAAGAGGCGGGTGATCCTCTTCCAGATCCATCCCAAGGACTGCCTGCAACACACATCCATTCCGGGCTTGGTGGGCTGCACCCATGACAGGGATGCTGGCCTCCCCAGAGAGGGATGCAACAGAGAAGCAGAGATGAGAAGCCTCCTCTGTGTAACCTAGTCTCAGAAGCGGCATGAATCCACTGGTCACACTGACCTCCTTCAGAAGGATTTGGGGGTGAACTGCCCCAAGGTGCTGTAAATACCAGTTGGCAATGGAAAGGGGTCTCTTGGGACTGGCATATGTACAACACTACTTCAAGAAGTTCATGGGAAAACAACATTAAAGTATAAGTTTTGTTGTAAAATTTATTTTGGTGCAAAAATATTTTGAAATTCATGCAGAGTTTTCCCATGCATAGTTTTTTTCACACTGTGCATGATCCAGGAACTTTTCACAGACCCCTCATAGATACTCCTGTGTGTGTGTCTCCTTCAGATCACTTCTGAGAACCAAAGGATGTAAGACCTTTCTGTCTGGTTCTCTCCAACTCTACCTCTCAAAAAATAAATAAAATATTTTTTAAAAAGTAATTCATTGTCGTGTTTCAGAAAGAGTTCTTATAGTCTGAAAGGATACCCGGAATCCTTTATAACTGAAGAGATTCTTGCTGAGACGCAACTGAGGTGCCATTGAAATGTTACAGCAGAAATGTCTGAGTTTAAAGATTCCTCACTGAAGCCGGCGCTGCGGCTCACTAGGCTAATCCTCCGCCTTGCGGCGCCAGCACACCGGGTTCTAGTCCCGGTCGGGTCGCCAGATTCTGTCCCGGTTGCCCCTCTTCTAGGCCAGCTCTCTGCTGTGGCCCGGGAGTGCAGTGGAGGATGGCCCAAGTCCTTGGACCCTGCACCCCATGGGAGACCAGGATAAGTACCTGGCTCCTGCCATCGGATCAGCGTGGTGCGCAGGCCGCGGCGGCCATTGGAAGGTGAACCAACGGCAAAGGTAGACCTTTCTCTCTGTCTCTCTCTCTCACTGTCCACTCTGCCTGTCCAAAAAAAAAAAAAAAAAAAAAAAAAAGATTCATCACTGAATCTGTCATTTGGAAGGATGAAAGGTGGAATGACTGCAGCTGTCAGTCAGCAACCTCTAAACATGTACAGCTGTTTGAAGCCAGAGACTGGATGTTTAGTGATATGGTAGAAAATCCCTGTGTATGCACAACCATGCAGAAAGAAAAGTATACCAACATAAATGAAAGACAACTCTGTTTTGTTTCCACATTTTAGATCTCACTTGAGTTTATGTGAGTAGCAGTTCCTAAAACACATCAGGAACTCTATGGTTATGAGGTATTTATGTCGTCTCCTTCTCCAAATTCCTACATTAAAATCCCAACCCCCTCTGTGACAATGTCTGCAAGTATTAGCTTGGGAGGGTAATGGAGTCAGAGTGGTGGTGCCGCGTGAATGGGACTGTGTTTATAAAAGGCGTCCCGGGGAGCTCCATCAGGGGACCTCACCAGACACTGAATCTGTAGGCACCTCGACCTTGATCTCCTTCGCCTCCATTAGGATGAAAAACAAATGCTTGTTCTTAAAGCATCTCTGTTGTAAGTCTTCCTTACTCTGAAGTCGGTCTTCCTCTGTGACAACTTCTCTTCCCCACAGTGATGTGGTCAGGTAAATCACATCCCACGTGTTTGCACAACCCTTTGTAATAGCACCCAGAGGAAAGTGCAGTCAGAATAAAAATAGCTTTTAATAGCTTCCATTGAAAAAAAATCAGTATGCTTCCTTGCAGGTTTATTAGCTTTCCAAAAAAGGTTCATTGCTCAAATATCAAATTAATCCCCAGGACCAGGACAAAGCTGGCCTCGCTAGCAAATATTCTCTCCTAACAACACCTACACCATCAGACACCCAGAGAAATGCAAGCATGTACCAGATACTGAGCATCATTATGGAATCATGGTCATCATCCTTGTATTAACACTATAACATAAATATTTAATTACCATTTGGCAGGTAGGAAATGGGAGCTGAGAAATTTTAAACAGCTTGTCTGCAACTATACAGAAACTACTAGAGGATCCAGTATTATAACCCAGGGTTCATTCAATTGCATAATTATCACCCCTGTTCATTCTAGGTAAACACTCTGTGTCATATTGGTACATTTAGATTATTTTTTAAAGATTTTATTTCATTATTTATTTGAGAGGTAGAGTTACCAATAAAGAGAGAGAGAGACAGAAATGGCTTCCGACCACTGCTTCACTTCCCAAATGGCCAGAACAGCCAGAGCTGGGCCAATCCGAAGCAAGAAGCTTCCTCCAGGTCTCCCACATGGGTGCAGGGGCCCAAACGCTTGGGCCATCTTCCAGTGCTTTCCCAGGCCATAGCAGAGAGCTGGATCAGAAGAGGAGCAGCCGGGACTCGAACCCACATCCATATGTGATGTCAGTGCCACAGGCGGAGGCTTAGCATACTACACCACAGCACCGGCCTCCTGGTTATTTAACATATGTGAAATAGTGCTCATATTTTCAATGAATCTAGGACTTCGTCATGAAGGGAAACTACCCCCTGTGATTGAACTTCTATTGTTTGCCAAGGGAAAGAAAAGAGAAGGAGAAAGGCAAGGCGGGCAAGTATAAAGCATTTTTTATT
Source organism: Oryctolagus cuniculus (assembly GCF_051225735.1). Taxonomy (NCBI): domain Eukaryota; kingdom Metazoa; phylum Chordata; class Mammalia; order Lagomorpha; family Leporidae; genus Oryctolagus; species Oryctolagus cuniculus. The sequence continues at coordinate 9,505,214 of NC_142874.1, read as the reverse complement.
TGAGCCATTTGCTTTTAAGATATGTTACTAATGGAACAGATTCAAATCTTTATTTTCTTCCATCCTACACAGAATATTTGCGAAGTTGGTCACCACATTTGGCTCTGTGGAGCAGATGTCCACGACTTCACTGACTTGACACTTCGGGGCTTATTTTCCTCACCTAACAGGAGCTGCAGGGGAAGACGGCTCGGGGACTGCATCTTCTTCCTTCCCAGCCACTGCAGCATAGGATTTTCCCCGCACAGTTGTAGCCTGGCTGCTCCCCGTCTGGTTCTGCCGTCTGTCCTCCAGGCAGGAAGCCAGGAGAAGGACGAGTGAGGAAGAGCAGAGTGTTGGAGGCTAAGAGAAAGCCAGTGGAGCCTGCCCCTGCGGAGGAGCTTGTCCAGAGTCCCTACCCAGTAACTCCTGCTTGTATTTCTTTCTGCAGCATTGCACGCTGTGGTTACATGCTGCATGTGAGCATAGGCCAAGGAGGAAACACCTCTGGAATTTACTGATCAAAGCCATTCAGTTCGGAATAGTAGGAGATTTTTAGTAAGTGAATAACAGAAATGCGTATCAAAATGTTAAGTAGCTCACTTTCTATAGTCTTGGGAAACAGAATATCTAATTGAACTATCAAGGTTCTTATAGTAAGGAAAAAGTGACAATGGATTTAGGTAGACCAGTGGCTCTGTTCGAGTTTCAGCTGCTCCACTTCTGATCCAGTTCCCTGCTAACGCATCTGGGGAAGCAGTCCAATATGACCCAAGTTCTTGGGCCCCTATGACCCATGTTGGAGACCCAGATGGAAGTCCAGGCTCCTGGCTACAGGATGGCTCTCATTTCGTAAGTGAACCAGCAAATGGCTGCTCTCTTTCTTTCTCTGTCTCTCTCTCACTCAGCCTTTCAAATAAATAAAATATATCTTTTTAAAAAGTGTGCATAACCTTTGTTCAAAATGTCAACTCAACTGGCCTACTTTCACTTCCTACTTGAAATAAGAATTTTCCTTTTTTTAAAAAAACATGTATTTATTTATTTGAAAGTCAGAGTTACACAGAGAGAGAAGGAGAGGCAGAGAGAGAGAGAGAGAGAGAGAGAGGTCTTCCATCTGCTGGTTCATTCCCCAAATGGCCACAACAGCCAGAGCTGCACTGATCTGAAGCCAGGAGCCAGGAGCTTTTTCTGGGTCTCCCATGTGGGTGCAGGATCCCAAGGACTTGGGCCATCTTCCACTGCTTTCCCAGGCCATAGCAGAGAGCTGGATTGGAGTGCAACGTCTGGGTCTCAAACCGACACCCATATGGGATGCTGGCACTACAGGTGGCGGCTTTACCCACTACGCCACAACACCAGCCCCAGGAATTTTTTTTTCCTTTTTTAAATTTATTTTTTATTTTTTTCTTTTGACAGGCAGAGTGGACAGTGAGAGAGAGAGAGACAGAGAGAAAGGTCTTCCTTTGCCATTGGTTCACCCTCCAATGGCCGCCGCGGTCGGCATGCTGCGGCCGGCGCACCGCGCTGATCCAATGGCAGGAGCCAGGTGCTTCTTCTGGTCTCCCATGGGGTGCAGGGCCCAAGTACTTGGGCCATCCTCCACTGCACTCCCGGGCCACAGCAGAGAGCTGGCCTGGAAGAAGGGCAACCGGGACAGAATCCGGCGCCCCGACCGGGACTAGAACCCGGTGTGCCGGCACCGCAAGGCGGAGGATTAGCCTATTGAGCCACGGCGCCGGCCCTCTTTTTTTTTAAAGATTGATTTTATTTATTTGAAAGACGGAGTATCAGAGAGAGGTAGAGACAGAGAGAGAGGTCTTCCATCCACTGGTTCACTGCTCAAATGGCCGGAACAGCCGGAGCTGCGTGGATCCAAAGCCAGGAGCGAGGTGCTTTCTCCCTGTCTCCCATGCAGGTGCAGGGACCCAAGGACTTGGGCCATCTTCCTCTGCTTTCCCAGGCCATAGCAGAGAGCTGGATTGGAAGAGGAGCAGCCCAGACCACAACCAGCACCCATATGGGACACTGGTGCTTCAGGCCAGGGCTTTAACCCACTGTGCCACAGCGCCGGCCCCGGGAATTTTCCTTTTACAGGGGCCTTCTCTGCCCTCTGAAAGCCATTCTCTACCCACTATTATCTGACAGATCCTTTCCCTACAAATACCTCAGATGTGCTTTATGAAGTTTAATATAAATTACAAGCTATTATTATGTGATTGCATTTTCTCTCATTCCCCACCCTCCGGAGGCATTTGGCATTTTAAAATGATACATTTATGTACTAATTTATGACTATTTGTTTAATCAAAGTGCAAATGATAAGGACTTTGGTATAAGTTCTTACACAATATATCTCTTCAATAAAGATTGCAAATTACGGGGCCCATTGCCATGGCTCACTTGACTAATCCTTTGCCTCTGGCACCGGCATCCCACCTGGGCTCCACGTTCCAGTCCTGGTTGCTCCTCTTTCAGTCCAGCTCTCTGCTGTGGCCCGGAAGGGCAGTGGAGGATGGCCCAAGTGCTTGGGCCCTGCACCCACATGGGAGACCAGGAGGAAGCACCTGGCTCCTGGCTTCTGATTGGCGCAGCGCCGGCTGTAGCAGCCATTTGGGGACTGAACCAATGGAAGGAAGACCTTTCTCTCCGTCTCTCTCTCTCTCACTGTCTGTAATTCTACCTGTCAAATAAATAAATAAAAAATCTTTAAAAACAAACAAACAAAAAGATTTCAAATTACGAGAGAGTAGGAGTTTTGGTTTTGGAACAACACAGATAACTTGTATAGAATGAACTCTTCAGAAGAAAATCAGTGCAAACTATGCACAGCATTTCATTTCTTGTTTATTTACGAGGCAGAGAGAAGCTGGCATTGTGTTGCAGCAGGCTAAGCTATCACTTGTGATGTTAGCATTCCAAATTAGCATGCCAGTTCAAGCCCTGGCTGCTCCACTTCCAGTCCAGCTACCTGCTAATATGCCTGGGAAGGCTGCCAGCATGGCTCAAGTGCTTGGACCCCTGTCACCTGCATGGGAAACCTGGAGCAAATTCCAGATTCCTGGCTTCTGCCTGGTCCAGCCCAGGCTATCGCAACCATTCTGAGAATGAACCAGTGGATAGAAGACCTCTGTCTGCCTCTCTCTCTCTCTCTCTCTCCTCTCTCTCATCTCTCTTTTGCTCTTTCAAATAGATAAATCTTTTTTTTAAGAGAATGAGGCAAAGAGATAGAGATAGTGAGATACTGGACAGACAGACAAAACAGATGGAGAGTCAGAGCGCTCTCATCTGTTGGTTTGCTCTAAATGACTGCAACAGCTAGGACAGAGCCACACTGAAGCCAGGAGCCAAGAAATCCATCTGGGTCTCTCAAGTGAGTGGCAAGGGCCCAATATTTGTCTTCCATGGTTTGCATTAGCAGGAAACTGGAACTGGGGAACACAGGCAATCTGATATTATAGATAGATGTCCAAGCAGCATCTTAAAGGGTCAGCCAAATGCGTGCCTCAGCACAAAGTTTTAAAAATAACAATTTACTAAGTAAAATGGTCTCCAATTGAATCCATTTAGTTGTGAAAGACAGAATTTTTTAAGTGGTTGAGTAGTATCAGTCAGTCCCCAAAAGACAAATATCATGTTTTCCGTGATTTGTGGAAACTAATTAATAGAGTACAAATACACGTAACATATATGAATGAAATTGACATACTTTATATTCTTGAGGTACAGTGGTTTTTCTACTTATTATTTGTTGAATTCTTTATTTAGTGGAAGGTTGAGTTTGTTACTATAAAGTAAACCAAAAGTATGCCATTGTAAAAATTAAAAGAAAAATGAGAAAAGAAGAAGGAGAGAGGATGAGAAGGAGGGAGGGTAGGGTGGGAGGTGCCTTTACACTCTGAAAACTGTGTGTATGAAATGCATGAACTTTGTTCCCTTTAAGTAAATAAAAGAAAGCACAGTGGAAAGGCCCTGGAGGGTGGTGTATACAAAAGGAGAAGTGTGCGTGGACTTCTCTGAAGAAGAACTCCAGACTGTGAAGTGTACAGATGTGGACTGAATGGGACTCACACAGAAGACCTCGGTCCCATGGTCTGCAGGAGTGGAACCACAAGCGCAGGAAGATCTGAGAAGGAGAGGGAGTCAGGGCAGGGGCTGTTATCTCTAAGTCCCCTCAAATCTTGGTGAACCATGGATTACGCATGTGAGGGTGAGGTTTCTAGGAGTCCAGTGATGAAAGCAGGTGGAATGCTGAGAGTAAAGAACCGGTTCCAGATGCTGCTCAGTGGAGGGGACAAGAGTTGGAATTCTAATGTATTTATTTATTTTATTTGAAAGGGAGAGAGAGAGAGTGAGAGGGAACTCCCATTCCCTTGTTCACTCCTCAAGAGGCCACAGCAACTGAAGCTGTGTTGAGAGCTCCATCCAGGTCTCCTTTGTGCAAGGCAGGACCCAATTACGGAGCCATCATTGTTGCCTCCCGGGGTCTGCATTGGCAGGAAGCTGGGTCCAGGTATGAAAACCCAGATACCAGTGTGGGATGTATGCGTTTTTTAAATTTATTTGAAAGGTAGAGTTATAGACAGTGAGAGAGAGAGAGAGAGAGAGAGAAAGAGAGAGAGAGAAAGGTCTTCCTTCCGTTGGTTCACTCCCCAAATGGCCGCCACGGCCGATGCTGTGCTGATCTGAGCCAGGTTCTTCTTCCTGGTCTCCCATTGCAGGTGCAGGGCCAAGCACTTGGGCCATCCTCCACTGCCCTTCCGGGCTACAGCAGAGAGCTGGACTGGAAGAGGAGCAACAGGAACTAGAACCCTGAGACCATATGGGATGCAGGCACCGCAGTTGGAGGATTAACCAGGTGAGCCACTGTGCCAGCCCCCCAGGATGTAGGCATTTTAAACAGCCTCTGAACTGCTAGGTTGAACTCAGTATTTGTAATCTGAATCCCATTAAGTTAGCGATTAGCACAAGACTCAGATTTTGTCTTCAAACAACCCAATTGATGATCATCCCTCAAAGCAGTGCTTCCTTTTTCTACCTGATCTGAGTGCAAGCAGCATCAAGGAGGGGCAGCAGCTACAGGATGGGTCAGTCCGTTTTTCTGCTCACGCTACATTCTGGTCACTACATGTCTAAGCACGGACTCACAATCCTCTATCCTCTGCTGCATTTCTCACTTTTTTTTTTTTTTAACAGGCAGAGTGGACAGTGAGAGAGAGAGAGAGACAGAGAGAAAGGTCTTCCTTTGTCGTTGGTTCACCCTCCAATGGCCGCCACGGCCGGCGCACTGCACTGATCCGATGGCAGGAGCCAGGTGCTTCTCCTGGTCTCCCATGGGGTGCAGGGCCCAAGCACTTGGGCCGTCCTCCACTGCACTCCCTGGCCACAGCAGAGAGCTGGCCCAGCCTTCTGCACAGTAATACTAAAAACTAAACCTATTCCAGCCCAGCACATACATGGAAAATAGAGTCCATAAAACAGATTCAAAATGGAACTCTGTAGAGTTAAATCTTCCAATTTGTGAAGAACACACGCATGCACACACACGCACACACACACACAGACTTTGCTCTTCTTAAGAGGAGCAGCGGGTGGCTGCCCAGACTCAGGCAAAGACCCTTTAAAATAAACCATGCACTTTGATTTGCATATTCTACTTTGAGGAGCTTTAGGGGTAACTCAGTAAACAGAGATGCTGGGTTTGATGTTTAAAGAGAAATTCAAGAAGTGTGTCACATAACGGAATTTGTCTCTTTGATCGTACTTTACAATTTCCTACCAAATGTCTATATGTAGACTGTCTTTTAATGATTTTAGTTTTAATAAAGATAAAGCTCTGAAGTTGTTTCATCATCCTGTTTCAGAAATGGAACAACATTACATCGCTTTCAGTGAAAGTACATTGGGGTGCCTGTATTTCTAAATCAAATCTTTCATTTTGACATGAGGCTATTGGGGGATAAAACCCCTCAAGCATGAATGATTTTAATTTCATGACGCCCTTCTTCCCTGGAATCAAGATGCATTTAGAAGCTCTTGGGTCTCACATTTTTTGTCGTCTTATTTTATAGATTAAAGAATTTTGGAGATGATTTATACCAAAGCTTTAATTTTATACGGAAATGGAAATAGTACCCAGAGTGTGGCGCAAACTGTCAGCTCACAGCTTGTTAAACAGAGTAAAATCCAGACCTCAGACAGCTCAGTCCAATAACATACATCTTGACTCTGAACATCCAGGCATTTTCATGTGCAATTCTCCATGCTTCAGGTTTTGCCCTTCATATGAAATGCTCTGAGCAAATCCACGACTCAGCATAAATCTAGAACTAATTCACTTATGTAGGTTAGCATTCTGACCTGGAACATATCACAGGTGGAGGAGGGGGCCACTTCAACAGGGTTCACGCTGCTTGAAATTTTAATAGAGGTGCATCTGCAAATGTTTTTTCAGAGTTCGTAAAGCCATTTTGTATTATTTTTTCAAAGCCTCTTTTCTCACAAGAAAACATTTTTTAAATTTTAATTTGCATCTGCAGATGTAATTCTATTGCCAGCAGCATAGAGCTTTCAAATTGCAGAGGTTAGTATTTTTAGATACACTTAGCAATGGCTTTCTATAACACTATTCACATCAGCTTCACCTGATCATCATACTATATCCTTTAGATTTTTATTTTTTCAGTTTGATTAGGTAATTCTTCCACATGAAGTACATATTTAGATTGAACAGAATATAGCAAATGAATTTGTATAAAAATATGTCAATTAGTTTGTAAAAAAATGCAATTTAAAAGATAGATCCATTTTGGCGCAAAAATATTGAAATCTCTGCATGAATCTTTCAGAATACACATTTTGCATGAGCTTTATAAAGAACCCTTGCTGAAACAAACATTAACTCTTCATTTTCTACAAATTGGAGATGTTGGGGGACAATATTTATGTTTCTTTCTAAAAAAAACCTAAATTACTATAGAAACTCTGCATAAATTTATCGTTCAAGAGTCAAGAGTTAGAATTGGTCTATAGGCCTACAGATTTCTGTAGATTAGTCATAGTCATTGGTATTTTATTTCTGGTTATTAGATATAACAGTATTTTATTGAAGACTCATCAACTCGGAATCAATTTATTCTGTTCTTTCATTAACTACATGTGTCATTGAATTTTTTATGTCACTTTTACTTTTACAAGGCTGAATTCTATTTTATTTATTTATTTATTTTTTGACAGGCAGAGTTAGTTAGAGAGAGACAGAGAGAAAGATCTTCCTTCCGTTGGTTCACCCCCTAAATGGCTGCTGGCGCGCTACGTCAATCCAAAGCCAGGAGCCAGGTGCTTCTCCTGGTCTCCCATGGGGTGCAGGGCCCAAGCACTTGGGCCATCCTCCACTGCACTCCTTGGCCACAGCAGAGAGCTGGCCTGGAATAGGAGCAACCGCGACAGAATCTGGTGCCCCGACTGGGACTAGAACCCGGGGTGCCAGCACCGCAGGTGGAGGATTAGCCTAGTGAGCTGCAGTGCCGGCCAAGGTTGTTTTATTAAGTGTGATGCATCATTTGCTCTTTTTCTGCTGCAATGAAGTATTTATTTATTTATTTGTTTTTCACTGAATTCTACATTCTCTTTCCTTGCCTACGATGCACCTAGTATTCTACAACAAAGGAACTGTCTTCAAGTACTTGGATAGCAGGACCCAAACAATCTTTATTTTCTTTCAGAGAAAATGTAAAGAAAGGAATTGTAACATTTGCATGACTTTTTTCTTTTAATATGAAGTTTCTGTTTGATTGGTGAAATTATAGTTTACTTTCTCCATCTGGTACTGCATGCATATTGTCAGTCAAATGTGTGATTGTTTTGAAATGTTATTTCATGAAAATTTTTTCAACATTCATCTATTTATTTGAAAGGCAGCATTACAGAAGGAGAGATCTTCCATCTACTGGTTCACTCCCTAAATGGCCACACCAACCAGGACTAGGCCAGGCTGAGGCCAGAAGCCAGAAACTCCATCTGGTTCTTCCACATGGGTGGCAGGGGCCCAAGGACTTGGGCCATCTTCCATTGTCTTACCAAGAACATTGCATTGGGAGTGGAGCTGCTGGGACAAGAACCGGTGCCCATATGAGCTGCAGGCAACACAGGTGGTGGCTTAACCTGCTGTCCTACAGTGCCAGCCCCTAAAAACTCTTAAGGAAATATGATGGTTAGTTTTGTGTACCAATGGGGTGGGCCTCATTGCCTAGGGACTGGGTGAAACATTATTCTGGAAGTTTATTTTAAGGTGTTTGGATAAAATTGTTTTAATTGGTGGACATTGAGTAAAGTAGATTACCCTTCACAAGGTGAGTGGGAGTCATTGAATTAGTTGGAGGCTTAAGAAGACAAAGACTGAAGTCTCCTGAGTAAGATGGGATTCCTCCAGGAGGCCACATTTGCATTCAGACTTCAAACCTTCCCAGGTTTGTAGCCTTCTGCCTGCCCTATAGATTCTGACTTACCAAGTTTTCATAATTACACAATCACACTGACAATTCATATTGACAATTCACACTGACAATATTATCTATTTTATGTACTTGTACACATTTGTACTATACTTGTATAAGAGGATACCTCAAAAAGTGCATGAAAAATTTTGATTTATTTATTTGAAAATCAGAGTTACAGAGAGAGAGAGAGAGAGAGAAAGGGAGAAAGACAGAGACGGAGAGATTTTCCATCTGTTGGTTCACTCTCTAGATGGCCGCAACAGCTGTGGCTAGGCCAAGCTTAAATCAGGAGCCAGAAACTTCTCCCAAGTCTACCATTTGGATGCAGGGGCCATCTTCCACTGCTTTCCCATGTGCATTAGCAAGGAGCTGGATTGGAAGCACAGCAGCTGGGAGAGGAATGGCTGCCTTTATGGGATGTGGCATCACAGCACTGGCCCCAGGTTCATGAAAATTTTGAAATCAGTGCATACTATGGTCTCCTAAAAGTTCATGGGAAATGCTTATTATGAAAAAACTGCAATTTTTTTTTCTGCACTAGAATCAATTTATCTTTTAACTCCATGCCTTCATGAATTTTTTGAAGAATCATTTTCTATTGGTTCTGTTGCTGTGCAGAACACTGACAAACACAGGAAATAGTGAGTTTCACAACTACTCACTTAAAAAATGGATTTACTATAATACTGATCTAAAAGTCATTTTTCCAATCTTCATATTTTTAATAATATGAGTATCATTAATACCTCATATACAAAGTATTAAAATGTTTTTATTTGAACTATACATGTGATCTGCAACCTCATTTAAACTAAAGTTTAAATTCAAAACTGAAAATCACATATTTTTGTAGAATTCTCCTTAGTCCCTAAAAACCTTTGCTCCCTTTTTCTGATTCATTTTTCTCAAACTCTGATGATAAAGCAGCTTTGCATTTCACTGAGGGACTCAAGAGAAATTGTTATTAGCAGGAGTTTTCTATGAGAAAATTGCATTGAGCCATATGGGCTTTCCAGATTCCACTGACTCACAAATGGGGATTTTAGAGGGGTCCAGGGAAATAAACTACTCACACCCACAGAAGACCATATTTGAGATGTCTAAGGAGGAGGATCAAGACAATATTAATGTCAGAGGCTTCCATTTCAGAGATGCCTTTAGATTTGTCTATGAAGACAGGTGAGAAAAGAATGTGAAAATTGTAACTCATTTTACTGAGTTTTGAAGGAACCTTATTAAATATGAATGAGATTTTTGAAAGATTTAAAGTAGCAATGGGAAGAAAAGTATCCCAATTTTGACAAGATAAAAATACTGTACTTAATACAATTACTGTTTCAAGTGGATCACATGTACAGCTAACAACCTACTATATCCCTGCTGTTTACACAACCGGTTGCAAGTTAAATCTGTGCCATATGTCCTGTATTGCCACTTTGATTAAAATTTTAATTGCCTATTTGGCTGTTTGAATCTTCACTTGTGTTACAGCAATAATTACATATTCTGCTCCATTTACCTCTGATATTGTCCCATTTTATTTTCTCTTTAATTTTAATCTAAGAATTCAGGACTATCTATCCTGTTTTGTCCAAGTCACATGTATCTATTTAGTTTATCATTGTTGATTGGCTAAGCAAAAGCTGATTGTATTTCTTTTCATATTACCTTCCATCTTCCCAAAAAGTCTCATTAAAAATTATTATTCAAGGGTTGTTTCCCACCCCTGATTGCTCATGAAATCCAAGGACTTCAGCATCGGAAGGACTTTTCAGTGTCCTCTTGTCCTTGGTCTGATCCTCAGATCCAGCTCCATAGTTGGTAGACTCTAGTACTAACCAAAAAGGAGCTTCCTGTACAAAAACAAGGAATTCAAGAAAGTGACCACAGAGTGCCACACTAAATAAGAGGCTCTGAGGAAGAGGTCCTCCAACACGGATCAGTTCACACGTAGGCAGCCAGCGAACTCATCCCACATAATCCTTACCTCATAGTTATTGAGCAACTTCCATAGAACACACATTTCCCAGTGGCTTCCGTTTCTTAATGCCACAGTTGTTTATCTATCAGAATTATTCTTCATCCTTTTAAAAAAAAGAGGGGCAGTGAGATAATGGCACCTGACTAATCACTGATTTTTATTGTTATTATAATCTTAAAAGATTTATTTGTATTTATTTATTTATTTGAAAAGTAGGTGACAGGAAAAGGGAAAGAGAAAAAGAGAAAGAGAGAATCTTCCATCTACTGGTTCACTCTCCAAACTGCTACAATGGCCTATACTAGGCCAGGCCAAAGCCAGGAGCCAGGAACTCCATCTTGGTCTTGAGTGGCAGGTGCCCAAGTACTTAGGCCATCTTTTTCTGCCCTCCCAGGCACATTAACAGGGACCTGGATCAGAAGCAGAGTAGCCAGGACTGAAACCAGCACTCCGATATGGAATGCTGGCATAACAAACAGAAGCTTAACACACTGTGCCACAGTGCTGGCCCTGTTATTGTTCTGTTATTACCTGCTTTGTCACTTTTTTTCCCCTCAAAATAGCACTTTTAAAGCAAAGGTGGGAAAGAAAATACAAATATTTCCCCATTCCTCTAATCTTGATAGCTTTGCTCTTTTTACCTCCCTTACCAAGTATCTCTGTCCTCTCTTCCAATACTAGAGTGCACAGAATCCCTGCAACACCTCCAGTTCTGGTTTTGAAGAGGAACTGAATAGCATAAGAGACAGAGAATAAAAAAATAATGTGATCCAGGTTGGCACTGTGGCGAAGTGGGTAAAGCCGCTGTGTGCAGTGCTGTCATCCCATATGGGCACCCAGTTCAAGTCCCGGCTGCTTCACTTCCCATCCAGCTCTCTGCTATGGCCTGGGAAGGCAGTAGAAGATGGTCCAAGTGCCTGGGCCCCTGCACCCTAGTGGGAGACCCGGAAGCTCCAAGCCCCTGGCTTCGGATAGGACAAGCTCCAGCCGTTGCAGCCATTTGGTGAGTGAACAAGTGGATGGAAGACCTCTCTCTCACTCTTTAGCTGCCTCTCTGTAACTCTTTCTTTCAAATAAAGAAATAATAATAAACAACAACAAAAGTTCTTTATTACCAAACTAAACCAAGATGTGAATGGAAGAAACTATTATTCGCTGCCCTGCAAGAAACTGAAGATCTGTCTTATGTTTAAGTGTTGAAGTATCTTAATTTGGCTAAGTACATCATTTTCATGTACCCCATCTAGCTGAGAATATCAGCAACACTGATGTTTCACAGTCATCTCATTGGTTACTACACAGATGTATCCCATTACTTGAGGCATTTGAACAGACATTTGCATTCCACTTTCTTGTTAATCCAATTACAAATACTTAGCATATTCTTTGTGTCTACTTCAGGAAATCTTGTTTATACTTGAAAGCCTTTCTTTGCCCTCTAACTCTGAATCTCTCTCTGTCTCCCCAAGTTCCCATTTGACTCCTTGTTAAATTATAGTGTTGATATTCCCTTGTATTTTTTTCTCATTCATTTTCCACAAAGCAAAGGACCTAAGGATCACCTATAGGGCATACAGCAGAGCCTTCACCAAAGACATTGCATTTAGTGAGCAAAAGATCATCAGCTATAATTTCCCTTTTCTTATAGTGAGAAAGTATTTTGTTAAAAACTATAAAAAATCACTTAGATAAGCAATGATCTATACAAACATAGCTCTAGTAAAAAGTCTTACTTTGTCACTTTGGTTTAACCTATGATACTGAAGAATAATTAAAGCACATGCTTTCAAAGAACTTGTAATCAGAGAATATCGGCCTTAGAAGACAGAGCACAGGAAAGTATACAGTCAAACCAAAGAAAAGAAGAGGAAATCATAAATCTAAAACATATTGTTGGGAATCTACAGGATACTATTAAAAAAACCAACATTTGGGTTCTAGGAGTTCCTGAAGGCATGGAAAGAGAGAAAGGATTAGAAGGCCTTTTTAGTGAGATACTAGCAGAAAACTTCCCGGGTTTGGAGAAAGAAAGAGACATCCACATACAGGAAGCACATAGAACTCCCAGTAAACATGACCAGAAGAGATCCTTGCCACGAGGTATTGTAATCAAACTCACCACAGTGAAACAGAAAGAAAAGATCCTAAAATGTGTGAGAGAAACGTCAGATTATTCTCAGAGGATCTCCAATGAGACTCACAGCAGTTAAATAAAGACCTTTCATAGCAAACAGAAATTGAAAGAATTTGTCACTACAAAAGATGCTTAAAGATGTGTTACACACAGAAACACAGAAACACAGCCATAAATATGAAAGAAGGTAAAGGAAGAAAACCTCCCAGTAAAAGATCACAGGAAATTCAAAGTATATATTAGTAGTATCTTAGGAAATATGGCAGGGCAAAGTTACTACTTATCAGTAGTCACATTGAATGTGAATGGCCTGATGACTCTTTTTATTTCAGTTGTGTCTGTTGTTACATTCCCTTTTTCATTTCTAATTTTATTGATTTGGGTCTTCTTTCTCCAATTTCATTAGTTGGGTCAATCGTGTGTCATTAGAAATTACTACAAAGAGTTTTATGCCAACAAACTGGGAAATCTATCAGAAATGGATGGATTCCTAGACACATGCAACCTACCTAAATTGAACCATGACGACACAGAAAACCTAAACAGACCCATAACTGAGTCAGAAATTGAAACAGCAATAAAGGCCCTCCAAAGAAAGAAAAGCCCAGGACCAGAAGGATTCTCTGCTGAATTCTACCAGACATTTAAAGAAGCTAACTAACTCCAATACTTTTCAAGTTATTCAAAACAATTGAAAGAGATGGAATCCTCCCAAATTCTTTCTATGAAGCAAGCATCACCTTAATTCCTAAACCTGAAAAAGATGCAGCAGAGAAAGAGAATTACAGACAAATTTCCCTGATGGTATAGATGCAAAAATCCTCAATAAAATTCTGGCCAATAGAATGCAACAACACATCAGAAAGTTCATCCACCCAGACCAAGTGGGATTTATCCCTGGTATGCAGGGATGGTTCAACATTCACAAATCCATCAATGTGATATACCACATTAAGAGACTGCAGAAGAAAAATCATATAATTATCTCAATTGATGCAGGAAAGCATGTGATAAAATACAACACCCTTTCATGATGAAAACTCTAAGCAAATTGGGTATGGAAGGAACATCCCTCAATACAATCAAAAAAATTTATAGAAAACCCACAGCCAACATCCTATTGAATGGGGAAAAGTTGGAAGCATTTCCGCTGAGATCTGGTACCAGACAGGGATGCCCTCTCTCACCATTGCTATTCAATATAGTACTGGAAAATTTAGCCAGAGCTATTAGGCAAGAAAAAGAAATTAAAGGGATACAAATTGGGAAGGAAGAAGCCAAAGTATCCCTCTTTGCAGATGATATGATTCTTTATTTAGGGGACCCAAAGAACTCTACTAAGAGACTATTGGAACCCATAGAAGAGTTTAGCAAAGTAGCAGGGTATAAAATCAATGCACAAAAATCAACAGTCTTTGTATACACAGGCAATGCCATGGCTGAGAAAGAACTTCTAAGATAAATCCCATTCACAATAGCTACAAAAACAATCAAATACCTCAGAATAAACTTAACCAAGGATGTTAAAGATCTCTACGATGAGAATTACAAAGCATTAAAGAAAGAAATAGAAGAGAATCCCCAAAAATGGAAAAATCTTCTATGCTCATGGATTGGAAGAATCAGTATCATCAAAATGTCCATTCTCCCAAAAATAATTTATAGATTCGATGTGATACCAATCAAAATACCAAAGACATGCATCTCAGATCTGGAAAAAATGATGCTGAAATTCATATGCAGACACAGGAGACCTCGAACAGCTAAAGCAATCTTGTACAACAAAAACAAAGCCAGAGGCATCACAATGCCAGATTTCAGGATATACTACAGGGCAGTTATAATCAAAGCAGCATGGTACTGGTACAGAAACAGATGGATAGACCAATGGAACAGAATAGAAACACCAGAATTCAATCCAAAGATCTATAACCAACTTATATTTGATCAAGGAGCTAAAACCAATTCCTGGAGCAAGGACAGTGTGTTCCACCAATGGTGTTTGGAAAACTGGATTTCCACCTGGAAAAGTATAATGCAAGACCCCTACCTTACACCTTACCCATTATTCAACATGGATTAAGAACCTAAATCTATGACCTGACACCATCTAATTATTAGTGAACATTGGAGAAACCCTGCAAGATATAGGCACAGGCAAAGACTTCTTGGAAAAGACCTCAGAGTCACAGGCAGTCAAAGCCAGAATTAACAATTGGGATTGAATCAAATTGAGAAGTTTCTGTACTGCAAAAGAAACAGTCAGGAAACTAAAGAGGCAACCGACAGAATGGGAAAAAAATACTTAAAAATACTTGCAAATTATGCAACTGATAAAGGATTAATAAACAGATTCTACAAAGAGATCAAGGAACTCCACAACAACAAAACAAACAACCCACTTAAGAGATAGACCAAGGACCTAAATAGACATTTTTCAAAAGAGGAAAATGCAAATGGCCACAGACACATGAAAAAATGTTCAGAATCACTAAGCCATCAGGGAAATGCAAATCAAAATCACAATGAGATTTCACCTCACCCTGGTTAGAATGGCTTATGCACAGAAATCAACTATCAAGAGATGCTGGTAAAATATGGCGGAAAAGGGACACTAACCCACTGTTGGTGGGAATGCAAACTGGTAAAGCCACTATAGAAGTCAGTCTTGAGATTCCTCAGAAACCTGAATATAACCCTACCGTTCGACCCAGCCATCCCACTCCTTGGAATTTACCCAAAGGAAATTAAATTGGCAAACAAAAAAGCAGTCTGCACATTAATGTTTATTGCAGCTCAATTCACAATAGCTAAAACATGGAATCAACCTAAATACCCATCAACAGAAGACTGGATAAAGACATTATGTGATATGTACTCTATCGAATACTATGCAGTGGTAAAAAAAAAATGAAATCTGGTCATTTGCACTGAAATTGAGGAATCTGGAAAACATTATGCTGAGTGAAATAAGCCAGTCCCAAAGGGAAAAATATCGTATGTTCTCTCTGATCTGTGACAACTAACTGAGCACCTTAAAGGAAACCTGTAGAAGTGAAACTGACACTATGAGAAACAATGACTTGATCAGCCCTTGTCCTAAGTGTCGAGGAACAGTTAACTATTTTATTTTTATTAGTATTTTCTTATTCTACTTAATACCATTTGCTGAACTCTTTAAAAAACACACAATTATTCTTAGGTGTTTAAATTTAACTGAATATTGATCCCTGTTAAAAAAAATCCCTGGTAATAAGAAAGGGAGGAGATGTACAGTTCAGTACATGCTCACTCAGACTTACCCCTAATGGTAGAGCTAGAAAAGTGCCATGGGATTCCAAATCCCATCGAGGTGGCATGTGACAATGCCATCTTACTAGTCAAAGTGATCAGTTCAGTTCATATTTGATCATAAAGATAGCATTAAATGTCAAACGGATCACATAAACAAGACCAGTGTCTGCTAATACTAACTGATAGAATTAAAAAGGAGAGAATGATCCAACATGGGAAGTGAGATACACAGCACACTCATAGAATGGCAGATGTACTAAACAACACTCTGGCCTCAGAATCAGCCTTTAAGGCATTCGGATCTGGCTGAAGAGCCCATGAGAATATTTCAGGCATGGAAAGCCAAGACACTCTAGCAAAAAAAATGACCTAAATGAAAGATCTCTGTGAGTGAGATCCCAGCGGAAAGAACAGGCCATCAAAGAAGGAAGTACCTTTATCTGAAGGGAGGAGAGAATTTCTTCTTTGATTATGGACTTGTCTAAGTAAGATCTGAGTTTGTGAACTCAAGAGGCTTCCATAGCCTGGAGCTTCTTCAGGGTCTCCCATGTGGGTCAGGGGCCCATGGACTTGAGCCATCTTCCACTGCTTTCCAAGGCACATTAGCATGGAGCTGGATTAGAAATGGAGTTCTGGAACTCAAACAGCTGCTCTGATATGGGATGCCAGCATCACAATCCATAAGTTAACCCAGTGCACCATAATGCTGGCCCCCCATACTTTAATCTCATCTTCCAAGATGACATTTTGTTATTTAAATTATTGCATTATCCTCATTTTATTACAATTTTTTTTTTTTTTATTTTTGACATGCAGAGTGGACAGTGAGAGAGAGAGACAGAGAGAAAGGTCTTCCTTTGCCGTTGGTTCACCCTCCAATGGCCGCCGCTGCAGCCGGCGCACCGCGCTGATCCGATGGCAGGAGCCAGGATCCAGGTGCTTTTCCGGGTCTCCCATGGGGTGCAGGGCCCAAGCACCTGGGCCAGCCTCCACTGCACTCCCTGACCATAGCAGAGAGCTGGCCTGGAAGAGGGGCAACCGGGACAGAATCCGGCGCCCCGACCGGGACTAGAACCCGGTGTGCCGGTGCCGCAAGGTGGAGGATTAGCCTATTGAGCCATGGCGCCGGCTCAACATTTTATTACAATTAAAATAATACTCTAATATCATAATTCTGTAGTATTTAAATTTAGGTAAATATGAGGTTTTCATGAATGTATTACATTTTTTCAAATAATCTTGAACTTCAAATTCAGGAAACCTTTGACACAGTGGCTTGTACAATGATCAGTTATATTCTAGAATCCCTTTACACACCTCTAAATTCATTGTCACCTTCATATTATGTGGTTCTGGTCTAGACTATTACAGAGTTATAACAGATTAATCTTTATGGAACTTATAGAACTATGTGCTTAATGTATTTAAATGCCATATTTTAAAATAATCTGTCATGTTTTCTCATAAATAATGGGAAATTATTTGATAACAGATAATTCATTGAAAATATACTTTCCTTTTCTTTTAGTACATATATAAATTTACTGATCCAATATTTACTGAACTTTTGCAGTGTTCCTGGGAACATGTTAACAACTGGAGATATAACTAGTAAGATATTGTCCCAGCACTGAAATTTCTGATTGAAACATAAACAGATAAATAAGAATATACATTAGATAGTGCCATTCAAGACAAGTTATGCAAAAAAAATGTGAAAGTACTAAAAATGGGAGAACTCCCCATGCTGGGCAAGGTTGAGAGAGATTTGAGAGTGATATTTCAAATGACCTTAAGAAATGACTCAGGCTTTAAAAAGATATGAAAGGTGCATACATACATCAAGTGAAAACAGCAGCATATAAATTCAATCATTTATTCCATCAGATTATAGTTACTGAGTGTCTACCCTATGCCAGCACATACAAGGCAAAGAGTTGTCTGAAGGAACAGAATGGTCAGAAAATTAAAAAACGTAAACTGTAGTAGCAGTGGTAACATTGGGAGTTGTGTGAGAAAAATATTGATATGAACCGAGAATGGAAAAGTATGATGGCAGACTATGTCAGTGTAGGGGATTTGGATTTTATATTGTATATAATAAAAGTCTTCAGCAGCTGGGTAGCATGAGCCATTTTATTTTAGAAAGGTAACCCTGACAGCTCTATGGGGGATGAACTAGAGTCAGAGAGAAATGGGTGTCAGCTGAGAGAGTTATGAGGCTATTATCGTAATAGTCCAAGAGAGAAATGACGAGGTCCCAGACCTAGGTGCTGACAGGTGGTTAGAGAGGATACACTGAGTTTGAGAGGTATGTTTGAGGAGGAATTGACAGAATCGATGGTGGAGCATTTCACTGTCAATCATAGTGAATGTATTTTATATAAGAGACAAATAATATAATACATACACAATTACCATTCCTGATCCAATAATTCTTTAGATGAGTCTCAGCACTTCCATATAGATAAAGATGAAGAGAATGTTAATGGGCAATATTGAAAATAGGAACAGAAAGCATTAATTGGAGCAAAATAGAAATTTTAGAATCTGCTAGAATCAACGCTTTCATTTTAACAAGGACACTGAGGTCCAGAAACACAAACCCAGTTAGTGGAAGATGCAGGGCCTCCTGTCTCTGCTGATCTAATGTATTAAATTGGCTGAAGCCCTTTAGTTTTATAGATGAAACATGCTCATTTGTTTTTGGAGTAACCCAAAACCTTTCAACGGTGCTGTACATGCGCTAGATATTTAATGTGTGAAACTATGCTTCATAAACAAGAAAAGTACTACTATATCATTTCATATTAAGTTATTATTTTTAAGAGGCTATACATTATGGAAGAAACAGAATTGTGCCATTTTTAGGTTTAACATCTATGGTGAACAAAATCAAGAAAGAATGACTGGAAGATACTACAGGAGGTTGAGTTAGCATATAATGAAGGAATGTGTAACAAGCAAAAGAGATTTTCTGAAGGCTTATAAGGAAAATAAATGTAACAAGAAATTTAGATCATTTCCTGCTCCACATCATAGATCAAAATAGTTTGAAGCTTGCATTGTTATCTAAAGAAACAAAAACAGATACAGCTTGATTTGGGTTTGAACGCTTATCAATAGAAATAAATATTGTTATTCCATAAAAATCGACAGTGTTGGCTTTAAACAGAAAGATCAGAGAAAAGTGAGGACAGATGCATTTAAATAATGGAGATCTAGGATGTGGGTTTCACCTTCTGATTATGATACCTATTAAGACACTCAAATCTCATAGCAGAGTGCCTGCGTTCAATACACATATCTGGCTTTGACTCCAACTTCCTGCTAATACCCACCCTGGGAGGCAGCAGATGGCTAAAGTACTTGAGTCCCTGCCATCCACGTAGGTGACCTGTGTTAAGTTTCTGGCAGCTGGCGTGGACTCCTCCTGGTACCAGCCTGGGCACTTGGTGAATAAGCCAATGGAGGTGAGCGCTCTCTCTTTCTCTCTCTCTCTCTCTCAAATAAATAATGGTAATTTTAACAAATTTAAATATTAGAATTCACACAGAGATAATATCAGAAAATATTTCTCTCCAGTTGCCAGATTTTTGACATAGGCAATATACATTGAACTATATAAAGATGGGAAGAAAATACACTCACAAGTTGTGTCAGTGCTGTCTCCATGAGAAGCAGACATGATCGCCCATCTGCTCCAGCATGTCTGTTCCCTACAAATGCATGTGGTAGTGCAGTCCATACCCACGTACTTCACTCGGAAGCAAACCTCTCTGGATCTCTGGTGCACTCCAGTGGCTCATGCATATCTGGTCTGCATTCCTTATGTGCAGGCAGAGTGAACAAGGACTCAGTGTGACCAGACTTCTGAGATGGACCTTTCCACGACCCAGGAGGTCCAGCACCCTGATGCTCCTGCCCAGTGGCTGGGCTGCTTTGATAACAGAGTTAATTTGACCTCTACAGAAGGGTCTATTCTCTCAGGAAAAGTATTTCACAGAACTTGTTTTCCCTCCAGTCCTTCGTTTATCAACAAAATACCAATGGGAAGGCAAAATAACATTTATGAAATTAGTTACCACTTTTGTGAGTGATGCAGTTGAGACAGCTGAATAATTCTTTTAAAATACTTTTATTACTATCATCCAAAGAACTCTATGTGCATTAGGAAAGTCATATAATGTTTTCCCATAGTGAGTGTTTGACAGTAATGAGACAGCAAGTGAAATTAAGAGTCTGTACAAAGTCATACGTTATTTTATCCTCTAGTTGTTTTGGTGGGTTTTTAATATCACAGTTACACTTTTTGAAAATAGTTGGGTTTTTACTAAAAAAAAGGAAACAGAAAAAAGACTGTAAATATGTCTCTCAGAGGAATAAGAAACTCTAATGCTGCAGATTATATTATTTACTACAGAATATCCAGAGGACGCAGAGAATATTTTAAAACAGATATTATTTATATATATGTGAAGAGTGAACAAAATTCACCGAAATAAAATAGAACTGTGTGTGGCTTTCCATTGTGTGCCCATTTATCTTGTCAAACAGACCAACTTTGGAAGTCTACTTTTGATCATTTAGCTGCTGGAAGTGGTTTTAGGCTTCACAGGTCTTTGACAGATGGAATCATGAATTTATTGATTTAATATTCTCAAACCAGAATATTACAGATGCAGATGTTACATAATGAGGGTTTACAGCATAGTTAGGATTGATTACAATATATTTGAATATTTAAATTTTTGGTGCTGGGTTCATTTTGGAATTCAAAACGTTTTCATGGGCTTTGATAAAGGGACCTACATTAACTTGATGAAAGGATCATCTGCCTACATGCAAATCTGGGGAGGGTGTTACTAATTGACATGCCAAATTGCACAGTGTAACTAAATTGCCACAGGAGGTTTCAAGCAATTATCTGAGCAATCTGGTCAAGACAAAGTTACAGTTTTCAACAAATATTTATGGAGCTGTCCACTGAGTGCTTAGCTTTGTATCAAAACCATTTGGGTGTCTGGAAGAGGAGCTGATGTCAAGAGATGGCATGAGGGAGAGGCATGCTCAGGAACCAACGCTCACATTGAAAAGGAATTGGTGGTGGCCTTTAGCCTAATGGGTATGACATTAGTTAAGATTCCTGTGCTCCACATTGGGATACCCGCATTAGCTATTTGGCCCTGGCTGCTGCCTCCTGCTTCTTGTCCATCCACGCCCTGGGAGGCAGCAGTGATGGCTCAAGTAATTTGTTTTCTGCCATCCACGTGGGAGACCGAGTTCTGGATCCTGGATTCAGCCTTGCCCAGCCCTGGCTGTTGCGGCCATTTGGGAAGTGAACAAGAGGATGGAAGATCTCTATTTCTGTCTCCTTCTCTCTCTGTGAACTCTGCCTTTCAAATAAGTAAATAAATCTACAAATAATAATAAAAAAAACATGTAGAGTTAGGTGCAACTGCACCTAACTAAAATCAATGTGGGAATCGATTCTGATATATTTCTGATCCTATTGCATTATTTGTGATGAGTATTGAAGGTAAAAGTAAATCCAGAATTTTTAGAGTTTCTTATTTCCCTGGGGAAATCATATGATCTCTCTAATTAAAAAATATTGTGCATTCAAAAGCGATCAAACAAACAAAACAAAACAAAACAAAATACAAAAACATTGCAAAGCCTTCCAAGGGAGGAATGGAAATAATTAGCAACCCTTCAGGTTGCTAATTGTACAGGGATGGGGGCCACATTAACCTTGATTTGTTATAACCTGGAATAGAAGTTTTAACAACATCCAGGGTTTTTTAAAAGATTTATTTATTTGGAAGACACAGTGACGGAGAGAGAGAGGGAGAGACAAAAAGAGAGAGAGATCTTCTATCAACGGATTCACTACCCAAATGCCCATAACATCTAGTGCTGGGCTGGCCAATGTGAGGGGCTAAGAATTCCATTTGGGTCTCCAAGATGTGTGGCAGGTATGCAAGTACTTTGATCCATCACTTGCTGTCTCCCACACACATTAAAAGGCAGCTGGAATCATCAATTAGTGGCCGAGATTTAAACAAGGCACTCCAATATGGGATGAAGACCTGCTGGGTGGTAGCTTAGCCCACTGCTCCATAAAGCCCACACTCAGTTTTTTTTTTTAAGATTTTCATTTTTTTCAATATAAATAACTTTTTCATTCTAAAGTGTTTTCCTTGTTATTGTGTATTAATACTTCTGAATGGTAGCTTTAATTGATTTTGGATTACACAGTTCCATGTTAAATCATTATGTCACAATCATAAAATAAACTTATAATTATCAAATAATAAATAATCTTATCCCAAATATTATCTAACATAGTAACATTTTCTAGGTATAATGGAAGAGAATAGATAGAAAGTGTAGTGAAAATGGGTAAAGAAATACTTAAAGAGTTATAGCTGGAAGGTTAATCAAACATATTTATCTTTCTACTAGCTTTATCTAGAGAACTCACTAAGGTGAATATGCTGTGATGAACATGGAAATTAGATATTTTTGAGATAGTGACTTATTACCTTTGATTTTGTATTAGAAGTGGATTGCAGGATCAAATGGTAGTTCTATTATTACTTTTAATTTTTAGTAATCTTTGCAATGTTTCTCATAATGGCTGCACTAAATTACAATACCACCAGCAGTGCACAGTTCACTGTTCTCAATATCTTTGCCTCATCTGAGCCTCAGTAACGCTTTGAATCTGTTGTCTTGTTGATAGTAGCCATCCCAGAAGGTGTGAAGGGATGTCTCCTTCTGGTTTTGATTCACATTACCTGATCATTGGTAATGTTCAGCAGGTTTTCAAATACTTGTCAATCATTTGTGTATCTTCAGAAAAACTGTATTCTTAGGTCCTGTGCCCGTTTTTAATTGCGTGAATGTTTTTGCCATTGGATTGCAAGAATTCCTTATACACCTATACCTTCTTTTTTCTCACACACGATGTTAAACCTTTCTTTCATGATATGATCTCTATTAACCCCTCTATCCCACATTCTTGCATTCCCTTTTTCTCCTTTTTCTCAGTGTAGTTGAGTCATTGTTTTTAGACATCTCAGTGGATGGAGTTTGTGCTATTGGGTGCACAGTCTGTCTCTCACGAATTCTGCATGCTCATGAGGAATGGGGAGGGAGCAGAAGTGTCAAACGAATCCCTCAATTAAATATTCTAATTTCCGCTCTATTTATCAGCTCCGTCTTCCAGTGCACCCAATATTTAAGTCCTGTCTGTGTCGGTTTGTGACACTGAACAGAAAGCAGAAGCAGTGCAAGTGTCCTTTTTGGGGTTTGCTCTCCGAGGAGAGTGGAAATGGCCAGGAATAAGTACAGTCTTCTTGGAAAAGGCAGTTTTTACATAATTTTATTAAGGGGAAGAAAAACATGGGTGGATGGACAGGTCTGCTCACAGGCCAGAACTGTCCTCTACACAGTGCCACTTCTGCAAGGCAGCCAGACATTTTGAAAAATGACTCTGTGTGGCACCAGGCATATAGGACTGTATACAGAACTGCAAAGATAAAGATCCTGTGTCTGAATATGGGATAAAAGCATTAGAACACAATTGGAATGGAAAGTAATTGCACAAAAATTAAAATGAAGGACTGCACTCCTTCCTCCCACAGCGGCTACTTAAGAGCTGAAATCGCAGAAGACACTATAATGGTGGCAAATTCCAGGAGCAAGGAAGTTTAAATGCAGTAAAAGTTGACTTTTTATTTTCCTTGTCAGGTTTGAGGAATGTCGAATGTAGTCAGAAATCAAGCTGAGTTATAAAAAATAACATTGTATATCTTGTCTCCCTGAGTTTGCTGATGATGATTCATGTTCAACACACAGACTTGAATCTAAATCGAAAGTGGAGTGTGATGGATGCAGGAAGGGTGAGTCGGTGGCATGGTTCTCTAGGAAGCTGTCTAACATCTAGGATGATTCTTCTAAATGCAAAGGTAGTTGTTCTTGAGCCATGGCCTTTTCAATCTGGCTGTTGATTGGTTAACTACTGAGAAAATTTCTATGGGCTTCTTACTTGTATGAGAGATTGGAGCTGAGCCAGGGCCCTGGTGATGACTTGCAGTGGAGTAATTCTAGACCTTGAAAATGTGACACTTTGAGTTTCTCCTATTTAACCATTTTCATGACTGATGAATTTTAGGGATTTTTCAGAGCAATATATTATAAATGAGCTAAGCCAACTAAGGTAAATGTATTGTGCTTATTAACTATGATTCACCCTATAGCTGGTCCCAAAATCAATTTGGAAGATCAGATCATGTGAGATACACCCCACAAGAAGCTACAAAAAACAGCAAAGAAGTATGGCCTTTACAGAAGGCCAGATCTCTGCAAATATTTTCTGTAAGAAGAGATGACACGGCTTGGAAAACGTGATGATTAGGATAAAGGTCAAAAGTATGTAAAAACTGTGTAATCTGAATGGACCTGTTGTAAAATGTGCCTAGGGAAATCCCAGAAGAAACACCAGCAAAAAATGCAGCTTGTGAAAGAAAAAAAAATGTACTACAGTGTTCTGGAAGGCAGGCAGGAGCTGGGCCATGAGGGAGCACCTCGCCTAAAAGGAATTGTGGAAGTTCACCTGGCAGAATTCTTCCTAAACCTAGCAAGTTCTTAGAAGCATGTTCTCGCAGATGTGGCAAATATGAATGAACAACCCCAACAATGTGATAATAAAAGAGTCTGACCTCAAGAAAATAGCTCTTGGTTTGCAAGCAAATCTGGGCCAAACCCACCTCAACTGGAGATTCCTATGCATTATTGGTCAACAAAATTCTTCCAAATATGCACTGCATAAAGAATTAACATAACACCTGTACAAAGACCCTGAAATAGTGAAGAGGAAAAGTGTTTTTGAAAGGGGTGAGAAAACGTGAGATGACAGCTATCCTAGTACATCGATTGCTACTGTGATGAGATACCTGAGACAGGCTATGCTGTAAAGAAAAGAGGCTTGATTTGGCTAATGTCCTGGAGGAGCAAGATCCGGGGGCCATATCTGGCAATGGTTTTCTTGCTGGCAGAGTCCTGAGGTGTCCCAGGGCATCCCAGGGCAAGAGATGGGAACTACAGGGGCCGGTGCTATGGCATAGTAAGCTAAGCTTCCACCTGCAGTCCTGGCATCCCATCTGGGTGCCAGTTCGAGTCCCAGCTGCTCCACTTCCCATCCAGCTCTCTGCTATGGCCTGGGAAAGCAGTGGAAGATGGTCCAAGTCCTTGGGCCCCTGCATCCATGTGGGAGACCTGGAGGAAGCTCCTGGCTCCTGGCTTTGGAGAGGCCCAGCTCAGGCCATTGTGGCCATTTGCGGAGAGAAGCAGCAGATGGAAGACCTCTCTCTCAAAACTGATTCTATCTCTCCCTCTCTCTATCTGTAGCTCTGCCTGTCATATACATATCTAAAACCTTTTATAAAAAAGAGAGAGATGAGAAATACACATGCTCATGTGTGTGTGTGTGTGTGTGTGTGTGATCTCCATCTCCGTCCTCTGAAAAAGCAACCAGGATTAAATTATGGGGGTTCCACCCGAGGATCTTATATAACCCTAACCAATTCCCAAGGCCTCAACTCTGAGTACTGTAGTCATACTGCGTTTCTTCTCCATTAATGTTCCATGATGGGGATTAAACTTCAGCACATCTAACATTAGGGACACTCCAAGTTTATGCAAACCAGCAGTAGCTAAAATCACAGGAACTGTCCAGGAGAGCTTCTTGAAACAGTGAACATCAAAAAATGTTCTGTTAATATTCTACATCAGAGAAAGCATCTCTTTCCTATTATTAAAGGAATATAATAATATTATCCTTTCTATACTAAATGTTTATTTGAAGTGGATAGACTATGGATGGAGGTAAAAAAAATCATGGAGTTGTCACTTGTTACTGAGATGAGCGGGAACTTAACGCATACTTGGAGGGACTGGGAGTTGAAAAGATGAGGATGCCCCTTGCCCAGAAATAGTGAAAAGGAAGAAAGACTAGAAGCAGACATCAGTGAGTTCATAGAAATTGTCAAGGATATTGAAATATTTCTCTTTGACAGTGCCTGTTTCACAATAAAATATATAGTGATTATCACCTCAAACTGTGTGTTTGATCATGGTAAAGGATGAAAGATGGATTAAGAGAAGAAAAAGGTAAAAGTATCATTGTTCAAGACACAGGTATAGGGCCGACCACTGTGGCATAGCGAGTAAAGCCATTGCCTGCAGTGTCAGCATCCCACATGGGTGCCAGTTTGAGTCCTGGCTGCTCCGCTTCTGATCCAGCTCTCTGCTATGGCCTGGGAAGGCAGAGAGCTGCCTTCCCCAGCTGCACCCACATGGGACCCCTGGCTCCTGGCTTCAGATCAGTGCAGCTCCTGCCATTGTGGCCATCTGGGGAGTGAACCAGCAGATGGAAAACCCCTCTCTCTCTTTGCTTTTTTCTCTCTCTCTCTGCCTCTCCTTCTCTCCCTATGTAACTCTTTCAAGTAAATAAATAAATCTTTTTTTTAAAAAAAGACACAGGTATAAAGTTGATAGATAAATTTGTAGACATGATATACATTGTCATGGTAAAGGATATAAATGGTGTAAGAAAAACCTCTATATACAATGTTTCTTATAGAAATAATGATGCTTATCAAAATCAAAATAGTGAAAACACTAAAATGACTGCTATCCTGAACTTTCAAGTTG
The DNA here is from genome assembly GCF_051225735.1 of Oryctolagus cuniculus. Taxonomy (NCBI): domain Eukaryota; kingdom Metazoa; phylum Chordata; class Mammalia; order Lagomorpha; family Leporidae; genus Oryctolagus; species Oryctolagus cuniculus. Next base: position 9,478,606 of record NC_142874.1, on the reverse strand, counting down.
ATTTCCTATTGTATTCAAATGACTTGTTATTACAGCCACATGGCAGATGCTACAGTTTGAAAGAGTAGTATTTGATCATTTTTTTCTGCAAATGCAGAGATCTTGATATATAGATACATGCATACTCATTGTTTTTCTCCCTTTCTCCCTTTCCCTCTGATTGGCTTTATTTCACAAAATCGGAATCGACTTTTCTAGATATTCTTTTTTTTTTTTCAATGTATAAATTCTACTTACAGTGTGTAAAATCTACTTGTAACCATCTTGCGATGGTTCTATATTATCTCTAACACAGATAACATATTACGTTTTATTTATATACTTTCCTATATTATATGCTAGTAATTGGCAGAATCACTATATCAAAAAGTGATATAATAAGCAGTTTGCATATATAACACTGATGAAAACAGGATTGAACTAATGTCTCTTTCTTAAAATCTATTCAAGTTTTTCATTTGATGTGTTTATCAATATGTATTATTTTATTATAATTTTGCAGAATTTCTTGTGAAAAGAAGAGGCATGTTACCTGATTATGCTGCTTTGTGTCTTAACATATTTATTTATTATATATTATTTATTATTATATATTATTTATATAATATTATATATTATTTATATTATTATCATATATTTATTATTTATTGATTGGTATTTATAAACAGCGGTTAATACGGAGCTTCTCAAAATCATTTCAAAAATGTATATATGAGGGGCGGCACTGTGGCATAGAGGGTAAAGCTGCTGCCTGCAGTGCCGGCATCCCATATGGACACCAGTTCTAGTCCTGGCTGCTCCACTTCCCATCCAGCTCTCTGCTGTGGCCTGGGAAAGCAGTGGAAGAAGGACCAAGTCCTTGAGCCCTTGAACCCACATGGGAGACCCAAAAGATGCTCCTGGCTTCAGATCAGCACAGCTCCAGCCGTTGCAGCCAATTGGGGGGTGAACCAGTGCATGGAAGACCTCTCTTTCTCTCTGCCTCTCCTTCTCTCTTTGTGTAACTCTGACTTTCAAATAAATAAATAAAATCTTTTAAAAAAAGTATATATGAAAGTAATGACAAATACTAAGATTACATTCTGATTCCTCAGCCACTTTCTCATACTAGATTAGCAAGATGTTCCTATAAGATTTTTTGAAGCATTTATATTTGCATTCCAAGAGCAGAGTTGTAAAACACATGGGCACACTCTTATAATATATAATAAGTAGTATATAGTTTATGTATATGAATAATTATATAAGACATAAGAATAATACAAATATTTTTGCATATGTAAGATATCTCTGAGAGGATACAACAGGATGCAAAAGAAACTGATGAGTTATTGGTCTCATGAAGTGACTGTGATAGAAATAAAGGCTTAGTTTTACTTTTTTACTGACAATGATTTTGAACATTTTGATTTTAAAATATCGTGTGTGTATTATTACAGTAATAATTGAACAATTATAAATTATATTTAAAATGTGTGCATAAATTTTGTACCAACTTACCTTTTTAAAAATGCTGATTTTTTTTAATCTCCTGTGACTTAGTATTAGCATAAACAAAAATGAATGAATTAAAATATTACCAGTTAAAGAGAACTGTTGTTTTTGAAGTTCTAAATAACGCGAGATCTGGTGCTAAACCCTTTATGTACATTGCGGTGTTTAATCCTCACAATGTCACCATCTTGTGAAGTGATTTTCTTTCCATATTTTTAAAGAGCAAAATAAAGTGATTAAATAATTTATTGAAGGCTGTATACTTTTACTATATGGAGGCAGAATTTGAACCATATTCCCACTACTAAAAAAGACTGATGCATGTCACAGATTTAGATAACACTGAAATACAGAAATAACATATTAAGATAGATGTGGAAATGAAAAATGTGCATTATTTCCGGATCACTGTGTAAACAGAAAGGTGACTTTTCAGCCGGGCCAAAAACAGAGAAAGGAAAACATGGCAAGGAAAATGAAGAAAATAAAACAAGTTCATGGCAGAAACTATTGAGTTTTAAAAAGGCAGAAAGAATCAGGCAATCATCTGAAAGCTGTCTAGTTCTCTTCTGTAGTTCTGAAAATAAGCAGGTGACAACAAAAAGAAACACAACTACAGTGAGATTTCAAGGTGGGAAGGATGTGAAAGGAGAGATCAAAATATACCAGCCAGAAATGAAAGGGAAAGTAACTGGAGATATATTTATTAAAGTCATAAACTTTCAGAGAACAATAAAAATGGTACTTGAGTCATAAGCAGAATCAGAATTGAGTAATCCATGCAACAACTATTTCAGAGTTGAATTACTGCTGGAATAATCACACAAATTCAAACAAGTAGGGTAGAGTTAGCACACCGTATACAAATAGGGATTAAGCTCTGGGTACGAAATATAATACCTGGAAATGGTGGTGATAGCCACAGCAAGGACAACATAGTTCTCCTGGTGTCTGTGTGCATGGTAACTGATCTTTATTTATTTATTTATTTATTTATTTATTATTTTTTGACAGGCAGAGTGGACAGTGGACAGTGAGAGAGAGACAGAGAGAAAGGTCTTCCTTTGCCCTTGGTTCACCCTCCAATGGCCGCTGCGGCCGGCGCACTGTGCTGATCCGATGGCAGGAGCCAGGTGCTTCTCCTGGTCTCCCATGGGGTATAAGGGCCCAAGCACTTGGGCCATCCTCCACTGTACTCCCTGGCCACAGCAGAGAGCTGGCCTGGAAGAGGGACAACCGGGACAGAATCCGGCGCCCCGCCTGGGACTAGAACCCATTGTGCCGGCGCCGCAAGGTGGAGGATTAGCCTAGTGAGCTGCGGTGCTGGCCAGGTAACTGATCTTTGAGCACACAATGCAGAATTTCTACCAAGGCAGGGCAGTCAAGGCCATCGACTCCATCAAACAGGGAAAGTCAGAAGGGGCAGAGCAAGGCGATGGCTGAGTGAGGTGCTGCAGTGAATGTCTTCCCGCAGAGGGATCAATGTGAACAGCTGTTCCTGCACCAAGTCACCTTCTCAAGAGCCAAGGAGAGCAACTAAGACCACACTGGCTGGTTTTAGCACAATAATATGCAGAGATGCATTGAAGAAGACAAGAAGCAAAGCGTCGCCACGACACGTTTCCCTAGCTCAAGCCGCACTATGTGACACGCCCTGCCTTTGGCAGAGGGAGAGAATAAAGTGAAGCTCTAAGGCATGAAATCCAATGTGGAGTATCTGAAACTCATATAATGTTCATGATAATATGAAGTAAATAATAAAAACAAACTTTGGAAATGATTTAGGTAAATTTTTAAAAGCTTGAGAATACCCTAGTCTTTGAAATAGCAATAAAAATGGACAACGTTAGAAAAAGACTATGCAAATATATAAAGTACACAAGACTTATTCACAACAAGTGAAAGACTTGAGACAACATAATTTCTTTCTCAGGTGAATAAATAAACATAATATGGCCTATTCATACATTGATATACCACTGCACAATAGACATTATATTAAGTAAGAAGTCACTTACAAAACAATACATATTGTTTGATTCTGTTTATATAAATTCTATGACAAGAAAATCCAAACTATGACTGCAATTTAAACTGCAGTTGCTTTTGGGGAATGCTATATTCATTGGGAAGGGGTACACATAATTTTTTTGGAATGAAAGAGGAAGTTATCTAGATCTTGATTTATATACACATTCGAAACGACTCATTGGACTGTACTCTTAATACTGATTCATTTTGTTGTATGCAAATCATATATTAGTTTAAAGAAAAGGAAAGAAAAATAAGCTTTTTAAAATAAGTATAAATGTAACAAAGAATGTAAACTTAATTTTGTACTTCGACAAATGTATCACAATTTAGTCCTCATCCTTTCCAAAGCCTGTTTTGAAGTTATACTTGGCAAATTATGATTATATTTTTGCAAAAATACTATTATTTAAAATTAATTGATCTTAGTTCTCCTTTTTTTGCTAGGAAAGATAGTGCAAGAAATGAAATCAAGATAGCACCAAGTACTTTGTTTCCTTATATATCAGATGTCATTTGTATACCAATGGACGTTTTAGTAGTCCTCAGAAAAATCTAGGTAACTCTGATGCTAAAATTTATAGCCCTTCCCAGTTCTTTTGGGGTCAGGATTATTACTTTATAAAAATATCATCAAGTCCTTAAATTATTTTCTTACCTCTTTAAAGGATATGGCTTCAAGTTGAATTTGATGATTATTGTGAAAGACTATTTTTAACCACTATATTCAGCAAATCGCTATTTTTACTCCTGCTTTTTTCAATGCCCATTTTCAATATATAGCTTATGTGTTCCAGAATGTCTGATGATGGCAGAAGTACTAGAAGTTCAGTAGAAAGACAAGGTTGTTTTTAGAGTGTCATAATATTCAGTCAAGGTTAGATGATGACCATGAATGCAGATGTACTTTGGAGAGAAAAATTACTAGATATGGAACAGTTTAGATGGTCAAGAAGAAATCCTGGGTCTCCCGAAGGCACACTTGGACAAATGGTGGAGACACTCAAAAAGAAGATCAGACTTGGGAGAAGGCAAGAACTTGAGGCTGAATGTGTGAAAGATGAAATCATTTTGAGGAGAGTTCGGGTTGGAATTTGATATAAAGCATGGTACTATTAAATCAGGAACTAGAGAGATTGGAAGTCCTCTGTGAGAAAAATGAGACAGCTTGAGAGAAGTGTGCAAAATAAAGGAACAAACCTAGGTATAAACCTCCAGAAAATCTAACACTTTGTGGCAGGTAATGGGTAAAGGTGGAGGCCACTGCATGGAAATTGAGCAAAAGTGTCAGAAGAGATGAATAGTTAAAGGAGAGTTCATTTTAATGCAACCCAGAGAAAGTATTTCAAAAAGAAATGGAGGAGGTGGTGATTAAGGAGTCCCCCCCCCCAAAAAAAAAGCCAAAATCCAACAAATAGAAGCTATCGGTTGATGCGTTTAGAGGAAGTTATCAATGAGTGTATCAATAATTGTTGTAATAGAGTGTTAGTAAACTGGAAAACTCAGCTCTTGGGTAATTTAAGGTAAGCTGTGATGTTGTAAGTTGTTCAGCTTTTTCTTATTGTTAGGGTTGATTACTTTCCTGGGTTCTACAACATAAGCAGTAGCCTGCAGTATATTAATATAGATTTTGTTTACAAGGATGATTCACTGTTAGCAGTAGAAACCTCCATGAAACATACAATAACAGGTAGGCTGAAAATTAAATCAAAGCTATTTAACCCTTACATGTTTTTATCCTGGTTGCCAGCTATGTGTAGGTTTGACTACATCTTTCACTACTTCATAGTTTTGTTTTTGAATTTACAAAAGCAAATGTCTTAAAAGAGAAATATTTTGGGGTTGGCAGATAAATGTTAATCTTTTAAACAGAATTTTAACACATTTTTCCATTTTTCAAACTTATTGACTGAGGAATTTAGGAAAATATTACTTCTTTAAGAAAAACCAGCAGTTAACTTCCTGCATGAAAATAATAATCAAGTATAATACTGGAAGAATAAATCCTAGAGACGGGTGCATCAATCAATTGAGAAGCTAAACTATTGGCTGCATCAATGAATGAAATATCGAAGTCACTCAGGAGGGTAGCAGGATTAGAGCTGAAGGAAGACTGAGGCAGATAACAATACATCAGTGAGGTAATGGCTATAATTTCTGTGTTTGGGAACACACAGCAAAGACACAGTGTAAAACATACAAATTTTATCAGCCACAATGGATCACATTGGGTTTTTTTTCCCATTAATAATAATGAAGTTGGGGTAGTAATGACCTGGATGCTATTATTTTACATTTTGGGGGGATGCTAACACTATGTGCTAGGTACTGGGCTTGCTATCTCATCAGTTTCCCAAGGTAAAGCCGGTATTAAGTGTGAGTACTTGGATTCAAACCCCAAACAACTGAAGTGCTTAGTTGCTACGTCATGTTGCGTGAAAAGTGTCCCCGGAGAGCCTGAAATGTCTGGCAGAAAAAGATATTACTTACAGAACAAAGCCAGTCTTCAGTTCATGAATAAAAGTGGAGAAAAGGATTCCTTGAAATAATGCAGCTGGCAGGTGATGGAGAGAGAGGACTGCAGATGGAAAGAGTTGGGAGAAGACAAGGGGTGACAGATCGGATTCAAGAAAATGCAAAGAAAACTCACAGAGACAACAGAGTGGGACCCAGGGACCCTGGATTTTGTGTGTGAACTATTGAAAACAAGGACATTGGGCATATTGGATTTAGTATCACCAGTTTCTTTAAGGAAACCAAGCATTAGATTTGATGGCCAGAGGAAGTGTCTCCCTCAGGCTGGTTCTTGATGAGATTCAGACCAAGGGTTGATTTCTCTGCTCCCTTGCTCTGTGATGGGGCAATCATCATGACTCGGTCTCTGCCTCTGACACTCCAGCTGGTGATGGTTTCTTTTAATGAAAGGTTCTGAGAAAAGCAGTTCACACTTTAGAATAGAATAAGAATTATTAGTGAATGTAGAGACCATCTTAACTGAGTATAAGCCCAAGTTTAAAAAAAAAAAGAAATCCAGGAGCTCGGTGTTGTGGCATAGTGGGTAAAGCTGCCACCGGCAGTGCTGGCATCTTATATGGGCACCTGTTAGAGTCCTGGATGCTCCACTCCTGATCCAGCTCCCTAGTAGTGGCCTGGGAAGAGCAGTGGAAGATGGCCCAAGTGGTTGTGCCCTTGCTACCCATGTAGGAGTCCCAGAAGTAGCTCCTGGGTTCTGGCTTCAGCCTGGCCCAGCCCCAGCTGTTGTGGCCATCTGGGGAGTGGACCAGCAGATGGAGGAGCGCTCGCTGTCTGTCGCTATGACTCTGACTTTCAAATAAATCATAAAAAATAAATATATAGATAAATAAATTCAATTCAAGATATTTTGTGTTTTCTATCATTTATTGCAAAAATTTTCTTTCATTGGCCAAATGTTGAGTGTCTGAGTGCCCAGTGCTGTTATAGAAGACAGAGATGCAATGGTGAACACAAATAGACACAGTCACAGATGTTATGGAATAGGGGGCTTTTAATTTAATAGGGAACAGGAGGCATTAATCAAATAATCCTACGACTGAATGTGTAGAAATACAAACTGAGATATATACTTGATAGAGAATATGAATCCGTAGAGCATCTGACAGCAACAATACCCAAAACATTATTATCCTGGGGTGTGAGAAAACAAACATATCTCTTAAGAAAGCAACATTTCTTGTGAGATTTGAAGGATCAAAAATCATTAATTATGCCTAGTGATTGAGGGAAGTCATGGACTTGTGTGCTAAGAAAAAGGCATAGACTACACAAATGTCCTGGATGGGAGGTTTCCCTTGCATTTTAGGCGTATGAAAAAAGCAAGCTAGCAAGAGCACAGATAGGATGTCTTTGATATGAGAATAGGGAGAGGGAAAGACATGGGCTGCAGAGCCCGATAAGTAGTGCTAAGGATTTCCACCTCTTTCTCCAAGAGCAATTGGGAACCAGTATTAAGTTTTAGGAACAACCAGTCTGATTATATTTGCATTTTGGAAAGAGAACTGCTACTGCAGCTTATAGATTTTAAAGCACCAAAGTTGGAGGCCAAGAAACCAATTAGAAGGCTGGTAGGCTAGTCCCTGCCAAAGATGAGATAACTTGCCCCTCTACATTGGCAGAGGTGGTGGAGATAATTGGGCAATTTGAGATATGTCAGTAAAAAGTGGCATTCTAGATTCCATTAAGACTCATGCAAATACTTTCCATAGCATTTTGGTATTTTAAAATATTAATGATTTGAACTTTTCAAATAAGCACATCTTATTTGGATAACTTCTCTATCAATGAAAATAAAATTTAATGTAGAAGTTTTCTAAAAGGGATTTCATTATGCCTGTTTTCCATAAAATCAAATTAAAACTACATTTTATGATTATATCAATTATATTGTTTCATCAAGATTTCTTGCTCATTAACTTCTTTTCTCATACCCTTGGACACTTTCAAATTTTCCCAGTATTTTTTCCTATAACACTCTTGAGGGATGATTGACACAATAGCTATTTCATACTAGAAATCAGACATTTCATTTAAATGAAATGTTGCCGAATTAGCTGATGAAATATTTCTACGAAGTTTTAACTCTTCTGAAAATAATAAATGTTTTACTGAAAACATTGTCTATCCTTTTCCTGTCATCACTTTCTTTTTCACTCTGCTGCAACATTTACCACTTCATGCCCAAGCAATTTTGTTCTTGTAGGATGGAGATAGAGTGTGCCTTGCTCTGTCTGCATTTGGATGGCTCCTGCTCCATTTAGCTAGCTGCAGACAGTTGGCTCATTTGAAAAACATTTTACATTCAGGCAGAAATGAGTAACAAAAGAGCTAATGGTCTTTGGAGATATTTATTTTAAAGCTCCTGAGAAATCCTAGGAAATCTTGTAAAATATGATCTAGATAATTTTCTTACAATAAAAAGTAGTTACTGATACAATATTTTCATGCAGGCCAAATAACCTGCAATGTATGAAAGAGTAAAGGGTTTATCATCATTTTACTTTGCTCGGCTCTTGGTTTGATGAATTTCTACTGCTTGAAGTTTAGCAAATCGTATGCCAACATTTAGTCTCAGTCCCCTCCTTGGTGATTAGTACAACCGCTGTTCCTTCCTCCCTTAAGACAGATTCTTCACTTAACATGCATTTGGGGCTTCAAGAAGTTCATAATGTTTGCTAAATTGTGCCTATTTGTGCATTTTCATGTACAGAGAATTCATCCGGTTCCAAATCAGACTCTGATTACCCTTGTGGATATTCAGGACCACATCGGTGGATGCTGTGTGAGATGTTTCCATGGTTTGTCACTTTCACTACTGAGAGGTTGCTGGTGTCATTGGAGGGACACAAACTTTGGAGCCCCACAAAACTGCGAATGAGCCTGGGCAGGCATCCGTGTCCTCACCAGCAAGGGTGTGGCCACACTGAGGTTCAGTTTCTTTATCCTGGAGAGGAGATTGCAATCCTCTGAATAAATATGAGGATTACAGTGTGGGAACTCCATGTATATTAGCTCCTTTGTTTCTCTCTAATATTCATTTTGGCAATCTTGTCATACTAACAATTTAAAAGAGGTGAGTTTTTCTACATTAGGAGATTACCGTTGGATGATTCAGCGATTAACAAAAGAACTTTAAATTTTGAGACTTATCTTTGAATTACGTTTAAACTAATTGTTATTATATTTTAATTTAAATCCCTCAATTTGACATAAATTTATTTAAGTAGAATGTTTCTTATACATATCATTAAGGCAAAATTCTAATTTTCAATTCAAGAGTCTTAAGTAAAAAAAACCCTTATTCTATTTCTTAAATTAATAATTGCATACATAAAACTATAATAATTAATCTGGTGTAATGGTACCAATTATTAAACACTTTCAACAAATTTTTAGACATATTAATATTTAGCTCAATAGAGGTTATCTAGTCATATTTTATGTTTTTTTCCTATATTTTGAGAACTCTGTCTCTAAAACAATTATTTCTCTTTTCAATACCAGTGAATCCTGGTTTTCTTTATTGTAAAAAACTCAGTTTTTTCCCAATACCTGATAATTGTAACCCATTTTCACACATTGAATCCTTTTCCACAATGAAAATATCTTTTGTATTTTTCATTTCATGAATTTATAAATTTAGTGTAGCCTTTTGATTATCATGCTTTTCAGTAAATAATTTATGTCTTGACTAATTAAACAGTGTCCTTTGAAAAAATTTCACAGTACCCAAAATAATATGTTGGACTTGTGAGATTTCTTGTCCAGTAGGAGAATGGTAGATACAGGAAGTTTATGAGATGAGTTTCTTTAGCTAGTTGGCTTATCTAGTTGGTTCTTTATCTAATGCTGGTTGACAGAAGTAGGACCATGCAGTTTTAGAGCTGGAACAAAATTTAAAATCTCCATTTTTTTCCACAGTGTAGAAATCTTATAAAGGATTGATCCCTAATTATCTGTGGTTTGCAGGAAGCCAAGCTCACCTAGCACAAAGTTAGCTAGCATTTATGTGTTTATTGCTATTATCGAAGTCTTGAACTCCACCATTCCATCTCATCTAATTCTTTTTTTTTAAAGATTTATTTATTTATTTGAAAGTCAGAGTTACACAGAGAGGGGAGAGAGAGAGAGAGAGAGAGAGAGACAGAGAGAGAGAGAGAGAGAGAGAGAGATGTTTTCTATCCATTGGTTCACTCCCCAATTGGCTGCAAAGGCCGGAGCTGGGCCGATCCAAAGCCAGGAGGCAGGAGCTTCCTCCAGGTCTCCCGCATGGGTGCAGGGTCCCAAGGACTTGGGCCATCTTCTACTGCTTTCTCAGGCCATCGCAGAGAGCTGGATCAGAAGTGGAGCAGCCAGGTCTCGAACCGGCACCCATATGGGATGCTGACACTGCAGGCAGTGGCTTTGCCTGCTACGCCTCAGCACCAGCCCCTCATCTAATTCTTAAACCACTCTGTGAGATATTTGTACTCCCTTTTATAATTAAAGGAACACAAGGTTCTAAAGGCTGTTAAAAATATGTAATCTAAATTCAAATTCAGATTTTTAAATGTTAAACTGTGCTATTAACCATAGTGTTGTATGTGAACATCATTGCCAAGTTTTTCTCAGACCACTCTGATTCCTATCTTCTGGATCTGTGTTTGTAAACAAACCATGCATTTGTGCATTTCACTCTGTTTTGTTGGCATGGATAGTAGCTTCAAACAAATACAGGAATGATGACAGTAACTATGGGTATCTGAAGGGCTTTTTTAGTGTTTCCATTTTCCTTGCTGCCGTATTCACGATCATGTGGCAAAGGTAATGGATATATTTTCTTTCAAGTAGATCAAAGGGTCAAATGGGAAATAGCTTGAGCTCAATAATTTTAATATGCACCATCTTTTTAAGCCTGCTACTCAAAATCTTCTACTTTATTCATGAAAATTTTCCCACATGAATAAAATAATGTCAGTTTTATTTTCTGGGTGAACATTTAGCAGCCTGTTTAGCTTTGCTCAAATCCTGCTGGATTTGTTTTTATTAATTAATCTTTTCATGTTT